>NW_027362822.1:582500-3066510 GCF_046119375.1 Phyllobates terribilis | reverse complement strand
AGCCTCTGCTGCAAAATGTGTCCCTATTACTGCACCTACTGTGTGCCCTCTAGATGGTAAAACAAACCTCTAAAATAAAGTAATGCCGTGTGCAAGTGTCCTAGAAAACAGTGCCCACATTGTGCCCCCTAGAAAGTAATAGTGCCCCTTCGACAGTCACGATAACCTGAGTTCCCCTATAACAAAAAGTGCCCACCTAAGATTTAATAATGTCCTGAGTCTCCCCCCATGTAGAGCTCCGCTCTAACCAGTATGATGTTCTCCTATTCACGATATAATTCCCCCTCACTGTATAGTACCCCCACAAAGTATACTGACCCCTTAGTAGCCCCCAAGCTGATGGCTCCAACACTGTATGATGGCCTCCACACTATACAAAGACCCCACATTATCTCCCACACTGTATGATGGCCCCCACGCTGTTCAAAGAACCCACATTATCTCCCACACTGTATAAATAGCCTACATATAGTATAATGCACCAGATAGTCCTCAATATAGTATAATGCACTCCCCATAGTCCTTCGTATAGTATAATGCGCCCCTATAGGCAGAGTCTGTAGTAAAATGCTCCCCCCATTGACAGAGTCTGTAGTATAAAGCTCCCCCCCATAGGCAGAGTCTGTAGTATAATGCTCCCCCCCTCCTCATAGGCAGAGTCTGTGGTATAATGCCCCCCCATAGGCAGAGTCTGCAGTATAATGCCCCCCCCATAGGCAGAGTCTGTAGTATAATGCTCCCCCCTCCTCATAGGCAGAGTCTGTAGTATAATGCCCCCCCCTCCTCATAGGCAGAATCTGTAGTATAATGCCCCCCCCCATCTCATAGGCAGAGTCTGTAGTGTAATGTGCCCCCCCTCCTCATAGGCAGAGTCTGTGGTATAATGCCCCCCCCCCATCTCATAGGCAGCGTCTGTAGTATAATGCACCACCTATAGGCAGAGTCTGTAGTAAAATGCACCCCCCATAGGCAGAGTCTGTAGTATAATGCTCCCCCTCTTATAGGCAGAGTCTGTAGTACAATGTCCCCCCCATAGGCAGAGTCTGTAGTATAATGCTCCCCCCCTCCTTATAGGCAGAGTCTGTAGTATAATGCCCCCCCATAGGCAGAGTCTGCAGTATAATGCCCCCCCATAGGCAGAGTCTGTAGTATAATGCTCTCCCCTCCTCATAGTCAGAGTCTGTAGTATAATCCTCCCCCCTCATCATAGGCAGAATCTTTAGTATAATGCCCCCCCATCTCATAGGCAGAGTCTGTAGCATAATGTGCCCCCCCTCCTCATAGGCAGAGTCTGTGATATAATGCCCCCCCCATCTCATAGGCAGCGTCTGTAGTATAATGCCCCACCTATAGGCAGACTCTGTAGTAAAATGCACCCCCCATAGGCAGAGTCTGTAGTATAATGCTCCCCCTCTTATAGGCAGAGTCTGTAGTACAATGTCCCCCCATAGGCAGAGTCTGTAGTCTACTGCTCTCCCCTGCTCATAAACAGAGTCTGTAGTAAAATCCCCCCCATAGGCAGAGTCTGTAGTAGAATGCCCCCCCATAGACAGAGGCTTTAGTATAATGCTCCCCCCCTCCCCATAGACAGTCTGTAGTATAATGCCCCCCCTCCCCATAGGCAGAGTCTTTAGTATAATGCCCCCCCTCTCTGTGGGCAGAGTCTTTAGGATAATGCTCCCCCATAGGCAGAGTCTGTAGTATAATGCACCTCCCCCTTCCCATAGGCAGAGTCTGTAATATAATGCCGCCCCCCACCCGGCAAAAAATAAATAAACAGTACTCATCTCTCCTCCTGGTTCCCTCGCTGCTCAGAGCACCCAGCACGCACACATCTTCAGCACAGCGGGCTGGGCGCCAAGTGATGATGTCAGAGACGTCAGTCACAGAAGGGACTAATGGGAGAGAGATCCGCGCTCCCTCTCTCATCAGTAAACTTGCGGCGGTGGCGGGCAGTGGGGCCCGATGCTGGCACCAGGGGCATGCTAGATACAGTTACACTGGCGTAGCCCTGGATGGGCCCCCTAAGAGCGAGGGGCCCAGGGCCACCGCCCCCTTTGCCCCCCTGGTAGCTTGATACTGTGGCAGAGGGAAGCATGAAGTGCTCTAAAATTTCCTGGTAGACGGCTGCGCTGACTTTGGTGTTGAAAAAACACAGTGGACCTACACCAGCAGATGACACGGCTCCCCAAACCATCACTGATTGTGGAAACTTCACACTAGACCTCAAGCAGCTTGGATTGTGGCCTCTCCACTCTTCTTCCAGACTCTGGGACCTTGATTTCAAATGAAAATTGGAACTCTGGACATCTGTCAAGCCAGCAGTCTTCATCATGATTGTCATGATTGTGGAGCCTACTAAAACAGACTAAGGGACCTTTTTAAATGCTTAGGAAGTCTTTGCAGGTGTTTTTTGTTAATTATTTTAATTTACTGAGTTAATGACTTTTGTGTTTTCATTGGCTATAAGCCATAATCATCAACATTAACAGAAATAAACACTTGAAATAGATCACTGTGTTTGTAATGACTCTATATAATATATGAGGTTCACTTTTTGCATTGAAGAACTGAAATAAATTAACTTTTTGATGATATTCTAATTTTGTGAGATGCACCTATATGTTATGGCCTTGTAAATTAGAGTGTCTATCTTCATGGGGTGCACTTAAATAGTGCTGGGCAGCCCGTGTTCTTGCCTCAGCAGCGAATTTAGCTATCCAGGGAATCTAGTCACTTTATGTGTATATCAGTTCTGACATTATGTTGCTTGCATTTGAATCCTGTCTCTTTTTTATTGTTTGATAACTGCACTGTCTGCTAGTGATTTAATGTATTTGCTCTAGTTTCAATTTGCAATGCATTATGGGAAAGTTCCAAGAGCATTGTGAGACAGTTCTTGTTGCATTGTGGTCCTGTTCTTGTCACAGTTTGGGCAGCGACCATTATTTCCTCTTCTCTTCTGATGGAGAAGTTCCCTTATCACTCATCTTGTAAAGTGGCACAGAGCGGTAGTCGTGACTGAACGTCGGTCTGATTTCGCTCTGGCACTTTACAGACAATGGGTGTCCCAGTCCCAGTGTGCTCTAGGGTGTGGGGTGCAGCACACTCTCTTGTAGGCCGCAGGCCTCCACTGCCTTCAGGCTTCTGTCCTCAGAAGCCGCCGCTCACAATTTAGGGGACACGAAGTTCTTTGTAACAGTCAAACATATACTTGACAGTTCAAGTTCATCAGGTGGGTACAGATGGGATAAGGCACAGCAATTCACATTATCCTCCTTCTTAGCATAACTCCTCTTCAGCCCTGTTGCTAGCTCATCCTGTATTTCTCGTCCACCTCTGCAGTGCACCCGGGACTGGCCTTCAACTTCCATCTATGCAGGTCCCTGTCCATCTTCCTTTGTACTTCAGAGCACACAAAGTGTCCGGCAGCTCCTATGCCAGACCTTAGGCTCTGGACGTGACTGGAGCGACTGCTCTGGATCCCAGTAATGCCTCCCACTGCCTGGAACATTGAGTACTATATACAGTGGGTACGGAAAGCATTCAGACCCCTTTACATCTTTCACTCTTTGTTTCATTGCAGCCATTTGGTAAATTCTAAAAAGTTCATTTTTTTTCTCATTAAAGTACACTCTGCACCCCATCTTGACTGAAAAAAACCAGAAATGTAGAAATTTTTGCAAATTTATTAAAAAAGGAAAACTGAAATATCACATGGTCATAAGTATTCAGACCCTTTGCTCATATTTAAGTCACATGCTGTCCATTTCTTGTGATCCTCCTTGAGATGGTTCTACTCTTTCATTGGAGTCCAGCTGTGTTTAATTAAACTGATAGGACTTGATTTGGAAAGGCACACACCTGTCTATATAAGACCTCACAGCTCACAGTGCATGTCAGACCAAATGAGAATCATGAGCTCAAAGGAACTGCCTGTTACGATGTTAGTAGATACCCTGAAGTCCAATGGCGTGGGCCAAAAGCAGAGACTGAGACAAGAGTAGTGTGAAAGTCTATTTTAAACTCAAGTGCAAAAGATCACAGCAAACAGTTTATGAAGGTAAGTTCATTCCAAACAATACTTCTTAGAACCTAATCTGTAAGGCACGGCCTTCATTACTATTAGGGTATGTAAACGTTAACGATAGTCCAAGTTTACTTAGGTACAGTAATATGCAAACAGAAATAAGGATAGTAAGCAGACGTAGGCATTCCTCAGTTGATTGTGGACTCACGTAGTGCAGAAGAGAAGACAAACTGGAATATGGATCTGGATATTGAAGAATGCAGGAGGTGCAGCGGAGGAAACAGCGATGTCTTAAGCAGAGCTGGAGCCGGGTATTTAAACACAGAGCAAGATGGTGACTATACCAGAGGTGTAGAGATCCAGGAGAAGTTTTCTTCAGGAAGACAAAAGTTCAGAGATCCCAGCGTGAGTGAACAACAGCCAGCGGTTCCTTTCAGCAGAAGTCCCCTTAGCAGAGGATTCAGGCAGCAATCCTTTCAGCGGATGACTAGGAGTAAACACAAAGTCAGCAAGACTCTATTCAGAGGGCTAGCACAGGTGAGTAGAAAGCTAAAAGCACACAATACTCAGGCAAGGCATGATTGCAACACATGCAGTTTAAGTAGGTCCACAGGCAGGAAACACATGACCCCAGTGAGGCAATGGAAGCCATCTTGGCTAAGGGAAAAACTACTGGCAAAGTAAAATTAAACCTGGCATCCTGACACTGCCCAAGGAGCTTAGAGACAGAATTGTGGCAAGGCACAGATCTGGCCAAGTTTACAAAAGAATTTCTGCATTAGTCAAGGGTCCTAAGAACACAGTGGCCTCCATAATCCTTAAGTGGAAGAAGTTTGGGACCACCAGAAGTCTTCCTAGACCTGGCCGTCCAGCTAAACTGAGCAATCGTGGGAGAAGAGCCTTGGTGAGAGAGGTAAAGATGAACCCCAAGATCACTGTGGCTGAGCTCCAAAGATGCAGTAGGGAGATGGGAGAAAGTTGCATAAAGTCAACTATCACTGCAGCCCTCCACAAGTCGAGCCTTTATGGCAGAGTGGCCCAACGGAAGCCTCTCCTCAGTCCAAGACATATGAAAGCCTGCACAGAGTTTGCTTAAAAACACATGAAGGACTCCCAGTCTATGAGAAATAAGATTATTTGGTCTGATGAGACTAAGATAGAACTTTTTGGTGATAATTCTAAGGGGTATGTGTGGAAAAAAACAGGCACTGCTCATCACCTGCCCAATACAATCCCAACAGTGAAACATGGTGGTGGCAGCATCATGGGGGTGTTTTTCAGCTGCAGGGACAGGACGACTGGTTGGAATTGAAAGAAACATGAATGCGGCCAAGTACACAGATATCCTGGATGAAAACCTCTTCCAGAGTGCTCTGGACCTCAGACTTGGCCGAAGGTTCACCTTCCAACAAGACAATGACCCTAAGCACACAGTTAAAATAACAAAGGAGTGGCTTCAGAACAACTCTGTGACCATTCTAGACTGGCCCAGCCAGAGCCCTGACCTAAACCCAATTGAACATCTCTGGAGAGACCTGAAAATGGCTGTCCACCAACATTCACCATCCAACCTGACAGAACTGGAGAGGATCTGCAAGGAAGAATGGCAGAGGAACCCCAAATCCAGGTGTGAAAAACTTGTTGCATCATTCCCAAGAAGACTCATGGATGCACTAGCTCAAAAGGGGGCTTCTACTCAATACTGGTCATTTGGTCTGACATGCACTGTGAGCTGTGAGGTCTTATATAGACAGGTGTGTGCCTTTCCAAATCAAGTCCTATCAGTTTAATTAAACACAGCTGGACTCCAATGAAAGAGTAGAACCATCTCAAGGAGGATCACAAGGAAATGGACAGCATGTGACTTAAATATGAGCAAAGGGTCTGAATACTTATGACCATGTGATATTTCAGTTTTCCTTTTTTAATAAATTTGCAAAAATTTCTACATTTCTGTTTTTTTCAGTCAACATGGGGTGCACAGTGTACTTTAATGAGAAAAAAAATGAACTTTTTAGAATTTACCAAATGGCTGCAATGAAACAAAGAGTGAAAAATTTAAAGGGGTCTGAATGCTTTCCGTACCCACAGTACTTCAATAAAACTCACCCTATAGATACCCTAGCCTGAACCTGCATGTCAACGGAGATGGGCATCCTACATATAGATGACAATGGCACCCTTGCTGAACGGCAGCTGCCCCTAGACCCTAAAAGTCCCTTATTCGTACTTACATAGACCAAAGATCTGACAGTCTACCAGAAACTGGTACAGATATCACATCAAACAATCAATCCTCAGTGTGTACTAAATGATTAAAGTGACAACAGTGAATAAAGTGACAATGTGCAAATTTATAAAAACACCCAAGAACGTTCCTAATATCTTTGGACCTCCAAGCCAAAGGATACATTCGGGCATCCAAACAAAGGCTACAATCAGCCCTGTTCAACACCCTAGATGCTGATTACCTGCCTTATAGTGGAGGGTGACACCCTAGTTAATGTTGACACTGTGGCGCCCCGCTCCACGGCGGCTATCCCTGGATAACCCTAGCCAGCCCTGGAATTAATCACCCATAGAGGTATCAATGACATAAATGATCACAAGACTAAACAATAAAAGGAACTTATCTTGATAAAGTGCAATACTGATGCGGATCATCTTTATGCCGCATGTCCCGATTTTAAAGAGATTTAATAAAATTTGTATTTTAGGGTTTATGTTATACTTATGTCTTATGGTATCCTAAGCTTATCTTATGCTATACTCACATTATTCATTAACACTTCACATGCTGTTACATCACCATTATACATTACATAAGACACATATCACTTTTAGATATAAAACCGCAAGACAGTATTCACATGAGGTGTTTGTTGTCTTCAGGGGCAGGAACAGGGTAAGACAGTCCACATCCCTACAGTTTTGTATCTTGGGCTCTGTGCACACAGCCTGCTCCAAGCTTAGCCGGTAAGAGCCCTATCTATGTGGTACAATACTGGGGTTCATCGTATGTTTTCCGCATCTACTGTATGGAGGTTTCTCTACTATCAATAAAGAGAAGGGTTTTCGCAGCCTTATTCTTAAGAAGACAGGGGGTTTAGCTCCATGTCACACTACACACCGTGGTAAGGTGTATGAGGGGAGCATAGCCCGCCTAATCTAATAGTATGGGCGTCACTAATAGGCTGTAAACCAGACACTGTGCGTGACCAGCGCCAAAATATTTACCAGAACCTCATATATAGATTTTGCACGTTATTTTTATTCAGGGTTCAGACAAGCCCATCAATGCTGGATTTGTAAACTAGGGGGTCTGTCCTCATGGGGTGCACTTAGATAGTGCTTTGCAGCCTGCCTAATCTAACAGTATGAGGGTCACTAATAGGCTGCAAGCCCTATATTGAGCACTATCTGTGTTAGGTGTCAGGTGTTTTCTGGATCTGAAATGGGTTCAGAATCATCAGTGGATTCTGTGGTCTCCCATTCCAGTCCAGCCAGGGCAGATGCTGCTCAGCATCATCATCGGTCCCAACGCCTAGCTGGTGCACGAGATGTACAAGCTGTCTCTCGGGTCTTTGTTCCTAGCAACATGAAGGATAGGTTGCGGAGGGAAACAGGGCTGTTACAGCCTAAGTCCAGGATTTACTGCACTGAGCATGCCCGTGACATGGCGGACCGTGATTGGTGGTTTGGGAGTCAGCTGATCCGGTGACCAGGCACCGCCTGATTGGTCGCGGGTGACGTCACCAATAATGTGACGATGGGCAGGGCTTAATATTTAAATAGCACGCCCACAAACATGGCGGCGCACTCTGATCATTGAGCTGAGTTGGTGTTATTGTGTGGACGCTTGGTCGTTTCGGCTCCACGTGTACTTTTGCTGTTATAGCTTCTGACAGGCAGGTTTAGCAGGGGATAGGCAGCCTTAGATGGAGGGAGGCAGGTAGCTTCGTCTGACACTCTGGCTCCAACAATGGGGTCGCTATACACCCCGAGCAGACTGCGGACTCCGTATTCCCGGCACCGCCTGTTAGCCACGTGGAGAGATACTCCTCAGGCCGGTAGCACGCTGGCTGGGAGCACGTATAAGCCGGCGTGAATCACACACGCATCCGAGCGCCTGCTGCGTAGCCTCTGTGCAGTTAACAGGGCTACGGCTCCATTATGTGTCGCACATCTCTCGTGCAGATAACGGAGATAGTGCGAATCCCTATTCCCGTTCCGGTGTGCAGTAACATGGGGGGGATTGTTATTTCAGTTGGTTGTTTTACCTTCTTACCCGGAAGGTGTTCGTCCGCAGTCCTCCAGGCTGCATCACGGACCCCGGGTTCGTTTGCTTTCCATTATTTAATAAAGTTGTTTGCAACCATTTCCCTAACAATCTGTGTGTGACCAGTGACCTATACAAGCCATTTTTTGTGTGCAGTTTTAATACTAAGCAATGACCCCCTCCAAGAATTGGTAGGTTATGAGTTGGTTGTCTCATCAGTATTTTGCACCTGTGCTGCCCCTGCCTTTATTATATGGTTTGCTTCATCCTGATTAGTGCATTCGTTTTGAGACCTGGGCAGGTGAATAAATACTGTTCCTCTTTTTTGCTGTGTTAATAATTTTTTTCAGTTTTAATTCAACTACTCTAGCATCAAGCTCCTAATTCGCTTTGTCTAAAGGAAGTTAGATGGCAATGTTTTATTGTGTGAGGTATGGAACTCTCTACCACATGACCTTGTAATACTTAATTCTCTAAAAAAAAGTTCAAGGAGGTCCTGTGTGACTTTCTTGAATAACATTACAGGTTATTCATACTAGATTTTGTTATGGGACGTTGATCCAAGCAACTAGTCTGATTGCCATATGTGGAGTCGGGAAGGAATTTTTCCCCTAATTTTGGGCAAGCAGCATCTGCCTCATGGGGTTTTTTGACTTCCTCTGGATCAACACATAAGCTTTTCACAGGTCTCTATATATAGTGTGATGGCTCCCACAGCTCTTTATATACAGTACTAGATGGTGGCCCGATTCTAATGCATCGGGTATTCTAGAATCTGTATGCGGCCGACCAGGCGCAATCAACAGAGTGGTGTTTAAATGTGGCGCCAAAATCGCTGATTGGTCGCGGCGCCAATATCGCTGATTCCGACCAATCAGCGAATCGTATTACTGAGGACCGGGCAGCGACGCTACCTGTGCGGGTACTTCCGCTGCAAGGAACCGGGAGATGGCCGGCTGCTTACAGCCGAAGTATCCCGACTGGCGGCGCCGCTCCCCGATCCTCGCTTCACACTTGCCGTCGGGAGATCAGCGGCCCTAGCCATTGATCTCCTGACGGTAGCCGCATGGAGGTCAGCGGCGCCGCCGGTCGCGGCACTTCTGCTGCGAGCAGCCAGGAGATGAGCGGCTAGCGCCGGTCATCTCCCGGCTGCATCGCCGCTGACCTCCGTGCGGCAGATGAGCTGCTAACGGCCGCCATCTTTTTCTGAAATCCCGCGTCGCTGATTGGCCGCGGCTGGACCAATCAGCGACGCAGGATTTCCTGGACAGAAGGACAGACAGACAGACGGGATTAGACGATTATATACAGTACAGACCAAAAGTTTGGACACACCTTCTCATTTCAAGATTTTTCTGTATTTTCATGACTATGAAAATTGTACATTCACACTGAAGGCATCAAAACTATGAATTAACACATGTGGAATTATATACTTAACAAAAAAGTGTGAAACAACTGAAAATATGTCTTATATTCTAGGTTCTTCAAAGTAGCCACCTTTTGCTTTGATGACTGTTTTGCACACTCTTGGCATTCTCTTGATGAGCTTCAAGAGGTAGTCAATGGAAATGGTCTTCCAACAATCTTGAAGGAGTTCCCAGAGATGCTTAGCACTTGTTGGCCCTTTTGCCTTCACTCTGCGGTCCAGCTCACCCCAAATCATCTCGATTGGGTTCAGGTCTGGTGACTGTGGAGGCCAGGTCATCTGGCGTAGCACCCCATCATTCTCCTTCTTGGTCAAATAGCCCTTACACAGCCTGGAGGTGTGTTTGGGGTCATTGTCCTGTTGAAAAATAAATGATGGTCCAACTAAACGCAAACCGGATGGAATAGCATGCCGCTGCAAGATGCTGTTGTAGCCATGCTGGTTCAGTATGCCTTCAATTTTGAATAAATCCCCAACAGTGTCACCAGCAAAGCACCCCCACACCATCACACCTCCTCCTCCATGCTTCTCGGTGGGAACCAGACATGTAGAGTCCATCCGTTCACCTTTTCTGCATCGCACAAAGACACGGTGGTTGGAACCAAAGATCTCAAATTTAGACTCATCAGACCAAAGCACAGATTTCCACTGGTCTAGCCCAAATAAGTCTCTTCTGCTTGTTGCCTGTCCTTAGCAGTGGTTTCCTAGCAGCTATTTTACCATGAAGGCCTGCTGCACAAAGTCTCCTCTTAACAGTTGTTGAAGAGATGTGTCTGCTGCTAGAACTCTGTGTGGCATTGACCTGGTCTCTAATCTGAGCTGCTGTTAACCTGCGATTTCTGAGGCTGGTGACTCGGATAAACTTATCCTCAGAAGCAGAGGTGACTCTTGGTCTTCCTTTCCTGGGGCAGTCCTCATGTGAGCCAGTTTCTTGCAGCGCTTGATGGTTTTTGCATCTGCACTTGGGGACACTTTCAAAGTTTTACCAATTTTTTGCATTGACTGACCTTCATTTCTTAAAGTAATGATGGCCACTCATTTTTCTTTACTTAGCTGCTTTTTTCTTGCCATAATACAAATTCTAACAGTCTATTTAGTAGGACTATCAGCTGTGTATCCACCAGACTTCTGCACAACACAGCTGATGATCCGAACCCCATTTATAAGGCAAGAACTCCCACTTATTAAACCTGACAGGGCACACCTGTGAAGTGAAAACCATTTCCGGTGACTACCTCTTGAAGCTCATCAAGAGAATGCCAAGAGTGTGCAAAGCAGTCATCAAAGCAAAAGGTGGCTACTTTGAAGAACCTAGAATATAAGACATATTTTCAGTTGTTTCACACTTTTTTTGTTAAGTATATAATTCCACATGTGTTAATTCATAGTTTTGATGCCTTCAGTGTGAATGTACAATTTTCATAGTCATGAAAATACAGAAAAATCTTTAAATGAGAAGGTGTGTCCAAACTTTTGGTCTGTACTGTATATTAGATGATGACCCCACAGACCCTTTACACAGCATTATGTTTCCACAGCTCCTTGTATACAGTATGATTCCCTCATTGTTCCCTAAATACAGTATGATGTGCTCACAGCTCCATATACACCGTATGATGTCCCCACACATGCAGATACACAATATGATACCTATACACAATATGATGCCCCTACATCTCCCTATACACAATATGATGCCCCTACATCTCCCTCCATCTGAACAAGTCTCTCCAGCTTCAGAAAGATTATGGACGCATCACATTTTTTTTTACGGACAGGGAAAAAGGTGCCCTATTTTTATGGACTGTCCAAGAATTTCTGGACAGTTGGCAACCCTGCTATTAGTTCCACTGGGGTGGCAGCCTAGGTGGATGCTGGAAGCACAACCGTCTCTCCCTAAGATTCGGAGAGGGAAGGCCACCGATTCCTGACCCTTGCTGTGGCCTTTTCGTTGAGAGGGATGGTTTATTGAGGGCCCATATATACACACAGTCATGGCCGGAAGTGTTTAGCAACCTTGAGATTGTTCCAGAAAGTGAAGTATTTCTCCCAGAAAATTATTACAATTACACATGTTTTGTTATACATTTGTTATAATATTTATTTCCTTTGTGTGTATTGAAACAGCACAAAAAAATGGGAAAAAAAGGCAAATTGGACATAATTTCACACAAAACTCCAAAAATGGGCCGGACAAAATTGTTGGCACTTTTCCAAAATTGTGGAAAAACAACTTTGCTTCAAGCATGTGATGCTCGTTAAAACTCACCTGTGGCAAGTAACAGTCGTGGGTAATATGAAAGTCATACCTGAGACCAGATAAAAAGTGGAGAAGATAGATAGATATGAGATTGATAGATAGATAGATATGAGATAGATAGATGGATATGTGGCACCCCAGGGTCTGGTTACCACTGTAATAGAAATATTATGTCTGAGAGCAAGTGGGAGGTTTCCTGGTTCGGAGCCCTTAAGCATGCAACACCTCCTGTCCCAGACCAGATAGGGGAGGAACCTGCCCTATATAAACTGGATCTGGGGCGGGGTTAGTGAAGTCAGAGCCTGGAGTTAGTTCCAGACACAGGGAAAGTAACAGCGAGGAGCTCTGTAGGAGCAGGAGCTGAAGACCAGGGACTTGAGCTAAGCGGAGTTCGTCCTGGCAGAAGACTCTGAGAACCGGACACAGGAGTCCGAGGTTGCGGGGACTTATATATACCCAGCAGCAGAAACCCGCCGGCAGGGGATTTCAAGTCCTCTGGCCATAGAAGCCCGGAGGCTCAGTCACGAGCAAGGGACCAGCACTGCAATCGAGGAGCGGGGGCTATCAGAAGGCCCCAAGTCACCAGCCATACAGGTGAGCACCACACGGAACACTCAGGGATGTGGGCTACTTCCACTCGCTTACAGCAAGGTAGCCAGGAAGAGTGCAGATAGTCGGGGAGGCCTACAACTCCACCTGGCCAGGGGAACTCCAGTTTGCTCACAGACTGACCAGGCCTCTTATGCTAGCCAGTACTCCCGGGAGGGTCTGCCTTATCACCATCAGTAAAGACCCTGAACTGCACTGCAAAGCCTCTGAGTCGTTCCTGCTGCGCTCGTGCACCATCACTCCTATCATCCACACTCACTAGCCTGAGGCTATACTCCTCCCGTGGGGAGTTATACTACACTCTGCTGCCCTCACAACATCAGCCTCAGAGGTCTGCTCAGCAGCGGCGGTTCTTATTTTACCGCAATCCACGGGTGGCGTAGTCGGACATTGCATTATACTGATACAGAGACTGCCACAATATTGGTCTGGCCACCCTGAGCCACGGGACCGGGTCGCCACTACTACTCCCAGCATTGCCCTGAAGTCCGGTCCCGGGTGCCCCATGGCCCAGGGGGCGCGTCATATAGATAATAGATAGATGATAGATAGTCCTATGATATGAGATAGAGGTCGTTATAGACAGGTTTATACACTCTCTCCCGAAGTCGGTAAAATCCTGGGTTGCCCAGGGAGATCCCTATAATGCTGATGACTTGGTGGGGTTGGTGGAAAGATACCAGGCGGTTGAGAGTCCGTTGGGAAAACAAGGGGTCGTAGCCTCTCAATACTGGGGTTCCCAAAAGGTGGCGGACACCCAAAAGAAGCGAGCTAGCGCCACACCTGGGGGGCATCCTAGAGTTCAGGAGGGGTCTGAGTTGCTGCCCAAGGTCCCACCCCATAATATAGTGTGTTGGAGATGTCATACCCCTGGCCATATTGCCTCCCGGTGTCCCATAACCTCTGAACCAATGGACTGTAACATGGGCCGGCGTTGCTCTTATTTTGCCTACCCCGCCTGCAGCGCGGTTCGTCAACATGGCGAGGGCCCTCAAGCATGCTCAGTGTCAGTTAACGGGGCACAAGTCTCTGGACTATTGGTCTCAGGAAGTTTGGTGACCCTGATAAGGGCCACACTCCCTCATCGGCTGGTTTCTGGGAAGGTGGTGGATGTTCGGTGTATCCATGGGGACGCTAAGAACTATCCTGTGGCCCAGGTGGATGTAAACACAGACTGTGGCACCACATCTCATGAAGTGGCGGTCGTTAAGGACCTATTGCATCCCATAATAATTGGACGTTACTTTGCATTATTCTGGGAAATGTGGGGGAAAGCGGGGACACCTGGTTGCTTGGACGACAGCCAGATCGCCCCTAAGTAAACTTACCCGCAGAACATAGTAGATGAGTTTCCCATGTGTGTGCTGGTGGGCAATGAGGATGAAGTAGCATCCCCTGAGTCCAATATCCCTGAGCTGGAGGTGTCCGAGGGAAACTTTGGAACTGCCCAACTCAGGGATTTAACTCTGAAAGGGGCCTTTGAAAATGTTACTGTGTTAAATGGGGTGCCTCAGGAACTGGGGGCTGACACTCGGTTCCCTCATTTTGCTGTGAATGGGGATTTGCTGTACAGAATAACCAAGCCAAGGGGTGAGGTAATAGAACAGTTGCTGGTGCCAGGGCCCTATAGACGCAGGGTGTTAGACATGGCTCATTCTCATGTGTTGGGTGGTCACCTGGGTGCAGACAAGATTCAAGAACGGATCCTCCAAAGATTCTACTGTCCAGGTTGCTATAGAGAAATATAGAGTTATTGTCGTTCCTGCCCCACATGCCAGATAACCTCCCCAGTGGCCCACTTCCGCAGTCCCCTAGTGCCACTACCAGTCATCGAGGTTCCATTCGAATGCATAGCAATGGATCTAGTGGGGCCTCTGGTCAAGTCCGCCCAAGGGCATCAGTATATCCTGGTGGTATTAGATTATGCTACATGGTATCTGGAGGCCGTACCACTACGAAACTCCTCCACCAGGTGTATAGCCCGGGAGTTAGTCCACATGTTTTCAAGAACCGGGTTGCCTAACGAGATCCTAACAGACTAAGGAACTCCATTTATGTCGAAGGTCATGAGGGAATTGTGCAAGACACTGCAGATTGCACAACTGAGAACCTCGGTGTACTCTCCCCAGACGGACGGACTGGTAGAGAGGTTTAACAAAACCTTGAAAGCAATGTTGAGGAAAGCAGTGGAAATGGATGGCCGAGACTGGGACTATATGTTGTTCGCCATGAGGGAAGTTCCCAAAGCTTCCACAGGTTTCTCCCCGTTTGAACCACTCTATGGACGACACCCTCAGGACTCCTGGAGGTGGAGAAAGAGTCCTGGGAAGCTGAGACCACTCCCTATAGGAGAGTGGTGGAGCACGTTGCCCAGATGCAAGAGAGGATTGCCCATGTGATGCCCATTGTGAGGGAGCACCTCCTCAAGGCACAAGAGGCACAGTCCAGGGTGTATAATAGGTCGGCCAGGGTGAGATCGTTCAACCCAGGAGATCGAGTGCTTGTGCTAGTCCCACAGTGGAGAGCAAGTTCATGGCCAAGTGGCAGGGCCCCTATGAGGTGGTAGAGAAAGTGGGGGAAGTCAACTTTAAGATCCACCAACCAGGGAAGAGGAAGCCCTATCAAATTTACCATGTTAACTTGATTAAGCCATGGCAAGATAGAGAGCCTGCGGAAGCTCCCTGTTTAGTGGCTGAGGCTGAGGCCGATGTGAAAGAGGTCAAGGTGGCAGAGTCACTGTCACATGCCCAAAAGCAACAGTGCAAAGAGTTGTTACAGCGAAATAAAGACATGTTTTCGGAGTTGCCAGGACTCACTCAGGTCATAGAGCATGAGGTTCTCACAGAGCCTCATGTTTGCGTCAATCTAAAACCATACCGGATCCCCGAAGCCCGCAGAGAGGTGATCTCTAAAGAAGTAAGGCGGATGCTAAACCTGGGAGTCATTGAAGAGTCCAAAAGTGGATGGTCCAGTCCTATAGTCTTAGTGCCGAAACCAGATGGGGAATGGCGGTTTTGCAACGACTATAGGAAGCTGAAGGAGGTCTCAAAGTTCGACGCCTACCCAATGCCTAGGGTAGATGAGCTTATCGAAAGGCTAGGACCCGCTCGGTACATCACCACTCTGGACCTCACCAAAGGATATTGGCAAATTCCCCTGTCTAAAGAGGCTAAGGAGAAGACAGCCTTCTCGACGCCAATACGTCAGGATGCCGTTTGGGTTGAAGGGAGCTCCGGCCACCTTCCAGAGAGCCATGGACCGGATCTTAGCACCCCACAAACAGTATGCAGCGGCCTACCTAGATGCTATCGTCATATTTAGCCAGGACTGGGAAAGTCATCTGGACAAAGTTCAAGCCATACTTGATGCCCTAAGGAAGGCGGGCTTTACTATCAACCCGAAGAAATGTGCCATGGGGATGGAGGAAGCCAAGTACCTAGGGTACGTGGTTGGTAGAGGGGAAATAAAACCACAAATAAATAAGGTCGAGGCGATCTTGAACTGGCCACAGCCCCTTTCGAAGAAGCAGGTCAGGGCGTTTCTAGGCATTATGGGCTACTATCGAAGATTTGTCCCTAACTTTGCCCTGATAGCAGCCCCACTGATGGATCTTCTGAAAGGGATGAAGTCAGCTATGGCCAAGTGGTCCCCGGAAGCAGAAGCGACCTGCCAGGAATTGAAACTGGTCCTCTGTAAACAACCAGTCTTGGTGGCACCCAGCTTCTCCAAGGAGTTTGTGGTCCAGATGGATGCATCGGATGTCGGGCTGGGAGCAGTCTTGTCCCAGGAGATTAACGGAGAAGAACACCCTGTAAAATACCTCAGTCTGAAGCTCTCCGCTTGTGAGAAGGACTACTCCATTGTAGAAAAAGAATGTTTGGCCATTAAGTGGGCGTTAGACACTCTGAGGTATTACCTATTAGGTAGAAGGTTCAGGTTAGTGTCAGACCATGCCCCATTGAGGTGGATGCGAGAAAAGAAGGGAAACAATGCCAGAGTGACTAGGTGGTTCCTGGCTCTACAAGATTTTAGTTTCCGGGTAGAGCATAGGCCTGGGAAACAACATGGGAATGCCGCTGCCTTGTCAAGGATTTATTGTATGGTGACAGAATGTGCCAAGCCCTACGGCTTTGGACAGAGGGGGGGTGTATGTAAGGTTGCTGCCGGACAGATCGTGGACGGGAGGTATGTGTCCTCGAAGTGCCATGCTTCGGTGATGTAGGATCCGGAGAAGCAGGCTCCAGCACACATAGTGCTGAGAGGAATTTAATGGGTCCGGATTACAGGGCCGGGTTTTATGAGCAGCTGAAAGAGCTGGGGGGAACAGCTGCTCACTTACCTCCAGTCCAGGTCTTGGAAGGCTAATTTAAGACAGCTGCGCCTGTCTCTGTCTGTCTGTGTTTGCTGGGCAAGGTGAGCAGACCTTGCAGGTGCTTCTTAGACTCTGCAGGAGGCAGAGAAAAGCACCTTGTTTAAACGGCTGAAGCCGTGCTGCATGGACTTGTTATTTTGAGCTTTGTTCTGTTATTCCTTTTTGTGCCAGGAAAAGGCTGTAACTTTTGTTTCTTAACTGGTGTATGGACACTAAAATAAGCCACCAGTTTGTTTGAACCCGTGGACTGCATCACTGTGTGAACCCGTGCCTACCTCCAACGCGGCTCAGTGAGTACAAATCCCTACACTATCTATCTATCTATTTATCTATCTATCCATCTATCTATCCATCTATTTATTCATCTATCCATCTATCTATCCATCCATCATACATGGATAGATAGAAAGATAGATAGATACATATATGGATAGATAGATGGATAGATAGATATGAAATAGAGTATATAAGGATAGATAGATGATAGATAATCCTATGATATGATAGGTTTGATCGTGCATTTCCAATGTCTCTTACCACTGCGGCCATGATAGAGCATTTTCTACACTTTCTCGGTTCCCTCTTCCATTGCTGGAGGCTAACTTCTGCCGCATGAAATACAGTGGTGGCCAAAAGTATTGGCACCCCGGCAATTCTGTCAGATAATACTCAGTTTCTTCCTGAAAATGATTGCAATCACAAATTCTTTGGTATTATTATCTTCATTTAATTTGTCTTCAATGAAAAAACACAAATAGAATTGTCCTAAAGCCAAATTGGATATAATTCCACATCAAACCTAATAAAGGGGATGGACAAAAGTATTGGCACTGTTTGAAAAATCATGTGATGCTTCTCTAATTCGTGTAATTAACAGCACCTGTAACTTACCTGTGGCACCTAACAGGTGTTGGCAATAACTAAATCACACTTGCAGCCAGTTAACATGGATTAAAGTTGACTCAACCTCTGTCCTGTGTCCTTGTGTATACCACATTGAGCATGGAGAAAAGAAAGAAGACCAAAGAATTGTCTGAGGACTTGTGAAACCAAATTGTGAGGAAGCATGAGCAATCTGAAGGCTACAAGTCCGTCTCCAAAGACCTGAATGTTCCTGTGTCTTCCGTGCGCAGTGTCATCAAGAAATTTAAAGCCCATGGCACTGTGGCTAACCTCCCTACATGTGGACGGAAAAGAAAAATTGACGAGAGATTTCAACGCAAGATTGTGCGGATGGTGGATAAAGAACCTCGACTAACATCCAAACAAGTTCAAGCTGCCCTGCAGTCTGAGGGTACAACAGTGTCAACCCGTACTATCCGTCGGCGTCTGAATGAAAAGGGACTGTATGGTAGGATACCCAGGAAGACCCCACTTCTTACCCCGAGACATAAAAAAGCCAGGCTGGAGTTTGCCAAAACTTACCTGATAAAGCCTAGAACTGGAAGTGCATTGAGGTGAAGGTGAAGAGGTATTGGGAATCCTGCAGAAAATACCTGTGTGAATTGCGTGAAGAGGTATTGGGAATCCTGCAGAAAATACCTGTGTGAATTGCGTGAAGAGGTATTGGGAATCCTGCAGAAAATACCTGTGTGAATTGCGTGAAGAGGTATTGGGAATCCTGCAGAAAATACCTGTGTGAATTGCGGTGAGTGCTGCATTGTGATCTGCTGAGTGCTTTTCTACCTGTTTAGATTTATTGGGCTTTTTAAAATCTATTTTCTCACTACAGTTTTAGTTTCTTAGTTTACTACCTGTGTATTTAAAGGTTAACTACATTGCACTAAAATCCTGAGGTGTAGATTTACTCACAAGGGGTTAATTAAGGGGAAGGGGTCATAATTAAGGGTTTATAAGGGGCAGCTGGTTGGGCATAAAGTCCTTTGGAAGTGCATTGAGGTGAAGGGTACATTGCTGGAAAAGGAAAAAAAAAAAAAACACTTTAAATCTCTTAGTTTGCGAGTGTGAACGAGCTGCGTGTGTCCGGAGCGTAAGTGCGAACGAAAGTAAGTGTGTGACTTGTTTTTCAGTGACTTTGGATTCAGGGAGTTTGGAAGGGAGGACTTAGGACTGAATTGCTGACTGTATTTCATTCTTTCTTTACTTTACTTTTTACTTAATTAATCCACCTGACCTACTTAGCTGATTCCCCCGTCCATACTTGATACTTAATTGATCCCCCGTCCATACTTAACTGATCCCCTGCCAATATCTAATTGATACACTTGCACATCCCTAATTGATCCCCGTCCATACACCTATATATAAATAATTGTGTTTTGTACTTGTATATATATACTGACTGTATCCCCATATTTAGAATGACGTCCATGTTGGACGGAGCCGTGCAGTGTACATCTTGCGCAATGTATGCATTCCGTGAGCACCCACTCGAGGATCCATACTGCTGTGAGAGATGTGAGCATATCGTGCACTTGGAAGCCCAAATTCTGGATCTAAGTGCTCAGATAGCGGTACTGAGGAGCATCGACAACATAGAACGGAGTTTGCTGCTCACCGAGCAGACACTCAATGGGTCAATACTGGGGGTGGAGCATAGAGGGGAAGTGCAGGCTGAACAGGCAGGGAGCTGGATAACAGTAAGGAGGTATAGAGGGAAGAAGTATAGGAAGGCTGGTTCAGAACCGGCATTATTGGAGCATGACAGATCCTCTGACCGCCGGGGGAGTGTATGCTCCAGTAATGAGGGGGAGGGGGGAAGTGTAGGGCAGGCAAGACAGGTTCTGGTAGTGGGTGACTCTATTATTAGGGGGACAGACAGGGCAATCTGTCACAAAGACCGGGATCGCCGAACGGTGTGCTGCCTCCCTGGCGCTCGAGTCCGGCACATCGCGGATCGGGTTGACAGGTTACTGGGTGGGGCTGGCGAAGACCCAGCGGTCATGGTCCACATCGGCACCAATGACAAAGTGAGTGGTAGATGGAGGGTCCTTAAAAATGATTTCAGGGACCTAGGTAGGAAGCTTAGGGCAAGGACCTCCAAGGTAGTTTTCTCAGAAATACTACCAATCCCGCGAGCCACACAGGAGCGCCAACAGGAAGTTAGGGAGGTGAATAAGTGGCTAAAGAGTTGGTGCAAGGCAGAAGGGTTTGGGTTCATGGAGAACTGGGCCGACTTCGCGGTCGGATACAGGCTCTACCGTAGGGACGGGCTGCACCTCAATGGGGAGGGTGCAGCGGTGCTGGGGAAGTAGATAGCTAATAGGTTGGAGGAGTTTTTAAACTAGAGACGGGGGGGGGGAAACCAAGGAAATAGGTGGGATGTGAGGCAAGCAAGGGGGAAGGGGAGAAGTGAATATAATGAAGGTGGAGAGGGGGGTGGGGATAGTACAGTTAGATCGTTAGAGAAGAATAGGATGCTAAATAACCCCAAAGTTTTATCTTGCATGCTGACCAACTCAAGAAGCCTGACCAATAAGGCGGATGAGCTGCGGGCGCTTATATGGGAGGAGAGGTATGACATCGTAGGTATAACAGAGACTTGGCTAGACGATAGCTACGACTGGGCGGTAAATTTATTAGATTATAGTTTATTTAGAAGGGACCGGAAACAGGGGAAAGGCGGAGGAGTCTGCTTATATGTAAAGTCATGTCTAAAACCCAGACTAAGGGAAGATATAGGAGAGGGAGAAGAGGGGGTCGAGTCCATGTGGGTAGAGATAGAGGGAACTAAAAATAATAATAAAATATTACTGGGGGTTTGCTATAAGCCACCCAATATAACAGAGGAGAATGAGAATCTGCTATTAGGACAAATAGACAAAGTAGCAAAACATAATGAAGTGATTGTAATGGGGGATTTCAACTACCCGGATATTGACTGGGAAACAGAAACCTGTAGATCTCAGAAAGGAAAAAGGTTCTTGACAAATATTAAGGATAATTATCTCTCCCAACTAGTGCAGGAACCAACGAGAGGGAAGGCCGTGTTGGACTTAATATTGACTAATAGGCCTGATAGAATAACTGAGGTACAGATAGGGGGGCACCTAGGTAATAGCGACCATAATATTATCGACTTCAAAATGCCCTTCAGTAGGGTTATCAATAAGGGAACAACAAAAACATTAAACTTTAGGAGGGCTAAGATTGATCAGCTGAAAGAAAGCCTTCAACTTATTGACTGGGACAAAGTTCTTAATCAAAGGAATACGAATAGTCTTCAAAAGAATTCTGAATACTCAGTGCGAGAGGTATATACCGTATGGGAATAAAAGGGCCAGAAATAAGAGGAAACCAATATGGTTGAACAAGAACGTAAAAGGGGCGTTAAATAGCAAAAAAGAGGCATTCAAGAGATTAAAACAGGAAAACAGTAAGGAGGCACTAATGTGTTACAAGGAAAAAACGAGAACCTGCAAAAAACAAATAAAAATAGCGAAGGAGGAAACAGAGAGACATATTGCTAGGGAAAGTAGATCAAATCCCAAACTGTTCTTTACGTATATAAATAGTAAAAGGATTAAATCGGATAATATTGGACCAATAAAAAGTGAGGAAGGCAAAATCATAGAGAAAGATGAGGATAAAGCTAATCTATTAAATAATTTTTTTTCGACAACTTTCACAAAGGAAATCAAACTAACAGGAGAAATGAGAAGTGACAAACTTAATCCTCCACTAAGTATGACAAATCTAACCCAAGCTGGGGTACAGAAACGCCTCAGTAACATTAAAATAAACAAATCACCAGGACCTGATGGCATACACCCACGGGTACTAAGGGAACTAAGTAATGTGATAGACAGACCGTTATATCTTATATTTAAGGACTCTGTTGAGACTGGGTCTGTGCCACTTGATTGGCGACAGGCGAATGTAGTGCCAATATTCAAAAAGGGAGCGAAAAGTGACGCCGGAAACTATCGGCCGGTGAGTCTGACGTCCGTTGTGGGCAAAATTTTTGAAAGCTTCATTAAAGAGGCAATTACGGAGCATCTTGATGCTAATAATCTTTTAATCCCGAACCAACATGGATTCATGAGGAATCGCTCCTGCCAAACAAACCTGATTGACTTCTACGAGGAGATTAGCTCTCGAGTAGATCAGGGGGAACCAGTGGATGTCGTGTATCTCGACTTCTCAAAAGCTTTCGATAGCGTGCCACATAATAGGTTGGTATACAAAATGAGAATGATGGGGCTGGGGGAAAATGTCTGCAAGTGGGTAGCTAACTGGCTAAGGGATAGAAGGCAGAGGGTGGTTATAAATGGAATATACTCAGATTGGGTAAGCGTCACTAGAGGGGTTCTTTACGGTAAGAGCAGTGAGAATATGGAATTCACAGAGTGAGGAGATGGTGATGTCAGATTCACTACACCAGTTCAAGTGGGGACTGGATGCATTTCTAGATACCAGGCAGATTTCAGCATATACTTAAAAATAAAATAAAATAGTAAGTTGATACAGGGATTTATTCTGACTGCTGGTTTCAGAGTCAGGAGGGAATTTTTCCTCAGGTGAAGATTGGCCAAATCATTTGGGGTTTTTGCCCTCCTCTGGATCAACTTTACCAATTACAGAACTAACAGGTCGAACTTGACGGACGCAAGTCTTTATTCGGCTTTACTAACTATGTTTACAAACTATGTTACTATGTTTTGGAAGAATGTTCTCTGGTCAGATGAGACAAAAGTCGAGCTTTTTGGGAAAAACCATCAACATAGAGTGTACAGGAAAAAAAAAGAGGCATTCAAAGAAAAGAACATGGTCCCTACAGTCAAACATGGCGGAGGTTCCCTGATGTTTTGGGGTTGCTTTGCTGCCTCTGGCACTGGACTGCTTGACCGTGTGCATGGCATTATGAAGTCTGAAGACTACCAACAAATTTTGCAGCATAATGTAGGGCCCAGTGTGAGAAAGCTGGGTCGCCCTTAGAGGTCATGGGTCTTCCAGCAGGACAATGACCCAAAACACACTTGCAAAAGCACTATAAAATGGTTTTAGAGAAAGCACTGGAGACTTCTAAGGTGGCCAGCAATGAGTCCAGACCTGAATCCCATAGAACACCTGTGGAGAGATCACAAAATGGCAGTTTGGAGAAGGCACCCTTCAAATATCAGGGACCTGGAGCAGTTTGCCAAAGAAGAATGGTCTACAATTCCAGCAGAGCATTGTAAGAAACTCATTGATGGTTACCGGAAGTGGCTGTTCGCAGTTATTTTGGCTAAAGGTTGTGCAACCAAGTATTAGGCTGAGGGTGCCAATACTTTTGTCTGGCCCATTTTTGGAGTTTTGTGTGAAATGATCAATGATTTGATTTTTGCTTCATTCTCTTTTGTGTTTTTTCCTTGCAAGCAAATTAAATGAAGATAATAATACCAAAGAATTTGTGATTGCAATCATTTTCAGGAAGAAAATGAGTATTATCTGTCAGAATTGCAGGGGTGCCAATACTTTTGGCCACCACTGTAATAAGTGAGCTGTCATTTATTCATAAGACGTTCTATTCTTCAGAGCTGAGACTGTAAAATAAAAAGTGAACAATAAAATATCTGATGACTGTTCTTTCACTGTGAGTAAGAAACAGATAATAAAATTAAAGGAAAAAATAACTGAGGGGAGAACCCTGCAGGTTTATTGTCCTTCTATAGCTGTATGGTGGCAGGATGGTGACACTGCTGGAGTCCTGGTGAGGATCTGCATGATATTCATTTCTGTTGACTTTTTATTGCCAACATATTCTGCAGTGATGTACATATAGTCCCTGCCCACAATGCGGTACACA
Organism: Phyllobates terribilis; assembly: GCF_046119375.1. Lineage (NCBI taxonomy): Eukaryota > Metazoa > Chordata > Amphibia > Anura > Dendrobatidae > Phyllobates > Phyllobates terribilis. The sequence continues at coordinate 3,042,783 of NW_027362822.1, read as the reverse complement.
TGAGGGACAATTTCATATTAAGCCAAGTAACCTATGATGTCAAGGTCTCATATTTACAAGGTGCTTATTGACAATCTGAGCCGGCGAATGGCTCTGTGTCCGTATATTCGCTATATACTGCCCGCAATATCTTGTAGAAAGCTCACAGTGACTAAAATGTATAAATAGTTCTCTTTGGAGAATTTAATTAGATCCATTCATACCTTACCTTATAATGAGGACTTAAAGGGCTTTTATAACTAGGTAAAACAAGCTTAACGGGACTGTCCAGGACTTATATATTAATGACCGATTTTAGGATAAGTCATCAACAGGGTGGGACTGGGCTGGCGGGGTACCCTTCTGCAGAGGAGAGGGGGGAAGAGAATGAAAAAATAAAAAAACCTGCGGTTTTAAGGGGCACGGACCCTTTAAAAGCGCAGGCACAGTGTATGCAGGGACGCGCGCACGCGGCGTTCATTACCTGAACCGCCGCGACACACGTCCCAGTGAAGCAGCTGAAGCTGCGCGTCTCCCTTCCTCGGCCGGCGTATGACGTCACCGGAGAAGGAGGACACCGCACGGGAGAGCAGAAAGGTAAGAGGTGTCTGTGTGTGTGTCTGTGTGTATATGAGTGGATGCAGAATGGGATGGGCCCCTGGCTGGACACACAAGGGGGGGCCCGGCTAGACACACAAGGGGGGACCCTGGCTGGACACACAAGGGGGGGCCCGGATGGACACACAAGGGGGGCCTTGCTGGACACACAAGGGGGAGCCCTGGCTGGACACACAAGCGGGAGCCCTGGCTGGACACACAAGGGGAAGCCCTGGCTGGACACACAAGGGGGAGCCCTGACTGGACACACAAGGGGGAGCCCTGACTGGACACACAAGGGGGAGCCCTGACTGGACACACAAGAGGGAACCCTGGCTGGACACACAAGGGGGAGCCCTGGCTGGACACACAAGGGGGAGCCCTGGCTGGACACACAAGGGGGAGCCCTGACTGGACACACAAGGGGGAGCCCTGGCTGGACACACAGGGGGGGAGCTGGATGGACACACAAGGGGGAACCCTGGCTGGACCCACAAGGGGGAGCCCTGGCTGGACACACAAGGGGAAGCCCTGACTGGACACACAAGAGGGAACCCTGGCTGGACACACAAGGGGGAACCCTGGCTGGACACACAAGGGGGAACCCTGGCTGGACACACAAGGGTGAGAGCCTGGCTGGACACACAAGGGGTAACCCTGGCTGGACACACAAGGGGGGGAGCCTGGCTGGACACATAAGGGGGAGCCTGGCTGGACACATGGGAAAGGGTGGGCAGGATGGCTATATGGTGGGGCAGGCTGGACACATGGAGGCCAGGATGGATATGTGAGGGGGATGGATATATGGGGGGGCCGGATATATGGGGGGCGGGGCAGGCTGGACACATGATGGCCAGGATGGATATGTGGGGGGCAGGCTGGACACATGGGGGGCTAGGATAGATATGTGGAGGGGCAGGCTCGATACACGTGGGCTAGGATAAATATATGGAGGGGCCACGCTGGACATATGGGGGCCAGTATGGATATATGGGGGGGTGTCAGGATGTATATATGCAGGGGGGAAGGGTAGGATGGATATATGGGGGGCAGGCTGGAAACATGGAGGCCAGGATGGATATATTGTGGGGGGCAGGCTGGACACATGGAGGCCAGGAAGGATATGTAGGGGGGGCATGCTGGACACATGGAGGCCAGGATGGATATATGGGGGGCAGGCTTGACACATGGGGCTTTAGGACAGATATATGGGAGGGGGCAGGCTGGACACATGGAGGCCAGGACAGATATATGGGGGGGCAGGCTGGAAACATGGAGGCCAGGATGGATATGTGGGGGGGCAGGCTGGACACATGGAGGCCAGGATGGATATATGGGGGGAACAGGAGGGCCACATGGGGGACTAGGATGGGTATATGGGAGGGGGCAGGCTCGATACACGTGGGCTAGGATAAATATATGGAGGGGTCACACTGGACATATGGGGGCCAGAAGGGATATATGGGGGGTGTCAGGATGGATATATGCAGGGAAGGGGGGGCCAGGATGGATATATGGGGGTGCCAGGCTGAACAAGGGACTTAATTACTGTTTGGGGCCAGATTGAGGAACATACTTTATTAGTTTATGGTGGCCAGTGAGGAACATTATTATTTTAGAGTCCAATTAGAGACATTATTACTTCTGTAATATAATTTACTTTTTAGGAAATTGTTTTCCATGGGATAGGACAAAAGCGGGCTCCTGTTACTGTGCAGGGCGGCACTATATCGCTTTTTTTCTTCAACTGGTGTAGTGTAGAAGTCGGGGGGTGGAGTGGGAATATTGCCTAGAAGAGATCAGTTATTGATAACTGTGTGTTATTTTCTGCAGAGATGATTCCTGGCTGGAAGAAGTGATGGCCGTCTGTGCCAGATGAAGAAGAAAAGCGAAGATGAAGGACTTCACCTAGAGACGTCACTGGTGAGTCAGTGTATTACATGTGACTCGCCCCCTGGGCCGTGGGGCACTCGGATCCGGGCAATAGGGAGACGATGGGGGTAGTAGTGGCGACCCGGTTCCGTGGCTCAGGGTGGTCAGGCCAATGGTAGTCTGCTATGTTCTGCTGATAATGTCCGACTACGCCACCCGTGGATTGCGGTTATTAGGAACCGCCGCTGCATGCAGACCGCTGGGGCTGATGAGGTGTGCAGCTAGGGTAGTGTGACTCTCCACGGGAAGAGTGCGGCCCCACGGCAGTATAATGGATGTTGGGAGTGATGGTAGTGGGAGTCCCAGTGCTGATAGTGCTGGAGGAGCAAGGAGCACACAGACAACAGGTTGCAGTCCAGGGTCTTTACTAAACAGGTAAACTGACCCACAAACAGTCCCGGCTAGGAGGGGACCTGGATGTCTGAGAGCAACGGGGAAATTGGCCCTGGTCAGGGTGAGGGTGTAGGCCTACCGTGCTTTCTGCGCTCCTTCTGGCTATCTCCTCCTGATAGGGTAACAGCCCACGTTTCCGAGCTTTCCGTGTTTTCTCGCCTGTATGGCCTGCGACGTGGGTTCCTTTCTGCTCCCAGCCTTGTATGGCTTTACTGGTCCCTTCTGTTGTGGCAGGGCCTCCAGGCTTCTTAGGCCAAGGAATATACAGTCCCTTGCGGACAGGTTCTCTGCTGGGGGATGTGGAATCCTTCCAGCCTCAGACACCAAAGTCTGGTAGATTAAGTCTGTTATCTGCCAAGACAGGCTTGCTTCGCCTCTTGTCTCTGGCTTGTGGCTCTCCTCCTGCCACACTTCCTCTTAGGTGCAGTGCAACTGTCTGTCCCTGCTCTGCTGAGACACGTCTCAGTCCTGAGACAGGTCATCTGGGTTCTCTCTAACCCTGCCCCCAGCACCAGCTTTTATAGGGGCAGCCTGCTCCCCCTACTGGCCTGAGACAGGAGGCATTGCATGCTAATGTTCCCCTGACTAGAGAACCTCCCCCCTGCTCTCAGACACAGCTTTAATTACACTTGTGGCATCCAGGCCAGGGTGACACATTCCCCCCTAGTGAAATTTAGTACTCCGGGACTAAACAGTAAACAAAGACAATATGCATAACAATAAAACATTAATAGACAGACGACACACAAATTGAGTTCTTAAGGTCACAGTGTGGCCTGTGACCGGGTGTCCATATCACCAGCACAACGGGGAGCCTTAACCAGGTGGGGGTCTGTCCTACCCCAAGTCCTTCACAGTCTTAGTTCATTCCTGGGTTAGGCTCTGAACGCAGTCCATACAAGGTCCCGGTTATAAAAAGTCCATAACCTGTGAGTCCTTACGGTAGCTGCAAGAAACTGAAACAGAGTATTAACAAACATGCATGTAACTTTGCAAACAATTCAACATTTGGCAACAGGGTTATTTACAATTTTAGTACACTCTATATTCTCCAGCGAGCGGGTATCTGTCCCTTTGTGCTCCTGGTTGACCTACGTAGCCCACTGTCTGGTGGTGGACTGACTTGGCTTTCCCCACTAGCGTTAGGGGTGCAGCTACCAGCTGGGTGTACAGGTAGGGCAGGCAGCTGTCTGCGGGTCCTTTGGCTTACCGCAGGCATGGCAGGCTCACTGTCAGCAGAGGGTTGACTCTCCTGGGCTGCTGGTACAGGCTCTTCTGCCTCTGGAACTGCTTGCTCCTCTTCACCTTCCGGCTCTGGTGTTGGTTGTTGCTGTGCCGGTTGCAGGAAATGCAGGACAGGTACCACTATGGCATCATTTATGCGAATCCAGGACTGAGGAAACTCTCCGAGAACGGTGCTGATCATTTCTTCCTTGTCCTCTGCGGGTTCAAGGTCACTCTGATCCTCTTCTGCACTACGGAGTTGCTCGGGGCACCTTTTGAGATGGTCTCTGGAGACGACACTAGTGGTTTCTCCTCCGTCCTTGGTGATTACGCACACCTTTGGGTTGTCGTGGTGAGACTGCAGTACGGTGTAGGGTTCCCTTTCCCACTGGTCGTCCAACTTATGTAGCCTTCTTTTTCGCTTTAGGACTTGCTCACCAGGTTCTAGGGGACTAGCAGGGGCGTGTTGATTGAAGAGTCTTTCTTGCTTCTCTCTCACCTGGGCCAGGCTCTTCTCCACACTCTCCTGTACCTTCTTGTACTGCAGTTGCCTTTCCGTATCCCAGTCCGCATCCGGGGAGGTGTCCTCAGGTATTAGGACTCCCATCTCCAGGTCTACGGGCAGCTTTCCTGGTCTAGCTCGCATCAGGTAAGCAGGGGTGCAGTTTGTAGCATTCACCGGGATATTGTTGTATAGGTCTATCAGGTCCGGCAGTTTTTCTGGCCACAGGCTGCGTTCCTCCAGGGGCAACGTCTTCAGGAGATCAATGACTATATTGTTCATCTTCTCACACATCCCGTTGGTTTGGGGGTGGTAAGGCGTTGTACGAATCTTCTTACAGCCATAGAGGTTGCAGAACTCCTGGAAGATTTCAGCCTCGAACGCTGGACCCTGGTCTGTCAGGACCTGTTCCGGATACCCGTGTGGACGGCAGAAATATTGCTGGAAGGCTCTGGCCGCTGTTTGGGCTGTCAAGTCCTTTACCGGGACCACCACTAGAAAACGGGAATAGTGGTCCACGATTGTCAGGGCATAGATGTATCCTGACCGGCTGGGAGCCAATTTGACATGGTCCAGAGCTACCAGCTCAAGAGGCTGCGTGGTGATGATGGGCCTCAAGGGTGTCTTCTGGCTGGCACGGTCCTTCCTCCTTAGGTGACAAGGGCCACAGTCTCTGCACCATTTTTCTACAGCTCCTCTCATGCCGACCCAAAAGAATCTTCCTCTTAGTAGGAACTCCAGTTTCTTCCAACCGAAGTGTCCCGCTCTGTCATGGTAAGCCCCCAGGACCATAGCTGCATCCCTCCTTGGGACCACGACTTGCCAGGTCAGCTCGTGCGTCCGGTGGTTGACAATCCTTCTGCACAACTTGCCTTCGTAGAGGAACAGCTTGCTCTTCTCCTTCCATAGCTGCTTGGCTTCCTCTGGGGCATCTGGATCTAAGCAGGCGTCTTCCCGGGTCAGCAGATCTTTCACCAGGCGGACTGCAGGGTCACTATCTTGGGTCTCGGCCCAGCTGTGGTGAGGTAGGGGATTCATCATCACAGTTGTTAGATCCTCCTCCTTCACGCGGTGAGAGTGTTGAGCGGCTCCATACCGGTGAAACGCGGGGAGTTCTACCTCCTCCAGCTCTTCTGGGTCTTCGTCACCTTCAGGTAAGTGAGGCATCCTTGATAGGGCGTCCGCGTTGGAGTTGGTTTTGCCTGCCCGGTACTTGATCACGAAGTCATAGTTGGAGAGACGGGCCATCCACCGCTGTTCCAGGGCACCCAGTCTTGCATTGTCCAGGTGTGTCAACGGGTTGTTGTCCGTGTACACGGTGAACTTTGCGGAGGCCAGGTAATGCTTGAAGCGTTCCGTCACGGCCCACACCACCGCCAAGAATTCTAGCTTGAAGGAGCTGTAATTCTCTGGGTTCCTCTCGGTGGGCCTCAGCTTCCGGCTGGCGTATGTCCCGTTCTCTGCCCTGTTGGTTTTGGGACAATACGGCTCCCAGTCCCACATTACTGGCATCTGTGTGGAGAATGAAAGGCTGGCCATAATCAGGGTAGGCCAGGATCTCATCCCCTGTGAGGGCCATCTTTAGCTGGCGGAAGGACTCCTCTTCCGGTTTATCCCACTTGAAGGGCGGCTTTTGCCTCCTGGACTTAGACTGTCCGATCAGGAGGTCCTGCATAGGAGCTGCCATCTTGGTGAACCCGGGGATGAATCTTCGGTAGTAGCCTACCAACCCGAGAAACTGTCTCACCTCTTTGATGTTCGAGGGGCTTGGCCAGCTCTTGATTGCCGTGACCTTGTCAGGGTCGGGAGCTACTCCTTCCGCGCTTACCACGTGCCCTAGGTACTGGACCTTTGGTTTCAGCAGGTGACACTTCGATGGTTTCACCTTCAGGCCTTAGCCTGCCAGGGCTTCGAACACCTCGGCCAGGTGCTTCAGATGGTCCTCGTAGGTCTTCGAATAGACAATCACGTCGTCCAGGTAAAGGAGGACCGTCTCGAAGTTTCGGTGCCCTAGACAGCATTCCATCAGCCGCTGGAAGGTCCCTGGTGCGTTGCAGAGCCCAAAAGGCATGCAGTTGAATTCGCTCAGTCCCATCGGGGTGGTGAAGGCGGTCTTCTCCTTGTCAGCCTCTGCCACAGGAACCTGCCAGTACCCGCTAGTAAGGTCCAAAGTAGAAAAGAAGTTAGCTGATTTTAGTGCGGCTAAAGACTCCTCTATTCTAGGCAGCGGATATGCGTCTTTGTGAGTGATACAGTTGATTTGTCTATAGTCGACGCACATTCTCATGGTGCCGTCTTTCTTTTTGACCAGAACCAAGGGGGCTGCCCAGGGGCTACAGCTGTCTCTAATAACCCCAGCTTCTTTCATCTCTCTTAGCATGCCCCTTGCGTTCTGATAATGTGCAGGAGGTACAGGTCTGTGCCTCTCTTTTATCGGTGGGTGGCTCCCTGTGGGGATGTGGTGTTCTATCCCCTTTACTCTGCCGAAGTCTAGCGGGTGCTTACTAAAGACTCTCTCGTACTCCTGTACCACCCGGTAGACTCCTTGTTTTTGGTGCAGGGGAGTGGAGTCAGCACCCACGTGGAGTTTCTGGCACCAGTCCTCCTTTTGTTTCTGGGAGCCATTACCCTCCGCCTGAGGAGATGGAGGCAAGGGTTCCACGGCCCTGATAGCTTTGTGTTCGACCACAAACAGCTTGGCGAGTGTAGCGTACCTGGGTAAGTGTACCTCCCTCTCCCCAATGTTGAGGATGCGGACGGGCACCCTCCCATGACGGACATCAACCACCCCCCGGGCTGTCAAAATGGTGGGCCTGCTGTCTGAGTACACGGGTTCTACCATGGCTTGGTAGTCTCTACCTCTCAACCCGATTGCAGTCCGACACCAGATCATCATTTCACTTTTGGGAGGCATGGAAATGGGGAATGGGTCACTCAGTCTTACGCTACCGATCTCACCACCAGACAGTTCTACCTGCTGCCGTCTCATCAGGGCCTTTATCTCCTTGTTGAGGACTCTCTGTTGGCTGGAACTAGCATTCACCGCCAACTGTTGTAAGATTACAATTACCTCTGAAAGACAATTTTCAATTACATTAGTACCCACAGTTATTTTAGGGTGACTTTCACGACGGTCAATGTCCACAATAATCACTCCCTGTGCCGGTAGTTCAACTTTACCAATCTTAATGGTCATCTCCTTGAACCCCATCTGCGGCACGGGTAAGCCATTACTGGCGATGATGCTCAAGTTACCGTCTGGATACCGTGTGATATCAGCATCAGTCCAATACTGCTTAAAAAGTACATAAGGGATAGTGGTTACTTGTGACCCAGTATCCAGCAAGGCGCTCATGGGCATACCGTCCAGCACCACGGGTAAAACCGGGCGCCCCCCAACGTACTTATTACGCCAATTGTAAGGGCCTGGTGATCTTATGCCTGGGGGTTGGCCCTCTGCCCCAGGTTGGACCCGTTTAAATTACAGTACCTGGAAATGTGTCCGGGCTGGTTGCATCGACGGCAAATGGGCTGTCCATCCTCTGCGTAGCGATCTGTGGGCCTCCCTCGGAACGACGGGATCCTCCTCTGTCGACGCCATGGGACATCCTCCGGACTTGAAGCCAGCTCGATGGGTCTTGACAGGTCCACTTGCAACGCCTGGACGGTCCTGGTCAACGCCGCGACGCTCCTGGTCAGCTCCTGGACTTGTTGGTGCAGATCTTTCGACGGGGCTTGGTTCAGGGCCTGTGCATCAGCCTCCACGGAGTCCATAGAGGAGGGCGCCGCCTCCTGGTGGTAAGTGATAGCAGGGCGCCGGGGGTTTATAGCGCCACTGGTTGCAGATTCACGGAGCACCCTTATGGCCCTGTCCTTAAATTGGGCAAAGGTCAGGTCGAGGTTCTGAAAGAACATGAGGCGCAGTTGGGCCCTGTGGGCGCTAGACAGCAGACCTTCTATGAATTAGCAGCTTATCCGTTTCCTGCACACTGCCAGGGTCAGTTTGTTGAATAGCCCTCAAGGCTTCCTGCAGATTTAGGGCATAGTCTCTGATGCTGTCCTGTGCCCGCTGCTTACATCCATAGAACCTCATTTTAATCTCAGCGGAGGTACGTGTGTCAAAGGTACCCCGCAGCCGGGCCAGAATACCCTTCACAGTCCTTTTCTCCTCAGTGGGCCATGATTTTACCTCCCGCTGGGCTGCGCCAGTTAACTGCCCTGTTAATATGCTGACCTTCTGTTCCTCTGTCAGGGGGTAAACGTGGAAGAAACTGTATAGCCTTTCCTTGAAGTCAGTTAGGGCATGGGGCTCCCCTGAGTATTTGGGCAGCCAGGCCGCTCCAGGGATGTAGGGCAAGGAAAAGGGCATCACCGCTGCTGCAGTTGCGTTGGTGGTAGTGGGCGCCTCTGTGTTCGTCATCTTCCTCCCCCCCTAGTTACGCGTGGCCTACCTTCCGACGATCCTCTTCTGTAGGCCGCGGCTCCGCTGCTGCTGCTATGGACGAGGACCTGGCGTCGCGTCCTGATGACGTCAGCGTCGCTCTCTCTCCCTTCCAGGACCTTGCGCAGCGTCGGTGCGTGGGGCGGAGCTTCGGATCTCGCGCGGTTTTGACGTCCACGTCCCTCTTCTTCCCGCGCGGCGTCCTGAAGATGGCGTCCGATGGCGGGAAGCAGCTGCGGATGTCGGGAAGGCGGCAGAAGACGGCAGGAAACGGGGTCATAAAAAATCATAAAAAAGCCAGACTGGAATTTGCCAAACTACATGTTCACAAGTCACAAAGCTTTTAGGAGAATGCCCTATGGACAGATGAGACAAAAATGGAAGTTTTTGGCAAGGCACATCAGATCTATGTTCACAGATGGAAAAATGAAGCATATCAAGATAAGAACACTGTCCCTACTGTGAAACATGGAGGAGTCTCTTTTATGTTTTGGGGCTGGTCTGCCGCATCTGGCACAGGGTGTCTTGAATCTGTGCAGGGTACAATGAAATCTCAAGACTATCAAGGGATTCTAGAGAGAAATGTGCTGCCCAGTGTCAGAAAGCGTGGTCTCAGTCGCAGGTCATGGGTCTTGCAACAGTATTATGACCCAAAACACACAGCTAAAAACACCCAACAATGGCTAAGAGGAAAACATTGGACTATTCTGAAGTGGCTTCTATGAGCCCTGACCTAAATCCTATTGAGTATCTTTGGAAAGAGCTGAAACATGCCGTCTGGAAAAGGCAACCTTCAACCATGAGACAACTGGAGCAGTTTGCTCATGAGGAGTGGCCAAAATACCTGTGGAGAGGTGCAGAAGTCTCATTGACAGTTACAGGAGTCGTTTGATTGCAGTGATTGCCTCAAAAGGTTGTTCAGCAAAATATAAAGTTAAGAAGAACCATCATTTCTGTCCAGGCCTGTTTTATCAGTTTATTATTTTTTTTTTATTCTGTGGAAGCAGAAAAGCAATGTCTGTCTTTCATTTGTTCATTTTCATCGATTTTTAATTTATTATTACTTTTGTCAGATTCAAGTTTTTTCTGTGACCATTGTGGGTTTTTCTTTCATTAAACGAGGGGTACCAACAATTTTGACCACGTGTGTATATAGTATATACAGAGCTCCTGTGTATGTCACTGGTGATCACTGTATTACCTATACACTATATACAGAGCTCCTGTCTATAATGTCACTGGTGATCACTGTGTTACCTGTACACTGACACTATATACAGAGCTCCTGTGTATAATGTTGCTGGTGGTAATAACAGTGTTGTTAGTATTGTGGTTTTGTATTCATGATCAGTATTGTAGTATTTGGTCACCTTGGGGTGGTAATATATGGTCTGGTCATAGTTTGGCCATATTTGTTCCTTGTATGTGGTATTATTCGGTCACTATGTAGTGGTAATATGTGATCTAGTCAAGGTGTGGCGATATTTGTCCCTTTTGTATGTGGTATTATTGGTGTTGATATAGTGGACTGTGTTGTGTATGGCGGTCATTTTATTCTCGCTGATCTTAACTAGGAAAAGATTTTTTTCCATTAGGCCACAGCCCCACCATCAGTATTTGGTCAGTATTTTTCTCAGGAGTGGCTGCCGAAACCAGGAATGGTTGATTAATGCAGAATTGGTGACTTGTTTCTATTATACCTTTTTTCTGATTGTTCATCACCTGTTTTGGCTCCCACTCCTGAGAAAAAATACTGACTGGACACTGACCGAATACTGATAGTAGGGCCGTGGCCTTAGCGATTAAATACTTGGACCAGAGCGGCAGAGATGCACTTACAGGGGTTCTCCGGTGAAAACAAGTAATCACCTCTCCACAGGATCATTGATAATATTGATTGGTGGGGGTCTGACTGCTTGCACACACCGGCAGAATGTGGAGCTTTTCTCCCCATTAGACTGGAGCGGCATGTGAGATGCGACCACTGATCCATTCATTCTCTCAGTGGCTGTGAGCGCTGCTCTTTTTTGCAAGTCTCTAAGAGAATGAATAGAGCTGCGGTCAGACGTCCCACCTGCCGCAGCATTTTAAAATAGGGATAAGTGTTCTGTCAGGGATAAAACTTCCCCATTCTTCCGATAGGTGCGTTTTCCAATGTTCGGACACAAATGCTCAATAAGTGATCACCTATCCTGTAGAGCCCATGGATCGGTGATAACTTGTTTTAACTAGTGTTGAGCGAGTATGTTCTGTCCGAGTATGCTCGGCCCGAGCTCCGAGTATTTACAGCTGCTCGGTGATATGGTTGAATCGCTCCCGTGTGCATGATTTACAACTGTTTGACAGCTTTAACCCCTTAACGACATGTCACGTATTAGTACGCGCATGTCGTTATCCTCCGGTTCAGTGAGGGCTCCGGCGCTGAGCCCGCACTGAACCAAGCACATGTCAGCTGATTCTTACAGCTGACATGTGCCCGCAACAGGCGCGGGTGGAATCGCGATCCACCAGCGGCTGTTAACATATTAAATGCCGCTGTCAATCTCCGACAGCGGCATTTAATGCGCGCTTCCTGGAAGCGCGTCACTTACCCCGCCCATCGGCGACCCCGTCACATGATCGCGGGTCGGCGATGTGTGGTCATGACAACCCTGGGTCTGCAGCAGACACCAGTGGTTGTAATGATCCTGTCGCTATGAGCGCCATCTAGTGGTCGGCGCTCATAGGACAGGACCATTTCTGCAGCATACAGGGGAACTGCTGGTCCCCTGTATGTAGCAGAGGCGATCGGACAGTTGCTGCTTCAAGTCTCCTATGGAGACTACAGAAGCAAGCAAAAAGTGAAAAAAAAAAATTTTTAAAAATATGAAAAAAAATAAAAAAATGTAAAAGTTTAAATCACCCCCTAAAATCATAAAATAAACCCCACATACACATATTTGGCATTGCCGCGTTCAGAATCGCCTGATCTATCAATATAAAAATAGAATTAATGCGATCGGTAAATGGCGTAATGAGAAAAAAATTCTAAACGCCAGAATTACGTTTTTTGGTCACCGTAAAATTGCAATAAAATGCAATAACGGGCGATCAAAACATCGGATCTACCCCAAAATAGCATCTATAAAAACTTCAGCTCGGTTCACAAAAAATAAGCCCTCACCCTGCCCCAGATCCCGAAAAATGGAGACGCTACGGGTCTCGGAAAATGGCACCATTTTTTTTTTTTTTTACCAAACTTTGGAATTTTTTTTCATCACTTAAATAAAAAAGAACCTATACATGTTTGGTGTCTACGAGCTCTTAATGACATGGAGAATAATAAGGGCAGGTCAGTTTTAGCATTCAGTGAACGTGGTAAAAAAAATAAAAAAAAACCTCAGTGGTATTGCACTTTTTTTTGCAATTTCACGGCGCTTGGAATTTTTTTCCCGTTTTCCCGTACACGGCATGGTAAAACTAGTAATGGCGTTAAAAAGTACAACTCGTCCCGCAAAAAATAAGCCCTAACATGACCATATTGACTAAAAAATAAAAACGCTATGGCTCTGGGAACAAGTGGAGCAAAAAGCGAAAATGCAAAAACGGAAAATGCTCCGCGGCTTAAGGGGTTAATACATGTGAGGAATGTCTATTTCTTACACATTCCTCACATGTATTAAAACCGTCAAACAGTCGCAAATCATGCACACGGGAGCGATTCAACCATATCACCGAGCAGCTATAAATACTCGGAGCTCGGCCCGAGCATACTCGCCGAAAGGGTTAACAGAACATACTCGCTCAACACTAGTTTTAACCAAAGAAGCCCTTTAATGCAAACATGTCCATCCCAGTTAGAGTGTCGCCCAGTAGATGTGCAGGAGCCGCCAGTCAATGCTCCACTATAACAGCGAGAGCGGATAACAGATATTTGCATCTTGCTGTAGGTGGGCCCCTAGAGTTAATTTCCCCTGTGGGCCCCAGACACCGCAGTCCGACCCTGGTCATCAATATCAGATCAGTGAGGTTCCAACACACGGCCCCCTCACCAATAAGACAGCAGCTGGAAATACTCAGCGTAGAGACCAAACAGCACAGCGCTGTACACTGTGTAGTGGCCGATCTTGGTACTGCAGCTCCTATTGAAATGATTGTGATCTGAGCTGTAGTACCTGAAACCAGCCATTGCACAGTGTGTGGAGCTGTGCTATTCCAGCTCTTAACACTGTGTACATCATCTTGCAGAAGTAGCTGATGTCTGGGGATTTCAGGTGTCAGACCCCCACTAATCACTGTATGAGTTCTGCTCTACTCCTTTATTAAAGGGGTGGTCTTGTGTTCCTCTCATCAGAAGCTGAAGATTTACAGTTCTGGCCGGTGGCTTGGCTGAGCCGCTTGTCTGAATTGTGCCCTCTTGCATTCTGCGGGCAGAGGCGGCTTTGCCTCTGCAGAATGGGACAGGCACAGGGGCACTGAAGTCCACCAGTCTGCAAGTGAGCGCTTCTTGCCAAGGAGACCGGCCACTTCTCAGGTGGTCAGTAACCATAGCAATGAGCTGTACACTGCAGAATTAAAAATCTTTTCCTTCTTGAGAACAGAGAAGATTTTGAATAAGAAGGAAATTGCAAAGTTTCTTGTTTTTACAAGCTCTTTGCAATCTTAGCCTTTTAATACATTCATTTTATTTAGTTATATATTTATTTTACTCTCTTATATAGCGCCGTTAGATTTTGTAGCACCTTACAGACATTATCATCACTGTCCCCATTGGGGCTCACAATATGAATTCCCTATCAGTATGTCTTTGGAGTGTGGGAGGAAACCGGAGAACCCGGAGGAAACCCACACAAACACGGGGAGAACATACAAACTCCTTGCAGATGTTGTCCTTGCTATTATATGAACCCAGCCCCACAGCGTTAATCATTGACCCACCATGTTGCCCACATTCCTCGGCTTTTTTAAGATTTTCTGCAATGAATAAGAACACTGAAGAAAATCTAGATTGATCAACATTTCCTATCACAAATGCAGTTGCTGCAAAACTTGTCCATAGTCCTGTTCCCAGCTGAAAATTGGATACAATTGTATCTTGTGTAGACAATGCTCTGTGAGCTAAATAGCCGGGATCCACTGCTACAAGGCAGGAAACAGACAGATTCTGCTGATGGGTTCTGCTCCCAGAGCATTATTCAGCCCGGACATCTCAGCTCAGAGCAAAACCAGCTATAAGGCTGTGTGCACACCTAGCAGATTTGATGCAGATTTACATGCGTTTTTTCTGCTAGAGAGAAGCGTTTTCACATGCATTTTTTCAAGCAATTTTCCAAGCGATTTTGAGCATCACTTGGAAAAGTGCTTGACAAGTTGATCACACAATATAAATCCATGCAACCGAAATGGATCTATAATGTGTGAACAACTTAGATGCTTTAAATGCAGCATCTATAGTAAAAAAAAGAAAACGTTAATAAATAAAAAAAAACAACGGTATATTCACCTGTCCGGCGGCCCCCGGTCTGCTCTCCGGTCTCCTCCGGTCTGCTCCCGGCCGCGTCTTCTCTCTTCAGCGTCCCGCAGTGTACGGTCAGGACCTGCGGTGACGTCATTTAGTCAGCTGATGGCCACGCGACCATCACCTGATGCCGACGTCAGCGGTCATGCGACCATCACCTGACTAAATGACGTCACCGCAGGTCCTGACAGTACAGACAGCAGACCGGAGGAGACCGGAGAGCAGACCGGGGGCCGCCGGAGAGGTGAATATACAGGTTTTGTTTATTTTTAACTTTTTTATTTCTTTTTTTCACCGCGTGGTAGCCGGGATGAAGAGGAGTTGTAGTCTCGTCTTCCTCCCAGATACCACACGCATCGCGAATAAGCTTCAGCGTAATCGCAGTAGAAATGGTCATGCTGCGTTTTGCAAAGTAATGCGAATTCGGCGCGCAAATTAGCGCATCATGTGCACAGCACATCCGAATTCACATGGCTTTGCATGGCAGACTGTTTTACAAGCGTTTTCGCGGCCGTAAAAACGCCGCAAAAACGCTACAAAAACGCTACGTGGGCACATGGCCTAAGGCTGTGTGCCCACGACGCGTATTTTAAGCGTTTCCGCATGGCAAAAACGCTGCAGAAACGCTTAAAGACGCATGTTAGAAGGTCTGCCATGTTCCCCAATGATAGTCCGCATGTGCTGTGCACATGCTGCGGAAATTTCCGCTGCGGATTATCATTGCGGAAAAAAACGCAGCACTACCAATTATTTTGCGGAAGCGCAGCGTTTTCCTGGCCATTGACTTGCATTGGAACAAATGGATTCCGCTTCACTAGATAAGCACATGCGGAATACATGCGTTCAATGTGCGGATGGTACCCGGGTGTGGAGGATGGGAGACTCTCCTCCGGACCCGGGTACCATAGAACCTGTCAAAATAAAGAATAAAATAAAAAATAAATGTTATATTTACCTTCTGACGGCCCCCGCTGCGCTCGTCCTCCCATGCCGGCAGCTCGCGATGGACTGAAGGACCTGCGCTGACGTCATAGTCATGTGACGGCAGGTCCTTCAGTGTACCGCGATCTGCCGGCAGCCAGGACGGAGCGAAGCAAGACTGCGGGGGCCATCGGAAGGTAAGTATAGATTTATTTTTTTATTTTTAACCAGTCGTTGGGGTCACACTATATAAATCCATGCCGTTTTCATGGATTTCTATAGTGTGACCAAGTTGACAAGCACTTTCCAAGTGATGCTAAAATCGCTTGTAAAGCGCTTGTCAACCCGCATGTGGAAATGCATGTGAAGAACGCTTCACTTCTGCATGTCCCTGGCAGGAAAAACGCATGTACAATCCGCATATACAATCCGCATGTACAATCCGCGTGTACAATCCGCATATACAATCCGCATGTACAATCCGCATGTACAATCCGCGTGTACAATCCGCATGTACAATCCGCATATACAATCCGCATGTACATTCCGCATATACAATCCGCATGTACAATCCGCGTGTACAATCCGCATATACAATCCGCATGTACAATCCGCATGTACAATCCGCGTGTACAATCCGCGTGTACAATCCGCATGTACAATCCGCATGTACAAT
Organism: Phyllobates terribilis; assembly: GCF_046119375.1. Classification (NCBI taxonomy): domain Eukaryota; kingdom Metazoa; phylum Chordata; class Amphibia; order Anura; family Dendrobatidae; genus Phyllobates; species Phyllobates terribilis. The sequence goes on along the minus strand of NW_027362822.1, from coordinate 3,026,621 downwards.
CCGCATGTACAATCCACATATACAATCCGCATGTACAATCCACATATACAATCCGCATGTACAATCCGCGTGTACAATCCGCATGTACAATCCGCGTGTACAATCCGCATATACAATCCGCATGTACAATCCGCATGTACAATCCGCGTGTACAATCCGCATATACAATCCGCATGTGCAATCCGCGTGTACAATCCGCGTGTACAATCCGCGTGTACAATCCGCATGTACAATCCGCATGTACAATCCGCATGCGTTTTTTCTGCCAGCGAGATGCAGAAACGCTCAGGAAAAATCCGGAGCTTTTGTGCATCGTGGGCACATAGCCTAAGTCTCTGCATTTGTCTGCTTACACATCTGTACATTTCTGAACACATTCAGGAAAAATTGCAGTACATTTGTTAAAATTGGGCATATAGCATACTATAGGTGCTTCTCACAAAATTAGAATATCATCAAAAAGTTCATTTATTTCAGTTCTTCAATACAAATAGTAAAACTCATATTATATAGAGTCATTACAGACAGAGTGATCTATTTCAAGTGTTTATTTCTGTTAATGTTATTATCTCAGTAAATTAGAATACTTTATAACACCAGCTTGAAAAATGTTTTTAAAATCTGAAATGTTATCCTACTGAAATGTCTGTTCAGTAAATGCCCTCAATACTTGGTCGGGGCTCCTTTTGCATCAATTACTGCATCAATGCGGCAATGTGGCATGGAGGCGATCAGCCTGTGACACTGCTGAGGGGTTATGGAAGCCCAGGTGGCTTTGATAGAAGCCTTCAGCTCGTCTGCATTGTTGGGTCTGGTGTCTCTCATCTTTCTCTTGACAATACCCCATAGATTCTCTATAATAGATTCTCTATGGGGTTAAGGTCAGGTGAGTTTACTGCCAATCAAGCACAGTGATACTGTTGTGTAAACCAGGTATTGGTACTTTTGGCAGTGTGGACAGGGGCCAAGTCCTGCTGGAAAATGACATTTCCATCTCCAAAAAGCTTGTGGGCAGAGGGAAGCATGAAGGGCTCTACAATGTCCTGGTAGACGGGTGCGCTGACTTTGGTCTTGATAAAACACAGTGGACCTACACCAGCAGATGACATGGCTCCCCAAACCATCACCGATTGTGGAAACTTCACATGAGACCTCAAGCAGCTTGGATTGTGGCCTCTCCACTCTTCCTCCAGACTCTGGGACCTTGATTTCCAAATTAAATGCAACATTTACTTTCATCGGAAAACAACACCTTGGACCACTGAGCAACAGTCCAGGTGTTTTTCTCCTTGGCCCAGGTAAGATGCTTCTGGCGTTGTCTATTGGTCATGAGTGGCTCGACACAAGGAATGTGACACTTGTAGCCCATGTCCTGGATACGTCTGTGTGTGATGGCTCTTGAAGCAATGACTCCAGCAGCAGTCCACTCCTTGTGAATCTTCCCCAAATGTTTGAATGGCCTTTCCTTAACAATCTTTTCAAGGCTGCGGTTATCCCGGTTGCTTGTGCACCTCTTCCTACCACACTTTTTCTTTCCACTCAACTTTCCATAAATATGCTTGGATACAGCACTCTGTTAACAGCCAGCTTCTTTAGCAATGACCTTTTGTGGTTTACACTCCTTGTGGAGTGTGTCAATGACTGCCTTCTGGACATCTGTCAAGTCATCAGTCTTCCCCATGATTGTGGAGCCTACTGAAACAGACAAAGGGACCTTTTTAAATGCGTAAGAAGCCTTTGCAGGTGTTTTTTGTTAATTATTCTAATTTACTGAGATAATGACTTTTGTGTTTTCATTGGCTGTAAGCCATCATTATCAACATTAACAGAAATAAACACTTGAAATAGATCACTCTGTAATGACTCTGTATAATATATGAGTTTCACTTTTTGGATTGAAGAACTGAAATAAATAAACTTTTTGATGATATTCTAATTTTGTGAGAAGCACCTGTATGTTTGATGCATCTCATTAGCTAAGCTCAACCTCTTCCTTGCTTCACCTCAATTTGAGCCATAAATTGTGATATTTCATTTTGGTGCATTTTATGACTCCTTTTTGTCACACTTTTCTCATAACTATTTTTTTTATAACTGAGGGAAAATAACAAAATCTTATTTGTTGTACTCAAGTTTTCACAGAAACATCTGATAAAGTGTTGACTTATTTTTCTGAGTTAAACTCTTCCTTTTGGCCCTCTATATATTTGAGTTTGACAGCCCTGATGTAGATGGATGATGATGTGGCAAGAAGGGGCAGAGGGGCAGAGCCTCCTGGCTCTCAGCTTCGCTCTCCACTGCTCACAGGAGACAGCAGTTACTTCACAAATGTAACTGATAGAAAAGATGTCACGTAAGAGGGGGTCAGGGGAGCGATGTGCTGCAGGAAGAGGAGGATTAGGCAGGGAGCGCTGTGCTGCAGGAAGAGGAGGATTAGGCAGGGGAGTGATGTAATGCAGGAGGGGGAGGCTTAGGCAGGGAAGCGATGTGCTGCAGGAAGAGGTGGCTTATGCAGGGGAGTGATGTAATGCAATAGGAGAGGATTAGGCAGGGAGCGATATGCTGCAGGAAGTGCAGGATTTGGCAGTGGGCGATGTGGTGCAAGAGGGGATTTGGCAGTGGGTGATGTGGTGCAGGAAGGGGGAGATTTAGAAAGGGCACAATGTGCTGCAAGGAGGGGAGGATTAGACGGGAGCAATGTGCCGCAAGAGGGGGAGGTTTAGACAGGGGAGTGATGTGCTGCAGGAGTGGGAGAATTAAGCGGTGAGAAATATGCTGCAGGACGGGGAGGGTTAGGCAGGGGAGTAATGTGCTGCAGGTGGAAGGAGAATCTGTGACTACAGCCCAGTGTTTAAGGTTTATTGGAGCCTGTCTTTTATATATTTTATTGTTTTTTTATCTGACAAAACTGCATAACATCTGACATGAAGTCCGCTTAGCAGTCACTGTCCCTGTAGATTGTTACTGTCCAGGTTCACCGCGGTCTCTTTTTGTTTTTAGTGCCAATCTGACAGCAGTGAAGGTTCCGCTGATAATGGCGGTCGGGTTCCGAATAGAATGTTCATGTCTGTTCTCATTGTAGTAACATCACGGAATATGCTAATTTCTTCTGACCACACCCGATGACTGAATAAAGGCACCTCACCCACTTGTCTATGTCATCACTTTGTGGTGTCACAATGATCTAAGGGGATAAAAAAACGCTCCTGGCAGCTTTACAGTCGTCCCTTCGTGTTAAAGGAGCAGGATGATAGAGCCGCACCATGCCAGCCAGAAGAAAAGAAAGTGGAGCCCTTCAAGATGATGAAGCAAGAAAGCAGACTGTGGAAGGCCATCCAGGACCAAGAGCATCATGAGGGCCTGGTAACGTATACTACACAACTGTTCTGTATATGCTCATGCCATGTAAACCTATGGTGGCCGATTCATCAAGGCTGGTGGATTTCTATACCAGCATTCATGAAGCGCCTATTGGAGGAACGTGCACCAAATTCATTAAAAAGACTAAACCTCTTAATGAACTTGACTCATCCTTAAAGGGGTTGTTCCCTTTCAATAAATGAATGTCCCTAGCTGCAGGTCATTTAATTAAAAAAAAGAGGTTCCACCATCTCAGAGCTGCAGCAGCTCAGTGCGCTCAGCTGGGCAGTCCGTCTGATTACATTTGTTGGCTGCGGCAGTATTGAGGTGATGACAGTGCCATACACAATCCCAGGAATGGGTCAGGACAGCACAGTTTGATTCTTTATACCTGCAGCCAGGGTCATTCATTTATTGAAATATCCCCTTAAAGCTGACGTACTACACCTCAAGAAATGTACTCCAGTCAAAAGATGGAGTCAATTTCAGTCCTATTTTACACCACTTTTCCAGCCTAATTTGTAATAAGTTTTCAGGTAAAGCTAAGCCACAAGCGGTCCAGATAAGCTCTGTTCACTATTTAAGAAGTTAAAAGAGTGGGTGTAAAAAGGTCAGAGTATTTAAATGTAAGTTGTGCAGGAATTTACTGAGATTCAAACAGTTGTGCAACACATTTCCGGAGAAAACTGCTTGATGAAAAATGTTCCTTGAATAATATAACATTTCAGGTTAGTGGTAATAGATTTTATTATGGGACGTTGATCCAGGGAACTAGTCTGATTGCCATATGTGGAGTCGGGAAGGAATTTTTCCCCTAAAATGGGGCAATTAGCATCTGCCTCATGGGGTTTTTGCCTTCCTCTGGATCAACACATTAGCTTTTAGGTTGAACTTGATGGACTTGTGTCTTTCAACCTTAAAACTATGAAACTGTCCCTGTATTGAGGTTCAAGGGTGAAGCCCAGGGTTCATTTGGAACCATCAGAAATGGTGTGTTTTGTGCCCAGTCTGTCCAAGGAAGCCTGTTTGAGCCAACGGCCTCAGAAATATCCTAACATTTCAGAAAGTAGCAATAGTTAGGGTGGCTGAACCATTCTAGCCTTAAGTTTGCCCCTCCAGTCAGCATCTACTATGTAGATGCAATCAAGGCCATGTAATAAGTCTTTATCGCTGTACAGGGCTGTAAGAGTGAAGGCCAGAGTTCCTTTGGAACCTGTAGGATAGACTGGCTTTTGCCAAGTCTTTCCAAAGAAGCTTTTTTGAGCCATAGGCCTCAGACAGGTCCTAACAAGAAAGTGGCATTAGATAGGTTTTTCTTTAGTTAGGATTGATTCAACTACTCAAGCCTCAAGCGCACTCCTCCGGCCAGCAGCTACTCTGTAGATGCAACCCTGGGCCTATGGTAAGTATCTATCCCTGTACAGGGGTGTAATGGTAAAAACCTGGGTTCCCTTGGGATCTGCAGAATGGAGTAGCTTGCGCCAAGTCTGTCCGAGGAAGTCTGTTTGAGCCAACAGCCTTAAACAGATCCCAGTATTTAGGAAAAAAAAAAGCTTCAGTTAGAGTTGAATCAACCACTATAGCCTCAAGCTCGCTCCTCCGGCCAGCAGCTACTCTGTAGATGCAGCCCTGGGCCTATGGTAAGTATCTATCCATGTACAGGCGTGTAATGGTAAAGGCCAGGGTTCCCTTGGGATCTGCAGAATGGAGTAGCTTGCGCCAAGTCTGTCCGAGAAAGCCTTTTTGAGCTGATGGATTTAAACAAATTTCAACATTTAGGAAAAAAGCATTAATCTATTTCAGTTAGAGTTAATTCAATTACTCTAGCATAAAGATCCTAATTCACTTTGTCTAAAGGAAGTTAGTTGGCAAATTTTTATTGTGAGAGCAATGAGGTTATGGAACTCTCTACCACATGAACTTGAAATACTTAATTTTCTAAAAAAAATTCAAGGAGGGCATATGTGTGCCTTTCTTGAATAATATAAAATTGCAGGTTATCCGTACTAGATTTTGTTATGGGACGTTGATCCAGGGAACTAGTCTGATTGCCATATGTGGAGTCGGGAAGGAATTTTTCCTCTAATATGGGGCAATTAGCATCTGCCTCATGGGGTTTTTGCCTTCCTCTGGATCAACACATTAGCTTTTAGGTTGAACTTGATGGACTTGTGTCTTTCAACCTTAAAACTATGAAACTGTCCATGTATTGAGGTTCGAGGGTGAAGCCCAGGGTTCATTTGGAAACATCAGAAATGGTGTGTTTTGCGCCCAGTCTGTCCAAGGAAGCCTGTTTGAGCCAACGGCCTCAGAAATATCCTAACATTTAAGAAAGTAGCAATAGTTAGAGTTGGCTGAACCATTCTAGCCTTAAGTTTGCCCCTCCAGTCAGTATCTACTATGTAGATGCAATCAAGGCCCTGCAATAAGTCTTTATCGCTGTATAGAGCTGAAAGAGTGAAGGCCAGAGTTCCTTTGGAACCTGTAGGATAGACTGGCTTTTGCCAAGTCTTTCCAAAGAAGCTTTTTTGAGCCATAGGCCTCAGACAGGTCCTAACAAGAAAGTGGCATTAGATAGGTTTTTCTTTAGTTAGGATTGATTCAACTACTCAAGCCTCAAGCGCACTCCTCCGGCCAGCAGCTACTCTGTAGATGCAACCCTGGGCCTATGGTAAGTATCTATCCCTGTACAGGGGTGTAATGGTAAAAAACAGGGTTCCCTTGGGATCTGCAGAATGGAGTAGCTTGCGCCAAGTCTGTCCGAGGAAGTCTGTTTGAGCCAACAGCCTTAAAAAGATCCCAGTATTTAGGAAAAAAAAGCTTTAGTTAGAGTTGAATCAACCACTATAGCCTCAAGCTCGCTCCTCCGGCCAGCAGCTACTCTGTAGATGCAGCCCTGGGCCTATGGTAAGTATCTATCCCTGTACAGGGGTGTAATGGTAAAGGCCAGGGTTCCCTTGGGATCTGCAGAATGGAGTAGCTTGCGCCAAGTCTGTCCGAGAAAGCCTTTTTGAGCTGATGGATTTAAACAAATTTCAACATTTAGGAAAAAAGCATTAATCTATTTCAGTTAGAGTTAATTCAATTACTCTAGCATAAAGATCCTAATTCACTTTGTCTAAAGGAAGTTAGTTGGCAAATTTTTATTGTGTGAGCAATGAGGTTATGAAACTCTCTACCACATGAAATTGAAATACTTAATTTTCTAAAAAAAATTCAAGGAGGGCATGTGTGTGCCTTTCTTGAATAATATAAAATTGCAGGTTATCCGTACTAGATTTTGTTATGGGACGTTGATCCAGGGAACTAGTCTGATTGCCATATGTGGAGTCGGGAAGGAATTTTTCCCCTAATATGGGGCAATTAGCATCTGCCTCATGGGGTTTTTGCCTTCCTCTGGATCAACACATTAGCTTTTAGGTTGAACTTGATGGACTTGTGTCTTTCAACCTTAAAACTATGAAACGGTTCCTGTATAGAGGTTCAAGGGTGAAGCCCAGGGTTCATTTGGAAACATCAGAAATGGTGTGTTTTGCGCCCAGTCTGTCCAAGGAAGCCTGTTTGAGCCAACGGCCTCAGAAATATCTTAACATTTAAGAAAGTAGCAATAGTTAGGGTTGGCTGAACCATTCTAGCCTTAAGTTTGCCCCTCCAGTCAGCATCTACTATGTAGATGCAATCAAGGCCCTGTAATAAGTCTTTATCGCTGTACAGGGCTGTAAGAGTGAAGGCCAGAGTTCCTTTGGAACCTGTAGGATAGACTGGTTTTTGCCAAGTCTTTCCAAAGAAGCTTTTTTGAGCCATAGGCCTCAGACAGGTCCTAACAAGAAAGTGGCATTAGATAGGGTTTTCTTTAGTTAGGATTGATTCAACTACTCAAGCCTCAAGCGCACTCCTCCGGCCAGCAGCTACTCTGTAGATGCAACCCTGGGCCTATGGTAAGTATCTATCCCTGTACAGGGGTGTAATGGTAAAAACCAGGGTTCCCTTGGGATCTGCAGAATGGAGTAGCTTGCGCCAAGTCTGTCCGAGGAAGTCTGTTTGAGCCAACAGCCTTAAACAGATCCCAGTATTTAGGAAAAAAAAGCTTTAGTTAGAGTTGAATCAACCACTATAGCCTCAAGCTCGCTCCTCCGGCCAGCAGCTACTCTGTAGATGCAGCCCTGGGCCTATGGTAAGTATCTATCCCTGTACAGGGGTGTAATGGTAAAGGCCAGGGTTCCCTTGGGATCTGCAGAATGGAGTAGCTTGCGCCAAGTCTGTCCGAGAAAGCCTTTTTGAGCTGATGGATTTAAACAAATTTCAACATTTAGGAAAAAAGCATTAATCTATTTCAGTTAGAGTTAATTCAATTACTCTAGCATAAAGATCCTAATTCACTTTGTCTAAAGGAAGTTAGTTGGCAAATTTTTATTGTGTGAGCAATGAGGTTATGAAACTCTCTACCACATGAAATTGAAATACTTAATTTTCTAAAAAAAATTCAAGGAGGGCATGTGTGTGCCTTTCTTGAATAATATAAAATTGCAGGTTATCCGTACTAGATTTTGTTATGGGACGTTGATCCAGGGAACTAGTCTGATTGCCATATGTGGAGTCGGGAAGGAATTTTTCCCCTAATATGGGGCAATTAGCATCTGCCTCATGGGGTTTTTGCCTTCCTCTGGATCAACACATTAGCTTTTAGGTTGAACTTGATGGACTTGTGTCTTTCAACCTTAAAACTATGAAACGGTCCCTGTATAGAGGTTCAAGGGTGAAGCCCAGGGTTCATTTGGAAACATCAGAAATGGTGTGTTTTGCGCCAAGTCTGTCCAAGGAAGCCTGTTTGAGCAAACGGCCTCAGAAATATCCTAACATTTAAGAAAGTAGCAATAGTTAGGGTTGGCTGAACCATTCTAACCTTAAGTTTGCCCCTCCAGTCAGCATCTACTATGTAGATGCAATCAAGGCCCTGTAATAAGTCTTTATCACTGTACAGGGATGTAAGAGTGAAGGTCAGAGTTCCTTTGGAACCTGTAGGATAGACTGGCTTTTGCCAAGTTTTTCCAAAGAAGCTTTTTTGAGCCATAGGCCTCAGACAGGTCCTAACAAGAAAGTGTCATTAGATAGGTTTTTCTTTAGTTAGGATTGACTCAACTACTCAAGCCTCAAGCGCACTCCTCCGGCCAGCAGCTACTCTGTAGATGCAACCCTGGGCCTATGGTAAGTATCTATCCCTGTACAGGGGTGTAATGGTAAAAACCAGGGTTCCCTTGGGATCTGCAGAATGGAGTAGCTTGCGCCAAGTCTGTCCGAGGAAGTCTGTTTGAGCCAACAGCCTTAAACAGATCCCAGTATTTAGGAAAAAAAAGCTTTAGTTAGAGTTGAATCAACCACTATAGCCTCAAGCTCGCTCCTCCGGCCAGCAGCTACTCTGTAGATGCAACCCTGGGCCTATGGTAAGTATCTATCCCTGTACAGGGGTGTAATGGTAAAGGCCAGGGTTCCTTTGGGATCTGCAGAATGGAGTAGCTTGCGCCAAGTCTGTCTGAGAAAGCCTTTTTGAGCTGATGGATTTAAACAAATTTCAACATTTAGGAAAAAAGCATTAATCTATTTCAGTTAGAGTTAATTCAATTACTCTAGCATAAAGATCCTAATTCACTTTGTCTAAAGGAAGTTAGTTGGCAAATTTTTATTGTGTGAGCAATGAGGTTATGGAACTCTCTACCACATGAAATTGAAATACTTAATTTTCTAAAAAAAATTCAAGGAGGGCATGTGTGTGCCTTTCTTGAATAATATAAAATTGCAGGTTATCCGTACTAGATTTTGTTATGGGACGTTGATCCAGGGAACTAGTCTGATTGCCATATGTGGAGTCGGGAAGGAATTTTTCCCCTAATATGGGGCAATTAGCATCTGCCTCATGGGGTTTTTGCCTTCCTCTGGATCAACACATTAGCTTTTAGGTTGAACTTGATGGACTTGTGTCTTTCAACCTTAAAACTATGAAACGGTCCCTGTATAGAGGTTCCAGGGTGAAGCCCAGGGTTCATTTGGAAACATCAGAAATGGTGTGTTTTGCGCCCAGTCTGTCCAAGGAAGCCTGTTTGAGCCAACGGCCTCAGAAATATCCTAACATTTAAGAAAGTAGCAATAGTTAGGGTTGGCTGAACCATTCTAGCCTTAAGTTTGCCCCTCCAGTCAGCATCTACTATGTAGATGCAATCAAGGCCCTGTAATAAGTCTTTATCACTGTACAGGGCTGTAAGAGTGAAGGCCAGAGTTCCTTTGGAACCTGTAGGATAGACTGGCTTTTGCCAAGTCTTTCCAAAGAAGCTTTTTTGAGCCATAGGCCTCAGACAGGTCCTAACAAGAAAGTGTCATTAGATAGGTTTTTCTTTAGTTAGGATTGATTCAACTACTCAAGCCTCAAGCGCACTCCTCCGGCCAGCAGCTACTCTGTAGATGCAACGCTGGGCCTATGGTAAGTATCTATCCCTGTACAGGTGTGTAATGGTAAAAACCAGGGTTCCCTTGGGATCTGCAGAATGGAGTAGCTTGCGCCAAGTCTGTCCGAGGAAGTCTGTTTGAGCCAACAGCCTTAAACAGATCCCAGTATTTAGGAAAAAAAAGCTTTAGTTAGAGTTGAATCAACCACTATAGCCTCAAGCTCGCTCCTCCGGCCAGCAGCTACTCTGTAGATGCAGCCCTGGGCCTATGGTAAGTATCTATCCCTGTACAGGGGTGTAATGGTAAAGGCCAGGGTTCCCTTGGGATCTGCAGAATGGAGTAGCTTGCGCCAAGTCTGTCCGAGAAAGCCTTTTTGAGCTGATGGATTTAAACAAATTTCAACATTTAGGAAAAAAGCATTAATCTATTTCAGTTAGAGTTAATTCAATTACTCTAGCATAAAGATCCTAATTCACTTTGTCTAAAGGAAGTTCGTTGGCAAATTTTTATTGTGTGAGCAATGAGGTTATGAAACTCTCTACCACATGAAATTGAAATACTTAATTTTCTAAAAAAAATTCAAGGAGGGCATGTGTGTGCCTTTCTTGAATAATATAAAATTGCAGGTGATCCGTACTAGATTTTGTTATGGGACGTTGATCCAGGGAACTAGTCTGATTGCCGTATGTGGAGTCGGGAAGGAATTTTTCCCCTAATATGGGGCAATTAGCATCTGCCTCATGGGGTTTTTGCCTTCCTCTGGATCAACACATTAGCTTTTAGGTTGAACTTGATGGACTTGTGTCTTTCAACCTTAAAACTATGAAACGGTCCCTGTATAGAGGTTCAAGGGTGAAGCCCAGGCTTCATTTGGAAACATCAGAAATGGTGTGTTTTGCGCCAAGTCTGTCCAAGGAAGCCTGTTTGAGCCAACGGCCTCAGAAATATCCTAACATTTAAGAAAGTAGCAATAGTTAGGGTTGGCTGAACCATTCTAACCTTAAGTTTGCCCCTCCAGTCAGCATCTACTATGTAGATGCAATCAAGGCCCTGTAATAAGTCTTTATCACTGTACAGGGCTGTAAGAGTGAAGGTCAGAGTTACTTTGGAACCTGTAGGATAGACTGGCTTTTGCCAAGTTTTTCCAAAGTTGCTTTTTTGAGCCATAGGCCTCAGACAGGTCCTAACAAGAAAGTGTCATTAGATAGGTTTTTCTTTAGTTAGGATTGACTCAACTACTCAAGCGCACTCCTCCGGCCAGCAGCTACTCTGTAGATGCAACCCTGGGCCTATGGTAAGTATCTATCCCTGTACAGGGGTGTAATGGTAAAAACCAGGGTTCCCTTGGGATCTGCAGAATGGAGTAGCTTGCGCCAAGTCTGTCCGAGGAAGTCTGTTTGAGCCAACAGCCTTAAACAGATCCCAGTATTTAGGAAAAAAAAGCTTTAGTTAGAGTTGAATCAACCACTATAGCCTCAAGCTCGCTCCTCCGGCCAGCAGCTACTCTGTAGATGCAACCCTGGGCCTATGGTAAGTATCTATCCCTGTACAGGGGTGTAATGGTAAAGGCCAGGGTTCCCTTGGGATCTGCAGAATGGAGTAGCTTGCGCCAAGTCTGTCCGAGGAAGTCTTTTTGAGCCAATGGCCTTAGACAGAACCCATCATTTAGTAATAAAAAAGCTTTAGTTAGAGTTATAGCCTCAAGCTCGCTCCTCTGGCCAGCAGCTACTCTGTAGATGCAACCCTGAGCATGTGGTAAGTCTCCATTCCTGTAAAGGGGTGTAATGGTAAAGATCAGGGTTCCTTTTGACCTGCTTATGCCAAGTCTGTCAAAGGAAGCCTTTTTGAGCTGATGGCTCTAAACAGATCCTAATGTTTAGGAAAAAAGCTTATGTGTATTTCAGTTAGATTAAAAGTAAAGCCAACAAAAGAGAATTTAACTTTCCCCAAAAAATCAATTATTAATATAGCATTTACCTGCCCAGATCTCAGAACTAATGCACTATTAGGATGTAGCAATCCCATATAATTTTGTGTGCAGTTTTAATACTATGTAATCACCCCCTCCATTAATTGGTAATATGTGAGTGGTTGTCACATCAGTATTTTGCACCTGTGTTGCTGTCATCGTTATTATATGGTATGATTAGTACTGAGACCTAGGCAGGTAAACACTGTTGCCCTTTTTTCCTGTGTTAATTCTTGAATTTTGGTGGGAATTTAAATTTGTCTTTGCTTTTAATGTTAGTGTAGGGACTCGCAAGTATGAGGACCCTTGACGCGGGTTGCGAGCTTGTGTATTTTGGCCAAAATATTTACTAATACCTCATATATATCATATATATTTTTTGCACGTTATTTTTATTCAGGGTGCAGCCAGACCCATCAATGTTGGCCTTGTAAACTAGGGTGTCTGTCTTCATGGGGTGTACTTAAAAAGTGCTGGGCAGCCCGCCTAATCTAATAGTTTGGGCTTCACTAATAGGCTGTAAGCCAGACATTGTGCACTACCTATGTGTGACCAGTGCCCTATACAAGGCTTATTTGTGTGCAGTTTTAATACTAAGCTATTACCCCCTCCATGAATTGGTAGGTTGTGAGTGGTTGTCTCATCAATATTTTGCACCTGTGTTGCTGACTTCTTCATTATATGGGTTTGCTGCATCCTTGTAATTATTGTTGCTGTATTTGCTGTGTTAATTCTTGAATTTTGGTGGGAACTTTAATTCCTTGTTTTTGTGACTTTGCTTTTAATGTTAGTGTAGGGACTCGCAAGTATGAGGACCCTTGAGCAGGTTGCGAGCTTGTATATTTTGGCCAAAATATCGACCAATACCTCATATATATCATATATATTTTTTACATGCTATTTTTATTCAGGGTGCAGCCAAGCCCATCTACAGGTGTATCTCACAAAATTAGAATATCACCAGAAAAGTTAATTTATTTCAGTTCTTCAATACAAAACGTGAAACTCATATATTATATAGAGCCATTACACACAGAGTGATCTATTTCACGTGTTTATTTCTGTTAATGTTGATGATTATGGCTTACAGCCAATGAAAACTCAAAAGTCATTATTTCAATTAATTAGAATACCTTATAACAACAGCTTGAAAAATGTTTTCAAAATCCAAAATGTTATCCTACTGAAATGTATGTTCAATAAATGCCCTCAATACTTGGTCGGGGCTCCTTTTACATCAATTACTGCATCAATGCGGCAATGTGGCATGGAGGGATCAGCCTGTGGCACTGCTGAGGGGTTATGGAAGCCCAGGTGGCTTTGATAGAAGCCTTCAGGTCGTCTGCATTGTTGGGTCTGGTGTCTCTCATTTTCCTCTTGACAATACCCCATAGATTCTTTATGGGGTTAAGGTCAGGTGAGTTTGCTGCCAATCAAGCACAGTGATACTGTTGTTTTAAACCAGGTATTAGTACTTTTGTCAGTGTGGACAGGGGCCAAGTCCTGCTGGAGAATGAAATTTCCATCTCCAAAAAGCTTGGCGTAGCTAAGGTTTTGGTTCAGGGGGCCGAAACTTCTGAGTAGGCCTCTAACCAGGTAACCCTGATTCCAACTATAGCGGCGCACCCAGATAGTTGATGTAGGAAAACCTCAGCAGATGACCGCGCTGTTACTAAAAATAATCTCTATACAAAGACCAGCACTGATATTACCGCCATATGGTGACATATATTGATAGATGCCAGTCCTGCAGAACATATAAGAGATCACAGCTCAGTTTTATATAGTACCTTACAGCTGACGTTCTTTCTGATTAAATTGTTCACTTTTCCCGTCTTTTCCATCTGGCCCAGACCGACACGACTACTTCTCCAGCCAGGACTCAGAGTCTCAGGTATGCAGAGATCACAACAAAGACACATTTGACTCCTTACATTTCAGGCACTGACCACATCTATCCCCAACCTGCACAAACTTCTCATCCTGCTGATACCCCAATACTGAGCCTCTGCTGCAAAATGTGTCCCTATTACTGCACCTACTGTGTGCCCTCTAGATGGTAAAACAAACCTCTAAAATAAAGTAATGCCGTGTGCAAGTGTCCTAGAAAACAGTGCCCACATTGTGCCCCCTAGAAAGTAATAGTGCCCCTTCGACAGTCACGATAACCTGAGTTCCCCTATAACAATAAGTGCCCACCTAAGATTTAATAATGTCCTGAGTCTCCCCCCATCTAGAGCTCCGCTCTAACCAGTATGATGTTCTCCTATTCACTATATAATTCCCCCTCACTGTATAGTACCCCCACACAGTATACTGACCCCTTAGTAGCCCACAAGCTGATGGCTCCAACACTGTATGATGGCCTCCACACCATACAAAGATCCCACATTATCTCCCACACTGTATGATGGCCCCCACACTGTTCAAAGAACCCACATTATCTCCCACACTGTATAAATAGAGTACATATAGTATAATGCACCAGATAGTCCTCAATATAGTATAATGCACTCCCCATAGTCCTTCGTATAGTATAATGCGCCCCCATAGGCAGAGTCTGTAGTATAATGTGCCCCCCCTCCTCATAGGCAGAGTCTGTGATATAATGCCCCCCCCATCTCATAGGCAGCGTCTGTAGTATAATGCCCCACCTATAGGCAGAGTCTGTAGTAAAATGCACCCCCCATAGGCAGAGTCTGTAGTATAATGCTCCCCCTCTTATAGGCAGAGTCTGTAGTACAATGTCCCCCCATAGGCAGAGTCTGTAGTCTACTGCTCTCCCCTGCTCATAAACAGAGTCTGTAGTATAATGTCCCCCATAGGCAGAGTCTGTAGTAGAATGCCCCCCCATAGACAGAGGCTTTAGTATAATGCTCCCCCGCTCCCCATAGACAGTCTGTAGTATAATGCCCCCCCTCCCCATAGGCAGAGTCTTTAGTATAATGCCCCCCCTCTCTTTGGGCAGAGTCTTTAGGATAATGCTCCCCCATAGGCAGAGTCTATAGTATAATGCACCTCCCCCTTCCCATAGGCAGAGTCTGTAATATAATGCCGCCCCCCACCCGGCAAAAAATAAATAAACAGTACTCATCTCTCCTCCTGGTTCCCTCGCTGCTCAGAGCACCCAGCACGCACACATCTTCAGCACAGCGGGCTGGGCGCCAAGTGATGATGTCAGAGACGTCAGTCACAGAAGGGACTAATGGGAGAGAGATCCGCGCTCCCTCTCTCATCAGTAAACTTGCGGCGGTGGCGGGCAGTGGGGCCCGATGCTGGCACCAGGGGCATGCTAGATACAGTTACACTGGCGTAGCCCTGGATGGGCCCCCTAAGAGCGAGGGGCCCGGGGCCACCGCCCCCTTTGCCCCCCTGGTAGCTTGATACTGTGGCAGAGGGAAGCATGAAGTGCTCTAAAATTTCCTGGTAGACGGCTGCGCTGACTTTTGTGTTGAAAAAACACAGTGGACCTACACCAGCAGATGACACGGCTCCCCAAACCATCACTGATTGTGGAAACTTCACACTAGACCTCAAGCAGCTTGGATTGTGGCCTCTCCACTCTTCTTCCAGACTCTGGGACCTTGATTTCAAATGAAAATTGGAACTCTGGACATCTGTCAAGCCAGCAGTCTTCATCATGATTGTCATGATTGTGGAGCCTACTAAAACAGACTAAGGGACCTTTTTAAATGCTTAGGAAGTCTTTGCAGGTGTTTTTTGTTAATTATTTTAATTTACTGAGTTAATGACTTTTGTGTTTTCATTGGCTATAAGCCATAATCATCAACATTAACAGAAATAAACACTTGAAATAGATCACTGTGTTTGTAATGACTCTATATAATATATGAGGTTCACTTTTTGCATTGAAGAACTGAAATAAATTAACTTTTTGATGATATTCTAATTTTGTGAGATGCACCTATATGTTATGGCCTTGTAAATTAGAGTGTCTATCTTCATGGGGTGCACTTAAATAGTGCTGGGCAGCCCGTGTTCTTGCCTCAGCAGGAAATTTAGCTATCCAGGGAATCTAGTCACTTTATGTGTATATCAGTTCTGACATTATGTTGCTTGCATTTGAATCCTGTCTCTTTTTTATTGTTTGATAACTGCACTGTCTGCTAGTGATTTAATGTATTTGCTCTAGTTTCAATTTGCAATGCATTATGGGAAAGTTCCAAGAGCATTGTGAGACAGTTCTTGTTGCATTGTGGTCCTGTTCTTGTCACAGTTTGGGCAGCGACCATTATTTCCTCGTCTCTTCTGATGGAGAAGTTCCCTTATCACTCATCTTGTAAAGTGGCACAGAGCGGTAGTCGTGACTGAACGTCGGTCTGATTTCGCTCTGGCACTTTACAGACAATGGGTGTCCCAGTCCCAGTGTGCTCTAGGGTGTGGGGTGCAGCACACTCTCTTGTAGGCCGCAGGCCTCCACTGCCTTCAGGCTTCTTTCCTCAGAAGCCGCCGCACACAATTTAGGGAACACGAAGTTCTTTGTAACAGTCAAACATATACTTGACAGTTCTAGTTCAACAGGTGGGTACAGACAGGATAAGGCACAGCAATTCACATTATCCTCCTTCTTAGCATAACTCCTCTTCAGCCCTGTTGCTAGCTCATCCTGTATTTCTCGTCCACCTCTGCAGTGCACCCGGGACTGGCCTTCAACTTCCATCTATGCAGGTCCCTGTCCATCTTCCTTTGTACTTCAGAGCACACAAAGTGTCCGGCAGCTCCTATGCCAGACCTTAGGCTCTGGACGTGACTGGAGCGACTGCTCTGGATCCCAGTAATGCCTCCCACTGCCTGGAACATTGAGTACTATATACAGTGGGTACGGAAACATTCAGACCCCTTTACATCTTTCACTCTTTGTTTCATTGCAGCCATTTGGTAAATTCTAAAAAGTTCTTTTTTTTTTCTCATTAAAGTACACTCTGCACCCCATCTTGACTGAAAAAAAAACAGAAATGTAGAAATTTTTGCAAATTTATTAAAAAAGGAAAACTGAAATATCACATGGTCATAAGTATTCAGACCCTTTGCTCATATTTAAGTCACATGCTGTCCATTTCCTTGTGATCCTCCTTGAGATGGTTCTACTCTTTCATTGGAGTCCAGCTGTGTTTAATTAAACTGATAGGACTTGATTTGGAAAGGCACACACCTGTCTATATAAGACCTCACAGCTCACAGTGCATGTCAGACCAAATGAGAATCATGAGCTCAAAGGAACTGCCTGTTACGATGTTAGTAGATACCCTGAAGTCCAATGGCGTGGGCCAAAAGCAGAGACTGAGACAAGAGTAGTGTGAAAGTCTATTTTAAACTCAAGTGCAAAAGATCACAGCAAACAGTTTATGAAGGTAAGTTCATTCCAAACAATACTTCTTAGAACCTAATCTGTAAGGCACGGCCTTCATTACTATTAGGGTATGTAAACGTTAACGATAGTCCAAGTTTACTTAGGTACAGTAATATGCAAACAGAAATAAGGATAGTAAGCAGACGTAGGCATTCCTCAGTTGATTGTGGACTCACGTAGTGCAGAAGAGAAGACAAACTGGAATATGGATCTGGATATTGAAGAATGCAGGAGGTGCAGCGGAGGAAACAGCGATGTCTTAAGCAGAGCTGGAGCCGGGTATTTAAACACAGAGCAAGATGGTGACTATACCAGAGGTGTAGAGATCCAGGAGAAGTTTTCTTCAGGAAGACAAAAGTTCAGAGATCCCAGCGTGAGTGAACAACAGCCAGTGGTTCCTTTCAGCAGAAGTCCCCTTAGCAGAGGATTCAGGCAGCAATCCTTTCAGCGGATGACTAGGAGTAAACACAAGGTCAGCAAGACTCTATTCAGAGGGCTAGCACAGGTGAGTAGAAAGCTAAAAGCACACAATACTCAGGCAAGGCATGATTGCAACACATGCAGTTTAAGTAGGTCCACAGGCAGGAAACACATGACCCCAGTGAGGCAATGGAAGCCATCTTGGCTAAGGGAAAAACAACTGGCAAAGTAAAATTAAACCTGGCATCCTGACACTGCCCAAGGAGCTTAGAGACAGAATTGTGGCAAGGCACAGATCTGGCCAAGTTTACAAAAGAATTTCTGCATTAGTCAAGGGTCCTAAGAACACAGTGGCCTCCATAATCCTTAAGTGGAAGAAGTTTGGGACCACCAGAAGTCTTCCTAGACCTGGCCGTCCAGCTAAACTGAGCAATCGTGGGAGAAGAGCCTTGGTGAGAGAGGTAAAGATGAACCCCAAGATCACTGTGGCTCAGCTCCAAAGATGCAGTAGGGAGATGGGAGAAAGTTGCATAAAGTCAACTATCACTGCAGCCCTCCACAAGTCGAGCCTTTATGGCAGAGTGGCCCAACGGAAGCCTCTCCTCAGTGCAAGACATATGAAAGCCTGCACAGAGTTTGCTTAAAAACACATGAAGGACTCCCAGTCTATGAGAAATAAGATTCTTTGGTCTGATGAGACTAAGATAGAACTTTTTGGTGATAATTCTAAGGGGTATGTGTGGAAAAAACCAGGCACTGCTCATCACCTGCCCAATACAATCCCAACAGTGAAACATGGTGGTGGCAGCATCATGGGGGTGTTTTTCAGCTGCAGGGACAGGACGACTGGTTGGAATTGAAAGAAACATGAATGCGGCCAAGTACACAGATATCCTGGATGAAAACCTCTTCCAGAGTGCTCTGGACCTCAGACTTGGCCGAAGGTTCACCTTCCAACAAGACAATGACCCTAAGCACACAGTTAAAATAACAAAGGAGTGGCTTCAGAACAACTCTGTGACCATTCTAGACTGGCCCAGCCAGAGCCCTGACCTAAACCCAATTGAACATCTCTGGAGAGACCTGAAAATGGCTGTCCACCAACGTTCACCATCCAACCTGACAGAACTGGAGAGGATCTGCAAGGAAGAATGGCAGAGGAACCCCAAATCCAGGTGTGAAAAACTTGTTGCATCATTCCCAAGAAGACTCATGGATGCACTAGCTCAAAAGGGGGCTTCTACTCAATACTGGTCATTTGGTCTGACATGCACTGTGAGCTGTGAGGTCTTATATAGACAGGTGTGTGCCTTTCCAAATCAAGTCCTATCAGTTTAATTAAACACAGCTGGACTCCAATGAAAGAGTAGAACCATCTCAAGGAGGATCACAAGGAAATGGACAGCATGTGACTTAAATATGAGCAAAGGGTCTGAATACTTATGACCATGTGATATTTCAGTTTTCCTTTTTTAATAAATTTGCAAAAATTTCTACATTTCTGTTTTTTTCAGTCAAGATGGGGTGCAGAGTGGACTTTAATGAGAAAAAAATGAACTTTTTAGAATTTACCAAATGGCTGCAATGAAACAAAGAGTGAAAAATTTAAAGGGGTCTGAATGCTTTCCGTACCCACTGTACTTCAATAAAACTCACCCTATAGATACCCTAGCCTGAACCTGCATGTCAACGGAGATGGGCATCCTACATATAGATGACAATGGCACCCTTGCTGAACGGCAGCTGCCCTTAGACCCTAAAAGTCCCTTATTCGTATTTACATAGACCAAAGATCTGACAGTCTACCAGAAACTGGTACAGATATCACATCAAACAATCAATCCTCAGTGTGTACTAAATGATTAAAGTGACAACAGTGAATAAAGTGACAATGTGCAAATTTATAAAAACACCCAAGAACGTTCCTAATATCTTTGGACCTCCAAGCCAAAGGATACATTCGGGCATCCAAACAAAGGCTACAATCAGCCCTGTTCAACACCCTAGATGCTGATTACCTGCCTTATAGTGGAGGGTGACACCCTAGTTAATGTTGACACTGTGGTGCCCCGCTCCACGGCGGCTATCCCTGGATAACCCTAGCCAGCCCTGGAATTAATCACCCATAGAGGTATCAATGACATAAATGATCACAAGACTAAACAATAAAAGGAACTTATCTTGATAAAGTGCAATACTGATGCGGATCATCTTTATGCCGCATGTCCCGATTTTAAAGAGATTTAATAAAATTTGTATTTTAGGGTTTATGTTATACTTATGTCTTATGGTATCCTAAGCTTATCTTATGCTATACTCACATTATGCATTAACACTTCACATGCTGTTACATCACCATTATACATTACATAAGACACATATCACTTTTACATATAAAACCGCAAGACAGTATTCACATGACGCGTTTGTTGTCTTCAGGGGCAGGAACAGGGTAAGACAGTCCACATCCCTACAGTTTTGTATCTTGGGCTCTGTGCACACAGCCTGCTCCAAGCTTAGCCGGTAAGAGCCCTATCTATGTGGTACAATACTGGGGTTCATCGTATGTTTTCCGCATCTACTGTATGGAGGTTTCTCTACTATCAATAAAGAGAAGGTTTTTCGCAGCCTTATTCTTAAGAAGACAGGGGGTTTAGCTCCATGTCACACTACACACCGTGGTAAGGTGTATGAGGGGAGCATAGCCCGCCTAATCTAATAGTATGGGCGTCACTAATAGGCTGTAAACCAGACACTGTGTGTGACCAGCGCCAAAATATCTACCAGAACCTCATATATAGATTTTGCATGTTATTTTTATTCAGGGTTCAGACAAGCCCATCAATGCTGGATTTGTAAACTAGGGGGTCTGTCCTCATGGGGTGCACTTAGATAGTGCAATGCAGCCTGCCTAATCTAACAGTATGAGGGTCACTAATAGGCTGTAAGCCCTATATTGAGCACTATCTGTGTTAGGCGTCAGGTGTTTTCTGGATCCGAAATGGGTTCAGAATCATCAGTGGATTCTGTGGTCTCCCATTCCGGTCCAGATGCTGCTCAGCATCGTCATTGGTCCCAACGCCTAGCTGGTGCACGAGATGTACAAGCTGTCTCTCGGGTCTTTGTTCCTAGCAACATGAAGGATAGGTTGCGGAGGGAAACAGGGCTGTTACAGCCTAAGTCCAGGATACACTGCACTGAGCATGCCCGTGACATGGCGGACCGTGATTGGTGGTTTGGGAGTCAGCTGATCCGGTGACCTGGCACCGCCTGATTGGTCGCGGGTGACGTCACCAATAATGTGACGATGGGCAGGGCTTAATATTTAAATAGCACGCCCACAAACATGGCTGCGCACTCTGATCATTGAGCTGAGTTGGTGTTATTGTGTGGACGCTTGGTCGTTTCGGCTCCACGTGTGCTTTTGCTGTTATAGCTTCTGACAGGCAGGTTTAGCAGGGGATAGACAGCCTTAGATGGAGGGAGGCAGGTAGCTTCGTCTGACAGTCTGGCTCCAACAAGGGGGTCGCTATACACCCCGAGCAGACTGCGGACTTCGTATTCCCGGCACCGCCTGTTAACCACGTGGAGAGATACTCCTCAGTCCGGTAGCAAGCCGGCTGGGAGCACGTATAAGCCGGCGTGAATCACACACGCATCCGAGCGCCTGCTGCGTAGCCTCTGTGCAGTTAACAGGGCTACGGCTCCATTATTTGTCGCACATCTCTCGTGCAGTTAACGGAGATAGTGCGAATCCCTATTCCCGTTCCGGTGTGCAGTAACACGGGGGGGATTGTTATTTCAGTTGGTTGTTTTACCTTCTTACCCGGAAGGTGTTCGTCCGCAGTCCTCCAGGCTGCATCACGGACCCCGGGTTCGTTTGCTTTCCATTATTTAATAAAGTTGTTTGCAACCATTCCCCTAACAATCTGTGTGTGACCAGTGACCTATACAAGCCATTTTTTGTGTGCAGTTTTAATACTAAGCAATGACCCCCTCCAAGAATTGGTAGGTTATGAGTTGGTTGTCTCATCAGTATTTTGCACCTGTGCTGCCCCTGCCTTTATTATATGGTTTGCTTCATCCTGATTAGTGCATTAGTTTTGAGACCTGGGTTGGAGAATAAATACTGTTCCTCTTTTTTGCTGTGTTAATAATTTTTTTCAGTTTTAATTCAACTACTCTAGCATCAAGCTCCTAATTCGCTTTGTCTAAAGGAAGTTAGATGGCAATGTTTTATTGTGTGAGGTATGGA
This sequence comes from Phyllobates terribilis, assembly GCF_046119375.1. NCBI lineage: Eukaryota > Metazoa > Chordata > Amphibia > Anura > Dendrobatidae > Phyllobates > Phyllobates terribilis. The sequence continues at coordinate 3,004,808 of NW_027362822.1, read as the reverse complement.
ACTCTCTACCACATGACCTTGTAATACTTAATTCTCTAAAAAAAAGTTCAAGGAGGTCCTGTGTGACTTTCTTGAATAACATTACAGGTTATTCATACTAGATTTTGTTATGGGACGTTGATCCAAGCAACTAGTCTGATTGCCATATGTGGAGTCGGGAAGGAATTTTTCCCCTAATTTTGGGCAAGCAGCATCTGCCTCATGGTTTTTTTTTACTTCCTCTGGATCAACATATAAGCTTTTCACAGGTCTCTATATATAGTGTGATGGCTCCCACAGCTCTTTATATACAGTACTAGATGGTGGCCCGATTCTAACGCATCGGGTATTCTAGAATCTGTATGCGGCCGACCAGGCGCAATCAACAGAGTGGTGTTTAAATGTGGCGCCAAAATCGCTGATTGGTCGCGGCCGCCGGCCACGACCAATCAGCAGAGCGGTGTTTAAATTTGGCGCCAGTATTGCTGATTGGTCGCGGCGCCAATATCGCTGATTCCGACCAATCAGCGAATCGTATTACTGAGGACCGGGCAGCGACGCTACCTGTGCGGGTACTTCCGCTGCATGGAACCGGGAGATGGCCGGCTGCTCACAGCCGAAGTATCCCGACTGGCGGCGCCGCTCCCCGGTCCTCGCTTCACACTTGCCGTCGGGAGATCAGCGGCCCTAGCCATTGATCTCCCGACGGTAGCCGCATGGAGGTCAGCGGCGCCGCCGGTCGCGGTACTTCTGCTGCGAGCAGCCGGGAGATGAGCGGCTAGCGCCGGTCATCTCCCGGCTGCATCGCCGCTGACCTCCATGCGGCAGATGAGCTGCTAACGGCCGCCATCTTTTTCTGAAATCCCGCGTCGCTGATTGGCCGCGGCTGGACCAATCAGCGACGCAGGATTTCCTGGACAGAAGGACAGACAGACAGACGGGATAAGACGATTATATACAGTACAGACCAAAAGTTTGGACACACCTTCTCATTTCAAGATTTTCTGTATTTTCATGACTATGAAAATTGTACATTCACACTGAAGGCATCAAAACTATGAATTAACACATGTGGAATTATATACTTAACAAAAAAGTGTGAAACAACTGAAAATATGTCTTATATTCTAGGTTCTTCAAAGTAGCCACCTTTTGCTTTGATGACTGCTTTGCACACTCTTGGCATTCTCTTGATGAGCTTCAAGAGGTAGTCAATGGAAATGGTCTTCCAACAATCTTGAAGGAGTTCCCAGAGATGCTTAGCACTTGTTGGCCCTTTTGCCTTCACTCTGCGGTCCAGCTCACCCCAAATCATCTCGATTGGGTTCAGGTCTGGTGACTGTGGAGGCCAGGTCATCTGGCGTAGCACCCCATCATTCTCCTTCTTGGTCAAATAGCCCTTACACAGCCTGGAGGTGTGTTTGGGGTCATTGTCCTGTTGAAAAATAAATGATGGTCCAACTAAACGCAAACCGGATGGAATAGCATGCCGCTGCAAGATGCTGTTGTAGCCATGCTGGTTCAGTATGCCTTCAATTTTGAATAAATCCCCAACACTGTCACCAGCAAAGCACCCCCACACCATCACACCTCCTCCTCCATGCTTCTCGGTGGGAATCAGACATGTAGAGTCCATCCGTTCACCTTTTCTGCATCGCACAAAGACACGGTGGTTGGAACCAAAGATCTCAAATTTAGACTCATCAGACCAAAGCACAGATTTCCACTGGTCTAATGTCCATTCCTTGTGTTCTTTAGCCCAAATAAGTCTCTTCTGCTTGTTGCCTGTCCTTAGCAGTGGTTTCCTAGCAGCTATTTTACCATGAAGGCCTGCTGCACAAAGTCTCCTCTTAACAGTTGTTGAAGAGATGTGTCTGCTGCTAGAACTCTGTGTGGCATTGACCTGGTCTCTAATCTGAGCTGCTGTTAACCTGCGGTTTCTGAGGCTGGTGACTCGGATAAACTTATCCTCAGAAGCAGAGGTGACTCTTGGTCTTCCTTTCCTGGGGCAGTCCTCATGTGAGCCAGTTTCTTGCAGCGCTTGATGGTTTTTGCATCTGCACTTGGGGACACTTTCAAAGTTTTACCAATTTTTTGCATTGACTGACCTTCATTTCTTAAAGTAATGATGGCCACTCATTTTTCTTTACTTAGCTGCTTTTTTCTTGCCATAATACAAATTCTAACAGTCTATTTAGTAGGACTATCAGCTGTGTATCCACCAGACTTCTGCACAACACAGCTGATGATCCGAACCCCATTTATAAGGCAAGAACTCCCACTTATTAAACCTGACAGGGCACACCTGTGAAGTGAAAACCATTTCCGGTGACTACCTCTTGAAGCTCATCAAGAGAATGCCAAGAGTGTGCAAAGCAGTCATCAAAGCAAAAGGTGGCTACTTTGAAGAACCTAGAATATAAGACATATTTTCAGTTGTTTCACACTTTTTTTGTTAAGTATATAATTCCACATGTGTTAATTCATAGTTTTGATGCCTTCAGTGTGAATGTACAATTTTCATAGTCATGAAAATACAGAAAAATCTTTAAATGAGAAGGTGTGTCCAAACTTTTGGTCTGTACTGTATATTAGATGATGACCCCACAGACCCTTTACACAGCATTATGTTTCCACAGCTCCTTGTATACAGTATGATTCCCTCATTGTTCCCTAAATACAGTATGATGTGCTCACAGCTCCATATACACCGTATGATGTCCCCACACATGCAGATACACAATATGATACCTATACACAATATGATGCCCCTACATCTCCCTATACACAATATGATGCCCCTACATCTCCCTCCATCTGAACAAGTCTCTCCAGCTTCAGAAAGATTATGGACGCATCACATTTTTTTTTACAGACAGGGAAAAAAGTGCCCTATTTTTATGGACTGTCCAAGAATTTCTGGACAGTTGGCAACCCTGCTATTAGTTCCACTGGGGTGGCAGCCTAGGTGGATGCTGGAAGCACAACCGTCTCTCCCTAAGATTCGGAGAGGGAAGGCCACCGATTCCTGACCCTTGCTGTGGCCTTTTCGTTGAGAGGGATGGTTTATTGAGGGCCCATATATACACACAGTCATGGCCGGAAGTGTTTAGCAACCTTGAGATTGTTCCAGAAAGTGAAGTATTTCTCCCAGAAAATTATTACAATTACACATGTTTTGTTATACATTTGTTATAATATTTATTTCCTTTGTGTGTATTGAAACAGCACAAAAAAATGGGAAAAAAAGGCAAATTGGACATAATTTCACACAAAACTCCAAAAATGGGCCGGACAAAATTGTTGGCACTTTTCCAAAATTGTGGAAAAACAACTTTGCTTCAAGCATGTGATGCTCGTTAAAACTCACCTGTGGCAAGTAACAGTCGTGGGTAATATGAAAGTCATACCTGAGACCAGATAAAAAGTGGAGAAGATAGATAGATATGAGATTGATAGATAGATAGATATGAGATAGATAGATGGATATGTGGCACCCCAGGGTCTGGTTACCACTGTAATAGAAATATTATGTCTGAGAGCAAGTGGGAGGTTTCCTGGTTCGGAGCCCTTAAACATGCAACACCTCCTGTCCCAGACCAGATAGGGGAGGAACCTGCCCTATATAAACTGGATCTGGGGCGGGGTTAGTGAAGTCAGAGCCTGGAGTTAGTTCCAGACACAGGGAAAGTAACAGCGAGGAGCTCTGTAGGAGCAGGAGCTGAAGACCAGGGACTTGAGCTAAGCGGAGTTCGTCCTGGCAGAAGACTCTGAGAACCGGACACAGGAGTCCGAGGTTGCGGGGACTTATATATACCCAGCAGCAGAAACCCGCCGGCAGGGGATTTCAAGTCCCCTGGCCATAGAAGCCCGGAGGCTCAGTCACGAGCAAGGGACCAGCACTGCAATCGAGGAGCGGGGGCCATCAGAAGGCCCCAAGTCACCAGCCATACAGGTGAGCACCACACGGAACACTCAGGGACGTGGGCTACTTCCACTCGCTTACAGCAAGGTAGCCAGGAAGAGTGCAGATAGTCAGGGAGGCCTACAACTCCACCTGGCCAGGGGAACTCCAGTTTGCTCACAGACTGACCAGGCCTCTTATGCTAGCCAGTACTCCCGGGAGGGTCTGCCTTATCACCATCAGTAAAGACCCTGAACTGCACTGCAAAGCCTCTGAGTCGTTCCTGCTGCGCTCGTGCACCATCACTCCTATCATCCACACTCACTAGCCTGAGGCTATACTCCTCCCGTGGGGAGTTATACTACACTCTGCTGCCCTCACAACATCAGCCTCAGAGGTCTGCTCAGCAGCGGAGGTTCTTATTGACCGCAATCCACGGGTGGCGTAGTCGGACATTGCATTATACTGATACAGAGACTGCCACAATATTGGTCTGGCCACCCTGAGCCACGGGACCGGGTCGCCACTACTACTCCCAGCATTGCCCTGAAGTCCGGTCCCGGGTGCCCCATGGCCCAGGGGGCGCGTCATATAGATAATAGATAGATGATAGATAGTCCTATGATATGAGATAGAGGTCGTTATAGACAGGTTTATACACTCTCTCCCGAAGTCGGTAAAATCCTGGGTTGCCCAAGGAGATCCCTATAATGCTGATGACTTGGTGGGGTTGGTGGAAAGATACCAGGCGGTTGAGAGTCCGTTGGGAAAACAAGGGGTCGTAGCCTCTCAATACTGGGGTTCCCAAAAGGTGGCGGACACCCAAAAGAAGCGAGCTAGCGCCACACCTGGGGGGCATCCTAGAGTTCAGGAGGGGTCTGAGTTGCTGCCCAAGGTCCCACCCCATAATATAGTGTGTTGGAGATGTCATACCCCTGGCCATATTGCCTCCCAGTGTCCCATAACCTCTGAACCAATGGACTGTAACATGGGCCGGCGTTGCTCTTATTTTGCCTACCCCGCCTGCAGCGCGGTTCGTCAACATGGCGAGGGCCCTCAGGCATGCTCAGTGTCAGTTAACGGGGCACAAGTCTCTGGACTATTGGTCTCAGGAAGTTTGGTGACCCTGATAAGGGCCACACTCCCTCATCGGCTGGTTTCTGGGAAGGTGGTGGATGTCCGGTGTATCCATGGGGACGCTAAGAACTATCCTGTGGCCCAGGTGGATGTAAACACAGACTGTGGCACCACATCTCATGAAGTGGCGGTCGTTAAGGACCTATTGCATCCCATAATAATTGGACGTTACTTTGCATTATTCTGGGAAATGTGGGGGAAAGCGGGGACACCTGGTTGCTTGGACGACAGCCAGATCGCCCCTAAGGAAACTTACCCGCAGAACATAGTAGATGAGTTTCCCATGTGTGTGCTGGTGGGCAATGAGGATGAAGTAGCATCCCCTGAGTCCAATATCCCTGAGCTGGAGGTGTCCGAGGGAAACTTTGGAACTGCCCAACTCAGGGATTTAACTCTGAAAGGGGCCTTTGAAAATGTTACTGTGTTAAATGGGGTGCCTCAGGAACCGGGGGCTGACACTCGGTTCCCTCATTTTGCTGTGAATGGGGATTTGCTGTACAGAATAACCAAGCCAAGGGGTGAGGTAATAGAACAGTTGCTGGTGCCAGGGCCCTATAGACGCAGGGTGTTAGACATGGCTCATTCTCATGTGTTGGGTGGTCACCTGGGTGCAGACAAGATTCAAGAACGGATCCTCCAAAGATTCTACTGGCCAGGTTGCTATAGAGAAATATAGAGTTATTGTCGTTCCTGCCCCACATGCCAGATAACCTCCCCAGTGGCCCACTTCCGCAGTCCCCTAGTGCCACTACCAGTCATCGAGGTTCCATTCGAACGCATAGCAATGGATCTAGTGGGGCCTCTGGTCAAGTCCGCCCAAGGGCATCAGTATATCCTGGTGGTATTAGATTATGCTACATGGTATCTGGAGGCCGTACCACTACGAAACTCCTCCACCAGGTGTATAGCCCGGGAGTTAGTCCACATGTTTTCAAGAACCGGGTTGCCTAACGAGATCCTAACAGACCAAGGAACTCCATTTATGTCGAAGGTCATGAGAGAATTGTGCAAGACACTGCAGATTGCACAACTGAGAACCTCCGTGTACTCTCCCCAGACGGACGGACTGGTAGAGAGGTTTAACAAAACCTTGAAAGCAATGTTGAGGAAAGCAGTGGAAAAGGATGGCCGAGACTGGGACTATATGTTGTTCGCCATGAGGGAAGTTCCCAAAGCTTCCACAGGTTTCTCCCCGTTTGAACCACTCTATGGACGACACCCTCAGGACTCCTGGAGGTGGAGAAAGAGTCCTGGGAAGCTGAGACCACTCCCTATAGGAGAGTGGTGGAGCACGTTGCCCAGATGCAAGAGAGGATTGCCCATGTGATGCCCATTGTGAGGGAGCACCTCCTCAAGGCACAAGAGGCACAGTCCAGGGTGTATAATAGGTCGGCCAGGGTGAGATCGTTCAACCCAGGAGATCGAGTGCTTGTGCTAGTCCCACAGTGGAGAGCAAGTTCATGGCCAAGTGGCAGGGCCCCTATGAGGTGGTAGAGAAAGTGGGGGAAGTCAACTTTAAGATCCACCAACCAGGGAAGAGGAAGCCCTACCAAATTTACCATGTTAACTTGATTAAGCCATGGCAAGATAGAGAGCCTGCGGAAGCTCCCTGTTTAGTGGCTGAGGCTGAGGCCGATGTGAAAGAGGTCAAGGTGGCAGAGTCACTGTCACATGCCCAAAAGCAACAGTGCAAAGAGTTGTTACAGCGAAATAAAGACATGTTTTCGGAGTTGCCAGGACTCACTCAGGTCATAGAGCATGAGGTTCTCACAGAGCCTCATGTTCGCGTCAATCTAAAACCATACCGGATCCCCGAAGCCCGCAGAGAGGTGATCTCTAAAGAAGTAAGGCGGATGCTAAACCTGGGAGTCATTGAAGAGTCCAAAAGTGGATGGTCCAGTCCTATAGTCTTAGTGCCGAAACCAGATGGGGAATGGCGGTTTTGCAACGACTATAGGAAGCTGAAGGAGGTCTCAAAGTTCGACGCCTACCCAATGCCTAGGGTAGATGAGCTTATCGAAAGGCTAGGACCCGCTCGGTACATCACCACTCTGGACCTCACCAAAGGATATTGGCAAATTCCCCTGTCCAAAGAGGCTAAGGAGAAGACAGCCTTCTCGACGCCAATACGTCAGGATGCCGTTTGGGTTGAAGGGAGCTCCGGCCACCTTCCAGAGAGCCATGGACCGGATCTTAGCACCCCACAAACAGTATGCAGCGGCCTACCTAGATGCTATCGTCATATTTAGCCAGGACTGGGAAAGTCATCTGGACAAAGTTCAAGCCATACTTGATGCCCTAAGGAAGGCGGGCTTTACTATCAACCCGAAGAAATGTGCCATGGGGATGGAGGAAGCCAAGTACCTAGGGTACGTGGTTGGTAGAGGGGAAATAAAACCACAAATAAATAAGGTCGAGGCGATCTTGAACTGGCCACAGCCCCTCTCGAAGAAGCAGGTCAGGGCGTTTCTAGGCATTGTGGGCTACTATCGAAGATTTGTCCCTAACTTTGCCCTGATAGCAGCCCCACTGATGGATCTTCTGAAAGGGATGAAGTCAGCTATGGCCAAGTGGTCCCCGGAAGCAGAAGCGACCTGCCAGGAATTGAAACTGGTCCTCTGTAAACAACCAGTCTTGGTGGCACCCAGCTTCTCCAAGGAGTTTGTGGTCCAGATGGATGCATCGGATGTCGGGCTGGGAGCAGTCTTGTCCCAGGAGATTAACGGAGAAGAACACCCTGTAAAATACCTCAGTCTGAAGCTCTCCGCTTGTGAGAAGGACTACTCCATTGTAGAAAAAGAATGTTTGGCCATTAAATGGGCGTTAGACACTCTGAGGTATTACCTATTAGGTAGAAGGTTCAGGTTAGTGTCAGACCATGCCCCATTGAGGTGGATGCGAGAAAAGAAGGGAAACAATGCCAGAGTGACTAGGTGGTTCCTGGCTCTACAAGATTTTAGTTTCCGGGTAGAGCATAGACCTGGGAAACAACATGGGAATGCCGCTGCCTTGTCAAGGATTTATTGTATGGTGACAGAAGGTGCCAAGCCCTACGGCTTTGGACAGAGGGGGGGTGTATGTAAGGTTGCTGCCGGACAGATCGTGGACGGGAGGTATGTGTCCTCGAAGTGCCATGCTTCGGTGATGTAGGATCCGGAGAAGCAGGCTCCAGCACACATAGTGCTGAGAGGAATTTAATGGGTCCGGATTACAGGGCCGGGTTTTATGAGCAGCTGAAAGAGCTGGGGGGAACAGCTGCTCACTTACCTCCAGTCCAGGTCTTGGAAGGCTAATTTAAGACAGCTGCGCCTGTCTCTGTCTGTCTGTGTTTGCTGGGCAAGGTGAGCAGACCTTGCAGGTGCTTCTTAGACTCTGCAGGAGGCAGAGAAAAGCACCTTGTTTAAACGGCTGAAGCCGTGCTGCATGGACTTGTTATTTTGAGCTTTGTTCTGTTATTCCTTTTTGTGCCAGGAAAAGGCTGTAACTTTTGTTTCTTAACTGGTGTATGGACACTAAAATAAGCCACCAGTTTGTTTGAACCCGTGGACTGCATCACTGTGTGAACCTGTGCCTACCTCCAACGCGGCTCAGTGAGTACAAATCCCTACACTATCTATCTATCTATTTATCTATCTATCCATCTATCTATCCATCTATTTATTCATCTATCCATCTATCTATCCATCCATCATACATGGATAGATAGAAAGATAGATAGATACATATATGGATAGATAGATGGATAGATAGATATGAAATAGAGAATATAAGGATAGATAGATGATAGATAATCCTATGATATGATAGGTTTGATCGTGCATTTCCAATGTCTCTTACCACTGCTGCCATGATAGAGCATTTTCTACACTTTCTCGGTTCCCTCTTCCATTGCTGGAGGCTAACTTCTGCCGCATGAAATACAGTGGTGGCCAAAAGTATTGGCACCCCGGCAATTCTGTCAGATAATACTCAGTTTCTTCCTGAAAATGATTGCAATCACAAATTCTTTGGTATTATTATCTTCATTTAATTTGTCTTCAATGAAAAAACACAAATAGAATTGTCCTAAAGCCAAATTGGATATAATTCCACATCAAACCTAAAAAAGGGGATGGACAAAAGTATTGGCACTGTTTGAAAAATCATGTGATGCTTCTCTAATTCGTGTAATTAACAGCACCTGTAACTTACCTGTGGCACCTAACAGGTGTTGGCAATAACTAAATCACACTTGCAGCCAGTTAACATGGATTAAAGTTGACTCAACCTCTGTCCTGTGTCCTTGTGTATACCACATTGAGCATGGAGAAAAGAAAGAAGACCAAAGAATTGTCTGAGGACTTGTGAAACCAAATTGTGAGGAAGCATGAGCAATCTGAAGGCTACAAGTCCGTCTCCAAAGACCTGAATGTTCCTGTGTCTTCCGTGCGCAGTGTCATCAAGAAATTTAAAGCCCATGGCACTGTGGCTAACCTCCCTACATGTGGACGGAAAAGAAAAATTGACGAGAGATTTCAACGCAAGATTGTTCGGATGGTGGATAAAGAACCTCGACTAACATCCAAACAAGTTCAAGCTGCCCTGCAGTCTGAGGGTACAACAGTGTCAACGCGTACTATCCGTCGGCGTCTGAATGAAAAGGGACTGTATGGTAGGATACCCAGGAAGACCCCACTTCTTACCCCGAGACATAAAAAAGCCAGGCTGGAGTTTGCCAAAACTTACCTGATAAAGCCTAGAACTGGAAGTGCATTGAGGTGAAGGTGAAGAGGTATTGGGAATCCTGCAGAAAATACCTGTGTGAATTGCGTGAAGAGGTATTGGGAATCCTGCAGAAAATACCTGTGTGAATTGCGTGAAGAGGTATTGGGAATCCTGCAGAAAATACCTGTGTGAATTGCGTGAAGAGGTATTGGGAATCCTGCAGAAAATACCTGTGTGAATTGCGGTGAGTGCTGCATTGTGATCTGCTGAGTGCTTTTCTACCTGTTTAGATTTATTGGGCTTTTTAAAATCTATTTTCTCACTACAGTTTTAGTTTCTTAGTTTACTACCTGTGTATTTAAAGGTTAACTACATTGCACTAAAATCCTGAGGTGTAGATTTACTCACAAGGGGTTAATTAAGGGGAAGGGGTCATAATTAAGGGTTTATAAGGGGCAGCTGGTTGGGCATAAAGTCCTTTGGAAGTGCATTGAGGTGAAGGGTACATTGCTGGAAAAGGAAAAAAAAAAAAAAAACACTTTAAATCTCTTAGTTTGCGAGTGTGAACGAGCTGCGTGTGTCCGGAGCGTAAGTGCGAACGAAAGTAAGTGTGTGACTTGTTTTTCAGTGACTTTGGATTCAGGGAGTTTGGAAGGGAGGACTTAGGACTGAATTGCTGACTGTATTTCATTCTTTCTTTACTTTACTTTTTACTTAATTAATCCACCTAACCTACTTAGCTGATTCCCCCGTCCATACTTGATGCTTAATTGATCCCCCGTCCATACTTAACTGATCCCCTGCCAATATCTAATTGATACACTTGCACATCCCTAATTGATCCCCGTCCATACACCTATATATAAATAATTGTGTTTTGTACTTGTATATATATACTGACTGTATCCCCATATTTAGAATGACGTCCATGTTGGACGGAGCCGTGCAGTGTACATCTTGCGCAATGTATGCATTCCGTGAGCACCCACTCGAGGATCCATACTGCTGCGAGAGATGTGAGCATATCGTGCACTTGGAAGCCCAAATTCTGGATCTAAGTGCTCAGATAGCGGTACTGAGGAGCATCGACAACATAGAACGGAGTTTGCTGCTCACCGAGCAGACACTCAATGGGTCAATACTGGGGGTGGAGCATAGAGGGGAAGTGCAGGCTGAACAGCCAGGGAGCTGGATAACAGTAAGGAGGGATAGAGGGAAGAAGTATAAGAAGGCTGGTTCAGAACCGGCATTATTGGAGCATGACAGATCCTCTGACCGCCGGGGGAGTGTATGCTCCAGTAATGAGGGGGAGGGGGGAAGTGTAGGGCAGGCAAGACAGGTTCTGGTAGTGGGTGACTCTATTATTAGGGGGACAGACAGGGCAATCTGTCACAAAGACCGGGATCGCCGAACGGTGTGCTGCCTCCCTGGCGCTCGAGTCCGGCACATCGCGGATCGGGTTGACAGGTTACTGGGTGGGGCTGGCGAAGACCCAGCGGTCATGGTCCACATCGGCACCAATGACAAAGTGAGTGGTAGATGGAGGGTCCTTAAAAATGATTTCAGGGACCTAGGTAGGAAGCTTAGGGCAAGGACCTCCAAGGTAGTTTTCTCAGAAATACTACCAATCCCGCGAGCCACACAGGAGCGCCAACAGGAAGTTAGGGAGGTGAATAAGTGGCTAAAGAGTTGGTGGAAGGGTTTGGGTTCATGGAGAACTGGGCCGACTTCGCGGTCATATACAGGCTCTACCGTAGGGACGGGCTGCACCTCAATGGGGAGGGTGCAGCGGTGCTGGGGAAGAAGATAGCTAATAGGTTGGAGGAGTTTTTAAACTAGAGACGGGGGGGGAAACCAAGGAAATAGGTGGGATGTGAGGCAAGCAAGGGGGAAGGGGAGAAGTGAATATAATGAGGGTGGAGAGGGGGGTGGGGATAGTACAGTTAGATCGTTAGAGAAGAATAGGATGCTAAATAACCCCAAAGTTTTATCTTGCATGCTGACCAACGCAAGAAGCCTGACCAATAAGGCGGATGAGCTGCGGGCGCTTATATGGGAGGAGAGGTATGACATCGTAGGTATAACAGAGACTTGGCTAGACGATAGCTACGACTGGGCGGTAAATTTATTAGATTATAGTTTATTTAGAAGGGACCGGAAACAGGGGAAAGGCGGAGGAGTCTGCTTATATGTAAAGTCATGTCTAAAACCCAGACTAAGGGAAGATATAGGAGAGGGAGAAGAGGGGGTCGAGTCCATGTGGGTAGAGATAGAGGGAACTAAAAATAATAATAAAATATTACTGGGGGTCTGCTATAAGCCACCCAATATAACAGAGGAGAATGAGAATCTGCTATTAGGACAAATAGACAAAGTAGCAAAACATAATGAAGTGATTGTAATGGGGGATTTCAACTACCCGGATATTGACTGGGAAACAGAAACCTGTAGATCTCAGAAAGGAAAAAGGTTCTTGACAAATATTAAGGATAATTATCTCTCCCAACTAGTGCAGGAACCAACGAGAGGGAAGGCCGTGTTGGACTTAATATTGACTAATAGGCCTGATAGAATAACTGAGGTACAGATAGGGGGGCACCTAGGTAATAGCGACCATAATATTATCGACTTCAAAATGCCCTTCAGTAGGGTTATCAATAAGGGAACAACAAAAACATTAAACTTTAGGAGGGCGAAGTTTGATCAGCTGAAAGAAAGCCTTCAACTTATTGACTGGGACAAAGTTCTTAATCAAAGGAATACGAATAGTAAATGGGAAACCTTCAAAAGAATTCTGAATACTCAGTGCGAGAGGTATATACCGTATGGGAATAAAAGGGCCAGAAATAAGAGGAAACCAATATGGTTGAACAAGAACGTAAAAGGGGCGTTAAATAGCAAAAAAGAGGCATTCAAGAGATTAAAACAGGAAAACAGTAAGGAGGCACTAATGTGTTACAAGGAAAAAACGAGAACCTGTAAAAAACAAATAAAAATAGCGAAGGAGGAAACAGAGAGACGTATTGCTAGGGAAAGTAGATCAAATCCCAAACTGTTCTTTACGTATATAAATAGTAAAAGGATTAAATCGGATAATATTGGACCAATAAAAAGTGAGGAAGGCAAAATCATAGAGAAAGATGAGGATAAAGCTAATCTATTAAATAATTTTTTTTCGACAACTTTCACAAAGGAAATCAAACTAACAGGAGAAATGAGAAGTGACAAGCTTAATCCTCCACTAAGTATGACAAATCTAACCCAAGCTGGGGTACAGAAACGCCTCAGTAACATTAAAATAAACAAATCACCAGAACCTGATGGCATACACCCACGGGTACTAAGGGAACTAAGTAATGTGATAGACAGACCGTTATATCTTATATTTAAGGACTCTGTTGAGACTGGGTCTGTGCCACTTGATTGGCGACAGGCGAATGTAGTGCCAATATTCAAAAAGGGAGCGAAAAGTGACGCCGGAAACTATCGGCCGGTGAGTCTGACGTCCGTTGTGGGCAAAATTTTTGAAAGCTTCATTAAAGAGGCAATTACGGAGCATCTTGATGCTAATAATCTTTTAATCCCGAACCAACATGGATTCATGAGGAATCGCTCCTGCCAAACAAACCTGATTGACTTCTACGAGGAGATTAGCTCTCGAGTAGATCAGGGGGAACCAGTGGATGTCGTGTATCTCGACTTCTCAAAAGCTTTCGATAGCGTGCCACATAATAGGTTGGTATACAAAATGAGAATGATGGGGCTGGGGGAAAATGTCTGCAAGTGGGTAGCTAACTGGCTAAGGGATAGAAGGCAGAGGGTGGTTATAAATGGAATATACTCAGATTGGGTAAGCGTCACTAGAGGGGTTCTTTACGGTAAGAGCAGTGAGAATATGGAATTCACAGAGTGAGGAGACGGTGATGTCAGATTCACTACACCAGTTCAAGCGGGGACTGGATGCATTTCTAGATGCCAGGCAGATTTCAGCATATACTTAAAAATAAAATAAAATAGTAAGTTGATACAGGGATTTATTCTGACTGCTGGTTTCAGAGTCAGGAGGGAATTTTTCCTCAGGTGAAGATTGGCCAAATCATTTGGGGTTTTTGCCCTCCTCTGGATCAACTTTACCAATTACAGAACTAACAGGTCGAACTTGATGGACGCAAGTCTTTATTCGGCTTTTACTAACTATGTTTACAAACTATGTTACTATGTTTTGGAAGAATGTTCTCTGGTCAGATGAGACAAAAGTCGAGCTTTTTGGGAAAAACCATCAACATAGAGTGTACAGGAAAAAAAAAGAGGCATTCAAAGAAAAGAACATGGTCCGTACAGTCAAACATGGCGGAGGTTCCCTGATGTTTTGGGGTTGCTTTGCTGCCTCTGGCACTGGACTGCTTGACAGTGTGCATGGCATTATGAAGTCTGAAGACTACCAACAAATTTTGCAGCATAATGTAGGGCCCAGTGTGAGAAAGCTGGGTCGCCCTTAGAGGTCATGGGTCTTCCAGCAGGACAATGACCCAAAACACACTTCCAAAAGCACTATAAAATGGTTTTAGAGAAAGCACTGGAGACTTCTAAGGTGGCCAGCAATGAGTCCAGACCTGAATCCCATAGAACACCTGTGGAGAGATCTCAAAATGGCAGTTTGGAGAAGGCACCCTTCAAATATCAGGGACCTGGAGCAGTTTGCCAAAGAAGAATGGTCTACAATTCCAGCAGAGCATTGTAAGAAACTCATTGATGGTTACCGGAAGTGGCTGTTCGCAGTTATTTTGGCTAAAGGTTGTGCAACCAAGTATTAGGCTGAGGGTGCCAATACTTTTGTCTGGCCCATTTTTGGAGTTTTGTGTGAAATGATCAATGATTTGATTTTTGCTTCATTCTCTTTTGTGTTTTTTCCTTGCAAGCAAATTAAATGAAGATAATAATACCAAAGAATTTGTGATTGCAATCATTTTCAGGAAGAAACTGAGTATTATCTGATAGAATTGCAGGGGTGCCAATACTTTTGGCCACCACTGTAATAAGTGAGCTGTCATTTATTCATAAGACGTTCTATTCTTCAGAGCTGAGACTGTAAAATAAAAAGTGAACAATAAAATATCTGATGACTGTTCTTTCACTGTGAGTAAGAAACAGATAATAAAATTAAAGGAAAAAATAACTGAGGGGAGAACCCTGCAGGTTTATTGTCCTTCTATAGCTGTATGGTGGCAGGATGGTGACACTGCTGGAGTCCTGGTGAGGATCTGCATGATATTCATTTCTGTTGACTTTTTATTGCCAACATATTCTGCAGTGATGTACATATAGTCCCTGCCCACAATGCGGTACACATGAGGGACAATTTCATATTAAGCCAAGTAACCTATGATGTCAAGGTCTCATATTTACAAGGTGCTTATTGGCAATCTGAGCCGGCGAATGGCTCTGTGTCCGTATATTCGCTATATACTGCCCGCAATATCTTGTAGAAAGCTCACAGTGACTAAAATGTATAAATAGTTCTCTTTGGAGAATTTAATTAGATCCATTCATACCTTACCTTATAATGAGGACTTAAAGGGCTTTTATAACTAGGTAAAACAAGCTTAACGGGACTGTCCAGGACTTATATATTAATGACCGATTTTAGGATAAGTCATCAACAGGGTGGGACTGGGCTGGCGGGGTACCCTTCTGCAGAGGAGAGGGGGAGAAGAGAATGAAAAAATAAAAAAACCTGCGGTTTTAAGGGGCACGGGCCCTTTAAAAGCGCAGGCACAGTGTATGCAAGGACGCGCGCACGCGGCGTTCATTACCTGAACCGCCGCGACACACGTCCCAGTGAAGCAGCTGAAGCTCTCCCTTCCCCGGCCGGCGTATGACGTCACCGGAGAAGGAGGACACCGCACGGGAGAGCAGGAAGGTAAGAGGTGTCTGTGTGTATATGAGTGGATGCAGAATGGGATGGGCCCCTGGCTGGACACACAAGGGGGGGCCCGGCTAGACACACAAGGGGGGACCCTGGCTGGACACACAAGGGGGGGCCCGGATGGACACACAAGGGGGGCCTTGCTGGACCCACAAGGGGGAACCCTGGCTGGACCCACAAGGGGGAGCCCTGGCTGGACACACAAGGGGAAGCCCTGACTGGACACACAAGAGGGAACCCTGGCTGGACACACAAGGGGGAACCCTGGCTGGACACACAAGGGGGAACACTGGCTGGACACACAAGGGTGAGAGCCTGGCTGGACACACAAGGGGGAACCCTGGCTGGACACACAAGGGGGGGAGCCTGGCTGGACACATAAGGGGGAGCCTGGCTGGACACATGGGAAAGGGTGGGCAGGATGGCTATATGGTGGGGCAGGCTGGACACATGGAGGCCAGGATGGATATGTGAGGGGGATGGATATATGGGGGGGCCGGATATATGGGGGGCGGGGCAGGCTGGACACATGATGGCCAGGATGGATATGTGGGGGGCAGGCTGGACACATGGGGGGCTAGGATAGATATGTGGAGGGGCAGGCTCGATACACGTGGGCTAGGATAAATATATGGAGGGGCCACGCTGGACATATGGGGGCCAGTATGGATATATGGGGGGGGTGTCAGGATGGATATATGCAGGGGGGAAGGGCAGGATGGATATATGAGGGGGCAGGCTGGACACATGGAGGCCAGGATGGATATATGGGGGGCAGGCTGGAAACATGGAGGCCAGGATGGATATATTGTGGGGGGCAGGCTGGACACATGGAGGCCAGGAAGGATATGTAGGGGGGGCATGCTGGACACATGGAGGCCAGGATGGATATATGGGGGGCAGGCTTGACACATGGGACTTTAGGACAGATAATGGGAGGGGGCAGGCTGGACACATGGAGGCCAGGACAGATATATGGGGGGGCAGGCTGGAAACATGGAGGCCAGGATGGATATGTGGGGGGGCAGGCTGGACACATGGAGGCCAGGATGGATATATGGGGGGAACAGGAGGGCCACATGGGGGACTAGGATGGGTATATGGGAGGGGGCAGGCTCGATACACGTGGGCTAGGATAAATATATGGAGGGGTCACACTGGACATATGGGGGCCAGAAGGGATATATGGGGGGTGTCAGGATGGATATATGCAGGAAAGGGGGGGCCAGGATGGATATATGGGGGTGCCAGGCTGAACAAGGGACTTAATTACTGTTTGGGGCCAGATTGAGGAACATACTTTATTAGTTTATGGTGGCCAGTGAGGAACATTATTATTTTAGAGTCCAATTAGAGACATTATTACTTCTGTAATATAATTTACTTTTTAGGAAATTGTTTTCCATGGGATAGGACAAAAGCGGGCTCCTGTTACTGTGCAGGGCGGCACTATATCGCTTTTTTTCTTCAACTGGTGTAGTGTAGAAGTCGGGGGGTGGAGTGGGAATATTCCCTAGAAGAGATCAGTTATTGATAACTGTGTGTTATTTTCTGCAGAGATGATTCCTGGCTGGAAGAAGTGATGGCCGTCTGTGCCAGATGAAGAAGAAAAGCGAAGATGAAGGACTTCACCTAGAGACGTCACTGGTGAGTCAGTGTATTACATGTGACTCGCCCCCTGGGCCGTGGGACACTCGGATCCGGGCAATAGGGAGACGATGGGGGTAGTAGTGGCGACCCGGTTCCGTGGCTCAGGGTGGTCAGGCCAATGGTAGTCTGCTATGTTCTGCTGATAATGTCCGACTACGCCACCCGTGGATTGCGGTTATTAGGAACCGCCGCTGCATGCAGACCGCTGGGGCTGATGAGGTGTGCAGCTAGGGTAGTGTGACTCTCCACGGGAAGAGTGCGGCCCCAGGGCAGTATAATGGATGTTGGGAGTGATGGTAGTGGGAGTCCCAGTGCTGATAGTGCTGGAGGAGCAAGGAGCACACAGACAACAGGTTGCAGTCCAGGGTCTTTACTAAACAGGTAAACTGACCCACAAACAGTCCCGGCTAGGAGGGGACCTGGATGTCTGAGAGCAACGGGGAAATTGGCCCTGGTCAGGGTGAGGGTGTAGGCCTACCGTGCTTTCTGCGCTCCTTCTGGCTATCTCCTCCTGATAGGGTAACAGCCCACGTTTCCGAGCTTTCCGTGTTTTCTCGCCTGTATGGCCTGTGACGTGGGTTCCTTTCTGCTCCCAGCCTTGTATGGCTTTACTGGTCCCTTCTGTTGTGGCAGGGCCTCCAGGCTTCTTAGGCCAAGGAATATACAGTCCCTTGCGGACTGGTTCTCTGCTGGGGGATGTGGAATCCTTCCAGCCTCAGACACCAAAGTCTGGTAGATTAAGTCTGTTATCTGCCAAGACAGGCTTGCTTCGCCTCTTGTCTCTGGCTTGTGGCTCTCCTCCTGCCACACTTCCTCTTAGGTGCAGTGCAACTGTCTGTCCCTGCTCTGCTGAGACACGTCTCAGTCCTGAGACAGGTCATCTGGGTTCTCTCTAACCCTGCCCCCAGCACCAGCTTTTATAGGGGCAGCCTGCTCCCCCTACTGGCCTGAGACAGGAGGCATTGCATGCTAATGTTCCCCTGACTAGAGAACCTCCCCCCTGCTCTCAGACACAGCTTTAATTACACTTGTGGCATCCAGGCCAGGGTGACACATTCCCCCCTAGTGAAATTTAGTACTCCGGGACTAAACAGTAAACAAAGACAATATGCATAACAATAAAACATTAATAGACAGACGACCCACAAATTGAGTTCTTAAGGTCACAGTGTGGCCTGTGACCGGGTGTCCATATCACCAGCACAACGGGGAGCCTTAACCAGGTGGGGGTCTGTCCTACCCCAAGTCCTTCACAGTCTTAGTTCATTCCTGGGTTAGGCTCTGAATGCAGTCCATACAAGGTCCCGGTTATAAAAAGTCCATAACCTGTGAGTCCTTACGGTAGCTGCAAGAAACTGAAACAGAGTATTACCAAACATGCATGTAACTTTGCAAACAATTCAACATTTGGCAACAGGGTTATTTACAATTTTAGTACACTCTATATTCTCCAGCGAGCGGGTATCTGTCCCTTTGTGCTCCTGGTTGACCTACGTAGCCCACTGTCTGGTGGTGGACTGACTTGGCTTTCCCCACTAGCGTTAGGGGTGCAGCTACCAGCTGGGTGTACAGGTAGGGCAGGCAGCTGTCTGCGGGTCCTTTGGCTTCCCGCAGGCATGGCAGGCTCACTGTCAGCAGAGGGTTGACTCTCCTGGGCTGCTGGTACAGGCTCTTCTGCCTCTGGAACTGCTTTCTCCTCTTCACCTTCCGGCTCTGGTGTTGGTTGTTGCTGTGCCGGTTGCAGGAAATGCAGGACAGGTACCACTATGGCATCATTTATGCGAGTCCAGGACTGAGGAAACTCTCCGAGAACGGTGCTGATCATTTCTTCCTTGTCCTCTGCGGGTTCAAGGTCACTCTGATCCTCTTCTGCACTACGGAGTTGCTCGGGGCACCTTTTGAGATGGTCTCTGGAGACGACACTAGTGGTTTCTCCTCCGTCCTTGGTGATTACGCACACCTTTGGGTTGTCGTGGTCAGACTGCAGTATGGTGTAGGGTTCCCTTTCCCACTGGTCGTCCAACTTATGTAGCCTTCTTTTTCGCTTTAGGACTTGCTCACCAGGTTCTAGGGGACTAGCAGGGGCGTGTTGATTGAAGAGTCTTTCTTGCTTCTCTCTCACCTGGGCCAGGCTCTTCTCCACACACTCCTGTACCTTCTTGTACTGCAGTTGCCTTTCCGTATCCCAGTCCGCATCCGGGGAGGTGTCCTCAGGTATTAGGACTCCCATCTCCAGGTCTACGGGCAGCTTTCCTGGTCTAGCTCGCATCAGGTAAGCCGGGGTGCAGTTTGTAGCATTCACCGGGATATTGTTGTATAGGTCTATCAGGTCCGGCAGTTTTTCTGGCCACAGGCTGCGTTCCTCCAGGGGCAACGTCTTCAGGAGATCAATGACTATATTGTTCATCTTCTCACACATCCCGTTGGTTTGGGGGTGGTAAGGCGTTGTACGAATCTTCTTACAGCCATAGAGGTTGCAGAACTCCTGGAAGATTTCAGCCTCGAACGCTGGACCCTGGTCTGTCAGGACCTGTTCCGGATACCCGTGTGGACGGCAGAAATATTGCTGGAAGGCTCTGGCCGCTGTTTGGGCTGTCAAGTCCTTTACCGGGACCACCACTAGAAAACGGGAATAGTGGTCCACGATTGTCAGGGCATAGATGTATCCTGACCGGCTGGGAGCCAATTTGACATGGTCCAGAGCTACCAGCTCAAGAGGCTGCGTGGTGATGATGGGCCTCAAGGGTGTCTTCTGGCTGGCACGGTCCTTCCTCCTTAGGTGACAAGGGCCACAGTCTCTGCATCATTTTTCTACAGCTCCTCTCATGCCGACCCAAAAGAATCTTCCTCTTAGTAGGAACTCCAGTTTCTTCCAACCGAAGTGTCCCGCTCTGTCATGGTAAGCCCCCAGGACCATAGCTGCATCCCTCCTTGGGACCACGACTTGCCAGGTCAGCTCGTGCGTCCGGTGGTTGACAATCCTTCTGCACAACTTGCCTTCGTAGAGGAACAGCTTGCTCTTCTCCTTCCATAGCTGCTTGGCTTCCTCTGGGGCATCTGGATCTAAGCGGGCGTCTTCCCGGATCAGCAGATCTTTCACCAAGCGGACTGCAGGGTCACTATCTTGGGTCTCGGCCCAGCTGTGGTGAGGTAGGGGATTCATCATCACAGTTGTTAGATCCTCCTCCTTCACGCGGTGAGAGTGTTGAGCGGCTCCATACCGGTGAAACGCGGGGAGTTCTACCTCCTCCAGCTCTTCTGGGTCTTCGTCACCTTCAGGTAAGTGAGGCATCCTTGATAGGGGGTCCGCGTTGGAGTTGGTTTTGCCTGCCCGGTACTTGATCACGAAGTCATAGTTGGAGAGACGGGCCATCCACCGCTGTTCCAGGGCACCCAGTCTTGCATTGTCCAGGTGTGTCAACGGGTTGTTGTCCGTGTACACGGTGAACTTTGCGGAGGCCAGGTAATGCTTGAAGCGTTCCGTCACGGCCCACACCACCGCCAAGAATTCTAGCTTGAAGGAGCTGTAATTCTCCGGGTTCCTCTCGGTGGGCCTCAGCTTCCGGCTGGCGTATGCGATCACCCGTTCTCTGCCCTGTTGGTTTTGGGACAATACGGCTCCCAGTCCCACATTACTGGCATCTGTGTGGAGAATGAAAGGCTGGCCATAATCAGGGTAGGCCAGGATCTCATCCCCTGTGAGGGCCATCTTTAGCTGGCGGAAGGACTCCTCTTCCGGTTTATCCCACTTGAAGGGCGGCTTTTGCCTCCTGGACTTAGACTGTCCGATCAGGAGGTCCTGCATAGGAGCTGCCATCTTGGTGAACCCGGGGATGAATCTTCGGTAGTAGCCTACCAACCCGAGAAACTGTCTCACCTCTTTGATGTTCGAGGGGCTTGGCCAGCTCTTGATTGCCGTGACCTTGTCAGGGTCGGGGGCCACTCCTTCCGCGCTTACCACGTGCCCTAGGCACTGGACCTTTGGTTTCAGCAGGTGACACTTCGATGGTTTCACCTTCAGGCCATAGCCTGCCAGGGCTTCGAACACCTCGGCCAGGTGCTTCAGATGGTCCTCGTAGGTCTTCGAATAGACAATCACGTCGTCCAGGTAAAGGAGGACCGTCTCGAAGTTTCGGTGCCCTAGACAGCATTCCATCAGCCGCTGGAAGGTCCCTGATGCGTTGCAGAGCCCGAAAGGCATGCAGTTGAATTCGCTCAGTCCCATCGGGGTGGTGAAGGCGGTCTTCTCTTTGTCAGCCTCTGCCACAGGAACCTGCCAGTACCCGCTAGTAAGGTCCAAAGTAGAAAAGAAGTTAGCTGATTTTAGTGCGGCTAAAGACTCCTCTATTCTAGGCAGCGGATATGCGTCTTTGTGAGTGATGCAGTTGATTTGTCTATAGTCGACGCACATTCTCATGGTGCCGTCTTTCTTTTTGACCAGAACCAAGGGGGCTGCCCAGGGGCTACAGCTGTCTCTAATAACCCCAGCTTCTTTCATCTCTCTTAGCATGCCCCTTGCGTTCTGATAATGTGCAGGAGGTACAGGTCTGTGCCTCTCTTTTATCGGTGGGTGGCTCCCTGTGGGGATGTAGTGTTCTATCCCCTTTACTCTGCCGAAGTCTAGCGGGTGCTTACTAAAGACTCTCTCGTACTCCTGTACCACCCGGTAGACTCCTTGTTTTTGGTGCAGGGGAGTGGAGTCAGCACCCACGTGGAGTTTCTGGCACCAGTCCTCCTTTTGTTTCTGGGAGCCATTACCCTCCGCCTGAGGAGATGGAGGCAAGGGTTCCACGGCCCTGATAGCTTTGTGTTCGACCACAAACAGCTTGGCGAGTGTAGCGTACCTGGGTAAGTGTACCTCCCTCTCCCCAATGTTGAGGATGCGGACGGGCACCCTCCCATGACGGACATCAACCACCCCCCGGGCTGTCAAAATGGTGGGCCTGCTGTCTGAGTACACGGGTTCTACCATGGCTTGGTAGTCTCTACCTCTCAACCCGATTGCAGTCCGACACCAGATCATCATTTCACTTTTGGGAGGCATGGAAATGGGGAATGGGTCACTCAGTCTTACGCTACCGATCTCACCACCAGACAGTTCTACCTGCTGCCGTCTCATCAGGGCCTTTATCTCCTTGTTGAGGACTCTCTGTTGGCTGGAACTAGCATTCACCGCCACCTGTTGTAAGATTACAATTACCTCTGAAAGACAATTTTCAATTACATTAGTACCCACAGTTATTTTAGGGTGACTTTCACGACGGTCAATGTCCACAACAATCACTCCCTGTGCCGGTAGTTCAACTTTACCAATCTTAATGGTCATCTTCTTGAACCCCATCTGCGGCACGGGTAAGCCATTACTGGCGATGATGCTCAAGTTACCGTCTGGATACCGTGTGATATCAGCATCAGTCCAATACTGCTTAAAAAGTACATAAGGGATAGTGGTTACTTGTGACCCAGTATCCAGCAAGGCGCTCATGGGGATACCGTCCAGCACCACGGGTAAAACCGGGCGCCCCCCAACGTACTTATTACGCCAATTGTAAGGGCCTGGTGATCTTATGCCTGGGGGTTGGCCCTCTGCCCCAGGTTGGACCCGTTTAAATTACAGTACCTGGAAATGTGTCCGGGCTGGTTGCATCGACGGCAAATGGGCTGTCCATCCTCTGCGTAGCGGTCTGTGGGCCTCCCTCGGAACGACGGGATCCTCCTCTGTCGACGCCATGGGACATCCTCCGGACTTGAAGCCAGCTCGATGGGTCTTGACGGGTCCACTTGCAACGCCTGGACGGTCCTGGTCAACGCCGCGACGCTCCTGGTCAGCTCCTGGACTTGTTGGTGCAGATCTTTCGACGGGGCTTGGTTCAGGGCCTGTGCATCAGCCTCCACGGAGTCCATAGAGGAGGGCGCCGCCTCCTGGTGGTAAGTGATAGCAGGGCGCCGGGGGTTTATAGCGCCACTGGTTGCAGATTCACGGAGCACCCTTATGGCCCTGTCCTTAAATTGGGCAAAGGTCAGGTCGAGGTTCTGAAAGAACATGAGGCGCAGTTGGGCCCTGTGGGCGCTAGACAGCAGACCTTCTATGAATTGTTCTGTTAGCAGCTTATCCGTTTCCTGCACACTGCCAGGGTCAGTTTGTTGAATAGCCCTCAAGGCTTCCTGCAGATTTAGGGCATAGTCTCTGATGCTGTCCTGTGCCCGCTGCTTACATCCATAGAACCTCATTTTAATCTCAGCGGAGGTACGTGTGTCAAAGGTACCCCGCAGCCGGGCCAGAATACCCTTCACAGTCCTTTTCTCCTCAGTGGGCCATGATTTTACCTCCCGCTGGGCTGCGCCAGTTAACTGCCCTGTTAATATGCTGACCTTCTGTTCCTCTGTCAGGGGGTAAACGTGGAAGAAACTGTATAGCCTTTCCTTGAAGTCAGTTAGGGCATGGGGCTCCCCTGAGTATTTGGGCAGCCAGGCCGCTCCAGGGATGTAGGGCAAGGAAAAGGGCATCACCGCTGCTGCAGTTGCGTTGGTGGTAGTGGGCGCCTCTGTGTTCGTCATCTTCCTCCCCCCCTAGTTACGCGTGGCCTACCTTCCGACGATCCTCTTCTGTAGGCCGCGGCTCCGCTGCTGCTGCTATGGACGAGGACCTGGCGTCACGTCCTGATGCCGTCAGCGTCGCTCTCTCTCCCTTCCAGGACCTTGCGCAGCGTCGGTGCGTGGGGCGGAGCTTCGGATCTCGCGCGGTTTTGACGTCCACGCCCCTCTTCTTCCCGCGCGGCGTCCTGAAGATGGCGTCCGATGGCGGGAAGCAGCTGCGGATGGCGGGAAGGCGGCAGAAGACGGCAGGAAACGGTCCAAGATGGCGTCCGATGGCGGGAATCGGCTCCGGATGGCGGGAAAAGACTCCGGACGGCGGGAAACTTTGCCACAGGTAAGTTATAAAAGTCTTTTTCAGGCACGCAGTACCCGGTGGTTGCGGGCACAAAATCCTGCCGACTACGCCAAAGCTGACTAGCCCCCTGGGCCGTGCGGAACTCGGATCCGGGCAATAGGGAGACGATGGGGGTAGTAGTGGCGACCCGGTTCCGTGGCTCAGGGTGGTCAGGCCAATGGTAGTCTGCTATGTTCTGCTGATAATGTCCGACTACGCCACCCATGGATTGCGGTTATTAGGAACCGCCGCTGCATGCAGACCGCTGGGGCTGATGAGGTGTGCAGCTAGGGTAGTGTGACTCTCCACGGGAAGAGTGCGGCCCCAGGGCAGTATAATGGATGTTGGGAGTGATGGTAGTGGGAGTCCCAGTGCTGATAGTGCTGGAGGAGCAAGGAGCACACAGACAACAGGTTGCAGTCTAGGGTCTTTACTAAACAGGTAAACTGACCCACAAACAGTCCCGGCTAGGAGGGGACCTGGATGTCTGAGAGCAACGGGGAAATTGGCCCTGGTCAGGGTGAGGGTGTAGGCCTACCGTGCTTTCTGCGCTCCTTCTGGCTATCTCCTCCTGATAGGGTAACAGCCCACGTTTCCGAGCTTTCCATGTTTTCTCGCCTGTATGGCCTGCGACGTGGGTTCCTTTCTGCTCCCAGCCTTGTATGGCTTTACTGGTCCCTTCTGTTGTGGCAGGGCCTCCAGGCTTCTTAGGCCAAGGAATATACAGTCCCTTGCGGACTGGTTCTCTTCTGGGGGATGTGGAATCCTTCCAGCCTCAGACACCAAACTCTGGTAGATTAAGTCTGTTATCTGCCAAGCAGGCTCTCTTCGCCTCTTGTCTCTGGCTTGTGGCTCTCCTCCTGCCACACTTCCTCTTAGGTGCAGTGCAACTGTCTGTCCCTGCTCTGCTGAGACACGTCTCAGTCCTGAGACAGGTCATCTGGTTTCTCTCTAACCCTGCCCTCAGCACCAGCTTTTATAGGGGCAGCCTGCTCCCCCTACTGGACTGAGACAGGAGGCATTGCATGCTAATGTTCCCCTGACTAGAGAACCTCCCCCCTGCTCTCAGACACAGCTTTAATTACACTTGTGGCATCCAGGCCAGGGTGACACACATGTACACTTACACTACACACGTGGTCAAAACTGTTGGTACCCCTCGTTTAATGAAAGAAAAACCCACAATGGTCACAGAAAAAACTTGAATCTGACAAAAGTAATAATAAATTAAAAATCTATGAAAATGAACAAATGAAAGTCAGACATTGCTTTTCTGCTTCCACAGAATAAAAAAAAATAAATAAACTGATGAAACAGGCCTGGACAGAAATGATGGTTCTTCTTAACTTTATATTTTGCTGAACAACCTTTTGAGGCAATCACTGCAATCAAACGACTCCTGTAACTGTCAATGAGACTTCTGCACCTCTCCACAGGTATTTTGGCCACTCCTCATGAGCAAACTGCTCCAGTTGTCTCATGGTTGAAGGTTGCCTTTTCCAGACGGCATGTTTCAGCTCTTTCCAAAGATGCTCAATAGGATTTAGGTCAGGGCTCATAGAAGGTCACTTCAGAATAGTCCAATGTTTTCCTCTTAGCCATTGTTGGGTGTTTTTAGCTGTGTGTTTTGGGTCATAATACTGTTGCAAGACCCATGACCTGCGACTGAGACCACGCTTTCTGACACTGGGCAGCACATTTCTCTCTAGAATCCCTTGATAGTCTTGAGATTTCATTGTACCCTGCACAGATTCAAGACACCCTGTGCCAGATGCGGCAGACCAGCCCCAAAACATAAAAGAGACTCCTCCATGTTTCACAGTAGGGACAGTGTTCTTATCTTGATATGCTTCATTTTTCCATCTGTGAACATAGATCTGATGTGCCTTGCCAAAAACTTCCATTTTTGTCTCATCTGTCCATAGGGCATTCTCCTAAAAGCTTTGTGACTTGTGAACATGTAGTTTGGCAAATTCCAGTCTGGCTTTTTTATGATTTTTTTTCAACAATGGTGTACTCCTTGGTCGTCTCCCATGAAGTCCACTTTAGATCAAACAATGACGGATGGTACGATCTGACACTGATGTTCCTTGAGCTTGAAGTTCACCTTTAATCTCTTTAGAAGTTTTCCTGGGCTCTTTTGTTACCATTCATATTATTCGTCTCTTTGATTTGTTATCAATTTTCCTCCTGCGGCCACGTCCAGGGAGGTTGGCTACAGTCCCATGGATCTTAAATTTCTGAATAATATGTGCAACTGTAGTTACAGGAACATCAAGCTGCTTGGAGATGGTCTTATAACCTTTACCTTTAACATGCTTGTCTATAATTTTCTTTCTAATCTCCTGAGACAACTCTTTCCTTTGCTTCCTTTGGTCCATGTTGAGTGTGGTACACACCATGTCACCAAACAGCACAGTGAGTATCTGTAGCCCTATATACAGGCCCACTGACTGATTACAAGATTGTCGACACCTGTGATGCTAATTAGTGGACACAACTTGATTTAACATGTCCCTTTTGTCACATTATTTTCAGGGGTACCATCATTTCTGTCCAGGCCTATTTCAAGAGTTTAATTTTTTTTTAAATTCTGTGGAAGCAGGGTTGAAAAGCAATGTCTGTCTTTCATTTGTTCATTTTCATCGATTTTTAATTTATTATTACTTTTGTCAGATTCAAGTTTTTTCTGTGACCATTGTGGGTTTTTCTTTCATTAAACGAGGGGTACCAACAATTTTGACCACGTGTGTATATAGTATATACAGAGCTCCTGTGTATGTCACTGGTGATCACTGTATTACCTATACACTATATACAGAGCTCCTGTCTATAATGTCACTGGTGATCACTGTGTTACCTGTACACTGACACTATATACAGAGCTCCTGTGTATAATGTTGCTGGTGGTAATAACAGTGTTGTTAGTATTGTGGTTTTGTATTCATGATCAGTATTGTAGTATTTGGTCACCTTGGGGTGGTAATATATGGTCTGGTCATAGTTTGGCCATATTTGTTCCTTGTATGTGGTATTATTCGGTCACTATGTAGTGGTAATATGTGATCTAGTCAAGGTGTGGCGATATTTGTCCCTTTTGTATGTGGTATTATTGGTGTTGATATAGTGGACTGTGTTGTGTATGGCGGTCATTTTATTCTCGCTGATCTTAACTAGGAAAAGATTTTTTTCCATTAGGCCACAGCCCCACCATCAGTATTTGGTCAGTATTTTTCTCAGGAGTGGCTGCCGAAACCAGGAATGGTTGATTAATGCAGAATTGGTGACTTGTTTCTATTATACCTTTTCTCTGATTGTTCATCACCTGTTTTGGCTCCCACTCCTGAGAAAAAATACTGACTGGACACTGACCGAATACTGATAGTAGGGCCGTGGCCTTAGCGATTAAATACTTGGACCAGAGCGGCAGAGATGCACTTACAGGGGTTCTCCGGTGAAAACAAGTAATCACCTCTCCACAGGATCATTGATAATATTGATTGGTGGGGGTCTGACTGCTTGCACACACCGGCAGAATGTGGAGCTTTTCTCCCCATTAGACTGGAGCGGCATGTGAGATGCGACCACTGATCCATTCATTCTCTCAGTGGCTGTGAGCGCTGCTCTTTTTTGCAAGTCTCTAAGAGAATGAATAGAGCTGCGGTCAGACGTCCCACCTGCCGCAGCATTTTAAAATAGGGATAAGTGTTCTGTCAGGGATAAAACTTCCCCATTCTTCCGATAGGTGCGTTTTCCAATGTTCGGACACAAATGCTCAATAAGTGATCACCTATCCTGTAGAGCCCATGGATCGTTGATAACTTGTTTTAACTAGTGTTGAGCGAGTATGTTCTGTCCGAGTATGCTCGGGCCGAGCGCCGAGTATTTACAGCTGCTCGGTGATATGGTTGAATCGCTCCCGTGTGCATGATTTGCAACTGTTTGACAGCTTTAACCCCTTAACGACATGTCACGTATTAGTACGCGCATGTCGTTATCCTCCGGTTCAGTGAGGGCTCCGGCGCTGAGCCCGCACTGAACCAAGCACATGTCAGCTGACATGTGCCCGCAACAGGCGCGGGTGGAATCGCGATCCACCAGCGGCTGTTAACATATTAAATGCCGCTGTCAATCTCCGACAGCGGCATTTAATGCGCGCTTCCTGGAAGCGCGTCACTTACCCCGCCCATCGGCGACCCCGTCACATGATCGCGGGTCGGCGATGTGTGGTCATGACAACCCTGGGTCTGCAGCAGACACCAGTGGTTGTAATGATCCTGTCGCTATGAGCGCCATCTAGTGGTCGGCGCTCATAGGACAGGACCATTTCTGCTGCATACAGGGGAACTGCTGGTCCCCTGTATGTAGCAGAGGCGATCGGACAGTTGCTGCTTCAAGTCTCCTATGGAGACTACAGAAGCAAGCAAAAAGTGAAAAAAAAAGTTTTAAAAAATATGAAAAAAAATAAAAAAATGTAAAAGTTTAAATCACCCCCTAAAATCATAAAATAAACCCCACATACACATATTTGGCATTGCCGCGTTCAGAATCGCCTGATCTATCAATATAAAAATAGAATTAATGCGATCGGTAAATGGCGTAATGAGAAAAAAATTCTAAACGCCAGAATTACGTTTTTTGGTCACCGTAAAATTGCAATAAAATGCAATAACGGGCGATCAAAACATCGGATCTACCCCAAAATAGCATCTATAAAAACTTCAGCTCGGTTCACAAAAAATAAGCCCTCACCCTGCCCCAGATCCCGAAAAATGGAGATGCTACGGGTCTCGGAAAATGGCACCATTTTTTTTTTTTTTACCAAACTTTGGAATTTTTTTTCATCACTTAAATAAAAAAGAACCTATACATGTTTGGTGTCTATGAACTCGTAATGACCTGGAGAATAATAATGGCAGGTCAGTTTTAGCATTCAGTGAACGTGGTAAAAAAAATAAAAAAAAACCTCAGTGGTATTGCACTTTTTTTGCAATTTCACGGCGCTTGGAATTTTTTTCCCGTTTTCCCGTACACGGCATGGTAAAACTAGTAATGTCGTTAAAAAGTACAACTCGTCCCGCAAAAAATAAACCCTAACATGGCCATATTGACTAAAAAATAAAAACGCTATGGCTCTGGGAACAAGTGGAGCAAAAAGCGAAAATGCAAAAACGGAAAATGCTCCGCGGCTTAAGGGGTTAATACATGTGAGGAATGTCTATTTCTTACACATTCCTCACATGTATTAAAACCGTCAAACAGTCGCAAATCATGCACACGGGAGCGATTCAACCATATCACCGAGCAGCTATAAATACTCGGAGCTCGGCCCGAGCATACTCGCCGAAAGGGTTAACAGAACATACTCGCTCAACACTAGTTTTAACCAAAGAAGCCCTTTAATGCAAACATGTCCATCCCAGTTAGAGTGTCGCCCAGTAGATGTGCAGGAGCCGCCAGTCAATGCTCCACTATAACAGCGAGAGCGGATAACAGATATTTGCATCTTGCTGTAGGTGGGCCCCTAGAGTTAATTTCCCCTGTGGGCCCCAGACACCGCAGTCCGACCCTGGTCATCAATATCAGATCAGTGAGGTTCCAACACACGGCCCCCTCACCAATAAGACAGCAGCTGGAAATACTCAGCGTAGAGACCAAACAGCACAGCGCTGTACACTGTGTAGTGGCCGATCTTGGTACTGCAGCTCCTATTGAAATGATTGTGATCTGAGCTGTAGTACCTGAAACCAGCCATTGCACAGTGTGCGGAGCTGTGCTATTCCAGCTCTTAACACTGTGTACATCATCTTGCAGAAGTAGCTGATGTCTGGGGATTTCAGGAGTCAGACCCCCACTAATCACTGTATGAGTTCTGCCCTACTCCTTTATTAAAGGGGTGGTCTTGTGTTCCTCTCATCAGAAGCTGAAGATTTACAGTTCTGGCCGGTGGCTTGGCTGAGCCGCTTGTCTGAATTGTGCCCTCTTGCATTCTGCGGGCAGAGGCGGCTTTGCCTCTGCAGAATGGGACAGGCACAGGGGCACTGAAGTCCACCAGTCTGCAAGTGAGTGTAGCACCCTGAGGATTCGGCTGCTACAGGGGTATTGCACCTCAACCCAGAGGTGTGATATTCCACTCCCGGGTAAGGATGGAGTGTGGAACTGAGCTCAGTTAGCTGCATGCACTACACACATCCCATTTCCGAGGAACAGACCGATGGTACTCCCACTAGAGAAATGTGCAGGTACAACAGAGTCTGTTCCTGGCTGGAGTGGGAGGGGGGTGGAACATCCCAGTAGTGTAGGGGCAGATAGGGGGAGCAGTCTGGGTAAAGTTAGGAGCTCATTGGGTGCTGGTCACCTGAGCTCACACATAGAGGGAGTATATAAGGTGGGAACCATCTTAGATCAGGGTCAGTCTGTGAGAAGTCAGTCAGTCAGTCTGTCAGTCTTTGTAGAGGAAGAGAGCAGAGGAGAAGAGCAGCTCCAAGGCCAAGAGAGAGAGAGAGGAGAAAGAAGGAACTCCAAGAGCCCAAATTAGACCAGAGGGTGAAGAGTTGGCAACAGGGTACCGGATCCCAAGCTGGCAGAGGCTACAGCACACCTTAGCCAGGAACCGGAGGTCGTGGGCAGGATCTGCCACGATCACCCACTAAATCCACCCGGAAGGCAGACCACGAATAGGGTCAGGGAACCCAGAGACAAGGGTTTACCACCAAGAGGCCCGAGGGAGCCGGACATAGGTGGATCCCTGGTGGGGAAGGCCAGAGAAGAGGACAGGACAGAAAGGGAGCTCAGGACCACGCTCCAGAATCACCTGGGGGTTGGCTGAGTCCAGGACCTGGTGGACGCAGCACGGCTCGGGTGGTCACTTAAGGCCGGAGTGACCAGAACAACTGCAGTAAGTAAACAAACCCTGAACTGCACAGCCCGACTCTGAGTCTCA
The DNA here is from genome assembly GCF_046119375.1 of Phyllobates terribilis. Lineage (NCBI taxonomy): Eukaryota > Metazoa > Chordata > Amphibia > Anura > Dendrobatidae > Phyllobates > Phyllobates terribilis. Next base: position 2,973,634 of record NW_027362822.1, on the reverse strand, counting down.
TTTCCATCCCCGCTGCACCACCACAACCCCCATCCTCTGCAACTGACCCCCTGAGGCTATACCCCTCCCGTTGGGGGTTATACTACCTGAGCTGCACATACATCACCAGCCTCAGCGGACCCTGCTGCAGCGGCGGGCGTACTGACCGCAATTCAACGGGTGGCGTAGTCGACACAAAAGAACATCTAGTAACATCATAAGGACTGCCACACACTGAGCTTGACACCCTGGGCACGGACCGGGTCACAGCCACTCGGAGACTACAACCCCCATCTGATCCGGCTCCGGGTATCCCTAACAGCACTGGCCCAGGGGGCGCGTCAACTTTGGCGTAGTCGGCAGGATTACGTGCCCGCAACAACCGGGTACTGCGTGCCTGAAGAAAAGTTCACCGTTACCTTAAAAAGAAGTCTCCCGCCGGTTCCGGAGGGTCCCCGCCATCGGGCCCCATCACAGGTCGTTTCCCGCCGGTTGTCCGCCATTTGCAGCTTTTTCCCGCCATCCATGGAGTTTCCCGCCACTGGGAGACGATTCCCGCCATTTCCAAAGATTTCCCGCCTTGGAAGAGCGGACGCCATTATGGGCGTGCCAGAGGGTGGCAAGAGGCCACCTCCCATCGTGGGCCAGGTCGAAGAATGGCGCCAAAAGCGGAAACCGCGCCCACCAACAGAGACTGTGATGCTGGAAGTGTCCATCAGCGTAAGAGAACTGCCCCTGGAACTGAAGTTGCCCCGGGACCACCCTCAATGTGGGCGGAGACAGAACAAGAGAGCAAAGATGGGTGTCGCCTGGAGCAGTCTGGAGAGAGCGCACCCGGAGACAAGACGTCTGGAAGAGAGTCCAGAGAAAGCACACCCGGAGATGGAGGGAGAGCCAGGCAGCACCGACCCAGTGGTCAGGAGCCTGATGCGGGCCGCCACTCCAGGCAGCACCGACCCAGTGGTCAGGAGCCTGTTGCAGGTCGCCACTCCAGAAGGCCTTCTGGAGATCCTAACACAGCTCCCCCGAGACCGGGAGTGTGCACAGACCGCGCTGGAGGGCCTCGCACGGAGGATGGCCCGGGTGCAGCGGGAGACGTTGGCGGAGTGGAGCCGAGAGATGGCCCAGCAGACCGGAACCCGTCAGCGGAGCACGCCGCCCGAGACGAGGAGACAGACCGCCTCTGAGGATGGCGCAGGAGGACTGAAGGCCGGAGACGGCGCCGAGAAGGGAGCCGAACGAATGGAGGCAGGTAAAGGGGACGTCACTACCCCGAGCCGGGAAACCGCGTGCCTGCCCCAGCTCCCCGTCGCAGAGCCCGAAGTACCCCCTGCCGTGCCCGTCGCTGCATCGTCACCGCCGCCGACTAGGCCTCAACCGGAAACCGCGGCCGCGACCCCTGTGACGTCACACGCCTCGACCTCGAGCGTGGCCAAGCAGGAAGTACCATCGGCCTGGTCGCAAGGCCTAGTACCCCCGGGCGCCGCAATACCAACAGCGCCCCCTACCTCCGCGGAGCCCCCGGCCTGGTCGCAGGGCCAAGTAACACAGGGCGCCGCCGTTCTTACGGTGCCCTTTACTTTCAAGGTGCCCCAGGCCTGGTCGCAAGGCCTGGTTAACCCGGGCGCCGCTACCACCACGGCGCCCATAACACCTAAAGTACCGCACCTGGGTGAGGACCTGTTCGCCCAGCATACGTGCCCGGATGGGCAGCCCTTCGTATGGCCCCAGGAATACATCCAGCTGGAGCTGCAAAAAGCAAGGGCCATGTGCGAACCCCTGATCCCGGCTCCAAAGCCCATGAAGAGGATCTCGCCCCCGCTAGAAGAGACCCAGTTTGAGTGGGATCCCACCGGAGAAGACCTCATGGGGTTCACTCAGGAGACTCGGGCAGCCGCAGCGGAGCGTGCAGAGTGCTGCCGCCAGCAGCTCGAGGTCTTTGAGAGGGAGCGGAGAGAGAGGCGGGTCAGGGAACAACAAATAAGGAGCGCGGAGCAGAAGAGCCGGACCAGGAGAAACCCCCGTGCAGCGCATGGTCCCCGTACCATCGGGACTGTGATAAAGTTCAATCTGCAGCACGGATGGGGCTTTATTAGAGACCATCATACCCCCGGCGACGTCTTTGTGACCCGCAGAGACGTAGAAAGCCATCTGCCGGAGGGACACAGAGGTCGTGACCTGTATGTAGGGGACGAGGTCACCTTCACCCGGCACAAGTGTGCCAAAGGACCCTACGCCCTCCATGTGCATCGCCTGACGGAGGAGGAGCTGCGGTGTGAGGAGGAGCAAGAGGACCCGGACGGGTCTGAAGAATCTAAAGAAGGAGCAGGAGGACGCCGTCGTTGAGTACGGTAGTGAAGAGACTGTACATAGTTACCCGTCAGGGTATAAGAACTGTTCTAGTTGAAATATAGTCCCCGTTGGGACCAGCCAATTGAACTGAAACCCGTGTGTCCCTATTCCCACTGACCGAGGACTGAGAGCGGTCATTCCTTTCCTAATACCTGGCCGAGGACTGAGAGCGGCCATATCCCCTTGTATATAGTTGCGCTTCCTAAAGCGCCCCCTACCGGTTTTATAGGAAACTGTTTTATTCCAAGAGAGACTGTCGCACTTTACCCGGTCACAAGTTGCACCGTGACCGGAGGAACCAGAAACAAGAATGTTTATATGAAAAGTTTATTGCTGCTGATGATGTTTTATATGTTTTATATGTTTATGTTTTATGAAAAAAAAAATGTATGTTTGTGGATGTTTGTATCTTACAGCCCGAGGACGTGCTGTGATTTACCAGGGGGGAATGTAGCACCCTGAGGATTCGGCTGCTACAGGGGTATTGCACCTCAACCCAGAGGTGTGATATTCCACTCCCGGGTAAGGATGGAGTGTGGAACTGAGCTCAGTTAGCTGCATGCACTACACACATCCCATTTCCGAGGAACAGACCGATGGTACTCCCACTAGAGAAATGTGCAGGTACAACAGAGTCTGTTCCTGGCTGGAGTGGGAGGGGGGTGGAACATCCCAGTAGTGTAGGGGCAGATAGGGGGAGCAGTCTGGGTAAAGTTAGGAGCTCATTGGGTGCTGGTCACCTGAGCTCACACATAGAGGGAGTATATAAGGTGGGAACCATCTTAGATCAGGGTCAGTCTGTGAGAAGTCAGTCAGTCTGTCAGTCTTTGTAGAGGAAGAGAGCAGAGGAGAAGAGCAGCTCCAAGGCCAAGAGAGAGAGAGGAGAAAGAAAGACCCAGAGGGGGAGAAAGAAGGAACTCCAAGAGCCCAAATTAGACCAGAGGGTGAAGAGTTGGCAACAGGGTACCGGATCCCAAGCTGGCAGAGGCTACAGCACACCTTAGCCAGGAACCGGAGGTCGTGGGCAGGATCTGCCACGATCACCCACTAAATCCACCCGGAAGGCAGACCACGAATAGGGTCAGGGAACCCAGAGACAAGGGTTTACCACCAAGAGGCCCGAGGGAGCCGGACATAGGTGGATCCCTGGTGGGGAAGGCCAGAGAAGAGGACAGGACAGAAAGGGAGCTCAGGACCACGCTCCAGAATCACCTGGGGGTTGGCTGAGTCCAGGACCTGGTGGACGCAGCACGGCTCGGGTGGTCACTTAAGGCCGGAGTGACCAGAACAACTGCAGTAAGTAAACAAACCCTGAACTGCACAGCCCGACTCTGAGTCTCATTTCCATCCCCGCTGCACCACCACAACCCCCATCCTCTGCAACTGACCCCCTGAGGCTATACCCCTCCCGTTGGGGGTTATACTACCTGAGCTGCACATACATCACCAGCCTCAGCGGACCCTGCTGCAGCGGCGGCCGTACTGACCGCAATTCAATGGGTGGCGTAGTCGACACAAAAGAACATCTAGTAACATCATAAGGACTGCCACACACTGAGCTTGACACCCTGGGCACGGACCGGGTCACAGCCACTCGGAGACTACAACCCCCATCTGATCCGGCTCCGGGTATCCCTAACAGCACTGGCCCAGGGGGCGCGTCATGAGCGCTTCTTGCCAAGGAGACCGGCCACTTCTCAGGTGGTCAGTAACCATAGCAATGAGCTGTACACTGCAGAATTAAAAATCTTTTCCTTCTTGAGAACAGAGAAGATTTTGAATAAGAAGGAAATTGCAAAGTTTCTTGTTTTTACAAGCTCTTTGCAATCTTAGCCTTTTAATACATTCATTTTATTTAGTTATATATTTATTTTACTCTCTTATATAGCGCCGTTAGATTTTGTAGCACCTTACAGACATTATCATCACTGTCCCCATTGGGGCTCACAATATGAATTCCCTATCAGTATGTCTTTGGAGTGTGGGAGGAAACCGGAGAACCCGGAGGAAACCCACACAAACACGGGGAGAACATACAAACTCCTTGCAGATGTTGTCCTTGCTATTATATGAACCCAGCCCTACAGCGTTAATCATTGACCCACCATGTTGCCCACATTCCTCGGCTTTTTTAAGATTTTCTGCAATGAATAAGAACACTGAAGAAAATCTAGATTGATCAACATTTCCTATCACAAATGCAGTTGCTGCAAAACTTGTCCATAGTCCTGTTCCCAGCTGAAAATTGGATACAATTGTATCTTGTGTAGACAATGCTCTGTGAGCTAAATAGCCGGGATCCACTGCTACAAGGCAGGAAACAGACAGATTCTGCTGATGGGTTCTGCTCCCAGAGCATTATTCAGCCCGGACATCTCAGCTCAGAGCAAAACCAGCTATAAGGCTGTGTGCACACCTAGCAGATTTGATGCAGATTTACATGCGTTTTTTCTGCTAGAGAGAAGCGTTTTCACATGCATTTTTTCAAGCAATTTTCCAAGCGATTTTGAGCATCACTTGGAAAAGTGCTTGACAAGTTGATCACACAATATAAATCCATGCAACCGACATGGATCTATAATGTGTGAACAACTTAGATGCTTTAAATGCAGCATCTATAGTAAAAAAAAGAAAACGTTAATAAATAAAAAAAACCAACGGTATATTCACCTCTCCGGCGGCCCCCGGTCTGCTCTCCGGTCTCCTCCGGTCTGCTCCCGGCCGCGTCTTCTCTCTTCAGCGTCCTGCAGTGTACGGTCAGGACCTGCGGTGACGTCATTTAGTCAGCTGATGGCCACGCGACCATCACCTGATGCCGACGTCAGCGGTCATGCGACCATCACCTGACTAAATGACGTCAGCGCAGGTCCTGACAGTACAGACAGCAGACCGGAGGAGACCGGAGAGCAGACCGGGGGCCGCCGGAGAGGTGAATATACAGGTTTTGTTTGTTTTTAACTTTTTTATTTCTTTTTTTCACCGCGTGGTAGCCGGGATGAAGAGGAGTTGTAGTCTCGTCTACCTCCCAGATACCACACGCATCGCGAATAAGCTTCAGCGTAATCGCAGTAGAAATGGTCATGCTGCGTTTTGCAAAGTAATGCGAATTCGGCGCGCAAATTAGCGCATCATGTGCACAGCACATCCGAATTCACATGGCTTTGCATGGCAGACTGTTTTACAAGCGTTTTCGCGGCCGTAAAAATGCCGCAAAAACGCTACAAAAACGCTACGTGGGCACATAGCCTAAGGCTGTGTGCCCATGACGCGTATTTTAAGCGTTTCCGCATGGCAAAAACGCTGCAGAAACGCTTAAAGACGCATGTTAGAAGGTCTGCCATGTTCCCCAATGATAGTCCGCATGTGCTGTGCACATGCTGCGGAAATTTCCGCTGCGGATTATCATTGCGGAAAAAAACGCAGCACTACCAATTATTTTGCGGAAGCGCAGCGTTTTCCTGGCCATTGACTTGCATTGGAACGCATGGATTCCGCTTCACTAGATAAGCACATGCGGAATACATGCGTTCAATGTGCGGATGGTACCCGGGTGTGGAGGATGGGAGACTCTCCTCCGGACCCGGGTACCATAGAACCTGTCAAAATAAAGAATAAAATAAAAAATAAATGTTATATTTACCTTCTGACGGCCCCCGCTGCGCTCGTCCTCCCATGTCGGCAGCTCGCGATGGACTGAAGGACCAGCGCTGACGTCATAGTCATGTGACGGCAGGTCCTTCAGTGTACCGCGATCTGCCGGCAGCCAGGACGGAGCGAAGCGAGACTGCGGGGGCCATCGGAAGGTAAGTATAGATTTATTTTTTTATTTTTAACCAGTCGTTGGGGTCACACTATATAAATCCATGCCGTTTTCATGGATTTCTATAGTGTGACCAAGTTGACAAGCACTTTCCAAGTGATGCTAAAATCGCTTGTAAAGCGCTTGTCAACCCGCATGCGGAAATGCATGTGAAGAACGCTTCACTTCTGCATGTCCCTGGCAGGAAAAACGCATGTACAATCCGCATATACAATCCGCATGTACAATCCGCATATACAATCCGCATGTACAATCCGCGTGTACAATCCGCATATACAATCCGCATGTACAATCCGCATGTACAATCCGCGTGTACAATCCGCGTGTACAATCCGCATGTACAACCCGCATATACAATCCGCATGTACAATCCGCGTGTACAATCCGCGTGTACAATCCGCATATACAATCCGCATGTACAATCCGCGTGTACAATCCGCATATACAATCCGCATGTACAATCCGCGTGTACAATCCGCGTGTACAATCCGCGTGTACAATCCGCATGTACAATCCGCATGTACAATCCGCATGTACAATCCGCATATACAATCCGCATGTACAATCCGCGTGTACAATCCGCGTGTACAATCCGCGTGTACAATCCGCGTGTACAATCCGCATGTACAATCCGCATGTACAATCCGCATGTACAATCCGCATGCGTTTTTTCTGCCAGCGAGATGCAGAAACGCTCAGGAAAAATCCGGAGCATTTCTGCATCGTGGGCACATAGCCTAAGTCTCTGCATTTGTCTGCTTACACATCAGTACATTTCTGAACACATTCAGCAAAAATTGCAGTACATTTGTTAAAATTGGGCATATAGCATACTATAGGTGCTTCTCACAAAATTAGAATATCATCAAAAAGTTAATTTATTTCAGTTCTTCAATACAAATAGTAAAACTCATATTATATAGAGTCATTACAGACAGAGTGATCTATTTCAAGTGTTTATTTCTGTTAATGCTATTATCTCAGTAAATTAGAATACTTTATAACACCAGCTTGAAAAATGTTTTTAAAATCTGAAATGTTGTCCTACTGAAATATATGTTCAGTAAATGCCCTCAATACTAGGCCAGGCTCCTTTTGCATCAATTACTGCATCAATGCGGCAATGTGGCATGGAGGCGATCAGCCTGTGACACTGCTGAGGTGTTATGGAAGCCCAGGTGGCTTTGATAGAAGCCTTCAGCTCGTCTGCATTGTTGGGTCTGGTGTCTCTCATCTTTCTCTTGACAATACCCCATAGATTCTCTATGGGGTTAAGGTCAGGTGAGTTTGCTGCCAATCAAGCACAGTGATACTGTTGTGTAAACCAGGTATTGGTACTTTTGGCAGTGTGGACAGGGGCCAAGTCCTGCTGGAAAATGACATTTCCATCTCCAAAAAGCTTGTGGGCAGAGGGAAGCATGAAGTGCTCTACAATGTCCTGGTAGACGGGTGCGCTGACTTTGGTCTTGATAAAACACAGTGGACCTACACCAGCAGATGACATGGCTCCCCAAACCATCACCGATTGTGGAAACTTCACACGAGACCTCCAGCAGCTTGGATTGTGGCCTCTCCACTCTTCCTCCAGACTCTGGGACCTTGATTTCCAAATTAAATGCAAAATTTACTTTCATGGGAAAACAACACCTTGGACCACTGAGCAACAGTCCAGGTGTTTTTCTCCTTGGCCCAGGTAAGATGCTTCTGGCGTTGTCTATTGGTCATGAGTGGCTCGACACAAGGAATGTGACACTTGTAGCCCATGTCTTGGATACGTCTGTGTGTGGTGGCTCTTGAAGCAATGACTCCAGCAGCAGTCCACTCCTTGTGAATCTTCCCCAAATGTTTGAATGGCCTTTCCTTAACAATCTTTTCAAGGCTGCGGTTATCCCGGTTGCTTGTGCACCTCTTCCTACCACACTTTTTCTTTCCACTCAACTTTCCATAAATATGCTTGGATACAGCACTCTGTTAACAGCCAGCTTCTTTAGCAATGACCTTTTGTGGTTTACACTCCTTGTGGAGTGTGTCAATGACTGCCTTCTGGACATCTGTCAAGTCATCAGCCTTCCCCATGATTGTGGAGCCTACTGAAACAGACAAAGGGACCTTTTTAAATGCGTAAGAAGCCTTTGCAGGTGTTTTTTGTTAATTATTCTAATTTACTGAGATAATGACTTTTGTGTTTTCATTGGCTGTAAGCCATCATTATCAACATTAACAGAAATAAACACTTGAAATAGATCACTCTGTAATGACTCTGTATAATATATGAGTTTCACTTTTTGGATTGAAGAACTGAAATAAATAAACTTTTTGATGATATTCTAATTTTGTGAGAAGCACCTGTATGTTTGATGCATCTCATTAGCTAAGCTCAACCTCTTCCTTGCTTCACCTCAATTTGAGCCATAAATTGTGATATTTCATTTTGGTGCATTTTATGACTCCTTTTTGTCACACTTTTCTCATAACTATTTTTTTTATAACTGAGGGAAAATAACAAAATCTTATTTGTTGTACTCAAGTTTTCACAGAAACATCTGATAAAGTGTTGACTTATTTTTCTGAGTTAAACTCTTCCTTTTGGCCCTCTATATATTTGAGTTTGACAGCCCTGATGTAGATGGATGATGATGTGGCAAGAAGGGGCAGAGGGGCAGAGCCTCCTGGCTCTCAGCTTCGCTCTCCACTGCTCACAGGAGACAGCAGTTACTTCACAAATGTAACTGATAGAAAAGATGTCACGTAAGAGGGGGTCAGGGGAGCGATGTGCTGCAGGAAGAGGAGGATTAGGCAGGGAGCGCTGTGCTGCAGGAAGAGGAGGATTAGGCAGGGGAGTGATGTAATGCAGGAGGGGGAGGCTTAGGCAGGGAAGCGATGTGCTGCAGGAAGAGGTGGCTTATGCAGGGGAGTGATGTAATGCAATAGGAGAGGATTAGGCAGGGAGCGATATGCTGCAGGAAGTGCAGGATTTGGCAGTGGGCGATGTGGTGCAAGAGGGGATTTGGCAGTGGGTGATGTGGTGCAGGAAGGGGGAGATTTAGAAAGGGCACAATGTGCTGCAAGGAGGGGAGGATTAGACGGGAGCAATGTGCCGCAAGAGGGGGAGGTTTAGACAGGGGAGTGATGTGCTGCAGGAGTGGGAGAATTAAGCGGTGAGAAATATGCTGCAGGACGGGGAGGGTTAGGCAGGGGAGCAATGTGCTGCAGGTGGAAGGAGAATCTGTGACTACAGCCCAGTGTTTAAGGTTTATTGGAGCCTGTCTTTTATATATTTTATTGTTTTTTTTTCTGACAAAACTGCATAACATCTGACATGAAGTCCGCTTAGCAGTCACTGTCCCTGTAGATTGTTACTGTCCAGGTTCACCGCTGTCTCTTTTTGTTTTTAGTGCCAATCTGACAGCAGTGAAGGTTCCGCTGATAATGGCGGTCGGGTTCCGAATAGAATGTTCATGTCTGTTCTCATTGTAGTAACATCACGGAATATGCTAATTTCTTCTGACCACACCCGATGACTGAATAAAGGCGCCTCACCCACTTGTCTATGTCATCACTTTGTGGTGTCACAATAATCTAAGGGGATAAAAAAACGCTCCTGGCAGCTTTACAGTCATTCGTCCCTTCGTGTTAAAGGAGCAGGATGATAGAGCTGCACCATGCCAGCCAGAAGAAAAGAAAGTGGAGCCCTTCAAGATGATGAAGCAAGAAAGCAGACTGTGGAAGGCCATCCAGGACCAAGAGCATCATGAGGGCCTGGTAACGTATACTACACAACTGTTCTGTATATGCTCATGCCATGTAAACCTATGGTGGCCGATTCATCAAGGCTGGTGGATTTCTATACCAGCATTCATGAAGCGCCTATTGGAGGAACGTGCACCAAATTCATTAAAAAGACTAAACCTCTTAATGAACTTGACTCATCCTTAAAGGGGTTGTTCCCTTTCAATAAATGAATGTCCCTAGCTGCAGGTCATTTAATTAAAAAAAAGAGGTTCCACCATCTCAGAGCTGCAGCAGCTCAGTGCGCTCAGCTGGGCAGTCCGTCTGATTACATTTGTTGGCTGCGGCAGTATTGAGGTGATGTCAGTGCCATACACAATCCCAGGAATGGGTCAGGACAGCACAGTTTGATTCTTTATACCTGCAGCCAGGGTCATTCATTTATTGAAATATCCCCTTAAAGCTGACGTACTAGACCTCAAGAAATGTACTCCAGTCAAAAGATGGAGTCAATTTCAGTCCTATTTTACACCACTTTTCCAGCCTAATTTGTAATAAGTTTTCAGGTAAAGCTAAGCCACAAGCGGTCCAGATAAGCTCTGTTCACTATTTAAGAAGTTAAAAGAGTGGGTGTAAAAAGGTCAGAGTATTTAAATGTAAGTTGCGCAGGAATTTACTGAGATTCAAACAGTTGTGCAACACATTTCCGGTGAAAACTGCTTGATGAAAAATGTTCCTTGAATAATATAACATTTCAGGTTAGTGGTAATAGATTTTATTATGGGACATTGATCCAGGGAACTAGTCTGATTGCCATATGTGGAGTCGGGAAGGAATTTTTCCCCTAAAATGGGGCAATTAGCATCTGCCTCATGGGGTTTTTGCCTTCCTCTGGATCAACACATTAGCTTTTAGGTTGAACTTGATGGACTTGTGTCTTTCAACCTTAAAACTATGAAACGGTCCCTGTATAGAGGTTCAAGGGTGAAGCCCAGGGTTCATTTGGAAACATCAGAAATGGTGTGTTTTGCGCCCAGTCTGTCCAAGGAAGCCTGTTTGAGCCAACGGCCTCAGAAATATCCTAACATTTAAGAAAGTAGCAATAGTTAGGGTTGGCTGAACCATTCTAGCCTTAAGTTTGCCCCTCCAGTCAGCATCTACTATGTAGATGCAATCAAGGCCCTGTAATAAGTCTTTATCGCTGTACAGGGCTGTAAGAGTGAAGGCCAGAGTTCCTTTGGAACCTGTAGGATAGACTGGCTTTTGCCAAGTCTTTCCAAAGAAGCTTTTTTGAGCCATAGGCCTCAGACAGGTCCTAACAAGAAAGTGGCATTAGATAGGTTTTTCTTTAGTTAGGATTGATTCAACTACTCAAGCCTCAAGCGCACTCCTCCGGCCAGCAGCTACTCTGTAGATGCAACCCTGGGCCTATGGTAAGTATCTATCCCTGTACAGGGGTGTAATGGTAAAAACCTGGGTTCCCTTGGGATCTGCAGAATGGAGTAGCTTGCGCCAAGTCTGTCCGAGGAAGTCTGTTTGAGCCAACAGCCTTAAACAGATCCCAGTATTTAGGAAAAAAAAAAGCTTCAGTTAGAGTTGAATCAACCACTATAGCCTCAAGCTCGCTCCTCCGGCCAGCAGCTACTCTGTAGATGCAGCCCTGGGCCTATGGTAAGTATCTATCCATGTACAGGCGTGTAATGGTAAAGGCCAGGGTTCCCTTGGGATCTGCAGAATGGAGTAGCTTGCGCCAAGTCTGTCCGAGAAAGCCTTTTTGAGCTGATGGATTTAAACAAATTTCAACATTTAGGAAAAAAGCATTAATCTATTTCAGTTAGAGTTAATTCAATTACTCTAGCATAAAGATCCTAATTCACTTTGTCTAAAGGAAGTTAGTTGGCAAATTTTTATTGTGTGAGCAATGAGGTTATGGAACTCTCTACCACATGAACTTGAAATACTTAATTTTCTAAAAAAAATTCAAGGAGGGCATATGTGTGCCTTTCTTAAATAATATAAAATTGCAGGTTATCCGTACTAGATTTTGTTATGGGACGTTGATCCAGGGAACTAGTCTGATTGCCATATGTGGAGTCGGGAAGGAATTTTTCCCCTAATATGGGGCAATTAGCATCTGCCTCATGGGGTTTTTGCCTTCCTCTGGATCAACACATTAGCTTTTAGGTTGAACTTGATGGACTTGTGTCTTTCAACCTTAAAACTATGAAACGGTCCCTGTATAGAGGTTCAAGGGTGAAGCCCAGGGTTCATTTGGAAACATCAGAAATGGTGTGTTTTGCGCCCAGTCTGTCAAAGGAAGCCTGTTTGAGCCAACGGCCTCAGAAATATCTTAACATTTAAGAAAGTAGCAATAGTTAGGGTTGGCTGAACCATTCTAGCCTTAAGTTTGCCCCTCCAGTCAGCATCTACTATGTAGATGCAATCAAGGCCCTGTAATAAGTCTTTATCGCTGTACAGGGCTGTAAGAGTGAAGGCCAGAGTTCCTTTGGAACCTGTAGGATAGACTGGCTTTTGCCAAGTCTTTCCAAAGAAGCTTTTTTGAGCCATAGGCCTCAGACAGGTCCTAACAAGAAAGTGGCATTAGATAGGTTTTTCTTTAGTTAGGATTGATTCAACTACTCAAGCCTCAAGCGCACTCCTCCGGCCAGCAGCTACTCTGTAGATGCAACCCTGGGCCTATGGTAAGTATCTATCCCTGTACAGGGGTGTAATGGTAAAAACCAGGGTTCCCTTGGGATCTGCAGAATGGAGTAGCTTGCGCCAAGTCTGTCCGAGGAAGTCTGTTTGAGCCAACAGCCTTAAACAGATCCCAGTATTTAGGAAAAAAAAGCTTTAGTTAGAGTTGAATCAACCACTATAGCCTCAAGCTCGCTCCTCCGGCCAGCAGCTACTCTGTAGATGCAGCCCTGGGCCTATGGTAAGTATCTATCCCTGTACAGGGGTGTAATGGTAAAGGCCAGGGTTCCCTTGGGATCTGCAGAATGGAGTAGCTTGTGCCAAGTCTGTCCGAGAAAGCCTTTTTGAGCTGATGGATTTAAACAAATTTCAACATTTAGGAAAAAAGCATTAATCTATTTCAGTTAGAGTTAATTCAATTACTCTAGCATAAAGATCCTAATTCACTTTGTCTAAAGGAAGTTAGTTGGCAAATTTTTATTGTGTGAGCAATGAGGTTATGAAACTCTCTACCACATGAAATTGAAATACTTAATTTTCTAAAAAAAATTCAAGGAGGGCATGTGTGTGCCTTTCTTAAATAATATAAAATTGCAGGTTATCCGTACTAGATTTTGTTATGGGACGTTGATCCAGGGAACTAGTCTGATTGCCATATGTGGAGTCGGGAAGGAATTTTTCCCCTAATATGGGGCAATTAGCATCTGCCTCATGGGGTTTTTGCCTTCCTCTGGATCAACACATTAGCTTTTAGGTTGAACTTGACAGACTTGTGTCTTTCAACCTTAAAACTATGAAACGGTCCCTGTATAGAGGTTCAAGGGTGAAGCCCAGGGTTCATTTGGAAACATCAGAAATGGTGTGTTTTGCGCCAAGTCTGTCCAAGGAAGCCTGTTTGAGCCAATGGCCTCAGAAATATCCTAACATTTAAGAAAGTAGCAATAGTTAGGGTTGGCTGAACCATTCTAACTTTAAGTTTGCCCCTCCAGTCAGCATCTACTATGTAGATGCAATCAAGGCCCTGTAATAAGTCTTTATCACTGTACAGGGCTGTAAGAGTGAAGGCCAGAGTTCCTTTGGAACCTGTAGGATAGACTGGCTTTTGCCAAGTCTTTCCAAAGAAGCTTTTTTGAGCCATAGGCCTCAGACAGGTCCTAACAAGAAAGTGGCATTAGATAGGTTTTTCTTTAGTTAGGATTGATTCAACTACTCAAGCCTCAAGCGCACTCCTCCGGGCAGCAGCTACTCTGTAGATGCAACCCTGGGCCTATGGTAAGTATCTATCCCTGTACAGGTGTGTAATGGTAAAAACCAGGGTTCCCTTGGGATCTGCAGAATGGAGTAGCTTGCGCCAAGTCTGTCCGAGGAAGTCTGTTTGAGCCAACAGCCTTAAACAGATCCCAGTATTTAGGAAAAAAAAGCTTTAGTTAGAGTTGAATCAACCACTATAGCCTCAAGCTCGCTCCTCCAGCCAGCAGCTACTCTGTAGATGCAACCCTGGGCCTATGGTAAGTATCTATCCCTGTACAGGGGTGTAATGGTAAAGGCCAGGGTTCCCTTGGGATCTGCAGAATGGAGTAGCTTGCGCCAAGTCTGTCCGAGAAAGCCTTTTTGAGCTGATGGATTTAAACAAATTTCAACATTTAGGAAAAAAGCATTAATCTATTTCAGTTAGAGTTAATTCAATTACTCTAGCATAAAGATCCTAATTCACTTTGTCTAAAGGAAGTTAGTTGGCAAATTTTTATTGTGTGAGCAATGAGGTTATGAAACTCTCTACCACATGAAATTGAAATACTTAATTTTCTAAAAAAAATTCAAGGAGGGCATGTGTGTGCCTTTCTTGAATAATATAAAATTGCAGGTTATCCGTACTAGATTTTGTTATGGGACGTTGATCCAGGGAACTAGTCTGATTGCCATATGTGGAGTCGGGAAGGAATTTTTCCCCTAATATGGGGCAATTAGCATCTGCCTCATGGGGTTTTTGCCTTCCTCTGGATCAACACATTAGCTTTTAGGTTGAACTTGATGGACTTGTGTCTTTCAACCTTAAAACTATGAAACGGTCCCTGTATAGAGGTTCAAGGGTGAAGCCCAGGGTTCATTTGGAAACATCAGAAATGGTGTGTTTTGCGCCCAGTCTGTCCAAGGAAGCCTGTTTGAGCCAACGGCCTCAGAAATATCCTAACATTTAAGAAAGTAGCAATAGTTAGGGTTGGCTGAACCATTCTAGCCTTAAGTTTGCCCCTCCAGTCAGCATCTACTATGTAGATGCAATCAAGGCCCTGTAATAAGTCTTTATCGCTGTACAGGGCTGTAAGAGTGAAGGCCAGAGTTCCTTTGGAACCTGTAGGATAGACTGGCGTTTGCCAAGTCTTTCCAAAGAAGCTTTTTTGAGCCATAGGCCTCAGACAGGTCCTAACAAGAAAGTGGCATTAGATAGGTTTTTCTTTAGTTAGGATTGATTCAACTACTCAAGCCTCCAGCGCACTCCTCCGGCCAGCAGCTACTCTGTAGATGCAACCCTGGGCCTATGGTAAGTATCTATCCCTGTACAGGGGTGTAATGGTAAAAACCAGGGTTCCCTTGGGATCTGCAGAATGGAGTAGCTTGCGCCAAGTCTGTCCGAGGAAGTCTGTTTGAGCCAACAGCCTTAAACAGATCCCAGTATTTAGGAAAAAAAAAAGCTTCAGTTAGAGTTGAATCAACCACTATAGCCTCAAGCTCGCTCCTCCGGCCAGCAGCTACTCTGTAGATGCAGCCCTGGGCCTATGGTAAGTATCAATCCATGTACAGGCGTGTAATGGTAAAGGCCAGGGTTCCCTTGGGATCTGCAGAATGGAGTAGCTTGCGCCAAGTCTGTCCGAGAAAGCCTTTTTGAGCTGATGAATTTAAACAAATTTCAACATTTAGGAAAAAAGCATTAATCTATTTCAGTTAGAGTTAATTCAATTACTCTAGCATAAAGATCCTAATTCACTTTGTCTAAAGGAAGTTAGTTGGCAAATTTTTATTGTGTGAGCAATGAGGTTATGGAACTCTCTACCACATGAACTTGAAATACTTAATTTTCTAAAAAAAATTCAAGGAGGGCATATGTGTGCCTTTCTTGAATAATATAAAATTGCAGGTTATCCGTACTAGATTTTGTTATGGGACGTTGATCCAGGGAACTAGTCTGATTGCCATATGTGGAGTCGGGAAGGAATTTTTCCCCTAATATGGGGCAATTAGCATCTGCCTCATGGGGTTTTTGCCTTCCTCTGGATCAACACATTAGCTTTTAGGTTGAACTTGATGGACTTGTGTCTTTCAACCTTAAAACTATGAAACGGTCCCTGTATAGAGGTTCAAGGGTGAAGCCCAGGGTTCATTTGGAAACATCAGAAATGGTGTGTTTTGCGCCCAGTCTGTCCAAGGAAGCCTGTTTGAGCCAACGGCCTCAGAAATATCTTAACATTTAAGAAAGTAGCAATAGTTAGGGTTGGCTGAACCATTCTAGCCTTAAGTTTGCCCCTCCAGTCAGCATCTACTATGTAGATGCAATCAAGGCCCTGTAATAAGTCTTTATCGCTGTACAGGGCTGTAAGAGTGAAGGCCAGAGTTCCTTTGGAACCTGTAGGATAGACTGGCTTTTGCCAAGTCTTTCCAAAGAAGCTTTTTTGAGCCATAGGCCTCAGACAGGTCCTAACAAGAAAGTGGCATTATATAGGTTTTTCTTTAGTTAGGATTGATTCAACTACTCAAGCCTCAAGCGCACTCCTCCGGCCAGCAGCTACTCTGTAGATGCAACCCTGGGCCTATGGTAAGTATCTATCCCTGTACAGGGGTGTAATGGTAAAAACCAGGGTTCCCTTGGGATCTGCAGAATGGAGTAGCTTGCGCCAAGTCTGTCCGAGGAAGTCTGTTTGAGCCAACAGCCTTAAACAGATCCCAGTATTTAGGAAAAAAAAGCTTTAGTTAGAGTTGAATCAACCACTATAGCCTCAAGCTCGCTCCTCCGGCCAGCAGCTACTCTGTAGATGCAACCCTGGGCCTATGGTAAGTATCTATCCCTGTACAGGGGTGTAATGGTAAAGGCCAGGGTTCCCTTGGGATCTGCAGAATGGAGTAGTTTGCGCCAAGTCTGTCCGAGAAAGCCTTTTTGAGCTGATGGATTTAAACAAATTTCAACATTTAGGAAAAAAGCATTAATCTATTTCAGTTAGAGTTAATTTAATTACTCTAGCATAAAGATCCTAATTCACTTTGTCTAAAGGAAGTTAGTTGGCAAATTTTTATTGTGTGAGCAATGAGGTTATGAAACTCTCTACCACATGAAATTGAAATACTTAATTTTCTAAAAAAAATTCAAGGAGGGCATGTGTGTGCCTTTCTTAAATAATATAAAATTGCAGGTTATCCGTACTAGATTTTGTTATGGGACGTTGATCCAGGGAACTAGTCTGATTGCCATATGTGGAGTCGGGAAGGAATTTTTAATATGGGGCAATTAGCATCTGCCTCATGGGGTTTTTGCCTTCCTCTGGATCAACACATTAGCTTTTAGGTTGAACTTGACAGACTTGTGTCTTTCAACCTTAAAACTATGAAACGGTCCCTGTATAGAGGTTCAAGGGTGAAGCCCAGGGTTCATTTGGAAACATCAGAAATGGTGTGTTTTGCGCCAAGTCTGTCCAAGGAAGCCTGTTTGAGCCAATGGCCTCAGAAATATCCTAACATTTAAGAAAGTAGCAATAGTTAGGGTTGGCTGAACCATTCTAACTTTAAGTTTGCCCCTCCAGTCAGCATCTACTATGTAGATGCAATCAAGGCCCTGTAATAAGTCTTTATCACTGTACAGGGCTGTAAGAGTGAAGGCCAGAGTTCCTTTGGAACCTGTAGGATAGACTGGCTTTTGCCAAGTCTTTCCAAAGAAGCTTTTTTGAGCCATAGGCCTCAGACAGGTCCTAACAAGAAAGTGTCATTAGATAGGTTTTTCTTTAGTTAGGATTGATTCAACTACTCAAGCGCACTCCTCCGGGCAGCAGCTACTCTGTAGATGCAACCCTGGGCCTATGGTAAGTATCTATCCCTGTACAGGTGTGTAATGGTAAAAACCAGGGTTCCCTTGGGATCTGCAGAATGGAGTAGCTTGCGCCAAGTCTGTCCGAGGAAGTCTGTTTGAGCCAACAGCCTTAAACAGATCCCAGTATTTAGGAAAAAAAAGCTTTAGTTAGAGTTGAATCAACCACTATAGCCTCAAGCTCGCTCCTCCGGCCAGCAGCTACTCTGTAGATGCAACCCTGGGCCTATGGTAAGTATCTATCCCTGTACAGGGGTGTAATGGTAAAGGCCAGGGTTCCCTTGGGATCTGCAGAATGGAGTAGCTTGCGCCAAGTCTGTCCGAGAAAGCCTTTTTGAGCTGATGGATTTAAACAAATTTCAACATTTAGGAAAAAAGCATTAATCTATTTCAGTTAGAGTTAATTTAATTACTCTAGCATAAAGATCCTAATTCACTTTGTCTAAAGGAAGTTAGTTGGCAAATTTTTATTGTGTGAGCAATGAGGTTATGAAACTCTCTACCACATGAAATTGAAATACTTAATTTTCTAAAAAAAATTCAAGGAGGGCATGTGTGTGCCTTTCTTGAATAATATAAAATTGCAGGTTATCCGTACTAGATTTTGTTATGGGACGTTGATCCAGGGAACTAGTCTGATTGCCATATGTGGAGTCGGGAAGGAATTTTTCCCCTAATATGGGGCAATTAGCATCTGCCTCATGGGGTTTTTGCCTTCCTCTGGATCAACACATTAGCTTTTAGGTTGAACTTGATGGACTTGTGTCTTTCAACCTTAAAACTATGAAACGGTCCCTGTATAGAGGTTCAAGGGTGAAGCCCAGGGTTCATTTGGAAACATCAGAAATGGTGTGTTTTGCGCCCAGTCTGTCCAAGGAAGCCTGTTTGAGCCAACGGCCTCAGAAATATCCTAACATTTAAGAAAGTAGCAATAGTTAGGGTTGGCTGAACCATTCTAGCCTTAAGTTTGCCCCTCCAGTCAGCATCTACTATGTAGATGCAATCAAGGCCCTGTAATAAGTCTTTATCGCTGTACAGGGCTGTAAGAGTGAAGGCCAGAGTTCCTTTGGAACCTGTAGGATAGACTGGCTTTTGCCAAGTCTTTCCAAAGAAGCTTTTTTGAGCCATAGGCCTCAGACTGGTCCTAACAAGAAAGTGGCATTAGATAGGTTTTTCTTTAGTTAGGATTGATTCAACTACTCAAGCCTCAAGCGCACTCCTCCGGCCAGCAGCTACTCTGTAGATGCAACCCTGGGCCTATGGTAAGTATCTATCCCTGTACAGGGCTGTAATGGTAAAAACCAGGGTTCCCTTGGGATCTGCAGAATGGAGTAGCTTGCGCCAAGTCTGTCCGAGGAAGTCTGTTTGAGCCAACAGCCTTAAACAGATCCCAGTATTTAGGAAAAAAAAGCTTTAGTTAGAGTTGAATCAACCACTATAGCCTCAAGCTCGCTCCTCCGGCCAGCAGCTACTCTGTAGATGCAGCCCTGGACCTATGGTAAGTATCTATCCCTGTACAGGGGTGTAATGGTAAAGGCCAGGGTTCCCTTGGGATCTGCAGAATGGAGTAGCTTGCGCCAAGTCTGTCCGAGAAAGCCTTTTTGAGCTGATGGATTTAAACAAATTTCAACATTTAGGAAAAAAGCATTAATCTATTTCAGTTAGAGTTAATTCAATTACTCTAGCATAAAGATCCTAATTCACTTTGTCTAAAGGAAGTTAGTTGGCAAATTTTTATTGTGTGAGCAATGAGGTTATGAAACTCTCTACCACATGAAATTGAAATACTTAATTTTCTAAAAAAAATTCAAGGAGGGCATGTGTGTGCCTTTCTTAAATAATATAAAATTGCAGGTTATCCGTACTAGATTTTGTTATGGGACGTTGATCCAGGGAACTAGTCTGATTGCCATATGTGGAGTCGGGAAGGAATTTTTCCCCTAATATGGGGCAATTAGCATCTGCCTCATGGGGTTTTTGCCTTCCTCTGGATCAACACATTAGCTTTTAGGTTGAACTTGACAGACTTGTGTCTTTCAACCTTAAAACTATGAAACGGTCCCTGTATAGAGGTTCAAGGGTGAAGCCCAGGGTTCATTTGGAAACATCAGAAATGGTGTGTTTTGCGCCAAGTCTGTCCAAGGAAGCCTGTTTGAGCCAATGGCCTCAGAAATATCCTAACATTTAAGAAAGTAGCAATAGTTAGGGTTGGCTGAACCATTCTAACTTTAAGTTTGCCCCTCCAGTCAGCATCTACTATGTAGATGCAATCAAGGCCCTGTAATAAGTCTTTATCACTGTACAGGGCTGTAAGAGTGAAGGCCAGAGTTCCTTTGGAACCTGTAGGATAGACTGGCTTTTGCCAAGTCTTTCCAAAGAAGCTTTTTTGAGCCATAGGCCTCAGACAGGTCCTAACAAGAAAGTGGCATTAGATAGGTTTTTCTTTAGTTAGGATTGATTCAACTACTCAAGCCTCAAGCGCACTCCTCCGGGCAGCAGCTACTCTGTAGATGCAACCCTGGGCCTATGGTAAGTATCTATCCCTGTACAGGTGTGTAATGGTAAAAACCAGGGTTCCCTTGGGATCTGCAGAATGGAGTAGCTTGCGCCAAGTCTGTCCGAGGAAGTCTGTTTGAGCCAACAGCCTTAAACAGATCCCAGTATTTAGGAAAAAAAAGCTTTAGTTAGAGTTGAATCAACCACTATAGCCTCAAGCTCGCTCCTCCGGCCAGCAGCTACTCTGTAGATGCAACCCTGGGCCTATGGTAAGTATCTATCCCTGTACAGGGGTGTAATGGTAAAGGCCAGGGTTCCCTTGGGATCTGCAGAATGGAGTAGCTTGCGCCAAGTCTGTCCGAGAAAGCCTTTTTGAGCTGATGGATTTAAACAAATTTCAACATTTAGGAAAAAAGCATTAATCTATTTCAGTTAGAGTTAATTTAATTACTCTAGCATAAAGATCCTAATTCACTTTGTCTAAAGGAAGTTAGTTGGCAAATTTTTATTGTGTGAGCAATGAGGTTATGAAACTCTCTACCACATGAAATTGAAATACTTAATTTTCTAAAAAAAATTCAAGGAGGGCATGTGTGTGCCTTTCTTGAATAATATAAAATTGCAGGTTATCCGTACTAGATTTTGTTATGGGACGTTGATCCAGGGAACTAGTCTGATTGCCATATGTGGAGTCGGGAAGGAATTTTTCCCCTAATATGGGGCAATTAGCATCTGCCTCATGGGGTTTTTGCCTTCCTCTGGATCAACACATTAGCTTTTAGGTTGAACTTTATGGACTTGTGTCTTTCAACCTTAAAACTATGAAACGGTCCCTGTATAGAGGTTCAAGGGTGAAGCCCAGGGTTCATTTGGAAACATCAGAAATGGTGTGTTTTGCGCCCAGTCTGTCCAAGGAAGCCTGTTTGAGCCAACGGCCTCAGAAATATCCTAACATTTAAGAAAGTAGCAATAGTTAGGGTTGGCTGAACCATTCTAGCCTTAAGTTTGCCCCTCCAGTCAGCATCTACTATGTAGATGCAATCAAGGCCCTGTAATAAGTCTTTATCGCTGTACAGGGCTGTAAGAGTGAAGGCCAGAGTTCCTTTGGAACCTGTAGGATAGACTGGCTTTTGCCAAGTCTTTCCAAAGAAGCTTTTTTGAGCCATAGGCCTCAGACTGGTCCTAACAAGAAAGTGGCATTAGATAGGTTTTTCTTTAGTTAGGATTGATTCAACTACTCAAGCCTCAAGCGCACTCCTCCGGCCAGCAGCTACTCTGTAGATGCAACCCTGGGCCTATGGTAAGTATCTATCCCTGTACAGGGGTGTAATGGTAAAAACCAGGGTTCCCTTGGGATCTGCAGAATGGAGTAGCTTGCGCCAAGTCTGTCCGAGGAAGTCTGTTTGAGCCAACAGCCTTAAACAGATCCCAGTATTTAGGAAAAAAAAGCTTTAGTTAGAGTTGAATCAACCACTATAGCCTCAAGCTCGCTCCTCCGGCCAGCAGCTACTCTGTAGATGCAGCCCTGGACCTATGGTAAGTATCTATCCCTGTACAGGGGTGTAATGGTAAAGGCCAGGGTTCCCTTGGGATCTGCAGAATGGAGTAGCTTGCGCCAAGTCTGTCCGAGAAAGCCTTTTTGAGCTGATGGATTTAAACAAATTTCAACATTTAGGAAAAAAGCATTAATCTATTTCAGTTAGAGTTAATTCAATTACTCTAGCATAAAGATCCTAATTCACTTTGTCTAAAGGAAGTTAGTTGGCAAATTTTTATTGTGTGAGCAATGAGGTTATGAAACTCTCTACCACATGAAATTGAAATACTTAATTTTCTTAAAAAAATTCAAGGAGGGCATGTGTGTGCCTTTCTTAAATAATATAAAATTGCAGGTTATCCGTACTAGATTTTGTTATGGGACGTTGATCCAGGGAACTAGTCTGATTGCCATATGTGGAGTCGGGAAGGAATTTTTCCCCTAATATGGGGCAATTAGCATCTGCCTCATGGGGTT
This sequence comes from Phyllobates terribilis, assembly GCF_046119375.1. Lineage (NCBI taxonomy): Eukaryota > Metazoa > Chordata > Amphibia > Anura > Dendrobatidae > Phyllobates > Phyllobates terribilis. Next base: position 2,951,479 of record NW_027362822.1, on the reverse strand, counting down.
TTTGCCTTCCTCTGGATCAACACATTAGCTTTTAGGTTGAACTTGACAGACTTGTGTCTTTCAACCTTAAAACTATGAAACGGTCCCTGTATAGAGGTTCAAGGGTGAAGCCCAGGGTTCATTTGGAAACATCAGAAATGGTGTGTTTTGCGCCAAGTCTGTCCAAGGAAGCCTGTTTGAGCCAATGGCCTCAGAAATATCCTAACATTTAAGAAAGTAGCAATAGTTAGGGTTGGCTGAACCATTCTAACTTTAAGTTTGCCCCTCCAGTCAGCATCTACTATGTAGATGCAATCAAGGCCCTGTAATAAGTCTTTATCACTGTACAGGGCTGTAAGAGTGAAGGCCAGAGTTCCTTTGGAACCTGTAGGATAGACTGGCTTTTGCCAAGTCTTTCCAAAGAAGCTTTTTTGAGCCATAGGCCTCAGACAGGTCCTAACAAGAAAGTGGCATTAGATAGGTTTTTCTTTAGTTAGGATTGATTCAACTACTCAAGCCTCAAGCGCACTCCTCCGGCCAGCAGCTACTCTGTAGATGCAACCCTGGGCCTATGGTAAGTATCTATCCCTGTACAGGTGTGTAATGGTAAAAACCAGGGTTCCCTTGGGATCTGCAGAATGGAGTAGCTTGCGCCAAGTCTGTCCGAGGAAGTCTGTTTGAGCCAACAGCCTTAAACAGATCCCAGTATTTAGGAAAAAAAAGCTTTAGTTAGAGTTGAATCAACCACTATAGCCTCAAGCTCGCTCCTCCGGCCAGCAGCTACTCTGTAGATGCAGCCCTGGGCCTATGGTAAGTATCTATCCCTGTACAGGGGTGTAATGGTAAAGGCCAGGGTTCCCTTGGGATCTGCAGAATGGAGTAGCTTGCGCCAAGTCTGTCCGAGAAAGCCTTTTTGAGCTGATGGATTTAAACAAATTTCAACATTTAGGAAAAAAGCATTAATCTATTTCAGTTAGAGTTAATTCAATTACTCTAGCATAAAGATCCTAATTCACTTTGTCTAAAGGAAGTTAGTTGGCAAGTTTTTATTGTGTGAGCAATGAGGTTATGGAACTCTCTACCACATGAACTTGAAATACTTAATTTTCTAAAAAAAATTCAAGGAGGGCATATGTGTGCCTTTCTTGAATAATATAAAATTGCAAGTTATCCGTACTAGATTTTGTTATGGGACGTTGATCCAGGGAACTAGTCTGATTGCCATATGTGGAGTCGGGAAGGAATTTTTCCCCTAATATGGGGCAATTAGCATCTGCCTCATGGGGTTTTTGCCTTCCTCTGGATCAACACATTAGCTTTTAGGTTGAACTTGATGGACTTGTGTCTTTCAACCTTAAAACTATGAAACGGTCCCTGTATAGAGGTTCAAGGGTGAAGCCCAGGGTTCATTTGGAAACATCAGAAATGGTGTGTTTTGCGCCCAGTCTGTCCAAGGAAGCCTGTTTGAGCCAACGGCCTCAGAAATATCCTAACATTTAAGAAAGTAGCAATAGTTAGGGTTGGCTGAACCATTCTAGCCTTAAGTTTGCCCCTCCAGTCAGCATCTACTATGTAGATGCAATCAAGGCCCTGTAATAAGTCTTTATCGCTGTACAGGGCTGTAAGAGTGAAGGCCAGAGTTCCTTTGGAACCTGTAGGATAGACTGGCTTTTGCCAAGTCTTTCCAAAGAAGCTTTTTTGAGCCATAGGCCTCAGACAGGTCCTAACAAGAAAGTGGCATTAGATAGGTTTTTCTTTAGTTAGGATTGATTCAACTACTCAAGCCTCAAGCGCACTCCTCCGGCCAGCAGCTACTCTGTAGATGCAACCCTGGGCCTATGGTAAGTATCTATCCCTGTACAGGGGTGTAATGGTAAAAACCAGGGTTCCCTTGGGATCTGCAGAATGGAGTAGCTTGCGCCAAGTCTGTCCGAGGAAGTCTGTTTGAGCCAACAGCCTTAAACAGATCCCAGTATTTAGGAAAAAAAAAAGCTTCAGTTAGAGTTGAATCAACCACTATAGCCTCAAGCTCGCTCCTCCGGCCAGCAGCTACTCTGTAGATGCAGCCCTGGGCCTATGGTAAGTATCAATCCATGTACAGGCGTGTAATGGTAAAGGCCAGGGTTCCCTTGGGATCTGCAGAATGGAGTAGCTTGCGCCAAGTCTGTCCGAGAAAGCCTTTTTGAGCTGATGAATTTAAACAAATTTCAACATTTAGGAAAAAAGCATTAATCTATTTCAGTTAGAGTTAATTCAATTACTCTAGCATAAAGATCCTAATTCACTTTGTCTAAAGGAAGTTAGTTGGCAAATTTTTATTGTGTGAGCAATGAGGTTATGGAACTCTCTACCACATGAACTTGAAATACTTAATTTTCTAAAAAAAATTCAAGGAGGGCATATGTGTGCCTTTCTTGAATAATATAAAATTGCAGGTTATCCGTACTAGATTTTGTTATGGGACGTTGATCCAGGGAACTAGTCTGATTGCCATATGTGGAGTCGGGAAGGAATTTTTCCCCTAATATGGGGCAATTAGCATCTGCCTCATGGGGTTTTTGCCTTCCTCTGGATCAACACATTAGCTTTTAGGTTGAACTTGATGGACTTGTGTCTTTCAACCTTAAAACTATAAAACGGTCCCTGTATAGAGGTTCAAGGGTGAAGCCCAGGGTTCATTTGGAAACATCAGAAATGGTGTGTTTTGCGCCCAGTCTGTCCAAGGAAGCCTGTTTGAGCCAACGGCCTCAGAAATATCTTAACATTTAAGAAAGTAGCAATAGTTAGGGTTGGCTGAACCATTCTAGCCTTAAGTTTGCCCCTCCAGTCAGCATCTACTATGTAGATGCAATCAAGGCCCTGTAATAAGTCTTTATCGCTGTACAGGGCTGTAAGAGTGAAGGCCAGAGTTCCTTTGGAACCTGTAGGATAGACTGGCTTTTGCCAAGTCTTTCCAAAGAAGCTTTTTTGAGCCATAGGCCTCAGACAGGTCCTAACAAGAAAGTGGCATTAGATAGGTTTTTCTTTAGTTAGGATTGATTCAACTACTCAAGCCTCAAGCGCACTCCTCCGGCCAGCAGCTACTCTGTAGATGCAACCCTGGGCCTATGGTAAGTATCTATCCCTGTACAGGGGTGTAATGGTAAAAAACAGGGTTCCCTTGGGATCTGCAGAATGGAGTAGCTTGCGCCAAGTCTGTCCGAGGAAGTCTGTTTGAGCCAACAGCCTTAAACAGATCCCAGTATTTAGGAAAAAAAAGCTTTAGTTAGAGTTGAATCAACCACTATAGCCTCAAGCTCGCTCCTCCGGCCAGCAGCTACTCTGTAGATGCAGCCCTGGGCCTATGGTAAGTATCTATCCCTGTACAGGGGTGTAATGGTAAAGGCCAGGGTTCCCTTGGGATCTGCAGAATGGAGTAGCTTGCGCCAAGTCTGTCCGAGAAAGCCTTTTTGAGCTGATGGATTTAAACAAATTTCAACATTTAGGAAAAAAGCATTAATCTATTTCAGTTAGAGTTAATTCAATTACTCTAGCATAAAGATCCTAATTCACTTTGTCTAAAGGAAGTTAGTTGGCAAATTTTTATTGTGTGAGCAATGAGGTTATGAAACTCTCTACCACATGAAATTGAAATACTTAATTTTCTAAAAAAAATTCAAGGAGGGCATGTGTGTGCCTTTCTTAAATAATATAAAATTGCAGGTTATCCGTACTAGATTTTGTTATGGGACGTTGATCCAGGGAACTAGTCTGATTGCCATATGTGGAGTCGGGAAGGAATTTTTAATATGGGGCAATTAGCATCTGCCTCATGGGGTTTTTGCCTTCCTCTGGATCAACACATTAGCTTTTAGGTTGAACTTGACAGACTTGTGTCTTTCAACCTTAAAACTATGAAACGGTCCCTGTATAGAGGTTCAAGGGTGAAGCCCAGGGTTCATTTGGAAACATCAGAAATGGTGTGTTTTGCGCCAAGTCTGTCCAAGGAAGCCTGTTTGAGCCAATGGCCTCAGAAATATCCTAACATTTAAGAAAGTAGCAATAGTTAGGGTTGGCTGAACCATTCTAACTTTAAGTTTGCCCCTCCAGTCAGCATCTACTATGTAGATGCAATCAAGGCCCTGTAATAAGTCTTTATCACTGTACAGGGCTGTAAGAGTGAAGGCCAGAGTTCCTTTGGAACCTGTAGGATAGACTGGCTTTTGCCAAGTCTTTCCAAAGAAGCTTTTTTGAGCCATAGGCCTCAGACAGGTCCTAACAAGAAAGTGTCATTAGATAGGTTTTTCTTTAGTTAGGATTGATTCAACTACTCAAGCGCACTCCTCCGGGCAGCAGCTACTCTGTAGATGCAACCCTGGGCCTATGGTAAGTATCTATCCCTGTACAGGTGTGTAATGGTAAAAACCAGGGTTCCCTTGGGATCTGCAGAATGGAGTAGCTTGCGCCAAGTCTGTCCGAGGAAGTCTGTTTGAGCCAACAGCCTTAAACAGATCCCAGTATTTAGGAAAAAAAAGCTTTAGTTAGAGTTGAATCAACCACTATAGCCTCAAGCTCGCTCCTCCGGCCAGCAGCTACTCTGTAGATGCAGCCCTGGGCCTATGGTAAGTATCTATCCCTGTACAGGGGTGTAATGGTAAAGGCCAGGGTTCCCTTGGGATCTGCAGAATGGAGTAGCTTGCGCCAAGTCTGTCCGAGAAAGCCTTTTTGAGCTGATGGATTTAAACAAATTTCAACATTTAGGAAAAAAGCATTAATCTATTTCAGTTAGAGTTAATTCAATTACTCTAGCATAAAGATCCTAATTCACTTTGTCTAAAGGAAGTTAGTTGGCAAATTTTTATTGTGTGAGCAATGAGGTTATGAAACTCTCTACCACATGAAATTGAAATACTTCATTTTCTAAAAAAAATTCAAGGAGGGCATGTGTGTGCCTTTCTTGAATAATATAAAATTGCAGGTTATCCGTACTAGATTTTGTTATGGGACGTTGATCCAGGGAACTAGTCTGATTGCCATATGTGGAGTTGGGAAGGAATTTTTCCCCTAATATGGGGCAATTAGCATCTGCCTCATGGGGTTTTTGCCTTCCTCTGGATCAACACATTAGCTTTTAGGTTGAACTTGATGGACTTGTGTCTTTCAACCTTAAAACTATGAAACGGTCCCTGTATAGATGTTCAAGGGTGAAGCCCAGGGTTCATTTGGAAACATCAGAAATGGTGTGTTTTGCGCCAAGTCTGTCCAAGGAAGCCTGTTTGAGCCAACGGCCTCAGAAATATCCTAACATTTAAGAAAGTAGCAATAGTTAGGGTTGGCTGAACCATTCTAACCTTAAGTTTGCCCCTCCAGTCAGCATCTACTATGTAGATGCAATCAAGGCCCTGTAATAAGTCTTTATCACTGTACAGGGATGTAAGAGTGAAGGTCAGAGGTCCTTTGGAACCTGTAGGATAGACTGGCTTTTGCCAAGTTTTTCCAAAGAAGCTTTTTTGAGCCATAGGCCTCAGACAGGTCCTAACAAGAAAGTGTCATTAGATAGGTTTTTCTTTAGTTAGGATTGACTCAACTACTCAAGCCTCAAGCGCACTCCTCCGGCCAGCAGCTACTCTGTAGATGCAACCCTGGGCCTATGGTAAGTATCTATCCCTGTACAGGGGTGTAATGGTAAAAACCAGGGTTCCCTTGGGATCTGCAGAATGGAGTAGCTTGCGCCAAGTCTGTCCGAGGAAGTCTGTTTGAGCCAACAGCCTTAAACAGATCCCAGTATTTAGGAAAAAAAAGCTTTAGTTAGAGTTGAATCAACCACTATAGCCTCAAGCTCGCTCCTTCGGCCAGCAGCTACTCTGTAGATGCAACCCTGGGCCTATGGTAAGTATCTATCCCTGTACAGGGGTGTAATGGTAAAGGCCAGGGTTCCCTTGGGATCTGCAGAATGGAGTAGCTTGCGCCAAGTCTGTCCGAGAAAGCCTTTTTGAGCTGATGGATTTAAACAAATTTCAACATTTAGGAAAAAAGCATTAATCTATTTCAGTTAGAGTTAATTTAATTACTCTAGCATAAAGATCCTAATTCACTTTGTCTAAAGGAAGTTAGTTGGCAAATTTTTATTGTGTGAGCAATGAGGTTATGAAACTCTCTACCACATGAAATTGAAATACTTAATTTTCTAAAAAAAATTCAAGGAGGGCATGTGTGTGCCTTTCTTGAATAATATAAAATTGCAGGTTATCCGTACTAGATTTTGTTATGGGACGTTGATCCAGGGAACTAGTCTGATTGCCATATGTGGAGTCGGGAAGGAATTTTTCCCCTAATATGGGGCAATTAGCATCTGCCTCATGGGGTTTTTGCCTTCCTCTGGATCAACACATTAGCTTTTAGGTTGAACTTGATGGACTTGTGTCTTTCAACCTTAAAACTATGAAACGGTCCCTGTATAGAGGTTCAAGGGTGAAGCCCAGGGTTCATTTGGAAACATCAGAAATAGTGTGTTTTGCACCAAGTCTGTCCAAGGAAGCCTGTTTGAGCCAACGGCCTCAGAAATATCCTAACATTTAAGAAAGTAGCAATAGTTAGGGTTGGCTGAACCATTCTAACCTTAAGTTTGCCCCTCCAGTCAGCATCTACTATGTAGATGCAATCAAGGCCCTGTAATAAGTCTTTATCACTGTACAGGGATGTAAGAGTGAAGGTCAGAGTTCCTTTGGAACCTGTAGGATAGACTGGCTTTTGCCAAGTTTTTCCAAAGAAGCTTTTTTGAGCCATAGGCCTCAGACAGGTCCTAACAAGAAAGTGTCATTAGATAGGTTTTTCATTAGTTAGGATTGACTCAACTACTCAAGCCTCAAGCGCACTCCTCCGGCCAGCAGCTACTCTGTAGATGCAACCCTGGGCCTATGGTAAGTATCTATCCCTGTACAGGGGTGTAATGGTAAAAACCACTGTTCCCTTGGGATCTGCAGAATGGAGTAGCTTGCGCCAAGTCTGTCCGAGGAAGTCTGTTTGAGCCAACAGCCTTAAACAAATCCCAGTATTTAGGAAAAAAAAGCTTTAGTTAGAGTTGAATCAACCACTATAGCCTCAAGCTCGCTCCTCCGGCCAGCAGCTACTCTGTAGATGCAACCCTGGGCCTATGGTAAGTATCTATCCCTGTACAGTGGTGTAATGGTAAAGGCCAGGGTTCCCTTGGGATCTGCAGAATGGAGTAGCTTGCGCCAAGTCTGTCCGAGGAAGCCTTTTTGAGCCAATGGCCTTAGACAGAACCCATCATTTAGTAATAAAAAAGCTTTAGTTAGAGTTATAGCCTCAAGCTCGCTCCTCTGGCCAGCAGCTACTCTGTAGATGCAACTCTGAGCATGTGGTAAGTCTCCATTCCTGTAAAGGGGTGTAATGGTAAAGATCAGGGTTCCTTTTGACCTGCTTATGCCAAGTCTGTCAAAGGAAGCCTTTTTGAGCTGATGGCTCTACACAGATCCTAATGTTTAGGAAAAAAGCTTATGTGTATTTCAGTTAGATTAAAAGTAAAGCCAACAAAAGAGAATTTAACTTTCCTCAAAAAATCAATTATTAATATAGCATTTACCTGCCCAGATCTCAGAACTAATGCACTATTAGGATGTAGCAATCCCATATAATTTTGTGTGCAGTTTTAATACTATGTAATCACCCCCCTCCATTAATTGGTAATATGTGAGTGGTTGTCGCATCAGTATTTTGCACCTGTATTGCTGTCATCGTTATTATATGGTATGATTAGTACTGAGACCTAGGCAGGTAAACACTGTTGCCCTTTTTTCCTGTGTTAATTCTTGAATTTTGGTGGGAATTTAAATTTGTCTTTGCTTTTAATGTTAGTGTAGGGACTCGCAAGTATGAGGACCCTTGACGCGGGTTGCGAGCTTGTGTATTTTGGCCAAAATATTTACTAATACCTCATATATATCATATATATTTTTTGCACGTTATTTTTATTCAGGGTGCAGCCAGACCCATCAATGTTGGCCTTGTAAACTAGGGTGTCTGTCTTCATGGGGTGCACTTAAAAAGTGCTGGGCAGCCCGCCTAATCTAATAGTTTGGGCTTCACTAATAGGCTGTAAGCCAGACATTGTGCACTACCTGTGTGTGACCAGTGCCCTATACAAGGCTTTGTTTGTGTGCAGTTTTAATACTAAGCAATCACCCCCTCCATGAATTGGTAGGTTGTGAGTGGTTGTCTCATCAATATTTTGCACCTGTGTTGCTGACTTCTTCATTATATGGGTTTGCTGCATCCTTGTAATTATTGTTGCTGTATTTGCTGTGTTAATTCTTGAATTTTGGTGGGCACTTTAATTCCTTGTTTTTGTGACTTTGCTTTTAATGTTAGTGTAGGGACTCGCAACTATGAGGACCCTTGAGCAGGTTGCGAGCTTGTATATTTTGGCCAAAATATCGACCAATACCTCATATATATCATATATGTTTTTTACATGCTATTTTTATTCAGGGTGCAGCCAAGCCCATCTACAGGTGCATCTCACAAAATTAGAATATCACCAGAAAAGTTAATTTATTTCAGTTCTTCAATACAAAACGTGAAACTCATATATTATATAGAGCCATTACACACAGAGTGATCTATTTCACGTGTTTATTTCTGTTAATGTTGATGATTATGGCTTACAGCCAATGAAAACTCAAAAGTCATTATTTCAATTAATTAGAATACCTTATAACAACAGCTTGAAAAATGTTTTCAAAATCCAAAATGTTATCCTACTGAAATGTATGTTCAATAAATGCCCTCAATACTTGGTCGGGGATCCTTTTACATCAATTACTGCATCAATGCGGCAATGTGGCATGGAGGGATCAGCCTGTGGCACTGCTGAGGGGTTATGGAAGCCCAGGTGGCTTTGATAGAAGCCTTCAGGTCATCTGCATTGTTGGGTCTGGTGTCTCTCATTTTCCTCTTGACAATACCCCATAGATTCTTTATGGGGTTAAGGTCAGGTGAGTTTGCTGGCCAATCAAGCACAGTGATACTGTTGTTTTAAACCAGGTATTAGTACTTTTGTCAGTGTGGACAGGGGCCAAGTCCTGCTGGAGAATGAAATTTCCATCTCCAAAAAGCTTGGCGTAGCTAAGGTTTTGGTTCAGGGGGCCGAAACTTCTGAGTAGGCCTCTAACCAGGTAACCCTGATTCCAACTATAGCGGCGCACCCAGATAGTTGATGTAGGAAAACCTCAGCAGATGACCGCGCTGTTACTAAAAATAATCTCTATACAAAGACCAGCACTGATATTACCGCCATATGGTGACATATATTGATAGATGCCAGTCCTGCAAAACATATAAGAGATCACAGCTCAGTTATATATAGTACCTTACAGCTGACGTTCTTTCTGATTAAATTGTTCACTTTTCCCGTCTTTTCCATCTGGCCCAGACCGACACGACAACTTCTCCAGCCAGGGCTCAGAGTCTCAGGTATGCAGAGATCACAACAAAGACACATTTGACTCCTTACATTTCAGGCAGTGACCACATCTATCCCCAACCTGCACAAACTTCTCATCCTGCTGATACCCCAATACTGAGCCTCTGCTGCAAAATGTGTCCCTATTACTGCACCTACTGTGTGCCCTCTAGATGGTAAAACAAACCTCTAAAATAAAGTAATGCCGTGTGCAAGTGTCCTAGAAAACAGGGCCCACATTGTGCCCCCTAGAAAGTAATAGTGCCCCTTCGACAGTCACGATAACCTGAGTTCCCCTATAACAATAAGTGCCCACCTAAGATTTAATAATGTCCTGAGTCTCCCCCCATGTAGAGCTCCGCTCTAACCAGTATGATGTTCTCCTATTCACGATATAATTCCCCCTCACTGTATAGTACCCCCACAAAGTATACTGACCCCTTAGTAGCCCCCAAGCTGATGGCTCCAACACTGTATGATGGCCTCCACACTATACAAAGACCCCACATTATGTCCCACACTGTATGATGGCCCCCACGCTGTTCAAAGAACCCACATTATCTCCCACACTGTATAAATAGCCTACATATAGTATAATGCACCAGATAGTCCTCAATATAGTATAATGCACTCCCCATAGTCCTTCGTATAGTATAATGCGCCCCTATAGGCAGAGTCTGTAGTAAAATGCTCCCCCCATTGACAGAGTCTGTAGTATAAAGCTCCCCCCCATAGGCAGAGTCTGTAGTATAATGCTCCCCCCCTCCTCATAGGCAGAGTCTGTGGTATAATGCCCCCCCATAGGCAGAGTCTGCAGTATAATGCCCCCCCCCATAGGCAGAGTCTGTAGTATAATGCTCCCCCCTCCTCATAGGAAGAGTCTGTAGAATAATGCCCCCCCCTCCTCATAGGCAGAATCTGTAGTATAATGCCCCCCCCCCATCTCATAGGCAGAGTCTGTAGTGTAATGTGCCCCCCCTCCTCATAGGCAGAGTCTGTGGTATAATGCCCCCCCATCTCATAGGCAGCGCCTGTAGTATAATGCCCCACCTATAGGCAGAGTCTGTAGTAAAATGCAACCCCCATAGGCAGAGTCTGTAGTATAATGCTCCCCCTCTTATAGGCAGAGTCTGTAGTACAATGTCCCCCCCATAGGCAGAGTCTGTAGTATAATGCTCCCCCCCTCCTTATAGGCAGAGTCTGTAGTATAATGCCCCCCCATAGGCAGAGTCTGCAGTATAATGCCCCCCCATAGGCAGAGTCTGTAGTATAATGCTCCCCCCTCCTCATAGTCAGAGTCTGTAGTATAATCCCCCCCCTCCTCATAGGCAGAATCTTTAGTATAATGCCCCCCCATCTCATAGGCAGAGTCTGTAGTATAATGTGCCCCCCCTCCTCATAGGCAGAGTCTGTGATATAATGCCCCCCCCCATCTCATAGGCAGCGTCTGTAGTATAATGCCCCACCTATAGGCAGAGTCTGTAGTAAAATGCACCCCCCATAGGCAGAGTCTGTAGTATAATGCTCCCCCTCTTATAGGCAGAGTCTGTAGTACAATGTCCCCCCATAGGCAGAGTCTGTAGTCTACTGCTCTCCCCTGCTCATAAACAGAGTCTGTAGTATAATGCCCCCCATAGGCAGAGTCTGTAGTAGAATGCCCCCCCATAGACAGAGGCTTTAGTATAATGCTCCCCCCCTCCCCATAGACAGTCTGTAGTATAATGCCCCCCCTCCCCATAGGCAGAGTCTTTAGTATAATGCCCCCCCTCTCTGTGGGCAGAGTCTTTAGGATAATGCTCCCCCATAGGCAGAGTCTGTAGTATAATGCACCTCCCCCTTCCCATAGGCAGAGTCTGTAATATAATGCCGCCCCCCACCCGGCAAAAAATAAATAAACAGTACTCATCTCTCCTCCTGGTTCCCTCGCTGCTCAGAGCACCCAGCACGCACACATCTTCAGCACAGCGGGCTGGGCGCCAAGTGATGATGTCAGAGACGTCAGTCACAGAAGGGACTAATGGGAGAGAGATCCGCGCTCCCTCTCTCATCAGTAAACTTGCGGCGGTGGCGGGCAGTGGGGCCCGATGCTGGCACCAGGGGCATGCTAGATACAGTTACACTGGCGTAGCCCTGGATGGGCCCCCTAAGAGCGAGGGGCCCGGGGCCACCGCCCCCTTTGCCCCCCTGGTAGCTTGATACTGTGGCAGAGGGAAGCATGAAGTGCTCTAAAATTTCCTGGTAGACGGCTGCGCTGACTTTGGTGTTGAAAAAACACAGTGGACCTACACCAGCAGATGACACGGCTCCCCAAACCATCACTGATTGTGGAAACTTCACACTAGACCTCAAGCAGCTTGGATTGTGGCCTCTCCACTCTTCTTCCAGACTCTGGGACCTTGATTTCAAATGAAAATTGGAACTCTGGACATCTGTCAAGTCAGCAGTCTTCACCATGATTGTCATGATTGTGGAGCCTACTAAAACAGACTAAGGGACCTTTTTAAATGCTTAGGAAGTCTTTGCAGGTGTTTTTTGTTAATTATTTTAATTTACTGAGTTAATGACTTTTGTGTTTTCATTGGCTATAAGCCATAATCATCAACATTAACAGAAATAAACACTTGAAATAGATCACTGTGTTTGTAATGACTCTATATAATATATGAGGTTCACTTTTTGCATTGAAGAACTGAAATAAATTAACTTTTTGATGATATTCTAATTTTGTGAGATGCACCTATATGTTATGGCCTTGTAAATTAGAGTGTCTATCTTCATGGGGTGCACTTAAATAGTGCTGGGCAGCCCGTGTTCTTGCCTCAGCAGCGAATTTAGCTATCCAGGGAATCTAGTCACTTTATGTGTATATCAGTTCTGACATTATGTTGCTTGCATTTGAATCCTGTCTCTTTTTTATTGTTTGATAACTGCACTGTCTGCTAGTGATTTAATGTATTTGCTCTAGTTTCAATTTGCAATGCATTATGGGAAAGTTCCAAGAGCATTGTGAGACAGTTCTTGTTGCATTGTGGTCCTGTTCTTGTCACAGTTTGGGCAGCGACCATTATTTCCTCTTCTCTTCTGATGGAGAAGTTCCCTTATCACTCATCTTGTAAAGTGGCACAGAGCGGTAGTCGTGACTGAACGTCGGTCTGATTTCGCTCTGGCACTTTACAGACAATGGGTGTCCCAGTCCCAGTGTGCTCTAGGGTGTGGGGTGCAGCACACTCTCTTGTAGGCCGCAGGCCTCCACTGCCTTCAGGCTTCTGTCCTCAGAAGCCGCCGCTCACAATTTAGGGGACACGAAGTTCTTTGTAACAGTCAAACATATACTTGACAGTTCAAGTTCATCAGGTGGGTACAGATGGGATAAGGCACAGCAATTCACATTATCCTCCTTCTTAGCATAACTCCTCTTCAGCCCTGTTGCTAGCTCATCCTGTATTTCTCGTCCACCTCTGCAGTGCACCCGGGACTGGCCTTCAACTTCCATCTATGCAGGTCCCTGTCCATCTTCCTTTGTACTTCAGAGCACACAAAGTGTCCGGCAGCTCCTATGCCAGACCTTAGGCTCTGGACGTGACTGGAGCGACTGCTCTGGATCCCAGTAATGCCTCCCACTGCCTGGAACATTGAGTACTATATACAGTGGGTACGGAAAGCATTCAGACCCCTTTACATCTTTCACTCTTTGTTTCATTGCAGCCATTTGGTAAATTCTAAAAAGTTCTTTTTTTTTTCTCATTAAAGTACACTGTGCACCCCATCTTGACTGAAAAAAAAACAGAAATGTAGAAATTTTTGCAAATTTATTAAAAAAGGAAAACTGAAATATCACATGGTCATAAGTATTCAGACCCTTTGCTCATATTTAAGTCACATGCTGTCCATTTCTTGTGATCCTCTTTGAGATGGTTCTACTCTTTCATTGGAGTCCAGCTGTGTTTAATTAAACTGATAGGACTTGATTTGGAAAGGCACACACCTGTCTATATAAGACCTCACAGCTCACAGTGCATGTCAGACCAAATGAGAATCATGAGCTCAAAGGAACTGCCTGTTACGATGTTAGTAGATACCCTGAAGTCCAATGGCGTGGGCCAAAAGCAGAGACTGAGACAAGAGTAGTGTGAAAGTCTATTTTAAACTCAAGTGCAAAAGATCACAGCAAACAGTTTATGAAGGTAAGTTCATTCCAAACAACACTTCTTAGAACCTAATCTGTAAGGCACGGCCTTCATTACTATTAGGGTATGTAAACGTTAACGATAGTCCAAGTTTACTTAGGTACAGTAATATGCAAACAGAAATAAGGATAGTAAGCAGACGTAGGTATTCCTCAGTTGATTGTGGACTCACGTAGTGCAGAAGAGAAGACAAACTGGAATATGGATCTGGATATTGAAGAATGCAGGAGGTGCAGCGGAGGAAACAGCGATGTCTTAAGCAGAGCTGGAGCCGGGTATTTAAACACAGAGCAAGATGGTGACTATACCAGAGGTGTAGAGATCCAGGAGAAGTTTTCTTCAGGAAGACAAAAGTTCAGAGATCCCAGCGTGATTGAACAACAGCCAGTGGTTCCTTTCAGCAGAAGTCCCCTTAGCAGAGGATTCAGGCAGCAATCCTTTCAGCGGATGACTAGGAGTAAACACAAGGTCAGCAAGACTCTATTCAGAGGGCTAGCAAAGGTGAGTAGAAAGCTAAAAGCACACAATACTCAGGCAAGGCATGATTGCAACACATGCAGTTTAAGTAGGTCCACAGGCAGGAAACACATGACCCCAGTGAGGCAATGGAAGCCATCTTGGCTAAGGGAAAAACTACTGGCAAAGTAAAATTAAACCTGGCATCCTGACACTGCCCAAGGAGCTTAGAGACAGAATTGTGGCAAGGCACAGATCTGGCCAAGTTTACAAAAGAATTTCTGCATTAGTCAAGGGTCCTAAGAACACAGTGGCCTCCATAATCCTTAAGTGGAAGAAGTTTGGGACCACCAGAAGTCTTCCTAGACCTGGCCGTCCAGCTAAACTGAGCAATCGTGGGAGAAGAGCCTTGGTGAGAGAGGTAAAGATGAACCCCAAGATCACTGTGGCTCAGCTCCAAAGATGCAGTAGGGAGATGGGAGAAAGTTGCATAAAGTCAACTATCACTGCAGCCCTCCACAAGTCGAGCCTTTATGGCAGAGTGGCCCAACGGAAGCCTCTCCTCAGTGCAAGACATATGAAAGCCTGCACAGAGTTTGCTTAAAAACACATGAAGGACTCCCAGTCTATGAGAAATAAGATTGTTTGGTCTGATGAGACTAAGATAGAACTTTTTGGTGATAATTCTAAGGGGTATGTGTGGAAAAAACCAGGCACTGCTCATCACCTGCCCAATACAATCCCAACAGTGAAACATGGTGGTGGCAGCATCATGGGGGTGTTTTTCAGCTGCAGGGACAGGACGACTGGTTGGAATTGAAAGAAACATGAATGCGGCCAAGTACACAGATATCCTGGATGAAAACCTCTTCCAGAGTGCTCTGGACCTCAGACTTGGCCGAAGGTTCACCTTCCAACAAGACAATGACCCTAAGCACACAGTTAAAATAACAAAGGAGTGGCTTCAGAACAACTCTGTGACCATTCTAGACTGGCCCAGCCAGAGCCCTGACCTAAACCCAATTGAACATCTCTGGAGAGACCTGAAAATGGCTGTCCACCAACGTTCACCATCCAACCTGACAGAACTGGAGAGGATCTGCAAGGAAGAATGGCAGAGGAACCCCAAATCCAGGTGTGAAAAACTTGTTGCATCATTCCCAAGAAGACTCATGGATGCACTAGCTCAAAAGGGGGCTTCTACTCAATACTGGTCATTTGGTCTGACATGCACTGTGAGCTGTGAGGTCTTATATAGACAGGTGTGTGCCTTTCCAAATCAAGTCCTATCAGTTTAATTAAACACAGCTGGACTCCAATGAAAGAGTAGAACCATCTCAAGGAGGATCACAAGGAAATGGACAGCATGTGACTTAAATATGAGCAAAGGGTCTGAATACTTATGACCATGTGATATTTCAGTTTTCCTTTTTAAATAAATTTGCAAAAATTTCTACATTTCTGTTTTTTTTTCAGTCAAGATGGGGTGCAGAGTGTACTTTAATGAGAAAAAAAAAAGAACTTTTTAGAATTTACCAAATGGCTGCAATGAAACAAAGAGTGAAAAATTTAAAGGGGTCTGAATGCTTTCCGTACCCACTGTACTTCAATAAAACTCACCCTATAGATACCCTAGCCTGAACCTGCATGTCAACGGAGATGGGCATCCTACATATAGATGACAATGGCACCCTTGCTGAACGGCAGCTGCCCCTAGACCCTAAAAGTCCCTTATTCGTACTTACATAGACCAAAGATCTGACAGTCTACCAGAAACTGGTACAGATATCACATCAAACAATCAATCCTCAGTGTGTACTAAATGATTAAAGTGACAACAGTGAATAAAGTGACAATGTGCAAATTTATAAAAACACCCAAGAACGTTCCTAATATCTTTGGACCTCCAAGCCAAAGGATACATTCAGGCATCCAAACAAAGGCTACAATCAGCCCTGTTCAACACCCTAGATGCTGATTACCTGCCTTATAGTGGAGGGTGACACCCTAGTTAATGTTGACACTGTGGCGACCAGCTCCACGGCGGCTATCCCTGGATAACCCTAGCCAGCCCTGGAATTAATCACCCATAGAGGTATCAATGACATAAATGATCACAAGACTAAACAATAAAAGGAACTTATCTTGATAAAGTGCAATACTGATGCGGATCATCTTTATGCCGCATGTCCCGATTTTAAAGAGATTTAATAAAATTTGTATTTTAGGGTTTATGTTATACTTATGTCTTATGGTATCCTAAGCTTATCTTATGCTATACTCACATTATGCATTAACACTTCACATGCTGTTACATCACCATTATACATTACATAAGACACATATCACTTTTACATATAAAACCGCAAGAGAGTGTTCACATGAGGTGTTTGTTGTCTTCAGGGGCAGGAACAGGGTAAGACAGTCCACATCCCTACAGTTTTGTATCTTGGGCTCTGTGCACACAGCCTGCTCCAAGCTTAGCCGGTAAGAGCCCTATCTATGTGGTACAATACTGGGGTTCATCGTATGTTTTCCGCATCTACTGTATGGAGGTTTCTCTACTATCAATAAAGAGAAGGTTTTTCGCAGCCTTATTCTTAAGAAGACAGGGGGTTTAGCTCCATGTCACACTACACACCGTGGTAAGGTGTATGAGGGGAGCATAGCCCGCCTAATCTAATAGTATGGGCGTCACTAATAGGCTGTAAACCAGACACTGTGCGTGACCAGCGCCAAAATATCTACCAGTACCTCATATATAGATTTTGCATGTTATTTTTATTCAGGGTTCAGAAAAGCCCATCAATGCTGGATTTGTAAACTAGGGGGTCTGTCCTCATGGGGTGCACTTAGATAGTGCTTTGCAGCCTGCCTAATCTAACAGTATGAGGGTCACTAATAGGCTGTAAGCCCTATATTGAGCACTATCTGTGTTAGGTGTCAGGTGTTTTCTGGATCTGAAATGGGTTCAGAATCATCAGTGGATTCTGTGGTCTCCCATTCCGGTCCAGATGCTGCTCAGCATCGTCATTGGTCCCAACGCCTAGCTGGTGCACGAGATGTACAAGCTGTCTCTTGGGTCTTTGTTCCTAGCAACATGAAGGATAGGTTGCGGAGGGAAACAGGGCTGTTACAGCCTAAGTCCAGGATACACTGCACTGAGCATGCCCGTGACATGGCGGACCGTGATTGGTGGTTTGGGAGTCAGCTGATCCGGTGACCTGGCACCGCCTGATTGGTCGCGGGTGACGTCACCAATAATGTGACGATGGGCAGGGCTTAATATTTAAATAGCACGCCCACAAACATGGCGGCGCACTCTGATCATTGAGCTGAGTTGGTGTTATTGTGTGGACGCTTGGTCGTTTCGGCTCCACGTGTGCTTTTGCTGTTATAGCTTCTGACAGGCAGGTTTAGCAGGGGATAGACAGCCTTAGATGGAGGGAGGCAGGTAGCTTAATCTGACAGTCTGGCTCCAACAAGGGGGTCGCTATACACCCCGAGCAGACTGCGGACTCCGTATTCCCAGCACCGCCTGTTAGCCACGTGGAGAGATACTCCTCAGTCCGGTAGCACGCCGGCTGGGAGCATGTATACGCCGGCGTGAATCACACATGCATCCTAGCGCCTGCTGCGTAGCCTCTGTGCAGTTAACAGGGCTACGGCTCCATTATTTGTCGCACATCTCTCGTGCAGTTAACGGAGATAGTGCGAATCCCTATTCCCGTTCCGGTGTGCAGTAACACGGGGGGGATTGTTATTTCAGTTGGTTGTTTTACCTTCTTACCCGGAAGGTGTTCGTCCGCAGTCCTCCAGGCTGCATCACGGACCCCGGGTTCGTTTGCTTTCCATTATTTAATAAAGTTGTTTGCAACCATTCCCCTAACAATCTGTGTGTGACCAGTGACCTATACAAGCCATTTTTTGTGTGCAGTTTTAATACTAAGCAATGACCCCCTCCAAGAATTGGTAGGTTATGAGTTGGTTGTCTCATCAGTATTTTGCACCTGTGCTGCCCCTGCCTTTATTATATGGTTTGCTTCATCCTGATTAGTGCATTAGTTTTGAGACCTGGGCAGGTGAATAAATACTGTTCCTCTTTTTTGCTGTGTTAATAATTTTTTTCAGTTTTAATTCAACTACTCTAGCATCAAGCTCCTAATTCGCTTTGTCTAAAGGAAGTTAGATGGCAATGTTTTATTGTGTGAGGTATGGAACTCTCTACCACATGACCTTGTAATACTTAATTCTCTAAAAAAAAGTTCAAGGAGGTCCTGTGTGACTTTCTTGAATAACATTACAGGTTATTCATACTAGATTTTGTTATGGGACGTTGATCCAAGCAACTAGTCTGATTGCCATATGTGGAGTCGGGAAGGAATTTTTCCCCTAATTTTGGGCAAGCAGCATCTGCCTCATGGGTTTTTTTGACTTCCTCTGGATCAACACATAAGCTTTTCACAGGTCTCTATATATAGTGTGATGGCTCCCACAGCTCTTTATATACAGTACTAGATGGTGGCCCGATTCTAACGCATCGGGTATTCTAGAATCTGTATGCGGCCGACCAGGCGCAATCAACAGAGTGGTGTTTAAATGTGGCGCCAAAATCGCTGATTGGTCGCGGCCGCCGGCCACGACCAATCAGCAGAGCGGTGTTTAAATTTGGCGCCAGTATCGCTGATTGGTCGCGGCGCCAATATCGCTGATTCCGACCAATCAGCGAATCGTATTACTGAGGACCGGGCAGCGACGCTACCTGTGCGGGTACTTCCGCTGCAAGGAACCGGGAGATGGCCGGCTGCTCACAGCCGAAGTATCCCGACTGGCGGCGCCGCTCCCCGGTCCTCGCTTCACACTTGCCGTCGGGAGATCAGCGGCCCTAGCCATTGATCTCCCGACGGTAGCCGCATGGAGGTCAGCGGCGCCGCCGGTCGCGGTACTTCTGCTGCGAGCAGCCGGGAGATGAGCGGCTAGCGCCGGTCATCTCCCGGCTGCATCGCCGCTGACCTCCGTGCGGCAGATGAGCTGCTAACGGCCGCCATCTTTTTCTGAAATCCCGCGTCGCTGATTGGCCGCAGCTGGACCAATCAGCGACGCAGGATTTCCTGGACAGAAGGACAGACAGACAGATGGGATAAGACGATTATATACAGTACAGACCAAAAGTTTGGACACACCTTCTCATTTCAAGATTTTTCTGTATTTTCATGACTATGAAAATTGTACATTCACACTGAAGGCATCAAAGCTATGAATTAACACATGTGGAATTATATACTTAACAAAAAAGTGTGAAACAACTGAAAATATGTCTTATATTCTAGGTTCTTCAAAGTAGCCACCTTTTGCTTTGCACACACTTGGCATTCTCTTGATGAGCTTCAAGAGGTAGTCAATGGAAATGGTCTTCCAACAATCTTGAAGGAGTTCCCAGAGATGCTTAGCACTTGTTGGCCCTTTTGCCTTCACTCTGCGGTCCAGCTCACCCCAAATCATCTCGATTGGGTTCAGGTCTGGTGACTGTGGAGGCCAGGTCATCTGGCGTAGCACCCCATCATTCTCCTTCTTGGTCAAATAGCCCTTACACAGCCTGGAGGTGTGTTTGGGGTCATTGTCCTGTTGAAAAATAAATGATGGTCCAACTAAACGCAAACCGGATGGAATAGCATGCCGCTGCAAGATGCTGTTGTAGCCATGCTGGTTCAGTATGCCTTCAATTTTGAATAAATCCCCAACAGTGTCACCAGCAAAGCACCCCTACACCATCACACCTCCTCCTCCATGCTTCTCGGTGGGAACCAGACATGTAGAGTCCATCCGTTCACCTTTTCTGCATCGCACAAAGACACGGTGGTTGGAACCAAAGATCTCAAATTTAGACTCATCAGACCAAAGCACAGATTTCCACTGGTCTAATGTCCATTCCTTGTGTTCTTTAGCCCAAATAAGTCTCTTCTGCTTGTTGCCTGTCCTTAGCAGTGGTTTCCTAGCAGCTATTTTACCATGAAGGCCTGCTGCACAAAGTCTCCTCTTAACAGTTGTTGAAGAGATGTGTCTGCTGCTAGAACTCTGTGTGGCATTGACCTGGTCTCTAATCTGAGCTGCTGTTAACCTGCGATTTCTGAGGCTGGTGACTCGGATAAACTTATCCTCAGAAGCAGAGGTGACTCTTGGTCTTCCTTTCCTGGGGCAGTCCTCATGTGAGCCAGTTTCTTGCAGCGCTTGATGGTTTTTGCATCTGCACTTGGTGACACTTTCAAAGTTTTACCAATTTTTTGCATTGACTGACCTTCATTTCTTAAAGTAATGATGGCCACTCATTTTTCTTTACTTAGCTGCTTTTTTCTTGCCATAATACAAATTCTAACAGTCTATTTAGTAGGACTATCAGCTGTGTATCCACCAGACTTCTGCACAACACAGCTGATGATCCGAACCCCATTTATAAGGCAAGAACTCCCACTTACTAAACCTGACAGGGCACACCTGTGAAGTGAAAACCATTTCCGGTGACTACCTCTTGAAGCTCATCAAGAGAATGCCAAGAGTGTGCAAAGCAGTCATCAAAGCAAAAGGTGGCTACTTTGAAGAACCTAGAATATAAGACATATTTTCAGTTGTTTCACACTTTTTTTGTTAAGTATATAATTCCACATGTGTTAATTCATAGTTTTGATGCCTTCAGTGTGAATGTACAATTTTCATAGTCATGAAAATACAGAAAAATCTTTAAATGAGAAGGTGTGTCCAAACTTTTGGTCTGTACTGTATATTAGATGATGACCCCACAGACCCTTTACACAGCATTATGTTTCCACAGCTCCTTGTATACAGTATGATTCCCTCATTGTTCCCTAAATACAGTATGATGTGCTCACAGCTCCATATACACCGTATGATGTCCCCACACATGCAGATACACAATATGATACCTATACACAATATGATGCCCCTACATCTCTCTATACACAATATGATGCCCCTACATCTCCCTCCATCTGAACAAGTCTCTCCAGCTTCAGAAAGATTATGGACGCATCACATTTTTTTTTACGGACAGGGAAAAAAGTGCCCTATTTTTATGGACTGTCCAAGAATTTCTGGACAGTTGGCTACCCTGCTATTAGTTCCACTGGGGTGGCAGCCTAGGTGGATGCTGGAAGCACAACCGTCTCTCCCTAAGATTCGGAGAGGGAAGGCCACCGATTCCTGACCCTTGCTGTGGCCTTTTCGTTGAGAGGGATGGTTTATTGAGGGCCCATATATACACACAGTCATGGCCGGAAGTGTTTAGCAACCTTGAGATTGTTCCAGAAAGTGAAGTATTTCTCCCAGAAAATTATTACAATTACACATGTTTTGTTATACATTTGTTATAATATTTATTTCCTTTGTGTGTATTGAAACAGCACAAAAAAATGGGAAAAAAAGGCAAATTGGACATAATTTCACACAAAACTCCAAAAATGGGCCGGACAAAATTGTTGGCACTTTTCCAAAATTGTGGAAAAACAACTTTGCTTCAAGCATGTGATGCTCGTTAAAACTCACCTGTGGCAAGTAACAGTCGTGGGTAATATGAAAGTCATACCTGAGACCAGATAAAAAGTGGAGAAGATAGATAGATATGAGATTGATAGATAGATAGATAGATATGAGATAGATAGATGGATATGTGGCACCCCAGGGTCTGGTTACCACTGTAATAGAAATATTATGTCTGAGAGCAAGTGGGAGGTTTCCTGGTTCGGAGCCCTTAAACATGCAACACCTCCTGTCCCAGACCAGATAGGGGAGGAACCTGCCCTATATAAACTGGATCTGGGGCGGGGTTAGTGAAGTCAGAGCCTGGAGTTAGTTCCAGACACAGGGAAAGTAACAGCGAGGAGCTCTGTAGGAGCAGGAGCTGAAGACCAGGGACTTGAGCTAAGCGGAGTTCGTCCTGGCAGAAGACTCTGAGAACCGGACACAGGAGTCCGAGGTTGCGGGGACTTATATATACCCAGCAGCAGAAACCCGCCGGCAGGGGATTTCAAGTCCTCTGGCCATAGAAGCCCGGAGGCTCAGTCACGAGCAAGGGACCAGCACTGCAATCGAGGAGCGGGGGCTATCAGAAGGCCCCAAGTCACCAGCCATACAGGTGAGCACCACACGGAACACTCAGGGACGTGGGCTACTTCCACTCGCTTACAGCAAGGTAGCCAGGAAGAGTGCAGATAGTCAGGGAGGCCTACAACTCCACCTGGCCAGGGGAACTCCAGTTTGCTCACAGACTGACCAGGCCTCTTATGCTAGCCAGTACTCCCGGGAGGGTCTGCCTTATCACCATCAGTAAAGACCCTGAACTGCACTGCAAAGCCTCTGAGTCGTTCCTGCTGCGCTCGTGCACCATCACTCCTATCATCCACACTCACTAGCCTGAGGCTATACTCCTCCCGTGGGGAGTTATACTACACTCTGCTGCCCTCACAACATCAGCCTCAGAGGTCTACTCAGCAGCGGCGGTTCTTATTGACCGCAATCCACGGGTGGCGTAGTCGAACATTGCATTATACTGATACAGAGACTGCCACAATATTGGTCTGGCCACCCTGAGCCACGGGACCGAGTCGCCACTACTACTCCCAGCATTGCCCTGAAGTCCGGTCCCGGGTGCCCCATGGCCCAGGGGGCGCGTCATATAGATAATAGATAGATGATAGATAGTCCTATGATATGAGATAGAGGTCGTTATAGACAGGTTTATACACTCTCTCCCGAAGTCAGTAAAATCCTGGGTTGCCCAGGGAGATCCCTATAATGCTGATGACTTGGTGGGGTTGGTGGAAAGATACCAGGCGGTTGAGAGTCCGTTGGGAAAACAAGGGGTCGTAGCCTCTCAATACTGGGGTTCCCAAAAGGTGGCGGACACCCAAAAGAAGCGAGCTTGTGCCACACCTGGGGGGCATCCTAGAGTTCAGGAGGGGTCTGAGTTGCTGCCCAAGGTCCCACCCCATAATATAGTGTGTTGGAGATGTCATACCCCTGGCCATATTGCCTCCCGGTGTCCCATAACCTCTGAACCAATGGACTGTAACATGGGCCGGCGTTGCTCTTCTTTTGCCTACCCCGCCTGCAGCGCGGTTCGTCAACATGGCGAGGGCCCTCAGGCATGCTCAGTGTCAGTTAACGGGGCACAAGTCTCTGGACTATTGGTCTCAGGAAGTTTGGTGACCCTGATAAGGGCCACACTCCCTCATCGGCTGGTTTCTGGGAAGGTGGTGGATGTCCGGTGTATCCATGGGGACGCTAAGAACTATCCTGTGGCCCAGGTGGATGTAAACACAGACTGTGGCACCACATCTCATGAAGTGACGGTCGTTAAGGACCTATTGCATCCCATAATAATTGGACGTTACTTTGCATTATTCTGGGAAATGTGGGGGAAAGCGGGGACACCTGGTTGCTTGGACGACAGCCAGATCGCCCCTAAGGAAACTTACCCGCAGAACATAGTAGATGAGTTTCCCATGTGTGTGCTGGTGGGCAATGAGGATGAAGTAGCATCCCCTGAGTCCAATATCCCTGAGCTGGAGGTGTCCGAGGGAAACTTTGGAACTGCCCAACTCAGGGATTTAACTCTGAAAGGGGCCTTTGAAAATGTTACTGTGTTAAATGGGGTGCCTCAGGAACCGGGGGCTGACACTCGGTTCCCTCATTTTGCTGTGAATGGGGATTTGCTGTACAGAATAACCAAGCCAAGGGGTGAGGTAATAGAACAGTTGCTGGTGCCAGGGCCCTATAGACGCAGGGTGTTAGACATGGCTCATTCTCATGTGTTGGGTGGTCACCTGGGTGCAGACAAGATTCAAGAACGGATCCTCCAAAGATTCTACTGGCCAGGTTGCTATAGAGAAATATAGAGTTATTGTCGTTCCTGCCCCACATGCCAGATAACCTCCCCAGTGGCCCACTCCCGCAGTCCCCTAGTGCCACTACCAGTCATCGAGGTTCCATTCGAACGCATAGCAATGGATCTAGTGGGGCCTCTGGTCAAGTCCGCCCAAGGGCATCAGTATATCCTGGTGGTATTAGATTATGCTACATGGTATCTGGAGGCCGTACCACTACGAAACTCCTCCACCAGGTGTATAGCCCGGGAGTTAGTCCACATGTTTTCAAGAACTGGGTTGCCTAACGAGATCCTAACAGACCAAGGAACTCCATTTATGTCGAAGGTCATGAGAGAATTGTGCAAGACACTGCAGATTGCACAACTGAGAACCTCCGTGTACTCTCCCCAGACGGACGGACTGGTAGAGAGGTTTAACAAAACCTTGAAAGCAATGTTGAGGAAAGCAGTGGAAAAGGATGGCCGAGACTGGGACTATATGTTGTTCGCCATGAGGGAAGTTCCCAAAGCTTCCACAGGTTTCTCCCCGTTTGAACCACTCTATGGACGACACCCTCAGGACTCCTGGAGGTGGAGAAAGAGTCCTGGGAAGCTGAGACCACTCCCTATAGGAGAGTGGTGGAGCACGTTGCCCAGATGCAAGAGAGGATTGCTTGTGCTAGTCCCACAGTGGAGAGCAAGTTCATGGCCAAGTGGCAGGGCCCCTATGAGGTGGTAGAGAAAGTGGGGGAAGTCAACTTTAAGATCCACCAACCAGGGAAGAGGAAGCCCTACCAAATTTACCATGTTAACTTGATTAAGCCATGGCAAGATAGAGAGCCTGCGGAAGCTCCCTGTTTAGTGGCTGAGGCTGAGGCCGATGTGAAAGAGGTCAAGGTGGCAGAGTCACTGTCACATGCCCAAAAGCAACAGTGCAAAGAGTTGTTACAGCAAAATAAAGACATGTTTTCGGAATTGCCAGGACTCACTCAGGTCATAGAGCATGAGGTTCTCACAGAGCCTCATGTTCACGTCAATCTAAAACCATACCGGATCCCCGAAGCCCGCAGAGAGGTGATCTCTAAAGAAGTAAGGCGGATGCTAAACCTGGGAGTCATTGAAGAGTCCAAAAGTGGATGGTCCAGTCCTATAGTCTTAGTGCCGAAACCAGATGGGGAATGGTGGTTTTGCAACGACTATAGGAAGCTGAAGGAGGTCTCAAAGTTCGACGCCTACCCAATGCCTAGGGTAGATGAGCTTATCGAAAGGCTAGGACCCGCTCGGTACATCACCACTCTGGACCTCACCAAAGGATATTGGCAAATTCCCCTGTCCAAAGAGGCTAAGGAGAAGACAGCCTTCTCGACGCCAATACGTCAGGATGCCGTTTGGGTTGAAGGGAGCTCCGGCCACCTTCCAGAGAGCCATGGACCGGATCTTAGCACCCCACAAACAGTATGCAGCGGCCTACCTAGATGCTATCGTCATATTTAGCCAGGACTGGGAAAGTCATCTGGACAAAGTTCAAGCCATACTTGATGCCCTAAGGAAGGCGGGCTTTACTATCAACCCGAAGAAATGTGCCATGGGGATGGAGGAAGCCAAGTACCTAGGGTACGTGGTTGGTAGAGGGGAAATAAAACCACAAATAAATAAGGTCGAGGCGATCTTGAACTGGCCACAGCCCCTCTCGAAGAAGCAGGTCAGGGCGTTTCTAGGCATTGTGGGCTACTATCGAAGATTTGTCCCTAACTTTGCCCTGATAGCAGCCCCACTGATGGATCTTCTGAAAGGGATGAAGTCAGCTATGGCCAAGTGGTCCCCGGAAGCAGAAGCGACCTGCCAGGAATTGAAACTGGTCCTCTGTAAACAACCAGTCTTGGTGGCACCCAGCTTCTCCAAGGAGTTTGTGGTCCAGATGGATGCATCGGATGTCGGGCTGGGAGCAGTCTTGTCCCAGGAGATTAACGGAGAAGAACACCCTGTAAAATACCTCAGTCTGAAGCTCTCCGCTTGTGAGAAGGACTACTCCATTGTAGAAAAAGAATGTTTGGCCATTAAGTGGGCGTTAGACACTCTGAGGTATTACCTATTAGGTAGAAGGTTCAGGTTAGTGTCAGACCATGCCCCATTGAGGTGGATGCGAGAAAAGAAGGGAAACAATGCCAGAGTGACTAGGTGGTTCCTGGCTCTACAAGATTTTAGTTTCCGGGTAGAGCATAGGCCTGGGAAACAACATGGGAATGCCGCTGCCTTGTCAAGGATTTATTGTATGGTGACAGAAGGTGCCAAGCCCTACGGCTTTGGACAGAGGGGGGGTGTATGTAAGGTTGCTGCCGGACAGATCGTGGACGGGAGGTATGTGTCCTCGAAGTGCCATGCTTCGGTGATGTAGGATCCGGAGAAGCAGGCTCCAGCACACATAGTGCTGAGAGGAATTTAATGGGTCCGGATTACAGGGCCGGGTTTTATGAGCAGCTGAAAGAGCTGGGGGGGAACAGCTGCTCACTTACCTCCAGTCCGGTCTTGGAAGGCTAATTTAAGACAGCTGCGCCTGTCTCTGTCTGTCTGTGTTTGCTGGGCAAGGTGAGCAGACCTTGCAGGTGCTTCTTAGACTCTGCAGGAGGCAGAGAAAAGCACCTTGTTTAAACGGCTGAAGCCGTGCTGCATGGACTTGTTATTTTGAGCTTTGTTCTGTTATTCCTTTTTGTGCCAGGAAAAGGCTGTAACTTTTGTTTCTTAACTGGTGTATGGACACTAAAATAAGCCACCAGTTTGTTTGAACCCGTGGACTGCATCACTGTGTGAACCTGTGCCTACCTCCAACGCGGCTCAGTGAGTACAAATCCCTACACTATCTATCTATCTATTTATCTATCTATCCATCTATCTATCCATCTATTTATTCATCTATCCATCTATCTATCCATCCATCATACATGGATAGATAGAAAGATAGATAGATACATATATGGATAGATAGATGGATAGATAGATATGAAATAGAGTATATAAGGATAGATAGATGATAGATAATCCTATGATATGATAGGTTTGATCGTGCATTTCCAATGTCTCTTACCACTGCGGCCATGATAGAGCATTTTCTACACTTTCTCGGTTCCCTCTTCCATTGCTGGAGACTAACTTCTGCCGCATGAAATACAGTGGGGGCCAAAAGTATTGGCACCCCGGCAATTCTGTCAGATAATACTCAGTTTCTTCCTGAAAATGATTGCAATCACAAATTCTTTGGTATTATTATCTTCATTTAATTTGTCTTCAATGAAAAAACACAAATAGAATTGTCCTAAAGCCAAATTGGATATAATTCCACATCAAACCTAAAAAAGGGGATGGACAAAAGTATTGGCACTGTTTGAAAAATCATGTGATGCTTCTCTAATTCGTGTAATTAACAGCACCTGTAACTTACCTGTGGCACCTAACAGGTGTTGGCAATAACTAAATCACACTTGCAGCCAGTTAACATGGATTAAAGTTGACTCAACCTCTGTCCTGTGTCCTTGTGTGTACCACATTGAGCATGGAGAAAAGAAAGAAGACCAAAGAATTGTCTGAGGACTTGTGAAACCAAATTGTGAGGAAGCATGAGCAATCTGAAGGCTACAAGTCCGTCTCCAAAGACCTGAATGTTCCTGTGTCTTCCGTGCGCAGTGTCATCAAGAAATTTAAAGCCCATGGCACTGTGGCTAACCTCCCTACATGTGGACGGAAAAGAAAAATTGACGAGAGATTTCAACGCAAGATTGTGCGGATGGTGGATAAAGAACCTCGACTAACATCCAAACAAGTTCAAGCTGCCCTGCAGTCTGAGGGTACAACAGTGTCAACCCGTACTATCCGTCGGCGTCTGAATGAAAAGGGACTGTATGGTAGGATACCCAGGAAGACCCCACTTCTTACCCCGAGACATAAAAAAGCCAGGCTGGAGTTTGCCAAAACTTACCTGATAAAGCCTAGAACTGGAAGTGCATTGAGGTGAAGGTGAAGAGGTATTGGGAATCCTGCAGAAAATACCTGTGTGAATTGCGTGAAGAGGTATTGGGAATCCTGCAGAAAATACCTGTGTGAATTGCGTGAAGAGGTATTGGGAATCCTGCAGAAAATACCTGTGTGAATTGCGTGAAGAGGTATTGGGAATCCTGCAGAAAATACCTGTGTGAATTGCGGTGAGTGCTGCATTGTGATCTGCTGAGTGCTTTTCTACCTGTTTAGATTTATTGGGCTTTTTAAAATCTATTTTCTCACTACAGTTTTAGTTTCTTAGTTTACTACCTGTGTATTTAAAGGTTAACTACATTGCACTAAAATCCTGAGGTGTAGATTTACTCACAAGGGGTTAATTAAGGGGAAGGGGTCATAATTAAGGGTTTATAAGGGGCAGCTGGTTGGGCATAAAGTCCTTTGGAAGTGCATTGAGGTGAAGGGTACATTGCTGGAAAAGGAAAAAAAAAAAAAAAACACTTTAAATCTCTTAGTTTGCGAGTGTGAACGAGCTGCGTGTGTCCGGAGCGTAAGTGCGAACGAAAGTAAGTGTGTGACTTGTTTTTCAGTGACTTTGGATTCAGGGAGTTTGGAAGGGAGGACTTAGGACTGAATTGCTGACTGTATTTCATTCTTTCTTTACTTTACTTTTTACTTAATTAATCCACCTGACCTACTTAGCTGATTCCCCCGTCCATACTTGATACTTAATTGATCCCCCGTCCATACTTAACTGATCCCCTGCCAATATCTAATTGATACACTTGCACATCCCTAATTGATCCCCGTCCATACACCTATATATAAATAATTGTGTTTTGTACTTGTATATATATACTGACTGTATCCCCATATTTAGAATGACGTCCATGTTGGACGGAGCCGTGCAGTGTACATCTTGCGCAATGTATGCATTCCGTGAGCACCCACTCGAGGATCCATACTGCTGCGAGAGATGTGAGCATATCGTGCACTTGGAAGCCCAAATTCTGGATCTAAGTGCTCAGATAGCGGTACTGAGGAGCATCGACAACATAGAACGGAGTTTGCTGCTCACCGAGCAGACACTCAATGGGTCAATACTGGGGGTGGAGCATAGAGGGGAAGTGCAGGCTGAACAGGCAGGGAGCTGGATAACAGTAAGGAGGGATAGAGGGAAGAAGTATAGGAAGGTTGGTTCAGAACCGGCATTATTGGAGCATGACAGATCCTCTGACCGCCGGGGGAGTGTATGCTCCAGTAATGAGGGGGAGGGGGGAAGTGTAGGGCAGGCAAGACAGGTTCTGGTAGTGGGTGACTCTATTATTAGGGGGACAGACAGGGCAATCTGTCACAAAGACCGGGATCGCCGAACGGTGTGCTGCCTCCCTGGCGCTCGAGTCCGGCACATCGCGGATCGGGTTGACAGGTTACTGGGTGGGGCTGGCGAAGACCCAGCGGTCATGGTCCACATCGGCACCAATGACAAAGTGAGTGGTAGATGGAGGGTCCTTAAAAATGATTTCAGGGACCTAGGTAGGAAGCTTAGGGCAAGGACCTCCAAGGTAGTTTTCTCAGAAATACTACCAATCCCGCGAGCCACACAGGAGCGCCAACAGGAAGTTAGGGAGGTGAATAAGTGGCTAAAGAGTTGGTGCAAGGCAGAAGGGTTTGGGTTAATGGAGAACTGGGCCGACTTCGCGGTCATATACAGGCTCTACCGTAGGGACGGGCTGCACCTCAATGGGGAGGGTGCAGCGGTGCTGGGGAAGAAGATAGCTAATAGGTTGGAGGAGTTTTTAAACTAGAGACGGGGGGGGGAAACCAAGGAAATAGGTGGGATGTGAGGCAAGCAAGGGGGAAGGGGAGAAGTGAATATAATGAGGGTGGAGAGGGGGGTGGGGATAGTACAGTTAGATCGTTAGAGAAGAATAGGATGCTAAATAACCCCAAAGTTTTATCTTGCATGCTGACCAACGCAAGAAGCCTGACCAATAAGGCGGATGAGCTGCGGGCGCTTATATGGGAGGAGAGGTATGACATCGTAGGTATAACAGAGACTTGGCTAGACGATAGCTACGACTGGGCGGTAAATTTATTAGATTATAGTTTATTTAGAAGGGACCGGAAACAGGGGAAAGGCGGAGGAGTCTGCTTATATGTAAAGTCATGTCTAAAACCCAGACTAAGGGAAGATATAGGAGAGGGAGAAGAGGGGGTCGAGTCCATGTGGGTAGAGATAGAGGGAACTAAAAATAATAATAAAATATTACTGGGGGTCTGCTATAAGCCACCCAATATAACAGAGGAGAATGAGAATCTGCTATTAGGACAAATAGACAAAGTAGCAAAACATAATGAAGTGATTGTAATGGGGGATTTCAACTACCCGGATATTGACTGGGAAACAGAAACCTGTAGATCTCAGAAAGGAAAAAGGTTCTTGACAAATATTAAGGATAATTATCTCTCCCAACTAGTGCAGGAACCAACGAGAGGGAAGGCCGTGTTGGACTTAATATTGACTAATAGGCCTGATAGAATAACTGAGGTACAGATAGGGGGGCACCTAGGTAATAGCGACCATAATATTATCGACTTCAAAATGCCCTTCAGTAGGGTTATCAATAAGGGAACAACAAAAACATTAAACTTTAGGAGGGCGAAGTTTGATCAGCTGAAAGAAAGCCTTCAACTTATTGACTGGGACAAAGTTCTTAATCAAAGGAATACGAATAGTAAATGGGAAACCTTCAAAAGAATTCTGAATACTCAGTGCGAGAGGTATATACTGTATGGGAATAAAAGGGCCAGAAATAAGAGGAAACCAATATGGTTGAACAAGAACGTAAAAGGGGCGTTAAATAGCAAAAAAGAGGCATTCAAGAGATTAAAACAGGAAAACAGTAAGGAGGCACTAATGTGTTACAAGGAAAAAACGAGAACCTGTAAAAAACAAATAAAAATAGCGAAGGAGGAAACAGAGAGACGTATTGCTAGGGAAAGTAGATCAAATCCCAAACTGTTCTTTACGTATATAAATAGTAAAAGGATTAAATCGGATAATATTGGACCAATAAAAAGTGAGGAAGGCAAAATCATAGAGAAAGATGAGGATAAAGCTAATCTATTAAATAATTTTTTTTCGACAACTTTCACAAAGGAAATCAAACTAACAGGAGAAATGAGAAGTGACAAGCTTAATCCTCCACTAAGTATGACAAATCTAACCCAAGCTGGGGTACAGAAACGCCTCAGTAACATTAAAATAAACAAATCACCAGAACCTGATGGCATACACCCACGGGTACTAAGGGAACTAAGTAATGTGATAGACAGACCGTTATATCTTATATTTAAGGACTCTGTTGAGACTGGGTCTGTGCCACTTGATTGGCGACAGGCGAATGTAGTGCCAATATTCAAAAAGGGAGCGAAAAGTGACGCCGGAAACTATCGGCCGGTGAGTCTGACGTCCGTTGTGGGCAAAATTTTTGAAAGCTTCATTAAAGAGGCAATTACGGAGCATCTTGATGCTAATAATCTTTTAATCCCGAACCAACATGGATTCATGAGGAATCGCTCCTGCCAAACAAACCTGATTGACTTCTACGAGGAGGTGAGCTCTCGAGTAGATCAGGGGGAACCAGTGGATGTCGTGTATCTCGACTTCTCAAAAGCTTTCGATAGCGTGCCACATAATAGGTTGGTATACAAAATGAGAATGATGGGGCTGGGGGAAAATGTCTGCAAGTGGGTAGCTAACTGGCTAAGGGATAGAAGGCAGAGGGTGGTTATAAATGGAATATACTCAGATTGGGTAAGCGTCACTAGAGGGGTTCTTTACGGTAAGAGCAGTGAGAATATGGAATTCACAGAGTGAGGAGACGGTGATGTCAGATTCACTACACCAGTTCAAGCGGGGACTGGATGCATTTCTAGATACCAGGCAGATTTCAGCATATACTTAAAAATAAAATAAAATAGTAAGTTGATACAGGGATTTATTCTGACTGCTGGTTTCAGAGTCAGGAGGGAATTTTTCCTCAGGTGAAGATTGGCCAAATCATTTGGGGTTTTTGCCCTCCTCTGGATCAACTTTACCAATTACAGAACTAACAGGTCGAACTTGATGGACGCAAGTCTTTATTCGGCTTTACTAACTATGTTTACAAACTATGTTACTATGTTTTGGAAGAATGTTCTCTGGTCAGATGAGACAAAAGTCGAGCTTTTTGGGAAAAACCATCAACATAGAGTGTACAGGAAAAAAAAAGAGGCATTCAAAGAAAAGAACATGGTCCCTACAGTCAAACATGGCGGAGGTTCCCTGATGTTTTGGGGTTGCTTTGCTGCCTCTGGCACTGGACTGCTTGACAGTGTGCATGGCATTATGAAGTCTGAAGACTACCAACAAATTTTGCAGCATAATGTAGGGCCCAGTGTGAGAAAGCTGGGTCGCCCTTAGAGGTCATGGGTCTTCCAGCAGGACAATGACCCAAAACACACTTCCAAAAGCACTATAAAATGGTTTTAGAGAAAGCACTGGAGACTTCTAAGGTGGCCAGCAATGAGTCCAGACCTGAATCCCATAGAACACCTGTGGAGAGATCACAAAATGGCAGTTTGGAGAAGGCACCCTTCAAATATCAGGGACCTGGAGCAGTTTGCCAAAGAAGAATGGTCTACAATTCCAGCAGAGCATTGTAAGAAACTCATTGATGGTTACCGGAAGTGGCTGTTCGCAGTTATTTTGGCTAAAGGTTGTGCAACCAAGTATTAGGCTGAGGGTGCCAATACTTTTGTCTGGCCCATTTTTGGAGTTTTGTGTGAAATGATCAATGATTTGATTTTTGCTTCATTCTCTTTTGTGTTTTTTTCTTGCAAGCAAATTAAATGAAGATAATAATACCAAAGAATTTGTGATTGCAATCATTTTCAGGAAGAAACTGAGTATTATCTGTCAGAATTGCAGGGGTGCCAATACTTTTGGCCACCACTGTAATAAGTGAGCTGTCATTTATTCATAAGACGTTCTATTCTTCAGAGCTGAGACTGTAAAATAAAAAGTGAACAATAAAATATCTGATGACTGTTCTTTCACTGTGAGTAAGAAACAGATAATAAAATTAAAGGAAAAATAACTGAGGGGAGAACCCTGCAGGTTTATTGTCCTTCTATAGCTGTATGGTGGCAGGATGGTGACACTGCTGGAGTCCTGGTGAGGATCTGCATGATATTCATTTCTGTTGACTTTTTATTGCCAACATATTCTGCAGTGATGTACATATAGTCCCTGCCCACAATGCGGTACACATGAGGGACAATTTCATATTAAGCCAAGTAACCTATGATGTCAAGGTCTCATATTTACAAGGTGCTTATTGGCAATCTGAGCCGGCGAATGGCTCTGTGTCCGTATATTCGCTATATACTGCCCGCAATATCTTGTAGAAAGCTCACAGTGACTAAAATGTATAAATAGTTCTCTTTGGAGAATTTAATTAGATCCATTCATACCTTACCTTATAATGAGGACTTAAAGGGCTTTTATAACTAGGTAAAACAAGCTTAACGGGACTGTCCAGGACTTATATATTAATGACCGATTTTAGAATAAGTCATCAACAGGGTGGGACTGGGCTGGCGGGGTACCCTTCTGCAGAGGAGAGGGGGAGAAGAGAATGAAAAAATAAAAAAACCTGCGGTTTTAAGGGGCACGGGCCCTTTAAAAGCGCAGGCACAGTGTATGCAGGGACGCGCACGCGGCGTTCATTACCTGAACCGCCGCGACACACGTCCCAGTGAAGCAGCTGAAGCTGCGCGTCTCCCTTCCCCGGCCGGCGTATGACGTCACCGGAGAAGGAGGACACCGCACGGGAGAGCAGGAAGGTAAGAGGTGTCTGTGTGTGTGTCTGTGTGTATATGAGTGGATGCAGAATGGGATGGGCCCCTGGCTGGACACACAAGGGGGGGCCCGGCTAGACACACAAGGGGGGACCCTGGCTGGACACACAAGGGGGGGCCCGGATGGACACACAAGGGGGGCCTTGCTGGACACACAAGGGGGAGCCCTGGCTGGACACACAAGGGGGAGCCCTGGCTGGACATACAAGGTGAAGCCCTGGCTGGACACACGAGGGGGAGCCCTGACTGGACACACAAGGGGGAGCCCTGACTGGACACACAAGGGGGAGCCCTGACTGGACACACAAGAGGGAACCCTGGCTGGACACACAAGGGGGAGCCCTGGCTGGACACACAAGGGGGAGCCCTGACTGGACACACAAGGGGGAGCCCTGGCAGGACACACAAGGGGGGAGCTGGATGGACACACAAGGGGGAACCCTGGCTGGACCCACAAGGGGGAGCCCGGATGGACACACAAGGGGGGCCTTGCTGGACACACAAGGGGGAGCCCTGGCTGGACACACAAGGGGGAGCCCTGGCTGGACACACAAGGGGAAGCCCTGGCTGGACACACGAGGGGGAGCCCTGACTGGACACACAAGGGGGAGCCCTGACTGGACACACAAGGGGGAGCCC
Organism: Phyllobates terribilis; assembly: GCF_046119375.1. Classification (NCBI taxonomy): domain Eukaryota; kingdom Metazoa; phylum Chordata; class Amphibia; order Anura; family Dendrobatidae; genus Phyllobates; species Phyllobates terribilis. The sequence goes on along the minus strand of NW_027362822.1, from coordinate 2,916,987 downwards.
TGACTGGACACACAAGAGGGAACCCTGGCTGGACACACAAGGGGGAGCCCTGGCTGGACACACAAGGGGAAGCCCTGGCTGGACACACGAGGGGGAGCCCTGACTGGACACACAAGGGGGAGCCCTGACTGGACACACAAGGGGGAGCCCTGACTGGACACACAAGAGGGAACCCTGGCTGGACACACAAGGGGGAGCCCTGGCTGGACACACAAGGGGGAGCCCTGACTGGACACACAAGGGGGAGCCCTGGCTGGACACACAAGGGGGGAGCTGGATGGACACACAAGGGGGAACCCTGGCTGGACCCACAAGGGGGAGCCCTGGCTGGACACACAAGGGGAAGCCCTGACTGGACACACAAGAGGGAACCCTGGCTGGACACACAAGGGGGAACCCTGGCTGGACACAAGGGGGAACACTGGCTGGACACACAAGGGTGAGAGCCTGGCTGGACACACAAGGGGGAACCCTGGCTGGACACACAAGGGGGGGAGCCTGGCTGGACACATAAGGGGGAGCCTGGCTGGACACATGGGAAAGGGTGGGCAGGATGGCTATATGGTGGGGCAGGCTGGACACATGGAGGCCAGGATGGATATGTGAGGGGGATGGATATATGGGGGGGGCCGGATATATGGGGGGCGGGGCAGGCTGGACACATGATGGCCAGGATGGATATGTGGGGGGCAGGCTGGAAAAATGGGGGGCTAGGATAGATATGTGGAGGGGCAGGCTCGATACACGTGGGCTAGGATAAATATATGGAGGGGCCACGCTGGACATATAGGGGCCAGTATGGATATATGGGGGGGTGTCAGGATGGATATATGCAGGGGGGAAGGGCAGGATGGATATATGAGGGGGCAGGCTGGACACATGGAGGCCAGGATGGATATATGGGGGGCAGGCTGGAAACATGGAGGCCAGGATGGATATATTGTGGGGGGCAGGCTGGACACATGGAGGCCAGGAAGGATATGTAGGGGGGGCATGCTGGACACATGGAGGCCAGGATGGATATATGGGGGGCAGGCTTGACACATGGGGCTTTAGGACAGATATATGAGAGGGGGCAGGCTGGACACATGGAGGCCAGGACAGATATATGGGGGGGCAGGCTGGAAACATGGAGGCCAGGATGGATATGTGGGGGGGCAGGCTGGACACATGGAGGCCAGGATGGATATATGGGGGGAACAGGAGGGCCACATGGGGGACTAGGATGGGTATATGGGAGGGGGCAGGCTCGATACACGTGGGCTAGGATAAATATATGGAGGGGTCACACTGGACATATGGGGGCCAGAAGGGATATATGGGGGGTGTCAGGATGGATATATGCAGGGAAGGGGGGGCCAGGATGGATATATGGGGGTGCCAGGCTGAACAAGGGACTTAATTACTGTTTGGGGCCAGATTGAGGAACATACTTTATTAGTTTATGGTGGCCAGTGAGGAACATTATTATTTTAGAGTCCAATTAGAGACATTATTACTTCTGTAATATAATTTACTTTTTAGGAAATTGTTTTCCATGGGATAGGACAAAAGCGGGCTCCTGTTACTGTGCAGGGCGGCACTATATCGCTTTTTTTCTTCAACTGGTGTAGTGTAGAAGTCGGGGGGTGGAGTGGGAATATTCCCTAGAAGAGATCAGTTATTGATAACTGTGTGTTATTTTCTGCAGAGATGATTCCTGGCTGGAAGAAGTGATGGCCGTCTGTGCCAGATGAAGAAGAAAAGCGAAGATGAAGGACTTCACCTAGAGACGTCACTGGTGAGTCAGTGTATTACATGTACACTTACACTACACACGTGGTCAATTACATGTGACTCGCCCCCTGGGCCGTGGGGCACTCGGATCCGGGCAATAGGGAGACGATGGGGGTAGTAGTGGCGACCCGGTTCCGTGGCTCAGGGTGGTCAGGCCAATGGTAGTCTGCTATGTTCTGCTGATAATGTCCGACTACGCCACCCGTGGATTGCGGTTATTAGGAACCGCCGCTGCATGCAGACCGCTGGGGCTGATGAGGTGTGCAGCTAGGGTAGTGTGACTCTCCACGGGAAGAGTGCGGCCCCAGGGCAGTATAATGGATGTTGGGAGTGATGGTAGTGGGAGTCCCAGTGCTGATAGTGCTGGAGGAGCAAGGAGCACACAGACAACAGGTTGCAGTCCAGGGTCTTTACTAAACAGGTAAACTGACCCACAAACAGTCCCGGCTAGGAGGGGACCTGGATGTCTGAGAGCAACGGGGAAATTGGCCCTGGTCAGGGTGAGGGTGTAGGCCTACCGTGCTTTCTGCGCTCCTTCTGGCTATCTCCTCCTGATAGGGTAACAGCCCACGTTTCCGAGCTTTCCGTGTTTTCTCGCCTGTATGGCCTGCGACGTGGGTTCCTTTCTGCTCCCAGCCTTGTATGGCTTTACTGGTCCCTTCTGTTGTGGCAGGGCCTCCAGGCTTCTTAGGCCAAGGAATATACAGTCCCTTGCGGACTGGTTCTCTGCTGGGGGATGTGGAATCCTCCCAGCCTCAGACACCAAAGTCTGGTAGATTAAGTCTGTTATCTGCCAAGACAGGCTTGCTTCACCTCTTGTCTCTGGCTTGTGGCTCTCCTCCTGCCACACTTCCTCTTAGGTGCAGTGCAACTGTCTGTCCCTGCTCTGCTGAGACACGTCTCAGTCCTGAGACAGGTCATCTGGGTTCTCTTTAACCCTGCCCCCAGCACCAGCTTTTATAGGGGCAGCCTGCTCCCCCTACTGGCCTGAGACAGGAGGCATTGCATGCTAATGTTCCCCTGACTAGAGAACCTCCCCCCTGCTCTCAGACACAGCTTTAATTACACTTGTGGCATCCAGGCCAGGGTGACACATTCCCCCCTAGTGAAATTTAGTACTCCGGGACTAAACAGTAAACAAAGACAATATGCATAACAATAAAACATTAATAGACAGACGACGCACAAATTGAGTTCTTAAGGTCACAGTGTGGCCTGTAACCGGGTGTCCATATCACCAGCACAACGGGGAGCCTTAACCAGGTGGGGGTCTGTCCTACCCCAAGTCCTTCACAGTCTTAGTTCATTCCTGGGTTAGGCTCTGAACGCAGTCCATACAAGGTCCCGGTTATAAAAAGTCCATAACCTGTGAGTCCTTACGGTAGCTGCAAGAAACTGAAACAGAGTATTACCAAACATGCATGTAACTTTGCAAACAATTCAACATTTGGCAACAGGGTTATTTACAATTTTAGTACACTCTATATTCTCCAGCGAGCGGGTATCTGTCCCTTTGTGCTCCTGGTTGACCTACGTAGCCCACTGTCTGGTGGTGGACTGACTTGGCTTTCCCCACTAGCGTTAGGGGTGCAGCTACCAGCTGGGTGTACAGGTAGGGCAGGCAGCTGTCTGCGGGTCCTTTGGCTTACCGCAGGCATGGCAGGCTCACTGTCAGCAGAGGGTTGACTCTCCTGGGCTGCTGGTACAGGCTCTTCTGCCTCTGGAACTGCTTGCTCCTCTTCACCTTCCGGCTCTGGTGTTGGTTGTTGCTGTGCCGGTTGCAGGAAATGCAGGACAGGTACCACTATGGCATCATTTATGCGAGTCCAGGACTGAGGAAACTCTCCGAGAACGGTGCTGATCATTTCTTCCTTGTCCTCTGCGGGTTCAAGGTCACTTTGATCCTCTTCTGCACTACGGAGTTGCTCGGGGGCACCTTTTGAGATGGTCTCTGGAGACGACACTAGTGGTTTCTCCTCCGTCCTTGGTGATTACGCACACCTTTGGGTTGTCGTGGTCAGACTGCAGTACGGTGTAGGGTTCCCTTTCCCACTGGTCGTCCAACTTATGTAGCCTTCTTTTTCGCTTTAGGACTTGCTCACCAGGTTCTAGGGGACTAGCAGGGGCGTGTTGATTGAAGAGTCTTTCTTGCTTCTCTCTCACCTGGGCCAGGCTCTTCTCCACACTCTCCTGTACCTTCTTGTATTGCAGTTGCCTTTCCGTATCCCAGTCCGCATCCGGGGAGGTGTCCTCAGATATTAGGACTCCCATCTCCAGGTCTACGGGCAGCTTTCCTGGTCTAGCTCGCATCAGGTAAGCCGGGGTGCAGTTTGTAGCATTCACCGGGATATTGTTGTATAGGTCTATCAGGTCCGGCAGTTTTTCTGGCCACAGGCTGCGTTCCTCCAGGGGCAACGTCTTCAGGAGATCAATGACTATATTGTTCATCTTCTCACACATCCCGTTGGTTTGGGGGTGGTAAGGCGTTGTACGAATCTTCTTACAGCCATAGAGGTTGCAGAACTCCTGGAAGATTTCAGCCTCGAACGCTGGACCCTGGTCTGTCAGGACCTGTTCCGGATACCCGTGTGGACGGCAGAAATATTGCTGGAAGGCTCTGGCCGCTGTTTGGGCTGTCAAGTCCTTTACCGGGACCACCACTAGAAAACGGGAATAGTGGTCCACGATTGTCAGGGCATAGATGTATCCTGACCGGCTGGGAGCCAATTTGACATGGTCCAGAGCTACCAGCTCAAGAGGCTGCGTGGTGATGATGGGCCTCAAGGGTGTCTTCTGGCTGGCACGGTCCTTCCTCCTTAGGTGACAAGGGCCACAGTCTCTGCACCATTTTTCTACAGCTCCTCTCATGCCGACCCAAAAGAATCTTCCTCTTAGTAGGAACTCCAGTTTCTTCCAACCGAAGTGTCCCGCTCTGTCATGGTAAGCCCCCAGGACCATAGCTGCATCCCTCCTTGGGACCACGACTTGCCAGGTCAGCTCGTGCGTCCGGTGGTTGACAATCCTTCTGCACAACTTGCCTTCGTAGAGGAACAGCTTGCTCTTCTCCTTCCATAGCTGCTTGGCTTCCTCTGGGGCATCTGGATCTAAGCGGGCGTCTTCCCGGGTCAGCAGATCTTTCACCAGGCGGACTGCAGGGTCACTATCTTGGGTCTCGGCCCAGCTGTGGTGAGGTAGGGGATTCATCATCACAGTTGTTAGATCCTCCTCCTTCACGCGGTGAGAGTGTTGAGCGGCTCCATACCGGTGAAACGCGGGGAGTTCTACCTCCTCCAGCTCTTCTGGGTCTTCGTCACCTTCAGGTAAGTGAGGCATCCTTGATAGGGCGTCCGCGTTGGAGTTGGTTTTGCCTGCCCGGTAGTTGATCACGAAGTCATAGTTGGAGAGACGGGCCATCCACCGCTGTTCCAGGGCACCCAGTCTTGCATTGTCCAGGTGTGTCAACGGGTTGTTGTCCGTGTACACGGTGAACTTTGCGGAGGCCAGGTAATGCTTGAAGCGTTCCGTCACGGCCCACACCACCGCCAAGAATTCTAGCTTGAAGGAGCTGTAATTCTCCGGGTTCCTCTCGGTGGGCCTCAGCTTCCGGCTGGCGTATGCGATCACCCGTTCTCTGCCCTGTTGGTTTTGGGACAATACGGCTCCCAGTCCCACATTACTGGCATCTGTGTGGAGAATGAAAGGCTGGCCATAATCAGGGTAGGCCAGGATCTCATCCCCTGTGAGGGCCATCTTTAGCTGGCGGAAGGACTCCTCTTCCGGTTTATCCCACTTGAAGGGCGGTTTTTGCCTCCTGGACTTAGACTGTCCGATCAGGAGGTCCTGCATAGGAGCTGCCATCTTGGTGAACCCGGGGATGAATCTTCGGTAGTAGCCTACCAACCCGAGAAACTGTCTCACCTCTTTGATGTTCGAGGGGCTTGGCCAGCTCTTGATTGCCGTGACCTTGTCAGGGTCGGGGGCCACTCCTTCCGCGCTTACCACGTGCCCTAGGCACTGGACCTTTGGTTTCAGCAGGTGACACTTCGATGGTTTCACCTTCAGGCCATAGCCTGCCAGGGCTTCGAACACCTCGGCCAGGTGCTTCAGATGGTCCTCGTAGGTCTTCGAATAGACAATCACGTCGTCCAGGTAAAGGAGGACCGTCTCGAAGTTTCGGTGCCCTAGACAGCATTCCATCAGCCGCTGGAAGGTCCCTGGTGCGTTGCAGAGCCCGAAAGGCATGCAGTTGAATTCGCTCAGTCCCATCGGGGTGGTGAAGGCGGTCTTCTCCTTGTCAGCCTCTGCCACAGGAACCTGCCAGTACCCACTAGTAAGGTCCAAAGTAGAAAAGAAGTTAGCTGATTTTAGTGCGGCTAAAGACTCCTCTATTCTAGGCAGCGGATATGCGTCTTTGTGAGTGATACAGTTGATTTGTCTATAGTCGACGCACATTCTCATGGTGCCGTCTTTCTTTTTGACCAGAACCAAGGGGGCTGCCCAGGGGCTACAGCTGTCTCTAATAACCCCAGCTTCTTTCATCTCTCTTAGCATGCCCCTTGCGTTCTGATAATGTGCAGGAGGTACAGGTCTGTGCCTCTCTTTTATCGGTGGGTGGCTCCCTGTGGGGATGTGGTGTTCTATCCCCTTTACTCTGCCGAAGTCTAGCGGGTGCTTACTAAAGACTCTCTCGTACTCCTGTACCACCCGGTAGACTCCTTGTTTTTGGTGCAGGGGAGTGGAGTCAGCACCCACGTGGAGTTTCTGGCACCAGTCCTCCTTTTGTTTCTGGGAGCCATTACCCTCCGCCTGAGGAGATGGAGGCAAGGGTTCCACGGCCCTGATAGCTTTGTGTTCGACCACAAACAGCTTGGCGAGTGTAGCGTACCTGGGTAAGTGTACCTCCCTCTCCCCAATGTTGAGGATGCGGACGGGCACCCTCCTATGACGGAAATCAACCACCCCCCGGGCTGTCAAAATGGTGGGCCTGCTGTCTGAGTACACGGGTTCTACCATGGCTTGGTAGTCTCTACCTCTCAACCCGATTGCAGTCCGACACCAGATCATCATTTCACTTTTGGGAGGCATGGAAATGGGGAATGGGTCACTCAGTCTTACGCTACCGATCTCACCACCAGACAGTTCTACCTGCTGCCGTCTCATCAGGGCCTTTATCTCCTTGTTGAGGACTCTCTGTTGGCTGGAACTAGCATTCACCGCCACCTGTTGTAAGATTACAATTACCTCTGAAAGACAATTTTCAATTACATTAGTACCCACAGTTATTTTAGGGTGACTTTCACGACGGTCAATGTCCACAATAATCACTCCCTGTGCCGGTAGTTCAACTTTACCAATCTTAATGGTCATCTCCTTGAACCCCATCTGCGGCACGGGTAAGCCATTACTGGCGATGATGCTCAAGTTACCGTCTGGATACCGTGTGATATCAGCATCAGTCCAATACTGCTTAAAAAGTACATAAGGGATAGTGGTTACTTGTGACCCAGTATCCAGCAAGGTGCTCATGGGGATACCGTCCAGCACCACGGGTAAAACCGGGCGCCCCCCAACGTACTTATTACGCCAATTGTAAGGGCCTGGTGATCTTATGCCTGGGGGTTGGCCCTCTGCCCCAGGTTGGACCCGTTTAAATTACAGTACCTGGAAATGTGTCCGGGCTGGTTGCATCGACGGCAAATGGGCTGTCCATCCTCTGCGTAGCGGTCTGTGGGCCTCCCTCGGAACGACGGGATCCTCCTCTGTCGACGCCATGGGACATCCTCCGGACTTGAAGCCAGCTCGATGGGTCTTGACGGGTCCACTTGCAACGCCTGGACGGTCCTGGTCAACGCCGCGACGCTCCTGGTCAGCTCCTGGACTTGTTGGTGCAGATCTTTCGACGGGGCTTGGTTCAGGGCCTGTGCATCAGCCTCCACGGAGTCCATAGAGGAGGGCGCCGCCTCCTGGTGGTAAGTGATAGCAGGGCGCCGGGGGTTTATAGCGCCACTGGTTGCAGATTCACGGAGCACCCTTATGGCCCTGTCCTTAAATTGGGCAAAGGTCAGGTCGAGGTTCTGAAAGAACATGAGGCGCAGTTGGGCCCTGTGGGCGCTAGACAGCAGACCTTCTATGAATTGTTCTGTTAGCAGCTTATCCGTTTCCTGCACACTGCCAGGGTCAGTTTGTTGAATAGCCCTCAAGGCTTCCTGCAGATTTAGGGCATAGTCTCTGATGCTGTCCTGTGCCCGCTGCTTACATCCATAGAACCTCATTTTAATCTCAGCGGAGGTACGTGTGTCAAAGGTACCCCGCAGCCGGGCCAGAATACCCTTCACAGTCCTTTTCTCCTCAGTGGGCCATGATTTTACCTCCCGCTGGGCTGCGCCAGTTAACTGCCCTGTTAATATGCTGACCTTCTGTTCCTCTGTCAGGGGGTAAACGTGGAAGAAACTGTATAGCCTTTCCTTGAAGTCAGTTAGGGCATGGGGCTCCCCTGAGTATTTGGTCAGCCAGGCCGCTCCAGGGATGTAGGGCAAGGAAAAGGGCATCACCGCTGCTGCAGTTGCGTTGGTGGTAGTGGGCGCCTCTGTGTTCGTCATCTTCCTCCCCCCCTAGTTACGCGTGGCCTACCTTCCGACGATCCTCTTCTGTAGGCCGCGGCTCCGCTGCTGCTGCTATGGACGAGGACCTGGCGTCGCGTCCTGATGACGTCAGCGTCGCTCTCTCTCCCTTCCAGGACCTTGCGCAGCGTCGGTGCGTAGGGCGGAGCTTCGGATCTCGCGCGGTTTTGATGTCCACGCCCCTCTTCTTCCCGCGCGGCGTCCTGAAGATGGCGTCCGATGGCGGGAAGCAGCTGCGGATGGCGGGAAGGCGGCAGAAGACGGCAGGAAACGGTCCAAGATGGCGTCCGATGGCGGGAATCGGCTCCGGATGGCGGGAAAAGACTCCGGACGGCGGGAAACTTTGCCACAGGTAAGTTATAAAAGTCTTTTTCAGGCACGCAGTACCCGGTGGTTGCGGGCACGAAATCCTGCCGACTACGCCAAAGCTGACTCGCCCCCTGGGCCGTGCGGTACTCGGATCCGGGCAATAGGGAGACGATGGGGGTAGTAGTGGCGACCCGGTTCCGTGGCTCAGGGTGGTCAGGCCAATGGTAGTCTGCTATGTTCTGCTGATAATGTCCGACTACGCCACCCATGGATTGCGGTTATTAGGAACCGCCGCTGCATGCAGACCGCTGGGGCTGATGAGGTGTGCAGCTAGGGTAGTGTGACTCTCCACGGGAAGAGTGCGGCCCCAGGGCAGTATAATGGATGTTGGGAGTGATGGTAGTGGGAGTCCCAGTGCTGATAGTGCTGGAGGAGCAAGGAGCACACAGACAACAGGTTGCAGTCTAGGGTCTTTACTAAACAGGTAAACTGACCCACAAACAGTCCCGGCTAGGAGGGGACCTGGATGTCTGAGAGCAACGGGGAAATTGGCCCTGGTCAGGGTGAGGGTGTAGGCCTACCGTGCTTTCTGCGCTCCTTCTGGCTATCTCCTCCTGATAGGGTAACAGCCCACGTTTCCGAGCTTTCCGTGTTTTCTCGCCTGTATGGCCTGCGACGTGGGTTCCTTTCTGCTCCCAGCCTTGTATGGCTTTACTGGTCCCTTCTGTTGTGGCAGGGCCTCCAGGCTTCTTAGGCCAAGGAATATACAGTCCCTTGCGGACTGGTTCTCTGCTGGGGGATGTGGAATCCTTCCAGCCTCAGACACCAAAGTCTGGTAGATTAAGTCTGTTATCTGCCAAGACAGGCTTGCTTCACCTCTTGTCTCTGGCTTGTGGCTCTCCTCCTGCCACACTTCCTCTTAGGTGCAGTGCAACTGTCTGTCCCTGCTCTGCTGAGACACGTCTCAGTCCTGAGACAGGTCATCTGGGTTCTCTTTAACCCTGCCCCCAGCACCAGCTTTTATAGGGGCAGCCTGCTCCCCCTACTGGCCTGAGACAGGAGGCATTGCATGCTAATGTTCCCCTGACTAGAGAACCTCCCCCCTGCTCTCAGACACAGCTTTAATTACACTTGTGGCATCCAGGCCAGGGTGACACATTCCCCCCTAGTGAAATTTAGTACTCCGGGACTAAACAGTAAACAAAGACAATATGCATAACAATAAAACATTAATAGACAGACGACGCACAAATTGAGTTCTTAAGGTCACAGTGTGGCCTGTAACCGGGTGTCCATATCACCAGCACAACGGGGAGCCTTAACCAGGTGGGGGTCTGTCCTACCCCAAGTCCTTCACAGTCTTAGTTCATTCCTGGGTTAGGCTCTGAACGCAGTCCATACAAGGTCCCGGTTATAAAAAGTCCATAACCTGTGAGTCCTTACGGTAGCTGCAAGAAACTGAAACAGAGTATTACCAAACATGCATGTAACTTTGCAAACAATTCAACATTTGGCAACAGGGTTATTTACAATTTTAGTACACTCTATATTCTCCAGCGAGCGGGTATCTGTCCCTTTGTGCTCCTGGTTGACCTACGTAGCCCACTGTCTGGTGGTGGACTGACTTGGCTTTCCCCACTAGCGTTAGGGGTGCAGCTACCAGCTGGGTGTACAGGTAGGGCAGGCAGCTGTCTGCGGGTCCTTTGGCTTACCGCAGGCATGGCAGGCTCACTGTCAGCAGAGGGTTGACTCTCCTGGGCTGCTGGTACAGGCTCTTCTGCCTCTGGAACTGCTTGCTCCTCTTCACCTTCCGGCTCTGGTGTTGGTTGTTGCTGTGCCGGTTGCAGGAAATGCAGGACAGGTACCACTATGGCATCATTTATGCGAGTCCAGGACTGAGGAAACTCTCCGAGAACGGTGCTGATCATTTCTTCCTTGTCCTCTGCGGGTTCAAGGTCACTCTGATCCTCTTCTGCACTACGGAGTTGCTCGGGGGCACCTTTTGAGATGGTCTCTGGAGACGACACTAGTGGTTTCTCCTCCGTCCTTGGTGATTACGCACACCTTTGGGTTGTCGTGGTCAGACTGCAGTACGGTGTAGGGTTCCCTTTCCCACTGGTCGTCCAACTTATGTAGCCTTCTTTTTCGCTTTAGGACTTGCTCACCAGGTTCTAGGGGACTAGCAGGGGCGTGTTGATTGAAGAGTCTTTCTTGCTTCTCTCTCACCTGGGCCAGGCTCTTCTCCACACTCTCCTGTACCTTCTTGTATTGCAGTTGCCTTTCCGTATCCCAGTCCGCATCCGGGGAGGTGTCCTCAGATATTAGGACTCCCATCTCCAGGTCTACGGGCAGCTTTCCTGGTCTAGCTCGCATCAGGTAAGCCGGGGTGCAGTTTGTAGCATTCACCGGGATATTGTTGTATAGGTCTATCAGGTCCGGCAGTTTTTCTGGCCACAGGCTGCGTTCCTCCAGGGGCAACGTCTTCAGGAGATCAATGACTATATTGTTCATCTTCTCACACATCCCGTTGGTTTGGGGGTGGTAAGGCGTTGTACGAATCTTCTTACAGCCATAGAGGTTGCAGAACTCCTGGAAGATTTCAGCCTCGAACGCTGGACCCTGGTCTGTCAGGACCTGTTCCGGATACCCGTGTGGACGGCAGAAATATTGCTGGAAGGCTCTGGCCGCTGTTTGGGCTGTCAAGTCCTTTACCGGGACCACCACTAGAAAACGGGAATAGTGGTCCACGATTGTCAGGGCATAGATGTATCCTGACCGGCTGGGAGCCAATTTGACATGGTCCAGAGCTACCAGCTCAAGAGGCTGCGTGGTGATGATGGGCCTCAAGGGTGTCTTCTGGCTGGCACGGTCCTTCCTCCTTAGGTGACAAGGGCCACAGTCTCTGCACCATTTTTCTACAGCTCCTCTCATGCCGACCCAAAAGAATCTTCCTCTTAGTAGGAACTCCAGTTTCTTCCAACCGAAGTGTCCCGCTCTGTCATGGTAAGCCCCCAGGACCATAGCTGCATCCCTCCTTGGGACCACGACTTGCCAGGTCAGCTCGTGCGTCCGGTGGTTGACAATCCTTCTGCACAACTTGCCTTCGTAGAGGAACAGCTTGCTCTTCTCCTTCCATAGCTGCTTGGCTTCCTCTGGGGCATCTGGATCTAAGCGGGCGTCTTCCCGGGTCAGCAGATCTTTCACCAGGCGGACTGCAGGGTCACTATCTTGGGTCTCGGCCCAGCTGTGGTGAGGTAGGGGATTCATCATCACAGTTGTTAGATCCTCCTCCTTCACGCGGTGAGAGTGTTGAGCGGCTCCATACCGGTGAAACGCGGGGAGTTCTACCTCCTCCAGCTCTTCTGGGTCTTCGTCACCTTCAGGTAAGTGAGGCATCCTTGATAGGGCGTCCGCGTTGGAGTTGGTTTTGCCTGCCCGGTAGTTGATCACGAAGTCATAGTTGGAGAGACGGGCCATCCACCGCTGTTCCAGGGCACCCAGTCTTGCATTGTCCAGGTGTGTCAACGGGTTGTTGTCCGTGTACACGGTGAACTTTGCGGAGGCCAGGTAATGCTTGAAGCGTTCCGTCACGGCCCACACCACCGCCAAGAATTCTAGCTTGAAGGAGCTGTAATTCTCCGGGTTCCTCTCGGTGGGCCTCAGCTTCCGGCTGGCGTATGCGATCACCCGTTCTCTGCCCTGTTGGTTTTGGGACAATACGGCTCCCAGTCCCACATTACTGGCATCTGTGTGGAGAATGAAAGGCTGGCCATAATCAGGGTAGGCCAGGATCTCATCCCCTGTGAGGGCCATCTTTAGCTGGCGGAAGGACTCCTCTTCCGGTTTATCCCACTTGAAGGGCGGTTTTTGCCTCCTGGACTTAGACTGTCCGATCAGGAGGTCCTGCATAGGAGCTGCCATCTTGGTGAACCCGGGGATGAATCTTCGGTAGTAGCCTACCAACCCGAGAAACTGTCTCACCTCTTTGATGTTCGAGGGGCTTGGCCAGCTCTTGATTGCCGTGACCTTGTCAGGGTCGGGGGCCACTCCTTCCGCGCTTACCACGTGCCCTAGGCACTGGACCTTTGGTTTCAGCAGGTGACACTTCGATGGTTTCACCTTCAGGCCATAGCCTGCCAGGGCTTCGAACACCTCGGCCAGGTGCTTCAGATGGTCCTCGTAGGTCTTCGAATAGACAATCACGTCGTCCAGGTAAAGGAGGACCGTCTCGAAGTTTCGGTGCCCTAGACAGCATTCCATCAGCCGCTGGAAGGTCCCTGGTGCGTTGCAGAGCCCGAAAGGCATGCAGTTGAATTCGCTCAGTCCCATCGGGGTGGTGAAGGCGGTCTTCTCCTTGTCAGCCTCTGCCACAGGAACCTGCCAGTACCCACTAGTAAGGTCCAAAGTAGAAAAGAAGTTAGCTGATTTTAGTGCGGCTAAAGACTCCTCTATTCTAGGCAGCGGATATGCGTCTTTGTGAGTGATACAGTTGATTTGTCTATAGTCGACGCACATTCTCATGGTGCCGTCTTTCTTTTTGACCAGAACCAAGGGGGCTGCCCAGGGGCTACAGCTGTCTCTAATAACCCCAGCTTCTTTCATCTCTCTTAGCATGCCCCTTGCGTTCTGATAATGTGCAGGAGGTACAGGTCTGTGCCTCTCTTTTATCGGTGGGTGGCTCCCTGTGGGGATGTGGTGTTCTATCCCCTTTACTCTGCCGAAGTCTAGCGGGTGCTTACTAAAGACTCTCTCGTACTCCTGTACCACCCGGTAGACTCCTTGTTTTTGGTGCAGGGGAGTGGAGTCAGCACCCACGTGGAGTTTCTGGCACCAGTCCTCCTTTTGTTTCTGGGAGCCATTACCCTCCGCCTGAGGAGATGGAGGCAAGGGTTCCACGGCCCTGATAGCTTTGTGTTCGACCACAAACAGCTTGGCGAGTGTAGCGTACCTGGGTAAGTGTACCTCCCTCTCCCCAATGTTGAGGATGCGGACGGGCACCCTCCCATGACGGACATCAACCACCCCCCGGGCTGTCAAAATGGTGGGCCTGCTGTCTGAGTACACGGGTTCTACCATGGCTTGGTAGTCTCTACCTCTCAACCCGATTGCAGTCCGACACCAGATCATCATTTCACTTTTGGGAGGCATGGAAATGGGGAATGGGTCACTCAGTCTTACGCTACCGATCTCACCACCAGACAGTTCTACCTGCTGCCGTCTCATCAGGGCCTTTATCTCCTTGTTGAGGACTCTCTGTTGGCTGGAACTAGCATTCACCGCCACCTGTTGTAAGATTACAATTACCTCTGAAAGACAATTTTCAATTACATTAGTACCCACAGTTATTTTAGGGTGACTTTCACGACGGTCAATGTCCACAATAATCACTCCCTGTGCCGGTAGTTCAACTTTACCAATCTTAATGGTCATCTCCTTGAACCCCATCTGCGGCACGGGTAAGCCATTACTGGCGATGATGCTCAAGTTACCGTCTGGATACCGTGTGATATCAGCATCAGTCCAATACTGCTTAAAAAGTACATAAGGGATAGTGGTTACTTGTGACCCAGTATCCAGCAAGGTGCTCATGGGGATACCGTCCAGCACCACGGGTAAAACCGGGCGCCCCCCAACGTACTTATTACGCCAATTGTAAGGGCCTGGTGATCTTATGCCTGGGGGTTGGCCCTCTGCCCCAGGTTGGACCCGTTTAAATTACAGTACCTGGAAATGTGTCCGGGCTGGTTGCATCGACGGAAAATGGGCTGTCCATCCTCTGCGTAGCGGTCTGTGGGCCTCCCTCGGAACGACGGGATCCTCCTCTGTCGACGCCATGGGACATCCTCCGGACTTGAAGCCAGCTCGATGGGTCTTGACGGGTCCACTTGCAACGCCTGGACGGTCCTGGTCAACGCCGCGACGCTCCTGGTCAGCTCCTGGACTTGTTGGTGCAGATCTTTCGACGGGGCTTGGTTCAGGGCCTGTGCATCAGCCTCCACGGAGTCCATAGAGGAGGGCGCCGCCTCCTGGTGGTAAGTGATAGCAGGGCGCCGGGGGTTTATAGCGCCACTGGTTGCAGATTCACGGAGCACCCTTATGGCCCTGTCCTTAAATTGGGCAAAGGTCAGGTCGAGGTTCTGAAAGAACATGAGGCGCAGTTGGGCCCTGTGGGCGCTAGACAGCAGACCTTCTATGAATTGTTCTGTTAGCAGCTTATCCGTTTCCTGCACACTGCCAGGGTCAGTTTGTTGAATAGCCCTCAAGGCTTCCTGCAGATTTAGGGCATAGTCTCTGATGCTGTCCTGTGCCCGCTGCTTACATCCATAGAACCTCATTTTAATCTCAGCGGAGGTACGTGTGTCAAAGGTACCCCGCAGCCGGGCCAGAATACCCTTCACAGTCCTTTTCTCCTCAGTGGGCCATGATTTTACCTCCCGCTGGGCTGCGCCAGTTAACTGCCCTGTTAATATGCTGACCTTCTGTTCCTCTGTCAGGGGGTAAACGTGGAAGAAACTGTATAGCCTTTCCTTGAAGTCAGTTAGGGCATGGGGCTCCCCTGAGTATTTGGTCAGCCAGGCCGCTCCAGGGATGTAGGGCAAGGAAAAGGGCATCACCGCTGCTGCAGTTGCGTTGGTGGTAGTGGGCGCCTCTGTGTTCGTCATCTTCCTCCCCCCCTAGTTACGCGTGGCCTACCTTCCGACGATCCTCTTCTGTAGGCCGCGGCTCCGCTGCTGCTGCTATGGACGAGGACCTGGCGTCGCGTCCTGATGACGTCAGCGTCGCTCTCTCTCCCTTCCAGGACCTTGCGCAGCGTCGGTGCGTAGGGCGGAGCTTCGGATCTCGCGCGGTTTTGATGTCCACGCCCCTCTTCTTCCCGCGCGGCGTCCTGAAGATGGCGTCCGATGGCGGGAAGCAGCTGCGGATGGCGGGAAGGCGGCAGAAGACGGCAGGAAACGGTCCAAGATGGCGTCCGATGGCGGGAATCGGCTCCGGATGGCGGGAAAAGACTCCGGACGGCGGGAAACTTTGCCACAGGTAAGTTATAAAAGTCTTTTTCAGGCACGCAGTACCCAGTGGTTGCGGGCACGAAATCCTGCCGACTACGCCAAAGCTGACTCGCCCCCTGGGCCGTGCGGTACTCGGATCCGGGCAACAGGGAGACGATGGGGGTAGTAGTGGCGACCCGGTTCCGTGGCTCAGGGTGGTCAGGCCAATGGTAGTCTGCTATGTTCTGCTGATAATGTCCGACTACGCCACCCATGGATTGCGGTTATTAGGAACCGCCGCTGCATGCAGACCGCTGGGGCTGATGAGGTGTGCAGCTAGGGTAGTGTGACTCTCCACGGGAAGAGTGCGGCCCCAGGGCAGTATAATGGATGTTGGGAGTGATGGTAGTGGGAGTCCCAGTGCTGATAGTGCTGGAGGAGCAAGGAGCACACAGACAACAGGTTGCAGTCTAGGGTCTTTACTAAACAGGTAAACTGACCCACAAACAGTCCCGGCTAGGAGGGGACCTGGATGTCTGAGAGCAACGGGGAAATTGGCCCTGGTCAGGGTGAGGGTGTAGGCCTACCGTGCTTTCTGCGCTCCTTCTGGCTATCTCCTCCTGATAGGGTAACAGCCCACGTTTCCGAGCTTTCCGTGTTTTCTCGCCTGTATGGCCTGCGACGTGGGTTCCTTTCTGCTCCCAGCCTTGTATGGCTTTACTGGTCCCTTCTGTTGTGGCAGGGCCTCCAGGCTTCTTAGGCCAAGGAATATACAGTCCCTTGCAGACTGGTTCTCTGCTGGGGGATGTGGAATCCTTCCAGCCTCAGACACCAAACTCTGGTAGATTAAGTCTGTTATCTGCCAAGACAGGCTTGCTTCGCCTCTTGTCTCTGGCTTGTGGCTCTCCTCCTGCCACACTTCCTCTTAGGTGCAGTGCAACTGTCTGTCCCTGCTCTGCTGAGACACGTCTCAGTCCTGAGACAGGTCATCTGGGTTCTCTCTAACCCTGCCCTCAGCACCAGCTTTTATAGGGGCAGCCTGCTCCCCCTACTGGCCTGAGACAGGAGGCATTGCATGCTAATGTTCCCCTGACTAGAGAACCTCCCCCCTGCTCTCAGACACAGCTTTAATTACACTTGTGGCATCCAGGCCAGGGTGACACATTCCCCCCTAGTGAAATTTAGTACTCCGGGACTAAACAGTAAACAAAGACAATATGCATAACAATAAAACATTAATAGACAGACGACGCACAAATTGAGTTCTTAAGGTCACAGTGTGGCCTGTGACCGGGTGTCCATATCACCAGCACAACGGGGAGCCTTAACCAGGTGGGGGTCTGTCCTACCCCAAGTCCTTCACAGTCTTAGTTCATTCCTGGGTTAGGCTCTGAACGCAGTCCATACAAGGTCCCGGTTATAAAAAGTCCATAACCTGTGAGTCCTTACGGTAGCTGCAAGAAACTGAAACAGAGTATTACCAAACATGCATGTAACTTTGCAAACAATTCAACATTTGGCAACAGGGTTATTTACAATTTTAGTACACTCTATATTCTCCAGCGAGCGGGTATCTGTCCCTTTGTGCTCCTGGTTGACCTACGTAGCCCACTGTCTGGTGGTGGACTGACTTGGCTTTCCCCACTAGCGTTAGGGGTGCAGCTACCAGCTGGGTGTACAGGTAGGGCAGGCAGCTGTCTGCGGGTGCTTTGGCTTACCGCAGGCATGGCAGGCTCACTGTCAGCAGAGGGTTGACTCTCCTGGGCTGCTGGTACAGGCTCTTCTGCCTCTGGAACTGCTTGCTCCTCTTCACCTTCCGGCTCTGGTGTTGGTTGTTGCTGTGCCGGTTGCAGGAAATGCAGGACAGGTACCACTATGGCATCATTTATGCGAGTCCAGGACTGAGGGAACTCTCCGAGAGCGGTGCTGATCATTTCTTCTTTGGCCTCTGCGGGTTCAAGGTCACTCTGATCCTCTTCTGCACTACGGAGTTGCTCAGGGCACCTTTTGAGATGGTCTCTGGAGACGACACTAGTGGTTTCTCCTCCGTCCTTGGTGATTACGCACACCTTTGGGTTGTCGTGGTCAGACTGCAGTACGGTGTAGGGTTCCCTTTCCCACTGGTCGTCCAACTTATGTAGCCTTCTTTTTCGCTTTAGGACTTGCTCACCAGGTTCTAGGGGACTAGCAGGGGCGTGTTGATTGAAGAGTCTTTCTTGCTTCTCTCTCACCTGGGCCAGGCTCTTCTCCACACTCTCCTGTACCTTCTTGTACTGCAGTTGCCTTTCCGTATCCCAGTCCGCATCCGGGGAGGTGTCCTCAGGTATTAGGACTCCCATCTCCAGGTCTACGGGCAGCTTTCCTGGTCTAGCTCGCATCAGGTAAGCCGGGGTGCAGTTTGTAGCATTCACCGGGATATTGTTGTATAGGTCTATCAGGTCCGGCAGTTTTTCTGGCCACAGGCTGCGTTCCTCCAGGGGCAACGTCTTCAGGAGATCAATGACTATATTGTTCATCTTCTCACACATCCCGTTGGTTTGGGGGTGGTAAGGCGTTGTACGAATCTTCTTACAGCCATAGAGGTTGCAGAACTCCTGGAAGATTTCAGCCTCGAACGCTGGACCCTGGTCTGTCAGGACCTGTTCCGGATACCCGTGTGGACGGCAGAAATATTGCTGGAAGGCTCTGGCCGCTGTTTGGGCTGTCAAGTCCTTTACCGGGACCACCACTAGAAAACGGGAATAGTGGTCCACGATTGTCAGGGCATAGATGTATCCTGACCGGCTGGGAGCCAATTTGACGTGGTCCAGAGCTACCAGCTCAAGAGGCTGCGTGGTGACGATGGGCCTCAAGGGTGTCTTCTGGCTGGCACGGTCCTTCCTCCTTAGGTGACAAGGGCCACAGTCTCTGCACCATTTCTCTACAGCTCCTCTCATGCCGACCCAAAAGAATCTTCCTCTTAGTAGGAACTCCAGTTTCTTCCAACCGAAGTGTCCCGCTCTGTCATGGTAAGCCCCCAGGACCATAGCTGCATCCCTCCTTGGGACCACGACTTGCCAGGTCAGCTCGTGCGTCCGGTGGTTGACAATCCTTCTGCACAACTTGCCTTCGTAGAGGAACAGCTTGCTCTTCTCCTTCCATAGCTGCTTGGCTTCCTCTGGGGCATCTGGATCTAAGCGGGCGTCTTCCTGGGTCAGCAGATCTTTCACCAGGCGGACTGCAGGGTCACTATCTTGGGTCTCGGCCCAGCTGTGGTGAGGTAGGGGATTCATCATCACAGTTGTTAGATCCTCCTCCTTCACGCGGTGAGAGTGTTGAGCGGCTCCATACCGGTGAAACGCGGGGAGTTCTACCTCCTCCAGCTCTTCTGGGTCTTCGTCACCTTCAGGTAAGTGAGGCATCCTTGATAGGGCGTCCGCGTTGGCGTTGGTTTTGCCTGCCCGGTACTTGATCACGAAGTCATAGTTGGAGAGACGGGCCATCCACCGCTGTTCCAGGGCACCCAGTCTTGCATTGTCCAGGTGTGTCAACGGGTTGTTGTCCATGTACACGGTGAACTTTGCGGAGGCCAGGTAATGCTTGAAGCGTTCCGTCACGGCCCACACCACCGCCAAGAATTCTAGCTTGAAGGAGCTGTAATTCTCCGGGTTCCTTTCGGTGGGCCTCAGCTTCCGGCTGGCGTATGCGATCACCTGTTATCTGCCCTGTTGGTTTTGGGACAATACGGCTCCCAGTCCCACATTACTGGCATCTGTGTGGAGAATGAAAGGCTGGCCATAATCAGGGTAGGCCAGGATCTCATCCCCTGTGAGGGCCATCTTTAGCTGGCGGAAGGACTCCTCTTCCGGTTTATCCCACTTGAAGGGCGGCTTTTGGCTCCTGGACTTAGACTGTCCGATCAGGAGGTCCTGCATAGGAGCTGCCATCTTGGTGAACCCGGGGATGAATCTTCGGTAGTAGCCTACCAACCCGAGAAACTGTCTCACCTCTTTGATGTTCGAGGGGCTTGGCCAGCTCTTGATTGCCGTGACCTTGTCAGGGTCGGGGGCCACTCCTTCCGCGCTTACCACGTGCCCTAGGTACTGGACCTTTGGTTTCAGCAGGTGACACTTCGATGGTTTCACCTTCAGGCCATAGCCTGCCAGGGCTTCGAACACCTCGGCCAGGTGCTTCAGATGGTCCTCGTAGATCTTCGAATAGACGATCATGTCGTCCAGGTAAAGGAGGACCGTCTCGAAGTTTCGGTGCCCTAGACAGCATTCCATCAGCCGCTGGAAGGTCCCTGCTGCGTTGCAGAGCCCGAAAGGCATGCAGTTGAATTCGCTCAGTCCCATCGGGGTGGTGAAGGCGGTCTTCTCCTTGTCAGCCTCTGCCACAGGAACCTGCCAGCACCCGCTAGTAAGGTCCAAAGTAGAAAAGAAGTTAGCTGATTTTAGTGCGGCTAAAGACTCCTCTATTCTAGGCAGCGGATATGCGTCTTTGTGAGTGATACGGTTGATTTGTCTATAGTCGACGCACATTCTCATGGTGCCGTCTTTCTTTTTGACCAGAACCAAGGGGGCTGCCCAGGGGCTACAGCTGTCTCTAATAACCCCAGCTTCTTTCATCTCTCTTAGCATGCCCCTTGCGTTCTGATAATGTGCAGGGGGTACAGGTCTGTGCCTCTCTTTTATCGGTGGGTGGCTCCCTGTGGGGATGTGGTGTTCTATCCCCTTTACTCTGCCGAAGTCTAGCGGGTGCTTACTAAAGACTCTCTCGTACTCCTGTACCACCCAGTAGACTCCTTGTTTTTGGTGCAGGGGAGTGGAGTCAGCACCCACGTGGAGTTTCTGGCACCAGTCCTCCTTTTGTTTCTGGGAGCCATTACTCTCCGCCTGTGGAGATGGAGGCAAAAGTTCCACGGCCCTGATAGCTTTGTGTTCGACCACAAACAGCTTGGCAAGTGTAGCGTACCTGGGTAAGTGTACCTCCCTCTCCCCAATGTTGAGGATGCGGACGGGCACCCTCCCATGACGGACATCAACCACCCCCCGGGCTGTCAAAATGGTGGGCCTGCTGTCTGAGTACACGGGTTCTACCATGTCTTGGTAGTCTCTACCTCTCAACCCGATTGCAGTCCGACACCAGATCATCATTTCACTTTTGGGAGGCATGGAAATGGGGAATGGGTCACTCAGTCTTACGCTACCGATCTCACCACCAGACAGTTCTACCTGTTGCCGTCTCATCAGGGCCTTTATCTCCTTGTTGAGGATTCTCTGTTGGCTGGAACTAGCATTCACCGCCACCTGTTGTAAGATTACAATTACCTCTGAAAGACAATTTTCAATCACGTTAGTACCCACAGTTATTTTAGGGTGACTTTCATGACGGTCAATGTCCACAATAATCACTCCCTGTGCCGGTAGTTCAACTTTACCAATCTTAATGGTCATCTCCTTGAACCCCATCTGCGGCACGGGTAAGCCATTACTGGCGATGATGCTCAAGTTACCGTCTGGATACCGTGTGATATCAGCATCAGTCCAATACTGCTTAAAAAGTACATAAGGGATAGTGGTTACTTGTGACCCAGTATCCAGCAAGGCGCTCATGGGGATACCGTCCAGCACCACGGGTAAAACCGGGCGCCCCCCAACGTACTTATTACGCCAATTGTAAGGGCCTGGTGATCTTATGCCTGGGGGTTGGCCCTCTACCCCAGGTTGGACCCGTTTAAATTACAGTACCTGGAAATGTGTCCGGGCTGGTTGCATCGACGGCAAATGGGCTGTCCATCCTCTGCGTAGCGGTCTGTGGGCCTCCCTCGGAACGACGGGATCCTCCTCTGTCGACGCCATGGGACATTCTCCGGACTTGAAGCCAGCTCGATGGGTCTTGACGGGTCCACTTGCAACGCCTGGACGGTCCTGGTCAACGCCGCGACGCTCCTGGTCAGCTCCTGGACTTGGTGGTGCAGATCTTTCGACGGGGCTTGGTTCAGGGCCTGTGCATCAGCCTCCACGGAGTCCATAGAGGAGGGCGCCGCCTCCTGGTGGTAAGTGATAGCATGGCGCCGGGGGTTTATAGCGCTACTGGTTGCAGATTCACGGAGCACCCTTATGGCCCTGTCCTTAAATTGGGCAAAGGTCAGGTCGGGGTTCTGAAAGAACATGAGGCGCAGTTGGGCCCTGTGGGCGCTAGACAGCAGACCTTCTATGAATTGTTCTGTTAGCAGCTTATCCGTTTCCTGCACACTGCCAGGGTCAGTTTGTTGAATAGCCCTCAAGGCTTCCTGCAGATTTAGGGCATAGTCTCTGATGCTGTCCTGTGCCCGCTGCTTACATCCATAAAACCTCATTTTAATCTCAGCGGAGGTACGTGTGTCAAAGGTACCCCGGAGCCGGGCCAGAATACCCTTCACAGTCCTTTTCTCCTCAGTGGGCCATGATTTTACCTCCCGCTGGGCTGCGCCAGTTAACTGCCCTGTTAATATGCTGACCTTCTGTTCCTCTGTCAGGGGGTAAACGTGGAACAAACTGTATAGCCTTTCCTTGAAGTCAGTTAGGGCATGGGGCTCCCCTGAGTATTTGGGCAGCCAGGCCGCTCCAGGGATGTAGGGCAAGGAAAAGGGCATCACCGCTGCTGCAGCTGCGTTGGTGGTAGTGGGCGCCTCTGTGTCTGTCATCTTCCTACTCCCCTAGTTACGCGTGGCCTACCTTCCGACGATCCTCTTCTGTAGGCCGCGGCTCCGCTGCTGCTGCTATGGACGAGGACCTGGCGTCGCGTCCTGATGACGTCAGCGTCGCTCTCTCTCCCTTCCAGGACCTTGCGCAGCGTCGGTGCGTGGGGCGGAGCTTCGGATCTCGCGCGGTTTTGACGTCCACGCCCATCTTCTTCCCGCGCGGCGTCCTGAAGATGGCGTCCGATGGCGGGAAGCAGCTGCGGATGGTGGGAAGGCGGCAGAAGACGGCGGGAAACGGTCCAAGATGGCGTCCGATGGCGGGAATCGGCTCCGGATGGCGGGAAACGACTCCGGATGGCGGGAAACTTTGCCACAGGTAAGTTACAAAAGTCTTTTTCAGGCACGCAGTACCCGGTAGTTGCAGGCACGAAATCCTGCCGACTACGCCAAAGCTGACTCGCCCCCTGGGCCGTGGGGCACTCGGATCCGGGCAATAGGGAGACGATGGGGGTAGTAGTGGCGACCCGGTTCCGTGGCTCAGGGTGGTCAGGCCAATGGTAGTCTGCTATGTTCTGCTGATAATGTCCGACTACGCCACCCGTGGATTGCGGTTATTAGGAACCGCCGCTGCATGCAGACCGCTGGGGCTGATGAGGTGTGCATCTAGGGTAGTGTGACTCTCCATGGGAAGAGTGCGGCCCCAGGGCAGTATAATGGATGTTGGGAGTGATGGTAGTGGGAGTCCCAGTGCTGATAGTGCTGGAGGAGCAAGGAGCACACAGACAACAGGTTGCAGTCCAGGGTCTTTACTAAACAGGTAAACTGACCCACAAACAGTCCCGGCTAGGAGGGGACCTGGATGTCTGAGAGCAACGGGGAAATTGGCCCTGGTCAGGGTGAGGGTGTAGGCCTACCGTGCTTTCTGCGCTCCTTCTGGCTATCTCCTCCTGATAGGGTAACAGCCCACGTTTCCGAGCTTTCCGTGTTTTCTCGCCTGTATGGCCTGCGACGTGGGTTCCTTTCTGCTCCCAGCCTTGTATGGCTTTACTGGTCCCTTCTGTTGTTGCAGAGCCTCCAGGCTTCTTAGACCAAGGAATATACAGTCCCTTGCGGACTGGTTCTCTGCTGGGGGATGTGGAATCCTTCCAGCCTCAGACACCAAACTCTGGTAGATTAAGTCTGTTATCTGCCAAGACAGGCTCTCTTCGCCTCTTGTCTCTGGCTTGTGGCTCTCCTCCTGCCACACTTCCTCTTAGGTGCAGTGCAACTGTCTGTCCCTGCTCTGCTGAGACACGTCTCAGTCCTGAGACAGGTCATCTGGGTTCTCTCTAACCCTGCCCTCAGCACCAGCTTTTATAGGGGCAGCCTGCTCCCCCTACTGGCCTGAGACAGGAGGCATTGCATGCTAATGTTCCCCTGACTAGAGAACCTCCCCCCTGCTCTCAGACACAGCTTTAATTACACTTGTGGCATCCAGGCCAGGGTGACACACATGTACACTTACACTACACACGTGGTCAAAACTGTTGGTACCCCTCGTTTAATGAAAGAAAAACCCACAATGGTCACAGAAATAACTTGAATCTGACAAAAGTAATAATAAATTAAAAATCTATGAAAATGAACAAATGAAAGTCATACATTGCTTTTCTGCTTCCACAGAATAAAAAAAATAAAATAAACTGATGAAACAGGCCTGGACAGAAATGATGGTTCTTCTTAACTTTATATTTTGCTGAACAACCTTTTGAGGCAATCACTGCAATCAAACGACTCCTGTAACTGTCAATGAGACTTCTGCACCTCTCCACAGGTATTTTGGCCACTCCTCATGAGCAAACTGCTCCAGTTGTCTCATGGTTGAAGGTTGCCTTTTCCAGACGTCATGTTTCAGCTCTTTCCAAAGATGCTCAATAGGATTTAGGTCAGGGCTCATAGAAGGTCACTTCAGAATAGTCCAATGTTTTCCTCTTAGCCATTGTTGGGTGTTTTTAGCTGTGTGTTTTGGGTCATAATACTGTTGCAAGACCCATGACCTGCGACTGAGACCACGCTTTCTGACACTGAGCAGCACATTTCTCTCTAGAATCCCTTGATAGTCTTGAGATTTCATTGTATCCTGCACAGATTCAAGACACCCTGTGCCAGATGCGGCAGACCAGCCCCAAAACATAAAAGAGACTCCTCCATGTTTCACAGTAGGGACAGTGTTCTTATCTTGATATGCTTCATTTTTCCATCTGTGAACATAGATCTGATGTGCCTTGCCAAAAACTTCCATTTTTGTCTCATCTGTCCATAGGGCATTCTCCTAAAAGCTTTGTGACTTGTGAACATGTAGTTTGGCAAATTCCAGTCTGGCTTTTTTATGATTTTTTTTCAACAATGGTGTACTCCTTGGTCGTCTCCCATGAAGTCCACTTTAGATCAAACAACGACGGATGGTGCGATCTGACACTGATGTTCCTTGAGCTTGAAGTTCACCTTTAATCTCTTTAGAAGTTTTCCTGGGCTCTTTTGTTACCATTCATATTATTCGTCTCTTTGATTTGTTATCAATTTTCCTCCTGCGGCCACGTCCAGGGAGGTTGGCTACAGTCCCATGGATCTTAAATTTCTGAATAATATGTGCAACTGTAGTTACAGGAACATCAAGCTGCTTGGAGATGGTCTTATAACCTTTACCTTTAACATGCTTGTCTATAATTTTCTTTCTAATCTCCTGAGACAACTCTTTCCTTTGCTTCCTTTGGTCCATGTTGAGTGTGGTACACACCATGTCACCAAACAGCACAGTGAGTATCTGTAGCCCTATATACAGGCCCACTGACTGATTACAAGATTGTCGACACCTGTGATGCTAATTAGTGGACACAACTTGATTTAATATGTCCCTTTTGTCACATTATTTTCAGGGGTACCATCATTTCTGTCCAGGCCTATTTCAAGAGTTTAATTTTTTTTAAATTCTGTGGAAGCAGGGTTGAAAAGCAATGTCTGTCTTTCATTTGTTCATTTTCATCGATTTTTAATTTATTATTACTTTTGTCAGATTCAAGTTTTTTCTGTGACCATTGTGGGTTTTTCTTTCATTAAACGAGGGGTACCAACAATTTTGACCACGTGTGTATATAGTATATACAGAGCTCCTGTGTATGTCACTGGTGATCACTGTATTACCTATACACTATATACAGAGCTCCTGTCTATAATGTCACTGGTGATCACTGTGTTACCTGTACACTGACACTATATACAGAGCTCCTGTGTATAATGTCGCTGGTGGTAATAACAGTGTTGTTAGTTTTGTGGTTTTGTATTCATGATCAGTACTGTAGTATTTGGTCACCTTGGGGTGGTAATATATGGTCTGGTCATAGTTTGGCCATATTTGTTCCTTGTATGTGGTATTATTCAGTCACTATGTAGTGGTAATATGTGATCTAGTCAAGGTGTGGCGATATTTGTCCCTTTTGTATGTGGTATTATTGGTGTTGATATAGTGGACTGTGCTGTGTATGGCGGTCATTTTGTTCTCGCTGATCTTAACTAGGAAAAGATTTTTTTCCATTAGGCCACAGCCCCACCATCAGTATTTGGTCAGTATTTTTCTCAGGAGTGGGTGCCGAAACCAGGAATGGTTGATAAATGCAGAATTGGTGACTTGTTTCTATTATACCTTTTCTCTGATTGTTCATCACCTGTTTTGGCTCCCACTCCTGAGAAAAAATACTGACTGGATACTGACCGAATACTGATAGTAGGGCCGTGGCCTTAGCGATTAAATACTTGGACCAGAGCGGCAGAGATGCACTTACAGGGGTTCTCCGGTGAAAACAAGTAATCACCTCTCCACAGGATCAGTGATAATATTGATTGGTGGGGGTCTGACTGCTTGCACACACCGGCAGAATGTGGAGCTTTTCTCCCCATTAGACTGGAGCGGCATGTGAGATGCGACCACTGATCCATTCATTCTCTCAGTGGCTGTGAGCGCTGCTCTTTTTTGCAAGTCTCTAAGAGAATGAATAGAGCTGCGGTCAGACGTCCCACCTGCCGCAGCATTTTAAAATAGGGATAAGTGTTCTGTCAGGGATAAAACTTCCCCATTCTTCCGATAGGTGCGTTTTCCAATGTTCGGACACAAATGCTCAATAAGTGATCACCTATCCTGTAGAGCCCATGGATCGGTGATAACTTGTTTTAACTAGTGTTGAGCGAGTATGTTCTGTCCGAGTATGCTCGGGCCGAGCGCCGAGTATTTACAGCTGCTCGGTGATATGGTTGAATCGCTCCCGTGTGCATGATTTGCAACTGTTTGACAGCTTTAACCCCTTAACGACATGTCACGTATTAGTACGCGCATGTCGTTATCCTCCGGTTCAGTGAGGGCTCCGGCGCTGAGCCCGCACTGAACCAAGCACATGTCAGCTGATTCTTACAGCTGACATGTGCCCGCAACAGGCGCGGGTGGAATTGCTATGAGCGCCATCTAGTGGTCGGTGCTCATAGGACAGGACCATTTCTGCTGCATACAGGGGATCTGCTGGTTCCCTGTATGTAGCAGAGGTGATCGGACAGTTGCTGCTTCAAGTCTCCTATGTAGAGTACAGAAGCAAGCAAAAAGTGAAAAAAAAAGTTTTAAAAAATATGAAAAAAAATAAAAAAATTTAAAAGTTTAAATCACCCCCCTTTCGCCCCATTCAAAATAAAATCATAAAATAAACCCCACATACACATATTTGGTATTGCCGCGTTCAGAATCGCCTGATCTATCAATATAAAAATAGAATTAATGCGATCGGTAAATGGCGTAATGAGAAAAAAATTCTAAACGCCAGAATTACGTTTTTTTGGTCACCGTAAAATTGCAATAAAATGCAATAACGGACGATCAAAACATCGGATCTACCCCAAAATAGCATCTATAAAAACTTCAGCTCGGTTCACAAAAAATAAGCCCTCACCCTGCCCCAGATCCCGAAAAATGGAGACGCTACGGGTCTCGGAAAATGGCACCATTTTTTTTTTTTTTTTACCAAACTTTGGATTTTTTTTTCATCACTTAAATAAAAAAGAACCTATACATGTTTGGTGTCTACGAGCTCTTAATGACATGGAGAATAATAATGGCAGGTCAGTTTTAGCATTCAGTGAACGTGGTAAAAAAAATAAAAAAAAACCTCAGTGGTATTGCACTTTTTTTGCAATTTCACGGCGCTTGGAATTTTTTTCCCGTTTTCCCGTACACGGCATGGTAAAACTAGTAATGGCGTTGAAAAGTACAACTCGTCCCGCAAAAAATAAGCCCTAACATGGCCATATTGACTAAAAAATAAAAACGCTATGGCTCTGGGAACAAGTGGAGCAAAAAGCGAAAATGCAAAAACGGAAAATGCTCCGCGGCTTAAGGGGTTAATACATGTGAGGAATGTCTATTTCTTACACATTCCTCACATGTATTAAAACCGTCAAACAGTCGCAAATCATGCACACGGGAGCGATTCAACCATATCACCGAGCAGCTATAAATACTCGGAGCTCGGCCCGAGCATACTCGCCGAAAGGGTTAACAGAACATACTCGCTCAACACTAGTTTTAACCAAAGAAGCCCTTTAATGCAAACATGTCCATCCCAGTTAGAGTGTCGCCCAGTAGATGTGCAGGAGCCGCCAGTCAATGCTCCACTATAACAGCGAGAGCGGATAACAGATATTTGCATCTTGCTGTAGGTGGGCCCCTAGAGTTAATTTCCCCTGTGGGCCCCAGACACCGCAGTCCGACCCTGGTCATCAATATCAGATCGGTGAGGTTCCAACACACGGCCCCCTCACCAATAAGACAGCAGCTGGAAATACTCAGCGTAGAGAGCCCAAACAGCACAGCGCTGTACACTGTGTAGTGGCCGATCTTGGTACTGCAGCTCCTATTGAAATGATTGTGAGCTGAGCTGTAGTACCTGAAACCAGCCATTGCACAGTGTGCGGAGCTGTGCTATTCCAGCTCTTAACACTGTGTACATCATCTTGCAGAAGTAGCTGATGTCTGGGGATTTCAGGTGTCAGACCCCCACTAATCACTGTATGAGTTCTGCTCTACTCCTTTATTAAAGGGGTGGTCTTGTGTTCCTCTCATCAGAAGCTGAAGATTTACAGTTCTGGCCGGTGGCTTGGCTGAGCCGCTTGTCTGAATTGTGCCCTCTTGCATTCTGCGGGCAGAGGCGGCTTTGCCTCTGCAGAATGGGACAGGCACAGGGGCACTGAAGTCCACCAGTCTGCAAGTGAGCGCTTCTTGCCAAGGAGACCGGCCACTTCTCAGGTGGTCAGTAACCATAGCAATGAGCTGTACACTGCAGAATTAAAAATCTTTTCCTTCTTGAGAACAGAGAAGATTTTGAATAAGAAGGAAATTGCAAAGTTTCTTGTTTTTACAAGCTCTTTGCAATCTTAGCCTTTTAATACATTCATTTTATTTAGTTATATATTTATTTTACTCTCTTATATAGCGCCGTTAGATTTTGTAGCACCTTACAGACATTATCATCACTGTCCCCATTGGGGCTCACAATATGAATTCCCTATCAGTATGTCTTTGGAGTGTGGGAGGAAACCGGAGAACCCGGAGGAAACCCACACAAACACAGGGAGAACATACAAACTCCTTGCAGATGTTGTCCTTGCTATTATATGAACCCAGCCCCACAGCGTTAATCATTGACCCACCATGTTGCCCACATTCCTCGGCTTTTTTAAGATTTTCTGCAATGAATAAGAACACTGAAGAAAATCTAGATTGATCAACATTTCCTATCACAAATGCAGTTGCTGCAAAACTTGTCCATAGTCCTGTTCCCAGCTGAAAATTGGATACAATTGTATCTTGTGTAGACAATGCTCTGTGAGCTAAATAGCCGGGATCCACTGCTACAAGGCAGGAAACAGACAGATTCTGCTGATGGGTTCTGCTCCCAGAGCATTATTCAGCCTGGACATCTCAGCTCAGAGCAAAACCAGCTATAAGGCTGTGTGCACACCTAGCAGATTTGATGCAGAGCGTTTTTGCCTCTCTCATGCAGATTTACATGCGTTTTTTCTGCTAGAGAGAAGCGTTTTCACATGCATTTTTTCAAGCAATTTTCCAAGCAATTTTGAGCATCACTTGGAAAAGTGCTTGACAAGTTGATCACACAATATAAATCGATGCAACCGACATGGATCTATAATGTGTGAACAACTTAGATGCTTTAAATGCAGCATCTATAGTAAAAAAAAGAATCAAAACGTTAATAAATAAAAAAAAACAACGGTATATTCACCTCTCCGGCGGTCCCCGGTCTGCTCTCCGGTCTCTTCCGGTCTGCTCCCGGCCGCGTCTTCTCTCTTCAGCGTCCTGCAGTGTACGGTCAGGACCTGCGGTGACGTCATTTAGTCAGCTGATGGCCACGCGACCATCACCTGATGCCGACGTCAGCGGTCATGCGACCATCACCTGACTAAATGACGTCAGCGCAGGTCCTGACAGTACAGACAGCAGACCGGAGGAGACCGGAGAGCAGACCGGGGGCCGCCGGAGAGGTGAATATACAGGTTTTGTTTGTTTTTAACTTTTTTATTTCTTTTTTTCACCGCGTGGTAGCCGGGATGAAGAGGAGTTGTAGTCTCGTCTTCCTCCCAGATACCACACGCATCGCGAATAAGCTTCAGCGTAATCGCAGTAGAAATGGTCATGCTGCGTTTTGCAAAGTAATGCGAATTCGGCGCGCAAATTAGCGCATCATGTGCACAGCACATCCGAATTCACATGGCTTTGCATGGCAGACTGTTTTACAAGCGTTTTTGCGGCCGTAAAAACGCCGCAAAAACGCTACAAAAACGCTACGTGGGCACATAGCCTAAGGCTGTGTGCCCACGACGCGTATTTTAAGCGTTTCCGCATGGCAAAAACGCTGCAGAAACGCTTAAACACGCATGTTAGAAGGTCTGCCATGTTCCCCAATGATAGTCCGCATGTGCTGTGCACATGCTGCGGAAATTTCCGCTGCGGATTATCATTGCGGAAAAAAACGCAGCACTACCAATTATTTTGCGGAAGCGCAGCGTTTTCCTGGCCATTGACTTGCATTGGAACGCATGGATTCCGCTTCACTAGATAAGCACATGCGGAATACATGCGTTCAATGTGCGGATGGTACCCGGGTGTGGAGGATGGGAGACTCTCCTCCGGACCCGGGTACCATAGAACCTGTCAAAATAAAGAATAAAATAAAAAATAAATGTTATATTTACCTTCTGACGGCCCCCGCTGCGCTCATCCTCCCATGTCGGCAGCTCGCGATGGACTGAAGGACCAGCGCTGACGTCATAGTCATGTGACGGCAGGTCCTTCAGTGTACCGCGATCTGCCGGCAGCTAGGACGGAGCGAAGCGAGACTGCGGGGGCCATCGGAAGTTAAGTAGAGATTTATTTTTTTATTTTTAACCAGTCGTTGGGGTCACACTATATAAATCCATGCCGTTTTCATGGATTTCTATAGTGTGACCAAGTTGACAAGCACTTTCCAAGTGATGCTAAAATCGCTTGTAAAGCGCTTGACAACCCGCATGTGGAAATGCATGTGAAGAACGCTCCACTTCTGCATGTCCCTGGCAGGAAAAACGCATGTACAATCCGCATATACAATCCGCATGTACAATCCGCATATACAATCCGCATGTACAATCCGCGTGTACAATCCGCATATACAATCCGCATGTACAATCCGCATGTACAATCCGCGTGTACAATCCGCGTGTACAATCCGCATATACAATCCGCATGTACAATCCGCGTGTACAATCCGCATATACAATCCGCATGTACAATCCGCGTGTACAATCCGCATATACAATCCGCATGTACAATCCGCGTGTACAATCCGCGTGTACAATCCGCGTGTACAATCCGCATGTACAATCCGCATGTACAATCCGCATGTACAATCCGCATGCGTTTTTTCTGCCAGGGAGATGCAGAAACGCTCAGGAAAAATCCGGAGCTTTTGTGCATCGTGGGCACATAGCCTAAGTCTCTGCATTTGTCTGCTTACACATCTGTACATTTCTGAACACATTCAGCAAAAATTGCAGTACATTTGTTAAAATTGGGCATATAGCATACTATAGGTGCTTCTCACAAAATTAGAATATCATCAAAAAGTTAATTTATTTCAGTTCTTCAATACAAATAGTAAAACTCATATTATATAGAGTCATTACAGACAGAGTGATCTATTTCAAGTGTTTATTTCTGTTAATGCTATTATCTCAGTAAATTAGAATACTTTATAACACCAGCTTGAAAAATGTTTTTAAAATCTGAAATGTTATCCTACTGAAATGTATGTTCAGTAAATGCCCTCAATACTTGGTCGGGGCTCCTTTTGCATCAATTACTGCATCAATGCGGCAATGTGGCATGGAGGCGATCAGCCTGTGACACTGCTGAGGTGTTATGGAAGCCCAGGTGGCTTTGATAGAAGCCTTCAGCTCGTCTGCATTGTTGGGTCTGGGGTCTCTCATCTTTCTCTTGACAATACCCCATAGATTCTCTATAATAGATTCTCTATGGGGTTAAGGTCAGGTGAGTTTACTGCCAATCAAGCACAGTGATACTGTTGTGTAAACCAGGTATTGGTACTTTTGGCCGTGTGGACAGGGGCCAAGTCCTGCTGGAAAATGACATTTCCATCTCCATAAAGCTTGTCGGCAGAGGGAAGCATGAAGGGCTCTACAATGTCCTGGTAGACGGGTGCGCTGACTTTGGTCTTGATAAAACACAGTGGACCTACACCAGCAGATGACATGGCTCCCCAAACCATCACCGATTGTGGAAACTTCACACGAGACCTCAAGCAGCTTGGATTGTGGCCTCTCCACTCTTCCTCCAGACTCTGGGACCTTGATTTCCAAATTAAATGCAAAATTTACTTTCATCGGAAAACAACACCTTGGACCACTGAGCAACAGTCCAGGTGTTTTTCTCCTTGGCCCAGGTAAGATGCTTCTGGCGCTGTCTATTGGTCATGAGTGGCTCGACACAAGGAATGTGACACTTGTAGCCCATGTCCTGGATACGTCTGTGTGTGGTGGCTCTTGAAGCAATGACTCCAGCAGCAGTCCACTCCTTGTGAATCTTCCCCAAATGTTTGAATGGCCTTTCCTTAACAATCTTTTCAAGGCTGCGGTTATCCCGGTTGCTTGTGCACCTCTTCCTACCACACTTTTTCTTTCCACTCAACTTTCCATAAATATGCTTGGATACAGCACTCTGTTAACAGCCAGCTTCTTTAGCAATGACCTTTTGTGGTTTACACTCCTTGTGGAGTGTGTCAATGACTGCCTTCTGGACATCTGTCAAGTCATCAGTCTTCCCCATGATTGTGGAGCCTACTGAAACAGACAAAGGGACCTTTTTAAATGTGTAAGAAGCCTATTCAGGTGTTTTTTGTTAATTATTCTAATTTACTGAGATAATGACTTTTGTGTTTTCATTGGCTGTAAGCCATCATTATCAACATTAACAGAAATAAACACTTGAAATAGATCACTCTGTAATGACTCTGTATAATATATGAGTTTCACTTTTTGGATTGAAGAACTGAAATAAATAAACTTTTTGATGATATTCTAATTTTGTGAGAAGCACCTGTATGTTTGATGCATCTCATTAGCTAAGCTCAACCTCTTCCTTGCTTCACCTCAATTTGAGCCATAAATTGTGATATTTCATTTTGGTGCATTTTATGACTCCTTTTTGTCACACTTTTCTCATAACTATTTTTTTTATAACTGAGGGAAAATAACAAAATCTTATTTGTTGTACTCAAGTTTTCACAGAAACATCTGATAAAGTGTTGACTTATTTTTCTGGGTTAAACTCTTCCTTTTGGCCCTCTATATATTTGAGTTTGACAGCCCTGATGTAGATGGATGATGATGTGGCAAGAAGGGGCAGAGGGGCAGAGCCTCCTGGCTCTCAGCTTCGCTCTCCACTGCTCACAGGAGACAGCAGTTACTTCACAAATGTAACTGATAGAAAAGATGTCACGTAAGAGGGGGTCAGGGGAGCGATGTGCTGCAGGAGGGGGAAGATTAGCCAGGGGAGTGGTGTGCTGCAGGAAGAGGAGGATTAGGCAGGGAGCGCTGTGCTGCAGGAAGAGGAGGATTAGGCAGGGGAGTGATGTAATGCAGGAGGGGGAGGCTTAGGCAGGGAAGCGATGTGCTGCAGGAAGAGGTGGCTTATGCAGGGGAGTGATGTAATGCAATAGGAGAGGATTAGGCAGGGAGCGATATGCTGCAGGAAGTGCAGGATTTGGCAGTGGGCGATGTGGTGCAAGAGGGGATTTGGCAGTGGGTGATGTGGTGCAGGAAGGGGGAGATTTAGAAAGGGCACAATGTGCTGCAAGGAGGGGAGGATTAGACGGGAGCAATGTGCCGCAAGAGGGGGAGGTTTAGACAGTGGAGCGATGTGCTGCAGTAGGTGGAGGATTTGGCTGTGGGCGATGTGGTGTAAGAGGGGATTTTGCAGTGGGCAATGTGGTGCAGGAAGGGGGAGATTTAGAAAGGGAACAATGTGCTGCAAGGAGGGGAGGATTAGACGGGACCAATGTGCCGCAAGAGGGGGAGGTTTAGACAGGGGAGCGATCTGCTGCAGGAGTGGGAGAATTAAGCGGTGAGAAATATGCTGCAGGACGGGGAGGGATAGGCAGGGGAGCAATGTGCTGCAGGTGAAAGCAGAATCTGTGACTACAGCCCAGTGTTTAAGGTTTATTGGAGCCTGTCTTTTATATATTTTATTGTTTTTTTTCTGACAAAACTGCATAACATCTGACATGAAGTCCGCTTAGCAGTCACTGTCCCTGTAGATTGTTACTGTCCAGGTTCACCGAGGTCTCTTTTTGTTTTTAGTGCCAATCTGACAGCAGTGAAGGTTCCGCTGATAATGGCGGTCGGGTTCCGAATAGAATGTTCATGTCTGTTCTCATTGTAGTAACATCACGGAATATGCTAATTTCTTCTGACCACACCCGATGACTGAATAAAGGCGCCTCACCCACTTGTCTATGTCATCACTTTGTGGTGTCACAATGATCTAAGGGGATAAAAAAACGCTCCTGGCAGCTTTACAGTCGTCCCTTCGTGTTAAAGGAGCAGGATGATAGAGCCGCACCATGCCAGCCAGAAGAAAAGAAAGTGGAGCCCTTCAAGATGATGAAGCAAGAAAGCAGACTGTGGAAGGCCATCCAGGACCAAGAGCATCATGAGGGCCTGGTAACGTATACTACACAACTGTTCTGTATATGCTCATGCCATGTAAACCTATGGTGGCCGATTCATCAAGGCTGGTGGATTTCTATACCAGCATTCATGAAGCGCCTATTGGAGGAACGTGCACCAAATTCATTAAAAAGACTAAACCTCTTAATGAACTTGACTCATCCTTAAAGGGGTTGTTCCCTTTCAATAAATGAATGTCCCTAGCTGCAGGTCATTTAATTAAAAAAAAGAGGTTCCACCATCTCAGAGCTGCAGCAGCTCAGTGCGCTCAGCTGGGCAGTCCGTCTGATTACATTTGTTGGCTGCGGCAGTATTGAGGTGATGACAGTGCCATACACAATCCCAGGAATGGGTCAGGACAGCACAGTTTGATTCTTTATACCTGCAGCCAGGGTCATTCATTTATTGAAATATCCCCTTAAAGCTGACGTACTAGACCTCAAGAAATGTACTCCAGTCAAAAGATGGAGTCAATTTCAGTCCTAATTTACACCACTTTTCCAGCCTAATTTGTAATAAGTTTTCAGGTAAAGCTAAGCCACAAGCGGTCCAGATAAGCTCTGTTCACTATTTAAGAAGTTAAAAGAGTGGGTGTAAAAAGGTCAGAGTATTTAAATGTAAGTTGCGCAGGAATTTACTGAGATTCAAACAGTTGTGCAACACATTTCCGGTGAAAACTGCTTGATGAAAAATGTTCCTTGAATAATATAACATTTCAGGTTAGTGGTAATAGATTTTATTATGGGACGTTGATCCAGGGAACTAGTCTGATTGCCATATGTGGAGTCGAGAAGGAATTTTTCCCCTAAAATGGGGCAATTAGCATCTGCCTCATGGGGTTTTTGCCTTCCTCTGGATCAACACATTAGCTTTCAGGTTGAACTTGATGGACTTGTGTCTTTCAACCTTAAAACTATGAAACTGTCCCTGTATTGAGGTTCAAGGGTGAAGCCCAGGGTTCATTTGGAACCATCAGAAATGGTGTGTTTTGCGCCCAGTCTGTCCAAGGAAGCCTGTTTGAGCCAACGGCCTCAGAAATATCCTAACATTTCAGAAAGTAGCAATAGTTAGGGTGGCT
This sequence comes from Phyllobates terribilis, assembly GCF_046119375.1. NCBI lineage: Eukaryota > Metazoa > Chordata > Amphibia > Anura > Dendrobatidae > Phyllobates > Phyllobates terribilis. The sequence goes on along the minus strand of NW_027362822.1, from coordinate 2,881,239 downwards.
GAACCATTCTAGCCTTAAGTTTGCCCCTCCAGTCAGCATCTACTATGTAGATGCAATCAAGGCCATGTAATAAGTCTTTATCGCTGTACAGGGCTGTAAGAGTGAAGGCCAGAGTTCCTTTGGAACCTGTAGGATAGACTGGCTTTTGCCAAGTCTTTCCAAAGAAGCTTTTTTGAGCCAAAGGCCTCAGACAGGTCCTAACAAGAAAGTGGCATTAGATAGGTTTTTCTTTAGTTAGGATTGATTCAACTACTCAAGCCTCAAGCGCACTCCTCCGGCCAGCAGCTACTCTGTAGATGCAACCCTGGGCCTATGGTAAGTATCTATCCCTGTACAGGGGTGTAATGGTAAAAACCTGGGTTCCCTTGGGATCTGCAGAATGGAGTAGCTTGCGCCAAGTCTGTCCGAGGAAGTCTGTTTGAGCCAACAGCCTTAAACAGATCCCAGTATTTAGGAAAAAAAAAAGCTTCAGTTAGAGTTGAATCAACCACTATAGCCTCAAGCTCGCTCCTCCGGCCAGCAGCTACTCTGTAGATGCAGCCCTGGGCCTATGGTATGTATCTATCCATGTACAGGCGTGTAATGGTAAAGGCCAGGGTTCCCTTGGGATCTGCAGAATGGAGTAGCTTGCGCCAAGTCTGTCCGAGAAAGCCTTTTTGAGCTGATGGATTTAAACAAATTTCAACATTTAGGAAAAAAGCATTAATCTATTTCAGTTAGAGTTAATTCAATTACTCTAGCATAAAGATCCTAATTCACTTTTTCTAAAGGAAGTTAGTTGGCAAATTTTTATTGTGTGAGCAATGAGGTTATGGAACTCTCTACCACATGAACTTGAAATACTTAATTTTCTAAAAAAAATTCAAGGAGGGCATATGTGTGCCTTTCTTGAATAATATAAAATTGCAGGTTATCCGTACTAGATTTTGTTATGGGACGTTGATCCAGGGAACTAGTCTGATTGCCATATGTGGAGTCGGGAAGGAATTTTTCCTCTAATATGGGGCAATTAGCATCTGCCTCATGGGGTTTTTGCCTTCCTCTGGATCAACACATTAGCTTTTAGGTTGAACTTGATGGACTTGTGTCTTTCAACCTTAAAACTATGAAACTGTCCATGTATTGAGGTTCAAGGGTGAAGCCCAGGGTTCATTTGGAAACATCAGAAATGGTGTGTTTTGCGCCCAGTCTGTCCAAGGAAGCCTGTTTGAGCCAACGGCCTCAGAAATATCTTAACATTTAAGAAAGTAGCAATAGTTAGGGTTGGCTGAACCATTCTAGCCTTAAGTTTGCCCCTCCAGTCAGTATCTACTATGTAGATGCAATCAAGGCCCTGCAATAAGTCTTTATCGCTGTACAGAGCTGAAAGAGTGAAGGCCAGAGTTCCTTTGGAACCTGTAGGATAGACTGGCTTTTGCCAAGTCTTTCCAAAGAAGCTTTTTTGAGCCATAGGCCTCAGACAGGTCCTAACAAGAAAGTGGCATTAGATAGGTTTTTCTTTAGTTAGGATTGATTCAACTACTCAAGCCTCAAGCGCACTCCTCCGGCCAGCAGCTACTCTGTAGATGCAACCCTGGGCCTATGGTAAGTATCTATCCCTGTACAGGGGTGTAATGGTAAAAAACAGGGTTCCCTTGGGATCTGCAGAATGGAGTAGCTTGCGCCAAGTCTGTCCGAGGAAGTCTGTTTGAGCCAACAGCCTTAAACAGATCCCAGTATTTAGGAAAAAAAAGCTTTAGTTAGAGTTGAATCAACCACTATAGCCTCAAGCTCGCTCCTCCGGCCAGCAGCTACTCTGTAGATGCAGCCCTGGGCCTATGGTAAGTATCTATCCCTGTACAGGGGTGTAATGGTAAAGGCCAGGGTTCCCTTGGGATCTGCAGAATGGAGTAGCTTGCGCCAAGTCTGTCCGAGAAAGCCTTTTTGAGCTGATGGATTTAAACAAATTTCAACATTTAGGAAAAAAGCATTAATCTATTTCAGTTAGAGTTAATTCAATTACTCTAGCATAAAGATCCTAATTCACTTTTTCTAAAGGAAGTTAGTTGGCAAATTTTTATTGTGTGAGCAATGAGGTTATGAAACTCTCTACCACATGAAATTGAAATACTTAATTTTCTAAAAAAAATTCAAGGAGGGCATGTGTGTGCCTTTCTTAAATAATATAAAATTGCAGGTTATCCGTACTAGATTTTGTTATGGGACGTTGATCCAGGGAACTAGTCTGATTGCCATATGTGGAGTCGGGAAGGAATTTTTCCCCTAATATGGGGCAATTAGCATCTGCCTCATGGGGTTTTTGCCTTCCTCTGGATCAACACATTAGCTTTTAGGTTGAACTTGACAGACTTGTGTCTTTCAACCTTAAAACTATGAAACGGTCCCTGTATAGAGGTGCAAGGGTGAAGCCCAGGGTTCATTTGGAAACATCAGAAATGGTGTGTTTTGCGCCAAGTCTGTCCAAGGAAGCCTGTTTGAGCCAATGGCCTCAGAAATATCCTAACATTTAAGAAAGTAGCAATAGTTAGGGTTGGCTGAACCATTCTAACTTTAAGTTTGCCCCTCCAGTCAGCATCTACTATGTAGATGCAATCAAGGCCCTGTATTAAGTCTTTATCACTGTACAGGGCTGTAAGAGTGAAGGCCAGAGTTCCTTTGGAACCTGTAGGATAGACTGGTTTTTGCCAAGTCTTTCCAAAGAATCTTTTTTGAGCCATAGGCCTCAGACAGGTCCTAACAAGAAAGTGTCATTAGATAGGTTTTTCTTTAGTTAGGATTGATTCAACTACTCAAGCCTCAAGCGCACTCCTCCGGGCAGCAGCTACTCTGTAGATGCAACCCTGGGCCTATGGTAAGTATCTATCCCTGTACAGGTGTGTAATGGTAAAAACCAGGGTTCCCTTGGGATCTGCAGAACGGAGTAGCTTGCGCCAAGTCTGTCCGAGGAAGTCTGTTTGAGCCAACAGCCTTAAACAGATCCCAGTATTTAGGAAAAAAAAGCTTTAGTTAGAGTTGAATCAACCACTATAGCCTCAAGCTCGCTCCTCCGGCCAGCAGCTACTCTGTAGATGCAGCCCTGGGCCTATGGTAAGTATCTATCCCTGTACAGGGGTGTAATGGTAAAGGCCAGGGTTCCCTTGGGATCTGCAGAATGGAGTAGCTTGCGCCAAGTCTGTCCGAGAAAGCCTTTTTGAGCTGATGGATTTAAACAAATTTCAACATTTAGGAAAAAAGCATTAATCTATTTCAGTTAGAGTTACTTCAATTACTCTAGCATAAAGATCCTAATTCACTTTGTCTAAAGGAAGTTAGTTGGCAAATTTTTATTGTGTGAGCAATGAGGTTATGAAACTCTCTACCACATGAAATTGAAATACTTAATTTTCTAAAAAAAATTCAAGGAGGGCATGTGTGTGCCTTTCTTGAATAATATAAAATTGCAGGTTATCCGTACTAGATTTTGTTATGGGACGTTGATCCAGGGAACTAGTCTGATTGCCATATGTGGAGTCGGGAAGGAATTTTTCCCCTAATATGGGGCAATTAGCATCTGCCTCATGGGGTTTTTGCCTTCCTCTGGATCAACACATTAGCTTTTAGGTTGAACTTGATGGACTTGTGTCTTTCAACCTTAAAACTATGAAACGGTCCCTGTATAGAGGTTCAAGGGTGAAGCCCAGGGTTCATTTGGAAACATCAGAAATGGTGTGTTTTGCACCAAGTCTGTCCAAGGAAGCCTGTTTGAGCCAACGGCCTCAGAAATATCCTAACATTTAAGAAAGTAGCAATAGTTAGGGTTGGCTGAACCATTCTAACCTTAAGTTTGCCCCTCCAGTCAGCATCTACTATGTAGATGCAATCAAGGCCCTGTAATAAGTCTTTATCACTGTACAGGGATGTAAGAGTGAAGGTCAGAGTTCCTTTGGAACCTGTAGGATAGACTGGCTTTTGCCAAGTTTTTCCAAAGAAGCTTTTTTGAGCCATGGGCCTCAGACAGGTCCTAACAAGAAAGTGTCATTAGATAGGTTTTTCTTTAGTTAGGATTGACTCAACTACTCAAGCCTCAAGCGCACTCCTCCGGCCAGCAGCTACTCTGTAGATGCAACCCTGGGCCTATGGTAAGTATCTATCCCTGTACAGGGGTGTAATGGTAAAAATAAGGGTTCCCTTGGGATCTGCAGAATGGAGTAGCTTGCGCCAAGTCTGTCCGAGGAAGTCTGTTTGAGCCAACAGCCTTAAACAGATCCCAGTATTTAGGAAAAAAAAGCTTTAGTTAGAGTTGAATCAACCACTATAGCCTCAAGCTCGCTCCTCCGGCCAGCAGCTACTCTGTAGATGCAACCCTGGGCCTATGGTAAGTATCTATCCCTGTACAGGGGTGTAATGGTAAAGGCCAGGGTTCCCTTGGGATCTGCAGAATGGAGTAGCTTGCGCCAAGTCTGTCCGAGAAAGCCTTTTTGAGATGATGGATTTAAACAAATTTCAACATTTAGGAAAAAAGCATTAATCTATTTCAGTTAGAGTTAATTCAATTACTCTAGCATAAAGATCCTAATTCACTTTTTCTAAAGGAAGTTAGTTGGCAAATTTTTATTGTGTGAGCAATGAGGTTATGAAACTCTCTAGCACATGAAATTGAAATACTTAATTTTCTAAAAAAAATTCAAGGAGGGCATGTGTGTGCCTTTCTTGAATAATATAAAATTGCAGGTTATCCGTACTAGATTTTGTTATGGGACGTTGATCCAGGGAACTAGTCTGATTGCCATATGTGGAGTCGGGAAGGAATTTTTCCCCTAATATGGGGCAATTAGCATCTGCCTCATGGGGTTTTTGCCTTCCTCTGGATCAACACATTAGCTTTTAGGTTGAACTTGATGGACTTGTGTCTTTCAACCTTAAAACTATGAAACGGTCCCTGTATAGAGGTTCAAGGGTGAAGCCCAGGGTTCATTTGGAAACATCAGAAATGGTGTGTTTTGCGCCCAGTCTGTCCAAGGAAGCCTGTTTGAGCCAACGGCCTCAGAAATATCTTAACATTTAAGAAAGTAGCAATAGTTAGGGTTGGCTGAACCATTCTAGCCTTAAGTTTGCCCCTCCAGTCAGCATCTACTATGTAGATGCAATCAAGGCCCTGTAATAAGTCTTTATCGCTGTACAGGGCTGTAAGAGTGAAGGCCAGAGTTCCTCTGGAACCTGTAGGATAGACTGGCTTTTGCCAAGTCTTTCCAAAGAAGCTTTTTTGAGCCATAGGCCTCAGACAGGTCCTAACAAGAAAGTGGCATTAGATAGGTTTTTCTTTAGTTAGGATTGATTCAACTACTCAAGCCTCAAGCGCACTCCTCCGGCCAGCAGCTACTCTGTAGATGCAACCCTGGGCCTATGGTAAGTATCTATCCCTGTACAGGTGTGTAATGGTAAAAACCAGGGTTCCCTTGGGATCTGCAGAATGGAGTAGCTTGCGCCAAGTCTGTCCGAGGAAGTCTGTTTGAGCCAACAGCCTTAAACAGATCCCAGTATTTAGGAAAAAAAAGCTTTAGTTAGAGTTGAATCAACCACTATAGCCTCAAGCTCGCTCCTCCGGCCAGCAGCTACTCTGTAGATGCAGCCCTGGGCCTATGGTAAGTATCTATCCCTGTACAGGGGTGTAATGGTAAAGGCCAGGGTTCCCTTGGGATCTGCAGAATGGAGTAGCTTGCGCCAAGTCTGTCCGAGAAAGCCTTTTTGAGCTGATGGATTTAAACAAATTTCAACATTTAGGAAAAAAGCATTAATCTATTTCAGTTAGAGTTAATTCAATTACTCTAGCATAAAGATCCTAATTCACTTTGTCTAAAGGAAGTTAGTTGGCAAATTTTTATTGTGTGAGCAATGAGGTTATGAAACTCTCTACCACATGAAATTGAAATACTTAATTTTCGAAAAAAAATTCAAGGAGGGCATGTGTGTGCCTTTCTTGAATAATATAAAATTGCAGGTTATCCGTACTAGATTTTGTTATGGGACGTTGATCCAGGGAACTAGTCTGATTGCCATATGTGGAGTCGGGAAGGAATTTTTCCCCTAATATGGGGCAATTAGCATCTGCCTCATGGGGTTTTTGCCTTCCTCTGGATCAACACATTAGCTTTTAGGTTGAACTTGATGGACTTGTGTCTTTCAACCTTAAAACTATGAAACGGTCCCTGTATAGAGGTTCAAGGGTGAAGCCCAGGGTTCATTTGGAAACATCAGAAATGGTGTGTTTTGCGCCAAGTCTGTCCAAGGAAGCCTGTTTGAGCCAACGGCCTCAGAAATATCCTAACATTTAAGAAAGTAGCAATAGTTAGGGTTGGCTGAACCATTCTAACCTTAAGTCTGCCCCTCCAGTCAGCATCTACTATGTAGATGCAATCAAGGCCCTGTAATAAGTCTTTATGACTGTACAGGGATGTAAGAGTGAAGGTCAGAGTTCCTTTGGAACCTGTAGGATAGACTGGCTTTTGCCAAGTTTTTCCAAAGAAGCTTTTTTGAGCCATGGGCCTCAGACAGGTCTTAACAAGAAAGTGTCATTAGATAGGTTTTTCTTTAGTTAGGATTGACTCAACTACTCAAGCCTCAAGCGCACTCCTCCGGCCAGCAGCTACTCTGTAGATGCAACCCTGGGCCTATGGTAAGTATCTATCCCTGTACAGGGGTGTAATGGTAAAAATAAGGGTTCCCTTGGGATCTGCAGAATGGAGTAGCTTGCGCCAAGTCTGTCCGAGGAAGTCTGTTTGAGCCAACAGCCTTAAACAGATCCCAGTATTTAGGAAAAAAAAGCTTTAGTTAGAGTTGAATCAACCACTATAGCCTCAAGCTCGCTCCTCCGGCCAGCAGCTACTCTGTAGATGCAACCCTGGGCCTATGGTAAGTATCTATCCCTGTACAGGGGTGTAATGGTAAAGGCCAGGGTTCCCTTGGGATCTGCAGAATGGAGTAGCTTGCGCCAAGTCTGTCCGAGAAAGCCTTTTTGAGCTGATGGATTTAAACAAATTTCAACATTTAGGAAAAAAGCATTAATCTATTTCAGTTAGAGTTAATTCAATTACTCTAGCATAAAGATCCTAATTCACTTTTTCTAAAGGAAGTTAGTTGGCAAATTTTTATTGTGTGAGCAATGAGGTTATGAAACTCTCTAGCACATGAAATTGAAATACTTAATTTTCTAAAAAAAATTCAAGGAGGGCATGTGTGTGCCTTTCTTGAATAATATAAAATTGCAGGTTATCCGTACTAGATTTTGTTATGGGACGTTGATCCAGGGAACTAGTCTGATTGCCATATGTGGAGTCGGGAAGGAATTTTTCCCCTAATATGGGGCAATTAGCATCTGCCTCATGGGGTTTTTGCCTTCCTCTGGATCAACACATTAGCTTTTAGGTTGAACTTGATGGACTTGTGTCTTTCAACCTTAAAACTATGAAACGGTCCCTGTATAGAGGTTCAAGGGTGAAGCCCAGGGTTCATTTGGAAACATCAGAAATGGTGTGTTTTGCGCCCAGTCTGTCCAAGGAAGCCTGTTTGAGCCAACGGCCTCAGAAATATCTTAACATTTAAGAAAGTAGCAATAGTTAGGGTTGGCTGAACCATTCTAGCCTTAAGTTTGCCCCTCCAGTCAGCATCTACTATGTAGATGCAATCAAGGCCCTGTAATAAGTCTTTATCGCTGTACAGGGCTGTAAGAGTGAAGGCCAGAGTTCCTCTGGAACCTGTAGGATAGACTGGCTTTTGCCAAGTCTTTCCAAAGAAGCTTTTTTGAGCCATAGGCCTCAGACAGGTCCTAACAAGAAAGTGGCATTAGATAGGTTTTTCTTTAGTTAGGATTGATTCAACTACTCAAGCCTCAAGCGCACTCCTCCGGCCAGCAGCTACTCTGTAGATGCAACCCTGGGCCTATGGTAAGTATCTATCCCTGTACAGGTGTGTAATGGTAAAAACCAGGGTTCCCTTGGGATCTGCAGAATGGAGTAGCTTGCGCCAAGTCTGTCCGAGGAAGTCTGTTTGAGCCAACAGCCTTAAACAGATCCCAGTATTTAGGAAAAAAAAGCTTTAGTTAGAGTTGAATCAACCACTATAGCCTCAAGCTCGCTCCTCCGGCCAGCAGCTACTCTGTAGATGCAGCCCTGGGCCTATGGTAAGTATCTATCCCTGTACAGGGGTGTAATGGTAAAGGCCAGGGTTCCCTTGGGATCTGCAGAATGGAGTAGCTTGCGCCAAGTCTGTCCGAGAAAGCCTTTTTGAGCTGATGGATTTAAACAAATTTCAACATTTAGGAAAAAAGCATTAATCTATTTCAGTTAGAGTTAATTCAATTACTCTAGCATAAAGATCCTAATTCACTTTGTCTAAAGGAAGTTAGTTGGCAAATTTTTATTGTGTGAGCAATGAGGTTATGAAACTCTCTACCACATGAAATTGAAATACTTAATTTTCTAAAAAAAATTCAAGGAGGGCATGTGTGTGCCTTTCTTGAATAATATAAAATTGCAGGTTATCCGTACTAGATTTTGTTATGGGACGTTGATCCAGGGAACTAGTCTGATTGCCATATGTGGAGTCGGGAAGGAATTTTTCCCCTAATATGGGGCAATTAGCATCTGCCTCATGGGGTTTTTGCCTTCCTCTGGATCAACACATTAGCTTTTAGGTTGAACTTGATGGACTTGTGTCTTTCAACCTTAAAACTATGAAACGGTCCCTGTATAGAGGTTCAAGGGTGAAGCCCAGGGTTCATTTGGAAACATCAGAAATGGTGTGTTTTGCGCCAAGTCTGTCCAAGGAAGCCTGTTTGAGCCAACGGCCTCAGAAATATCCTAACATTTAAGAAAGTAGCAATAGTTAGGGTTGGCTGAACCATTCTAACCTTAAGTCTGCCCCTCCAGTCAGCATCTACTATGTAGATGCAATCAAGGCCCTGTAATAAGTCTTTATCACTGTACAGGGATGTAAGAGTGAAGGTCAGAGTTCCTTTGGAACCTGTAGGATAGACTGGCTTTTGCCAAGTTTTTCCAAAGAAGCTTTTTTGAGCCATGGGCCTCAGACAGGTCTTAACAAGAAAGTGTCATTAGATAGGTTTTTCTTTAGTTAGGATTGACTCAACTACTCAAGCCTCAAGCGCACTCCTCCGGCCAGCAGCTACTCTGTAGATGCAACCCTGGGCCTATGGTAAGTATCTATCCCTGTACAGGGGTGTAATGGTAAAAATAAGGGTTCCCTTGGGATCTGCAGAATGGAGTAGCTTGCGCCAAGTCTGTCCGAGGAAGTCTGTTTGAGCCAACAGCCTTAAACAGATCCCAGTATTTAGGAAAAAAAAGCTTTAGTTAGAGTTGAATCAACCACTATAGCCTCAAGCTCGCTCCTCCGGCCAGCAGCTACTCTGTAGATGCAACCCTGGGCCTATGGTAAGTATCTATCCCTGTACAGGGGTGTAATGGTAAAGGCCAGGGTTCCCTTGGGATCTGCAGAATGGAGTAGCTTGCGCCAAGTCTGTCCGAGGAAGTCTTTTTGAGCCAATGGCCTTAGACAGAACCCATCATTTAGTAATAAAAATGCTTTAGTTAGAGTTATAGCCTCAAGCTCGCTCCTCTGGCCAGCAGCTACTCTGTAGATGCAACCCTGAGCATGTGGTAAGTCTCCATTCCTGTAAAGGGGTGTAATGGTAAAGATCAGGGTTCCTTTTGACCTGCTTATGCCAAGTCTGTCAAAGGAAGCCTTTTTGAGCTGATGGCTCTAAACAGATCCTAATGTTTAGGAAAAAAGCTTATGTGTATTTCAGTTAGATTAAAAGTAAAGCCAACAAAAGAGATTTTAACTTTCCCCAAAAAATCAATTATTAATATAGCTTTTACCTGCCCAGATCTCAGAACTAATGCACTATTAGGATGTAGCAATCCCATATAATTTTGTGTGCAGTTTTAATACTATGTAATCACCCCCCTCCATTAATTGGTAATATGTGAGTGGTTGTCGCATCAGTATTTTGCACCTGTATTGCTGTCATCGTTATTATATGGTATGATTAGTACTGAGACCTAGGCAGGTAAACACTGTTGCCCTTTTTTCCTGTGTTAATTCTTGAATTTTGGTGGGAATTTAAATTTGTCTTTGCTTTTAATGTTAGTGTAGGGACTCGCAAGTATGAGGACCCTTGACGCGGGTTGCGAGCTTGTGTATTTTGGCCAAAATATTTACTAATACCTCATATATATCATATATATTTTTTGCACGTTATTTTTATTCAGGGTGCAGCCAGACCCATCAATGTTGGCCTTGTAAACTAGGGTGTCTGTCTTCATGGGGTGTACTTAAAAAGTGCTGGGCAGCCCGCCTAATCTAATAGTTTGGGCTTCACTAATAGGCTGTAAGCCAGACATTGTGCACTACCTATGTGTGACCAGTGCCCTATACAAGGCTTATTTGTGTGCAGTTTTAATACTAAGCTATCACCCCCTCCATGAATTGGTAGGTTGTGAGTGGTTGTCTCATCAATATTTTGCACCTGTGTTGCTGACTTCTTCATTATATGGGTTTGCTGCATCCTTGTAATTATTGTTGCTGTATTTGCTGTGTTAATTCTTGAATTTTGGTGGGAACTTTAATTCCTTGTTTTTGTGACTTTGCTTTTAATGTTAGTGTAGGGACTCGCAAGTATGAGGACCCTTGAGCAGGTTGAGAGCTTGTATATTTTGGCCAAAATATCGACCAATACCTCATATATATCATATATATTTTTTACATGCTATTTTTATTCAGGGTGCAGCCAAGCCCATCTACAGGTGCATCTCACAAAATTAGAATATCACCAGAAAAGTTAATTTATTTCAGTTCTTCAATACAAAACGTGAAACTCATATATTATATAGAGCCATTACACACAGAGTGATCTATTTCACGTGTTTATTTCTGTTAATGTTGATGATTATGGCTTACAGCCAATGAAAACTCAAAAGTCATTATTTCAATTAATTAGAATACCTTATAACAACAGCTTGAAAAATGTTTTCAAAATCCAAAATGTTATCCTACTGAAATGTATGTTCAATAAATGCCCTCAATACTTGGTCGGGGATCGTTTTACATCAATTACTGCATCAATGCGGCAATATGGCATGGAGGCGATCAGCCTGTGACACTGCTGAGGGGTTATGGAAGCCCAGGTGGCTTTGATAGAAGCCTTCAGGTCGTCTGCATTGTTGGGTCTGGTGTCTCTCATTTTCCTCTTGACAATACCCCATAGATTCTTTATGGGGTTAAGGTCAGGTGAGTTTGCTGCCAATCAAGCACAGTGATACTGTTGTTTTTAAACCAGGTATTAGTACTTTTGTCAGTGTGGACAGGGGCCAAGTCCTGCTGGAAAATGAAATTTCCATCTCCAAAAAGCTTGGCGTAGCTAAGGTTTTGGTTCAGGGGGCCGAAACTTCTGAGTGGGCCTCTAACCAGGTAACCCTGATTCCAACTATAGCGGCGCACCCAGATAGTTGATGTAGGAAAACCTCAGCAGATGACCACGCTGTTACTAAAAATAATCTCTATACAAAGACCAGCACTGATATTACCGCCATATGGTGACATATATTGATAGATGCCAGTCCTGCAGAACATATAAGAGATCACAGCTCAGTTATATATAGTACCTTACAGCTGACGTTCTTTCTGATTAAATTGTTCACTTTTCCCGTCTTTTCCATCTGGCCCAGACCGACGCGACAACTTCTCCAGCCAGGACTCAGAGTCTCAGGTATGCAGAGATCACAACAAAGACACATTTGACTCCTTACATTTCAGGCACTGACCACATCTATCCCCAACCTGCACAAACTTCTCATCCTGCTGATACCCCAATACTGAGCCTCTGCTGCAAAATGTGTCCCTATTACTGCACCTACTGTGTGCCCTCTAGATGGTAAAACAAACCTCTAAAATAAAGTAATGCCGTGTGCAAGTGTCCTAGAAAACAGTGCCCACATTGTGCCCCCTAGAAAGTAATAGTGCCCCTTCGACAGTCACGATAACCTGAGTTCCCCTATAACAATAAGTGCCCACCTAAGATTTAATAATGTCCTGAGTCTCCCCCCATGTAGAGCTCCGCTCTAACCAGTATGATGTTCTCCTATTCACGATATAATTCCCCCTCACTGTATAGTACCCCCACAAAGTATACTGACCCCTTAGTAGCCCCCAAGCTGATGGCTCCAACACTGTATGATGGCCTCCACACTATACAAAGACCCCACATTATCTCCCACACTGTATGATGGCCCCCACGCTGTTCAAAGAACCCACATTATCTCCCACACTGTATAAATAGCCTACATATAGTATAATGCACCAGATAGTCCTCAATATAGTATAATGCAATCCCCATAGTCCTTCGTATAGTATAATGCGCCCCTATAGGCAGAGTCTGTAGTAAAATGCTCCCCCCATTGACAGAGTCTGTAGTATAAAGCTCCCCCCCATAGGCAGAGTCTGTAGTATAATGCTCCCCCCTCCTCATAGGCAGAGTCTGTGGTATAATGCCCCCCCATAGGCAGAGTCTGCAGTATAATGCCCCCCCCATAGGCAGAGTCTGTAGTATAATGCTCCCCCCTCCTCATAGGCAGAGTCTGTAGTATAATGCCCCCCCCCTCCTCATAGGCAGAATCTGTAGTATAATGCCCCCCCCCCATCTCATAGGCAGAGTCTGTAGTGTAATGTGCCCCCCCTCCTCATAGGCAGAGTCTGTGGTATAATGCCCCCCCATCTCATAGGCAGCGTCTGTAGTATAATGCCCCACTTATAGGCAGAGTCTGTAGTAAAATGCACCCCCCATAGGCAGAGTCTGTAGTATAATGCTCCCCCTCTTATAGGCAGAGTCTGTAGTACAATGTCCCCCCCATAGGCAGAGTCTGTAGTATAATGCTCCCCCCCTCCTCATAGGCAGAGTCTGTAGTATAATGCCCCCCCAAAGGCAGAGTCTGCAGTATAATGCCCCCCCATAGGCAGAGTCTGTAGTATAATGCCCCCCCCTCCTCATAGGCAGAATCTGTAGTATAATGCCCCCCCATCTCATAGGCAGAGTCTGTAGTATAATGTCCCCCCCTCCTCATAGGCAGAGTCTGTGATATAATGCCCCCCCCATCTCATAGGCAGCGTCTGTAGTATAATGCCCCACCTATAGGCAGAGTCTGTAGTAAAATGCACCCCCCATAGGCAGAATCTGTAGTATAATGCTCCCCCTCTTATAGGCAGAGTCTGTAGTACAATGTCCCCCCATAGGCAGAGTCTGTAGTCTACTGCTCTCCCCTGCTCATAAACAGAGTCTGTAGTATAATGCCCCCCATAGGCAGAGTCTGTAGTAGAATGCCCCCCCATAGACAGAGGCTTTAGTATAATGCTCCCCCCCTCCCCATAGACAGTCTGTAGTATAATGCCCCCCCTCCCCATAGGCAGAGTCTTTAGTATAATGCCCCCCCTCTCTGTGGGCAGAGTCTTTAGGATAATGCTCCCCCATAGGCAGAGTCTGTAGTATAATGCACCTCCCCCTTCCCATAGGCAGAGTCTGTAATATAATGCCGCCCCCCACCCGGCAAAAAATAAATAAACAGTACTCATCTCTCCTCCTGGTTCCCTCGCTGCTCAGAGCACCCAGCACGCACACATCTTCAGCACAGCGGGCTGGGCGCCAAGTGATGATGTCAGAGACGTCAGTCACAGAAGGGACTAATGGGAGAGAGATCCGCGCTCCCTCTCTCATCAGTAAACTTGCGGCGGTGGCGGGCAGTGGGGCCCGATGCTGGCACCAGGGGCATGCTAGATACAGTTACACTGGCGTAGCCCTGGATGGGCCCCCTAAGAGCGAGGGGCCCGGGGCCACCGCCCCCTTTGCCCCCCTGGTAGCTTGATACTGTGGCAGAGGGAAGCATGAAGTGCTCTAAAATTTCCTGGTAGACGGCTGCGCTGACTTTTGTGTTGAAAAAACACAGTGGACCTACACCAGCAGATGACACGGCTCCCCAAACCATCACTGATTGTGGAAACTTCACACTAGACCTCAAGCAGCTTGGATTGTGGCCTCTCCACTCTTCTTCCAGACTCTGGGACCTTGATTTCAAATGAAAATTGGAACTCTGGACATCTGTCAAGCCAGCAGTCTTCATCATGATTGTCATGATTGTGGAGCCTACTAAAACAGACTAAGGGACCTTTTTAAATGCTTAGGAAGTCTTTGCAGGTGTTTTTTGTTAATTATTTTAATTTACTGAGTTAATGACTTTTGTGTTTTCATTGGCTATAAGCCATAATCATCAACATTAACAGAAATAAACACTTGAAATAGATCACTGTGTTTGTAATGACTCTATATAATATATGAGGTTCACTTTTTGCATTGAAGAACTGAAATAAATTAACTTTTTGATGATATTCTAATTTTGTGAGATGCACCTATATGTTATGGCCTTGTAAATTAGAGTGTCTATCTTCATGGGGTGCACTTAAATAGTGCTGGGCAGCCCGTGTTCTTGCCTCAGCAGCGAATTTAGCTATCCAGGGAATCTAGTCACTTTATGTGTATATCAGTTCTGACATTATGTTGCTTGCATTTGAATCCTGTCTCTTTTTTATTGTTTGATAACTGCACTGTCTGCTAGTGATTTAATGTATTTGCTCTAGTTTCAATTTGCAATGCATTATGGGAAAGTTCCAAGAGCATTGTGAGACAGTTCTTGTTGCATTGTGGTCCTGTTCTTGTCACAGTTTGGGCAGCAACCATTATTTCCTCTTCTCTTCTGATGGAGAAGTTCCCTTATCACTCATCTTGTAAAGTGGCACAGAGCGGTAGTCGTGACTGAACGTCGGTCTGATTTCGCTCTGGCACTTTACAGACAATGGGTGTCCCAGTCCCAGTGTGCTCTAGGGTGTGGGGTGCAGCACACTCTCTTGTAGGCCGCAGGCCTCCACTGCCTTCAGGCTTCTGTCCTCAGAAGCCGCCGCTCACAATTTAGGGGACACGAAGTTCTTTGTAACAGTCAAACATATACTTGGCAGTTCAAGTTCATCAGGTGGGTACAGATGGGATAAGGCACAGCAATTCACATTATCCTCCTTCTTAGCATAACTCCTCTTCAGCCCTGTTGCTAGCTCATCCTGTATTTCTCGTCCACCTCTGCAGTGCACCCGGGACTGGCCTTCAACTTCCATCTATGCAGGTCCCTGTCCATCTTCCTTTGTACTTCAGAGCACACAAAGTGTCCGGCAGCTCCTATGCCAGACCTTAGGCTCTGGACGTGACTGGAGCGACTGCTCTGGATCCCAGTAATGCCTCCCACTGCCTGGAACATTGAGTACTATATACAGTGGGTATGGACAGCATTCAGACCCCTTTACATCTTTCACTCTTTGTTTCATTGCAGCCATTTGGTAAATTCTAAAAAGTTCTTTTTTTTTTTCTCATTAAAGTACACTGTGCACCCCATCTTGACTGAAAAAAAACAGAAATGTAGAAATTTTTGCAAATTTATTAAAAAAGGAAAACTGAAATATCACATAGTCATAAGTATTCAGACCCTTTGCTCATATTTAAGTCACATGCTGTCCATTTCCTTGTGATCCTCCTTGAGATCGTTCTACTCTTTCATTGGAGTCCAGCTGTGTTTAATTAAACTGATAGGACTTGATTTGGAAAGGCACACACCTGTCTATATAAGACCTCACAGCTCACAGTGCATGTCAGACCAAATGAGAATCATGAGCTCAAAGGAACTGCCTGTTACGATGTTAGTAGATACCCTGAAGTCCAATGGCGTGGGCCAAAAGCAGAGACTGAGACAAGAGTAGTGTGAAAGTCTATTTTAAACTCAAGTGCAAAAGATCACAGCAAACAGTTTATGAAGGTAAGTTCATTCCAAACAACACTTCTTAGAACCTAATCTGTAAGGCACGGCCTTCATTACTATTAGGGTATGTAAACGTTAACGATAGTCCAAGTTTACTTAGGTACAGTAATATGCAAACAGAAATAAGGATAGTAAGCAGACGTAGGCATTCCTCAGTTGATTGTGGACTCACGTAGTGCAGAAGAGAAGACAAACTGGAATATGGATCTGGATATTGAAGAATGCAGGAGGTGCAGCGGAGGAAACAGCGATGTCTTAAGCAGAGCTGGAGCCGGGTATTTAAACACAGAGCAAGATGGTGACTATACCAGAGGTGTAGAGATCCAGGAGAAGTTTTCTTCAGGAAGACAAAAGTTCAGAGATCCCAGCGTGAGTGAACAACAGCCAGTGGTTCCTTTCAGCAGAAGTCCCCTTAGCAGAGGATTCAGGCAGCAATCCTTTCAGCGGATGACTAGGAGTAAACACAAGGTCAGCAAGACTCTATTCAGAGGGCTAGCACAGGTGAGTAGCAAGCTAAAAGCACACAATACTCAGGCAAGGCATGATTGCAACACATGCAGTTTAAGTAGGTCCACAGGCAGGAAACACATGACCCCAGTGAGGCAATGGAAGCCATCTTGGCTAAGGGAAAAACTACTGGCAAAGTAAAATTAAACCTGGCATCCTGACACTGCCAAAGGAGCTTAGAGACAGAATTGTGGCAAGGCACAGATCTGGCCAAGTTTACAAAAGAATTTCTGCATTAGTCAAGGGTCCTAAGAACACAGTGGCCTCCATAATCCTTAAGTGGAAAAAGTTTGGGACCACCAGAAGTCTTCCTAGACCTGGCCGTCCAGCTCAACTGAGCAATCGTGGGAGAAGAGCCATGGTGAGAGAGGTAAAGATGAACCCCAAGATCACTGTGGCTCAGCTCCAAAGATGCAGTAGGGAGATGGGAGATAGTTGCATAAAGTCAACTATCACTGCAGCCCTCCACAAGTCGAGCCTTTATGGCAGAGTGGCCCAACGGAAGCCTCTCCTCAGTGCAAGACATATGAAAGCCTGCACAGAGTTTGCTTAAAAACACATGAAGGACTCCCAGTCTATGAGAAATAAGATTCTTTGGTCTGATGAGACTAAGATAGAACTTTTTGGTGATAATTCTAAGGGGTCACCTGCCCAATACAATCCCAACAGTGAAACATGGTGGTGGCAGCATCATGGGGGTGTTTTTCAGCTGCAGGGACAGGACGACTGGTTGGAATTGAAAGAAACATGAATGCGGCCAAGTACACAGATATCCTGGATGAAAACCTCTTCCAGAGTGCTCTGGACCTCAGACTTGGCCGAAGGTTCACCTTCCAACAAGACAATGACCCTATGCACACAGTTAAAATAACAAAGGAGTGGCTTCAGAACAACTCTGTGACCATTCTAGACTGGCCCAGCCAGAGCCCTGACCTAAACCCAATTGAACATCTCTGGAGAGACCTGAAAATGGCTGTCCACCAACGTTCACCATCCAACCTGACAGAACTGGAGAGGATCTGCAAGGAAGAATGGCAGAGGAACCCCAAATCCAGGTGTGAAAAACTTGTTGCATCATTCCCAAGAAGACTCATGGATGCACTAGCTCAAAAGGGGGCTTCTACTCAATACTGGTCATTTGGTCTGACATGCACTGTGAGCTGTGAGGTCTTATATAGACAGGTGTGTGCCTTTCCAAATCAAGTCCTATCAGTTTAATTAAACACAGCTGGACTCCAATGAAAGAGTAGAACCATCTCAAGGAGGATCACAAGGAAATGGACAGCATGTGACTTAAATATGAGCAAAGGGTCTGAATACTTATGACCATGTGATATTTCAGTTTTCCTTTTTTAATAAATTTGCAAAAATTTCTACATTTCTGTTTTTTTCAGTCAAGATGGGGTGCAGAGTGGACTTTAATGAGAAAAAAATGAACTTTTTAGAATTTACCAAATGGCTGCAATGAAACAAAGAGTGAAAAATTTAAAGGGGTCTGAATGCTTTCCGTACCCACTGTACTTCAATAAAACTCACCCTATAGATACCCTAGCCTGAACCTGCATGTCAACGGAGATGGGCATCCTACATATAGATGACAATGGCACCCTTGCTGAACGGCAGCTGCCCCTAGACCCTAAAAGTCCCTTATTCGTACTTACATAGACCAAAGATCTGACAGTCTACCAGAAACTGGTACAGATATCACATCAAACAATCAATCCTCAGTGTGTACTAAATGATTAAAGTGACAACAGTGAATAAAGTGACAATGTGCAAATTTATAAAAACACCCAAGAACGTTCCTAATATCTTTGGACCTCCAAGCCAAAGGATACATTCGGGCATCCAAACAAAGGCTACAATCAGCCCTGTTCAACACCCTAGATGCTGATTACCTGCCTTATAGTGGAGGGTGACACCCTAGTTAATGTTGACACTGTGGCGCCCCGCTCCACGGCGGCTATCCCTGGATAACCCTAGCCAGCCCTGGAATTAATCACCCATAGAGGTATCAATGACATAAATGATCACAAGACTAAACAATAAAAGGAACTTATCTTGATAAAGTGCAATACTGATGCGGATCATCTTTATGCCGCATGTCCCGATTTTAAAGAGATTTAATAAAATTTGTATTTTAGGGTTTATGTTATACTTATGTCTTATGGTATCCTAAGCTTATCTTATGCTATACTCACATTATGCATTAACACTTCACATGCTGTTACATCACCATTATACATTACATAAGACACATATCACTTTTACATATAAAACCGCAAGAGAGTGTTCACATGAGGTGTTTGTTGTCTTCAGGGGCAGGAACAGGGTAAGACAGTCCACATCCCTACAGTTTTGTATCTTGGGCTCTGTGCACACAGCCTGCTCCAAGCTTAGCCGGTAAGAGCCCTATCTATGTGGTACAATACTGGGGTTCATCGTATGTTTTCCGCATCTACTGTATGGAGGTTTCTCTACTATCAATAAAGAGAAGGTTTTTCGCAGCCTTATTCTTAAGAAGACAGGGGGTTTAGCTCCATGTCACACTACACACCGTGGTAAGGTGTATGAGGGGAGCATAGCCTGCCTAATCTAATAGTATGGGCGTCACTAATAGGCTGTAAACCAGACACTGTGCGTGACCAGCGCCAAAATATTTACCAGAACCTCATATATAGATTTTGCATGTTATTTTTATTCAGGGTTCAGACAAGCCCATCAATGCTGGATTTGTAAACTAGGGGGTCTGTCCTCATGGGGTGCACTTAGATAGTGCTTTGCAGCCTGCCTAATCTAACAGTATGAGGGTCACTAATAGGCTGTAAGCCCTATATTGAGCACTATCTGTGTTAGGTGTCAGGTGTTTTCTGGATCTGAAATGGGTTCAGAATCATCAGTGGATTCTGTGGTCTCCCATTCCGGTCCAGATGCTTCTCAGCATCGTCATCGGTCCCAACGCCTAGCTGGTGCACGAGATGTACAAGCTGTCTCTTGGGTCTTTGCTCCTAGCAACATGAAGGATAGGTTGCGGAGGGAAACAGGGCTGTTACAGCCTAAGTCCAGGATACACTGCACTGAGCATGCCCGTGACATGGCGGACCGTGATTAGTGGTTTGGGAGTCAGCTGATCCGGTGACCTGGCACCGCCTGATTGGTCGCGGGTGACGTCACCAATAATGTGACAGTGGGCAGGGCTTAATATTTAAATAGCATGCCCACAAACATGGCGGCGCGCTCTGATCATTGAGCTGAGTTGGTGTTACTGTGTGGACGCTTGGTCGTTTCGACTCCACGTGTACTTTTGCTGTTATGGCTTCTCACAGGCAGGTTTAGCAGGGGATAGGCAGCCTTAGATGGAGGGAGGCAGGTAGCTTCGTCTGACAGTCTGGCTCCAACAAGGGGGTCGCTATACACCCCGAGCAGACTGCGGACTCCGTATTCCCGGCACCGCCTGTTAGCCACGTGGAGAGATACTCCTCAGTCCGGTAGCACGCTGGCTGGGAGCATGTATACGCCTGCGTGAATCACACATGCATCCTAGCGCCTGCTGCGTAGCCTCTGTGCAGTTAACAGGGCTACAGCTACATTATGTGTCGCACATCTCTCGTGCAGTTAACGGAGATAGTGCGAATCCCTATTCCTGTTCCGGTGTGCAGTAACACGGGGGGGATTGTTATTTCAGTTGGTTGTTTTACCTTCTTACCCGGAAGGTGTTCGTCCGCAGTCCTCCAGGCTGCATCGCGGACCCCGGGTTCGTTTGCTTTCCATTATTTAATAAAGTTGTTTGCAACCATTCCCCTAACAATCTGTGTGTGACCAGTGACCTATACAAGCCATTTTTTGTGTGCAGTTTTAATACTAAGCAATGACCCCCTCCAAGAATTGGTAGGTTATGAGTTGGTTGTCTCATCAGTATTTTGCACCTGTGCTGCCCCTGCCTTTATTATATGGTTTGCTTCATCCTGATTAGTGCATTAGTTTTGAGACCTGGGCTGGAGAATAAATACTGTTCCTCTTTTTTGCTGTGTTAATAATTTTTTTCAGTTTTAATTCAACTACTCTAGCATCAAGCTCCTAATTCGCTTTGTCTAAAGGAAGTTAGATGGCAATGTTTTATTGTGTGAGGTATGGAACTCTCTACCACATGACCTTGTAATACTTAATTCTCTAAAAAAAAGTTCAAGGAGGTCCTGTGTGACTTTCTTGAATAACATTACAGGTTATTCATACTAGATTTTGTTATGGGACGTTGATCCAAGCAACTAGTCTGATTGCCATATGTGGAGTCGGGAAGGAATTTTTCCCCTAATTTTGGGCAAGCAGCATCTGCCTCATGGGGTTTTTTGACTTCCTCTGGATCAACACATTAGCTTTTCACAGGTCTCTATATATAGTGTGATGGCTCCCACAGCTCTTTATATACAGTACTAGATGGTGTCCCGATTCTAACGCATCGGGTATTCTAGAATCTGTATGCGGCCGACCAGGCGCAATCAACAGAGTGGTGTTTAAATGTGGCGCCAAAATCGCTGATTGGTCGCGGCGCCAATATCGCTGATTCCGACCAATCAGCGAATCGTATTACTGAGGACCGGGCAGCGACGCTACCTGTGCGGGTACTTCCGCTGCGAGGAACCGGGAGATGGCCGGCTGCTCACAGCCGAAGTATCCCGACTGGCGGCGCCGCTCCCCGGTCCTCGCTTCACACTTGCCATCGGGAGATCAGCGGCCCTAACCATTGATCTCCCGACGGTAGCCGCATGGAGGTCAGCAGCGCCGCCGGTCGCGGTACTTCTGCTGCGAGCAGCCGGGAGATGAGCGGCTAGCGCCGGTCATCTCCCGGCTGCATCGCCGCTGACCTCCGTGCGGCAGATGAGCTGCTAACGGCCGCCATCTTTTTCTGAAATCCCGCGTCGCTGATTGGCCGCGGCTGGACCAATCAGCGACGCAGGATTTCCTGGACAGAAGGACAGACAGACAGACGGGATTAGACGATTATATACAGTACAGACCAAAAGTTTGGACACACCTTCTCATTTCAAGATTTTTCTGTATTTTCATGACTATGAAAATTGTACATTCACACTGAAGGCATCAAAACTATGAATTAACACATGTGGAATTATATACTTAACAAAAAAGTGTGAAACAACTGAAAATATGTCTTATATTCTAGGTTCTTCAAAGTAGCCACCTTTTGCTTTGATGACTGCTTTGCACACTCTTGGCATTCTCTTGATGAGCTTCAAGAGGTAGTCAATGGAAATGGTCTTCCAACAATCTTGAAGGAGTTCCCAGAGATGCTTAGCACTTGTTGGCCCTTTTGCCTTCACTCTGCGGTCCAGCTCACCCCAAATCATCTCGATTGGGTTCAGGTCTGGTGACTGTGGAGGCCAGGTCATCTGGCGTAGCACCCCATCATTCTCCTTCTTGGTCAAATAGCCCTTACACAGCCTGGAGGTGTGTTTGGGGTCATTGTCCTGTTGAAAAATAAATGATGGTCCAACTAAACGCAAACCGGATGGAATAGCATGCCGCTGCAAGATGCTGTTGTAGCCATGCTGGTTCAGTATGCCTTCAATTTTGAATAAATCCCCAACAGTGTCACCAGCAAAGCACCCCCACACCATCACACCTCCTCCTCCATGCTTCTCGGTGGGAACCAGACATGTAGAGTCCATCCGTTCACCTTTTCTGCATCGCACAAAGACACGGTGGTTGGAACCAAAGATCTCAAATTTAGACTCATCAGACCAAAGCACAGATTTCCACTGGTCTAATGTCCATTCCTTGTGTTCTTTAGCCCAAAT
Organism: Phyllobates terribilis; assembly: GCF_046119375.1. NCBI lineage: Eukaryota > Metazoa > Chordata > Amphibia > Anura > Dendrobatidae > Phyllobates > Phyllobates terribilis. The sequence continues at coordinate 2,859,023 of NW_027362822.1, read as the reverse complement.
AAGTCTCTTCTGCTTGTTGCCTGTCCTTAGCAGTGGTTTCCTAGCAGCTATTTTACCATGAAGGCCTGCTGCACAAAGTCTCCTCTTAACAGTTGTTGAAGAGATGTGTCTGCTGCTAGAACTCTGTGTGGCATTGACCTGGTCTCTAATCTGAGCTGCTGTTAACCTGCGATTTCTGAGGCTGGTGACTCGGATAAACTTATCCTCAGAAGCAGAGGTGACTCTTGGTCTTCCTTTCCTGGGGCAGTCCTCATGTGAGCCAGTTTCTTGCAGCGCTTGATGGTTTTTGCATCTGCACTTGGGGACACTTTCAAAGTTTTACCAATTTTTTGCATTGACTGACCTTCATTTCTTAAAGTAATGATGGCCACTCATTTTTCTTTACTTAGCTGCTTTTTTCTTGCCATAATACAAATTCTAACAGTCTATTTAGTAGGACTATCAGCTGTGTATCCACCAGACTTCTGCACAACACAGCTGATGATCCGAACCCCATTTATAAGGCAAGAACTCCCACTTATTAAACCTGACAGGGCACACCTGTGAAGTGAAAACCATTTCCGGTGACTACCTCTTGAAGCTCATCAAGAGAATGCCAAGAGTGTGCAAAGCAGTCATCAAAGCAAAAGGTGGCTACTTTGAAGAACCTAGAATATAAGACATATTTTCAGTTGTTTCACACTTTTTTTGTTAAGTATATAATTCCACATGTGTTAATTCATAGTTTTGATGCCTTCAGTGTGAATGTACAATTTTCATAGTCATGAAAATACAGAAAAATCTTTAAATGAGAAGGTGTGTCCAAACTTTTGGTCTGTACTGTATATTAGATGATGACCCCACAGACCCTTTACACAGCATTATGTTTCCACAGCTCCTTGTATACAGTATGATTCCCTCATTGTTCCCTAAATACAGTATGATGTGCTCACAGCTCCATATACACCGTATGATGTCCCCACACATGCAGATACACAATATGATACCTATACACAATATGATGCCCCTACATCTCCCTATACACAATATGATGCCCCTACATCTCCCTCCATCTGAACAAGTCTCTCCAACTTCAGAAAGATTATGGACGCATCACATTTTTTTTTACGGACAGGGAAAAAAGTGCCCTATTTTTATGGACTGTCCAAGAATTTCTGGACAGTTGGCTACCCTGCTATTAGTTCCACTGGGGTGGCAGCCTAGGTGGATGCTGGAAGCACAACCGTCTCTCCCTAAGATTCGGAGAGGGAAGGACACCGATTCCTGACCCTTGCTGTGGCCTTTTCGTTGAGAGGGATGGTTTATTGAGGGCCCATATATACACACAGTCATGGCCGGAAGTGTTTAGCAACCTTGAGATTGTTCCAGAAAGTGAAGTATTTCTCCCAGAAAATTATTACAATTACACATGTTTTGTTATACATTTGTTATAATATTTATTTCCTTTGTGTGTATTGAAACAGCACAAAAAAATGGGAAAAAAAGGCAAATTGGACATAATTTCACACAAAACTCCAAAAATGGGCCGGACAAAATTGTTGGCACTTTTCCAAAATTGTGGAAAAACAACTTTGCTTCAAGCATGTGATGCTCGTTAAAACTCACCTGTGGCAAGTAACAGTCGTGGGTAATATGAAAGTCATACCTGAGACCAGATAAAAAGTGGAGAAGATAGATAGATATGAGATTGATAGATAGATAGATATGAGATAGATAGATGGATATGTGGCTCCCCAGGGGTCTGGTTACCACTGTAATAGAAATATTATGTCTGAGAGCAAGTGGGAGGTTTCCTGGTTCGGAGCCCTTAAACATGCAACACCTCCTGTCCCAGACCAGATAGGGGAGGAACCTGCCCTATATAAACTGGATCTGGGGCGGGGTTAGTGAAGTCAGAGCCTGGAGTTAGTTCCAGACACAGGGAAAGTAACAGCGAGGAGCTCTGTAGGAGCAGGAGCTGAAGACCAGGGACTTGAGCTAAGCGGAGTTCGTCCTGGCAGAAGACTCTGAGAACCGGACACAGGAGTCCGAGGTTGCGGGGACTTATATATACCCAGCAGCAGAAACCCGCCGGCAGGGGATTTCAAGTCCTCTGGCCATAGAAGCCCGGAGGCTCAGTCACGAGCAAGGGACCAGCACTGCAATCGAGGAGCGGGGGCTATCAGAAGGCCCCAAGTCACCAGCCATACAGGTGAGCACCACACGGAACACTCAGGGACGTGGGCTACTTCCACTCGCTTACAGCAAGGTAGCCAGGAAGAGTGCAGATAGTCGGGGAGGCCTACAACTCCACCTGGCCAGGGGAACTCCAGTTTGCTCACAGACTGACCAGGCCTCTTATGCTAGCCAGTACTCCCGGGAGGGTCTGCCTTATCACCATCAGTAAAGACCCTGAACTGCACTGCAAAGCCTCTGAGTCGTTCCTGCTGCGCTCGTGTACCATCACTCCTATCATCCACACTCACTAGCCTGAGGCTATACTCCTCCCGTGGGGAGTTATACTACACTCTGCTGCCCTCACAACATCAGCCTCAGAGGTCTGCTCAGCAGCGGCCGTTCTTATTGACCGCAATCCACGGGTGGCGTAGTCGGACATTGCATTATACTGATACAGAGACTGCCACAATATTGGTCTGGCCACCCTGAGCCACGGGACCAGGTCGCCACAACTACTCCCAGCATTGCCCTGAAGTCCGGTCCCGGGTGCCCCATGGCCCAGGGGGCGCGTCATATAGATAATAGATAGATGATAGATAGTCCTATGATATGAGATAGAGGTCGTTATAGACAGGTTTATACACTCTCTCCCGAAGTCGGTAAAATCCTGGGTTGCCCAGGGAGATCCCTATAATGCTGATGACTTGGTGGGGTTGGTGGAAAGATACCAGGCGGTTGAGAGTCCGTTGGGAAAACAAGGGGTCGTAGCCTCTCAATACTGGGGTTCCCAAAAGGAGGCGGACACCCAAAAGAAGGGAGCTAGCGCCACACCTGGGGGGCATCCTAGAGTTCAGGAGGGGTCTGAGTTGCTGCCCAAGGTCCCACCCCATAATATAGTGTGTTGGAGATGTCATACCCCTGGCCATATTGCCTCCCGGTGTCCCATAACCTCTGAACCAATGGACTGTAACATGGGCCGGCGTTGCTCTTATTTTGCCTACCCCGCCTGCAGCGCGGTTCGTCAACATGGCGAGGGCCCTCAGGGATGCTCAGTGTCAGTTAACGGGGCACAAGTCTCTGGACTATTGGTCTCAGGAAGTTTGGTGACCCTGATAAGGGCCACACTCCCTCATCGGCTGGTTTCTGGGAAGGTGGTGGGTGTCCGGTGTATCAATGGGGACGCTAAGAACTATCCTGTGGCCCAGGTGGATGTAAACACAGACTGTGGCACCACATCTCATGAAGTGGCGGTCGTTAAGGACCTATTGCATCCCATAATAATTGGACGTTACTTTGCATTATTCTGGGAAATGTGGGGGAAAGCGGGGACACCTGGTTGCTTGGACGACAGCCAGATCGCCCCTAAGGAAACTTACCCGCAGAACATAGTAGATGAGTTTCCCATGTGTGTGCTGGTGGGCAATGAGGCTGAAGTAGCATCCCCTGAGTCCAATATCCCTGAGCTTTAGGTGTCCGAGGGAAACTTTGGAACTGCCCAACTCAGGGATTTAACTCTGAAAGGGGCCTTTGAAAATGTTACTGTGTTAAATGGGGTGCCTCAGGAACCGGGGGCTGACACTCGGTTCCCTCATTTTGCTGTGAATGGGGATTTGCTGTACAGAATAACCAAGCCAAGGGGTGAGGTAATAGAATAGTTGCTGGTGCCAGGGCCCTATAGATGCAGGGTGTTAGACATGGCTCATTCTCATGTGTTGGGTGGTCACCTGGGTGCAGACAAGATTCAAGAACGGATCCTCCAAAGATTCTACTGGCCAGGTTGCTATAGAGAAATATAGAGTTATTGTCGTTCCTGCCCCACATGCCAGATAACCTCCCCAGTGGCCCACTTCCGCAGTCCCCTAGTGCCACTACCAGTCATCGAGGTTCCATTCGAACGCATAGCAATGGATCTAGTGGGGCCTCTGGTCAAGTCCGCCCAAGTGCATCAGTATATCCTGGTGGTATTAGATTATGCTACATGGTATCTGGAGGCCGTACCACTACGAAACTCCTCCACCAGGTGTATAGCCCGGGAGTTAGTCCACATGTTTTCAAGAACTGGGTTGCCTAACGAGATCCTAACAGACCAAGGAACTCCATTTATGTCGAAGGTCATGAGGGAATTGTGCAAGACACTGCAGATTGCACAACTGAGAACCTCCGTGTACTCTCCCCAGACGGACGGACTGGTAGAGAGGTTTAACAAAACCTTGAAAGCAATGTTGAGGAAAGCAGTGGAAAAGGATGGCCGAGACTGGGACTATATGTTGTTCGCCATGAGGGAAGTTCCCAAAGCTTCCACAGGTTTCTCCCAGTTTGAACCACTCTATGGACGACACCCTCAGGACTCCTGGAGGTGGAGAAAGAGTCCTGGGAAGCTGAGACCACTCCCTATAGGAGAGTGGTGGAGCACGTTGCCCAGATGCAAGAGAGGATTGCCCATGTGATGCCCATTGTGAGGGAGCACCTCCTTAAGGCACAAAAGGCACAGTCCAGGGTGTATAATAGGTCGGCCAGGGTGAGATCGTTCAACCCAGGAGATCGAGTGCTTGTGCTAGTCCCACAGTGGAGACAAGTTCATGGCCAAGTGGCAGGGCCCCTATGAGGTGGTAGAGAAAGTGGGGGAAGTCAACTTTAAGATCCACCAACCAGGGAAGAGGAAGCCCTACCAAATTTACCATGTTAACTTGATTAAGCCATGGCAAGATAGAGAGCCTGCGGAAGCTCCCTGTTTAATGGCTGAGGCCGATGTGAAAGAGGTCAAGGTGGCAGAGTCACTGTCACATGCCCAAAAGCAACAGTGCAAAGAGTTGTTACAGCGAAATAAAGACATGTTTTCGGAGTTGCCAGGACTCACTCAGGTCATAGAGCATGAGGTTCTCACAGAGCCTCATGTTCGCGTCAATCTAAAACCATACCGGATCCCTGAAGCCCGCAGAGAGGTGATCTCTAAAGAAGTAAGGTGGATGCTAAACCTGGGAGTCATTGAAGAGTCCAAAAGTGGATGGTCCAGTCCTATAGTCTTAGTGCCGAAACCAGATGGGGAATGGCGGTTTTGCAACGACTATAGGAAGCTGAACGAGGTCTCAAAGTTCGACGCCTACCCAATGCCTAGGGTAGATGAGCTTATCGAAAGGCTAGAACCCGCTCGGTACATCACCACTCTGGACCTCACCAAAGGATATTGGCAAATTCCCCTGTCCAAAGAGGCTAAGGAGAAGACAGCCTTCTCAACGCCAATACGTCAGGATGCCGTTTGGGTTGAAGGGAGCTCCGGCCACCTTCCAGAGAGCCATGGACCGGATCTTAGCACCCCACAAACAGTATGCAGCGGCCTACCTAGATGCCATCGTCATATTTAGCCAGGACTGGGAAAGTCATCTGGACAAAGTTCAAGCCATACTTGATGCCCTAAGGAAGGCGGGCTTTACTATCAACCCGAAGAAATGTGCCATGGGGATGGAGGAAGCCAAGTACCTAGGGTACGTGGTTGGTAGAGGGGAAATAAAACCACAAATAAATAAGGTCGAGGCGATCTTGAACTGGCCACAGCCCCTCTCGAAGAAGCAGGTCATGGCGTTTCTAGGCATTGTGGGCTACTATCGAAGATTTGTCCCTAACTTTGCCCTGATAGCAGCCCCACTGATGGATCTTCTGAAAGGGATGAAGTCAGCTATGGCCAAGTGGTCCCCGGAAGCAGAAGCGACCTGCCAGGAATTGAAACTGGTCCTCTGTAAACAACCAGTCTTGGTGGCACCCAGCTTCTCCAAGGAGTTTGTGGTCCAGATGGATGCATCGGATGTCGGGCTGGGAGCAGTCTTGTCCCAGGAGATTAACGGAGAAGAACACCCTGTAAAATACCTCAGTCTGAAGCTCTCCGCTTGTGAGAAGGACTACTCCATTGTAGAAAAAGAATGTTTGGCCATTAAGTGGGCGTTAAACACTCTGAGGTATTACCTATTAGGTAGAAGGTTCAGGTTAGTGTCAGACCATGCCCCATTGAGGTGGATGCGAGAAAAGAAGGGAAACAATGCCAGAGTGACTAGGTGGTTCCTGGCTCTACAAGATTTTAGTTTCCGGGTAGAGCATAGGCCTGGGAAACAACATGGGAATGCCGCTGCCTTGTCAAGGGTTTATTGTATGGTGACAGAAGGTGCCAAGCCCTACGGCTTTGGACAGAGGGGGGGTGTATGCAAGGTTGCTGCCGGACAGATCGTGGACGGGAGGTATGTGTCCTCGAAGTGCCATGCTTCGGTGATGTAGGATCCGGAGAAGCAGGCTCCAGCACACATAGTGCTGAGAGGAATTTAATGGGTCCGGATTACAGGGCCGGGCTTTATGAGCAGCTGAAAGAGCTCCTGTGGCACCTAACAGGTGTTGGCAATAACTAAATCACACTTGCAGCCAGTTAACATGGATTAAAGTTGACTCAACTTCTGTCCTGTGTCCTTGTGTGTACCACATTGAGCATGGAGAAAAGAAAGAAGACCAAAGAACTGTTTGCGGACTTGTGAAACCAAATTGTGAGGAAGCATGAGCAATCTGAAGGCTACAAGTCCGTCTCCAAAGACCTGAATGTTCCTGTGTCTTCCGTACGCAGTGTCATCAAGAAGTTTAAAGCCCATGGCACTGTGGCTAACCTCCCTACATGTGGACGGAAAAGAAAAATTGACGAGAGATTTCAACGCAAGATTGTGCGGATGGTGGATAAAGAACCTCGACTAACATCCAAACAAGTTCAAGCTGCCCTGCAGTCCGAGGCTACAACAGTGTCAACCCGTACTATCCGTCGGCGTCTGAATGAAAAGGGACTGTATGGTAGGATACCCAGGAAGACCCCACTTCTTACCCCGAGACATAAAAAAGCCAGGCTGGAGTTTGCCAAAACTTACCTGATAAAGCCTAAAACTGGAAGTGCATTGAGGTGAAGGTGAAGAGGTATTGGGAATCCTGCAGAAAATACCTGTGTGAATTGCGTGAAGAGGTATTGGGAATCCTGCAGAAAATACCTGTGTGAATTGCGTGAAGAGGTATTGGGAATCCTGCAGAAAATACCTGTGTGAATTGCGGTGAGTGCTGCATTGTGACCTGCTGAGTGCTTTTCTACCTGTTTAGATTTATTGGGCTTTTTAAAATCTATTTTCTCACTACAGTTTTAGTTTCTTAGTTTACTACCTGTGTATTTAAGGGTTAACTACATTGCACTAAAATCCTGAGGTGTAGATTTACTCACAAGGGGTTAATTAAGGGGAAGGGGTCATAATTAAGGGTTTATAAGGGGCAGCTGGTTGGGCATAAAGTCCTTTGGAAGTGCATTGAGGTGAAGGGTACATTGCTGGAAAAGGGAAAAAAAAAAAACACTTTAAATCTCTTAGTTTGCGAGTGTGAACGAGCTGCGTGTGTCCGGAGCGTAAGTGCGAACGAAAGTAAGTGTGTGACTTGTTTTTCAGTGAAGAGTAGTGTTGAGCGATACCTTCCGATATCAGGAAATATCGTATCGGATTGGATCGGGCCGATACCCAAAAAGTATCGGATATCGCCGATTCCGATACCGGAAACCAATGCAAGTCAATGGGACACAAATATCGGAATGAAAATAAACCCTTTCTTTCCTTGTAGGTTAATTCTACATGAAGTAAAACAACTAAGAATAATGTAGAATGACATGAAAAGCCGGCAATTCATCAGCGGCATTCACCGGTACCCGACAATTTACAACAGAAAGAATAGAGCTTCACACATAGATTAGATAGATGGAAACATGTCAGTCACATATATATGAAGTACAGTGACAGTGTTGCTTACTGTACTTGTCATTTAGTGTAAAGGATTTATTAAAAAAAATATTAGTGTTTTCGTGCACCGTCTCTTTAAAAAAGCCGGTCGACAATTCAGCAGCGGTACCCGACAATTTATAACAGACAGAATAGAGCTTCACACATAGATTAGATAGATAGAAACATGTCAGCCACATATATAAGAAGTACAGTGACAGTGTTGCTTACTGTACTTGTCATTTAGTGTAAAGGATTTATTTAAAAAAATAATAGTGTTTTCATGCACCGTCTCTTTAAGAAAGCCGGCCGGCAATTCAGCATCTGTACCCGACAATTTAGAATAGAAAGAATAGAGAATCACACATAGATTAGATAGATAGAAACATGTCAGTCACATATATATGAAGTACAGTGACAGTGTTGCTTACTGTACTTGTCATTTAGTGTTAAAATAAAGGATTTATTTAAAAAAAAATTGGCGTGGGGTTCCCCTTAATTTTAGGCTCTAGCGGAGGTTAAGCAGACAGCTGGGGCAAATGTTTGAAGCCTGGGAAGTGGGTAATACCCACGGAGCTTCCCAGGCTACTAATATCAGCCCCCAGCTGAATACCTAGCCTTTACTAGCTATTAAAATGGGGGAACCCCCCCCAAAAAATGACGTGGGGTCCCCCCTAATTTAATAGCTAGCAAAGGCTAGGCAGACAGCTGGGGGCTGATTTTAATAGCCCAGGAAGGGTGCCATGAATATTGGCCCCCTCCCAGGCTAGAAACACCAGCCGTCAGCCACCCCAGAAATGGCGCATCCATAGGATGCGCCAATTCTGGCACTTAGCCTCGCTCTTCCCACTGCCCTGTAGTGGTGGCAGTGGGGTAATAGGGTTGGGGTTGATGTCAGCTTATAATGCCAGCTGACATCAAGCCCAGGTTAGTAATGGAGAGGCGTCTATAAGACACCCCCATTACTAACCCCATAGTCAAAGTTAAAAGAAAACACAAACACCCAGAATAAAGTCCTTTAATTGAAATAAAGACACAATTCTTTATTGTTCTAAATTAAACCATACTTACCATCACGCCCATTCCAGCTGAAGCCAACGATCTCCTGCAATAAAAGTAAAATAATAAAGCAACATCATCCTTACCTTTCCATGGTTCCCACGACAGCTTCAGCTCTGCTACATCGAGATGACAGGCTGGACCGCAGCAGAACGCTGCCATCCAGCCTGTCATCCCGCGGACACTGAGAAGTGCAGGCCTGCTTGCGCTCCTCAGTGTCTCGCTGTGACGGCATAAAGATGAGCCGAGTTCATGTCCAATGAACTCAGCTCACCTCATGCACGTCACTGACAGCGTGGGAAAATTCTCCTGCACTCAGCGCTTCAGCGTGAGAATTCTCCCACGGTGTCAGTGACATACATGAGGTGAGGTCATGTCCAATGAACTCAGCTCACCTCATGCACATCACTGACAGCGTGGGAAAATTCTCACGCTGAAGCGCTGAGTGCAGGAGAATTCTCCCACGCTGTCAGTGACGTGCATGAGGTGAGCCGAGTTCATTGGACATGACCTCGGCTCATCTTTATGCCGTCACAGAGAGACACTGAGGAGCGCAAGCAAGCCTGCGCTTCTCAGTGTCTGCGGGATGACAGGCTGGATGGAAGCGTTCTGCTGCGGTCCAGCCTGTCATCTCGATGTAGCAGAGCTGAAGCTGTCGTGGGAACCATGGAAAGGTAAGGATGAGGTTGCTTTATTATTTTTCTTTTATTGCAGGAGATCGTTGGCTTCAGCTGGAATGGGCGTGATGGTAAGTAGAGTTTAATTTAGAACAATAAAGAATTGTGTGTTTATTTCAATTAAAGGACTTTTTTCTGGGTGTTGTGTTTTTTTTAAATACTTTACTAGAAATTCATGGTGGTCATGTCTAATATTGGCGTGACCCCATGAATTTCGGGCTTAGGGCCAGCTGATAATGCCAAGCTGGCCTTAACCCCTTTATTACCCAGTGAGCCACCACACCAGGGCCCTGGATGAGTTGGGTACAGCGCCAGAAGATGGCGCTTCTATGAACGCCCCATTTTCCGGGGTGGCTGCGGACTGCAATTTGCAGCGGGTGGGGCCCAGAAAGCTTGGGCCTCCCTGCGCTACGGATTCCAGCCCCCAGCTGCCTAGTTGTACCTGGCTGGACACAAATATAGGGCGAAGCCCCACATCAATTTTTTTTTAATTATTTCATGAATTTCCTGAAATAATTAAAAAAAAATTGACGTGGGGCTTCGCACTATATTTGTGTCCAGCCAGGTACAGCAGGCAGGAACGGGCTGCGTCCAACCACCAGCTGCCTATTTGTACCTGGCCGGACACAACAATATAGGGAAGCCCTTTTTTTATTTATTATTTCATGAATTTCATGAAATAATTAAAAAAAAAAATACGTGGGGCTTCTCCCTATTTGTGTGTCCAGCCAGGTACAACTAGGCAGCTGGGGGATGGAATCTGCAGCGCAGGGAGGCCCAAGCTTTCTGCCCCCCCCCCGGTGCAAATTGCAGACCGCAGCCACCCCGGAAAATGGCGCGTTCATAGAAGCTGGATGCTGTACCTGGCTGGCATACAAAAATATGGCAAAGCCCACGTCAAAATTTTTGGGAAAAATTAATTAAAAAATAAATAATAATTTAGGGACTGCATCTTTATTAACTCCTCAAATGTCATTTAGTGTTAAAATAAAGGATTTATTTAAAAAAAAATTGGCGTGGGATCCCCCATAATTTTAGGCTCTAGCGGAGGTTAAGCAGACAGCTGGGGCAGATGTTTGAAGCCTGGGAAGTGGGTAATACCCACGGAGCTTCCCAGACTACTAATATCAGCCCCCAGCTGAATACCTAGCCTTTACTAGCTATTAAAATGGGGGACCCCCCCAAAAAATGACGTGGGGTACCCCCTATTTAATAGCTAGCAAAGGCTAGGCAGACAGCTGGGGGCTGATATTAATAGCCCAGGAAGGGTGCCATGAATATTGGCCCCTCCCAGGCTAGAAACACAAGCCGTCAGCCGCCCCAGAAATGGCGCATCCATAGGATGCGCCAACTCTGGCACTTAGCCTCGCTCTTCCACGCTGCCCTGGTGCGGTGGCAGGGGGTAATAGGGTTGGGGTTCATGTCAGCGCCAGCTGCCATGAAGCCCAGGTTAGTAATGATGGGCGTCTATAAGACACCCCCATTACTAACCTACAAAGTGTTAAAAAGAAAAAACACACTACACCCAGAAAAAAATAATTTATTTGAAATAAAACACACAATTTTATTTAATTCTTAGTTTACAAAAAAAAAATAGTTACCTTTCCACGTTCCTGCGCTGATCTCCCATGCACAGCTGTCACATCTGGAGATGGTGACAGCTGTGCATGGCTGCTGTAAGCTCACACTGCCGGGAACATGTCCGCTCCCGGCAGCGGGAGCCACTGACTGAGGTCACCGGAGTGCATTCAGGCAGCGCAGCTCCGGAGACCTCCTTTACGGCACTGCTGTACCGTGGGAATTTCTCACGATACAGCAGGGCCGTAAAGGAGCTAACCGGAGCAGCGCTGCCTGAACTCCGGCGAACCCGCTTATGCAATGACGGGGCTGCTTTACGGCCCCGTCATTCTAGCGGCGGCGGCGGTTCAGAGCAGTCACATTCTATGTGGCTGCTCTAAACTGGAGATCATCGTGGGACACTCGTGGACTACTACGGAGGGGTAAGGATAAGGTTGTGGTTTATTATTTTATATTTTATTACAGGAGATCGATGGCTTCGGGGAATTAGGTGTCTAGGTGAGTATAGGTGTAGTTTTTTATTTTTTTACTTTATTTTAGGTGGCGATCGGCGGGGACAGGTAATGTATGAACTAATTTATTGTAGGCAAGCACTGGCCACCAATGACATGTATTTAAAATTTATTGGGGACACAGTAGGGCAATTTAAATAGCAGGATCAGGCTGATGGGAACTACTGCTCCCATCGAGCTGATCCTGCTGGCACGAGTGGACGGGGGACAGACATAGGCCGATGGGAGTAGTAGTGTCACATCGGCCTATGTCTGCCTGCACGCACACACCCGCAGACATCGCACAGACACCGCACACACTCTCAGACATCGCACAGACACCGCACACACCCGCAGGCATCGCACAGACACCGCACACACTCGCAGACATCGCACAGACACCGCACACACTCGCAGACATCGCACAGACACCGCAGACATCGCACAGACACCGCGCACACCCGCACACATCGCACAGACATCGCACACACCCGCAGACACCGCACACACCCGCAGACATCGCGCAGACACACGCACAGACACCCCGCACACACTCGCAGACACACGCACAGACACACACACACACCAATCATGACGGGCTGATCGTCTGGGAGGTGACGCTATGCGGCCAGCCAATCACTGTAATGCCCACAAACAACATGGCTGCGGCATTACAGTGACTGGCTGGCAATCCCTGCATGTTCATTGGCTCTGTAAAGAGCGCCAAACATGCAGGGCGGAGACCCGAGCTCCCGCCCGAGTAACCCGGAAATGCTCGGTGCTCGCCGAACATCCCGAGTAGCGTGATGCTCGGGCGAGTACCGAGCAGTGTCGAGCATGTTCGCTCAACACTAGTGGTAATCTAACCTAGTCCTCCCCATAGTTTAGGAGGCGTACGGGCACCCTCCCATTGCGTACATCCACTACCCCTCTAGCAGTCAAGAGTGTAGGCCTATGTTCCGAGCTAAGCGGCTCTACTACCGCCTGGTAGCTCCGTCCTTTAAAACCTATTGCTGCTCTACACCATATCAGCATTTGACTCATAGGGGGTATCACAATGGGTACCGGGTCTGTCACCCGTACATTACCAATTTCACCGCCTGTTAGCTTTACCTGTTGCTGGTACATAAGGGCTCGGATCTCTTTCTGCAGCGCCCTTCTCTGCCCTGGTCTGGCAGTGTCAGCTATCTGTTGGAGCAAGAACACAACTTCTCCCATACAGTTCCTAACAATATTAGTGCCAAGTACCATATACAAGTTGGTATCATTAGGATTAGTCTCTACTACAATTAGTCCCTGGTCCTGCAGTTCCACTCTTCCCACCTTTATTGCCACATCCTTAACCCCGACTAGGTTAAGGGGGAGGCCATTTGAGGCATAAACGGAAAGGTTTGGAGCTGGTGGGCTTAGGTCATCCATGGACCAGAACCTTTTGTAGAGGACGTCAGGCATGATGGTTACCTGAGATCGTGGGTCCAGCAGAGCGGATGTCGCAATGCCGTCCAGCACAACGGACAGGAAAGGTCTTCCTCCCACGAACCTGCTGTACCAGTCTGTTGGGCCTGGGGAGTCTACTCCTGGGTGTCGGCCCTTGGCCCCAGGGTTTTCTCGTTTAAAGGACAGCTCTGGATGGTGTGACCTGACTTGTGGCAGCAGTGGCAGACAGGGTCCTTCGGTGGACGGCGTTGGTCGCTGATCCTCCCAGGGGGTGGCGTTGTCCTCTTCCTCCTTCTCATCCAGGGGACATCTTCAGGGCTGTCGGCTAGCAGGATCCTTCTTTCCTCCTCGGGCTCCGTCCGCAGCTGCAGGGTTCTCAGTACAGTGGTCAGGGTTTTGCTCAACTGACGCACTTCAGAGCGCAGGCTGTCCAGCTCACTAGGGGACGTTGCTTGCACCTTGGCTTCAGCAGCCACTGGGGAAAAGGTGGACGCTGCAGGCACTGGGGTGGCCCCACCCTGGTAACATTGGATAGTAGTTGTTTCCAGGGGCTGCAGTCCTTTTGTAGCCATGTCCTTAAGGATGTCAAAGGTGGCATCTGGATGATCCAGGGACCACCAAAGCACAGTCCTGCTCTCTTCTTGAGACCTCAGTCCCCGTATAAACTGTTCCTTCAGCATTTTATTTTCATTATTGATGCTGGTTGGACTAACCTGTTTCAGAGCTCGCAGGGACCCTTGTAAACGCCAGGCATAGTCCGGATCACAGTCCTCCGGTTGCTGAGAGCAGTTGTAGAACCTCATCCGGAGGTCTGTCTCAGTACGATTCTCAAAGACAGTCTGTAACTTTTTAAAGATTGCGGACACTGACTCTTGGTCTGCGGCCGACCAGGTTTCTACTTCTTGCTCCGCAGCACCAGTTAATTGTCCTAATACCACAGCGGTTCTTTGCTTGCCTGCCATAGAGTACATATCCAGTATACCGCATATTTTCCACTTAAATCCAGACAGGGTATCTGGTTTGCCGCTGTACTGGGGGAGCCACTTCGTTCCGGGGATGTACGGTAGGGCCATGGGTATGACAGGGGTTACAGGCCCTGCTGGTGGAGCGGCTGCTTCGGCCTGCTCGGCGTCGGGCGCAAGTTGAGCATCAGGGCGGTTAACCGGTATTTCGGCGTTGTGCTGTTCTTCGGACATTCTGGCGCCCCCCTAGTTAACCGTGGCCTACCTTCTCTTCTTTTCTTCCGGTAGGCCGCAGCTCCACAGGTGACGTTCTTCTTCAGGACCTTGCGTCCTACGTCAGAGCGTTCACCGGCGCTCCTTCCAGGACCTGCCGCTTCCTGATTTGACTTCGAGGCGTGGGGCGAGTCCGGGGCTTCGCGCGCTTTAGCAGGTACACCTCTCAGTTTCCCGCGTTTACGCCCTTCTTTCCGCTCGGCGGCCCAACAATGGCGGCAATCTTCGCCACAGTTAAATATACAGTTTTTGATTAAAGGCGCACAGTACCCGGTGGCAACGGACACAACACTCCGTCGTTGCAGCGGGCACGGGATCCTGTTCGTGACGCCAGGAAGAGATGACGCGCCCAAGGGATGGGGACTCGGCGCCCGGGCCTTGCTGTTAGTTTTGGGGGATGCCGAGGTGGCCGACTCCCAGGGCCGTACCCTGGGGTCACTCTTAAAAAAAAAACCAAGGAATTGGGAGAAAGGAGTATGGGAAAAGGGGAAAGTACGTGACGCCACCTGTGGTGTCTGGTGAGACTCACCAGAGCTGTTACAGTCCTCTGAGGCTGGTGGTCGGGCAGCTTAGTTGGTTCTGCTCCCCACAGGTGGAGCGGGGCCTCAGGGCAGTGTAGGAGAAGGGATGCAGGACAGAGGGGACCCAGCCGGGTGAAAGGAAGAATAGGCACACACACGACAGTTCACTTCAGTACCTTTACTGGTGGTGTTTTCAGGCATGATCCGGGGTACTGTAGGGTGAAGGGTGCATTTCAGGACTCTCTCCAGTGAGCGGGTGTGGAGCCTCCTGTTTCTTGCCTTTTCCTAGTAAGTTTATGACCTGCCTGAAGCTAGGCCTAACTTGGTCTCTGTCTTGCACCTGCTGACCTGGTGGTAGGGCCTTCTGTTGGAGTTCACACTCCCTGGTTTCTTGGGCCTCAGTGACTCCTGACCCTGGTTTTACGGTCAGCTTTTGGTATTCCTGGGACATGTAGTTCGCCAGGGATCCCGGTTGTTTCTGCTTGTCCTAGAGATCCTTGCAGACACGGACCCGGTGTCCGGTAAATGCTTGTGGGGTAAGCTGGTTAAGCTCCTCTGCCCCCTATGTAGCTCGCTTACTCCACTTGCCTTCGGCCTGCTCGGGGCCCTCACTAGGCTTCACACTGGCAGTAGGCCTCGCTACTCTTCACCGCTCTTATGGCGTCGGCACGCCTTGGGCTCACTACCTGAGCTCAATGAGTCTGGACTGTGCTCCACTGCAGGATGGCTACTGCAGGAGCTCCTCTCAACAGGCTTCCTTCTACAGACTGGATCCTCACAGACTGGAACTAGCTCTGTCCCAGAGGAAACTGTTCTCCAGACTGACTGCCTAGCTCCACCTTGCCTTTTTATATCCCTAACGGGCTCCCTCTGGTGGTCTGAGGTGGAAGGTGGAGGTGTGTGT
Organism: Phyllobates terribilis; assembly: GCF_046119375.1. Taxonomy (NCBI): domain Eukaryota; kingdom Metazoa; phylum Chordata; class Amphibia; order Anura; family Dendrobatidae; genus Phyllobates; species Phyllobates terribilis. The sequence goes on along the minus strand of NW_027362822.1, from coordinate 2,843,190 downwards.
ATGCTATGAGGGCCTCTTATGGAGGAATCTGTTCATGCGCCCCTCTAGGATCTGTGGCAGCAATGCACAGCAGGTCGCCACATTTGTATTCAGCCCCCTGTAGTTTACTACCCCTAAATAAAATCCTGAATGACCAATGAAGTCACATAATGAGTAAACTGAGTCCACCTGCGTACAATTTATTGTCAGTATAACTACAGCTGTTCTGTGAAAATCTCAGAGGTTTATTTGAGAACATTAGGAATCAAACAGCATCATGAAAACCAAGGAATACACCGGGCAGGTCAGAGATAAAGCTATGGAGAAGAGTAAAGCAGGGTTAGGTTATAAAAAAAAATAGCCCAAGCTCTGAACAACTCACGGAGCACAGTTCAATCGATAATAAAGAAAAACGTAAGTAGTATGGTACAACTGCAAACCTATCAAGACATGGCCGTCCACCTAAACTGACAGTCCTTGTATGGAGAGAACTAATTAGAGAAGCAGCCAAGAGGCCCATGGTCACTCTGGAGGAGCTGAAAATCCTCAGCTCAGGTGGGAGAATCTGTCCACAGGACAACTACTAGTCCAGAAATCTGGTCTTTATGGAAGAGTGGCAAAAATAAAGCGTTTTTTGAAAGCAAGCCATAAAAATTCTGTATGGAGGAATATGTGGTGCCCATTATTCTGTATGGAGGACTATATGGGGTCCATTATTATGTATGGAGGAATATGTGGTGCCCATAATAATGTATGGAGGACTATGTGAGGCCCATTATTCTGTATGGAGGACTATATGGGGTCCATTATTCTGTATGGAGGACTATGTGGGGCCCATTATACTGTATACCGGTTGACCCGCGATTTTGTCCAAGTTTTTCATTTTGGCCCTCTGAGTTTGAGTTTGGCATCCCTGGTTTAAGTCAAAGGATATCAGAAGAGCAATAAGGGTTCACACTGTTTAAAAAAAAAATTTTGTGCTCAGGAGGAAAATAGTCCATTAATATCTTAACTAAACCTCCGGCACTAATAAGTGAAAAAACAACTGTATATCATTTCAAGAATTTTTTTTTTAATTCCAAAGAGTGACTGTAACAAGATAATAACCACCGGAACGTTTTGTTTCGGCTAATTGCCTTTATCAAGGATATCTGTGTCAATGAAAAATATGAATACTACATTTAATATGGTCACACAAATAATAGAGCCATACATATTACATACATATATTTTTTTCCAAACATACATAAAGCTCATATGCAAGGTTGCCAAGTAGTGGGTCACTTATTTTAAGCATAGGCGGTCATATTCAAGCGCAAATTGTACCTATAATATAAAAATAATCAGTAAGAAATCATCCAATGCCATATAATCAAAAAAAGGGGAACTGGCAAACTTAGAATTCCAAAGGTATTCATTTCAGAACAAAGCAGGAGGTAGAATACTTGGAGAAATAGTGAAATATATGAAAAGTCATAAATATGCCCCAAAGGTAAAAAGAAACTGGAGTCCTCAGAGTGCGTATCAGAGAGTATCAAACTGAGTATATAGCTGTGCAACTTACTTATTTGAATCCAGGAGTATCACCAGGGTGCGTCCATGTGGCATAACTAACAGTCAGTGTGCCGGTGTATGCACATGGGAAATGTGTCCCATTTTATATGCGTCAGAACAGGAAGAGGTAAGTATGAATGGTGATGGCTGATAGATGTTACCTGGAGCAGTCATCAAAGCAAAAGATGGCTACTTTGAAGAAGCTAGAATATAAGACATATTTTCAGTTGTTTCACACTTTTTGTTAAGTATATAATTCCACATGTGTTGATTCATAGTTTTGATGCCTTCGCTGTGAATGTACAGTTTTCATAGTCCTGAAAATACAGAAAAATCTTTAAATGAGAAGAGGTGTCCAAACTTTTGGTCTGTGCTCTATATATCCATCTAAACTAACAGTCCTTCTGAGGACTAATCCAGCTGCATATAATCAGTGCTAGGCAGGAGTTAGGCAGGCAGGCAGTGTATGTGGCAGACTGCAGAGCATATAGCGCAAGAGGGTCCCTTGAACATCCTGTCTGCTGCTGCTGTAATAATTATAGATATTTGTAGACATTGCCCCAGATATCAGGGGCCAGGACAATTTTTTTTTTATCTTAATCCTGGTTATTTGCTTAAAAAGCAATCCAGAGTACACTATTTTTCTGCTCCATTTGCTTATTAGCACTGCAGAATACAGCCAGATCTGTTCCATATTTCAGCGATAAAAATCCAGAAATTTGAACTGAACATGGAAAATATCGGCCTCCTTTTCCATTCTGTTGCAGTGTTTCGGTCAAGATATTCACAGTAGGTGTCTGTGAAGAATAGTATTAGTAAATTACAGGCCTGCTATTTAAAACTGTGGTTTTCTGTCAGACATATCATCTATAACAGTGTTCCAAAATCAGCCATTTCTTCCATTTTCATTTCATTGCAGTATGTCGGTCAAGCTATTCACACTAGGTCTCTGTGTAGAATAATATTAGTAAATTACAGGCCTACTATTTAAAACTGTGGTTTTCTGTCAGACATATCATCTATAACAGTGTTCCAAAATCAGCCATTTCTTCCATTTTCATTTCATTGCAGTGTGTCGGTCAAGCTATTCACACTAGGTCTCTGTGTAGAATAATATTAGTAAATTACAGGCCTGCTATTTAAAACCGTGGTTCTTTATCAGACGTATCACATATAACTGCGTTTCTAAATCAGCCATTTCTCGTGAACGTGGAAAATATTGTCCTCCATTTAAAATGGGCAAGGTGCGTGGCAAGGGACGGGGAAGTGGACGTGATAGTGATGGTGCATGCACAGGCCGAGGACGTGGCCGTGGGAAGCTGAAATTGTGCCACAACAAACACCCACATCTTGTCGCTCCACCTTCCTGTCCCAATTGCTAAGGGACCCCAGTACACCACTATTGAACCCAGAGCAGTGTCAAAAGGTTGTTGGTTGGATAGCAGATAATGCTTCCAGTCACTTTGCCACCACCACCATCCTGTCTTCCACACAGTCAAGTCTCAGTAGCTGTGAGTCTGGAATGCATATTCCTCATCCTGATCCTCCTTCCTTCCTCCATGCCAAATGGATCCCACACTTGGACACTCAGAAGAGTTGTTCACTTTTCCATTTGCAGATTGGGGCCTATCGCTTGGCCAGCTTCAAGCGAGTCAAGAGGAGAACGGGTGTAGTGATACCCAAATATTGGAGCAGCCACGTTCAAACACAGGCAATGGTGGGAAAGTGCAATTACTGTCGCAAGAGGTGGATGATGATGAAACACAATTGCCAGAAAGTCAGGAGGAGGACCAGGGTGCGGAAGTGGAAGACGAGGTGGTTGATGATATAGTAACTGACCCAATCTGGCAGGGGGACATACAGAGCGAGGACAGCAGCACACAGGGGGGAGGGAGGAGTAGCACCACAACAGGCAGAAAGAAGCAGTGTGGTGGCCGCAGACACAAGGCGGGAGGGAACTCCTCGTAACGCCAGCATGACGGAAGTTGCCAGTACAACTGTTAGGTCTTCCTGAGTTTGGTTGTTTTTTAAAGACTCTGCAGATAACTCCAAAAAGGCCATTTGCACCACCTGCCAGGCCAGCATCAACAGGGGTAGCAAAACTAGCAGCCTGACCACCACCAGCATGATCAGGCACATGACAGCAAAGCACACGACTAAGTGGGCCGAACCCCAGGGTCCAGAAACAGTGTCTGCGGGTGACACCACTGCTTCTTCCGCTGTTGTGCGTGCACGCCAATCCCCTGTCCATGACGCATGCAATGATGCCTCCCGCCCTGCACGTGTAGGTACACACTCTCAACTAGCACCATCAGCAAGCATGTCCACTTCCTTGTCCCAGTGCAGCGTTCAGTTGTCCCTACCCCAGTCCATGGAATGCAAGCACAAATACGCAGCGTACGCCCCATAGGCCATACTGCTAAATTCACACATTTCATGAATGCTTACTTTAGAAATGTTGCCTTTTAGGCTCATGGAGATGGAAGCTTTCCACAACCTGATGGTGGCGGCCGTCCCTTGGTACTCGGTCCCCAGCCGCCGGTATTTCTCCTGGTGTGCCGTCCCTGCATTACATGAGCATGTGTCCCACAACATTAGCTGTGCCCTCAGCAACGCAGTTACTGGGAAAGTTCCCCTAACCAAGAAAACTTGGACAAGTGCTTGTGGGCAGGGATGGTACATCTCGCTGACAGTACACTGGGTTAATATATTGGAAGCTGGGACCCAGTTGGCCCTTTGGATGGAACACATCTTCCCGACGCGAGGATTGCGGGCCCTGGATCAATCAGGGTTGCCCCCACATTCTACAGCTCCTGCACCACCTCATCCTCCCCCTCTTCAGCCTCCATCTCCGAAATTACCATATCAGTCGCAAGCTGGAAGCACTGCAGTACTGCCTCGGCCAAGCAGCAACAGGCTGTGCTGAATCTGTTATGCTTAGGTGACAAACCGCACAACGCTGAAGAGTTTTGGACAGCTCTGAAAGAGCAGGGAGATCTGTGGCTGACACCGCTGGCCCTACAGCCAGGCATGGTCGTGTGTGACACTGGGCGGAACCTGGTGGCAGCTCTGAGGCGAGGCGAGCTCACACACGTACCATGCTTGGCCTATGTGCTTAATCTCGTGGTTCAGCGGTTTCTCAAAACTTACCCAAATATGCCGGATCTGCTTTTTAAAATGCGTCGCCCATGTGCCAGTTTTAGAAAGTCAGCTACAGCTTCCGCCGCCCTTGCCGTACTTCAGCAGCGTTTGCAGCTTCCAGCTTACCTACTGATCTGTGATGTCCCCACATGTTGGAAGTCTACATTGCAGATGTTGGGAAGTATTTATGAGCAGACGAGGGCAGTTGTTGACTACCAGCATCAACAAGGCCGTTGGTTTTCAGTTCAGACTCCACACATAAGACCTCAGGAGTGGACATGGATGTCAGACATATGTACCATCCTCCAAAACTTTGAGGACTCCACCAAGATGGTGAGCGGCGATGACTCCATAATTAGCGTCACCATCCCGATTCTCTGTCTTCTGAAACGTTTTCTGCTCACAATTAAAGAGGATGCATTGCAGGCAGAGCACGATGAGATGGAGCAAGGAACCATACAGGGTGATTCCATACAGCCCAACCTCATCTCATTCCAACATGGATTAGGTGACAATGAGGAAGACGAGGAGGAGGAGGAAGAACAGGAGCTAGTTTCCTGCACTATAGATGGTACTACCTGCACAACTGTCAAACTGTCTGTTCAGCGTGAATGGCCTGAGGACAGGGCAGAGGAGGAGGATGAGGAGGAGAGCATGGTCAGTCGTCCTCTTGGTGAGGACACGGAAGTCTTGCCTGTTAGCAATCTGGCACACATGGCTGAGTTTATGCTACGCTGCCTTTCCCGTGATCCTTGCGTTGTCCAAATTTTGAGTGACAGTCCTTACTGGTTGGTGCCACTTCTAGACCCACGCTACAAGGAGAACTTTCTGTCTCTTATTCCCTTGCAGGACAGACCTAATAAAATGGTGCAGTACGAGAAGGCTCTTGTTGCGGAATTATTTAAAAAATTCCCATCTGAAAACGCTGGCGGCAGAGGTCACAGTTCGTTGGACAACCAAGGAGTACAAGCGAGAGAGACACAAATTCAATCCAGCAGAGGCAGGGGAACACTGTCAAAGTTCTGGGACAGTTTTCCCAGACCCTCCCATCTCATAGGTCCTGAGGCGCGGGGTACTCTCCCAAAGAGGGAAAAGTTTCGGAAGATGGTGAGGGAGTACCTTGCCGACCGTGCCAACGTAGTCCTTGATTCTTCTGTGCCTTATAATTATTGGGTATCCAAGCTGGACACGTGGCATGAACTGGCTCTCTACACCTTGAAGGTCCTGGCCTGCCCTGCCGCTGTCAACTGAAAATGCTGACAGGCTGACTCTTTTAAAAATGATCAAAGGCTGGTTTGGGCCAGACTTCTCAACACCACTGAATGATAGCAGCGTAACATAAACTCAAATACAGTGTGTTTTTTTGGGAGGTCTAACTGTATTCCCATGCACCTCTGTCTTCACACCCAGACATGGGTATACGCTTCCTGATTTTGTCTATTTGCTCTTGTCCTCCTCCTTCTCCTCATCCTTCACATTCTCCTCCATATCACTACCATATCTACCATATCACCATATCTACGTCTCTTGCAAGGGGCATTGGAGTGCCTCCAAATTTTTGGCAGCCGTTGCATTCACTGCATAGGCAAACAGTATGGGAGACCCACTTCCTAATAATGGGAACATTGTTTTCAGGAGGCCCTCCAACCTCTGCATCTCTTGCAAGGGGCATTGGAGTGCCTCGTAATTTTTGGCAGCCATTGCATTCACTGCATAGGCAAATAGTATTGGAGACCCACTCCTTTTTAATGGAAACATGTCGTACTCATTACTGTAGCCCAGCTCCATATGTCTTTAAATTGTTAATAGGGTTTTTCCTAAATTTTGGCAGCCGTTGGACTCACTGCATACCCTATAACTGGATAGGAGACCGTCTCCTTTCTAATGGGAACATGTCGTTACTGTGCCCAGCTCTATGTGTCTTTAAATTGTTAGTGCGGTTTTTCCTAAATTAGCAGCTGTTGGACTCACTGCATACCCTATAACTGTATAGCAGATCCTTATCCTTTCTAATGGGAACATGTCATTACTGTGGCCCAGCTCTATGTGTCTTTAAATTGTTAGTGGGGTTTTTCCCAAATTTTGGCAGCCCTTGCAGTCACAGCATGGGCATTACCACTATAGGAGACCCACTCCTTTATAATGGGAACATTTTTTTTACTGAGACCCTCCTGTATGTCTCTTCAAACGGGTATTGGGTTGTGTCCAAATTTTTGGCAGTCCTTGCAGTCACTGCATACGCAATAACAGTATAGGAGACCCACTCTTTAATAATGGGAACAACAAAGCATAGCCGACTCCTGGCCCTTTAAGAATAGTAAGGCAGTAAAAATAGTGTTTGTGACTTTCACAAACCCTCCTTCATAAATGAAACAGGATATGTCTGATGATGTTTCATACACCACATTGCCAGATAAGGTTGTAAAATGTTAAAATGCCATTTCCTGGTGAATGTATTTGTCACGGTTGAAAGCAATGCAAAAGTGCAAAAATGCATCAAAAATGCTATGTGTGAACATAGCCCAAGGTGTGATGGAGCATTTTTATTTTTGGTTATTTATTTTGCCTTATATACAAGTCATTACTCTGGAAAGGATGTTCCTTAACATATTTCCCAGGAAAATCCATTTTGGTTTAGTTTTTGTATGTTTTATTGTGAGTCCGTAAAAGTAGCGTAATACCTCTGACAACATTGTTGACATCATTGACCTGGGAGCCTGAGATGCTTCCAGGAGTCTTCCCCATGCTGTTCTCATGTCGTTTGAGTACTGTTCCCATCGATTTGGGCAATTTTTAGGCCCTCTGCAGACCGACGGGGGGGGGGGGCGCCGGAAAAATGCTCGAGTTTCCCATAGACTTACATTGGGCTCGTTACTTGGACCGAGCACCCGAGTATTCCAATTTGCTCGACTCGAGCAACGAGCACCCGAGCATTTTAGTGCTCACTCGTCACTAGTTTTTAGCTAAACCATTTTTATTTCCATTCGACTTTTTGATCGTGTTTTGTTCCACTCTTTGTTTGGCGGTAAGATGAAAAAGAATATTTTTTTTTTTACAGTGTCCGCTGAAGGCGTTAACTAGTGTGACCATTTTATAGGCCGTGGATGTGATCATAACAAATATGTGGACCTTTTTGGTTTATTTTAGTTTTCATATGAATATACCCATTTATTGATATAACATTATTTTCATTTTTTTCTGTTTATTTTTTGATTAGTTTTTTTTTTAAATATTTTTTCACATTCTTTTTTTTACTTTTTCATTTAGTCCCTCTATGGGACTAGCTTTTATTAGTATAGTCACTGTTATAAAGCATTGCAATGAATTCTACCTGTCAGTGTTACAGTGATAGAAGCCTCTGAGACCATGCTCCTAGCTCGATCTAAGCAGGCCACAGTCACTGGGATACCTGGAGGCACGGATTGTCATGACAACAGGATCACTGACTAAGGGCGTAAGCCAGAAACGCGTCGAGATTGCATCTCCGCTATCATGGACTTTTGTATATTTTAATATTTTGCACCAATAAAGTGAGAATTATTTTTTATTGGAGACTTTTCCCACTTTCTCCTTATGTACACTGGCCGAGAGTCACGGCATTGTGGGTCTGAGCCCAGAAGATATGAGCAGCAGGATGGATTAAATGCATGGTCAGGCATATATTGTTTTTTTCTAAAGAATTGTCAAATCAGTCAGTAAGGATTTAGGGCCCTTTTACATGGCGATATTTTGCATCAGTATTTGTTAACAGACGCCAGGAGTGGATCCAAAACACAGAAGAGGTGAGAGTGATTCAGTTATTATTTTTCTCTGTGTTTGTTCCTCTCTGGTTTTTAGCTTACAAATACTAATGTAAATTACTGCCCAAAATACTCACTGTGTGAATGAGGCGAGGAAGCTGCTTGTAATACTGTAATATAAGTCCTTATTCTGAGGATGAGCGCTCACTTGCAGGTGCTGTGCTGTAATGCTTATCTTCTCTGCTCCATCATACTCCCCAGAGCAGGGGCAACCCCTGGGGCTAAACTGCGGTCGGCAGATGTCAGACGTATCACTCAGTGATATGTGATGGAGCCCGACTCCCAAACAAAATGAATCAGACAGAAGCATACAAAATAAATACACAAAGCATTGCAATTAGGTGTCAAACGTTCTCAACTTTATTTAAATTTACATGACACCAAACCATCACCTATCAGGATAAAGAAGACTCTGTGTAGCCTCTGTTCCTATAGACCATCTTGCTTGCAGCCTCCTCCATCCATTGAAGACAACGGAAATTACAGGAATAGATGAGTAATCTGCTTATACTGCTGTAAAACAATTCTTTTATCCAATGATGAGAGCATGCGTCCAGGAGTTGTGCTGTAATGTTAGTCTCCTCTTCACCATCATCATCAGAGCAGGGGCGACCCCTGGGGAAAAATGCGCTTACTGGGTTCTGTGCTGCTGGCAGATGTCCAGCCGTATGTGATAGACCCCGACCCCCAAACAAAGTTAATCAGACAGAAGCACACAAAATAAATACACGAAGCATTGTAATTAGGTGTCAAATGGTCAAAATTTTATTTAAATTTAGATGATACCAAAAATAGCACAACCCCCGACTCACGAAGAGTCACCCCCCAGCACTCAGGAGAGGAAAACCCCCTGTGGAGGAAACCTCTAGGGAACCATGGCTGGAGGGCTGCCCATCCCTTGGGCTTAGACAGTTAGTGCCAATATATAACAGATGTAACTGCAGAATTTTACAATTTGTACATTTTACCAGATTTATAGAGAACAACATGAATACAGACTATAAATATGATAAACCGGATGTGGGAGAGATCTGGCTGCGATATCTGTCACCACATTGATTCATGGAGCGAATTTGGCTGATCTGATTGGCCAGGTGGATGTATAATTTCTCCCTTACACATCCAGGTCCACCTCTCAAAAAATTGGACATTTGGTTACAGTTCGCTATGCCTAATCCCTAATAGGATAAATAATCCCTCCCAATTTATCACCCATTAAAGTCATAGATCAGTCCATGAACTCCCAAAGGAGAGCTGCTCTATATAGAGGGTAACAGAAGGGGATCCTGGTCTAGGGACCCCCCTTTGTTACCTTCCCATGCCCTAGGGGTGTCTAAAGCAGACAACCCCTTTCCCTGCTAGAACCTCCAAATTACACCAAGGTCGGCACATTACGTGGGATGGTCAAGCTCAAGGTCCTCAGGCGCATCAGTAATGGCACTAATCGTGGTAGCGCGGCATTCTTTTATGGAATCTTCTTTATGACACTTGTTTATGACCTCATAACAGTTGTCATGGTGACTACAGGGTCTATTACTGATGCAGGGCACAAGTATTAACCCTTTCATCATTGGTAATTTGCTTTTGTTACAGAGGCAGATAACTGCACTTGTTACCAAGCAGGGGCCTTATCATTATGGCTTCCCTTAGGCACCATAAGAAATACAGATTACAAATTAAATGTGCAAGTTTGTCATGAGTGTTTTGCACTTTCTAGATCCAGAGTCTGGGTTTATAACTAGCACTTTACAAAGAAAAAAAAAAGAGGAAATTACTTGTAAAATAATATTATTGGAAATTGCATTTCAAGCATTTTCCTAATGTGCATTCTACATAGTTACATAGGTTGAAAAAAGTAGGGGGGGACATTAACAGCTTGGGGCCCAAGTGCAAGAAATGTGTCCGAGCCCCCACCTTTTTATGGCGACAAAGCTACAGATATATATTGTAAGGCAGCACTAGTCATCATAATGGGGGATACTCGCTGCACCGGGTCAATTAATGCACACCAGCAATGTCTTTCCGGTATTTCACAATGCTGCAGTTTATTGCACTTCATAAACCACAGTTCACACATATAATGTCCACGAGCACAAGTGGCAGACCGGCCCACTTGGCCCAGGTTACAGTCAAGGTCCATACAAGAGCAAATGTTGTTCCTATCTTCAAAAAGGGGAAGAAGGTGGACCCAGGGAACTATAGGCCGGTGAGTCTGACTTCTATACCAGGAAAGATCTTTGAACAAATTATTAAACAACATGTATGTAAGTACCTGGATAAGAATGAAGTGATTAACCAGAGTCAGCATGGGTTTGTAACTAACAAGTCATGTCAGACTAACTTAATTTCCTTCTATGACAGAATCACTGACTGGGTGGATCAGGGAAATGCTGTAGATATAGTATATCTTGACTTCAGCAAAGCATTTGACAAAGTATCTCACACCATCCTTATTGAAAAAAATGACCAAGTATGCAATGGACCAGGCAACTGTTAGGTGGATTCATAACTGGCTTAGTGATCGGACTCAAAGAGTGGTTGTAAATGGCTTCACATCCAGCTGGATGAATGTCTCAAGTGGGGTACCACAGGGCTCCATCCTGGGACCTGTATTGTTCAACATCTTTATCAATGATTTAGATGAAGGAATTGAGGGTAAACTGATTAAATTTGCTGATGCCACAAAGCTAGGAGGGATAGCTAATACTAGAGAAGAGAGAGAGGATTCAAAAAGACCTAAATAAACTGGAGCAGTGGGCAGCAACCAACAGAATGATTTTTAACAGGGAAAAATGCAAAGTACTACATCTGGGCAATAAAAATGAAAAAAGCATATACAGAATGGGAGGAATAGAGCTAAGCAACAGTACATGTGAAAAAGACTTAGGTATACTAATAGATCATACACTGAACATGAGTCAACAGTGTGATGCAGCAGCAAAAAAGGCAAATACAATTCTGGGATGTATTAACAGAAGCATACAGTTTAGATCACGTGAAGTCATTATCGGTCTTTACTCCTCTTTGGTCAGACCTCATCTGGAATACTGTGTACAGTTTTGGGCACCACATTTTAAAAAAGACATAGACAAACTGGAGCAAGTTCAGAGAAGAGCGACCAGAATGGTGACTGGTCTGCAAACCCTGTCCTATGAGGAACGGTTGCAGGATTTGGGAATGTTTAGCTTGCAAAAAAGAAGACTGAGAGGAGACTTAATAGCTGTCTACAAATATGTCAAGGGCTGTCACATTGTAGAAGGATCATCTTTATTCTCATTTGCACAAGGAAAGACTAGAAGCAATGGGATGAAACTAAATGGGAGGAGACACAGATTAGATATTAGAAAAAACTTTTTGACAGTTAGGGTGATTAATGAGTGGAACAGGCTGCCACGAGAGGTGGTGAGTTCTCCTTCAATGGACGTCTTCAAACAGAGGCTGGACAGACATCTGTCTGAGATGATCTAGTGAATCCTGCTTTGAGCAGGGGGTTGGACCAGATGACCCAGGAGGTCCCCTCCAACTCTACCATTCTATGATTCTATGAAGTGTCCATATAACAAAGTGTATTACCTTTGACGGGTTTAGTTGCTGCTGCAGTCCTTTTAATCCGCCACCACTGTGGCTTTGCGGCTTCCCAGGTGGGGGTCTCTAGCCGTCGTCCCTCGAAGGCTACTGGTATGTCTTCACTCACATCCAGCCTGCGCCTTTCAGGACTCTTCCGCAAGCCTCTGCCTTCCAAGGCCACTGGCATCTACACAAGATCCAGCCTCGACCTTTCAGGCTGCCAGGCGTCTCTGTATCACGGTGTCCCACACACATGGGGAACAGGCCTCACTCCCAACACACCGAACACACCTGTCTCCCATCAAGCAGGGTTTATATATCCATCCCGTGCACACACACACACACACTGACAGGACCTTGCTGATGTCCCAGTCATGTGATCAGACAGACATTCTGTGCGCGCAGGACCTGTGCTATGTCACAGTCATGTGACCAGTCACCTGAGGGGGAACGTACATGGTCAGGTAAAACACATCCTGGACCATTACCGTAATGCCAGCAAGTCGCTGCATTACATATCCCCCCCCTCTGTTCAAACTTGTGGGGTTGAACACATAATATACACAATCACTATAACCCCCAGCTCTGTTCAAACTTGTGGGGTTGAACACATAATATACACAATGACATTATAACCCCCAGTTCACATAGAGACCATGTACTTTACAATTGTGCTACTCAGCTCCTGGAACATTAGTCAACGACATTAGCCCATTCCTTAGGGACCTACCATTTGTCACTGTCACTGACTTCGTTAGGTCACCTTTCCGGGTCGTAACCTTGTCAGAGCTCCACCACTCCCAGTTGTAACCTTGTCAGGTCTCCCCCGCTCCCAGTGGTCAGTCATAATCTTGTCAGACCTCCCCCGCTCCCAGCGGTCAGTCGTAACCTTGTCAGGTCTCCCCCGCTCCCAGCAGTCAGTCATACAGCGGTGTGACTCACAAACCCTGGTATCTAAGGTCCGGTTCGACTCCGTAATGTCCCGTCCTCTATTGGGTCGTTTGTATGGGCTGCTCAAACCTGAGTTACTGGAGGTCTCACTACCTCTAAACCCACGCCCACTACTCTCAGGACATCTTGAAAGGTCCCCAGATATAGCTGTTCTGTTATTTAGGGGGCCCTTTCTCTGTCTGGTCTCATAATTTCTAGACGGCTGCCATCTTCTGCTACTCAGATGATGCTGTCTATCCACTCGCAGTCTAGCGAGATTCAACTGTTCTACCTCTCGCAGGTAGGTCACTCGGTACTCCAACAGCATGCGCATATATCCCAGGCTTTCTTCTGTTCCTACAGCGGAGAATGATACCATGCCGTCTTCGTCTGGTATCCAGTCCTGACGATCACGTGGACTGCTTACTTTCTCCACACCAGACTTCTTGACCATCATCTGCATGGCTCGACCATTTCTCCCAACGAGCTTCCTCACCAGAACATGAGGCACCCGGATGACCTCTTCACCCATACTGTGAGCTTTCCTCATCAACTCCAGTTGTCTAACGGCTTGTTCAGTCTTCAACCGGAGAAACCGCTTCGTGCAAATACATCGCCAGTGCATGTCACTTAGGATAGCCACCCTCTTCACTGTGACTTCGGTCGTGGACAGGACCACCAGCTGTTTAGCTTCTGAGGTCAAGTACACCTTACAGGCTCCCACGGCCTTCTTAAACTCCTCATGCACGGACTCACTGGTGCATTCTTCCCTCAAATCCTCGGGTACATCTACGAGGCACTTGTACCAAGACGTTTCGGTCTCACCAGTGGTTTCCATACGATCAACCAGCTCAGGGTTCAGGGACAACTGACTTTCAGCTTCTTCCCCCTTTACGCTTCCCCTGAGCTGACTCACAGCTACAAATTCACCAATTTTCGTCTTGACCACTTCTATCTCATATTTATCTGTGGTTAACACTCTCTTAGCTCTCCTCAGGTCCACCCTCTCTTGGTATAAGGGAGTGAGTGCAACGTGTTCGCCCTTTTCCTTCTCCAAGAAGGCCTCGTTCACTGAGTGATACTTTGTCAGGTGACTTTTGAGCCCGGGAACTTCTTCCTCTAGCTCCGCAACTCGCCTCTCAGCGGCTCGTCTCTGAAGCTCCTCTTGCTTCCAATGGGTTTGTAGCGACTCCTTGAGCTCCTTGATCTCGGCTCCTACATCCACCGAATCATCCGAGCTCACATCACTCGAGGAGGTATCTGCTTTATACCTCCCATCTCCAGTGTCCAACTCCTGGCCCTGGTCTGTGGCTTCTCCAATAGACTCCATCACCTTTTTCCGCTCAGCTTCCATCTTGCTGACTGTTTCCTTAAGGCACGTCACCGCCCTCTGGAGAGTATCACAGAACATCTGTAGCTCCTTCACCTGAGCTTCCAGACCTAGGGTCTTCCTGCGGAGATCACCATTTTCATCACGGGTGTCCTGCAGGGTGGTCTCAACCACTTGGCGCACGTGCTCTGCACCTGCCTTATCCTCCTCTAGTTTTACTTTAACCTTGAGGAGATCCTCATAATCTCTCCTACGTTGTTGCAGTTCCTTACCGAACTTTTCATCGCACTCCTTCTTGGAGTCACACAGTTCCTGGTGGAACTGTTCGCGCAGTCGTTTTAGGTTTTGTTCATGCCCAGCAACTTCATGCTGCAGCGACTCTTTGAGGGCAGACAGCTCTAACTGTACCAGGGAGAAGCGATCTTTCACCTCGCATAACTCATCTTCACACACCGCTTTGTCAATCTCTAATTGAAAAACCTCCTCCTTGATTTTGCGGCGGTCCTCCTTAATTCCGTAGAACATTTCCTTCCACTGGTTAATTTCCGCGTGGCTTTGCTCCACGTCTCGCTGCCAGTTCCTCATAAGCTGGTGTATTTTCTGCTGTTCAGACTCAAGGATCAACTGATCTGAGGACACGTTCCCCAGGTTTTCACATAATTGCTGCACGTCACTCTGACCCTGCTGGCCGATAGGCTCCAGCTCTTGGTCATGACTGGCCGCCTCCTCTTTCAGGACTGTCAGATCCTTCTGACTCGGTACAGTACCGGGGGTTGCTACTGGCAATGTCATCTCCTCTTCTACCTCTAATGGAGGATCCACACTTGAAGCAAAGGCACACAGTACTACATTCTCTTTATTTTCATTTTCAGCCAAGTCTACAGGAGCAACCTTTTTGTGGCCCTTGCACCGTCTACGAGATGGGGACTTTCTCACCTCGTCTAGCCCCTCCTGACTGACCTCTCCTTCTACTTTCGTAGTGTCACTGTCAGCTACGGGGTCTGTGTCACTCCCCATGGTGTTGTGGACTAACAGGTCACCTCCCACTTTGACGTCACCCCCTTCTACTGGAGCTACCCCGTTATCAACGGTCACATTGTCATTTTTAGGAGGTACCAACCCACCACCAGTAATTTTTTTTGATTTTCTATCCTCCACGCTGTTTTGAACAACCGCCCCTTTTTTAGACTCCACCGCCTTTTTAACAACCACACCGACAGGGGAATTTTTACAAGAAAAATCAACAATAGTCTTAGGACTCAGTTCACAACAGCTCTTACCACCTCCCCAGGCACTCTGAGACAACAATGGCGTCCCCGGAGAGTTAATAGAATGGTCCACTGCCGCCATTCCATATGGTGCCCACAGCTCCTGTGGTTCCTGCACCATGTCCAGTTTCATGTCCAGTAGACGTTTCTCAAATACATGCTCTGGTTTTAACAGGCACTTTAATCGCTCTAATCGCTCAATAGCTTCAGACTCAGTTGCTGCTCCTTTCACAGCCATTTTTATCTGCTCCTGCATTTCCTCAGGACACTATTCACACACAGCTCTCCCCTGAAAAATTTCGTGGCCCCGCCGAGCCACAGCAAAACCGGATTTGAGTGCGACGACAACCTTCGCAACCCTGCCGAGTTGCAGCCAGATGCTTTAACCTTCGTGAGGCCCGCCGAGTCACAGCAAACCAGGTTTGAGTGCGACGACAATCTTCGCAACCCCGCCGAGTTGCAGCCAGATGCTTTTAAGCTTCGTGAGCCCCGCCGAGCCACAGCAAGATGCTTGTAACCACACTCGTCATCCTGTGCCGTTGCCCCTAGCAACCGGGCTGCAGTTACCTCAAGCAACCAGACTGCAGTTGCCCCTAGCAACCGGACTGCAGTTGCCCCTAGCAACCGGGTTGTCGTTGCCGCTAGCAACCGGGCTGCAGTTGCCCGCATCCTCCACCATATGTAAGGCAGCACTAGTCATCATAATGGGGGATACTCGCTGCACCGGATCAATTAATGCACACCAGCAATGTCTTTCCGGTATTTCACAATGCTGCAGTTTATTGCACTTCATAAACCACAGTTCACACATATAATGTCCACGAGCCCAAGTGGCAGACCGGCCCACTTGGCCCAGGTTACAGCCTTCAGCAAAGTAATACTTTAGCAATGTCCATACAAGTGTCCATATAACAAAGTGTATTACCTTTGACGGGTTTAGTTGCTGCTGCAGTCCTTTTAATCCGCCACCACTGTGGCTTTGCGGCTTCCCAGGTGGGGGTCTCTAGCCGTCGTCCCTCGAAGGCTACTGGTATGTCTTCACTCACATCCAGCCTGCACCTTTCAGGACTCTTCCGCAAGCCTCTGCCTTCCAAGGCCACTGGCATCTACACAAGATCCAGCCTCGACCTTTCAGGCTTCCAGGCTTCTCTGTATCACGGTGTCCCACACACATGGGGAACAGGCCTCACGCCCAACACACCGAACACACCGGTCTCCCATCAAGCAGGGTTTATATATCCATCCCGTGCACACACACACACACTGACAGGACCTTGCTGATGTCCCAGTCATGTGATCAGACAGACATTCTGTGCGCGCAGGACCTGTGCTATGTCACAGTCATGTGACCAGTTACCTGAGGGGGAACGTACATGGTTAGGTAAAACACATCCTGGACCATTACCGTAATGCCAGCAAGTCGCTGCATTACAATATATATATATACACATACACAGTGGGGGAAAAAAAGTATTCGATCCCTTGCTGTTTTTGTAAGTTTGCCCACTGACAAAGACATGAACAGTCTATAATTTTAAGGGTAGGTTAATTTTAACATTGAGAGATAGAATATCCCCCCCCAAAAAAAAATCAAGGAAATCACATTGTATAAATTAGATATTTCTCACTGCAAAATGCAAAAAAAATTAAGTATTTCATCCCCTACAAACTATTATGAGTTCTGGCTGCTACAGACCAGTTAGATGCTCCTAATCAACTCGTTACCTGCATTAAAGACAGCTGTCTTACATAGTCACCTGTATAAAAGACTCTTGTCCACAGACTCCATTAATCAGTCAGACTCTAACCTCTACAACATGGGCAAGACCAAAGAGCTTTCTAAGAATGTCAGGGACAAGATCATAGACCTGCACAAAGCTGGAATGGGCTACAAAACCATAAGTAAGACGCTGGGTGAGAAGGAGACAACAGTTGGTGCAATTGTAAGAAAATGAAAGAAATACAAAATGACTGTCAATCAACATCGATCTGGGGCACCATGCAAAATCTCACCTGGTGGGTTATCCTCGATCATGAGGAAGGTGAGAGATCAGCCTAAAACTACACGGGGGGAACTTGTTAATGATCTCCAGGCAGCTGGGACCACAGTCACCAAGGAAAACATTGGTAACACATTACGCCTTAAAGGTTTAAAATCCTGCAGTGCCCGCAAGGTCCCCCTGCTCAAGAAGGCACATGTGCAGGCCCATCTGAAGTTTGCCAATGAACACCTGGATAATTCTGTGAGTTATTGGGAGAAGGTGCTGTGGTCAGATGAGACAAAAATTGAGCTCTTTGGCATTAACTCAACTCGCCGTGTTTGGAGGAAGAAGAAGGAAGTACAACAATAAGAACATCGTTCCAACCATGAAGCATGGTGGGGTAAACATACTTTGGGGGTGCTTTTCTGCAAAGGGAACATGACGACTGCACGGTATTGAAGGGAAGATGGCTGGCGTCATGTAGCGCGAGATTTTGGCCAACAACCTCCTTCCCTCAGTAAGAGCATTGAAGATGGGTCGTGGCTAGGTCTTCCAGCAAGGCAATGACCCAAAACATACAACCAAAGCAACAAAGGAGTGGATCAAAAAGCAGCACAGTAAGGTCATGGAGTGGCCTAGCCAGTCTCCAGACCTTAATCCAATAGAAAACTTATAGAGGGAGTTAAAGCTCTGATTTGCCAAGCAACAACCTCAAAATCTTAATGATTTAGAGATGATCTTTTCAAGAGGAGTGGACCAAAATTCCTCCCGACATGTGCGCAAACCTCATCATCAACTACAAAAACCGTCTGACTACTGTGCTTGCCAACATGTGTTTTACCACCAAGTATTAAGTGTGGTTTTCCAGAGGGAATGAAATACTTATTTCTCACTGCAAAATGCAAAAAAAATTATCTAATTTATACAATGTGATTTTCTTGATTTTTTTTTGGATATTCTATCTCTCAATGTTAAAGTTAACCTACCCTTAAAATTATAGACTGTTCCTGTCTTTGTTAGTGGGCAAACTAACAAAGACAGCAAGGGATCAAATAATTATTTCCCCCACCGTGTATATAATTTTATATATATTGTAAGGCAGCACTAGTCATCATAATGGGGGATACTCGCTTCGCTGCGACAATCAATGCACACGTGCAATGTCTTTCCGTTTTCACAACGCTGCAGTTTATTACTTCATAAACCACAGTTCACCGGGTCCAACTCAGTGGCACGCCGACACACACATATATATATATATATATATATATATATATATATATATATAATGTTCATGAGCCAAGTGACACACAGGCCCACTTGCTCCAGGTACAGCCTTCAGCAAGGTAATCATATAGCAATGTCCATATTAATGTCCATATAACACAGTGTATTACCTTTGCCGGGTTTAGCTGCTGCAGTCCATTAGGCTTGCCACCACTGTGGCTTTGCGGCTTCCCAGGTAGGGGTCTCCAGCCGTCGTTCCCTCAAAGGCCACTGACATCCACACAGGATCCAGGCTCTGCCTTTCAGGACTCTTCCTCAATAATCCGCCACCACTGTGGCTTTGCGGCTTCCCAGGTGGGGGTCTCTAGCCGTCGTTCCCTCAAAGGCCACTGACATCCACACAGGATCCAGGCTCTGCCTTTCAGGACTCTTCATCAAAACCTCTGCCTTCCAAGGCCACTAGCATCCACACAGGATCCAGTCTCGACCTTTCAGGCACCAGGCTTCACTCGGCCTCACTAGGCCTCACACGGTCGGTGTCCCACACACACGGGAACAGGCCTTACGCCTCTCTCACAGAACACACCTATCTCCCATCAAGCAGGGTTTATATATGCATCCCGTGCACACACACACATACTGACAGGACCTTGCTGATGTCACAGTCATGTGATCAGACAGCTGAGGGGGAAGGTACATGGTCAGGTAAAACACATCCTGGACCATTACCGTAATGCCAGCAAGTCGCTGCATTACATATCCCCCCCCCTGTGGTCAAACTTGTGGGGTTGAACACATAATATACACAATCACTATAACCCCCAGCTCTGTTCAAACTTGTGGGGTTGAACACATAATATACACAATGACATTATAACCCCCAGTTCACATAGAGACCATGTACTTTACAATTGTGCTACTCAGCTCCTGGAACATTAGTCAACGACATTAGCCCATTCCTTAGGGACCTACCATTTGTCACTGTCACTGACTTCATCAGGTCACCTTTCCGGGTCGTAACCTTGTCAGAGCTCCCCCGCTCCCAGCGGTCAATTGTAACCTTGTCAGGTCTCCCCCGCTCCCAGCGGTCAGTCATAATCTTGTTAGACCTCCCCTGCTCCCAGCGGTCAGTCGTAGCCTTGTCAGGTCTCCCCCCTCCCAGCGGTCAGTCATACAGCGGTGTGACTCACATGCCCTGGTATCTAAGGTCCGGTTAGACTCCGTAATGTCCCGTCCTCTATTGGGTCATTTGTATGGGCTGCTCAAACCTGAGTTACTGGAGGTTTCACTACCTCTAAACCCACGCCCACTACTCTCAGGACATCTTGAAAGGTCCCTAACTCCAGCTATAGCTGTTCTGTTATTTAGGGGGCCCTTTCTCTGTCTGGTCTCATAATTTCTAGACGGCTGCCATCTTCTGCTACTCAGATGATGCTGTCTATCCACTCGCAGTCTAGCGAGATTCAACTGTTCTACCTCTCGCAGGTAGGTCACTCGGTACTCCAACAGCATGCGCATATATCCCCAGGCTTTCTTCTGTTCCTACAGCGGAGAATGATACCATGCCGTCTTCGTCTGGTATCCAGTCCTGACGATCACGTGGACTGCTTACTTTCCCCACACCAGACTTTTTGACCATCATCTGCATGGCTCGACCATTTCTCCCAACGAGCTTCCTCACCAGAACATGAGGCACCCGGATGACTTCTTCACACATACTGTGAGCTTTCCTCAACAACTCCAGTTGTCTAACGGCTTGTTCCGTCTTCAACCGGAGAAACCGCTTCGTGCGAATACATCGCCAGTGCATGTCACTTAGGATAGCCACCCTCTTCACTGTGACTTCGGTCGTGGACAGGACCACCAGCTGTTTAGCTTCTGAGGTCAAGTACACCTTACAGGCTCCCACGGCCTTCTTAAACTCTTCATGCACGTACTCACTTGGGCATTCTTCCCTCAAATCCTCGGGTACATCTACGAGGCACTTGTACCGAGACGTTTCGGTCTCACCAGTGGTTCCCAGACGATCAACCAGCTCAGGTTTCAGGGACCACTGCTTTCCAGCATCTTCACCCTGTATGCTTCCCCTGAGCTGACTCACAGTTACAACTTCACAACTTTTCGTCTTGACCACCTCCACTTCACCTTTATCTTCCAACACCCTACTCTTAGCTCTCCTCAGGACCACCTTCTCATGGTCTAAGGGAGTAAGTGCAACTTGTTTGCCTTTTCCCTTCTCCAAGGAGACCTCGTTCACCGCGTGACACTTTGCTAGGCAACCTTTGAGCTCTAAAACTTCTCCTTCCAGCTCAGTTACTCGCCTCTCAGCAGTCCATCTCTGAAGCTCTTCCTGCTTCAACTGCTCTTCCAGCAGCAGAGCTCTCTCAGACCTCTCCGTCTCCAATGCGCCCTCTCGGCTCTCAATAGCCAGTCTCTCACGCTTCTCTTGCGTCCACTGGGCTTGTAGCAACTCCTTGAGCCGCTTGATCTCGGCTCCGACATCCACCGAATCCTCCGAGCCCACATCACTCGAGGAGGTATCTGCTTCATACCTCCCATCACCAGCGGTCAACTCCTGGCCCTGGTCTGTGGCTTTTCCGATGGACTCCTCCATCTTCTCTCGCTCAGCTTCCATCTTGCTGACTGTTTCCTTACGGTACGTCTCCGCCTTCTGGAGAGTATCACAGGACATCTGTAGCTTCTTCACCTGAGCTTCCAGATCTAGGGTCTTTCCCCGGAGATCATCATTCTCCTCACGGGTGTCTAACAGAGTGGTCTCAACCACTTGGCGCACTTGCTCTGCACCCGCCTTATCCTCCTCTAGTTTTTCCTTCATCTTGAGGAGATCCTCATAATCTCTCTTACTCTGTTGCAGTTCCCTACTGCGTTGACCACACTCCTTCTTGGAGTCACACAGCTCCTGGTTGAGCTGTTTGCGCAGTCGTTCTAGGATTTGTTCGCGTCCAGAAACACCATCCTGCCGCGCCTCCTTCTCAAGCTTCAACTGCAAAACCTCTTCCTTGATTTTGCGGCGGTCCTCCTTAATTGCGTAGAACATTTCCTTCCACTGGTTAATTTCCTCGTTGCTTCCCTTCAGGTCTTGCTGTAAATTCCTCACAACCTGGTATAATTTCTGCCTTTCAGACTCCAGGTTCGGCTGGTCTGAGGACACGATCTCCAGGTTTCCACATTGTTGCTGCACGTCACTCTGACACTGCTGGCTGATAGGCTCCAGCTCTTGGTCACGACTGGCCGCCTCCTCTTTCAGGACTGTCAGATCCTTCTGACTCGGTACCGTACCGGAGGTTGCTACTGGCAACGTCACCTCCTCTTCTACCTCTAATGGAGGATCCACACTTGAAGCAAAGGCACACAGTACTACATTCTCTTTATTTTCATTTTCAGCCAAGTCTACAGGAGCAACCATTTTGTGGCCCTTGCGCCGTCGACAAGATGGGGACTCTCTCACCTCGTCTAACCCCTCCTGACTGAACTCTCTCTCTACTTTCATAGTGTCACCGTCAGCTGCGGGGTCTGTGTCACTCTCCATGGTGTTGTGGACTAACAGGTCACCTCCCTCTTTGAAGTCACCCCCTTCTACTGGAGCTACCCTGTTATCAAAGGTCACATTGTCATTTTTAGGAGGTACCAACCGACCACCAGTAATTTTTTTTGATTTTCTATCCTCCACGCTGTTTTGAACAACCGCCCCTTTTTTAACAACCACACCGGCAGGGGAATTTTTACCAGAAAAATCAACAATAGTCTTAGGACTCAGTTCACAACAGCTCTTACCACCTCCCCGGGCACTCTGGGACAACAAGGGCGCCCCCGGAGAGTTCAAAGAATGGTCCGCTGCCGCCCGTCTATATGGTGCCCACAGCTCCAGCGGTCCCAGCACCATGTCCAGCAGATGTTTCTCAAATTCCTGCTCCGGTTTTAACAGGCACTTTAATCGCTCTAATCGCTCAATAGCTTCAGACTCAGTTGCTGCTCCTTTCACAGCCATATTTATCTGCTCCTGCATTTCCTCAGGACACTATTCACACACCGCTCTCCCCGGAAAAATCTTCGTGGCCCCGCCAAGCCACAGCAAAACCGGATTTGAGTGCGACGACAACCTTCGCAACCCCGCCGAGTTGCAGCCAGATGCTTTAAACTTCGTGAGCCCCGCCGAGCCACAGCAAACCAGGTTTGAGTGCGACGCTAATCTTCGCAACCCCACCGAGTTGCAGCCAGATGCTTTAATCCACACTCGTCCTGTGCCGTTGCCCCTAGCAACCAGACTGCAGCTGCCCGGACTCTGGAACCATATGTAAGGCAGCACTAGTCATCATAATGGGGGATACTCGCTTCGCTGCGACAATCAATGCACACGTGAAATGTCTTTCCGTTTTTCACAACGCTGCAGTTTATTACTTCATAAACCACAGTTCACCGGGTCCAACTCAGTGGCACGCCGACACACACACACACACATATATATATATATATATAATGTTCATGAGCCAAGTGACACACAGGCCCACTTGCTCCAGGTACAGCCTTCAGCAAGGTAATCATATAGCAATGTCCATATTAATGTCCATATAACACAGTGTATTACCTTTGCCGGGTTTAGCTGTCTCAGTCCATTACTCCGCCACCACTGTGGCTTTGCGGCTTCCCAGGTAGGGGTCTCCAGCCGTCGTTCCCTCAAAGGCCACTGACATCCACACAGGATCCAGGCTCTGCCTTTCAGGACTCTTCCTCAATAATCCGCCACCACTGTGGCTTTGCGGCTTCCCAGGTGGGGGTCTCTAGCTGTCGTTCCCTCAAAGGCCACTGACATCCACACAGGATCCAGGCTCTGCCTTTCAGGACTCTTCATCAAAACCTCTTCCTTCCAAGGCCACTAGCATCCACACAGGATCCAGTCTCGACCTTTCAGGCACCAGGCTTCACTCGGCCTCACTAGGCCTCACACGGTCGGTGTCCCACACACACGGGAACAGGCCTTACGCCTCTCTCACAGAACACACCTGTCTCCCATCAAGCAGGGTTTATATATGCATCCCGTGCACACACACACACATACTGACAGGACCTTGCTGATGTCACAGTCATGTGATCAGACAGCTGAGGGGGAAGGTACATGGTCAGGTAAAACACATCCTGGACCATTACCGTAATGCCAGCAAGTCGCTGCATTACAATATGTATATATATATATATATATATATATATATATATATATATATATATATATATATATATATATATGCCTGCCTGCCTGCCTGCCTAACTCCTGCCTAGCACTGATTATATGCAGCTGGATTAGTCCTCAGTAGGACTGTTAGTTTAGATGGATATATACAGTACAGACCAAAAGTTTGGACACATCTTCTCATTTAAAGATTTTTCTGTATTTTCATGACTATGAAAATTGTACATTCACACTGAAGGCATCAAAACTATGAATTAACACATGTGGAATTATAGCCTCTCACCTAGCCAAATCAGATCTCATACTTTGCACTGACGAGGGCCAACAGCCCGAAACACCGAGTCTGCAAATTGAGATTCTGATTTGGATTTTATCCTAAGTCATAGCCCTACTGAATAGACTGTTAGAATTTGTATTATGGCAAGAAAAAAAGCAGCTAAGTAAAGAAAAACGAGTGGCCATCATTACTTTAAGAAATGAAGGTCTGTCGGTCTGAAAAATTGGGAAAACTTTGAAAGTGTCCCCAAGTGCAGTTGCAAAAACCATCAAGCGCTACAAAGAAACTGGCTCACATGAGGACCGCCCCAGGAAAGGAAGACCAAGAGTCACCTCTGCTTCTGAGGATAAGTTCATCTGAGTCACCAGCCTCAGAAATCACAGGTTAACAGCAGCTCAGATTAGAGACCAGGTCAATGCCACACAGAGTTCTAGCAGCAGACATCTCTTCAACAACTGTTAAGAGGAGACTTTGTGCAGCAGGCCTTCATGGTAAAATAGCTGCTAGGAAACCACTGCTAAGGACAGGCAACAAGCATAAGAGACTTGTTTGGGCTAAAGAACACAAGGAATGGATATTAGACCAGTGGAAATCTGTGCTTTGGTCTGATGAGTCCATACTTGAGATCTTTGGTTCCAACCACCGTGTCTTTGAGCGATGCAGAAAAGGTGAACTGATGGACTCTACATGCCTGGTTTCCACCGTGAAGCATGGAGGAGGAGGTGTGATGGTGTGGTGGTGCTTTGCTGGTGACACTGTTGGGGATTTATTCAAAATTGAAGGGATACTGAACCAGCATGGCTACCACAGCATCTTGCAGCGGCATGCTATTCCATCTGGCTTGCGTTTAGCTGGACCATTATTTATTTTTCAACAGGACAATGACCCCAAACACACCTCCAGGCTGTGTAAGGGCTATTTGACCAAGAAGGAGAGTGATGGGGTGCTACGCCAGATGACCTGGCCTCCATAGTCACCAGACCTGAACCCAATCGAGATGGTTTGGGGTGAGCTGGACCGCGGAGTGAAGGCAAAAGGGCCAACAAGTGCTAAGCATCTCTGGGAACTCCTTCAAGATTGTTGGAAGACCATTTCCGGTGACTACCTCTTGAAGCTCATCAAGAGAATGCCAAGAGTGTGCAAAGCAGTCATCAAAGCAAAAGGTGGCTACTTTGAAGAACCTAGATTATAAGACATATTTTCAGTTGTTTCACACTTTTTTTGTTAAGTATATAATTCCACATGTGTTAATTCATAGTTTTGATGCCTTCAGTGTGAATGTACAATTTTCATAGTCATGAAAATGCAGAAAAATCTTTATATGAGAATGTGTGTCCAAACTTTTGGTCTGTACTGTATCTACCTCCTTCTAGGTTGTGCCTGGATATGTACACCCACTATATACTGTGTATGTCTGCACCACTTCAGTGCAGTAAGGCGACATTACTGACCACGGAGCAGCCGTGCTCTTTAGAGCTGATGTATTTTTATTTTTGGGAATTGTTTCAGCTGCCTGAAGACCATTGCTCGCCCTCTACCATGGGCATGCTGCAGATCCTCGCTAAGTTGCCATCTTACTCCCTGGCATCAGGATGGTTAATAACAGTACAACCCATGTGCAGACAGATTTGTCTAACTCCTTATCGGACTCCAGCAACGCATCGGCTGTTATCCCAGCAGAGAGTACCGCGATTCAGGACTATCTCCGACCATGCCGGTGCTGGTCATAATTCACCGGTACCAGAGGAGGACAACTTTGGGACATTGTCCAAGACATACTCCTCAAGAACTGTGTTTAAGAAATTGTCTCCAGAGGTCCAGGACTTGAGATATGAAAAGGATGAGGACATTACTGGGGGCACACAACCCGCTCATAATAGGTCCAGGGGAAGAAGAAACACGCCGTACTGGTACTTCCTCCAGTGTAAGGCCAAAATAAAGGAGGGCAAGGTAAGAATGTCTATATTGTTATTCTACTGGGGATCCACAGGGGAGGGATCGTACATCACAATGCTAGTTTACAATGAGGCATACCAGAAAATATATGTCCTTCTATGATATATCCTCATATAATTTCCGATTGTGGCAAATATTATGCAAATTCGCTGATCGTAACCTTATCGGTACGATGGTAGCGTCACCACTAGCACCTAAGAAGCACAGTGAAGCCTGGTAAGTGTCCAGACGGAGGATATAGCCATTTATGAGAAGCATTATTTTTTAGGATCATAGCCATGACTGTTACAGCATTTGCATAAGTCGCCCTTGTGCCATGTTGTTTTCCTTTTTTCAAGCAATGTCTGTAATCACAGCAAAACTATTGCAGTCTTCACAACACAGCCCGGCTCTGCTACGATTATGGAAATCATGTCCAAGAGCAATAAAGAAAAAGATTCACAAATGTTTTTAAGAAATTGATACTGTGTTTTTTTGCTTGGATTATTTATTTTTTTATGTTTGCGTTATTTTGCATTATTTTGTCTTTTTGATACTTTTGTTGCATCTGTGCATTTTGACGTTTTTTCTTTTATTGCTAATCACAGCATGTTCTAAGTTTTGTGATTTTCTTATTTTTTTTTCTTTCTTTGCCTTTTCTATAAATTTTACCATTAGAAAATGCACCTAAAAAAATCATCCACATGTCTGTATGTGTCAGAGTTGGCTTGGGGTCCCATCTATTTATTTAGTAGGGTAAAGAGGGAGGAGGTGAGTAAGGACATAAGTGTGAAGAGCTGGGTCCTGATTGCTTGCAGGGGCGGACTGGCCCACCGGAGGATCGGGAAAACCCCCAGTGGGCCCCGGGTCCCGATGGCCCCGCCCCCTACCCCCTCTGGGCCCTGTACGGAGAACAGATGCCCCCCTCCCCCTCCCCGGTTCGCAGCACTGCCGATATGATTAGTGATGGGCCCTCTGCCTCCTCTGCGCAGCGACACTGCCGGCGCGTGCGCAGGAGGTCAGTCTCAGGGTGATGACGTCATCGCCCTGGGACTGCTTCCTGTGCGCGCGGTGGAGTACGGACCCGGCGTCGCCCCGGGCAGCGGCTGCAGCTCATCTCGACGCGTGAGTATGAAACGGGGGCCGGGAGAGGAGGAAGGGATAGGGGGGAGGGGTGACTGGGAGGAAGGGATAGGGGGGAGGGGTGACTGGGAGGAAGGGATAGGGGGGAGGGGTGACTGGGAGGAAGGGATAGGGGGGAGGGGTGACTGGGAGGACCCCTGGCCGGGGCTGGCAGTAAATACTACTGGACAATGGGCATGAATATCATCATGCCCATTGCCCAGCATGTCCTGCTGCCAGCCTCTGGTTACTAGTACTATGCCCAGCAGCATGTACTACCACCAGGGGCTGGCAGGACATGCCGGGTGGGCATGATAGTACTAAGGAGGCTGGCAGGACATACTAGGCATGAATCATGCCCAGCATGTCCTGCCAGCCACTGGTGGTACCATCATGCATGCCCATTGCCCAGCCACTGGTGGTACCATCATGCATGCCCATTGCCCATTTTGTTTTTTATTAAAGATGGAGTCCCTACATGTGTTTTGTGTTTTATCTTTATTAAAAAAAAAAATTTCTCTGTGTTGTGTCTTTTTTTTCTTCTGTTTACTGGAAATTCATGGTGGCCATGTCTAGTTTGGCGTGACACCATGAATTTCAGGCTTAGTACCAGCTGATAATACAAAGCTGGTACTAACCCCATCATTACCCAGCGTGCCACCCCCCACCAGGTCCGTTGGAAGAGCCGGATAAAGTGCCTGGAAATGGCGCTACGATGAATGCGCCAATTCCAGGGGTGGCTGCAGGCTGCCGTTTTCAGCATGGGGGGTCCAGAACGCTTGGGCCTTACCATGCTGAGAATCCCAGCCCCCCCGATCAAAATATGGCGGGAGCCCACGCATTTTTTTTTTAAAATAATTCTTTAAAATAATTTAAAAAACCCATTGGGCTTTCCTGACTTTTGATCAGCAGCCAAGGTAAAGCCAGGCAGCTGGAGGTGGCAGCCCGTAGCTGTCTGCTTTATCTGCGCTGAGAATCAAAAATTCTGCAGAGCGCTATGTCATTTTGTTTTATTATTTATATATTTTCACACTTCTATATGTGTGACAGTCCCAACAGCCAATCACAGACGCTGACACAGAGAATGGGCGTCTGTGATTGGCTGCTTGAGTAACCTGAAAGCAGCCCATACATAGTACCATACTAGAATGTATGGGCGGATTGTACATTACTGAAACAGCCAATCACAGACGCCCATCCTCTTTGACAGCATCTGCGATTGGCTGTTGGGTCTGTCACATATAGAAGTGTGAAAAGAAATTTTTAAAAAACGATGTAGCACTCCGCAGAATTTTTGATTCTCACCGCAGATAAAGCAGACAGCTACGTACTGCCACCCCCAGCTGCCTGGCTTTACCTTGGCTGGCGATCAAAAGACAGAGAAGCAGAATATTTGTTTTAAACTTATTTAACATTTATATTTTTTTTAAAAATGTGTGGGCTCCTGCCATATGTTCATCGCCAGCCAGATAAAACCAGGCAGCTGGGGGCTGGGATTCGCAGCATGGTAAGGCCCAAGCATTCTGGGCCCCCCACGCTGAAAATCGCAGCCCGCAGCCACCCATGAAATTGGCGCATTCATCATAGCACCATTTCCAGGTGCTTTACCCGGCTCTTCCAGCTGCCCTGGTGGTGAGTGGCACCCTGGGTAATAATAGGGTTAGTACCAGGCCAGCTTTGTATTATCAGCTGGTACTAAGCCCGAAATTCATGGTGTCACGCCAAATTAGACATAGCCACCATGAATTTCTAGTAAACAGAAGAAAGAAGACAGAAATTTTTTTTTTATTAAAAATAAAACACATTTAGGGACTCCATCTTTAATAAAGAAAAATCCTCACTCCAACGTAATCCATAGGTCTTCTGTCTTCAGCTCTGCTACATCTTTGCCATTAGACAAATATGTCTGCTGACAGATGAGCAGGCACAGAATGACACTGGAGCACTGTTACTGTGTAGTGCGGCACTATGTTGCTTTTTTGTCATTTCATGTAGTGTAGAAATCTTGGGAAAAGTGTGGATTGTGCTCTGGAAGTGATCAGTTATAGCTAACTATGTTATTTTCTGCAGAGATAAGTCCTGCATAGAAGATGTGATATCGGTCTGCGGCAGATAAAGAACTTGTGAGTATGTGTATTACCTATACATGCACACTGACACTATATACAGAGCTCCTGTGTATAATGTCACTGGTGATCACTGTATTACCTGTACACTGACACTATATACAGAGCTCCTGTGTATAATATCAGTGGTGATCACTGTATAACCTGTACACTATATACAGAGCTCCTGTGTATAATATCAATGGTGATCATTGCATTACCTGTACACTGACACTATATACAGAGCTCCTGTGTATAATATCAATGGTGATGACTGTATAACCTGTACACTATATACAGAGCTCCTGTGTATAATGTCACTGGTGATCACTGTATTACCTGTACACTGACACTATATACAGAGCTCCTGTGTATAATATCAGTGGTGATCACTGTATAACCTGTACACTATATACAGAGCTCCTGTGTATAATATCAATGGTGATCATTGCATTACCTGTACACTGACACTATATACAGAGCTCCTGTGTATAATATCAATGGTGATCACTGTATAACCTGTACACTATATACAGAGCTCCTGTGTATAATATCAATGGTGATCATTGCATTACCTGTACACTGACACTATATACAGAGCTCCTGTGTATAATATCAATGGTGATCATTGAATTACCTGTACACTGACACTATATACAGAGCTCCTGTGTATAATATCAATGGTGATCATTGCATTTCCTGTACACTGACACTATATACAGAGCTTCTGTGCATAATGTCACTGGTGATGACTGTATAACCTGTACACTATATACAGAGCTCCTGTGTATGTCACTGGTGATCACTGTATTAACTGTACACTGACCCAATATACAGAGCTTTTCTACATTTTTATTATTTTAGTATTATTTGTCACTATGTGGTGGCATTATGTTCTTTGGTCATGACATGACGATATTTGTCCCTTGTATGTGGTATTATTCGGTCACTATGTGGTGGTAATATGTGGTCTCATGGTGTGTCAGTATTTATACCTTGTATCTGGTAGCATTTGATCACTATGTGGTGGTATTATGTGCTTTGGTCATGGTGTGGCGGTATTTGTGCCTTGTATGTGGCATTATTTGGGCACTATGTGGTGGTAATATGTGATCTGGTCACGGTGTGGTGGTATTTCTGCCTTCTATCTGGTAATATTGGTCTTGGTAGAGTGGATTTTGGTTGGTCATTTGTTTTATCTGATATCAATAAGGGGAAACCTCTTTATTTCCAATAGATATTAAATACTTGGATGTTTAACCCCTCCCTGTCCTGTAACTATTACACAGCAGCAGAGATGCAGTTACAGAGGTTCACCAGAGAAAGCAAGTTGGCATTTGGTGAGATTTTCACCTCTGTATTTATAAGACAAAACCAGGAGTGGGTGAGAAATGCATAAAACATGACCTCGGATTGCTCCACTCCTGGTTTTGTCTTATAAATACAGAGGTAAAAATCTCACCAAATACTCAAAGTGCCACAATCTTCTGACAGTGCGGATTCCACCAATAAATAAGTGATCACCTTCCCAACCTGTGCATCGCTGAGAACTTGTTTTCACCCATAAAAACCCTTTAATGCAAACTACAGTAATTGTACATCGCAGTTCTGGTGAGCGCACAGTGATGGGCAGGAGCCGCCAATATAATGGGTATAACGGCTAACAGGTATTTGCAACGTTATAACATTTCCAAGAGGAAGTGCAGAAAGTAGAGTCCTTACATTTCCAGGAGGGATTACAGTGGATGTGCATAAAGTAAAATTCTTACATTTCCAGGAGGGATTACAGAGGATGTGCATAAAGTAAAATTCTTTCATTTCCAGGAGGGATTACAGAGGAAGTGCATAAAGTAAAGTTCTTACATTTCCAAGAGGAATTATACAGGAAATGCACAAAGTAGAGTTCTTACATTTCCAGGAGGGATTACAGAGGAAGTGCAGAAATTAGAGTCCTTATTTTTCCAGGAGGATATACAGAGGAAGTGCATAAAGTAGAGTTCTTACATTTTTAGGAGGGATTACAGGGGATGTGCACAAAGTAGAGTCCTTACATTTCCAGGAGGATTTACAGAGGAAGTGCAGAAAGTAGAGTCCTTACATTTCCAGGGGGAATTAAAGAGGAAGTGCAGAAAGTAGAGTCCTTACATTTCCAGGAGGGATTACAGAGAAAGTGCACAAAGTAGAGTTCTTACATTTCCAGGAGGGATTACAGAGGAAGTGCACAAAGTAGAGTTCTTACATTTTTAGGAGGGATTACAGGGGATGTGCACAAAGTAGAGTCCTTACATTTCCAGGAGGAATTAAAGAGGAAGTGCAGAAAGTAGAGTCCTTACATTTCCAGGGGGAATTAAAGAGAAAGTGCAGAAATTAGAGTCCTTACATTTCCAGGAGGATTTACAGAGGAAGTGCAGAAAGTAGAGTCCTTACATTTCCAGGGGGAATTAAAGAGGAAGTGCAGAAAGTAGAGTCCTTACATTTCCAGGAGGGATTACAGAGAAAGTGCACAAAGTAGAGTTCTTACATTTCCAGGAGGGATTACAGAGGAAGTGCACAAAGTAGAGTTCTTACATTTCCAGGAGGGATTACAGGGGATGTGCACAAAGCAGAGTCCTTACAGTTCCAGGAGGATTTACAGAGAAAGTGCATAAAGTTAAGTTCTTACATTTCCAGGGGGAATTAAAGAGGAAGTGCAGAAAGTAGAGTCCTTGCATTTCCAGGAGGGATTACAGAGGAAGTGCAGAAAGTAGAGTTCTTACATTTCCAGGAGGATTTACAGAGGAAGTGCAAAAAGTAAAGTTCTTACATTTCCAGGAGGGATTACAGAGGAAGTGCATAAAGTAGAGTTCTTACATTTCCAGGAGGGATTACAGAGGAAGTGCATAAAGGAAAGTTCTTACATTTCCAGGAGGGATTACAGAGGAAGTGCATAAAGTAGAGTTCTTACATTTCCAGGAGGGATTACAGAGGAAGTGCACAAAGTAGAGTCCTTACATTTCCAGGGGGAATTAAAGAGGGAGTGCAGAAAGTAGAGTTCTTACATTTCCAGGAGGGATTACAAGGGATGTGCATAAAGTAAAGTTCTTACATTTTCAGGAGGGATTACAGAGGAAGTGCACAAAGTAGAGTCCTTACATTTCCAGGAGGATTTACAGAGGAAGTGCCTAAAGTAATATTCTTACATTTCCAGGAGGGATTACAGAGGATGTGCATAAAGTAAAATTTTTACATTTCCAGGAGGGATTACAGAGGAAGTGCATAAAGTAAAGTTCTTACATTTCCAGGAGGGATTACAGAGGAAGTGCAGAAAGTAGAGTCCTTACATTTCCAGGAGGGATTACAGAGGAAGTGCATAAAGTAAAGTTCTTACATTTCCAAGGGAAATTAAAGAGGAAGTGCAGAAAGTAGAGTCCTTACATTTCCAGGAGGGATGACAGAGGAAGTGCACAAAGTAGAGTCCTTACATTTCCAGGGGGAATTAAAGAGGAAGTGCAGAAAGTAGAGTTCTTACATTTCCAGGAGGATTTACAGAGGAAGTGCACAAAGTAGAGTCCTTACATTTCCAGGGGGAATTAAAGAGGAAGTGCAGAAAGTAGAGTTCTTATATTTCCAGGAGGGATTACAGGGGATGTGCATAAAGTAAAGTTCTTACATTTTCAGGAGGGATTACAGAGGAAGTGCACAAAGTAGAGTCCTTACATTTCCAGGAGGATTTACAGAGGAAGTGCCTAAAGTAAAATTCTTACATTTCCAGGAGGGATTACAGAGGATGTGCATAAAGTAAAATTCTTACATTTCCAGGAGGGATTACAGAGGAAGTGCATAAAGTAAAGTTCTTACATTTCCAGGAGGAATTATACAGGAAATGCACAAAGTAGAGTTCTTACATTTCCAGGAGGGATTACAGGGGAAGTGCACAAAGTAGAGTTCTTACATTTCCAGGAGGGATTACAGGGGATGTGCACAAAGCAGAGTCCTTACAGTTCCAGGAGGATTTACAGAGAAAGTGCATAAAGTTAAGTTCTTACATTTCCAGGGGGAATTAAAGAGGAAGTGCAGAAAGTAGAGTCCTTGCATTTCCAGGAGGGATTACAGAGGAAGTGCAGAAAGTAGAGTTCTTACATTTCCAGGAGGATTTACAGAGGAAGTGCAAAAAGTAAAGTTCTTACATTTCCAGGAGGGATTACAGAGGAAGTGCATAAAGTAGAGTTCTTACATTTCCAGGAGGGATTACAGAGGAAGTGCATAAAGGAAAGTTCTTACATTTCCAGGAGGGATTACAGAGGAAGTGCATAAAGTAGAGTTCTTACATTTCCAGGAGGGATTACAGAGGAAGTGCACAAAGTAGAGTCCTTACATTTCCAGGGGGAATTAAAGAGGGAGTGCAGAAAGTAGAGTTCTTACATTTCCAGGAGGGATTACAAGGGATGTGCATAAAGTAAAGTTCTTACATTTTCAGGAGGGATTACAGAGGAAGTGCACAAAGTAGAGTCCTTACATTTCCAGGAGGATTTACAGAGGAAGTGCCTAAAGTAATATTCTTACATTTCCAGGAGGGATTACAGAGGATGTGCATAAAGTAAAATTTTTACATTTCCAGGAGGGATTACAGAGGAAGTGCATAAAGTAAAGTTCTTACATTTCCAGGAGGGATTACAGAGGAAGTGCAGAAAGTAGAGTCCTTACATTTCCAGGAGGGATTACAGAGGAAGTGCATAAAGTAAAGTTCTTACATTTCCAAGGGAAATTAAAGAGGAAGTGCAGAAAGTAGAGTCCTTACATTTCCAGGAGGGATGACAGAGGAAGTGCACAAAGTAGAGTCCTTACATTTCCAGGGGGAATTAAAGAGGAAGTGCAGAAAGTAGAGTTCTTACATTTCCAGGAGGATTTACAGAGGAAGTGCACAAAGTAGAGTCCTTACATTTCCAGGGGGAATTAAAGAGGAAGTGCAGAAAGTAGAGTTCTTATATTTCCAGGAGGGATTACAGGGGATGTGCATAAAGTAAAGTTCTTACATTTTCAGGAGGGATTACAGAGGAAGTGCACAAAGTAGAGTCCTTACATTTCCAGGAGGATTTACAGAGGAAGTGCCTAAAGTAAAATTCTTACATTTCCAGGAGGGATTACAGAGGATGTGCATAAAGTAAAATTCTTACATTTCCAGGAGGGATTACAGAGGAAGTGCATAAAGTAAAGTTCTTACATTTCCAGGAGGAATTATACAGGAAATGCACAAAGTAGAGTTCTTACATTTCCAGGAGGGATTACAGGGGAAGTGCAGAAAGTAGAGTCCTTACATTTCCAGGAGGGATTACAGAGAAAGTGCACAAAGTAGAGTTCTTACATTTCCAGGAATATTTACAGAGGAAGTGCAAAAAGTAAAGTTCTTACATTTCCAGGAGTATTTACAGAGGAAGTGCAGAAAGTAGAGTTCTTACATTTCCAGGAGGATTTACAGAGGAAGTGCATAAAGTAAAATTCTTACATTTACAGGAGCAATTACAGAGGAAGTGCAGAAAGTAGAGTCCTTACATTTCCAGGAGGGATTACAGAGGAAGTGCACAAAGTAGAGTTCTTACATTTCCAGGAGGGATTACAGGGGATGTGCACAAAGTAGAGTCCTTACAATTCCAGGAGGATTTACAGAGGAAGTGCATAAAGTAAAATTCTTATATTTCCAGGAGCTATGACAGAGGAAGTGCATAAAGTAGAGTCCTTACATTTCCAGGAGGGATTACAGAGGAAGTGCAGAAAGTAGAGTCCTTACATTTCCAGGAGGGATTACAGAGGAAGTGCATAAAGTAAAGTTCTTACATTTCCAAGGGGAATTAAAGAGGAAGTGCAGAAAGTAGAGTCCTTACATTTCCAGGAGGGATGACAGAGGAAGTGCACAAAGTAGAGTCCTTACATTTCCAGGGGGAATTAAAGAGGAAGTGCAGAAAGTAGAGTTCTTACATTTCCAGGAGGATTTACAGAGGAAGTGCACAAAGTAGAGTCCTTACATTTCCAGGGGGAATTAAAGAGGAAGTGCAGAAAGTAGAGTTCTTACATTTCCAGGAGGGATTACAGGGGAAGTGCCTAAAGTAAAATTCTTACATTTCCAGGAGGGATTACAGAGGATGTGCATAAAGTAAAATTCTTACATTTCCAGGAGGGATTACAGAGGAAGTGCATAAAGTAAAGTTCTTACATTTTCAGGAGGGATTACAGAGGAAGTGCACAAAGTAGAGTCCTTACATTTCCAGTAGGATTTACAGAGGAAGTGCCTAAAGTAAAATTCTTACATTTCCAGGAGGGATTACAGAGGATGTGCATAAAGTAAAATTCTTACATTTCCAGGAGGGATTACAGAGGAAGTGCATAAAGTAAAGTTCTTACATTTCCAGGAGGAATTATACAGGAAATGCACAAAGTAGAGTTCTTACATTTCCAGGAGGGATTACAGGGGAAGTGCAGAAAGTAGAGTCCTTACATTTCCAGGAGGGATTGCAGAGAAAGTGCACAAAGTAGAGTTCTTACATTTCCAGGAATATTTACAGAGGAAGTGCAAAAAGTAAAGTTCTTACATTTCCAGGAGTATTTACAGAGGAAGTGCAGAAAGTAGAGTTCTTACATTTTCAGGAGGGATTACAGGGGATGTGCACAAAGTAGAGTCCTTACAATTCCAGGAGGATTTACAGAGGAAGTGCATAAAGTAAAATTCTTATATTTCCAGGAGGGATGACAGAGGAAGTGCATAAAGTAGAGTTCTTACATTTCCAGGAGGATTTACAGAGGAAGTGCATAAAGTAGAGTTCTTACATTTCCAGTAGGGATTACAGAGGAAGTGCATAAAGGAAAGTTCTTACATTTCCAGGAGGGATTACAGAGGAAGTGCAGAAAGTAGAGTCCTTACATTTCCAGGAGGGATTACAGACGAAGTGCAAAAAGTAAAGTTCTTACATTTCCAGGAGGAATTACAGAGGAAGTGCAGAAAGTAAAGTTCTTACATTTCCAGGAGGGATTACAGAGGAAGTGCAGAAAGTAGAGTCCTTACATTTCCAGGGGGAATTACAGAGGAAGTGCATAAAGTAAAATTCTTACATTTCCAGGAGGAATTACAGAGGAAGTGCAGAAAGTAGAGTCCTTACATTTCCAGGAGGGATTACAGAGGAAGTGCAGAAAGTAAAGTTCTTACATTTCCAGGAATATTTACAGAGGAAGTGCAAAAAGTAAAGTTCTTACATTTCCAGGAGGATTTACAGAGGAAGTGCATAAAGTAAAATTCTTACATTTCCAGGAGGAATTACAGAGGAAGTGCAGAAAGTAGAGTCCTTACATTTCCAGGAGGGATTACAGAGGAAGTGCACAAAGTAGAGTTCTTACATTTCCAGGAGGGATTACAGGGGATGTGCACAAAGTAGAGTCCTTACAATTCCAGGAGGATTTACAGAGGAAGTGCATAAAGTAAAATTCTTACATTTCCAGGAGGAATTACGGAGGAAGTGCATAAAGGAAAGTTCTTACATTTCCAGGAGGGATTACAGAGGAAGTGCATAAAGTAGAGTCCTTACATTTCCAGGAGGGATTACAGAGGAAGTGCAGAAAGTAGAGTCCTTACATTTCCAGGAGGGATTAAAGAGGAAGTGCATAAAGTAAAATTCATATATTTCCAGGAGGGATGACAGAGGAAGTGCATAAAGTAGAGTTCTTACATTTCCAGGAGGATTTACAGAGGAAGTGCAAAAAGTAAAGTTCTTACATTTCAAGGAGGGATTACAGAGGAAGTGCATAAAGTAGAGTTCTTACATTTCCAGGAGGGATTACAGAGGAAGTGCATAAAGAAAAGTTTTTACATTTCCAGGAGGGATTACAGAGGAAGTGCATAAAGTAGAGTCCTTACATTTCCAGGAGGGATTACAGCGGAAGTGCATAAAGTAAAGTTCTTACATTTCCAAGGGGAATTAAAGAGGAAGTGCAGAAAGTAGAGTCCTTACATTTCCAGGAGGGATGACAGAGGAAGTGCACAAAGTAGAGTCCTTACATTTCCAGGGGGAATTAAAGAGGAAGTGCAGAAAGTAGAGTTCTTACATTTCCAGGAGGATTTACAGAGGAAGTGCACAAAGTAGAGTCCTTACATTTCCAGGGGGAATTAAAGAGGAAGTGCAGAAAGTAGAGTTCTTACATTTCCAGGAGGGATTACAGGGGATGTGCATAAAGTAAAGTTCTTACATTTTCAGGAGGGATTACAGAGGTAGTGCATAAAGTAAAGTTCTTACATTTCCAGGAGGAATTATACAGGAAATGCACAAAGTAGATTTCTTACATTTCCAGGAGGAATTACAGGGGAAGTGCAGAAAGTAGAGTCCTTACATTTCCAGGAGGGATTACAGAGAAAGTGCACAAAGTAGAGTTCTTACATTTCCAGGAATATTTACAGAGGAAGTGCAAAAAGTAAAGTTCTTACATTTCCAGGAGTATTTACAGAGGAAGTGCATAAAGTAAAGTGTGTACATTTCCAGGGGAAATTAAAGAGGAAGTGCAGAAAGTAGAGTCCCTACATTTCCAGGAGGGATGACAGAGGAAGTGCAGAAAGTAGAGTCCTTACATTTCCAGGAGGGATTACAGAGGAAGTGCACAAAGTAGAGTTCTTACATTTCCAGGAGGGATTACAGGGGATGTGCACAAAGTAGAGTCCTTACAATTCCAGGAGAATTTACAGAGGAAGTGCATAAAGTAAAATTCTTATATTTCCAGGAGTGATGACAGAGGAGGTGCATAAAGTAGAGTTCTTACATTTCCAGGAGGATTTACAGAGGAAGTGCATATTGTAGAGTTCTTACATTTCCAGGAGGGATTACAGAGGAAGTGCATAAAGGAAAGTTCTTACATTTCCAGGAGGGATTACAGAAGAAGTGCAGAAAGTAGAGTCCTTACATTTCCAGGAGGGATTAAAGAGGAAGTGCAAAAAGTAAAGTTCTTACATTTCTAGGAGGAATTAAAGAGGAAATGCAGAAAGTAAAGTCCTTGCATTTCCAGGGGGAATTAAAGAGGAAGTGCAGAAAGTAGAGTCCTTACATTTCCAGGAGGAATTACAGAGAAAGTGCACAAAGTAAAGTTCTTACATTTCCAGGAGTATTTACAGAGGAAGTGCATAAAGTAAAGTGTGTACATT
Source organism: Phyllobates terribilis (assembly GCF_046119375.1). NCBI lineage: Eukaryota > Metazoa > Chordata > Amphibia > Anura > Dendrobatidae > Phyllobates > Phyllobates terribilis. The sequence continues at coordinate 2,804,616 of NW_027362822.1, read as the reverse complement.
TCCAGGGGAAATTAAAGAGGAAGTGCAGAAAGTAGAGTCCTTACATTTCCAGGAGGGATGACAGAGGAAGTGCAGAAAGTAGAGTCCTTACATTTCCAGGAGGGATGACAGAGGAAGTGCAGAAAGTAGAGTCCTTACATTTCCAGGAGGGATTACAGGGGATGTGCACAAAGTAGAGTCCTTACAATTCCAGGAGAATTTACAGAGGAAGTGGATAAAGTAAAATTCTTATATTTCCAGGAGTGATGACAGAGGAGGTGCATAAAGTAGAGTTCTTACATTTCCAGGAGGATTTACAGAGGAAGTGCATAAAGTAGAGTTCTTACATTTCCAGGAGGGATTACAGAGGAAGTGCATAAAGGAAAGTTCTTACATTTCCAGGAGGGATTACAGAAGAAGTGCAGAAAGTAGAGTCCTTACATTTCCAGGAGGGATTAAAGAGGAAGTGCAAAAAGTAAAGTTCTTACATTTCTAGGAGGAATTAAAGAGGAAATGCAGAAAGTAAAGTCCTTACATTTCCAGGGGGAATTAAAGAGGAAGTGCAGAAAGTAGAGTCCTTACATTTCCAGGAGGAATTACAGAGAAAGTGCATAAAGTAGAGTTCTTACATTTCCAGGAGGATTTACAGAGGAAGTGCATAAAGTAAAGTTCTAACATTTCCAGGAGTATTTACAGAGGAAGTGCATAAAGTAAAGTGTTTACATTTCCAGGGGAAATTAAAGAGGAAGTGCAGAAAGTAGAGTCCTTAAATTTCCAGGAGGGATTGCAGAGGAAATGCATAAAGTAAAAATCTTACATTTCCAGGAGGATTTACAGAGGAAGTGCAAAAAGTAAAGTTCTTACATTTCCAGGAGTAATTAAAGATTAAGTGCACAATGTAGAGTTCTTACATTTCCAGAAGGATTTACAGAGGAAGTGCATAAAGTAAAATTCTTACATTTCCAGGAGGGATTACAGAGGAAGTGCATAAAGTAAAATTCTTACATTTCCAGGAGGGATTACAGAGGAAGTGCATATAGTAAAGTTCTTACATTTCCAGGAGTATTTACAGAGGAAGTGCACAAAGTAGAGTCCTTACATTTCCAGGAGGATTTACAGAGGAAGTGCACAAAGTAAAATTCTTATATTTCCAGGAGGGATGACAGAGGAAGTGCATAAAGTAGAGTTCTTACATTTCCAGGAGGGATGACAGAGGAAGTGCATAAAGTAAAATTCATATATTTCCAGGAGGGATGACAGAGGAAGTGCATAAAGTAGAGTTCTTACATTTCCAGGAGGATTTACAGAGGAAGTGCAAAAAGTAAAGTTCTTACATTTCCAGGAGGGATTACAGAGGAAGTGCATAAAGTAGAGTTCTTACATTTCCAGGAGGGATTACAGAGGAAGTGCATAAAGAAAAGTTCTTACATTTCCAGGAGGGATTACAGAGGAAGTGCATAAAGTAGAGTCCTTACATTTCCAGGAGGGATTACTGAGGAAGTGCAGAAAGTAGAGTCCTTACATTTCCAGGAGGGATTACAGAGGAAGTGCATAAAGTAAAATTCATATATTTCCAGGAGGGATGACAGAGGAAGTGCATAAAGTAGAGTTCTTACATTTCCAGGAGGATTTACAGAGGAAGTGCAAAAAGTAAAGTTCTTACATTTCCAGGAGGGATTACAGAGGAAGTGCATAAAGTAGAGTTCTTACATTTCCAGGAGGGATTACAGAGGAAGTGCATAAAGAAAAGTTCTTACATTTCCAGGAGGGATTACAGAGGAAGTGCATAAAGTAGAGTCCTTACATTTCCAGGAGGGATTACTGAGGAAGTGCAGAAAGTAGAGTCCTTACATTTCCAGGAGGGATTACAGCGCAAGTGCATAAAGTAAAGTTCTTACATTTCCAAGGGGAATTAAAGAGGAAGTGCAGAAAGTAGAGTCCTTACATTTCCAGGAGGGATGACAGAGGAAGTGCACAAAGTAGAGTCCTTACATTTCCAGGGGGAATTAAAGAGGAAGTGCAGAAAGTAGAGTTCTTACATTTCCAGGAGGATTTACAGAGGAAGTGCACAAAGTAGAGTCCTTACATTTCCAGGGGGAATTAAAGAGGAAGTGCAGAAAGTAGAGTTCTTACATTTCCAGGAGGGATTACAGGGGATGTGCATAAAGTAAAGTTCTTACATTTTCAGGAGGGATTACAGAGGTAGTGCACAAAGTAGAGTCCTTACATTTCCAGGAGGATTTACAGAGGAAGTGCCTAAAGTAAAATTCTTACATTTCCAGGAGGGATTACAGAGGATGTGCATAAAGTAAAATTCTTACATTTCCAGGAGGGATTACAGAGGAAGTGCATAAAGTAAAGTTCTTACATTTCCAGGAGGAATTATACAGGAAATGCACAAAGTAGAGTTCTTACATTTCCAGGAGGAATTACAGGGGAAGTGCAGAAAGTAGAGTCCTTACATTTCCAGGAGGGATTACAGAGAAAGTGCACAAAGTAGAGTTCTTACATTTCCAGGAATATTTACAAAGGAAGTGCAAAAAGTAAAGTTCTTACATTTCCAGGAGTATTTACAGAGGAAGTGCATAAAGTAAAGTGTGTACATTTCCAGGGGAAATTAAAGAGGAAGTGCAGAAAGTAGAGTCCTTACATTTCCAGGAGGGATGACAGAGGAAGTGCAGAAAGTAGAGTCCTTACATTTCCAGGAGGGATTACAGAGGAAGTGAACAAAGTAGAGTTCTTACATTTCCAGGAGGGATTACAGGGGATGTGCACAAAGTAGAGTCCTTACAATTCCAGGAGGATTTACAGAGGAAGTGCATAAAGTAAAATTCTTATATTTCCAGGAGGGATGACAGAGGAAGTACATAAAGTAGAGTTCTTACATTTCCAGGAGGATTTACAGAGGAAGTGCATAAAGTAGAGTTCTTACATTTCCAGGAGGGATTACAGAGGAAGTGCATAAAGGAAAGTTCTTACATTTCCAGGAGGGATTACAGAGGAAGTGCAGAAAGTAGAGTCCTTACTAGAGATGAGCGGTGTTCGACTAGAACTGTTCGCCAATCTCAAATTCGAGCTGTTTTGGGCGGTGTTCGAGTTGTTCGACGAACCCGAACGATTTGCAAAAAATTCGGCTGTTCGAGGTTATGTTCGATAACTGTTCGTGCACCAAAAGCGTGTCCTGCATGTCTGGCGCTATTTAGAGCACCAATCATGCAGGGATTGTCTGCCACTCACTGTAATGCCACAGCCATGGTGGTTGTGGCATTACAGTGATTGCCCAAATCGATGGGAACAGTGCCAACAGTGAAACATGAAAAGCCGGCAATTCAGCAGCGGCATACACCGGTACCCGACAATTTAGAACCGAAAGAATAGAGCTTCACACATAGATTAGATAGATAGAAACATGTCAGTCACATATATATGAAGTACAGTGACAGTGTTGCTTACTGTACTTGTCATTTAGCGTAAAGGATTTATCAAAAAAAATAATAGTGTTTTCATGCACCGTCTCTTTAAAAAAGCCGGCCGGCAATTCAGCAGCGGTACCCGACAATTTAGAACCGAAAGAATAGAGCTTCACACATAGATTAGATAGATATAAACATGTCAGCCACATGTATACGAAGTACAGTGAAAGTGCTGCTTACTGTACTTGTCATTTAGCGTAAAGGATTTATCAAAAAAAATAATAGTGTTTTCATGCACCGTCTCTTTAAAAAAGCCGGCCGGCAATTCAGCAGCGGTACCCGACAATTTATAACAGAAAGAATAGAGCATCACACATAGATTAGATAGATAGAAACATGTCAGTCACATATATATGAAGTACAGTGACAGTGTTGGTTACTGTACTTGTCATTTAGTGTTAAAATAAAGGATTTATTTAAAAAAAAATTGACTTGGGATCCCCCATAATTTTAGTCTCTAGCGGAGGTTAAGCAGACGGCTGGGGCAGATGTTTGAAGCCTGGGAAGGGGTAATACCCACGGAGCTTCCCAGGCTACTAATATCAGCCCCCAGCTGAATGCCTAGCCTTTACTAGCTATTAAAATGGGGGACCCCCCAAAAAATTGACGTGGGGTCCCCCCTATTTTAATAGCTAGCAAAGGCTAGGCAGACAGCTGGGGGCTGATATTAATAGCCCAGGAAGGGTGCCATGAATATTGGCCCCCTCCCAGGCTAGAAACACCAGCCGTCAGCCGCCCCAGAAATGGCGCATCCATAGGATGCGCCAATTCTGGCACTTAGCCTCGCTCTTCCCACTGCCCTGTAGCGGTGGCAGTGGGGTAATAGGGCTGGGGTTGATGTCAGCTTATAATGCCAGCTGACATCAAGCCCAGGTTAGTAATGGAGAGGCGTCTATAAGACACCCCCATTACTAACCCCATAGTCAAAGCTACAAAAAAACACAAACACCCAGAATAAAGTCCTTTAATTGAAATAAAGACACAATTCTTTATTGTTCTAAATTAAACCATACTTACCATCACGCCCATTCCAGCTGAAGCCAACGATCTCCTGCAATAAAAGAAAAATAATAAAGCAACATCATCCTTACCTTTCCATGGTTCCCACGACAGCTTCAGCTCTGTTACATCGAGATGACAGGCTGGACCGCAGCAGAACGCTGCCATCCAGCCTGTCATCCCGCAGACACTGAGAAGAGCAGGCTTGCTTGCGCTCCACAGTGTCTCTCTGTGACGGCATAAAGATGAGCCGAGGTCATGTCCAATGAACTCGGCTCACCTCATGCACGTCACTTACAGCGTGGGAGAATTCTCACGCTGAAGCGCTGAGTGCAGGAGAATTTTCCCACGCTGTCAGTGACGTACATGAGGTGAGCCGAGTTCATTGTACATGACCTCGGCTCAGCTGGATGCCCTCACAGAGAGACACTGTGGAGCGCAAGCAAGCCTGCGCTTCTCGGTGTCTGCGGGATGACAGGCTGGATGGCAGCGTTCTGCTGCGGTCCAGCCTGTCATCTCGATGTAGCAGAGCTGAAGCTGTCGTGGGAGCCATGGAAAGGTAAGGATTATGTTGGTTTATTATTTTTCTTTTATTGCAGGAGATCGTTGGCTTCAGCTGGAATGGGCGTGATGGTAAGTAGAGTTTAATTTAGAACAATAAAGAATTGTGTGTTTATTTCAATTAAAGGACTTTTTTCTGGGTGTTGTGTTTTTTTTAAATACTTTACTAGAAATTCATGGCGGTCATGTCTAATACTGGCGTGACCCCATGAATTTTGGGCTTGGGGCCAGCTGATAATACCAAGCTGGCCCTAACCCCTTTATTACCCAGTGAGCCACCGCACCAGGGCCCTGGATGAGTTGGGTACAGCGCCAGAAGATGGCGCTTCTATGAATGCGCCATTTTCCGGGGTGGCTGCGGACTGCAATTTGCAGCGGGGGGGGCCCAGAAAGCTTGGGCCTCCCTGCGCTGCAGATTCCAGCCCCCAGCTGCCTAGTTGTACCTGGCTGGACACAAAAATAGGGCGAAGCCCCACGTATTTTTTTTTTAATTATTTCATGAAATTCATGAAATAATTAAGAAAAAAAGGCCTTCCCTATATTGTTGTGTCCGGCCAGGTACAAATAGTCAGCTGGTGGTTGGGGGCAGCCCGTTCCTGCCTGCTGTACCTGGCTGGACAGAAATATAGTGCGAAGCCCCACTTAAATTTTTTTTAATTATTTCATGAAATTCATGAAATAATTTAAAAAAAATTGACGTGGGGCTTCGCACTATATTTGTGTCCAGCCAGGTACAGCAGGCAGGAACGGGCTGCCCCCAACCACCAGCTGCCTATTTGTACCTGGCCGGACACAGCAATATAGGGAAGCCCTTTTTTTCTTAATTATTTCATGAAATAATTTAAAGAAAATTGACGTGGGGCTTCGCCCTGTTTTTGTGTCCAGCCAGATACAACTAGGCAGCTGGGGGCTGGAATCCGCAGCGCAGGGAGGCCCAAGCTTTCTGGGCCCCACCCGCTGCAAATTGCAGTCCGCAGCCGCCCCGGAAAATGGCGCGTTCATAGAAGCGCCATCTTCTGGCGCTGTACCCAACTCATCCAGGGCCCTGATGCGGTGGCTCACTGGGTAATAAAGGGGTTAAGGCCAGCTTGGCATTATCAGCTGGCCCTAAGCCCAAAATTCATGGGGTCACGCCAATATTAGACATGACCACCATGAATTTCTAGTAAAGTATTTAAAAAAACACAACACCCAGAAAAAAGTCCTTTAATTGAAATAAACACACAATTCTTTATTGTTCTAAATTAAACCATACCTACCATCACGCCCATTCCAGCTGAAGCCAACGATCTCCTGCAATAAAAGAAAAATAATAAAGCAACATCATCCTTACCTTTCCATGGTTCCCATGACAGCTTCAGCTCTGCTACATCGAGATGACAGGCTGGACCGCAGCAGAACGCCGCCATCCATCCTGTCATCCCGCAGACACTGTGATGCCGTCACAGCCAGACACTGAGGAGTGGAAGTATGCCTGCGCTTCTCAGTGTCTGCGGGATGGCAGGCTGGATGGCAGCGTTCTGCTGCGGTCCAGCCTGTCATCTCGATGTAGCAGAGCTGGAGCCGTCGTGGGAGCCATGGAAAGGTAAGGATGAGGTTGTTTTATTATTTTTCTTTTATTTCAGGAGATCGTTGGCTTCAGCTGGAATGGGCGTGATGGTAAGTATGGTTTAATTTAGAACAATAAAGAATTGTGTGTTTATTTCAATTAAAGGACTTTTTTCTGGGTGTTTGTGTTTTTTTTAAATACTTTACTAGAAATTCATGGTGGTCATGTCTAATATTGGCGTGACCCCATGAATTTCGGGCTTAGGGCCAGCTGATAATGCCAAGCTGGCCTTAACCCCCTTATTACCCAGTGAGCCACCGCACCAGGGCCCTGGATGAGTTGGGTACAGCGCCAGAAGATGGCGCTTCTATGAACGCGCCATTTTCTGGGGCGGCTGCGGACTGCAATTTGCAGCGGGTGGGGCCCAGAAAGCTTGGGCCTCCCTGCGCTGCAGATTCCAGCCCCCAGCTGCCTAGTTGTACCTGGCTGGACACAAAAATAGGGCGAAGCTCCACGTTTTTTTTTTTTAAATTCATGAAATTCATGGAATAATTAAGAAAAAAAGGGCTTCCCTATATTGTTGTGTCCGGCTAGGTACAAATAGGCAGCTGGTGGTTGGGCGCAGCCCGTTCCTGCCTGCTGTACCTGACTGGACACAAATATAGGGCGAAGCCCCACATCAATTTTTTTTAATTATTTCATGAATTTCCTGAAATGATTTAAAAAAAATTGACGTGGGGCTTCGCACTATATTTGGGTCCAGCCAGGTACAGCAGGCAGGAACGGGCTGCCCCCAACCACCAGCTGCCTATTTGTACCTGGTTGGACACAACAATATAGGGAAGCCCTTTTTTTCTTAATTATTCCATGAATTTCATGAAATAATTAAAAAAAAAAATGCGTGGGGCTTCGCCCTATTTTTGTGCCCAGCCAGATACAACTAGGCAGCTGGGGGCTGGAATCCGCAGCGCAGGGAGGCCCAAGCTTTCTGGGCCCCCCCCACTGCAAATTGCAGTCCGCAGCCGCCCCAGAAAATGGCGCGTTCATAGAAGCGCCATCTTCTGGCGCTGTACCCAACTCATCCAGGGCCCTGGTGCGGTGGCTCACTGGGTAATAAAGGGGTTAAGGCCAGCTTGGCATTATCAGCTGGCCCTAAGCCCGAAATTCATGGGGTCACGCCAATATTAGACATGACCACCATGAATTTCTAGTAAAGTATTTAAAAAAGCACAACACCCAGAAAAAAGTCCTTTAATTGAAATAAACACACAATTCTTTATTGTTCTAAATTAAACCATACTTACCATCACGCCCATTCCAGCTGAAGCCAACGATCTCCTGCAATAAAAGTAAAATAATAAAGCAACATCATCCTTACCTTTCCATGGCTCCCACGACAGCTTCAGCTCTGCTACATCGAGATGACAGGCTGGACCGCAGCAGAACGCTGCCATCCATCCTGTCATCCCGCAGACACTGAGAAGCGCAGGCATACTTCCACTCCTCAGTGTCTGGCTGTGACGGCATCCAGATGAGCCGAGGTCATGTCCAATGAACTCAGCTCACCTCATGTACGTCACTGACAGAGTGGGAAAATTCTCCTGCACTCAGCACTTCAGCGTGAGAATTTTCCCACGCTGTCAGTGACGTGCATGAGGTGAGCTGAGTTCATTGGACATGACCTCACCTCATGTATGTCACTGACACTGTGGGAGAATTCTCACGCTGAAGCGCTGAGTGCAGGAGAATTTTCCCACGCTGTCAGTGACGTGCATGAGGTGAGCTGAGTTCATTGGACATGAACTCGGCTCATCTGGATGACGTCACAGAGAGACACTGAGGAGCGCAAGCATGCCTGCGCTTCTCAGTGTCTGCGGGATGACAGGCTGGATGGCGGCGTTCTGCTGCGGTCCAGCCTGTCATCTCGATGTAGCAGAGCTGAAGCTGTCGTGGGAACCATGGAAAGGTAAGGATGAGGTTGCTTTATTATTTTACTTTTATTGCAGGAGATCGTTGGCTTCAGCTGGAATGGGCGTGATGGTAAGTATGGTTTAATTTAGAACAATAAAGAATTGTGTCTTTATTTCAATTAAAGGACTTTATTCTGGGTGTTGTGTTTTCTTTTAACTTTGACTATGGGGTTAGTAATGGGGGTGTCTTATAGACGCCTCTCCATTACTAACCTGGGCTTGATGTCAGCTGGCATTATAAGCTGACATCAACCCCAACCCTATTACCCACTGCTACTGCTACAGGGCAGTGGGAAGAGAGAGGCTAAGTGCCAGAATTGGCGCATCCTATGGATGCGCCATTTCTGGGGCGGCTGACGGCTGGTGTTTCTAGCCTGGGAGGGGGCCAATATTCATGGCTCCCTTCCTGGGCTATTAATATCAGCCCCCAGCTGTCTGCCTAGCCTTTGCTAGCTATTAAATTAGGGGGGACCCCACGTCATTTTTTTGGGGGGGTTCCCCCATTTTAATAGCTAGTAAAGGCTAGGTATTCAGCTGGGGGCTGATATTAGTAGCCTGGGAAGCTCCGTGGGTATTACCCACTTCCCAGGCTTCAAACATTTGCCCCAGCTGTCTGCTTAACCTCCGCTAGAGCCTAAAATTAAGGGGAACCCCACGCCAATTTTTTTTTAAATAAATCCTTTATTTTAACACTAAATGACAAGTACAGTAAGCAACACTGTCACTGTACTTCATATATATGTGACTGACATGTTTCTATCTATCTAATCTATGTGTGATTCTCTATTCTTTCTATTCTAAATTGTCGGGTACAGATGCTGAATTGCCGGCCGGCTTTTTTAAAGAGACGGTGCACGAAAACACTAATATTTTTTTTAATAAATCCTTTACACTAAATGACAAGTACAGTAAGCAACACTGTCACTGTACTTCATATATATGTGACTGACATGTTTCTATCTATCTAATCTATGTGTGAAGCTCTATTCTTTCTGTTGTAAATTGTCGGGTACCGGTGTATGCCGCTGATGAATTGCCGGCTTTTCGCATAATACATTCTACATTATTCTTAGTTGTTTTACTTCATGTAGAATTAACCTACAAGGAAAGAAAGGGTTTATTTTCATTCCGATATTTGTGTCCCATTGACTTGCATTGGTTTCCGGTATCGGAATCGGCGATATCCGATACTTTTTGGGTATCGGCCCGATCCAATCCGATACGATATTTCCTGATATCGGAAGGTATCGCTCAACACTACTCTTCACTGAAAAACAAGTCACACACTTACTTTCGTTCGCACTTACGCTCCGGACACACGCAGCTCGTTCACACTTGCAAACTAAGAGATTTAAAGTGTTTTTTTTTTTTTTTTTTTCCTTTTCCAGCAATGTACCCTTCACCTCAATGCACTTCCAAAGGACTTTATGCCCAACCAGCTGCCCCTTATAAACCCTTAATTATGACCCCTTCCCCTTAATTAACCCCTTGTGAGTAAATCTACACCTCAGGATTTTAGTGCAATGTAGTTAACCCTTAAATACACAGGTAGTAAACTAAGAAACTAAAACTGTAGTGAGAAAATAGATTTTAAAAAGCCCAATAAATCTAAACAGGTAGAAAAGCACTCAGCAGATCACAATGCAGCACTCACCGCAATTCACACACGTATTTTCTGCAGGATTCCCAATACCTCTTCACGCAATTCACACAGGTATTTTCTGCAGGATTCCCAATACCTCTTCACGCAATTCACACAGGTATTTTCTGCAGGATTCCCAATACCTCTTCACCTTCACCTCAATGCACTTCCAGTTTTAGGCTTTATCAGGTAAGTTTTGGCAAACTCCAGCCTGGCTTTTTTATGTCTCGGGGTAAGAAGTGGGGTCTTCCTGGGTATCCTACCATACAGTCCCTTTTCATTCAGACGCCGACGGATAGTACGGGTTGACACTGTTGTAGCCTCGGACTGCAGGGCAGCTTGAACTTGTTTGGATTTTAGTCGAGGTTCTTTATCCACCATCCGCACAATCTTGCGTTGAAATCTCTCGTCAATTTTTCTTTTCCGTCCACATGTAGGGAGGTTAGCCACAGTGCCATGGGCTTTAAACTTCTTGATGACACTGCGTACGGAAGACACAGGAACATTCAGGTCTTTGGAGACGGACTTGTAGCCTTCAGATTGCTCATGCTTCCTCACAATTTGGTTTCACAAGTCCGCAAACAGTTCTTTGGTCTTCTTTCTTTTCTCCATGCTCAATGTGGTACACACAAGGACACAGGACAGAAGTTGAGTCAACTTTAATCCATGTTAACTGGCTGCAAGTGTGATTTAGTTATTGCCAACACCTGTTAGGTGCCACAGGTGCTCTTTCAGCTACTCATAAAACCCGGCCCTGTAATCCGGACCCATTAAATTCCTCTCAGCACTATGTGTGCTGGAGCCTGCTTCTCCGGATCCTACATCACCGAAGCATGGCACTTCGAGGACACATACCTCCCGTCCACGATCTGTCCGGCAGCAACCTTACATACACCCCCCCTCTGTCCAAAGCCGTAGGGCTTGGCACCTTCTGTCACCATACAATAAACCCTTGACAAGGCAGCGGCATTCCCATGTTGTTTCCCAGGCCTATGCTCTACCCGGAAACTAAAATCTTGTAGAGCCAGGAACCACCTAGTCACTCTGGCATTGTTTCCCTTCTTTTCTCGCATCCACCTCAATGGGGCATGGTCTGACACTAACCTGAACCTTCTACCTAATAGGTAATACCTCAGAGTGTTTAACGCCCACTTAATGGCCAAACATTCTTTTTCTACAATGGAGTAGTCCTTCTCACAAGCGGAGAGCTTCAGACTGAGGTATTTTACAGGGTGTTCTTCTCCGTTAATCTCCTGGGACAAGACTGCTCCCAGCCCGACATCCGATGCATCCATCTGGACCACAAACTCCTTGGAGAAGCTGGGTGCCACCAAGACTGGTTGTTTACAGAGGACCAGTTTCAATTCCTGGCAGGTCGCTTCTGCTTCCGGGGACCACTTGGCCATAGCTGACTTCATCCCTTTCAGAAGATCCATCAGTGGGGCTGCTATCAGGGCAAAGTTAGGGACAAATCTTCGATAGTAGCCCACAATGCCTAGAAACGCCATGACCTGCTTCTTCGAGAGGGGCTGTGGCCAGTTCAAGATCGCCTCGACCTTATTTATTTGTGGTTTTATTTCCCCTCTACCAACCACGTACCCTAGGTACTTGGCTTCCTCCATCCCCATGGCACATTTCTTCGGGTTGATAGTAAAGCCCGCCTTCCTTAGGGCATCAAGTATGGCTTGAACTTTGTCCAGATGACTTTCCCAGTCCTGGCTAAATATGACGATGGCATCTAGGTAGGCCGCTGCATACTGTTTGTGGGGTGCTAAGATCCGGTCCATGGCTCTCTGGAAGGTGGCCGGAGCTCCCTTCAACCCAAACGGCATCCTGACGTATTGGCGTTGAGAAGGCTGTCTTCTCCTTAGCCTCTTTGGACAGGGGAATTTGCCAATATCCTTTGGTGAGGTCCAGAGTGGTGATGTACCGAGCGGGTCCTAGCCTTTCGATAAGCTCATCTACCCTAGGCATTGGGTAGGCGTCGAACTTTGAGACCTCGTTCAGCTTCCTATAGTCGTTGCAAAACCGCCATTCCCCATCTGGTTTCGGCACTAAGACTATAGGACTGGACCATCCACTTTTGGACTCTTCAATGACTCCCAGGTTTAGCATCCGCCTTACTTCTTTAGAGATCACCTCTCTGCGGGCTTCGGGGATCCGGTATGGTTTTAGATTGACGCGAACATGAGGCTCTGTGAGAACCTCATGCTCTATGACCTGAGTGAGTCCTGGCAACTCCGAAAACATGTCTTTAATTCGCTGTAACAACTCTTTGCACTGTTGCTTTTGGGCATGTGACAGTGACTCTGCCACCTTGACCTCTTTCACATCGGCCTCAGCCATTAAACAGGGAGCTTCCGCAGGCTCTCTATCTTGCCATGGCTTAATCAAGTTAACATGGTAAATTTGGTAGGGCTTCCTCTTCCCTGGTTGGTGGATCTTAAAGTTGACTTCCCCCACTTTCTCTACCACCTCATAGGGGCCCTGCCACTTGGCCATGAACTTGTCTCCACTGTGGGACTAGCACAAGCACTCGATCTCCTGGGTTGAACGATCTCACCCTGGCCGACCTATTATACACCCTGGACTGTGCCTTTTGTGCCTTAAGGAGGTGCTCCCTCACAATGGGCATCACATGGGCAATCCTCTCTTGCATCTGGGCAACGTGCTCCACCACTCTCCTATAGGGAGTGGTCTCAGCTTCCCAGGACTCTTTCTCCACCTCCAGGAGTCCTGAGGGTGTCGTCCATAGAGTGGTTCAAACGGGGAGAAACCTGTGGAAGCTTTGGGAACTTCCCTCATGGCGAACAACATATAGTCCCAGTCTCAGCCATCCTTTTCCACTGCTTTCCTCAACATTGCTTTCAAGGTTTTGTTAAACCTCTCTACCAGTCCGTCCGTCTGGGGAGAGTACACGGAGGTTCTCAGTTGTGCAATCTGCAGTGTCTTGCACAATTCCCTCATGACCTTCGACATAAATGGAGTTCCTTGGTCTGTTAGGATCTCGTTAGGCAACCCAGTTCTTGAAAACATGTAGACTAACTCCCGGGCTATACACCTGGTGGAGGAGTTTCGTAGTGGTACGGCCTCCAGATACCATGTAGCATAATCTAATACCACCAGGATATACTGATGCACTTGGGCGGACTTGACCAGAGGCCCCACTAGATCCATTGCTATGCGTTCGAATGGAACCTCGATGACTGGTAGTGGCACTAGGGGACTGCGGAAGTGGGCCACTGGGGAGGTTATCTGGCATGTGGGGCAGGAACGACAATAACTCTATATTTCTCTATAGAAACCTGGCCAGTAGAATCTTTGGAGGATCCGTTCTTGAATCTTGTCTCCACCCAGGTGACCACCCAACACATGAGAATGAGCCATGTCTAACACCCTGCGTCTATAGGGCCCTGGCACCAGCAACTGTTCTATTACCTCACCCCTTGGCTTGGTTATTCTGTACAGCAAATCCCCATTCACAGCAAAATGAGGGAACCGAGTGTCAGCCCCCGGTTCCTGAGGCACCCCATTTAACACAGTAACATTTTCAAAGGCCCCTTTCAGAGTTAAATCCCTGAGTTGGGCAGTTCCAAAGTTTCCCTCGGACACCTAAAGCTCAGGGATATTGGACTCAGGGGATGCTACTTCAGCCTCATTGCCCACCAGCACACACATGGGAAACTCATCTACTATGTTCTGCGGGTAAGTTTCCTTAGGGGCGATCTGGCTGTCGTCCAAGCAACCAGGTGTCCCCGCTTTCCCCCACATTTCCCAGAATAATGCAAAGTAACGTCCAATTATTATGGGATGCAATAGGTCCTTAACGACCGCCACTTCATGAGATGTGGTGCCACAGTCTGTGTTTACATCCACCTGGGCCACAGGATAGTTCTTAGCGTCCCCATTGATACACCGGACACCCACCACCTTCCCAGAAACCAGCCGATGAGGGAGTGTGGCCCTTATCAGGGTCACCAAACTTCCTGAGACCAATAGTCCAGAGACTTGTGCCCCGTTAACTGACACTGAGCATCCCTGAGGGCCCTCGCCATGTTGACGAACCGCGCTGCAGGCGGGGTAGGCAAAATAAGAGCAACGCCGGCCCATGTTACAGTCCATTGGTTCAGAGGTTATGGGACACCGGGAGGCAATATGGCCAGGGGTATGACATCTCCAACACACTATATTATGGGGTGGGACCTTGGGCAGCAACTCAGACCCCTCCTGAACTCTAGGATGCCCCCCAGGTGTGGCGCTAGCTCCCTTCTTTTGGGTGTCCGCCTCCTTTTGGGAACCCCAGTATTGAGAGGCTACGACCCCTTGTTTTCCCAACGGACTCTCAACCGCCTGGTATCTTTCCACCAACCCCACCAAGTCATCAGCATTATAGGGATCTCCCTGGGCAACCCAGGATTTTACCGACTTCGGGAGAGAGTGTATAAACCTGTCTATAACGACCTCTATCTCATATCATAGGACTATCTATCATCTATCTATTATCTATATGACGCGCCCCCTGGGCCATGGGGCACCCGGGACCGGACTTCAGGGCAATGCTGGGAGTAGTTGTGGCGACCTGGTCCCGTGGCTCAGGGTGGCCAGACCAATATTGTGGCAGTCTCTGTATCAGTATAATGCAATGTCCGACTACGCCACCCGTGGATTGCGGTCAATAAGAACGGCCGCTGCTGAGCAGACCTCTGAGGCTGATGTTGTGAGGGCAGCAGAGTGTAGTATAACTCCCCACGGGAGGAGTATAGCCTCAGGCTAGTGAGTGTGGATGATAGGAGTGATGGTACACGAGCGCAGCAGGAACGACTCAGAGGCTTTGCAGCGCAGTTCAGGGTCTTTACTGATGGTGATAAGGCAGACCCTCCCGGGAGTACTGGCTAGCATAAGAGGCCTGGTCAGTCTGTGAGCAAACTGGAGTTCCCCTGGCCAGGTGGAGTTGTAGGCCTCCCCGACTATCTGCACTCTTCCTGGCTACCTTGCTGTAAGCGAGTGGAAGTAGCCCACGTCCCTGAGTGTTCCGTGTGGTGCTCACCTGTATGGCTGGTGACTTGGGGCCTTCTGATAGCCCCCGCTCCTCGATTGCAGTGCTGGTCCCTTGCTCGTGACTGAGCCTCCGGGCTTCTATGGCCAGAGGACTTGAAATCCCCTGCCGGCGGGTTTCTGCTGCTGGGTATATATAAGTCCCCGCAACCTCGGACTCCTGTGTCCGGTTCTCAGAGTCTTCTGCCAGGACGAA
This sequence comes from Phyllobates terribilis, assembly GCF_046119375.1. NCBI lineage: Eukaryota > Metazoa > Chordata > Amphibia > Anura > Dendrobatidae > Phyllobates > Phyllobates terribilis. The sequence continues at coordinate 2,789,192 of NW_027362822.1, read as the reverse complement.
CTCCGCTTAGCTCAAGTCCCTGGTCTTCAGCTCCTGCTCCTACAGAGCTCCTCGCTGTTACTTTCTCTGTGTCTGGAACTAACTCCAGGCTCTGACTTCACTAACCCCGCCCCAGATCCAGTTTATATAGGGCAGGTTCCTCCCCTATCTGGTCTGGGACAGGAGGTGTTGCATGTTTAAGGGCTCCGAACCAGGAAACCTCCCACTTGCTCTCAGACATAATATTTCTACCAGACCCCTGGGGTGCCACATATCCATCTATCTATCTCATATCTATCTATCTATCAATCTCATATCTATCTATCTTCTCCACTTTTTATCTGGTCTCAGGTATGACTTTCATATTACCCACGACTGTTACTTGCCACAGGTGAGTTTTAACGAGCATCACATGCTTGAAGCAAAGTTGTTTTTCCACAATTTTGGAAAAGTGCCAACAATTTTGTCCGGCCCATTTTTGGAGTTTTGTGTGAAATTATGTCCAATTTGCCTTTTTTTCCCATTTTTTTGTGCTGTTTCAATACACACAAAGGAAATAAATATTATAACAAATGTATAACAAAACATGTGTAATTGCAATAATTTTCTGGGAGAAATACTTCACTTTCTGGAACAATCTCAAGGTTGCTAAACACTTCCGGCCATGACTGTGTGTATATATGGGCCCTCAATAAACCATCCCTCTCAACGAAAAGGCCACAGCAAGGGTCAGGAATCGGTGTCCTTCCCTCTCCGAATCTTAGGGAGAGACGGTTGTGCTTCCAGCATCCACCTAGGCTGCCACCCCAGTGGAACTAATAGCAGGGTAGCCAACTGTCCAGAAATTCTTGGACAGTCCATAAAAATAGGGCACTTTTTTCCCTGTCCGTAAAAAAAAATGTGATGCGTCCATAATCTTTCTGAAGTTGGAGAGACTTGTTCAGATGGAGGGAGATGTAGGGGCATCATATTGTGTATAGGGAGATGTAGGGGCATCATATTGTGTATAGGTATCATATTGTGTATCTGCATGTGTGGGGACATCATACGGTGTATATGGAGCTGTGAGCACATCATACTGTATTTAGGGAACAATGAGGGAATCATACTGTATGAAACATAATGCTGTGTAAAGGGTCTGTGGGGTCATCATCTAATATACAGTACAGACCAAAAGTTTGGACAAGAGAATGCCAAGAGTGTGCAAAGCAGTCATCAAAGCAAAAGGTGGCTACTTTGAAGAACCTAGAATATAAGACATATTTTCAGTTGTTTCACACTTTTTTGTTAAGTATATAATTCCACATGTGTTAATTCATAGTTTTGATGCCTTCAGTGTGAATGTACAATTTTCATAGTCATGAAAATACAGAAAAATCTTGAAATGAGAAGGTGTGTCCAAACTTTTGGTCTGTACTGTATATAATCGTCTAATCCCGTCTGTCTGTCTGTCCTTCTGTCCAGGAAATCCTGCGTCGCTGATTGGTCCAGCCGCGGCCAATCAGCGACGCGGGATTTCAGAAAAAGATGGCGGCCGTTAGCAGCTCATCTGCCGCACGGAGGTCAGCGGCGATGCAGCCGGGAGATGACCGGCGCTAGCCGCTCATCTCCCGGCTGCTCGCAGCAGAAGTACCGCGACCGGCGGCGCTGCTGACCTCCATGCGGCTACCGTCGGGAGATCAATGGCTAGGGCCGCTGATCTCCCGACGGCAAGTGTGAAGCGAGGACCGGGGAGCGGCGCCGCCAGTCGGGATACTTCGGCTGTGAGCAGCCGGCCATCTCCCGGTTCCTCGCAGCGGAAGTACCCGCACAGGTAGCGTCGCTGCCCGGTCCTCAGTAATACGATTCGCTGATTGGTCGGAATCAGCGATATTGGCGCCGCGACCAATCAGCGATTTTGGCGCCACATTTAAACACCACTCTGTTGATTGCGCCTGGTCGGCCGCATACAGATTCTAGAATACCCGATGCGTTAGAATCGGGACACCATCTAGTACTGTATATAAAGAGCTGTGGGAGCCATCACACTATATATAGAGACCTGTGAAAAGCTAATGTGTTGATCCAGAGGAAGTCAAAAAACCCCATGAGGCAGATGCTGCTTGCCCAAAATTAGGGGAAAAATTCCTTCCCGACTCCACATATGGCAATCAGACTAGTTGCTTGGATCAACGTCCCATAACAAAATCTAGTATGAATAACCTGTAATGTTATTCAAGAAAGTCACACAGGACCTCCTTGAACTTTTTTTTAGAGAATTAAGTATTACAAGGTCATGTGGTAGAGAGTTCCATACCTCACACAATAAAACATTGCCATCTAACTTCCTTTAGACAAAGCGAATTAGGAGCTTGATGCTAGAGTAGTTGAATTAAAACTGAAAAAAATTATTAACACAGCAAAAAAGAGGAACAGTATTTATTCACCTGCCCAGGTCTCAAAACTAATGCACTAATCAGGATGAAGCAAACCATATAATAAAGGCAGGGGCAGCACAGGTGCAAAATACTGATGAGACAGCCAACTCATAACCTACCAATTCTTGGAGGGGGTCATTGCTTAGTATTAAAACTGCACACAAAAAATGGCTTGTATAGGTCACTGGTCACACACAGATTGTTAGGGGAATGGTTGCAAACAACTTTATTAAATAATGGAAAGCAAACGAACCCGGGGTCCGCGATGCAGCCTGGAGGACTGCGGACGAACACCTTCCGGGTAAGAAGGTAAAACAACCAACTGAAATAACAATCCCCCCCGTGTTACTGCACACCGGAACGGGAATAGGGATTCGCACTATCTCCGTTAACTGCACGAGAGATGTGCGACACATAATGTAGCCGTAGCCCTGTTAACTGCACAGAGGCTACGCAGCAGGCGCTAGGATGCATGTGTGATTCACGCCGGCGTATACATGCTCCCAGCCAGCGTGCTACCGGACTGAGGAGTATCTCTCCACGTGGCTAACAGGCGGTGCCGGGAATACGGAATCCGCAGTCTGCTCGGGGTGTATAGCGACCCCCTTGTTGGAGCCAGACTGTCAGACGAAGCTACCTGCCTCCCTCCATCTAAGGCTGTCTATCCCCTGCTAAACCTGCCTGTCAGAAGCTATAACAGCAAAAGTACACGTGGAGCCGAAACGACCAAGCGTCCACACAATAACACCAACTCAGCTCAATGATCAGAGCGCGCCGCCATGTTTGTGGGCGTGCTATTTAAATATTAAGCCCTGCCCACCGTCACATTATTGGTGACGTCACCCGCGACCAATCAGGCGGTGCCAGGTCACCGGATCAGCTGACTCCCAAACCACTAATCACGGTCCGCCATGTCACGGGCATGCTCAGTGCAGTGTATCCTGGACTTAGGCTGTAACAGCCCTGTTTCCCTCCGCAACCTATCCTTCATGTTGCTAGGAACAAAGACCCAAGAGACAGCTTGTACATCTCGTGCACCAGCTAGGCGTTGGGACCAATGACGATGCTGAGAAGCATCTGGACTGGAATAGGAGACCACAGAATCCACTGATGATTCTGAACCCATTTCAGATCCAGAAAACACCTGACGCCTAACACAGATAGTGCTCAATATAGGGCTTACAGCCTATTAGTGACCCTCATACTGTTAGATTAGGCAGGCTGCAAAGCACTATCTAAGTGCACCCCATGAGGACAGACCCCCTAGTTTACAAATCCAGCATAGATGGGCTTGTCTGAACCCTGAATAAAAATAACGTGCAAAATCTATATATGAGGTACTGGTAGATATTTTGGCGCTGGTCACGCACAGTGTCTGGTTTACAGCCTATTAGTGACGCCCATACTATTAGATTAGGCGGGCTATGCTCCCCTCATACACCTTACCACGGTGTGTAGTGTGACATGGAGCTAAACCCCCTGTCTTCTTAAGAAAAAGGCTGCGAAAACCCTTCTCTTTATTGATAGTAGAGAAACCTCCATACAGTAGATGCGGAAAACATACGATGAACCCCAGTATTGTACCACATAGATAGGGCTCTTACCGGCTAAGCTTGGAGCAGGCTGTGTGCACAGAGCCCAAGATACAAAACTGTAGGGATGTGGACTGTCTTACCCTGTTCCTGCCCCTGAAGACAACAAACGCGTCATGTGAATACTGTCTTGCGGTTTTATATCTAAAAGTGATATGTGTCTTATGTAATGTATAATGGTGATGTAACAGCATGTGAAGTGTTAATGCATAATGTGAGTATAGCATAAGATAAGCTTAGGATACCATAAGACATAAGTATAACATAAACCCTAAAATACAAATTTTATTAAATCTCTTTAAAATCGGGACATGCGGCATAAAGATGATCCGCATCAGTATTGCACTTTATCAAGATAAGTTCCTTTTATTGTTTAGTCTTGTGATAATTTATGTCATTGATACCTCTATGGGTGATTAATTCCAGGGCTGGCTAGGGTTATCCAGGGATAGCCGCCGTGGAGCGGGGCGCCACAGTGTCAACATTAACTAGGGTGTCACCCTCCACTATAAGGCAGGTAATCAGCATCTAGGGTGTTGAACAGGGCTGATTGTAGCCTTTGTTTGGATGCCTGAATGTATCCTTTGGCTTGGAGGTCCAAAGATATTAGGAACGTTCTTGGGTGTTTTTATAAATTTGCACATTGTCACTTTATTCACTGTTGTCACTTTAATCATTTAGTACACACTGAGGATTGATTGTTTGATGTGATATCTGTACCAGTTTCTGGTAGACTGTCAGATCTTTGGTCTATGTAAGTACGAATAAGGGACTTTTAGGGTCTAGGGGCAGCTGCCGTTCAGCAAGGGTGCCATTGTCATCTATATGTAGGATGCCCATCTCCGTTGACATGCAGGTTCAGGCTAGGGTATCTATAGGGTGAGTTTTATTGAAGTACAGTGGGTACGGAAAGCATTCAGACCCCTTTAAATTTTTCACTCTTTGTTTCATTGCAGCCATTTGGTAAATTCTAAAAAGTTCATTTTTTTCTCATTAAAGTCCACTCTGCACCCCATGTTGACTGAAAAAAACAGAAATGTAGAAATTTTTGCAAATTTATTAAAAAAGGAAAACTGAAATATCACATGGTCATAAGTATTCAGACCCTTTGCTCATATTTAAGTCACATGCTGTCCATTTCCTTGTGATCCTCCTTGAGATGGTTCTACTCTTTCATTGGAGTCCAGCTGTGTTTAATTAAACTGATAGGACTTGATTTGGAAAGGCACACACCTGTCTATATAAGACCTCACAGCTCACAGTGCATGTCAGACCAAATGACCAGTATTGAGTAGAAGCCCCCTTTTGAGCTAGTGCATCCATGAGTCTTCTTGGGAATGATGCAACAAGTTTTTCACACCTGGATTTGGGGTTCCTCTGCCATTCTTCCTTGCAGATCCTCTCCAGTTCTGTCAGGTTGGATGGTGAACGTTGGTGGACAGCCATTTTCAGGTCTCTCCAGAGATGTTCAATTGGGTTTAGGTCAGGGCTCTGGCTGGGCCAGTCTAGAATGGTCACAGAGTTGTTTTGAAGCCACTCCTTTGTTATTTTAACTGTGTGCATAGGGTCATTGTCTTGTTGGAAGGTGAACCTTCGGCCAAGTCTGAGGTCCAGAGCACTCTGGAAGAGGTTTTCATCCAGGATATCTGTGTACTTGGCCGCATTCATGTTTCTTTCAATTCCAACCAGTCGTCCTGTCCCTGCAGCTGAAAAACACCCCCATGATGCTGCCACCACCATGTTTCACTGTTGGGATTGTATTGGGCAGGTGATGAGCAGTGCCTGGTTTTCTCCACACATACCCCTTAGAATTATCACCAAAAAGTTCTATCTTAGTCTCATCAGACCAAAGAATCTTATTTCTCATAGACTGGGAGTCCTTCATGTGTTTTTAAGCAAACTCTGTGCAGGCTTTCATATGTCTTGCACTGAGGAGAGGCTTCCGTTGGGCCACTCTGCCATAAAGGCTCGACTTGTGGAGGGCTGCAGTGATAGTTGACTTTATGCAACTTTCTCCCATCTCCCTACTGCATCTTTGGAGCTCAGCCACAGTGATCTTGGGGTTCATCTTTACCTCTCTCACCAAGGCTCTTCTCCCACGATTGCTCAGTTGAGCTGGACGGCCAGGTCTAGGAAGACTTCTGGTGGTCCCAAACTTTTTCCACTTAAGGATTATGGAGGCCACTGTGTTCTTAGGACCCTTGACTAATGCAGAAATTCTTTTGTAAACTTGGCCAGATCTGTGCCTTGCCACAATTCTGTCTCTAATCTCCTTTGGCAGTGTCAGGATGCCAGGTTTAATTTTACTTTGCCAGTAGTTTTTCCCTTAGCCAAGATGGCTTCCATTGCGTCACTGGGGTCATGTGTTTCCTGCCTGTGGACCTACTTAAACTGCATGTGTTGCAATCATGCCTTGCCTGAGTATTGTGTGCTTTTAGCTTTCTACTCACCTGTGCTAGCCCTCTGAATAGAGTCTTGCTGACTTTGTGTTTACTCCTAGTCATCCGCTGAAAGGATTGCTGCCTGAATCCTCTGCTAAGGGGACTTCTGCTGAAAGGAACCGCTGGCTGTTGTTCACTCACGCTGGGATCTCTGAACTTTTGTCTTCCTGAAGAAAACTTCTCCTGGATCTCTACACCTCTGGTAAAGTCACCATCTTGCTCTGTGTTTAAATACCCGGCTCCAGCTCTGCTTAAGACATCGCTGTTTCCTCCGCTGCACCTCCTGCATTCTTCAATATCCAGATCCATATTCCAGTTTGTCTTCTCTTCTGCACTACGTGAGTCCACAATCAACTGAGGAATACCTACGTCTGCTTACTATCCTTATTTCTGTTTGCATATTACTGTACCTAAGTAAACTTGGACTATCGTTAACGTTTACATACCCTAATAGTAATGAAGGCCGTGCCTTACAGATTAGGCTCTAAGAAGTATTGTTTGGAATGAACTTACCTTCATAAACTGTTTGCTGTGATCTTTTGCACTTGAGTTTAAAATAGACTTTCACACTACTCTTGTCTCAGTCTCTGCTTTTGGCCCACGCCATTGGACTTCAGGGTATCTACTAACATCGTAACAGGCAGTTCCTTTGAGCTCATGATTCTCATTTGGTCTGACATGCACTGTGAGCTGTGAGGTCTTATATAGACAGGTGTGTGCCTTTCCAAATCAAGTCCTATCAGTTTAATTAAACACAGCTGGACTCCAATGAAAGAGTAGAACCATCTCAAGGAGGATCACAAGAAATGGACAGCATGTGACTTAAATATGAGCAAAGGGTCTGAATACTTATGACCATGTGATATTTCAGTTTTCCTTTTTTAATAAATTTGCAAAATTTCTACATTTCTGTTTTTTTTTCAGTCAAGATGGGGTGCACAGTGTACTTTAATGAGAAAAAAATGAACTTTTTAGAATTTACCAAATGGCTGCAATGAAACAAAGAGTGAAAGATGTAAAGGGGTCTGAATGCTTTCCGTACCCACTGTATATAGTACTCAATGTTCCAGGCAGTGGGAGGCATTACTGGGATCCAGAGCAGTCGCTCCAGTCACGTCCAGAGCCTAAGGTCTGGCATAGGAGCTGCCGGACACTTTGTGTGCTCTGAAGTACAAAGGAAGATGGACAGGGACCTGCATAGATGGAAGTTGAAGGCCAGTCCCGGGTGCACTGCAGAGGTGGACGAGAAATACAGGATGAGCTAGCAACAGGGCTGAAGAGGAGTTATGCTAAGAAGGAGGATAATGTGAATTGCTGTGCCTTATCCCATCTGTACCCACCTGATGAACTTGAACTGTCAAGTATATGTTTGACTGTTACAAAGAACTTCGTGTCCCCTAAATTGTGTGCGGCGGCTTCTGAGGACAGAAGCCTGAAGGCAGTGGAGGCCTGCGGCCTACAAGAGAGTGTGCTGCACCCCACACCCTAGAGCACACTGGGACTGGGACACCCATTGTCTGTAAAGTGCCAGAGCGAAATCAGACCGACGTTCAGTCACGACTACCGCTCTGTGCCACTTTACAAGATGAGTGATAAGGGAACTTCTCCATCAGAAGAGACGAGGAAATAATGGTCGCTGCCCAAACTGTGACAAGAACAGGACCACAATGCAACAAGAACTGTCTCACAATGCTCTTGGAACTTTCCCATAATGCATTGCAAATTGAAACTAGAGCAAATACATTAAATCACTAGCAGACAGTGCAGTTATCAAACAATAAAAAAGAGACAGGATTCAAATGCAAGCAACATAATGTCAGAACTGATATACACATAAAGTGACTAGATTCCCTGGATAGCTAAATTCGCTGCTGAGGCAAGAACACGGGCTGCCCAGCACTATTTAAGTGCACCCCATGAAGATTGACACTCTAATTTACAAGGCCATAACATATAGGTGCATCTCACAAAATTAGAATATCATCAAAAAGTTAATTTATTTCAGTTCTTCAATGCAAAAAGTGAACCTCATATATTATATAGAGTCATTACAGAGTGATCTATTTCAAGTGTTTATTTCTGTTAATGTTGATGATTATGGCTTATAGCCAATGAAAACACAAAAGTCATTAACTCAGTAAATTAAAATAATTAACAAAAAACACCTGCAAAGACTTCCTAAGCATTTAAAAAGGTCCCTTAGTCTGTTTTAGTAGGCTCCACAATCATGACAATCATGATGAAGACTGCTGGCTTGACAGATGTCCAGAGTTCCAATTTTCATTTGAAATCAAGGTCCCAGAGTCTGGAAGAAGAGTGGAGAGGCCACAATCCAAGCTGCTTGAGGTCTAGTGTGAAGTTTCCACAATCAGTGATGGTTTGGGGAGCCGTGTCATCTGCTGGTGTAGGTCCACTGTGTTTTTTCAACACAAAAGTCAGCGCAGCCGTCTACCAGGAAATTTTAGAGCACTTCATGCTTCCCTCTGCCACAGTATCAAGCTACCAGGGGGGCAAAGGGGGCGGTGGCCCCGGGCCCCTCGCTCTTAGGGGGCCCATCCAGGGCTACGCCAGTGTAACTGTATCTAGCATGCCCCTGGTGCCAGCATCGGGCCCCACTGCCCGCCACCGCCGCAAGTTTACTGATGAGAGAGGGAGCGCGGATCTCTCTCCCATTAGTCCCTTCTGTGACTGACGTCTCTGACATCATCACTTGGCGCCCAGCCCGCTGTGCTGAAGATGTGTGCGTGCTGGGTGCTCTGAGCAGCGAGGGAACCAGGAGGAGAGATGAGTACTGTTTATTTATTTTTTGCCGGGTGGGGGGCGGCATTATATTACAGACTCTGCCTATGGGAAGGGGGAGGTGCATTATACTATAGACTCTGCCTATGGGGGAGCATTATCCTAAAGACTCTGCCCACAGAGAGGGGGGGCATTATACTAAAGACTCTGCCTATGGGGAGGGGGGGCATTATACTACAGACTGTCTATGGGGAGGGGGGGAGCATTATACTAAAGCCTCTGTCTATGGGGTGGCATTCTACTACAGACTCTGCCTATGGGGGGCATTATACTACAGACTCTGTTTATGAGCAGGGGAGAGCAGTAGACTACAGACTCTGCCTATGGGGGGACATTGTACTACAGACTCTGCCTATAAGAGGGGGAGCATTATACTACAGACTCTGCCTATGGGGGGTGCATTTTACTACAGACTCTGCCTATAGGTGGGGCATTATACTACAGACGCTGCCTATGAGATGGGGGGGGCATTATATCACAAACTCTGCCTATGAGGAGGGGGGGCACATTATACTACAGACTCTGCCTATGGGGGCGCATTATACTATACGAAGGACTATGGGGAGTGCATTATACTATATTGAGGACTATCTGGTGCATTATACTATATGTACTCTATTTATACAGTGTGGGAGATAATGTGGGTTCTTTGAACAGTGTGGGGGCCATCATACAGTGTGGGAGATAATGTGGGATCTTTGTATGGTGTGGAGGCCATCATACAGTGTTGGAGCCATCAGCTTGTGGGCTACTAAGGGGTCAGTATACTGTGTGGGGGTACTATACAGTGAGGGGGAATTATATAGTGAATAGGAGAACATCATACTGGTTAGAGCGGAGCTCTACATGGGGGGAGACTCAGGACATTATTAAATCTTAGGTGGGCACTTATTGTTATAGGGGAACTCAGGTTATCGTGACTGTCGAAGGGGCACTATTACTTTCTAGGGGGCACAATGTGGGCACTGTTTTCTAGGACACTTGCACACGGCATTACTTTATTTTAGAGGTTTGTTTTACCATCTAGAGGGCACACAGTAGGTGCAGTAATAGGGACACATTTTGCAGCAGAGGCTCAGTATTGGGGTATCAGCAGGATGAGAAGTTTGTGCAGGTTGGGGATAGATGTGGTCAGTGCCTGAAATGTAAGGAGTCAAATGTGTCTTTGTTGTGATCTCTGCAGACCTGAGACTCTGAGTCCTGGCTGGAGAAGTTGTTGTGTCGGTCTGGGCCAGAAGGAAAAGACGGGAAAAGTGAACAATTTAATCAGAAAGAATGTCAGCTGTAAGGTACTATATAAAACTGAGCTGTGATCTCTTATATGTTCTGCAGGACTGGCATCAATCAATATATGTCACCATATGGCGGTAATATCAGTGCTGGTCTTTGTATAGAGATTATTTTTAGTAACAGCGCGGTCATCTGCTGAGGTTTTCCTACATCAACTATCTGGGTGCGCCGCTATAGTTGGAATCAGGGTTACCTGGTTAGAGGCCCACTCAGAAGTTTCGGCCCCCTGAACCAAAACCTTAGCTACGCCAAGCTTTTTGGAGATGGAAATTTCATTCTCCAGCAGGACTTGGCCCCTGTCCACACTGACAAAAGTACTAATACCTGGTTTAAAACAACAGTATCACTGTGCTTGATTGGCAGCAAACTCACCTGACCTTAACCCCATAAAGAATCTATGGGGTATTGTCAAGAGGAAAATGAGAGACACCAGACCCAACAATGCAGACGACCTGAAGGCTTCTATCAAAGCCACCTGGGCTTCCATAACCCCTCAGCAGTGCCACAGGCTGATCCCTCCATGCCACATTGCCGCATTGATGCAGTAATTGATGTAAAAGGAGCCCCGACCAAGTATTGAGGGCATTTATTGAACATACATTTCAGTAGGATAACATTTTGGATTTTGAAAACATTTTTCAAGCTGTTGTTATAAGGTATTCTAATTAATTGAAATAATGACTTTTGAGTTTTCATTGGCTGTAAGCCATAATCATCAACATTAACAGAAATAAACACGTGAAATAGATCACTCTGTGTGTAATGGCTCTATATAATATAAGAGTTTCACGTTTTGTATTGAAGAACTGAAATAAATTAACTTTTCTGGTGATATTCTAATTTTGTGAGATGCACCTGTAGATGGGCTTGGCTGCACCCTGAATAAAAATAGCATGTAAAAAATATATATGATATATATGAGGTATTGGTCGATATTTTGGCCAAAATATACAAGCTCGCAACCTGCTCAAGGGTCCTCATACTTGCGAGTCCCTACACTAACATTAAAAGCAAAGTCACAAAAACAAGGAATTAAAGTTCCCACCAAAATTCAAGAATTAACACAGCAAATACAGCAACAATAATTACAAGGATGCAGCAAACCCATATAATGAAGAAGTCAGCAACACAGGTGCAAAATATAGATGAGACAACCACTCACAACCTACCAATTCATGGAGGGGGTGATAGCTTAGTATTAAAACTGCACACAAATAAGCCTTGTATAGGGCACTGGTCACACATACAGTACAGACCAAAAGTTTGGACACACCTTCTCATTTAAAGATTTTTCTGTATTTTCTTGACTATGAAAATTGTACATTCACACTGAACGCATCAAAACTATGAATTAACACATGTGGAATTATATACTTAACAAAAAAGTGTGAAACAACTGAAGATATGTCTTGTCTTCTAGGTTCTTCAAAGTAGCCGCCTTTTGCTTTGATGACTGCTTTGCACACTCTTGGCATTCTCTTGATGAGCTTCAAGAGGTAGTCACCGGAAATGGTCTTCCAACAATCTTGAAGGAGTTCCCAGAGATGCTTAGCACTTGTTGGCCCTTTTGCCTTCACTCTGCGGTCCAGCTCACCCCAAACCATCTCGATTGGGTTCAGGTCTGGTGACTGTGGAGGCCAGGTCATCTGGCGTAGCACCCCATCACTCTCCTTTTTGGTCAAATAGCCCTTACACAGCCTGGAGGTGTGTTTGGGGTCATTGTACGGTTGAAAAATAAATGATGGTCCAACTAAACGCAAACCGGATGGAATAGCATACTGCTGCAAGATGTTGTGGTAGCCATGCTGGTTCAGTATGCCTTCAATTTTGAATAAATCCCCAAGAGTGTCACCACAAAGCACCCCCACACCATCACACCTCCTCCTCCATGCTTCATGGTGGGAACCAGGCATGTAGAGTGCATCCATTCACCTTTTCTGCATCGCACAAAGACACGGTGGTTGGAACCAAAGATCTCAAATTTGGACTCATCAGACCAAAGCACAGATTTCCATTGGTCTAATGTCCATTCCTTGTGTTCTTTAGCCCAAGCAAGTCTCTTCTGCTCGTTGACTGTCCTTAGCAGTAGTTTCCTAGCAGCTATTTTACCATGAAGGCCTGCTGCACAATGTCTCCTCTTAACAGTTGTTGTAGAGATGTGTCTGCTGCTAGAACTCTGTGTGGCATTGACATGGTCTCTATTCTGAGCTGCTGTTAACCTGCGATTTCTGAGGCTGGTGACTCGGATAAACTTATCCTCAGAAGCAGAGGTGACTCTTGGTCTTCCTTTCCTGGGGCCGTCCATGTGAGCCAGTTTCTTTGTAGCGCTTGATGGTTTTTGCAACTGCACTTGGGGACACGTTCAAAGTTTTCCCAATTTTTTGGACTGAGTGACCTTCATTTCTTAAAGAAATAATGGCCACTCGTTTTGCTTTACTTAGCTGCTTTTTTTCTTGCCACAATACAAATTCTAACAGTCTATTCAGTAGAACTATCAGATGTGTATCCACCAGACTTCTGCACAACACAACTGATGGTCCCAACCCCATTTATAAGGCAAGAAATCCCACTTATTAAACCTGACAGGGCACACCTGTGAAGTGAAAACCATTTCCGGTGACTACCTCTTGATGCTCATCAAGAGATTGCCAAGAGTGTGAAAAGCAGTCATCAAAGCAAAAGGTGGCTACCTTGAAGAACCTAGAATATACGACATGTTTTCAGTTGTTTCACACTTTTTTGTTAAGTGTATAATTCCACATGTGTTAATTCATAGTTTTGATGCCTTCAGTGTGAATATACAATTTTCATAGTCATGAAAATACAGAAAAATCTTTAAATGAGAAAGTGTGTCCAAACTTTTGGTCTGTACTGTAGGTAGTGCACAATGTCTGGCTTACAGCCTATTAGTGAAGCCCAAACTATTAGATTAGGCGGGCTGCCCAGCACTTTTTAAGTGCACCCCATGAAGACAGACACCCTAGTTTACAAGGCCAACATTGATGGGTCTGGCTGCACCCTGAATAAAAATAACGTGCAAAAAATATATATGATATATATGAGGTATTAGTAAATATTTTGGCCAAAATACACAAGCTCGCAACCCGCGTCAAGGGTCCTCATACTTGCGAGTCCCTACACTAACATTAAAAGCAAAGACAAATTTAAATTCCCACCAAAATTCAAGAATTAACACAGGAAAAAAGGGCAACAGTGTTTACCTGCCTAGGTCTCAGTACTAATCATACCATATAATAACGATGACAGCAACACAGGTGCAAAATACTGATGTGACAACCACTCACATATTACCAATTAATGGAGGGGGGTGATTACATAGTATTAAAACTGCACACAAAATTATATGGGATTGCTACATCCTAATAGTGCATTAGTTCTGAGATCTGGGCAGGTAAATGCTATATTAATAATTGATTTTTTGGGGAAAGTTAAATTCTCTTTTGTTGGCTTTACTTTTAATCTAACTGAAATACACATAAGCTGTTTTCCTAAACATTAGGATCTGTTTAGAGCCATCAGCTCAAAAAGGCTTCCTTTGACAGACTTGGCATAAGCAGGTCAAAAGGAACCCTGATCTTTACCATTACACCCCTTTACAGGAATGGAGACTTACCACATGCTCAGGGTTGCATCTACAGAGTAGCTGCTGGCCAGAGGAGCGAGCTTGAGGCTATAACTCTAACTAAAGCTTTTTTATTACTAAATGATGGGTTCTGTCTAAGGCCATTGGCTCAAAAAGACTTCCTCGGACAGACTTGGCGCAAGCTACTCCATTCTGCAGATCCCAAGGGAACCCTGGCCTTTACCATTACACCCCTGTACAGGAATAGATACTTACCATAGGCCCAGGGTTGCATCTACAGAGTAGCTGCTGGCCGGAGGAGCGAGCTTGAGGCTATAGTGGTTGATTCAACTCTAACTAAAGCTTTTTTTTCCTAAATACTGGGATCTGTTTAAGGCTGTTGGCTCAAACAGACTTCCTCGGACAGACTTGGCGCAAGCTACTCCATTCTGCAGATCCCAAGGGAACCCTGGTTTTTACCATTACACCCCTGTACAGGGATAGATACTTACCATAGGCCCAGGGTTGCATCTACAGAGTAGCTGCTGGCCGGAGGAGTGCGCTTGAGGCTTGAGTAGTTGAGTCAATCCTAACTAAAGAAAAACCTATCTAATGACACTTTCTTGTTAGGACCTGTCTGAGGCCTATGGCTCAAAAAAGCTTCTTTGGAAAAACTTGGCAAAAGCCAGTCTATCCTACAGGTTCCAAAGGAACTCTGACCTTCACTCTTACATCCCTGTACAGTGATAAAGACTTATTACAGGACCTTGATTGCATCTACATAGTAGATGCTGACTGGAGGGGCAAACTTAAGGTTAGAATGGTTCAGCCAACCCTAACTATTGCTACTTTCTTAAATGTTAGGATATTTCTGAGGCCGTTGGCTCAAACAGGCTTCCTTGGACAGACTTGGCGCAAAACACACCATTTCTGATGTTTCCAAATGAACCCTGGGCTTCACCCTTGAACCTCTATACAGGGACCGTTTCATAGTTTTAAGGTTGAAAGACACAAGTCCATCAAGTTCAACCTAAAAGCTAATGTGTTGATCCAGAGGAAGGCAAAAACCCCATGAGGCAGATGCTAATTGCCCCATATTAGGGGAAAAATTCCTTCCCGACTCCACATATGGCAATCAGACTAGTTCCCTGGATCAACGTCCCATAACAAAATCTAGTACGGATCACCTGCAATTTTATATTATTCAAGAAAGGCACACACATGCCCTCCTTGAATTTTTTTTAGAAAATTAAGTATTTCAATTTCATGTGGTAGAGAGTTTCATAACCTCATTGCTCACACAATAAAAATTTGCCAACTAACTTCCTTTAGACAAAGTGAATTAGGATCTTTATGCTAGAGTAATTGAATTAACTCTAACTGAAATAGATTAATGCTTTTTTCCTAAATGTTGAAATTTGTTTAAATCCATCAGCTCAAAAAGGCTTTCTCGGACAGACTTGGCGCAAGCTACTCCATTCTGCAGATCCCAAGGGAACCCTGGCCTTTACCATTACACCCCTGTACAGGGATAGATACTTACCATAGGCCCAGGGCTGCATCTACAGAGTAGCTGCTGGCCGGAGGAGCGAGCTTGAGGCTATAGTGGTTGATTCAACTCTAACTAAAGCTTTTTTTTCCTAAATACTGGGATCTGTTTAAGGCTGTTGGCTCAAACAGACTTCCTCGGACAGACTTGGCGCAAGCTACTCCATTCTGCAGATCCCAAGGGAACCCTGGTTTTTACCATTACACACCTGTACAGGGATAGATACTTACCATAGGCCCAGGGTTGCATCTACAGAGTAGCTGCTGGCCGGAGGAGTGCGCTTGAGGCTTGAGTAGTTGAATCAATCCTAACTAAAGAAAAACCTATCTAATGACACTTTCTTGTTAGGACCTGTCTGAGGCCTATGGCTCAAAAAAGCTTCTTTGGAAAGACTTGGCAAAAGCCAGTCTATCCTACAGGTTCCAAAGGAACTCTGGCCTTCACTCTTACAGCCCTGTACAGTGATAAAGACTTATTACAGGGCCTTCGATTGCATCTACATAGTAGATGCTGACTGGAGGGACGAACTTAAGGCTAGAATGGATCACCCACCCTAACTATTGCTACTTTCTTAAATGTTAGGATATTTCTGAGGCCGTTGGCTCAAACAGGCTTCCTTGGACAGACTGGGCGCAAAACACACCATTTCTGATGTTTCCAAATGAACCCTGGGCTTCACCCTTGAACCTCTATACAGGGACCGTTTCATAGTTTTAAGGTTGAAAGACACAAGTCCATCAAGTTCAACCTAAAAGCTAATGTGTTGATCCAGAGGAAGGCAAAAACCCCATGAGGCAGATGCTAATTGCCCCATATTAGGGGAAAAATTCCTTCCCGACTCCACATATGGCAATCAGACTAGTTCCCTGGATCAACGTCCCATAACAAAATCTAGTACGGATAACCTGCAATTTTATATTATTCAAGAAAGGCACACACATGCCCTCCTTGAATTTTTTTTAGAAAATTAAGTATTTCAATTTCATGTGGTAGAGAGTTTCATAACCTCATTGCTCACACAATAAAAATTTGCCAACTAACTTCCTTTAGACAAAGTGAATTAGGATCTTTATGCTAGAGTAATTGAATTAACTCTAACTGAAATAGATTAATGCTTTTTTCCTAAATGTTGAAATTTGTTTAAATCCATCAGCTCAAAAAGGCTTTCTCGGACAGACTTGGCGCAAGCTACTCCATTCTGCAGATCCCAAGGGAACCCTGGCCTTTACCATTACACCCCTGTACAGGGATAGATACTTACCATAGGCCCAGGGTTGCATCTACAGAGTAGCTGCTGGCCGGAGGAGCGAGCTTGAGGCTATAGTGGTTGATTCAACTCTAACTAAAGCTTTTTTTTCCTAAATACTGGGATCTGTTTAAGGCTGTTGGCTCAAACAGACTTCCTCGGACAGACTTGGCGCAAGCTACTCCATTCTGCAGATCCCAAGGGAACCCTGGTTTTTACCATTACACCCCTGTACAGGGATAGATACTTACCATAGGCCCAGGGTTGCATCTACAGAGTAGCTGCTGGCCGGAGGAGTGCGCTTGAGGCTTGAGTAGTTGAGTCAATCCTAACTAAAGAAAAACCTATCTAATGACACTTTCTTGTTAGGACCTGTCTGAGGCCTATGGCTCAAAAAAGCTTCTTTGGAAAAACTTGGCAAAAGCCAGTCTATCCTACAGGTTCCAAAGGAACTCTGACCTTCACTCTTACATCCCTGTACAGTGATAAAGACTTATTACAGGACCTTGATTGCATCTACATAGTAGATGCTGACTGGAGGGGCAAACTTAAGGTTAGAATGGTTCAGCCAACCCTAACTATTGCTACTTTCTTAAATGTTAGGATATTTCTGAGGCCGTTGGCTCAAACAGGCTTCCTTGGACAGACTTGGCGCAAAACACACCATTTCTGATGTTTCCAAATGAACCCTGGGCTTCACCCTTGAACCTCTATACAGGGACCGTTTCATAGTTTTAAGGTTGAAAGACACAAGTCCATCAAGTTCAACCTAAAAGCTAATGTGTTGATCCAGAGGAAGGCAAAAACCCCATGAGGCAGATGCTAATTGCCCCATATTAGGGGAAAAATTCCTTCCCGACTCCACATATGGCAATCAGACTAGTTCCCTGGATCAACGTCCCATAACAAAATCTAGTACGGATAACCTGCAATTTTATATTATTCAAGAAAGGCACACACATGCCCTCCTTGAATTTTTTTTCGAAAATTAAGTATTTCAATTTCATGTGGTAGAGAGTTTCATAACCTCATTGCTCACACAATAAAAATTTGCCAACTAACTTCCTTTAGACAAAGTGAATTAGGATCTTTATGCTAGAGTAATTGAATTAACTCTAACTGAAATAGATTAATGCTTTTTTCCTAAATGTTGAAATTTGTTTAAATCCATCAGCTCAAAAAGGCTTTCTCGGACAGACTTGGCGCAAGCTACTCCATTCTGCAGATCCCAAGGGAACCCAGGCCTTTACCATTACACCCCTGTACAGGGATAGATACTTACCATAGGCCCAGGGCTGCATCTACAGAGTAGCTGCTGGCCGGAGGAGCGAGCTTGAGGCTATAGTGGTTGATTCAACTCTAACTAAAGCTTTTTTTTCCTAAATACTGGGATCTGTTTAAGGCTGTTGGCTCAAACAGACTTCCTCGGACAGACTTGGCGCAAGCTACTCCATTCTGCAGATCCCAAGGGAACCCTGGTTTTTACCATTACACACCTGTACAGGGATAGATACTTACCATAGGCCCAGGGTTGCATCTACAGAGTAGCTGCTGCCCGGAGGAGTGCGCTTGAGGCTTGAGTAGTTGAATCAATCCTAACTAAAGAAAAACCTATCTAATGACACTTTCTTGTTAGGACCTGTCTGAGGCCTATGGCTAAAAAAAGCTTCTTTGGAAAGACTTGGCAAAAGCCAGTCTATCCTACAGGTTCCAAAGGAACTCTGGCCTTCACTCTTACAGCCCTGTACAGTGATAAAGACTTATTACAGGGCCTTGATTGCATCTACATAGTAGATGCTGACTGGAGGGGCAAACTTAAAGTTAGAATGGTTCAGCCAACCCTAACTATTGCTACTTTCTTAAATGTTAGGATATTTCTGAGGCTATTGGCTCAAACAGGCTTCCTTGGACAGACTTGGCGCAAAACACACCATTTCTGATGTTTCCAAATGAACCCTGGGCTTCACCCTTGAACCTCTATACAGGGACCGTTTCATAGTTTTAAGGTTGAAAGACACAAGTCTGTCAAGTTCAACCTAAAAGCTAATGTGTTGATCCAGAGGAAGGCAAAAACCCCATGAGGCAGATGCTAATTGCCCCATATTAGGGGAAAAATTCCTTCCCGACTCCACATATGGCAATCAGACTAGTTCCCTGGATCAACGTCCCATAACAAAATCTAGTACGGATAACGTGCAATTTTATATTATTTAAGAAAGGCACACACATGCCCTCCTTGAATTTTTTTTTAGAAAATTAAGTATTTCAATTTCATGTGGTAGAGAGTTTCATAACTTCATTGCTCACACAATAAAAATTTGCCAACTAACTTCCTTTAGACAAAGTGAATTAGGATCTTTATGCTAGAGTAATTGAATTAACTCTAACTGAAATAGATTAATGCTTTTTTCCTAAATGTTGAAATTTGTTTAAATCCATCAGCTCAAAAAGGCTTTCTCGGACAGACTTGGCGCAAGCTACTCCATTCTGCAGATCCCAAGGGAACCCTGGCCTTTACCATTACACCCCTGTACAGGGATAGATACTTACCATAGGCCCAGGGCTGCATCTACAGAGTAGCTGCTGGCCGGAGGAGCGAGCTTGAGGCTATAGTGGTTGATTCAACTCTAACTAAAGCTTTTTTTTCCTAAATACTGGGATCTGTTTAAGGCTGTTGGCTCAAACAGACTTCCTCGGACAGACTTGGCGCAAGCTACTCCATTCTGCAGATCCCAAGGGAACCCTGGTTTTTACCATTACACCCCTGTACAGGGATAGATACTTACCATAGGCCCAGGGTTGCATCTACAGAGTAGCTGCTGGCCGGAGGAGTGCGCTTGAGGCTTGAGTAGTTGAATCAATCCTAACTAAAGAAAAACCTATCTAATGCCACTTTCTTGTTAGGACCTGTCTGAGGCCTATGGCTCAAAAAGCTTCTTTGGAAAGACTTGGCAAAAGCCAGTCTATCCTACAGGTTCCAAAGGAACTCTGGCCTTCACTCTTACAGCCCTATACAGCGATAAAGACTTATTACAGGGCCTTGATTGCATCTACATAGTAGATGCTGACTGGAGGGGCAAACTTAAGGCTAGAATGGTTCAGCCAACCCTAACTATTGCTGCTTTCTTAAATGTTAAGATATTTCTGAGGCCGTTGGCTCAAACAGGCTTCCTTGGACAGACTGGGCGCAAAACACACCATTGCTGATGTTTCCAAATGAACCCTGGGCTTCACCCTTGAACCTCTATACAGGGACCGTTTCATAGTTTTAAGGTTGAAAGACACAAGTCCATCAAGTTCAACCTAAAAGCTAATGTGTTGATCCAGAGGAAGGCAAAAACCCCATGAGGCAGATGCTAATTGCCCCATATTAGGGGAAAAATTCCTTCCCGACTCCACATATGGCAATCAGACTAGTTCCCTGGATCAACGTCCCATAACAAAATCTAGTACGGATAACCTGCAATTTTATATTATTCAAGAAAGGCACACACATGCCCTCCTTGAATTTTTTTTAGAAAATTAAGTATTTCAATTTCATGTGGTAGAGAGTTTCATAACCTCATTGCTCACACAATAAAAATTTGCCAACTAACTTCCTTTAGACAAAGTGAATTAGGATCTTTATGCTAGAGTAATTGAATT
Source organism: Phyllobates terribilis (assembly GCF_046119375.1). Classification (NCBI taxonomy): domain Eukaryota; kingdom Metazoa; phylum Chordata; class Amphibia; order Anura; family Dendrobatidae; genus Phyllobates; species Phyllobates terribilis. The sequence goes on along the minus strand of NW_027362822.1, from coordinate 2,768,651 downwards.
AACTCTAACTGAAATAGATTAATGCTTTTTTCCTAAATGTTGAAATTTGTTTAAATCCATCAGCTCAAAAAGGCTTTCTCGGACAGACTTGGCGCAAGCTACTCCATTCTGCAGATCCCAAGGGAACCCTGGCCTTTACCATTACACCCCTGTACAGGGATAGATACTTACCATAGGCCCAGGGCTGCATCTACAGAGTAGCTGCTGGCCGGAGGAGCGAGCTTGAGGCTATCGTGGTTGATTCAACTCTAACTAAAGCTTTTTTTTCCTAAATACTGGGATCTTTTTAAGGCTGTTGGCTCAAACAGACTTCCTCGGACAGACTTGGCGCAAGCTACTCCATTCTGCAGATCCCAAGGGAACCCTGTTTTTTACCATTACACCCCTGTACAGGGATAGATACTTACCATAGGCCCAGGGTTGCATCTACAGAGTAGCTGCTGGCCGGAGGAGTGCGCTTGAGGCTTGAGTAGTTGAATCAATCCTAACTAAAGAAAAACCTATCTAATGCCACTTTCTTGTTAGGACCTGTCTGAGGCCTATGGCTCAAAAAAGCTTCTTTGGAAAGACTTGGCAAAAGCCAGTCTATCCTACAGGTTCCAAAGGAACTCTGGCCTTTACTCTTTCAGCTCTGTACAGCGATAAAGACTTATTGCAGGGCCTTGATTGCATCTACATAGTAGATACTGACTGGAGGGGCAAACTTAAGGCTAGAATGGTTCAGCCAACCCTAACTATTGCTACTTTCTTAAATGTTAGGATATTTCTGAGGCCGTTGGCTCAAACAGGCTTCCTTGGACAGACTGGGCGCAAAACACACCATTTCTGATGTTTCCAAATGAACCCTGGGCTTCACCCTTGAACCTCAATACATGGACAGTTTCATAGTTTTAAGGTTGAAAGACACAAGTCCATCAAATTCAACCTAAAAGCTAATGTGTTGATCCAGAGGAAGGCAAAAACCCCATGAGGCAGATGCTAATTGCCCCATATTAGAGGAAAATTCCTTCCCGACTCCACATATGGCAATCAGACTAGTTCCCTGGATCAACGTCCCATAACAAAATCTAGTACGGATAACCTGCAATTTTATATTATTCAAGAAAGGCACACATATGCCCTCCTTGAATTTTTTTTAGAAAATTAAGTATTTCAAGTTCATGTGGTAGAGAGTTCCATAACCTCATTGCTCACACAATAAAAATTTGCCAACTAACTTCCTTTAGACAAAGTGAATTAGGATCTTTATGCTAGAGTAATTGAATTAACTCTAACTGAAATAGATTAATGCTTTTTTCCTAAATGTTGAAATTTGTTTAAATCCATCAGCTCAAAAAGGCTTTCTCGGACAGACTTGGCGCAAGCTACTCCATTCTGCAGATCCCAAGGGAACCCTGGCCTTTACCATTACACGCCTGTACATGGATAGATACTTACCATAGGCCCAGGGCTGCATCTACAGAGTAGCTGCTGGCCGGAGGAGCGAGCTTGAGGCTATAGTGGTTGATTCAACTCTAACTGAAGCTTTTTTTTTTCCTAAATACTGGGATCTGTTTAAGGCTGTTGGCTCAAACAGACTTCCTCGGACAGACTTGGCGCAAGCTACTCCATTCTGCAGATCCCAAGGGAACCCAGGTTTTTACCATTACACCCCTGTACAGGGATAGATACTTACCATAGGCCCAGGGTTGCATCTACAGAGTAGCTGCTGGCCGGAGGAGTGCGCTTGAGGCTTGCGTAGTTGAATCAATCCTAACTAAAGAAAAACCTATCTAATGCCACTTTCTTGTTAGGACCTGTCTGAGGCCTATGGCTCAAAAAAACATCTTTGGAAAGACTTGGCAAAAGCCAGTCTATCCTACAGGTTCCAAAGGAACTCTGGCCTTCACTCTTACAGCCCTGTACAGCGATAAAGACTTATTACATGGCCTTGATTGCATCTACATAGTAGATGCTGACTGGAGGGGCAAACTTAAGGCTAGAATGGTTCAGCCACCCTAACTATTGCTACTTTCTGAAATGTTAGGATATTTCTGAGGCCGTTGGCTCAAACAGGCTTCCTTGGACAGACTGGGCGCAAAACACACCATTTCTGATGGTTCCAAATGAACCCTGGGCTTCACCCTTGAACCTCAATACAGGGACAGTTTCATAGTTTTAAGGTTGAAAGACACAAGTCCATCAAGTTCAACCTAAAAGCTAATGTGTTGATCCAGAGGAAGGCAAAAACCCCATGAGGCAGATGCTAATTGCCCCATTTTAGGGGAAAAATTCCTTCCCGACTCCACATATGGCAATCAGACTAGTTCCCTGGATCAACGTCCCATAATAAAATCTATTACCACTAACCTGAAATGTTATATTATTCAAGGAACATTTTTCATCAAGCAGTTTTCACCGGAAATGTGTTGCACAACTGTTTGAATCTCAGTAAATTCCTGCACAACTTACATTTAAATACTCTGACCTTTTTACACCCACTCTTTTAACTTCTTAAATAGTGAACAGAGCTTATCTGGACCGCTTGTGGCTTAGCTTTACCTGAAAACTTATTACAAATTAGGCTGGAAAAGTGGTGTAAAATAGGACTGAAATTGACTCCATCTTTTGACTGGAGTACATTTCTTGAGGTGTAGTACGTCAGCTTTAAGGGGATATTTCAATAAATGAATGACCCTGGCTGCAGGTATAAAGAATCAAACTGTGCTGTCCTGACCCATTCCTGGGATTGTGTATGGCACTGACATCACCTCAATACTGCCGCAACCAACAAATGTAATCAGACGGACTGCCCAGCTGAGCGCACTGAGCTGCTGCAGCTCTGAGATGGTGGAACCTCTTTTTTTTAATTAAATGACCTGCAGCTAGGGACATTCATTTATTGAAAGGGAACAACCCCTTTAAGGATGAGTCAAGTTCATTAAGAGGTTTAGTCTTTTTAATGAATTTGGTGCACGTTCCTCCAATAGGCGCTTCATGAATGCTGGTATAGAAATCCACCAGCCTTGATGAATCGGCCACCATAGGTTTACATGGCATGAGCATATACAGAACAGTTGTGTAGTATACGTTACCAGGCCCTCATGATGCTCTTGGTCCTGGATGGCCTTCCACAGTCTGCTTTCTTGCTTCATCATCTTGAAGGGCTCCACTTTCTTTTCTTCTGGCTGGCATGGTGCGGCTCTATCATCCTGCTCCTTTAACACGAAGGGACGAATGACTGTAAAGCTGCCAGGAGCGTTTTTTTATCCCCTTAGATCATTGTGACACCACAAAGTGATGACATAGACAAGTGGGTGAGGCGCCTTTATTCAGTCATCGGGTGTGGTCAGAAGAAATTAGCATATTCCGTGATGTTACTACAATGAGAACAGACATGAACATTCTATTCGGAACCCGACCGCCATTATCAGCGGAACCTTCACTGCTGTCAGATTGGCACTAAAAACAAAAAGAGACCGCGGTGAACCTGGACAGTAACAATCTACAGGGACAGTGACTGCTAAGCGGACTTCATGTCAGATGTTATGCAGCTTTGTCAGATAAAAAAACAATAAAATATATAAAAGACAGGCTCCAATAAACCTTAAACACTGGGCTGTAGTCACAGATTCTCCTTCCACCTGCAGCACATTGCTCCCCTGCCTAACCCTCCCCGTCCTGCAGCATATTTCTCACCGCTTAATTCTCCCACTCCTGCAGCACATCACTCCCCTGTCTAAACCTCCCCCTCTTGCGGCACATTGCTCCCGTCTAATCCTCCCCTCCTTGCAGCACATTGTGCCCTTTCTAAATCTCCCCCTTCCTGCACCACATCACCCACTGCCAAATCCCCTCTTGCACCACATCGCCCACTGCCAAATCCTGCACTTCCTGCAGCATATCGCTCCCTGCCTAATCCTCTCCTATTGCATTACATCACTCCCCTGCATAAGCCACCTCTTCCTGCAGCACATCGCTTCCCTGCCTAAGCCTCCCCCTCCTGCATTACATCACTCCCCTGCCTAATCCTCCTCTTCCTGCAGCACAGCGCTCCCTGCCTAATCCTCCTCTTCCTGCAGCACATCGCTCCCTGCATGATTCTCCCTATCCTGCATTACATCACTCCCCTGCATAATCCTCCTCTTCCTGCAGCACACCACTCCCCTGCCTAATCTTCCCCCTCCTGCAGCACATCGCTCCCCTGACCCCCTCTTACGTGACATCTTTTCTATCAGTTACATTTGTGAAGTAACTGCTGTCTCCTGTGAGCAGTGGAGAGCGAAGCTGAGAGCCAGGAGGCTCTGCCCCTCTGCCCCTTCTTGCCACATCATCATCCATCTACATCAGGGCTGTCAAACTCAAATATATAGAGGGCCAAAAGGAAGAGTTTAACTCCGAAAAATAAGTCAACACTTTATCAGATGTTTCTGTGAAAACTTGAGTACAACAAATAAGATTTTGTTATTTTCCCTCAGTTATAAAAAAAATAGTTATGAGAAAAGTGAGACAAAAAGGAGTCATAAAATGCACCAAAATGAAATATCACAATTTATGGCTCAAATTGAGGTGAAGCAAGGAAGAGGTTGAGCTTAGCTAATGATATGCATCAAACATACAGGTGCTTCTCACAAAATTAGAATATAATCAAAAAGTTTATTTCAGTTCTTCAATCCAAAAAGTGAAACTCATATATTATACAGAGTCATTACAGAGTGATCTATTTCAAGTGTTTATTTCTGTTAATGTTGATAATGATGGCTTACAGCCAATGAAAACACAAAAGTCATTATCTCAGTAAATTAGAATAGTTAACAAAAAACACCTGCAAAGGCTTCTTACGCATTTAAAAAGGTCCCTTTGTCTGTTTCAGTAGGCTCCACAATCCTGGGGAAGACTGATGACTTGACAGATGTCCAGAAGGCAGTCATTGACACACTCCACAAGGAGTGTAAACCACAAAAGGTCATTGCTAAAGAAGCTGGCTGTTAACAGAGTGCTGTATCCAAGCATATTTATGGAAAGTTGAGTGGAAAGAAAAAGTGTGGTAGGAAGAGGTGCACAAGCAACCGGGATAACCGCAGCCTTGAAAAGATTGTTAAGGAAAGGCCATTCAAACATTTGGGGAAGATTCACAAGGAGTGGACTGCTGCTGGAGTCATTGCTTCAAGAGCCACCACACACAGACGTATCCAGGACATGGGCTACAAGTGTCACATTCCTTGTGTCGAGCCACTCATCACCAATAGACAACGCCAGAAGCATCTTACCTGGGCCAAGGAGAAAAACACCTGGACTGTTGCTCAGTGGTCCAAGGTGTTGTTTTCCGATGAAAGTAAATTTTGCATTTAATTTGGAAATCAAGGTCCCAGAGTCTGGAGGAAGAGTGGAGAGGCCACAATCCAAGCTGCTGGAGGTCTCGTGTGAAGTTTCCACAATCGGTGATGGTTTGGGGAGCCATGTCATCTGCTGGTGTAGGTCCACTGTGTTTTATCAAGACCAAAGTCAGCGCACCCGTCTACCAGGACATTGTAGAGCCCTTCATGCTTCCCTCTGCCCACAAGCTTTTGGGAGATGGAAATGTCATTCTCCAGCAGGACTTGGCCCCTGTCCACACTGCCCAAAGTACCAATACCTGGTTTACACACAACAGTATCACTGTGCTTGATTGGCAGTAAACTCACCTGACCTTAACCCCATAGAGAATCTATTATAGAGAATCTATGGGGTATTGTCAAGAGGAAGATGAGACCCCAGATACAACAATGCAGACGAGCTGAAGGCTTCTATCAAAGCCACCTGGGCTTCCATAACACCTCAGCAGTGTCACAGGCTGATCGCCTCCATGCCACATTGCCGCATTGATGCAGTAATTGATGCAAAAGGAGCCTGGCCAAGTATTGAGGGCATTTACTGAACATACATTTCAGTAGGATAACATTTCAGATTTTAAAAACATTTTTCAAGCTGGTGTTATAAAGTATTCTAATTTACTGAGATAATAACATTAACAGAAATAAACACTTGAAATAGATCACTCTGTCTGTAATGACTCTATATAATATGAGTTTTACTATTTGTATTGAAGAACTGAAATAAATTAACTTTTTGATGATATTCTAATTTTGTGAGAAGCACCTATAGTATGCTATATGCCCAATTTTAACAAATGTACTGCAATTTTTGCTGAATGTGTTCAGAAATGTACTGATGTGTAAGCAGACAAATGCAGAGACTTAGGCTATGTGCCCACGATGCAGAAATGCTCCGGATTTTTCCTGAGCGTTTCTGCATCTCGCTGGCAGAAAAAACGCATGCGGATTGTACATGCGGATTGTACATGCGGATTGTACACGCGGATTGTACACGCGGATTGTACACGCGGATTGTACACGCGGATTGTACATGCGGATTATATATGCGGATTGTACACGCAGATTGTACATGCGGATTGTATATGCGGATTGTACATGCGGATTGTATATGCGGATTGTACATGCGGATTGTACATGCGGATTGTATATGCGGATTGTACACGCGGATTGTACACGCGGATTGTACATGCGGATTGTACACGCGGATTGTACACGCGGATTGTACACGCGGATTGTACACGCGGATTGTACATGCGGATTATACATGCGGATTGTACACGCGGATTGTACATGCGGATTGTACATGCGGATTATACATGCGGATTGTACACGCGGATTGTATATGCGGATTGTACATGCGGATTGTACATGCGGATTGTACATGCGGATTATACATGCGGATTGTACACGCGGATTGTATATGCGGATTGTACATGCGGATTGTACATGCGGATTGTACATGCGGATTGTACATGCGGATTGTACATGCGTTTTTCCTGCCAGGGACATGCAGAAGTGGAGCGTTCTTCACATGCATTTCCGCATGCGGGTTGACAAGCGCTTTACAAGCGATTTTAGCATCACTTGGAAAGTGCTTGTCAATTTGGTCACACTATAGAAATCCATGAAAACGGCATGGATTTATATAGTGTGACCCCAACGACTGGTTAAAAATAAAAAAATAAATCTATACTTACCTTCCGATGGCCCCCGCAGTCTCGCTTCGCTCCGTCCTGGCTGCCGGCAGATCGCGGTACACTGAAGGACCTGCTGTCACATGACTATGACGTCAGCGCAGGTCCTTCAGTCCATCGCGAGCTGCCGACATGGGAGGACGAGCGCAGCGGGGGCCGTCAGAAGGTAAATATAACATTTATTTTTTATTTTATTCTTTATTTTGACAGGTTCTATGGTACCCGGGTCCGGAGGAGAGTCTCCCATCCTCCACACGCGGGTACCATCCGCACATTGAACGCATGTATTCCGCATGTGCTTATCTAGTGAAGCGGAATCCATGCGTTCCAATGCAAGTCAATGGCCAGGAAAACGCTGCGCTTCCGCAAAATAATTGGTAGTGCTGCGTTTTTTTCCGCAATGATAATCCGCAGCGGAAATTTCCGCAGCATGTGCACAGCACATGCGGACTATCATTGGGGAACATGGCAGACCTTCTAACATGCGTCTTTAAGCGTTTCTGCAGTGTTTTTGCCATGCGGAAACGCTTAAAATACGCGTCGTGGGCACACAGCCTTAGGCTATGTGCCCACGTAGCGTTTTTGTAGTATTTTTGCGGCATTTTTACGGCTGCGAAAACGTTTGTAGAACAGTCTGCCATGCAAAGCCATGTGAATTCGGATGTGCTGTGCACATGATGCGCTAATTTGCGCGACGAATTCGCATTACTTTGCAAAACGCAGCATGACCATTTCTACTGCGATTACGCTGAAGCTTATTCGCGATGCGTGTGGTATCTGGGAGGAAGACGAGACTACAACTCCTCTTCATCCCGGCTACCACGCGGTGAAAAAAAGAAATAAAAAAGTTAAAAACAAACAAAACCTGTATATTCACCTCTCCGGCGGCCCCCGGTCTGCTCTCCGGTCTCCTCCGGTCTGCTGTCTGTACTGTCAGGACCTGCGCTGACGTCATTTAGTCAGGTGATGGTCGCATGACCGCTGACGTCGGCATCAGGTGATGGTCGCGTGACCATCAGCTGACTAAATGACGTCACCGCAGGTCCTGACCGTACACTGCGGGACGCTGAAGAGAGAAGACGCGGCCGGGAGCAGACCGGAGGAGACCGGAGAGCAGACCGGGGGCCGCCGGAGAGGTGAATATACCGTTGTTTTTTTTAATTTATTAACGTTTTGATTCTTTTTTTTACTATAGATGCTGCATTTAAAGCATCTAAGTTGTTCACACATTATAGATCCATGTCGGTTGCATGGATTTATATTGTGTGATCAACTTGTCAAGCACTTTTCCAAGTGATGCTCAAAATCGCTTGGAAAATTGCTTGAAAAAATGCATGTGAAAACGCTTCTCTCTGGCAGAAAAAACGCATGTAAATCTGCATCAAATCTGCTAGGTGTGCACACAGCCTTATAGCTGGTTTTGCTCTGAGCTGAGATGTCCAGGCTGAATAATGCTCTGGGAGCAGAACCCATCAGCAGAATCTGTCTGTTTCCTGCCTTGTAGCAGTGGATCCCGGCTATTTAGCTCACAGAGCATTGTCTACACAAGATACATTTGTATCCAATTTTCAGCTGGGAACAGGACTATGGACAAGTTTTGCAGCAACTGCATTTGTGATAGGAAATGTTGATCAATCTAGATTTTCTTCAGTGTTCTTATTCATTGCAGAAAATCTTAAAAAAGCCAAGGAATGTGGGCAACATGGTGGGTCAATGATTAACGCTGTGGGGCTGGGTTCATATAATAGCAAGGACAACATCTGCAAGGAGTTTGTATGTTCTCCCCGTGTTTGTATGGGTTTCCTCCGGGTTCTCTGGTTTCCTCCCACACTCCAAAGACATACTGATAGGGAATTCATATTGTGAGCCCCAATGGGGACAGTGATGATAATGTCTGTAAGGTGCTACAAAATCTAACGGCGCTATATAAGAGAGTAAAATAAATATATAACTAAATAAAATGAATGTATTAAAAGGCTAAGATTGCAAAGAGCTTGTAAAAACAAGAAACTTTGCAATTTCCTTCTTATTCAAAATCTTCTCTGTTCTCAAGAAGGAAAAGATTTTTAATTCTGCAGTGTACAGCTCATTGCTATGGTTACTGACCACCTGAGAAGTGGCCGGTCTCCTTGGCAAGAAGCGCTCACTTGCAGACTGGTGGACTTCAGCGCCCCTGTGCCTGTCCCATTCTGCAGAGGCAAAGCCGCCTCTGCCCGCAGAATGCAAGAGGGCACAATTCAGACAAGCGGCTCAGCCAAGCCACCGGCCAGAACTGTAAATCTTCAGCTTCTGATGAGAGGAACACAAGACCACCCCTTTAATAAAGGAGTAGAGCAGAACTCATACAGTGATTAGTGGGGGTCTGACACCTGAAATCCCCAGACATCAGCTACTTCTGCAAGATGATGTACACAGTGTTAAGAGCTGGAATAGCACAGCTCCACACACTGTGCAATGGCTGGTTTCGGGTACTACAGCTCAGATCACAATCATTTCAATAGGAGCTGCAGTACCAAGATCGGCCACTACACAGTGTACAGCGCTGTGCTGTTTGGGCTCTCTACGCTGAGTATTTCCAGCTGCTGTCTTATTGGTGAGGGGGCCGTGTGTTGGAACCTCACTGATCTGATATTGATGACCAGGGTCGGACTGCGGTGTCTGGGGCCCACAGGGGAAATTAACTCTAGGGGCCCACCTACAGCAAGATGCAAATATCTGTTATCCGCTCTCGCTGTTATAGTGGAGCATTGACTGGCGGCTCCTGCACATCTACTGGGCGACACTCTAACTGGGATGGACATGTTTGCATTAAAGGGCTTCTTTGGTTAAAACTAGTGTTGAGCGAGTATGTTCTGTTAACCCTTTCGGCGAGTATGCTCGGGCCGAGCTCCGAGTATTTATAGCTGCTCGGTGATATGGTTGAATCGCTCCCGTGTGCATGATTTGCGACTGTTTGACGGTTTTAATACATGTGAGGAATGTGTAAGAAATAGACATTCCTCACATGTATTAACCCCTTAAGCCGCGGAGCATTTTCCGTTTTTGCATTTTCGCTTTTTGCTCCACTTGTTCCCAGAGCCATAGCGTTTTTATTTTTTGGTCAATATGGCCATGTTAGGGCTTATTTTTTGCGGGACGAGTTGTACTTTTTAACGCCATTACTAGTTTTACCATGCCGTGTACGGGAAAACGGGAAAAAAATTCCAAGCGCCGTGAAATTGCAAAAAAAGTGCAATACCACTGAGGTTTTTTTTAATTTTTTTTTACCACGTTCACTGAATGCTAAAACTGACCTGCCATTATTATTCTCCAGGTCATTACGAGTTCAAAGACACCAAACATGTATAGGTTCTTTTTTATTTAAGTGATGAAAAAAAATTCCAAATTTGGTAAAAAAAAAAAAATGGTGCCATTTTCCGAGACCCGTAGCGTCTCCATTTTTTGGGATCTTCGGCCAGGTGAGGGCTTATTTTTTGTGAACCGAGCTGAAGTTTTTATAGATGCTATTTTGGGGTAGATCCGATGTTTTGATCGCCCGTTATTGCATTTTATTGCAATTTTACGGCGACCAAAAAACGTAATTCTGGCGTTTAGAATTTTTTTCTCATTACGCCATTTACCGATCGCATTAATTCTTTTTTTATATTGATAGATAGGGCAATTCTAAATGCGGCGATACCAAATATGTGTATGTGGGGTTTTTTTTTATGATTTTATTTTGAATGAGGCGAAAGGGGGGTGATTTAAACTTTTATATATTTTTTTTTTTTTTCATATTTTTTAAAACTTTTTTTTTCACTTTTTGCTTGCTTCTGTAGTTTCCATAGGAGACTAGAAGCAGCAACTGTCCGATCGCCTCTGCTACATACAGGGGACGATCAGATCCCCTGTATGCAGCAGAAATGGTCCTGTGCTATGAGCGCCGACCACTAGGTGGCGCTCACAGCGACAGGATCATTACAACCACTGGTGTCTGCTGCAGACCCAGGGTTGTCATGACCACCCATCGGCGACCCACGATCATGTGACGGGGTCGCTGATGGGAGGGGTAAGTGACGCGCTTTCAGGAAGCGCGCGTTAAATGCCGCTGTCGGAGATTGACAGCGGCATTTAATATGTTAACAGCCGCGGGTGGATCGCGATTCCACCCGCGCCTGTTGCGGGCACATGTCAGCTGTAATAATCAGCTGACATGTGCTTGGTTCAGTGCGGGCTCAGCGCAGCAGCCCTCACTGAACCGGAGGATAATACGTGACATGTCGTTAAGGGGTTAAAGCTGTCAAACAGTTGCAAATCATGCACACGGGAGCGATTCAACCATATCACCGAGCAGCTGTAAATACTCGGAGCTCGGCCCGAGCATACTCGGACAGAACATACTCGCTCAACACTAGTTAAAACAAGTTATCACCGATTCATGGGCTCTACAGGATAGGTGATCACTTATTGAGCATTTGTGTCCGAACATTGGAAAACGCACCTATCGGAAGAATGGGGAAGTTTTATCCCTGACAGAACACTTATCCCTATTTTAAAATGCTGCGGCAGGTGGGACGTCTGACCGCAGCTCTATTCATTCTCTTAGAGACTTGCAAAAAAGAGCAGCGCTCACAGCCACTGAGAGAATGAATGGATCAGTGGTCGCATCTCACATGCCGCTCCAGTCTAATGGGGAGAAAAGCTCCACATTCTGCCGGTGTGTGCAAGCAGTCAGACCCCCACCAATCAATATTATCAATGATCCTGTGGAGAGGTGATTACTTGTTTTCACCGGAGAACCCCTGTAAGTGCATCTCTGCCGCTCTGGTCCAAGTATTTAATCGCTAAGGCCACGGCCCTACTATCAGTATTCGGTCAGTATCCAGTCAGTATTTTTTCTCAGGAGTGGGAGCCAAAACAGGTGATGAACAATCAGAGAAAAGGTATAATAGAAACAAGTCACCAATTCTGCATTTATCAACCATTCCTGGTTTCGGCAGCCACTCCTGAGAAAAATACTGAACAAATACTGATGGTGGGGCTGTGGCCTAATGGAAAAAAATCTTTTCCTAGTTAAGATCAGCGAGAACAGAATGACCGCCATACACAACACAGTCCACTATATCAACACCAATAATACCACATACAAAAGGGACAAATATCGCCACACCATGACTAGATCACATATTACCACTACATAGTGACCGAATAATACCACATACAAGGAACAAATATGGCCACACTATGACCAGACCATATATTACCACCCCAAAGTGACCAAATACTACAATACTGATCATGAATACAAAACCACTAATACTAACTAAGCTCTGTATATAGTGTCAGTGTACAGGTAACACAGTGATCACCAGTGACATTATAGACAGGAGCTCTGTATATAGTGTATAGGTAATACAGTGATCACCAGTGACATACACAGGAGCTCTGTATATACTATATACACACGTGGTCAAAATTGTTCGTACCCCTCGTTTAATGAAAGAAAAACCCACAATGGTCACAGAAAAAAATTGAATCTGACAAAAGTAATAATAAATTAAAAATCGATGAAAATGAACAAATGAAAGACAGACATTGCTTTTCAACCCTGCTTCCACAGAAATGAAAAAAAAATTAAACTCATGAAATAGGCCTGGACAGAAATGATGGTACCCCTGAAAATAATGTGACAAAAGGGACATGTTAAATCAAGTTGTGTCCACTAATTAGCATCACAGGTGTCTACAATCTTGTAATCAGTCAGTGGGCCTATATTTAGGGCTACAGATACTCACTGTGCTGTTTGGTGACATGGTGTGTACCACACTCAACATGGACCAGAGGAAGCAAAGGAAAGAGTTGTCTCAGGAGATTAGAAAGAAAATTATAGACAAGCATGTTAAAGGTAAAGGTTAAAAGACCATCTCCAAGCAGCTTGATGTTCCTGTAACTACAGTTGCACATATTATTCAGAAATTTAAGATCCATGGGACTGTAGCCAACCTCCCTGGACGTGGCCGCAGGAGGAAAATTGATAACAAATCAAAGAGACGGATAATATGAATGGTAACAAGAGCCCAGGATAACTTCTAAAGAGATTAAAGGTGAACTTCAAGCTCAAGGAACATCAGTGTCAGATCGCACCATCCGTCGTTGTTTGATCTAAAGTGGACTTCATGGGAGACGACCAAGGAGAACACCATTGTTGAAAAAAAAACATAAAAAAGCCAGACTGGAATTTGCCAAACTACATGTTCACAAGTCACAAAGCTTTTAGGAGAATGTCCTATGGACAGATGAGACAAAAATGGAAGTTTTTGGCAAGGCACATCAGATCTATGTTCACAGATGGAAAAATGAAGCATATCAAGATAAGAACACTGTCCCTACTGTGAAACATGGAGGAGTCTCTTTTATGTTTTGGGGCTGGTCTGCTGCATCTGGCACAGGGTGTCTTGAATCTGTGCAGGGTACAATGAAATCTCAAGACTATCAAGGGATTCTAGAGAGAAATGTGCTGCTCAGTGTCAGAAAGCGTGGTCTCAGTCGCAGGTCATGGGTCTTGCAACAGGATAATGACCCAAAACACACAGCTAAAAACACCCAACAATGGCTAAGAGGAAAACATTGGACTATTCTGAAGTGGCTTCTATGAGCCCTGACCTAAATCCTATTGAGCATCTTTGGAAAGAGCTGAAACATGACGTCTGGAAAAGGCAACCTTCAACCATGAGACAACTGGAGCAGTTTGCTCATGAGGAGTGGCCAAAATACCTGTGGAGAGGTGCAGAAGTCTGATTGACAGTTACAGGAATCGTTTGATTGCAGTGATTGCCTCAAAAGGTTGTTCAGCAAAATATTTGTCAGATTCAAGTTATTTCTGTGACCATTGTGGGTTTTTCTTTCATTAAACGAGGGGTACCAACAATTTTGACCACGTGTGTAGTGTAAGTGTACATGTAATACACTGACTCACCAGTGACGTCTCTAGGTGAAGTCCTTCATCTTCGCTTTTCTTCTTCATCTGGCACAGACGGCCATCACTTCTTCCAGCCAGGAATCATCTCTGCAGAAAATAACACACAGTTATCAATAACTGATCTCTTCTAGGGAATATTCCCACTCCACCCCCCGACTTCTACACTACACTAGTTGAAGAAAAAAATCAATATAGTGCGGCCCTGCACAGTAACAGGAGCCCGCTTTTGTCCCATCCCATGGAAAACAATTTCCTAAAAAGTAAATTATATTACAGAAGTAATAATGTCCCTAATTGGACTCTAAAATAATAATGTTCCCCACTGGCCACCATAAACTAATAAAGTATGTTCCTCAATCTGGCCCCAAACAGTAATTAAGTCCCTTGTTCAGCCTGGCACCCCCATATATCCATCCTGGCCCCCCCTTCCCTGCATATATCCATCCTGACACCCCCCCATATATCCCTTCTGGCCCCCATATGTCCAGTGTGACCCCTCCATATATTTATCCTAGCCCACGTGTATCGAGCCTGCCCCCTCCCACATATCCATCCTAGTCCCCCATGTGGCCTGCCTGTTCCCCCCATATATCCATCCTGGCCTCCATGTGTCCAGCCTGCCCCCCCATATATCTGTCCTGGCCTCCATGTGTCCAGCCTGCCCCCTCCCATATATCCGTCCTAAAGCCCCATGTGTCCAGCCTGCCCCCCTATATATCCATCCTGGCCTCCATGTGTCCAGCATGCCCCCCTACATATCCATCCTGGCCTCCATGTATCCAGCCTGCCCCCCGCAATATATCCATCCTGGCCTCCATGTTTCCAGCCTGCCCCCCCATATATCCATCCTGGCCTCCATGTGTCCAGCCTGCCCCCTCATATATCCATCCTGCCCTTCCCCCCTGCATATATCCATCCTGACACCCCCCCATATATCCATTCTGGCCCCCATATGTCCAGTGTGGCCCCTCCATATATTTATCCTAGCCCACGTGTATCGAGCCCGCCCCCCCACATATCTATCCTAGCCCCTCATGTGTCCAGCCTGCCCCCTCACATATCCATCCTGGCCATCCTGTGTCCAGCCTGCCCCGCCCCCCATATATCCGGCCCCCCCATATATCCATCCCCCCCACATATCCATCCTGGCCTCCATGTGTCCAGCCTGCACCCCCATATAGCCATCCTGCCCCCCCTTTCCCATGTGTCCAGCCAGGCTCCTCCTTATGTGTCCAGCCAGACTCCCCCCCTTGTGTGTCCAGCCAGGGTTCCCCCCTTGTGTGTCCAGCCAGGGTTCCCTCTTGTGTGTCCAGCCAGCTCCCCCCTTGTGTGTCCAACCAGGGCTCCCCCTTGTGTGTCCAGCCAGGGTTCCCCCTTGTGTGTCCAGCCAGGGCTCCCCCTTGTGTGTCCATCAAGGCCCCTCTTGTGTGTCCAGCTGGGCCCCCCCTTGTGTGTCCAGCCTGCCCCCCATATAGCCATCCTGCCCCCCCTTTCCCATGTGTCCAGCCAGGCTCCCCGTTATGTGTCCAGCCAGGCTCCCCCCCTTGTGTGTCAAGCCAGGGTTCCCCCCTTGTGTGTCCAGTCAGGGTTCACTCTTGTGTGTCCAGCCAGCTCCCCCCTTGTGTGTCCAGCCAGGGCTCCCCCTTGTGTGTCCAGCCAGGGTTCCCCCTTGTGTGTCCAGCCAGGGCTCCCCCTTGTGTGTCCAGCAAGGCCCCTCTTGTGTGTCCAGGCGGGCCCCCCCTTGTGTGTCCAGCCAGGGTCCCCCCTTGTGTGTCCAGCGGGCCCCCCCTTGTGTGTCCAGCCAGCGGCCCATCCCATTCTGCATCCACTCATATACACACAGACACACACACAGACACACACACAGACACAGACACCTCTTACCTTCCTGCGCTCCCGTGCGGTGTCCTTCTCCGGCGGCTGAGTTGCGCGCCTCCTTCACAGCAGGCGCATGACGATGACATCATATGCTGGCCGGGGAAGGGAGACGCGCAGTTTCAGCTGCTTCACTGGGACGTGTGTCGCGGCGGTTCAGGTAATGAGCGCCGCGTGCGCGCGTCCCTGCATACACTGTGCCTGCGCTTTTAAAGGGCCCGTGCCCCTTAAAACCGCAGGTTTTTTTATTTTTTCATTCTCTTCTTCCCCTCTCCTCTGCGGAGGGTACCCCGCTAGCCCAGTCCCACCCTGTTGATGACTTATCCTAAAATCAGTCATTAATATATAAGTCCTGGACAGTCCCGTTAAGCTTGTTTTACCTAGTTATAAAAGCCCTTTAAGTCCTCATTATAAGGTAAGGTATGAATGGATCTAATTAAATTCTCCAAAGAGAACTATTTATACATTTTAGTCACTGTGAGCTTTCTACAAGATATTGCGGGCAGTATATAGCGAATATACGGACACAGAGCCATTCGCCGGCTCAGATTGTCAATAAGCACCTTGTAAATATGAGACCTTGACTCAGAAAGTTTAGGATCAATGGTCCATTTGTAACGGTACACCGAACAGGTGTAGAGGCACAAAATCATTGCATTTATGCGACGTCTGCTCCGGTACACACCTGCCTTCTAAAATTGGGGAGCACAGTTTTTTCTTTATTAGGTTGAATATTATATGATTTTACGATGTCGCATTATTTTGAAATTATGGAGAAATCTTATTACTGAAATACCATAACTATACAGTAAAACCAGGAGACTCTGAGTTTTGTTAAATAAAGTTTCAAAATTATTAGTTTTAAAAGCAAACACTCACTTTAAAGGAGTTATCACCTGATTTAAAAGTGATTCTTAAAGGGGCTTTCCACTAATGGCCAATAGCTTTACTGGCCATTTTGAAAATTAAAAAAAAAAATCTTCACACCTCCCGGACCAACATGGTTCCTCCAATCACAGGGCTGTGTCTGCCAGCTTTCACATGACATGTCTTATGACCACTGCAGCCAATCAGCAGCCATTGGCAGCGGGGAGGAAGGGGCGTAATGATCACATCACAAGAGTGGGCGACGGCAATCAGGCTCATGTGGGGGACGTCGCCTACGCCAGCGCTTATTCCACCTGGATGTACATCCTCGGATGCACATTCAGATGAAATGTACTGTGGCGCAGAGACCCACTGATTCCCTGCACTTCAATACATGCTGCCGGCCAATCAGAGGCTGGCAGCTGACCTTGGCTTGCCCGTCATGGGCAGCACATGGAAATGACGTCTTGCGCTACTCATGCAGGCTCATCAAAGTCAGCTGCTGGCTTTTGCACCAGCTATAAAAGAGGATGCCGCACATTGTGGCAGCGGGAAGGTAAGAATTAATGTTTTGGTTTTTTTTTAAATGTACTGGAGAACAAATTATTACTGGAAGGGGCCTAGAATGGGGGGCTATATAGCAGGATGGGGACCAGGAAGTGGGAAATTGTTCTAAGATGGGGCCCAGGATGGAGAGGGGCATTATTACAGGGAGAAGCCAGGAGGGGGACATTATTACTGGAAGGGACTCAGGATGGGGAGCTATATATCAGGAAGGGGCCAAGGATGTGGGAAATTGTTATAGGATGGGGCCCAGGATGAAGTGGGGCATTATCACAGGAAGAAGCCAAGAGGGGAACATTATTACTGGAAGGTTTCAGGAAGGGGACATTATTACTGGAAGGGGCCAAGGATGGAGGACTTTATACCAGGAAGTGGTCAAAGTTGGGAGACATTATATCAGAAAGGAACACAGTATGGGGAATATTTTGCCAGGAAAGGGCACAGTAAGGGGTACATTGTTATCGGATAGAGGGGCATTAATACAGGAATGGGCCCAGGACAGGGGACAATAATTCAGGAAGGGGTCAGGAGGGGAACATTATTACTTGAAGGGGCCAGGACGGAGGACATTATTACAGGCAAGGACCAGGATGAGGAAAATTATTACAGGAAGGAGACAGGATGGGGGACATTATTACATGGGGGGGGTGAATATATATGTTTTTGTAGGTTCTAGAACGCTTACAGAAGGTAAGGTCCAAATTTTGCATGGGGCCAATCGGACTCTAGTTAAGCCACTGCAGAGATCTCTCCTGATGGTTGAAAAGCGCTGATCCAGGTGGTAAGTAGTTGTTTATTTTATGATGGTCAGTTTAGCTGTTAAGAAGGAGCTGGACAACCACTTTAATGAGTTTAGGGTAGGGATATAATGTAAATAAAAAGGACAACATCTTCAAGGAGTTTGTATGTTCTCCCCGTGTTTGCATGAATTTCCTCTGGGTTCTCCATTTTCACTCATACTGCAAAAACAAACTGACATCATAGGTTACTTGGCTTAATATGAAATTGTCCCTCATGTGTACCGCATTGTGGGCAGGGACTATATGTACATCACTGCAGAATATGTTGGCAATAAAAAGTCAACAGAAATTAATATCATGCAGATTGTTATGGGTCCGGGTGGTGGAACCTCTGTGCTGAGGTGCAAGGAGGGACCCAGAGGGGCGTGACTAAGTATCCACCCGAACCAACCCTGGTCGTACGGCAGCTAACGACACTGTGACCAGGGAGGATCCGGGCTGAGGGACCAGGTGCTACTCTGGGGACGACCTTGTAAGAGAGCAGGTGGCTCCCACGGGTCAGATGGCTGGGACTGACCGGTATGGCGGATGGACACGGCAAGCAGGCGGAAGTCTCTGGTAGCAGACAGGTGGTCACAGTTCAAGAAAGCAGAGCAAGCAGCAGTCTTTAGGTTTACCAGGAAGGTGGTCACAGCAAGTGACGGCAGGGTCTCCAGGCAGGCTGGCAGGAAACAGGCAGGTGCTCCCAGGTGAGCGGGCAGACAGATGAGGCGGGTAACTGGCAGGTAACTGGTGGGTGCTCCCAGGTGAGCCGGCAGACAGACGAGGCAGGTAACTGGCAGGTAACAGGTGGGCGCTCCCAGGTGAGCGGGCAGACAGACGAGGCAGGTAATTGGCAGGTAACAGGTGGGCGCTCCCAGGTGAGCGGACAGACAGACGAGGCAGGTAACAGGCGGGTGCTCCCAGGTGAGCGGCCAGACAGACGAGGCAGGTAACTGGCAGGTAACTGGTGGGCGCTCCCAGGTGAGCGGTCTGACAGACAAGGCAGGCGGATGCTCCCAGGTGAGCGGATTGATAGCCAAGGCAGGTAACCGGCAGATAACAGGTGAGCACTCCAGGTGAGCAGGCTGGCAGGTAACGGGCAGATAATAGGCTGGCAGGCAGGAAGAGGAGTCAGGCTAGCAGCGGGACCTCAGGGCTGAAGCACAGATCAGACACAGTGCAAACAACTTTGCTCGGGCTCCTCCATTTTGGAGGAGGTGCCTTATATATGGGAGGTCCTCTGGCAATTGGCCGGGGACTCCTTAGGACGGCGTGCGCGGTCCCTTTAAGAGAGGGGAAGTGCGCGAGCGCGCGCCCTAAGCACACAGCCAGGGAAGGAGCGCGTGCCGGAAGCAGTGGGGAGAGAAGCGCTAGAGGACGCCGCGCCAGGAGTGGGGAGGTTAGAGGGATGGTGTCTCTGCCTAGCAAGGGGCAGAGACGCCGATGCTACACAGATCCTCACCAGGACTCCAGCAGTGTCACCATCCTGCCACCATACAGCTATAGAAGGACAATAAACCTGCAGGGTTCTCCCCTCAGTTATTTTTTCCTTTAATTTTATTATCTGTTTCTTACTCACAGTGACAGAACAGTCATCAGATATTTTATTCTTCACTTTTTATTTTACAGTCTCAGCTCTGAAGAATAGAACGTCTTATGAATAAATGACAGCTCACTTACACTGTGTTCCAAATTATTATGCAAATAATATTTTCTCAGATTTCCCAAATTACCTATATGAATTGCAGTCATTGTAATTTTCCAGTCAAATAACTATTAGAGTACAATTGAAAGGTTTTTGTACAAAGTGCCTATGATAACAGTATATTTTTAAAAAAATAAAAAACTCAAACTGCACTCAAAATGCATGTTCCAAATTATTATGCACAGCAGAGTTTTCAACCTTTTCATTTTAATAAAGAACAAAAAAAATGTTCATTTTTGAAATTATAGGCATTAGCAGGTTATTACAAACTGAAATCAAACAGTTTTCAACTCAAAACTTTATTCTAGGTGATGTTACATTTGCACATAGGACCGCTTGTTCGAATGGAGCTTCTGAACTCTCTCGTCCATTGAATTTGTCAGGTTTTGGATGGTTTCTGCTTCAATTGTTTTGCATGAGGACAGAATACCCTCCCAGAGCTGTTGCTTAGATGTGAACTGCCTCCCGCCATCATAGACACTCCTTTTAATGATGCTCCAAAGGTTCTGAATGGGGTAGAGGTCAGGGGAGCATGGGGGTCACACCATAAGTTTGTCCCCTTTTATGCCCATAGCAGCCAGAGATGCAGATGTGTTATGTGCAGCATGAGACGGGGCATTATCATGCATGAAAATGATCTTGCTGCGGAATGCACGGTTCTTCTTCTTGAACCATGGAAGGAAGTGCTGTTTGAGAAACTCAACATACATTATGGAGTTCATCTTTACCTCTTCAGGGATCCTAAAAGGGCCGACAATCTCTCTCCCCATGATTCCAGCCCAAAACATTACTCCACCTTCTCCTTGTTAGCGCCGTAGCCGTGTTTGCATGGGGTGTCCATCAACCAGCCATCCTCCACTCCATCCATCTGGACCATCGAGATCATTTCATGCATGATAATGCCCCGTCTCATGCTGCACATAACACATCTGCATCTCTGGCTGCTATGGGCATAAAAGGGGACAAACTTATGGTGTGGTACCCATGCTCCCCTGACCTCAACCCCATTGAGAACCTCTGGAGCATCATCAAAAGGAGTGTCTATGATGGCGGGAGGCAGTTCACATCTAAGCAACAGCTCTGGGAGGGTATTCTGTCCTCATGCAAAACAATTGGAAGCAGAAACCATCCAAAACCTGACAAATTCAATGGACGAGAGAGTTCAGAAGCTCCTTTCGAACAAGCGGTGCTATGTGCAAATGTAACATCACCTAGAATAAAGTTTTGAGTTGAAAACTGTTTGATTTCAGTGTGTAATAACCTGCTAATGCCTATAATTTCAAAAATGACCATTTTTTTGTTCTTTATTAAAATGAAAAGGTTGAAAACTCTGCTGTGCATAATAATTTGGAACATGCATTTTGAGTGCAGTTTGAGTTTTTTATTTTTTTTTAAATATCCTGTTATCATAGGCAGTTTATACAAAAACCTTTCAATTGTACTCTAATAGTTATTTGACTGGAAAATTACAATGACTGCAATTCATATAGGTAATTTGGGAAAATCTGAGAAAATATTATTTGCATAATAATTAGGAACACAGTGTATTACAGTGGTGGCCAAAAGTATTGGCACCCCTGCAATTCTGTCAGATAATACTCAGTTTCTTCCTGAAAATGATTGCAATCACAAATTCTTTGGTATTATTATCTTCATTTAATTTGCTTGCAAGGAAAAAACACAAAAGAGAATGAAGCAAAAATCAAAACCTTGATCATTTCACACAAAACTCCAAAAATGGGCCGGACAAAAGTATTGGCACCCTCAGCCTAATACTTGGTTGCACAACCTTTAGCCAAAATAACTGTGAACAACCGCTTCCGGTAACCATCAATGAGTTTCTTACAATGCTCTGCTGGAATTATAGACCATTCTTCTTTGGCAAACTGCTCCAGGTCCCTGATATTTGAAGGGTGCCTTCTCCAAACTGCCATTTTGAGATCTCTCCACAGGTGTTCTATGGGATTCAGGTCTGGACTCATTGCTGGCCACCTTAGACGTCTCCAGTGCTTTCTCTCAAACCATTTTATAGTGCTTTTGGAAGTGTGTTTTGGGTCATTGTCCTGCTGGAAGACCCATGACCTCTGAGAGAGACCCAGCTTTCTCACACCGGGCCCTACATTATGCTGCAAAATTTGTTGGCAGCATAGGCGGATTATAATGAGGGCAATCCGGGCTACCGCCCAGGCCCCCGAGCCTGCAGAGGGCCCGCGGCTCCGGGCGGGGTGTCTAATGCCGGATTGCCCTCATTATATGTGCGGGCCACCGCGGCACATACCGGTAGCAGTGGCGGGAGGGGGGGCCCCGGACCGCTCCCCCAGCAGCGGCCGCCGCTACTTCTTCATCGGCCGGGCCAGCACTGCAGCAGTTAACTTCCCTGTGCTGGCCCAACCGCGTCACTGCTAGGAGACACGGCCCCGTCACTGCTAGGAGACACGGCCCTGTGCGCTGTGATGTCACGCAGTGCGCGCCCGGCCTGCACTGCTGCAACGGAGAAATCAGAGCAGGCAGGAGGAATGGAGCCGGGGGATGGTGAGTCTGTGTCTGTATGTATGTACAGTCATGGCCAAAAGTTTTGAGAATGACACCAAAATTATATTTTCCCATGATCTGCTGGCCTCTGGTTTTTATTAGTGTTTGTCTGATGTTTATATCACATACAGAAATATAATTGCAATCATATTATGAGTACCAATAGGTTATATTGACAGTTAGGATGAGTTAATGCAGCAAGTCAATATTTGCAGTGTTGCCCCTTCTTCTTCAAGACCTCTGTAATTCTCCCTGGCATGCTCTCAATCAACTTTTGGACCAAATCCTGACTGATAGCAGTCCATTCTTGCATGATCAATGCTTGCATTTTGCCAGAATTTGTTGGTTTTTGTTTGTCCACCCGTCTCTTGATTGATCACAAGTTCTCAATGGGATTAAGATCTGGGGAGTTTCCAGGCCATGGACCCAAAATCTCTATGTTTTGTTCCATGAGCCATTTAGTTATCACCTTTGCTTTATGGCAAGGTGCTCCATCATGCTGGAAAAGGCATTGTTGGGCGCCAAACTGCTCTTGGACGGTTGGGAGAAGTTGCTCTTGGAGGACATTCTGGTACCATTCTTTATTCATGGCTGTGTTTTTAGGCAAGACTGTGAGTGAGCCGATTCCCTTGGCTGAGAAGCAACCCCACACATGAATGGTTTCAGGATGCTTTACAGTTGGCATGAGACAAGACTGGTGGTAGCGCTCACCTCTTCTTCTCCGAATAAGCTGTTTTCCAGATGTCCCAAACAATCGAAAAGGGGATTCATCAGAGAAAATGACTTTGCCCCAGTCCTCAGCAGTCCACTCCCTGTACCTTTTGCAGAATATCAGTCGGTCCCTGATGTTTTTTCTGGAGAGAAGTGGCTTCTTTGCTGCCCTCCTTGAAACCAGCCCTTGCTCAAAGAGTCTCCGCCTCACAGTGCGTGCAGAAGCACTCACACCAGCCTGCTGCCATTCCTGAGCAAGCTCGGCACTGCTGGTAGTCCGATCCCGCAGCTGAAACAGTTTTAAGATATGGTCCTGGCGCTTGCTGGTCTGTCTTGGGCGCCCTGGAGCCTTTTTGACAACAATGGAAGCTCTCTCCTTGAAGTTCTTGATGATGCGATAGATTGTTGACTGAGGTGCAATCTTTGTAGCTGCGATACTCTTCCCTGTTAGGCCATTTTTGTGCAGTGCAATGATGGCTGCACATGTTTCTTTAGAGATAACCATGGTTAACTGAAGAGAAACAATGATACCAAGAACCAGCCTCCTTTTAAAGTGTCCAGTGATGTCATTCTTACTTAATCATGACTGATTGATCGCCAGCCCTGTCCTCATCAACACCCACACCTGTGTTAATGGATCAATCACTAAAACGATGTTAGCTGCTCCTTTTAAGGCAGGACTGCAATGATGTTGAAATGTGTTTTGGGGGTTAAAGTTCATTTTCTGGGCAAATATTGACTTTGCAAGTACAGTAATTGCTGTTAAGCTGATCACTCTTTGACATTCAGGAGTATATGCAAATTGCCATTACAAAAAATGAAGCAGTAAACTTTGGAAAAATTACTATTTGTCTCATTCTCAATACTTTTGGCCATGACTGTACTTTGTGCACTTCCTCTGTATTCCCTCCTGGAAATGTAAGAACTCTACTTTGGGCACTTCCTCTGTAATCCCTCCTGGAAATGTAAGAACTCTAGTTTGTGCACTTCCTCTGTAATCCCTCCTGGAAATGTAAGAACTCTACTTTGTGCACTTCCTCTGTAATCCCTCCTGGAAATGTAAGAACTCTACTTTGTGCACTTCCTCTGTGTAATCCCTCCGGGAAATGTAAGAACTTTACTTTATGCACTTGCTCTGTAATTGCTCCTGGAAATGTAAGAACTCTACTTTATGCACTTCCTCTGTAATCCCTCCTGGAAATGTAAGTACTTTACTTTATGCACTTCCTCTGTAATTCCACCTGGAAATGTAAGGACTCTACTTTGTGCACTACCTCTTTAATTACTCCTGGAAATGTAACAACTCTACTTTGTGCACTTCCTCTGTAATCCCTCCTGGAAATGTAAGAACTCTACTTGGTGCACTTCCTCTGTAATCCCTCCTGGAAATGTAAGAACTTTACTTTATGTACTTCCTCTGTAAATCCTCCGGGAAATGTAAGAACTTTATGCACTTCCTCTGTAATCCCTCCTGGAAATGTAAGAACTCTACTTTGCATACTTCCTCTGTAATCCCTCCTGGAAATGTAAGAACTCTACTTTGTGCACTTCCTCTGTAATCCCTCCTGGAAATGTAAGAACTCTACTTTGTGCACTTCCTCTGTAATCCCTCCTGGAAATGTAAGAACTTTACTTTATGCACTTCCTCTGTAATCCCTCCTGGAAATGTAAGAACTTTACTTTCTGCACTTCCTCTGTAATTACCCCTGGAAATGTAAGGACTCTACTTTGTGCACTTTCTCTTTAATTACTCCAGGAAATGTAAGAACTTAACTTTATGCACTTCCTCTGTAATCCCTCCTGGAAATGTAAGAACTCTACTTTATGCACTTCCTCTGTAATTCCCCCTGGAAATGAAAGGACTCTACTTTGTGCACTTCTTCTTCAATTACTCCAGGAAATGTAAGAACTTAACTTTATGCACTTGCTCTGTAATCCCTCCTGGAAATGTAAGAACTCTACTTTATGCACTTCCTCTGTAATCCCTCCTGGAAATGTAAGAACTCTACTTTATTCACTTCCTCTGTAATTCCCCCTGGAAATGTAAGAACTTTACTTTATGCACTTCCTCTGTAATCCCTCCTGGAAGTGTAAGAACTTTACTTTATACACTTCCTCTGTAATCCCTCCTGGAAATGTAAGAACTCTACTTTATGCACTTCCTCTGTAATCCCTCCTGGAAATGTAAGAACTCTACTTTCTGCACTTCCTATTTAATTACTCCTGGAAATGTAAGAACTTTACTTTATACACTTCCTCTGTAAATCCTCCTGGAAATGTAAGAACTTTATGCACTTCCTCTGTAATCCCTCCTGGAAATGTAAGAACTCTACTTTGCGCACTTCCTCTGTAATTCCTCCTGGAAATGTAAGGACTCTACTTTGTGCACTTACTCTGTAATCCCTCCTGGAAATGTAAGAACTTTACTTTATGCACTTCCTCTTTAATTCCCCCTGGAAATGTAAGAACTTTATTTTATGCACTTCCTCTGTAAATCCTCCTGGAAATGTAAGAACTTTACTTTATGCACTTCCTCTGTAATCCCTCCTGGAAATGTAAGAACTTTACTTTATGCACTTCCTCTGTAAATCCTCCTGGAAATGTAAGAACTTTATGCACTTCCTCTGTAAATCCTCCTGGAAATGTAAGGACTCTACTTTGTGCACTTCCTCTTTAATTCCCCCTGGAAATGTAAGAACTTTACTTTATGCACTTCCTCTGTAATCCCTCCTGGAAATGTAAGAACTCTACTTTGTGCACTCCCTCTGTAATCCCTCCTGGAAATGTAAGAACTCTACTTTGTGCACTTCCTCTGTAATCCCTCCTGGAAATGTAAGAACTTTACTTTGTGCACTTCCTCTTTAATTCCCCCTGGAAATGTAAGAACTTTACTTTATGCACTTCCTCTGTAATCCCTCCTGGAAATGTAAGAACTCTACTTTATGCACTTCCTCTGTAATCCCTCCTGGAAATGTAAGAACTTTACTTTATTCACTTCCTCTTTAATTCCCCCTGGAAATGTAAGAACTTTACTTTATGCACTTCCTCTGTAATCCCTCCTAGAAATGTAAGAACTTTACTTTATGCACTTCCTCTGTAAATCCTCCTGGAAATGTAAGAACTTTATGCACTTCCTCTGTAAATCCTCCTGGAAATGTAAGAACTCTACTTTGTGCACTTACTCTGTAATCCCTCCTGGAAATGTAAGAACTCTACTTTGTGTACTTCCTCTGTAATCCCTCCTGGAAATGTAAGAACTCTACTTTGGGCACTTCCTCTGTAATCCCTCCTGGAAATGTAAGAACTTTATGTACTTCCTCTGTAATCCCTCCTGGAAATGTAAGAACTCTACTTTATGCACTTCCTCTGTAATTCCCCCTGGAAATGTAAGGACTCTACTTTGTACATTTACTCTTTAATTACTCCTGGAAATGTAAGAACTTTACTTTATACACTTCCTCTGTAATCCCTCCTGGAAATGTAAGAACTTTACTTTATGCACTTCCTCTGTAAATCCTCCTGGAAATGTAAGAACTTTATGCACTTCCTCTTTAATTCCCCCTGAAAATGTAAGAACTTTACTTTGTGCACTTCCTCTGTAATTCCTCCTGGAAATGTAAGAACTCTACTTTGTGCACTTCCTCTGTAATCCCTCCTGGAAATGTAAGAACTTTACTTTCTGCACTTCCTCTGTAATTTCCCCTGGAAATGTTAGGACTCTACTTTGTGCACTTCCTCTTTAATTACTCCTGGAAATGTAAGAACTTTATGCACTTCCTCTGTAATCCCTCCTGGAAATGTAAGAACTCTACTTTATGCACTTCCTCTGTAATCCCTCCTGGAAATGTAAGAACTCTACTTTATTCACTTCCTCTGTAATTCCCCCTGGAAATGTAAGGACTCTACTTTCTGCACTTCATCTGTAATTTCCCCTGAAAATGTAAGAACTTTACTTTATGCACTTCCTCTGTAATCCCACCTGGAAATGTAAGAACTTTACTTTATGCACTGCCTCTGTAATCCCTCCTGGAAATGTAAGAACTTTACTTTCTGCACTTCCTCTGTAATTCCCCCTGGAAATGTAAGGACTCTACTTTGTGCATTTCCTCTTTAATTACTCCTGGAAATGTAAGAACTTTACTTTATACACTTCCTCGGTAATCCCTCCTCGAAATGTAAGAACTTTACTTTATGCACTTCCTCTGTAAATCCTCCTGGAAATGTAAGAACTTTATGCACTTCCTCTGTAAATCCTCCTGGAAATGTAAGGACTCTACTTTGTGCACTTCCTCTGTAATCCCTCCTGGAAATTTAAGAACTTTATGCACTTCCTCTTTAATTCCCCCTGGAAATGTAAGAACTTTACTTTATCCACTTCCTCTGTAATCCCTCCAGGAAATGTAAGAACTCTACTTTCTGCACTTCCTCTTTAATCCCTCCAGGAAATGTAAGGACTCTACTTTGTGCACTTCCTCTGTAATCCCTCCTGGAAATGTAAGAACTTTATGCACTTCCTCTTTAATTCCCCCTGGAAATGTAAGAACTTTACTTTATGCACTTCCTCTGTAATCCCTCCTGGAAATGTAAGAACTCTACTTTGTGAACTTCCTCTGTAATCCCTCCTGGAAATGTAAGAACTCTACTTTGTGCACTTCCTCTGTAATCCCTCCTGGAAATGTAAGAATTCTACTTTGTGCACTTCCTCTGTATTCCCTCCTGGAAATGTAAGAACTCTACTTTGGGCACTTCCTCTGTAATCCCTCCTGGAAATGTAAGAACTCTACTTTGTGCACTTCCTCTGTCATTCCTCCTGGAAATGTAAGAACTCTACTTTGTGCACTTCCTCTGTAATCCCTCCTGGAAATGTAAGAACTCTACTTTGTGCACTTCCTCTGTAATCCCTCCTGGAAATGTAAGAACTCTACTTTGTGCACTTCCTCTGTGTAATCCCTCCGGGAAATGTAAGAACTCTACTTTGTGCACTTCCTCTGTGTAATCCCTCCTGGAAATGTAAGAACTCTACTTTGGGCACTTCCTCTGTAATCCCTCCTGGAAATGTAAGAACTCTACTTTGTGCACTTCCTCTGTAATCCCTCCTGGAAATGTAAGAACTCTACTTTGTGCACTTCCTCTGTAATCCCTCCTGAAAATGTAAGAACTCTACTTTGTGCACTTCCTCTGTAATCCCTCCTGGAAATGTAAGAACTCTACTTTGTGCACTTCCTCTGTGTAATCCCTCCGGGAAATGTAAGAACTCTACTTTATGCACTTCCTCTTTAAATTATTCCTGGAAATGTAAGAACTTAACTTTATGCACTTGCTCTGTAATCCCTCCTGGAAATGTAAGAACTTTACTTTATCCACTTCCTCTGTAAATCCTCCTGGAAATGTAAGAACTTTATGGACTTCCTCTGTAAATCCTCCTGGAAATGTAAGGACTCTACTTTGTGCACTTCCTCTTTAATTCCCCCTGGAAATGTAAGAACTTTACTTTATGCACTTCAACTGTAATCCCTCCAGGAAATGTAAGAACTCTAATTTGTGCACTTCCTCTGTAATCCCTCCTGGAAATGTAAGAACTCTACTTTGTGCACTTCCTCTGTAATCCCTCCTGGAAATGTAAGAACTCTACTTTGTGTACTTCCTATGTAATCCCTCCTGGAAATGTAAGGACTCTACTTTGTGCACTTCCTCTTTAATTACTCCAGGAAATGTAAGAACTTAACTTTATGCACTTCCTCTGTAATCCCTCCTGGAAATGTAAGAACTCTACTCTATGCACTTCCTATGTAATCCCTCTTGGAAATGTAAGAACTTTACTTTCTGCACTTCCTCTGTAATTCCACCTGGAAATGTAAGGACTCTACTTTGTGCACTTCCTCTGTAATCCCTCCTGGAAATGTAAGAACTTTACTTTATACACTTCCTCTGTAATCCCTCCTGGAAATGTAAGGACTCTACTTTATGCACTTCCTCTGTAATCCCTCCTGGAAATGTAAGAACTTTACTTTATGCACTTCCTCTGTAATTCCTCCTGGAAATGTAAGAACTTTACTTTATGCACTTCCTCTGTAATCCTTCCTGGAAATGTAAGAACTTTACTTTATGCAATTCCTCTGTAATCCCTCCTGGAAATGTAAGAACTCTACTTTATGCACTTCCTCTGTAATCCCTCCTGGAAATGTAAGAACTTTACTTTATGCACTTCCTCTGTAATCCCTCCTGGAAATGTAAGAACTTTACTTTATGCACTTCCTCTGTAAATCCTCCTGGAAATGTAAGAACTTTATGCACTTCCTCTGTAAATCCTCCTGGAAATGTAAGGACTCTACTTTGTGCACTTCCTCTTTGATTCCCCCTGGAAATGTAAGAACTTTACTTTATGCACTTCCTCTGTAATCCCTCCTGGAAATGTAAGAACTCTACTTTGTGCACTTCCTCTGTAATCCCTCCTGGAAATGTAAGAACTCTACTTTGTGCACTTCCTCTGTAATCCCTCCTGGAAATGTAAGTACTTTACTTCCTGCACTTCCTCTGTAATTCCCCCTGGAAATGTAAGGACTCTACTTTGTGCACTTCCTCTGTAATCCCTCCTGGAAATGTAAGAACTTTACTTCCTGCACTTCCTCTGTAATCCCTCCTGGAAATGTAAGAACTCTTACTTTGTGCACTTCCTCTGTAATCCCTCCTGGAAATGTAAGAACTCTACCTTTGTGCACTTCCTCTGTAATCCCTCCTGGAAATAAAAAGACTCTACTTTCTGCATTTCCTCTGTAATCCCTCCTGGAAATGTAAGGACTCTACTTTATGCACTTCCTCTGTAATCCCTCCTGGAAATGTAAGAACTCTACTTTCTGCACTTCCTCTGTAATTCCCCCTGGAAATGTAAGGACTCTACTTTGTGCATTTCCTCTTTAATTACTCCTGGAAATGTAAGAATTTTACTTCATACACTTCCTCTGTAATCCCTCCTGGAAATGTAAGAACTTTACTTCATGCACTTCCTCTGTAATCCCTCCAGGAAATGTAAGAGCTCTACTTTGTGCACTTCCTCTGTAATCCCTCCTGGAAATGTAAGAACTCCTACTTTGTGCACTTCCTCTGTAATCCCTCCTGGAAATGTAAGAACTCTACCTTTGTGCACTTCCTCTGTAATCCCTCCTGGAAATAAAAAGACTCTACTTTCTGCATTTCCTCTTTAATTTCGCCTGGAAATGTAAGAACTTAACTTTATGCACTTCCTCTGTAAATCCTCCTGGAATTGTAAGGACTCTACTTTGTGCACATCCCCTGTAATCCCTCCTGGAAATGTAAGAAGTCTACTTTGTGCACTTCCTCTGTAATCCCTCCTGGAAATGTAAGGACTCTACTTTCTGCACTTCCTCTGTAATTCCTCCTGGAAATGTAAGAATTTTACTTTATGCACTTCCTCTGTAAATCCTCCTGGAAATGTAAGAACTCTACTTTCTGCACTTCCTCTGTAATTCCTCCTGGAAATTTAAGGACTCTACTTTCTGCACTTCCTCTTTAATTTCCCCTGGAAATGTAATCACTTTATTTTATGCACTTCCTCTGTAAATATTCCTGGAAATGTAAGAACTCTATTTTGTGAACTTTCTCTGTAATCCCTCCTGGAAATGTAAGGACTCTACTTTCTGCACTTCCTCTTTAATTCACCCTGGAAATGTAAGGACTCTACTTTCTGCACTTCCTCTTTAATTCCTCCTGGAAATGTAAGGACTCTACTTTCTGCACTTCCTCTTTAATTCCTCCTGGAAATGTAAGGACTCTACTTTGTGCACATCCCCTGTAATCCCTCCTGGAAATGTAAGAACTCTACTTTGTGCACTTACTCTGTAATCCCTCCTGGAAATGTAAGGACTCTACTTTCTGCACTTCCTCTGTAATTCCTCCTGGAAATGTAAGAATTTTACTTTATGCACTTCCTCTGTAAATCCTCCTGGAAATGTAAGAACTCTACTTTCTGCACTTCCTCTGTAATCCCTCCTGGAAATTTAAGGACTCTAATTTCTGCACTTCCTCTTTAATTCCCCCTGGAAATGTAAGCAATGTTAATACCGCTGTACGACCAGCTCTACCCTCACCTACTGTATCCTCACCCATCCCTTGTAGACTGTGAACCCTCACGGGCAGGGTCCTCGCTCCTCCTGTACCAGTCGCCGTCACATTGTGTTCAAGATTATTGTAATAGTTCTTGTATGTATACCCCTTCTTGACATGTAAAGTGCCATGGAATAAATGGCGCTATAATAATAAATAATAATAATACTATTACCGTACTACATGTACTACTATAGTTGTAACATTTTGTCTAATTTAACTGTAACCCTCAATGTTATGTGTATCGAGGAAATCGTCCAGCCCTTTTTTGAAAGCTGTTATAGTGTCTGCCATCACTACCTCTTGTGGTAGGGAATTCCACAGTCCCACTGCTCTGACTGTAAAGAACCCTTTCCTGTTTAGGTGCCTTAAAAAATGGGAATATTCAAAATCAACTTTTAACCCACTTTATTCATTATTTACTGATATAAGAAACATGTAAGAGGTTTTAGTTGCATTAAAAAGCTTTGCAGGTTTTTTTGTTTTGTTTAACTATATAGATGTTCCATGAGAAGGCTCAATGGCTTCTGGAATGGGTACCCCTGGCATGGACTGGAATGACATTGGCATGGGTGTCTTCACGGGACTTTGATGAAATAGTCCTCCATTTGGCGATCTGGGTTTACATATTATGGCGCCTATACTTACCCCCAGCTCATAGGTGGATCTGCCGGCTCTGCCATCCTCAGGGTCTTAACAAAATGTACTTTTTAGGACTGCGGCTCTCATTTTACACTTACATCTGGAGGATGTGCAGGTCCACTAGCTGTAAGCTCTTGTGTTCTCCATAAGCCAAATTTTCCCTATTTAAAAAAAAAAAACAAAA
Organism: Phyllobates terribilis; assembly: GCF_046119375.1. Classification (NCBI taxonomy): domain Eukaryota; kingdom Metazoa; phylum Chordata; class Amphibia; order Anura; family Dendrobatidae; genus Phyllobates; species Phyllobates terribilis. Next base: position 2,736,662 of record NW_027362822.1, on the reverse strand, counting down.
ACAAAAAAAAATCCGGCCTCCTGCCACCCCTTAATAGCCGGCCATCTCTCACCTTTTTCCCCACTCCTATGACAACACTGTCATAAGTATGAGGAAATCCAACTGCCGGTAATGGTAGATTTATCATAGGCAAGTGCAAGATGTTGTTAAAAAAAAAAAATCCGGCCTCCTGCCACCCCTTAATAGCCGGCCATCACGCACCTCAGTATTTCATCATTGCCCAAGACAGCGCCAAAAAATGCAGCTAAAATGAGGAGGAGAAAATCCTATTACCGGTCAGTGAAAAATATTTGGCACATGCCTACGATTGGAATAAAGAGCAGATATTAGTAACATTGTAACGTAGGTTGAAGAAAGACCTCGGTCTATCAAGTTCAACTTTCCTCCCCCAATTGTACTCCGTACACTAACACTACACTGACTTACTAACTAACTGGCACTAGACAGCACAAATGTATTATTATTATTATTATTATTACCTTTTTTATTATTGCTGCACTATAACAATTAAGAATGTACCCGTTTATAATTTAATTTTTTTAATTAATTTTATGTTTTGTATTACTCTTGTGATTCTAATAATGGTATTACCAGAATCCCTATGCCTAAATCTGTTGATCCAGAAGAAGGCAAAAACCCCAGGACACCTAACGCCAATTTGCATCACGGGGAAAAATTCCTTCTTGACCCCAAGAAAAGGCGATCAGTCCTAGAACCCTGGATCAAACCTAATTATGTTATTACTAGTTATATATTTAATATTACACTACTTATTGTACTATTGCAGTTATTATTTAATTTGTTTTTATTTTTATAAATGTGACTATTTGATATCGTTACTATTATTAACATCCTGCTATCTTATTACAGTATTATTCTTCTTTCCTATCACTACTAATACTACCCTATTCCTACATTGTTGATCCAGAAGAAGGCAAAAACCCCAGGACACCTTCAGCCAATTTGTGTCACAGGGGAAAAATTCCTTCTTGACCCCGAAAATAGGCGATCAGTCCTAGAACCCTGGATCAAACCTAATTATGATACTAATTATGTAATTACTATTATGGTATTAAATGTACTTCTATAGGTGTAACATTTTGTCTAATTTAACTGTAACCCTGAATGTTATGTGTATCGAGGAAATCATCCAGCCCCTTTTTTTGAAAGCTGTTATAGTGTCTGCCATCACTACCTCTTGTGGTAGGGAATTCCACAGTCCCACTGCTCTGACTGTAAAGAACCCTTTCCTGTTTAGGTGCCTTAAAAAATGGGAATATTCAAAATACACTTTTAACCCACTTCATTCTGTTGTTATTTACAGATGCAAGAAAAATGTAAGAGGTTTTAGTTGCATTAAAAAGCTTTGCAGGTTTTTTTGTTTTGTTTAACTATATAGATGTTCCATGAGAAGGCTCAATGGCTTCTGGAATAGGTACCCCTGGCATGGACTGGAATGACATTGGCATGGGTGTCTTCACAGGACTTTGATGAAATAGTCCTCCATTCTTACCCTCAGCTCATAGGTGGATCTGCCGGCTCTGCCATCCTCAGGGTCTTAATGAAATGTACTTTTTATGACTGCGGCTCTCATTTTACACTTACATCTGGAGGATGTGCAAGTCCACTAGCTGTAAGCTCTTGTGTTCTCCATAGGCCAAATTTTCCCTATTTAAAAAAAAAAAAAAAAATCCGGCCTCCTGCCACCCCTTAATAGCCGGCCATCTCTCACCTTTTTCCCCACTCCTATGACAACACTGTCATAAGTATGAGGAAATCCAACTGCCGGTAATGGTAGATTTATCATAGGCAAGTGCAAGATGTTGTTAAAAAAAAAAAATCCGGCCTCCTGCCACCCCTTAATAGCCGGCCATCACGCACCTCAGTATTTCATCATTGCCCAAGACAGCACCAAAAATTGGAGCTAAAATGAGCAGGAGGAAATCCTATTACCGGTCAGTGAAAAATGTTTGGCACATGCCTATGATTGGAATAAAGCGCAGATATTATGGCGCTTATTCTTACCGCCAGCCCATAGGTGGATCTGCTGGCTCCGTCATTCTCTGTGTCTTCATTCGGGGTCCCTCGACGTCTCCATGGTCACCTTCATTCTTGCAGCGTTTGTTCCAGTGATGTCCAGTCTTCTGATTTTCAGTCTTCCGGAGGCTCAGGTGGGCCGCTCGCTCTGATGACTATAGAGCTGGGGTCTGCTCAAGGGTTTCCAAGTTGACAAATGAAAATCCCTCAAGCAATGCCTGGTCCTTTGTTGATATAAGTGCTGTGGCCTCTGCTGCTTCTAGTTTCTCCAGATGGAATGGTTTATGATGACGGGGAGGCTCAGATGGCTATAAAGGAAAAAAGGAATTATAACATTAAAATTATGACTTTATATCAGAGTCTCGGTTAAAAACAAGTTGTGTTGATTGAAAACTAGTAAAAGAATAGACACAAAGATTTTAATACTAAGAAACCATATCTGCTCATATACTTACTACAGGGACGTATGGTGGAGGCAGTTTCAGGGTTTCCACAGAGACCCAGTCGATACGCTGAAAAAACCTGTGCTTTCTGATGTTACCGTTGGCTCCTAAGCGACTGGCAGGATCTTTCTGAAGGAGCTAATAAAGATAAAACCAAAATCCATGAATGTAAACTGGAGAGAAAATGATGACTACTATGCAGAGATGAGCAAATCCACTTGATGCGAACTGAATTTGTGTTGAATTTTTGTGAATCTGCTGAACCCGGTGAATTTCAACAATTTGTGATTTGCTTCTTGGGAATCACCTAAAATAATTGCAGCCAATTTTCATACAGTATTACTAAAAATTACATCAGCCAGAGAAGACTTATAGGACCTCTGATGTAAGCCGTCCAGGCTTCACCATAATGCTTTAAGGTGTCACATCACATGTTATAGCACAATCAGGAGGGACTATCATAGCCTGTATGAAAGCCAAAGCAATGAATGTAGGAGTCATTTTGTGGTGAATCTGGATAGGGAGAGCACATCACAGCTTAGCAGTAGAGATTGAGAGAGAAAGACATAAAACAGTAAAAGACTGCACAGATAGTATGTGACAGCACAGCAGTAAAGAACGGTTACCACAAGTTTACCCATTTATGTTGAGTACTTGCAATTTTAACATTTTTGGGAAAAAATTGGAACAAGCTGGTTAATTTGAATTTCAAAAGGTTTGCTCATCTCTACAACTATAACATTGTATACATCATAGTACTAATGACTGTTAAGACAACTGACCTGTTTAATGATGTTCCTGATGCCGGAGGATTTATCGTTGAGTGTCTGATGGTAGGCGCACTCATCGGTAACCATTTCTTTTAAGATGACACCAAAAGAATACCAGTCTACTCCGGCGTTATACTCCTTCCCAGCCAAAATCTACATAAAGAAGAAGAAAATAGATAAAGAGTTGGTCAAAAAGTTCCATATCTTCAGTGTAACAAAGTTCTCAGTATAATAATTGTAAGACTATGTAATATAGTGAGAGTGGATGATTCCTCTGGTTGTGGCATCACTTGAATATTATGATTACTACACTAATGACTGAAAGGAGCCATGCTGCTCTTCTGAGCTCCAGAACCTTTGTTGGCTGACTTGTAACTCTTTGGGTCTCTAATGCTGGCAAAACATATAGCATGATCATGTATTGTGGCCGGACTCACAGATTCCGGAGAGATCATCTAATGTGTATGGAGACATCCCAATTCACCTCAAACCCTGGATGCTGAATTTCAGTGCCCGATCCTTTGTGTCTGGCATGGTCATACTCCCCCCTCCCATTCAGAACGCATGTACACTCAGCTGAGGCAAGCTGCCTATCTAATGTGTATGGCATGCCAGATGTCAATGTCAGAATGTCCCATTTACTGTAATGGACATTTGTTGGATTATGTGTGTGATCCAGGCAGACATACAATTATAGTATGAAAAAAAGAGAAAATCCTTGTTCTTCTCACCTCAGGAGCCATGTAGCCTGCAGTTCCAGCGTATCCAGTGGCTGTTCGGTCTCCATGCATGTTGTCAATTGCGAGACCGAAATCTGTGATCTTAATATGGCCCGTTTCAGCCACCAAGATGTTCTCGGGCTTGAGGTCTCTGTGGATGACGCCCTTTGAGTGGAGATGTTGGATTCCACAGACGAGTTCAGCGGCATAGAATCTGACAGAGAGACAAGAAATTAGTGACTGTCTACAGAAATACAAGAAATCCTGCCCTATCCATAGTGTAATAAAGTGGCCGGTCAGGATTCTGTCCAGGTTCTGATGACTAATATATTGCTTTAGTCTAATCCATATTGCCATCAAAGAGCAATCAATACTGATGACAGAACTGCTGTTTATATATACTGTATATTTCTATTCGTGTATAATTACATAAAAATAAAACTTTACCTTGCACTGGGGATGTCAAGCTGCCCCTTCATCAGTAAGTAGCTGTAAAAGTCCCCGCAGCTCACGTATTCCAGACCAAGGAGCAAATGCAGCTGTTGTACAGAGCAGAGATATAGGTGAATTGGCAGATTATTACAGTACCTACACATCTACTACAGAATAACTATAGGCTACATGGTAAATGCCTGTCTGATTGTCCAGATACAAACATAGAGACATAACTATAGTAGGTACATGTGTTGCAGTCGCACTTAGCCCTGGAGCCTATGGGGCCAAAATATCCTTTTGGCCCATAAGAGAACACCAGTACTATTAAAGATCTGTAATGGTTGGGGGCCATGTTGGAAATTTTTCATTGGGGCTGTAATGCAGCGGCTTGCGGCATTACTGTAATGGTCCAGGGTGTGTTTCGGCCGACCATGTACCTCCCGAGGTGACTGATCACATGACTGTGACATCGCACAGGTCCTGTGCATACAGAAGGTCTGATCACATGACTGTGACATCAGCACAGGTCCTGTGTGTGCACTAGAGGATATATAAACCCTGGTAGATTTGAGACAGGTGTGAAAGGCGTGAGGCCTGTTCCCCTGTGTGGGACACCGTTAGCCTGGAGAGGCTTAGTGAGGCCTAGTGAAGCCTGAAAGGCAGAGGCTGGATCCTTACGTGTAAGTGACGCGCCCCCTGGGCCAGTGTTGTTGGGGATACCCGGAGCCGGATCAGATGGGGGTTGTAGTCTCCGAGTGGCTGTGACCCGGTCCGTGCCCAGGGTGTCAAGCTCAGTGTGTGGCAGTCCTTACTGATGTTACTAAAGTTCTTTATGTCGACTACGCCACCCGTTGAATTGCGGTCACTACGGCCGCCGCTGCAGCAGGGTCCGCTGAGGCTGATGGTGTTTGTGCAGCTTAGGTAGTATAACCCCCAACGGGAGGGGTATAGCCTCAGGGGGTCAGGTGCAGAGGATGGTGGTTGTGGAAGTGCAGGGAAGATGGTAATGAGAGTCAGAGTCGGGTTGTGCAGTTCAGGGTTCTTTACTTACTGCTGTTCTTGTACCGGTCACTCCGGCCTTGAGTGACCACCCGAGCCGCGCTGCGTCCACCAGGTCCTGGACTCGGCCAACCCCCAAGTAGTTCTGGAGCGTGGTTCTGAGCTCCCTTTCTGTCCTGTCCTCGTCTCTGGCCTTCCCCACCAGGGATCCACCTATGTCCGGCTCCCTCGGGCCTCTTGTTGGCGAACCCTTGTCTCTGGGTTCCCTGACCCTATGCGTGGTCTGCCTTCCGGGTGGATATAGTGGGTGGCCGTGGCAGATTCTGCCCACGGCCTCCGGTCTCTGGCTGAGGTATGCTGTAGCCCCCACCAGTTTGGGATCCGGTACCCTGTTGCCAACTCTTCACCCTGTGATTTAGTTTGGGCTCTCAGAGTTCCTTCTTTCTCCCCCTCTGGGTCTTTCGTTCTCTCCTCTCTCACTCTTGGCTCTGGGGCTGCTCTGCTCCTCTGCTCTCTTCCACTGCTCTGCAAAGTCTTCACTACAACAGGCTGACTTCTCACAGACTGACCCTGATCTTAGATGGTGCCCACCTTAAATACTCCCTCTATGTGTGAGCTCAGGTGACCAGCACCCAATGAGCTCCTAACTTTACCCAGGCTGCTCCCCCTATCTGCCCCTACACTACTGGGATGTACCACCCCCCTCCCACTCCAGCCAAGGACAGACTCGGTCGTACCTGCACATTATTAAGTGGGAGTACCATTGGTCTGTCCTCCGGAAATGGGATGTGTGTAGTGCATGCAGCTAACTGAGCTCAGTTCCACACTCCATCCTTACCCGGGAGTGGAATATCACACCTCTGGGTTGAGGTGCAATACCCCTGTAGCAGCCGAATCCTCAGGGTGCTACATTCCCCCCTGGTAAATCACAGCACGTCCTCGGGCTGTAAGATATAAAAAACACCAAAACATACAATTTTTGCATAAACAACATAATAAAACATCATATAAAACTTTTCATAAAAACTTTTCATTAGAAACATTCTTGTCTTCTGGTACCTCCGGTCACGGTGCAACTTGTGACCGGGTAAAGTGCGACAGTCTCTTGAAGAAACACGGTTTCCTATAAAACCGGTAGGGGGCGCTTTAGGAAGCGCAACTATATACAAAGGGAAGGTATGGCCGCTCTCAGTCCTCGGCCAGGTATTAGGGAGGATTGACCGCTCTCAGTCCTCGGTCAGTGGGAAATGGGACACACTGGAACAGTTCAGTTCTCTGGTCCCAACGGGGACTATATTAGCAGCAACGGTTCACTGTGCCCCGACGGGCAACTATATACAGTCTCTATACTACCGTACTCAACGACGGCGTCCTCCTGCTCTTTCTTTGTGATTGGTTCCAGGTTCTGGTTCAGACCCGTCCGGGTCCTCTTGCTCCTCCTCACACCGCAGCTCCTCCTCCGTCAGGCGATGCACATGGAGGGCGTAGGGTCCTTTGGCACACTTGTGCCGGGTGAAGGTGACCTCGTCTCCTAAATACAGGTCACGACCTCTGTGTCCCTCCGGTAGGTGGGACTCAACGTCTCTCCTGGTCACGAAGACGTCGCCTGGGGTGCGGTGATCCCTGATGAAACCCCACCCATGCTGCAGATTGAACTTTATCACAGTCCCGATGGTACGGGGACCATGCGCTGCACGGGGGTCTCTCCTGGTCCGGCTCTTCTGCTCCGCGCTCCTTATTTGGGCTTGTTGTTCCCGGACCCGCCTCTCTCTCCGCTCCCTCTCAAAGACCTCGAGCTGCTGGCGGCAGCACTCTGCACGCTCCGCTGCGGCTGCCCGAGTCTCCTGAGTGAACCCCATGAGGTCTTCTCCGGTGGGGTCCCACTCAAACTGGGTCTCTTCTAGCGGGGGCGAGATCCTCTTTATGGGCTTTGGAGCCGGGATCAGGGGTTCGTCTAGGGGTCTCTCTTTCCGGAGTCGAGGATGGTGAAACTCCGGTGGCCATATGAAGGGCTGCCCATCCGGGCACGTATGCTGGGCGAACAGGTCTTCACCCAGGTGCGGCACTCTTGATGTTACGGGCGCTGTGATGGTAGCGGCGCCCGGGTTGCCCAAGCCTTGCGACCAGGCTTGGGGCACTTTGAAAGTAAAGGGCACCGTAAGGACGGCGGCGCCCTGTGTTACTTGGCCCTGCGACCAGGCCGGTGGCTCCGCGGAGGTAGGGGGCGCTGTTGGTATTGCGGCGCCCGGGGGTACTAGGCCTTGCGACCAGGCCGATGGTACTTCCTGCTTGGTCACGCTCGGGGTCGAGGCGTGTGACGTCACAGGGGTCGCGGCTCCCGTTTGAGGCCTAGTCTGCGGCGGTGACGTTGCAGCGACGGGCACGGCAGGGGATACTTCGGGCTCTGCGACGGGGAGCTGGGGCAGGTACGCGGTTTCCCGGTTTGGGGTAGAGACGTCCCCTTTACCTGCCTCCTTTCGTTCGGCTCCCTTCTCGGCGCCGTCTCCGGCCTTCAGTCCTCCTGCGCCATCCTCAGAGGCGGTCTGTCTCCTCGTCTCGGGTGGCGTGCTCCGCTGACGGGTTCTTGTCTGCTGGGCCATCTCACGGCTCCATTCTGCTAACGTCTCTCGCTGCACCCGGGCCATCCTCCGTGCGAGGCCCTCCAGCGCAGTCTGTGCACACTCCCGGTCTCGGGGGAGCTGTGCCAAGACCTCCACTAAGCCTAGTGGAGTCGTTGCTTCTAGCAGGCTCCTGACCAACGGGTCGGTGCTGCTCTGCTCTCCTCCCGTTGTCTCCAGCCGGCCTTCTGGAATGGCGACCGGCAACAGGCTCCTGACCACTGGGTCGGTGCTGCCTGGAGTGGCGGCCCGCATCAGGCTCCTGACCTCTGGGTCGGTGCTGCCTGGCTCTCCCTCCATCTCCGGGTAGGCTCTCTCTGGACTCTCTTCCAGACGTCTTGTCTCCGGGTGCGCTCTCTCCAGACTGCTCCAGGCGACACCCATCTTTGTTCTCTTCTTCTGTCTCCGCCCACATTGAGGGTGGTCCCGGGGCAACTTTGTGATTGTCAGTTCCAGGGGCAGTTCTCTTACGCTGATGGACACTTCCAGCATCACAGTCTCTGTTGGTGGGCGCGGTTTCCGCTTTTGGCGCCATTCTTCGACCTGGCCCACGATGGGAGGTGGCCTCTTGCCACCCTCTGGCACGCCCATAATGGCGTCCGCTCTTCCAAGGCGGGAAATCTTTGGAAATGGCGGGAATCGTCTCCCAGTGGCGGGAAACTCCATGGATGGCGGGAAAAAGCTGCAAATGGCGGACAACCGGCGGGAAACGACCTGTGATGGGGCCCGATGGCGGGGACCCTCCGGAACCGGCAGGAGACTTCTTTTTAAGGTAACGATGTACTTTTCTTCAGGCACGCAGTACCCGGTTGTTGCGGGCACGGTATCCTGCCGACTACGCCAAAGTTGACGCGCCCCCTGGGCCAGTGTTGTTGGGGATACCCGGAGCCGGATCAGATGGGGGTTGTAGTCTCCGAGTGGCTGTGACCCGGTCCGTGCCCAGGGTGTCAAGCTCAGTGTGTGGCAGTCCTTACTGATGTTACTAAAGTTCTTTATGTCGACTATGCCACCCGTTGAATTGCGGTCACTACGGCCGCCGCTGCAGCAGGGTCCGCTGAGGCTGATGGTGTTTGTGCAGCTTAGGTAGTATAACCCCCAACGGGAGGGGTATAGCCTCAGGGGGTCAGGTGCAGAGGATGGTGGTTGTGGAAGTGCAGGGAAGATGGTAATGAGAGTCAGAGTCGGGTTGTGCAGTTCAGGGTTCTTTACTTACTGCTGTTCTTGTACCGGTCACTCCGGCCTTGAGTGACCACCCGAGCCGCGCTGCGTCCACCAGGTCCTGGACTCGGCCAACCCCCAAGTAGTTCTGGAGCGTGGTTCTGAGCTCCCTTTCTGTCCTGTCCTCGTCTCTGGCCTTCCCCACCAGGGATCCACCTATGTCCGGCTCCCTCGGGCCTCTTGTTGGCGAACCCTTGTCTCTGGGTTCCCTGACCCTATGCGTGGTCTGCCTTCCGGGTGGATATAGTGGGTGGCCGTGGCAGATTCTGCCCACGGCCTCCGGTCTCTGGCTGAGGTATGCTGTAGCCCCCACCAGTTTGGGATCCGGTACCCTGTTGCCAACTCTTCACCCTGTGATTTAGTTTGGGCTCTCAGAGTTCCTTCTTTCTCCCCCTCTGGGTCTTTCGTTCTCTCCTCTCTCACTCTTGGCTCTGGGGCTGCTCTGCTCCTCTGCTCTCTTCCACTGCTCTGCAAAGTCTTCACTACAACAGGCTGACTTCTCACAGACTGACCCTGATCTTAGATGGTGCCCACCTTAAATACTCCCTCTATGTGTGAGCTCAGGTGACCAGCACCCAATGAGCTCCTAACTTTACCCAGGCTGCTCCCCCTATCTGCCCCTACACTACTGGGATGTACCACCCCCCTCCCACTCCAGCCAAGGACAGACTCGGTCGTACCTGCACATTATTAAGTGGGAGTACCATTGGTCTGTCCTCCGGAAATGGGATGTGTGTAGTGCATGCAGCTAACTGAGCTCAGTTCCACACTCCATCCTTACCCGGGAGTGGAATATCACACCTCTGGGTTGAGGTGCAATACCCCTGTAGCAGCCGAATCCTCAGGGTGCTACTTAAGCGATACCAGTAGCCTTGGAGGGCCAGAGGCTTGGAACGCAAGAGTCCTGGAAGGCAGAGGCTGGATGTTAGGTGAGAAAACATACCAGTAGCCTTTGAAGGAACAAGGGCTGGAGACCCACATCTGGGAAGCCCTAAAGCCACAGTGGTGGCAGAACAAATCTGACTGAAGCAGCTAAAACCGGGCAAAGGTAAAGCACTGCATTATATGGACGTTGATATAAGTGACTTTGCTGATGGCTGTAACTGGAGCCAAGTGGGCCTGTCTGCCACTTGAAAGGCTCCTGGACATTATATGTGTATGTCGGCGAGCCACTGAGTTGGACTCGGTGATAAGCAGTAGTGAAGTGTAATAAACTGCTGGATTGTGAAATACTGGAAAACGTGGCTGGTGTGCTTTAATTGACCCGATGCAGCGAGTGTCCCCCAGCATGATGACTAGCGCTGCCTTACAGGGCCTATAAACTTCAAGCAACGCCACTATACACATATACACATACAGTATATACTCACACACATGCACATGTACTGTATGTACACACCAATGTGTAAGTGTGTCTATATACAGGGTCGGACTGGGGCACCGGGACACCGGAGAATTCTCCGGTGGGCCCGGGTCCTCAGCGGGCCCCCGAGCAGGACACACGGGTGCCCCTGGTTAACATGGCCGCCGGTGCTCCGCACTGCAAGGGCCTGGAGGGTCAGGGGGGCCCTTGCAGTGCGGCTGATGAAGGCAATCTGGCCTGCTTCTCGGTCCCATGGGCAGATTGCCCTCATCCTGTGCGGCAGGCAAGGAGCGATCCCTCCAGCTCCACTGCCGACAGGAGGAAAATGGCAGCATAGCTGCAGGGATCCGTCCTCACCTCTGCTTTCTGCCCGGCGTTTCCTCCCTCACACAGGCTCGCGCTGCTTGATGACGTCATCATGCAGCATGGGCCTGTGTCAGGGAGAAAGATGCCGGGCAGGAAGCAGAGGACAGTGCTGCGGGGTAGCGCGCTGAGAGATAAGTTTTGGGTTTTTTTGAGGGAGAGCAATGGTGATTGAGGAGGTGGGGGGAGATATGACATGGTGGGGGATATATGGCATGGCAATGGGGGAGGTGGGGGGAGATATGCATGGCATGGTGATGGAGGAGGTAGGGGAGATATGACATGGCATTAGTGATAGAGGAGGTGGGGGAGATATGGCAATGATGGTGGAGCAGGTGGGGGGAGAAATGGCAATGATGATGGAGTAGGAGGGGGGAGATATGGCAATGATGACGGAGCAGGTTGGGGGAGATATGGCAATGATGACAGGGCAGGTGGGGGAGATATGGCAATGATGACGGAGCAGGTGGGGGGAGATATGGCAATGATGATGGAGGTGGTGGGGGGAGATATGGCAATGATGGAGAAGGTGGGGGAGATATGACAATGTTGGAGAAGGTGGGGTAGAGCAATGATTGGGATGGGGAAGAGCAATTATGGAGGTAGGAGAGAGAAATGATGGGGAATTATTTGGACGCTATTTGCTGTTAATATCTGGTCTGGTCATGGCATGGTGGTATTTCTCCCTTGTATGTAGTAATATTCGGTCACTATGGGGTGGTAATATCTGGTCTGATCAAGGTGTGGTGATATTTCTACCTTGTATGTAGTATTATTCGGTCACTATGTGGTGGTAATATGCGGTCTGGTCATGGTTTAGTGGTATTTCTCCCTTGTATGTGGTATTATTCGGTCACTATGTGGTGGTAATATGTGGTCTGGTCATGGTGTGGTGGTATTTCTCCCTTGTATGTAGTATTATTTGGTCACTATGTGGTGGTAATATGTAGTCCAGTCATGGTGTGGCAGTATTTCTCCCTTGTATGTGGTACTGTTTGTGTTGGTACAGTAGATTGTGTTGTGTATGGCAGTCATCTGTTCTCTCTGATATTAATTAGGAGAAGATTCTTTGTTTCCATTAGTGATTAATTAAATACTTGGAACAAGATGCACTTACAGGGGTTCTCCGATGAAAACAAGTAATCACCTCTCCACAGGATAAGTGATAAGTTATAGATTAGTGGGGGTCTGAATGCTGGAACCTGCACCGATTGGTAGAATGTGGAGCTTTTATCCCCATTAGACTGGAGCTCATGTGCGACTTGACCACTGATCCATTCATTCCCTCAGTGGCTGTTCTTGTTTTTTTTCTGGAAACCCCAAAGAGAATGAAGGGAGCTGCAGTCAGACGTCCCACCTGCCGCTGCATTTTAAAATGGGGATAAGTATCCTGACAGGGATAAAACTTCCCCATTCTTCTGATCGGTGCGGTTTCCAATGTTCGGACCCAAACGATCAGTCAGTTATCACCTATCCCGTGGAGCCCTTGGATCGGTGATAACTTGTTTTAACCAAAGAACATTGTACATCCTAGTTATAGCATGTGCACAGTAGATGTGCAGGAGCCGCCTGTGATTTACAGCAGACGCTCCACTATAACGGGGATATCGGCTATCAGGTATTTACATATAGCTGTAAGGTGGGCCCTGAGGATCAATTCCTCCTGTGGGCCCCAGACACCCCAGTCCGACACTATATATATATATATATATGTATATATATATATATGTATATATATACTGTATATATATATATATATATATATATATATATATATATATATATATACGAGAGTTGCCATTAAAATGGTATTGGTTGTATATCTCATACTTATGTTCAAAGATATATTGACCTCTAGAACCATGCCACTACTACAAGCCCAACAGGCACATGCTCACTGGGCTGCAGCCCTCACCTACATTGTGGGCCATCGGCCGTGGTTTTGCAGCTGCTGGCCTTTTAATATTTTTTCATGTCCATGTCGTGTGTACCCGCCCATGCGCGCCCATGCACGACGCACACGCACAGCGTTCAGTACACCGCAGTGGCGTACTCTTTGCCAGGCCTAGTGCCAGATAGTGTTATCAGGATGTTCTTGGCAGGAGGGGCTACCGCTCTCTGCGCGCCGGCTCCTTACTTTCCTGCAGGCTCATCTTCAAGCTCTGGGAGGGCTGCATGCTACACTGATTCATCTCCAGGCTATGAATGAGTTAACAAGCAGAGGCCATGTAATGTATATACATCAGCCCTAGTGTATCCTACTGTATATGACGTGTATACATCAGCCCCAGTGTATCCTACTGTATATGATGTGTATACATCAGCCCCAGTGTATCCTATGTGATGTACATACTGTACATCAGCACCTGTATATCCTATATGATGTATATACATCAGCCCCAGTGTATCCTATATGATGTATATACATCAGCCCCAGTGTATCCTATACGATGTATATACTGTACATTAGCTCCAGTATCTCTTATATGATATATATACATCAGCCCTAGTGTATCCTATACGATGTATATACATCAGCCCCAGTGTATCCTATATGATGTATATACTCTACATTAGCACCCGTATATCCTTTAAGATGTACTATATATACATCAGCCCTAGTGTATTCTATAAGATGTTTGTACATCAGCCCCAGTGTATCCTATATGATGTATATACTCTACATTAGCACCCGTATATCCTTTAAGATGTACTATATATACATCAGCCCTAGTGTATTCTATAAGATGTTTGTACATCAGCCCCAGTGTATCCTATATGATGTATATACTCTACATTAGCACCCGTATATCCTTTAAGATGTACTATATATACATCAGCCCTAGTGTATTCTATATGATGTTTGTACATCAGCCCCAGTGTATCCTATATGATGTATATACTCTACATTAGCACCCGTATATCCTTTAAGATGTACTATATATACATCAGCCCTAGTGTATTCTATATGATGTATATACATCAGCCCCAGTGTATCCTATATGATGTATATACTCTACATTAGCACCCGTATATCCTTTAAGATGTACTATATATACATCAGCCCTAGTGTATCCTATAAGATGTTTGTACATCAGCCCCAGTGTATCCTATATGGTGTATATACTCTACATTAGCACCCGTATATCCTTTAAGATGTACTATATATACATCAGCCCTAGTGCATCCTATATGATGTTTGTACATCAGCATGTCACAAGGAGGTTTTCTCTAACATCACAAACTGTGATGGCGGCGTCCAAGTCTGTGGATTCCACAGATTCATATACTGCTCCTTGTAACTCCATTGATAGCTATGGTCAGTGCAGGGTGACTAGGGCATCGACTCTTAGAGCTGCAGCTCCTTGGCAGGTGAGCAAAAGTTAGTCTTTGCTGGGCTGAGGTTGTTGACTGCCTTTGATCACATGCTAGAGGAGAACCAGTCGTGTCTGCTGTTTCTCCATTTAAGCCGGCTGTGCTTTGCTGGCAATGCCAGTATCGTTTTTCTCTATCCTGTTCTGGAAAGGTGAACACATACTGGTTTAGTGGTTATTGCTAAAGTTGTTGTAAGCCTTGTTTGGTAACCCTTTCCTTTTTCCCTAGGTGTCTTTATATTACTTTGTTGCCTCTCGGGTTTTAGACTTTATATTCCTTTGTGTATTTCCCTGAGAGCGTGTTGTGTGACTGTGCTTCAGTTCTGTCCTATCTTGTTTTGTATTCCCCCCCATACACTGTACAAACTAGTGCTGCTTAGGAGCATAGTAAGGAACGAGGCTCGGGCATCTCCACATTCAGGAGTAATCCTGGGAACAGAAATAGCTAGGGACCCCCGAGCCTGAGGGTCAGAATAGGAGCACACTTGCTATCCCACAGTCACACCATGACACAGCCCCAGTGTATTCTATATGATGTATATATATCGGCCCCAGCGTATCCTATATGATCTATGTACATCGCTCCCAAGGTATCCTATATGATGCATATACACTGGCACAAGCGTATCCTATATGATGTATATACATAGTCTCCAGCATATCCTATGTAATGTATGTACATCATCACCAGTGTATCCTACATGACGTATATACATCAGCCCCAGTGTATCTTATATTATGTATACTGATCAGCCCCAGCATCCTATATGATGTACAGGTGCATCTCACTAAGTTAGAATATCATCAAAAGTTAATTTATTTCAGTTCTTCAATGCAAAAAGTGAAACTCATATATTATATAGAGTCATTACACACAGAGTGATCTATTTCAAGTGTTTATTTCTGTTAATGTTGATGATTATAGCTTACAGCCAATGAACAAAAGTCATTATCTCAGTAAATTAGAATACTTTACAGCAACAACAGCTTGAAAAATGTTTTTAAAATCCGAAATGTTGGCCTACTGAAATGTATGTTCATTAAATGCACTCAATACTTGGTCGGGGCTCCTTTTGCATCAATTACTGCATCAATGCGGCAATGTGGCATGGAGGCGATCAGCCTGTGGCCCTGCTGAGGTGTTATGGAAGCGCAGGTTGCTTTGATAGCAGCCATCAGCTCGTCTGCATTGTTGGGTCTGGTGTCTCTCATCTTCCTCTTGACAATACCCGATAGATTCTCTGGCCAATCAAGCTCAGTGATACTGTTGTTTTTAAACCAGGTATTGGTATTTTTGGCAGTGTGGACAGGTGCCAAGTAGGGTTGAGCGAGTATGTTCTGACCGAGTATGCTCGGGCCGAGCTCCGAGTATTTCCAGCTGCTCGGTGATGAGGTTAAATCACTCCCGTGTGCATGATTTGCAACTGTTTGACTGCTTTATTACATGTGAGGAATGTGTAAGAAATAGACATTCCTCACATGTAATAAAGCTGTCAAACAGTTGCAAATCATGCACACAGGAGCGATTTAACCTTATCACCGAGCAGCTGTAACTACTCGGAGCTCGGCCCGAGCATAGTCGGCGAAAGGGTTAATAGAACATACTCGCTCAACACTAGTGTCAAGTCCTGCAGGAGAATGAAATTTCCATCTCCAAAAAGCTTGTCGGCAGAGGGAAGCATGAAGTGCTCTAAAATGTCCTGGTAGACGGCTGCGCTGACTTTGGTCTTGATAAAACACAGTGGACCTACACCAGCAGATGCCATGGCTCCCCAAACCATCACCGATTGTGGAAACTTCACACGAGACCTCAAGCAGCTTGGATTGTGGCCTCTCCACTCTTCCTCCAGACTCTGGGACCTTGATTTCCAAATGAAAATTGGAACTCTGGGACCTTGTGGAGTGTGTCAATGACTGCCTTCTGGACATCTGTCATGTCAGCAGTCTTCCCTATGATTGTGGAGCCTTCTGAAACAGACTAAGGGACCTTTTAAATGCTTAGGAAGCCTTTGCATGTGTTTTTTTGTTAATTATTTTAATTCACTGAGATAATGGCTTTTGTGTTTTCATTGGCTGTAAGCCATAATCATCAACATTAACAGAAATAAACACGTGAAATAGATCACTCTGTTTGTAATGACTCTATATAATATACTAGATGGTGGCCCGATTCTAACGCATCGGGTATTCTAGAATATGTCTCCCGACGGTGGCGTACTTATTTTAAATCTGCCGCCAATTGGCCGGAGACCGTGTTTAAATTTGGCGCCACAATCGCAGATTGGTCGCCGCGGGCGGCCGCGAGCAATCAGCAGAGCGGTGTTTAAATTTGGCGCTGAAATAGCTGATTGGTCGCGGCCGGTGGCTGCGACCAATCAGCGAACCGTGTTAGTGAGGACCGGGGAGCATCCACCTGCCTTATAATGCCCCATGCAGGTTGTCACTTCCCCCTCCCCCATATAATGCCCCATGAAGGATGTCACATCGCCCCCTCCCTTATAATGCCCCATGCAGGATGTCACCCCCCCTCCCTTATAATGCCCCATGCAGGATGTCACTCCCCCCCATATAATGCCCCATGCAGGATGTCACATCCCCCCCTCCTTTATAATGCCCCATGCAGGATGTCACACCCCCCCTCCCTTATAATGCCCCAAGAAGGATGTCACATCCCCCCATATAATGGCCCATGCAGGATAATGCCCCATGCAGGATGTCACATCCCCCCCTCCCTTATAATGCCCCAAGAAGGATGTCACATCCCCCCCATATAATGGCCCATGCAGGATAATGCCCCATGCAGGATGTCACATCCCCCCTCCCTTATAATGCCCCTTGCAGGATGTCACATCCCCCCTGTATAATGCCCCATGCAGGATGTCACATCCCCCCCTTCTTTATAATGCCCCATGCAGGAAGTCACATCCCCCCCTTCTTTATAATGCCCCATGCAGGAAGTCACATCCCTCCTATAGAATGCCCCATGCAGGAAGTCACATCCACCCTATATAATACCCCATGCAGGAAGTCACATCCCCCCTATATAATGCCCCATGGAGGAAGTCACATCCCCTCCATAGTGCCCCATGCAGGATGTCACATTCCCCCCACCCTTATAATGCCCCATGCAGGATGTCACTCCCCCCCCCACCATATAAATGCCCCATGCAGGATGTCACCACCCCCCTTATAATGCCCCATGGAGGAAGTCTCATCCCCCCTCCCTTATAATGCACCATGCAGGAAGTGACATCCCCCCTATATAATGCCCCATGGAGGAAGTCACATCCCCCCCATAGTGCCCCATGCAGGATGTCACATCCCCCCCTCCCTTATAATGCCCCATGCAGGAAGTTACATCCCCCCTATATAATACCCCATGCAGGATGTCACATCCCCCCATAGTGGCCCATGCAGGATGTCACACCCCCCCACTCGCTTTTAATGGCCCCTCCACGATGTCACACACCCCCACCCCACCATTTAATGCCCTATGCCCCCATACAATAAAAAAAAATCCAATACTCACCTCAATTCTCAGCTGCTGCTCCGGACTCCAGAGTAGCCGGCATCTTCCCGCTGCGCTCTGTGACCGCTCAGGAGAGAGTGCAGTGTAAAGACGTCACCGAGCCCTCTGACCTGAGACGTCACAGAGCGGCAGTGGAAGACACAGGAGCTGCTGCGGAGGCACAGGGAGGGGTAAGTATGGCGCCGGGTGCTGGGGCCCTGAGCAAGCGGGGGGAGGGGAGGGGGGGAGAGGGGAGAGGAGCGGAGAGGGGAGGAGAGGGGAGAGGGGAGGAGCGGAGAGGGGAGGGGAGGAGAGGAGAGGGGAGGGGGGGGTGTCACACTTGCCGTCGGGAGATAAGAGGCCGTAGCCGCTGATCTCCCGACGGTAGCCGCATGGAGGTCAGCGGCGCCTCCGGTCAGGGGACTTATGCTGCGAGCAGCCGGCTGCATCTCCCGGCCGCATCGCCGCTGACCTCCGTGCGGCAGATGAGCCGCTAACGGCCGCCATCTTTTTCTGAAATGCCGCGTCGCTGATTGGCCGCGCCGGACCAATCAGCGACGCGGGATTTCCTGAACAGAAGGACAGACAGATTGACAGACGGGATAAGACAATTATATTAATGACTCTATATAATATATGAGTTTCACTTTTTGTATTGAAGAACTGAAATAAATTAACTTCTTGATGATATTATAATTTAGTGAGATGCACCTATATATACATCGGCCCCAGTGTATCCCATGTGATGTATATACATCGTCCCCAACGTATCCTATGTGATGTATATACATTGCCCCCAACGTATCCTATATGATGTATATACACAGGGGTGGATTAAGAGTAGCCAGGGCCCCGGGCAGTTTAAAAGGTGTGCCCCCCCCCGCAGGTACCGGATGTATCACGTGAGTGACATGTCACATGATCCCCTTTGATAGATCATGTGATTGGACATGTGATCAACACACAGATGTTCTGATCACATCTATAGACAGAGAATGAGGAAAAAAAATTTCCATAACATAGCGCTATATATAGTAGATCAGGGTGGCAGATTAATTTTCCGGAGGGGCCACATGAGAGATCGTGACTGTTATGGAGGCCGATCCAATAGGCTGAAATTAATTCTGCTCAATATTAATATTAACAAAATAATTAAAAAAAATTATATTAATTGTATGACTTAATATTGAGCAGAATTAAGTATGCTGACATCCCTCTATATACAGTATGAGCCCCCGCATAGCTCCCTAGATACAGTATGAGCGCCCGCATAGCTCCCTAGATACAGTATGAGCCCCCGCATAGCCCCTCTATATACAGTATGAGCCCCCACATAGCCTCCTATATACAGTATGAGCCCCGCATAGCTCCCTAGATACAGTATGAGCCCCTGCAGAGCCCTGTACATATAGTATGAGCCCCCACACAGCCCCCTACATACAGTATGAGCCCCCACATAGCCCTGTACATAAAGTATGAGCCCACACACTGCCACCTACATACAGTATGAGCCCATACATAGTTATTTAGATACAAAATGAGTCTGCACATAGCCCCTATATACAGTATGAGCCCGCACATAGCTCCTTATGTAGCACCCTGAGGATTCGGCTGCTACAGGGGTATTGCACCTCAAACCAGAGGTGTGGTATTCCACTCCCGGGTAAGGATGGAGCGTGGATCTGAGCTCAGAAAGCTGCATGCACTACACACATCCCATTTCCGAGGAGCAGACCAACGGTACTCCCACTTAGAAATGTGCAGGTACGACCGAGTCTGTTCCTGGCTGGAGTGGGAGGGGGGTGGTACATCCCAGTAGTGTAGGGGCAGATAGGGGGAGCAGCCTGGGTAAAGTTAGGAGCTCATTGGGTGCTGGTCACCTGAGCTCACACATAGAGGGAGTATTTAAGGTGGGCACCATCTAAGATCAGGGTCAGTCTGTCAGAGTGTAACCTGAAGAGAGCAGAAGAGCAGAGCAGCCCCAGAGAGAGTGAGAGCGGAGAACAAGAAAGACCCAGAGAGGGGGAGACAGAAGGAACTCTGAGAACCCGAGTACAACCCTAGGGTGAAGAGTTGGCAATAGGGTACCGGATCCCAAACTGGTGGGGGCTAAAGCATACCTCAGCCAGAGACCGGAGGCCGTGGGCAGGATCTGCCACGGCCACCCACCACATCCACCCTGAAGGCAAACCACGTGTAGGGTCAGGGAACCCAAGGCCAAGGGTCTCCCAACAGAAGGCCCGAGGGAGCTGGACCTAGGTGGATCCCTGGTGGGGACGGCCAGAAGAAAGGACAAGAAGGAGGGCTCAGGGGCACGCTCCGGACTTGCTTGGGGGTTGGCTGAATCCAGGACCTGGTGGACGCAGCACGGCTCGGGTGGTCACTCAAGGCCGGAGTGACCGGAATATCTGCAGTAAGTAAACACCCTGAACTGCACAACCCGACTCTGTCTTTAATTATCATCTACGCTGCACCACCACAACCCCCATCCTCTGCACCTGACCCCCTGAGGCTATACCCCTCCCGTTGGGGGTTATACTATCTAAAGCTGCACCAACACCATCAGCCTCAGCGGACCCTGCTGCAGCGGCGGCCGTAGTGACCGCAATCCAACGGGTGGCGTAGTCGACATAAAGAACTTTGTAACATCTGTAGGACTGCCACATACTCTGAGCTTGACACCCTGGGCACGGACCGGGTCACAGCCACTCGGAGACTACAACCCCCATCTGATCCGGCTCCGGGTATTCCCCTAAAGAATATGGCCCAGGGGGTGCGTCAACTTTGGCGTAGTCGGCAGGATTACGTGCCCACAACAACCGGGTACTGCGTGCCTGAAGAAAAGAACGAGTTTACCTCAAAAAGAAGTCTCCTGCCGGTTCCGGAGGGTCCCCGCCATCGGACTCCATCACAGATCGATTCCCGCCGGTTGTCCGCCATTAACAGCTTTTTCCCGCCATCTGCAGAGTTTCCCGCCACTGGGAGACGATTCCCGCCATTTCCGAAGATTTCCCGCCTTGGGGGAGCGGACGCCATTATGGGCGTGCCAGAGGGTGGCAAGAGGCCACCTCCCATCGTGGGCCAGGACCGAAAATGGCGCCAAAAGTGGAAACCGCCCCCACCAACAGAGACTGTGATGCTAGAGGTGTCTGTCAGCGTGAAAGAACTGCCCCTGGAGCTGACAATCACCAAGTGGCCCCGGGACCGCCCTCGAGGTGGGAGGACTGAGAAGAAGAGAGCAAAGATGGGTGTCGCCTGGAGCAGTCTGCAGAGAGCGCACCCGGAGACAAGAAGCCTAGAGCTGAGTCCAGAAGAAGCTTACCCGGAGATGGAAGAAGAGCAGAGCAGCACCGGCCCGCTGGCCAGGAGCCTGCTGGAGACAACGGAAGGAGAGCAGAGCAGCACCGACCCATTGGTCAGGAGCCTGCTAGAAGCAACGACCCCACTAGGCTTAGTGGAGGTCCTGGCACAGCTCCCCCGAGATCGGGTGTGTGCACAGACTGCGCTGGAGGGCCTCGCACGGAGGATGGCCCGGGTGCAGCGAGAGACGTTGGCGGAGTGGAGCCGTGAGATGGCCCAGCAGACAAGAACCCGTCAGCGGAGCACGCCACCCAAGACGAGGAGACAGACCGCCTCTGAGGATGGCGCAGGAGGACTGAAGGCCGGAGACGGCGCCGAGAAGGGAGCCGAACGAAAGGAGGCAGGTAAAGGGGACGTCTCTACCCCAAACCGGGAAACCGCGTGCCTGCCCCAGCTCCCCGTCGCAGAGCCCGAAGTACCCCCTGCCGTGCCCGTAACCGCAACGTCACCGCCACAGACTAGGCCTCAACCGGAAGCCGCAGCCGCGACCCCTGTGACGTCACACGCCTCGACCCCGAGCGTGACCAAGCAGGAAGTACCACCAGCCTGGTCGCAAGGCCTAGTACCCCTGGGCGCCGCAATACCAACAGCGCCCCCTACCTCCGCGGAGCCACCGGCCTGGTCGCAGGGCCAAGTAGCCCAGGGCGCCGCCGTCCTTACGGTGCCCTTCACTTTCCAGGTGCCCCAGGCCTGGCCGCAAGGCCTGGGCAACCCGGGCGCCACCACCACCGCGCCCATAAAACCAAGAGTGCCGCATCTGGGAGAAGATCTGTTCGCCCAACATACGTGCCCGGATGGGCAGCCCTTTATATGGCCACCGGAGTTTCGCCATCCCCGACTCCGGAAAGAGAGACCCCTAGACGAACCCCTGATCCCGGCTCCAAAGCCCGTAAAGAGGACCTCGCCCCCGCTAGAGGAGGCACAGTTTGAGTGGGACCCCACCGGAGAAGACCTCATGGGGTTCACTCAGGAGACTCGGGCAGCTGCAGCGGAGCGTGCAGAGTGCTGCCGGCAGCAGCTCGAGGTCTTTGAGAGGGAGCGGAGAGAGAGGCGGGTCCGGGAACAACAAGCCCAAATAAAGAGCGCGGAGCAGAAGAGCCGGGCCAGGAGGAGTCCCCGTGCAGCTCATGGTCCCCCTTCCACCGGGACTGTGATCAAGTTTAATATGCAGCACGGGTGGGGCTTCATCCGAGATCACCGCACCCCAGGCGACGTCTTCGTGACAAGAAGAGACGTTGAGTCCCACCTACCGGAGGGACACAGAGGACGTGACCTGTATATAGGGGACGAGGTCACCTTCACCCGGCACAAGTGTGCCAAAGGACCCTACGCCCTCAATGTGCATCGCCTGACGGAGGAGGAGCTGCGGTGTGAAAAGGAGCAAGAGGACCCGGACGGGTCTGAAGCTAAAGTTAATCACAAAGAAAGAGCAGGAGGACGTCGTCGTTGAGTACAGCAGAGTAGAAGCTGTATATAGTTGCCCGTCGGGGCACAGTGAACTGTTGCTGCTAATATAGTCCCCGTTGGGACCAGAGAATTGAACTGTTACCCGTATTTCCCTTAATCCCTCTGACCGAGGACTGAGAGCGGTCATCCCTTTCCTAAATACCTGGCCGAGGACTGAGAGCGGCCATATCCCCTAGTATATAGTTGCGCTTTCTAAAGCGCCCCCTACCGGTTTTATAGGAAACTGTTGTTTTTACTAAAAGAGACAGGAATGTTTACAAGAATGTTATTTATGAAAAAGTTTTATTGCTGACATATATATGATGTTTTCTATGTTTATGTTTAAAAAAAAAAAAATGTATGTTTTGGATGTTTTATATCTTACAGCCCGAGGACGTGCTGTGATTTACCAGGGGGGAATGTAGCACCCTGAGGATTCGGCTGCTACAGGGGTATTGCACCTCAAACCAGAGGTGTGGTATTCCACTCCCGGGTAAGGATGGAGCGTGGATCTGAGCTCAGAAAGCTGCATGCACTACACACATCCCATTTCCGAGGAGCAGACCAACGGTACTCCCACTTAGAAATGTGCAGGTACGACCGAGTCTGTTCCTGGCTGGAGTGGGAGGGGGGTGGTACATCCCAGTAGTGTAGGGGCAGATAGGGGGAGCAGCCTGGGTAAAGTTAGGAGCTCATTGGGTGCTGGTCACCTGAGCTCACACATAGAGGGAGTATTTAAGGTGGGCACCATCTAAGATCAGGGTCAGTCTGTCAGAGTGTAACCTGAAGAGAGCAGAAGAGCAGAGCAGCCCCAGAGAGAGTGAGAGCGGAGAACAAGAAAGACCCAGAGAGGGGGAGACAGAAGGAACTCTGAGAACCCGAGTACAACCCTAGGGTGAAGAGTTGGCAATAGGGTACCGGATCCCAAACTGGTGGGGGCTAAAGCATACCTCAGCCAGAGACCGGAGGCCGTGGGCAGGATCTGCCACGGCCACCCACCACATCCACCCTGAAGGCAAACCACGTGTAGGGTCAGGGAACCCAAGGCCAAGGGTCTCCCAACAGAAGGCCCGAGGGAGCTGGACCTAGGTGGATCCCTGGTGGGGACGGCCAGAAGAAAGGACAAGAAGGAGGGCTCAGGGGCACGCTCCGGACTTGCTTGGGGGTTGGCTGAATCCAGGACCTGGTGGACGCAGCACGGCTCGGGTGGTCACTCAAGGCCGGAGTGACCGGAATATCTGCAGTAAGTAAACACCCTGAACTGCACAACCCGACTCTGTCTTTAATTATCATCTACGCTGCACCACCACAACCCCCATCCTCTGCACCTGACCCCCTGAGGCTATACCCCTCCCGTTGGGGGTTATACTATCTAAAGCTGCACCAACACCATCAGCCTCAGCGGACCCTGCTGCAGCGGCGGCCGTAGTGACCGCAATCCAACGGGTGGCGTAGTCGACATAAAGAACTTTGTAACATCTGTAGGACTGCCACATACTCTGAGCTTGACACCCTGGGCACGGACCGGGTCACAGCCACTCGGAGACTACAACCCCCATCTGATCCGGCTCCGGGTATTCCCCTAAAGAATATGGCCCAGGGGGTGCGTCACTTATATACAATATGAGCCTGCACATAGCTCCCTATATACAGTGTGAGCCCGCACATAGCTCCTTATATACAATATGAGCCCGCACATAGCTCCCTATATACAGTATGAGCCCGCACATAGCTCCCTATATACAGTATGAGCCCGCACATAGCGGTCTAGATACAGTATGAGCCCCCGCAGAGCCCTGTACATATAGTATGAGCCCCCACACCCCCCCCTACATACAGTATGAGCCCCCGCATAGCCCTGTACATATAGTATGAGCCCACACACTGCCACCTACATACAGTATGAGCCCCTACATAGTTACTTAGATACAATATGAGTCTGCACATAGCCCCTATATACAGTATGAGCCTGCACATAGCTTCCTATATACAATATGAGCCCGCACATAGCTCCCTATATAAAGTATGAGCCCGCACATAGCTCCCTATATACAGTATGAGCCCGCACATAGCTCCCTATATACAGTATGAGCCCGCACATAGCTCCCTATATACAGTATGAGCCCGCACATAGCTCCCTATATACAGTATGAGCCCGCACATAGCTCCCTATATACAGTATGAGCCCGCACATAGCTCCCTATATACAGTATGAGCCCGCACATAGCTCCCTATATACAGTATGAGCCCGCACATAGCTCCCTATATACAGTATGAGCCCGCACATAGCTCCTTATATACAATATGAGCCTGCACATAGCTCCCTATATACAGTATGAGCCCGCACATAGCTCCCTTCTCTGATCGACTGTCGGTTCCACAGCAAGCTCAGAGAATGGTCGACTCCCACTCTGGGGGCGGCAAATTGCAGCTGCCTGGGAGACACCTCTGACCACCGCATGAGGTGGCCCGAAGGCACCCCCCTGACGGCTGTACCCAGGTCACATGCCCCTCCTCTTCCCCTAGGTACGGCCCTGTAGAGTCTATATGAGAATACATGACTATCTATAATATAATCAGGGATGTGTCCGTCTGTCCGAAGCCTCTATAGACTGTGCACGCAATGCGCCTGCACAGTCTGGCCGGAGACAGAAGAACACATCAGATGTTACAGGTGACAGGGAGGAGGACGAGGATAAAGGATTGTAATGACGGAGATCACGTCATACTGCCATCTTCGGCACCATTAGGACACATACCTTGATGTCCGGCGAGGTTGGAGGAGTGTGGCGTTGTGGTTCATGCATGCGCAGGTGCGAACTCTGGCGCCACACTCCTCCAGCCTTGCCGGTGTTCGAGGATGCGCTGCAAGCGAGAGGGGAAAAGGCGAGTAGGAGTGTTGTTTTTTTTTTTGTATGGATGGAAGAACATCAGAGCAGGCAAGATGGGGGAACATATACCAGGATGGGGGATAAGGATGGGGAGGGAGCATATACCAGGATGGGGAGGGAGCATATACCAGGATGGGGGAGCATTTGGTTTTAGTAATGGGGTCTGGCCCGGCGCCGGTTCAGTCATTACTTTGAGTATACAGAGCAACCCCTGTAATCCTGGCCCTGACTGACAGCCGGTCTCAATGTAGAGTCAGTGTCAGTCAGGGCCGGGGGCTCGGTTGCAGAGGACGCTCTGTATACTCAGAGTGGTGACCGAACCGGCACTGCCCTCATGACTGAAACCGAATGCTGGCGAGTAGAATAAAGATCATTTTCTCCCCACTGCATTCAGCTACTGGGCAGTATAAAAACGCTGTTTACCTGAACGCAGGTTAATAGCGTTATTTCCGATGAAAGGAACCCTTTAATTTTGTAGCACATTACTTCAATGAAATGGTGCCGGAGTCAGTGCATGCGCTTACCACGCTATCCAGCGCCATTTTATTGAAGTGTTTATGAGAAATCGCAGACACAGTGTCTTAAAAAAAATGTCGCCAGAAATGTACCACTAAAAATGCTTGTGACCCGGGTGTAAAACGGGTTCAATAGCTAGTATAATATACTGTGATACAGACATTAGATGTTATACTATACACATTGTTATATCCCATCTGATGTCTGTACCACAGTATAATATACACTAATCTGTTTACTGGATGTGACATTTTGTACAGGGATATACACTGTACTGATCACACCCGCCTACAGGACCTCACATATCATATATGGATCAGTACAGTATGTGATGTCCTGCAGGTTCAGGGTTGATCAGTCAGTGCAGGATCCTCTATGCAATGTCTGTGGTCGCTCTGCTGGGGCTCAGTGGGATTTATTACAGGACTCTGAATTTTCCTGCAGATCTGGTGATGCTGGAGCCGATGACACAGAGTGACCTGATCTGCAGCAACGATGAAAGTCCTGCAATAACTTATACAGAGCCCTATCAGAGCGGCCGCTGAACTGACACTATGGAATCTTATGCAAACTCATCAGGAGGGGAGCAGCATCCTGCAGCCCCCTCCTCACTCCAGACATCCTCTCCAGACCTCATATTTACCGCCATTCACTGACCTGATCCACCAGCTCCTCTCCCGCAGGATAAAGAAGCTCCAGGCGCTGCTGTGTGATGTCAGTCCTGGAGACGCAGCACACAGCGCGCAGGGTGCGTGTCTGCCTCCCTGTGATGTGGCCGGCGTCTAAAAGGTACAGTGCGGTCCCCCTGCCAAACCTGCCCCTGCCTCTGCACAAAACATTATAATGAGGGCAATCTGGCCATGGGTCCCCCTGAAGCCTCGGGCCCCGGGCGGTAGCCCAAATTGCCCTCATTATAATCCGTATATACATCAGCCCCAGTGTATCCCATGTGATGTATATACATCGTTCCCAGCGTATCCCATCTGATGTATATACATCGGCCCCAGCGTATCCTATGTGATGTATATAGATCGCCCCCAGCACATCCCCTCAGAAGTATATACATCGGCCCCATTGTATCCTATGTAATGTATACATATCATCCCCAGTGTATCCTATGTAATGTATATGCATCGGCCCCAGATTATACTATCTGATGTAAACAGCATAATTAAGTGCTGTATTTAGTGTGGACCTGTGTATATAGCATGTAGTGAGGTGCTGTGTGTAATATATAGTGTAGATGTGATGTGAATATAATATGTGTGTATAGCATATAGTGTGGGCTGCACATTTTATATAAAAGGCACATCTCTACACTATATAGTATACACACAGCTCCATACCATGTTTTATAACCCAGTATATAGTGTGGAGCTCTGTATATGGTGTGGACTTCCCACTAAAAGTTATGTACTCAGGCACAGCACCACACTAAATAACTATATACACAGCTTCATAGTTCATACTATAATATATATACTATAATATTTACTACATGTATATACAATGGTCCCAGTGTTTGTGTGGGTATATATATATATATATATATATATATATATATATTTAGATGTTTGTAGCATATATTTTGGAGCTATGTATGCTGTGTATAATTCTCCCTATGGCCACGGCCCCACTATCAGTATTTGGTCAGTATTCGGTCAGTATTTTTTCTCAGGAGTTGGAGACAAAACCAGGAGTGGGTGATAAATCCAGAATTGGTGACTTGCTTCTATTATACCTTTTCTCTGATTGTTCCTCACCTGGTTTTGGCTCCCATTCCTAAGAAAAAATACTGACCAAATACTGATAGTGGGGCCGTGGCCTTACACACAGTATATGTAGGACATGAGAAGTGGTACTTTGCAGTGTACTGTATATATACAGAATAATACAGATACTGACAATTGCAACCAGCATGCAGACAGAAGTGGTACTGTGCAGTGTATACTGTATATACAGAATAATACAGATACTGCGGAAATAATACTGACCGAATACTGACCAAATACTGATAGTGAGGCTGTGGCCTAATTCTCAGTATCTGTATTATTCTGCATATTTACACTGCACAGTACCACTTCTCCTGCCCTGTATACTGGGTGTAATTCTCAGTATCTTTATTATTCTGTATATATACACTGCAGAGTACCACTTCTCCTGCCCTGTATACTGATGTAAATCTCAGTATCTGTATTATTCTGTGTATATAAATTGACTGCAATATTCTCAGTATCTGTATTAATCTGTATATATACACTGCACAGTACTACTTCTCCGGTCTTGTATACTGGTTTTAATTCTCAGTATCTGTATTATTCTGTGTATATACTGTATATAGACTGTATATACACTGCAGAGTACCACTTCTCCTGCCCTGTATACTGATGTAAATCTCAGTATCTGTATTATTCTGTGTATATAAATTGACTGCAATATTCTCAGTATCTGTATTAATCTGTATATATACACTGCACAGTACTACTTCTCCGGTCTTGTATACTGGTTTTAATTCTCAGTATCTGTATTATTCTGTGTATATACTGTATATAGACTGTATATACACTGCAGAGTACCACTTCTCCTGTCCTGTATACGGAGTGTAATTTTCAGTATTTGGATTATTCTGTATATATACACTGCACAGTACCACTTCTCCCGTCTTGTATACTGGTTTTAATTCTCAGTATCTGTATTATTCTGTGTATATACTGTATATAGACTGTATATAGACTGCA
Source organism: Phyllobates terribilis (assembly GCF_046119375.1). Taxonomy (NCBI): domain Eukaryota; kingdom Metazoa; phylum Chordata; class Amphibia; order Anura; family Dendrobatidae; genus Phyllobates; species Phyllobates terribilis. The sequence goes on along the minus strand of NW_027362822.1, from coordinate 2,707,864 downwards.
CAGTACCACTTCTCCTGTCCTGTATACGGAGTGTAATTTTCAGTATTTGGATTATTCTGTATACATATAGACTGCACAGTGCCATTTCCTCTGTCCTATTCTTGGAGAGACTGTATTACAGTTAGGTAGAGTCATGACCGTGTACTGCCAACACGGGTTCCATGGATCAACATGCCCCCACCTTCCAGCACTCACCTTCCCCCACCAAATAAAAACACTGCACCTGTATTTCTTTGGATAAATTTGGCCACAGCGGCCATTTTATTAACAAACAACATTAACATATTAACAGTGTTATAAAATAAATAAGAAGGGAGGGTTCTTGGAGTTAAAATTAGATCTGGCATAAATTAAACCGAACTCGAACCACCATATTACCCTCAGCCGTCCATCACCAGCTCAAGGGCACCAAAAGCTCCCAGGGTAAAACCCCGTCCAGAGCCCAAAACCAAATGCCAGATCACCCCGGTTAATCAAGGCACTGCCTGTGATTATCCAATATTCTTTCCACCGACACTTCTGTGCCAACTCCAAGAACCCCACCCCCCGCCACCAACGAACAGCCCTGACCACCTCAGGCTCATGAGCGCCCCAACACCGCAAAAGCCCTTTCGATCCCCTCCTGTATGGCCAATGCCCATAAATCAATGCCAATATCATTCAAATGTACGCCGTCCTTTTCCCAAAAATCTCCAACTCCCGCTTCCAGATCAAGATGCCGCACGCTTACTCCCCCGTTCCTGGTAACAAAAGCTGATATAGCTCTGTTCAACTTTATACGTGCCCTATTAATTCCCTTCAATGATCTGGTCTCCCTCCATTTTCCTCTGGGCACAATGTCAGACCACACTGTCAACACCTCAGGAAAAGATGTCCATAACCTTAACAGATCGATTCGAATGTCCCTCATCAATTCCCTGACCGGCCGAGCCCTCCAAATCATTTCCCCCCATATGCACCACCAAAATATCCGGCGCCCGATCCAAACGAGCTGCTTTATGGAATTCTGGCAGCACCCTTCTCCAAACCATCCCTCGAAAACCCAACCACCGAACCACCGCTTGCTCCCTGCTAAAAAAACAATTGCCTACCGTCCGGCCTCAAGTCCGCCCTCACCGCTCCCAATGGACGAAAGAGTGTCCTAGCATCCAAACTAACAACGGGACGCCACCAGCAACAAGACAACCAAAAGGTATTTGAATCTCAAAAGGCAAATTACCTAAGACCGCATACCTAATGCCTTACATAAGACAGGTAACGATCAGAACTCCACCTCCCAATACGTTTTATCACATCCTTGCCTAACCCCAAGCCATCCGCTTCTGATGCCGCACCAATTCTGAATGAATGTGACCCGTATACCTCAGGGCTAAGGCCCAGCTCAGCAATCCCCTTTTTAAACACCGCTATGAATTGAAAACGTGACAAAAAGTCTCCATTTTCATGACACAATAATGGGCCCTTCCACCCTGACCAAACCTGCCAATAAGCCAATAAACATCTCCTAGGACAAAGAAAAGATCCCATAACCTCACCCAATATTACTCGTTTACCTTTGCCCAATTGATCCGTCTTTTCCCCCCCTAATCCAAAATTCAATACCCCCATCTCGACCACTCATATCCAAACAAACCCCCAACCTTATTCCTGCTTGGTGCCACCAATTCACCTACTCTCAGCGCGCCAAAAAACGCCAATGAAAAAGCCAACCTAAATAGTGTGGCTTCAAAAACTGAACAACAAATCTTATCCAATACAAAACCCAAACGTTCCAAAATACTAAAGGTTACCGGTCTCCGTTTATCCAACTCTTTACCTCTTGTCCTAAAGCCCTTGAGAGCTTGCTTCACTAAAAAGGACTTCGTAACATCCTTCATCCCCTGCAATTTAAAACCAAACGCTAAACCTGCAACAAACTTCCCAACTTTTGAAACCGACCAACCGCTCTCCGCTGCCCTTCCCACGAGAAACAACACCGCCATCTCTCTATCTCCATCACTCTCCATCACACCCCACTGCATAATCCAACTTTGCCATACTCGCCACGATGCCTCGTATGATGCCCAGGTCTGCCTTGTGATGGACTCCTGTATTAACCGTCCCGCTCATCCATAACCAGCTGCCACAAACGCGAAGGGCATTCCCGTCCCACGTCCTCTGCCTCTGGAGCTAGCGTCCGAAAACGATCCCACTGAAAACGAGACAAGGCATCTGCTATGGAATTTTGTACACCTGGAACATGTACCGCTGTAATCCAAGCGTTCAGCTTAAGACAACAAAGTACTAGTTCCCTCAGCAGCCTAATCACAGGCGGAGACGAGGCCGACAAACTGTTAATGATAGACACCACTCCCATGTTATCGCAGTGAAACCGAATTCTCCTGTTGGCGAAACACTCTCCCCAAATAGTAACCGCAACAACAATAGGAAACAATTCCAAAAATGCCAAGTTCCTCGTAAGACTCCTCTCTTTCCACACCTTCGGCCACTCGCCAACGCTCCACCGCCCTTTCCAGTAGGCCCCGTAACCAGCACCTCCTGCCGCATCCGTAAATATCTCACAATCAAAACTGTTCAAGAACTCCTGCTGGATTACTGACCTGCCTTTATAACTTTCCAAAACAATTTCCAAACTTTTAGATCCTCCTTGTGGTCCTTATTAAGGCGAATGAAATTATGCGGCGCGCGCACTCCTGCTGTCGCTCCTGACAATCTGCTACAAAATATTCTGCCCATTGGCATAATCCTGCAAGCAAAATTCAAACGCCCTACCAGCGACTGTAGCTCCCTCAGGGTAACCTTGCGCAACTTCCTGATCCTATCAACCTCCTGCTTAAGCAAACTCAATTTATCATCCGGTAACCGACACTCCATTCTTTCGGTATCAATTACAATGCCCAAAAAACTTAAAATGGTGCCAGGTCCTTCCGTTTTTTCTTCTGCTAACGGCACGCCAAAATGCTCCGCTACCCACACCATAGTACCTAACAAATTCCTACACAACAACGATTGCGGGGGGCCTATAAACAAGAAGTCATCCAAATAATGAATGACTGACTTAACAGAAGCCAGGCCCTTCACTACCCATTCCAAAAAGGAGCTAAACGTTTCAAACAAAGAACACGAAATCGCACAACCCATTGGCAAACACCTATCCACATAGTACTCCCCTTCCCAAAAAGAACCTAACAACGGGATGCTATCCGGGTGAACTGGCAACAACCTAAAGGCTGACTCGATATCAGTCTTAGCTAGCAACGAGCCTGGCCCGTATCTCCGTACCCAATGCACCGCCGCGTCGAATGATGTATATTCAACCGAATACAACTCCTGCGCAATACCATCATTAACCGAAAGCCCCTTCGGGTACGACAAATGCTGAATTAAACTAAACTTATTCAGCTCTTTCTTGGGCACAACCCCCAACGGCAAGATAATCACCTTGCTAATAGGCAATTCCTGAAACGGTCCAGCCATCCTGCCCAATTCCACCTCCTTAGCCAACTTCACACTAACCACTTCCGGATGAAGGGAAGCCAACGTCAAATTTTTAACTGAAAAAGGGGACCTCATGATCAGGAGGAGGGATTCTAAACCCTTCCAAAAAAAAAAAAAAAAAAACATCCGCAATGACCTTAGCCTTCAACTGATCCGGATATCTACTTAGAAAGGGGGCCATCGCGTGAACCCTCACCAGAGTCACCCCTTTGACCGGTACCCACTGTCGGCTTTCCCTTACCCTTTTAAAGCATTTTGATGCTCCGTGCGAACTTCCGTTACAATGGGAGCACACATGTTTAAATTTACAGGAGGTCCCGAACTTGCATTGGCCGTCATTAAATTGCCAGCAAGTTCCCGCTTCCTTTTTTTGTGCTGTGTGCCCCTTGACTACTTCCCCCGTGTCCTGCTGACTGATTCCCGCTACTGTTGCTCCCGTGAAAGGACTGCCCATACCTCAGTGGGGCCATAACCTTCAACCACAACCCAATGTCCTTTTGATCCCATCTCATCTCCGGGCGGACAGCTTTCCTCTGCCTAAATTGCTCGTCATATCGTAACCACACCTGACCCCCATAAGTACAATGAGCCTCCCCAATAGAATCAAGGTAGCAAAATAAACCTGAGCAATTATCCGGAGCTTTTTCCCCAATAACGCTAGCCAATATTGCAAAAGCCTGTAACCAATTAACAAACGTCTGAGGAATCAACCTCCACCTACGTTTCTCTTCTTCCTCTTTTTTACTATCGTCCTTTTTACCCTTATCCAGATTAAACTTTTCCAGCGGAAGAAGGGAAAAAATTTCAACTTAGTCATCCCGCCAAACTTTTCCTTTACCTCTCTTTTTTTTTTTTTTTTTTTAAGTGTGCCCCCCAACAGCCCCTCAAAGCACACATATACCTCCCCTTTTGCCCTATCATCCAGCTTTACGGTATCCGCTTTGTCCTTCTCTGTCTGTACGCAAACCGATGCCCCAGAAGGTGTCCCGGCTGCATTCACCGCCGACCTGGCCGACTCGCTCCCCACCTGCGACAACACCGGTTGACTAGGTACCCACGCCGCCGCAGGTAACAAACCTCCTTGATTAACTCCACCACCGTCTATTCTAGCCAAAATTTGCGACATGCTAAACAAAATGTCCCTAAGACCCACTACATCTGACCCACGACCTCCCCTAGTATTTTCCCCGCTGGGCCCAGCCAACTGCCTATCACCTCCCCCATCCACTAATGACCCAGCGGGCGACAAACAATACATGGACGCATGCTCACCAAGCTGCGCAGGTGCTGTGTCCCTGCCAGCCGAACGTCCCGAGTCCTGATGAATCCTGGATTCGCTTTGATCCTCACCACACTCCGATTCGCCAGACTCCTGCTGCTGCTCAAGGCCCGCGCCCCTGGCCTCCTCGTCACCAGGGGGGACCTGAGCGCGTGCCGATGTCCCCGCCGATCGTCCCCCGTCAGTCCCGGCTCCGGTCCTCCCCGCCATCCGTGGCACTCCGCGACTTCCAGACCCGGACTCCCTAGCCCAATCCGTGGTGGTCCGTGGGTGACTGCCAGGTAGCCCCATGCTGCTTCCCGCCGCTCCACCGCCCTGGATGTGCCGACTCGAGCCTGGCAGCAGGTCCTCGAATTACTGCTGCCTGCCCGTGCACCTGCGCTGCTGTATCCCTCGGCTGAGGTTTCTGGCAGGCACCCCGACTGGTACATCGCCAGGTGCACCTGCCGTGCTGGTGGTCCCTCTGGTCCCCTCATCCGCTCTGGCACTCCGTTTTCTTATGGGCAAGCGGCGTCGTGAATCGCCGATTCCTGCTGCGGGGGGTGTGTCCATGCGCCCACCGTTCACTTCCTGAACGCCCCTGTCACATGACGCCGGGGCCGGAAGTGACGTAGGCCGCACTTCCGGTGAAGCCCCGCCCCCCGGATGATGACGCGGCTGCAGCGCGGCCCGGGCTCTGGTATTGCGGCGCGCCGCCGGAGCAGGCCGCACTACAGCTGAGCGGGGCACTTCAGTCGCGGACCGCGACCCGATGCCGGAGGAGCCCGCAGGCAGGCTGGGCGGATTCCTGCCACAGCAGGCGCCCTGGCGGAGGGTTCCGCCAGCATGCTCACCGGACGCAGGGTCCCATGAGGGGCTCCGTAGCCTGCGCCTGCTGCCCGTACTAACCATCTCCGGGGAAAGCCTCTCGGGGGGGGGGCTGCGTCCTCCTGCCGCTTCTTCCGGATCCCAATGGAGAATCTTCTGCTCCGGCATTCCCCAGCAATCCAGACAGCTGGGACTCAAGCCACCCTCCACGCCTGGATCTGGCAGCCTCCCTCAGCTTGGTGATCAGGGAATCAACGGTTTCCATAAGATTGGTAAGTGTACTCAAACAATGGGAAAGTTGTAGTTTTTTTTTTTTTTTTTGAGTTCTGCAACTTTCCCCGCTGACTTCCTTCCTGGACTGACCGTTTTCCCGCACTTTTCCTTATTATATCTCCCCAGCCCCTTCCAATGCCCGCCCCTCCAGGCTTATAACCAATCCAGATATTTTGATTAAAATTACACCCTCCTGGCACATCCCGGTCATGTGGGGCTTCCTTCTAGTTACACTTGCTTCCAGCCCCCTTCTTTATTGGTTTATAATTTTCTACATTCCTATGGGCAAATAAAAATACATTTTGAAATCCTGTTTAAATGGGTTATCCCAAGTTTGGAAGTTATCCCCCTTCTTATAGATAGGGGATGACTTTCTGATCACTGCGGACCTAACCACTGGGACCACCATGATCCAGAGAAACGGAACTGTGAAAAGATAAATGGAGCTGTGGTTGATGATGCGCACTGCTGCGCCATTCACGTGGGGCTCTTCAAATAACTCCTTTAAGAGAGTGCTGAGGGGCATGACCAAGAAAAGTAACACATAGGTGCGCTTGTACACATCTGTAGATGGACAAAGACAGCGGTGCACACAGCGCGCAGCGCAAAGTTTACCCTTATGTACAGCACCATACATAAAATGGCACTATATAAAATAGAGCAGGGGTGGGAGATTAATTTTCCCAAGGGGCCACATGGAGACTATGATTGTTGTGGAGACCAAACCAATAGGCTGAAATTAATTCTGCTCAATGTTAATATTAACATATTAATTATAATTATTTTTTATAATATAATATTTAATAATAATAAATAATAATAACTTAATATTGAGCACAATTAAGTATGCTGACATCCCCCTATATACAGTATGAGCCCTCCCACATCACCCCCTACATACAGTATGAGCCACCACATAGCTCCCTACATACAGTAAGAGCCCCACATAGCTCCTTATATACAGTGTGAGCCCCCAGATAGCGCCTTAGATACAGTATGAGCCTCCATATAGCCTCCTATATATAGTATGAGCCTCCATATAGCCTCCCATATACAGTATGAGCCCCCATATAGCTCTCTAGATACAGTATGAACCCTCGCATAGCTCCCTAGATACAGTAGATACAGTATGAACCCTCGCATAGCTCCCAGGATACAGTAGATACAGTATGAACCCTCGCATAGCTCCCTAGACACAGTAGATACAGTATGAACCCTCACATAGATCCCTAGACACAGTAGATACAGTATGAACCCTCGCATAGCTCCCAGGATACAGTAGATACAGTATGAACCCTCGCATAGCTCCCTAGACACAGTAGATACAGTATGAACCCTCGCATAGCTCCCTAGATACAGTAGATACAGTATGAGCCCCCGCATAGCTCCATAGATACAGTATGAGCCCCGTGCATAGCTCCCAAGATACAGTATGAGACCCCGCATAGACTCCTAGATACAGTATGAGACCCCGCATAGCCTCCTAGATACAGTATGAGCCCCGTGCATAGCTCCCAAGATACAGTATGAGCCCCCGCATAGACTCCTAGATACAGTATGACACCCCGCATAGCCTCCTAGATACAGTATGAGACCCCACATAGCCTCCTAGATACAGTATGAGACCCCGCATAGCCTCCTAGATACAGTATGAGACCCCACATAGCCTCCTAGATACAGTATGAGCCCCGTGCATAGCTCCCAAGATACAGTATGAGACCCCACATAGCCTCCTAGATACAGTATGAGCCCCTGCATATCTCCCAAGATACAGTATGAGACCCCACATAGCCTCCTAGATACAGTATGAGACCCCACATAGCCTCCTAGATACAGTATGAGACCCCCACATAGCCTCCTAGATACAGTACGAGACCCCACATAGCCTCCTAGATACAGTATGAGCCCCTGCATAGCCTCCTAGATACAGTATGAGCCCCCACATAGCCTCCTAGATACAGTATGAGACCCCCACATAGCCTCCTAGATACAGTATGAGGCCCCACATAGCCTCCTAGATACAGTATGAGCCCCTGCATAGCCTCCTAGATACAGTATGAGACCCCCACATAGCCTCCTAGATACAGTATGAGACCCCACATAGCCTCCTAGATACAGTATGAGCCCCTGCATAGCCTCCAAGATACAGTATGAGCCCCCGCATAGACTCCTAGATACAGTATGACACCCCACATAGCCTCCTAGATACAGTATGAGACCCCCACATAGCCTCCTAGATACAGTATGAGACCCCACATAGCCTCCTAGATACAGTATGAGCCCCTGCATAGCCTCCAAGATACAGTATGAGCCCCCGCATAGACTCCTAGATACAGTATGACACCCCACATAGCCTCCTAGATACAGTATGAGGCCCCACATAGCCTCCTAGATACAGTATGAGCCCCTGCATAGCCTCCTAGATACAGTATGAGACCCCCACATAGCCTCCTAGATACAGTATGAGACCCCACATAGCCTCCTAGATACAGTATGAGCCCCTGCATAGCCTCCAAGATACAGTATGAGCCCCCGCATAGACTCCTAGATACAGTATGACACCCCGCATAGCCTCCTAGATACAGTATGAGCCCCTGCATAGCTTTTTGGTATTAATCTAAATTGAATACATTTTTAATTTTTAAATGGATAAATTTGTTAGCTAGATATTACTAATCCTCAGATATACATCTGTTTTTTGTACACTGGTCCACACGCACATGTAGACACACACACTCACTCACAAACACAGGCAGTCATGCAAAAACACACACGCAGTCACACACATACACACACATACGCAGTCACACACATACACACACATGCAGTCACGCACATACACACACATGCAGTCACACACATACACACACACGCAGTCACGCACATACACACACATGCAGTCACACACATACACACACACATGCAGTCACACACATACACACACATGCAGTCACACACATACACACACACGCAGTCACACACATACACACACACGCAGTCACGCACATACACACACATGCAGTCACACACATACACACACACGCAGTCACACACATACACACACACGCAGTCACATACATACACACACATGCAGTCACACACATACACACACATGCAGTCACGCACATACACACACATGCAGTCACGCACATACACACACAGGCAGTCACACACATACACACACATGCAGTCACACACATACACACACACGCAGTCACACACATACACACACACATGCAGTCACACACATACACACATGCAGTCACACACATACACACACACGCAGTCACGCACATACACACATGCAGTCACACACATACACACACGCGCAGTCATGCACATACACACACATGCAGTCACGCACATACACACACAGGCAGTCACACACATACACACATGCAGTCACACACATACACACACACGCAGTCACGCACATACACACATGCAGTCACACACATACACACACGCGCAGTCACGCACATACACACACATGCAGTCACGCACATACACACACATGCAGTCACGCACATACACACACAGGCAGTCACACACATACACACACACATGCAGTCACACACATACACACATGCAGTCACACACATACACACACACGCAGTCACGCACATACACACATGCAGTCACACACATACACACACGCGCAGTCATGCACATACACACACATGCAGTCACGCACATACACACACATACGCAGTCACGCACATACACACACATGCAGTCACGCACATACATACACATGCAGTCACACATATACACACATGCAGTCACACACATACACACACGCGCAGTCATGCACATACACACACATACGCAGTCACGCACATACACACACATACGCAGTCACGCACATACGCATGCAGTCTTGCAAATACACAAACATGCAGTCAACACTCAGTCACGCACACACGTAGTCTTGTACACACATGCAGTCTTTTACACAAGCAGTCACACACACGCAGTCACATACACTCACGCGGTCATGCACACAGTCAGACACCAGCAGGCATGCGCACACATGGTCATACACACACGGTCATGCACATGCAGTCACGCATATACGCACACGGAGTCACGTATACACATGCAGACTTGCACATATACGGGTCGCAGAAACATATACAGACATATACAAAGACACATACAGACATAAACATATTTGAAGACATACAGAAAAATACATGTAAACAGACATATCACATATTACAACTGTGCTGGTCTCAGAGATGGTCTTCAATGTCCAAGGGCTACTAAATGGATTTGATGCTTACATTCATGTGATAATTTACCCCATACTGTAAATCATACTAATATTAGTGGTTTCCCTGGGAAGAAGCTAAACCACCCTAGCCACCGGTCTGAGGGTCCTTGGGATACTACAATTTAGGGTAAGCGGTCATAGGCCCTTTGGTCCATTATTCTGATACTTATACATTTGCTGATGGTGGCCCTGGGAGTTGGTATTTTAGTGGCACACTTAGTGCTTATACTCTCACCACTTGCCCTATATAGATTACCTGGGTCAACCTGTTACCACTAGCCTAAAACACCCCGCTTTTCCCAGCCTATACCTTGCATAGAGCTATATATAATCTCTGATTGGTTTTCCCCTGGGGGGTTTCCTTACACTTACCCCTATGCACACTGTTTTTGTCTTTATTGTCTATTTGCTATTATGTATACATCTGTATTTAATAAAGATTTTGTCATATTTTTGCATAAGAAACTCCTAGTTTCTCTGTTTTTTTCCAAATGATACTAATATTAGTGGTTTCCCTAGGAGCATCAGGACCTAAGATGTTATTATACAGATGAGGGAACACTGCGAAAAATGTAATAATCTATAGTAAGGGGTATATTGGGCCTCATTTACCACAAAAATGTCCTTGTTACCCATCCCAAGAAGTCAGAGCTCAGTGTAATGAGTACAATGCCGCACGTTACTAAATCATTGTGACGTCTATAAACATGGACCAGTGCATCCTACTGTAAACTCTAGACATATTAGCTGTCATCCAAAGAGCACCATGACCTAAAGAATCATGGGAATCTTGGGGTGATGGCTGATAAATCTGCTTTTTAAAAATAAAATAAAAAAAATAAAAAAATTGAGGTTTTATTACTATTGATAACAAAGCCAATTTTAATATTAGACAGTATTTCTGAATAAGGCCTAATGTTACCCCTACTATTGTTAAAATATTAGCTGTCACCCCAAAGCCAAAACCAGGTGAGGAACAATCAGAAAAAAGGTATAATAGAAACAAGTCACCAACTCTTCATTTATCACCCACTCCTGGTCTTGGCTCCCACTCCTGAGAAAAAATACTGACCAAATACTGACCAAATACTGATAGTGGGGCCGTGGCCTAAGAGCTAAAGTCGGTCTCAGGGGTAGGTAAGCCTTTTTATCATGCTCTCCCACTGCTAACTTATAAAGGACGCAGAAAAGTGTTTGCCGACATATGATGTAATAGCTCCTCCAATGTCAGGTCTCTATGTATGGAGCAGGTTCAGGAGCTGAGCCCGCATCATACTGGGCAGATGCCTGTACACATAACACCGACAATGAATGGGGTATAGCTACACATCCAGGAAAAAAAATACATGTGTATAATCATTAAGGTCCACTGGACCACAATTCAAGTATGAAATGACCAACAACAATCCAGTAAGGATTAAATAATACAGCAGACATAATGGAGTAAATTCTTTATTTGGATAAATCAGTGATCAGACATAGAAAAATACGTTAAAAAACATGTAATTGACAACTATACATTAAAACACACGTGGGGTGTAGAGACACAGCCTATGTATTGAATAGTGGTTCTCCCTAGGACGCACATATATTGGATTTCATCCAGTAAATACATGAATACAAGTAAATGAACACCATCGATATATTAAATACATAAAGTGCATGTGCAGATATATATATGTATATACCAGAATAACATCAAAGAGAAAAACAGTGCATCTAATATAATAAATAGGAAAAATCTCATATAATTCTTGTGACACATAACTTGAATATATGGCCGTAATAATGTACATAGTGCAAAAGTCATTGGCCAACATAAGAATAAATATCAGGATATAATGAAGAAATAAAGATGGGATTAGCCAAATCCAGAGGCAGTATGGCATGAGCGGGGTAGGGCTGTGTGACCTCCACCCACAGGCGTTCTGCTCGCGGTTCTACAGGGAGATGCCTGTACACAGCCGGCATCTGTAACCGCAGCCATCAGAGATTGTTCTGATCGCTGCTGTTACACTGATCACTGGCTGCGGATGGGTTATCATGGCAGCTGACTATGAGAACTACTAGGATGAGTGTAAAATAAATGTTCCTGTGCGGAGATAATCTTATAAATGTGCCCCTGCTGTGTACTGTGTAATGGCCGTGTCTGACCGTGCTGGACAATGGTCTGATCATACCACAGCTCCTGGGCAGGAGGAAGCAAAAGAGGATACAGACAGGATCACAAAGGATTATTTCTTTCAGGAAAAATATTGCTTAAAAACAGACAGCAAAATGTTTTACCTCACAAAATGAATCAGCTGTGATCCCGTGTTGTAATGTCTGTATACTCTTTTGTGTCCTCCCCTGCCCAGGAGCTGTGGTATGATCAGACCATGGCCCTGTAAGGTCAGACACATCCATTACACAGTACAAACCAGGGGCACATTTATAAGATTATCTCAGCACAGGAACATTTTTTAACACATCCAATTGTAGAACTTATTTTTACTCCAAGATCTATTAGTTAAAATGTACTTTGTTTGTGGGAAAACCCTTTAAATTCCATAAGAGGACTGAAAAAATAAAGTAAACATATATAAAAAAGTGTTAAAAATATAAACCAAATAAAAACTTATAATAATTTGAATCAACCCTTTTCCTTTATTAAGTATAAAAAAAAATAATTATATTATTATCAAAATATTCAATTAAGTGTGTTTTTGGCCGACACACTTTCCTAACAAAAGGCAATAAAATGTGATCAAAACATCTCCCCACCTCACAAAAAAAGAATAAAACATTTGCAGGTCTTAGAAAATGGACGCACAAACCCAATGGTTTTTATTTACAAATGTTCACATTTTTTTCATCACTTAAATTTAAAAAAAAAAATAGACAAGTTTGGGGTCTTAGTAAATGTTCAGACCTGGAGATTCATTTTACCCAGTCATTTTTATTGCACGATGAATACCACATGAACAAAAGAAAAAAATCAATGGTGGAGTTGCTTTTTTTCTTCTTTCTTTTTTTCACCATTTCAATGAATTTGGAATTTGAAATTACAACTCATCCTGCAAAACGCAATCCCTCATACGCTATGGTGATGGGAAAGCAAAAAAGATATGGCTCTTGGAAGAAGGGGAGGGAAAAAAGTAAAGTGTAAAGATGAGAATTGTCAGTGTTGGGAAGGGGCTTAAGTAATGGATATCTTACCTTGGTCTGGAATGCGAAGTCTGCGCGGACAAGGAAGGGGCTCCCAGATGCCAGCTGTAAAACCCGTCGCTCCACCATCCCAGAAGCATCACCGGAAGCAAGCAGGGCTCTTTTGCTGATGATCTTAGTAGCAAAATATTTGCGGGTAGATGTATCCTCCGCCAGCACGACCATGCCAAAACTTCCCCGGCCGAGCACATGATGGAACAGTAATCTCCTTTTGAAGTTATCAGACACTGTGGCTTCACTGCTATCCTCTTCTTTCTTCAGATCCATGGCTTTCTGTCCTGTTGAAATCCTTCGTCGTTTTATACCCTGGATCTCCTTTGAAGATGTCTTTTCATCTCCCAATGAGCTGAAGATGGCTCCTCGCTTCTTGGCTCCCATCTTCAGATGTGCCTTCATCTCTTCCTCTCCATCTTTCTTCTGGACAGGTTGTTTTGTCGTCTTGACTGAAGACTTCCTCTCATCATCAGATGTGTCATAGGTAGGTCTTCGTCTGTTCACTCCTTCTCTCCTAAATTTCGCTTGCATTTTGTCGCTCTGCTCAGCAGACATCTCCTCAACTGTCGCCAGTCACCTCCAACTGTCACTCACTGCCGATCAAATGTAAGCATCTCAGCTAGCGCACAGCAATCCACTGGTCATGTGATCAGCAACTGACCAGTGACATTTATAAGATGCATAGCCTTTCACTGAGATTTAATACATGGGTATTTAAAATTATGCCAGGTGATCTGTGGAGTACAAGGTGCAGCTGTTACTAATATTAGTAAATCTGCACCAAGTGCCCAATTTGACTGATGTTTGTTAATATAGATATGAGATATATATACCTATACATATACAAACTATATATACATACAGTGTATATATATATATATATATATATATATATATGACGCGCCCCTGGGCCTGTGTCGCGCTGCGTTGCGCACGCGGGAGCTTACCCGGAGCCGGATCTCTTGAGGGTTGTAGTCTCGTGGCGGTGATCCGGTCCGTGCCCAGGGAGTCAGACTAAGTGGCGCTGTATCAGCGGTAGATGATGGACGACTACGCCACCCGTTGAATGCAGCGAAGGAGCTGCCGCTGCAGGGCAGACCGCTGAGGCCGGTGGTAGGATTGTGCAGCGTGATAGTATAACCCCCAACGGGAGGGGTATGGCCTCAGGGCAGCCGACGTGGATGATGGGGGTAGCAGGAACCACTCAGAGATGATGCGGTGTAGTTCAGGGTCTTTACTGGTGACAAAGATAGACCCTCCCGGAGTACTGGCTAGCGGTTGGGGCCTGGTCAGTCCTTGAGCAGATGGGATCTCCCCTGGCCAGGCGGAGTTGTAGGCCTCCCAAACTAACGATACTCTTCTGGCTACCTTGCTAGAAGCGAGTATAAGTAGCCCACGTCCCTGAGTGTACCGTGTGGTGCTCACCCGTATGGCCGGTGACTCGGGGCCTTCTAGTAGCTTCCGCTCCTCAGGGGCTGGCAGCTGCAGAGCTCCTGTTGTTTCTTCCTATGCTGCTTCTCTTCTCTACTTCTGGCATGGCCCAGGAGCTGGGCCCAGCCGGAGCCACAGCTCCCTGTCGGCCCTCCTGGCTGAACTCTCCCTCTCAACTCTCTAACCCTGCCTCAGCCCCAGGTTTATACAGGGGAAGTTCTTCCCCTCCCAGGACTGGGCAGGAGGTGTGGCATGCATAGGATTCCTGACCAAGAGACCTCCCACCTGCTCTCAGACGTAATATCTCTATCACTGTGGCAACCAGACCCCTGGGGTGTCACATATATATATATATATATATATATATATATATATATATATATATATATATATACAGTTAAAACCAGAAGTTTACACACACTATATATAAAGACACATCTGCATGTTTTTCTCAATATCTGACATGAAATCAGAATAAACCTTTCCTGTTTTAGGTCAATTAGGATTACCATAATTTTTAATATTTGCCAAATGCCAGAATAATGGGAGAGAAAGAATGTTTTAAAGCATTTTTTATTACTTACTGCAAAGTCAAAAGTTTACATACACTAAGATTACTATGCCTTTAAACAATTCTGGACTGCCCATATGATGATGTCATGTGTTTGGAAGCTTTTTTTGGCAACATCTGAGTTAATTAGAGACACATCTGTGGATGTATTTTAATGCACACCTGAAACACACTGCTTTATTGTGTAGCATCATGGGAAAGTCTAAAGAAATCAGCCAAGATATCAGAAAGAGAATTTTGGACTTGCATATGTCTGGCTTATCCTTGGGTACATTTTCAGGATACCTGAAGGTGCCTCGTTCATCTGTACAAACAATTATACGCAAGTACAAACAAGATGGGAATGTCCAGTCATCATACCGCTCAGGAAGGAGACGGGTTCTGTGTCCCAGAGATGAACGTGCTTTGGTCCGACATGTGCATATCAACCCAAGGACAAAAGCAAAAGATCTTGTGAAGATGATGGTGGAAGCTGGTAAGATTGTGTCAATATCCACAGTGAAACGAGTACTGTATCAACATGGGTTAAAAGGCAACTCTGCCAGGATGAAGCCATTACTCCAAAAGAAAGATAAAAAAACAGATTAATGTTTGCAAATGCACACAGGAACAAATACCTTAATTTTTGGCGATTTGTCCTGTGGTCTGATGAAGCTAAAATTTTACTTTTTTGAGGATAATGACCATCGTTACTTTTGGAGGAAAAAGGGAGAAGCTTGGAAGCCTAAGAACACCATCCCAACTGTGAAACACAGGGGTAGCAGCATCATGTTGTGGGATTGTTTTGCTGCAGGAGGGACTGGTGCACGTCACAAAATAGATGGCATCATGAGAAAAGAAGATTATGTGGCAATACTGAAGCAACATCTCAAGACATCAGCCAGAAAGTTAAAGCTTGGGCGGAAATGGGTCTTCCTAATGGACAATGACCCAAAGCATACTGCCAAAATGGTAACAAAGTGGCTTAAGGATAATAAAGTCAATGTTTTGGAGTGGCCATCACAAAGCCCTGATCTCAATCCTATTGAAAATGCAGGTGTGAGCAAGGCGACCTACAAACCTGGATCAGTTACACCAGTTTTGTCCGGAGGAATGGGCCCAAATTCCGACCAACTATTGTGAGAAGCTTGTGGAAGGATATCCCGAACGTTTGACACAAGTCATTGAGTTTAAGGGTAATGGTACCAAATACTAATGACATGTATGTAAGCTTTTGACTTTGCAGTAAGTAATAAAAATGCCTTAAAACATTCTATCTCTCTCTTTCATTATTCTGGTGTTTTGCAAGTAAACTTCTGGTTTCAACTGTATATACAGTACAGACCAAAAGTTTGGACACACCTTCTCATTTAAAGATTTTTCTGTATTTTCATGACTTTGAAAATTGTACATTCACACTGAAGGCATCAAAACTATGAATTAACACATGTGGAATTATATACTTAACAAAAAAGTGTGAAACAGCTGAAAATATGTCTTATATTCTAGGTTCTTCAAAGTAGCCACCTTTTGCTTTGATGACTGCTTTGCACACTCTTGGCATTCTCTTGATGAGCTTCAAGAGGTAGTCACCGGAAATGGTTCTCACTTCACAGGTGTGCCCTGTTAGGTTTAATAAGTGGGATTTCTTGCCTTATAAATGGGGTTGGGACCATCAGTTGTGTTGTGCAGAAGTCAGGTGGATACACAGCTGATAGTCCTACTGAATAGACTGTTAGAATTTGTATTATGGCAATAAAAAAGCAGCTGAGTAAAGAAAAACGAGTGTCCATCATTACTTTAAGAAATGAAGGTCAGTCAGTCCGAAAAATTGGGCAAACTTTGAAAGTGTCCAGAAAAGTGCAGTTGCAAAAACCATCAAGCGCTACAAAGAAACTGGCTCACATGAGGACCGCCCCAGGAAAGGAAGACCAAGAGTCACCTCTGCTTCTGAGGATAAGTTTATGCGAGTCACCAGCCTTAGAAATTGCAGGTTAACAGCAGCTCAGATTAGAGACCAGGTCAATGCCACACAGAGTTCTAGCAGCAGACACATCTCTACAACAACTGTTAAGAGGAGACTTTGTGCAGCAGGCCTTCATGGTAAAATAGCTGCTAGGAAACAACTGCTAAGGACAGGCAACAAGCAGAAGAGACTTGTTTGGACTAAAGAACACAAGGAATATACATTAGACCAGTGGAAATCTGTGCTTTGGTCTGATGAGTCCAAATTTGAGATCTTTGGTTCCAGCCACCGTGTCTTTGCGCGTCGCAGAAAAGGTGAACGGATGGACTCTACATGCCTGGTTCCCACCGTGAAGCATGGAGGAGGAGGTGTGATGGTGTGGGGGGGCTTTGCTGGTGACACTGTTGGGGATTTATTCAAAATTGAAGGCATACTGAACCAGCATGGCTACCACAGCATCTTGCAGCGGCATGCTATTCTATCCGATTTGCGTTTAGTTGGATCATCATTTATTTTTCAACAGGATAATGACCCTAAAAACACCTCCAGGCTGTGTAAGGGCTATTTGACCAAGAAGGAGAGTGATGGGGTGCTGCGCCAGATGACCTGGCCTCCACAGTCACCAGACCTGAACCCAATCGAGATGGTTTGGGGTGAGCTGGACCGCAGAGTGAAGGCAAAAGGGCCAACAAGTGCTAAGCATCTCTGGGAACTCCTTCAAGATTGTTGGAAGACCATTTCCGGTGACTACCTCTTGACGCTCATCAAGAGAATGCCAAGAGTGTGCAAAGCAGTCATCAAAGCAAAAGGTGGCTACTTTGAAGAACCTAGACTATAAGACATATTTTCAGTTGTTTCACACTTTTTTGTTAAGTATATAATTCCACATGTGTTAATTCATAGTTTTGATGCCTTCAGTGTGAATGTACAATTTTCAAAGTCATGAAAATACAGAAAAATCTTTAAATGAGAAGGTGTGTCAAACTTTTGGTCTGTACTGTACATATATATATATAATATAGATACGTTTGTTCTAATTTTTTTTTCTTAAGGGGAATCTGTCACCCAGATTTTGCTACTTCATCTGAGAGCAGCACGATGTAGAGGCAGAGACCCTAATTCTGGTTATGTACAGGTGCATCTCACAAAATTAGAATATCATCAAAAGTTAATTTATTTCAGTTCTTCAATACAAAAAGTGAAACTCATATATTATATAGAGTCATTACACACAGAGTGATCTATTTCAAGTATTTATTTCTGTTAATGTTGATGATTATGGCTTACAGCCAATGAAAACACAAAACTCATTATCTCAGTAAATTAGAATACTTTATAACAACAGATTGAAAAATGATTTTAAAATTCGAAATGTTCAGTAAATGCCCTCAATACTTGGTCGGGGCTCCTTTTGCATCAATTACTGCATCAATGCGGCAATGTGGCATGGAGGCGATCAGCCTGTGACACTGCTGAGGGGTTATGGAAGCCCAGGTGGCTTTGATAGAAGCCTTCAGCTCATCTGCATTGTTGTGTCTGGGGTCTCTCATCTTCCTCTTGACAATACCCCATAGATTCTCTATAATAGATTCTCTATGGGATTAGGTCAGGCGAGTTTGCTGCCAATCAAGCACAGTGATACTGTTGTGTGTAAACCAGGTATTGGTACTTCTGGCAGTGTGGACAGGGGCCAAGTCCTGCTGGAGAATGACATTTCCATCTCCAAAAAGCAGAGGGAAGTATGAAGTGCTGTAAAATGTCCTGGTAGACGGCTGCGCTGAGTTTGGTCTTGATAAAACACAGTGGACCTACACCAGCAGATGACACGGCTCCCCAAACCATCACTGATTGTGGAAACTTCACACTAGACCTCCAGCAGCTTGGATTATGTGCCTCTCCACTCAGGGCCGGCTCCAGGTTTTCATGGGCCCCGGGCGAAAGAGTCTCAGTGGGCCCCTTTAGCACATACCACAATTCATGATTCATGATGCACAGATGCGGCAGAGAAATATAGGTATAGTACAATGCCAAAGATTTCACTCACTTCTTATATGAGTGATATCTATCGTAAATTCTACAATATCTCAGAAAATGGTGAATCCTCGCAGCGCACAGTGCAGAGCGGACAGTATAGTCCTCCATACAGTATTATGGGCCCCATATAATGCTTCATACGGGATACTGGCCCCCATATAATGCTCCATACAGTATACTGGCCCCCATAAAATGCTTCATGCAGGCTGGGCCCCATGTATTGCTCCATCCTGTATGGGCCCTATCCTGTATGGGCTTCATATAATGCTCCATCCTGTATGAGCCCCATATAAAGCTCCATCCTGTATGGGCCCCATATAATGCTCCATCCTGTATGGGCCCCACATAATGCTCCATTCTGTATGGGCCCCATATAATTCTCCATCCTGTATGGGCTCCATATATGCTCCATCCTGTATGGGCTCCATATAATGCTCCATCCTGTATGGGCCCCATACAGTATAATGCTCCATCCTGTATGGGCCATATATATTGCTCCATCCTGTATGGGCCCCAGAGATTGCCCCATCCTGTATGGGCCCCATATATTGCTCCATTCTGTATGGGCTCCATCCTGTATGGGTCCCATAGATTGCTGCATTCTGTATGGGCTCCATCCAGTATGGGCTCCATCCTGTATGGGCCCCATATAATGCCCCATGCCTCCATATATAAAAAAAATAAAAAAATCAAATACTCACTTCACCTCTCCTGCTGCCGCTGCTCCGGACTCCTCAGCGTCGCTGGTGTCTTCCCGCTGTCTGCACTGTGACTGCTCAGCACAGGGCGCGCTGGAAAGACGTCATCGCGTCCTCTGACCTAAGATGTCACAGTCAAGAGACGGAAGAGACCAGAGCTGTGGAGGCACTGGGAGAGGTAAGTATTGTGTCGGGGCCCTGAGCAAGCGGGGGGAACCCACTCGCGGGCGCTAGCACCACACTCCTCCGCTCACGGGCCCCATAGCATGCCGGGTGCCCGACAGTGAGTGGGCCCCTGCCCCGCCTGCTCAGGGCCCCCGGCACTTGCCCGGGTGCTGACGCTGGGCCTGTCTCCACTCTTCCTCCAGACTCTGGGACCTTGATTTCCAAATGAAAATTGGAACTCTGGGACCTTGTGGAGAGTGTCAATGACTGCCTTCAGGACATCTGTCAAGTCAACAGTCTTCCCCATGATTGTGGAGCCTACTGAAACAGACTAGGGGACCTTTTTAAATGCTTAGGAAGCCTTTGCAGGTGTTTTGTTAATTATTTTAATTTACTGAGATAATGACGTTTGTGTTTTCATTGGCTGTAAGCCATAATCAGCAACATTAACAGAAATAAACACTTGAAATAGATCACTCTGTTTGTAATGAATCTTTATAATATATAAGTTTCACTTTTTGGATTGAAGAACTGAAATAAAGTAACTTTTTGATAATATTCTAATTTTGTGAGATGCACCTGTATCACTTACTGGGCTGTGTGCTGCCGTTTTGATAAATATACTATTTTATCTGCTGCAGATCTACCAGTTCTCTGAATGCGGAGCTCTGTATAACCCCGCCAAACCACTGATTAGCTGCTTTCTGTGTACACTGTGCAAAGGCAAAATCAACTAATCAGTGAGGGACAGGGATATACATAGCTCATGAATATGGAGGACTACCTGGTAGCAGGTGTACTAGTGATATATTCCTGCTGGTAAAATAGTGATTATATTAAAACTACAGCAAGCGGCCTAGTAAGTGACACATCCCTTGAATCAAGGTGAAAAAAATGATGACAGATCCCCTTTTAGATTAGTATTGCCTTATTCATACTGACCTGGAAAATCATATTGACAGGTAATTTTTACTGCACACTGAATGCCACACATACACACAAATTATGGAATTTCATTTTTAACACCATTTTACCCCACTTTTTTTTCTCGCTTTTTCAATATATTTTATGATAAAATGAGTAGTGACATATAAAACTACAACTCATCCTCCAAAAAAAGCCTGTGGTTCTTGGAACAAATGGATGAAAAATGAAAGCACAAAAAAAAGTCTGGGTCAAGAGTTAAAGGGAATCTGTCACTAGGTTTTTGCTACCCCATCTGAGAACAGCATAATATAGAGGCAGGGACCCTGATTCTAACGATGTATCACTTACAGAGCTGCTTGATATTGTTGAGGGAGGGCAATAACCCTTCACGGTTGACCAAGTGAGTGTCAAATTATTATGTTGATTGCGCAATCCACAGAAAACCAAATGGAGGCAATGCTCTGTATGGGGGGATTCAAAGAATCTCTGATTCCATTTATTTTGCTTAGCATTTGATATTGTTTTGAGTTTATCAGTAGCCAATCCCCTACAGCCGTACTACAGTACTACAGGCTTGAGCCAATGTTAGTGCAATTATTACGGAAACACATATATGGTCATATTATCATCGTTAGTTCGAAGCACGATGGAAATGTACAAGGTCAATCCTGGCCTAGACTAGTTAGATAACAGGAGCGGGGGTCTGACAAAATGTTCTTGAGATAAAAAGTTAGTGTGAGAAAGTTCCATGTAAAGCATGAGAAAAGCAGGAAAGAAGTATGTTATGCAAGGAGTGATAATAACATGATTTTGAAACAAGCAGACAAAATGGAGTTGCTATACCATGAATATCAATATGTCCTTTACAATATAATTTTGATAAAATCACAGTTTTATCTGCTGCAGATCTAGCAGTTCTTTGAATGCTGAGCTCTCTAAAACCCCACCCCCATCACTGATTGGCAGCTTTCTGCTCATGTACAGTGTACACAGAGCTCATGAATATGCTGGACTACCTGGCAGCAAGTTTACTAATCCTCTAATGATAATCTCCTCCTGATAAAACAGTGATTTTATTAAAACTACACTAAGCAGCCCAGTAAGTAACACATCGCTGGAGTCAAGGTCTCTGGCTCTACATTATGCTGCTATCAGATTAGGTGTAAAAAAACCTTGTGACAGATTCCCTTAGTCTTTCCTCTTAACAAAGATCCTCCATGCCCCTTACCAGTTTTGTTGCTCTTCCTTCTACTTTTTCGCAGTCCAGGACATCCTTTCCATGAACTGGTACTGATAACTAAACTGCATATTCCAGATGAGGCCGCACTTACGCTTTGTAAAGTGGTAATATTACGTCTCTGTCTTACAAGTTCATGATTCTTTTAATACATGACTATATCCTGCTGGCTTTAGAAGCCACCTACTGACATTGCATGCTGATATTTTGTCTGTGATCTACAAGTACTCCCAGAGATATGAGAGACTTTTATTTTTTCCTGTCGATTTCCTGAGGGAGTAGTAGTAGTTCTCGGAAAGTAGGTCCATGAAAAGCTGTCCCAGAATTGAATGGTTCAGAAAGTTACTTAAGTACTGCAGAAAAGTAGATGCAGGAGATGGGAGTAATTTGCACTAAAAGGGATAGTTATAAGCAGGGGCGTAACTATAGTGGGTGTAGGGCTTCAGTCGAACCTGGAGTTCAGGTGGACCCAAAAGGTACCTTTGTATCATATGAGTACACAAATCCTATCAAAGACTCGTGATGGTTGAGTCCCCTAGTGGAGAATTTGCATTGGAGCCCACAAGCTTAAAGTTGCTGAACTCAGGGAATTCGAACAATCTACGATTAGCTTTGCAAAAGTTGCCTAAAATGGCTGCTGTGAGTTTATACAATGTAGAAGATTACATCAGCGACCGAAGGATCAAATGACGTGGGGCAGGTTTGCAGTTATCACATCACATTACATAACACAACAAATAAAAAGGGACTATCATAGCCTGCATAAAAGCAGAAGCAGGAAATGAAGCAGCTATTTTAGGGTCATTCTGGATAGTGATAGAATGTCACAGTTCACAGCTTAGCTATAGAGATAGAACCAATCCCAAGGGCTACAATAAAACTTAAAGGTGTATTATCATCTGAGATAATGGCACATAGAACGTATATGGTACAAATGTTTGATATGTAGAAGTCCTGGAAGAGCAACCTAGCACCTATCGGGAGAATAGGGACCCATATTTGCTGTAGTTCAAATAGTTAATGTGAGGTGCTGAATAATAATAATAATAATTTTTATTTTTATAGCACCAACATATTCCGCAGCACTTTACAATTTTAGGGGGGACTTATACAGACATTACAGAATAAGCATAACTCAGATATTAAAAGGAGTGAGGGTCCTGTTCGCAAGCTTACAGTCTATAAGAAAATAGGGGAGACACAAAAGGTAAAATGTACAAATATTGTATAATACAGCCATAATATGCTAAATAGGGTAAGTACATAACACTACATGAACTGGTCGCCAGCCAGTATGTGTACAGTACAGACAGAGGCTAATCAGTGCATGGATGGTATGAGCATGATTTTGAAGAAAATTTTAATATGGGCCAACTTGGACAGTTACAGTAGATAAGTGTGTTGAGGCGATAAGCCAGTCTAAAGAAATGGGTTTTTAGGGCATGCTTAAAACTGTGGGTATTGGGAATTAATCGAATTGTCCTGGGTAGTGCATTCCAAAGAATTGGCGCAACACGTGAGAAATCCTGGAGACGGGAGTGAGAGGTTTGGATTATGGAGGATTTTAGTTTTAAGTCACTAGCGGAACGGAGGGCATGTATAGGGTGGTAGACTGAGACGAGGGAGGATATGTAGGGCGGTGCTGAATCGTGGATAGCTTTGTGGGTAAGAGTGATAGGTTCATATTGAATGGGCAACCAGTGCAATGACTGGCACAGGGAAGAGGCATCAGTGTATCGGTTGGTGAGGAATATGATCCTGGCTGCTACGTTCAGGACCGATTGGAGAGGGGAAAGTTTCAGCCAAGTTTTTCACTACTTCTTACAAAACTCTGTGGAGATATCCATATGCATGTATGACCACTTCTCCACCTCATCTATATTTTTGGAGTGCTAGTTAGAGTTAAGGAGTCCACCAACTGTGCAAATATATGGGATCCCAGAGATGGAACACAGTGCACTGCTGGTACTTACTCGTTCTTGTGCCAACTTATTTACTCTATTCTTTTTTCTGAAATGGTGAATTCATGTGAGAACTACCAGACACAGACAAGTACAGTGCCTGGAAAAAGTATTCTTTCCCCGTGAACTTTTCCATATTTTGTTCACGTTATACCCACAAACTTAAATATATATAATTGGTATTTTTTATGATATACTAACACAAAGTAGCAAGTATTTGTGACGTGTAAAGGAAATGATACATGGTTTTCTAAAAAATTTAAAAATATGAATCTGGAAATTGTCATCTGCTCCCCTAAGTCAATACACTGTAGAACCATCTTTCACTGCAATTACTGCTGCAAGTCTTTTGGGGTATGTCTCTACCAGGTTTGCACATCTGGAGGCTGAAAATGTTTGCCAATTCTTCTTTGCAACTTAGCTCCAGCTCAGTGAGATTGGATGCGGATGGTTTGTGAACAGCAAGTCTTGTCACAGATTCTCAATGGGATTTAGATCTGGACGTTGACATGGTCATTCAAACACATGAATATCCTTTGACTTTTCACCTTTCTCACCTCTCTCATATATCTATTTATGCAGTCTCCCCTGTTCCAAGTCTTATTTTCACATAGCGCGCCTTGGGTTCACTGCGCATGCGCACGGTGGAACGCAACTCACCCCTCTCTTTCAGTATGATACCGGCGCGTCACATCCGGCCGACGGTGGAACGCAGACTGCACTGCATCTTTCGGCCGCGGTGGTCCAGGTAACATCTATCAGCCATCACCATTCATACTTACCTCTTCCTGTTCTGGCGCATATAAAATGGGACACATTTCCCATGTGCATACACCGGCACACTGACTGTTAGTTATGCCACATGGACGCACCCTGGTGATACTCCTGGATTCAAATAAGTAAGTTGCACAGCTATATACTCAGTTTGATGCTCTCTGATACGCACTCTGAGGACTCCAGTTTCTTTTTACCTTTGGGGCATATTTATGACTTTTCATATATTTCACTATTTCTCCAAGTATTCTACCTCCTGCTTTGTTCTGAAATGAATACCTTTGGAATTCTAAGTTTGCCAGTTCCCCTTTTTTTCATTATATGGCATTGGATGATTTCTTACTGATTATTTTTATATTATAGGTACAATTTGCGCTTGAATATGACCGCCTATGCTTAAAATAAGTGACCCACTACTTGGCAACCTTGCATATGAGCTTTATGTATGTTTGGAAAAAAATATATGTATGTAATATGTATGGCTCTATTATTTGTGTGACCATATTAAATGTAGTATTCATATTTTTCATTGACACAGATAACCTTGATAAAGGCAATTAACTGAAACAAAACGTTCCGGTGGTTATTATCTTGTTACAGTCACTCTTTGGAATTAAAAAAAAATTTCTTGAAATGATATACAGTTGTTTTTTCACTTATTAGTGCCGGAGGTTTAGTTAAGATATTAATGGACTATTTTAATCCTGAGCACAAAATTTTTTTTTTAAACAGTGTGAACCCTTATTGTTCTTCTGATATCCTTTGACTTAAACCAGGGATGCCAAACTCAAACTCAGAGGGCAAAAATGAAAAACTTGGACAAAATTACGGGTCAACCGGTATACAGTATAATGGGCCCCACATAGTCCTCCATACAGAATAATGGACCCCACATAGTCCTCCATACAGAATAATGGGCCCCACATAGTCCTCCATACATTATTATGGGCCCCACATATTCCTCCATACAGAATTTTTATGGCTTGCTTTCAAAAAACGCTTTATTTTTGCCACTCTTCCATAAAGACCAGATTTCTGGACTAGTAGTTGTCCTGTGGACAGATTCTCCCACCTGAGCTGTGGATTTGCAGCTCCTCCAGAGTGACCATGAGCCTCTTGGCTGCTTCTCTAATTAGTGCTCTCCATACAAGGACTGTCAGTTTAGGTGGACGGCCATGTCTTGGTAGGTTTGCAGTTGTACCATACTACTTACGTTTTTTTTTATTATCGATTGAACTGTGCTCCGTGAGTTGTTCAGAGCTTGGGCTATTTTTTTTATAACCTAACCCTAATTTACTCTTCTGCTGTTTGATTCCTAATGTTCTCAAATAAACCTCTGAGATCTTCACAGAACAGCTGTAGTTATACTGACAATAAATTGTACGCAGGTGGACTCAGTTTACTCATTATGTGACTTCATTGGTCACTCAGGATTTTATTTAGGGGTAGTAGACTACAGGGGGCTGAATACAAATGTGGCGCCCTGCTGTGCATTGGTGCCACAGATCCTAGAGGGGTGCATGAACGGATTCCTCCACAAGAGGCCCTCATAGCATACACACACCTCCACCTTCCACCTCAGACCACCAGAGGGAGCCCGCTAGGTATATAAAAAGGGAAGGTTGAGCTAGGCAGTCAGTCTGGAGAACAGTTTCCTCTGGGACAGAGCTAGTTCCAGTCTGTGAGGATCCAGTCTGTAGAAGGAAGCCTGTTGAGAGGAGCTCCTGCAGTAGCCATCCTGCAGTGGAGCACAGTCCAGACTCATTGAGCTCAGGTAGTGAGCCTAAGGCGTGCCGACGCCATAAGAGCGCTGAAGAGTAGCGAGGCCTACTGCCAGTGTGAAGCCTAGTGAGGGCCCCGAGCAGGCTGAAGGCAAGTGGAGTAAGCGAGCTACATAGGGGGCAGAGGAGCTTAACCTGCTCACCCCACAAGCATTTACCGGACACCGGGTCCGCGTCTGCAAGGATCTCTAGGACCAGCAGAAACAACTGGGATCCCTGGCGAACTACATGTCCCAGGAATACCAAAAGCTGACCGTAATACCAGGGTCAGGAGTCACTGAGGCCCAAGAAACCAGGGAGTGTGAACTCCAACAGAAGGCCCTACCACCAGGTCAGCAGGTGCAAGACAGAGACCAAGTTAGGCCTAGCTTTAGGCAGGTCATAAACTTACTAGGAAAAGGCAAGAAACAGGAGGCCCCACACCCGCTCACTGGGGAGAGTCCTGAAATGCACCCTTCACCCTACAGTACCCCGGATCGTGCCTGAAAACACCACCAGTAAAGGTACTGAAGTGAACTGTCGTGTGTGTGCCTATTCTTCCTTTGACCCGGCTGGGTCCCCTCTGCCCTGCATCCCTTCTCCTACGCTGCCCTGAGGCCCCGCTCCACCTGTGGGGAGCAGAACCAACTAAGCTGCCCGACCACCGGCCTCAGAGGACTGTAGAAGCTCTGGTGAGTCTCACCAGACAACACAGGTGGCGTCACAAACTTTCCCCTTTTCCCATACACCTTTCCCCCAATTCCTTGCTTTTTTTTAAGAGTGACCCCCAGGGTACGGCCCCGGGAGCCGGCCACCTGCGGCATCCCCCAAAACTAACAGCAAGGCCCGGGCGCCGAGTCCCCATCCCTTGGGCTCGTCATCTCTTCCTGGCGTCACGAACAGGATCCTGTGCCCGCTGCAACGACGGAGTGTTGTGTCCGTTGCAACCGGGTAATGTGCGCCTTTAATCAAAAACTGTATATTTAACTGTGGAGAAGATTGCCGCAATTGTTGGGCCGCCGAGCGGGAAGAAGGGCATAACCGTGAGAAACTGAGAGGCGTACCTGCTAAAGCGCGCGAAGCCCCGGACACGCCCCACGCCTCGACGTCAAACCAGGAAGCGCCAGGTCCTGGAAGGAGCGCCGGTGAACGCTCTGACGTAGGACGCAAGCGAAGTGAAGAAGAACGTCACCTGCGGAGCTGCGGCCTACCGGAAGAAAAGAAGAGAAGGTAGGCCACAGTTAGCTAGGGGGGCGACAGAATGTCCGAAGAACAGCACAACGTCGGAATACCGGTTAACCGCCCTGATGCCCTAACTTGTGCCCGACGCCAAGCAGGCCGAAGCAGCCGCTCCACCAGCAGGGCCTGTAACCCCTGTCATACCCATGGCCCTACCGTACATCCCCGGAGCGAAGTGGCTTCCCCAGTACAGCGGCAAACCAGATAGCCTGTCTGGATTTAAGCGGAAAATATGCGGTATACTGGATACGTACTCTATGACAGGCAAGCAAAGAGCCGCTGTGGTATTAGGACAATTAACCGGTGCTGCGGAGCAAGAAGTAGAAACGTGGTCGGCCGCAGACCAAGAGTCAGTGTCCGCAATCTTTAAAAAGTTACAGACTGTCTTTGAGAATCGTACTGAGACAGACCTCCGGATGAGGTTCTACAACTGCTTTCAGCAACCGGAGGACAGTGATCGGGACTATGCCTGGCGTTTACAAGGGGCCCTGCGAGCTCTGAAACAGGTTAGTCCAACCAGCATCAATAATGAAAATAAAATGCTGAAGGAACAGTTTATCTCCAGAGGAGAGCAGGACTGTGCGTTGGTGGTACCTGGATCATCCAGATGCCACCTTTGACATCCTTAAGGACATGGCTACAAAAGGACTGCAGCCCCTGGAAACAACTGCTATCCAATGTTACCAGGGTGGGGCTACCCCAGTGCCTGCAGCATCCACCTTTTCCCCAGTGGCTGCTGAAGCCAAGGTGCAAGCAACGTCCCCTAGTGAGCTGGACAGCCTGCGCTCTGAAGTGCGTCAGTTGAGCAAAACCCTGACCACTGTACTGAGAACCCTGCAGCTGCGGACGGAGCCCGAGGAGGAAGGAAGGATCCTGCTAGCCGACAGCCCTGAAGATGTCCCCTGGATGAGAAGGAGGAAGAGGACAACGCCACCCCCTGGGAGGATCAGCGACCAACGCCGTCCACCGAAGGACCCTGTCTGCCACCGCTGCCACAAGTCAGGTCACACCATCCAGAGCTGTGCTTTAAAGGAGAAAACCCTGGGGCCGAGGGCCGACACCCAGGAGTAGACTCCCCAGGCCCAACAGACTGGTACTGCAGGTTTGTGGGAGGAAGACCTTTCCTGTCCGTTGTGCTGTACGGCATTGTGACATCCGCTCTGCTGGACACAGGATCTCAGGTAACCATCATGCCTGACGTCCTCTACAAAAGTTTCTGGTCCATGGATAACCTAAGCCCACCAGCTCCAAACCTTTCCGTTTATGCCTCAAACGGCCTCCCCCTTAACCTAGTCGGGGTTAAGGATGTGGCAGTAAAGGTGGGAAGAGTGGAACTGAAGGACCAGGGACTAATTGTAGTAGAGAGTAATCCCAATGATACAAATTTGTATATGGTACTTGACACTAATATAGTTAGTAGTGTTGAGCCACCCCCGTAGTGTTCGAGTTCGGTTCGGTTCGTCGAACACCCGTGTGTTCGCCGAACTGTTCGTCGAACTGTTCGTCGAACACCTTCGAACACCGTTAAAACCAATGGCAGGCAAACAAAAACACATAGAAACACATAGAAAACACCTTCAAAGGTGTCCAAAAGCTGACAAACTGCTCAGAAGACACAACTAACACATGGAAAAGTGACAAGTACATATAGTCATGCGAAAAGAAAAGAGGTGGAGGAGTAAAAGGAGGGGGAGACACAGATATAGGCATGTCATGCCCTTCTAAAATCCAAAAAGTGAGAAGCCGAGACGGCCAGTCCGCTCCTGCCCGTGCCACCTCCGTGTCGCCGGGTTTGTGCCAGAGCCGCGGTGAACCCTGACGGCCAGCCCCCCTCTCCCAATACTGGTGCCTGTCCGCTGGTGGGTCGAGAGAGCCCCCCTGTGGTGGAGGCAGCTCTAAGCTTTTTAATTTAAATTGTCCCTCTAATTTGAATGAATACACTTTAAATCCATTTACAAGGATCTATTGGAGGGCAAGTCTCATGCCAGCAGCCGCGTAATTCCAGCTCCAGTAGCGTCCACTAAAGCTGCTGCAGTTAAAAAGCTTTTATAAGGATCGAGCTCGGCTGTCCACCGCAAGGCATCCTAGTGCCAGTCCCAGCCCCTATGCCTTGGGGTGCCTCCTGATGCTCTTCACTAAGTATCCCGTGGTCCCGAAGCATTTCCTTTGAAAAAATTAAGTGTCCAAACTACAGGTGGTGTAGCTTGCTTAACAGCCGGGATAATCCGCTGACTAGCAGACACTGCTACTAGGCACAAAGTATTTCCTGGGCTAGATGCAGTTAAAAATTTGTAAGTAGATACTCTCGTTGGATGCTGAGAAAGCATTCCATAGAGTCTCCTGGCACGCCATATATGATTCTCTTAAAAAGCTTGGGGTAGGGGTCTAGGGGACCCTTTTATAGCCAAAATCACGGCCCTGTATCACAATACGTCACCTAGGCTGAAGATAAATGGAACTGTAGCACCGAGGGCTCGGTTGCTACAGACGTATTGCACCTCACCCAGAGGTGTGATATCTCACTCTCAGATAAGGATGGAGTGTGGATCAGGACCCGACACCTGCATGCATTACACCACATTGCCGTGGGGCAGGGCGACCAATATGCCCCTGAGATGGGCACGACAGTCCCTGTCCCTGGCTGGAGTGGGGGGAGGGAACACTGAGGAAGGGGAACCCTGCAGTGCAGGAGCAGGGAGGAAGCAGTTCCTGGGTGCATTGAGAAGGGAGTATAAAAGGTGGGCACCATCTTAGTTCAGTGCAGAGAAGTCTGAGTAGAAGTGGCAGGGAGCAGGGGCTCTGCATGAGCTCTGCTCCGGAGGCGGGCCTAGTAACAGAGGCCCAGGCCTGCAAGAGGGAGAAGGAAGGAAGAGGAGCGGAGAAGGCTCCAGGAACGAGGAATGAAGGGATCCCAGGGGTGCGGACGGACGAGTCGCCACCGCACGCCCGAATCCACCTGCGTGGAGGGGTCAGGCCAAAGGGGGAGACCGGTCCCCGAACTAGTGGAGGCAGGAAACGACCCTCAGCTAGAAACCGGAGGCTCTGACATTTTATGTGGCGCAGCCCCTTGCTCCACCCGCTAGGAAGGCACCACATAGGGTCAGGGAAACTGGCGCCAAGTTTACCAAGAGGAGGCCCGAGGCAGCCGGACAGAAGTGTTGGTAAGAAAGGCCAGACAAAGGACACACAAAGGGGGTCCTGTGAAGCGCTCCAAAGTTATCTGGGAGTTGTCTGAGCCCCTCACCTGGTGAGCACAGTACGACGTGGGCAGCCGTTACCTGCAGACGTGGTCTGGATAATAAGAACTGTGAGTAAAGGCCCTGAACTGCATCACTGACTCCGTGTCGTTACTGCTGCTGCCCTGCACCATCACCCCCATCCTCCGCATACACTGCCCTGAGGCTATACTCCTCCCGTGGGGAGTTATGCTACGCTCTGCTGCACCCACAACACCAGCCTTAGCGGTCTGCCCTGTAGCGGCGGTTCACTCTGACCGCAATCCACGGGTGGCGTAGTCGGACATTTAAACATCAAAACCACATAAATAGTTCCGCCACTGGTTTGACCGCCCTGAGCCACGGAACCGGATCGCCGCCACGAAGACTACAACCACCAGCATCCACCAAAAAGGGTCCGGCTCCGGGTGTCCCAAGGCCCAGGGGGTGCGTCAGAACATTTTCATCACCTTTCACAATCACCAATGGGACAAGGCAGGGATGTCCTCTGTCCCCTCTCTTATACATCCTAGTGACGGAGCACCTGCTCTCATCAATTCGCCATAACCCCAATATTAGGTGGATTGAGGTGGGAGGCACCGAGTACAAGTGCTCTCTATTTGCTGATGATGTCCTAGTATATATCACTCAATCACATATATCCATCCCTGCTGTTATGGCTGAAATAGATCACTTTGTTACATGGTAAAATTTTAAAATCAATGCAGCGAAGTCTGAGGCACTCGATGTCTCCCTCCCTAAATCCATATAGGATTCCATCCAGTCCAACTTTCCCTTTGCCTGGCCCTCACAGGGTATCAAATACTTAGGAATTCCTATTCATAGAGACCTCTCCCATCTATGTTATCTTAATTTTGGGCCCTTTATTGAACAATTCCATACAGACCACGGTTGGCAAGTTAGAACTGTAAGATTCACTACGTGAACCACTGGTGTTTTGTGGAAAAGCACATGTACACCGCGTTCCAAATTATTATGCAAAAAGTGTTTAGGAGTGATAAGGGAAGAATTTGTTTGTTTGTCAGTTAAACTCATTGATGGTGATGTGTGTCAGGGCTCTTTATATCACTGTAAGCAATTGCAGACACCTGTGCTAATTAGTTTGGCAGGTGTGTCCAATGAAAGACAAGACTACTTAAGAAGGCTCTCTCACATTATTAAGCAGCCTACATTTTCTGCCAAAATGGGAAAGAAAAAGGATGTGTCGGCTGCTGAGAAGCAACAAATTGTGGAGTGTTTAGGTCAAGGCATGACTACAATCAACATTGTGCGATGATCAGGATGAAGTGTCTTGGCAATCAAGAAGTATGTAGCTGATTCACAGTACACACGTGTGCGTGCTGATAAGGGCAAATTGAGGACTCTTTCCTACAGGCAATTACGTCAGGTTGAAAGAGCAGCGGCAAAAAAGCCTTGTCATAGCAGCAGACAAGTTTTTGAAGCTGCTTGTGCCTCCAACGTCCCCCGAACAACAAGATGCAGGGTCCTTCAGAGGTTTGCAGCTGTGCATACGCCATCCTGTCGACCTCCTCTATCCACTTCACACAAGCAGAAACGGCTCCAGTGGGCCAAACATTACATGAAGACTGATTTCAAAACTGTTTTGTTCACGGATGAGTGCCGTGCAGCGCTCGATGGTCCAGATGAATGGAGTGGAGGATGGCTGGTTGATGGACACCCCACGCAAACACGGCTACAGCGCCAACAAGGAGGAGGTGGAGTAATGTTTTGGGCTGGAATCATGGGGAGAGAGATTGTCGGCCCCTTTAGGATCCCTGAAGGCGCTAAAGATGAACTCCATAATGTATGTGGATTTTCTCAAACAGCACTTCCTGCCATGGTTCAAGAAGAAGAACCGTGTATTTCACAGCAAGATCATTTTTCTGCATGAAAATGCACCATCTCATGCTGCACATAAAACATCTGCATCTCTGGCTGATATGGGCATAAAAAGGGACAAACTTATGGTGTGACCCCCATGCTCCCCTGACCTCTACCCCATTCAGAACCTTTGGAGCATCATTAAAAGGAGTGTCTATGATGGCGGGAGGCAGTTCACATCTAAGCAACAGCTCTGGGAGGGTATTCTGTCCTCATGCAAAACAATTGAAGCAGAAACCATCCAAAACCTGACAAATTCAATGGACGAGAGAGTTCAGAAGCTCCTTTCGAACAAGGGGTCCTATGTGAAAATGTAACATCACCTAGAATAAAGTTTTGAGTTGAAAACTGTTTGATTTCAGTTTCTAACAACCTGCTAATGCTTATAATTTCAAAAATGACCATTTTTTTGGTCTTTATTAAAATGAAAAGGTTGATCGAAAAGTTTGGGGGATCTAAGAGTGTGGCAACCCAGTAGTCATGATTACTTCGAATTCTGACAATATGAGGGTCATGTTGCAGGTAGTGCAGCAAGAAGGCACTTATGTGTCTTGCGCATCTCGGAGCCCCAAAATTATTTTCCGGGCTAGATGCAGCTAAAAATTATTATTAATTTTAAATCTGGTGGAGCTTAGTATAGATGGCCTAATAGGATCAGTGCTGCACACTGCTACAAAGCCCAAATTATTTTCCAGCCAAGATACAGATAAACATGATTAGTAATTTTAAATCTGGTGGAGCTTATTATAGATGGCCTAATAGAATCAGTGCTGCACACTGCTACAAAGCCCAAATTATTTTCCAGCCAAGATACAGATGAACATGATTAGTAATTTGAAAGCTTAAAACGGTTGGTAGGGTGATTTTAACCAATCATCAAGCTTTTACTCTCCCCAGGATGACACAGGGGTAGAAAAGTCATTTCGGATCCATGATTTGTTCATCTTTATGAACGTGAGTCTGTCTACATTATCAGTGGAGAGCCGCGTGCGCTTATCTGTCAGCACACCACCAGCAGCGCTGAACACACGTTCAGACAGAACGCTGGCTGCGGGGCATGACAAGATCTCCAAGGCGTAAGTGGCTAGCTCCGGCCATTTATCCAGATTGGAAGCCCAAAAAGAGCAAGGGTCCAGTGACACAGTCGTGGCTTCAATGTTTACTTGGAGATACTCCTGTACCATCGTCTCTAGGCGTTGACTATGTGTCAGACTTCTTGTCTCCTGTGGCCTTGCAAAGGATGGGCTAAAAAAGTGGTGAAATGATTCCGCAAAATTGATGTTACCAGCAGATACTGTGGTTCTGTTACGGTTTGAGTGCTGAACACTTGACGGTCCCACGGTTGGCAAGTTGGAACTGTGAGATTCACTACGTGCACCACTGGTATTTTGTGGAAAAGCACATGTAAGATTCTGCAACAGTCTCTGCTGATACTCCTGCATGCGTGCATCCCTTTCTATGGCAGGAATAATTTCTGCAAATTTTCTTTTGTACCGGGGATCTAACAGTGTGGCAACCCAGTAGTCAGGATTATTTCTAATTCTCACAATTCGAGGGTCATGTTGCAGGTAGTGCAGCAAGAAGGCACTCATGTGTGTTGCGCATCCAGGAGCACCAAGTCCCTGTTGTGTTGGTGGCGAGGTAACAATCATGCTTCCTTCCTCTGTCCTCTCCCCCCAACCTCGCACAACAGAAATGTGATCAAGGTCTCCCTCATCTGATGAGTCTTCCATCAGTTCGTCCTCCACTTCTTCCTGGGCTCCTGCACCTTCCTCACTAGTTTGGCTGCTACCATGCGCCCTGGTAAAATCATCTCCCCCACCCTCACATGCCTGCCGCCCCGGTGCTGCCGACCGTCTGGACCTTGCAGAGGTTAGCCCTTCCGCATACAACTCCTCCTCCTCTACTTCCTCCACCTCCTCTTGTGCCACCACCTGACTCCGAATTCTGTTTAACATGTGCTCCAGCATGTAAATCACCGGAATAGTCATGCTGATAATGGCATCGTCAGCACTAAACATCTTCGTCGCCATTTCAAAACTGTGCAGAAGGGTGCATAGGTCCCTGATCTGAGACCACTCCTCCAGCGTGATTTGCCCCACCTCTGAATCTCGTTGGCCCAGGCTATACGTCAGAACGTATTGCACCAGGGCTTGTCGGTGCTGCCACAGTCGCTGCAACATGTGCAGAGTTGAATTCCACCGGGTAGGCACATCGCATTTTAGCCGGTGAAGTGGCAGGCCCAACGACTTCTGTAGAGATGTAAGTCGCTGAGCTGCAGGATGCGAACGGCGGAAGTGAGCACACAGCGACCGTGCCCTCTGCAGAAGGCCATCTAGTCTGGGATAGTGGGCTAAAAATTGCTGGACAACCAGGTTCAACACGTGAGCCATACAAGGCACGTGTGTGACATTGCCCCGGCGAAGGGCCGCACCCAGGTTTGCAGCATTGTCGCACACGGCCTTCCCTGGTTTCAGGTCCAGTGGAGACAACCATTCATGAAATTGGTTCTCCAGAGCTGACCACAACTCCTCAGCTGTGTGACTCACATTTCCCAGACATTTCAATGTAAAAACCGCCTGATGACGTTGAGCCCTACTGCCAGCATAGTAAGGAGGTGTGCAGGATCCCTTCTGCGCAGTTAGAAAGCTTGTGGCATGACCAGACAGGCTTTGGGTGCAGGTGGAAGACCGAGAGGAGGTTGAGGAGGCAGAAGCAGTGGAGGAAAAATGACATAAAGAGGATTGACGCACAACTCGTGGGGACGGCAAGACTTGGACAGCAGCCCCTTGTCCTGCTGTCACCATAGTTACCCAGTGCCCAGTCAGCGACATGTAACGCCCCTGTCCATGCCTACTCGTCCAAGTGTCTGTGGTGAAATGCACCCTGTCACACACAGAGTTTCTCAAAGAAGCGGTGATGTTGTGTGCGACATGCTGGTGGAGCGCAGGCACACCTTTCTTTGAGAAGTAGTGCCG
Source organism: Phyllobates terribilis (assembly GCF_046119375.1). Taxonomy (NCBI): domain Eukaryota; kingdom Metazoa; phylum Chordata; class Amphibia; order Anura; family Dendrobatidae; genus Phyllobates; species Phyllobates terribilis. The sequence continues at coordinate 2,671,693 of NW_027362822.1, read as the reverse complement.
ACTGGGCATCTGGTACTGGGGCACTGCGACGGACATAAGGTCTCGAAAATCCTCTGTGTCCACCAGGCGGAAAGGCAGCATTTCTGTAGCCAAGAGCTTGCAGATGGTGAAATTCAACCTCTTAGCTTTCTCATGGCTAGGAGGAAATGGTCTTTTACTTGTCCACATCTGAGGGACCGAGGGCTGGCTATTGTGCTTAGACGGGGTTGATAAGGGTGTCCCCGGCAAACTGCCGGTCTGTGAGGAAGATGCAGGCGGACATGTTAGGTTGCCTTGATCCAAAGGTGGTGCTATCGATGTCGGACAGCGCTCAAGACCAGCTGGTGTTACCACCTCCAAAGAAAATGATGACCTGCCAATCACGCTGGCTGTTGCGGGTAAAGAGGTGGCAGGTCTGCGCCCCAAAACAGGTGTGACTGCTGTCCCCCCAGTCACAGAGGATGAAGAGGCCGCGGATGCACAAGATATGGCAGACGGTGGTTGGCCCGGCCGGCTAGACCGCATTGTAGCACACTGAGCTTCCCACTGCAACTTATGCTTCATGTCCATGTGCCGGTTCATGCATGAAGTACTCAAACTATGTATTTTTTGGCCTCTACTTAGCTTTTGCTGACAAATGTTACAGATAACACGAGTTGGGTCATCTTTATCGATCTGAAAAAATGCCCAGGCTATGCAAGGCTTAGCACCCATGCGACCTGAAGAGCCACCACGACTTGTGGTGAGAGGCAGAGTTGTGTTTGAGGATGCAGTTGTTGACGTGCTTCCAGTACTACGTCTCTGTCCAGGAAGGCGCAACCTGACCTCGTCGTCACTAGCATCTTCCTCCACCTCCTCTGCTGACCTCATCTCTTGGCTGACTGTGGGTTGACAGTAAGTGGGATCTCCGACCTCATCATCATCACCCTGTGCGTTATCACACCCGTCGTCCTCAGAGCCAACCTGTTCCTGCCCTGACAAAAAACTAAAGTTGTCGCTCCAATCAGGTATTTGAGTCTTATCATCGTCTTCCTCATTGTCTCCACCAACAGGAGTTACAGTTTGGGAATGAGGGTCTACATTATGGTCAGAACCTTCTGCGTCTGGTCCTGGGTCCGACTCATAAAGATTCTGGGCATCAGTGCAGATCATTTCCTCGTCTGGATTCACAGAAGCGCTGGAGTCGACCTCTGATTCCCAGGCTATAGTATGAGTAAACAGCTCTGCAGACTCAACCATCTGTTCTACCTCATACTCAGACGGGCAGCTGGAGATTTGGGAGCTGTGAGGAAGCAAGTGCGATTTGGGTGACACCTTTGAGGACTGGAGTATTTGTGATGTTGAAGTTGATGTGGAGGAGAGCCCACTTAAAGGAGCACTTGATATCCGTTGAAGCACCTGCTGTTTTTGTGCCTCATCTGGAATTTGTAGCGATTGGCGTGGCCGTAAGAAAGGGATCTTATCACATTGTCCGCTAAAAGAAGTAGACATTTTAGTTTGGCTGGAAGATGGTCTTTCTTCTGCACCTACCCCACGGACACAACCTTTTTTCCCCTTCCCAACACGCCTATTCCCCTTTCCACCAGCAGCAGGCCTTTTTCCACTCATTTTGGTGGTTAACTAATTCACAACTCTGGAGTTGTTTGCACAAAAAAACAATGGATGGTAACCGAGCAGAGCTGAGTGGCCAAACTGTGGTATTAGGCCAAAACTATTGGCTGGGTTAGATGCAGAAAAAAATTATTTTTAATTTGCAACCTGATGGAGGTCAGTATAGATGGACTAATAGACCAAGTCCCACACACCGCTAGAAGCCCAAATATTTTTTCAGAGGTAGATGCAGAAATTTTTTTTATTCAATTTGCAACCTGATGGAGGTCAGTATAGATGGACTAATAGACCAAGTCCCACACACTGCTAGAAGCCCAAATATTTTTTCAGAGCTAGATGCAGAAAAAAATTATTTTTAATTTGCATCCTGATGGAGGTCAGTATAGATGGACTAATAGACCAAGTCCCACACACCGCTAGAAGCCCAAATATTTTTTCAGAGCTAGATGCAGAAAAAAATTATTTTTAATTTGCAACCTGATGGAGGTCAGTATAGATGGACTAATAGACCAAGTCCCACACACCGCTAGAAGCCCAAATATTTTTTCAGAGCTAGATGCAGAAAAAAATTATATTCAATTTGCAACCTGCTGGAGGTCAGTATAGAAGGACTAATAGAACAAGTCCCACACACTGCTAGAAGCCCAAATATTTTTTCAGAGCTAAATGAAGAAAAAAATTATTTTTAATTTGCAACCTGATGGAGGTCAGTATAGATGGACTAATAGACCAAGTCCCACACACTGCTAGAAGCCCAAATATTTTTTCAGAGCTAGATGCAGAAAAAAATTATTTTTAATTTGCAACCTGATGGAGGTCAGTATAGATGGACTAATAGACCAAGTCCCACACACTGCTAGAAGTCCAAATATTTTTTCAGAGCTAGATGCAGAAAAAAATTATTTTTAATTTGCAACCTGATGGAGGTCAGTATAGATGGACTAATAGACCAAGTCCCACACACCGCTAGAAGCCCAAATATTTTTTCAGAGCTAGATGCAGAAAAAAATTATATTCAATTTGCAACCTGCTGGACGTCAGTATAGAAGGACTAATAGACCAAGTCCCACACACTGCTAGAAGCCCAAATATTTTTTCAGAGCTAAATGAAGAAAAAAATTATTTTTAATTTGCAACCTGATGGAGGTCAGTATAGATGGACTAATAGACCAAGTCCCACACACTGCTAGAAGCCCAAATATTTTTTCAGAGCTAGATGCAGAAAAAAATTATTTTTAATTTGCAACCTGATGGAGGTCAGTATAGATGGACTAATAGACCAAGTCCCACACACCGCTAGAAGCCCAAATATTTTTTCAGAGCTAGATGCAGAAAAAAATTATTTTTAATTTGCAACCTGATGGATGTCAGTATAGATGGACTAATAGACCAAGTCCCACACACTGCTAGAAGCCCAAATATTTTTTCAGAGCTAGATGCAGAAAAAAAATATTTTTAATTTGCAACCTGATGGAGGTCAGTATAGATGGACTAATAGAACAAGTCCCACACGCTGCTAGAAGCCCAAATATTTTTTCAGAGATAAATGAAGAAAAAAATTATTTTTAATTTGCAACCTGATGGAGGTCAGTATAGATGGACTAATAGACCAAGTCCCACACACTGCTAGAAGCCCAAATATTTTTTCAGAGCTAGATGCAGAAAAAAATTATTTTTAATTTGCAACCTGATGGAGGTCAGTATAGATGGACTAATAGACCAAGTCCCACACACCGCTAGAAGCCCAAATATTTTTTCAGAGCTAAATGAAGAAAAAAAATATTTTTAATTTGCAACCTGATGGAGGTCAGTATAGATGGACTAATAGACCAAGTCCCACACACTGCTAGAAGCCCAAATATTTTTTCAGAGCTAGATGCAGAAAAAAATTATATTCAATTTGCAACCTGCTGGACGTCAGTATAGAAGGACTAATAGACCAAGTCCCACACACTGCTAGAAGCCCAAATATTTTTTCAGAGCTAAATGAAGAAAAAAATTATTTTTAATTTGCAACCTGATGGAGGTCAGTATAGATGGACTAATAGACCAAGTCCCACACACTGCTAGAAGCCCAAATATTTTTTCAGAGCTAGATGCAGAAAAAAATTATTTTTAATTTGCAACCTGATGGAGGTCAGTATAGATGGACTAATAGACCAAGTCCCACACACCGCTAGAAGCCCAAATATTTTTTCAGAGCTAGATGCAGAAAAAAATTATTTTTAATTTGCAACCTGATGGATGTCAGTATAGATGGACTAATAGACCAAGTCCCACACACTGCTAGAAGCCCAAATATTTTTTCAGAGCTAGATGCAGAAAAAAAATATTTTTAATTTGCAACCTGATGGAGGTCAGTATAGATGGACTAATAGAACAAGTCCCACACGCTGCTAGAAGCCCAAATATTTTTTCAGAGATAAATGAAGAAAAAAATTATTTTTAATTTGCAACCTGATGGAGGTCAGTATAGATGGACTAATAGACCAAGTCCCACACACTGCTAGAAGCCCAAATATTTTTTCAGAGCTAGATGCAGAAAAAAATTATTTTTAATTTGCAACCTGATGGAGGTCAGTATAGATGGACTAATAGACCAAGTCCCACACACCGCTAGAAGCCCAAATATTTTTTCAGAGCTAAATGAAGAAAAAAAATATTTTTAATTTGCAACCTGATGGAGGTCAGTATAGATGGACTAATAGACCAAGTCCCACACACTGCTAGAAGCCCAAATATTTTTTCAGAGCTAGATGCAGAAAAAAATTATATTCAGTTTGCAACCTGATGGAGGTCAGTATAGATGGACTAATAGAATGATGCTATGCCCAAAAGATTTTACTTCACTAGGTGCAGTAAAAAAATTGGTATTCTATACACAGGTGGTATATCTTGCAACACAGATAGGCTACTCCACTGACTAACACACTCTGCAATAGGCCAAAAAGGATTAGCTTTGCTAGATTCAGCCAAATGCTGTGAAAAAAACTTGCACAGCACTGGCACAGACCTGCCTGGCAAAAACTGATAGGAACTGATGTAACCTAGTCCTGAAAAGGACTCCAATTACAATTAGTCTTTACTCCCACAATCTATCTATTTAAGAGCACAGACCTGCCTGATAAAAGTCGTAGGAAATGCTGTAACCTAGTCCTTAAAAGGACTGCAATCACAACTATTCCCTACTCCCAAGCTATCTGTATATTTGTGCGAAAATTGGCTTGAAATTAACAAGGTATAGCGCACACAGCAACAGCGGTGCCGTCTAACACGCAGCTGCAGCAGTGAGAAAATGGTGGCGACGGGGAAAATGGCTTGGTCTTATAGGGCAAGGACATGTGACATACACTGCCAATCACACATGCCCTTGCTTGTGTGAAAAAAAGCACTTCGCTCCGTGTATGCGCTGCTGATAGGCTGACAGATTGCACCTCCCCACTGCAAATGCGGGAAAGAGAAAAAAAAATGGAGATCTTCATTGTTCCTGCAGAGATCCATCCCCTGCCCCTCCCCCCACCCCGCTGTACACTCAAACTGCGTATTAACATTAATTTTCATCATTACTGAGAAAAAATCCAGTTATGATTTTGGTGCACGAACAGTTATCGAACATAACCTCGAACAGCCGAATTTTTCTCAAATTGTTCGTGTTCGCCGACCGGCTCGAACACCGCCCAAAACAGCTCGAATTTGAGATTGGCGAACAGTTCGAGTAGAACAACGCTCATCTCTAATAGTTAGTAACTTTCTGGGAGAAGTGGTGTTCTTGCTCTAACAGATAGCTGACACTGCCAGACCAGGGCAGAGAAGGGTGCTGCAGAAAGAGATCCGAGCCCTTATGTACCAGCAACAGGTAAAGCTAACAGGTGGTGAAATTGGTAATGTACTGGTGACAGACCCAGTACCCATTGTGATTCCCCCGATGAGTGAAATGTTGATATGGTGTAGAGCAGCAATAGGTCTCAAAGGACGGAGCTACCAGGCGGTAGTAGAGCCCCTTAGCTCCGAGCATAGGCCTACACTCTTGACTGCCAGAGGGGTAGTGGATGTACGCAATGGGAGGGTGCCCGTACGCCTCCTAAACTATGGGGAGGACGAGATTAGATTACCTTGCTACGCCACTGTTGCCAAACTGTATACAGTAAATAACAACTCCTTACACACGGTGGAGTCCTTAACCTCACCAGACGAAGTGGAGGATAATGACCCGGCAACCCAGGTGGAGGATTGGTGTCAACAGCTCCATGTTGGGACAGACACCACTACTGCTCATCAGAAGCAGGGTGTACACCGGGTGGTTCAGGAATACGAGCAAGTATTCAGTAAGCACCCACTTAACTTTGGGAGGATTAAGGGGGTTCAACACCATATCCCCACAGGTGACCATCCACCCATCAAAGAACGTTACAGGCCTATACCACCAGCACACTACCAGAAGGTGAAGGAGATGTTGCACGACATGAAGAAGGCAGGGGTAGTAAGGGATAGTTGTAGTCCCTGGGCAGCTCCCCTAGTTCAAGTCAGGAAAAAGGACGGAAGCATGAGAATGTGTGTAGATTACAGACAAGTAAATCGCATTACACATAAAGATGCATACCCTATACCACGTATAGAGGAATCCCTGGCTGCCTTAAAGTCAGAAAATTACTTCTCCACCCTTCAACTCACTAGTGGGTACTGGCAAGTAGCTGTTGCTGAGGAGGATCGGGAGAAGACGGCCTTCACCACCCCGATGGGACTCTGCGAGTTCAATAGTATGCTGTTTGGACTCTGCAATGCCCCCGGAACGATCCAAAGATTGATGGAGTGCTGCCTGGGACACCGCAACTTCGAGACTGTACTACTATACCTGGATAATGTTATAGTATACTCCAAAACGTATAAGGACCACTTGAAGCACCTGGCGGAGGTATTCGAGTCGCTGTCCCGGTGTGGGATGAAGTTGAAGCCCTCAAAGTGCCACCTGCTCAAGAGAAAGGTACAGTACCTGGGGCACATCGTCAGTTCAGAGCGAGTAGCACCAGACCCGGAGAAGGTCACTGCCATCCAGAAATGGCCGGAGCCGAAGAGCCTCAAGGAGGTACGTCAGTTCCTGGGACTAGTCGGGTATTACCGGAGGTTTGTGAAGGACTATACTAAGAAAGCGGCGCCTCTGCAAGACCTCCTGGTAGGACAGTCCCCCAGAGGCAGAAATCCCCCAGTTCCAGTGGGGTAAGGAGCAAGCTGAATCCTTTAAGGTGATGAAGGAGATCCTGACCGGCGAAGAGATCCTAGCCTACCCTGACTACAGCCAACCGTTCCTGCTGTACACTGATGCCAGTGACGCGCCCCCTGGGCCTGTGTTGTGCAGGGGAACCCGGAACCGGGCCTGTTGTAGAATGCTGGGGGTTGTAGTCTCCGTGTGGCGGTGACCCGGTCCGTGCCCAGGGTGGTCAAACCAGTGGCAGTCTAAATGTTGTAATAAGTGTCCGACTACGCCACCCGTGGATTGCGGTCAGTGGGGACCGCCGCTGCGCTGCCAACCGCTGAGGCTGATGTTGGTTGCGCAGCCGAGTATGGGATAACTCCCCACGGGAGGAGTATTGCCTCAGGGCAGCTAATGTGAGAGATGATGGGAGTGATGGTGTGAGCGTCCCAGTACTAATGGTGCTGGTGCGGCAAGGAATCACAGAGACGTGTGGTGCAGTTCAGGGTCTTTACTGATGGTACAAGGCAGACCCTCCCGGGAGTACTGGCTAGTATAAGGGGCCTGGTCAGTCTGCGAGCAAGCAGGAGTTCCCCTGGCCAGGTGGAGTTGTAGGCCTCCCCGTTTATCTGCACTCTTCCTGGCTACCTTGCTGTCAGCGGTTACAAGTAGCCCACGTCCCTGAGTATACCGTGTGGTGCTCACCCGTATGGCTGGTGACTTGGGGCCTTCTGTTAGCGTCCGCTCCTGGATGGCGGCGCTGGTCCCTTCTCTGTGACTGAGCCTCCGGGCTTCTATGGCCAGAGGACCTGGAATCCCCTGCCGGCTGGTTTCTGCTGCTGGGTGTATATCAGTCCCCACAGCCTCGGACTCCTGTGTCCGGCTTTAGTATCTTCGTCCCGGGCGAACTCTGCTCAGCTCCAGCCCCTGAACTTCTGCTACTGCTCCTACAGAGCTCCTGTTCTTGCTTTCCCTGTGTCTGGAACTGTCTGCAGCTCCACTCTGACTCTGACTGCTCTAATCCCACCCCAGACCCAGTTTAAAAGGGCAGATTCCTCCCCTCCCAGGTCTGGGCGGACCGTGTTGCATGTTTAGGGATCCTGACCAGAGAAACCTCCCACTTGCTCTCAGACATAATATCTCTATTACTGTGGCAACCAGACCCCTGGGGTATCACATTCCCCCCTAGTAAATTTTAGTACTCCGGGACTAAACACATTTTTAAAGAAACATAAATACAAGGTATAACAATAACAAGACAACATATTTACAAGAAGCTTTAGTCTGTAGAGGTCACGGCGTTTCCGTGACCGGGTGTCCATATCACCCAAGGTGAAGTTTTAAAGGGAAGTAGGGGACCTGTCCAAAGCAAACCCCTTGCGTTGTCCTTGGGCGTGGCTGCAAGGGTAGACTAACTACTTTGGGCCGCAAGGAGGCCACGCCAGACAGGTTTTCTCTTCCGCGGCCGTCTTCGCAAGAGGCACCAAGGTGCAACTATCTACAAGAATTGTTCCGCTTATCCAGTGTCCATAACCTGTTAGTCCAAATAAATCTGCAGGGTAACTGAGAAACATAATTAGTAACAGGCAACAAACATAAACCATAAACATTTTTCAATAAACAGTCAACTTTACAGTGCATTGGTTTAGATTCTCCAGCGAGCGGGCATCTGACCTTTAGTGACTCTAGTGGACCTACGGAGCTCACTAACTGGTTCTGCACTACAGGGTGTAGGAGGTGTTATGGGCAAGCTGGGCAGCTTTCTGCGCACTCTTTGGCTCACTAGGGGCACAGCAGGCTCACTACTAGCAGAGGGTTGATCCTCCTGTACTGCTGGTGTGGACTCTTCTGCCTCTTGGGCCGGCTGCTCTTCCAGCTCTACCGGTTCCTCTGTAGGCACTTGCGGGGCTGGCTGGAGAAAGGTGAGGACGGGTACCACGACAGCGCCGTTTACTTGTGTCCAAGACCGGGGGAAGTCTCCGAGTATGTTACTGATCATTTCTTCCCTTTCCTCTGCGGGTTGAGGGTTTTCTTGATCTTCTTCAGGGCTTTGCAGCTGCTCGGGACACTTCTTCAGGTGGTCTCTGGAGACAATGGCTGTGGTTTCTCCTCCATCCTTACTGATTACGCAGATTTTTGGGTTCTCATGGCTTGATGGCAGTACGGTGTACGGGTCCTTCTCCCACTGGTCGTCCAACTTGTGGAGCCGCCTCTTCCTCTTCAAGACCTGCTCTCCAGGTACCAGGGGAACAGCGGGAGCATACTGGTTATAAGCCTTCTCTTGCCTTTCTCTAGCTTGAGACAGACTTCGCTCGACGCTTTCCTGTACTTTCCGATACTGCTGCTGCCGTTCTGTATCCCAGTCTGCCTCTGGCGAGGTGTCCTCAGGCGTCAGGACTCCCATATCCAGGTCAATAGGCAGCTTACCAGGTCTTGCTCTCATTAGGTAAGCCGGGGTACAGTTGGTGGAACCTACAGGGATGTGGTTATACAGGTCCACCAGATCGGGCAGTTTCTCAGGCCACAGACTACGTTCTTCCAGGGGCAATGTTTTTAGCATATCTATCACCACCTGGTTCATCTTCTCGCAGAGTCCATTGGTTTGAGGGTGATAGGGCGTTGTTCTTATCTTCTTGCAGCCATACAGGTTGCAGAACTCCTAGAAGACCTCCGCTTCAAAGGCTGGTCCTTGGTCTGTCAGCACTTGGTCCGGGTACCCGTGTGGACGGCAGAAGTGCTGCTGGAAGGCTCTAGCTGCTGTTTGAGCCGTTAAGTCCTTGACCGGGACCACCACCAGGAACCGGGAGTAATGATCTACGATTGTGAGGGCGTAGACATACCCAGATCTGCTTGGAGCCAGTTTCACATGGTCCAGGGCTACCAGTTCCAGTGGCTGTCTGGTGATGATGGGCTGCAGGGGAGTCTTCTGACTGGCTCGGTCTTTTCTTCTCAGGTGGCACGGGCCACAGTCTCTGCACCACCTCTCGATGGCTCCTCTCATGCCTACCCAGTAGAACCGTTCACGCAACAAGAACTCCAGCTTCTTCCATCCGAAATGCCCTGCTCCGTTGTGGTATGCCTCCAGAACCATAGCCGCGTCTCGTCTTGGGACCACTACCTGCCAGGTCAACTCATGTGTTCGAGAGTTAACCATTCTCCGGCACAGCTTCTCTCTGTAGAGGAACAGCTTACTTTTCTCCTTCCACAGTTGCTTGGTCTCCTCCGGAGCATCTGGGTCAAGACGGGCATCGGCCTGGGTCAGCATTTCCTTCACCAAATGGACTGAGGGATCACTGTCTTGCGTCTCCGCCCAGTTGTAGTGGGGCAAAGGATTGAACGTCACGGAGCGCCTGTCCTTCACACGGTGGGAATACAGGGTAATCCCATGACGGTGGAACGCAGGGAGCTCAACTTCTTCCAGATCTTCTGGATCTTCCCCTACGTCCGTTAACTTCGGCATTCTAGACAGGGCATCCGCGTTGGCATTTGAGCGTCCTGCCCGGTATTTGATGGTGAATTCAAAGTTGGACAGGCGGGCCATCCATCTCTGTTCCAGGGCACCGAGTCTTGCAGTGTCCAGGTGTGTCAACGGGTTGTTATCCGTGTACACGGTGAATTTGGAGGAGGCAAGGTAATGCTTGAAACGTTCGGTCACTGCCCACACTACTGCCAGGAACTCCAGCTTGAATGAGCTATAATTCTCAGGGTTCCTCTCCGTGGGCCGTAGCTTTCTGCTGGCGTAAGCGATTACCCGTTCTTTCCCTTGCTGGATCTGGGACAGTACGGCTCCTAGCCCGATGTTGCTTGTGTCCGTGTGGAGGATAAAGGGCTGGCTGTAGTCTGGATATGCCAGGATTTCATCCCCCGTGAGGGCCATCTTCAGCTGGCAAAAGGACTCCTCTTCCAGCTTTTCCCACCTGAAGGGCGGCTTCTGGTTTTTGGCTTTCCGAGATTGACCTATCAGGAGGTCCTGCATAGGGGCTGCCATTTTGGTGAAACCGGGAATGAATCTTCGGTAGTAGCCTACCAACCCGAGGAACTGCCGCACTTCCTTTATGCTGGAGGGTCTTGGCCAGTCCTTAATCACAGTGATCTTATCAGGGTCGGGAGCCACTCCGTCAGCACTCACCACGTGTCCCAGGTACTGCACCTTTGGTTTCAGGAGGTGACACTTGGAGGGTTTCACCTTTAGGCCGTAATTTGCCAGAGCTTCAAACACTTCTGCCAGGTGTTTCAGGTGGTCCTCGTAGGTCTTGGAATAGACGATGACATCGTCCAGGTATAACAGGACCGTCTCGAAGTTCCGGTGTCCCAGACAGCATTCCATCAACCGTTGGAAGGTTCCTGGTGCGTTGCAGAGCCCGAACGGCATACAGTTAAATTCGCTGAGACCCATCGGGGTGGTGAATGCGGTCTTCTCCCGGTCCGCCTCTGCTACAGGAACCTGCCAGTACCCGCTAGTGAGATCCAAAGTAGAGAAGAAGTTAGCAGATTTTAATGCAGCTAAGGACTCTTCTATCCTTGGTAACGGGTACGCATCTTTGTGTGTGATACGGTTGACCTTCCTGTAGTCTACACACATTCTCATGGTGTTGTCTTTCTTTTTCACTAAGACTAGTGGAGCTGCCCAGGGGCTACAGCTGTCCCTGATTACCCCAGCCTCCTTCATGTCTCTAAGCATCCCTTTGGCGTGTTGGTAGTGTGCCGGGGGTACGGGTCGGTATCTCTCCTTTATGGGAGGATGGTCTCCCGTGGGGATGTGGTGTTCTACCCCCTTTACTCGCCCGAAGTCTAGCGGGTGTTTGCTAAACACTCTCTCGTACTCTCGAACCACCCGATAGACTCCCTGTTTCTGGTGTGAGGGAGTGGAGTCAGTACCCAAATGCAGTTGCTGACACCAGTCCTCCATTGGTTTCTTAGAGCCGTTACCTTCCTCTGGTTGAGATGGAGGCAAGGGTTCCACGGCCTGTACAGAATTCTGGTTTATGGTGAACAATTTGGCTAGCGTGGCATACCGGGGCAGGTGTACTTCTCTCTCCCCGATATTTATGATGCGAACGGGCACCCTCCCATGGCGTACATCGACCACCCCCCGTGCTGTCAAAATGGTGGGCCTACTGTCTGAGTAGATGGATTCTACCATTGCTTGGTAGTCTCTACCTCTTAGACCAATAGCTGCCCGACACCAAATCATCATCTCACTTTTTGGGGGCATGGCAATAGGGAACGGGTCACACATTCTCACGCTACCTATCTCACCACCAGATAGTTCCACCTGTTGCCGCTTCATCAGTGCCCGGATCTCTTTTTGGAGCACACGCTACTGGCCGGAACTGGCGTTCTTGGCAACCTGCTGTAAAATGAGAATCACCTCTGCAAGACAATTTTCAATCACATTAGTTCCCAAGGTTATTCTAGGGTGACTCTCATGACGGTCTATGTCCACTATTATCAGTCCTTGTGCCGCCAGTTCGACTTTACCGATCTTAATGGTCACCTCTTTGAATCCCACCTGCGGCACGGGCTGACCATTGCTGGCGATGATACTCAGGTTGTCATCTGGGTAGCGGGTTATGTCCGAGTCATTCCAGTACTGCTTGAAGAGCACGTACGGGATGGTGGTGACCTGTGACCCGGTGTCTAGTAGGGCACTCATAGGAATGCCATCCAGTACCACAGGCAAGATTGGACGTCCCCCTACGTATTTATCACGCCAGTTTGATGGGCCTGATGGTCTTATGCCTGGGGGTTGGCCGTCTACCCCAGGTTGTGCCCGTTTAAATGACAGTACCTTGCCACATGTCCGGGTTGATTGCAGCGGCGGCAGATGGGTCGTCCGTCCTCGTTGTATCTGTCGCTGGGTCTTCCTCTGGCCGGTGGGGTCCTCCTCAGTCGGCGCCACGGGACGTCCTCCGGTCCGGATGCCAGCTGGATCTTTCCTGGAGAAGAGACCTGTAAAGACTGCACAGTTCTGGTTAGCACGGCAACGCTCTTAGTCAGCTCTTGGAACTGATGGTGCAGGTCTGTAGCCGGGTCACTGTTTAAAGCCTGCGCATCAGCTCCCACAGGCCCTGCAGACAAGGGCGCCGTCTCCTGGTGGTAAGTGATAGCAGGGCGCCTGTGGGTCACAGCGCCACCTGGTGCCGGTTCTCGGAGCACCCGGATGGCTTTGTCCTTGAACTGTGCAAAGTCCAGGTCAGGGTCCTGTAAGGCCATTGCCCGCAACTGGGTTCGGTGGGCATTGCACAGTAGACCCTCAATAAATTGTTCAGTCAACAGCTTATCTTCATTTCCCACACTGTCAGGGTCTGCCTGCTTAATGGCTCTCAGGGCCTCTTGTAGGTTTAGAGCATAGTCTCTTATACTCTCATGTGCCCGTTGTTTGCACCCATAAAATCTTAGTTTTATTTCGGCTGAGGTGCGGGTGTCAAAGGTGTCTTTCAGCCGGGTTAGTATGTCTCTGACAGTCCTCTTCCTCCCAGGTGGCCAGGACTTTACCTCCCTTTGGGCTGCCCCGATTAATTGGGCCACCAGGATGCTCACTTTTTGCTCTTCTGTGAGGGGGTACACCTGGAAGAGGCTATCCAGTCTTTCTCTAAAGTCATTTAGGGTATGTGACTCCCCTGAGTACTGGGGTAGCCAGGCTGCCCCCGGGATATAGGGCATGGTGAATGGCATGACTGTTGCAGCGGTTGCGCTGGCGGTGGCTGTGGCAGTGGAGCTCCCCTCGGTATCCGGCATCCTCCTCCCCCCTAGTGGACCGTGGCCTACCTTGCGATGCTCTTCTTCCGTAGGCCGCGGCTCCGCAGTCGATCGTCGGGGTTGAGGACCTGGCGTCGCGCTCCGATGACGTCAGCGTCGCTCTTCCTCCCTTCCAGGACCTTGCGCAGCGTCAGAGTGTGGGGCGGAGCGTGGGGCGGAGCTTCGGATCTCGCGCGCTTTCGGCGTCCACGCCCCTCTTCTTCCCGTGCGGCGTCCCGAAGATGGCGTCCGAAGGCGGGAAGCAGCTGCGGATGGCGGGAAGAAGGCAGAAGACGGCGGGAAACGGTCCAAGATGGCGTCTGATGGCGGGAATCGGCTCCGGATGGCGGGAAACGACTCCGGGCGGCGGGAAACTTCACCACAGGTAAGTATAAAAGTCTCTTTTTCAGGCACGCAGTACCCGGTGGTTGCGGGCACGAAATCCTGCCGACTACGCCAAAGTTGACGCGCCCCCTGGGCCTGTGTTGTACAGGGGAACCCGGAACCGGGCCTGTTGTAGAATGCTGGGGGTTGTAGTCTCCGTGTGGCGGTGACCCGGTCCATGGCCCAGGGTGGTCAAACCAGTGGCAGTCTAAATGTTGTAATAAGTGTCCGACTACGCCACCCGTGGATTGCGGTCAGTGGGGACCGCCGCTGCGCTGCCAACCGCTGAGGCTGATGTTGGTTGCGCAGCCGAGTATGGGATAACTCCCCACGGGAGGAGTATTGCCTCAGGGCAGCTAATGTGAGAGATGATGGGAGTGATGGTGTGAGCGTCCCAGTACTAATGGTGCTGGTGCGGCAAGGAATCACAGAGACGTGTGGTGCAGTTCAGGGTCTTTACTGATGGTACAAGGCAGACCCTCCCGGGAGTACTGGCTAGTATAAGGGGCCTGGTCAGTCTGCGAGCAAGCAGGAGTTCCCCTGGCCAGGTGGAGTTGTAGGCCTCCCCGTTTATCTGCACTCTTCCTGGCTACCTTGCTGTCAGCGGTTACAAGTAGCCCACGTCCCTGAGTATACCGTGTGGTGCTCACCCGTATGGCTGGTGACTTGGGGCCTTCTGTTAACCTCCGCTCCTGGATGGCGGCGCTGGTCCCTTCTCTGTGACTGAGCCTCCGGGCTTCTATGGCCAGAGGACCTGGAATCCCCTGCCGGCTGGTTTCTGCTGCTGGGTGTATATCAGTCCCCACAGCCTCGGACTCCTGTGTCCGGCTTTAGTATCTTCGTCCAGGGCGAACTCTGCTCAGCTCCAGCCCCTGGACTTCTGCTACTGCTCCTACAGAGCTCCTGTTCTTGCTTTCCCTGTGTCTGGAACTGTCTGCAGCTCCACTCTGACTCTGACTGCTCTAATCCCGCCCCAGACCCAGTTTAAAAGGGCAGATTCCTCCCCTCCCAGGTCTGGGCGGACCGTGTTGCATGTTTAGGGATCCTGACCAGAGAAACCTCCCACTTGCTCTCAGACATAATATCTCTATTACTGTGGCAACCAGACCCCTGGGGTGTCACACCAGCAACGAAGGATTAGGAGCTGTACTGAGTCAGAAGCAGAATGGCAAAGAGAAGGTGATCGCCTATGCAAGCAGGAAGCTCCGCCCGACTGAGAGGAACCCAGAGAACTATAGCAGCTTCAAGTTGGAGTTCCTGGCCCTGGTCTGGGCCATCACCGAGCGGTTCAAGCACTATCTAGCCTCCAGTAAGTTCACTGCCTTCACTGATAACAACCCCTTGACTCATCTAGAAACAGCCAAGCTAGGAGCCTTGGAGCAACGATGGATGGCTCGGCTGTCAAATTACCAATTCACTATTAAGTACTGGGCGGGCCGCAAGAACGCCAACGCCGATGCCCTGTCCAGGATGCCTCACCAGTCAGACACTGAAGAAGAAGTGGATGACCTGGAGGAGATTGAACTACCTGCCTTTCATCAGAATTGGATGGTCCACGCGCAACGAGCCTCCAGGAGGCCTCGCGGTAACACGTTAAACCCCCTGCCTCACCACAGCTGGAAGGAGACTCAGTACAGCGACCCGGTTGTCAGCCGTATCAAAAAACTGATAACCCAGGAAGGTTCCTCCCTGGAGAAGGAAGCATCTCTCCAAGCCAAGCAGCTGTGGAATGAGAAGAGCCGGCTGTTCATCTATAGAGTGAAGCTGTGCCGGAGGTACGTCAACCCCAAAACCCATGAGATGGTATGGCAGACAGTGGTGCCCAAGACAGACATCCAGATGGTGTTGGAAGCCTACCACGATCAGGCGGGGCACTTCGGCTGGAAGAAGCTAGAGACCCTGCTGAAGTGTCGGTTTTATTGGGTAGTTCCATTGAGAGGTGGTGCCGGAATTGTGGACCCTGTAGCCTCAGAAGAAAAGACTGCAGCAGCCAGAAGGCACCCCTGCAACCCATCAAGACGACTCGTCCCCTGGAGATCGTGGCCCTGGATCATGTCAAGCTGTCACCCAGCAGGTCAGGATATTCCTATGCCCTGACCATGGTGGATCACTACTCCCGGTTCCTGGTGGTCGCCCCCGTCAAGGACCTGACGACAGAAACTGCGGCGAAGACATTTCAGGCGTACTTCTGCAGGCCCCATGGATACCCGGAGCAGGTGCTGACAGATCAAGGCCCAGCCTTTGAAGCCGAACTGTTCAAGCAGTTCTGCCATCTGTACAGGTGTAAAAAGATCAGGACTACACCGTACCACCCCCAAACCAACGGTCTCTGTGAAAAGATGAATAACATCATCATCGACCTGCTGAAGACCTTACCACTAGAGGAGAGAAATCAGTGGCCAGACCAACTACCTGACCTGATAGATCTGTACAACCACATACCTGTGAGTTCCACCAATTGTACTCCAGCATATCTCATGCGAGCCAGACCCGGGAAGTTGCCCATGGACCTGGAGCTTGGTGTAGTAGAACCAGAAGCAGATATGTCCACTGAGGACTGGGACACGACCAGACAGGAGCAGTACAGAAGAGTACAGGCCTTTGTCGAAGACAGTCTCACTCGGGTAAGGGACAAGCAGGAAGCCCACTACAATAAAAGTGCGCCCGCAGAACCCTTCACACCAGGAGAAGTGGTGTTAAAAAGAAAAAGGAGAAACCACAAACTTGATGACCAGTGGGAGAGAGAACCCTACACTGTGTTAAATTCAAGATTCGATAATAGGAAGACCTGCCTAATTAGTAGAGACGGAGGAATAACGACTGCAACGGTATCTAGAGACCATCTGAAGTTGTGTCCAGACCTGCTAAAGCTCCAAGAAGAAGTGCCTCTCACCGTACCGGAGGAGCCTAAAGAAGCAGTACTCCATACTGACTTAGGAGATTTCCCGGCAGATTGGCCTCAACTAGGTGGAGCAGTAATAATACCTGTGATCCACTTCTTTCAACAGCCAGAAAACCCTCCACAGCAAGTAGAGCCTGTAAGTGCTTCAGAAGAGCCTGCTCAAGAAGAATCCACGGAAGAAGGATCCCCGGTTTGAGCAGAGCAAGAAGGACCAGCCAATGGTATACTTGCCAGTCCTGTAGAGAGGTTAAGGAAACCCTGGAGTTCCCCAACACTTAGAACTGACAGAATGGGAGGTAGTACAAATACTAGTGCCTCAGGCATCCCAGTACCACGTAGGTCGACGCATAGCACACGAGGTCAGACCCCTGTCAGATACAGAGAATAGAGAAGGAAACTCTGACAGTGTAAATAGTTGCCCCTGGGGTATTATATTGTGTATTTTCATGTATATATATTTATTAACTTGTTGTTTTGCCTTATAATGGACAATTTAAGTGAAATGGACACTTTTCCTTGTTACCTTTAGTTACTCATCAGGGTACATAAAGAACTGGTTTACTGCCAGTGTGAAGCCTAGTGAGGGCCACGAGCGCGGCCGAAGGCAAGTGGAGTAAGCGAGCTACGTAGGGGGAAGAGGAGCTTAACCAGCTCACCCCACAAGCATTTACCGGACACCGGGTCCGCGTCTGCAAGGATCTCTAGGACCAGCAGAAACAACCGGGATCCCTGGCGAACTACATGTCCCAGGAACACCAAAAGCTGCCTGTAATACCAGGGTAAGGAATCACTGAGGCCCAAGAGACCAGGGAGTGTGATCTCCAACAGAAGGCCCTACCACCAGGTCAGACGGTGCAAGACAGAGACCAAGTTAGGCCTAGCTCCAGGCAGGTCATAAATTTAACAGGAAAAGGCAAGAAACAGGAGGCCC
The DNA here is from genome assembly GCF_046119375.1 of Phyllobates terribilis. Taxonomy (NCBI): domain Eukaryota; kingdom Metazoa; phylum Chordata; class Amphibia; order Anura; family Dendrobatidae; genus Phyllobates; species Phyllobates terribilis. Next base: position 2,653,957 of record NW_027362822.1, on the reverse strand, counting down.
CACACCCGCTCACTGGGGAGAGTCCTGAAATGCACCCTTCACCCTACAGTGCCCTTGATCGTGCCTGAAACACCACCAGTAAAGGTACTGTAGTGAACTGTCGTATGTGTGCCTATTCTTCCTCCGACCCGGCTGGGTCCCTCTGTCCTGCATCCCTTCTCCTACGCTGCCCTGAGGATCCGCTCCACCTGTGGGGAGCCACACCATCTAAGCTGCCTGATCACCGGCCTCAGAGGACTGTAGCAGCGCTGGTGATCCTCACCAGTCACCACGGGTGGCGTCACAAACTCTTTCCTATCCCTTACACCTTTTCCCCACCATTCCTTCTTTCTTTTAAAGAGTGACCCCAGGGTACGGGCCCGGGAGCCGGCCACCGCGGCGTCCCCCAAAACCAAACAGCAAGGCCCGGGCGCCGAGTCCCCATCCCTTGGGCGCGTCACTTCTCTCAGCACTCCCATCATTGCTCTCTCCTAGCCCCCTCCATCATTGCGCTCTCCCAGCACCCCCATCATTACTCTGTCCCAGCACCTCCATCATTGCTTTCTCCCAGCCCCACATCATTGCTCTCTCCCAGCCCCGCACCATTGCTCTGTCCCAGCACCCCCATCATTGCTCTCTCCCAGCACCCCCATCATTGCTCTCTCCCAGCAACACGTCATTGCTCTCCCCTTCCCCACCATCCCCATCATTGCTCTCCCCAGCTCTATCAGCCCCATTGTTGCTCTTCCCAGCCCCATCATTCCTCTCCCCAGCCCCATCAGCCTCATTATTGCACTCTCCAACCTCGTCATCCCATCATTCCTCTTCCCAGCCCCATCAACTCCATTATTCCTCTCCCCAGCCCCATCAGCACCATTATTGCTCACCTCAGCCCCACTATCCCATCATTGCTCTCCCCAGTCCCACCATCCCCATCATTGCTCTCCCCAGCCCCATCATTCCTCTCCCCAGCCCCATCATTGCTCTCCCTAGCCTTACCATCCCATTATTCCTCTCTCCAGCCCCATCAACCCCATTATTCCATTCCCCAGTCAAATCATTCCTCTCCCCAGCCCCATTATTTCTCTTCCCAGCCCCATTAGTCCCATTATTCCTATCCCAAGCCCCATCATTCCTCTCCCCAGCCGCATCAGCCCCATTATTGCTCTCCCCAGCCCCATCAACCCCATTATTCCTCTCCCCAGCCCCATCAGCCTCATTATTGCTCTCCCCAGCCCCATCAACCCCATTATTCCTCTCCCCAGTCCTATCAGCCCTATTATTCCTCTCCCCAGCCCCATCAACCCCATTATTCCTCTCCCCAGCCCCAACAGCCCCATTATTGCTCTCCCTAGCCCCATCAACCCCATTACTCCTCTCCCCAGCCCCATCAGCCCCCTCTCCAGCCCCAATATTTCTCTCCCCAGCCCCATCATTGCTCTCCCCAGTCCCATCAGCCCCATTATTGCTCTTCTCAGCCCCATCATTCCTCTCCCCAGCCCCATCTCCTCCCCAGCATTTCAGTAAAAAACAAGCAAAAAAAAAACAACAACTTACCTCAGCTTGCTCCCCTGTAGCAGCATCCTCCTGGTTGCCGGCAGCTTTCTTCCTGACCCAGGCGCGCGCTGCATGATGACATCATCAAGCTGCGCGTGCCTGGGTCAGGGAGGAAGCAGAGGACGAACCCTCCAGCTCCGCTGCTATTCTCCTCCTGACAGCAGCGGAGCTGCAGGGATCGCTCCCTGACTGCCGCGTGCAGGGAGCAGCTGCACCTTGCGGGCCCCTTGGTGCAGCTGCATGGTGGGGACCCGGCACAGCTGCACCGGCGGCGGTATGTCCACCCCTGGACTGCTATGGGGCCCCCCCAGCTCACGGGCCTCATAGCAGTCGCGTGGTCTGCCGCCATTGGCAGTACGCCACTGTGTACGACATATACAGTGGGTGTGTGGTGCGTACGGCGTATACAGTGTGTGTGGTGCGTACGGTGTATACAGAGTGCGTGTGTGTGGTGCGTACGATGTATATGTGTCACCCCAGGCCTGGATGGCACAAATATTAAAGGCTGTGTCTGAGAGCAGGAGGGAGGTTCCCTGGTCAGGGACCATTAGCATGCAGCACCTCCTGTGCCAGGCCAGTAAGGGGAGCAGGCTGCCCCAATAAAAGCTGGAACTGGGGCAGGGTTAGAGAGACAAGAACCCACTTCTGAAGTGTCCAAAAGGGTTCTCAGAGAAGAGGGACAGGTCAGCAGCAGCTGAGGAGTCCGTGAGGCAGAGGAGAAGCTGCAAGCCAGGGACAGAGGCGACGAGAGCCGGTCCTGGCTGAGAGAAATACACAACCGGACATTGGGGTCTGAGGCTGTCAGGGTTGCAAGCCCAGCAGCAGAGAACCAACCCGCGAGGGATTTCAGGTCCCTTGGCCTAAGAAGCCTGGAGGCTCCGCCACACCGAGGGACCAGTACAGCAAGGAGAAGCAAAAGGTACCCAAGGCCCGAGTCGCAAGCCATACAGGTAAAGTACACGGCCAGCTCAGGGACGTGGGCTATTACACCACGAAAAGGGGGATAGTCAGCAAGAGCATAGAGAGAGAACAGTAGGCCTACACACTCACCCTGACCAGTGGGGCTCGCCCGAATGCTCTCAGATACCCAGGCCCATTCCTAACCGGTATTCCTGTTGGGTCAGTAATAACATCTGCAATAAAGACCCTGGACTGTTTGAAGCGGACTCTGAACTCTTACTATTGCGGCCTGCACTATCACCCCCAGCATTCACCTACACTGCCCTGAGGCTACACTCTTCCCGTGGGGAGTTGTCCTACCCCTGTGCTGCACACCAACACCAGCCTCAGTGGTCTGCCTCACAGCGGCGGTTATCTCTGACCGCAATCCACGGGTGGCGTAGTCGGACATTCCTAAATGTATAAATAGACTGCCACAGCATTTGGTTGGACCACCCTGAGCCACGGGATCGGGTTGCCACTACTACCCCCAGCATCGTACAGAAGCCCGGTTCCGGGTGCCCCACGGCCCAGGGGGCGAGTCAGCTTTGGCGTAGTCGGCAGGATTGTGACCAACCCGCCACAAACGGGTATTGCGTGCCTGAAAAAGACTTTATACTTACCTGAGTGAAGTTTCCCGCCATTCGGGGCTATTTCCCGCCAATCGGAGCCGTTTCCCACCATCGAGCGCCATCTTCGGGATGCCGCGCGGGAAGAAGAGGGGCGTGGACGTCCAAAAACGCGTGAGACCTGAAGCCCTGCCCTTCAGAAGAACAGAAAGTAAGCATACTGATAAGGCAGTTAACTAGTGCGGCCCAGCGGGAGGTAAAGTCTTGGACAGCGGAGGAGAAAAGGACTGTAAGGGGGGTTCTGACCCGTCTACGGGACACCTTTGATACCCGTACCTCAGCAGAAATCAAAATGCGGTTCTATGGATGTAAGCAGCGAGCTCAAGATAGCATCAGAGACTATGCCCAAAATTTACAGGAAGCCTTGGGGGCAATTAAGCAAGCTGACCCTGGCAGCGTGCAGGATACCGATAAACTGTTAATTGATCAGTTCATAGAAGGTCTGCTGTCCAGCGCCCACAGAACCCAGCTACGCCTCATGGCCCTACAGAACCCCGATTTGACTTTTGCACAGTTCAAAGATAGGGCCATCCGGGTGCTCCGAGAACCCGCACCAGGTGGCGCTGTAGTTTCCCGGCGCCCTGCCATCACTTACCACCAGGAGGCAGCGCCCTACCCTGCAGACCTTGTGGGGACTGATGCGCAGGCCCTAAACCCATCCCCGCCTGCAAACCTGCACCATCATGTCCAAGAACTGACAAAGAGTGTTGCTGCATTGACCAGGACCGTACAGTTGTTACAGATGGACCCGTCAGGAGCAATCAAGCTGGCTTCCAGTCCGGAGGATGTCCCGTGGCGTCGACGGAGGAGGATCCCGTCGTTCAGAGGGAGGCCCGCCGATCTTTACACTGAGGATGGACAGCCGATTTGCCGCCGTTGCAGCCAGCTGGGACACGTAGACAGGTACTGTACTTTAAATGGGTCCGACCTGGGGCAGAGGGCCAACCCCCAGGCATAAGGTCACCAGGCCCGTCTAATTGGCGTGATAAGTATGTAGGGGGACGCCCGGTTTTACCTGTAGTGCTGGACGGTATCCCCATGAGTGCACTGCTGGACACCGGGTCCCAAGTGACTACCATCCCCTATGTACTTTTCAAGCAGTACTGGAGTGACACTGACATAACCCGCTATCCAGACAGTGACTTGAGCATCATCGCCAGCAATGGCCAGCCCGTGCCGCAGGTGGGGTTCAGAGAGATGACCATTAAGATTGGTAAAGTTGAACTGCAGGCACAGGGAGTGATCATTGTGGACATTGACCGTCGAGAAAGTCACCCTAAAATAACCTTGGGTACTGACGTGATTGAAAATTGTCTTTCAGAAGTGATTGTAATTTTGCAGCAGGTGGCGATGAATGCGAGCTCCAGCCAACAGAGGGTCCTCCAGAAGGAGATAAGAGCCCTGAAGAGACGGGTAGAACTGTCTGGTGGTGAGATCGGTAGCGTGAGGATGAGCGACCCGTTCCCCATTGCCATGCCTCCCAAAAGTGAAATGATGATCTGGTGTCGGACTGCAATCGGGTTAAGAGGGAGAGACTACCAAGCCATGGTAGAACCCGTGTACTCAGACAGCAGGCCCACCATTTTGACAGCCCGGGGGGTGGTTGATGTCCGCCATGGAAGGGTGCCCGTCCGGATCTTAAACATCGGGGAAAGGGAAGTACACTTGCCCCGGTACGCTACACTAGCCAAATTGTTTGCCGTCGAACACAATGCTCTCAGGGTCTTGGAACCCTTGCCTCCATCTCCCCTGGTGGAGGGTAATGGCTCCCAGAAACTTAAGGAGGACTGGTGCCATAAACTCCACGTGGGTGCTGACTCCACTCCCTTGCACCAAAAACAAGGAGTCTACCGGGTTGTTCAGGAGTACGAGAGAATCTTTAGTAAGCACCCGCTAGACTTCGGCAGGGTGAAAGGGGTAGAACACCACATCCCCACAGGGAGCCACCCACCAATAAAAGGGAGATACAGTCCTGTACCCCCTGCACATTATCAGAACGCAAAGGGCATGCTGAGAGAAATGAAAGAAGCCGGGGTCATTAGAGACAGCTGTAGCCCCTGGGCAGCCCCCTTGGTTCTAGTAAAAAAGAAAGACGGTACCATGAGAATGTGCGTGGACTATAGACAAATCAATCGTATCACCCATAAAGATGCATACCCGTTACCTAGGATAGAGGAGTCCTTAGCCGCACTAAAATCAGCTAATTTCTTCTCTACTTTGGACCTTACTAGCGGGTACTGGCAGGTTCCTGTGGCAGAGGCTGACAAGGAGAAGACCGCCTTCACCACCCCGATGGGATTAAGTGAATTCATCTGTATGCCATTCGGGCTCTGCAACGCACCCGGGACCTTCCAGAGGCTGATGGAATGCTGTCTAGGGCACTGAAACTTTGAGACGGTCCTACTTTACCTGGACGACGTGATTGTCTGTTCAAAGACTTACGAGGACCATCTAAAGCACCTGGCCGAGGTGTTCGAGGCCCTGGCATGCTTTGGTATGAAAGTGAAACCCTCCAAGTGCCATCTGTTAAAGCCGAAGGTACAGTACCTGGGGCACGTGGTGAGTGCAGAAGGAGTAGCCCCCGACCCCGACAAGGTCACAGTAATCAAGAGCTGGCCAAGCCCCTCAAACATCAAAGAAGTGAGGCAGTTCCTCGGGTTGGTAGGCTACTACCGAAGGTTCATCCCCGGGTTCACAAAGATGGCGGCTCCAATGCAGGACCTCCTGATAGGTCAGTCTAAATCCAGAAGTCAAAAGCCACCCTTCAAGTGGGACAAGCCGGAAGAGGAGTCCTTCCGCCAGCTGAAGATGGCCCTCACGGGGGATGAGATCCTGGCCTACCCCGATTATGGCCAGCCTTTTATCCTCCACACAGACGCCAATAATGTGGGGTTAGGAGCCGTACTGTCCCAAAACCAACAGGGCAGAGAAAGGGTGATCGCGTACGCCAGCCGGAAGCTGAGGCCCACTGAAAGGAACCCTGAGAATTACAGCTCCTTCAAGCTAGAATTCTTGACAGTGGTGTGGGCCGTCACAGAACGGTTCAAGCATTACCTGACCTCCGCAAAGATCACTGTATACACGGACAACAACCCGTTGACACACCTGGACAATGCAAGACTAGGTGCCCTAGAACAGCGGTGGATGGCCCGGCTATCAAATTATGACTTCACAATCAAATACCGGGCAGGCAGAACCAACGCCAACGCAGACGCCCTATCAAGAGTGCCCCACCTACCCGAAGGAGAAGAAGACTCGGAAGAGCTGGAGGAAGTAGAGCTCCCTGCGTTCCACCGGTATGGGGCCACTCAGTATTCTCACCGGGTAAGAGACAAAGACCTAACCACCATCATGTTCAACCCCTTACCCCACCACGGCTGGGCTGAAACGCAAGACAGTGACCCTGCAGTTCGCCTGGTGAAAGACCTGTTAACCCAGGCAGATGCTAGCCCTGGCCCGGACGCTCCAGAGGAAGCCAAGCAGTTATGGAAGGAGAAAGCAGGCTATTCCTCTACGAAGGTAATCTGTGCAGGAGGCTTGTCAACCACCGGACGCATGAGCTGACCTGGCAGGTAGTGGTCCCGAGACGGGATGCAGCAATGGTCCTGGAGGCCTACCATGACAGAGCGGAACACTTCGGGTGGAAGAAACTGGAGTTCCTACTGAGAGAGCGGTTCTACTGGATCGGTATGAGAGGGGCCATAGAGAAGTGGTGCAGGGACTGCGGCCCATGTCACCTCAAAAGGAACGACCGTACCAGCCACAAGACACCCTTGAGGCCCATCGTCACCAGGCAGCCTCTTGAGCTGGTAGCTCTGGACCATGTGAAATTGGCTCCAAGCCGGTCCGGCTACATCTATGCCCTCACGATTGTGGACCATTACTCCCGGTTCTTGGTGGTGGTCCCGGTTAAAGACTTGACAGCCCAAACAGTGGCCAGAGCCTTCCAACAACACTTCTGTCGTCCACATGGGTATCCGGAACAGGTCTTGACAGATCAAGGTCCAGCGTTTGAGGCGGAAGTCTTTCAGGAGTTCTGCAACCTCTACGGCTGTAGGAAGATTCGGACAACGCCTTACCACCCGCAAACCAACGGGCTGTGTGAGAAAATGAACAATATCATCATTGATCTCCTCAAGATGTTGCCCCTGGAAGAACGCAGCCTGTGGCCGGAGAAGCTGCCAGACCTGATAGACTTGTACAACCATATCCCGATGAATGCTACAAATTGCACCCCGGCTTACCTGATGCGAGCAAGACCAGGTAAGCTGCCGGTAGACCTGGAGATGGGAGTCCTGACACCCGAGGACACCTCCCCAGACGCGGACTGGGATACGGAACGGCGGCTACAGTACAAGAAGGTACAGGAGAGTGTGGAGAGGAGTCTGGCTCAAGCGAGAGAAAAACAAGAGAGGCTCTTCAACCAACACGCCCCTGCTGGTCCCATGGAACCTGGTGAGCAGGTCCTGAAGCAGAAGAGAAGGCTTCGCAAGTTAGATGACCAGTGGGAGAGCGACCCGTACACAGTACTGCCGTCCAACCACAACAACCCGAAGGTATGTGTAATTACCAAGGATGGAGGAGAAACCACTAGCACTGTCTCCAGAGACCACCTAAAACGGTGCCCCGAGCAACTGCAGAGTCCAAGAGAAGATCAAGATGACCTTGAACCCGTAGAGGACAAGGAAAAAATGGTCAGCACCGTTCTTGGAGAGTTCCCCCGGTCCTGGACTCGGATAAACAATGCCATAGTGGTACCCATCCTACACTTCCTTCAACCTACCCAGCAGGAGCCTACAGGAGAGCAGGAAGAACAGGAGATACAAGCAGCCCCGGAGGCAGAAGAACCCATGCCACCAGCCCAGGAGAGTCAACCCTCTGCTGACAATGAGCCTGCCATGCCTGCGGTAAGCCAAAGGACCCGCAGACAGCTGCCTGCCCTGCCTGTAAACCCAGCTAGTAGCTGTACCCTAAATGCTAGTGGGGAAAGCCAGGATAGACCACCACCAGACAGTGGGTTACGCAGGTCAACCCGGATCACTAGAGGTCAAATACCAGCTCGCTGGAAAATCTGAATGTAAAGTATGTAGTTAATGTTTTATACTTGTTACCTGGTTATTAATACTGTTTTCCCAGTTTTCCTAGATACAATGGACTGACAGGTCATGGACACTGAATGGCCGGAACTGTCTTGTAAATAGTTGCACTAGGTGCCCTCTTGTGAAGATGGCCACAGAAGAAAAACCTGTCCGGCGTGGCTCCCTTGTGGCCCAAAGTAGTTAGCTCGGCCTTGTCGCCACGCCCAAGGCCAGGAGCTTGGGGTTTATGGAGACAGGTCCCCACGCTGTGGAAAACTTCACCTTGTTGGGTGATATGGACACCAAGTCACGGAACAAAATGTACTTGTATATATGTTATGTTGTCATTTATACCCTGTTTGTTGTTGGCCAAAAAGGCTATGTCCCGGAGTACTAAATTTTACTAGGGGGGAATGTGTCACCCCAGGCCTGGATGCCACAAATATTAAAGGCTGTGTCTGAGAGCAGGAGGGAGGTTCCCTGGTCAGGGACCATTAGCATGCAGCACCTCCTGTCCCAGGCCAGTAGGGGGAGCAGGCTGCCCCCATAAAAGCTGGAACTGGGGCAGGGTTAGAGAGACCAGAACCCACTTCTGAAGTGTCCAGAAGGGTTCTCAGAGAAGAGGGACAGGTCAGCAGCAGCTGAGGAGTCCGTGAGGCAGAGGAGAAACTGCAAGCCAGGGACAGAGGCGACGAGAGCCGGTCCTGGCTGAGAGAAGTACAGGGTTGCAAGCCCAGCAGCAGAGAACCAACCCGCGAGGGATTTCAGGTCCCTTGGCCTAAGAAGCCTGGAGGCTCCGCCACACAGAGGGACCAGTACAGCAAGGAGAAGCAAAAGGTACCCAAGGCCCGAGTCGCAAGCCATACAGGCAAAGTACACGGCCAGCTCAGGGACGTGGGCTATTACACCATGAAAAGGGGGATAGTCAGCAAGAGCATAGAGAGAGAACGGTAGGCCTACACACTCACTCTGACCAGTGGGGCTCGCCCGAATGCTCTCAGATACCCAGGCCCATTCCTAACCGGTACTCCTGTTGGGTCAGTAATAACATCTGCAATAAAGACCCTGGACTGTTTGAAGCGGACTCTGAACTCTTACTATTGCGGCCTGCACTATCACCCCCAGCATTTACCTACACTGCCCTGAGGCTACACTCTTCCCGTGGGGAGTTGCCCTACCCCTGTGCTGCACACCAACACCAGCCTCAGCGGTCTGCCTCGCAGCGGCGGTTAACTCTGACCGCAATCCACGGGTGGCGTAGTTGGACATTCCCAAATGTATAAATAGACTGCCACAATTTGGTCTGACCACCCTGAGCCATGAGATCAGGTTGCCACTACTACCCCCAGCAGAGTACAGAAGCCCGGTTCCGAGTGCCCCACGGCCCAGGGGGCGAGTCATATACAGAGTGCGTGTGTGTGGTGGTGCGTACGGCGTATACAGTGTGTGTGTGTGTGGTGTGTACGGCGTATACAGTGTGTGTGTGTGTGGTGTGTACGGCGTATACAGTGTGTGTGTGTGTGGTGGTGCGTACGGCGTATACAGTGTATGTGGTATGTACAGCGTATACAGTGTGTGTGTGTGTGGTGTGTACGGCGTATACAGTGTATGTGGTATGTACAGCGTATACAGTGTGTGTGTGTGTGGTGTGTACGGCGTATACAGAGTGTGTGTGTGGTGTGTACGGCGTATACAGAGTGTGTGTGTGGTGTGTACGGCGTATACAGTGTGTGTGGTATGTACGGCATATACAATGTGTGTGTGGTGCGTACGGCGTATACAGTGTGTGTGTGTGGTGCGTACGGCGTATACAGTGTGTGTGTGATGCGTACGGAGTATACAGTGTGTGTGCGTGGTGCGTACGGCGTATACAGTGTGTGTGTGATGCGTACGGCGTATACAGTGTGTGTGTGTGTTGCGTACGCCGTATACAGTGTGTGTGTGTGTGTGTGTGTAAATTAACCTTAAAGAGTAAATCAACTTTTGGGATGTTTTTAATGTGATTTAGGGTCATTAATTCTGAGCTGATTTGTCGGGAACCCAATCCTTTGCTCCTTTGCTTAAAAGACCTCCTAGAAGAGCGCAGCTCAGTAGATAGGAGAGTACACTGAGCGGAGCAAATGCAGCAGAAAGTCATAGTCATGTCTCCTCACCTCTTCACTTCTAAGAGATCTTCTGAGTGATCAGGGTCTCAGATTCGCACTAATCTGCTCAAAATTATTGGACCTAAATCATGTAATATATATCCCAAAATGTAAGTTACTTTTTAAACGTTTAATAGTTCCACTGCTTGCATCTAATCAGTACATTGGTTCCTATATGGTCCACAGTCTGATGATGACTGGTAACAACTCCCAGTATCTCCTTACCATTGCTAAGGACATACTGGGAGTTGTAGTTAAGTCCTCCATTCTCTGGAATTCCTATTGTTAGCAATGCCCTTCCTTCACCAATTGCAAATACAAAGGATCCAACCATGGGGTGAGATCTTGGGAATAATTGAATCGTACCTACATTTAAAAAAAATATAAATCTCCTATTCTTAATAATTACCGTATTTTTCGGACTATAAGATGCACTTTTTTCCTCCAAAATTTTGGAGGAAAGTGGGGGGTGCGTCTTATAGTCCAAATACTATATTATTGTATGGCCGCATGGTGGTGGGTGTGGGGGAGCCGCAGCGGGGGATCAGCGGGGCACAGGAGGCAGCAGCCGCCTGCTGCAGCCTAGCTGTGCCCGCTACTAAAGAAAATGAATATTCCCTGCTCCCCATACCCATGGGCGCAGAGAGCAATGAATATTCATTTCTCTTAATAGCCGGCACACTGTAGCCACAGCGCGGCTCCTGCTGCGGCCGGCGGTCTGTTTGCCCACTATTAAAGCTCATGAATATTCGCTACAACCCACTCCCATGGGTTGTAGTGAATATCTATGGTCTTTAATAGCAGGCACACTGACCGCAGAGCGGCAGCAGAAGCCACGCTGCGGTACAGTGTGCCGGGCATTGAACAGACTGCTCCCCACGCACAGAGTCCTGGCGTGGGGAGCAGTGACTATTCTAGCACAGCGTCTCACACTGTGTGAGGGCGCATGGCAGGGACACCTTACGCGCTCTGCCATGCGCCGCTCACACAGTGAGAGTGTCAGCAGCAGTGCGGGACAGCGCTGGAGGAGAGAGGAGGTGAGTATGATTGTTCATTTTTTTTGTAGGCAGCGTGATGGAGGCTCAGAGGGTGCCATATGACGCGCCCCCTGGGCCATGTTGGGCAGCGTTGCGCATGCGGGGAATACCCGGAGCCGGATCTGATAGGGGTAGTAGTCCTCGTGGCGGTGACCCGGTCCGTGCCCAGGGTGTCAAACCAAGTGGCAGAACTTAGAATAAGATGTTATAGAGTTCGACTACGCCACCCGTGGATTGCGGTCAGTGGGGACCGCCGCTGCGCTGCAGACCGCTGAGGCTGATGTTATTTGTGCAGCTGAGAATGGGATGACTCCCCACGGGAGGAGTATTGCCTCAGGGCAGCTATTGTGGAGATGATGATGGGAGTGATGGTGTGGGTGTCCCAGTACTGATGGTGCGGGTGCGGCGATGAAACACAGAGGCTTGAAGTGCAGTTTCCAAAGCTTTACTCACAGTTGTTGCTCCGGTCACTTCGGCCAAGAGTGACCACCCGAGCCGTGCTGCGTCCACCAGGGGAGGGACTCGGTCAACTCCCAGGCAATGCTGGAGTGTGGTTCAGGGCTTCCCTCTCTTTCCTTTCTCTGGCCGTCCCCACCAGGGACCCACCTTTGTCCAGCTCCCTTGGGCCTTCTGGTGGCGAAACCTTTCCCGGTTTCCCTGACCCTATATGGTATGCCTTCCTGGTGGATATGGTGAGGGGTCGCGCCAAGACTTGACCACGACCTCCGGTTCCTGGCTAAGGATAATTGGCCTCCACCAGTTTGGGATCCGGTACCCTGTTCTGCCAACCCTTCACCCGTTATTCCGTGGGATCTTAGGGTTCCCTCCTCTCTTGCGTCTCTGGGCCTTTCCTGGTGTTTCTGTTCCTTCTCCCTCTTACTTCTCTCTCTCTCGGCTTCAGGCTTCCACTTCAGGCCTGGTTCTGGAGCTGTGCCCGGACTGAGCCACAGCTTCCTGTCAGCCCTCTCTGGCTGAGCTCCTCTCTGAATTGACTGATCTAAGATGGTGCCCACCTTTTATACTCCCTTCTGACACCCGAGCCCAGGTGACCAGCACCCAATGGGTTCCTACCTATGCCCAGAGTCCCTCCCCTGTCTGCTCCTACACCACTGAGATATTCCTCCCCCCCTCCCACTCCAGCCAGGGACAGACGCTGTCGTACCTGCACATCTATCTGGTGGGAGTACCGTTGATCTGTCCCCCGGAAATGGGGTGAGTGTGGTGCATGCAGCTAACTGAGCTCTGTTCCACGCTCATCCTTACCCGGGAGTGGAATACCACACCTCTGGTTCGAGGTGCAATACCCCTGTAGCAGCCGAGTCCTCGGGGTGCTACATTCCCCCCTGGTAAACCACAGCACGTCCTCGGGCTGGAAAAGAGTAAAACAACTTAGACATACAAAAATTTTAAAGTGTACACTTGCATGTAAGATATATTAACTTTCAATCATCCCTTTATGGGAGGTCTTTTTTTTCTTTTAACGTTACTGGTATAAACATCATAAAATATTACAAAACTTTCTTCACTCACATATAAAATACTATAAACTCTGTTAGCAGCATATGTAACTTTCCATTATAAGATATTTTCAAAACATATTCTTGTGCAACTTGTGACCAGGTAAAGTGCAACAGTCACTAATTCCGTGATAGAAAAACAGTTCTTATAAAACCAGTAAGGGGCGCTTAAGGAAGCGCAACTATTTACAGGATGGCCGCTCTCAGTCCTCGGCCAGTGGGAATAGGGGAATGGCTGCTCACAGTCCTCAGCCCGATTGGGGATTAGGGCACACAGGTAACAGTCCCTTTAATAACTCCATACTAGTCCCAACGGGGACCACACTCCAATTAGCAGCAATCCTTGTACCCCGACGGGTAACTATATACAATTCTTTGTTCACGCTACTTCCCTTCAGTAGCTATGTCCTCTCCGTGCTCCCTCCTGAGGGTAGTCTTCAGACCCGTCCGGGTCCTCTTGGCTTTCCTCATACTGCAACTCCTCCTCTGTTAGCCGGTGTACGTGAAGGGCGTACGGTCCTTTGGCACACTCATGCCGGGTGAAGGTGACCACGTCACCTGGGTAGAGATCACGTCCACGGTGTCCTTCAGGAAGGTGGCTCTCGACATCCCTGCGGGTAACAAAGACGTCGCCGGGAGTTCAGTGATCCCGGATAAAGCCCCAGCCATTCCCTAGCTGGAACTTTATTACGGTCCCGTTGGCGCGGGGACCGTGGGCCGTACGGGGGTTTTGTCGGGCCCTGCGCTTCTGTTCCGCGCTTTGGGCCTGCAGCTGTTCCTCGCGGATCCGCCTCTCTCGCCGTTCTCTCCCAAAGACCTCCAGCTGTTGACGGCAGCACTCCTCACGCCGGGCAGCGTCCGCCCGGGTCTCCTTGGTGAACCCCATGAGGTCCTCACCGGTCGGATCCCATTCAAATTGGGCGTCCTCTAACGGGAGCGGAACGATTTTGGCGGGCGCCGGAGCCGGGAGCAGGGGCTCACACAGGGGCCGTCCCTTCCGGAGCCGGGGGTTGACGTACTCCGGTGGCCACTCGAAGGGCAGCCCGTCCGGGCTAGTATGCTGCGCGAAGAGATCTGCGCCCAGGGGTGGCACTGTGGAGGCAGAGGGCGCGGTGGGGCCCGTGGCGCCCGGGGGTACTCGGCCTTGCGTCCAGGCCGGAGGCATCCTATTTGGGTCTAGGAATGGCACCTTTGGGGAAGAGGGCGCTGGAGGGGCAGCGGCGCCCTGGTCCACCAGGCCTTGCGACCAGGCCAGTGGCACTTCCTGTTTCGCCGCGCTCAGGGTCAAGGGGCGTGGCGCGGAAAAGGGCGTGACCGCGGCTCCTGCCGCTTGAGGCCTAGTTGGGAGCAGTGGCGGTGCGGCAACGGGCGCGGTGAGTAGGACTTCGGGCTCTGCGACAGGGAGCTGGGGCAGGCTTACGGCTACTGGGCTCGGGGTAATGACGTCCCCATTACCTGCTTCCATCCTTGCAGCTCCCTCCGCGGCGTCGTCTCCGGCCTTCGTCCTTCCTGTACCATCCTCAGAGGCGGACATGCTCCTTGTTGCAGGTGGCGCCTCCTGCTGGCGGATCCCAGCCTGCCGGGCCATCTCCCTTCTCCACTCGGCCAGCGCATCCTGCTGTGCCCGGACCATCCTCCGGTCCAAGTCCCCCAGCGCAGCCTGCGCACGCTCCGGATCTCTGGGGAGCTGTGCCAGGATCTCCACTAGGCTGGCTGGCGGTGCGGCCTGCAGCAGGCTCCGGACCACGGTGTTGGCACTGCTGGACGCTTCCTCCATTCCCGGGTGCGGTCTGTCCAGACTCCTCCAGGCCGCACCCAGCCCCTCAGTTTTGTTCCTTATCCGCCCCCATTGGGAGTGGTCCCGGGGCAACTTAGTGACAGTCAGTTTCAGGGGCAGACCCCCCACTCTGATGGACATCTCCATTGTTGCAGTCTCGACTGGCGGGGGCGGTCTCCGCTTTTGGCGCCATTCTGGGGCCATGCCCACGATGGGAGGTGGTCTCTTGCCGCCCTCTGGCACGCCCATAATGGCGTCCGCTCTGCCAGGGCGGGAAACCGTCTCAGATGGCGGGAATCGTCTCCTGATGGCGGGAAACTCCGCGGATGGCGGGCAAAGGCTGCAGATGGCGGGTAAACGGCGGGAAACGACCCGACCTGGCGCCCGATGGCGGGAATCCTCTGGAATTGGCGGGAGGCTTCTTCTTACGGTACATGTGAACTTTTCTTCAGGCATGCAGTACCCGGTGGTTGCGGGCACGGAATCCTGCCGACTACGCCAAAGTTGACGCGCCCCCTGGGCCATGTTGGGCAGCGTTGCGCATGCGGGGAATACCCGGAGCCGGATCTGATAGGGGTAGTAGTCCTCGTGGCGGTGACCCGGTCCGTGCCCAGGGTGTCAAACCAAGTGGCAGAACTTAGAATAAGATGTTATAGAGTTCAACTACGCCACCCGTGGATTGCGGTCAGTGGGGACCGCCGCTGCGCTGCAGACCGCTGAGGCTGATGTTATTTGTGCAGCTGAGAATGGGATGACTCCCCACGGGAGGAGTATTGCCTCAGGGCAGCTATTGTGGAGATGATGATGGGAGTGATGGTGTGGGTGTCCCAGTACTGATGGTGCGGGTGCGGCGATGAAACACAGAGGCTTGAAGTGCAGTTTCCAAAGCTTTACTCACAGTTGTTGCTCCGGTCACTTCGGCCAAGAGTGACCACCCGAGCCGTGCTGCGTCCACCAGGGGAGGGACTCGGTCAACTCCCAGGCAATTCCGGAGTGTGGTTCAGGGCTTCCCTCTCTTTCCTTTCTCTGGCCGTCCCCACCAGGGACCCACCTTTGTCCAGCTCCCTCGGGCCTTCTGGTGGCGAAACCTTTCCCGGTTTCCCTGACCCTATATGGTATGCCTTCCTGGTGGATATGGTGAGGGGTCGCGCCAAGACTTGACCACGACCTCCGGTTCCTGGCTAAGGATAATTGGCCTCCACCAGTTTGGGATCCGGTACCCTGTTCTGCCAACCCTTCACCCGTTATTCCGTGGGATCTTAGGGTTCCCTCCTCTCTTGCGTCTCTGGGCCTTTCCTGGTGTTTCTGTTCCTTCTCCCTCTTACTTCTCTCTCTCTCGGCTTCAGGCTTCCACTTCAGGCCTGGTTCTGGAGCTGTGCCCGGACTGAGCCACAGCTTCCTGTCAGCCCTCTCTGGCTGAGCTCCTCTCTGAACTGACTGACCCTGATCTAAGATGGTGCCCACCTTTTATACTCCCTTCTGACACCCGAGCCCAGGTGACCAGCACCCAATGGGCTCCTACCTATGCCCAGAGTCCCTCCCCTGTCTGCTCCTACACCACTGAGATATTCCTCCCCCCCCTCCCACTCCAGCCAGGGACAGACGCTGTCGTACCTGCACATCTATCTGGTGGGAGTACCGTTGATCTGTCCCCCGGAAATGGGGTGAGTGTGGTGCATGCAGCTAACTGAGCTCTGTTCCACGCTCATCCTTACCCGGGAGTGGAATACCACACCTCTGGTTCGAGGTGCAATACCCCTGTAGCAGCCGAGTCCTCGGGGTGCTACACATACATACCATACATACCAGGATGGGGGCTCAGAAGGTGCCATGCATACCAGGATGGGGGCTCAGAAGGTGCCATACATACCAGGATGGGGGCTCAGAAGGTGCCATACATACCAGGATGGGGGCTCAGAGGGTGCCATGCATACCAGGATGGGGGCTCAGAGGGTGCCATGCATACCAGGATGGCGGATAAAGGGGTGCCATGCATACCAAGATGGGATATAAAGGGGTGCCATGCATACCAGTATGGGGGATAAAGGGGTGCCATGCATACCAGGATGGGATGGGGGCACTTATACCAGGAAGGAGGGGCCATACATACCAGGATGGAGGATATTAACAGAATTGGGGGACATTACCCCAATACCAGTGTCTGCAGTAGACCCCCTCCCCCATAACAGGGCATCATGACCACATTTTTTGCTTATTTTTTTTCCCTATTTTCCTCCTTTAAAACATAGGTGCGTCTTATGGTCCGGTGCATCTTATAGTCTGAAAAATACGGTAACCCCTTTACCCCCGAGGGTGGTTTGCACGTTAATGACCAGGCCAATTTTTACAATTCTGACCACTGTCACTTTATGAGGTAATTACTCTGGAATGCTTCAACGGATCCCCCTGATTCTGAGACTATTTTTTCGTGACATATTGTACTTCATGATTGTGGTAAAATTTCTTCGATATCACTTGCGTTTATTTGTGAAAAAAACAGAAATTTGGTGAAAATTTTGAAAATTTTGCGATTTTCAACATTTGCAATTTTATGCCCTTAAATCAGAGAGATATGTTACACCAAATAGTTAATAAATAACATTTCCCACATGTCTACTTTACATCAGCACAATTTCGGAACCAAAATTTTTTTTATTAGGGAGCTATAAGGGTTAAAAGTTAACAAGCGATTTCTCATTTTTCCAACAAAATTTACAAAACCATTTTTTTAGGGACCACATCACATTTGAAGTTACTTTGAGGGGCCTTTATGACAGAAAATACCCAAAAGTGACACCATTCTAAAAACGGCACCCCTCAAAGTGCTCAAAACCACATTCAAGAACTTTATTAACCCTTCAGGTGCTTCACAGGAATTTTTGGAATGTGGAAGAAAAAAATGAACACTTTTTTCACAAAAATGTTATTTTAGACACAATTTTTTTTTTTTCGCAGGGGTAACAGGAAAAAATATGCCAATACCCCATATGTGGGGAAAATACAGTGTTTGGGCGCACGGCAGAGTTCAGAAGGGAAGGAGCACTGTGTGACTTTTTGAACGCAAAATTGGCTGGAATTGAGAGCGGACGCCATGTCGCGTTTGGAGAGCCCCTGATGTGCCTAAATAGTGGAAACCCCCCACAAGTGACCCCATTTTGGAAACTAGACCCCTCAAGGATTTTATCAAGGGGTATACTGAACATTTTGAACCCAGAGGTACGACACAGAATTTGATAACATTAGTTCATCAAATTGAATAAGTTGTCATTAGTCTTGAGTGCAAGTGCTTGGTACTTGAGTTTGCATTGGGTACTCGGGTATGCACCATGTATTGCACGTGCTCGAGTGACATGCTCAAGTCCCCGCTCGCATGCTTCACGGTTATTAGACACCCAAAAAAAAACATCCAGGGATCGATCGTGCATGGCAGGCAATCCCTGCGAGTTTTTTTTTGGCCACGAAGCATATGGGGCGGAGACTCGAGCATGTCACTCGAGCACCCGCGATACTCGGTGCATACCCGAGTACCCGATGCAAACTCAAGTAGCGAGCACTTGCGCTCAACACTAGTCACCATATCGTCATCTTTTTTTTTTTTACTTTTGAAAAAAATCCCAAACCTGATACAACCCTAACCCCAACCCTAACCCTAGCCCAACCCTAACCCTAGCCCAACCCTAACCTCAATCCTAACCCTAGCCCAACCCTAACCCCAACCCTAGCCCATCCCTAACCCCAACCCTAACCCTAGCCCAAACCTAACACAACCCTAACCCTAGAGTTTATTTTTCACGCCGTTCCTCGTGCGGTATAAGTGATTAGACGGCTTTATTCTTCGGGTCGGTGCGATTACAGCGATACCAGAATCATATCAGGTTTTTATGACTGACAGCTGTCACACACTAAAAGAAGCATTTTTTTGTAATATCTAGTTTTTGCATCGCCATATTTTGAGAGCTATAATTTTCCATATTTTGTCCAGCAGAGCCATGTGACAGCTTGTATTTTGCGGGACGAGTTGACGTTTTTATTGTTGACGTTTTCAGGCACTTGACATTTTTTGATCGCTTTCTATTCAGATTTTTGGGAGGCAGAATAAACAAAAACCAGCAATTCCGGAATTGTTCTTATGGGTTTTTTTATTTATGCTTTTCCGCGTGTGGGGAAATTGATAAGGCAGCTTTATTCTTCGGGTCAGTACGTTTACAGCGGTACCACATTTATATTGTATTTCTATGTTTTGGCGTTTTTACACAATAAAAGTTATTTTATAGAAAAAATAATTTTTTGCATCGCTTTATTCTGAGAGCTATAACTTTTTTATTTTTCGGCTGATGGAGCTGTATGGCGGCTTGTTTTTTGCGGGACAAGATGACAGTTTTCAGTGGTACCATTTTTATTTACATTCGTCTTTTTGATCGCGTGTTATTCCATTTTTTTTGGCGGTATGATAAAGCATTGTTTTTTTTGCTTCGCTTTTTTTTTTTTTTTTACCATGTTCACTAAAGGGGTTAACTAGTGGGACAGTTTTATAGGTCAGGTCATTCCGGACGCGGCGATACCAAATATGTGTTCTTTTATTGTTTTTTCCATAATAATATTTATTGATGGGTACATTATATATATTTTTTTTGGTGGATTATTTTTTTTATTTTTTTTTATATTTTTACAATTTTTTTTTTCCATTTTATTCTGTTTCCCACTATGGGACTTTCACTTTTTTTATTCTGATCACCTGTATAGCACAGGGATGGAGCACCATCCCTGTGCTATACAGGCTGTCAACCCTGCAGATGCAGAAGATACTTTGGTCATGCACTGCGCATGACCAAAATATCTTCCTACTGTCTGATGACCTGGATGTTGTCATGACGACATCTGGGAAGCAGTGGCAAACAGCGCTGGAGGCCGGGAGAGGAGGTGAGTATTGCGATCACCTCCCCTTGCCCCCGCAATGCTGAGATCAACTTCGATCGCAGCATTGAGGGGGTTAATGTGCCGGGAGCAGTGCGGGACCGCTCCCTGCACATAGTCACAGCTAATACCTGGTGCTATCAGATGACACCCGGCGGCGATCGCCCCGCACCGCTTGTGTGCGGGCGCGATGGCCATATGACCTAATAGTACGTCATTGGTCCAATCGGCCCAGGTCACCATGACGTACTATTAGGTCACACGTCAGAAAAGGGGTTAATTTTTAGTGTATTATTAGTTTCAATGATTTGTAATCATGAAAATTATATGTGGATTTATTTATTTCTAAAGCCTGTATGCAATTATCAATCACGTCAGTGCCTATCTATTTAAAGCACTCAGCGTGGTATACATTCTGGAATCACCTGATGAAGGGGACAGATCGTCTCTGAAACGCGTTAAGTGTTGAATAAATCGACTTCTCTTGCCTAACCTGGTGGTTCCTAACTCAGAGCGTGGCGACCTGTGGATCTCCACCACCCACTGTTCATTATCTTTCGCTGTATCATGGCTCCTGAGCATGATGCCGGGGAGGGCAGAAGGTGCTGCAGTGCTCCAGGACCGCAGTCATTACCGCTTAGTATCAGCTTTGTGTCTGGCATGCACACCTACCAGAGGTGAGTGGAATACCTCTCACCCCTCCATCTATATGCTGTGACATTCTTCACATGGCGCGCCTTCTCTTTTTGGTTTATTTTCTCATTTTTCTGTCTGTGAGCATAGAGCTGATGTGACTTGCCAAAAAGCACAGGTTTGTTTCATCTGTCCAAAGGACATTCTCCCAGAAACTTTGGAAAATTCCTGTCTTGCCTTTTTTCTGATTTGCTTTGAACAATGGTTTCCTCCTCCTCTTCTTCCATGAATTTCACTTTGGTCAAGACAGCGACAAATGGTGCGATCTGACACTAATGTACCCTGACCTTGGAGTTCACCTTTAATCTCTTTGAAAGTTGTTCTGGGCTCTTTTGTAACCATTCAAATTATCCATCTCTTCAATTTGTCATTAATTTACTCTTGCGGCCACATCCAGGGACATTGGCTGCCGCCTCATAGACCTTAAAGCTCTGAATAATATGTGCAAATGTTGTAACAGGAACATTTGTTTGGAGATGGTCTTATAGCATCTACCTTTAACATGTTTATCTATCATTTTCTTTCTAATTTCCTGAGACAGCTCTCTCCTTACCTTTCTTTGGTCACACACCATGATACCAAGCAGCACAGAGACTACTTTTTACCCTTTGCAGGAATTGTCTGGTCCAAATTGATAAGTCTGCAGTCACTCTGTGTGACTGCAATAAGATGAAAAACTTGGCACTCAAGATGACTCAATGAATTTTGAGAATTTAATAGTAGAAAAAGTAGCACAAAACAAACGTTTCGGTCATGTAAGACCTTCCTCAGTGTACAGAAATTTTGGTAGTGGACATGAATGAGAGGTGCAGTGTCCAGCTTCTATATAAACCACTGTGTGGTATCTTATAACAAGGGTGATGGCGGTGGGAACACAGTGTCTGTATACTTCACTATCAATGCTGATCTGTGTAACATCCCCTCCATCACCTGAGGTGAACCTGTTGAGTGTTGCGTCTCACATATTGGAGACAGCACCCACATTCCAACAGGTAAACAGTAAATGACATGATACCACAGGTTAGATGTTGGTAAAACAGAAAAGCTTCTCCTGTCACCTTCGATTGAAAGTAGGTACATCCATGCTTCAACACTGTGTAGCATAAACGCTTAATGTTTGCGTTTTGGAGCTATTGGGAGATTGTTAGAAGGTTTATCCCTACCGTTAAAGGAAACCTGTCATCAGGATTTTGCTAAGTAAACTATAGGCATTGTCAGGTTGGTGCTGTTACACTGATTAAAATGATATCTGGTTTGAAGAAATCTGTCTAGTGGTTCTTGTTTAATCTGTTTGCAGTTTGGAGTTAATGAGATGCTTGTGCTTCGAGACCGGCCTGTGGGCAGGTCTTTTTTTGGTTCTCTGGCCTCATTGTCATCATTCTGGGCTTAAATGACAAGTCACTGAACCTTTGAATACTGCGCTTGCACAGATAGATGCTACTGTGCATGCACCGGCGCCATTTTGTTGGAGCCAAAATTTTTTTTTAAGACCACAATATTAAATGTGCAGTATTTAAAATAGGAGGAAGGTCATGGAAGGTTATTTAAGCCCAGAGCACAAGCATCTCATTAACTGCAAACACAGATTAAAATGATACCTGGGTTGAAGAAATCTGTCTTATGGTTCTTGTTTAATCAGTGTAACAGTGCCAACCTTTCACTGCCTGTAGTTTACTTATCAAAATCCTGAGACAGATTAATTGACCACCAAGGTCACATACACAATTAGTTCTCTATAGTAGGACAATGAGACTCTGTTCAACGTCTATAATAGCAAATCATATAGAAAAAATGACGTATAAGAACATAATTTTGCAAAAAATTCATAAATTTATTAATACACATTAATTAAAAAAACATCCATATTGAAAAAGTGGCATAAATACATACAGTAAGTAATGAGCTATAATAGAGATGCCAAGACCAATACAATCATATAATAAATAGATTAAACCTACATAGTTGAAGAAAATACGGGTATGGGTATGTAAACCACATGCCCTATCCCAGCTGTAAGCATAATATCAAAGCTTCAATGCAAATGCTAAGGTGCACAGTGCATAAATAGTTGATATAAAAGTAAATCCATTTAGCACTTGAAAATAAGTGGGAATGTAGTATTACTCACATATGTATTGTTTGTCAGTCCAGGTATCGTCACCCCTACGCGCGTTTCGGTATCCCTTAAGTATTACTTATTGTCCAATGGGTGAAAGTAAGACAGGACGCAGCTATTAGAATAGCCAACCGCTCATCATAATACATACATATAGAGTCACGTGTGCCCCTGTATTACCACTCACATCCGGAAGTATATAGTAGGACCCCTTCGCTTCAGGACGCAATCATCTGCCCCTCGTCCCCCGTGATAACAAACCACACCTCCCAGGTCACATGAGCGGGACTTGCTATGACGCGTCAGGACACAGTCATCCGCCCCTCGCCACACATAAATACAAGCCACACCCCCCAGGTCACATGTACGAAAATCGCTGTGACATCACAATCTGACCAAAGGGGAAAGCCCATAACAGGGGACATAGCGCTATAATGTGGTAAGTATACATTATAAAACGCCCAACAAAAGTGTAGATAAATGAATATAGGAAGTGGACAATCAGATCTAATGAGAAGAGTCGTGGCTAAACCACAGCTATTTAACCCAATAGTGCCCAACTAACGCAATAATGAACCAATCACAGAATAATAAGTGTGAACAGATAACACATCACAACGGAAACAAATCGCAGATCAAAAGAAGCAGGATATATCTCAGTAGATGCATAGCTGTGGGACCCTTCCCCCATATAATTGCCATCAGTAGCCAATTATAATCAAAAGACATTCTTCATATCAATTGTATAGCTAATGTTAATCCAATATTGTAACTAAATATTACCGAAAAATACTGTCCATGGGGGCATGGCGCCATTGCCCCAACGGAGAGCACCAGTCAAAAACCACAAAAAATGCGGTGTAATATGTACATATAAAAGATACAGTACACTGTGTAATGGAGAAAAATGATAGAAACATTCAACAATTAAATCCTACACAATAGGTTGTAAGCATAAAATACAAAAAACACAATACACCGCATAATACAGCTCAATATCAAGTATATCCAGCAATTAGATGAATTCATTCGTTGCGTAGCTTTTCTTTGTCCCAGTAGATGATAATATCTCTGTGACCTATTGTCAGTAGTCCAGGAGAATCATTGATTAATCAAGATGTATAAATCGTCCACAGCCATCCATCAATAGGAGTAACCAGCAGAAAGAGACACGGAAGGCAGCCGCAACCAAGGACAAAAGAGTATGTACTAAGGAAAAGATGAACATTAATTAGACAACAGAGGATAAAACAAGGGGGGGGGGATTATAAACATCATTAAAATACTGATAAATCTAGCGGGTGCAGGGGTGGGGGAGAGATAGAGGCAATCAGAGGAATGGTGAAAAGCTTAAGGATTCCTTGAGGCCCTGAGGATGTAAGGTTTGCAATAGCCAAATCCATCTGGATTCTTTCTGTGCAAGTAGGCGACTAGCACTACCTCCACGCAACGTACTATACACATCATCGATGCCTTTAACTTGAAGACCTGATGGATCACAGGCATGATAGTTTTTAAAGTGTCTAGGGATTGTTTTCAACAACTCCAAATTATCCTCAGTGGCTGCTGCCATAATATCACGTCCATGTTCCCCCGCTCTGGTCTTTAACATCCTAGTGGTCAGACCTATGTATACCAAAGAGCAAGGACATGTAACGTGATAAATGACATTACGTGTTGTACACGTAATGGAGTGTAGGATAGTCAATTTTTTCCCACTAGATGAAAGAAACTTTTTAGTATGTTCGATGATTGGACACGAAATACATGAACCACATGGGGTACAACCCCACGTTTGTCTTATTTTAGCCAGTCCTATTTCGCCAATTT
Organism: Phyllobates terribilis; assembly: GCF_046119375.1. Lineage (NCBI taxonomy): Eukaryota > Metazoa > Chordata > Amphibia > Anura > Dendrobatidae > Phyllobates > Phyllobates terribilis. The sequence goes on along the minus strand of NW_027362822.1, from coordinate 2,629,747 downwards.
TCTTCTGAGTATTAGGTGTAAGGTAGCTCCTTACCAAGTGATCTCGGAGGCTCGGAGATTGACGGGCTGTGACTGACGGATACATAGGCAAATACTGGCGCAACGTCTCATCCGCTAGTAAAATGGGCCAGTGTTTCCTAAGCACATCACACATTTTGCGCCATTGTGAATGGTACCGTGTCACCATCCTGACACAGTTCTCTTGTTTGTGAGCTCGATTAGAATACATTAATTGTTGACGATTACTGGTTTTGGCTCGATTATAGGCATGCTTAATACTTCTTCGACTATATCCGCGATCTAAGAACCTGTGCTTCAATTCCTCCGCTCTCCTTTCAAAATCAACCTCTATTGAACAAATACTCAAAATTATCAAAATCCTGATGACAGGAGCGCCGCATAAAAGCAGGAATATGCGGCTATTATGCTGCGTGGGAAACTAAGCCTAAGGGACTCCATCTTTAATTAAAAAAATCCTCGCTCCGACATCATCCATGGGTCTTCTGTCTTCAGCTCTGCTAGATCTTTGCCATCAGACAAATATGTCTGCTGACAGATGAGCAGGCACAGAATGACACTGGAGCACTGTTACTGTGTAGTGCGGCGCTATGTTTCTTTTTTTGTCATTTCATGTAGTGTAGAAATCTTGGGAAAAGTGTGGATTGTGCTCTGGAAGTGATCAGTTATAGCTAACTATGTTATTTTCTGCAGAGATAAGTCCTGCATAGAAGATGTGATATATCGGTCTGCAGATAAAGAACTTGTGAGTATGTGTTACCTATACATTCACACTGACACTATATACAGAGCTCCTGTGTATAATATCAATGGTGATCATTGTATTACCTGTACACTGACACTATATACAGAGCTCCTGTGTATAATGTCACTGGTGATCACTGTATAACCTGTACACTGACACTATATACAGAGCTTTTTTTACATTTTTATTATTTTAGTATTATTTGTCACTATGTGGTGCCATTATGTGCTTTGGTCATGACATGACGATATTTGTCCCTTGTATGTGGTATTATTCAGTCACTATGTGGTGGTAATATGTGGTCTCATGGTGTGTCAGTATTTATACCTTGTATCTGGTAGCATTTGATCACTATGTGGTGGTATTATGTGCTTTGGTCATGGTGTGGCGGTATTTGTGCCTTGTATGTGGCATTATTTGGGCACTATGTGGTGGTAATATGTGATCTGGTCACGGTGTGGTGGTATTTCTGCCTTCTATCTGGTAATATTGGTCTTGGTAGAGTGGATTGTGGTTGGTCATTTGTTTTATCTGATATCAATAAGGGGAAACCTCTTTATTTCCAATAGATATTAAATACTTGGATGTTTAACCCCTCCCTGCCCTGTGACTATTACACAGCAGCAGAGATGCAGTTATAGAGGTTCACCAGAGAAAGCAAGTTGGCATTTGGTGTGATTTTCACCTCTGCATTTATAAGACAAAACCATGACCGTGTACTGCCAACACGGGTTCCATGGATCAACATGCCCCCACCTTCCAGCACTCACCTTCCCCCACCAAATAAAAACACTGCACCTGTATTTCTTTGGATAAATTTGGCCACAGCGGCCATTTTATTAACAAACAACATTAACATATTAACAGTGTTATAAAATAAATAAGAAGGGAGGGTTCTTGGAGTTAAAATTAGATCTGGCATAAATTAAACCGAACTCGAACCACCATATTACCCTCAGCCGTCCATCACCAGCTCAAGGGCACCAAAAGCTCCCAGGGTAAAACCCCGTCCAGAGCCCAAAACCAAATGCCAGATCACCCCAGTTAATCAAGGCACTGCCTGTGATTATCCAATATTCTTTCCACCGACACTTCTGTGCCAACTCCAAGAACCCCACCACCCGCCAAGCCACTGCGACAAACCCTCATAAAAGTTTACATGTCCTTTTTTAATATAACCCATCGATAATACACAATAGTAATAACTCCTTTATCTCCTCTTCAGTAAAACTACCCTTTCACCATTAACTTCACAGAATACCAACAGAAAGAAGGGGTGGGTGGGTGGGAACTTTCCCCGCTGACTTCCTTCCTGGACTGACCGTTTTCCCGCACTTTTCCTTATTATATCTCCCCAGCCCCTTCCAATGCCCGCCCCTCCAGGCTTATAACCAATCCGGATATTGGGATTAAAATTACACCCTCCTGGCACATCCCGGTCATGTGGGGCTTCCTTCTAGTTACACTTGCTTCCAGCCCCCTTCTGGAGTGGGTGAGAAATGCATAAAACATTACCTCGGATTGCTCCACTCCTGGTTTTGTCTTACAAATACTGAGGTAAAAATCTCACCAAATACTCAAAGTGCCACAATCTTCTGACAGTGCGGATTCCACCAATAAATAAGTGATCCCCTTCCCAACCTGTGCATCGCTGAGAACTTGTTTTCACCAATAAAAACCCTTTAATGCAAACTACAGTAATTGTACATCGCAGTTCTGGTGAGCGCACAGTGATGTGCAGGAGCCGCCAATATAATGGGTATAACGGTTAACAGGTATTTGCAAATAGCTGAAGGATGGGCCCGGGTGGGTGGGCCCCTGGAGTTAATTTCCCTGGTGGGCCCCAGACACCCCAGTCCAGTAGGATCTTGTCTGTGTTGTCAGAGGAGAAAAAATATATTTTTTCCCTTCTTCTGGGGATTCTGAGCAGATCTTGCCTTCCTCATCCTGATCAGAATCAAGGGATTGTATGTCCTCTTCTGAGCTTAGCTCCATCTCCCATCTTGGTCTCTTAGCACGGGGACCTGGCTGAGATGTCTGTGGGGGAACGAAATTAGAGATTGAAGTTTGCACCTCCTCTCTAATCATGGACCTCATGTCAGATAGAAAAGTAGACTGTTCATCCCTGATGATTTTAGAGGTCCACCTCTCACATAGCTGTTTCCCAGGCAATTTTATACTGCAGAGAGCACATCTTCTAGATTTCCCTGAGACCTAGACAGCCCTTTTGGGTGCAGATACTGGTGCAGCAGGGGCTCCCTTGTCCTAGAATTGTAAGAATGGGGAAGATACTAAGTATACAGGATTTTTAATAGTGAGTAATTGACGCGCCCCCTCGGCCGTGGGGTACTCGGCAGCCGGGCCTCTGTGTATGCCGGTGGGGGATATCACGGTGGCTGGCCCGGTCTGTGACCCAGGGCGGTCAGCAAAAAGGGGAAATATATAGGGGATTTGGAAAGTTCGTGGAACGCGGCAAAAGGGAGCCGCCGCTGTGGAGCAGTCCTCTGAAGCTGATGTTACTGCAGCAGGGATGGTGTGGGTCCAGGGCAGTGTAGGTTGTGTAAGTTGCGCTGGGCATTGTAGTGCAGGGAAGGAAAGATGGCGCAGATGAAAGGAATGGACGGAGGCAGTGTGGTGCAGTCATCCGAGTCTTTACTCACAGTTCTTATGACAGTTCCACTCGTGCACTTTACAGGTGTCAGCCTCCCACGTCGCGCTGCGTTCACCAGGCAGGGGTTCAGCACTTCCTCAGGCCGATTAGGAGTACCTGACAGAACCCCACTTTCTTGTGTTCCTAGCTAGACCGTCTTCACGCTGGGTCTTTCTCCCTCCTGCCCTGCGCTTCCCCACTCTCAATCCCGCTCGGGTGCTCTGAAGTCCTTCCTGTCTCGTCGGAGTTCCCGGACCTGCTTGACCCTCACGGGGATTAGAATGAGGCTTCGGCAACTGACTATATAAGCCAGAAGCCTCCGGTTTTCCCAGCCGAGACTTAGAGTAACACGGCTGGACCAGGGGCCGGTCCCCTTCTTGCGGCCTACGATCCCTCTGTCTTCTGGCAGATTCGGGGCGTATGGGTGCTGTCCTGCACTCGCCGTACCCCCTGGGATCCCTTACTTAGAACGGAGCCTACTCCTCTGCTCCCCACCTGGGCGTCTAGGACTGGGCCCTACTTATGGAGCAGAGGTCCTAAAAAGCCTCTGCTCCCAGACTGTCCTCACTCACTCACTCCTCTTACTCCACTGCCACCCTAAGATGGCTTCCCTTTATATACCTATTGTCAAAGTGCTCCCTCTAACTACTTCCTCCACCCACACCCACTACTGGTTCCCCCTACCTTTAGGTTCCCCCCACTCCAGCCAGGGACAGGGCTCAGCAGGAAAACACATTGCATCTTGTCCTTCCAGCCGGCCTGGAGTAGTGTAGTGTTGGATGCAGGTTTTGGGGTTCCGGGCAGCACTCCCTCCTTACCTGAGAGAAGGGGATACCACACCTCTGGGTGAGGTGCAGTACCTCTGTGGCGACTGAACCCTCAGGGGCGCCACATAATCTCTTTACCAAATACTCACATGTACTAGGGTCTGCTCTGCAGGGGCATCTGATCGACCAGAATCCAAAAGGAGGAGACAGTTAAGCAAAAGGCATCAATAGGTGGGAAATACAGCTGGGAAGAGCAGAGGCATTGGAAGTGCTTCCACACACCCAAAGTACTTCAGCCTCGTTTGCTTATCCATTCAAATGCAGCTTTCTCTGTAACGGAGGAATAGACTCTAGCAAAAGGAAATACTGTACTTGTATTTGCAAGAGTTACATGTGCATATAAATAGTTTGAGGCATGTAATCCTTCTGACAGATTCCTTTTAAAGGGTACCTGTCCTTTCAGGTGACTAGTCAGAACAGGCTGTCACTATTTCTGGTTATTATATGACTTGAATCGTGTGTTTTCATCAGTTTCCCCTCTGCAGGCTCTATCTCTGATTTTCAGTCCTCTCTGAGCTAGTGGGTGGAGATTAGCTATTATGATGTCTATACCGTACACGGACATGATGGATTCTTGCTGCTCTTGCTCTGAGCACAAAGACAGTAGCAACAGAAGCAATGTGGACATTATACAGCATTACTGTGCTGTGGCTGTAAATCCATCAAAGAGAAATACATTACCTATAAGCTGTGGCTCCATCCGCCTGTGTCTTTTTGTCTCTGCCCCCTCCTCTCTCTTCCCTCTCCTTGCAGTATAAATGCAGGTGTAACCTGACACCTCACTGTTCTGGCAGTCTATCTTGTTTTGTCCAAGACAGATTTGAGTTTGTTTTTATTCCTGAGCAGGGCAGTATTAGCCGCTAGGCACTGGAGGGCGGGTGCCTAGGGCGGAAGGTTGCTGGGGCGCACTAATCAGCTTCTTGTCCAAATGGAAGAAAACACATCTGAGTAGTAACGGGTGTGGGATAAAGGGGTGCAGGGTGTGTGGTATAGTAGGTCGACTCACTCAGCTTCTTAGAGGTAGATACAGGAACATTTTCTGTTTAAGTTTTCAACTGGTTTATTAAAATTGTACTGCATAAACCAGTCCAAAATTAGGAAAACAAATAGGTTCAGTTCTTTTTAACATGAGCACAGCTCTGGTGCTCTCATCTACAGACACACCAAACACTGAATGAGTCTAAAAGCTTCGTATTTACCTTCTGGCCCATACCCTGGGGTGGAGATATGGTGAACAGCCTCCTACCCACTCTTTAGCTGTTCACTAAACCCAGCCCTTAGCATGGTCGATTAACCCCTCTCAGCACTTAGTATGCTGGAGCATTTTTCCGGGTTCATATCACTGATGGTAACATCCTGATTGACACATAATTCCCCTCCAGTATTTTACCAGTGACCTTCGCACAGTTGATAAGTGTGCATGGATGTGCAGGGTGTGTGGGATAGAGGGATGCAAGGGGGTGCTGTGTGCGTGAGCTAGCGGGGTGCGAGGCGGTGCAGGTTGCTTGAGTTAGTGAGCGAGAGCGGTGCAGACTTTGAGAGGGATGCTCTGCCGATATATATGACGCGCCCCCTGGGCCGTGGGGTACCCGGTGCATGGCCGGTAGATGCTGGGGGATGTCACAGTGGCGGTGACCCGGTTCGTGATCCAGGGCGGTCAATAAAAGGGGATATATTTACAGGGGATTTTTATAGTTTATGTTAAAGTTTGTGACGCCACCTGTGGATTGCGGCTAAAGAGAGCGGCCGCTGAGGAGCCGTCCTCTGAAGCTGATGTTACTGCAGCAGGGATGGTGTGGCTCTCCACAGGAAGAGCTAGCTCCAGGGCAGTGTAGATGTTGTTGTAGGTTGCGCTGGGCGTTGTAGTGCAGGGAGTGATGGCGCTGCAAGAAACACAGACAAGGTGGTGCAGTCCTCTGGATCTTTACTCACGGTTATTGCAGTCCAAGTTACAGACGTCAAGGTAACTTCCCGTGCCGTGCTGCATTTACTCAGTGAGGGGTTCAGTCCACCCCCAGGTAACTCCGGAGTACATAGCAGGACCCCCTTCTGTGTCCTCTCTCTGGCTGTCTCCCTGAACCTCATACCAAGTGTCCCAGTCCAGTACCTGCGGGCCTTGGCGGGCGACGTCTGTTCCGTCCCCTGGGTCCTATATAGCTACCTTCCTGGTGAGACTGGTATGGAATGTTGGCTACTGGACATGAAATACTGCAGCCTCCGGTTTCTAGTTAAGACGTGCAATCTTCTACTAGTTGAGGGACCAGTTCCCTGTATGCAGCCTGACCCCTCCACCTCCCGGCAGATTCGGGCGTACGGGTGGCCTCTCGCACTGCCTGTACCCCTGGGATCCTTTCTTCTGGTTCCTGGAGCCTTCCTGCTCCCTCTCCTCTCCTTCTCTTCTTCCTCTCAGCCTTGGGCCTCACTGGCTAGGCCCGCCTCTGGAAAAGAGCTCCTACAGAGCCTCTGCTCCTGGCACTTTCCTCCTCAGACTAATCTGTCTTTCTAAGATGGTTTCTCTTTTTATATCTTCCTTCTATGTGCTCCCCTTAACTACGTCCTCCACCCACACCCCTTTACTAGGTTCCCCCCACTCCAGCCAGAGACCAGGGACTGTGCTCTCCCGTAGGAGCAATCTCGCCCCGCCCTCTGAAGTGTGGTGTAATGAATGCAGGTGTTAGGGTCCTGAGCTGTACTCCTTCCTTACCTGAGAGTGAGATACCACAGCTCTGGGTGAGATGCAGTACCTCTGTGGTGACCGAACCCTCAGGGGCGCCACATATATATGTGTGTGTGTATATAATATAATGTGTGTATGTATATAATGTGTGTGTGTATATATCTACATATATCTATATATACACAGCTCATTTTCATTTTCTCTGATTTTTCTCTTTCTAGGTCTATTTTTGAGTAAAATGTACATTGTTGTTTTATTCTATAAACTACTGACAACTTGTCTCCGAAATTCAAAGCTAAAAATTTTGTATTTATTTGCAGCAAATGAGAAATCGTCAAAATAATAAAAAAGAAACAGAGAACCAGAGAACCAGTGCTGTCAGACCTCAAATACAGCAAAGAAAACAAGTTCTTATTCATTTAGAAACAACAATACTCATGTTTTAACTCAGGAAGAGTTCAGACATCAATATTTGGTGGAATAACCATGATTTTTAATCCCAGCTTTCATGCGTCTTGGCTGCTTTCCACCAGTCTTTCACGCTGCTTTTGGGTGACCTTATGCCACTCCTGGCACAAAAATGTAAGCAGTTCTTCTTTGTTTGATGGCTTGTGACTATCCATCTTCCTCTTGATTACATTCCAGAGGTTTTCAATAGGGTTCAGGTCTGGAGATTGGGCTGACCATGACAGGGTCTTGATGTGGTGCTCCTTCATCCATACATTGATTGACCTAGCTGTGTGGCATGGGGCATTGTCCTGCTGGAAAAACCAGTCCTCAGAGTTGGGGAACATTGTCTGAGCAGAAGGAAGCAAGTGTTTTTTCAAGGATAACCTTGTATGCGGCTTGATTCATACGTCCTTCGCAAAGATTAACCTGCCCAATTCCAGCCTTGCTGAAGCATCCCCAGATCATCACCAATCCTCCACCAAATTTCACAGTGGTGCAAGACACTGTGGCTTGTATGCCTCTCCAGGTCTCCGTCTAACCATTAGACGACCAGGTGTTGGGCAAAGCTGAAAATTAGACTCATCAGAGAAGATTACCTTACTCCAGTCCTCTATGGTCCAATCCTTATGGTCTTTGGCAAACTTCAGCCTGGCTCTCCTTTGCTTCTCATTGATGAAAGGCTTTTTTCTAGCTTTACATGGCTTGAGGTCTCTAGGAGCCCGTTATGAACTGTTCTTGCCGTGCACTTCACCTCAGCTGCCATTTGCCATTCCTTTTGTAGGTCACTTGATGTCATCCTGCGGTTGCTGAGTGACATTAGAATAAGATGACGGTCATCCCGGTCAGTGGAGAGTCGCTTTCGCCCTCTGCCGGTCTGTAGCTTTGTTGTCCCCAATGTCTGCTGCTTGACCTTGTTGTAATGGACTGCCGTCTTTGAAATTTTATGGATGGAGGCAACATGACGCTCACTGTATCCCTCTGCTAGAGAAGCCAGAATTGAGCCCTTCTTTTCCTCACTCAAGACTTCTTTTCAACTCCTTTGGGATGGTTAAAAGTTAGTTTTTCATTCATATTACTTTTGGGCTATTCCTAGCACTTGTTTTGCCATCCAGCTTGTCCTATTACAAGAGGATTGTGAAGAAAACAGCAGTGTTTTTTATACTTTCCCTCGTTACATAAGATTTGGTTCAGGTGATCACCTAATCAGAAGCACATTAAGTAGAATGAGGTGGACTGTGGTTGGAATTCAACTGACGCTGGAATGGAATGGCTGTCAGACATGTAGAGATGGGGATTTTTTTCCATTGATTTGAACAAAGGCAAACCGAGCCTAAAGTATGAATCTTCAGGCTCCATTTGCTCTGCTTTCAGATGTCTCATTTCAGACAGCACAATCCTGTATTTCAGGGATTCAGTTGTAAGCCTTGTGTAAAGACCTGAATGCAGCGCTGAATGTAGTGTGAATAGGTCCTTACATCCTACACCACCTCAGGGGATTGTTGTTATGGAGTATTGCCCCTGGGTGGCCGCAGTTATGACCACCACCAGGGCTTGCGGTCACCCACCCTAGCTTTGGTATTCTGGGGAGCTGGTATAATGAATATCTGAGAAGAGCCCTAGAGAAGCAAGAACATTGGACAACCAAGATGTGGTGGCCTCAAGTCAGGTGTAGTGTTCAACAGGGCAAGACTTTCTACCTTGTATCTATTGTGTATGGGGATCGTGGTTGTGGGGGACTTCATGTGTCCAGTAACCATAGTGGATGCCCATTCCTAAACTAATCAAGGATTCCTGTGGACCTATTGAGCTAATAGAACCAGCAGTCAAATTAATGTCCCAAATTATCCCCACAAATTAATAACTAATAGGGAATTAGGTAATGCACCCGGAGCATGATGCTTCGCACTTGTCTTTGGTTTGCTGCTGATTGCAGGAGGTTTATGGACTAGTTGATGTGCGGCCCCACAACTTGTCTATAGTAGATACCAGCCCCATCATCTTTTTTTCAACCTTTGTATGTGAGGACCCTGCACACGACTGCTCCCATTTCCATACTTTTTCCATTAATAGCCGGTCATAATAGAGTGAACCAGAGATGTGGGTCATCCATTTCAGGTGTTGTAGGCGTTCTCAGTCTTCTGAAATCCCTTTAAAGAGAACCTGTCCCTTTCCATAACGATGTAATTTTTTACCTGGTGTAAATGCCCCTGTTCTGAATACGGCGTTGCTTTTCTTGTGTTCCTGCCCCTCTGTCCCTCTTCCCTGGATGTAAATCATCTTTTTAGCCAAGTGGACTAAGAGTGGGATATATCAACCAATTCGTCTCCACCCACCTGTCAGACAGATATGTTACATCTCCTCAGATGGATGCCAGCTCTGCAGGGAATTATTTGACATAAAGAGGTTGTCCGGCACCACTCACATCTGCATTGGTGGTGAGCGACACTGATGACATTGCTCTGGGAGATACAAAACAGGACATGTACTTTATTAAAGGGAATCTGTCAGCAGATTTTTGCTACTTAATCTGAGAGCAGCATGATGTAGAGCAAGATATCCTGATTCCAGGGATGTGTCACTTATTAGGCTGTGTGTTGTAGTTTCAATACAATCCATGTTTTATCAACAGGAGATGATCACTGCCTGACTAGGTCTCAGGTACAGGCCAGTCAGGCTAATCTGTGTAACCCCGCCCTCACCACTGATTTGCAGTTTGTACACAGGAATCTGCCAGCGTGGGCGGGGTTACACAGGGCTTAACATTCTGAGCACTGCTTCATTTACAACAGAGAAAGCAGGGATTCTATCAAAACTGCACCAAGCAGTCTAGTAAGTGATACATCGCTGGAATCAGGCTCTCTGCCCCTACATCATGCTGATCTCGGATTACGTAGCAAAACCTTCTGACAGATTCCCTTTAACTGGAATTGTGTATCTGTCCTATCCTATTGCAATAACTATAGATGCAAGTCGGAAACGCATTTGCGGTTAAACATTATTCTGGTTAGGATCGCGACCTATGGTGATGTTTTTATATATTTTTTACTACAAATAAACTCACAAGATTTTTAACCCTATCCTGACCCTGTAACACTATTTTCTTCGTTCTAATAAATAGGTGGAAAATTTGGCACAAATCCCTCCAAGTATCTGCTTTCCTCCCTATAGCCAGCCTTGGTAAATGGGCTATTGTGCTCATTTCTGAGTGAGGCCCTAGTTTTGTCTTGGGGCCCATGGCTACTTATTGCCCCCTGTGACACCTATTTAGCCATTTTCCTGGGTTTCCTGCATTCTGCTTTGCTGTGATCTGGTCATCAGTCTTTCAGGTAGTGTGTTTTATAGGACCAATACAATATAAGTGCCCCCATCACAGAGACCGACCCCCAAAACACTGGTGATGTAACTTGGGCTGGAGTTATATGTGACCTGCTCTATGTACAGGTGCATCTCACAGAACTAGAATATTATCAAAAAGTTACTTTATTTCAGTTCCTCAATACAAAAAGTGAAACTCCTATATTATATAGAGTCATTACACACAGAGTGATCTATTTCACGTGTTTATTTCTGTTAATGTTGATGATTATGGCTTACAGCCAATGGAAACACAAAAGTTATTATCTCAGTAAATTAGAATACTTTATAACAGCTTGAAAAATTATTTTAAAATCCGAAATATTGGCCTATTGAAATGTATATTCAGTAAATGCACTCAATACCTGGTCGGGGCTCCTTTTGCATCAATTACTGCATCAATGCGGCAATGTGGCATGGAGGGATCAGCCTGTGGCACTGCTGAGGTGTTATGGAAGCCCAGGTGGCTTTGATAGAAGCCTTCAGCTCGTCTACATTGTTGGGTCTGGTGTCTCTCATCTTCCTCTTGACAATACCCCAAAGATTCTCTATAATAGATTCTCTATGGGGTTAAGGTCAGGCGAGTTTGCTGCCAATCAAGCACAGTGATACTGTTGTGTGTAAACCAGGTATTGGTACTTTTGGCTGTGTGGACAGGGGCCAAGTCCTGCTGGAGAATGACATTTCCATCTCCAAAAGTTTGTCTGCAGAGGGAAGCATGAAGTGCTCTAAAATTTCCTGGTAGGCGGCTGCGCTGACTTTGGTCTTGATAAAACACAGTGGACCTACACCAGAAGATGACATGGCTCCCCAAACCATCACTGATGGTGGAAACTTCACACTAGACCTCCAGCAGCTAAACAAATGAAATGAAACAAATTAAAATTGGAACTCTGGGACCTTGTGGAGTGTGTCAATGACTGCCTTCTGGACATCTGTCAAGTCAACAGTCTTCCCCATGATTGCGGAGCCTACTGAAACAGACTAAGGGACTTTTTAAATGCTTAGGAAGCCTTTGCAGGTGTTTTTTGTTAATTATTTAAGTTTACTGAGATAATGACTGTTGTGTTTTCATTGACTGTAAGCCATAACCATCAACATTAACAGAAATAAATACTTGAAATAGATCACTCTGTTTGTAATGACTCTATATAATATATGACTTTGACTTTTTATATTGAAGAACTGAAATTAACTTTTTGATGATATTCTAATTTTGTGAGATGCTCCTGTATGTAGCACCCTCTATACTCCCTGGTCCTGCAGCAGCTGCCATCATGTATACAGCAGATGAGACAGACACTTTATTATATGCCGGATGAGCCAAGTCTGGTTCTAGTTCTGGAATATTGAGCGTCAGCATTCACTCTCATCATTGTTTCTGTAGGGTGAAGTCCACACAAATAAAACACACAACACAATATATTATTATTAATTTTTTTATTGGAATAGCAATAAGCCACATTGTAATAAAAATATTACTGGCCCTTTAATAAATTAAAGTTCACAATGACTCTCAGGTCAGGCCCGATAGAGACTACAGAACTTGCTGCGGATAGTGCAGACCTGATGAGAGCCACTGGAACCAAAGATCCAGAGGAAGGCGAAGAAAACCCCCTAGGGGGGAAAAAAATTCCTTCCTGACCCCAGTTCTGGCGATCGGATATCTCCCTGGATCTTGTCTCTCCTGCTACATATTGCTGTATATCTGTACGTCAGGGGCAGACACAGCCAGAAGAGGGCCCCTCTATCAGAACAGTATATCTAGCCCCGTGTCTGAACTGTTGGGCGGGCCGCCTTGGGCATGGCCCCGTGTCTGGACTGTTGGGCCGCCCACCTCGGGCCTGGCTTCGTGTCTGGACTGTGGGACTTCCCGCCTTGAGTCTGGACTGTTGGACCTCCCACTTCGGGTCTGGACAGTTGGGCCGCCCGCCTCGGGTCTGGACAGTTCCCCTCTATCAGTATATTGGCATAGCTCATCATAATGCACAATTCACCTGATTAGGAGGTGGTGGTGGCCCCTTTACATCTTGGGTCCCTGTGGAACTGCACATGTTGCACCAATTGGCCACCCTCCTCGGGTCTGGCCCCATGTCTGGACTGTTGGGCCGCCCGACTCAGATCTGGACTGTTGGGCCGCCCACCTTGGTTCTGGACTGGTGGGCCGCTCGCCTCGGGTCTGGACTGTTGGGCCGCCCGCCTCGGGTCTGGACTGTTGGGCCGCCCGCCCTGGGTCTGGACTGTTGGGCCGCCCGCCCTGGGTCTGGACTGTTGGGCCGCCCGCCCTGGGTCTGGACTGTTGGGCCGCCCGCCCTGGGTCTGGACTGTTGGTCCGCCCGCCCTGGGTCTGGACTGTTGGGCCGCCTGCCCTGGGTCTGGACTGTGGGGCCCATCCGCCCTGTGTCTGGACTTTGGGGCCGCCTGCCCTGGGTCTAACCCCAGGTCTGGACTGTGGGGCCGCCTGCCCCGGGACTATCCCCGTGTCTGGACTGTGGGGCCCGTCCGCCCCGAGCCTAGACTGTGGGGTCCGTCCGCCCCGAGCCTGGACTGTGGGGCCCGTCCACCCCGAGCCTGGACTGTGGGGCCCGTCCGCCCCGAGCCTTGACTGTGGGGCCCGTCCGCCCCAAGCCTTGACTGTGGGGCCCGTCCGCCCCGAGCCTGGACTGTGGGGCCCGTCCGCCCCGAGCCTGGACTGTGGGGCCCGTCCGCCCCGAGCCTGGACTGTGGGGCCCGTCCGCCCCGAGCCTGGACTGTGGGGCCCGTCCGCCCCGAACCTGGAGTTTGGGGCCCGTCTGCCCCGAGCCTGGACTGTGGGGCCCGAGCGTGGACTGTGGGGCCCGACCGCCTCGAGCGTGAACTGTGGGGCCCATCCGCCCCCGAGCGTGGACTGTGGGGCCAGAACGTGGACTGTGGGGCCCGTCCGCCCCGAGCGTGGCCGGTGGGGCCTGTCCGCCCCGAGCCTGGACTGTGGGGCCCGTCCGCCCTCTGTCCGTACTGTGGCCGCCCCATGTCCGGACTGTGAGGTCGCCTGCCCCGGGTCTAGCCCCAGGTCTGGACTGTGGGGCATGCCCACCCCGTGTCAGGACTGTGGGGCCCGTCCGCCCCTTGTCCTAACTATGGGCCCGCCCGCCCCGTGTCCTGACTGTGAGGCCCGCCCACCCCGTATCCAGACTGTTGGGCCTGCCCGCCCAGTGTCCTGACTGTGGAGCCCGCCCGCCCCGTGTCCTGACTTTGGGGCTCGCCCGCCCAAACTCCAGACTGTGGGGCCCATCCGCCCCGAGTCCGAACTTTGGGGCCGCCTGCCCCGGGTCTAGTCCCAGGTCTGGACTGTGGGGCCACCAGTCCCGGGACTAGCCCCGTGTCCGAACTGTGGGGCACGCGCGCCCCGAGCCTGGACTGTGGGGCACGCCCGACCCGAGCGGGAAAGGGGGGCCCGTCCACCCCGAGCCTGGACTGTGGGGACCATCCGCCCCGAGCCTGGACTGTGGGGCCCGTCCAACCCGAGATTGGACTGTGGGGCCCGAGCGTGGACTGTGGGGCCTGTCCGCCCCGAGCCTGGACTGTGCGGCCCCCCGTCCGCCCAGGGTCTGGACTGTGGGGCCGGCTGCCCCCGGGTCTAGCCCCGAGCCTAGACTGTGGGGCCCGCCCGCCCTATGTCCGTACTGTGGCCGCCCCGTGTCTGGACTGTGGGGCCGCCTGCCCCGGGTCTAGCCCCAGGTCTGGACTGTGGGGCATGCCCACCCCGTGTCAGGACTGTGGGGCCCGTCCGCCCTGTGTCCGGACTGTGGGGCCGCCTGTCCCGGGACAAGCCCTGTCCCCGGACTGTGGGTCCCGCCCCGTGTCCTAACTATGGGCCCGCCCACACTGTGTCCTGACTGTGGGGCCCGTCCGCCCCGAGCCTGGACTGTGGGGCCGGTTGCCCCCGGGTCTAGCCCCGAGCCTGGACTGTGGGGACCGCCCGCCCTATGTCCGGACTGTGGCCGCCTCGTGTCCGTACTGTGGGGCCCGTCCACCCCGTGTCCGGACTGTGGGGCTGCCTGCCCCGGGTCTAGCCCCAACTCTGGACTGTGGGGCATGCCCGCCCCGTGTCAGGACTGTGGGGCCCGTCCGACCCGTGTCCGGACTTTGCGGCCGCCAGCCCCGGGTCTAGCCGCAGGTCTGGACTGTTGGGCCGCCTGCCCCAGGACTAGCACCGTGTCCTAACTATGGGCCCGCCCACCCCGTGTCCTGACTGTGGGGCCCGTTCACCCCGTGTCCTTACTGTAGGGCTCGCCCGCAGAGTGTCCTGACTGTGGGGCCAGCCCGCCCTGTGTCCTGACTGTGGGGCCGACTGCCCCCGGGTCTAGCCCCGAGCCTGGACTGTGGGGCCCGCCCGCCTTATGTCCGGACTGTGGTCCCCCCCGTGTCCGGACTGTGGGACCGTCCACCCCGTGTCCGGACTGTGGGCCGCCTGCTCCGGGTCTAGCCCCAGGTCTGGACTGTGGGGCATGCCCGCCCCGTGTCCGGACTGTGGGGCCCGTCCACCCTGTGTCCGGACAGTGGGCCGCCTGCCCGGACTGTGGGCCGCCTGCCCCGGGTCTAGCCCCAGGTCTAGACTGTGGGGCCGCCTGCCCCGGGATTAGCTCCGTGTCCGGACTGTGGGGCCCGCCCGCCCCGTGTCCTGACTGTGGGGCCCGTCCACCCCGTGTCCGGACAGTGGGCCGCCTGCCCGGACTGTGGGCCGCCTGCCCCGGGTCTAGCCCCAGGTCTAGACTGTGGGGCCGCCTGCCCCGGGATTAGCTCCGTGTCCGGACTGTGGGGCCCGCCCGCCCCGTGTCCTGACTGTGGGGCCCGCCCGCCCCGTGTCCTGACTGTGGAGCCCGCCCGTCCCGTGTCCTGACTGTGGGCACCGCACGCCCCGAGCCTGGACTGTGTGGCACGCCCGCCCCGAGCGGGAAAGGGGGGCCCGTCCGCCCCGAGCCTGGACTGTGGGGCCCGTCCGCTCCGAGCCTGGACTATGGGGCCCATCCGCCCCGAGCCTGGACTGTGGGGCCCGTCCGCCCCGAGCCTGGACTGTGGGGCCGGTCCGCCCCGAGCCTGGACTGTGGGGCCCGCCCTATGTACGGACTGTGGCCGCACTGCATCTGGACTGTGGGGCCCGTCCACCCCGTGTCCGGACTGTGGGGCCGCCTGCATTGGGTCTAGCCCCTGGACTGGACTGTGGGGCCCCCCACCCCAGGTCCGGATGGTGGGGCCCCCCGCCCGCCCCGAGTCTAGCCCCAGGTCTGGACTGTGGGCCCCCCACCCGCCCCGGGTCTGAACTGTGGGGCCGGCTGCCCCGGGTCTAGCCCCGAGCCTGGACTGTGGGGCCCACCCTATGTCCGGACTGTGGCCGCCCCGTGTCCGGACTGTGGGGCTCGTCCACCCCGTGTCCGGACTTTGGGGCTGCCTGCCCCGGGTCTAGCTCCAGGTCTGGACTGTGGGGCATGTCAAGCCCGTGTCAGGACTGTGGGGCCCATCCTCCCCGTGTCTGGACTGTGGGGCCACCTGCCCATGGTCTAGCCTCAGGTCTGGACTGTGGGGCCGCCAGCCCTGGTACTAGCCCCGTGTCCGGACTGTGGGGCCCGTCCGCTCTGAGCCTGGACTGTGGTGCCCGTCCGCTCCGAGCCTAGACTGCGGGGCCCGTCCACTCCGAGCCTGGATTGTGGGGCCCGCCTGTCCCGGGTCTAGCCCCGAGCCTGGACTGTGGGGCCCGCCCTATATCCGGACTGTGGCCGCCCCGTGTCCGGACTGTGGGGCCGGTTGCCCCGGGTCTAGCCCCGAACCTGGAATGTGCGGCCCGCCCACCCTATGTCCGGACTGTGGCCGCCCCGTGTCCAGACTGTAGGGCTCGTCCACCCCGTGTCCGGGCTGTGGGGCCCGTCCGCCCCGAGCCTGGACTGTGAGGCCCGTCCGCCCAGAGCCTGGACTGTGGGGCCCGTCCGCCCCGAGCCTGGACTGTGGGGCCCGTCCGCCCCGAGCCTGGACTGTGGGGCCCGTCCGACCTGAGCCTGGACTGCGGGGCCCGTCCGCAGCGAGGATGGACTGTGGGGCCTGTCCGCCCTGAGCCTGGACTGTGGGGCCCATCCGTCCCGGGTCTAGCCCCGAGCCTGGACTGTGGGGCCCGCCCTATATCCGGACTGTGGCCGCCCCGTGTCCGGACTGTGGGGCTGCCTGCCCCGGGTCTAGCCCCAGGTCCGGACTGTGGGGCCCCCCGCCCGCCCTGATTCCAGACTGTGGGGCCCCTCGCCTGCCCCGGGTCCAGACTGTGGGATCCCCCGCTTGCCCCGAGGCTGGACTGTGGGGCCGACTGCCCCCGGGTCTAGCCCCGAGCCTGGACTGTGGGGCCCGCCCGCCTTATGTCCGGACTGTGCCCCTCCCGTGTCTGGACTGTGGGGACCGTCCACCCCGTGTCCGGACTGTGGGCCGCCAGCTCCGGGTCTAGCCCTAGGTCTGGACTGTGGGGCATGCCCGCCCCGTATCCGGACTGTGGGGCCCGTCCACCCCTTGTCCGGACTGTGGGCCGCCTGCCCCGGGTCTAGCCCCAGGTCTGGACTGTGAAGCCGCCTGTCCCGGGATTAGCCCCGTGTCCGGCCTGTGGGGCCCGCCCGCCACGTGTCCTGACTGTACGGCTCGCCCGCCCCGTGTCCTGACTTGGGGCCGCCTGCCCCGGGTCTAGCCCCAGGTCTCGACTGTGGGGCCACCTGCCCCGGGACTAGCCCCGAGCCTGGACTGTGGGGCACGCCCGCCCCGAGCGGGAAAGGGAGGCCCATCCGCTCTGAGCCTGGACTGTGGGGCCCGTCCGCCCCGAGCCTGGACTGTGGGGCCAGTCCACCCCGAGCATGGACTGTGGGGCCAGTCCACCCCGAGCATGGACTGTGGGGCCAGTCCACCCCGAGCCTGGACTGTGTGGCACGCCCGCCCGGAGCGGGAAAGGGGGGCCCGTCCGCCCCGAGCCTGGACTGTGGGGCCCGTCCGCCCCGAGCCTGGACTGTGGGGCCCATCCGCCCCGAGCCTGGACTGTGGGGCCCGTCCGCCCCGAGCCTGGACTGTGGGGCCCGTCCGCCCCGAGCCTGGACTGTGGGGCCTGTCCGCCCCGAGCCTGGACTGTGGGGCCCGCCCTATGTACGGACTGTGGCCGCACTGCATCTGGCACGCCCACCCCGAGCGGGAAAGGGGGGCCCGTCCGCCCCGAGCCTGGACTGTGGGGCCCGTCCGCCCCGATCCTGGACTGTGGGGCCCATCTGCCCCGAGCCTGGACTGTGGGGCCCGTCCGCCCCGAGCCTGGACTGTGGGGCCCGTCCGCCCCGAGCCTGGACTGTGGGGCCTGTCCACCCCGTGTCCGGACTGTGGGGCCGCCTGCATTGGGTCTAGCCCCTGAACTGGACTGTGGGGCCCCCCACCCCAGGTCCGGATGGTGGGGCCCCCCGCCCGCCCCGAGTCTAGCCCCAGGTCTGGACTGTGGGCCCCCGCGTCAGCCCCGGGCACGGACTGTGGGGCCCCCCACCCGCCACGGGTCTGAACTGTGGGGCCGGCTGCCCCGGGTCTAGCCCCGAGCCTGGACTGTGGGGCCCACCCTATGTCCGGACTGTGGCCGCCCCGTGTCCGGACTGTGGGGCTCGTCCACCCCATGTCCGGACTTTGGGGCTGCCTGCCCCGGGTCTAGCTCCATGTCCGGACTGTGGGGCTCGTCCACCCCATGTCCGAACTGTGGGGCTGCCTGCCCCGGGTCTAGCTCCAGGTCTGGACTGTGGGGCATGTCAAGCCCGTGTCAGGACTGTGGGGCCCATCCTCCCCGTGTCTGGACTGTGGGGCCACCTGCCCATGGTCTAGCCTCAGGTCTGGACTGTGGGGCCGCCAGCCCTGGTACTAGCCCCGTGTCCGGACTGTGGGGCCCGTCCGCTCCGAGCCTGGACTGTGGTGCCCGTCCGCTCCGAGCCTAGACTGCAGGGCCCGTCCGCTCCGAGCCTGGATTGTGGGGCCCGCCTGTCCCGGGTCTAGCCCCGAGCCTGGACTGTGGGGCCCGCCCTATATCCGGACTGCGGCCGCCCCGTGTCCGGACTGTGGGGCCGGTTGCCCCGGGTCTAGCCCCGAACCTGGAATGTGCGGCCCGCCCACCCTATGTCCGGACTGTGGCCGCCCCGTGTCCGGACTGTAGGGCTCGTCCACCCCGTGTCCGGACTGTGGGGCATGTCCGCCCCATGTCAGTACTGTGGGGCCAGTTGCCCCGGGTCTAGCCCCGAACCTGGAATGTGTGGCCCGCCCACCCTATGTCCGGACTGTGGCCGCCCCGTGTCCGGACTGTAGGGATCGTCCGCCCCGTGTCCGGACTGTGGGGCCCGTCCGCCCCGAGCCTGGACTGTGGGGCCCGTCCGCCCCGAGCCTGGACTGTGGGGCCCGTCCGCCCCGAGCCTGGACTGTGGGGCCCGTCCGCCCAGAGCCTGGACTGTGGGGCCCGTCCGCCCAGAGCCTGGACTGCGGGGCCCGTCTGACCTGAGCCTGGACTGCGGGGCCCGTCCGCAGCGAGGATGGACTGTGGGGCCTGTCCGCCCTGAGCCTGGACTGTGGGGCCCATCCGTCCCGGGTCTAGCCCCGAGCCTGGACTGTGGGGCCCGCCCTATATCCGGACTGCGGCCGCCCCGTGTCCGGACTGTGGGGCCGCCTGCCCCGGGTCTAGCCCCAGGTCCGGACTGTGGGGCCCCCCGCCCGCCCTGATTCCAGACTGTGGGGCCCCTCGCCTGCCCCGGGTCCAGACTGTGGGATCCCCCGCTTGCCCCGAGGCTGGACTGTGGGGCCGACTGCCCCCGGGTCTAGCCCCGAGCCTGGACTGTGGGGCCCGCCCGCCTTACGTCCGGACTGTGCCCCTCCCGTGTCTGGACTGTGGGGACCGTCCACCCCGTGTCCGGACTGTGGGCCGCCAGCTCCGGGTCTAGCCCTAGGTCTGGACTGTGGGGCATGCCCGCCTCGTATCCGGACTGTGGGGCCCGTCCACCCCTTGTCCGGACTGTGGGCCGCCTGCCCCGGGTCTAGCCCCAGGTCTGGACTGTGAAGCCGCCTGTCCCGGGATTAGCCCCGTGTCCGGCCTGTGGGGCCCGCCCGCCACGTGTCCTGACTGTACGGCTCGCCCGCCCCGTGTCCTGACTTGGGGCCGCCTGCCCCGGGTCTAGCCCCAGGTCTCGACTGTGGGGCCACCTGCCCCGGGACTAGCCCTGAGCCTGGACTGTGGGGCACGCCCGCCCCGAGCGGGAAAGGGAGGCCCATCCGCCCCGAGTCTGGACTGTGGGGCCAGTCCACCCCGAGCATGGACTGTGGGTGCCAGTCCACCCCGAGCATGGACTGTGGGGCCAGTCCACCCCGAGCCTGGACTGTGTGGCACGCCCACCCCGAGCGGGAAAGGGGGGCCCGTCCGCCCCGAGCCTGGACTGTGGGGCCCGTCCGCCCCGAGCCTGGACTGTGGGGCCCGTCCGCCCCGAGCCTGGACTGTGGGGCCCGTCCGCCCCGAGCCTGGACTGTGGGGCCCGTCCGCCCCGAGCCTGGACTGTGGGGCCCGTCCGCCCCGAGCCTGGACTGTGGGGCCCGCCCTATGTACGGACTGTGGCCGCACTGCATCTGGCACGCCCGCCCCGAGCGGGAAAGGGGGGCCCGTCCGCCCCGAGCCTGGACTGTGGGGCCCGTCCGCCCCGAGCCTGGACTGTGGGGCCCGTCCGCCCCGAGCCTGGACTGTGGGGCCCGTCCGCCCCGAGCCTGGACTGTGGGGCCCGTCCGCCCCGAGCCTGGACTGTGGGGCCCGCCCTATGTACGGACTGTGGCCGCACTGCATCTGGCACGCCCGCCCCGAGCGGGAAAGGGGGGCCCGTCCGCCCCGAGCCTGGACTGTGGGGCCCGTCCGCCCCGAGCCTGGACTGTGGGGCCCATCCGCCCCGAGCCTGGACTGTGGGGCCCGTCCGCCCCGAGCCTGGACTGTGGGGCCCGTCCGCCCCGAGCCTGGACTGTGGGGCCCGTCCGCCCCGAGCCTGGACTGTGGGGCCCGTCCACCCCGTGTCCGGACTGTGGGGCCGCCTGCATTGGGTCTAGCCCCTGAACTGGACTGTGGGGCCCCCCACCCCAGGTCCAGATGGTGGGGCCCCCCGCCCGCCCCGAGTCTAGCCCCAGGTCTGGACTGTGGGCCCCCGCGTCAGCCCCGGGCACGGACTGTGGGGCCCCCCACCCGCCACGGATCTGAACTGTGGGGCCGGCTGCCCCGGGTCTAGCCCCGAGCCTGGACTGTGGGGCCCACCCTATGTCCGGACTGTGGCCGCCCCGTGTCCGGACTGTGGGGCTCGTCCACCCCATGTCCGGACTTTGGGGCTGCCTGCCCCGGGTCTAGCTCCAGGTCTGGACTGTGGGGCATGTCAAGCCCGTGTCAGGACTGTGGGGCCCATCCTCCCCGTGTCTGGACTGTGGGGCCACCTGCCCATGGTCTAGCCTCAGGTCTGGACTGTGGGGCCGCCAGCCCTGGTACTAGCCCCGTGTCCGGACTGTGGGGCCCGTCCGCTCCGAGCCTGGACTGTGGTGCCCGTCCGCTCCGAGCCTAGACTGCGGGGCCCGTCCGCTCCGAGCCTGGATTGTGGGGCCCGCCTGTCCCGGGTCTAGCCCCGAGCCTGGACTGTGGGGCCCGCCCTATATCCGGACTGCGGCCGCCCCGTGTCCAGACTGTGGGGCCGGTTGCCCCGGGTCTAGCCCCGAACCTGGAATGTGCGGCCCGCCCACCCTATGTCCGGACTGTGGCCGCCCCGTGTCCGGACTGTAGGGCTCGTCCACCCCGTGTCCGGACTGTGGGGCATGTCCGCCCCATGTCAGTACTGTGGGGCCAGTTGCCCCGGGTCTAGCCCCGAACCTGGAATGTGTGGCCCGCCCACCCTATGTCTGGACTGTGGCCGCCCCGAGCCTGGACTGTGGGGCCCGTCCGCCCCGAGCCTGGACTCTGGGGCCCGTCCGCCCCGAGCCTGGACTGTGGGGCCCGTCCGCCCCGAGCCTGGACTGTGGGGCCCGTCCGCCCCGAGCCTGGACTGTGGGGCCCGTCCGCCCCGAGCCTGGACTGTGGGGCCCGTCGCCCCGAGCCTGGACTGTGGGGCCCGTCCGCCCCGAGTCTGGACTGTGGGGCCCGTCCGCCCCGAGCCTGGACTGTGGGGCCCGTCCGCCCCGAGCCTGGACTGTGGGGCCCGTCCGCCCCGAGCCTGGACTGTGGGGCCCGTCCGCTCCGAGCCTGGACTGTGGGGCCCGTCCGCCCCGAGCCTGGACAGTGGGGCCCGTCCGCCCCGAGCCTGGACTGTGGGGCCCGTCCGCCCCGAGCCTGGACTGTGGGGCCCGTCCGCCCTGAGCCTGGACTGTGGGGCCCGTCCGACCTGAGCCTGGACTGCGGGGCCCGTCCGTCCCGGGTCTAGCCCCGAGCCTGGACTGTGGGGCCCGCCCTATATCCGGACTGCGGCCGCCCCGTGTCCGGACTGTGGGGCCGCCTGCCCCGGGTCTAGCCCCAGGTCCGGACTGTGGGGCCCCCTGCCCGCCCTGATTCCAGACTGTGGGGCCCCTCGCCTGCCCTGGGTCCAGACTGTGGGATCCCCCGCTTGCCCCGGGTCTGGACTGTGGGGCCGACTGCCCCCGGGTCTAGCCCCGAGCCTGGACAGTGGGGCCCGCCCGCCTTATGTCCGGACTGTGCCCCTCCCGTGTCTGGACTGTGGGGACCGTCCACCCCGTGTCCGGACTGTGGGCCGCCAGCTCCGGGTCTAGCCCCAGGTCTGGACTGTGGGGCATGCCCGCCCCGTATCCGGACTGTGGGGCCCGTCCACCCCTTGTCCGGACTGTGGGCCGCCTGCCCCAGGTCTAGCCCCAGGTCTGGACTGTGAAGCCGCCTGTCCCGGGATTAGCCCCGTGTCCGGCCTGTGGGGCCCGCCCGCCACGTGTCCTGACTGTAGGGCTCGCCCGCCCCGAGTCCAGACTGTGGGGCCCATCCGCCCCGTGTCCTGACTTGGGGCCGCCTGCCCCGGGTCTAGCCCCAGGTCTCGACTGTGGGGCCACCTGCCCCGGGACTAGCCCCGAGCCTGGACTGTGGGGCACGCCCGCCCCGAGCGGGAAAGGGAGGCCCATCCGCTCCGAGCCTGGACTGTGGGGCCCGTCCGCCCCGAGCCTGGACTGTGGGGCCAGTCCACCCCGAGCATGGACTGTGGGGCCAGTCCACCCCGAGCATGGACTGTGGGGCCCGAGAGTGGACTGTGGGGCCCGTCCGCCCCGAGCCTGGACTGTGGGGCCCGTCCGCCCCGAGCCTGGACTGTGGGGCCCGTCAGCCCCGAGCCTGGACTGTGGGGCCCGTCCGCCCCGAGCCTGGACTGTGGGGCCCGTCCGCCCCGAGCCTGGACTGTGGGGCCCGTCCGCCCCGAGCCTGGACTGTGGGGCCCGTCCGCCCCGAGCCTGGACTGTGGAGCCCGTCCGCCCCGAGCCTGGTCTGTGGGGCCCGTCCGCCCCGAGCCTGGACTGTGGGGCCCGTCCGCCCCAAGCCTGGATTGCGGGGCCCGTCCGCAGCGAGGATGGACTGTGGGGCCTGTCCGCCCTGAGCCTGGACTGTGGGGCCCATCCGTCCCGGGTCTAGCCCCGAGCCTGGACTGTGGGGCCCGCCCTATATCCGGACTGCGACCGCCCCGTGTCCGGACTGTGGGGCCGCCTGCCCCGGGTCTAGCCCCAGGTCCGGACTGTGGGGCCCCCCGCCCGCCCTGATTCCAGACTGTGGGGCCCCTCGCCTGACCCGGGTCCCGACTGGGATCCCCCGCTTGCCCCGGGTCTGGACTGTGGGGCTGACTGCCCCCGGGTCTAGCCCCGAGCCTGGACTGTGGGGCCCGCCCGCCTTATGTCCGGACTGTGCCCCTCCCGTGTCTGGACTGTGGGGACCGTCCACACCGTGTCCGGACTGTGGGCCGCCTGCTCCGGGTCTAGCCCTAGGTCTGGACTGTGGGGCATGCCCGCCCCGTATCCGGACTGTGGGGCCCGTCCACCCCTTGTCCGGACTGTGGGCCGCCTGCCCCGGGTCTAGCCCCAGGTCTGGACTGTGAAGCCGCCTGTCCCGGGATTAGCCCCGTGTCCGGCCTGTGGGACCCGCCCGCCACGTGTCCTGACTGTAGGGCTCGCCCGCCCCGAGTCCAGACTGTGGGGCCCATCCGCCCCGTGTCCTGACTTGGGGCCGCCTGCCCCGGGTCTAGCCCCAGGTCTCGACTGTGGGGTCACCTGCCCCGGGACTAGCCCCGAGCCTGGACTGTGGGGCACGCCCGCCCCGAGCGGGAAAGGGAGGCCCATCCGCTCCGAGCCTGGACTGTGGGGCCCGTCCGCCCCGAGCCTGGACTGTGGGGCCAGTCCACCCCGAGCATGGACTGTGGGGCCCGAGCCTGGACTGTGGGGCCCGTCGCCCCGAGCCAGGGCTGTGGGGCCCATCCGCCCCGAGCCTGGGCTGTGGGGCCCGTCCGCCCCGAGCCTAGCCCCGAGCCTGGACTGTGCGGCCCGTCCGCCCCGGGTCTAGCCCCGAGCCTGGACTGTGCGGCCCATCCGCCCTATATCCGGACTGCGGCCGCCTAGTGTCTGGAGTGTGGGCCCGTCCGCCCCGTGTACTGACTTCGGATCTAGCCCCAGGTCTGGACGGTGGGGCCGCCCGCCCCGAGTCTAGCCCCAGGTCTGGACTGTGGAGCCCCCCGCCAGCCCCGGGTACGGACTGTGGGGCCCGCCCGCCCCGTGTACGGACTGTGGGGCCCCCCGCCCGCCCCGAGTCTGGACTGTGGGGCCGGTTGCCCCGGGTCTGGCCCCGAGCCTGAACTGTGCGGCCCGCACACCCTATGTCCGGACTGCGGCTGCCCCGTGTCCGGACTGTAGGGCTCATCCACCCTGTGTCCGGACTGTGGGGCCGCCTTCCCCGGGTCTGGACTGTGGGGCCGCCTGCCCCGGGACTAACCCCGTGTCCGGACAGTGGGGCCCGTCCGCCCCGAGCCTGGACTGTGGGGCCCCCCGCCCCTGGTCTGAAATGTGGGGCCGGCTGCCCCGGGTCTAGCCCCGAGCCTGGACTGTGGGGCCCGCACACCCTATGTCTGGACTGCTCCCAGTCCAGACTGTGGGCCTCGCCCTATATCCGGACTGCGGCCGCCCCGTGTCCGGACTGTGGGGCCGCCTGCTCCGGGTCTAGCCCCAGGCCCGGACTGTGGGGCCCGACGCCCGCCCCGATTCCAGACTGTGGGGCCCCTCGCCCGCCCCTGGTCCGGACTGTGGGATCCTCTGCTTGCCCCGGGTCCGGACTGTGGGGCCACCCGCCCCGGGACTGGACTGTGGGGCCGACTGCTCCGAGTCTAGCCCCAGGTCTGGACTGTGGGCCGCCTGTCCCGGGATTAGCCCCGTGTCCGGCCTGTGGGGCCCGCCCGCCAGGTGTCCTGACTGTAGGGCTCGCCCGCCCCGAGTCCAGACTGTGGGGCCCATCCGCCCCGTGTCCTGACTTGGGGCCGCCTGCCCCGGGTCTAGCCCCAGGTCTCGACTGTGGGGCCACCTGCCCCGGGACTAGCCCCGAGCCTGGACTGTGGGGCACGCCCGCCCCGAGCGGGAAAGGGAGGCCCATCCGCTCCGAGCCTGGACTGTGGGGCCCGTCCGCCCCGAGCCTGGACTGTGGGGCCAGTCCACCCCGAGCATGGACTGTGGGGCCAGTCCACCCTGAGCATGGACTGTGGGGCCCGAGAGTGGACTGTGGGGCCCGTCCGCCCCGAGCCTGGACTGTGGGGCCCGTCAGCCCCGAGCCTGGACTGTGGGGCCCGTCAGCCCCGAGCCTGGACTGTGGGGCCCGTCCGCCCCGAGCCTGGACTGTGGGGCCCGTCCGCCCCGAGCCTGGACTGTGGAGCCCGTCCGCCCCGAGCCTGGACTGTGGAGCCCGTCCGCCCCGAGCCTGGTCTGTGGGGCCCGTCCGCCCCGAGCCTGGACTGTGGGGCCCGTCCGCCCCGAGCCTGGATTGCGGGGCCCGTCCGCAGCGAGGATGGACTGTGGGGCCTGTCCACCCTGAGCCTGGACTGTGGGGCCCATCCGTCCCGGGTCTAGCCCCGAGCCTGGACTGTGGGGCCCGCCCTATATCCGGACTGCGGCCGCCCCGTGTCCGGACTGTGGGGCCGCCTGCCCCGGGTCTAGCCCCAGGTCCGGACTGTGGGGCCCCCCGCCCGCCCTGATTCCAGACTGTGGGGCCCCTCGCCTGCCCCGGGTCCCGACTGTGGGATCCCCCGCTTGCCCCGGGTCTGGACTGTGGGGCCGACTGCCCCCGGGTCTAGCCCCGAGCCTGGACTGTGGGGCCTGCCCGCCTTATGTCCGGACTGTGCCCCTCCCGTGTCTGGACTGTGGGTACCGTCCACACCGTGTCCGGACTGTGGGCCGCCTGCCCCGGGTCTAGCCCCAGGTCTGGACTGCGAAGCCGCCTGTCCCGGGATTAGCCCCGTTTCCGGACTGTGGGGCCCGCCCGCCACGTGTCCTGACTGTAGGGCTCGCCCGCCCCGAGTCCAGACTGTGGGGCCCATCCGCCCCGTGTCCTGACTTGGGGCCGCCTGCCCCGGGTCTAGCCCCAGGTCTCGACTGTGGGGTCACCTGCCCCGGGACTAGCCCCGAGCCTGGACTGTGGGGCACGCCCGCCCCGAGCGGGAAAGGGAGGCCCATCCGCTCCGAGCCTGGACTGTGGGGCCCGTCCGCCCCGAGCCTGGACTGTGGGGCCAGTCCACCCCGAGCATGGACTGTGGGGCCCGAGCCTGGACTGTGGGGCCCGTCCGCCCCGAGCCAGGGCTGTGGGGCCCATCCGCCCCGAGCCTGGGCTGTGGGGCCCATCCGCCCCGAGCCTGGGCTGTGGGGCCTGTCCGCCCCGGGTCTAGCCCCGAGCCTGGACTGTGCGGCCCGTCCGCCCCGGGTCTAGCCCCGAGCCTGGACTGTGCGGCCCGTCCGCCCTATATCCGGACTGCGGCCGCCTAGTGTCTGGAGTGTGGGCCCGTCCGCCCCGTGTACTGACTTCGGATCTAGCCCCAGGTCTGGACGGTGGGGCCGCCCGCCCCGAGTCTAGCCCCAGGTCTGGACTGTGGAGCCACCCGCCAGCCCCGGGTACGGACTGTGGGGCCCGCCCGCCCCGTGTACGGACTGTGGGGCCCCCCGCCCGCCCCGAGTCTGGACTGTGGGGCCGGTTGCCCCGGGTCTGGCCCCGAGCCTGAACTGTGCGGCCCGCACACCCTATGTCCGGACTGCGGCTGCCCCGTGTCTGGACTGTAGGGCTCGTCCACCCTGTGTCCGGACTGTGGGGCCGCCTTCCCCGGGTCTGGACTGTGGGGCCGCCTGCCCCGGGACTAGCCCCGTGTCGGGACTGTGGGGCCCATCCGCCCCGAGCCTGGACTGTGGGGCCCCCCACCCCTGGTCTGAAATGTGGGGCCGCTCACCCTATGTCTGGACTGCTCCCAGTCCAGACTGTGGGCCTCGCCCTATATCCGGACTGCGGCCGCCCCGTGTCCGGACTGTGGGGCCGCCTGCTCCGGGTCTAACCCCAGGCCCGGACTGTGGGGCCCGACGCCCGCCCCGATTCCAGACTGTGGGGCCCCTCGCCCGCCCCTGGTCCGGACTGTGGGATCCTCTGCTTGCCCCGGGTCCGGACTGTGGGGCCACCCGCCCCGGGACTGGACTGTGGGGCCGACTGCCCCCGGGTCTAGCCCCGAGCCTGGACTGTGGAGCCCGCCCGCCTTATGTCCGGACTGTGGACCCCCCCGTGTCCGGACTGTGGGGACCGTCCACCCCGTGTCCGGACTGTGGATCGCCTGCTCCGAGTCTAGCCCCAGGTCTGGACTGTGGGCCGCCTGCTCCGGGTCTAGCCCCAGGTCTGGACTGTGGGGCATGCCTGCCCCGTGTCCGGACTGTGGGGCCCATCCACCCCGTGTCCGGACTGTGGGCCGCCTGCCCCGGGTCTAGCCTCAGGTCTGAACTGTGGGGCCGCCTGCCCCGGGTCTAGCCCCAGGTCTGGACTATGGGGCATGCCCGCTCCGCGTCTGGACTGTGGGCCGCCTGCCCCTGGTCTAGCCCCAGGTCTGGACTGTGGGGCCACCTGCCCCGGGATTAGCCCCGTGTCCGGACTGTGGGGCCCGCCCGCCCCGTATCCTGACTGTGGAGCCCGCCCGCCCCATGTCCTGACTGTGGGGCCCGCCCTGCGTCCTGACTGTGGGGCCCGCCCTGTGTCCTGACTTTGGGGCCCGCCAGTCATGTGTCCTGACTTTGGGGCCCGCCAGCCCTGTGTCCTGACTGTGGGGCTCATCCGCCCCGTGTCCGGACTTTGGGGCCGCCTGCCCCAGGTCTAGCCCCAGGTCTTGACTGTGGGGCCATCTGCCCCGGGACTAGCCCCGTGTCCGGACTGTGGGGCACGCCCGCCCCGAGCTTGGACTGTGGGGCCCGTCTGCCCCGAGCTTGGACTGTGGGGCCCGTCCACCCCGTGTCCGGACTGTGGGGCCGCCTGCATCGGGTCTAGCCCCAGGTCTGGACTGTGGGGCCCCCCGCCCCGAGTCTAGCCCCAGGTCTGGACTGTGGGACCCCCCGCCAGCCCCGGGTATGGACTGTGGGGCCCCCCGCCCGCCCCGAGTCTGGACTGTGGGGCCGGTTGCCCCGGGTCTGGCCCAGGGTATGGCCCCGAGCCTGGACTGTGCGGACCGTCCGCCCTATATCCGGACTGCGGCCGCCTAGTGTCTGGAGTGTGGGCCCGTCCGCCCCGTGTACTGACTTCGGATCTAGCCCCAGGTCTGGACGGTGGGGCCGCCCGCCCCGAGTCTAGCCCCAGGTCTGGACTGTGGAGCCACCCGCCAGCCCCGGGTACGGACTGTGGGGCCCGCCCGCCCCGTGTACGGACTGTGGGGCCCCCCGCCCGCCCCGAGTCTGGACTGTGGGGCCGGTTGCCCCGGGTCTGGCCCCGAGCCTGAACTGTGCGGCCCGCACACCCTATGTCCGGACTGCGGCTGCCCCGTGTCTGGACTGTAGGGCTCGTCCACCCTGTGTCCGGACTGTGGGGCCGCCTTCCCCGGGTCTGGACTGTGGGGCCGCCTGCCCCAGGACTAGCCCCGTGTCGGGACTGTGGGGCCCGTCCGCCCCGAGCCTGGACTGTGGGGCCCCCCGCCCCTGGTCTGAAATGTGGGGCCGGCTGCCCCGGGTTTAGCCCCGAGCCTGGACTGTGGGGCCCGGCCGCCCTATATCCGGACTGCGACGGCCCCGTGTCCGGACTGTGGGCCCGTCCACCCCGTGTCCGGACTGTGGGGCCCGCCCGCCCGGGGCCCGCCCGCCCCGTGTCCTGACTGTGGGGTCCGCCCGCCCGGGGCCCGCCCGCCCCGTGTCCTGACTGTGGGGTCCACCCCGTGTCCGCCCGCCCCGTGTTCTGACTGTGGGGCTCGCCCGCCGCGTGTCCTGACTGTGGGGCTCGCCCGCCCCGTGTCCTGACTGTGGGGCTCGCCCGCCCCGCGTCCTGACTGTGGGGCTCGCCCGCACCGTGTCCAGACTGTGGGGCTCATCCGCCCCGTGTCCAGATTGTGGGGCTCATCCGCCCCGTGTCTGGACTTTGGGGCCGCCTGCCTCGGGTCTAGCCCCGTTTCCGGTCTGTGGGGCACGCCCGCCTCAAGCTTGGACTGTGGGGCCAGTCCGTCCCGGGTCTTGCCTCGAGCCTGGACTGTGGGGCCGCCTGCATCGGGTCTAGCCCCAGGTCTGGACTGTGGGGCCCCCCGCCCGCCCCAGGTCCGGACGGTGGGGCCGCCCGCCCCGAGTCTAGCCCCAGGTCTGGACTGTGGGGCCCCCCGCCAGCCCCGGGTACGGACTGTGGGGCCCCCCGCCCGCCCTGGGTACGGACTGTGGGGCCCCCCGCTCGCCCCGAGTCTGGACTGTGGGGAAGCCTGCCCCGGGTCTGGACTGTGGGGCATGTCCGCCCCATGTCAGGACTGTGGGGCCCGTCCACCCCGTGTCTG
Source organism: Phyllobates terribilis (assembly GCF_046119375.1). Taxonomy (NCBI): domain Eukaryota; kingdom Metazoa; phylum Chordata; class Amphibia; order Anura; family Dendrobatidae; genus Phyllobates; species Phyllobates terribilis. The sequence continues at coordinate 2,600,010 of NW_027362822.1, read as the reverse complement.
GACTGTGGGGCCGCCTGCCCCTGGTCTAGCCTAAGGTCTGGACTGTGGGGCCGCCTGCCCCGGGACTAGCCCCGTGTCCGGACTGTGGGGCCTGTCCGCCCCGAGCCTGGACTGTGGGGCCCGTCCGCCCCGAGCCTGGACTGTGGGGCCCCCCGCCCGCACCGGGTACGGACTGTGGGGCCCCCCGCTCGCCCCGAGTGTGGACTGTGGGGCCGCCTGCCCCGGGTCTGGACTGGACTGTGGGGCATGTCCGCCCCATGTCAGGACTGTGGGACCCGTTCACCCCGTGTCTGGACTGTGGGGCCGCCTGCCCCTGGTCTAGCCTCAGGTCTGGACTGTGAGGCCGCCTGCCCCGGGACTAGCCCCGTGTCCGGACTGTGGGGCCCGTCCGCCCCGAGCCTGGACTGTGGGGCCCGTCCGCCATATGTCCGGACTGTGGCTCCCCCCGTGTCCGGACTGTGGGGACCGTCCACCCCGTGTCCGGACTGTGGGCTGCGTGCTCCGGGTCTAGCCCCAGGTCTGGACTGTGGGGCATGCCTGCTCCGTGTCCGGACTGTGGGGCCCGTCCACCCCGTGTCCGGACTGTGGGCCGTCTGCCCCGGGTCTAGCCCCAGGTCTGGACTGTGAAGCCGCCTGCCCCGGGATTAGCTCAGTGTCCGGACTGTGGGGCCCGCCCGCCCCGTGTCCTGACTGTGGAGCCCGCCCGGCCCTATGTCCGTACTATGGCCACCCCGTGTCCGGACTGTGGGGCCCGTCCACCCCGTGACTGGACTGTGGGGCCGCCTGCCCCGGCTCTAGCCCCAGGTCAGGACTGTGGGGCATGCCCGCCCCGTGTCAGAACTGTGGGGCCCGTCCGCCCCGTGTCCGGACTGTGGGGCCGCCTGCCCCGGGACTAGCCCCGTGTATGGACTGTGGGGCCGCCTGCCCCGGGACTAGCCCCGTGTACGGACTGTGGGGCCCGCCCGCCCCGTGTCGTAACTATGGGCCCGCCCGCCCCGAGCCTGGACTGTGGGGCCCGTCCGCCCAGAGTCTGGACTGTGGGGCCCGTCCGCTCCAAGCGTGGACTGTGGGGCCCGTCTGCCCCGAGCGTGGACTGTGGGGCCAGAGCGTGGACTGTGGGGCCTGTTCGCTCCGAGCCAATACTGTGGGGCCCCGCCCACCCTATGTCTGGACTGTGGCCGCCCCGTGTCCGGACTGTGGGGCTCGTCACCCCGTGTCTGGACTTTGGGGCAGCCTACCCCGGGTCTAGCCCCAGGTTTGGACTGTGGGGCATGTCCGCCCCGTGTCAGGACTGTGGGGCCCGTCCACCCCGTATCTGGATTGTGGGGCCGCCTGCCCCGGGCCGAGCCTCAGGTCTGGACTGTGGAGCCCGTCCGCCCCGTGTCCGGACTGTGGGGCCCGTCCACCCCGTGTCCGGACTGTGGGGCCCGTCCACCCCGTGTCCGGACTGTGGGGCCCGTCCACCCCGTGTCCGGACTGTGGGGCAGCCTACCCCGTGTCCGGACTGTGGGGCCCGTCCGCCCCGTGTCCGGACTGTGGGGTCCGCCCACCCAGTGTCCGGACTGTGGGGCCCGTCCACCCCGTGTCCGGACTTTGGGGCAGCCTACCCCGTGTCTGGACTTTGGGGCAGCCTACCCCGTGTCCGGACTGTGGGACCCGTCTGCCCCGTGTCCGGACTGTGGGGCCTGTCCACCCCGTGTCCGGACTGTGGGGCCCGTCCACCCCGTGTCCGGACTGTGGGGCCCGTCCACCCCGTGTCCGGACTGTGGGGCCCGTCCACCCCATGTCCGGACTTTGGGGCAGCCTACCCCGTGTCCGGACTGTGGGGCCCGTCCGCCCCGTGTACGGACTGTGGGGCCCGTCCGCCCCGTGTCCGGACTGTGGGGCCCGTCCGCCCCGTGTACGGACTGTGGGGCCCGTCCGCCCCGTGTCCGGACTGTGGGGCCCGTCCGCCCCGTGTCCGGACTGTGGGGCCCGTCCGCCCCGTGTCCGGACTGTGGGGCCCGTCCGCCCCGTGTCCGGACTGTGGGGCCCGTCCGCCCCGTGTCCGGACTGTGGGGCCCGCCCGCCCCGTGTCCGGACTGTGGGGCCCGCCCGCCCCGTGTCCGGACTGTGGGGCCCGTCCGCCCCGTGTCCGGACTGTGGGGCCCGCCCGCCCCGTGTCCGGAATGTGGGTCCCGCCCGCCCCGTGTCCGGACTGTGGGGACCGTCCGCCCCGTGTCCGGACTGTGGGGCCCGTCCGCCCCGTGTCCGGACTGTGGGGCTCGTCCGCCCCGTGTACGGACTGTGGGGCCTGTCCGCCCCGTGTCCGGACTGTGGGGCCCGTCCACCCCGTGTCCGGACTGTGGGGCAGCCTACCCCGTGTCCGGACTGTGGGGCCCGCCCACCCCGTGTCCGGACTGTGGGGCCCGTCCGCCCCGTGTCCGGACTGTGGGGCCCGTCCGCCCCGTGTCCGGACTGTGGGGCCCGTCCACCCCGTGTCCGGACTGTGGGGCCCGCCTGCCCCGTGTCCGGAATGTGGGGCCCGCCCGCCCCGTGTCCGGACTGTGGGGCCCGTCCGCCCCATGTCCGGACTGTGGGGCCCGTCCGCCCCATGTCCGGACTGTGGGGCCCGTCCGCCCCGTGTCCGGACTGTGGGGCTCGTCCGTCCCGTGTCCGGACTGTGGGGCCCGCCCGCCCCGTGTCCGGACTGGGGCCCGTCCGCCCCGTGTCCGGACTGTGGGGCCCGTCCGCCCCGTGTCCGGACTGTGGGGCCCGTCCGCCCCGTGTCCGGACTGTGGGGCCAGCCCGCCCCGTGTCCGGACTGTGGGGCCAGCCCGCCCCGTGTCCGGACTGTGGGGCCCGTCCGCCCCGTGTCCGGACTGTGGGGTCCGTCCGCCCCGTGTCCGGACTGGGGCCCGTCCGCCCCGTGTCCGGACTGTGGGGCCCGTCCGCCCCGTGTCCGGACTGTGGGGCCAGCCCGCCCCGTGTCCGGACTGTGGGGCCCGTCCGCCCCGTGTCCGGACTGTGGGGCTCGTCCGCCCCGTGTCCGGACTGTGGGGCCCGTCCGCCCCGTGTCCGGACTGTGGGGCCCGTCCGCCCCGTGTCCGGACTGTGGGGCCCGTCCGCCCCGTGTCCGGACTGTGGGGCCCGTCCGCCCCGTGTCCGGACTGTGGGGCCCGTCCGCCCCGTGTCCGGACTGTGGGGCCCGTCCACCCCGTGTCCGGACTTTGGGGCAGCCTACCCCGGGTCTAGCCCCAGGTCTGGACTGTGTGGCATGTCCGCCCCGTGTCAGGACTGTGGGGCCCGTCCACCCCGTGTCTAGAATGTGGGGCCGCCTGCCCCGGGTCTAGCCTCAGGTCTGGACTGTGGGGCCGTCAGCCCCGGGTTTAGCCCCAGGTCTTGACTATGGGGCATGCCCGCCCCATATCTGGACTGTGGGGCCCGTCCACCCCGTGTCTGAACTGTGGGCCGCCTGCCCCGGGTCTAGCCCCAGGACTGGACTGTGGGGCCACCTGCCCCGGGATTAGCCCTGTGTCCGGACTGTGGGGCCTGCCCGCCCTGTATCCTGACTGTGGAGCCCGCCCGCCCAATGTCCTGACTGTGGGGCCCGCCCTGTGTCCTGACTGTGGGGCCCGTCCGCCCCGTGTCCTGACTGTGGGTCCCGCCCGCCCCGTGTCCTGACTGTGGGTCCCGCCCGCCCCGTTTCCTGACTGTGGGTCCCGCCCGCCCCGTGTCCGGACTGTGGGGCCCATCCGCCCCGTGTCCGGACAGTGGGGCCCGTCCGCCCCGTGTCCGGACTGTGGGGCCCGTCCGCCCCGTGTCCGGACTGTGGGGCCCGTCCGCCCCGTGTCCGGACTGTGGTGCCCGTCCGCCCCGTGTCCGGACTGTGGGCCGCCTGCCCCGGGTCTAGCCCCAGGTCTGGACTGTGGGGCCGCCAGCCCCGGGTTTAGCCCCAGGTCTTGACTATGGGGCATGCCCGCCCCATATCTGGACTGTGGGGCCCGTCCACCCCGTGTCTGGACTGTGGGCCACCTGCCCCGGGTCTAGCCCCAGGTCTGGACTGTGGGGCCACCTGCCCCGGGATTAGCCCTGTGTCCGGACTGTGGGGCCTGCCCGCCCTGTATCCTGACTGTGGAGCCCGCCCGCCCAATGTCCTGACTGTGGGGCCCGCCCTGTGTCCTGACTGTGGGGCCCGTCCGCCCTGTGTCCTGACTGTGGGTCCCGCCCGCCCCATGTCCTGACTGTGGGGCTCGCCCGCCCCGTGTCCAGACTGTGGGGCTCGCCCGCCCCGTGTCCGGACTGTGGGGCTCATCCGCCCCGTGTCCGGACTTTGGGGCCGCCTGCCCCGGGACTAGCCCTGTGTCCGGACTGTGGGGCCTGCCCGCCCTGTATCCTGACTGTGGAGCCCGCCCGCCCAATGTCCTGACTGTGGGGCCCGCTCTGTGTCCTGACTGTGGGGCCCGTCCGCCCCGTGTCCTGACTGTGGGTCCCGCCCGCCCCGTGTCCTGACTGTGGGTCCCGCCCGCCCCGTGTCCTGACTGTGGGTCCCGCCCGCCCCGTGTCCTGACTGTGGGGCCCATCCGCCCCGTGTCCGGACTGTGGGGCCCATCCGCCCCGTGTCCGGACTGTGGGGCCCATCCGCCCCGTGTCCGGACTGTGGGGCCCGTCCGCCCCGTGTCCGGACTGTGGGGCCCGTCCGCCCCGTGTCCGGACTTTGGGGCAGCCTACCCCGGGTCTAGCCCCAGGTCTGGACTGTGTGGCATGTCCGCCCCGTGTCAGGACTGTGGGGCCCGTCCACCCCGTGTCTAGAATGTGGGGCCGCCTGCCCCGGGTCTAGCCTCAGGTCTGGACTGTGGGGCCGTCAGCCCCGGGTTTAGCCCCAGGTCTTGACTATGGGGCATGCCCGCCCCATATCTGGACTGTGGGGCCCGTCCACCCCGTGTCTGAACTGTGGGCCGCCTGCCCCGGGTCTAGCCCCAGGACTGGACTGTGGGGCCACCTGCCCCGGGATTAGCCCTGTGTCCGGACTGTGGGGCCTGCCCGCCCTGTATCCTGACTGTGGAGCCCGCCCGCCCAATGTCCTGACTGTGGGGCCCGCCCTGTGTCCTGACTGTGGGGCCCGTCCGCCCTGTGTCCTGACTGTGGGTCCCGCCCGCCCCATGTCCTGACTGTGGGGCTCGCCCGCCCCGTGTCCGGACTGTGGGGCTCGCCCGCCCCGTGTCCGGACTGTGGGGCTCATCCGCCCCGTGTCCGGACTTTGGAGCCGCCTGCCCCGGGACTAGCCCTGTGTCCGGACTGTGGGGCCTGCCCGCCCTGTATCCTGACTGTGGAGCCCGCCCGCCCAATGTCCTGACTGTGGGGCCCGCCCTGTGTCCTGACTGTGGGGCCCGTCCGCCCCGTGTCCTGACTGTGGGTCCCGCCCGCCCCGTGTCCTGACTGTGGGTCCCGCCCGCCCCGTTTCCTGACTGTGGGTCCCGCCCGCCCCGGGTCCGGACTGTGGGGCCCATCCGCCCCGTGTCCGGACTGTGGGGCCCGTCCGCCCCGTGTCCGGACTGTGGGACCCGTCCGCCCCGTGTCCGGACTGTGGGGCCCGTCCGCCCCGTGTCCGGACTGTGGTGCCCGTCCGCCCCGTGTCCGAACTGTGGGCCGCCTGCCCCGGGTCTAGCCCCAGGTCTGGACTGTGGGGCCGCCAGCCCCGGGTTTAGCCCCAGGTCTTGACTATGGGGCATGCCCGCCCCATATCTGGACTGTGGGGCCCGTCCACCCCGTGTCTGGACTGTGGGCCGCCTGCCCCGGGTCTAGCCCTAGGTCTGGACTGTGGGGCCACCTGCCCCGGGATTAGCCCTGTGTCCGGACTGTGGGGCCTGCCCGCCCTGTATCCTGACTGTGGAGCCCGCCCGCCCAATGTCCTGACTGTGGGGCCCGCCCTGTGTCCTGACTGTGCGGCCGGTCCGCCCTGTGTCCTGACTGTGGGTCCCGCCCGCCCCATGTCCTGACTGTGGGGCTCGCCCGCCCCGTGTCCAGACTGTGGGGCTCGCCCGCCCCGTGTCCGGACTGTGGGGCTCATCCGCCCCGTGTCCGGACTTTGGGGCCGCCTGCCCCGGGACTAGCCCTGTGTCCGGACTGTGGGGCCTGCCCGCCCTGTATCCTGACTGTGGAGCCCGCCCGCCCAATGTCCTGACTGTGGGGCCCGCTCTGTGTCCTGACTGTGGGGCCCGTCCGCCCAGTGTCCGGACTGTGGGTCCCGCCCGCCCCGTGTCCTGACTGTGGGTCCCGCCCGCCCCGTGTCCTGACTGTGGGTCCCGCCCGCCCCGTGTCCTGACTGTGGGTCCCGCCCGCCCCGTGTCCGGACTGTGGGGCCCGTCCGCACCGTGTCCGGACTGTGGGGCCCGTCCGCCCCGTGTCCGGACTGTGGGGCCCGCCCGCCCCGTGTCCTGACTGTGGGGCCCACCCGCCCCGTGTCCGGACTGTGGGGCCCGTCCGCCCCGTGTCCGGACTGTGGGGCCCGTCCGCCCCGTGTCCGGACTGTGGGGCCCGTCCGCCCCGTGTCCGGACTGTGGGGCCCGTCCGCCCCGTGTCCGGACTGTGGGGCCCGTCCGCCCCGTGTCCGGACTGTGGGGCCCGTCCGCCCCGTGTCCGGACTGTGGGGCCCGTCCGCCCCGTGTCCGGACTGTGGGGCCCGTCCGCCCCGTGTCCGGACTGTGGGGCCCATCCGCCCGTGTCCGGACTGTGGGGCCCGTCCGCCCCGTGTCCGGACTGTGGGGCGCGTCCCCCCGTGTCCGGACTGTGGGGCCCGTCCGCCCCGTGTCCGGACTGTGGGGCCCGTCCGCCCCGTGTCCGGACTGTGGGGCCCGTCCGCCCCGTGTCCGGACTGTGGGGCCCGTCCGCCCCGTGTCCGGACTGTGGGGCCCGTCCGCCCCGTGTCCGGACTGTGGGGCCCGTCCGCCCCGTGTCCGGACTGTGGGGCCCGTCCGCCCCGTGTCCGGACTGTGGGGCCCGTCCGCCCCGTGTCCGGACTGTGGGGCCCGTCCACCCCGTGTCCGGACTGTGGGGCCCATCCGCCCCGTGTCCGGACTGTGGGGCCCGTCCCCCCCGTGTCCGGACTGTGGGTCGCCTGCCCCGGGTCTAGCCCCAGGTCTGGACTGTGGGGCATGTCCGCCCCATGTCAGGTCTGTGAGGCCCGTCCACCCCGTGTCTAGAATATGGGACCGCCTGCACCGGGTCTAGCCTCAGGTCTGGACTGTGGGGCCGCCTGCCCCGGGTCTAGCCCCAGGTCAGGACTATGGGGCATGCCCGCCCCGTGTCCGGACTGTGGGGCCCGTCCACCCCGTGTCTAGCCCCAGGTCTGGACTGTGGGGCCCGCCCGACCCGTGTCCTGACTGTGGGGCCCGCCAGCCCCATGTCCTGACTGTGGAGCCCGCCCGCCCCATGTCCTGACTGTGGAGCCCGCCCGCCCCATGTCCTGACTGTGGGGCCCGCCCGCCCCATGTCCTGACTGTGGGGCCCGCCTGCCCCATGTCAGGACTTTGGGGCCGCCTGCCCCGGGTCTAGCCCCGTTTCCTGTCTGTGGGGCACGCCCGCCCCAAGCTTGGACTGTGGGGCCCGTCCGTCCCGGGTCTAGCCCCGAGCCTGGACTGTGGGGCTCGCCCGCCCCGTGTCCTGACTGTGGGGCTCGCCCGCCCCGTGTCCTGACTGTGGTGCTCGCCCGCCCCTTGTCCAGACTGTGGGGCTCTTCCGCCCCGTGTTTGGACTTTGGGGCCGCCTGCCCCGGGTCTAGCCCCGTTTCCGGTCTGTGGGGCACGCCAGCCCCATGTCCTGACTGTGGGGCCCGCCCGCCCCGTGTCCTGACTGTGGGTCCCGCCCGCCCCGTGTCCTGACTGTGGGGCTCGCCCGCCCCGTGTCCTGACTGTGGGGCTCGCCCGCCCCGTGTCCTGACTGTGGGGCTCGCCCGCCCCGTGTCCTGACTGTGGGGCTCGCCCGCCCCGTGTCCTGACTGTGGGGCTCGCCCGCCCCGTGTCCAGACTGTGGGGCTCATCCGCCCCGTGTCTGGACTTTGGGGCCGCCTGCCCTGGGTCTAGCCCCGTTTCCGGTCTGTGGGGCACGCCCGCCCCAAGCTTGGACTGTGGGGCCCGTCCGTCCCGGGTCTAGCCCCGAGCTTAGACTGTGGGGCCCGGCCGCCCCATGTCCGGACTGCGGCCGCCCAGTGTCCGGACTATGGGCCCGTTCGCCCCGTGTCCGGACTGTGGGGCCGCCTGCATCGGGTCTAGCCCCAAGTCTGGACTGTGGGGCCCCCCGCCCGCCCCAGGTCCGGACGGTGGGGCCGCCCGCCCCGAGTCTAGCCCCAGGTCTGGACTGTGGGGCCCCCCGCCAGCCCCGGGTACGGACTGTGGGACCCCCCGCCCGCCCCGGGTACGGACTGTGGGGCCCCCCGCTCGCCCCGAGTCTGGACTGTGGGGAAGCCTGCCCCGGGTCTGGACTGTGGGGCAAGTCCGCCCCATGTCAGGACTGTGGGGCCCGTCCACCCCGTGTCTGGACTGTGGGGCCGCCTGCCCCTGGTCTAGCCTCAGGTCTGGACTGTGGGGCCGCCTGCCCCGGGACTAGCCCCGTGTCCGGACTGTGGGGCCCGTCCGCCCCGAGCCTGGACTGTGGGGCCCGTCCGCCCGAGCCTGGACTGTGGGGCCCCCCACCCGCCCCGGGTATGGACTGTGGGGCCCCCCGCTCGCCCCGAGTCTGGAATGTGGGGCCGCCTGCCCCGGGTCTGGACTGTGGGGCATGTCCGCCCCATGTCAGGACTGTGGGGCCCGTCCACCCGGTGTCTGGACTGTGGGGCCGCCTGCCCCTGGTCTAGCCTCAGGTCTGGACTGTGGGGCTGCCTGCCCCGGGACTAGCCCCGTGTCCGGACTGTGGGGCCCGTCCGCCTCGAACCTGGACTGTGCGGCCCGTCCGCCATATGTCCGGACTGTGGCTCCCCCCGTGTCCGGACTGTGGGGACCGTCCACCCCGTGTCCGGACTGTGGGTCGCGTGCTCCGGGTCTAGCCCCAGGTCTGGACTGTGGGGCATGCCTGCTCCGTGTCCGGACTGTGGGGCCCGTCCACCCCGTGTCCGGACTGTGGGCCGTCTGCCCCGGGTCTAGCCCCAGGTCTGGACTGTGGAGCCCGCCCTCCCCGTGTCCTGACTGTGGGGGCCGCTGGCCCCGTGTCCTGACTGTGGGGCCCGCCCGCCCCATGTCCTGACTGTGGGGCCCGCCCGCCCCGTGTCCTGACTGTGGGGCCCGCGCGCCCCGTGTTCTGACTGTAGGGCTCGCCCGCCCCGAGTCCAGACTGTGGGGCCCATCCCCGTGTCCGCACTTGGGGCCGCCTGCCCCGGGTCTAGCCCCAGGTCTGGACTGTGGGGCCACCTACCCCAGGACTAGCCCTGTGTCTGGACTGTGGGGCACGCCCGCCCCGAGCCTGGACTGTGGGACATGCCCGCCCCGAGTAGGAAAGGGGAGCCTGTCTGCCCCGGGCCTGGACCGTGGGGCCCGTCCGCCCTGAGCCTGGACTGTGTGGCCCGTCCGCCCCGAGCGTGGACTGTGGGGCCCGAGCGTGAACTGTGGGGCCTATCCACCCCGAGCCTGGACTGTGGGGCCCGTCCGCCCGAGCCTGGACTGTGGGGCCCCCCGCCCGCCCTGGGTCTGGACTGTGGGGCCGGCTGGCCCCGGGTCTAGCCCCGAGCCTGGACTGTGGGGCTGCCTGCCCCGGGACTAGCCCCGCATCCGGACTGTGGGGCCCCCTGCCTGCCCCGTGTCCTGACTGTGGGGCCCCCCGCCCGCCCCGTGTCTTGACTGTGGGGCCCCCCGCCCGCCCCGTGTCCTGACTGTGGGGCCAGCCAGCCCCGTGTCCTGAGTGTGGGGCCCATCGGCCCCGTGTCCGGCCTTTGCGGCCGCCTGCCCCGGGTCTAGCTCCAGGTCTGGACAGTGGGGACCCACGCCTGCCCCGGGTCCGGACTGTGGGGCCCCCCACCCGCCCCGACTCTGGAGTGTGGGGCCCCCCGTCCGCCCCGATCCTGGACTTTGGGGCCTGTTCGCCCGAGCTTGGACCGTGCGGCCCGATCTCCCCGAGCCTGGACCGTGGGACCCGTCCTCCCCGAGCCTGGACCGAGGGACCCGTCCTCCCCGAGACTAGACCGAGGGGCCCGTCCGCCCCGAGCCTGGACTGTGGGGCCCGTCCGCCCCGAGCTTGGACTGTGGGGCCCGTCCAACCCGAGCCTGGACTGTGGGGCCCGTCCTCCCCGAGCCTGGACTGTGGGGCCCGTCCGCCCTGGGTCTGGATTGTTAGGCCGCCTGTCCCGGATCTAGCCTCGGGTCCGGACTGTGGGGCCCGCCCGCCCCGGGTCCGGACTGTGGGGCCCGCCCGCCCCGGGTCCGGACTGTGGGGCCCGCCGGCCCGCCCCGGGCTACTTTCAGTAGTATGTCAGCCGATTGTGGTTTGTAGGCTTGTTTTCTTTACTGTCTCAATGCTTCATTAACTAGCAATTCTGCTGATATTGGTAAGAATGACTTCCGGGTGATAACGGCTGATCCTATCAAACAACAAGGAGGTGCCTTAATAAAGTACAGTCCTGAGGGTAGCTGGTGAGGCCAACAAATTTCCAGTCCATCCCTCATACTTAGATGTTAAAGGCAGACCTGTTCAATATGCTATCTATGTCCCAGTTTGGCCTCTTGTTGGTAGGAGGTGTAAATGGTTGCTTTAAACAGAATGAAGCTATTTTAAGTCTGATGTCGGGAGTCTCAGAATGGACTGGTCGACATTTTACTTAGCAAAATATTTATGTCCCAGTTATCCTAGTTGAAGTTGGTCATGGTTGTGATTAGTAGGGGAGTAACGACTGCGGTCACAGCAAGTCACAAAGGCCCGGAGGATCAGGGGCCCGCCGACACCAGCAGAACCTTTAATTAGATGTGTGTCCTCCTACGCACATCCAGTTGAAGTGTATTGCTGTGGACATACCTATTGGGTCCTTTAGCGACAATGCATTCTGTCGGCCAATCATAGGCCAGCACATGACGGGGCGCATGGCAGTAACGTCATGCACTCCCGTCACAGGCCGAAGTCAGCTGCCTGCTTCACAACAGGACTTGCGGAGCGGGAGTGAAGGGAAGGTGGGTAGAGTATTTAAATATTTATTTTAAATAAGTTGCCATACTACTATATGTAGCATCGGCGTCTCTGCCCCCTGCTAGGCAGAGACGCCGTCCCGTTCACCTCCTCGCTCCCCGCTCTGCGTTCACCAGCGCTCCTCTTCCTGCAGCCGGCGCGCGCAGCTCCCCGGGCACTGTGCTTAGGGCGCGCTCGCTCCCTCCCTCTTAAAGGGGCCGCGTGCGCCGTCCTAAGGAGTCCTCGGCCAATAGCCGAGGGTCCTCCCATATATAAGGCACCTCCTCCAAAATGGAGGTGCCCGAGCAAAAGTTGTTGCACAGTGTTTCTGACTTCTGCTTCAGCCCTCAGGTCCCGCTGCTAGCCTGACTACCAGTCTTGCCCACCAGCCTGTTACCTGCCGTGCCTGCCAGCCCGCTCACCTGGGAGCACTTGCCTGTTGCCTGCATGGTACCTGCCGTGCCTGTCAGCCCGCTCACCTGGGAGCACTTGCCTGTGACCTGCCTGTTACCTGCCGTGCCTTCCTGGAGGCTCCTGCCGTCACTTGCCGTGACCACTTGCCAGCCCACCTAGAGACTCCTGCCGTCACTTGCCGTGACCACCTAGAGACTCCTGCCGTCACTTGCCGTGACCACCTGCCAGCCCACCTAGAGACTCCTGCTCGCCAGCCTGCCTGCTGTGCCTACCTGCTATTCCGGTCAGTCCCTGCCATCTGTACCGTGAAGGTCACCTGCTCCCTTACAAGGTCATCCCCAGAGTAGCACCTGGTCCCTCGGCTCGGTCCCTCCCTGGTCACGGAGTCGTTAGCCGCCGTACGACCAGGGTCGGTCCGGGTTGATACTTAGTTACGCCCCTCTGGGTCCCTCCTTGCACCATAGCACAGAGGTTCCACACCCCGGACCCGTAACACTATATATGACTATGAGGTGCTTTATACTACTATATATGACTACGGGGTGCATTATACTGCTATATGACTATGGGGTACATTATACTACTATATATGAATATGGGGTATACTATACTACTATATATGGCTATAAGGGTGCATTATACTGCTATATATGACTATGATGTACATTATACTGCTATATATGACTATGGGGGTACATTATACTGCTATATATGACTGAAGTGCAATATAGTGCTATATATGACTATAGGGTGCATTTTACTACTATTTATGACTATGGTGGTGCATTATACTACTATTTATGACTATGGAGGTGCATTACACTACTATATATGACTATGGGGGTTGTATTATACTACTACGGATGACTATTGGGGTTGTATTATACTACTACGGATGACTATAGGGGTGCATTATACTTCTGTATATGACTATGAAGGTGTATTATACTACTATATATGACTATGTGGGTGCATTATACTACTATATATGACTATGGGGGTGCATTATACTGATATGACAGTGGGGTGCATTATACTACTATATATGACTATGGGGGTACATTATACTACTATAAATGACTATGGGGTGCTTTATACTACTATATATGACTATGGGGTGCTTTATACTACTATATATGACTATGGGGTGCTTTATACTAGTGTATATGACTATGGGGGTGCAGTATACTATTATATATGACTATGGGGGTGCAGTATACTATTATATATGACTATGGGGGTACATTATACAACTATATATGACCAGGAGGTGCAATATACTGCTATATATGACTATGGGGTGCATTATACTACTTTATAAACTATATGGGGGTACATTATACTGCCTTATATGACTATGGAGTGCATTATACTGCTTTATGTGACGATGGGGGTGCATTATACTTCTATGGATGACTATGAAGTGTATTATACTACTATATATGACTATGAGGATGCATTATACTACTGTACAAGTCTATGGGGTGCATTATACTACTATATATGACTGGGGGTGCATTATACTGCTATATAGGACTATGGCTTGCATTATACTGCTATATATGACGATGGGGAGCATTATACTGCTATATATGATGATGGGGGTGCAATATACTGCTATATATGACTATGGAGGTGCATTATACTACTATATATGACTATGAGGATGCATTATACTACTGTACATGTCTATGGGGTGCATTATACTACTATATATGACTGGGGGTGCATTATACTGCTATATAGGACTATGCCTTGCATTATACTGCTATATATGACGATGGGGTGCATTATACTGCTATATATGATGATGGGGGTGCATTATACTGCTATATATGACTATGGAGGTGCATTATACTACTATATATGACTATGGGGTGCATTACACTACTTTATATGACTATGGAGGTACATTATATTACCATATATGACTATGGGGGTGAATTATACTGCTATATATTATGATGTGGTGCATTATACTACTATGTATGACTGTGGAGGTGCTTTATACTTTATTGAAAACTATGGGGTGCATTATACTACATGTATGACTAGGAGCTGTGCATTATACTTTATGGACGACTATGGGCTGTACAGTATATTATATAGAGGAGAATGGGATGCATTATACTATATGGAGGACTATGGGATGCATTATACTATATGAAGGACTATGGGGAGTGCGTTATACTTATGCTCTGGAGCCCCATGACTTGAATGTACACCCCTGGTGAGTATAATGGCTTAGTTTTTTTTTTATACAATAAAGAACAGCGGCAGAATGGGGGACATATTCGGGATATATATATTCAGACTCTAGTTACGCCACTGGTCATAAGACACATGAAATCATTGTAAGTTCAATTAATATTCGGGGTCTGGAGTCATAAATTGGACTGGTTGGCGTTTAAGTTGGTTAACCATTTAGTTTCCAGGTTATCCTTTAAGTTGGATTTGTAAGTTGGGTATGGCTGAGCTGAGCAAAACCAGTGTAAGTCCAGCTGCTCCTCCTGGTCCGGTGTCATAGGATGGACTGCTCAGCATTTAAGCTGATAAACATCTACATTTCAGTTTACTCTCCTTGTTGGAGGTGCAAGCTGGACATGGCTGCAATAAGCTGAATAAAACCACTGTAAGTCCAGTTAAGGCTCCTAGTTGGAAGAGATGGCCTTGTGGACACAAAGTGATTAAACTGTTAATGCCCCAATCTACCCTCCTGGTATGGAGTGGTAAGATGAGCTTGATGGTGTCATGTTGGACAGCACTACAGTGGAGAAAATAAGTATTTGATACACTGACGATTTTGCAAGTTTTCCTACCTACAAAGAGTGTAGAGGTCTGTCATTTTTATCGTAGGTCACTTCATCTGTGAGAGACAAAATCTAAAAATCAGAAAATCACATTATATGATTTTTAAATAATTAAATTGCATTTTATTGCATGAAATAAGTATTTGATCATCTACCAACCAGCAAGAATTCTGGCTCTCACATACTTGTTAGTTTTTCTTTAAGAAGCCCTGCTACTCTGCACTCATTACCTGTATTAATTGCACTTGTTTGAACTTATTACCTGTATAAAAGACACAAGGCTGGGATGGGCTACAGGACAATAAGCAAGCAGCTTCACGAGACGGAAACAACTGTTGGCGCAATTATTAGAAAATGGAAGAAACACAAGATGACTAAGTCTTCCTTGGTCTGGGGCTCCATGCAAGATCTCGCCTCGTGGGGTAAGGATGATTCTGAGAAACGTCAGGAATCAGCCCAGAACTACATGGGAGGACCTGGTCAATGACCTAAATAGAGCTGGCACCACAGTCTCAAACATTACCATTAGTTACACACTACGCTATCATGGATTAAAATCCTGCAGGGCACACAAGGTCCAGTGCTCACCCCAGCACATATCCAGGCCTGTTTGAAGTTGCCAATAACCATCTGGATGATCCAGAGGAGGCATGGGAGAAGGTCATGGGGTCAGATGAGATCAAAATAGAACTTTTTGGTGTCCACTCCACTCACCTTGTTTGGAGGAAGAAGAAGGATGAGTACAACCCCAAGAACACTCTCCCAACCATGAAGCATGGCGGGGGAAACCTCATACTTCGGAGGTGCTTTTTTTTGCAAAGGGGACAGGACGACTGCAATGTATTGAAGAGAGGATGGATGGGGTCATGTATCTTCCTTCCCTCAGTAAGCACGTTGAAGATGGGTTGTGGTTGGGTCTTCCAGTATGACAATGATCTGAAACACACAGCCAGGGCAACCTAAGGCGTGGCTCGATAAGAAGCATTTCAAGGTCCTGTAGTGGTCTAGCCAGTCTCCAGACCTGATCCCAGTAGAAAAGCTTTGGAGGGAGCTGAAACTCAATATTGCCCAGCAACAGCCCCGAAACTTGAAAGATCTGGAGAAGATCCGTATGGAGGAGAGGGCCAAAATCCCTGCTTTATTATGTGCAAACTTGGTCAAGAACTACAGGAAATATCTGACCTCTGTAATTGCAAACAAAGGTTTCTGTACCAAATATTAAGTTCTATTTTTCTATTGTATCAAATACTTATTTCATGCAATAAAATGCAAATGAATTATGTAATGTTAATCATACAATGTGATTTTTCTGGATTTTATTTTTAAACTTGGTCTCTCACAGGTGAAGTGACCTACGATAAAAAATACAGACATCTCCATTCATTGTAGGTGGGAAAACTTGCAAAATCGGCAGTGTATTAAATACTTCTTTTCCCCACCGTACACCAGTCTGCCCTCCTAATGGAAGTTGAATCTGGATTCGCCAGTGTGGGGCTGATAAACCATCAATATCCCAGTCTATCCTCCTAACTGGAGGAGCATGATGGACATAGTTATACCGGTTCTAGTGAAAATATTCCAAGACCAGCATATCCTCTTGGTTGAAGTTGGAAAATGGACATATTAGAAATTAAGTCGGTGAAGCCATTATACCCAATAAGTATTTCAGGATTGAAGTCCTAAAATTGCTAGATTGAACTAAGTGGTGAGTTGGTTAAATATCCGGTCAATGCGCTTTTTGGGTGATTAAAACGGCAATTCTGCAATAAATCTACAAGGGGAGGAATTGATGGATGAGATAAAATGTCCACTTACCTGTCAGACTCCTGTAGAAAAGGAGTAACCTCTCCGCTAGTCAAGACGAATGCCTTCTCACTGCGTTTCTTCAGACGACTTAACGTTCCGCCCTATGGGACAAACCAAAAAAAAAAAAGATTGGTGAAGACTGATTGAAATAAGGTATTAAATATTCTGGTTTCTGGATCCCCTTTGGCATTCTGGGATGCTCAATCTACACTTTATAGCAAAAAGTGGGGTAGATATTTTTGAACCATTAGGTGGTCATTGACACTGGAAGGGTTTCTTACTGTCCAGACCTTCGCCTTAGGGGGGCCTTACTTCAATGGAAAATATCAACAATATTGTGTTTGTGATCCAATTCTCTCGCATGCGAGATTCGGATCACAGGTGTGGAGAAGATGGAGCATTTAATTTCTCCATCTTCTCAATTGTGTGAGTCAGCCGGCGTATATTGGACTGCACTCAGATGACATCTGAGTGAAGTCTGATGTTTTTCACGTATCCATAGACTTGTATAGGCGCGTCGTCTGATATACTCTGCCAATTGCAGCATGCAGCAATTTTTTTCTCATGCCGACTTGGCATGAGAAAATAAACACTAGTTGGCACTGCCCCATAGTATAACATTGGAGTGAGTGCTATACTCATCCGAGTTATATGCCGGCTACTCAGCAGTGTCAGCGATCCCTAAAGGCATCACCTTGACAATCACAGCAATAAGCACATGACACAGATGTGTTGGCTCTGATTTTTTGGGGGGCAAAATGGTGCAGTGCTGAACTTCACCACAGACACCCCCAGCTACATGATGTGTAAACAGGACCCCAAGATTGTGTGAAGAGACGCTTACCTGGACCAGTCTCCTTCAAGCTGTCCGGGGTTAAAGACATAAAATGATTCAGGTTTAGAAATGTGCACATTCTATTTCATCTGTGATGTCATGGGATGTCGATGATGTCACGCGCCCGGTGATGTCATTAAAACTCTCACTGCTTTTTATGGATCCAGTTTACAACATCAACAAAAAATTAATTCAATAAAAAGACAAAACCCCGACCTCATTTTATAATTCTATGACGCACATTTAAAAGGAGCCTTTTATTTTATCTATATTACCTACTGCTCTATGTACTAAAATAACACCCAGGACCCCATACTGCCATTCCTGACCACCCAAACTACAACTCCAATGTCCCCCCAGAATTCACAGGAGCAAAAGAGCTGACAACAGAGAATGATGGCATACGCTACTAAATTTCTGTTACAAAGTGCTGTAATTCTACCACGTCAATGGCAAAACGATCCAAAAATGGAGCCCCATAAAGATGTCCCAACTTGAGCCCCCCCTATCTACATGCCTTACTAGAGCATAGGGGTGACATAGGGGGCGAGCGCCATTGTAGTCTGCCATAGTGGGGAGCCAGTGCAAAGAGCTGGAAGACCCCCAACAAATATGTATCATCACATTGTCATCCTCCTGCTACAGGGGGCATGGAAAACGCTGCTTCCCCAGCAATATAGCAGCTCATTGCTGGGGGTTTAGCTGCCATACTTGTTAATATCAACAGATCATCAGTGACTCCTCATTTAGGTAAGGGGTGGTCCTGAAAATGTCTTATTACAGAGTGTTTCTGGCGATCCATGATAAATCCGGGGGATACGCTATAAGTATACCAAAGCTTAAAAGTAATGTGCTCCCTACCTGGACTCGTCCCCTTCCAGCTGTCAGATCCTAGTGACACAAGATGGCGCTGGTGCAGAGCTTCATACATTCTACTCCAGCTGTCATGTCTATGATGTCATGTGCATTGTGATGTCATCATGGCTCTCACTGTTATTTCACTTTTACAACCACAAGAAAAAGTTGATTTTAATTGTTTAAAAAAACAAAACTAAAAAACATTGTGGGTAATTGCAGCCTGTGATTATTTTACACACTATCATTAATATTTGGGGGGATTAGTCAGGTCCTTCGCCTTCCCCTCCTGCACTGCACTTTATATGTTGTATATTATAATAATGGACAATCCACAAGCCCTGCTTGTAGAATATGTAATATATATACAGTACAGACCAAAAGTTTGGACACACCTTCTCATTTAAAGATTTTTCTGTATTTTCATGACTATGTAAATTGTACATTCACACTGAAGGCATCAAAACTATGAATTAACACACGTGGAATTATATACTTAACAAAAATGTGTGAAACAACTGAAAATATGTCTTATATTCTAGGTTCTTCAGAGTAGCCACCTTTTGCATTGATGACTGCTGTGCACACTCTTGGCATTCTCTTGATGAGCTTCAAGAGGTAGTCACCGGAAATGGTTTTCACTTCACAGGTGTGCCCTGTCAGGTTTAAAAAGTGGGATTTCTTGCCTTATAAATGGAGTTGGGACCATCAGTTGTGTTGTGCAGAAGCCTGGTGGATACACAGCTGATAGTCCTACTGAATAGACTGTTAGAATTTGTATTATGGCAAGAAAAAAGCAGCTAAGTAAAGAAAAACGAGTGGCCATCATTACATTAAGAAATGAAGGTCAGTCAGTCTGAAAAATTGGGAAAACTTTGAAAGTGTCCCCAAGTAGAGTTGCAAAAACCATCAAGCGCTACAAAGAAACTGGCTCACATGAGGACCGCCCCAGGAAAGGAAGACCAAGAGTCACCTCTGCTTCTGAGGATAAGTTTATCCGAGTCACCAGCCTCAGAAATCGCAGGTAACAGCAGCTCAGATTAGAGACCAGGTCAATGCCACACAGAGTTCTAGCAGCAGACACATCTCTTCAACAACTGTTAAGAGGAGACTTTGTGCAGCAGGCCTTCATGGTAAAATAGCTGCTAGGAAACCACTGCTAAGGACAGGCAACAAGCAGAAGAGACTTGTTTGGGCTAAAGAACACAAGGAATGGACATTAGATCAGTGGAAATCTGTGCTTTAGTCTGATGAGTCCAAATTTGAGATCTTTGGTTCCAACCACCGTGTCTTTGTGCGACGCAGAAAAGGTGAACAGATGGACTCTACATGCCTGGTTCCCATCGTGAAGCATGGAGGTGTGATGGTGTGGGGGTGCTTTGCTGGTGACACTGTTGGGGATTTATTCATAATTGAAGGCATACTGAACCAGCATGGCTACCACAGCATCTTGCAGCGGCATGCTATTCCATCCGGTTTGCGTTTAGTTGGACCATCATTTATTTTTCAACAGGACAATGACCCCAAACACACCTCCAGGCTGTGTAAGGGCTATTTGACCATGAAGGAGAGTGATGGGGTGCTACGCCAGATGACCTGGCCTCCACAGTCACCAGACCTGAACCCAATCGAGATGGTTTGGGGTGATCTGGACCGCAGAGTGAAGGCAAAAGGGCCAACAAGTGCTAAGCATCTCTGGGAACTCCTTCAAGATTGTTGGAAGACCATTTCCGGTGACTACTTCTTGAAGCTCATCAAGAGAATGCCAAGAGTGTGCAAAGCAGTCATCAAAGCAATATGTGGCTACTTTGAAGAACCTAGAATATAAGACATATTTTCAGTTGTTTCACACTTTTTTGTTAAGTATATAATTCCACATGTGGTAATTCATAGTTTTGATGCCTTCAGTGTGAATGTACAATTTTCATAGTCATGAAAATACAGAAAAATCTTTAAATGAGAAGGTATGTCCAAACTTTTGGTCTGTACTGTATATACTAGATGGAGGCCCGATGCTGTCTCATCGGGAGGGCAGTAATGTCACGATGGGGGCAGGCTTTGCACAGTTGAGAATCTCTCCCCCCCATGTGCTCACCCACCTATCCACTCTCTCTTTCCCCCATCTGCTGTCTTCTCCTCTCATGTGATCTCTTCTTTGACCTGTCTACCCCATGTGCTCTCCCCCTTGTCTGCTGTCTCTCTCCTTCCTGTGCTGTGTTCTCCCCTCATGTGCTGTCCCGTTTGAGCTGTCTCCCCCCCCCCTGTGCTCTGCCTCTCTCCCCCATCTGCTGTCTTCTCCTCTTTTGTGCTCTCTTCTTTGACCTGTGTACCCCATGTGCTCTCCCCCTTGTCTGCTTTCTCTCTCCCCCATGTGCTGTCTTCTCCTCTCATGTGATCTCTTCTTTGACCTATCTTCTCCATGTGCTCTCCCCCTTGTCTGCTGTCTCTCTCCTTCCTGTGCTGTGTTCTCCCCTCATGTGCTGTCCCGTTTGAGCTGTCTCCCCCCTGTGCTCTGTCTCTTTCCCCTCTGTGCACTTTCTCTCTCCCCCATCTGCTGTCTTCTCCTCTTATGTGATCTCTTCTTTGACCTGTCTACCCCATGTGCTCTCCCCCTTGTCTGCTGTCTCTCTCCTTCCTGTGCTGTGTTCTCCCCTCATGTGCTGTCCCGTTTGAGCTGTCTCCCCCCTGTGCTCTGTCTCTTTCCCCTCTGTGCACTTTCTCTCTCCCCCATCTCCTGTCTTCTCCTCTTATGTGATCTCTTCTTTGACCTGTCTACCCCATGTGCTCTCCCCCTTGTCTGCTCTCTCTCTCCACCCCTGTGCTGTCTTCTGCCCTCATGTGTTCTCTCGTTTGAGCTGTCTCCCCACGCAGTAAATCAGATCGCCGCCATCTTTGTGCAGGCAGATAGCGGCGGTCACATTAAAACTGCGCATGCGCTCCTCCTGTACAAAGATGGCGGCAGTAAGTGAATCATTCGGCTGATCCCGGCGGCGGCGTGTTTGCGACAATGTTCTGCTGGTGGTACCACGCAAGAGGCTGCGTACGGCGTATACCGTGTGTGTGGTGCGTACGGCGTAGACAGAGTGTGTGTGTGGTGCGTACGGCGTATACAGAGTGTGTGTGTGGTGGTGCATATAGCGTATACAGAGTGCGTGTGTGTGGTGCGTACGGCGTATACAGAGTGTGTGTGTGGTGCGTACGGCGTATACAGAGTGTGTGTGTGGTGGTGCATATAGCGTATACAGAGTGTGTGTGTGTGGTGGTGCGTACGGCATATACAGTGTGTGTGGTGTGTACAGCGTATACAGTGTGTGTGTTGTGCGTACGGCGTATACTGTGTGTTTGGTGTGTGCAGCGTATACAGTGTGTGTGTTGTGCGTATGGCGTATACAGTGTGTGTTGCATACGGCGTATACAGTGTGTGGTGCGTACGGCGTATACAGTGTGTGTTGCATACGGCGTATACAGTGTGTGTTGCATACGGCGTATACAGTGTGTGGTGCGTAATGCGTATACAGTGTGTGGTGCGTACGGCGTATACAGTGTGTGTGTGTGGTGTGTACGGTGTATACAATGTGTGTGGTGCATATGCCGTATACATTGTGTGTGTGGTGCGTACAGCGTATACAGAGTGTGTGTGGTGGTGCGTAAGGCGTATACAGAGCGTGTGTGGTGCATATAGCGTATACAGAGTGTGTGTGTGTGTGTGGTGGTGCGTACGGCATACACAGTGTGTGTGGTGTGTACAGCGTATACAGTGTGTGTGTTGTGCGTACGGCGTATACTGTGTGTGTGGTGTCCGCAGCGTATACAGTGTGTGTGTTGTGCGTATGGCGTATACAGTGTGTGTTGCATACGGCGTATACAGTGTGTGGTGCGTACGGCGTATACAGTGTGTGGTGCGTACGGCGTATACAGTGTGTGGTGCGTACGGCGTATACAGTGTGTGTGGTGCGTACGGCGTATACAGTGTGTGTGTGTGGTGTGTACGGTGTATACAATGTGTGTGGTGCATATGCCGTATACATTGTGTGTGTGGTGCGTACAGCGTATACAGAGTGTGTGTGGTGGTGCGTACAGCGTATACAGAGCGTGTGTGGTGCGTATGGCGTATACAGATTGTGTGTGGTGGTGCATACAGCGTATACAGTGTGCGTGGGGGGGTGCGTACGGCGTATACAGTGTGTGTGTGGGGGGTGCGTATGGCGTATACAGTGTGTGTGGTGTTGCATACGGCGTATACAGGGTATGTGTGGTGCTTACGGCATATACAGTGTATGTGTGTGTGTGTGTGTGTGTGTGTGGTGCGCAGGGTGTATACAGAGTGCGTGTGTGTGGTGGTGTGTACGGCGTATACACTGTGTGTGTGTGTGTGTGTGGTGCGTACGGCGTATACACTGTGTGTGTGTGTGTGTGTGTGGTGCGTACGGCGTATATAGTGTGTGTGGTGCTTACGGCATGTACAGTGTGTGTGTGTGGTGCGCAGGGTGTATACAGAGTGCGTGTGTGTGGTGGTGCGTACGGCATATACAGTGTATGTGTGTGTGTGGTGCGTACGACGTATACAGTGTGTGTCTGTGGTGGTGTATATGGCGTATACAGTGTATGTGGTATGTACGGCCAGGGGCATACATAGGAATCATGGGGCCCCATAGCAGAAGCTCTAATTGCCCCCCCCCCAAAAAAAAATAAAATTAAATAGTTGTCGGGGTCACCAAAGATCAGATCTCACAACTTTCCATCTTTACATAGTAATTTTCCTCCTGCTGACGTCCTAGATCTCTTTCATTGCCCCATAAAGTGTGATGCCAATAAAAGGGCCCCCCAAACACAGTATAATACCCCCATGGTGAATTCCTCCACATACACAGTATAATGACCCTACTGTACCCCACCTCAACTCCCAGGGTAAAGTATGCTGACCCCAACACAGTATGATCCCCCAACTGTGAGCCGCTAGAGAGGATGGTACATAATAAGGGAGGGTGTTATACATAATAAAAGAGGAAACTATATAACTAAGGATGGCGCTATACATAATAAGTGAGTACACTATATACTAAGGGACTGTGCTATACATAATAAGGCTACATTCCTGCATCTGTGTGCAGTGTCGGTGTGCTGCCCTGTTTTACTGACGCATTGAGCATGTCCTATTCTAATCCTCAATATCGGATCAGAACAGGACATTCTCTGACCCTCTTAGATCTCATTCTCAGATCCGTGATTTTCATGGATGTGTGAATGGATCTATAAAACTGTACGAGTCCGTGAACCATCCGATAAAAAGATCTGGCAGCACACGGACATTTCACACAAATGTGAGAATGTGGCCTAAGGGATTTTACAGATAACATTATCACTCCAAGTCACACAGTGCAGATACAGAATAATATTTACATCCAGGCACTTACCACTGACGTCTCATCTGATCAGAGCCGGTTTCTGCTTCTTCTCCATCTGGTCAGACCTTCATCTCGACATCTCCCAGCCACGACTCGTCTTGTCACAATGATCTCCAGCCTAGAAAATAACAAGGTCACATATTGTATGTATACATGTGTCTCCCCCGCTCTGTGTCCTCGAATACAGATATGTAACCCCCCCATTAATATACTATTAACCACCTAGTAATCAAAATATAAAGTGATAAGCAGCACTGTGCCCCCCATTAACTATAATCTGCACCGGCCAATAATATAAATTATTCAGTCTCTGTGACTCTCCCCAATTAACTGTAAGGCTATGTGCACACGGAAAACATACAAGGCTTCACAGTACAAGCAAAGTGAAACCCCCATAATTGCTCTCTCCCAGCACCCCCATCATTGCTCTCTCCCAGCACCCTCGTCATTGCTCTCTCCCAGCACCCCCATCATTACTCTCTCCCAGCACCCCCATCATTGCTCTGTCCCAGCACCCACGTCATTGCTCTGTCCCAGCACCCTCATCGTTGCTCTGTCCCAGCACCCTCATCGTTGCTCTCTCCCAGCACCCCCATCTTTGCTCTCTCCCAACACCCCCATCATTGCTCTCTCTCTTAGCACCTGCATCATTGCTCTGTCCCACCACCCCCATCATTGCTCTCTCCCAACCCCCATCATTGCTCTGTCCAGCACCCCCATCATTGCGCTGTCTCAGCACCTCCATCATTGCTCTCTCCGAGCCCCCCATCATTGCTCTGTCCCAGCACCTCCATCATTGCTTCTCCCAGCACTCCCATCATTGCTCTCTCCCAGCACCCCCATCATTTCTCTGTCCCAGCACCTCCATCATTGCTCTCTCCCAGCCCCCCACCATTGCTCTGTCCCAGCACCCCCACCATTGCTCTCTCCCAGCACCCCCATCATTGCTCTCTCCCAGCACCCCCATCATTGCTCTCTCCCAGCACCCCCATCATTGCTGTGTCCCAGCACCCACGTCATTGCTCTGTCCCAGCACCCTCATCGTTGCTCTCTCCCAGCACCCCCATCTTTGCTCTCTCCCAGCACCCCCATCATTGCTCTCTCTCTTAGCACCTGCATCATTGCTCTGTCCCACCACCCCCATCATTGCTCTCTCCCAACCCCCATCCTTGCTCTGTCCAGCACCCCCATCATTGCGCTGTCTCAGCACCTCCATCATTGCTCTCTCCCAGCCCCCCATCATTGCTCTGTCCCAGCACCTCCATCATTGCTTCTCCCAGCACTCCCATCATTGCTCTCTCCCAGCACCCCCATCATTTCTCTGTCCCAGCACCTCCATCATTGCTCTCTCCCAGCCCCACATCATTGCTCTCTCCCAGCCCCCCACAATTGCTCTGTCCCAGCACCCCCACCATTGCTCTGTCCCAGCACCCCCACCATTGCTCTCTCCCAGCACCCCCATCATTGCTCTCTCCCAGCAACCCCATCATTGCTCTCTCCCAGCACCCCCATCTTTGCTCTCTCTCTTAGCACCTGCATCATTGCTCTGTCCCACCACCCCCATCATTGCTCTCTCCCAACTCCCATCATTGCTCTGTCCAGCACCCCCATCATTGCGCTGTCCCAGCACCTCCATTATTGCTCTGTCCCAACACCTCCATCATTGCTTCTCCCAGCACTCCCATCATTGCTCTCTCCCAGCACCCCCATCATTTCCTCTCAGCACCCCCATCATTACTCTGTCCCAGCCCCCCACCATTGTTCTGTCCCAGCACCCCCATCATTGCTCTCTCCCAGCACCCCCATCATTGCTCTCTCCCAGCACCCCCATCATTGCTCTCTCCCAGCACCCCCATCATTGCTCTCCCCTTCCCCACCATCCCCATCATTGCTCTCCCCAGCTCTATCCGCCCCATTATTGCTCTTCCCAGCCCCATCCCCTCCCCAGCATTTCAGTAAAAAAAAAAAAAAAACTTACTTCAGCTCGCTCCCCTGCAGCAGCATCCTCCTGGTTGCCGGCAGCTTTCTTCCTGACCCAGGCGCGCGCTGCATGATGACGTCATCAAGCTGCGCGCGCCTGGGTCAGGGAGGAAGTAGTGGATGAACCCTGCAGCTCCGCTGCTATTCTCCTCCTGACAGCAGCGGAGCTGTAGGGATCACTCCCTGACCGCCGCGTGCAGGGAGCAGCTGCACCTTGTGGGCCCCTTGGTGCAGTTGCATGGTGGGGACCCGGCGCAGCTGCACCGGTGGCGGTATATCCACCCCTGGACTGCTATGGGCCCCCTCGGCTCACAGGTCCCATAGCAGTCGCGTGGTCTGCCGCCATTGGCAGTACGCCACTGTGTACGGCATATACAGTGTGTGTGTGGTGTGTACGGTGTATACAGAGTGCGTGTGTGTGGTGCGTACGGTGTATACAGAGTGCGTGTGTGTGTGGTGGTGCATACGGCGTATACAGTGTGTGTGTGTGTGGTGTGTACGGCATATACAGTGTGTGTGTGGTATGTACAGCGTATACAGTGTGTGTGTGGTGTGTACGGCGTATACAGAGTGTGTGTGTGGTGAGTATGGCGTATACAGTGGATGTGTGGTGTGTACGGCGTATACAGTGTGTGTGGTGCGTACGGTGTATACAGAGTGCGTGTGTGTGGTGCATACGATGTATACAGACTGCGTGTGTGTGGTGGTGCGTACGGCGTATACAGTGTGTGTGTGGTGTGTACGGCGTATACAGTGTGTGTGGTGTGTAAGGCGTATACAGTGTGTGTGGTATGTATGGCGTATACAGAGTGTGTGTGGTGCGTACGGCGTATACAGTGTGTGTGGTGGTGCATATGGTGTATACAGTGTATGTGGTATGTACAGCGTATACAGTGTGTGTGGTGGTGCGTACGGCGTATACAGTGTATGTGGTATGTACAGCGTATACAGTGTGTGTGTGTGTGTGGTGCGTACGGCGTATACAGTGTGTGTGTGGTGTGTACGGCGTATACAGTGTGTGTGGTGGTGCATATGGTGTATACAGTGTATGTGGTATGTACAGCGTATACAGTGTGTGTGTGGTGTGTAAGGCGTATACAGTGTGTGTGTGGTGTGTAAGGCGTATACAGTGTGTGTGTGGTGTGTAAGGCGTATACAGTGTGTGTGGTGGTGCGTACGGCGTATACAGTGTATGTGGTATGTACAGCGTATACAGTGTGTGTGTGTGTGGTGCGTACGGTGTATACAGTGTGTGTGTGTGTGTGTGGTGTGTACGGCTTATACAGAGTGTGTGTGTGTGGTGTACGGCGTATACAGTGTATGTGGTGTGTACGGCGTATACAGTGAGTGTGTGTGTGGTGTGTACGGCGTATACAGTGTGTGTGGTGTGTACGGCGTATACAGTGTATGTGGTATGTACAGCGTATACAGTGTGTGTGTGTGGTGCGTACGGCGTATACAATGTGTGTGTGTGTGGTGCGTACGGCGTATACAGTGCATGTGGTATGTACGGTGTATACAGTGTGTGTGTGGTGCGTACGCCGTATACAGTGTGTGTGTGTGTGTGTTGCGTATGGAGTATAAAGTGTGTGTGTGTGTGTGGTGTGTAAGGCGTATACAGTGTGTGTGGTGGTGCGTACGGCGTATACAGTGTGTGTGTGTGTGGTGTGTACGGCATATACAGTGTGTGTGTGGTATGTACAGCGTATACAGTGTGTGTGTGGTGTGTACGGCGTATACAGAGTGTGTGTGTGGTGAGTATGGCGTATACAGTGGATGTGTGGTGTGTACGGCGTATACAGTGTGTGTGGTGCGTACGGTGTATACAGAGTGCGTGTGTGTGGTGCATACGATGTATACAGACTGCGTGTGTGTGGTGGTGCGTACGGCGTATACAGTGTGTGTGTGGTGTGTACGGCGTATACAGTGTGTGTGGTGTGTAAGGCGTATACAGTGTGTGTGGTATGTATGGCGTATACAGAGTGTGTGTGGTGCGTACGGCGTATACAGTGTGTGTGGTGGTGCATATGGTGTATACAGTGTATGTGGTATGTACAGCGTATACAGTGTGTGTGGTGGTGCGTACGGCGTATACAGTGTATGTGGTATGTACAGCGTATACAGTGTGTGTGTGTGTGTGTGTGGTGCGTACGGCGTATACAGTGTGTGTGTGGTGTGTACGGCGTATACAGTGTGTGTGTGGTGTGTAAGGCGTATACAGTGTGTGTGTGGTGTGTAAGGCGTATACAGTGTGTGTGTGGTGTGTAAGGCGTATACAGTGTGTGTGTGGTGTGTAAGGCGTATACAGTGTGTGTGGTGGTGCGTACGGCGTATACAGTGTATGTGGTATGTACAGCGTATACAGTGTGTGTGTGTGTGGTGCGTACGGTGTATACAGTGTGTGTGTGTGGTGTGTACGGCTTATACAGAGTGTGTGTGTGTGGTGTACGGCGTATACAGTGTATGTGGTGTGTACGGCGTATACAGTGAGTGTGTGTGTGGTGTGTACGGCGTATACAGTGTGTGTGGTGTGTACGGCGTATACAGTGTATGTGGTATGTACAGCGTATACAGTGTGTGTGTGTGTGTGGTGCGTACGGCGTATACAATGTGTGTGTGTGTGGTGCGTACGGCGTATACAGTGCATGTGGTATGTACGGTGTATACAGTGTGTGTGTGGTGCGTACGCCGTATACAGTGTGTGTGTGTGTGTGTTGCGTATGGAGTATAAAGTGTGTGTGTGTGTGTGGTGTGTAAGGCGTATACAGTGTGTGTGGTGGTGCGTACGGCGTATACAGTGTATGTGGTATGTACAGCGTATACAGTGTGTGTGTGTGTGGTGTGTACGGCTTATACAGAGTGTGTGCGTGTGGTGTGTACGGCGTATACAGTGTGTGTGGTGTGTACGGCGTATACAGTGTGTGTGTGTGTGTGGTGCGTACGGCGTATACAGTGTGTGTGTGGTGTGTACGGCGTATACAGTGTGTGTGGTGGTGCATATGGTGTATACAGTGTATGTGGTATGTACAGCGTATACAGTGTGTGTGTGGTGTGTAAGGCGTATACAGTGTGTGTGTGGTGTGTAAGGCGTATACAGTGTGTGTGTGGTGTGTAAGGCGTATACAGTGTGTGTGGTGGTGCGTACGGCGTATACAGTGTATGTGGTATGTACAGCGTATACAGTGTGTGTGTGTGTGGTGCGTACGGTGTATACAGTGTGTGTGTGTGTGTGTGGTGTGTACGGCTTATACAGAGTGTGTGTGTGTGGTGTACGGCGTATACAGTGTATGTGGTGTGTACGGCGTATACAGTGAGTGTGTGTGTGGTGTGTACGGCGTATACAGTGTGTGTGGTGTGTACGGCGTATACAGTGTATGTGGTATGTACAGCGTATACAGTGTGTGTGTGTGGTGCGTACGGCGTATACAATGTGTGTGTGTGTGGTGCGTACGGCGTATACAGTGCATGTGGTATGTACGGTGTATACAGTGTGTGTGTGGTGCGTACGCCGTATACAGTGTGTGTGTGTGTGTGTGTTGCGTATGGAGTATAAAGTGTGTGTGTGTGTGTGGTGTGTAAGGCGTATACAGTGTGTGTGGTGGTGCGTACGGCGTATACAGTGTGTGTGTGTGTGGTGTGTACGGCATATACAGTGTGTGTGTGGTATGTACAGCGTATACAGTGTGTGTGTGGTGTGTACGGCGTATACAGAGTGTGTGTGTGGTGAGTATGGCGTATACAGTGGATGTGTGGTGTGTACGGCGTATACAGTGTGTGTGGTGCGTACGGTGTATACAGAGTGCGTGTGTGTGGTGCATACGATGTATACAGACTGCGTGTGTGTGGTGGTGCGTACGGCGTATACAGTGTGTGTGTGGTGTGTACGGCGTATACAGTGTGTGTGGTGTGTAAGGCGTATACAGTGTGTGTGGTATGTATGGCGTATACAGAGTGTGTGTGGTGCGTACGGCGTATACAGTGTGTGTGGTGGTGCATATGGTGTATACAGTGTATGTGGTATGTACAGCGTATACAGTGTGTGTGGTGGTGCGTACGGCGTATACAGTGTATGTGGTATGTACAGCGTATACAGTGTGTGTGTGTGTGTGTGTGTGGTGCGTACGGCGTATACAGTGTGTGTGTGGTGTGTACGGCGTATACAGTGTGTGTGTGGTGTGTAAGGCGTATACAGTGTGTGTGTGGTGTGTAAGGCGTATACAGTGTGTGTGTGGTGTGTAAGGCGTATACAGTGTGTGTGTGGTGTGTAAGGCGTATACAGTGTGTGTGGTGGTGCGTACGGCGTATACAGTGTATGTGGTATGTACAGCGTATACAGTGTGTGTGTGTGTGGTGCGTACGGTGTATACAGTGTATGTGGTATGTACAGCGTATACAGTGTGTGTGTGTGTGGTGCGTACAGCGTATACAGTGTGTGTGTGTGTGGTATGTACAGCGTATACAGTGTGTGTGTGTGTGTGTGTGGTGCGTACGGTGTATACAGTGTGTGTGTGTGGTGTGTACGGCTTATACAGAGTGTGTGTGTGTGGTGTACGGCGTATACAGTGTATGTGGTGTGTACGGCGTATACAGTGAGTGTGTGTGTGGTGTGTACGGCGTATACAGTGTGTGTGGTGTGTACGGCGTATACAGTGTATGTGGTATGTACAGCGTATACAGTGTGTGTGTGTGTGTGGTGCGTACGGCGTATACAATGTGTGTGTGTGTGGTGCGTACGGCGTATACAGTGCATGTGGTATGTACGGTGTATACAGTGTGTGTGTGGTGCGTACGCCGTATACAGTGTGTGTGTGTGTGTGTTGCGTATGGAGTATAAAGTGTGTGTGTGTGTGTGGTGTGTAAGGCGTATACAGTGTGTGTGGTGGTGCGTACGGCGTATACAGTGTATGTGGTATGTACAGCGTATACAGTGTGTGTGTGTGTGGTGTGTACGGCTTATACAGAGTGTGTGCGTGTGGTGTGTACGGCGTATACAGTGTGTGTGGTGTGTACGGCGTATACAGTGTGTGTGGTGTGTACGGCGTATACAGTGTGTGTGGTGTGTACGGCGTATACAGTGTGTGGTGTACGGCGTATACAGTGTATGTGGTGTGTACGGCGTATACAGTGTGTGTGTGTGTGGTGTGTACGGCGTATACAGTGTGTGTGGTATGTACAGCGTATACAGTGTGTGTGTATGTGGTGCGTACGGCGTATACAGTGCATGTGGTATGTACAGTGTATACAGTGTGTGTGTGGTGTGTACGGCGTATACAGTGTATGTGGTGCGTACGCCGTATTCAGTGTGTGTGTGTTGCGTATGGAGTATAAAGTGTGTGTGTGTGTGTGGTGCGTACGGCGTATACAGTGTATGTGTGGTGCGTACGCCGTATACAGTGTGTGTGGTGCGTACGGCGTATACAGTGTGTGTGGTGTGTACGGCGTATACAGTGTATGTGGTGTGTACGGCGTATACAGTGTGTGTGTGTGGTGTGTACGGCATATACAGTGTGTGTGGTGTGTACGGCGTATACAATGTGTGTGTGTGTGTGGTGCGTACGGCGTATACAGTGCATGTGGTATGTACAGTGTATACAGTGTGTGTGTGGTGTGTACGGCGTATACAGTGTATGTGGTGCGTATGGCGTATACAGTGTGTGTGTGTGGTGTGTACGGCATATACAGTGTGTGTGGTGTGTACGGCGTATACAGTGTGTGTGTGTGGTGTGTACGGCATATACAGTGTGTGTGGTGTGTACGGCGTATACAGTGTATGTGGTGTGTACGGCGTATACAATGTGTGTGTGTGTGTGTGTGGTGCGTACGGCGTATACAGTGCATGTGGTATGTACGGTGTATACAGTGTGTGTGTGGTGTGTACGGCGTATACAGTGTGTGTGTGGTGCGTACGCCGTATACAGTGTGTGTGTGGTGTGTACGGCGTATACAGTGTGTGTGTGGTGTGTACGGCGTATACAATGTGTGTGTGGTGCGTACGGCGTATACAGTGTGTGTGGTGCGTACGGCGTATACAGTGTGTGTGGTGCGTACGGCGTATACAGTGTGTGTGGTGCGTACGGCGTATACAGTGTGTGTGGTGCGTACGGCGTATACAGTGTGTGTGTGTGGTGCGTACGGAGTATACAGTGTGTGTGTGTGTGTGTAAATTAACCTTAAAGAGTAAATCAACTTTTGGGACATTTTTTAATGTGATTTAGGGTCATTAATTCTGAGCAGATTTGTGGGGACCCCAATCCTTTGCTTATTTGCTTAAAAGACCTCCTAGAAGAGCGCAGCTCAGTAGATAGGAGAGTACACTGAGCGGAGCAAATGCAGCAGAAAGTCACAGTCATGTCTCCTCACCTCTTCACTTCTAAGAGATCTTCTGAGTGATCAGGGTCTCAGATTCGCACTAATCTGCTCAAAATTATAGGACCTAAATCATGTAATATATATCCCAAAATGTAAGTTACTTTTTAAACGTTTAATAGTTCCACTGCTTGCATCTAATCAGTACATTGGTTCCTATACGGTCCACAGTCTGATGATGACTGGTAACAACTCCCAGTATCTCCTTACCATTGCTAAGGACATACTGGGAGTTGTAGTTAAGTCCTCCATTCTCTGGAATTCCTATTGTTAGCAATGCCCTTCCTCCACCAATTGCAAATACAAAGGATCCATCCATGGGGTGAGATCTTGGGAATAATTGAATCGTTCCTACATTTAAAAAAAAAATAAAAATCTCCTATTCTTAATAATAACCGTATTTTTCGGACTATAAGGTGCACTTTTTTCCTCCAAAATTTTGGAGGAAAGTGGGGGGTGCGTCTTATAGTTCGAATACTATATTATTGTATGGCAGCATGGTGGTGGGTGTGGGGGAGCCGCAGGGGTGGATTAAGAGTAGCAAGTACCCCGGGCAGTTTAGAAGGCACGGCCCCCACCACACACACACATGCACATATACCTGTATGTATGACATGTCACATGATCCCCTGTGATAGATCATGTGATAGTTCACGTGAAATTAATTTGGCACAATATTAATTATAATAATTTTTTTTAGGCTGTGTGCTCACTACGCGTTTTTTAAGCTTTTCCGCAGCGGCAATTCCACTGCAGAAACGCTTAAAAAACGCTTGGTAGAAGGTCTGCCATGTTCCCCAATGATAATCCGCATGTGCTGTGCACATGCTGCGGAAATTTCCGCTGCAGATTATCATTGCGGAAAAATCCGCAGCACTAACAATTATTTTGCGGAAGCGTGGCACTTTCGCCGCCATTGACTTGCATTGGAACACATGGAATCCGCATCACTGCATCTGTACATGCAGATTCCATGCGTTTCAATGTGCGGATGGTACCCGGGTTTGGAGGAAAGGAGACTCTCCTCCGGACCAGGGTACCATAGAACCTGTAAAAAAAGAATAAAATAAAAAATTATACTTACCTTCTGATGGCCCCCGGTGTCTTTATCCGATGCGTCCTGGCCACACAGCGCCATCTATACTCAGCAGGAGGCAGCACAGCGCCCCCCCCAGAGACAGCAGGAGGCCACACAGCGCCATCTATACTCAGCAGGAGGCCGCACGCAGTCACGCACACACACAAACATATACAGACATATACATACACGCATAAACACATTTGAAACACAAAAATACATATAAACCGACATCACACAATGATATCTGCCTGCACACACATACATACATACACATACACACAGACACACACACTCACCATCCCCCGGCTCGGCTCCAGTCCTCCTGGCTCCTGCTCCTCTCCGGTGGTAAGTAGCAGTGCAGGCCGGGCGCGCACTGCGTGACGTCACAGCTAGGAGACACGGCCGCGCACAGGGTCAGCAGAGGGAAGTTAACTGCTGCAGTGCTGGCCCGGCCGAAGAAGAAGCAGCGGTTCTGCACTGCTGCTGGGGGAGTGGTCCGGGGCCCCCCCCTGCCACTGTCTGCCGGTATGTGCCGCGGGGCTGCACATATAATGAGGGCAATCCGGCCATAGAGACCGGAGGCCCCGGGCGGTAGCCCGGATTGCCCTCATTATAATCCACCTATGGGGAGCCGCAGCGGGGGATCAGCGGGGCACAGGATTTTACAAATCGCAGAAAACCCTTTTGATGTTAATTGTTTGGGCTTTTCTCATGCGCCGAGCATCACTCACGAGAAAAACAAGCTTCAAAGAACAAATGAGAGGAGACAGTCCATGCATTATGTGTCACGGTGGCGTGTCATTACCAACCCCCTTGCTGCAGCGCTCCCTAAATTCCCCACAATGTAGAAAAACCTTGTCCACACATCACGGCTCTGAGCTGACTAGTCCTGGAGGATCGTGAGGTTCCTTCCTTACATCTCTCCTCAATTATCTCGGCTTCTGTAAAATAGGCCGAGACTAATGGGATGAAAAATGTGGCTGCAGAATAAAGGTTCTCTGGCATTTATCTACTCTGTGATCACCGTTCCTAATCCAATCATGGAGGCGTTCCTGGCTGTTACAAGGAATTAGTAGGATTACTAAAGTGTGACAGGCGAGGGTACAGCGCCTGTGCCGGTCATGGATTCTCAATAGAGGTGGCTGGGAATGGTCGCTCTCCACTGAAATGATCGGGGGGTGCACATACTTCCCACAAGAAAGCACTTGAATTGTCAAGGTCAATCTATTCTATAGCTGTAACTTTAGCCTTAAAGGAATTGATACAGTGGGTTACATCTGGTGCCCGGGGGGCAGTGTTTGGTATACTCTGTGTCCCTCTGAAGAAGCTAAAAAAGTGAAACGCGTGTTTAGGAGAGTGGCAGGCACATAATGGGTAAGGATCTCCTCATTACTGGTACTCAGGCGCAAAATACGTAGAATTTACACTACACTAGGGATGAGCGAACCCCGTGGATGTTCGGTTTCGACCAAACTTTAGTCCAAAGTTTGGTTCGGGTACCAGAACTTGAACCCGAACCCCATAGAAGACAATGGAGACACAAACTTTGATGCTGTAAAATGGTCGTAGTAAGGGCTAGGAGGTCTCTCACTCTTAAAACGGACTTGTCAGTGTTCGGAGTTCAGCATTGGACACTAGGTGTCCGGTATGAACCCCAAACTTTACAGTTCGGGTTCGCTCATCTCTACACAACACTCGTTATACTGTTGTACAGATCCATTACACGTCTAGTCCCTGTGATTGACTATACATTCATTGTTGAGGACGCTCTTGCAGATGTGTCTAATCTCTGATGTCACGCCATCTGGAGGCTGAATCTTGAACTAAGTGCTCTTGTAATACAGGTTTTAATATTACGCTAATAAAATATATACTGTATACTGTACAATAGCTTTCTGACCCCGTTACACAGTTTTTGAGCACTTGAGCTGAAGTTGTTAAAGCTCAATTGGTGTTTTGCATAGTCTGAGGGGGCTATAGGTGTAATTCTGCCTAGATTTTGACTTCGATGCGTGTTGCAGTTACATTGGCATAATACTCTGTTCCATGTACAATATTATGTAGAACAGAGTTTTGATTCTAAATGGACTGTAGATAAAACAGTATGTCCTGGAACAGTACCAATACACATGCTCTGTAACTTGCCATCCACTCTTTTGGAGTGGACGATTGCTCTTTATCAGCATTCTGTCAGCACTATAGGTCCTGGGACATCCCTTCTCTCATTACTCAGCACGTATTGCTTCCGCCATTGCTTAATGAGATGCCTGCAATTAACTGAAAAACTGAATCTCTGTTATGCCTGCGTATACAGTTTGACAGGCAGGAGCAGAGAGACGAAGGCCAAGCCCCACTTCCGGTAATCCATATAGGGGGGTTTCTGCTGCTAGAGACAAATTACACTTAGACAGAAGGGAGACCCTACCGGCCGACACTTTTAGGTTATCTAACCCCTGAAAAGTAACTCCAACTTAATTGAACTTTATAAAGGGATTTTGCACATTATCTATCGAATGAGATCAAGTACAGCGACCATTTAATTTGTATTAGGGTTCAACTCACCTGCAAACACCATGGGTTTCGCAGGCTTAAAGCCGGGCAGAGCCACTGGCTGCTTCAGTAAATGCAGTGTCTCCTATTTGTGCTTCCTGTGCGTCCTTCATCCCAGCGATTAGATAACCTACTTGCCCAGCATATCTTAGAAACAATGAGAGTAATATATATTCACAATTAGTGCAGATTCATCAAATTCTACATTGAATATCAGGTACAAATCTACCATAAAAGAAGGTAGCAACGGCTCTGAGACCCAGCACTGCATGAGTTCACTACAGCTATATACAGCTGGCACTAGAGGGCGCTCACTGGAGACAGACTTCTACTGCTGCGGTTGGGTCCAATACTAGCTGTACATAATCACACGTCAACAGCTCCCCCTGGTGGTGGCTGCATGCAGCAAAAATAGTATTTCATCTAGTTACATTCATTTAAGTCAGAAATGCTGTGACATTAGTCAGCACTGAATTTTGGATGTAAAACTATTTTGGATCTATCAACATATATGTTATAACTTCCCAGAGCCTAAATACCACATCAGAGAGCTCTGCTAATCGCACTGTAACAAGCTGAGAACCATCATACGGCCACAACAGATTTGTATTGAATGGCAATAAAAACACAAAATTGTATTTTAATTTGCAGAACTTTCCATAACACAATATTGGCATTTTATTTGCTTTAATAACAGATTCCCCTTTCAGCTCTGCTCTCTCCTGGGCACCAAACATCCATGTATATTCATAGAAAGCAGCACCGACAGGAGCATCAGTACTGCATGCAGGATTAGAGCGCCATCTAGTGGCACTATAAGAATATTCCTAGTGTGCTAAAATGTCGCTCTATTATATCCTGCACAGGGTCGTACACAATTTTAAATGCTTTGGATATCGGAAAAAATTACTTTAAAAAAATGATGGAAAAACCCTTTTAAAAAGACACAGAAAGCAATAAGGAAAAAGCACAAACAAAAGAAGTGGTGCTGAGATGGGCCGGCTGCAGTTTATGCAGATCCTTGGGTGACAAAGTGCATGTGGGATAATCTTCACTTTTACAATTTGTTTTTATCCTTGCCTTCTAAAAGCTATAAAACTTTTTTTTCCAGTAGATTCGTTGTATCTGGGCTTTTTTTCCAGTAGATTCGTTGTATCTGGGCTTTTTTTCCCAGTAGATTCGTTGTATCTGGGCTTTTTTTCCCAGTAGATTCGTTGTATCTGGGCTTTTTTTCCCAGTAGATTCGTTGTATCTGGGCTTTTTTTCCCAGTAGACTCGTTGTATCTGGGCTTTTTTTCCCAGTAGACTCGTTGTATCTGGGCTTTTTTTCCCAGTAGACTCGTTGTATCTGGGCTTTTTTTCCAGTAGATTCGTTGTATCTGGGCTTTTTTCCCAGTAGATTCGTTGTATCTGGGCTTTTTTCCCAGTAGATTCGTTGTATCTGGGCTTTTTTCCCAGTAGATTCGTTGTATCTGGGCTTTTTTTCCCGTAGATTCGTTGTATCTGGGCTTTTTTTCCCAGTAGATTCGTTGTATCTGGGCTTTTTTTCCCAGTAGATTCGTTGTATCTGGGCTTTTTTCCCAGTAGATTCGTTGTATCTGGGCTTTTTTCCCAGTAGATTCGTTGTATCTGGGCTTTTTTTCCAGTAGATTCGTTGTATCTGGGCTTTTTTCCCAGTAGATTCGTTGTATCTGGGCTTTTTTTCCAGTAGATTCGTTGTATCTGGGCTTTTTTTCCAGTAGATTCGTTGTATCTGGGCTTTTTTTTCCAGTAGATTCGTTGTATCTGGGCTTTTTTTCCCAGTAGATTCGTTGTATCTGGGCTTTTTTCCCAGTAGATTCGTTGTATCTGGGCTTTTTTTCCCAGTAGATTCGTTGTATCTGGGCTTTTTTTCCAGTAGATTCGTTGTATCTGGGCTTTTTTTCCCAGTAGATTCGTTGTATCTGGGCTTTTTTTCCCAGTAGATTCGTTGTATCTGGGCTTTTTTCCCAGTAGATTCGTTGTATCTGGGCTTTTTTCCCAGTAGATTCGTTGTATCTGGGCTTTTTTTCCCAGTAGATTCGTTGTATCTGGGCTTTTTTTCCCAGTAGATTCGTTGTATCTGGGCTTTTTTCCCAGTAGATTCGTTGTATCTGGGCTTTTTTCCCAGTAGATTCGTTGTATCTGGGCTTTTTTTCCCAGTAGATTCGTTGTATCTGGGCTTTTTTTCCCAGTAGATTCGTTGTATCTGGGCTTTTTTTCCCAGTAGATTCGT
Source organism: Phyllobates terribilis (assembly GCF_046119375.1). NCBI lineage: Eukaryota > Metazoa > Chordata > Amphibia > Anura > Dendrobatidae > Phyllobates > Phyllobates terribilis. Next base: position 2,562,533 of record NW_027362822.1, on the reverse strand, counting down.
TGTATCTGGGCTTTTTTTCCAGTAGATTCGTTGTATCTGGGCTTTTTTCCCAGTAGATTCGTTGTATCTGGGCTTTTTCCCAGTAGATTCGTTGTATCTGGGCTTTTTTCCCAGTAGATTCGTTGTATCTGGGCTTTTTCCCAGTAGATTCGTTGTATCTGGGCTTTTTTCCAGTAGATTCGTTGTATCTGGGCTTTTCTTGCAGTAGATTCGTTGTATCTGGGCTTTTTTTCCCAGTAGATTCGTTGTATCTGGGCTTTTTTTCCAGTAGATTCGTTGTATCTGGGCTTTTTTTGCAGTTAGAGCTGTAGTTTTTATAAATATTTTCTGATCTCTTTTTATTACTTTTCTTGGTGAGGCAAAGTGAACAAAATAAACTCCAGAGATTCTGCCGCTTCATCTTTTTTCTTCTTTTTCATTCCATCATCCACTCGATAGGATTTCTAGAAGATATTTTTTTTAGTTTTAACACGAACAGATGTGGTGAAGCCAAAAATGATGTAACGGGAGAAATTAACTTTGCAGGCTCAGGTCACCGAAAACATCCAATGGCTTTACCGCTACAGTGTAGAGTAAAATGACCAATCTCATATTAATCCCAGTTATGGGATGGGCTTCATAGTTGTACAATCATGGAAGACATGGAGGCCTTCAGTAGGATCCTTGGCTGTCAAGACAATGCCATTGCCACATAACACTCATATGACTGATGATATGACATGGCTTTATAACTGATAGGGGGCCGTACCCCTTCAAGCCCACTGATTCTCAGAAAGAGGGGGATGTTGTCTTTGCCTGCACAGCGGCACTCTAAGGCTATGTGCCCACGATGCAGAAATGCTCCGGTTTTTTCCTGAACGTTTCTGTATCTCCCTGGCATGCGGATTTTACATGCGTTTTTTTCAGCCAGGGACAAGCGTTTGTCACGCGTTTTGCACATACGATTTCGCATGCGGGTTGTCAAGCGCTTTCCAAGCGATTTTAGCATCACATGGAAAAGTGCTTGACAACTTGATCACACTATATAAATCCATGCAACCGGCATGGATTTTATATAGTGTGACCAAGTTAGTTAAAAAAAAAGAATAAAAATGGTAAAAAATGTAAAAAAACATTATACTCACCTTCCAATGGCCCCCGGTCTCCTTATCCGATGCGACCCGTCACATGACTAAATGACGTCATGAAAGGTCCTTTTAGACCATCGCGAGCCGCCGGGGAGCCAGGACGCATCACTAAGGAGACCGGGGGCCATCAGAAGGTGAGTATAAGGTTTATTTTTTATTTTAAATTCTTTGTTTTTTAACAGGTTCTATGGTACCCGGGTCTGGAGGAGAGTCTCCTCTTCTCCAGACCCGGGTACCATCCGCACATTGAATCGCTTAATATCCGCATGTGCACATGTAGTCATGCGGATATTAAGCGATTCAATGCAAGTCAATGGCGGCAAAAACGCCGCGCTTACGCAAAATAATTGGTAGTGCTGCGGATTTTTCCTCAATGATAATCCGCAGCGGAAATTTCCGCAGCATGTGCACAGCACATGCGGATTATCATTGAGGAACATTGCAGACCTTCTACCAAGCGTTTAAGCGTTCCTGCGGTGGAATTGCCGCTGCGGAAACGCTTAAAAAATGCATAGTGGGCACACAGCCTTACGCGGTGAAATGAGCTGCATCTGGATCTCGTCCACCTAAAGGGACTGTCAGCACAGAATGACTGTTCAAACTAAGTCCCAACTCTCGGTGCTTCATGACGGGGCCAATCATTTATATACACCTTCCCAGCTGCTTGCTTTCCCTCTATCCACACCCTCCTCTTCTTTGATTGACAGCTCTGGCTTCATAGAACCAGAGAAGGAAGGAGACCGAGGTGAAACAAGCAGGTGGGAAGGTGTATATAAAGGATTGGCCCACGCCGTGATCCATGGAGCGCTTGTACTTGGTTTCAACAGTCATTCTGTGCTGACAGTCCCTTTAAAATCAGTGTTTCCCAAACTCCAGTCCTCACGGCCCCCACAGGTCATGTCTTCAGGATTTCCATAGTATTGCACAGGTGAGAGAATTCCTGATTCCTTGATGATACTTTCATCACATGTGTAATACTGAGGAAATCCTGAAAACCTGACCTGTTGGGGGCCATGAGGACTGGAGTTTGGGAAACACTGCTTTAAATGGAGCGGTGCTGCAGTTTTATTATTCAGCAATTAGCAGGATCCCCCAACAATTTCTTAAGCAATGAGAAAATGCAGTCCCTAATGATGTCCTCTGACAATAAGCGGATCACGGACAGCAGATGCATTGGGTTCTGCATTTCTTGGAGAATGGGATGGGGCAGCTTCTGTCTTCTCAGTGATACAATCAGGAAGGAGATGCAGCGTGAGACAATCCCTGTCTACATCTTTGATCTGATCATCAATACAGAGGGCTGATTGGTGAAGACAGAGGGAAAGGCTAATAAAATTATTAAAAAAAACCTTAGTTTTTCGGCTGCCACTTCCTCTGGGGTCAGTATGCCAACCTCATTGACTTCATAGCACTTGCCAGAGTGGGCAGACACGATTTTATTGCCTTTACACACGTCACCTCCACACAGGGCGATGCTGCTACGACGCCTCTGTAGTGATCAAACGTGGAGTCAAACAGCAGGGCTTTAAGAGGGCTGCCCTTTTCAATCTTGGGACTAAACACAAAAATAAGACATCCTGTTAAGGGGGATAAAGGTAAGTAAACCGCGTTCAGTGCAGAGTGATGAATTCCAAAAGACAAAGTTTATTCCTCCATCACATAATGTTTCGACCTGTTATAGGTCTTTATCAAGTATATACAAAGACATACAGGGATACTGATCCCCTTTAAGGAAAATCAGTGGCCAGAACCCTTTAAATTCCCCTTAAATGGTCCAAAACTGAAACTGTGGGAACAATATAATCCACTTAGGGTTCAGCAAACTTACAGTCAAGGGTTTGATAAAATGATCTACACCTTTGTGTCTCCAGAAAGCATAGCGTACGTTCACGTGCTGAAAATGCCGACCAGTGCTGGAGTGAGCAGAGGTCCGCAGCTTGTGACACTCCTGCTGTAGTGAAACTACAGGTCCCAGCAGACTGACGGTCTCTCATCAAGTTATGCTGGGAGCCGCAGGTGCACAAATAGTGCTAGAGGATCCATGTCAGAAATATGAGGCTGCCACTAGGGTTTCTCCCACAAATATGTAATCGGACGTGGAGCAGATCCGCACGTGGATGAGCCATATTCTCTATCTGTGAACATACTACTCCTTCACTCAGATTCTAAGTGGTTCTGCAGCGCATCTGTGCAGAGCAAGCTGTCAATCAAAATCCAGGCCCTGATATAGCGAGCAGTGCTGTGATCCAAGACTGTAGCCGCTCCGTGCACAACAATGAGTGAAGGCCGGCGGCTGCAGGGAGGAAAGAAGTTAATTTTCTCCCGGTACCTACACTATCAATAAGGCGGCCGGGCAGCATTGTAACAATATTTATCTGCAGATTAACCCTATACCTGCAGGTACATAGCATTTTCCAAGGTGACAGGTTCCCTTTAATAAAGAGAAGATGGATAGAGCCGCATTAGTCCGTACTCACGGTGGAAGCCTCCTGACAACTTCTTGAAGAACACTTTCCACATTTGTTCCAAGCTTCCCCGACATCTAATAGAAATAAACAGAGAAATGAATTTCTTAATACAGTTTAGAACTCGGCTACAACGAATCAGAAGAAATGAAACCTGTTTGAAGCTGACAAGCAATCAAGCCCCTCCGTAAGCCACACAGAACATGGCTACTTATGTCATCTGCAGGTGATTAAAGGAACCTGTCATGCTGAAATGGTATAAGATCTGTAGGGGGTGTTGTAGAGCAGAGAAGTTGATCAGACTGATAGACATATCTGTGGGAAGAGAGTCAGCAAAACTGGCATTTTATGCAGTGAAAAGTCCTGCCGTATGTACACTAGTCCAGTGGGCGGTCCTACTAAGTGATTGACAGTTCCCTGTATGACCATGCAGGCAAAGATAGCTGTCAGTCACTAGTAGGACCGCCCACTGGACTCATCTGTACAAACAGCAGGATTCCACTGAATAAATTGATACAGGAAAAACATCTATCTTTGTACCGTATTAGCCAGTAGATAGAAGAGTATTTAGATTTGAGAGTCCTCAGTGGTTGATACCTTTTAATGGCTAACGGAAAAGATGGTAACACATTTCAGGCTTTCCAGACTACTCAGGTCTCAGGTCTGCCTGATGAAGAAGCCTGAGTAGTCTGGAAAGCTTGCAATTTGTTACCATCTTTTCCGTTAGCCATTAAAGGTATCAACCACTGAGGACTCTCAAATCTAATGAATAAATTACAATTTATACTGAATCTTCTCCCACAAACCTATATATCGTTCTGCTCAGTTTCTCATGGATAAAACCTGCACATCTGAATGGGGCTTTAATGTTGTTATTACAATCATGTAACCGCAGATCACAAAATCTTTCATATGATCATTTTTTTAACACCTAAAACCCCAATGGGTCGTTCTTAGACCTATGTGGCTTACCAAGCCCAATTTCTAAAAGTTGCAGGAGTGCTGTAAAATAGGAAGCTGCACATTTTTGCGCAAAAATGATGCATCACAAAAGTTGTTTTTTTTTGGGTTTTTTTTTTAACACCAAAAATTGATGTGAATTCCTCGCTACATTGCCCCTTTTCCAGCCACATTTTGTAGAAAAAAATAAAAAGACAAGGTGCAGACAGCGGAGTTAAATTTGCCTACAGGAATGATTTTGATCTGGAGCGCATCGTACCCGGATACAGTCACTAGCGGGAACGTCAAACATCTTCTCAATTTGTTTCTCCACCCTTTCCGGATCTGCGTTCTTCAAGTCTATCTAAAAGCAAAAGTATAAATACTAATTATTTATCAAAGCTGGACAACATCTAGAAACCATAGAATAAAACTGGCTTAAAATATAGTGTGAACAAGAGTTTAGGGAGAGATGTACAACTGGCACTGGCCTATAAAAGGGATTGTGTAATCGTACAAAACTAGCAAAAATGTAAAGTGCCCGGAAAACAAGGAACGTGCAATTTACCTCTTAGTAAAATCCTATGCTTTCTCAAGAACAGAGGAATTTTAATTTCATATTTTTTTTAATCAAATCATTTTTATTGAAAAACTCCAACTACAAATATTCCATCTTTCAAATAACATACATGACATAGTAATTCCATAGTAAAAATATGAACAAAGTATCTGAACTTCAATTCCCATAACCCACCCTAAACCCAAATCCCAACACTCCAGAGAGAACCATTTTCAGAGCAGTTCTAGAATAACGGACTATAGCATTCGTAGAAGGGGAAGAAGATAAAAAAGTGACTAACAAAGGGGTAGCAGCGTTTTAATGTTATCATTTACTGCTTGATGCCTGAGCCGGGGAGTGCACGCTGAAAACTGTTGCAGGCTGCTGTAATCACAGGACACAAGCAAACAGCATGGCATTTCCTATCAGCAGGGAGGAAGTAAAGGGCGACAGCAATGAAAGTCTCCTCCTACTCCGCTCCATATTGAAATGAATAGTGTGCATCCTACAAATGAGATGCATACAGCAAACAATTGATTTTCCATACATAGGTTTTGAGTTGACCACTGGATATACACATGTGTATCACTAATTACCAGAACTGGAAATCGAAAAAAAAGAAGAGCAAGTTTGGGGTGAATCCAGCCTTCATTACTGCACAGCCGCTCAGAGGGATCGGTACTAGGAACAGCAGGAGTGCCGGCGATGGTCACAGATTTACCTGCTGCGGGACTGAAGGAGTCTGATCGCGCTCGGCTCGAAGCTTTTTACCTCGTTTACGACAGGAATAATTGAAAGCTGTGCTTCAAAGGCGAGGAAGAAGTTTGCCACCATCTATTAGAAAATAGACAAACTTAGGATAGAAACAATATGAACATATACCCTGCTATAAGTAAGTAAAAAGCAATAGGAAATATATATAATATAGGGTACTTAGTAAACATGTTGTTTGATTAAAAAAAAAAAAGCCATCCCACCAGCACCAAGGTGTACCCAGTCAGTTATGTGAAGTATATAATAAAATACACTTTAGTACAATATTAGTATCTTGTCCCTTTAAATCTGCAGCTACTTCTGTTACCATGGTAACTGCATTCATACTCAGCCAATAGGATTGCTCGGTTTGAATTTGAAGAAAAAAAAAAAAAGTCCTATATGGTCAGTTTGTTCCATCTCATCTGAGTGTGAAGACAGACACCTGCAATCAGCGAGATTATAGGTATAAGACGTGATATAATATAACGGACGGAGCCGCATCCCATCACACGCACTCAGCGACCACAACTGACAGGAATCAGCACATTTATCAGAGGAGAAGTCATTATTCCCCAACACATGATAAGTGACAACTTCTAGATCTGCTGGGAACCCAACTAATCCCTGCTAGACCCTCCCCGGACCACCGCTCCATTCATTCTCTATGCAGGAGAAAGCTGAGTACAGCGCCCCCCATAGAGAATGAACGGACCGGCGGTTGAACATTTGCACTTCGCTCACTTCTATCTATAAGTGCTGTTCTGCTGATTGGGTCATAGCGGCCAAACCCACCGATCTAAGAGTCATCACCTATCCAGAGATCAGTGAGAACTTGTTCCAACTAGACATCCCCTTTAATTGAAGAGATCACATATCTAACAGCCAATACTATTCATTCCCAATCTTCCCTGTGCCCAGTAATGCCCCTGGGTATATCGCCAATATGAGCCAATCACCAAACCCTCTGCTGACTGTTCCCCATGTTTTATAGATTTTGGAGACGTTTCTATAAGAGAAGATCTCAGCGGCCACCATGGGGATGGGTTACTCTGCCAGCGATGGAGCAGGTAGTATCCACCAGCCTGTGATATCTCACCTTCCTCCATATTCTGCTGTTACATGCGTTTCTTCAGCTTTGCCCCTTCCCAACAGAACCAATTGATGTTTTTTTTCTGTTTTTTCCTTGGCTTTTTCCAAGGGCTATAACTTTTTCATGTCTGTCCACATAGTGTGAGGTCTTGTTATTTTGCAGGATGAGCGGTACTTATAAATCCCACCATTCATTTACCACATAGTACTAGAAAACGGGAAAAACATTCCAAGTGCAGTAAAAGTGCGAGGAAAAAAAAGCCTGACACTGTTTTTCTGGGAAGGGTTTTAACAGCGTACATAGTGTGGTGAAAATGACCTGGTAATAGGATCCTACTCCTCAGTGTGATCACAGCAAGACCAAACTTCTCCAAGAGTTTTGGCAAAAGAAAAAAACTTTTTTTTATGGTGTCACCATTTTTTCTGAGACCCGTAACATTTTCCTTTTTCGGGTTGATGGAGCTGTGTGGGGGCTTATTTTTTGAAGGGCAGGAGGACTTTATTGATAACATTTTGGGACACATATGACACGGTCATCGCTTCTTACAGGATTTTCTGTAGTATTGTGGCGAACGAAAAAAATGTAATTTGGGCTTTTTGAATTTTTTTCTGTGTTCACTGATCGTTTGTTTTTTATATTTGGATAGATTTTCAGAGAAATACAGAGACCATACCACAAATGTGTATATTTTTATTATCTTTATTTTTAGTGGGAGGTGAGTTGAACGTGTGGAGTTTTAATATTTTAAACTTTTTTTTTTTTTAATTTTCACTGCATTTGTATACATTATCTGATTGCTTGTGCTATATACAGCGATACCACAGTAATGCTCCATATAGCAAAATCACGGTCTTCTTTACAGCCCAAATGAAGCTTTATGATGACAGGCACGGAGGCTTCAGCAGACCCCCGGATGTCATAGCAGTCCATCTGCGCCCTGTGATCGCGTCACAGTAGCGCCGGTGAGCGCATGGAACGATGCGTCCTAATACCGGCGCGCTGTTAATGCTGCTGTTAGAGATTGACAGCAGCACTGAACAGGTTAACAGTGGTGGGCAGATCTTCGCTCCACTCGCAGCTCTTAGAGGCAGGTCCTGGTTGTTTGTCACAGCCATTATCTGCCATGTACGGGGCGAGCTGACTCTGCTCCATACACCCGCTACTGACTTATACCAGACATGTACGGCAGATGTTGGTAAGGAGTTAAAGCGGTTGTCCAGATTTGGGGTCATTTGTTTTTTTTACTTTAATGCAAGTATTTGGGGCTAAAATTGATTTCTGTAATTGAGTTTCATTAAAAATGTTGCCTTCTGTAGCATCTGTGCTGCACTGTCTATTCCTGGCTGCAAAATTAGCTAACTGAGAATCTATCAGTGAGCTCCTTCTGACAGTCTTAAGGAGGATCATTTGTGGCCTGCTGGAGGTCATTTTGCAGGGCTCTGGCAGTGCTCCTCCTGTTCCTCCTTGCACAAAGGCGGAGGTAGCGGTCCTGCTCCTGGGTTGTTGCCCTCCTACGGCCCCCTCCATGTCTCCTGGTGTACTGGCCTGTCTCCTGGTAGCGTCTCCAGCCTCTGAACACTACGCTGAGATACAGCAAACCTCGTTGCCACAGCTCTCACTGATGTGCCATCCTGGATGAGCTGCACTACCTGAGCATCTTCTGTGGGTTGTAGAGTCCGTCTCATGCTACCACGAGTGTGAAAGCACAACCAACATTCAAAAGTGACCAAAACATCAGCCAGAAAGCATTGGTACTGAGATGTAGTCTGTGGTCCCCACCTGCAGAACTACTCCTTTACTGAGGGTGTCATGATAATTGCCAATAATTTCCATCTATTGTCTATTCCATTTGCACAACAGCATGTGAAATTGATCGTCAATCAGTGTTGTTTCCTAAGTGGACAGTTTGATTTCAGAGAAGTTTGATTTACTTGGAGTTAAACAACAGAATATAAGTGTTCCCTTTATTTTTTGAACAGTATACATAAAAAAAATTACTGCAGCTTTAATGCTATTTATTACGTCTCAGGTAACTGTGACTAACTATACAGCATCAAAAATACCAAAAAGCTTAAATCTCCAATGGAAGCCATGAGAACACGGCATAAGCGTAATCCAAAGGAAGAGGAGGACATTATTCACTCCAGTTTCCTGCGGCCCCTCGGGAGTATACATTGTTGCACGGTAGTCTGCATTCTGTGTAAAACAGGAAAAACACTTTTACTTAGCGGGATGAGGTGAGTAATGGCGCTCTGTCAGTTAAAGATTGCTGCTAATATCTGGTTGCGTTTCCTGAGAAGAGGACAGAAGAGGACAGAAGAGGACAGAAGAGGACAGAAGAGGACAGAAGAGGACAGAAGAGGACAGAAGAGGACAGAAGAGGACAGAAGAGGACAGAAGAGGACAGAAGAGGACAGAAGAGGACAGAAGAGGACAGAAGAGGACAGAAGAGGACAGAAGAGGACAGAAGAGGACAGAAGAGGACAGAAGAGGACAGAAGAGGACAGAAGAGGACAGAAGAGGACAGAAGAGGACAGAAGAGGACAGAAGAGGACAGAAGAGGACAGAAGAGGACAGAAGAGGACAGAAGAGGACAGAAGAGGACAGAAGAGGACAGAAGAGGACAGAAGAGGACAGAAGAGGACAGAAGAGGACAGAAGAGGACAGAAGAGGACAGAAGAGGACAGAAGAGGACAGAAGAGGACAGAAGAGGACAGAAGAGGACAGAAGAGGACAGAAGAGGACAGAAGAGGACAGAAGAGGACAGAAGAGGACAGAAGAGGACAGAAGAGGACAGAAGAGGACAGAAGAGGACAGAAGAGGACAGAAGAGGACAGAAGAGGACAGAAGAGGACAGAAGAGGACAGAAGAGGACAGAAGAGGACAGAAGAGGACAGAAGAGGACAGAAGAGGACAGAAGAGGACAGAAGAGGACAGAAGAGGACAGAAGAGGACAGAAGAGGACAGAAGAGGACAGAAGAGGACAGAAGAGGACAGAAGAGGACAGAAGAGGACAGAAGAGGACAGAAGAGGACAGAAGAGGACAGAAGAGGACAGAAGAGGACAGAAGAGGACAGAAGAGGACAGAAGAGGACAGAAGAGGACAGAAGAGGACAGAAGAGGACAGAAGAGGACAGAAGAGGACAGAAGAGGACAGAAGAGGACAGAAGAGGACAGAAGAGGACAGAAGAGGACAGAAGAGGACAGAAGAGGACAGAAGAGGACAGAAGAGGACAGAAGAGGACAGAAGAGGACAGAAGAGGACAGAAGAGGACAGAAGAGGACAGAAGAGGACAGAAGAGGACAGAAGAGGACAGAAGAGGACAGAAGAGGACAGAAGAGGACAGAAGAGGACAGAAGAGGACAGAAGAGGACAGAAGAGGACAGAAGAGGACAGAAGAGGACAGAAGAGGACAGAAGAGGACAGAAGAGGACAGAAGAGGACAGAAGAGGACAGAAGAGGACAGAAGAGGACAGAAGAGGACAGAAGAGGACAGAAGAGGACAGAAGAGGACAGAAGAGGACAGAAGAGGACAGAAGAGGACAGAAGAGGACAGAAGAGGACAGAAGAGGACAGAAGAGGACAGAAGAGGACAGAAGAGGACAGAAGAGGACAGAAGAGGACAGAAGAGGACAGAAGAGGACAGAAGAGGACAGAAGAGGACAGAAGAGGACAGAAGAGGACAGAAGAGGACAGAAGAGGACAGAAGAGGACAGAAGAGGACAGAAGAGGACAGAAGAGGACAGAAGAGGACAGAAGAGGACAGAAGAGGACAGAAGAGGACAGAAGAGGACAGAAGAGGACAGAAGAGGACAGAAGAGGACAGAAGAGGACAGAAGAGGACAGAAGAGGACAGAAGAGGACAGAAGAGGACAGAAGAGGACAGAAGAGGACAGAAGAGGACAGAAGAGGACAGAAGAGGACAGAAGAGGACAGAAGAGGACAGAAGAGGACAGAAGAGGACAGAAGAGGACAGAAGAGGACAGAAGAGGACAGAAGAGGACAGAAGAGGACAGAAGAGGACAGAAGAGGACAGAAGAGGACAGAAGAGGACAGAAGAGGACAGAAGAGGACAGAAGAGGACAGAAGAGGACAGAAGAGGACAGAAGAGGACAGAAGAGGACAGAAGAGGACAGAAGAGGACAGAAGAGGACAGAAGAGGACAGAAGAGGACAGAAGAGGACAGAAGAGGACAGAAGAGGACAGAAGAGGACAGAAGAGGACAGAAGAGGACAGAAGAGGACAGAAGAGGACAGAAGAGGACAGAAGAGGACAGAAGAGGACAGAAGAGGACAGAAGAGGACAGAAGAGGACAGAAGAGGACAGAAGAGGACAGAAGAGGACAGAAGAGGACAGAAGAGGACAGAAGAGGACAGAAGAGGACAGAAGAGGACAGAAGAGGACAGAAGAGGACAGAAGAGGACAGAAGAGGACAGAAGAGGACAGAAGAGGACAGAAGAGGACAGAAGAGGACAGAAGAGGACAGAAGAGGACAGAAGAGGACAGAAGAGGACAGAAGAGGACAGAAGAGGACAGAAGAGGACAGAAGAGGACAGAAGAGGACAGAAGAGGACAGAAGAGGACAGAAGAGGACAGAAGAGGACAGAAGAGGACAGAAGAGGACAGAAGAGGACAGAAGAGGACAGAAGAGGACAGAAGAGGACAGAAGAGGACAGAAGAGGACAGAAGAGGACAGAAGAGGACAGAAGAGGACAGAAGAGGACAGAAGAGGACAGAAGAGGACAGAAGAGGACAGAAGAGGACAGAAGAGGACAGAAGAGGACAGAAGAGGACAGAAGAGGACAGAAGAGGACAGAAGAGGACAGAAGAGGACAGAAGAGGACAGAAGAGGACAGAAGAGGACAGAAGAGGACAGAAGAGGACAGAAGAGGACAGAAGAGGACAGAAGAGGACAGAAGAGGACAGAAGAGGACAGAAGAGGACAGAAGAGGACAGAAGAGGACAGAAGAGGACAGAAGAGGACAGAAGAGGACAGAAGAGGACAGAAGAGGACAGAAGAGGACAGAAGAATCGATCCTACAACATAAAGGAAGAAGCAGAACAACATCCGCCATTACATCAACCGGTATTTGAGAGGAAAGAGGAACACCATGTGGACCATCCTACTGAGACCTCTCTGCCGATAACATCATACGGCAATACCGGCTGGTAAGTAGAAATCCACCAAAGTAATAATCGCAGGATAGTAGTAATCTAGTGGTAGTATATCATTATTAGTGTCATTTGAGTAATAATACTAGTGATAATAGTAAGAAAGTAATAAAATAACAGTAGTAATAGTAGTAGGTAGAATAACAGTGTGATTCAGGGTTCTAGGACTGATCGCCTTTTCTCGGGGTCAAGAAGGAATTTTTCCGCTGTGACACAAATTGGCTGAAGGTGTCCTGAGGTTTTTGCCTTCTTTTGGATCAACACTGTAGGTATAGGGTAGTATTAGTAGTAATAGGAAAGAAGAATAATACTGTAATAAGATAGCAGGATAATAATATAAACTTATATCTATAGAAAGAACAAAGAGTAAATAAAAATAGTTATAGACGTAGTTCAATCAATACTGTAATATTAAATAGTTATAGAAAAGTTAGAGTAGTACTTTAATAAGAAAGCAGGACATAAGACAAAATATATAAAAAAAACTATATTAAAAACAACTGTAGTAGTACATTTAGTACAGTAATAGTAATTACATAACTAGTAACATAATTAGGTTTGAACCAGGGTTCTAGGACTGATCGTCTTTTCTCAGGGTCAAGAAGGAATTTTTCCCCTGTAACACAAATTGGCTGAAGGTGTCCTGGGGTTTTTGCCTTCTTCTGGATCAACACTGTAGGTATAGGGCAGTATTAGTAGTGATAGGAAAGAAGAATAATACTGTAATAAGATAGCACAATGTTAATAATAACCATATCAAATAGTTAGATTTATAAAAACAAATTAAAATAACTCCAGTAGTACAATAATTAGCGTAATATTATATAACTTGTAATAACATTATTAGTTTTGATCCAGGGTCCTAGGACTGTTAGCCTTTTCCAGGGGTCAAGAAGGAATTTTTTCCCCTATGAAATAAATTGGCGTTAGGTGTCCTGGGGTTTTTGCTTACTTCTGGATCAACAGCTTTAGGCATAGGGATTTTAGGAATACCATTATTAGAATCACAAGTATAATTAAAAAAATGTAATTAAATTTTTTTTATTAGTGTTATAACAGTTACAATTAATTGCATTATTGCAATAATAATAAATAGTAAAAATGGTGGTAATAATAATACAAAAAACTAGTCCCAGTTACTAAGTTAGTGTAGGGACCCATCTGAAGAGGTCGCCTTGACGTTGGCAGATGGGCTCGCACAATTTGCTCAAAATGTGCGCTAAGAACCTCATATTTCTATGTACAGGAGATCTAGCAGTAATACCATTCAGGAGATAGATATCTGTGTACACACACTTTGTTATATAATTTTGTGCAGCACTCAGGGCAGGTATACAGGTACAGGGCTAGAGTGTTACAGTGATATTATAACTCGGCCTTAAGGATAAAATGCTGACAACTACAGATCCTGGAAACACATCCGAAACTAGACCTTGTAAGTAACTGGTTCCCAGCTAGTGGTGAATATGTACAGGGCAGTCTGGTACCAAGACCTGCTCTATAGGACACATTATCATCAGGCAGGTCCTGTCAGGGTTCTTACAAGATCTGCGGCAGAAGTGTTGCTGTATAACCCAGTCCTGCTCCTGCCTCAGCCACCGACAGTGGAGCCAACCCGGATCCTGGCAGTTTAATCCACTGTATGACACAGTAGGGGGCTTCCACAGCATTTAGGCACTTTAGACAGGAGAGGGAGGCGCGATCATGGTGCCGATGAGTTTCTATGGCAGCCGAGATCTAACAATGGACCCCATGACGGCCATCTTACTGCTCCTATTAGACCCCGGCTGAGGAAAGGTCTATGAGGACACCGGTCAGACTTATGTCGCCTGCTCTGCACATATTAGAAATGCCTAGGGCTGATTAGTTTGCCATTTGTAAATCTGATCCAGCAGTGCTGGGCTACCACTGACATGATCAGGGCTATTGAGCTCCTAGATTGGGCAGAGGAGCTCAGTCTTCAGCATGAACTGGCCGAGGAGAGAGGAGCAACTTGCATGGGGCTGCTGCACAAGAAGCAACTCACAAGGTGGAGACTTACCCGGAGACGCGGTGCCCGGGCTGTGATCTGCTGTGCAGGCTGCATAGTCGATGCCTCCTAGGACCCGAACTTCACCCCAAACAGGCACTGCAGAGCTCGGACCGACAAAAGTTCTTTTGCATTGGAGGAGAGACCCTTTTCGATATCTGACCAGGTCCGCTGGGCTCCCCACCCTCTGGGACTCGCATCTGTGGTAATTGCGCTAGTGACCCCAAGTACTCAGGGAACCCCTCGAGATTGGTGGCAGGATGAGCCTAACCTCTATAAAGATTTTACTGACCAGGGTGATAAGGACATCTTCCCTTCCAAGTGCCCCTTAAGAGAAACTTCATTATGTAGCAGATCCCACTGTAAAACCCTGGAATGGTATTGTGCTCACAAAACCCACGATATCAGGGTACCCAACAGGTACATTGCACCTCCAAGGGACATGACCGAATTTGCTATGGCTTTCTTCACCGGGCCCCTCATTTATCGTATTTTAGCTTCCGGGAGGTAGCATTCTTGAGATTCGCAATCCCCAAAAACTGCTGAACTGTCGAGTAATCTGAATCGTGTACTCGCGATTCCGGACGAAATCCGTGACACAGTGATGGCAGGGTGAGATATTGCGTGATCTCCCCGGTGTCGTCTCTGAGGAATCCCTGACGCTGTGCATTAAAAAGAATATTGCACAGTGACAAGATCCTGCTGAGCAACTGAGAGTTAGAATTGACAACCGACACATGCGCAGAGTAGCAGGGACTAGCCCATCCCCTGAAACAGGCATCACTGATGACGCTTCATTCAGGGTGGGGAAAGAGGCAGCAGCAGTGACCGCAGCCTCTGCTCCCTGATCACGTCCGTCTTCATATCCCAGGATGCACTGGGGATTTTCAAACTAAATGTTATCAAACAGGAAGTTGGTAAAAAAAACAAATATATACACACATACAAACACACCCCAGTTAGATAAATTTAGATTAACTTTTAATTAAAGTATATTAGAAAAGCAATTACCGTATTTTTTGGACTATAAGACGCACCGGACCATAAGACGCACCTAGGTTTTAGAGAAGGAAAATAAAAAAAAAAATTAAGCAAAAAAATTGTTCATGATGCACTTTTAAGGAGGAGGGGGTCTTCTGCTGACACTGGTATAGGGGTAATACCCAATTCTGACAATATCCCCTATCCTGGCATATATGCCCAACCCCCTTCCTTTTATACGTGGCCATCATCCCCGTCCAGGTACGCACGGTGGCAATCATCCCCGTCCAGGTACGCACGGCACCCCTCATCCCCGTCCAGGTATGTATGGCCCTCTCATCTTTATCCTGTTTTGTATGGCCCCCTCATCCATACCCTAATATGCATGGTCCCCCTAATCCCCATCAGACTGCACTAAAAAAAAAAAAAAAAAAAACTTATACTCACCTTTCTTCTCTCTCCTCCTGTCCGCCCGCACTGATCTCTCCATGTGAGCCGCACGTCACGGCCATGCGCGGCTCACATGGAGAGATCAGCTGCCGGAAGTCACTGCTCCCCACGCCGGGTCTGTGTGCGCGGGGAGCAGTGACTTCACTCTCCTTCATAGCCGGCACACAGCTTGGCCGCGCTGCGGCTCCTGCTGCTGCCGGGCTATAGCGTGTGCCCGCTTATTAAAAGGCATGAATATTCACCCCCTCCCCACGCCCATGGGCGTGGAGAGAGGTTGAATATTCATGCCCTTTAACAGCGGGCACAGGCGATTCCGGCAGCAGCAGGAGCCGCAGCGCGGCTACACTGTGTGCTGCTATTAAGGAGCAGTGAATATTCATTTTCTTTAGCAGCAGGGACAGTGTAGGCTGCACCGCTGCCTCCTGTGCCCCGCTCCTCCACAGCTACCACTCCCCTCACACCCCACATCTATAATATAACCGGGGATGCGGGTCTCGGTCCAAAGCCTCGATAGACTGCGCATGCGTGACGCATAGTCTGGCTCCAGACAGAAGACCGCATCCAGCCGTTACAGGTAAGAGGTGTATGGCGTCGGAGATCGCGGTGTGTGTAGGCACTGAACGCACACTGCGATCTCCGGCGCCATACTTACCTGACCGGGAGGAGCGTTGCCGTGGCGCCTCTCTTCAGCGGAGACCGGGGGCGGAGTGAGACATCGGATCGGCGCGTGCGCATAGAACTATCCGGCGCCATTTTTATGAAGACACATTTACAGTGTGTCTTCAGCAAATTGGCGCCGGACGGCGCTGTGCTCTGTCGCCGCACTCCTCCCCCGGCCACCGGCAGAACAGGACGCTGCAGCGCTGGAGTACAGAGAAGAAAGGTGAGTATAACTGTTTATTTTTTTGGGGATGTGTGTATAGTGGGGGGATTAGGGGAGCCACGCATACTGGCATTGGGGATGAGGGGAGCCACGCATAATGGCATTGGGGATGAGGGGAGCCACGCATACCAGGATTGGGGATGAAAGGTGCCACGCATACCAGGATTGGGGATGAGGGGAGCCACGCATACCGGGATTGGGGATGAGGGGAGCCACGCATTCCAGGATAGGATGGTGGGGGCAGCACAAATACCAGGAGGGGGGCAGCACATACCAACATGGGAGACCATATACCAATAAAAATGCTCGCCACCCGGGCGTAGAACGGGTTCAATAGCATATATATTTATTATACACATATACCCCCCCCCCATTCGGACTATAAGACGCACCCCCCATTTTCCTCCAAAATTTTGGAGGAAAAAAAGTGCATCTTATAGTCCGAAAAATACGGTAGATTATTAAATTAAATAGAGATTTAGGATTAAATCAGTGTAGGGTACGGACAACCCCTTTAATGTTAATTGAAATCAAAACAGTTCCCAGTTGTATTAATAAGGCAGTGATTCCAACTGTATTACCACTGGGAGACCCCCAACTCACACTCCTATTTCCCGAGTGTCTTCCACGCCAAGCTTGGTTATGGAGGCTTTGGATTACCATCCATACTGTTCAGCACAGATCATGCTTCTTATGTCTTCATCGATCCCTCAGAACACAGCCCTGCATTACAGCGTCCTTCAGGCTTTGTCCAATTATTTTCTCCAAATTTGTTTGCCGATCAGTGGCAAGAGGCTGTTGAGCTACTCAATCTCCTTGTTCCTTTGGAAAACTGGCAAACTCTTGCATATAACAGTAGAGAATGGCCAAATCTTACGGAGACACTGGTAGATCGCAACGAAACATGGAGAGAGCAGATGTTCAGCAGTGAACTTGGAGTCTCCCTCCTCTATGAAGCTTTGCCGTACACATCTGACTTACTCGTGAGGACTTCTCATAATTCACATGTGCAAAAATAGTTCAATCCACAACTAAAACGCTTGAACCAACTCGTGGAAAACTGGATAAAGATAGATAAAAGGCACATTACCTGTGGGTAGCCCAAGTGTGAAGTAATGGTCAGGTCCAGGATTGAACTGGGCGATGCGAGTACTTATGTATTTTGCTGCCCATTTGCTGGCCAGGGCATAGTCATCAAGAATCACCAGCCGCATGAGGCTAACAAACTGAAGAGAGAAGCGATACACAAGATAAGAGGTGACACAATAATATACATAAGAGGTAACACAATAATACACAGTCGTCAAGTTTGGAGACTGAAACACATTCTGGCTTTCATAAAGTTTGCTGCTTCAGTTTTTATAGTGTCAATTTGCATTAACTGTAGATTGTTATGAAGAATGATCAGATGAATTGTTAATATGCATTTTTTTTTTTTTCCCAAGGAAATTACTTAACCACAAAACCCCTGTTTCCACAGTCATGCTTACTGAATTACAAGAGCAGGCTGGTGCTTCAAATCATTGTCTTCTGATTACCTTCAAGAAAACATGTGCAGTCATCATTGCTTTGCAGGCAAGGACATTGCTGCTTGTAAGATTGCCCCTAGATCAACCATTTATCGGGTCATTAAGAATTTAGTCTGCGGTGCATCATATACGTGCTGTGATGGATCAGCTCTTGGGTAGGCGCAGGTTCCAAAACAAACTGGTGGTTTATTAAATGTCCATAAACCAACCAGGAAAACAAAACATAACAGCTCTTTCAGCTGCTCGTAAAACTCGGCCCTTCAATCCGGGCCCACTAACTCCCTACACTATGTGTGCTGGAGCCTGCTTCTCCGGGTCCTACATCACCAAAGCTTGGCACTTCGGGGACACATACCTCCCGTCCACGACCTGTCCAGCAGCAATCTTACATACCCCCCCTCTGCCCAAAGCAGGGGGGCTTGGCACCTTCTGCCACCATACAATAGATACACAAAAGGTATAACGCAGTGTTTCCCAAACCCCATCCTCACAGACCCCACAGGTCGTATTTTCAGGATCTCCTTAGTATTACACAGGTGATTGAAGTATCATCAAGGCATCAGGAATTCTCTCACCTGTGTAATACTAAGGAGATTCTGAAAACATGACCTATGGGGGTCCGTGAGGATGGGGTTTGGGAAACACTGCTATAACAGAACAAAACTAAAAATAACCAGTCCATACAGCACGGCATCAGCCGTTTAAATGTAGTGCTTTTCTCGGCCTCCAGCAGACTGAGCAGCACATGCAAGGTTTGCTCACCTTGCACAACACACAGCACCATTGAGACAGGCGCAGCTGTCTTAAATCAGCCTTCCAAGACCTGGACTGGAGGTGAGTGAGCAGCTGTTTCCCCCCAACTCTTTCAGCTGCTCTTGAAACCCGGCCCTTTAATCCAGGCCCATTAACTCCCTCCCAGCACTATGTGTTCTGGAGCCTGCTTCTCCATGTCCTACATCACCGAAGTTTGGTACTTCGGGGACACATACCTCCCGTCCACGACCTGTCTGGCAGCCACCTTACAGTGTGCTGCACTGAGTTAGACCAGAAATGAACCAGAAGATAACTGAAGGTAACTGCACAGCCAGAGTAAAAAATGTTTCTCTTTGTTTTCACTCTCACCCCTATAGTCCTACACGTTCTACTAACCCTTCTCATCCCTACACCTAGTAATGAACTGGTCATCTCTCCCTCCATCTCACCTCCTCCTCAGATCTGTTCCTCAACATACAATCCTCTGTCTCCAAACACATACAGCCACCTCACGCTCTCTCCTGCTGCTCCTCACAGCTGGCGATATCTCTCCAAATCATGGCCCTCCTCACCACATCCACACAGTCACTTCTACCTCTCATCCACAATCTATCAAATTTCCATAACCTTTCTAACCCTATACCCATTGCCCATCCCCCGCTTCCCCAATCCCACTAACAGGAGCTCTATGGAACGCTCTCTCCATCTGCAACAAACTTTCCTACATCCATGACCTTTTCATTACTAACAAACTTTCCTTCCTTGGCATCAATGGTACCTGACTCACCCCCTCTGACATGGCGTCTCCAGCTGCACTTTCATACGTTGGATTCCACCTTTCCCACACCCCTCGCCCCATCGGCAAGCATGGCAAAGGAGTTTGTTTCCTCCTGTCAGATAACTGTACTCTGCTGCCCGACTAATCCACCTGTCCCCCCCGCTATTCCCTGGCCTCTCCCCTCTGTCAATCCCTTCGCTGGCTCCCCATTATCCAGAGACTCCAGTTGAAAACCCTAACCATGACATACCAAGCCATCCACAACCTGTCTCCTCCATATAACTGTGACTTAGTGTCCCGGTACTGGCCTGCACGCAACCTCCAATCCTCACAAGATCTCCTTCTCTACTCCCCTCTTATCGCCTCTTCCCACAATTGCACGTAAGATTTCTCCCATGCATCCCCCTACTCTAGAACTCTACCCCAATATATCAGACTGTTGCCAACCGTGGAAACCTTCAAAAGGAAGCTGAAGATCCACCTCTTCTGACAAGCCTACAATCTGCAGTAACCACCGCTCCATCATACCACTGCATGACCAGCTCTACCCTCACCTACTGTATCCTCACCCATTCATTGAAGACTGTAAGCCCTCACGGGCAGGGTCCTCGCTCCTCCTGTACCAGTCGGTGATTCGCTTTTGTTCAAGATTATTGTACTTGTTTTTTGCTATGTATATCCCTTTTCACATGTAAAGCTCCATGTAATAAATGCCACTATAATAAATAATAACTTAATAGGGGGAGGTTAATTTGCTGTGAAGACTTCATGACTCCGAAGAAAGTCCAGCAAGTCCCTGTATCACTTCCTACATAGGATTCAGCTATGGAATTGGCTCAACATCAGTGCAGAGCTTGCTCAAGAATGGCAGCAGGCAGGCGTCAGTGCATCTGTACACACCGTGAGGAGAAGGATTTTGGAGGCTGTGCTGGTGTCAAGTAGGGCAGCAAAGAAACCACTTTTCTCCATGAAAAAGATGAAGAACAGGATTATAAAATGCAGTAAACTACAGTGATTGGATTACAGAGGACTGGGGTAAAGTTATTTCCCTGATGAAGGCCCCCTTCAAACTGTTAGGGACATATGGAAGAATGAATGTGCGGAGAAGAAAAGCTGAGCGCTACTTTGAGTCCTGTGTTATGCCAACAGTAAAGCACCCGAGACGAGTCATGTGTGGAGTTATCCATCATCAAAAGGGAGTGGGCTCACTCACAATTATACCTAAGAACACTGCAGGAGCATTTTTGGTGATTAACAATGCATATACCAGCATGACGGAGAATATGTCACAAGGCAAAAGTGATAACTAAGTGTCTGGGTAACATTGACATTTTGGGTTCATGGCTAGTAAACTCTCCAGATCTCAATTCGATTGTGGTCACTCCTCAAAAAGCGGGTGGACAAACAGAAATGTATGTAGTGAGCTCCTAGCACTGATTAGACAAAAATTGTCCGTCGTCAGTCAGGATTTGGCCGAGCAGCCGATATCCAGCTGCCAAGGCGAAGGGAACGAGTCTTGAAAAATAAGGGTCAACACTGAATATTGAATCTTTCCATAAACTTGATGTATTTGTCAATAAAAGTGTAAAACTTATAAAATGCTGATAATTGTACTACAGTAACCACAGAAACATCTGACTAAAAGATCTAAAAACACTGAAGTGAACACCAAAATTTCTATCAGTCACAAGACTTTTGGCCAGAACTGTACATAAAGTGACACAAAACAAGATACAAGACATAGGTCAAAAAAAATTCTCCATCTTCTTCATTCCGTCAATCCGTGAAAAATGGGACTGCACTCAGATGTCATCTGAGTGCAGTGCGATCTTTTCCAAGAACTCATTAACTTGTATGGCCGAGCGTGATCCGAATATTAGATGAAACTCAAGCATAGTGATTTTTGTCTTCGGACAGACTGTCTATCGGGCCGTGCACATGTCCGATTTTTCTCCTTGGACAAACACTTGTCACAGTGCGATTCAATGTTTTGTCAGGTCGCACTCCGGCCGAAAACACTGCTATCTGCACCTGCCTTAACATTGCAACGCTAACAATAGTGATCTCAGCAAGGACTGCTGGGAGATTTCAGCTCAGAAGCCTGCAGATCTCTGAACGCAGCTCTAGATTATCACTGGCTGTAACTCAGGATTAGTAATCGATACGTTTTTCGAAAGTTACACAATAAACTATAATAAATTACTCTCATGTGAACACAAATTCTAAAGGAGAACTCTAACCCTAAGATATTAACTTAAGGAGGAATTCACACATCCGTGGTGGGATCCGAGGACCCGGCCCGGCTCTCCGGACCTGATCAGTGCCTCATCTATTCCTAGGAGGTAATCACAGATCAGCACTGGTGACCCAGCGGTTGTCAGATCTGAGCTCGCTCCATGGAGCACAGATGTGTGAATTCAGCCTTACAGAAGTTGTCCCAGAGTAGAAAGCCAGAGCTGTTGGATTACAGCGCCACCCCTGGGCACAGGCTGTGTGTGGCATTACAGCACCTGTCACATCACTAGACCGGAGCTGTAGTACCAGACACAACCTGTGGCCAGGACTGGCGCTCTGTGTTACTTTTTCTCGTGGGACAAACCCTGTGCAGAAAAATACAGAATCCAGGAACCTCCAAACATGGCAGAAATCGCCAAGTTCTAACAGTGCATAATGGGCGCAGCTCCAGCCATACTGTCAGTGACTGGAAACCTGGTTTATAGTCCAACTGCTGACAGGTGAGAGGCTGCGGCTCCCTGTAATCCCCGGCTCTGACCCGTCACCGACCATTGCTGCTCTACAGCAGTCTATGAGCCGCTCTCTATAGTGCAGGGGACTAACCACATCCACAGGAAGCCAGGGTGCCCCCCCAGGACTGAGGCTGCCCCCCCGGGAGCTCAGTGTGGGGTGCGCAGTCATCCGCCATGTCTCCCCAATACTCAGCAGCCTCACCACCAACCACTCGCTCTGCAGCCTCCTCCCTGGTAAACGCTAGAATGTATGGGCTCCTTCCAGGTATGACGTCGATTCCATGGGCGTGTCCTGACTGCATTATGGGCGTGTTTAGCACCAGACGCCATAGATTCATGCAGAAAGTGATACGGTGAAGCTTCAGGAGGAGGAGGTCAGTGCTGGGCTCTGAGGGGATGCTGCGGGCTTTGGGTGGTCTGTGGGGCTGGTGGGGGCATGTTCTGGGTATTCTGGGGGGATGATTGATGGATGATGTGTGTGTGATGATGATGATGCACGCGTGTGGGGGCGGCTCTGGAGGAATGCTGCGGGCTCTGTGGGGACGCTGGGGGCATGCTGCTGGCTTGTGGGGGCTCTGGAGGGATGCTGTGGGCCGGTGGGGGCTCTGGGGGGGGGGGCTGATGATGCACGCATGTGGGAGCTCTGTGGGGATACTGCGGGCTGTGGTGGCATGTCTATGGCTCTGGTGGGGGCTCTGGGCATGCTACGGGCTGGTGGTGGCTCTGGAGGGATGCTGCTGGCTGGTGGGGGCTCTGGAGGGATGCTGCGAGCTCGTGGTGGCTCTGGAGGGATGCTGTGGGCCGGTGGGGGCTCTGGGGGGGGGGCTGATGATGCACGCATGTGGGAGCTCTGTGGGGATACTGCGGGCTGTGGTGGCATGTCTATGGCTCTGGTGGGGGCTCTGGGCATGCTACGGGCTGGTGGTGGCTCTGGAGGGATGCTGCTGGCTGGTGGGGGCTCTGGAGGGATGCTGCGAGCTCGTGGTGGCTCTGGAGGGATGCTGCGGGCTGGTGGGGATGCTGGGGGCATGCTGCGGGCTGTGGTGGCATGTCTATTGCTCTGGTGGGGGCTGTGTGGGCATGCTGCGGGCTGGTGGTGGCTCTGGAGGAATGCTGCGGGCTTGTGGGGATGCTGGGGGCTGGTGGGGGCTCTGGGAGGGGCTGATGATGCACACGTGTGGGGGCTCTGGGAGCTCTGTGGGGATGCTGCGGGCTGTGGTGGAATGTCTATGGCTCTGGTGGGGGCTCTGTGGGCATGCTATGGGCTGGTGGGGGCTCTGGAGGGATGCTGCGGGCTGGTGGTGGCTCTGGGGGGATGCTGCTAGTCTGTGGGGGATGGTGGGGCATGCTGCGGGCTCGTGGGTGCTCTATGGGGCTGGTCCGGGTTCTGTGGGAGCATGCTGCGGGCTCTGGAGGTAATCTAGGGAGATGATGCACCCGTGTGGGGGCTCTGGCGGGGGGGGGGGGGTGTCGGATGATGCACCCGTGTGGGGGCTCTGGGGGGATGCTGCGGGCTGTGGTGGCATGTCTATGGCTCTGGTGGGGGCTCTGTGGGCATGCTACGGGCTCTGTGGGGATGCTGGGGGCATGCTGCTGGCTTGTGGGGGCTCTAGAGGGATGCTGTGGGCCGGTGGGGGCTCTGGGGGGGGGGGCTGATGATGCACGCATGTGGGAGCTCTGTGGGGATACTGCAGGCTGTGGTGGCATGTCTATGACTCTGGTGGGGGCTCTGGGCATGCTACGGGCTGGTGGTGGCTCTGGAGGGATGCTGCTGGCTGGTGGGGGCTCTGGAGGGATGCTGATGATACACGCATGTGGGAGCTCTGTGGGGATACTGCAGGCTGTGGTGGCATGTCTATTGCTCTGGTGGGGGCTGTGTGGGCATGCTGCGGGCTGGTGGTGGCTCTGGAGGAATGCTGCGGGCTTGTGGGGACACTGGGCATGCTGCGGGCTGGTGGGGGCCTGATGATGCACGCGTGTGGGGGCTCTGGGGGGGATGCTGCTGGCTGGTGGGGGCTCGGGGGGGGCTGATGATGCACGCATGTGGGGGCTCTGGGAGCTCTGTGGGGGTGCTGTGGTGGCATGTCTATGGCTCTGGTGGGGGCTCTGGGCATGCTACGGGCTGGTGGTGGCTCTGGAGGGATGCTGCGGGCTTGTGGGGATGCTGGGGGCATGCTGCGGGCTTGTGGGGATGCTGGGGGCATGCTGCTGGCTGGTGGTGGCTCTGGGGGGATGCTGCGGGCTGGTGGGGATGCTGGTGGCATGCTGCGGGCTGGTGGGGACACTGGGGGCATGCTGCGGGCTGTGGTGGCATGTCTATTACTCTGGTGGGGGCTGTGTTGGCAGGCTGGTGGTGGCTCTAGAGGAATGCTGCGGGCTTGTGGGGACGCTGGGGGCATGCTGCGGGCTGGTGGGGGCTCTGGGGGGGGGCTGATGATGCACACGTGTGGGGGCTCTGGGAGCTCTGTGGGGATGCTGCGGGCTGTGGTGGAATGTCTATGGCTCTGGTGGGGGCTCTGTGGGCATGCTACGGGCTGGTGGGGGCTCTGGAGGGATGCTGCTTGTCTGTGGGGGATGGTGGGGCATGCTGCGGGCTCGTGGGTGCTCTATGGGGCTGGTCCGGGTTCTGTGGGAGCATGCTGCGGGCTCTGGAGGTAATCTAGGGGGATGATGCACCCGTGTGGGGGCTCTGGGGGGGGGGGGGGGGGGTGTCGGATGATGCACCCGTGTGGGGGCTGTGTGGGGGATGCTGCGGGCTGGGGTGGCATGTCTATGGCTCTGGTGGGGGGTATGCTGCGGGCTGGTGGTTGCTCTGGAGGGATGCTGCAGGCTTGTGGGGGCTCTGGGTGCATGCTGCGGGCTCTGGGTGCTCTGTGGGTATTCTGGGGGGGGATGCTGCGGGCTTGATGATGCACGCTTGGGGGGGGGGATGAGGCACGCGTGTGGGGGCTCTGGGAGATCCATGTAGCTCTCAGATGTCATGTAGGTAGGGCTTCATTCCATGGGGTAGGGCTTAATTTCAAGGTATATAAAAAAAAGGGACTTCAAATAAAAATTAAATGAACACAAAAAGCACTAATTGAATTATTTTTTTCGTATTTATGTTTGCAGCCCCTTTAAAAACCCTTTGAGGACCAAGGCACATATATATCCCATAGTTTTAAACTGGAAAAAAATTTGATTGAATAAAATTTAAGGTCCTCGAAGGTTTAAGTAGGTCATAAATTCATATGAATACTTGCTCATACAATTGCACATGCCAAAAGATGAAGAAGAACAGAATCAAAAATATGACATTAAGTGGAGCACTTACAGGTATTCAAGGTGAAAGAGACCAGCAAAGGCATCGTCTCGAATGACAGTAAATGAGTTAGAATTCAGCAAGCTGAAAATGAAGACAGCAGGTTAGAAGCGAACCAGACTTTATGGTGCTCAGAATTAGTCAAGCAGAATTTATTGACTGCTCTTGCAAAGCACTGAGACTCCCGCTGTGTATAGATGGCGCCGTGCGGCCTCCCGCTGTGTATAGATGGCGCCGTGCGGCCTCCCGCTGTGTATAGATGGCGCCGTATAGATGGGTACGTGCGGCCTCCTGCTGAGTATACGTGTATAGATGGCTACGTGCGGCCTCCTGCTGAGTATAGATGCCGCACGGCGCTCCCCCCAGAGACAGCAGGAGGCTGCACAGCGCCATCTATACTCAGCGGGAGGCCGCACGTAGCCATCTATACACAGCAGGAGGCTGCACAGCGCCATCTATACTCAGCGGGAGGCCACACGTAGCCATCTATACACAGCAGGAGGCCGCACGGCGACATCTATACTCAGCGGGGGGCCGCACGGCACCATCTATACTCAGCGGGTGGCGCACGTAGCCATCTATACACAGCGGGGGCTCGAGGGATGCTGCGGGCTCGTGGTGGCTCTGGGGGGATGCTGCGGGTCTGTGGGGGATGGTGGGGGCATGCTGTGGGCTCGTGGCTCTGGGGGCATGCTGCGGGCTCGTGGGTGCTCTATGGGGCTGGTGCGGGTTCTGTGGGAGCATGCTGTGGGCTTTGGAGGTAATCTGGGGGGGGATGATGCACCCGTGTGGGGGCTCTAGGGGGGGGGGGGTCGGATGATGCACGCGTGTGGGGGCTCTGTGGCGATGCTGCGGGCTGTGGTGGCATGTCTATGGCTCTGGTGGGGGCATGCTGCGGGCTGGTGGTTGCTCTGGAGGGAAGCTGCAGGCTTGTGGGGGCCCTGGGTGCATGCTGCGGGCTCTGTGGGGATGCTGAGGGCATGCTGCGAGCTCGGGGGGGATGCTGCGGGCTTGGTGATGCACGCTTGTGGGGGGGGGGGGGCCGGATGATGCATGCTTGTGGGGGGGCGGATGATGCATGCTTGGGGGGGGCGGATGATGCACGCTTGGGGGGGGCGGATGATGCACGCTTGGGGGGGGGGGGCGGATGATGCACGCTTGGGGGGGGGGCGGATGATGCACGCTTGGGGGGGGGGGCGGATGATGCACGCTTGGGGGGGGGCGGATGATGCACGCTGGGGGGGGGGGCGGATGATGCACGCTTGGGGGGGGGGGGCGGATGATGCACGCTTGGGGGGGGGGGGCGGATGATGCACGCTTGGGGGGGGGGGGCGGATGATGCACGCTTGGGGGGGGGGCGGATGATGCACGCTTGGGGGGGGGGCGGATGATGCACGCTTGGGGGGGGGCGGATGATGCACGCTTGGGGGGGGGCGGATGATGCACGCTTGGGGGGGGGCGGATGATGCACGCTTGGGGGGGGGCGGATGATGCACGCTTGGGGGGGGGCGGATGATGCACGCTTGGGGGGGGGCGGATGATGCACGCTTGGGGGGGGGCGGATGATGCACGCTTGGGGGGGGGCGGATGATGCACGCTTGGGGGGGGGCGGATGATGCACGCTTGGGGGGGGGCGGATGATGCACGCTTGGGGGGGGGCGGATGATGCACGCTTGGGGGGGCGGATGATGCACGCTTGGGGGGGCGGATGATGCACGCTTGGGGGGGCGGATGATGCACGCTTGGGGGGGCGGATGATGCACGCTTGGGGGGGCGGATGATGCACGCTTGGGGGGGCGGATGATGCACGCTTGGGGGGGGCGGATGATGCACGCTTGGGGGGGGCGGATGATGCACGCTTGGGGGGCGCGGATAATGCACGCTTGGGGGGCGCGGATAATGCACGCTTGGGGGGCGCGGATAATGCACGCTTGGGGGGGATGATGCACGCGTGTGGAGGCTCAGGGGGGGGGGGATGATGCACACGTGTGGGGGCTCTGGGGGGATGCTGCAGGCTGTGGTGGTATGTCTATGGCTCTGGTGGGGGCATGCTGCGGGCTGGTGGTTGCTCTGGAGGGAAGCTGCAGGCTTGTGGGGGCTCTGGGTGCATGCTGCGGGCTCTGAGTTCTCTGTGGGGATGCTGAGGGCATGCTGCGGGCTCTGGAGGTATTCTGGGGGGGATGCTGCGGGCTTGGTGATGCACGCTTGTGGGGGTGGGCGGATGATGCACGCTTGTGGGGGTGGGCGGATGATGCACGCTTGTGGGGGTGGGCGGATGATGCACGCTTGGGGGGGGGGGGCGGATGATGCACGCTTGGGGGGGGGGCGGATGATGCACGCTTGGGGGGGGGGGCGGATGATGCACGCTTCGGGGGGCGCGGATGATGCACGCTTCGGGGGGCGCGGATGATGCACGCTTGGGGGGGCGGATGATGCACGCTTGGGGGGGCGGATGATGCACGCTTGGGGGGGGCGGATGATGCACGCTTGGGGGGGGCGGATGATGCACGCTTGGGGGGGGCGGATGATGCACGCTTGGGGGGGGCGGATGATGCACGCTTGGGGGGGGCGGATGATGCACGCTGGGGGGGGCGGATGATGCACGCGTGTGGAGGCTCTGGGGGGGGATGATGCACACGTGTGGGGGCTCTGGGGGGGGGATGATGCACACGTGTGGGGGCTCTGGGGGGATGCTGCGGGCTGTGGTGGCATGTCTATGGCTCTGGTGGGGGCATGCTGCGGGCTGGTGGTTGCTCTGGAGGGAAGCTGCAGGCTTGTGGGGGCTCTGGGTGCATGCTGCGGGCTCTGAGTTCTCTGTGGGGATGCTGAGGGCATGCTGCGGGCTCTGGAGGTATTCTGGGGGGGATGCTGCGGGCTTTGTGATGCACGCTTGTGGGGGGGGGCGGATGATGCACGCTTGTGGGGGGGGGCGGATGATGCACGCTTGTGGGGGGGGGCGGATGATGCACGCTTGTGGGGGGGGGCGGATGATGCACGCTTGTGGGGGGGGGCGGATGATGCACGCTTGTGGGGGGGGGCGGATGATGCACGCTTGGGGGGGGCAGATGATGCACGCTTGGGGGGGCAGATGATGCACGCTTGGGGGGGGCAGATGATGCACGCTTGGGGGGGGCAGATGATGCACGCTTGGGGGGGGCAGATGATGCACGCTTGGGGGGGCTCTGGGAGCTCCATGGGCATGCTACGGGCTGGTGGTGGCTCTGGAGGAATGCTGCGGGCTTGTGGGGGCATGCTGCGGGCTGGTGGTGGCTCTGGAGGGATGCTGCGGGCTGGTGGTGATGCTGGGGGCATGCTGCGGGCTGTGGTGGCATGTCTATGGCTCTGGTGGGGGCTCTATGGGCATGCTATGGGCTGGTGGTGGCTCTGGAGGGATGCTGCGGGCTTGTGGGGGCTCTGGAGGGATGCTGCGGGCTGGTGGGGATGCTGGGGGCATGCTGCGGGCTGTGGTGGCATGTCTATTGCTCTGGTGGGGGCTGTGTGGGCATGCTGCGGGGTGGTGGTGGCTCTGGAGGAATGCTGCTGGCTTTTGGGGACGCTGGGGGCTTGTGGGGGCTCTGGGGGGGGCTGATGATGCACGCGTGTGGGGGCTCTGGGGGGATGCTGCGGGCTGTGGTGGCATGTCTATGGCTCTGGTGGGGGCATGCTGCGGGCTGGTGGTTGCTCTGGAGGGATGCTGCAGGCTTGTGGGGGCTCTGGGTGCATGCTGCGGGCTCTGGGTGCTCTGTGGGGATGCTGAGGGCATGCTGCGGACTCTGGAGGTATTCTGGGGGGGATGCTGCAGGCTTGATGATGCACGCTTGTGGGGGGGACAGATGATGCACGCTTGTGGGGGGGGGCGGATGAGGCACGCTTGTGGGGGGGGCGGGGCAGATGAGGCACGCTTGTGGGGGGGGGGGCATCCCAGCAGATGGCCCCCTGCAAACATTATATCCCCCCAGAGACCCCATAAGGAGAGTGTGCCCGCCCCCCTGCAGCCCCCTATTCAGCCCTGGCAGCCGGCAACATCACCATCCCCATGGCCTCATAGCTGAAATCATGGAACGTGTATTCAGCTTCCAAAAAGTCCACCAGCCTCACCTTCCACGGCTCCTGCCTTTTCGAATAGCTAGATAAGATGATCTCTAATGCCATGGGGGGTAAGAGTATTTTGTTTCCGCAACAGAGGGCCAAATGCCCTCCTCCCAAGAGATGCACAGTCCAGTTTTGGTCCT
Organism: Phyllobates terribilis; assembly: GCF_046119375.1. NCBI lineage: Eukaryota > Metazoa > Chordata > Amphibia > Anura > Dendrobatidae > Phyllobates > Phyllobates terribilis. The sequence goes on along the minus strand of NW_027362822.1, from coordinate 2,532,741 downwards.
TTCGGAAATTTTCAGTGTGGAAAAGCAACCAAAAGGACAACACTCCGGCCCACCAGGAAAAGAAGAGACCTTCCTTTAGGCTAGCCCCCTCCTGGCATCAACGAACCCACCAGCGCTGGTCTGCCAGGCCCGGATCTAGAAGATTCCCACCTGGGATGTTTCTCAGGGTGGGCGGCCGTCTCCTTTGGTTCCAGGATGAGTGGCTCTCGGTAGTCAACAACTCTTGGGTCTGAGATGTTGTCGCCTACAGCCACAAAATAGATTTTTCCACGCTGCCTTGTTTTCGAGACCACTTTCCCCAAAGACCCCCTTCCCTTATTCCTGGGTTTTTCAAGGCTATTGATTTGTTATCCAAAGCAGCATCATGATCTCAGTTCCAGGACGCTGAGACATCAGACACCGGAGGCAGGATGAGGGGTCGGGGCAAAGCCAAAGACCTTACCCACAATCCTCCCATAAATGCACTTTTATTAAATTAGAATTATTTCTATACATAATGGTAAAATGTTATTTCTATAATATTTCTACAATTAAACGTTTGAGATTTCTGTGGTAATGGTTATTTTGTTTCTTTTAAACCTGTTCTGAATGTAAATAAAACATTTCTCTGATTAAGTTTCCACATTGTATTTTAGCCTTTCATTTTACTCATAGGGCAGGAAAAGCCCATGATGCACCTGTGTAAACCATATAAAAGGTACTATAATAACATGGCTTAGACAGGTAACCCACTTTTCAAACAATGAAGTTCACTTGTACAAGCTTCATAGATGAAAACCTGCTTTAGGCTGTGTGCCCACAATGCAGAAATGCTCAGGATTTTTTCCTGAGCGTTTCTGCATCGCCCTGGCAGAAAAAAATGCATGCGGATCATGCATGCGGATCGTGCATGCGGATCGTGCATGCGGATCGTCCATGCGGATCGTCCATGCGGATCGTCCATGCTGTAAGGCAGCGCTAGTCATCATCCTGGGGAATACTCGCTGCAGCGCGTTAATTAATGCACACCAGCAATGTCTTTCCGGTTTTCACACTTCAGCAGTTTATTATACTTCATAAACCGCAGTTCACACATATAATGTCTACGAGCCCAAGTGGCAGACAGGCCCACTTGGCTCCAGATACAGCCTTCAGCAAGGTAATACTATAGCAATGTCCATATAACAAAGTGTATTACCTTTGTCAGGTTTTAGCTGCTTCAGTCCATTTGGTTCCGCCACCACTGTGGCTCTAGAGCTTACCACACGTGGTCTCCAGCCCTTATCCCGTCCAAGGCCACTGGCATCTCTCACACACACAGATCCAGGCTCTGCCCTCCAGGACGCTTATCCTCCAAAGCCTCTGGCTCTCCAAGGCTTACTGGCATCACTTACACACACAAGGATCCAGGCTTCTCCCTCCAGGAGTCCACCAAGCTTCATCAGGCCTCACCAGGCACCACACACACGGGTAACAGGTAACAGGCCTCACGCCTATCACACCCCTTGCACCCCTGCACACTTCTGTCTCAAATTACCAGGGTTTTTATATCCTATAGAAACAGCCACAGGACCTGTGCTTATCTCACAGTCACGTGTCCAGACCTTCTGTTGTGCAAAAGGACCTGTGTGATGTCACAGTCATGTGACCAGTCAGCTGAGGGAGGTACGTGGTCCGTCAAAACACACACTGAACCATTAAAGGGATGCCTGCTGCATCACAATGCGGACTGTACATGCGGATTGTGCATGCGTTTTGCTGCCAGGGACAAGCGGAAGTGAAGCGTTATTCACTTGCATTTCCGCATGCGGGTTGTCAAGCGCTTTCCAAGCGATTTTAGCATCACTTGGAAAGTGTTTGACAACTTGGTCACACTAAATAAATCCATGCAACCGGCATGGATTTATATAGTGTGACCGAAAGAATGGTAAAAAATAAATATATACTTACCCTCTGATGACCCCCGGTGTCCTGCTTTCCCTCCGTTCTCCCTTGCCAGCAACGATACACTGAAGGACCTGCCGACGTCAGCGTCGCGTGACCTGTCACATGACTATAACGTCAGCGCAGGTCCTTCAGTAAATCGCAAACTGCCGGCATGAGAGGAGGAGTGCAGCGGGTGGCCGCCAGAAGGTAAGTATATATTTATTTTTTATTTTATTCTTCTCCTCTCTAGACCTGGGTACCATCCGCACACTAGAACGCATGGAATGCGCATCTACATATAGAGTGATGCGTAATCCATGTGATCTAATGCAAGTCAATGGCGGCGAAAATGCAGCACTTCCGCAAAATAATTGGTAGTGCTGCGTTTTTTTCCGCAATGATAATCCGCAGCGGAAATTTCCGCATGTGCACAGTCGGACGGTACTAGATAGTGCCTGCCGTGCTTCAGACCACACGGGAGGACGGTACTAGATAGTGCCTGCCGTGCTTCAGACCACACGGGAGGACGGTACTAGATAGTGCCTGCCGTGCTTCAGACCACACGGGAGGACAGTACTAGATAGTGCCTGCCGTGCTTCAGACCACACGAGAGGATGGTACTGGATTGTGCCTGCCGCTCTTCAGACCACACGGGAGGACGGTACTGGATTGTGCCTGCCGTGCTTCAGACCACACGGGAGGACGGTACTAGATAGTGCCTGCCGTGCTTCAGACCACACGGGAGGACGGTACTAGATAGTGCCTGCCGTGCTTCAGACCACACGGGAGGACGGTACTAGATAGTGCCTGCCGTGCTTCAGACCACACGGGAGGACGGTACTAGATAGTGCCTGCCGTGCTTCAGACCACACGGGAGGACGGTACTAGATAGTGCCTGCCGCTCTTCAGACCACACGGGAGGACGGTACTAGATAGTGCCTGCCGCTCTTCAGACCACACGGGAGGACGGTACTAGATAGTGCCTGCCGCTCTTCAGACCGCACGGGAGGACGGTACTAGATAGTGCCTGCCGCTCTTCTGACCACATGCTGCAGATAAAAAAATAAATCAAGATATGACTGAAAGAGCACCACAGCAACAAAATATAGTACATTGATAAACAGTGTTATAATTATATCTATAATATAATCAGCAAAGCGTCCCTCTGTCTGAAGCCTCGATAGACTGCGCATGTGCGACGCGTAGTCTGGCTCTAGACAGAAGAACGCATGGAGCCGTTACAGGTAAGAGGAGTGTATGGCGCTGGAGATCGCGGTATGCCTAGACACTGAACGCATACCGCGTTCTCCGGCGCCATACTTATATACTTACCTGACCGGGAGGAGCGTTGCCGCGGCGCCTCTCTCTTCGCCAGAGACCGGGACAGAAGTGAGGCGTCGTTTCGGCGCATGCGCATAGCGCTATCCGGCGCCATTTTACTGAAGACACATTTGCAGTGTCTCTTCAGCAAAGTGGCGCCGGACAGCACGCGCGTACTCTGGCACCGCACTCCTCCCCCGGCAGAACAGGACAGAGCAGCGCTGGAGCACAGGGAAGAAAGGTGAGTATAAGTGTTTATTTTTTTGTATGTGTGTGCAGCGTGAAAGGGATGAGGGGGCCACACATACCAGGATTGGGGGGTGAGGGACGCCATGCATACCAGGATTGGGGGATGAGGGACGCCATGCATACCAGGATTGGGGTGTGAGGGACGCCATGCATACCAGGATTGGGGGATGAGGGACGCCATGCATACCAGGATTGGGGGATGAGGGGTACCATGCATACCAGGATTGGGGGATGAGGGGTACCATGCATACCAGGATTGGGGGATGAGGGGCGTCATACATACCAGGATTGGGGGATGAGGGGCTCCATACACACCAGAATAGGGATGAGGGGGCCACACATACCAGCATTGGGGGATGAGGGGCCCCATACATACCAGGATTGGGGGATGAGGGGCGTCATACATACCAGGATTGGGGGATGAGGGGCTCCATATATACCAGAATAGGGATGAGGGGGCCACACATACCAGCATTGGGGGATGAGGGGGGCCACGCATACCAGCAATGGGGATGAGTGGTGCCATGCATCCCAGTATAGGATGATGGGGGCAGCACAAATACCAGAAGGGGGGCAGCACATACCAGCATGGGAGTCCATATACCAATAAAGATGCTCGCCACCCGGGTGTAGAACGGATTCAGTAGTGTGAGACAAAAGAATCCATCTTGTTTCTCTGTGGTATCCATTTTGTTTTCACTCTTATGTAATGGTCATCAGGTAACACTGATGGGCAGTGAGGTTTCACATTACTATTCACTCCCTTAAGGTTACTATTGGTTCATAGGTCAGAGGGAACTATTCCTTTGTCTCTGACCCTATTTAAAGTGCCACATGTGCTAATAAAGCAGAAGTCTTTTCTAGTCACCATACAAGGCTGTGCTGTATTGATTTCCCGAGCGCTCGTAAAACAAATCTTATTAATTTGGAGTTCGGAAGGCATAGAAGAGAGCGTATTTCGCTCACAGTAGCTAGTTTATTTATACGGGGCTGTTCACCGTATCCGGGACAGTTGGAACTAGAGCTGAGAGGATCAATTCTTGGGACGCTGGACAGGAGGCCACGAATCTCTTACCTATAGTGTTGCACGAGCATGCTCGGTTTACCCTTTCACCGAGCACGCTCGGGTGCTGCCCGAGTATTTTCGGTGTGCTCGGTATCTATGCTCGGGCCGCTGGGGCTGTTAGACAGCTGTGACACATGCAGGGATTGCTTAACAAACATACAATCCCTGCATGTGTCACAGCTGTCTAACAGCCGCGACACATGCAGCCGCGGCGGCTCGAGCATAGATGCCGAAAATACTCAGGCAGCACCTGAGCGTGCTCTGTGAGAGGGTTAAGAGAACACGCTCATGCGTCACTACTAACCTTGCCTCATCCGGCGTGACTTTTGATGAGGCTGGCATGGTGTCATCTGTGCGTCGTGCTTCTTTCACTTGGGATCTATGGATTTATTTTCTGTCCATTCAACTTTCTCATCTTTATGTAGCTTCACTATTTGACATTGGCTTTTTTGTGTTCACATGTTGAATAAATACTGTATTTTTTTTTTTGTTTTCTGCAGATGTCCACACCAAACTACACAATAACAATCTTCTGATTATTGCGTATTTGCTGCATTTTTTTATGCCTTTTCCCCCTTATTTGATGTTTTTTGGTGCAGATGTGAAGCCGCATTGTTCATTTTTTGTTATAATACAGAATGGCTTTGATTCTGCTCTTAAGGTAACTGCAGTCTTTTTACCTGCGTTTTCTCTCTTTTTCCACATAGAAGTCTCCAGACGTAAAATAAACCATAACCGTACAGATCAGCAGCGTCTTTAGACCACAGAGCCGTTTTCATGAAATCACATCCACTTTTCTTGGCCATTTAAATGCTGCAAAATGACTGTTCCAAAAAAGCAGCTGAAAAAACACAGCACTTATGCTACATCTGAACACGGCCTAAATGTGCAAGTGCAGTGGATGTGATTTAATGAAATCTACGCCTGCAGTGAGTCTAAAGACGCTGCTGAACTGTGCGGATTTCATGCATTTTTTTTATTTTTTATATATAAGCCTCTGTGGAGCCTGTAAAAAAAAAAACATTTTTAAGCTCAAAAATCTAAGTTTTTCTGTAGTATTAAAAATGTAGATTCACAGCTTCACCAAAACACATTTTAAGGGGGAAAACTCAAAAGAAACTCAGCAAACACACAATAATAAGATTGTTATTTTGTTGTATGGTGCGGACACCTGCATAAAAAAATGCAGTCTTCATGTTGTGTGAACATGGCTTTAGTGTTACATTTTATTCAACTTTTTATTTAATTTTTATGGCTTTAATAAAGACTAGCACACCTTTTCATTTTGTGGGATTGAAATTCAGCTGTTATACAGAGCTGAGTGCAGAACACAAAAATATATTTTTATAATTGGCCAGTGTGATAGCGCAAGCAATAGTAGCCCACCTTATCAGTTTTTGGGGGTGAAATTGATTTGTATGCACAGTAAAAAAAATATAATTTTTTATCTGTTGCTAGCCAGAGTCCACCTAGTACTTTTGTGGTGGTAAAATTCAGCTGTATGCAGAGACACCTCGTACACGTGCGGCTCTGCTCCACACACCTCGTACACGCGCGGCTCCGCTCTGCACACCTCGTACACGCACAGCTCCGCTCTGCACACCTCGTACACGCACTGCTCCGCTCCATACACTTTGTACACGCGCAGCTCCGCTCCGTACAGCTCGTACACGCAGGCTCCATTCCGTACAGCTCGTACACGCGCGGCTCTGTTCCGTACAGCTCGTACACGCGCGGCTCCGCTCCGTACAGCTCGTACACGCAGGCTCCATTCCGTACAACTCGTACACGCGCGGCTCTGTTCCGTACAGCTCGTACACGCGCGGCTCCGCTCCGTACACCTTGTACACGCATGGATCCACTCCGCTCTGCACACCTCATACACGCGTGTCTCTGCTCCATACACCTCGTACACGCGCGGCTACGCTCCGTACATGAGCGGCTCCACTCCGCACACTCGTACACGTGCGGCTCTGCTCCGCACACCTCATACACGTACGGTTCCGCTCCATACACTTTGTACACGCGCAGCTCCGCTCTGCATACCTCGTACATGCACGGCTCTGCTCCGTACAGCTTGTACACGCGCGGCTCCACTCCATACAGCTCGTACACGCGCGGCTCCGCTCTGTACTGCTCGTACACGCGCGGCTCCGCTCCGTACACTTTGTACACACGCGGATCCGCTCCGCTCCGCACACCTCGTACATGCGCAGCTCCGCTCCGTACACCTCGTACACGCGTGTTTCCGCTCCATAAGCCTCGTAACGCACAGCTACGCTCTGCACACCTGTTATACGCGCGGCTCTGCTCCGCACACCTCGTACACGTGCGGATCCGCTCCGTACACCTTGTACACAAGTGGATCCGCTCCGCTCCGTACACCTCGTACACGCGTGGCTCCGCTCCGCACACATCGTACACACGCGGCTCTGCTCCGTACACCTCGTCCACGTGTGGCTCCACTCCGCACACCTCATACACGCGCTGCTCCGCTCCGTACACCTTGTACACGCATGGATCCGCTCCGCACACCTCGTACACGCATGGCTCCGTTCCATACATCTCATACACGCGCGGCTTCGCTTCTTATACGTCGTACATGCGCAGCTCCGCTCCTCACACCTCGTACACACGCGGCTCTGCACACTCACGCAGCTCTGCTCCATACACTTCATACGCGCGTGGCTCCGCACACCTTGTACACGTGCGGTTCCCCTCCTTACACCTCGTACACGTGCAACTCCGCTCTACACACTCGTACACGCGCTGCTCTGCTCTGTACACCTCGTACACATGCGACTCTCCTCCACACACCTTGCACACGCGTGGCTCCGCTCCGTACATCTCGTACACGCGCGGCTCCGCTCCAGCTCCGCACACTCGTACACGCGCTGCTCTGCTCTGTACACTTCGTACACCCGCGGCTCCGCTCTGCACATCTCGTACACGCGTGGCTCTGCTCTGCACACATCGTACACGCGCGGCTCTGCTCCGCACACATCGTACACGCGCGACTCAGCTCCATACAACTCGTACATGTGCGGCTCCACTCTGTACACCTAGTACACATGCAGCTCCGCTCCGTACACCTCGTACACGTGCGACTCCGCTCCGCACACTCGTACAGGCACTGCTCTGCTCTGTACACCCCGTACACGTGTGGCTCCGCACACCTCGTACACGCGCAGCTTCGCTCCGCAGACTCGTAATTGCGCGGCTCTGCTCCATACACCTCGTACACGCGCGACTCCGCTCCGCACACATCATTCAAGCGCGACTCCGCTCCGTACAACTCGTGCAAACTACTCTGTACACTTCACACACTCGTACACGCGCGACTCCGCTCCATACACCTCGTACACGCGCGACTCCGCTCCGTACAGCTCGTACACGCGCGGCTCCTCTCCGTACAGCTCGTCCATGCGCGGCTCCGCTCCGTACACCTTGTACACGCGCTGCTCTGCTCTGTACACCTCGTACACGCGCGGCTCTGCTCCGAACACCTCGTACACGCTCGGCTCTGCTCCGTACACCTCGTACACATGTGGCTCCGCTCTGTACAACTCATACACGCGTGGCTTCGCTCCGTACATCTTGTACACGCTTGGCTCCGCTCCAGCTCCGCACACATCGTACAAGCGCTGCTCTGCTCCGCACACATTGTACACGCGCGACGCCGCTCCGTACACCTTGTACACATGATGATCCGCTCCGCACACTCGTACATTCGCGGCTCTGCTCCGTACACCTCGTACACATGTGGCACCACTCCGTACACCTCGTACACGCGTGGCTTCGCTCCGTACACCTTGTACACATGCGAATCCACTTCGTACTCCTTGTACACAAGCGGATCCGCTCCGCACACTCGTACACCTGCGGCTCTGCTCCATACACCTCGTACACATGTGGCTTCACTCTGTACATTTCGTACACGCCGTGCTCCGCTCCAGCTCTGCACACTTGTACACGCTCTGCTCTGTACACCTCGAACACGGGCGGCTCCGCACACCTCGTACTTGTGCGGTCTCGCTCCATACACCTTGTACACGTGCGGCCCCTCTCCAGCTCGGCACACTCGTACACGTGCTGCTCTGCTCTGTACACCTCGAACATGCGCGGCTCCGCTCTGCACATCTCGTACACGGGCGGCTCTGCTCCGCACACATCGTACACGTGCGACGCCGCTCCGTACGCCTTGTACACACGCGGCTCAGCTCCGTACAATTCGTACATGTGCGGCTCCGCTCCGTACACCTCGTAAACGTGCGGCTCCGCTCGGTACACCTCGTACACGGGCGGCTCCGCTCCACACACTCGTACACGTGCGGCTCTGCTTCGTACACCTCGTACACGTGCAGCTCTGCTTTGTACACGCGTGACTCTGCTCCGTACACCTCGTACACTCGCGACTCCGCTCCGCAAACTCGTACACGTGCGGCTCTGCTCTTACATCTCGTACACACGCGGCTCCGCTCCGTACACCTCGTACTTCCGCAGTTTCGCTCCGTACACCTCGTACTTGCGCGGCCTCGCTCCGTACACATTGTACACGTGCGGCTCCACTCCGCTCCGCACACCTCAGACACGTGCGGCTCCGCTCCGAACACCTCGTACATTCGCGGCTCTGCTCTGCACACCTCGTACACGCGCGTCTCCACTCCTTACACGTCGTACATGCGCTGCTCTGCTCTGGACACCTCGTACACGTGCGGCTCCGCTCCGCACACCTCGTACACGTGTGGCTCTGCTCCGCACACCTCGTACACGCTCGACTCCGCTCCGCACACCTCATACATGCGCGGATCTGCTCTGTACACCTCGTACACCCGCGGCTCCGCTCCGCACACCTAGCACACGCGCGGCTCCGCTCCGTACACCTCGTACACGCGGGGCTCTGCTCCGCACACCTCGTACACGCGTGGCTCCGCTCCGCACACCCCGTCCACGCGCGGCTCCGCTTCATACACCTCGTACATTGTTGAGTTGATCAAAAATGTTGTGTCGTTTGGTGTTTTCACGTCAGTTTTGCCCAGCTTCACCAAAATGGGCAGAGTTGGGGCAGGATGGAAGTGTGGCACCACAGCTTGTCGAATTCATAGCGAACTGTGGCTTCCCTTACACCAGAAATCTTACTCCAGTCCGTGACTGGAGTAAGATTTGTGGCAAGGTGCACACACCACTTGTCAGAAGCGCATAATTCATGCGCCACTTAATGAATGTGGACCGTCTGACTCCAGCACGCTCCCTCATCAAGAGCAGCTTGAATATGGCCAGTCTTAATGAATCCGTGTCCTAAGTGCTTTATTAGTTAAAGAATAACCGTTGTTTTAATTTTTGTTTTGTAAATTAATATTACACATGAAAATAAGTAATTTTATCATCTTATCAGAGAAGTCTTCTTTTTCCTGCTGGATTGATCTTTCAGTCTCAATTTGCGGTAACATCTGTAAAATCTGTATTCAGTGAAGACAAACTTTCCTATTAGTGAGATAGATGACAGTTAGTGCTATTAATACTCTTTACAGAAGGAAGGGGGAGGAGCTAGCAGAAGGGGGAGGAGCTAGCGGAAGGCACAGACCTTCTGCTGCAAGTTCTCCTGAAACCACAGTTACTTCTCCATGGAAGATTGCAGCTGGTGTTTATACATAGAATCCTAGAACATTAGAATTGGAGGAACCTCCAGGGTCCTAGTGTCCAACCCCTGCTCCATGCAGGATTCACTAAAGCATCTCAGACAGATATCTGTCCAGCCTCTGTTTGAAGACTTCCATTGAAGGAGAATTCACCACCTCTCGTGGCAGCCTGTTCCATTGAAAAACGCACCAAATCTGCAGCGTGTGCACACAGCCTTGTTGTTCTTTTGGTCACAGGCAGGTCTTTGCACAGTCCTGAATGATAAGTACAGCACATACACGCTAAGGCTATGTGCACACGTAGCAGATTTACATGCATTTTTTCTGCCAAAGAGAAGTGTTTTTTCAGCATTTTTTCAGCGTTTTTTCAAGCACTTTTCCAAGTGATTTTGAGCATCACTTGGAAAGTGCTTGACAAGTTGGTCACACAATATAAATCCATGCAACCGGTATGGATTTATATTGTGTGACCAACTTAGATGCTTTAAATGCTGCATCTATAGTAAAAAAAAAAAGAATTAAAAAGTTAAAAATAAAAAAACCCTGTATACTCACCTCTCCAGTCTCCTCCCGGCGGCGTTCTCTCTCTTCAGCGTCCCGCGGTGTACTGGCAGGACCTGCGGTGACGTCATTTAGTCAGCTGATGGTCACGCGACCATCACCTGACCTCTGACGTCAGCGGTCAGGTGACCATCAGCTGACTAGATGACGTCACCGCAGGTCCTGCCAGTACACCGCTGGACGCCGAGGAGAGAGGACGCCGCCGGGAGCAGACCGGAGAGCGGAGTATACAGGGTTTTTTTTATTTTTAACTTATTTATTTCTTTTTTTCACCGCTTGGTAGCCGGGATGAAGAGGAGTTGTAGTCTCTTCTTCATCCTGGGTACCACACGCACCCCGATTACGCTGCAAATTCTCGGCCATTGAATTTAATTGAAACGCAGCAAATCCACATATACCTGCGGGTTTGCTGCTTTTCAATGGCCGCGTAATCGCGGTAGAAATGGTCATGCTGCGTTTTGCAGCGCAATGTGAATTTGGCGCGCTAATTAGCGCATCATGTGCACAGCACATCCCAATTCACATTGCTTGGCATGGCAGACGGTTTTACATGGGCACATAGCCTAAGAGCGGGGAGCGGCTCTAGTGTCACCGGCTGGGATGGCACAATCACTGTCAGCAGGATACAGGGGACATTATCAGAAAGGAGGAGATGACGTCTCTGCCCTCTCGCCTATCAGAGAATAGATTACTGTATACGGGGGGCCTTATCCTCCTCTATTACACAGCACTCAGCTCCTAAAGGGAATGATTTGACCATAATGCAATATATTTGAGTGGGACCAGTGCTCCAGTTTTACCTTCATAATGTTGAATGGAGATTGATCAGTTGCAGTGTGTCTGAACAGGGTCCGAGCCCACATCTCCTGAGCTCAGGCTTTACACTGAGCACCACTGTCACGGAGGTCCGATTAGAAGGGCATGGAGCACGATGTGGATGGTTGCCCCCGTATCCGCCATTACCTGGACTGCTAGCTTTACCTGGACACTCTGGATCAGCTCCTCCGTCTTGTCGAGACCTCTAAGGGCCTGTTCACACAAGCAGATAAAATATCATTCAGAGTTTCATCCAGAAAAGTGGGAGAATTCTTTTCTCACTTGTCGTCCATGTGCGGTCCAGATCTAATCTGGCTTTTTAACCATTTACAGTTTCCAGGGCTACAGGATTGCAATGTATCTGTAAAAAGCAGATTTTTTTCTGTACCCATAGACTTGAATGGGTGAATCTTGTCTGACGGATGAAACGAGGACATGCTGCCATTTTCTTTCTTTATTTTTTGCTCACACACAGATTCGATCAGTGACAAAAAAGAAAAATGACTCCTCTGCACTTTCCCATTGAATCCCATTGGTCTGAGTGCCGTCCATTTGTTCCACAGACAACTTTCCTACTGAAAATACATTCGTGTGAACGAGTCCTAAGAAAGACCTTGTAATTGGTTATTAGATGTTGACTGAAGTTTGGCTCTGAAAATGCCGGGCTCTTAAAGACGTTCTCTAATGCTTTAATGCAGATGATTTATGCATAAAATAGGTGGTCTATATCAGATCGTTGTAGGTCCGACTCTTGGCTCCCCACCAATAAGCTGTTTATAGCTCTGGCAACGGCCGGATGTAACCTGTGAACAGAGCGCACCCCAGTGGCCACTGCCTGGTGCTGCAGATCACCTCCGGTACTCCTCAATAGCTGGTCTGCACCCGGCAGCGGCCGCAGTGTACGGAGCGGTTTTGTTCCACTTTGAACATTGCCTGCATCTTGCCAGAGGTGATGACAGCTGATCATCGGGGGGCCGATGGTTGGACCCCACCTATCTTATATTAATGACCTATCCAGTGGAGTATAAAAGTGTTTGATAACTCCTTTTAAAATCTTGTTTCCATCCCATTGTCTTATACAGCGTGTATCTGTGTTCTTTCTGTAACCAGATGGGCCTGACCTCTGATGGTTCTTCTAGGCTTCTATTACAGCTCTTACAGCCCCAGCATGCATCATTTGTGCTGGAGAGGAATATGAAGACGCAGGAGCAAATAGAAGAACAATTAGGAAAGCTTGGATTATTAGAAGAGCAAAAAATGCTCATAGTGGAGGTGAGACTATTATTATTTTTTATTTTTATTTTTTAACTTTTTTTTATATTTTTTTATTTTTAGGACATTTGTTTCCTCTCTTCAGAAAATAACAGTAGATAAGATTGATTAAAGCTTCTGGAAAGGTGTTCAATAACGTCTGATCAGGTGGCTGGTTTGTAATGGTTGTCCCATCTTACCAATCCCTCTCTTCTACCATGAATGGGACATTGTGGGATGAATATATATATATGTATATGTGTATGTGTGAAAAGTTGTTTGCCCCTTCCTGATTTCTCATTCTTTTGCATGTTTGTCATACTTAAATATTTCAGATGTCAAAACAAATTTTAATATTAGACAAAGATAACACAAGTAACCACAAAATGCAGTTTTTAAATGAAGATCCTAATTATTAAGGGAAAAAGAAATCCAAACCTACAGGGCCCTGTGTGAAAAAGTGATTGCCCTCTAAACCTAATAACTGGTTGAAGCACCCTCAGCAACAACAACTACAATCAAGTGTTTGGGATAATTGGCAATGAGTCTTTTACAACACTCTGGAGGAATTTTTGCCCACTCATCTTTGCAAAATTGTTGTAATTTAGCCACATTGGAGGGTTTCCGAGCATGAACTTCTTTCTTAAGGTCAGGACTTTGACTAAGCCACTGCAAAGTCTTAATTTTGTTTTCCTTAAGCCATTCAGAGGTGGACTTAATGGTGTGTTTTGGATCATTGTCCTGCTGCATAACCCAAGTGCACTTCAGCTTGAGGTCATGAACAGATGGCCGGACATTCTCTTTCAGGATTTTTTGGTTAACCAGCAGAATTCTTGGTTCCTTTTACCACAGCAAGTCTTCCAGGTCCTGAAGCAGCATAACAGTCCCAGACCATCACGCTACCGCCACCATATTTTACTGTTGGTATGATGTTCCTTTTTTAAAATGCAGTGTTACTTCTACGCCAGATGTAATGGGACATACACCTTCCAAAAAGTTCAACTTTTGTCTTGTCAGTCCACAGAGTATTCTCCCAAAAGTCTTGGCGATCATCAAGATGTTTTCTGACAAAACTGAGATGAGCCTTTGTTCTTATTGCTCAGCAATGGTTTTCGTCTTGGAACTCTGCTATGCGTGTCATTTTTGCCCAGTCTCTTTCTTTTGGTGTAGTCATGAACACTGTCCTTAACTGAGGCAAGTGAGACCTGCAGTTCTCTGGATGTTGTTGTGGGGTCTTTTGTGACCTCTTGGATGAGTCGTTGCTGCGCTCTTGGGGTAATTTTGATCAGCCGGCCACGCCTAGGAAAGTTCACCATTGTTCCATATTTTTGCCTATTGTGGATAATGACTTCCACTGTGATTCGCTGGAGTCCCAAATCTTTAGAAATGGGTTTAGAACTTTTTCCAGACTGATAGATCTCAATTACTTTGTTTCTCATTTGGTCCTGAATTTCTTTGGATCGCAGCATGATGTCTAGCTTTAGAGGATCTTTTGTTCTACTTCACTTTGTCAGGCATGTCCTATTTAAGTGATTTCTTGATTGAGAACACGTGTGGCAGTAAACAGGGCTGTGTGGGGCTACGGAAATTGAACTCAGCTTCCCAAAGATGTGACAAATCACAGTTAATTTATGTTTTAAGGAGGGAGGGGCATCACTTTTTCACACAGGGCCCTTTAGGTTTGGATTTCCTTTTCCCTTAATTATAAAAACCTTCCTTTTAAAAACTGCATTTTGTGTATACTTGTGCTATCTTTGTCTAATAGGAGTCTGCTGCTGACATTGGTATTGGGGTAATGTCCCCCAATTCTGTTACTATCCTCCATCCTGGTATGTATGGTCCCTCCTTCCTGGTATATGTGGCCCCCATCACATCTTGGTATACGTGACCCTCATCCCCATCCTGGAATGCATGGCACCCCTTGAGCCCCCAGTATTCATGGCACCCCTTTGATTAACCATCCCGGTATGTATGGCACCCCCTGATCCCCATCCTAGTTTTCATGGCACCCCTTGATCCCCCATCCTGGTATGCATGGCATCCCTTGATCACCCATCCTGGTATGCATGACACCCCTTGATCTCCCATTCTGGTATGTATGGCACCCCGTGATCACACATCCTGGATATATACAGTAACAGACCAAAAGTTTGGACACACCTTCTCATTTAAAGATTTTTCTGTATTTTCAATGACAATGAAAATTGTACATACACACTGAAGGCATCAAAACTATGAATTAACACATGTGGAATTATATACTTAACAAAAAAGTGTGAAACAACTGAAAATATGTCTTATATTCTAGGTTCTTCAAAGTAGCCACCTTTTGCTTTGATGATTGCTTTGCACACACTTGACATTCTCTTGATGAGCTTCAAGAGGTAGTCACCGGAAATGGTTTTCACTTCACAGGTGTGCCCTGTCAGGTTTAAAAAGTCTGGTGGATACACAGCTGATAGTCCTACTGAATAGAATTTGTACTATGGCAAGAAAAAAAGCAGAAAAACATGTCCCCAGCATGAGACACCCATTCAGGGCCGGCGTAATGGCAAGCAGACTAGGCATCTGCCTGGGGCCTCCAGCCCGTGGCGTGCCTCTATAGGGTCCGTGAGTTCGTCCCCCCGCATCGCGCATTGAACTGTATCGGTAGCGGGGGAATGACTGTGCCTGCAGAGTGGAGCTGCTGAGACGCTCTGCAGAGCATGGAGCAGCTGGAGAACGAGGAGAGGTGAGTATTGTATGTATTTGTTTTTTATACGTGGTGACCATAATACTGCAGAACTGGGGGGCTGCATTATACTGTATGGAGTGGCTGAATTATACTCTATGGTTGGGGCCGAATTATACTTTACGAGGACTATGGGTTGCATTATATTATATGTACTATATGTTTGGCTGCATTATACTATAGGGAGGCTGCATTATACTCTATTAAGGACTGAGGAGAATGCATTATACTATATGAAGGACTATGGAGAGTGCATTATACTATAGGGAGGGCTATGGGGAGTGCATTATACTATAGGGAGGGCTATAGGGAGTGCATTATACTATATGGAGGGCTATAGGGAGTGCGTTATACTATATGGAGGACTATGAGGTGCATTCCATTATATGGAGGACTATGGGGAGTATATTATACTATATGGAGGGCTATGGGGAGTGTATTATACTATATGGAGGACTATGAGGTGCATTATACTATATGGAGGGCTATGGGGAGTGTATTATACTATATGGAGGACTATGAGGTGCATTATACTATATGGAGGGCTATGGGGAGTGTATTATACTATATGGAGGGCTATGGGGAGTGCATTATACTATATGGAGGGCTATGGGGAGTGTACTATACTATATGGAGGACTATGAGGTGCATTATACTATATGGAGGGCTATGGGGAATGTATTTACTATATTGAGGAAAATGGGCCACATTATACAATATGGAGGGCTGTGGGGCACATTATACAATATGAAAGACTATGGGGAGTGCATTATGCTATATGAAGGACTATGGGGAGTATATTATACTATATGGAGGGCTATGAGGTGCATTATACTATATGGAGGGCTATGAGGTGCATTATACTATATGGAGGACTATGAGGTGCATTATACTATATGGAGAACTATGAGGTGCATTAAACTATATAGAGAGCTATGGGGAGTGTATTATACTATTTGGAGGAATATGGGCCACATTATACAATATGGAGGGCTATGGGGAGTGCATTATACAATATGGAGGACTATGGGGAGTGCATTATACAATATGGAGGGCTGTGGGGCACATTATACAATATGGAGGACTATGGGGAGTATATTATACTATATAGAGGGTTATGGGGAGTGCATTATACAATATGGAGGACTATGGGGAGTGTATTATACTATATAGAGGGTTATGGGGAGTGCATTATACTATATGGAGGGCTATCGGGAGTGTATTATACTATATGGAGGACTATGGGGAGTGCATTATACAATATTGAGGGCTATGGGGAGTGCATTATACAATATGGAGGGCTGTGGGGCACATTATACAATATGGAGGACTATGGGGAGTATATTATACTATATAGAGGGTTATGGGGAGTGCATTATACTATATGGAGGGCTATCGGGAGTGTATTATACTATATGGAGGACTGTGGGCCTCATTATACAATATGGGGGGCTGTGGGGCACATTATAAAATATGGAGGACTATGGCATGTATTATACTAAACAAGCAAAATGCTGCCTATTCATCGAGTAATTGGATTGTTTATGCCAGAACAAAAATCTTTGTTCTCAGCAGCACATCGGCCGGTGTAACCTGCAGATGTGCTGCTGATAACATGATGCTGTATGGGGACAGATTGATCTATTAGTGATTGTTCTGTATCCATCATTCTTCCTCAGCTGGTGTAAAGAGGTCGGGAAACAAGCGTCGAACGGCTTCAGTATTGTGGATTGCGCTCGTTTAGCGGCCTGATCTCAGCGCATGTACATACAAGCTAAATGTTTGTGTGGTGCTGTATGTCAGCATTTGGGACCCCACTTTAAACTTTTCCCCAGGGCCCCACTTTATCTAAAATCGGCCCTGCACCCATTTAAATGGTTCCCGTCCGCTGCACAGACTGGGAGAGAGAGGGGAGACTATTTGTGGCTTATGTAGTGGCGCTCAGTTTTGTGGACATCGGAGGGAAAGTTTTCTTTTAGTTTATGAAATTCAATTCATGTGCTAAATTTACAAAAATATTAGGAACAATTCAACTTTATTTTAATCCTTAGGTTATGGCTGAGGATCTTTTGGCAGAAAGAACAGAGGAAGGACAAATGGACACAAAAACCACTCAGACATTGGCCTCTTACATAATGCCGTCTGACGCCGAGTTCAGAGTCAAATGGTTTCAGAAAGCGACCACTTTCCTAATGAGCAGCGAGTAAAGATGATCAGCTCTCCGCCATCACTGACTGTCTGCCAACTGGAGCTTGTCCATCTCTAATCATTCCTGCTCAATGGGGGCCACAATATTTTGACTTCACAGTAATCACTGACATCTTTTCGGAGTATATTGTACACATAGTGATCTTTATACGGCTGGAGCACTTACAGTAGCCAATCAGATGGCATGCAGGTAGCGTTGTGCGAGATCCAGTATGCCGTCCTGCTTCTATCATTAGAGGGTCCTGCTAGAGAACAGCGGCCACACTATTATACTGTGTCCAGAGTTACAGGAGTCGGTCAGATGGGGACTGCTACGTTGCAAAAAATGCTTAATGAGTTATTTTTTTTCAAACTGGATTGATATGCAAAATATTTTTAATAAAATCATTTTCTTATACTTGCAGGGTTTCTGTTTATTCAGTAATGTTGTAGCTGTTTTCTCTCACGCTGTGGATGATTGTAAATGAATACAGTTTCCTACATAATCATTGCAGCGGATCAGTTAAAAACGGGTGCCGTATGTGTTGTACCCAGGGCCGGCATCACCACCCGGGCAAGTGCCTGGGCCCTGAGCAAGCAGGGGGCCCACTCACCCTCTGGGACACCAGTGTGCTATGGGGCCCATGAGTCAGCGGGGCCTGATGCCAGCGAATGGGCACCTGCACTGGGCCTTCCCCAGTGCTTTAAACTGTTTGCAATACTTACCTCTCCCTGTTCCTCTGCTGCTCCTCTGTCTTCTGCTTCTTCTTACTCTGTGACATCTCAGGGCAGAGGGCGCGATGACGTCACTACAGAGCGCCCTCTGCTGAGCAGTCCCAGTGCAGAGAGTCAGAAGACGCTGATGAGACAGGCCTGCTTCCAGCATGGAACGGTGAGTATTTGATTTTTTTTTTTTATGTTATGAGTATTATATGGGGCTTATTATCTATTGAACAATATATGGGGCTCATTATGTATGGATTATTATATGGGGCTCATTATCTATTGAACAATATATGGGGCCCATTATGTATGGAGTATTATATAGGGCCCATTATCTATGGAGCATTATATGGGGCCTATTCTTTATGGAGCAATATATTGGTCCCACTATTTATGGAGCAATATATAGGGCCCATACTGTATGGAGCAATATTTGGGCTCCATTATTCTGTATGGAGCATTATATGGTGCCCATTATGTATGGAGCAATATATGGGGCTCATTTTACTTTATGGAGCAATATATGGGATCCATTATACTGAATGGAGCAATATATGGGGATCATACTGTATGGAGCATTATATACGGTCCGTTATTCTGTATGGAGCAATATATGGTGCCCATAGTACTGGATGCAGGACCATGTGGTGCCCATAATACTGTATATGGAGGACCACGTGGTGCCCATAATACTGTATGGAGGACCACGTGGTGTCCATAATACTGTATATGGAGGACCATGTGGTGCCCATAATACTGTATATGGAGGACCACGTGGAGCCCATAATACTGTATATGGAGGACCACGTGGTGTCCATAATATTGTATATGGAGGACCACGTGGGGCCCATAATACTGTATATGGAGGACTACGTGGGGCCCATAATACTGTATAGAGGACTATATTGTCTGGTCTGAACTGTGCGCTGGGAGGATTCGCCGGTGTCTGAGCTGTTGTAGACTTTACAATAGATATCACTCATGTAATGTGAGAAGTAAGTGAAATCTTTAGCATTGTACTATACCTATATTTCTGTGCATCATGAATCGTGGTAGGTGTGAATGGGGCCCACTGAGACTTTTGCCCGAGGCCCATGAAATCCTGGAGCCGGCCCTGGTTGTGGCATCTATTTCTTTTTGTACTGTATGCATGAGTTTTAATGGCGATTTTCTATCAAAAAACAGTGGGATAAACAGTGATCTGAACTTGTCCCTTAACTTACATTGGTCTGTGAGGTGATCTGAAAGCAGAAAATCCAATGCTGACTTCTAGAACATTTGGGGTAACTTTCCCGCATTGGTCTCTACATAATCTGTGAATTCAGGGAACTGCTAGATCTGCAGCAGATAAAAGAGGGATTATATCAAAATGCCATCATGCAGACCAGCAAGTGACACATCGCTGGGATAAGGTCCTCTGCCCGACTTGTTGCTTTTAGATTACATAGCAAAAACCTGATGACAGTTTCCCTGTAATAAAATCCCAGAGCTTCTCCCATGGGAAATCCAGCGGGTGGCAGATACTGGCCTGGAATCCTGCAGATACACAGCACTGCCGTCGCCTATACACTGCATTGTGAAAGGATTTGGCCCCCTTGAACTTTTCTACCTTTTGCCATATTTCTGGCTTCAAACATAAAGATATAAAATTCTATTTTTTGGGGGAAGAATCAACAACAAGTGGGACACAATCGTGAAGTGGAATGAAATTTATTTGCTATTTTAAACTTTTTTAACAAATTAAAAACTGAAAAGTGGGGCGTGCAATATTATTCGGCCCCCTTGAGTTAATACTTTGTAGTGCCACCTTTTGCTGCGATTACAGCTGCAATCGCTTGGGGTATGTCTCTATCAGTTTTGCACATTGAGTGGCTGAAATTCTTGCCCATACTTCCTTGCAAAACAGCTCGAGCTCAGTGAGGTTGGATGGAGGGCGTTTGTGAACAGCAGTTTTCAGCTCTTTCCAAGATTCTCGTTTGGATTCAGGTCTGGACTTTGACTTGGCCATTCTAACACCTGGATATGTTTATTTTTGAACCATTCCATTGTAGATTTTGCTTTATGTTTGGGATCATTGTCTTGTTGGAAGATAAATTTCCATCCCAGTCTCAGGTCTTTTGCAGACTCCAACAGGTTTTCTTCCAGAATGGTCCTGTATTTGTCTCCATCCATCTTCCCATCAATTTTAACCATCTTCTCTGTCCCTGCTGAAGAAAAGCAGGCCCAAACCATGATGCTGCCACCACCATGTTCGACAGTGGGGATGGTGTTTTGAGGGTGATGAGCTGTGTTGCTTTTACGCCAAACATATCGTTTTGCATTGTGGCCAAAAAGTTTGATTTTGGTTTCATCTGACCAGAGCACCTTATTCCACATGTTTGGTGTGTCTCCCAGATGGCTTGTGGCAAACTTCAAACGAGACTTTTTATAGATATCTTTGAGAAATGGCTTTCTTCTTGCCATTCTTCCATAAAGCCCAGATTTGTGCAGTGTATAACTGATTGTTGTCCTATGGACAGACTAACCCACCTCAGCTCTAGATCTCTGCAGTTCATCCAGAGTGATCATGGGCCTTTTGGCGGCATCTCTGATCAGTCTTCTCCTTGTTCGAGATGAAAGTTTAGAGCAGTGTTTCCCATACTCCAGTCCTCACAGACCCCACAGGTCATGTTTTCAGGATTTCCATAGTATTGCACAGGTGAGAAAATTCCTGATGCCTTGATGATACTTCCATCACCTATGCAATACTAAGGAAATCCTGAAAACATGACCTGTGGTGGTCCGTGAGGACTGGAGTTTGGGAAACACTGGTTTAGAGGGACGGCCGGGTCTTGGTAGATTAGCATTGGTCTGATACTCCTTCCATTTCAATATGATCGCTTGCACAGTGACGCGCCCCTGGGCCTTCTGTGACGTGCGGCATCGCGCGCACGGGGGCTTACCCGGAGCCGGATCTGGATAGGGGTAGTAGTCCTTGTGGCCGTGACCCGGTCCGTG
Source organism: Phyllobates terribilis (assembly GCF_046119375.1). Taxonomy (NCBI): domain Eukaryota; kingdom Metazoa; phylum Chordata; class Amphibia; order Anura; family Dendrobatidae; genus Phyllobates; species Phyllobates terribilis. The sequence continues at coordinate 2,511,296 of NW_027362822.1, read as the reverse complement.
CCCAGGGAGTCAAACTAAGTGGCAGTCTATGGCAGTAGATGTTAACTTGATCGACTACGCCACCCGTTGAGTGCGGCTTTGAAGCCGCCGCTGCAGAACAGTCCACTGAGGCCAGGTGTATAAGGATGTGCAGCGTGGTGGTATAACCCCCAACGGGAGGGGTATGGCCTCAGGGCAGCAGGTGTCGATGATGGGGGTTGTGATGATGCAGGAAGGAGAGTCAGAGTCAGGAGATGCAGTTTCAGGGTTTTTACTCACGGGTGTTCTCTCAGTCACTCTGGCCTTGAGCGACCACCCGATCCGTGCTGCGTCCACCAGGTCCTGGACTCGGCTAACCCCCAGGCAGTTCCGGAGCGTGGTCCTGAGCTCCCTTCTCTCTCTCTCTCTGTCTCTGGCCGTTCCCACCAGGGATCCACCTTTGGCCGGCTCCCTCGGGTCTCTTGGTGGTCAAACCTCCTCTGGGTTCCCTGACCCTATACTTGGTGTGCCTTTCTGGTGGATTTGGTGAGGGTCGTGGCAAATCTTGACCACGACCTCCGGTTCCTGGCTGAGGATAAGTGGCCTCCACCAGTTCGGGTTCCGGTACCCGTGTCCGCCAACCCTTCACCCTTTTTGGTCTGATTCTGTGTTCTTAGGGTTCCCTCTGGTCTTCCACTCTGGGCCTTTCTTTCTCCTCTCTCCTCTGCAGGCTTGGCTCTGGAGCTGGGCCCAGCCGGAGCCACAGCTCCCTGTCAGCCCTCCTGGCTGAACTCCTCTGCACTCCACTCCCCTACTACATGACAAGACCCTGTCCAAAGATGGTGCCCACCTTATATACTCCCTCTATGTGTGAGCCCTGGTGACTAGCACCCAATGAGCTCCTAGCTTTACCCAGAGTACTCCCCCTATCTGCCCCTACACTACTGGGATGTTCCACCCCCCTCCCACTCCAGCCAGGGACAGACGCTGTCGTACCTGCACATATACTTGGTGGGAGTACCGTAGTTCTGTCCCCCGGAAATGGGATGTATGTAGTGCATGCAGCCTACCGAGCTCAGTCCCACACTCCATCCTTACCCGGGAGTGGAATACCACACCTCTGGAGTGAGGTGCAATACCCCTGTAGCAGCCGAGTCCTCAGGGTGCTACACACAGTGCTCCTTGAGATGTTTAAAACTTGGGAAATCTTTTTGTATCCAAATCCGGCTTTGAACTTCGCCACAACAGTATCTCGGACTTGCCTGGTGTGTTCCTTGGTCTTCATGGTGCTCTCTGCTCTTGAAACAGAACCCTGAGACTATCACAGAGCAGGTGCATTTATACAGAGACTTGATTACACACAGGTGGATTCTAGTTATCGTTACCAGTCATTTAGGACAACATTGGATCAGTGGATTCTATTTATCATTACCAGTCATTTAGGACAACATTGGATCATTCAGAGATCCTCACTGAACTTCTGGAGTGAGTTTGCTGCACTGAAAGTAAAGGGGCCGAATAATATTGCACGCCCCACTTTTCATTTTTTATTTTTAAGTTTAAAATATTCAATAAATTTCATTCCCACTTGTTGATTCTTCCCAAAAAAATTTGAATTTTATATCTTTATGTTTGAAGCCAGAAATGTGGCAAAAGGAGGATAAGTTCAAGGGGGCCAAATCCTTTCACAATGCAGTGTATCTACCACTCGCCGACCTCCCTCTGTGAGAAGCTGATGGTTATTAATGATGGAATACAATGTTTTATTATAGCGGTGAGTGCTGCATTCACTTCTTACACTCATTCATATGGATTTGTCTGATTAGTGACCTGCACTAATCATGGGGCTGCTCAAAGTATAACAATTTACCAAAAAGGTGTGGTCTGTTTATTTTCTTTTGGTTTCCTTTTTTTTTTCCTTTTTTTTTTTTTTTCTTTACGTGGATCTTTCTATAAAAAATAAAATATAGTCAACCTCTGGTTTGCTCTACTACCATGAGATCCCCATAATAAAGGCAGAATTTAATAAAGGGTTACACATTTATCCAAGACATTGAAAGTTATGGTTAAAAAGGTAAAAAGACTTTTCTTTTTTTGCAGCAAAATTGGCTACAATTGCCCAGACAGGTTATATTTGCCCACAGCGTGGGACTGGGGAGACTGGGGCCCACCCTACAGCTAGATGCAGATACCTGTTAGCCGTTATCCCCGTTATAGTGGGACCTCGACTGTAAAACACAGGCGGCTCCTGCACATCTACTATGCGCACAGCACAACTGGGATGGACAATTACGGTCGTTTGCATTAAAGGGCTTCTTTGGTGAAAGCAAGTTATCACCGATCCATGGGCTCCTCAGGATTGGTGATAACTTAATGATCGTTTGGGTCCGACCATTGGAAACTGCACTGATCAGAATTGGGAAGTTTTATCCCTGACAGGACACTTTTATCCCCATTTTAAAATGCAGCGGCAGGTGGGATGTCTGACCGCAGATCCATTCATTCTCTTTGGGGCTTCCAGAAAAAAACAAGAGCAGCGCTCGCAGCCATTGAGGAAATCAATGGATCAGTGGTGAAGTCGCACATGCTGCTCCAGTCTAGTGGGGATAAAAGCTCCACATTCTACCAATCGGTGCGGGTCCCAGCAGTCAGACCCCCACCAATCAATACCTTATCACTTATCCTTTGGAAAGGTGATTACTTGTTTTCACAGTAGAATTACTGTAAGTGCATCTTGTTCCAAGTATTTAATCACAAATCTAAATAAAGATTATTCTCCTAATTAATATCAGAGAGAACAATTGACTGCTATACACAACACACTCCACTTTTTCAAGACCAATAATACCACATTCAAGGGAGAACTAACGTGACACTGTTACCAGACCACTTATTACCTGTAGCGCCGGCATCCCTGCCCTCTGCTAGGCAGGGACGCTGTTCCCCTCACCGCTCTGCTCCGTGCCCGGCGTCCCTCTCCCGCTCTGCTGGCAGCGCGCGCTCCTTCCCGGCCACTGTGCTTAGGGCGCGCGCGCGCGCTCTCCCTCCCTCTTAAAGGGGCCGCGCGCGCCGTCCTAAGGAGTCCCCGGCCAATGGCCGGAGGACTTCACCATATATAAGGCACCTCCTCCAAAATGGAGGTGCCCGAGCAATGTTGTTTGCACCAGTGTCTCACCTGTGCTTCAGCCCTCAGGTCCCGTTGCCAGATACCTGCCAGATTCCTGCCTGATTTCTTGTTACCTGCCTGCTAGTCTGAGGTCCGACGGTCTGCCTTCCAAACTCCTGTCAGTCTGTCTATGGACCAGCTTGCCCGCTCACCTGGGAGCGCACATCTGCTACCTGCCTGCTAGCCTACCTGGAGGCTCCGCCGTCACGTGCTGTGACCACCTGCCTGTCCAGTGACTCCTGCCCGCTCACCTGGGAGCGCTCATCTGCTACCTGTCTGCTAGCCTACCTGGAGGCTCCGCCGTCACGTGCTGTGACCACCCGCCTGTCCAGAGACTTCTGTCCGCTCACCTGGGAGCGCTCATCTGCCGCCTGTCTGTTGGTCTTCCTGGAGGCTCCGCCGTCACATGCTGTGACCACCTGTTCATCCAGAGACTCTCGCCTGCTCACCTGGGAGCTCACGTCTATCTTCAGCCGCCACAGGTCGTACCAACCCTTTACCTAGAGACTGTCCCGGTCACTTGCCGTGACCACCAGCCCGTTCATCCAGAGACTGCCTCGGTCACTTACCGTGACCTCCAGCCCGTTCACTCAGAGACTGTCCCGTTCACCTGCCATGACCACCAGCCCGTTCATCCAGAGACTGCCTCGGTCACTTGCCGTGACCTCCAGCCCGTTCACTCAGAGACTATCCCGTTCTCCTGCTGTGACTTCCAGCCCGTCTTTCCTGGTCGCCACCCGCTCCCTTACAAGGGCCGCCCCCTTGTATAGTAGCTCAGAGGTTCCGCCTCCCAGACCCGTTACATTACCTGCATAAAGCGTTACAGTTTGCTCGGTCCATGGAACCCGGTGGCACCCAAGCTCCCTCGCTCTCGGACTTGTGTCATGAACTGTCCCGTCAAAGGTCCCAACAGGAGTCCATCCTGGGTCACCTGCGGAATGTCAATACTCGCCTGGACACTCTGACTGCTCCACCAGCAACCTCCGCCAGTGCCATGACTCGCAACCCGGCAGCCCCGCTGCCCACCAATACCATGGTACCTTACCCCGGACCCCGGCTTTCTGCACCTCCTCGCTTCGGAGGCGACTCCGCCCAGGCTCGGGGCTTCATAAATCAGTGCACCCTGCACTTTGAACTATTATCTCACCAGTTTAACTCCGACCGGGCCAAAATTGCATTCATCATGTCCCATCTCACCGGGGAGGCCCTGGCCTGGCTAAATCCTCTATGGGAGAGAGGAGACCCCCTGGTATCCAACTTGCCTGCTTTTCTCACGGCTTTCCGGAAAGTCTTCGACGAACCCGGACGGAAGACCTCATCCGCATCATCTCTGCTACGCCTCCGTCAGGAAAGTCTCACCGTGGGCCAATATGCCATACGGTTCCGTACCCTTGCCTCGGAGCTGGCCTGGGATAACGACGCTCTGGTATCCGTCTTCTGGGAGGGTCTGTCCGGCCGTATTAAAGATGAGCTTGCCGGCCGGGACATTCCTACCACTCTCGATGACTTAATAACTCTTGCCACCCGGATTGACCTACGGTTCCAGGAGCGTGCCAGAGAGGTCACCCGTGAGAGGAGATTACCCCGTCTAGCTCCTACTTTTCAGAAACCCGTCACTCCTTCTGTCTCTTACCAGGTACACTCTCCTGAGCCTATGCAGGTCGACCAGACCAAGATGGTCAAGACCCGTCAGGACTTACGCCGTGCTGAGGGGACCTGCTTCTACTGCGGCAGTAAGGAGCACCGGATCCGTGCCTGCCCGGAGAGGTCGGGAAACGCCTGTGTCTAGGTTCGCTCAGAGAGGTCCACCTAGACAAGAATAAATCCTCTCCATCCCTGCTGTTGTCAGTTTCAATCGTCTACGGGGAGAACCGTTATTTCGAACTAGCCCAACTTGACTCTGGAGCAGCCGGGAATCTTATTTCACAGTCCCTGGTAGAGAAATACCGCATCCCCACCAATCCTCTGGCTGTACCCTTGTCCGTTGCTGCCGTGGATGGGGGGCTCTTACCACGCCCCATCCAACTCATCACCGAATCCATTACTCTGCAGGTGGGAATGCTGCATTCTGAAAGTATCTCCTTCCATGTTCTGCCTGGACTCTCTCACGCCCTCTTGCTAGGTCTACCTTGGCTCCAGAGACATGCACCCGTTCTTGACTGGCAGACCGGAGAGGTCCTTCGCTGGGGACAGGGCTGCCATAAGACCTGTCTGGTTCCCGTTCATCCCGTCCGTCCTTCTCCTACCCCAGCTAATCTACCTGGACTTCCGATCCCGTATTGGTCTTATGCTGATGTCTTTAATGAAAAGGAAGCAGAGACACTACCCCCTCATAGACCATACGACTGCCCTATCGACCTGTTACCTGGTACTTCTCCTCCCCGTGGGCGTATTTATCCATTATCCGCTGCTGAGACCCGCTCGATGTCCAAATATATTGAGGAGAATCTGGCCAGGGGATTCATCCGGAAATCTACCTCCCCGGCGGGAGCAGGCTTCTTTTTCGTCAAAAAGAAGGACGGCTCCCTCCGTCCCTGTATAGACTATACAGGCCTTAACCAGATCACGGTGAAGAATAAGTACCCCCTTCCGCTCATTCCGGAGTTATTTGATCGTCTGAGGGGGGCTAGAATCTTCACCAAACTGGACCTCCGTGGGGCATACAACCTGGTTCGTATCCGTCAGGGGGATGAATGGAAGACGGCATTCAACACCCGGGACGGCCACTATGAATATCTGGTAATGCCCTTTGGCCTCTGTAACGCTCCTGCCGTCTTTCAAGAGTTGGTCAATGACATCTTCCGGGACCTTCTCTACTCCTGCGTAGTGGTGTACCTGGACGACATCTTGGTCTTCTCTCCGGATCTCCAGACTCACCGGAGGGACGTTCGTCAGGTCCTGCTCAGGCTCAGGCAGAACCATCTCTACGCTAAATTTGAGAAGTGCCTCTTTGAGCAGACCTCGCTTCCGTTTCTGGGCTACATTATCTCTCAGACCGGCCTACAAATGGATCCTGAGAAACTGTCTGCCATCGAGAAATGGCCCCGACCGGAGGGGTTGAAGGCCATTCAGCGATTCCTGGGCTTCGCCAACTACTACCGCCTCTTCATACCACACTTCTCTTCCCGGACGGCCCCAATTTCCGCGCTCACCCGTAAAGGTACTAATCCCAAAGAGTGGCCACCCGAAGCAGAGGAGGCCTTTCTTTCCCTAAAACAGGCCTTCTCTTCCGCCCCGGTGCTGCATCGCCCAGATGGCAACAAGCAGTTCTTCCTGGAAGTTGACGCCTCCTCCTCTGGAGCCGGAGCGGTACTTACTCAAAAATCATCTTCCGGGAGGATGGTAACTTGTGGCTTCTTCTCAAAACTCTTCTCCTCCTCAGAGCGCAATTATTCCATAGGAGACCGAGAGTTATTGGCCATCAAACTGGCATTGGAGGAGTGGCGTTACCTGCTCGAGGGGGCTCTTCACCCGGTAATAATTTACACTGACCACAAGAACTTGGCTTACCTCCAGCATGCCCAGAGACTTAACCCGCGCCAAGCCCGGTGGTCCTTGTTTTTTGCTCGCTTTGATTTTGTTCTTCATTTTCGCCCGGCTGACAAAAACGTCAAAGCAGACGCCTTGTCCCGATCCTTTCTAGTGTCAGATCTCGAGGATGAACCTAAACATATCATCGATCCCGCCAGAGTAATGCAGGTGGCTCCCGTGAGTCTAAATCGTCTCCCTCCCGGTAAGACGTTTGTTTCAGTACCTGATCGGGAGAAGATCCTACACTGGGGCCATTCGTCTAAACTAGCTGGCCACGCCGGTCAGAAAAAGACCCTCCAGCTTATTGCCCGGCACTACTGGTGGCCTACCCTGCACAAGGACGTAATAGACTTCGTTTCTGCCTGTGTGTCCTGCGCCCGCAGCAAAGTCCCGAGACACCTGCCAGCCGGTCGCCTCCTTCCGCTTCCTGTGCCTGCTGCCCCCTGGCAGCATATTGCTATGGACTTCATAACTGATCTCCCAGTCTCTGCCGGTTGTACGGTCATTTGGGTGGTCGCTGACCGCTTTTCCAAGATGGCTCACTTTATTCCTCTGCCAGGCCTCCCGTCTGCACCCGAGCTGGCTAAAGACTTTATCCGCCACATCTTCCGTCTTCATGGCCTGCCCCTCCACATCGTGTCGGATCGTGGGGTACAGTTCACCTCACGTTTCTGGAGAGCCACCTGTAAACTGCTAGACGTCACCCTGGACTTCTCTTCCGCTTACCACCCACAGTCCAATGGTCAAGTGGAGCGGATCAATCAGAACCTGACCAGTTACCTCCGGCACTTCGTTAATGCCCATCATTCAGACTGGGTGGATCTCCTACCATGGGCCGAGTTCTCTTATAATAACCACCAGAGCGAATCCTCCTCCAAATCCCCGTTTTTTGTAGTCTTCGGTCAACATCCTCGGATTCCTTTTCCTGTCTCCACCTCTGTGGACAACCCGGCTGCGGAATCTCTCGTTAGCAAATTTTCCTCCATTTGGGAGAGTACCCGATCCGCACTCCTTCAGTCGTCCGAACGGATGAAAAGACACGCTGACAAAAAACGCCTGGATCCTCCACAATTTCGTCCTGGAGATAAAGTCTGGCTCTCATCTAAATATGTCCGACTCAAGATACCTTCTTACAAGTTAGGGCCTCGGTTCATCGGTCCTCTGGAGGTCATCAGCCAGATCAACTCGGTGGCCTATAAATTGAAACTCCCGGCCAACTTACGGATCCCTAACTCTTTCCATGTATCTCTCCTCAAACCTGTGGTACTTAACTCTTTTTCCAAGTCTACAGGTACGCCTCCTGCTCCGGTTTCTGCTGAGGACGAGTTTGAGGTAGAGAACATTCTTGCCACCAAAAGGGTAAGAGGAAAGACCTTTTTTCTAGTAGATTGGAAGGGGTTTGGTCCTGAGGAGAGAACGTGGGAGCCCCGGGAGAACATCCATGCCCCTCTCATCTTAGCTAAATTTCTGTCTGGCCTAAAAAAGGGGGGGCCTAAAGGGGGGGGTACTGTAGCGCCGGCGTCCCTGCCCTCTGCTAGGCAGGGACGCTGTTCCCCTCACCGCTCTGCTCCGTGCCCGGCGTCCCTCTCCCGCTCTGCTGGCAGCGCGCGCTCCTTCCCGGCCACTGTGCTTAGGGCGCGCGCGCTCTCCCTCCCTCTTAAAGGGGCCGCGCGCGCCGTCCTAAGGAGTCCCCGGCCAATGGCCGGAGGACTTCACCATATATAAGGCACCTCCTCCAAAATGGAGGTGCCCGAGCAATGTTGTTTGCACCAGTGTCTCACCTGTGCTTCAGCCCTCAGGTCCCGTTGCCAGATACCTGCCAGTTACCTGCCAGATTCCTGCCTGATTTCTTGTTACCTGCCTGCTAGTCTGAGGTCCGACGGTCTGCCTTCCAAACTCCTGTCAGTCTGTCTATGGACCAGCTTGCCCGCTCACCTGGGAGCGCACATCTGCTACCTGCCTGCTAGCCTACCTGGAGGCTCCGCCGTCACGTGCTGTGACCACCTGCCTGTCCAGTGACTCCTGCCCGCTCACCTGGGAGCGCTCATCTGCTACCTGTCTGCTAGCCTACCTGGAGGCTCCGCCGTCACGTGCTGTGACCACCCGCCTGTCCAGAGACTTCTGTCCGCTCACCTGGGAGCGCTCATCTGCCGCCTGTCTGTTGGTCTTCCTGGAGGCTCCGCCGTCACATGCTGTGACCACCCGTTCATCCAGAGACTCTCGCCTGCTCACCTGGGAGCTCACGTCTATCTTCAGCCGCCACAGGTCGTACCAACCCTTTACCTAGAGACTGTCCCGGTCACTTGCCGTGACCACCAGCCCGTTCATCCAGAGACTGCCTCGGTCACTTACTGTGACCTCCAGCCCGTTCACTCAGAGACTGTCCCGTTCACCTGCCGTGACCACCAGCCCGTTCATCCAGAGACTGCCTCGGTCACTTGCCGTGACCTCCAGCCCGTTCACTCAGAGACTATCCCGTTCTCCTGCTGTGACTTCCAGCCCGTCTTTCCTGGTCGCCACCCGCTCCCTTACAAGGGCCGCCCCCTTGTATAGTAGCTCAGAGGTTCCGCCTCCCAGACCCGTTACATTACCTGCATAAAGCGACCGAATAATCCCATGTAGAAGGGAGAAATACAGCCACACCGTGACCAGACCACATATTACCACCACATAGTGACCCAATAATACCACATATTGTATAAGGGACAAATATCGCCACACCATGACCAGACCAGATTTTAGCAGCATATAGCGACCAAATTATTCCACATAGAAGGGAGAACTACCGTCACACCGTGAGCAGACCACATATGACCACCACATAGTGACCGAACAATACCTCATACTGTAAAAGGGAGAAATATCGCCACACCATGACCAAACCAGATATTACCAACATATAGTGACCAAATAATTCCACATACAAGGGAGAAATACCACCACACCATGTCCACACCACATAGTGACCAAATAATAACACATACAGGGATAAATACCACACCATGACCGGACCAGATATTACAACATAGTGACCGAATATTACAATACTGATCATTAATGAAATGTCCTCGGACGCACATTCAGTTGAAACCAGTGGGCGCCCTCTACGTCCTGCTCACGGTCCTGCCAAGGACCCTGGCCCACCGGATAATCGTCCAGTGTCCCGGTGCTCCAGTCAGACCCTGTTTGCCCACCAAACTCATCCATTTAAATGTCTGATTTTAGAGTTTGCATTGTGTTTCTTTTCTTAGCTTATAAAAACATAATAATTATAGTCTATGGACCTTTTCTGATGCTGATGGCTCACAAAAGAAATTTGAGACATGTTTGATTGTAATCTGATTTGCAGATAAAACTGGCCTATTCAAATGATTGGATTGCCAAAAAAAGATCCATTTGCATCCTTGTTCTGTATGTTTTTCACTGACTAATGTTCGAAGTTTGTAAATCTTCATCACTTTTTTTCTCTCATCAATAGGTGGCAGAAAATGTCATTTTTCAACATGAGGAGAGAAAACTTCATTCCATCACTTTACCTGATGGGCCCATGCAGGGTTGGACTGGCCTGGTGTGATAGCGGGAAAAATTCCCGGGGGGGCCCTGATGAGAGAGTGAGAGAATTGGTAACGGGGGCTCTTAAAAAGTGCGGGCCCTTTAAAAGCGCAGCCGAAGGAAATGTAGCGTCGCGTGCGGCGCTCCTACTATTCAGTGGTGACAGCGGGTGACGCGCATAGTCACATGACAGGAGGACGTGTTCTTGGTGGGCGGTGACACGCACCGCGCTCTGCTTTCCCGCTGGTGGCTGGCAGTTGTGTGGTGTCAGGTGACACGCGGACGTCACGCTCTCCTCTCCCTGCTCCCCTGCCGGTTTTTGATACGCCGACGCCGCGCTCTGCTCTCCAGTCCCGGCTCCTGCTCCCTTGGAATTGGCCTTGTAACACCGGCTCCCGTCCGGGTATGGAACACCGCACCAGCACCGCGCACCGCCCTCTTCTCTCCTGCTCTCTTGGCCTTTTAAGCCGGCTCCTGGGCTGAGTATGCGGTGACCTGCACTCTGCTCTCTCACTATCACCCTGGAAACAAGGCTGCAGGCCTGGCTACAGCTCTCCCTGCTTCAACTTCAAGTCTAGTGCAATAGCCACGTTTTTCTGGGTGAGTGTTCCCAGCATTGGTCATCATCCATATATGGAGGGGTCGCAGGCTGGTCACATGGGGACATGGATGGAGACATGGGGCTGAAGGGGGGGCTGGCTGGACCCATGGGGACATGGAGGGGGACATGGGGCTAAAGCGGGGGCTGACTGGACCCATGGGGACAAGGAGGGGGACATGGGGCTGAAGGGGGGGACATGGAGGGGGACATGGGGCTGAAGGGGGGGCTGGCTGGACCCATGGGGACATGGAGGGGGACATGGGGCTGAAGGGGGGGCTGGCTGGACCCATGGGGACATGGAGGGGGACATGGGGCGGAAGGGGAGGCTGGCTGGACCCATGGGGACATGGAGGGGGACATGGGGCGGAAGGGGGGGCTGGATGGACCCATGGGGACATGGGGCTGAAGGGGGGGCTGGATGGACCCATGGGGACATGGATGGGGACATTGGGCTGAAGGGGGGGCTGGCTGGACGCATGGGGGGACATATGGATGGAGGCATGGGGCTGAAGGGGGGGCTGGGTGGACGCATGGGGGGACATATGGATGGAGGCAGGGGGCTGAAGGGGGGGCTGGCTGGATACATGGGGAGACATGGATTGAGGCATGGGGCTGAAGGGGGGGGCTCGATGGACGCATGATCGGACATATGGAGGTGAAGGTGGCCAAGTTGGAGACCTGGATGGACACATGGAGGTGAAGGGCGGCAAGCTGGACACATGGGGACCTGGATAGATATATGGGGTGGGGTGGGATGCATATATGAGGGGGGCGGGCTGGACACATGGAGGCCCAGATGGATATATGGGAGGGGCAGGCTGGACACATGGAGACCAGAATGGATATATGGGGGGGGGGTCAGGTTGGATAGATGGGTGGCCACGCTGGACAAGGGACTTTATTACTGTTTAGGGGCCAGATTGAGGAACTTTATTAGTTTATGATGGCGAGTGGGGAACATTATTACTTTAGAGTCCAATTAGAGACATTATTACTTCTGTAATATAATTTACTTTTTAGGAAACTGTTTTCCATAAGAGGGGACAAAAGGGGGGTCCTGTTACTGTGCAGGGCGCCACTATGTCGCTTTATTTCTTCAACTGGTGTAGTGTAGAAGCCTGGGGAAAAGTGGGAATGTGCTCTAAAAGAGATCAGTTATTGATAACTGTGTGTTATTTTCTGCAGAGATGATTCCTGGCTGGAAGAAGTGATGGCGGACTGTGCCAGATGAAGAAAAGCGAAGATGAAGAACTTCACCTAGAGACATCACTAGTGAGTCAGTGTATTACTGTACACTTACACTATATAGTATATACAGAGCTCCTGTGTATGTCACTCGTGACCAGTGTATTACCTATACACTATATACAGAGCTCCTGTGTATAATGTCACTCGTGATAACTGTATTACCTGTACACTATATACAGAGCTCCTGTGTATAATGTAACCGGTGATTACTGTATTACCTGTACACTGACACTATATACAGAGATCCTGTTTATAATGTCACTGGGGATCACTGTATTGCATGTATACTGACACTATATACAGAGCTCATATGTATAGTGACAGTGTTGTTAGTATTGTGGTTTGTATTCCTGATCAGTATTGTATTATTTGGTCACTATGTGGTGGTAATATGTGGTCTGGTCATGGTGTGGCGATATTTCTCCCTTTTGTATGTGGTATTATTGGTGTTATTATAGTGGATTATGTTGTGTATGGCGGTCATTTGTTCTCGCTGAGATTAACTAGGAAAAGATTTTTTTCCATGAGGCCACGGCTTCACTATCAGTATTTGGTCAGTATTTTTTCTCAGTAGTGAGAGGCAAAAGCAGGAGTGGGTGATAAATCCAGAATTGGTGACTTGTTTCTATTCTACCTTTTCTCTGATTGTTCCTCACCTGGTTTTGGCTCCCTCTCCTGAGAATAATCCTGACTGAATACTGATAGTGGGGCTGTGGCCTTAGAGATGAAATACTTGGAGCAGTGCGTCAGAGATGCACTTACAGGGGTTCTCCGGTGAAAACAAGTAATCACCTCTCCACAGGATCAGTGATAACTTATTGATTGGTGGGGGTCTGACTACTGGGACCTGCACCGATCGGCAGAATGTGGAGCTTTTCTCCCCATTAGACTGGAGCTCATGTGCGACTCGACCACTGATCCATTCATTCCCTCAGAGGCTGCGAGCGCTGCTCTTTTTTGGAAGCCCCCAAGAGAACGAATGAGGCTGTGGTCAGACGTCCCACCTGTCGCTGCATTTTAAAATGGGGATAAGTGTCCTGTCAGGGATAAAACTTCCCCATTCTTCCAATCAATAAGTGATCACCTATCCTGTGTAGCCCATGAATCTGTGATCACTTGTTTTAACCAAAGAAGCTCTTTCATGCAAACTCCAGAAATTGTCCATCCCTGTTCTAGTCTGTGCACAGTAGATGTGAGGAGCCGCCGGTCACTGCTCCACTATAACAGGGAGAGCAGAGAAAAGAGATCTGCATATTGCTGGAGGTGGCCCCTAGAGTCAATGTCCCCTGTGGGCCCCAGACACCCCAGTCCGACCCTGCTGACATCTGATTAAGGCCTAAGGCCCCGTTCACATGTCAGGTTTTAATCAGTGTTTTTTTCTCATTTTCATCTGATTTTGGTCAGTGTGGCAGTTTTTCTCCTCAGTGGGGCATATTTTTTATATGTAAAGTAAAAAGCTAAAGGTTTCCTCGCCTCGCTTGCCCGGCCTATAGACACTGGAGAACAGGCAGTACAGGCAACATGGTTGGTTCTGGCCATTTTTCTGACAGACTCATTGACTTCAATAGATGATCTTTATCTACAAATCGCATGAAAATCGGACCGGTCTCAGTTCTGATTTGCAGATCAATCGTCCACAAAAAATAGAGCTGTAAACCTGTCCCCGGTCTATAACGGAGCATATTCTACCTGTTAGAGAAATAACCAGACGTGAAAAGAGCCATGTGCTATTCTTACAGGGAAGGGGCCACCATTTTATGTTTTGTATTAATAATTATGTAATCAATTATTTTTAATACAAAAATTAAATGTCCCACTTTATTAGTTTTTTAGTTATTTATGTTGACATTGGCCACTAGGGGCTGCCATTTTTATTTGGGGGGGGGGTGTAAGAAGCGCTCTTACACACCTCATTTACGGCAGCCCTGGCCATAAGAGACAGTAGTCTGTCACCGACCCTATCTCTAACATTACAGGCCGCTCCTCCTGCCTCTAGCTGTGACCTGGGCACGCCCCCTTGGCTGTTCAGGTCGCAGCCGTGGGAGGAGATTGCAGCCATCTTTGTGGAGCCTGCAGTGTAAGCTGCACATTCCCCCTGTCGTCGCACGCACTGCTCAGTCAGAGCGTGCCATGACAGGAGCTGCCGGGGAGGAAATGCCTGGGAGTGGACGACCCGAGTGAGTATCTACAGCGGCGCCGTGCGGTGATCTCAGCTTCTCTGCTGTTATCACTGCCGACATCTTCAGGCACCACAGACACAGCGCTGCGTGGGAACATGGAAGGTGAGTAGAAGCGTTTATTGTTTTATTTGTTTTTTTTCCTTTGCATTGAATATATGGGGGCATATACACACAAGGGTGTAGTTGGAGGCATATACCCACCAGGGTGAAGGGGGGGGGGCATATACCCACCAGGATGGATGGAAGGGGCATATACCCACCAGGATGTAGGGAGTGTGCATATACCCACCAATGAAGGGGGGCATTTACCCACCAGGATGGATGAAGGGGGCATATATCCACCAGGATGGATGGAGGGGGGGCATATATCCACAAGGATGAAGGTGGGGCTTATGCCGACAAGGATGGAGGGGGGCATATACCCATCAGGATGGATGGAGGGGGGCATATACCCATCAGGATGGATGGAGGGGGGCATATACCCATCAGGATGGATGGACGGGGCATATACCCACCAGGATGGATGGAGGGGGGCATATACCCACCAGGATGGATGTAGGGGGGGCATATACCCACCAGGATGGATGGAGGGAGGCATATACCCACCAGGATGGATGGAGGGGGGGCATATACCCACCAGGATGGAGGGGGGCATATACCCACCAGGATGGAGAGGTGGCATATACCCACCAGGATGGAGAGGTGGCATATACTCACCAGAATAGAGGGAGTAGAGGGAGGGGGCATATACACCTACCCAGGATGGATGGATGGAGGGGCATATACACCTACCCAGGATAGATGGATGGAGGGGCATATACACCTACCCAAGATGGATGGATGGAAGGGCATATACACCTTCCCAGGATGGATGGATGGAGGGGCATATACACCTACCCAGGATAGATGGATGGAGGGGCATATACACCTACCCAAGATGGATGGATGGAAGGGCATATACACCTACCCAGGATGGATGGATGGAGGGGCATATACACCTCCCCAGGATGGATGGATGGAGGGGCATATACACCTACCCAGGATGGATGGATGGAGGGGCATATTCTCCTACCAAGGATGGATGGAGGGGCATATTCTCCTACCAAGGATGGAAGGAGGGGCATATACTCCTACCCAGGATGGCTGGATTGATAAAGGGGCATCTACACCTAACGAGGATGGATAGATGATGGAGCATATATACTTACCCTGGATGGAGGGAGGGGCATATACACCTACCCAGGATGGATGGAGGGGCATATACACCTACCCAGGATGGATGGAGGGGCATATACACCTACCCAGGATGGATGGAGGGGCATATACACCTACCCAGGATGGATGGAGGGGCATATACACCTACCTAGGATGGATGGAGGGGCATATACACCTACCTAGGATGGATGGAGGGGCATATACACCTACCCAGGATGGATGGAGGGGCATATACACCTACCCAGGATAGATGGAGGGGCCGATACACCTACCCAGGATGGATTTATGGATGGAGGGGCATCTACACCTACCCAGGATGGATGGATGGAGGGGCATATACACCTACCCAGGATGGATGGATGGAGATGCATATACACCTACCCAGGATGGATGGATGGAGGGGCATATACACCTACCCAGGATGGATGGTTGGAGGGGAATATACACCTACGCAGGATGGATGGATGGAGGGGAATATACACAGACCCAGGATGGATGGATGGAGGGGCATCTACACCTACCCAGGGTGGATGGATGGATGGATGGAGGGGCATATACAGCTACCAGAATAGACTACCCAGGATGGATGGATGAAGGGGCATATACACCTACCCATGATGGATGGATAGATGGAGGGGCATATACAGCTACCCAGGATGGATAGATGAAGGGGCATATACAGCTACCCAGGATGGATGGATGAAGGGGCATATACACCTACCCAGGATGGATGGATGGAGGGGCATATACACCTACCCAGGATGGATGGATGGAGGGGCATATACACCTACCCAGGATGGATGGATGGAGGGGCATATACACCTACCCAGGATGGATGGATGGAGGGGGATATACACCTACACTGGATGGATGGATGGAGGGGGATATACACCTACCCAGGATGGATGGATGGAAGGGTATATACACCTACCCAGGATGGATGGATGGAGGGGCATATACACCTGCCCATGATGGATGGATGGAGGGGGATATACACCTACCCAGAATGGATGGAAGGATGGATGGAGGGGTATCCACACCCACCATGGATGGATGGAGGGGCAACTATACCTACCAAGGATGGATTGATCGATGGAGGGACATCTACACCTACCCAGAATGGATGAATGGAGGGGTATCTACACCTACCCAGAATGGATGGATGGAGGGGCATATACACCTACCCAGGATGGATGGATGGAGGGGCATATACACCTACCCAGGATGGATGGATGGAGGGGCATATACACCTACCCAGGATGGATGGATGGAGGGGCATATACACCTACCCAGGATGGATGGATGGAGGGGCATATACACCTACCCAAGATGGATGGATGGAGGCGCATATACACCTACCCAGGATGGATGGATGGAGGGGCATATACACCTACCCAGGATGGATAGATGGAGGGGTATATACACCTACCCAGGATGGATGGATGGAGGGGCATATTCTCCTACCAAGGATGCATGGAGGGGCATATGCTCCTACCCAGCATGGATGGATGGAGGGTCATCTACACCTAACCAGGATGGATGGAGGGGCATAAACACATACTAGAATAGACTACCCAGGATGGATGGATGGAGGGTCATCTACGCCTACCCAGAATGGATGGATGGAGGGGCATATACACCTACCCATGATGGATGGATGGGCCGATACACCTACCCAGGATGGATTGATGGATGGAGGGGCATCTACAACTACCCAGAATTGATGGATGGAGAGGCATATACACCTACCCAGGATGGATGGATGGAGAGGCATATACACCTACCCAGGATGGATGGATGGAGAGGCATATACACCTACCCAGGATGGATGGAGGGGCATATACACCTACCCAGGATGGATGGAGGAAGGGACATATACTGCTACCCAGGATGGATGGATGGAGGGCCATATACACCTACCCAGGATGGATGGACGGGCAAATACACCTACCCAGGATGGATGGAGGGACCGAAACACCTACCCAGGATGGATTGATGGATGGAGGGGCATCTACAACTACCCAGAATTGATGGATGGAGAGGCATATACACCTACCCAGGATTGATGGATGGAGAGGCATATTTACCTACCCAGGATGGATGGATGGAGGGGCATATACACCTACCCAGGATGGATAGATGGAGGGAGGGACATATACTGCTACCCAGGATGGATGGATGGAGGGGCATTTACACCTACTGAGGAAGGATGGAAGGGTATATACACCTACCCAGGATGGATGGATGGAGGGGCATATACACCTACCCAGGATTGATGGATGGAGAGGCATATTCACCTACCCAGGATGGATGGATGGAGGGGCATATACACCTACCCAGGATGGATGGATGGAGGGGCATATACACCTACCCAGGATTGATGGATGGAGATGCATATTCACCTACCCAGGATGGATGGATGGATAGGCATATACACCTACCCAGGATTGATGGATGGAGATGCATATTCACCTACCCAGGATGGATGGATGGATAGGCATATACACCTACCCAGGATTGATGGTTGGAGAGGCATATTCACCTACCCAGGATGGATGGATGGAGGGCCATCTACGCCTACCCAGTATGGATGGATGGAGGGGCATAAACACATACTAGAATAGACTACCCAGGATGGATGGATGGAGGGTCATCTACGCCTACCCAGAATGGATGGATGGAGGGTCATCTACACCTACCCATGATGGATGGATGGGCCGAAACACCTACCCAGGATGGATTGATGGATGGAGGGGCATCTACAACTACCCAGAATTGATGGATGGAGAGGCATATACACCTACCCAGGATGGATGGATGGAGAGGCATATACACCTACCCAGGATGGATGGATGGAGAGGCATATACACCTACCCAGATTGGATGGAGTGAGAAGCATATACACCTACCCAGGTTGGATGGATGGAGAGGCATATACACCTACCCAGGATGGATGGAGGGGCATATACACCTACCCAGGATGGATGGAGGAAGGGACATATACTGCTACCCAGGATGGATGGATGGAGAGGCATATACACCTACCCAGGATGGATGGACGGGCAAATACACCTACCCAGGATGGATGGAGGGGCCGAAACACCTACCCAGGATGGATTGATGGATGGAGGGGCATCTACAACTACCCAGAATTGATGGATGGAGAGGCATATACGCCTACCCAGGATTGATGGATGGAGAGGCATATTCACCTACCCAGGATGGATGGATGGAGGGGCATATACACCTACCCAGGATGGATGGATGGAGGGGCATATACACCTACCCAGGATTGATGGATGGAGAGGCATATTCACCTACCCAGGATGGATGGATGGAGAGGCATATTCACCTACCCAGGATGGATGGATGGAGGGGCATATACACCTACCCAGGATTGATGGATGGAGGGGCATATACACCTACCCAGGATTGATGGATGGAGAGGCATATTCACCTACCCAGGATGGATGGATGGAGAGGCATATTCACCTACCCAGGATGGATGGATGGAGGGGCATATACACCTACCCAGGATGGATGGATGGAGGGGCATATACACTTACTCAGGATGGATGGATGGAGGGGCATATACACCTACCCAGGATGGGGACCATATTCCATATACCAGGATGGGGCATATAGAAGGATGAGGGGCATATACTGTAGGGCGTATATGGTGTCATTACACTTAGGCTCTTTTGATACCTGTGATACGTCTGACCTCATAGTATGTCCCCCCCTTTTTACTCTTTTGAAGGAGGCTGTTTTACACTTGAAGCATATATGTGTTACAATCCATAACTAAATTGTGTATATTTTTTTATTTTTCCTCTTTAGTGGTTAACTCTGGAATGAAGCACCGCTTTGTATTCATTTATATGAGATATTTTCATGTGCTGAGTGTCGGCTTATTTGTTACCCCCCCTCTTTTTCTCAGATATGATTGTAATTTGATTTATCATGAGACGATGGATTTTCGTTTTTTATACAGTTCTTCCCATTTTTGTATTGTTTTAGATAAACCTTGATAAAGGCTGAGGCCGAAATGTTGGTCAAACATCTGTATCATGAACAATTTATTGTCTGAATAAATACCTTGATTTGCATCAATATCCATTGTGCCTAAAGGTTTATATATATATAAAATAAGTATTTTTGCATGTGAGTTTTCTTATAATGGTTTTAAATAGAAGACCGTACTGCGATATCATTAAGATACAAATGTTTCTGTTGCGATCCTCAGCTCTACCTGAGAACACAATCTGCGTGGGGGGCATCTGGCCAACATATAGCGGCGGGCACTCTGCAGCAACTCAGCACTGTTGACTTTGGAGGTCCTCTTCATTCCCTGGTGATCAGCGGCTGCATGCATCCCCTAGAACTGGATATGCTAAGACTGTTTGCTGTGGAGCCCTCTAGTTTCGATCAGATAAATGTGGAGGACAGTTCAACATATCTGCCATCATAGACAATCTGTGCCGAATCCGCACCCCTCACTGCTGAGCAGCTACCCTGTCTAGGTGGCAGCACACAGTGCTTTGTGTGTGTCCCATTGTGTTACTAGTGATATAGCAGTATACTAGGGATGCACCAACTCCACATTTTTATTAATATTACTCCAGATATGGACGAAACCCTCCAAGATGCAGGCTTTATTATACTACAGAATTTTGGTGCATCCATAATATATGCTCAAGCACTTTAATAGAAACCTGTTCCACCATGTCCATCCTTCACTGCGCTACTGGTATTTATTTGGAAACACAGGGATATTCCAGGAAAACGTGTTTTATGCTTAATAGAAATAAACTGATAACATTTTCAAAGAATTTCCATTGGTGTTTATCTCCTTTTTGTAATTTACCTGTCTGGTTAATTCACATTTTTCATGTTTTTTTGTACAACCAGTTAATGGGGTGGTCTCAGTTTCTTAAAGGGAGTCTGTCACCCCAATACTCAAATCATTTATGGATTTGTATAGGAATCTTGGCCCCTATAAAAAAAAATATACTTTAGGTACAGATGATATTTTTATGCAAAAACAGCATTTACACCCCACGCTTAATTACCATCCTCTGCCCCTTACGATGACTGACAGCACAACCTATATTGAATCCTCATCCCTGCACACACTGACACTGCAGGAGCTGAAAACTCAGTGTCACGAGCTTGTGGGCATCCTCTGATCCCCTTGTCCAGTCTACAGTTGTCTTGTTCAGTGGGCAGAAAAAAGCTTTTACTTAAAAATTGTAAGTCTCGATTTGAGTTTGCCAAAAAACATGTGGGAGACTCCCAAAATATATGGAGGAATGTGCTGTGGTCAGATGAGACCAAAATTGAACTTTTTGGCCACCAAGGTAAACGCTATGTCTGGCACCAAACCAACAGCTCATCACTCCAAGAACACCATCCCCACAGTGAAACATGGTGGTTGCAGTATCATGCTGTGGGTATGTTTTTCTGCAGCAGCCACCTCCATTATCTGAATGCAAGGAAGATTGTGAACTTGTGCTACTTGTGCAGTAACACTTTGTCATTTCTGCTCCATTCTGTCTTCAAGCACAGGGTTAACAATGCTCTGACTTCATATCCAGCTTCATGGCTTGATCATAGATGCTGGATCCTGATTCCCAAGAAAATCCCACCAACCCAAGATTGTGAAAGAAATGCACAAAAGACTTTTAGTGAATGTTAAATAGACCAAATTTTATTACAAATCATATTATTTCATTCAGTGTCTGAAATTTAGAATCAGCCAATTGCTATGAAAAAGACACTGAAAATGGCAAACCTCCGACTCACGAAGAATCATCCGTCAGCACTCAGGAGAGGAAAACCCCCTGTGGAGGAAACCTCTAGGGAACCATGGCTGGAGGACTTGCCCATCCCTCGGGCTTAGAAGGATAGTGCCAACAAGTAACAGCAAATTGTACTAGAATTTGTACATTGTATCATATTTACAGTGAGACATGATATACATCCACTATAGATATGATAGCAGTGACATCACATAGTCACACAAGTTACACATTACATCATCAGAAAACAGACAGTAATGGAGAAGGTCAAAGTAGGTGCCCTGTGCGAGCACCATATGGAGAAGTCTAATGCGACATCTCCAGGCCGTACACATAAAGGTGAAGGCAACTAGTACCGGACGTGAGGGAGATCTGGCTGCAACATCTGTCACCTCATTGATCGCTAGGGTTAGTTTGATCTGGCTGGCTAGGCGATATGGCTGATCTGGCTGGCTAGGCGGTATGGCTGATCTGGCTGGCTAAGCGGTATGGCTGATCTGGCTGGCTAGGCGGTATGGCTGATCTGGCTGGCTAGGCGGTATGGCTGATCTGGCTGGCTAGGCCATATCCCCTTCCTCCCTTACAGGTTATGGAGTGATGAAGCTCCAGGTCTCCAGACACATCAAGTACGGCGCTTCATACGGCTGAATGACCTGTGGTTTCGGAATCATCTTCTATATCATAGATGTATGTGTTTATGACATCAGCACAGTTGCCGTAGTTACCACAGGTGTTTATTACTGGTGCTTCACTGGCTAGAAAGTCTCTCTCAGTGTTCCAAAGAATTAACCCTTGAATGACTGGCACTGTACATTTGTCCGGAATCCTGTAACATAATCTTGTCACTATGCAGGACCGTTATCAATATTATACTTTAAAATTGCCTTAAACAAAGTCTAATTAGTGAGCGCATCTACAGATTTGATGGGTAACAAGCACAATAATCCCCTTAAGCCCTACTAAATGCATAAATGTCCAATATGAGTACAGAGCAGTCCATACAGAATGGATGATATAGAGGGCAATACAGTTAGATAAAGAAGTAGAAAGCCAAACCAAGTAAATGTCTCCTGAGATGTCGGCTCCTGAGGTCTCAATTGCGCATCTGCTGCCTCAGGCGGCCATTTGTGTAACACAAGCGATCGGAAGATCACAGCTTCTAGTCTGCTAAGGAGACTATTGAAGCATTGAAAAAGTAAAAAAAAAATATTTAAAAGTTTAAATCACCCCCCTTTTACCCCATTCAAAATAAAACAATCAAAAATACACGTTTGGTATCGCTGCATTTAGAATCGCCCGATCTATCAATATATAAAAAGAATGACTTCGATCAGTAAACTGTATAACGAGAAAAAAAACAAAACTCCAAAATTAAGTTGTTTTGGTCGCCGCAACATTGCATTAAAATGTAATAACAGGCGATCATAACATCATATCTCCACCAAAACGGTATCAATAAAAATGTCAGCTCAGTGCGCAAAAAATAACCCCTGACCCGGCTCTAGATCACGAAAAATGGAGACGCTACGGGTCTCGGAAAATTTTTTTTTTTTTTTTACAAGCTTTGAATTTTGATTTCACCACTTAAATAAAATAGAAGCTCCACATGTTTGGTAACTACGAACTCGTAATGACCTGGAGAATCATAATGGCCGGTCAGTGTTAGCATTTAGTGAACATGGTAAAAAAAAACCTTTTGTGGAATTGCACTTTTTTGCCATTTCACTGCACTTGGATATTTTTCCCATTTTCCAGTACACAATATGGTAAAATCAATGGTGGTGTTCAAAAGAATAACTCATCCCACAATAAAACAAGCCCTCACATGGCCATATTGACGGAAAAATAAAAAAGTTATGGCTCTGGGAAGAAGGGGAGCAAAAAATGAAAGCGCAAAAACGGAAAAACCTGAGGTGATAAAGGGGTTAACTGGAATTTTCTGCCATGGACTCATTGGCAAATCTGAAATAGATATTTCTCGCTCCCTTATCAGTGTGGAAACATATATCTTTGGCCTCATTCAGACGTCTGTTTTTCATGTTTGTGTCCTCTCCATATTTGTTACGGATAGATCACATACACAATATAATCTGTGGAGTCGTCCACATGTCATTTTTTTTTGTTGAAAACCATGTAGTGTCCGTTTTTTATCCTAGTGGTTGATGAAAATTCTCCAGTCAGATCTATGGGTCCATGACATCGCTGACAGCTGGCATTGCCATCCATGTGCTGTCTGGGATAACACTGTTACCATAGTAACATAGTTACATAGTTAGTAAAGCCGAATAAAGACTTGCGTCCATCAAGTTCGACCTGTTAGTTCTGTAATTGCTAAAGTTGATCCAGAGGAGGCAAAAACCACAAATGATTTAGCCAATCTTCACCTGAGGAAAAATTCCCTCCCGACTCTGAAACCAGCAGTCAGAATAAATCCCTGTATCAACCTACTATTTTATTTTATTTTTAAGTATACGCTGAAATCTGCCTGGTATCTAGAAATGCATCCAGTCCCCGCTTGAACTGGTGTAGTGAATCCGACATTACCGTCTCCTCACTCAGTGAATTCCATATTCTCACTGCTCTTACCGTAAAGAACCCCTTCCTATGCTGGTGCTGAAACCTTTTCTCTTCCAGTCTTAGTGAGTGCCCTCTTGTTACCGTAATATCCCTCCTTTTGAACAAATCCCGGGCAAGATCTCTATACTGTCCCCTAACATATTTGTACACATTTATTATGTCCCCCCTCAACCTTCTCTTTTCCAGGCTGAATAGTCCTAGTTTTGCCAACCTCTCTGGGTATTGCAGTCCCTCCATTCCCTTTATTAATTTTGTTGCCCTCCTTTGTACCTTTTCAAGCTCATTTATATCCTTTCTATATATTGGGGCCCATAACTGAGCACAGTATTCCAAGTGTGGTCTGACCAGTGCTTTGTACAGTGGAAGAACAATGTTCTCATCCTTTGCAGCTATACCTCTTCTGATACATCCCATTACCCTGTTTGCCCTTACAGCAGCGGCCTGACTTTGGGCACTCCAATTTAGTTTGCTATCAATCAAGATGCCCAAGTCCTTCTCCATCTCTGAATTCCCCAATGATTTCCCATTCAGTGAGTACTGGTGACTTCCATTTTTCCTTCCCATATGTATGACCTTACATTTCTCCTCGTTAAACCTCATTTGCCATTTAATGCTCCACCTACCCAGCTTATCCAAATCCCTCTGTAGGTCTGCACTGTCCTCTTTTGTATTAATTGTTTTACATAACTTTGTGTCATCTGCAAATATTGATATTTTACTATTTATCCCATTGACTATGTCGTTAATAAAGATATTAAATAACATTGGGCCTAGTACAGACCCCTGTGGTACCCCACTAGTGACGCTTACCCAATCTGAGTATATTCCATTTATAACCACCCTCTGCCTTCTATCCTTTAGCCAGTTAGCTACCCACTTGCAGACATTTTCCCCCAGCCCCATCATTCTCATTTTGTATACCAACCTATTATGTGGCACGCTATCGAACGCTTTTGAGAAGTCGAGATACACGACATCCACTGGTTCCCCCTGATCTACTCGAGAGCTAACCTCCTCGTAGAAGTCAATCAGGTTTGTTTGGCAGGAGCGATTCCTCATGAATCCATGTTGGTTCGGGATTAAAAGATTATTAGCATCAAGATGCTCCATAATTGCCTCTTTAATGAAGCTTTCAAAAATTTTGCCCACAACGGTCGTCAGACTCACCGGCTGATAGTTTCCGGCGTCACTTTTCGCTCCCTTTTTGAATATTGGCACTACATTCGCCTGTCGCCAATCAAGTGGCACAGACCCAGTCTCAACAGAGTCCTTAAATATAAGATATAACGGTCTGTCTATCACATTACTTAGTTCCCTTAGTACCCGTGGATGTATGCCATCAGGTCCTGGTGATTTGTTTATTTTAATGTTACTGAGGCGTTTCTGTACCCCAGCTTGGGTTAGATTTGTCATACTTAGTGGAGGATTAAGCTTGTCACTTCTCATTTCGCCTGTTAGTTCTTTTTCCTTTGTGAAAGTTGACGAAAAAAATTTATTTAATAGATTAGCTTTATCCTCATCTTTCTCTATGATTTTGCCTTCATCACTTTTTATCGGTCCAATATTATTCGATTTAATCCTTTTACTATTTATATACGTAAAGAACAGTTTGGGATTTGATCTACTTTCCCTAGCAATACGTCTCTCTGTTTCCTCCTTCGCTATTTTTATTTGTTTTTTGCAGGTTCTCGTTTTTTCCTTGTAACACATTAGTGCCTCCTTGCTGTTTTCCTGTTTTAATCTCTTGAATGCCTCTTTTTTGCTATTTAACGCCCCTTTTACGTTCTTATTCAACCATATTGGTTTCCTCTTATTTCTGGCCCTTTTATTCCCATACGGTATATACCTCTCGCACTGAGTATTCAGAATTCTTTTGAAGGTTTCCCATTTACTATTCGTATTCCTTTGATTAAGAACTTTGTCCCAGTCAATAAGTTGAAGGTTTTCTTTCAGCTGCTCAAACTTCGCCCTCCTAAAGTTTAATGTTTTTGTTGTTCCCTTATTGATAACCCTACTGAAGGGCATTTTGAAGTCGATAATATTATGGTCGCTATTACCTAGGTGCCCCCCTATCTGTACCTCAGTTATTCCATCAGGCCTATTAGTCAATATTAAGTCCAACACGGCCTTCCCTCTCGTTGGTTCCTGCACTAGTTGGGAGAGATAATTATCCTTGATATTTGTCAAGAACCTTTTTCCTTTCTGCGATCTACAGGTTTCTGTTTCCCAGTCAATATCCGGGTAGTTGAAGTCCCCCATTACAATCACCTCATTATGTTTTGCTACTTTGTCTATTTGTCCTAATAGCAGATTCTCATTCTCCTCTGTTATATTGGGTGACTTATAGCAGACCCCCAGTAATATTTTATTATTATTTTTTGCCCCCTCTATCTCTACCCACATGGACTCGACCCCCTCTTCTCCCTCTCCTATATCTTCCCTTAGTCTGGGCTTTAGACGTGACTTTACATATAAGCAGACTCCTCCGCCCTTCCCCTGTTTCCGGTCCCTTCTAAATAAACTATAATCTGTTAAATTTACCGCCCAGTCGTAGCTATCGTCTAGCCAAGTCTCTGTTATACCTACGATGTCATACCTCTCCTCTGATATAAGCGCCCGCAGCTCATCCGCCTTATTGGTCAGGCTTCTTGCGTTGGTCAGCATGCAAGATAAAACTTTGGGGTTATTTAGCATCCTATTCTTCTCTAACGATCTAACTGTACTATCCCCACCCCCCTCTCCACCCTCATTATATTCACTTCTCCCCTTCCCCCTTGCTTGCCTCACATCCCACCTATTTCCTTGGTCCCCCCCCCCTGTCTCTAGTTTAAAAACTCCTCCAACCTATTAGCCATCTTCTTCCCCAGCACCGCTGCACCCTCCCCATTGAGGTGCAGCCCGTCCCTACGGTAGAGCCTGTAGCCGACAGCGAAGTCGGCCCAGTTCTCCATGAACCCAAACCCTTCTGCCTTGCACCAACTCTTTAGCCACTTATTCACCTCCCTAACCTCCCGTTGGCGCTCCTGTGTGGCTCGCGGGATTGGTAGTATTTCTGAGAAAACTACCTTGGAGGTCCTTGCCCTAAGCTTCCTACCTAGATCCCTGAAATCATTTTTAAGGACCCTCCATCTACCACTCACTTTGTCATTGGTGCCAATGTGGACCATGACCGCTGGGTCTTCGCCAGCCCCACCCAGTAACCTGTCAACCCGATCCGCGATGTGCCGGACTCGAGCGCCAGGGAGGCAGCACACCGTTCGGCGATCCCGGTCTTTGTGACAGATTGCCCTGTCTGTCCCCATAATAATAGAGTCACCCACTACCAGGACCAGTCTAGCCTGCCCTACACTTCCCCCCTCCCCCTCATTACTGGAGCATACACTCCCCCGGCGGTCAGAGGATCTGTCGTGCTCCAATAATGCCGGTTCTGAACCAGCCTTCCTATACTTCTTCCCTCTATCCCTTCTAACCGTTACCCAGCTCCCTGCCTGTTCAGCCTGCGCTTCCCCACTAAGCTCCATCCCCAGTGTTGACCCATTGAGTGTCTGCTCGGTGAGCAGCAAACTCCATTCCATGTTGTCGATGCTCCTCAGTACCGCTATCTGAGCACTTAGATCCAGGATTTGGGCTTCCAAGTGCACGATATGCTCACATCTCTCGCAGCAGTATGGATCCCTGAGCGGTAGCTCAGGGAATGCATACATTGCGCAAGATGTACACTGCACGGCTCCGGCCAACATGGACGTCATTCTAAATATGGGGATACAGTCAGTATATATGTACAAGTACAAAACACAATTATTTATATATAGGTGTATGGACGGGGATCAATTAGGGATGTGCAAGTGTATCGATTAGATATCG
The DNA here is from genome assembly GCF_046119375.1 of Phyllobates terribilis. Classification (NCBI taxonomy): domain Eukaryota; kingdom Metazoa; phylum Chordata; class Amphibia; order Anura; family Dendrobatidae; genus Phyllobates; species Phyllobates terribilis. Next base: position 2,483,603 of record NW_027362822.1, on the reverse strand, counting down.
GCGCGGGATCAGTTAAGTATGGACGGGGGATCAATTAAGTATCAATTAAGTATGGACGGGGGATCAGCTGAGTGGGTCAGGTGGATTAATTAAGTGTGGACGGTGTGTCAATTAACTATGGACTGGGATCAATAAGTATGGACTGGGGAAATAATTAATTGTGGACTAGGGATTCAATCAATTAATTATGGACAGGGGGTTTAATTAAATAGGATGGGGGGGTAAAGCAAATAAATAGGTATGGACGGTGGGTCAATTAACTAAGGACTGGGGATCAATAAGTATCAATAATATCAATAAATATGGACTGGGGAAATAATTAATTGTGGTCTGGGGAATCAATCAATTAATTATGGACAGGGGTTAATTAAATATGGTGGGGGATAAGGCAAATAGATAGGGACTGGGGATGAGTAAAAGTGGACAAGGGGAATCTATTAAATAGGACAAGGGGGATCAATCAATTATGGGCTGGGGGGGTCAATCATTTAAATGTGGTCAGGGGGATCACTTTAATATGGACGGGGGGTGGTCGGGGATCAATTAAATGAGGACGGGGGGGTCAATTTAATGTGGTCAGAGGGATCAGTTAAATATGGACGGGGGTGTTCAGGGGAATCAATTTAAATATGGACGGGGGTGATCAATTAAATATGGACGGGGGGGTAATCAATTAAATATGGACTAGGGAATACAATACAATTACAATACAGATACAAATACAATACAGTACAGTACACACTTGGGTTCAGTAGGGCCGCTTATCGCGGCCTCCTGCCCCTCACTCACCTCCTCTAGGGACACTGCACGCTATCACAGCGCGCTTGTCCCTCCGGTCGCCTCTTACCGGTCCTCCTGATCACCTCCTGGTCACCACCACCTGGCACCCTCCGCTGGCCGGCACTGCACGCTGCCACAGCGCTCTCTTGCGCTCGTCCCTCCTGTCGCCTCCTACTGGTCCTCCCGGTCCGCTCGGTCACCTCCGCCTGGCTCTCCTCCCTTCCCAGGAGCTCTCTCCACACACAGCACAACTCTTGTGAACGGATGGACTCTACATGCCTGGTTCCCACCGTGAAGCATGGAGGAGGAGGAGGTGTGATGGTGTGGGGGTGCTTTGCTGGTGACACTGTTGGGGATTTATTCATAATTGAAGGCATACTGAACCAGCATGACTACCACAGCATCTTGCAGCGGCATGCTATTCCATCCGGTTTGCGTTTAGTTGGACCATCATTTATTTTTCAACAGGACAATGACCCCAAACACACCTCCAGGCTGTGTAAGGGCTATTTGACCAAGAAGGAGAGTGATGGGGTGCTACGCCAGATGACCTTGTCTCCACAGTCACCAGACCTGAACCCAATCGAGATGGTTTGGGGTGAGCTGGACAGCAGAGTGAAGGCAAAAGGGCCAACAAGTGCTAAGCATCTCTGGGAACTCCGTCAAGATTGTTGGAAGACCATTTCCGGTGACTACTTCTTGAAGCTCATCAAGAGAATGCCAGGAGTGTGCAAAGCAGTCATCAAAGCAAAAGGTGGCTACTTTGAAGAACCTAGAATATAAGACATATTTTCAGTTGTTTCACACTTTTTTGTTAAGTATATAATTCCACATGTGTTAATTCGTAGTTTTGATGCCTTCAGTGTGAATGTACAATTTTCATAGTCATGAAAATACAGAAAAATCTTTAAATGAGAAGGTATGTCCAAACTTTTGGTCTGTACTGTATATACTAGATGGAGGCCCGATGCTGTCTCATCGGGAGGGCAGTAATGTCACGATGGGGGCAGGCTTTGCACAGTTGAGAATCTCTCCCCCCCATGTGCTCACCCACCTATCCACTCTCTCTTTCCCCCATGTGCTGACTTCTCCCGTCTGTGATCTCTTCTTTGACCTGTCTACCCCATGTGCTCTCCCCCTTGTCTGCTGTCTCTCTCCTTCCTGTGCTGTGTTCTCCCCTCATGTGCTGTCCTGTTTGAGCTGTCTCCCCCCCTGTGCTCTGCCTCTCTCCCCCTGTGCGCTTTCTCTCTCCCCCATCTGCTGTCTTCTCCTCTTTTGTGCTCTCTTCTTTGACCCGTGTACCCCATGTGCTATCCCCCTTGTCTGCTTTCTCTCTCCCCCATGTGCTGTCTTCTCCTCTCATGTGATCTCTTCTTTGACCTGTCTACCCCATGTGCTCTCCCCCTTGTCTGCTGTCTCTCTCCTTCCTGTGCTGTTTTCTCCCTTCATGTGCTGTCCCGTTTGAGCTGTCTCCCCCCTGTGCTCTGTCTCTTTCCCCTCTGTGCGCTTTCTCTCTCCCCCATCTGCTGTCTTCTCCTCTCATGTGATCTCTTCTTTGACCTGTGTACCCCATGTGCTATCCCCCTTGTCTGCTGTCTCTCTCCTTCCTGTGCTGTCTTCTCCTCTCATGTGATCTCTTCTTTGACCTGTGTACCCCATGTGCTCTCCCCCTTGTCTGCTGTCTTCTCCTCTCATGTGATCTCTTCTTTGACCTGTCTACCCCATGTGCTCTCCCCCTTGTCTGCTGTCTCTCTCCTTCCTGTGCTGTGTTCTCCCTTCATGTGCTGTCCCGTTTGAGCTGTCTCCCCCCCTGTGCTCTGCCTCTCTCCCCTGTGCGCTTTCTCTCTCCCCCATCTGCTGTCTTCTCCTCTTATGTGATCTCTTCTTTGACCTGTGTACCCCATGTGCTCTCCCCCTTGTCTGCTCTCTCTCTCCACCCCTGTGCTGTCTTCTTCCCTCATGTGTTCTCTCGTTTGAGCTGTCTCCCCACGCAGTAAATCAGATAGCGGCGGTCACATTAAAACTGCGCATGCGCTCCTCCTGTACAAAGATGGCGGCAGTCAGTGAATCATTCGGCTGATCCCGGCGGCGGCGTGTTTGCGACAGTGTTCTGCTGGTGGTACCACGCAAGAGGCTGCGTACGGCGTATACCGTGTGTGTGGTGCGTACGGCGTATACAGAGTGTGTGTGTGGTGCGTACGGCGTATACAGAGTGTGTGTGTGGTGGTGCATATAGCGTATACAGAGTGTGTGTGTGTGTGTGGTGGTGCGTACGGCATATACAGTGTGTGTGGTGTGTACAGCGTATACAGTGTGTGTGTTGTGCGTACGGCGTATACTGTGTGTTTGGTGTGTGCAGCGTATACAGTGTGTGTGTTGTGCGTATGGCGTATACAGTGTGTGTTGCATACGGCGTATACAGTGTGTGTTGCATACGGCGTATACAGTGTGTGGTGCGTAATGCGTATACAGTGTGTGTGGTGTGTATGGCGTATACAGTGTGTGTGTTGTGCGTATGGCGTATACAGTGTGTGTTGCATACGGCGTATACAGTGTGTGTTGCATACGGCGTATACAGTGTGTGGTGCGTAATGCGTATACAGTGTGTGGTGCGTACGGCGTATACAGTGTGTGTGTGTGGTGTGTACGGTGTATACAATGTGTGTGGTGCATATGCCGTATACATTGTGTGTGTGGTGCGTACAGCGTATACAGAGTGTGTGTGGTGGTGCGTAAGGCGTATACAGAGCGTGTGTGGTGCATATAGCGTATACAGAGTGTGTGTGTGTGTGGTGGTGCGTACGGCATATACAGTGTGTGTGTTGTGCGTATGGCGTATACAGTGTGTGTGGTGTCTGCAGCGTATACAGTGTGTGTGTTGTGCGTATGGCGTATACAGTGTGTGTTGCATACGGCGTATACAGTGTGTGGTGCGTACGGCGTATACAGTGTGTGTTGCATACGGCGTATACAGTGTGTGTTGCATACGGCGTATACAGTGTGTGGTGCGTACGGCGTATACAGTGTGTGATGCGTACGGCGTATACAGTGTGTGGTGCGTACGGCGTATACAGTGTGTGTGTGTGGTGTGTACGGTGTATACAATGTGTGTGGTGCATATGCCGTATACATTGTGTGTGTGGTGCGTACAGCGTATACAGAGTGTGTGTGGTGGTGCGTACAGCGTATACAGAGCGTGTGTGGTGCGTATGGCGTATACAGAGTGTGTGTGGTGGTGCATACAGCGTATACAGTGTGTGTGGGGGGGTGCGTACGGCGTATACAGTGTGTGTGTGGGGGGTGCGTATGGTGTATACAGTGTGTGTGGTGTTGCATACGGCGTATACAGGGTATGTGTGGTGCTTACGGCATATACAGTGTATGTGTGTGTGTGTGTGTGTGTGTGTGTGTGGTGCGCAGGGTGTATACAGAGTGCGTGTGTGTGGTGGTGCGTACGGCGTATACACTGTGTGTGTGTGTGGTGCGTACGGCGTATATAGTGTGTGTGTGGTGCTTACGGCATGTACAGTGTGTGTGTGTGGTGCGCAGGGTGTATACAGAGTGCGTGTGTGTGGTGGTGCGTACGGCATATACAGTGTATGTGTGTGTGTGGTGCGTACGGCGTATACAGTGTGTGTCTGTGGTGGTGTACATGGCGTATACAGTGTATGTGGTATGTACGGCCAGGGGCATACATAGGAATCATGGGGCCCCATAGCAGAAGCTCTAATTACCCCCCCCCCCCCAAAAAAAAATAAATAAATAATTGTCGGGGTCACCAAAGATCAGATCTCACAACTTTCCATCTTTACATAGTAATTTTCCTCCTGCTGACGTCCTAGATCTCTTTCATTGCCCCATAAAGTGTGATGCCAATAAAAGGGCCCCCCAAACACAGTATAATACCCCCATGGTGAATTCCTCCACATGCACAGTATAATGACCCTACTGTACCCCACCTCAACTCCCAGGGTAAAGTATGCTGACCCCAACACAGTATGATCCCCCAACTGTGAGCCGCTAGAGAGGATGGTACATAATAAGGGAGGGTGTTATACATAATAAAAGAGGAAACTATATAACTAAGGATGGCGCTATACATAATAAGTGAGTACACTATATACTAAGGGACTGTGCTATACATAATAAGGCTACATTCCTGCATCTGTGTGCAGTGTCGGTGTGCTGCCCTGCATTGAGCATGTCCTATTCTAATCCTCAATATCGGATCAGAACAGGAGATTCTCTGACCCTCTTAGATCTCATTCTCAGATCCGTGATTTTCATGGATGTGTGAATGGATCTATAAAACTGTACGAGTCCGTGAACCATCCGATAAAAAGATCTGGCAGCACACGGACATTTCACACAAATGTGAGAGTACAGCCTAAGGGATTTTACAGATAACATTATCCCTCCAAGTCACACAGTGCAGATACAGAATAATATTTACATCCAGGCACTTACCGCTGACGTCTCATCTGATCAGAGTCGGTTTCTGCTGCTTCTTCTCCATCTGGTCAGACCTTCATGTCGACATCTCCCAGCCACGACTCGTCTTGTCACGATGATCTCCAGCCTAGAAAATAACAAGGTCACATATTGTATGTATACATGTGTCTCCCCCGCTCTGCGTCCTCGAATACAGATATGTAACCCCCCATTAATATACTATTAACCACCTAGTAATCAAAATATAAAGTGATAAGCAGCACTGTGCCCCCCATTAACTATAATCTGCACCGGCCAATAATATAAATTATTCAGTCTCTGTGACTCTCCCCAATTAACTGTAAGGCTATGTGCACACGGAAAACATACAAGGCTTCACAGTACAAGCAAAGTGAAACCCCCATAATTGCTCTCTCCCAGCACCCCCATCATTGCTCTCTCCCAGCACCCTCGTCATTGCTCTCTCCCAGCACCCCCATCATTACTCTCTCCCAGCACCCCCATCATTGCTCTGTCCCAGCACCCACGTCATTGCTCTGTCCCAGCACCCCCATCTTTGCTCTCTCCCAACACCCCCATCTTTGCTCTCTCCCAACACCCCCATCATTGCTCTCTCTCTTAGCACCTGCATCATTGCTCTGTCTCACCACCCCCATCATTGCTCTCTCCCAACCCCCATCATTGCTCTGTCCAGCACCCCCATCATTGCGCTGTCTCAGCACCTCCATCATTGCTCTCTCCCAGCCCCCCATCATTGCTCTGTCCCAGCACCTCCATCATTGCTTCTCCCAGCACTCCCATCATTGCTCTCTCCCAGCACCCCCATCATTTCTCTGTTCCAGCACCTCCATCATTGCTCTCTCCCAGCCCCACATCATTGCTCTCTCCCAGCCCCCCACCATTGCTCTGTCCCAGCACCCCCACCATTGCTCTCTCCCAGCACCCCCATCATTGCTCTCTCCCAGCACCCACGTCATTGCTGTGTCCCAGCACCCACGTCATTGCTCTGTCCCAGCACCCCCACCATTGCTCTGTTCCAGCACCCCCACCATTGCTCTCTCCCAGCACCCCCATCATTGCTCTCTCCCAGCAACCCCATCATTGCTCTCTCCCAGCAACCCCATCATTGCTCTCTCCCAGCACCCCCATCTTTGCTCTCTCTCTTAGCACCTGCATCATTGCTCTGTCCCACCACCCCCATCATTGCTCTCTCCCAACCCCCATCATTGCTCTGTCCAGCACCCCCATCATTGCACTGTCCCAGCATCTCCATCATTGCTCTCTCCCAGCCCCCCATCATTGCTCTGTCCCAGCACCTCCATCATTGCTTCTCCCAGCACTCCCATCATTGCTCTCTCCCAGCACCCCCATCATTTCCTCTCAGCACCCCCATCATTACTCTGTCCCAGCACCTCCATCATTGCTCTCTCCCGGCCCCCCACCATTGCTCTGTCCCAGCACCCCCATCATTGCTCTCTCCCAGCACCCCCATCATTGCTCTCTCCCAGCACCCCCATCATTGCTCTCTCCCAGCACCCTCATCATTGCTCTCTCCCAGCACCCCCATCATTGCTCTCTCCCAGCACCCCCATCATTGCTCTCTCCCAGCACCCCCATCATTGCTCTCTCCCAGCACCCCCATCATTGCTCTCCCCTTCCCCACCTTCCCCATCATTGCTCTCTCCCAGCACCCCCATCATTTCTCTGTCCCAGCACCCCCATCATTGCTCTCTCCCAGCACCCTCATCATTGCTCTCTCCCAGCACCCCCATCATTGCTCTCTCCCAGCACCCCCATCATTGCTCTCTCCCAGCACCCCCATCATTGCTCTCTCCCAGCACCCCCATCATTGCTCTCCCCTTCCCCACCATCCCCATCATTGCTCTCCCCAGCTCTATCCGCCCCATTATTGCTCTTCCCAGCCCCACCCCCTCCCCAGCATTTCAGTAAAAAAAAAAAAACTTACTTCAGCTCGCTCCCCTGCAGCAGCATCCTCCTGGTTGCCGGCAGCTTTCTTCCTGACCCAGGCGCGCGCTGCATGATGACGTCATCAAGCTGCGCGCGCCTGGGTCAGGGAGGAAGTAGAGGATGAACCCTCCAGCTCCGCTGCTATTCTCCTCCTGACAGCAGCGGAGCTGTAGGGATCACTCCCTGACCGCCACGTGCAGGGAGCAGCTGCACCTTGTGGGCCCCTTGGTGCAGCTGCATGGTGGGGACCCGGCGCAGCTGCACCGGTGGCGGTATATCCACCCCTGGACTGCTATGGGCCCCCTCGGCTCACGGGCCCCATAGCAGTCGCCTGGTCTGCCGCTATTGGCAGTACGCCACTGTGTACGGCATATACAATGGTGTGTGGTGTGTACGGCGTATACAGTGTGTGTGGTGCGTACGGTGTATACAGAGTGCGTGTGTGTGGTGCGTACGCTGTATACAGAGTGCGTGTGTGTGTGGTGGTGCGTACGGCGTATACAGTGTGTGTGTGTGTGTGTGTGTGTGGTATGTACAGCGTATACAGTGTGTGTGTGGTGTGTACGGCGTATACAGAGTGTGTGTGTGTGGTGTGTACGGCATATACAGTGTGTGTGTGGTATGTACAGCGTATACAGTGTGTGTGTGTGTACGGCGTATACAGAGTGTGTGTGTGTGTGGTGTGTACGGCATATACAGTGTGTGTGTGGTATGTACAGCGTATACAGTGTGTGTGTGGTGTGTACGGCGTATACAGAGTGTGTGTGTGGTGAGTATGGCGTATACAGTGGATGTGTGGTGCGTACGCCGTATACAGTGTGTGTGGTGCGTACGGTGTATACAGAGTGCGTGTGTGTGGTGCATACGATGTATACAGACTGCGTGTGTGTGGTGGTGCGTACGGCGTATACAGTGTGTGTGTGGTGCGTACGGTGTATACAGAGTGCGTGTGTGTGGTGCATACGATGTATACAGACTGCGTGTGTGTGGTGGTGCGTACGGCGTATACAGTGTGTGTGTGGTGTGTACGGCGTATACAGTGTGTGTGGTGGTGCATATGGTGTATACAGTGTATGTGGTATGTACAGCGTATACAGTGTGTGTGTGTGTGTGTGGTGTGTACGGCATATACAGTGTGTGTGTGGTATGTACAGCGTATACAGTGTGTGTGTGGTGTGTACGGCGTATACAGTGTGTGTGTGTGGTGAGTATGGCGTATACACTGGATGTGTGGTGCGTACGGCGTATACAGTGTGTGTGTGGTGTGTACGGCGTATACAGTGTGTGTGGTGCGTACGGTGTATACAGAGTGCGTGTGTGTGGTGCATACGATGTATACAGACTGCGTGTGTGTGGTGGTGCGTACGGCGTATACAGTGGATGTGTGGTGTGTACGGCTTATACAGTGTGTGTGGTGCATACGATGTATACAGACTGCGTGTGTGTGGTGCGTACGGCGTATACAGTGTGTGTGTGGTATGTACGGCGTATACAGTGTGTGTGGTATGTACAGCGTATACAATGTGTGTGTGTGTGGTGCGTACGGCGTATACAGTGTGTGTGGTGTGTACGGCGTATACAGTGTATGTGGTATGTACAGCGTGTGTGTGTGTGTGTGTGTGGTGCGTACGGAGTATACAGTGTGTGTGTATGTGTAAATTAACCTTAAAGAGTAAATCAACTTTTGGGACGTTTTTTAATGTGATTTAGGGACATTAATTCTGAGCAGATTTGTGGGGACCCCAATCCTTTGCTCCTTTGCTTAAAAGACCTCCTAGAAGAGCGCAGCTCAGTAGATAGGAGAGTACACTGAGCGGAGCAAATGCAGCAGAAAGTCACAGTCATGTCTCCTCACCTCTTCACTTCTAAGAGATCTTCTGAGTGATCAGGGTCTCAGATTCGCACTAATCTGCTCAAAATTATAGGACCTAAATCATGTAATATATATCCCAAAATGTAAGTTACTTTTTAAACGTTTAATAGTTCCACTGCTTGCATCTAATCAGTACATTGGTTCCTATACGGTCCACAGTCTGATGATGACTGGTAACAACTCCCAGTATCTCCTTACCATTGCTAAGGACATACTGGGAGTTGTAGTTAAGTCCTCCATTCTCTGGAATTCCTATTGTTAGCAATGCCCTTCCTCAACCAATTGCAAATACAAAGGATCCATCCATGGGGTGAGATCTTGGGAATAATTGAATCGTACCTACATTTAAAAAAAATAAATAAATCTCCTATTCTTAATAATTACCGTATTTTTCGGGCTATAAGATGCACTTTTTTCCTCCAAAATTTTGGAGGAAAGTGGGGGGTGCGTCTTATAGTCCGAATACTATATTATTGTATGGCCGCATGGTGGTGGGTGTGGGGGAGCCGCAGGGGTGGATTAAGAGTAGCAAGTGCCCCGGGCAGTTTAGAAGGCACGGCCCCCCCACACACACACACACACATACACATACCTGTATGTATCACATGTCACATGATCCCCTGTGATAGATCATGTGATAGTTCACGTGAAATTAATTTGGCACAATATTAATTATAATAATTTTTTTTATGCTGTGTGCCCACTACGCGTTTATTAAGCATTTACGCAGCGCCAATTCCACTGCAGAAACGCTTAAAAAACGCTTGGTAGAAGGTCTGCCATGTTCCCCAATGATAATCCGCATGTGCTGTGCACATGCTGCGGAAATTTCCGCTGCGCATTATCAGTGCGGAAAAATCCGCAGCAATAACAATTATTTTGCGGAAGCGCTGCGCTTTCGCCGCCATTGACTTGCATTGGAACACATGGAATCTGCATCACTGCATCTGTACATGCGGATTCCATGCGTTTCAATGTGCGGATGGTACCCGGGTTTGGAGAAGAGGAGACTCTCCTCCGGACCAGGGTACCATAGAACCTGTAAAAAAAGAATAAAATAAAAAATAAATATTATACTTACCTTCTGATAGCCCCCGGTGTCTTTATCTGATGCGTCCTGGCTTGCCGGCAGCTCGCGATGGTCTGAAAAGGACTTGCCGTGATGTCATTTAGTCATGTGACGGGTCACGCGACCGCTGACGTCGGCAGGCCATCAGCGGTCACACAAAAATGGTATTTTTTACCATTCTTTTACGGTCACACTATATAAATCCATGCCGGTTGCATGGATTTATATAGTGTGACCAAGTTGTCAAGCACTTTCCAAGTGATGCTAAAATCGCTTGGAAAGCGCTTGTCAATCCGCATGCGGAAATGCATGTGAAGAACGCTTCACATCAGCAAGTCCCTGGCAGGTAATTGTATGACTCAATATTGAGCACACGTAACCATCTATACACAGCAGGAGGCCGCACGGCGCCGTCTAAACACAGCGGGAGGCCGCACGTAGCCATCTATACACAGCAGGAGGCCGCACTTAGCCACCTATACACAGCATGAGGCCGCATGTAGCCATCTATACACAGCAGGAGGCCACACGTAGTCATCTATACACGGCAGGAGGCCGCACGTAGCCATCTATACACGGCAGGAGGCCGCACGTAGCCATCTATACACGGCAGGAGGCCGCACGTAGCCATCTATACACGGCAGGAGGCCGCACGTAGCCATCTATACACGGCAGGAGGCCGCACATAGCCATCTATACACGGCAGGAGGCCGCACGTAGCCATCTATACACGGCAGGAGGCCACACGACGCCATCTATAAACGGCGGGAGGCCACATGGCGCCATCTATACACAGCGGAAGGCCGCACGTAGCCATCTATACACGGCAGGAGGCCACATGGCGCCATCTATAAACGGCGGGAGGCCACACGGCACCATCTATACACAGCGGAAGGCCGCACGTAGCCATCTATACACGGCAGGAGGCCGCACGTAGCCATCTATACTCGGCAGGGAGCCGCACGGTGCCATCTATACACAGCGGGAGGCCGCACGGTGCCACCTATACACAGCAGGAGGCCGCACGGTGCCACCTATACACAGCAGGGAGCCGCACGGTGCCATCTATACACAGCGGGAGGCCGCACGGTGCCATCTATACACAGCGGGAGGCCGCACGGAGCCATCTATACACAGCGGGAGGCCGCACGGAGCCATCTATACACAGCGGGAGGCCGCACGGAGCCATCTATACACAGCGGGAGGCCGCACGGTGCCATCTATACACAGCAGGAGGCCGCACGGCGCCATCTATACTCAGCAGGAGGCCGCACGCAGTCACGCACGCAGTCACGCACACACACAAACATATACAGACATATACATACACGCATAAACACATTTGAAACACAAAAATACATATAAACAGACATCACACAATGATATCTGCCTGCACACACATACATACATACATACATACACATACACACAGACACACACAGACAGACACACACACACACACACTCACCATCCCCCGGCTCGGCTCCAGTCCTCCTGGCTCCTGCTCCTCTCCGGTGGTAAGTAGTAGTGCAGGCCGGGCGCGCACTGCGTGATGTCACAGCTAGGAGACACGGCCGTGTCTCCTAGCAGTGACGCGGCCGGGCCAGCACAGAGAAGTTAACTGCTGCAGTGCTGGCCCGGCCGATGAAGAAGTAGCGGCTGTGCACCACTGCTGGGGGAGTGGTCCGGGCCCCCCCCCCCCGCCACTGTCTGCCGGTATGTGCCGCGGGGCTGCGCATATAATGAGGGCAATCCGGCCATAGACACCCCGGAGCCCCAGGCCCTCTGGAGACCCAAGGCCCCGGGCGGTAGCCCGGATTGCCCTCATTATAATCCACCTATGGGGAGCCGCAGCGGGGGATCAGCGGGGCGCAAGATTTTACAAATCGCAGAAAACCCATTTGATGTTAATTGTTTGGGTTTTTCTCATGCGCCGAGCATCACTCACGAGAAAAACAAGCTTCAAAGAACAAATGAGAGGAGACAGTCCATGCATTATGTGTCACGGTGGCGTGTCATTACCAACCCCCTTGCTGCAGCGCTCCCTAAATTCCCCACAATGTAGAAAAACCTTGTCCACACGTCACGGCTCTGAGCTGACTAGTCCTGGAGGATCGTGAGGTTCCTTCCTTACATCTCTCCTCAATTATCTCGGCTTCTGTAAAATAGGCCGAGTCTAATGGGACGAAAAATGCGGCTGCAGAATAAAGGTTCTCTGGCATTTATCTACTCTGTGATCACCGCTCCTAATCCAATCATGGAGGCGTTCCTGGCTGTTACAAGGAATTAGTAGGATTACTAAAGTGTGACAGGCGAGGGTACAGCGCCTGTGCCGGTCATGGATTCTCAATAGAGGTGGCTGGGAATGGTCGCTCTCCACTGAAATGATCGGGGGGTGCACATACTTCCCACAAGAAAGCACTTGAATTGTCAAGGTCAATCTATTCTATAGCTGTAACTTTAGCCTTAAAGGAATGGATACAGTGGGTTACATCTGGTGCCCGGGGGGCAGTGTTTGGTATACTCTGTGTCCCTCTGAAGAAGCTAAAAAAGTGAAACGTGTGTTTAGGAGAGTGGCAGGCACATAATGGGTAAGGATCTCCTCATTACTGGTACTCAGGCGCAAAATATGTAGAATTTACACTACACTAGGGATGAGCGAACCCCGTGGATGTTCGGTTTCGACCACACTTTAGTCCAAAGTTCGGTTCAGGTACCAGAACTTGAACCCGAACCCCATAGAAGTCAATGGAGACACAAACTTTGATGCTGTAAAATGGTTGTAGTAAGGGCTAGGAGGTCTCTCTCTCTTAAAACGGACTTGTCAGTGTTCGGAGTTCAGCATTGGACACTAGGTGTCCGGTATGAACCCCAAACTTTACAGTTCGGGTTCGCTCATCTCTACACAACACTCGTTATACTGTTGTACTGATACATTACACGTCTAGTCCTTGTGATTGACTATATATTCATTGATGAGGACGCTCTTGCAGATGGGTCTAATCTCTGATGTCACGCCATCTGGAGGCTGAATCTTGAACTAAGTGCTCTTGTAATACAGGTTTTAATATTACGCTAATAAAATATATACTGTATACTGTACAATAGCTTTCTGACCCCGTTACACAGTTTTTGAGCACTTGAGCTGAAGTTGTTAAAGCTCAATTGGTGTTTTGCATAGTCTGAGGGGCTATAGGTGTAATTCTGCCGAGATTTTGACTTCGATGCGTGTTGCAGTTACATTGGCATAATACTCTGTTCCATGTACAATATTATGTAGAACAGAGTTTTGATTCTAAATGGACTGTAGATAAAACAGTATGTCCTGGAACAGTACCAATACACATGCTCTGTAACTTGCCATCCACTCTTTTGGAGTGGACGATTGCTCTTTATCAGCATTCTGTCAGCACTATAGGTCCCGGGACATCCTTTCTCTCATTACTCAGCATGCATTGCTTCCGACACTGCTTAATGAGATGCCTGCAATTAACTGAAAGGCTGCATCTCTGTTATGCCTGCGTATACAGTTTGACAGGCAGGAGCAGAGAGACGAAGGCCAAGCCCCACTTCCGGTAATCCATATAGGGGGGTTTCTGCTGCTAGAGACAAATTACACTTAGACAGAAGGGAGACCCTACCGGCCGACACTTTTAGGTTATCTAACCCCTGAAAAGTAACTCCAACTTAATAGAACTTTATAAAGGGATTTTGCACATTATCTATTGAATGAGATCAAGTACAGGGACCATTTAATTTGTATTAAGGTTCAACTCACCTGCAAACACCATGGGTTTCGCAGGCTTAAAGCCGGGCAGAGCCACTGGCTGCTTCAGTAAATGCAGAGTGTCTCCTATTTGTGCTTCCAGTGCGTCCTTCATCCCAGCGATTAGATAACCTACTTGCCCAGCATATCTACGAAACAATGAGAGTAATATATATTCACAATTAGTGCAGATTCATCAAATTCTACATTGAATATCAGGTACAAATCTACCATAAAAGAAGGCAGCAACGGCTCTGAGACCCAGCACTGCATGAGTTCACTACAGCTATATACAGCTGGCACTAGAGGGCGCTCACTGGAGACAGACTTCTACTGCTGCGGTTGGGTCCAATACTAGCTGTACATAATCACATGTCAACAGCTCCCCCTGGTGGTGGCTGCATGCAGCAAAAATAGTATTTCATCTAGTTAAATTCATTTAAGTCAGAAATGCTGTGAGATTAGTCAGCACTGAATTTTGGATGTAAAACTATTTTGGATCTATCAACATATATGTTATAACTTCCCAGAGCCTAAATACCACATCAGAGAGCTCTGCTAATCGCACTGTAACCAGCTGAGAACCATCATGCGGCCACAACAGATTTGTATTGAATGGCAATAAAAACACAAAATTGTGTTTTAATTTGCAGAACTTTCCATAACACAATATTGACATTTTATTTGCTTTAATAACAGAATCCCCTTTCAGCTCTGCTCTCTCCTGGGCACCAAACATCCATGTATATTCATAGAAAGCAGCAGACAGGAGCATCACTACTGCATGCAGGATTAGAGCGCCATCTAGTGGCACTATAAGAATATTCCTAGTGTGCTAAAATGTCGCTCTATTATATCCTGCACAGGGTCGTACACAATTTTAAATGCTTTAGATATCGGAAAAAATTACTTTAAAAAAATGATGGAAAAACCCTTTTAAAAAGACACAGAAAGCAATAAGGAAAAAGCACAAACAAAAGAAGTGGTGCTGAGATGGGCCGGCTGCAGTTTATGCAGATCCTTGGGTGACAAAGTGCATGTGGGATAATCTTCACTTTTACAATTTGTTTTTTATCCTTGCCTTCTAAAAGCTATAAAACTTTTTTTCCCAGTAGATTCGTTGTATCTGGGCTTTTTTCCCAGTAGATTCGTTGTATCTGGGCTTTTTTTCCAGTAGATTCGTTGTATCTGGGCTTTTTTCCCAGTAGATTCGTTGTATCTGGGCTTTTTTTCCAGTAGATTCGTTGTATCTGGGCTTTTTTTCAGTAGATTCGTTGTATCTGGGCTTTTTTTCCAGTAGATTCGTTGTATCTGGGCTTTTTTCCAGTAGATTCGTTGTATCTGGGCTTTTTCCCAGTAGATTCGTTGTATCTGGGCTTTTTTCCCAGTAGATTCGTTGTATCTGGGCTTTTTTTCAGTAGATTCGTTGTATCTGGGCTTTTTTTCCAGTAGATTCGTTGTATCTGGGCTTTTTTCCCAGTAGATTCGTTGTATCTGGGCTTTTTTTCCAGTAGATTCGTTGTATCTGGGCTTTTTTTTCCAGTAGATTCGTTGTATCTGGGCTTTTTTCCCAGTAGATTCGTTGTATCTGGGCTTTTTTTCCAGTAGATTCGTTGTATCTGGGCTTTTTTTTCCAGTAGATTCGTTGTATCTGGGCTTTTTTCCCAGTAGATTCGTTGTATCTGGGCTTTTTTCCCAGTAGATTCGTTGTATCTGGGCTTTTTTCCCAGTAGATTCGTTGTATCTGGGCTTTTTTTCCAGTAGATTCGTTGTATCTGGGCTTTTTTCCCAGTAGATTCGTTGTATCTGGGCTTTTTTCCCAGTAGATTCGTTGTATCTGGGCTTTTTTCCAGTAGATTCGTTGTATCTGGGCTTTTTTTCCAGTAGATTCGTTGTATCTGGGCTTTTTTTTCCCAGTAGATTCGTTGTATCTGGGCTTTTTTTCCAGTAGATTCGTTGTATCTGGGCTTTTTTTCCAGTAGATTCGTTGTATCTGGGCTTTTTTTCCAGTAGATTCGTTGTATCTGGGCTTTTTTTTCCAGTAGATTCGTTGTATCTGGGCTTTTTTTCCAGTAGATTCGTTGTATCTGGGCTTTTTTCCCAGTAGATTCGTTGTATCTGGACTTTTTTCCCAGTAGATTCGTTGTATCTGGGCTTTTTTTCAGTAGATTCGTTGTATCTGGGCTTTTTTTCCAGTAGATTCGTTGTATCTGGGCTTTTTTTTCAGTAGATTCGTTGTATCTGGGTTTTTTTCCAGTAGATTCGTTGTATCTGGGCTTTTTTTTCCAGTAGATTCGTTGTATCTGGGCTTTTTTTCCAGTAGATTCGTTGTATCTGGGCTTTTTTTTCCAGTAGATTCGTTGTATCTGGGCTTTTTTTCCAGTAGATTCGTTGTATCTGGGCTTTTTTCCAGTAGATTCGTTGTATCTGGGCTTTTTTTCCAGTAGATTCGTTGTATCTGGGCTTTTTTTCAGTAGATTCGTTGTATCTGGGCTTTTTTCCCAGTAGATTCGTTGTATCTGGGCTTTTTTTCCAGTAGATTCGTTGTATCTGGGCTTTTTTCCAGTAGATTCGTTGTATCTGGGCTTTTTTCCCAGTAGATTCGCTGTATCTGGGCTTTTTCCCAGTAGATTCGTTGTATCTGGGCTTTTTTCCAGTAGATTCGTTGTATCTGGGCTTTTTTCCCAGTAGATTCGTTGTATCTGGGCTTTTTTCCCAGTAGATTCGTTGTATCTGGGCTTTTTTCCAGTAGATTCGTTGTATCTGGGCTTTTTTCCAGTAGATTCGTTGTATCTGGGCTTTTTTTCCAGTAGATTCGTTGTATCTGGGCTTTTTTCCCAGTAGATTCGTTGTATCTGGGCTTTTTTCCCAGTAGATTCGCTGTATCTGGGCTTTTTTCCCAGTAGATTCGCTGTATCTGGGCTTTTTCCCAGTAGATTCGTTGTATCTGGGCTTTTTTCCAGTAGATTCGTTGTATCTGGGCTTTTTTCCAGTAGATTCGTTGTATCTGGGCTTTTTTCCAGTAGATTCGTTGTATCTGGGCTTTTTTCCCAGTAGATTCGTTGTATCTGGGCTTTTTTCCCAGTAGATTCGCTGTATCTGGGCTTTTTTCCCAGTAGATTCGCTGTATCTGGGCTTTTTCCCAGTAGATTCGTTGTATCTGGGCTTTTTTCCCAGTAGATTCGTTGTATCTGGGCTTTTTTCCCAGTAGATTCGTTGTATCTGGGCTTTTTTCCCAGTAGATTCGTTGTATCTGGGCTTTTTTTTCCAGTAGATTCGTTGTATCTGGGCTTTTTTCCCAGTAGATTCGCTGTATCTGGGCTTTTTCCCAGTAGATTCGTTGTATCTGGGCTTTTTTCCCAGTAGATTCGTTGTATCTGGGCTTTTTTCCCAGTAGATTCGTTGTATCTGGGCTTTTTTCCCAGTAGATTCGTTGTATCTGGGCTTTTTTTCCCAGTAGATTCGTTGTATCTGGGCTTTTTTTCAGTAGATTCGTTGTATCTGGGCTTTTTTTCCAGTAGATTCGTTGTATCTGGGCTTTTTTTCCAGTAGATTCGTTGTATCTGGGCTTTTTTTCCAGTAGATTCGTTGTATCTGGGCTTTTTTTCCCAGTAGATTCGTTGTATCTGGGCTTTTTTTCCAGTAGATTCGTTGTATCTGGGCTTTTTTTCAGTAGATTCGTTGTATCTGGGCTTTTTTTCCAGTAGATTCATTGTATCTGGGCTTTTTTCCCAGTAGATTCGTTGTATCTGGGCTTTTTTTTCCAGTAGATTCGTTGTATCTGGGCTTTTTTTGCAGTTAGAGTTGTAGTTTTTATAAATATTTTCTGATCTCTTTTTATTACTTTTCTTGGTGAGGCAAAGTGAACAAAATAAACTCCAGAGATTCTGCCGCTTCATCTTTTTTCTTCTTTTTCATTCCATCATCCACTCGATAGGATTTCTAGAAGATATTTTTTTTAGTTTTAACACGAACAGATGTGGTGAAGCCAAAAATGATGTAACGGGAGAATTTAACTTTTCAGGCTCAGGTCACCGAAAACATCCAATGGCTTTACCGCTACAGTGTAGAGTAAAATGACCAATCTGATACTAATCCCAGTTATGGGATGGGCTTCATAGTTGTACAATCATGGAAGACATGGAGGCCTTCAGTAGGATCCTTGGCTGTCAAGACAATGCCATTGCCACATAACACTCATATGATTGATGACATGACATGGCTTTATAACTGATGGGGGGCCGCACCCCTTCAAGCCCCACTGATTCTCAGAAAGAGGGGGATGCTGTCTTTGCCTGCACAGCGGCACTCTAAGGCTATGTGCCCACGATGCAGAAATGCTCCGTTTTTTTCCTGAACGTTTCTGTATCTCCCTGGCATGTGGATTTTACATGCGTTTTTTTCAGCCAGGGACAAGCGTTTGTCACGCGTTTTGCACATGCGATTTCTGCATGCGGGTTGTCAAGCGGTTTCCAAGCGATTTTAGCATCACATGGAAAAGTGCTTGACAACTTGGTCACACTATATAAATCCATGCAACCGGCATGGATTTTATATAGTGTGACCAAGCTAGTTAAAAAAAAGAATAAAAATGGTAAAAAATAAAAAAAAACATTATACTCACCTTCCAATGGCCCCCGGTCTCCTTATCCGATG
Source organism: Phyllobates terribilis (assembly GCF_046119375.1). Classification (NCBI taxonomy): domain Eukaryota; kingdom Metazoa; phylum Chordata; class Amphibia; order Anura; family Dendrobatidae; genus Phyllobates; species Phyllobates terribilis. The sequence continues at coordinate 2,465,039 of NW_027362822.1, read as the reverse complement.
CGACCCATCACATGACTAAATGACGTCATGAAAGGTCCTTTTAGACCATCGCGAGCCGCCGGGGAGCCAGGATGCATCACTAAGGAGACCGGGGGCCATCAGAAGGTGAGTATAAGGTTTATTTTTTATTTTAAATTCTTTGTTTTTTTAACAGGTTCTATGGTACCCGGGTCTGGAGGAGAGTCTCCTCTTCTCCAGGCCCGGGTACCATCCGCACATTGAATCGCTTAATATCCGCATGTGCACATGTAGTCATGCGGATATTAAGCGATTCAATGCCAGTCAATGGCGGCAAAAACTTTGCGCTTACGCAAAATAATTGGTAGTGCTGCGGATTTTTCCGCAATGATAATCCGCAGCGGAAATTTCCGCAGCATGTGCACAGCACATGCGGATTATCATTGGGGAACATTGCAGACCTTCTACCAAGCGTTTAACCGTTCCTGCGGCGGAATTGCCGCTGCGGAAACGCTTAAAAAATGCATAGTGGGCGCATAGTGGGCACACACCCTTACGCGGTGAAATGAGCTGCATCTGGATCTCGTTCACCTAAAGGGACTGTCAGCACAGAATGACTGTTCAAACTAAGTCCCAACTCTCGGTGCTTCATGACGGGGCCAATCATTTATATACACCTTCCCACCTGCTTGTTTGCCCTCTATCCACACCCTCCTCTTTGATTGACAGCTCTGGCTTCATAGAACCAGAGAAGGAAGGAGACAGAGGTAAAACAAGCAGGTGGGAAGGTGTATATAAAGGATTGGCCCACGCCGTGATCCACGGAGCGCTTGTACTTGGTTTCAACAGTCATTCTGTGCTGACAGTCCCTTTAAAATCAGTGTTTCCCAAACTCCAGTCCTCACGGCCCCCCACAGGTCATGTCTTCAGGATTTCCATAGTATTGCACAGGTGAGAGAATTCCTGATTCCTTGATGATACTTTCATCACATGTGTAATACTGAGGAAATCCTGAAAACCTGACCTGTTGGGGGCCATGAGGACTGGAGCTTGGGAAACACTGCTTTAAATGGAGCGGTGCTGCAGTTTTATTATTCAGCAATTAACAATTTCTTAAGCAATGAGAAAATGCAGTCCCTAATGATGTCCTCTGACAATAAGCGGATCACGGACAGCAGATGCATTGGGTTCTGCATTTCTTGGAGAATGGGATGGGGCAGCTTCTGTCTTCTCAGTGATACAATCAGGAAGGAGATGCAGCGTGAGACAATCCCTGTCTAGATCTTTGATCTGATCATCAATACAGAGGGCTGATTGGTGAAGACAGAGGGAAAGGCTAATAAAATTATTAAAAAAAACCTTAGTTTTTCGGCTGGCACTTCCTCTGGGGTCAGTATGCCAACCTCATTGACTTCATAGCACTTGCCAGAGTGGGCAGACACGATTTTATTGCCTTTACACACATCACCTCCACACAGGGCGATGCTGCTACGACGCCTCTGTAGTGATCAAACGTGGAGTCAAACAGCAGGGCTTTAAGAGGGCTGCCCTTTTCAATCTTGGGACTAAACACAAAAATAAGACATCCTGTTAAGGGGGATAAAGGTAAGTAAACCGCGTTCAGTCCAGAGTGATGAATTCCAAAAGACAAAGTTTATTCCGCCATCACATAATGTTTCGACCTGTTATAGGTCTTTATCAAGTATATACAAAGACATACAGGGATACTGATCCCCTTTAAGGAAAATCAGTGGCCAGAACCCTTTAAATTCCCCTTAAATGGTCCAAAACTGAAACTGTGGGAACAATATAATCCACTTAGGGTTCAGCAAACTTACAGTCAAGGGTTTGATAAAATTATCTACACCCTTGTGTCTCCAGAAAGCATAGCGTACGTTCACGTGCTGAAAATGCCGACCAGTGCTGGAGTGAGCAGAGGTCCGCAGCTTGTGACACTCCTGCTGTAGTGAAACTACAGGTCCCAGCAGACTGACGGTCTCTCATCAAGTTATGCTGGGAGCCGCAGGTGCACAAATAGTGCTAGAGGATCCATGTCAGAAATATGAGGCTGCCACTAGGGTTTCTCCCACAAATATGTAATCGGACGTGGAGCAGATCCGCACGTGGATGAGCCATATTCTCTATCTGTGAACATACTACTCCTTCACTCAGATTCTAAGTGGTTCTGCAGCGCATCTGTGCAGAGCAAGCTGTCAATCAAAATCCAGGCCCTGATATAGCGAGCGGTGCTGTGATCCAAGACTGTAGCCGCTCCGTGCACAACAATGAGTGAAGGCCGGCGGCTGCAGGGAGGAAAGAAGTTAATTTTCTCCCGATACCTACACTATCAATAAGGCGGTCGGGCAGCATTGTAACAATATTTATCTGCAGATTAACCCTATACCTGCAGGTACATAGCATTTTCCAAGGTGACAGGCTCCCTTTAATAAAGAGAAGATGGATAGAGCCGCATTAGTCCGTACTCACGGTGGAAGCCTCCTGACAACTTCTTGAAGAACACTTTCCACATTTGTTCCAAGCTTCCCCGACATCTAATAGAAATAAACAGAGAAATGAATTTCTTAATACAGTTTAGAACTCGGCTACAACGAATCAGAAGAAATGAAACCTGTTTGAAGCTGACAAGCAATCAAGCCCCTCCGTAAGCCACACAGAACATGGCTACTTATGTCATCTGCAGGTGATTAAAGGAACCTGTCATGTTGAAATGGTATAAGATCTGTAGGGGGTGTTGTAGAGCAGAGAAGTTGATCAGACTGATAGACATATCTGTGGGAAGAGAGTCAGCAAAACTGGCATTTTATGCAGCGAAAAGTCCTGCCGTATGTACACTAGTCCAGTGGGCGGTCCTACTAAGTGATTGACAGTTCCCTGTATGACCATGCAGGCAAAGATAGCTGTCAATCACTAGTAGGACCGCCCACTGGACTCATCTGTACAAACAGCAGGATTCCACTGAATAAATTGATACAGGAAAAACATCTATCTTTGTACCGTATTAGCCAGTAGATAGAAGAGTATTTAGATTTGAGAGTCCTCAGTGGTTGATACCTTTTAATGGCTAACGGAAAAGATGGTAACACATTTCAGGCTTTCCAGACTACTCAGGTCTCAGGTCTGCCTGATGAAGAAGCCTGAGTCGTCTGGAAAGCTTGCAATTTGTTACCATCTTTTCCGTTAGCCATTAAAGGTATCAACCACTGAGGACTCTCAAATCTAATGAATAAATTACAATTTATACTGAATCTTCTCCCACAAACCTATATATCATTCTGCTAAGTTTCTCATGGATAAAACCTGCACATCTGAATGGGGCTTTAATGTTGTTATTACAATCAGGTAAACGCAGATCACAAAATCTTTCATATGATCATTTTTTTAACACCTAAAACCCCAATGGGTCGTTCTTAGACCTGTGTGGCTTACCAAGCCCAATTTCTAAAAGTTGCAAGAGTGCTGTAAAATAGGAAGCTGCACATTTTTGCGCAAAAATGATGCATCACAAAAGTTTTTTTTTTTTTTTTAACACCAAAAATTGATGTAAATTCCTCGCTACATTGCCCCTTTTCCAGCCACATTTTGTAGAAAAAAATAAAAAGACAAGGTACAGACAGCGGAGTTAAATTTGCCTACAGGAATGATTTTGATCTGGAGCGCATCGTACCCGGATACAGTCACTAGCGGGAACGTCAAACATCTTCTCAATTTGTTTCTCCGCCCTTTCCGGATCTGCATTCTTCAAGTCTATCTAAAAGCAAAAGTATAAATACTAATTATTTATCAAAGCTGGACAACATCTAGAAACCATAGAATAAAACTGCCTTAAAATATAGTGTGAACAAGAGTTTAGGGAGAGATGTACAACTGGCACTGGCCTATAAAAGGGATTGTGTAATCGTACAAAACTAGCAAAAATGTAAAGTGCCCGGAAAACAAGGAACGTGCAATTTACCTCTTAGTAAAATCCTATGCTTTCTCAAGAACAGAGGAATTTTAATTTCATATTTTTTTTAATCAAATCATTTTTATTGAAAAACTCCAACTACAAATATTCCATCTTTCAAATAACATACATGACATAGTAATTCCATAGTAAAAATATGAACAAAGTATCTGAACTTCAATTCCCATAACCCACCCTAAACCCAAATCCCAACACTCCAGAGAGAACCATTTTCAGAGCAGTTCTAGAATAACGGACTATAGCATTCGTAGAAGGGGAAGAAGATAAAAAAGTGACTAACAAAGGGGTAGCAGCGTTTTAATGTTATCATTTACTGCTTGATGCCTGAGCCGGGGAGTGCACGCTGAAAACTGTTGCAGGCTGCTGTAATCACAGGACACAAGCAAACAGCATGGCATTTCCTATCAGCAGGGAGGAAGTAAAGGGAACAGTAATGAAAGTCTCCTCCTACTCCGCTCCATATTGAAATGAATAGTGTGCATCCTACAAATGAGATGCATACAGCAAACAATTGATTTTCCATACATAGGTTTTGAGTTGACCACTGGATATACACATGTGTATCACTAATTACCAGAACTGGAAATCGAAAAAAAAGACGAGCAAGTTTGGGGTGAATCCAGCCTTCATTACTGCACAGCCGCTCAGAGGGATCGGTACTAGGAACAGCAGGAGTGCCGGCGATGGTCACAGATTTACCTGCTGCGGGACTGAAGGAGTCTGATCGTGCTCGGCTCGAAGCTTTTTACCTCGTTTATGACAGGAATAATTGAACGCTGTGCTTCAAAGGCGAGGAAGAAGTTTGTCACCATCTATTAGAAAATAGACAAACTTAGGATAGAAACAATATGAACATATACCCTGCTATAAGTAAGTAAAAAGCAATAGGAAATATATATAATATAGGGTACTTAGTAAACATGGTTTTTGATTAAAAAAAAAAGCCATCCCACCAGCACCAAGGTGCACCCAGTCAGTTATGTGAAGTATATAATAAAATACACTTTAGTACAATATTAGTATCTTGTCCCTTTAAATCTGCTGCTACTTCTGTCACCATGGTAACTGCATTCATACTCAGCCAATAGGATTGCTCGGTTTGAATTAGAAGAAAAAAAAAAAAAAGTCCTATATGGTCAGTTTGTTCCATCTCATCTGAGTGTGAAGACAGACACCTGCGATCAGCGAGATTATAGGTATAAGACGTGATATAATATAACGGACGGAGCCGCATCCCATCACACGCACTCAGCGACCACAACTGACAGGAATCAGCACATTTACCAGAGGAGAAGTCATTATTCCCCAACACATGATAAGTGACAACTTCTAGATCTGCTGGGAACCCAACTAATCCCTGCTAGACCCTCCCCGGACCACCGCTCCATTCATTCTCTATGCAGGAGAAAGCTGAGTACAGCGCCCCCTATAGAGAATGAACGGACCGGCGGTTGAACATTTGCACTTCGCTCACTTCTATCTATAAGTGCTGTTCTGCTGATTGGGTCATAGCGGCCAAACCCACCGATCTAAGAGTCATCACCTATCCAGAGATCAGTGAGAACTTCTTCCAACTAGACATCCCCTTTAATTGAAGAGATCACATATCTAACTGCCAATCCTATTCATTCCCAATCTTCCCTGTGCCCAGTAATGCCCCTGGGTATATCGCCAATATGAGCCAATCACCAAACCCTCTGCTGACTGTTCCCCATGTTTTATAGATTTTGGATCCGTTTCTACAAGAGAAGATCTCAGCGGCCTCCATGGGGATGGGTTACTCTGCCAGCGATGGAGCAGGTAGTATCCACCAGCCTGTGATATCTCACCTTCCTCCATATTCTGCTCTTACATGCGTTTCTTCAGCTTTACCCCTTCCCAACAGAACCAATTGATGGTTTTTTCTGTTTTTTCCTTCACTTTTTCCAAGGGTTATAACTTTTTCATGTCTGTCCACATAGTGTGAGGTCTTGTTATTTTGTAGGATGAGCGGTACTTATAAATCCCACCATTCATTTACCACATAGTACTAGAAAACGGGAAAAAAAGTCCAAGTGCAGTAAAAGTGCGAAAAAAAAAGTCTGACCCTGTTTATCTGGGAAGGGTTTTAACGGCGCACATAGTGTGGTGAAAATGACCTGGTAATAGGATCCTACTCCTCAGTGTGATTACAGCAACACCAAACTTCTCCAAGAGTTTTGGCAAAAGAAAAAAACTTTTTTTTATGGTGTCACCATTTTTTCTGAGACCCGTAACATTTTCATTTTTCGGGTTGATGGAGCTGTGTGGGGGCTTATTTTTTGAAGGGCAGGAGGACTTTATTGATAACATTTTGGGACACATATGACATGGTCATCGCTTCTTACAGGGTTTTCTGCAGTCTTGTGGCGAACGAAAAAAATGCAATTTTGTCTTTTTGAATTTTTTTCTGTGTTCACTGATCGTTTGTTTTTTATATTTGGATAGATTGTATTTCTCTGAAAGAGACCATACCACAAATGTGTATATTTTTATTATCTTTATTTTTAGTGGGAGGTGAGTTGAACGTGTGGAGTTTTAATATTTTAGACTTTTTTTTTTTTTTTTCATTTTCACTGCATTTGTATACATTATCTGATTGCTTGTGCTATATACAGCGATACCACAGTAATGCTCCATATAGCAAAATCACGGTCTTCTTTACAGCCCAAATGAAGCTTTATGATGACAGGCACGGAGGCTTCAGCAGACCCCCGGATGTCATAGCAGTCCATCTGCGCCCTATGATCGCGTCACAGGAGCGCCGGTGGGCGCATGGAACGATGCGTCCCAATGCCGGCGCGCTGTTAATGCTGCTGTTAGTGATTGACAGCAGCACTGAACAGGTTAACAGTGGTGGGCAGATCTTCGCTCCACTCGCAGCTCTTAGAGGCAGGTCCTGGTTGTTTGTCACAGCCATTATCTGCCATGTACGGGGCGAGCTGACTCTGCTCCATACACCCGCTACTGACTTATACCAGACATGTACGGCAGATGTTGGTAAGGAGTTAAAGCGGTTGTCCTGCTTTGCGGCCATTTGTTTTTTTTACTTTAATGCAAGTATTTGGGGCTAAAATTGATTTCCGTTATTGAGTTTCATTAAAAATGTTGCCTTCTGTAGCATCTGTGCTGCACTGTCTATTCCTGGCTGCAAAATGAGCTAACTGAGAATCTATCAGTGAGCTCATTCTGACAGTCTTAAGGGAGAGTTTGTAGATCTTTCATCTGTTTTTTTTTCCTGAGTGCCTTTTAGCTGATCTATGCCCAAAGAAAACATGAAACTTGAATGTGCAGGGAAGCAATAAGTCTGTAATAACCAGTGAAAAATGAAACCTAAATGTAAAAAATTACTTTTAGTAGTAAATACATGGACATAAGAAAATACACACTGCAATGTCCTGCATTAGGAGGAACCCAGGGCCCACTGCACCAGCATATTGTCTCACAAGGGGCCTGAGGATCTCATCTCTTAACCTAATGACAGTCAGGCTACCTCTGGAGAGCACATGGAGGGCTGTGCGGCCCTTCAAAGAAATGCCACCCCACACCATTACTGACCCACTGCCAAACCGGTCATGCTGAAGGATGTTGCAGGCAGCAGATCGTTCTCCACGGCGTCTCCAGACTCTGTCACGTCTGTCACATGTGCTCAGTGTGACCCTGCTTTCATCTGTGAAGAGCACAGGGAGCCAGTGGCGAGTTTGCCAATTCTAGTGTTCTGTGGCAAATGCCAAGCATCCTGCACAGTGTTAGGCTGTGAGCACAACCCCCATCTGTGGACGTCGGGCCCTCATACCACCCTCATGGAGTCAGTTCTAACAGTTTGTGCAGACACATGCACATTTGTGGCCAGCTGGAGGTCATTTTGCAGGGCTCTGGCAGTGCTCCTCCTGTTGCTTCTTGCACAAAAGCGGAGGTAGCGGTCCTGCTGCTGGGTTGTTGCCCTCCTAAGGCCCACTCCATGTCTCCTGGTGTACTGGCCTGTCTCCTGGTAGCGTCTCCAGCCTGTGAACACTACGCTGACAGACACAGCAAACCTCCTTGCCACAGCTCTCACTGATGTGCCATCCTGGATGAGCTGCACTACCTGAGCAACTTCTGTGGGTTGTAGAGTCCGTCTCATGCTACCACGAGTGTGAAAGCACAACCAACATTGAAAAGTGACCAAAACATCAGCCAGAAAGCACTGGTACTGAGATGTGGTCTGTGATCCCCACCTGCAGAACCACTCCTTTATTGAGGGTGACTTGATAATTGCCAATAATTTCTATCTATTGTCTATTCCATTTGCACAACAGCATGTGAAATTGATTGTCAATCAGTGTTGTTTCCTAAGTGGACAGTTTGATTTCAGAGAAGTTTGATTTACTTGGAGTTATATTCTGTTGTTTAAGTGTTCCCTTTATTTTTTTGAGCAGTGTATATAAAAAAAATACTGCAGCTTTAATGCTATTTATTACGTCTCAGGTAATTTTGTGACTAATACAGCATCAAAAATACCAAAAAGCTTAAATCGCCAATGGAAGCCGATAGCACCAGTGAGAACATGGCATAAGCGTAATTTAAAGGAAGAGAAGGACATTATTTCCTCCAGTTTCCTGCGGCCCCTCGGGAGTATAGGTTGCTGCACAGTAGTCTGCATTCTGTGTAAAACAGGAAAAAACACTTTCTTAGAGGGATGAGGGCAGCGCGGTGGTCAGTAGTAGCACTCTGTCAGTTGAGGATTGCTCCTAATATCTGGTTGTGTTTCCTGAGAAGAGGAGACCCCACCGAAGAGGAGACCCCACCGAAGAGGAGACCCCACCGAAGAGGAGATCCCACCGAAGAGGAGACCCAAGAGGAGACCTACCGAAGAGGAGACCCACCGAAGAGGAGACCCACCGAAGAGGAGACCCACCGAAGAGGAGACCCACCGAAGAGGAGACCCACCGAAGAGGAGACCCACCGAAGAGGAGACCCACCGAAGAGGAGACCCCACCGAAGAGGAGACCCCACCGAAGAGGAGACCCCACCGAAGAGGAGACCCCACCGAAGAGGAGACCCCACCGAAGAGGAGACCCACCGAAGAGGAGACCGAAGAGGAGACCCACCGAAGAGGAAACCGAAGAGGAGACCGAAGAGGACAGAACTGCACCTTAAGATCCCTAGGGGGAAAGGGATGGCCAAAGGCCAGATAAGACAACAATCGATCCTACAACAAAAAGGAAGAAGCAGAACCAGAACAAAGTCCGCCATTACATCAACCGGTATTTGAGAGGAAAGAGGAACATCATGTGGACCATCCTGCTGGGACCTCTCTGCCGATAACATCATACGGCAATACCGGCTGGTAAGTATAAATCCACCAAAGTAATAATAGCAGGATAGTAGTAATATAGTGGCAGTATATCAGTATTAGTGTAATTTGAGTAATAATACTAGTGATAATAGTAAGAAAGTAATAAAATAACAGTAGTAATAGTAGTAGGTAGAATAGCAGTGTGATCCAGGGTTCTAGGACTGATCGCCTTTTCTCGGGGTCAAGAAGGAATTTTTCCGCTGTGACACAAATTGGCTGAAGGTGTCCTGAGGTTTTTGCCTTCTTTTGGATCAACACTCTAGGAATAGGGTAGTATTAGTAGCAATAGGAAAGAAGAATAATACCGTAATAAGATAGCAGGTTATTATTATTATTAATAATAAATATAAACTAGTTATATCTATAGAAAGAACAAAGAGTAAATAAAAATAATTATAGACGTAGTTTAATCAATACAGTAATATTAAATAGTTATAGAAAAGTTAGAGTAGTACTTTAATAAGAAAGCAGGACATAAGACAAAATATATATAAAAAAAAATATATTAAAAACAACTGTAGTAGTACATTTAGTACAGTAATAGTAATTACATAACTAGTAACATAATTAGGTTTGATCCAGGGTTCTAGGACTGATCGCCTTTTCTCGGGGTCAAGAAGGAATTTTTTCCCTGTGACACAAATTGGCTGAAGGTGTCCTGGGGTTTTTGCCTTCTTCTGGATCAACACTGTAGGTATAGGGCAGTATTAGTAGTGATAGGAAAGAAGAGTAATACTGTAATAAGATAGCACAATGTTAATAATAACCATATCAAATAGTTAGATTTATAAAAACAAATTAAAATAACTCCAGTAGTACAATAATTAGTGTAATATTTAACTTGTAATAACATTATTAGGTTTGATCCAGGGTCCTAGGACTGATCGCCTTTTCCCGGGGTCAAGAAGGAATTTTTCCCGTGACACAAATTGGCGTTAGGTGTCCTGGGGTTTTTGCCTTCTTCTGGATCAACAGCTTTAGGCATAGGGATTTTAGTAATACCATTATTAGAATCACAAGATTAATAAAAAAAATAGAATTTAATTTTTTTAATTAGTTTTATAACAGTTACAATTAATTGGATTAATGCAATAATAATAAATAGTAAAAATGGTGGTAATAATAAAAAAAACTAGTCCCAGTTACTAAGTTAGTGTAGTGTTAGTGTAGGGACCCATCTGAAGAGGTCGCCTTGACGTTGGCAGATGGGCTCGCACAATTTGCTCAAAATGTGCGCTAAGAACCTCATATTTCTATGTACAGGAGATCTAGCAGTAATTCCATTCAGGAGATAGATATCTGTGTACACACACACTTTGTTATATACTTTTGTGCAGCACATAGGGCAGGTATACAGGTACAGGGTGAGAGTGTTACAGTGATATTATAACTTGGCCTTAAGGATAAAATGCTGACAACTACAGATCCTGGAAACACATCTGAAACTAGACCTTGTTAGTAACTGGTTCCCAGCTAGTGGTGAATATGTACAGGGCAGTCCGGTACCAGGACCCGCTCTATAGGACACATTATCATCAGGCAGGTCCTGTCAGGGCTCTTACAAGATCTGCGGCAGAAGTGTGGCTGTATAACACAGTCCTGCTCCTGCCTCAGCCACCGACAGTGGAGCCAACCCTGACCCTGGCAGTTTAATCCACTGTATGACACAGTAGGGGGCTTCCACAGCATTTAGGCACTTTAGACAGGAGAGGGAGGCGCGATCATGGTGCCGATGAGTTTCTATGGCAGCCGAGATCTAACAATGGACCCCATGACGGCCATCTTACTGCTCCTATTAGACCCCGACTGAGCAAAGGTCTATGAGGACGCCGGTGAGACTTATGTCGCCTGCTCTGCACATATTAGAAATGCCTAGAGCTGATTAGTTTGCCATTTGTAAATCTGATCCAGCAGCGCTGGGCTACCACTGACGTGATCAGGGCTATTGAGCTCCTAGATTGGGCAGAGGAGCTCAGTCTTCAGCAGGAGCTGGCCGAGGAGAGCGGAGCAACTTGCATGGGGCTGCTGCACAAGAAGTAACTCAAAAGGTGGAGATTTACCCAGAGACGTGGTGCCCGGGCTGTGATCTGCTGTGCATTCTGCATAGACGATGCCTCCTAGGACCCGAACTTCACCCCTAACAGGCACAGCAGAGCTCGGACGGCTGCAACTGAACGGAGAGCGGCTGATTAGTAACTGCTGCGTCTCCTGCAGCTCAGGTAAGAGCCGTACAGAGTGGGGGCTCAGTAATGATGAATACGGGAAGTGTCCGCCCCTCACATGTCCTATATGCGGCCTCCAGAGGTAAAGTCTCCCCTGTAACCAGCGCCTTCTCCCACTTTCTCTGCTGGCATGCTCCATTGCTTAAAGGGGATGTCTGAAGAAAACAAGTTATCACTTATCCACAGGCTCGGTAATCACTTACTGATTGTGGGGTCTGACCGCTGCGAACCATTGTCTGATCGGGAAGGAGTGGAAAGTCAGGGATCAACTGCAGCTCCATTCATTCTCTATGGGGCTCCAGAAAAGCCGAGCTCAGGGCTTGAATGCCACATAGGGAAGGAATGGAGCGGATCCTGGAGTAATAACATGTCCTCCTCTCCTCAGCTTTCTGTCTGTGTAAGTGGCTCAGCCCTTGTCTCCCCTTCTGCACCAGCTTCTGTACTGGTCCCTGTAGACTTTCTCCTATGAGGAAGAGGAAACCCCTCTGCCCTTCTGTTCTCAGTCCTCTGCGGCTTTTCCCCATCGCTCAGTGCAGCCATTATATGTAATAAGGATCATTCTTGTCCGGCTTTCATTCCGCCCAGCTGACAAGATAATAAACATGTGAGGTGGAAGGTTCACAATTATTAGATGTGTTGTGAAAAGTCTCCACAGCAAATTCAGAGAAAACTGCAGGGTGACCGCTTGTGAAACCAGCACAAAATCCAGCGGACAGCGCCTCCCTGCCCCCCGCCGGTCTCTGTATCCTGGCATTCAGCTATTCCATTTGGTGCTTATTCAGGGAGGAAAACAAAAATGTGATGTTCTTACACAGACGCCTGAAGACGCGACGTTCGCTGCTGTGACGCCCAGCTGCGCTTGGTATAACAGATCCTAGAAGTGTGCATTGATGGATTCCTCCACAAGAGGCCCTCATAACCATTCACACACCTCCACCTTCCACCTCAGACCACCAAAGGGAGCCCGTTAGGTATATATAAAGGGAAGGTGGAGCCAGGCAGCCCAGAAAGTGATTCAGCAGTAGAGATGAGCGTTGTTCTACTCGAACTGTTCGCCAATCTCAAATTCGAGCTGTTTTGGGCGGTGTTCGAGCCGTTCGGCGAACACGAACAATTTGAGAAAAATTCGGCTGTTAAAGGTTATGTTCGATAACTGTTCGTGCACCAAAATCATAACTGGATTTTTTCTCAGTAATGATGAAAATTAATGTTAATACGCAGTTTCAGTGTACAGCGGGGTGGGGGGAGGGGCAGGGGATTGATCTCTGCAGGAACAATGAAGATCTCCATTTTTTTTTCTCTTTCCCGCATTTACAGTGGGGAGGTGCAATCTGTCAGCATATCAGCAGCGCACACACGGAGCGAAGTGCTTTTTTTCACACAAGCAAGGGCATGTGTCATTGGCAGTGTATGTCACATGTCCTTGCCCTATAAGACCAAGCCATTTTCCCCGTCGCCACCATTTTCTCACTGCTGCAGCTGCGTGTTAGACGGCACCGCTGTTGCTGTGTGCGCTATACCTTGTTAATTTCAAGCCAATTTTCGCACAAATCTACAGATAGCTTGGGAGTAGGGAATAGTTGTGATTGCAGTCCTTTTAAGGACTAGGTTACAGCATTTCCTACGACTTTTATCAGGGAGGTCTGTGCTCTTAAATAGATAGATTGTGGGAGTAAAGACTAATTGTAATTGGAGTCCTTTTCAGGACTAGGTTACATCAGTTCCTATCAGTTTTTGCCAGGCAGGTCTGTGCCAGTGCTGTGCAAGTTTTTTTCACAGCATTTGGCTGAATCTAGCAAAGCTAATCCTTTTTGGCCTATTGCAGAGTGTGTTAGTCAGTGGAGTAGCCTATCTGTGCTGCAAGATATACCACCTAACCTACAAAAGACAAAAGACAAAAATATATCTCATACCCTACCATCATTATATATAAATGTAAAGCAAAGTTGCATAATAAATATAGGGTACTTAGTGAACTATTTTTGATCAAAAAAAGTATACAAGCCGTCCCACCAGCGGCAAGGTGACCCTAAATTGGGACGGTACCTATACTGCCTATATTAAAAACCTTACTGTATATCAAAGTTGAAGCAATGCATATAAAAGGGTAGACAAATAGGACCGGGTCCCAACTCCAGACCACCCAGGCCAGTGGTAAGCTACATATATACCAGTCAGCTCAACAAAGGGGATGCCACACCCTTAAATTGCACAGAATGCAAACAAGACAAAAAACCAGGCAATGTGAACTGAGGTCTAAGATGGTAGACATGCAAGAAATAGGAGCATGTTCACACTAGCAAAAAAGAAACAAAACCTACAAAAGACAAAAGACAAAAATATATCTCATACCCTACCATCATTATATATAAATGTAAAGCAAAGTTGCATAATAAATATAGGGTACTTAGTGAACTATTTTTGATCAAAAAAAGTATACAAGCCGTCCCACCAGCGGCAAGGTGACCCTAAATTGGGACGGTACCTATACTGCCTATATTAAAAACCTTACTGTATATCAAAGTTGAAGCAATGCATATAAAAGGGTAGACAAATAGGACCGGGTCCCAACTCCAGACCACCCAGGCCAGTGGTAAGCTACATATATACCAGTCAGCTCAACAAAGGGGATGCCACACCCTTAAATTGCACAGAATGCAAACAAGACAAAAAACCAGGCAATGTGAACTGAGGTCTAAGATGGTAGACATGCAAGAAATAGGAGCATGTTCACACTAGCAAAAAAGAAACAAAACCTACAAAAGACAAAAGACAAAAATATATCTCATACCCTACCATCATTATATATAAATGTAAAGCAAAGTTGCATAATAAATATAGGGTACTTAGTGAACTATTTTTGATCAAAAAAAGTATACAAGCCGTCCCACCAGCGGCAAGGTGACCCTAAATTGGGACGGTACCTATACTGCCTATATTAAAAACCTTACTGTATATCAAAGTTGAAGCAATGCATATAAAAGGGTAGACAAATAGGACCGGGTCCCAACTCCAGACCACCCAGGCCAGTGGTAAGCTACATATATACCAGTCAGCTCAACAAAGGGGATGCCACACCCTTAAATTGCACAGAATGCAAACAAGACAAAAAACCAGGCAATGTGAACTGAGGTCTAAGATGGTAGACATGCAAGAAATAGGAGCATGTTCACACTAGCAAAAAAGAAACAAAACCTACAAAAGACAAAAGACAAAAATATATCTCATACCCTACCATCATTATATATAAATGTAAAGCAAAGTTGCATAATAAATATAGGGTACTTAGTGAACTATTTTTGATCAAAAAAAGTATACAAGCCGTCCCACCAGCGGCAAGGTGACCCTAAATTGGGACGGTACCTATACTGCCTATATTAAAAACCTTACTGTATATCAAAGTTGAAGCAATGCATATAAAAGGGTAGACAAATAGGACCGGGTCCCAACTCCAGACCACCCAGGCCAGTGGTAAGCTACATATATACCAGTCAGCTCAACAAAGGGGATGCCACACCCTTAAATTGCACAGAATGCAAACAAGACAAAAAACCAGGCAATGTGAACTGAGGTCTAAGATGGTAGACATGCAAGAAATAGGAGCATGTTCACACTAGCAAAAAAGAAACAAAACCTACAAAAGACAAAAATATATCTCATACCCTACCATCATTATATATAAATGTAAAGCAAAGTTGCATAATAAATATAGGGTACTTAGTGAACAATTTTTGATCAAAAAAAAAAAGATTTACCACCTGTGTATAGAATACCAATTTTTTTACTGCACCTAGTGAAGTAAAATCTTTTGGGCATAGCATCATTCTATTAGTCCATCTATACTGACCTCCATCATGTTGCAAATTAAAACTAATTTTTATCTGCATCTACAGTACCTCTGAAAAAAATATTTGGGCTTCTAGCTGTGTGTGGGACTTGTTGTATTAGTCCATCTATACTGACCTCCATCAGGTTGCAAATTAAAAATAATTTGTATCTGCATCTACAGTACCTCTGAAAAAATATTTGGGCTTCTAGCTGTGTGTGGGACTTGTTGTATTAGTCCATCTATACTGACCTCCATCAGGTTGCAAACTGAATATATTTTTTTCTGCATCTACAGTACCTCTGAAAAAATATTTGGGCTTCTAGCTGTGTGTGGGACTTGTTGTATTAGTCCATCTATACTGACCTCCATCAGGTTGCAAACTGAATATATTTTTTTCTGCATCTACCTCTGAAAAAATATTGGGCTTCTAGCTGTGTGTGGGTCTTTTTCTATTAATCCATCTATACTGACCTCCATCAGGTTGCAAACTGAATATAATTTTTTTCTGCATCTAGCTCTGAAAAAATATTTGGCCTTCTAGCAGTGTGTCAGACTTTCTCTATTAGTCCATCTATACTGACCTCCATCAGGTTGCAAATTAAAAATAATTTGTATCTGCATCTACAGTACCTCTGAAAAAATATTTGGGCTTCTAGCTGTGTGTGGGACTTGTTGTATTAGTCCATCTATACTGACCTCCATCAGGTTGCAAATTAAAAATAATTTGTATCTGCATCTACAGTACCTCTGAAAAAATATTTGGGCTTCTAGCTGTGTGTGGGACTTGTTGTATTAGTCCATCTATACTGACCTCCATCAGGTTGCAAATTAAAAATAATTTGTATCTGCATCTACAGTACCTCTGAAAAAATATTTGGCCTTCTAGCTGTGTGTGGGACTTGTTGTATTAGTCCATCTATACTGACCTCCATCAGGTTGCAAACTGAATATATTTTTTTCTGCATCTACCTCTGAAAAAATATTTGGGCTTCTAGCTGTGTGTGGGACTTGTTGTATTAGTCCATCTATACTGACCTCCATCAGGTTGCAAATTAAAAATAATTTGTATCTGCATCTACAGTACCTCTGAAAAAATATTTGGGCTTCTAGCTGTGTGTGGGACTTGTTGTATTAGTCCATCTATACTGACCTCCATCAGGTTGCAAACTGAATATATTTTTTTCTGCATCTACCTCTGAAAAAATATTGGGCTTCTAGCTGTGTGTGGGTCTTGTTCTATTAATCCATCTATACTGACCTCCATCAGGTTGCAAACTGAATATAATTTTTTTCTGCATCTAGCTCTGAAAAAATATTTGGCCTTCTAGCAGTGTGTCGGACTTTCTCTATTAGTCCATCTATACTGACCTCCATCAGGTTGCAAATTAAAAATAATTTGTATCTGCATCTACAGTACCTCTGAAAAAATATTTGGGCTTCTAGCTGTGTGTGGGACTTGTTGTATTAGTCCATCTATACTGACCTCCATCAGGTTGCAAACTGAATATATTTTTTTCTGCATCTACCTCTGAAAAAATATTTGGGCTTCTAGCTGTGTGTGGGACTTGTTGTATTAGTCCATCTATACTGACCTCCATCAGGTTGCAAATTAAAAATAATTTGTATCTGCATCTACAGTACCTCTGAAAAAATATTTGGGCTTCTAGCTGTGTGTGGGACTTGTTGTATTAGTCCATCTATACTGACCTCCATCAGGTTTCAAACTGAATATATTTTTTTCTGCATCTACCTCTGAAAAAATATTGGGCTTCTAGCTGTGTGTGGGTCTTGTTCTATTAATCCATCTATACTGACCTCCATCAGGTTGCAAACTGAATATAATTTTTTTCTGCATCTAGCTCTGAAAAAATATTTGGCCTTCTAGCAGTGTGTCGGACTTTCTCTATTAGTCCATCTATACTGACCTCCATCAGGTTGCAAATTAAAAATAATTTTTATCTGCATCTACAGTACCTCTGAAAAAATATTTGGGCTTCTAGCTGTGTGTGGGACTTGTTGTATTAGTCCATCTATACTGACCTCCATCAGGTTGCAAATTAAAAATAATTTGTATCTGCATCTACAGTACCTCTGAAAAAATATTTGGGCTTCTAGCTGTGTGTGGGACTTGTTGTATTAGTCCATCTATACTGACCTCCATCAGGTTGCAAATTAAAAATAATTTGTATCTGCATCTACAGTACCTCTGAAAAAATATTTGGGCTTCTAGCTGTGTGTGGGACTTGTTGTATTAGTCCATCTATACTGACCTCCATCAGGTTGCAAACTGAATATATTTTTTTCTGCATCTACCTCTGAAAAAATATTGGGCTTCTAGCTGTGTGTGGGACTTGTTGTATTAGTCCATCTATACTGACCTCCATCAGGTTGCAAACTGAATATATTTTTTTCTGCATCTACCTCTGAAAAAATATTGGGCTTCTAGCTGTGTGTGGGTCTTGTTCTATTAATCCATCTATACAGACCTCCATCAGGTTGCAAACTGAATATAATTTTTTTCTGCATCTACCTCTGAAAAAATATTTGGCCTTGTAGCAGTGTGTCGGACTTTCTCTATTAGTCCATCTATACTGACCTCCATCAGGTTGCAAACTGAATATATTTTTTTCTGCATCTACCTCTGAAAAAATATTGGGCTTCTAGCTGTGTGTGGGTCTTGTTCTATTAATCCATCTATACAGACCTCCATCAGGTTGCAAACTGAATATAATTTTTTTCTGCATCTACCTCTGAAAAAATATTTGACCTTGTAGCAGTGTGTCGGACTTTCTCTATTAGTCCATCTATACTGACCTCCATCAGGTTGCAAACTGAATATATTTTTTTCTGCATCTAACCCAGCCAATAGTTTTGGCCTAATACCACAGTTTGGCCACTCAGCTCTGCTCGGTTCCCATCCATTGTTTTTTTGTGCAAACAACTCCAGAGTTGTGAATTAGTTAACCACCAAAATGAGTGGAAAAAGGCCTGCTGCTGGTGGAAAGGGGAATAGGCGTGTTGGGAAGGGGAAAAAAGGTTGTGTCCGTGGGGTAGGTGTTAAAGCAACAGTAACATCTGCAGAAGAAAGACCATCTTCCAGCCAAACTAAAATGTCTACTTCTTTTAGCGGACAATGTGATAAGATCCCTTTCTTACGGCCACGCCAATCGCTACAAATTCCAGATGAGGCACAAAAACAGCAGGTGCTTCAACGGATATCAAGTGCTCCTTTAAGTGGGCTCTCCTCCACATCAACTTCAACATCACAAATACTCCAGTCCTCAAAGGTGTCACCCAAATCGCACTTGCTTCCTCACAGCTCCCAAGTCTCCAGCTGCCCGTCTGAGTATGAGGTAGAACAGATGGTTGAGTCTGCAGAGCTGTTTACTCATACTATAGCCTGGAAATCAGAGGTCGACTCCAGCGCTTCTGTGAATCCAGACGAGGAAATGATCTGCACTGATGCCCAGAATCTTTATGAGTCGGATCCAGGACCAGACGCAGAAGGTTCTGACCATAATGTAGACCCTCATTCCCAAACTGTAACTCCTGTTGGTGGAGACAATGAGGAAGACGATGATAAGACTCAAATACCTGATTGGAGCGACAACTTTAGTTTTTTGTCAGGGCAGGAACAGGTTGGCTCTGAGGACGACGGGTGTGATAACACACAGGGTGATGATGATGAGGTTGCTCTTCAGGTCGCATGGGTGCTAAGCCTTGCATAGCCTGGGCATTTTTTCAGATCGATAAAGATGACCCAACTCGTGTTATCTGTAACATTTGTCAGCAAAAGCTAAGTAGAGGCCAAAAAATACATAGTTTGAGTACTTCATGCATGAACCGGCACATGGACATGAAGCATAAGTTGCAGTGGGAAGCTCAGTGTGCTACAATGCGGCCTAGCCGGCCGGGCCAACCACCGTCTGCCATATCTTGTGCATCCGCGGCCTCTTCATCCTCTGTGACTGGGGGGACAGCAGTCACACCTGTTTTGGGGCGCAGACCTGCCACCTCTTTACCCGCAACAGCCAGCGTGATTGGCAGGTCATCATTTTCTTTGGAGGTGGTAACACCAGCTGGTGTTGAGTGCTGTCCGACATCGATAGCACCACCTTTGGATCAAGGCAACCTAACATGTCCGCCTGCATCTTCCTCACAGACCGGCAGTTTGCCGGGGACACCCTTATCAACCCCGTCTAAGCACAATAGCCAGCCCTCGGTCCCTCAGATGTGGACAAGTAAAAGACCATTTCCTCCTAGCCATGAGAAAGCTAAGAGGTTGAATTTCACCATCTGCAAGCTCTTGGCTACAGAAATGCTGCCTTTCCGCCTGGTGGACACAGAGGATTTTCGAGACCTTATGTCCGTCGCAGTGCCCCAGTACCAGATGCCCAGTCGGCACTACTTCTCAAAGAAAGGTGTGCCTGCGCTCCACCAGCATGTCGCACACAACATCACCGCTTCTTTGAGAAACTCTGTGTGTGACAGGGTGCATTTCACCACAGACACTTGGACGAGTAGGCATGGACAGGGGCGTTACATGTCGCTGACTGGGCACTGGGTAACTATGGTGACAGCAGGACAAGGGGCTGCTGTCCAAGTCTTGCCGTCCCCACGAGTTGTGCGTCAATCCTCTTTATGTCAAAGTTCCTCCACTGCTTCTGCCTCCTCAACCTCATCTCGGTCTTCCACCTGCACCCAAAGACTGTCTGGTCATGCCACAAGCTTTCTAACTGCGCAGAAGGGATCCTGCACACCTCCTTACTATGCTGGCAGTAGGGCTCAACGTCATCAGGCGGTTTTTACATTGAAATGTCTGGGAAATGTGAGTCACACAGCTGAGGAGTTGTGGTCAGCTCTGGAGAACCAATTTCATGAATGGTTGTCTCCACTGGACCTGAAACCAGGGAAGGCCGTGTGCGACAATGCTGCAAACCTGGGTGCGGCCCTTCGCCGGGGCAATGTCACACACGTGCCTTGTATGGCTCACGTGTTGAACCTGGTTGTCCAGCAATTTTTAGCCCACTATCCCAGACTAGATGGCCTTCTGCAGAGGGCACGGTCGCTGTGTGCTCACTTCCGCCGTTCGCATCCCGCAGCTCAGCGACTTACATCTCTACAGAAGTCGTTGGGCCTGCCACTTCACCGGCTAAAATGCAATGTGCCTACCCGGTGGAATTCAACTCTGCACATGTTGCAGCGACTGTGGCAGCACCGACAAGCCCTGGTGCAATACGTTCTGATGTATAGCCTGGGCCAACGAGATTCAGAGGTGGGGCAAATCACGCTGGAGGAGTGGTCTCAGATCAGGGACCTATGCACCCTTCTGCACAGTTTTGAAATGGCGACGAAGATGTTTAGTGCTGACGATGCCATTATCAGCATGACTATTCCGGTGATTTACATGCTGGAGCACATGTTAAACAGAATTCGGAGTCAGGTGGTGGCACAAGAGGAGGTGGAGGAAGTAGAGGAGGAGGAGTTGTATGCGGAAGGGCTAACATCTGCAAGGTCCAGACGGTCGGCAGCACCAAGGCGGCAGGCATGTGAGGGTGGGGGAGATGGTTCTACCAGGGCGCATGGTAGCAGCCAAACTAGTGAGGAAGGTGCAGGAGCCCAGGAAGAAGTGGAGGACGAACTGATGGAAGACTCATCAGATGAGGGAGACCTTGATCACATTTCTGTTGTGCGAGGTTGGGGGGAGAGGACAGAGGAAGGAAGCATGATTGTTACCTCGCCACCAACACAACAGGGACTTGGTGCTCCTGGATGCGCAACACACATGAGTGCCTTCTTGCTGCACTACCTGCAACATGACCCTCGAATTGTGAGAATTAGAAATAATCCTGACTACTGGGTTGCCACACTGTTAGATCCCCGGTACAAAAGTAAATTTGCAGAAATTATTCCTGCCATAGAAAGGGATGCACGCATGCAGGAGTATCAGCAGAGACTGTTGCAGAATCTTACATGTGCTTTTCCACAAAATACCAGTGGTGCACGTAGTGAATCTCACAGTTCCAACTTGCCAACCGTGGGACCGTCAAGTGTTCAGCACTCAAACCGTAACAGAACCACAGTATCTGGTGGTAACATCAATTTTGCGGAATCATTTCACCACTTTTTTAGCCCATCCTTTGCAAGGCCACAGGAGACAAGAAGTCTGACACATAGTCAACGCCTAGAGACGATGGTACAGGAGTATCTCCAAGTAAACATTGAAGCCACGACTGTGTCACTGGACCCTTGCTCTTTTTGGGCTTCCAATCTGGATAAATGGCCGGAGCTAGCCACTTACGCCTTGGAGATCTTGTCATGCCCCGCAGCCAGCGTTCTGTCTGAACGTGTGTTCAGCGCTGCTGGTGGTGTGCTGACAGATAAGCGCACGCGGCTCTCCACTGATAATGTAGACAGACTCACGTTCATAAAGATGAACAAATCATGGATCCGAAACGACTTTTCTACCCCTGTGTCATCCTGGGGAGAGTAAAAGCTTGATGATTGTTTAAAATCACCCTACCAACCGTTTTAAGCTTTCAAATTACTAATCATGTTTATCTGTATCTTGACTGGAAAATAATTTGGGCTTTGTAGCAGTGTGCAGCACTGATCCTATTAGGCCATCTATAATAAGCTCCATCAGATTTAAAATTAAAAATAATTTTTAGCTGCATCTAGCCCGGAAAATAATTTTGGGGCTCCGAGATGCGCAAGACACAAAAGTGCCTTCTTGCTGCACTACCTGCAGCATGACCCTCATATTGTCAGAATTCGAAGTAATCATGACTACTGGGTTGCCACACTCTTAGATCCCCCAAACTTTTCGATCAACCTTTTCATTTTAATAAAGACCAAAAAAATGGTCATTTTTGAAATTATAAGCATTAGCAGGTTGTTAGAAACTGAAATCAAACAGTTTTCAACTCAAAACTTTATTCTAGGTGATGTTACATTTTCACATAGGACCCCTTGTTCGAAAGGAGCTTCTGAACTCTCTCGTCCATTGAATTTGTCAGGTTTTGGATGGTTTCTGCTTCAATTGTTTTGCATGAGGACAGAATACCCTCCCAGAGCTGTTGCTTAGATGTGAACTGCCTCCCGCCATCATAGACACTCCTTTTAATGATTCTCCAAAGGTTCTGAATGGGGTAGAGGTCAGGGGAGCATGGGGGTCACACCATAAGTTTGTCCCCTTTTATGCCCATATCAGCCAGAGATGCAGATGTTTTATGTGCAGCATGAGATGGTGCATTATCATGCAGAAAAATGATCTTGCTGTGAAATACACGGTTCTTCTTCTTGAACCATGGCAGGAAGTGCTGTTTGAGAAAATCCACATACATTATGGAGTTCATCTTTAGCGCCTTCAGGGATCCTAAAGGGGCCGACAATCTCTCTCCCCATGATTCCAGCCCAAAACATTACTCCACCTCCTCCTTGTTGGCGCTGTAGCCGTGTTTGCGTGGGGTGTCCATCAACCAGCCATCCTCCACTCCATCCATCTGGACCATCGAGCGCTGCACGGCACTCATCCGTGAACAAAACAGTTTTGAAATCAGTCTTCATGTAATGTTTGGCCCACTGGAGCCGTTTCTGCTTGTGTGAAGTGGATAGAGGAGGTCGACAGGATGGCATATGCACAGCTGCAAACCTCTGAAGGACCCTGCATCTTGTTGTTCGGGGGACGTTGGAGGCACAAGCAGCTTCAAAAACTTGTCTGCTGCTATGACAAGGCTTTTTTTCCGCTGCTCTTTCAACCTGACGTAATTGCCTGTAGGAAAGAGTCCTCAATTTGCCCTTATCAGCACGCACACGTGTGTACTGTGAATCAGCTACATACTTCTTGATTGCCAAGACACTTCATCCTGATCATCGCACAATGTTGATTGTAGTCATGCCTTGACCTAAACACTCCACAATTTGTTTCTTCTCAGCAGCCGACACATCCTTTTTCTTTCCCATTTTGGCAGAAAATGTAGGCTGCTGAATAATGTGAGAGAGCCTTCTTAAGTAGTCTTGCCTTTCATTGGACACACCTGCCAAACTAATTAGCACAGGTGTCTGCAATTGCTTACAGTGATATAAAGAGCCCTGACACACATCACCATCAATGAGTTTAACTGACAAACAAACAAATTCTTCCCTTATCACTCCTAAACACTTTTTGTATAATAATTTGGAACGCAGTGTACATGTGCTTTTCCACAAAACACCAGTGGTGCACGTAGTGAATCTTACAGTTCTAACTTGCCAACCGTGGTCTGTATGGAATTGTTCAATAAAGGGCCCAAAATTAAGATAACATAGATGGGAGAGGTCTCTATGAATAGGAATTCCTAAGTATTTGATACCCTGTGAGGGCCAGGCAAAGGGAAAGTTGGACTGGATGGAATCCTATATGGATTTGGGGAGGGAGACATCGAGGGCCTCAGACTTCGCTGCATTGATTTTAAAATTTGACCATGTAACAAAGTGATCTATTTCAGCCATAACAGCATGGATGGATATATGTGATTGAGTGATATATACTAGGACATCATCAGCAAATAGAGAGCACTTGTACTCGGTGCCTCCCACCTCAATCCACCTAATATTGGGGTTATGGTGAATTGATGAGAGCAGGTGCTCCGTCACTAGGATGTATAAGAGAGGGGACAGAGAACATCCCTGCCTTGTCCCATTGGTGATTGTGAAAGGTGATGAAAATGTTCTGACGCGCCCCCTGGGCCTTGGGACACCCGGAGCCGGACCCTTTTTGGTGGATGCTGGTGGTTGTAGTCTCCGTGGCGGCAACCCGGTTCCGTGGCTCAGGGCGGTCAAACCAGTGGCGGAACTATTTATGTGGTTTTGATGTTTAAATGTCCGACTACGCCACCCGTGGATTGCGGTCAGAGTGAACCGCCGCTCCAGGGCAGACCGCTGAGGCTGGTGTTGTGGGTGCAGCAGAGCGTAGCATAACTCCCCACGGGAGGAGTATAGCCTCAGGGCAGTGTATGCGGAGGATGGGGGTGATGGTGCAGGGCAGCAGCAGTAACGACACGGAGTCAGTGATGCAGTTCAGGGCCTTTACTCACAGTTCTTATTATCCAGACCACGTCTGCAGGTAACGGCTGCCCACGTCGTACTGTGCTCACCAGGTGAGGGGCTCAGACAACTCCCAGATAACTTTGGAGCGCTTCACAGGACCCCCTTTGTGTGTCCTTTGTCTGGCCTTTCTTACCAACCCTTCTGTCCGGCTGCCTCGGGCCTCCTCTTGGTAAACTTGGCGCCAGTTTCCCTGACCCTATGTGGTGCCTTCCTAGCGGGTGTAGCGAGGGGCTGCGCCACATAAAATGTCACAGCCTCCTGTTTCTAGCTGAGGGTCGTTTCCTGCCTCCACTAGTTTCGGGGATCGGTCTCCCCCTTTGGCCTGACCCCTCCACGCTGGTGGATTCTGGCGTGCGGTGGCGACTCGCCCGTCCGCACCCCTGAGATCCCTTCGTTCCTCGTTCCTGGAGCCTTCTCCGCTCCTCTTCCTTCCTTCTCCCTCTTCCAGGCCTGGGCCTCTGTTACTAGGCCCGCCTCCGGAGCAGAGCTCATGCAGAGCCCCTGCTCCCTGCCACTTCTGCTCAGACTTCTCTGCACTGAACTAAGATGGTGCCCACCTTTTATACTCCCTTCTCAATGCACCCAGGAACTGCTTCCTCCCTGCTCCTGCACTACAGGGTTCCCCTTCCTCAATGTTCCCTCCCCCCACTCCAGCCAGGGACAGGGACTGTCGTGCCCATCTCAGGGGCATATTGGTCGCCCTGCCCCACGGCAATGTGGTGTAATGCATGCAGGTGTCGGGTCCTGATCCACACTACATCCTTACCTGAGAGTGAGATATCACACCTCTGGGTGAGGTGCAATACCTCTGTAGCAACCGAGCCCTCAGGGTGCTACAGTTCCATTTATCTTCAGCCTAGGTGACGTATTGCGATACAGGGCCGTGATTTTGGCTATAAAAGGGTCCCCTAGACCCCTACCCCAAGCTTTTTAAGAGAATCATATATGGCGTGCCAGGAGACTCTATGGAATGCTTTCTCAGCATCCAACGAGAGTATCTAATTACAAATTTTTAACTGCATCTCGCCCAGGAAATACTTTGTGCCTAGTAGCAGTGTCTGCTAGTCAGCGGATTATCCCGGCTGTTAAGCAAGCTACACCACCTGTAGTTTGGACACTTAATTTTTTCAAAGGAAATGCTTCGGGACCACGGGATACTCAGTGAAGAGCATCAGGAGGCACCCCAAGGCATAGGGGCTGGGACTGGCAGTAGGATGCCTTGCGGTGGACAGCCGAGCTCGATCCTTATAAAAGCTTTTTAACTGCAGCAGCTTTAGTGGACGCTACTGGAGCTGGAATTACGCGGCTGCTGGCATGAGACTTGCCCTCCAATAGATCCTTGTAAATGGATTTAAAGTGTATTCATTCAAATTAGAGAGACAATTTAAATTAAAAAGCTTAGAGCTGCCTCCACCACAGGGGGGCTCGCTCGACCCACCAGCGGACAGGCACCAGTATTGGGAGAGGGGGGCTGGCCATCAGGGTTCACCGCGGCTCTGGCACAAACCCGGCGACACGGAGGTGGCACGGGCAGGAGCGGACTGGCCGTGTCGGCTTCTCACTTTTTGGATTTTAGAAGGGCATGACATGCCTATATCTGTGTCTCCCCCTCCTTTTACTCCTCCACCTCTTTTCTTTTCGCATGACTATATGTACTTGTCACTTTTCCATGTGTTAGTTATGTCTTCTGAGCAGTTTGTCAGCTTTTGGACACCTTTGAAGGTGTTTTCTATGTGTTTCTATGTGTTTTTGTTTGCCTGCCATTGGTTTTAACGGTGTTCGAAGGTGTTCGACGAACAGTTCGACGAACACACGGGTGTTCGACGAACCGAACCGAACTCGAACACTATGGGGGTGGCTCAACACTATTCAGCAGTTTCCTGCTCAGACACAGAAGGACTCAGTGCAGTCGAGCCAGAGCCTAGCAGTTCCTGCAGAAAGAGTTCAGTACAGTCTGTAGAGTGATTCCAGACTAGAACTCAGCTCAGGATAGAGAGCTAGGAGTGTGCCGACGCTCTGAGAGCGGCGAAGAAGAGCAGTGTCCCGGCTGCAGTGTGTGTTGCCTAGTGAGGGCCCGAGCGGGACCAAAGGTGAGTGGAGAGTGAATACATAGGGGGCAGAGGAGCTTAATTAGCTCACCCCGAAGAATTTACCGGACACCAGGTCCGAAGCTTAGCGGGATCTCTACGACCCAGTAAGACATAACCGGAATCCCTGGAGAACTACAGGTCCCAGGATCGCTAGAGTGCTGATACGTAACAGAGCCGGGAGACACATAGGCCCCGCAAGCTGAGGAGCGTGTACTCCAAGAAACGGCCCTACCACAAGGTCAGCCAGCGCAGGACAGAGACAAAGTTAGGCCTAGCTCCAGGCAGGTCAGAAACTTACTATGCAGAGGCAAGAAACAGGAGGCCCTACACCCGCTCATTGGGGAGGATCCTGATATGCACCCTTCACCCTACAGTGCTCCGGGATGTGCCTGACTTTCCATCAGTAAAAGGTACTGAAGTGACTACCGTGTCCGTCCCCGTTCTTGCTCTGACCCGGCTGGGTCTCGCCTGTCCTGCATTCCCCTTGCATACGCTGCCCAGAGGCCTAGCTCCGCCTGTGGGGAGCTATACCATCGAGCAACCTTATCACCGGCCTCAGTGGACTGCCGCAGCGCTGGTGATTATCATCAGAAACCACAGGTGGCGTCACGAACTTTCATAAAATGAACAAACAACCACCCTTTTAAAGAGTGACCCCAGGGTACGGGCCTGGGAGCCGACCACCGCGACATCCCCAAGGCCAGGCAAAGGCCCGGGTACCGAGTCATCCCCATCCCCTGGGCTGGTCACTGCTTTTCATCATCCATGTTGGGCAGTTGTACGACGTGTGGACTACTCTGCTTGTTGGATTCTTGCATTACCACAAACGCTGCCTTTATTTTGTGATTTCTGTGCCGCTTCCCATTTCTATTGGCAGCGTGATATACCAGCACGTGAGGGCTGCCACAATCATGTGTCAATAGGTTATTGATGGAGGCCGTGATACAGAGACCGTCCTGGACCAGGGAGGAGTTGGTACAGAAGCACCTAGAGAGGGGGGTACAGGGGCTTCATTTCAATTTTAAAACTTAGCTGGATTGTGTTTAGGTACAAGAATGGAAAGAAAAATAGAAAAAAAAAATTAAGAGTTTATTATTTGGCAAAATCGTCCATCAGAGGTTTGGCCACTACCAAAAAGTTTTTGATGAACTTACAGTAGCAGCTGGCAAAACCCAAAAAACTTTGTAACACCTTTAAGTCCTGAATATAATACCAATCCAGTACCGTCCGGACTTTTGCCAGATCCATGCAAAAACAGTGAATGATAAGAAATAACCCAAAAAAGGGACCTCCTGATGGAGAACATAAATTATTTGTCAAACCAGAGAAATGTATTATCTTTGAGTATCTGTAAGACCTGCCTGACATGTACCTGATGTGATACGAGGTGAATAAATTAGACTGTGGGGACCCCCAACGAAACCCCGAAGCTCAGCCCCCCTACCGCCACCCCTTCCTTAACAATACAATAATATAACTCTTACAACTGGATGGGTGAGGATCGGTCACAGCTTTATTAACTCTTTAACTCATTCCATTAGAAAGGCATTTTATTTCCAAAAATAATTCCGCTTGTTGCAGCATGCCCTGTGTCTCCACACTGGCAAAGTTGGCCAACAAGAGTAACTTTCCAACATGTCCTTTCTATTTCAGGCCACGGAGGATCCTGCGTACTCGTATGCAGGACTCAGACCCCCACCCATCATCATTAACGCTTGCTCCACTCCGTCCTGGAGTCCTGACAGGAATATGTCCAGTCCAATATCCGTTAAATGAACACCGTCGGGCCATATGAGGCCAGCTTTATCTCCTTCCAGTTCTCGGTGTCTTATCACTACACCACCTCTTTCCTTTAAAAATCTTGCCATCCGAATATTTATTAGCCGCCTTGTCCGTTCAATGGCTGCACTGTCTCGCGCACCTCGTCATACCGCTCTCGGCACAATCTCTGACCATACTATAGTTCGTTTACTAAAAAATGCTCTGAAGCGCTCAGTGTATAGCTTCATTATTGCCATTAGTTCTGCGCTCTTGTAATGACCGAAGTCGTTTCCCCCAGCGTGTATAACTAAGATAACCGGACCTGTTGCTTCTCTCCCTATGTTGATTACCTCCATTAGTACCTGTGGCCATCGCAGGCCTCTAATACCTCTCCAGTTGAAATATGTGTCATGAAACCCCATATTCCTCCCGCCTGGGCGGACTGTCGCCCTTTTTTCTGCCCAGTATATGTACGAGTGGCCTATCACCCACACTGTTGGCTTATCGTCACCTGTAAAAGAAACAAACTACGTTAGGATAACAAGCCCGGTCTTATGTATCTCGCAAAACACGCGGATCGCCATCTGCCTATCCTCTGCACTTCCATTTCTGACAGTCCTGCTCTAGCTGCTTCCGTGGCCGCGCCTATGCGGAATGAGTGTGTCCCGTAATCTTTGGGGTGGTTCCCTGCTGATGTTAGGCATTTATTAAATATAAATTGGTACTGGTATCTTGATAATGGCGTTCCATCAATGTGTAATAGCAAGAAATTACTTTGTGGCCTGATGGCAGTATATGTTTTTACTATTGTTACCGGACACAGTGTACTGTTTGTGGGTTTTAGAAGCACCCAAGTGCCCTTGCCCGCTGGGTCTGTTTTGGATTTGCGTATGCGTAGGCGTATTGCATTATTGGCTATGACTACGTCCTGGTGTAATAAGCCTCCACTGGTGGTGATTTTGGATTGAGGGACTAATTCGCTTATGCGTAGCGCCCCGAAAAAGGCGATCACAAATGCAGTAGACAGTAGTGTTGCTTCAAATTGTGAGTGGCATGTTAATGGTGTTAGGGATATGATTTTTGAGAGCAGATTTAGTGACACAGGACGTCTGCACTCCTGACTTGTCTGACCTCTTTTCCACCCTTTTAAGGCTTGACTGATGATGAATCTTTTTGTCACATCTCCCCAATTCAGTAGTTGGAAATGAAATGCTACTCCGGTCCGCCACCGCTGCGCTGACGCCCCTGATATTCCCCTCATCATTAGCTGGTGGAGAAATTCTATGGTTACATCTAGTCTGGCTTGTTCACATTGGTCAACCAGTCTGCCTGCTACTAGTCGTGTCCAGTCTTCCCATGCCTTACCGTATGCTTTCCACATTGACGGGGCGACTGACGCTCTGATTAATGGCATCAGCTGTTCGCCACTAGATCCCATAGGGAGGGTGGGCAACTGGTGCCCGACGGGTGGGCGTTGGGGAGGAGCTCTCTGAAAACCTGCCAATTGAATTGTGATAAAGCCTTAGCAGCAGCGTTAGATCCCCCCTCCACATTGTGGCTAGCGCGGACCCATACATTGTGTTTTAGGCACAGGAATGCTAGCCGGCGTAGTAGGCCTAGCACTGGGAGAAACGATGATGCGATCTTATTAATGCAGTGCGCTAGGCTGGTGTTATTTGTTATGATGCGTATATTTTTGTTCGCTAGGTACGTGCCCCATATTTCTATGGCTACCACTATTGGGAAGAGTTCCAGGAGTGTCTGTTTTTTTGTTAACCCTTGTTCAGACCAATACGGAGCCCATAGGCCTGTGCACCACTGGTTATCTAGTATCGCTGCATATCCACCCGCTTCTGCTGCCCCGGTGAATAATTTTAGTTCAATGTTGGACTGTTCTGCTGACATAAATAACGTGTGACCATTGAATGATTGTAAGAAGGTTTTCCACACCTCTAAGTCCGCCCGAAGCTGCCTGCTGATTTTGATTCTATGACTCGGTTTTAATGCACGTTTTATTGCAAGGGATAAACGACGAGAAAAAACCCTTCCGACTGGCATCACCCGGCTCGCGAACACGAGGAGGCCTAGTAACACTTGCATCTGTTATAGTGTTACTTTCCGTACTGTGCAAAATCCCTCGAGGTGTAGTGTTTTTTGTATTTTTTCTGTTGGGAGGTGGAATAACCTTGCTGTGGTGTCGATTTCGATGCCTAAGAATGATAGCTTTGTTGTGGGGCCTATGGTTTTTGTAGGGCATAATGGGACTCCGAACCGTCGAGAGATGTTTGTGAATTCGTTAAGTAATGATTGGCATTGATTTGAGTCTTTGGGTCCGACGAATAGGAAGTCATCTAGGTAATGTGTGACGGACCTATTGCCGGTTTTGTACCTCAACACCCATTCTAGGAAGGAACTGAATAGTTCGAAGTAATAACAGATATTGAACAACCCATTGGGAGGCAAGTGTCGTAGAAGTATTCATTGTCCACTTGGCATCCCAGCAGGTGGTAGCAATTTGGGTGCACCGGTAGTAGGCGAAAGGCGGATTCTATGTCGGATTTAGCGAGCAGCGCTCCGGGCCCCGCATCGCGTACTAACATTACTGCTCTGTCGAACGACGCGTAGGAGATCGAGGCGTCTTCAGACGAAATACCGTCATTTACAGACTGTCCTTTTGGGTAAGATAAATGATGGATAAGCCGGAATGAACCTGGCTCTTTTTTGGGGATTATTCCCAGAGGGGAAACTCTTATGTTACTGAAAGGGCCCGCCACTCTGCCTAGAGCTACTTCTTTTTGTATGTTTTGCCTAAGTATTTCAGGGTGCTCTTTTGCAGATTTAAGGTTATTTGCAAAGGTGGGCGAATTATTAAGTTTGAAAGGGAGGAAAAAAACGTATGTGAAACCAAAACGTAACTGCCCCGCTGCGTCTTTCTTAGGATATTGGTCTAGCCAGGGGCCCATCGCGTTTACGCTCACCGGGGTCCTTGGATTCTGACTGTGGGAGTTTAATTGACAATTTGCTTGCGGGACGAGAACATCTTGCCGCGGGGTGGGCTGCACCGCAGGCTGAGCATTCATGTTTGTATGTGCATAAGGCGTAGAAACGACAGTGTCCCTCATTGTACTGCCAGCAGGCCCCTGGTCTACGTACTACCACTGAATTTTGGCCTGCTGTTGCCTGTTGTCCAGTAGCCGTTGTTGGAAAGGGATGGTGTTTCTGTAACAGCATTAATCGCAACCATACATCTGTAGCTTTTACCCCCCAGCCTAGCTGTGGTTGCAGGGCCAACCGCCTCCGGAACTCTTCATCGTAGCGCCACCATGCTGAACCGCCGTGGGCTTTGCACGAGTTATACACCGTATCCTGGTATATGAATAGTTCCGAGCAGCGTTCCGGATGCTTTTGGCCCATGATGCAACCCAGCACAGAAAACGCCTGTAACCAGTTACTCATCGTCATTGCAACCTTTTGTCTGTTTCTGTTGAATGGTCTGTCGACTATCCTTTTCTCTTTGTCTATAGTATGTTGGTCAGCGGTTACAAGTGACCAAATGTCGATGCAGTCATTATTCCATATTTTAATTCTGGTTTCCTCGTCTATGTGTGAGCCCAATGGGCTTTTCCCGCAAAAGAATGTGTCCTTGTGTATGCTGGCTAATGGTGGAGTTCTTTTAGTAGAATTATGTATAGCGCCTGGTGGCGCGGATAGTTGTTCGACTATGGCCTTAAGGGCCGCTATTAAGTTGGTGTTACTATTTCCCATTTCAGTTATACTTATATTGCACGCACCCATTCCTGCGGCTGGAGGAGGGACTCCGATGTGTGGAGGGACTCTGACACCTGTCTCGCTCGGGGTGAGCGGCGTGCCTCTGCTCGTAGACCTGCGTGAAATCGATGTATCGTGCAGACTGTAAGCTCTGGAGGGTGCCATTGTATCGTTTCTGTCCCCCGGAGGACGGGTTCGGTGCAAGCGGCTGTTGGGGCTCGACGATGCGCTCGACATCTCTGATGCAGAGGATGGTGAGCGCCACCTTGAGGACTGCGACCTGTGACCCCTCCTGTGGGATGCCGATCTCCGCTTTGCTTGAGATGTCCGCTTCCTTCGCCGGTGACTTGTGTGCGATGGCGTAGATCTGTTGTCGGAGGAACTACAGCGAGTTCGCCTAGAGTGAGTACGCCTGGAGTCTCTGTGTCCCTGAGGGTGTATGGGGGGTTCTGCGCAGTTTACATGTGTCCCACCGGGACATGTCGGTGCTATTTGTGGCCAGGGCAATGCTATAGCGGTGTCAAGCGCGTGCGTCGCTGCTCTATTATAGGGGTATATGGGGGAGGCGAGGATGGTCGCTGAAGTGTTTAGGCTCCGCATCGTGTCCATCAGGGGGGTATTGATACTGTGACTGGGCGCTGGATGGGCTGCGGTGATTACAGGGGCCGCAATGTCCCCTGGATGTGTAGTGTCACGTGTTCTGTTTTGGGAACTTTTTCTTTTATTTTTAATAGGAGTTTTTCTGTGGGGGATTGTTTGGGGGGGAGGCAGAGCACAGCCCCCGGCAGAGGATTCCTGTCCGGAGCTCTGCTCTGCCACAGCCCCTGCTGTGTGTTGAGGGGGCGGGGAATGGTTACTAAGTGGCCCGCAGCTTCTTCTGTGAGGCTGCGGGGTGCTGTGCCTAAAGCGCTCTGGAGGACGGGAGTGCCTGCTGGACCTCCGCCCTCCAGGGCGCTCCTCGGCAGGATGCGGGACGGGAGTGTTAACAGGGGTGGGGAACAACAGGCTCTATGCTGTCTCCAGCGCCGGCGGCAGGCAGGAGACCTGAATCCCCTCTGTGCCCGCCGCCGACATGGAAGACAGCCCGCACTCATTTATTAGTGCAGCGGAGCCCTGCGCCCGCTGTGAGTGAGGCGCAGGGTCCACTGCCGCACTAGCTTCAGCTTCCTGCTCTGCCCCGCAGCTTTCTGGACTGGGGGGCATGACCTGCGGGGTCACGTGAGGCGGACATGCGCCCCGCACATGCGCATCGAGCGCTTCCTGCCCTCCATCTCCGCCTCCCCCAACATGCCTCTTCGGCCTAGTGGAGTCGCGCGCCCGCTTCCGGACCGCCACGTCTGCCCGCTTCCCCGAGTCAGCGCGCGCCCGCAGCACTACCGCAGCCACCTGCCGTCCCGTGCCGGGTTGAGTGGCCCGATGAACACTGTAAAGTTGTGCGGATGCGGCGGTCAGGTGAGGACGGGGATCGGGACCAGGCCGCGGAAGTAATGCAGCCCCCCGTTCCAGATGACCCGACCGCTGTGGAGGGGACCGTTGTATCGTGGGCAATTGGAGTGAGTAGGCCCAAGTGGTGAGGGGACTGGGACTGGGGAATATGATGTTCCCATAAGGGGTTGAGGGCCAGGGGCAGGGTGATCTGGGGATTTAGAGCTTGGGGCCAGGGGGATGAGCGCTGAGCCCCGACATGAGAGCCTGTAACCAGCGCTCGCCCCCCTGTGCAAACCCAGCCTGGAGGGCCTCAGCAATCTGACCTGATCCTGAAATCTCCATGACATTCGACTCCGGGACCAGCAAAGAAAGGAAGTAACGTGGGATGTCCCGGTGTTTATGTATCCAGGGGACGGCTTGCAGCAGCCGTCCCTTTCGCTTCATTGGATCCTTCCGGGGGCTTCAGGATCACTGGTCAGTAAGGGGCAGAGAAGGGGGGGTCACCAATCGCCACGGCCCAGGGAGGGGCCACCACAGTCAGTGACTCCCTCCTTATTTAGTATGGAGTCTACCATTATGTCATCAAGATGGGTTTGTTGTGATCTACCTGCCAGATGAGTAAAAATGGGAGCATTAGTCAACCCAAATGCCATCACAAGGTTTTCATAGTGCCCCTCAGGAGTATTGAAGGCCGTCTTCCACTCATCTCCTCAATGTGAATGAGATTATAAGCCCCTCTGAGGTCTAGTTTAATCAAATTGTAGGAGCCAAATGGTTTTCTAAAGAGGTCTGGGATGAGAGGGAGAGGATATGCATCCCAGACCGTAATCTGATTAAACTCGCAAAAATCAAGGCAGGGGTGCAACCCCTAGTTTGTTTGTTTTTTGACAAAGAAAAACCCCACTGCAACGGGAGATGAAGAACGTCTTATATGGCCCTTTGGTAGACTTTCAGTGATCTAGTTTTTCATGGCCTGCCTCTCTGAACCAGAGATATTATATAACCTGCTTTTTTGGTAGCTTGGCCCCAGGAATAATATTACCGACGCAATCATAAGAATGATGGGGAGGAAGTTCTTGACTCCCCTGTTCAGAAAACACATTCCTGAAATCAGACCCACCGTGGCTATCCGAGTGACCAAGCAGTGTTCTTGGCAATACTCGCTCCATTTTACCACCTCCCGAGTCTGCCAGTCTAAGTGCCCACGATGCAGAAATGCTCCGGATTTTTCCTGAGCGTTTCTGCATCTCCCTGGCAGAAAAAAATGCATGCGGATTGTACATGCGGATTGTACATGCGGATTTTACATGTGTTTTTCCTGCCAGGGACAAGCGTAAGTGAAGCGTTTTTTCACTTGCATTTCCGCATGCGGGTTGTCAAGCGCTTTCTAAGCAATTTTAGCATCACTTGGAAAGTGCTTGACAACTTGGTTACACTATATAAATACATGCAACCGGCATGGATTTATATAGTGTGACCAAGTTAATAGTTGAAGAAAAAAGATTAAAGATGGTAAAAAAAACAAAAAACAAAAACATTTTACTTACCTTCTGATGGCCCCTGGTCTCTTGTATGGCTCACGGTGGTGTGAAAGGACCTTCCATGACGTCATTTAGTCATGTGACAGGTCACGCGACCGCCGACGAGCCGTACAAGAGACTCGACTCAGCGGAGAAAAGACCGGGGGCCATCAGAAGGTAAGTATAATGTCTTTTTATCTTTTCTTTTTTTTTTTTTTTTTTACACGTACCATGGTACCCGGGTCTGGAGGAGAGTCTCCTCTTCTCCAGACCCGGGTACCATCCGCACGTTGAATCGCTTAATATCCGCATGTGCACATGTAGTCATGCGGATATTAAGCCATTCAATGGAGGCGAAAACGTCGCGATTACGCAAAATAATTGGTAGTGCTGCGGATTTTTCCGCACTGATAATGCGCAGAAGAAATTTCCGCAGCAAGTGCACAGCACATGCGGATTATCATTGGGGAACATTGCAGACCTTCTACCAAGCGTTTAAGCGTTTCTGCAATGGAATTGCCGCTGCGGAAACACTTAAAAGACGCATAGTGGGCACACAACCTACCACAGGATTGTG
The DNA here is from genome assembly GCF_046119375.1 of Phyllobates terribilis. Taxonomy (NCBI): domain Eukaryota; kingdom Metazoa; phylum Chordata; class Amphibia; order Anura; family Dendrobatidae; genus Phyllobates; species Phyllobates terribilis. The sequence goes on along the minus strand of NW_027362822.1, from coordinate 2,429,455 downwards.
CAGCGTAAACCAAGGTAGTCTAAGGACCACAGGAGAGGGCAAGCCCTCTAGCACATAACAGTCAATAAATTTAGAGTGCAAGGCCCCTACCTGCAGATGTAGCACACGAGCGACAAGAGTAAAATACCCCTTGCTCAAGGGTGCAGAGTCAATGGCGATTATGGGTGTTGAGCCAGAAAATTTATGAGGTTTGAGGTCCTGATCGGACCTAGCGTCGATCAAAATAAACCCCGCCCCACTGTCCAGAAAGGCAGAAATTACCACCATACTTTTGCCAAGATGGATCTTGGACGGTAAAAAAAAAAATTGTGACCTACCCACAGAGGAAATAAGTACACCCCTGAGTTGCCAATTCACCCCGCAACTCGGGCGCCTTAGTTTTCCGGTGGGTGTTTAGGAATTTAGGAAAGACACACACACACACACACACACTCCCCCTTTCCGCCAAACTACAGTTGGACCAACAGAACAAGTTGCCACACCCAACAGCATGGGTTCCTCAGTTAACTCAAACCTAAGTGCCCTTGACCCCAGGCCCCCTGCAAATTGGAGTGTCTCCTTATGTCTCTGGAAAAGACAGCGGTTAACACACAAACGCCTCTTCAAAACAACCAACACCTCCGACTCCAGAACTAGGCAGCATAAATCTAACACTGGCAATCCAAGATTGCCAGAGGCGAGTATATATAGGAGAGGGGAGAGGCCAACACTGAACAGCTGAGACCATCAATGCTGGAAAGCTCTAGCAGCTCTCAACTGAACAGATTAACCTTTGCACTGCTAGCAGAAACCTTCACGGTTTAATATGATAGTGAAGTGCTTCTAATCAGTGCAGGAGCTCAGACGCCGCAGTCTTCTGGCCCCTCTAGTTACGGTAAACCCGTGATTCCTGGATTCCAGCGATGTGTCACTTACTGAGCTGCTTGATGCAGTGTTGATAAATTCCCTTTATTAGCTGCAGATGTTCTGCCTATGCACAGGGTACACAGAAAGCTGTCAATCAGTGGTGCGGGTGGGGCTATATATAGAGCTCATGAATGTGGAGGACTACATGGTAGCAGGTTTACTAGTCCTTGAGTGATAAAACTAAAACAAGCAGCCAGTTATTGACACATGGCTGGAATCAGAGTCTCTGTCTTTATATAATCAGAATCTAATAAGAGTATAGATGCAAGTGTACAATAAATCTGGAAGAATAAAGAAGTAATCAGTATATCATAAATTATATCTACCCTACAGGTAGCATATGCATTATAATTACATACAACATCACTAAGGAAAAGTACCTCATTTGCGTCGACCACCAATAATACACCTTGGCAAGCAGAAAGGGACCTTGAAACTTCGTAGCTAAAATCAACATGACCCTACAAAAGTACAAAAACGTTAAAAGGGAAAACATGTTGGACAAATATGGATTGATGGATACAAGGCGCATTCTTAAATAACCATGTATAAATGTGAGGGGAGTCATTTCGTATGTAGATGGACAAAGAATGCTGAGCGTTGGAAACATGTTGCTATGTTGCATAAATTTTTCACTTGAACCTTGTGGATTAATGGACTTTTAAAGATGAAATAATAAAGATGGATTTTATGGAGCTGGAGTTCCTTTTCTTTTTCCTGTGATTTACACACGTGTGGCCACACGATCTCCAGGCTTCAGCACGCCGAGAGCCGCTGTGGGTGAGCTGGTGGTTTTTTTTCTATAGCATTTTTAAATAGGCTGTGCCAAGATCGCAACTTTTTGGCTATTCTGTGGGGGGGTTGACAAGCGGGACCTCCAATGATCAGAAGAACAGATGTCTCACATCCCCTTTTTTAATGGAGTGGTGCCATTGTCTACGGGACTGATGGAGATAGCTGAGCTCTGAATTCGGCCATCTCCGGCAGCCCATTACACTTTGAGTGGAGCAGCAGTGCACACGCTCATCGGCCAATCCATTGGCGTAATATGGCTCCTGCACCTGATTTCCTGTGATTGGGGTCCCAGAGATGGGTCCCCCAGCTATTAGCAAGCAATCTGTTCTGTAGAAAAGTGATAAGTTGTAATCTGAGAGCAAACTCTTTCAATTTTAAAATATTGGATAGCTCTTATGGGCGTATATAAAAAAAAAAAAAACAGTGTTACATCTACAGGGTCGGCCATTTATATGGATACACCTAAATTAAATGGGAATGGTTGGTGATATCAACCTGAAACAACGGATACTGGAAGCCTGTGCTAGCATTTCTTCTGCGGTGTTGCTATCAGTGTGTCAAGAGTGGGAGAAGAGGGTTGCATTGACAATCCAACACAATGGGCAGCACTTTGAACACATTTTATAAATGGTCATAAACTTGTACAAAACTCACGAAAGAATAAAGTTACGTTAAAACCAAGCACACCATTGTTTTTCTTATGAAATTCTCAATAAGTTTGATGTGTCACATGACCCTCTTCCCATTGAAAAAATAAAGTTGGATCCAAAATGGCCGCCATGGTCACCACCCATCTGGAAAAGTTTTCCCCTCCCATATACCAATGTGCCACAAACAGGAAGATGATATCACCAACCATTCCCATTTCATTTAGGTGTATCCATATAAATGGCCCTCCCTGTAAAATAATAAATTATTATTATTGCAGCTGCTGCATTTTGTATAACTCATTCAGTATCTGAACATCTGCAACAAGAGCACAGAGAAACAAATCAAGAAGAAACGTCACACTCACCGGAGTGTGGATCAGGCTCAGGAGATACTTCTTTCCCTCCTAAGTGTAAACCAGAGACGCAGTCTGGGCCTTCACCGTAATCCGGGCTCCCTCTCCACCTGCAGCTTGTCCAGAACTTGCTTATTGGAGGCGGCTTTTGGAATCCACCCTGAGGGAAGGAGCGAGACCCCAGAATCCACACTGTTAGCTCGTGGTGGCAGTGTCCCCCTCCATACTAGTCTGTCAAGGTTAGCTTGTTTCTGTGTTTTATATATGTATTTTATGTGTGTAAACCCTCTTCATGTGTACAGCAGCCTGGAGTGAACGCTGCTTAAAAAATAAATAATAGAGTAAGGCCTCATTCAGACCACAGTGATTTCTCTTGTAGGTAAAAAAAAAAAAAAAGACCGATTTTCATCAGCTTTGTTTTGCATCCGAGAAGTTCTAAACTTTGATTTGGATCAAAATCCGACAGGTCAACGTGTTTCGGTGAAAAATATGCGATCCGCAGAAATATGTGAACAGCCCTAGACTATAATAGATATGAGTTCTGTGAAAAACAAGGATCGAGCTCGTACGAGATCCAACATTTCATTCTATAAATCGACATAAATAATTAAGTAACGTGCCAAATTGCTTTTTTTTGTGTATGTTTTGCGTGTACGGAGGGAAAGTTCCCAGTGCTAGTGTCTATGGTGCTCCATTAGGCTAGGGCTACCTTGTGACTGTATGTGGCGCTACTGATTGAGCAATAGCTCCAGTTCAAAGCAATACACTAATTTTAAAAGGAAATCTGTTTGACCTCAGATGTGGGCATGCAGGCCTTTGAAATGTAAATCTAAACCAATGGACACTTTTATATCTTCTACCTGTTGCTGCACTCCTAAGTAATTAGAGTTTTTGTTCACATGCAAATGAGGAGTTAAGTCTCTGTCTCCTGAGATTATCTCCGACAGCAAGCATCCGTTCTCTTTAGGCTACGTTCCCTTCACTTTTGATGAGTTTTCGATGTTGCAGATTTTCTACAGCATTCCTGCACCTATTAAGTAAAATAGGTTACTTGTTTTTTTTTTCTTTAAATCTGTAACATCAAAAACTCACTGAAAGCTCGTGGTGGGAACTTAGCCTCAGTGTCAATGATAGCTCACAGTTTTTTGGGACGTCAGGCACCAAGCAAGGAAAATCAGAAAGTAAGCTATCAATCAAGATAAAGAGGCTGGTGCTGGGCAGGGAAGCAACCTTGGAAGGCTGAGGCTCGGTAAGTGCTCCGTTACACCCAGAGCACTCAGAAATGCAGCAACAGATAAAAGATATAGAGGTGTCTATGGATTTAGCTTTCCAAATCCTGCATGGTCATGAATGGGAATTGGAGGGAGGGGTATATCTGATGGATTCCCTTAAATTATTAAATGGCAATTGCAGTTCACATAGTTGCATACTACTTAATCTTTAGCGCTACAAAAATTTGCACTTCAAACACCAGTAAAAAAGATTCCTTAGAGGTATCTGGTCACTATTAGTGATGATCGAGTGTGTTCTATCAACCCCTTCGGCGAGCACGCTCGGGTGCTCGCTGAGTATTTTGGCATGCTCGGCATTTCTTTTAATGTCGCCGTGCCTGCAAGTGTCACGGCTGTTAGATAGCGTGCTCGCCGAAGGGGTTCATAGAACACGCTCGATCATCACCAGTCACTATACATGAGTATACCATAAAAAACAACATATTATATAGTGAATAACACAGACACTATTCAATACAGCAGGGTTGAGGTGTATTTTGTGGTACAAAATTGCAGTATTTTTGAATGACACCATTCACTTTACTGTGCAAGATATAGAAAAAAGGGTACTGAACTCCAAATAAAGTGAAATGGTGCAGAAGAAAAAAAAACAAAAACATTTCACTGCTTTTAAAAAATTCTAAACTTTGCAAACAAATTGTTTGGCTCGTGTTTCAATTTTCTAAGACCGTTTTTAATACTTACCATTTTGGGGTACAACTTTTTGATTGCTCCATCAAATGAATAGTCATAAGTTACTTACCGGTAACGGGATTTTTCAGAGACCATGACAGCACCACGAGAGAGGGGATCCGCCCACCAAGGAGAGGAAACCTACAGGCTTAAAAGGGCGCCGCCTCTCTCCCGCCTCAGTTTGGATTACAGAGCACTGAGAGGACCGCCAGGTTAATGAACACAGCAAACAATCACAAAGTTGCCATACCACACGACACCTATTGAGTGTGAGATTATAATTTATAAAAGGGGAGTGCTCCCACAAAGGTGAAGGGAGGGAATGTAAGGGTGCTGTCATGGTCTCCGAAAAATCCCATTACCGGTAAGTAACTTAAGATTTTATCGGTCGACCATGACAGCACCACGAGAGAATTACAGGGATGAAGTAATCTATTGAAGGACCACAGCCTGGAACACTCTTCTCCCAAAGGTGAGGTCAGCCGATACTATATAGGTTAGATATGGGTGTGTCTATGGAATGTAGAAGGACAGGACCAGGTAGCAGCCTTACATATGTCTTCTAATCAAGACACCTGTCTTCTCAGCCCAGGAGGTCGCCACAGCCCGGGTGGACTGAGCCTGGAACCCTCCTGGCACTTCCTTGCCGCTAGATGTATATGCTAGAGAAATGGCCTCCCTATTCCATCTAGCTATGGTGGACTTTGTGACATTAGACCGTTTTGTAGCCCCTTGGTAGGATATAAACAACGAGTTATCTTTCCTAAAGCTTCTGGTAACTGAAAGGTACCTAACCACACATCTCCTCATGTCTAACGTATGTAACTCCGCCTCTTTCTGGTCACTAGGATTTGGACAAAAGGAGGGTAGGAGGACTTCCTGAAGTCTGTGGAAACGAGTGGCTACCTTAGGGAGAGAGAGAGTGATTTTTAGACTAGATCCTGCCTAGCATCCAGAATTTGAGTAAACGGCGAGGCCATAGACAGGCCCTGGATGTCACTAATGCTCCTGGCCGAGGTTAAAGCTATTAACAAAGCGGTCTTAAGGGAGAGGGATTTAAGGGTTGCTGACTATTAGCTCAAACGGCGAGCTAGTCAAGGCCTTTAGAACCAAATTTAAATCCCAGGGAACCAAGCTGCTTTTAATAATAGGTCTAGATCTAAAAGTTGCCTTAATGAACCGAGAAACCCAGTAGTTACCCGCTAGATCACAGCTATATAGGGAACCCAAGGCAGAAACCTGAACTTTAAGGGTGCTGGTGGATAACCCTAGTTCAAGACCTTTTTGTAAAAACGCCAAGATTTTTCCTATTGGCGCCTTCCCCTCCCCCATCAACCCCAGGTTTTCTGCTGTGCATCAGGATGGTTACTAGACCTTGGGAAAAACCTTTCCGATTTAGCAGTGTCTTTTCAAGTTCCACACCGTCAAGTGGAGGCCAGTTGCTTGAGGAGATACGGAATCTCTGGAAGAACCCAAGGATCGGAGATGGACATGCTCCTCAGGCATGATAACCAGGGCCTCCTGGGCCTCAAGGGTGTCTGCTGGCTGGTATGGTCCTTCCTTCTGAGGTGACATGGGCCGCAGTCCCTGCTCCACTTCTCTATGGCCCTTCTCATACCGACCCAGTAGAACCGCTCTCTCAGTAGGAACTCCAGTTTCTTCCACCCGAAGTGCCCCGCTCTGTCATGGTAGGCCTCCAGGACCATTGCTGCATCTCGTCTTGGGACCACCACCTGCCAGGTCAGCTCGTGCGTCCGGTGGTTGACAAGCCTTCTGCACAGCTTACCTTCGTAGAGGAATAGCCTGCTTTTCTCCTTCCATAACTGCTTGGGTTCCTCTGGAGCGTCCGGGCCAGGGCTAGAGTCCTCCTGGGTTAACATGTCTTGCACCAGGCGAATTGCAGGGTCACTATCTTGCGTTTCAGCCCAGCCGTGGTGGGGTAAGGGATTGAACATGATGGTGGTTAGGTCTTTGTCTCTTATCCGGTGAGAATACTGAGTGGCCCCATACCGGTGGAATGCAGGGAGCTCTACTTCCTCCAGCTCTTCTGAGTCTTCTTCTCCTTCAGGCAAGTGGGGCATCCTTGATAGGGCATCTGCGTTGGCGTTGGTTCTGCCTGCCCGGTATTTGATTGTGAAGTCATAATTTGATAGCCGGGCCATCCACCGCTGTTCCAGGGCACCAAGTCTTGCATTGTCTAGGTGTGTCAACGGGTTGTTGTCCGTGTACACAGTGAACTTTGCGGAGGCCAGGTAATGCTTGAAGCGTTCCGTTACGGCCCACCCCACTGCCAAGAATTCTAGCTTGAAGGAGCTGTAATTCTCCAGGTTTCTCTCGGTGAGCCTCAGCTTCCGGCTGGCGTACGCGATCACCCTTTCTCTGCCCTGTTGGTTTTGTGACAGTACGGCTCCCAGCCCCACATTACTGGCGTCTGTGTGGAGGATAAAAGGCTGGCCATAATCAGGGTAGGCCAGGATCTCATCCCCAGTGAGGGCCATCTTCAACTGGCGGAAGGACTCCTCTTCCGGCTTGTCCCACTTGAAGGGTGGCTTCTGGACCTAGACTGTCCTATCAGGAGGTCCTGCATAGGGGCTGCCATCTTAGTGAACCCGGGGATGAACCTTCGGTAGTAGCCTACCAACCCGAGGAATTGCCTCACTTCTTTGATGTTAGAGGGGCTTGGCCAGCTCTTGATGGCTGTCACTTTGTCGGGGTCGGGGGCTACTCCCTCAGCACTCACCACGTGCCCTAGGTACTGTACCTTCGGTTTCAACAGGTGACACTTTGAGGGTTTGACCTTCAGGCCATAGCCTGCCAGGGCTTCGAACACCTCGGCCAGGTGCTTTAGATGGTCCTCGTAAGTCTTCGAATAGACAATCACGTCGTCCAGGTACAGTAGGACCGTCTCGAAGTTTCGGTGCCCTAGACAGCATTCCATCAGCCTCTGGAAGGTCCCTGGTGCGTTGAAGAGCCCGAATGGCATACAGTTGAATTCGCTCAATCCCATCGGGGTGGTGAAGGCGGTCTTCTCCTTGTCAGCCTCTGCCACAGGAACCTGCCAGTACCCGCTAGTAAGGTCCAAAGTAGGAAAGAAGTTAGCTGATTTTAGGGCTGCTAAAGACTCCTCTATCCTAGGTAACAGGTACGCGTCTTTATGGGTGATACGATTGACCTTTCTATAGTCCACGCACATTCTCATGGTACCGTCTTTCTTTTTTACCAAAACTAAGGGAGCTGCCCAGGGGCTACAGCTATCTCTAATGACCCCAGCTTCTTTCATTTCTCTCAGCATGCCCTTTGCGTTCTGATAATGTGCAGGAGGTACAGGTCTGTGTCTCTCTTTTATTGGTGGGTGGCTCCCCGTGGGGATGTGGTGTTCTATCCCTTTTACTCTGCTGAAGTCTAGCGGGTGCTTACTAAAGATTCTCTCGTACTCCTGTACCACCCGGTAGACTCCTTGTTTTTTGTGCAGGGGAGTGGAGTCAGCACCCACATGGAGTTTCTGGCACCAGTCCTCCTTGTGTTTCTGGGAGCCATTACCCTCCACCGGTTAAGATGGAGGCAAGGGTTCCACGACCCTGATAGCATTGTGTTGGACGGCAAACAATTTGGCTAGTGTAGCATACCGGGGCAAGTAGACTTCCCTTTCCCCGATGTTTAAGATCCAGACGGGCACCCTTCCATGGCGGACATCAACCACCCCCCTGGCTGTCAAAATGGTGGGCCTGCTGTCTGAGTACACGGGTTCTACCATGGCTTGGTAGTCTCTCCCCCTTAACCCGATTGCAGTCCGACACCAGATCATCATTTCACTTTTGGGAGGCATGGCAATGGGGAATGGGTCGCTCATCCTCACGCTACCGATCTCACCACCAGACAGTTTTACCTGTTGCCGTCTCACCAGGGCCCTTATCTCCTTCTGGAGGACTCTCTGCTGGCTGGAACTAGCATTCATCACCACCTTCTGCAAAATCACAATTACTTCTGCAAGACAATTTTCAATCACGTTAGTACCCACAGTTATTTTAGGGTGACTTTCACGGCGATCAATGTCCACAATGATCACTCCCTGTGCCGGCAGTTCAACCTTACCAATCTTGATGGTCATCTCTCTGAACCCCACTTGCGGCACAGGTTGGCCATTGCTGGCGATGATGCTTAAGTCATCGTCTGGATAACGGGTTATATCCGCGTCACTCCAGTACCGCTTGAAAAGTACGTAGGGGATGGTAGTCACTTAAGACCCGGTGTCCAGCAGTGCACTCAAGGGGATACCGTCCAGCACTACGGGTAAGACCGGGCGTCCCCCCACGTACTTATCACGCCAATTAGACGGGCCTGATGACCTTATGCCTGGGGGTTGGCCCTCTGCCCCAGGTCGGACCCATTTAAAGTACAGTACCTTGCTATGTGTCCTGGCTGACTGCAACGGTGGCAAATCGGCTGTCCATCCTCAGTGTAACGGTCGGCGGGCCTCCCTCTGAACGACGGGATCCTCCTCTGTCGACGCCACGGGACATCCTCCGGACTGGAAGCCAGCTTGATGGGTCCTGACGGGTCCACCTGTAGCGACTGTAAGGTCCTGGTCAATGCAGCAACACTCCTGGTTAGTTCCTGGACCTGATGGTGCAGGTCTGCAGGCGGGGATGGGTTTGAGGCCTGCGCATCAGCCCCCACAAGGTCTGCCGCCCCCTGGTGGTAAGTAATGGCAGGGCGCCGGGAAGCTACAGCGCTACTTGGTGCGGGTTCTCGGAGCACCCGGATGTCCCTATCCTTGAACTGCGCAAAAGTCAAATCGGGGTTCTGAAGGGCCATGAGGCACAGCTGGGTTCTGTGGGCGTTGGACAGCAGACCTTCTATGAACTGGTCAGTTTACAGCTTATGGGTGTCCTGCACGCTACCAGGGTCAGCTTGTTTGATAGCTCTCAGGGCTTCTTGCAGGTTCAAGGCATAATCTCTGATACTATCCTGGGCTCGCTGCTTACAGCCATAGAACCGCATTTTGATTTCTGCTGAGGTACGGGTATCAATTACTCCGCAACCGGGTCAGAATGTCCTTTACAGTCCTTTTCTCCTCATCTGACCATGATTTCACTTCCCGCTGGGCTGCACCGGTGAGCTGCCCCGTCAGAATGCTCACTTTCTGTTCTTCTGTCAGGGGGTAAACTTTAAATAAACTGTGCAGTCTTTCCTTAAAGTCAGTCAATGTATGGGATTCCCCTGAGTATTGGGGCAGCCAGGCTGCTCCAGGGATGTAGGGCATGGAGAATGGCATCACCGCTGCTGCAGCCACGCTGGTGGTAGAGGGTCCCTCCGCGTCCGTCATCTTCCTCCCCCATAGTTAACCGTGGCCTACCTTCTGTTGATCCTCTTCCGTAGGCCGCGGCTACGCTGGTGCTGCTCCGGACGAGGACCTTGCGTCGCGTCCTGGTGACGTCAGCGTCGCTCTCTCTCCTTCCAGGACCTTACGCAGCGTCAGTGAGTAGGGCGGGGCTTCAGGTCTCGCGCGGTTTGGACGTCCACGCCCCTCTTCTTCCCGCGCGGCGTCCTGAAGATGGCGTCCGATGGCGGGAAAACGGCTGAAGATGGCGGGAAACGACTGAAGATGGCGGGAAACGGCTCTGGATAGCGGGAAACAAGGTACGCAAACAGCCCTTTCAGGCACGCAATACCCGTTTGTGTCGGGTTGGTCACAATCCTGCCGACTACGCCAAAAGCTGACTCGCCCCCTGGGCCGTGGGGCACTCGGGAACCGGGCTTCAGTGTGATGATGGGGGTAGTAGTGGCAACCCGATCCCGTGGCTAAGGGTGGTCAGACCATATGCTGTGGCAGCCTATTTGTAGGGTTTTGAATGTCCGACTACGCCACCCGTGGATTGCGGTCGGGGATGACCGCCGCTGCAAGGCAGACCGCTGAGGCTGATGTTGGTATGCAGCACTGGGATAGAATAGCTCCCCACGGGAAGAGTGTAGCCTCAGGGCAGATAATAGGATGCTGGGGGTGATGGTGCAGGCCGCAATAATAAAGGTCCAGAGTCTACTTCAAACAGTCCAGGGTCTTTATTGTAGGTAGTACTTATGACCCAACAGGAGTACAGGGTAGGAATGGGCCTGGGTGTCTGAGAACATTCGGGCGAGCCCCACTGGTCAGGGTGAGTGGGTAGGCCTACCGTTCTCTCTCTGCCCTTGCTGACTATCCCCCTTTTAGTGGTGTGATAGCCCACGTCCCTGAGCTGGCCGTGTACTACGCCTGTATGGCTTGCGACTCGGGCCTTAGGTACCTGTTGCTTCTCCGTGCTGTACCGGTCCCTCTGTGTGGCGGTGCCTCCAGGCTTCTCAGGCCAAGGGACCTAAAATCCCTCACAGGTAGGTTATCTGCTGCCGGGCTTGCAACCCTGACAGCCTCGGACCCCAGTGTCCGGTTGTGTAGTTCTCTCTCAGCCAGGACCGGCTCTCGTCGCCTCTGTCCCTGGCTTGCTGTTCCTCCTCAGCCTCCTTGACTCCTCAGCTGCTGCTGACCTGTCCCTCTCCTCTGGGAACCCTTCTGGATGCTTCAGAAGTGGGTCCTGGTCTCTCTAACCCTGTCCTCAGTTCCAGCTTTTATAGGGGCAGCCAGCTCTCCCTACTGGCCTGGGACAGGAGGTGCGGCATGCTAATTGTCCCTGACTAGGGAACCTCCCTCCTGCTCTCAGACACAGCCTTTAATACTTGTGGCATCCAGGCCTGGGGTGACACACATCCACAGCTAGGGGATTTAGGGAACACAAGATCTTTGTCTTCCGATTTAGTTTTGTGGCAAACAGATCTACCTGGCCGGAGGGCCCCCCACCCCCCCATCTTCGGCTATTTGGGTAAAAATTCCTTGATTTAGTTCCCATTCCCCTTGCATCAGAAGATAGCAGCTTAGGAAATCTGCTCTGGTGTTTTCTTTTTCCCTTATATGGAGGGCCATCAGGGAAAGGAGGTGACTTTCTGTAATCTGGAAGAGATGATCTGTCACTCATCAGCAATCTTGACCATGTGTCCCCTGGTGGTTCACATATGCTACCGCAACTAGATTATCCAAGAGGATCTTTACATTCTGGCCCTGAAGGAAAGGTAAGAAATTATTCACCGCCTTGTCTACCGCCAGAAGTTCTTTTGCATTGGAGGAGAGACCCTTTTCGATATCTGACCAGGTCCCCTGGGCTCCCCACCCTCTGGGACTCGCATCTGTGGTAATTGTGCTAGTGACCCCAAGTACCCAGGGAACCCCTCGAGATTGGTGGCAGGATGAGCCTAACCTCTATAAAGATTTTACTGACCGGGGTGATAAGGACATCTTCCCTTCCAAGTGCCCCTTAAGAGAAACTTCATTATGTATCAGATCCCACTGTAAAACCCTGGAATGGTATTGTGCTCACAGAACCCCTGGGAAGCACGATGTCAGGGTACCCAACAGGTACATTGCACCTCCAAGGGACATGACCGAATTTGCTATGGCTTTCTTCACCTGGCCCCTCATTTATTGTATTTTAGCTTCCGGGAGGTGGCATTCTTGAGATTCGCAATCCCCAAAAACGGCTGAACTGTCGAGTAATCTGGATCGTGTGCTCACGATTCCGGGCGAAATCCGTGACACAGTGATGGCAGGGTGAGATATGGAGTGTGTCAGCCTCATTTTGACTTGTTTTAAGGACATTACATCAAAGTTGGATAAGCCTGTAGTGTGTTTTTCCACTTAAATTTTGGGGGTGACTCAAAATCCAGGCCTCCATTGGTTAATAAATTTGATTCCATTGATGATTTTGTATGAACATTTGCTAAAGAAGAACTGCGCCCAGCGGAGTCAAGCTGAAGGAAGAGAATGGACTTGATCTGACTTCAGACATTTTTTCAAGTTTCCCCTCAGGAGGGGGCCAGTTCACTTTTTAGCTGGGTTAAAATACACTGCTCAAAAAAATAAAGGGAACACTCAAATAACACATCCTAGATCTGAATGAATGAAATATTCTCATTGAATACTTTGTTCTGTACAAAGTTGAATGTGCTGACAATAAAATCACACAAAAATCATCAATGGAAATCAAATTTATTAACCAATGGAGGCCTGGATTTGGAGTCACCCCCAAAATTAAAGTGGAAAAACACACTACAGGCTGATCCAACTTTGATGTAATGTCCTTAAAACAAGTCAAAACGAGGCTCAGTGTTGTGTGTGGCCTCCACGTGCCTGTATGACCTCCCTACACCGCCTGGGCATGCTCCTGATGAGGTTGCGGATGGTCTCCTGTGGGATCTCCTCCCAGACCTGGACTAAAGCATCCGCCAACTCCTGGACATTCTGTGGAGCACCGTGACGTTGATGGATGGAGCGAGACATGATGTCCCAGATGTGCTCAATCGGATTCAGGTCTGGGGAATGGGCGGGCCAGTCCATAGCTTCAATGCCTTCATCTTGCAGGAACTGCTGACACACTCCAGCCACATGAGGTCTGGCATTGTCCTGCATTAGGAGGAACCCAGGGCCAACCGCACCAGCATATTGTTTCACAAGGGGCCTGAGTATCTCATCTCGGTACCTAATGGCAGTCAGGCTACCTCTGGCGAGCACATGGAGGGCTGTGCGGCCCTCCAAAGAAATGCCACCCCACACCATTACTGACCCACTGCCAAACCGGTCGTGCTGAAGGATGTTGCAGGCAGCAGATTGCTCTCCACGGTGTCTCCAGACTCTGTCACGTCTGTCACATGTGCTCAGTGTGAACCTGCTTTCATCTGTGAAGAGCACAGGGAGCCATTGGCGAGTTTGCCAATTCTGGTTTTCTGTGGCAAATGCACAGTGTTGGGCTGTGAGCACAACCCCCATCTGTGGACGTCGGGCCCTCATACCACCCTCATGGAGTCAGTTCTAACCGTTTGTGCAGACACATGCACATTTGTGGCCTGCTGGAGGTCATTTTGCAGGGCTCTGGCAGTGCTCCTCCTGTTGCTCCTTGCACAAAGGCGGAGGTAGCAGCCCTGCTGCTGGGTTGTTGCCCTCTTACGGCCCCCTCCACGTCTCCTGGTGTACTGGCCTGTCTCCTGGTAGTGCCTCCAGCCTCTGGACACTACGCTGACAGACACAGCAAACCTCCTTGCCACAGCTCTCACTGATGTGCCATCCTGGATGACCTGCACTACCTGAGCATCTTCTGTGGGTTGTAGAGTCCGTCTCATGCTACCACAAGTGTGGAAGCACAACCAACATTGAAAAGTGACCAAAACATCAGCCAGAAAGCACTGGTATTGAGATGTGGTCTGTGATCCCCACCTGCAGAACCACTCCTTTATTGAGGGTGTCTTGATAATTGCCAATAATTTCCATCTATTGTCTATTCCATTTGGACAACAGCATGTGAAATTGATTGTCAATCAGTGTTGTTTCCTAAGTGGACAGTTTGATTTCACAGAAGTTTGATGTACTTGGAGTTATATTCTGTTGTTTAAGTGTTCCCTTTATTTTTTTGAGCAGTGTATATAAAAAAATTACTGCAGCTTTAATGCTATTTATTACGTCTCAGGTAATTTTGTGACTAATACAGCATCAAAACTACCAAAAAGCTTAAATCTCCAATGGAAGCCGATAGCACCAGTGAGAACATGGCATAAGCGTAAATTAAAGGAAGAGGAGGACATTATTCACTCCAGTTTCCTGCGGCCCCTCGGGAGTATAGGTTGCTGCACAGTAGTCTACATTCTGTGTAAAACAGGAAAAACACTTTTACTTAGCGGGATGAGGGCAGCGCGGTGGTCAGTAGTGACACTCTGTCAGTTGAGGATTGCTCCTATTATCTGGTTGTGTATCCTGAGAAGAGGAGACCCACTGAACAGGAGACCCACCGAAGAGGAGACCGAAGAGGGGACCCAGAGAAGAGGAGACCGAAGAGGGGACCCACCGAAGAGGAGACGCAAGAGGAGACCCACCGAAGAGGAGACCCAGGAGGAGACCCACCGAAGAGGAGACCCAAGAGGAGACCCATCAAAGAGGAGACCCAAGAGGAGACGCACCGAAGAGGAGACCCACCGAAGAGGAGACCCACCGTAGAGTAGACCCACCGAAGAGGAGACCCACCGAAGAGGAGACCCACCGTAGAGGAGACCCACCGTAGAGAAGACCCACCGAAGAGGAGACCCACCGAAGAGGAGACCCAAGAGGAGACCCACCGAAGAGGAGACCCAATAGGAGACCCACCGAAGAGGAGACCCAAGAGGAGACCCACCGAAGAGGAGACCCAAGAGGAGACCCACCAAAGAGGAGACCCAAGAGGAGACCCACCCAAGAGGAGACCCAAGAGGAGACCAAAGAGGAGACCCACCGAAGAGGAGACCCACCAAAGAGGAGACCCACCGAGGAGGAGACCGAAGAGGAGACCCACCGAAGAGGAGACCCACCGAAGAGGAGACTGAAGAGGAGACCAAAGAGGGGACCCAGCGAAGAGGAGACCGAAGAGGGGACCCACCGAAGAGGAGACGCAAGAGGAGACCCACCGAAGAGGAGACCCAGGAGGAGACCCACCGAAGAGGAGACCCAAGAGGAGACCCACCAAAGAGGAGACCCAAGAGGAGACGCACCGAAGAGGAGACCGAAGAGGAGACCCACCGAAGAGGAGACCCACCGAAGAGGAGACCCACCGTAGAGTAGACCCACCGAAGAGGAGACCCACCGTAGAGTAGACCCACCGAAGAGGAGACCCACCGAAGAGGAGACCCACCATAGAGGAGACCCACCGTAGAGAAGACCCACCGAAGAGGAGACCCACCGAAGAGGAGACCCAATAGGAGACCCACCGAAGAGGAGACCGAAGAGGAGACCCACCGAAGAGGAGACCCAAGAGAAGACCCACCAAAGAGGAGACCCAAGAGGAGACCCACCCAAGAGGAGACCCAAGAGGAGACCAAAGAGGAGACCCACCGAAGAGGAGACCCACCAAAGAGGAGACCCACCGAAGAGGAGACCGAAGAGGAGACCCACCGAAGAGGAGACCCACCAAAGAGGAGACCGAAGAGGGGACCCAGCGAAGAGGAGACCGAAGAGGGGACCCAGTGAAGAGGAGACCGAAGAGGGGACCCAGCGAAGAGGAGAACGAAGAGGGGACCCAGCGATGAGGAGACCCAAGAGGAGACCCACCCAAGAGGAGACCCAAGAGGAGACCAAAGAGGAGACCCACTGAAGAGGAGACCCAACGAAGAGGAGACCCACCGAAGAGGAGACCGAAGAGGAGACCGAAGAGGGGACCCAGCGAATAGTAGACCGAAGAGGGGACCCAGCGAAGAGGAGAACGAAGAGGGGACCCAGCGAAGAGGAGACCGAAGAGGAGACCCAAGAGGAGACCCCCCGAAGAGGAGACCCAAGAGGAGACCCTCCCAAGAGGAGACCCAAGAGGAGACCCACCGAAGAGGAGACCCAAGAGGAGATCCACCGAAGAGGAGACCGAAGAGGAGACCCACCGAAGAGGATCACTCTGCAGCCTCCATTCTGTACAGTTTGGTGTTGAGCTGACTGGAATTCAGTTTTTCAAAAAGTGGCGGAGCCTCGCAGGGATAAACATAACAGAGCGCAGCCGACAGTCCTCATAATTTACCACATTGGATCGGAGTGGATTTTTTGAGGACCTCATTTTAGTAACTCCATTCTAGCTGATTCTCTAGTGAGCCGTCTAGATCGAAGTGGATTTTTTGAGGACCTCATTTTAGTAACTCCATTCTAGCTGATTCACCATTGAGCCATCTAGATCGGAGTGGATTTTTTGTGGACCTCTTTTAGCAACTCCATTCTGTACAGTTTCGTGCTGAAGTGACTGGAAATGAGTTTTTCGGAGAGTGGGCGGAGCCTCGCGGGAAGAAACGTAACAGAGCGCAGCCGAGAGAGTCCTCATAATTTACCACACTGGATCGGAGTGGCTTTTTAGAGGACCTCATTTAGCAACTCCATTCTAGCTGATTCACTAGTGAGCCGTCTAGATTGGAGTGGATTTTTAGATGATCTCCCTGTAGTCTCCATTCTGTACAGTTCATTGCTGACCTGACTAGAATGGAGTTGCTGGAGCGATGTCCTCATAGGATCAAATCCAATCTAGACGGCTCATGACTGAAACATCGAGAATTGAGTTAATTCCAGGAGCTCCTCATAGATTCCAATCTAGTGGCATAGGAATTATAAATGGATGGTTGTATTGTTACTTTTTGTGACATACATAATTACACACAGCACTGATTGTTCAGTTTTGCCCGAATTTGACTCTTACTGTATTTCCACCAATCACAGCCACAGCACCGACATTTCTGAAGAGTGGGCGGAGCTAGAGAACATTTATGTAATCATTTTTGCCACTTTTGTGATGTAAATTATGATAATGTTGTCGGCTGCGCTCCGTCACGCTCACGACCTCCCTGCATATGTTCACCCGCTCATCAAAATGCTGGTGCTGACCAGGACTGGTGGACAGACAAGAAAAGTAACATTTTGTCAAACATGAACGATCAGAGCTTTGTGTAAGTTTTTAAACTATGAAAACTGATAATATAAAAAAAACTAATTTTTTAATTTAACAAAAAAAAAAAAGTGGCCCAGCTTTCTACCTCTCACCTTTTATTAATACTGGCATGCGAAATTTGTTTCTTCAAGAATTGTGGCAGTAATGTTGTATAATGTCTGCCAAGAAATAATAAAACAACCTGCAGGAACTCCAATCTGTATGTCTCAGTACAGAGATGACAAGATTGAGCAGCTGCACTGAGGTCCATGATTTGTGGGCACAATGTACTGTGTATAAGGACGTCCACTGTACAGAAACTCCATTCTACAACCCCTGGCAAAAATTATGGAATCACCGGGCTCGGAGGATGTTCATTCAGTTGTTTAATGTTGTTGAAAAAAAGCAGATCACAGACATGGCACAAAACTAAAGTCATTTCAAATAGCAACTTTAGGGCTTTAAGAAACACTAAAAGAAATCAAGATTAAAAATGTGGTACTCAGTAAGGGTAATTTTTTTCAGACCAAGCAGAGGGAAAAAATTATGGAATCACTCAATTCTGAGGAAAAAATTATGGAATCACCCTGTAAATTTTCATTTCCAAAACTAACACCTGCATCAAATTAGATGTGTTCGTTAGTCTGCATCTAAAAAGGAGTGATCACACCTTGGAGAGCTGTTGC
This sequence comes from Phyllobates terribilis, assembly GCF_046119375.1. Classification (NCBI taxonomy): domain Eukaryota; kingdom Metazoa; phylum Chordata; class Amphibia; order Anura; family Dendrobatidae; genus Phyllobates; species Phyllobates terribilis. Next base: position 2,411,607 of record NW_027362822.1, on the reverse strand, counting down.
ACCAAGTGGACTGACATGAATCATGGCTCCAACACAACAGATGTCAATTGAAACAAAGGAGAGGATTATAAAACTCTTAAAAGAAGGTAAATCATCACGCAATGTTGCAAAAGCTGTTGGTTGTTCACAGTCAGCTGTATCTAAAATCTGGAGCAAATACAAACAACATGGGAAGGTTGTTAATGGCAAACATACTGGTAGACCAAGGAAGATATCAAAGAATCAAGACCGGAAACTTAAAGCAATATGTCTCCAAAACAGGAAATGCACAACAAAACAAATGAGGAACGAATGGGAGGAAACTGGAGTCAATGTCTGTGACCGAACTGTAAGAAACCGCCTAAAGGAAATGGGATTTACATACAGAAAAGCTAAACATTAGCCATCATTAACACCTAAACAGAAAAAAACAAGGTTACAATGGGCTAAGGAAAAGCAATCGTGGACTGTGAATGACTGGATGAAAGTCATATTCAGTGATAAATCGAGAATCTGCATTGGGCAAGGTGATGATGCTGGAACTTTTGTTTGGTGCCGTTCCAATGAGATTTATAAAGATGACTGCATGAAGAGAACATGCAAATTTCCACAGTCATTGATGATATGGGGCTGCATGTCAGGTAAAGGCACTGGGGAGATGGCTGTCATTACATCTTCAATAAATGCCCAAGTTTACATTGATATTGTGGTCAGTTTTCTTATCCCATCAATTGAAAGGTTGTTTGGGGATGATGACATCATTTTTCAAGATGATAATGCATCCTGCCATAGAGCAAAAACTGTGAAAACATTCCTTGAAAGAAGACACATAAGGTCAATGTCATGGCCTGCAAATAGTCCGGATCTCAATCCAATTGAAAATCTTTGGTGGAAGTTGAAGAAAATGGTCTATGTCAAGGCTCCAACCTGCAAAGCTGATCTGGCAACAGCAATCAGAGAAAGTTGGAGCCAGATTGATGAAGAGTACTGTTTATCACTCATTAAGTCCATGCCTCAGAGACTGCAAGCTGTTATTAAAGCCAGAGGTGGTGCAACAAAATACTAGTGATGTATTGGAGTGTTCTTTTGTGTGTTTGTTTTTCATGATTCCATATTTTTTCCTCAGAATTGAGTGATTCCATAATTTTTTCCCTCTGATTGGTCTGAAAAAAATTACTCTTACTGAGTACCACATTTTTAATCTTGATTTCTTTTAGTGTTTCTTAAAGCCCTAAAGTTGCCATTTGAAATGACTTTAGTTTTGTGCCATGTCTGTGATCTGCTTTTTTTCAACATTAAACAACTGAATGAACATCCTCCAAGCCCGGTGACTCCATAATTTTTGCCAGGGGTTGTATACACCTTTTGATCACTTGTTTATAATATTTTTTGCAGATTTATTTATTTTCTGTTATGGGGTATAATAATTTTATAGGTTGGGTTATTACAGATGACCGATAACAAGTGTGCACTTTTTTGGCTTTATTTTAGTTTATTTATAAAAAAATAAACATTTTTATAGGCACTAAAACATTGAAGCCAATATTTAGAATTTTTTTTGTTTTCTTTTACATTTTAGCCCCTTTTTGTAATACAATCTTACTATTAGCGCCATATAGTAGTTTTGGCCAACATCTTGTAGTAATGTCCCCATCATGGTCCCTATCTTGTGCTTATGTCCCCCATCATGGTCCTCATCTTGTTTTATTGTCCCCCATCATGGCCATCTTGTAGAAATATCCTCCAACCTGGTCCCCTTCTTGTAGCAATCTCACCATTCGGCTCCCTATCTCATAGTAACGTGTCCCTTCCTGGTCCCCTTTTTGTAGTAATCTCTCTTTGCAGTAATGTCAGGATCCTGATCCTCATCTTCTAGTCCTGTTCCCATCCTGGTCCCCTGCGGACATTAGCTGCTGGCCTGTGATTGACCCACAGTTGGCATTGGTATAGCTGAGCAAAGAGCTTGTCTGTGCACGGCGCCTGCAATATGTTCCACTGAAATAGTGCTGACGTGCCACAATCCTCAAGGTGTACGGTGCCTGCGGCCTGCATGAAGCAGCCCCTGTGGCCAAATGTTTGAGACCCCCGCTCGAATCTATAAAGCTACAGCTGCCAATCAAAATACAGGGTGCCATGATATACTGAGGGGCTGCCATTGGTTTGATTAGTATTTCTGTGATGACAGAGTCTCTTTACCCCCTGAGTGATTTCAGACCAATCACCTATTCTGTGGAGAAGTGATAAAGATTTACAAGACAGTGACTTGAAGGGTCAACGTGATATTTGACATTTTTTCTCAACATTTTATTTCAGTTCTGTTTTCAAGCAGATCAGGGGGTGTTCATATCCTGAGACGACCATAAGCTGCCCCCAAAAAACTCACTGTCTTCACCGAGGGGTGCGCAGTTCAGGCATAAGAAAGGTATACTCAGTCCATAATATGGATATCCATGGAAAACAGAGGGCTTGCAGTGATCGATGGGTTATTGTATTGTGGGGTGTCTAGGTTCTGCTTGAAAGTATAAGAACATTCACAAATGAAAAAGATATCATACAAGGTTTACTTAAATCTTGCAAATGAGAAAACAGGTGTACTGGTGTGATAATTCTAATAATACAGGTGCATCTCACTAAATTAGAATATCATCAAAAAGTTAATTTATTTCAGTTCTTCAATACAAAAACTGAAACTCATATATTATATAGAGTCATTACACACAGAGTGATCTATTTCAAGTGTTTATTTCTGTTAATGTTGATGATTATGGCTTACAGCCAATGAAAACACAAAAGTCATTATCTCAGTAAATAGAATAATTAACAAAAAAAACCTGCAAAGGCTTCCTAAGCATTTAACAAGGTCCCTTAGTCTGTTTCAGTAGGCTCCACAATCATGGGGAAGACTGCTGACTTGACAGATGTCCAGAAGGCAGTCATTGACACACTCCACAAGGTCTCAGAGTCTGGAGGAAGAGTGGAGAGGCCACAATCCAAACTGCTTGAGGTCTAGTGTGAAGTTTCCACAATCAGTGATGGTTTGGGGGCCATGTCATCGGCTGGTGTAGGTCCACTGTGTTTTATCAAGACCAAAGTCAGCGCAGCCATCTACCAGGACATTTTACAGCACTTCATGCTTCCCTCTGCTGACAAGCTTTTTGGAGATGGAAATGTCATTATCCAGCAGGACTTGCCCCTGTCCACATGGCCAAAAGTACCAATACCTGGTTTGCAAACAACAGTATCACTGTGCTTGATTGGCCAGTAAACTCGCCTGACCTTAACCCCATAAAGAATCTATTATAGAGAATCTATGGGGTATTGTCAAGAGGAAGATGAGAGACATCAGACCCAACAATGCAGACGAGCTGAAGGCTGCTATCAAAGCCACCTGGGCTTCCATAACACCTCAGCAGTGCCACAGGCTGATCGCCTCCATGTCACATTGCCGCATTGATGCAGTAATTGATGCAAAAGGAGCCCCGACCAAGTATTGAGGGCATTTATTGACCATACATTTCAGTAGGATAACATTTCGGATTTTAAAATAATTTTTCAAGCTGTTATAAAAGTATTCTAATTTACTGAGATAACGACTGTTGTGTTTTCATTGGCTGTAAGCCATAATCAACATTAACAAGAATAAACACTTGAAATAGATCACTGTGTGTAATGACTCTATATATGAGTTTCACTTTTTGTATTGAAGAACTGACAAATTAATTTTTTGATGATATTCTAATTTAGTGAGATGCAACTGTCCAATGAACTCAGCTCACCTCATGCACGTCACTGACAGCGTGGGAAAATTCTCAGCGCTCAGCGCTTGAGCAGGAGAAATCTCCCACGCTGGGATGGCATTGAGATGACAGGCTGGATCACAGCTGAGCGCTGCCATCCAGCATGCCATCCTTCATAGACACTGCAGAGCGCAGGCATGCTTGCGCTCTGCAGTGTCTCTGAAGTACAGTAATCAACACTATCACTGTACTTATTATATATGTGACTGACATGTTTCTATCTATCTAATCTATGTGTGATGCTCTATTCTTTCTGTTATAAATTGTCGGGTACCGCTGCTGAATTGCCGGCTGGCTTTTTTAAAGAGACGGTGCACGAAAACACTAATATTTTTTTTAATAAATCCTTTAACACTAAATGACAAGTACAGTAACGAACACTGTCACTGTACTTCTTATATATGTGACTGACATGTTTCTATCTAATCTAAGTGTGATACTTTATTCTTTCAGTTCTAAATTGTCAGGTACCGGTGTATGTCGCTGCTGAATTGCCGGCTTTTCATGTTTCACTGTGAGCACTGTTCCCATCGATTTGGGCACCCACTGTAATGCCACAACCACCATGGCTGTGGCATTACAGTGAGTGGCAGACAATCCCTGCATGATTGGTGCTCTAAATAGCACCAGACATGCAGGACACGCTTTTGGTGCACGAACAGTTATCGAACATAACCTCGAACAGCCGAATTTTTTGCAAATCATTCGCGTTCTTCGAATGACTCGAACACCGCCCAAAACAGCTTGAATTTGAGATTGGCGAACAGTTCTAGTCGAACACCGCTCATCTCTAGTCCTTAACACCCCGGTCAGTAAAATCTTTATAGAGGTTAGGCTCATCCTGCCACCAATCTCGAGGGGTTCCCTGGGTACTTGGGGTCACTAGCACAATTACCACAGATGCGAGTCCCAGAGGGTGGGGAGCCCAGGGGACCTGGTCAGATATCGAAAAGGGTCTCTCCTCCAATGCAAAAGAACTTCTGGCGGTAGACAAGGCGGTGAATAATTTCTTACCTTTCCTTCAGGGCCAGAATGTAAAGATCCTCTTGGATAATCAAGTTGCGGTAGCATATGTGAACCACCAGGGGGACACATGGTCAAGATTGCTGATGAGTGACAGATCATCTCTTCCAGATTACAGAAAGTCACCTCCTTTCCCTGATGGCCCTCCATATAAGGGAAAAAGAAAACACCAGAGCAGATTTCCTAAGCTGCTATCCTCTGATGCAAGGGGAATGGGAACTAAATCAAGGAATTTTTACCAAAAAGCCAAAGATTGGGGTGGGGGGCCCTCCGGTCAGGTAGATCTGTTTGCCACAAAACTAAATCGGAAGACAAAGATCTTGTGTTCCCTAAATCCCCTAGCTGTGGATGCTCTCCTGATACGTTGGGATTTCACCCTGGCGTATGCCTCCCCCTGGTTGGCTCTTCTTCTCATAGTCATAAGAAAGATCAGGGAGGACAAGGCCAGGGTTCTGCTGATCGCACCCTTTTGGCCCAGGAGGCCCTGGTTCTCATGCCTGAGGAGCATGTCCATCTCCGATCCTTGGGTTCTTCCAGAGATTCCGTATCTCCTCAAGCAACTGGCCTCTGTAACGGGTCCGGGAGGCGGAACCTCTGAGCTACTATACAAGGGGGCGGCCCTTGTAAGGGAGCGGGTGGCAGTCTCTGGATGAACGGACAGGGAGATACGGCAAGTGATCAGGGCAGTCTCTGGGTGAACGGACAGGGAGATACGGCAAGTGATCAGGGCAGTCTCTGGGTAAGGGGTAGGTACGACCTGTGATGGCAGAGCCTCCGGGTAGGCTAGCAGGCAGATGGTAGATTGGTGCTCCCAGGTGAGCAAGCGAGAGTCTCTGGAATAGCAGGTGGTCACGGCACGTGACGGCGGAGCCTCCGGGCTGGCAGGCAGGCAGGTAACGGAGAAGCGCTCCCAGGTGAGCGGGCAAGAGTCTCTGGAATAGCTGGTGGTCACCGCACGTGACAACGGGACCTCCGGGCTGGCAAGCAGGCAGGTAACGGAGATGCGCTCCCAGGTGAGCGGGCAAGAGTCTCTGAGATAGCTGGTGGTCACAGCACGTGACAACGGAGCCTCCGGGCTGGCAAGCAGGCAGGTAACGGAGAAGCGCTCCCAGGTGAGCGGGCAAGCTGGTCCATAGACAGACTGACCGGAGTAGTAAGGCAGACCGTCGGACCTCAGGCAAGCAGGCAGGTAGCTGATATGCGCTCCCAGGTGAGCGGGCAGGCTGGTCCTTAGACAGACTGACAGGAGAAGTAAGGCAGACCGTCGGACCTCAGACTGGCAGACAGGTAACAAGTATTCAGGCAGGAATCAGGCAGGTAACTGGCAGGAAACAGGCAAGTAACTGGCAGGTAACTGGCAACGGGACCTGAGGGCTGAAGCACAGGTGAGACACAGGTGCAAACAACATTGCTCGGGCACCTCCATTTTGGAGGAGGTGCCTTTTATATGATGAAGTCCTCCGGCCATTGGCCGGGGACTCTTTAGGGCGGCGCGCGCGGCCCCTTTAAGAGGAGGGGAGCGCGCGCGCGCGCGCCCTAAGCACAGGGGCCGGGAAGGAGCGCGCGCCGAGAGCAGAGCAGGAGGAGGACGCCGGGCAGGAGCGCGCGCTGACAGCAGAGCGGGGAGAGGACGCCGGGCACGGAGCAGAGCGGTGAGGGGAGCAGCGTCCCTGCCTAGCAGAGGGCAGGGACGCCAGCGCTACAGTACCCCCCCCTTTAGGCCCCCCCTTTTTTAGGCCAGACAGAAATTTAGCTAGGATGAGAGGGGCATGGATGTTCTCCCGGGGCTCCCACGTTCTCTCCTCAGGACCAAACCCCCTCCAATCTACCAGAAAAAAGGTCTTTCCTCTTACCCTTTTGCTGGCAAGAATGTTCTCTACCTCAAACTTGTCCTCAGCAGAAACCAGAGCAGGAGGCGTACCTGTAGACTTAGAAAAAGAGTTAAGTACCACAGGTTTGAGGAGAGATACATGGAAGGAGTTAGGGATCCGTAAGTTGGCCGGGAGTTTCAATTTATAGGTTACCGGGTTGATCTGACCGATGACCACCAGTGGGCCGATGAACCGAGACCCTAACTTATAGGAAGGGATCTTGAGTCGGACATATTTGGACGAGAGCCAGACTTTATCCCCAGGACGGAATTGAGGAGGGTCCATTGCTAAATGCTGCCAGGGGGCAGCAGGTACTGGCAGAGGAAGAAGGCGGCCGGCCGACAGGTGTCTCGGAACTTTGTTGCGGGCGCAGGACACACAGGCAGAAACAAAGTCCATAACATCCTTGTGCAGGTTAGGCCACCAGTAGTGTCGGGTAATAAGCTGGAGGGTCTTTTTCCGACCGGCGTGGTCAGCTAGTTTAGACGAATGACCCCAGTGTAGGATTCTCTCCCGATCAGGTACCGATACGAACGTCTTACCAGGAGGGAGACAATTTAGACTCACGGGAGCCACCTGCATTACTCTGGCGGGATCGATGGGGCAGTCACATGGTCTATGAGGTGGTGATGTCTCTGCCTCCTCCTTAACAAAGACATCAGCACTAGACCAATAAGGAATCGGAAGTCCAGGTAGATTAGCTGGGATAGGAGAGGGACGGACGGAATGGACGGGAACCAGGCAGGTTTTATGACAGGCCTGTCCCCAGTGAAGGACTTCTCCGGTTTGCCAGTCAAGCACGGGTGCATGTCTCTGGAGCCAAGGCAGACCTAGCAAGAGGGCGTGAGGGAGACCAGGCAGAACGTGAAAGGAGATACTCTCTGAATGCAGCATTCCCACCTGCAGAGTAATGGATTCGGTGATGAATTGGATGGGGCGAGGTAAGAGGCCCCCATCCACGGCAACAACAGACAAGGGTACAGCCAGAGGTTTGGTGGGGATGCGGAATTTCTCCACCAGGGACTGAGAAATAAGATTTCCGGCTGCTCCAGAGTCAAGTTGGGCTAGTTCGGAATAACGATTCTCCCCGCAGATGATTGAGACTGACAACAGCAGGGATGGAGAGGATTTATTTTTGTCTAGATCGACCCCTCTGAGTGAACCTAGATACAGGCGTTCTCCCGACCTCTCCGGGCAGGCACGGATCAGATGCTCCTTACTGCCACAGTAGAAGCAGCTCCCCTCGGCACGGCGGAAATCCTGACGGGATTTGACCATCTTGGTCTGGTCGACCTGCATAGGCTCAGGAGAGTGTACCTGTGGAGAAACGGAAGGAATGACGGGTTCCTGGAAAGTAGGAGCTAGACGTGGAATCCTCTCACGGGTGACCTCTTTGGCACGCTCCTGGAACCGTAGGTCAATCCGGGTGGCAAGGGTTATTAGATCATCGAGAGTGGTAGGAATGTCCCGACCAGCAAGTTCATCTTTAATACGGCCGGACAGACCCTCCCAGAAGACGGATACCAGGGCTTCGTTATCCCAGGCCAGCTCCGAGGCAAGGGTACGGAACCGTATGGCATATTGGCCCACGGTGAGGCTTCCCTGACGGAGGCGAAGCAGAGAAGATGCGGATGAGGTCCTCCGTCCGGGTTCGTCGAAGGCTTTCCGGAAAGCCATGAGAAAGGCAGGCAAGTCGGACACCAGGGGATCTCCTCTCTCCCATAGAGGATTTAGCCAGGCCAGGGCCTCCCCGGTGAGATGGGACATGATAAAGGCAATTTTGGCTCGGTCGGAGTTAAACTGGTGGGATAATAGTTCAAAATGCAGGGTGCACTGATTTATGAAGCCCCGAGCCAGGACGGAGTCGCCTCCGAAGCGAGGAGGTGCAGAGAGCCGGGGTCCGGAAAAGGATACCATGGTACTGGCGGAGGTTGTTGGTGGATCAGACAGAGTGTTCAGGCGAGTATTAACATTCCGCAGGTGACCCAGGATGGTCTCCTGTTGGGACCTCTGACGGGACAGTTCAAGACAGAGGTCCGAGAGCGAGGGAGCTTGGGTGCCACCGGGTTCCATGGCCCGAGCAAACTGTAACGGGTCCGGGAGGCGGAACCTCTGAGCTACTATACAAGGGGGCGGCCCTTGTAAGGGAGCGGGTGGCAGTCTCTGGATGAACGGACAGGGAGATACGGCAAGTGATCAGGGCAGTCTCTGGGTGAACGGACAGGGAGATACGGCAAGTGATCAGGGCAGTCTCTGGGTAAGGGGTAGGTACGACCTGTGATGGCAGAGCCTCCGGGTAGGCTAGCAGGCAGATGGTAGATTGGTGCTCCCAGGTGAGCAAGCGAGAGTCTCTGGAATAGCAGGTGGTCACGGCACGTGACGGCGGAGCCTCCGGGCTGGCAGGCAGGCAGGTAACGGAGAAGCGCTCCCAGGTGAGCGGGCAAGAGTCTCTGGAATAGCTGGTGGTCACCGCACGTGACAACGGGACCTCCGGGCTGGCAAGCAGGCAGGTAACGGAGATGCGCTCCCAGGTGAGCGGGCAAGAGTCTCTGAGATAGCTGGTGGTCACAGCACGTGACAACGGAGCCTCCGGGCTGGCAAGCAGGCAGGTAACGGAGAAGCGCTCCCAGGTGAGCGGGCAAGCTGGTCCATAGACAGACTGACCGGAGTAGTAAGGCAGACCGTCGGACCTCAGGCAAGCAGGCAGGTAGCTGATATGCGCTCCCAGGTGAGCGGGCAGGCTGGTCCTTAGACAGACTGACAGGAGAAGTAAGGCAGACCGTCGGACCTCAGACTGGCAGACAGGTAACAAGTATTCAGGCAGGAATCAGGCAGGTAACTGGCAGGAAACAGGCAAGTAACTGGCAGGTAACTGGCAACGGGACCTGAGGGCTGAAGCACAGGTGAGACACAGGTGCAAACAACATTGCTCGGGCACCTCCATTTTGGAGGAGGTGCCTTTTATATGATGAAGTCCTCCGGCCATTGGCCGGGGACTCTTTAGGGCGGCGCGCGCGGCCCCTTTAAGAGGAGGGGAGCGCGCGCGCGCGCGCCCTAAGCACAGGGGCCGGGAAGGAGCGCGCGCCGAGAGCAGAGCAGGAGGAGGACGCCGGGCAGGAGCGCGCGCTGACAGCAGAGCGGGGAGAGGACGCCGGGCACGGAGCAGAGCGGTGAGGGGAGCAGCGTCCCTGCCTAGCAGAGGGCAGGGACGCCAGCGCTACAGCCTCCACTTGACGGTGTGGAACTTGAAAAGACACTGCTAAATCGGAAAGGTTTTTCCCAAGGTCTAGTAACCATCCTGATGCACAGCAGAAAACCTGGGGTTGATGGGGGAGGGGAAGGCGCCAATAGGAAAAATCTTGGCGTTTTTACAAAAAGGTCTTGAACTAGGGTTATCCACCAGCACCCTTAAAGTTCAGGTTTCTGCCTTGGGTTCCCTATATAGCTGTGATCTAGCGGGTAACTACTGGGTTTCTCGGTTCATTAAGGCAGCTTTTAGATCTAGACCTATTATTAAAAGCAGCTTGGTTCCCTGGGATTTAAATTTGGTTCTAAAGGCCTTGACTAGCTCGCCGTTTGAGCTAATAGTCAGCAACCCTTAAATCCCTCTCCCTTAAGACCGCTTTGTTAATAGCTTTAACCTCGGCCAGGAGCATTAGTGACATCCAGGCCCTGTCTATGGCCTCGCCGTTTACTCAAATTCTGGATGATAGGCAGGATCTAGTCTAAAAATCACTCTCTCTCTCCCTAAGGTAGCCACTCGTTGCCACAGTCTTCAGGAAGTCCTCCTACCCTCCTTTTGTCCAAATCCTAGTAACCAGAAAGAGGCGGAGTTACATACGTTAGACGTGAGGAGATGTGTGTTTAGTAGTGTTGAGCAATACCTTCCGATATCAGGAAATATCGTATCGGATTGGATCGAACCGATACTCAAAAAGTATCGGATATCGCCGATTCCGATACCGGAAACCAATGCAAGTAAATGGAACAGAAATATCGGAATGAAAATAAACCCTTTCTTTCCTTGTAGGTTAATTCTACATGAAGTAAAACAACTAAGAATAATGTAGAATGTATTATACGAAAAGCCGGCAATTCATCAGCGCATACACCGGTACCCGACAATTTACAACAGAAAGAATAGAGCACCACACATAGATTAGATAGATAGAAACACGTCAGTCACATATATATGAAGTACAGTGACAGTGTTGTTTACTGTACTTGTCATTTAGTGTAAAGGATTTATTAAAAAAAATAATAGTGTTTTCATGCACCGTCTCTTTAAAAAAGCCGGCCGGCAATTCAGCAGTGGTACCTGACAATTTATAACAGACAGAATAGAGCTTCACACATAGATTAGATAGATAGAAACATGTCAGTCACATATATATGAAGTACAGTGACAGTGTTGGTTACTGTACTTGTCATTTAGTGTAAAGGATTTATTTAAAAAAATAATAGTGTTTTCATGCACCGTCTCTTTAAGAAAGCAGGCCGGCAATTCAGCATTTGTACCCGACAATTTAGAATAGAAGGAATAGAGAATCACACATAGATTAGATAGATAGAAACATGTCAGTCACATATATATGAAGTACAGTGACAGTGTTGATTACTGTACTTGTCATTTAATGTTAAAATAAAGGATTTATTTTAAAAAAAATTGGCGTGGGGTTCCCCTTAATTTTAGTCTCTAGCGGAGGTTAAGCAGACGGCTGGGGCAGATGTTTGAAGCCTGGGAAGGGGGTAAAACCCACGCACCTTCCCAGGCTACTAATATCAGCCCCCAGCTGAATACATAGCCTTTACTAGCTATTAAAATGGGGGACCCCCCCAAAAAAATGACGTGGGGTCCCCCCTAATTTAATAGCTAGCAAAGGCTAGAAAGACAGCTGGGGGCTGATATTAATAGCCCAGGAAGGGTGCCATGAATATTGGCCCCCTCCCAGGCTAGAAACACCAGCCGTCAGCCGCCCCAGAAATGACGCATCCATAGGATGCGCCAATTCTGGCACTTAGCCTCGCTCTTCCCACTGCTCTGTAGCGGTAGCAGTGGGGTAATAGGGCTGGGGATGATGTCAGCTTATAATGCCAGCTGACATCAAGCCCAGGTTAGTAATGGAGAGGCGTCTATAAGACACCCCCATTACTAACCCCATAGTCAAAGTTAAAAAAAAAACACAAACACCCAGAATAAAGTCCTTTAATTGAAATAAACACACAATTCTTTATTGTTCTAAATTAAACCATACTTACCATCACGCCCATTCCAGCTGAAGCCAACGATCTCCTGCAATAAAAGAAAAATAATAAAGCAACCTCATCCTTACCTTTCCATGGTTCCCACGATGGCTCCAGCTCTGCTACATCGAGATGACAGGCTGGACCGCAGCAGAACGCTGCCATCCAGCCTGTCATCCCGCGGACACTGAGAAGCGCAGGCATGCTTGCGCTCCTCAGTGTCTCTCTGTGACGGCATCCAGATGAGCCGACAATGAACTCGGCTCACCTCATGCACGTCACTGACAGCGTGGGAGAATTCTCCTGCACTCAGCGCTTCAGCGTGAGAATTTTCCCACGCTGTCAGTGACGTGCATGAGGTGAGGTCATGTCCAATGAACTCAGCTCACCTAATGCACGTCACTAACAGCGTGGGAGAATTCTCACGCTGAAGCGCTGAGTGCTGGAGAATTCTCCCACGCTGTCCGTGACATGCATGAGGTGAGCCGAGTTCATTGGACATGACCTCACCTCATGCACGTCACTGACAGCGTGGGAAAATTCTCCTGCACTCAGCGCTTCAGCGTGAGAATTTTCCCACGCTGTCAGTGATGTGCATGAGGTGAGCTGAGTTCATTGGACATGACCTCACCTCATTCACGTCACTGACAGCGTGGGAAAATTCTCCTGCACTCAGCGCTTCAGCGTGAGAATTTTCCCACGCTGTCAGTGACGTGCATGAGGTGAGCCGAGTTCATTGGACATGACCTCGGCTCATCTGGATGCCGTCACAGAGAGACACTGAGGAGCGCAAGCATGCCTGCGCTTCTCAGTGTCTGCGGGATGACAGGCTGGATGGCAGCGTTCTGCTGCGGTCCAGCCTGTCATCTCGATGTAGCAGAGCTGAAGCTGTCGTGGGAGCCATGGAAAGGTAAGGATGAGGTTGGTTTATTATTTTACTTTTATTGCAGGAGATCGTTGGCTTCAGCTGGAATGGGCGTGATGGTAAGTAGAGTTTAATTTAGAACAATAAAGAATTGTGTCTTTATTTCAATTAAAGGACTTTATTCTGGGTGTTTGTGTTTTTTTTAAATACTTTACTAGAAATTCATGGCGGTCATGTCTAATATTGGCGTGACCCCATGAATTTCGGGCTTAGGGCCAGCTGATAATGCCAAGCTGGCCTTAACCCCTTTATTACCCAGTGAGCCACCGCACCAGGGCCCTGAATGAGTTGGGTACAGCGCCAGAAGATGGCGCTTCTATGAACGCGCCATTTTCCGGGGCGGCTGCGGACTGCAATTTGCAGCGGGTGGGGCCCAGAAAGCTTGGGTCTCCCTGCGCTGCAGATTCCAGCCCCCAGCTGCCTAGTTGTACCTGGCTGGACACAAAAATAGGGCGAAGCTCCACGTATTTTTTTTTTTCATTATTTCATGAAATTCATGAAATAATTAAGAAAAAAAGGGCTTCCCTATATTGTTGTGTCCGGCCAGGTACAAATAGGCAGCTGGTGGTTGGGGGCAGCCCGTTCCTGCCTGCTGTACCTGGCTGGACCCAAATATAGTGCGAAGCTCCACGTCAATTTTTTTTTCATTATTTCATGAAATAATTTTTTAAAAAAAGGGCTTCCCTATATTGTTGTGTCCGGCCAGGTACAAATAGGCAGCTGGTGGTTGGGCGCAGCCCGTTCCTGCCTGCTGTACCTGGCTGGACACAAATATAGGGCGAAGCCCCACATCAATTTTTTTTTAATTATTTCATGAATATTGGCCCCCTCCCAGGCTAGAAACACCAGCCGTCAGCCGCCCCAGAAATGGCGCATCCATAGGATGCTCCAACTCTGGCACTTAGCCTCGCTCTTCCACGCTGCCCTGGTGCGGTGGCAGGGGGTAATAGGGCTGGGGTTCATGTCAGCGCCAGCTGCCATGAAGCCCAGGTTAGTAATGATGGGCGTCTATAAGACACCCCCATTACTAACCTACAAAGTGTTAAAAAGAAAAAACACACTACACCCAGAAAATAAAACACACCATTTTATTTAATTCTTAGTTTACTAAAAAAAAAAAATAGTTACCTGTCCACGTTCCTGCGCTGATCTCCGATGCACAGCTGTCACATCTGGAGATGGTGACAGCTGTGCATGGCTGCTGTAAGCTCATGCTGCCGGGAACACGTCCGCTCCCGGCAGCGGGAGCCACTGACTGAGGTCACCGGAGTGCATTCAGTCAGCGCAGCTCCGGTGACCTCCTTTACGGCACTGCTGTACCGTGGGAATTTCTCACGATACAGCAGGGCCGTAAAGGAGCTGACCGGAGCAGCGCTGCCTGAACTCCGGCGAACCCGCTTATGCAATGACGGGGCTGCTTTACGGCCCCATCATTCTAGCGGCGGCAGCGGTTCAGAGCGGTCACATTCTATGTGGCTGCTCTGAACTAGAGATCATCGTGGGACACTCGTGGACTACTACGGAGGGGTAAGGATAAGGTTGTGGTTTATTATTTTATATTTTATTACAGGAGATCGATGGCTTCGGGGAATTAGGTGTCTAGGTGAGTATAGGTGTAGTTTTTTATTTTTTACTTTATTTTAGGTGGCGATCGGCGGGGACAGGTAATGTATAAACTAATTTATTGTAGGTAACCACTGGCCACCAATGAAATGTATTTAAAATTTATTGGGGACACAGTAGGGCAATTTATATAGCAGGATCAGGCTGATGGGAACTACTGCTCCCATCGAGCTGATCCTGCTGGCACGAGTGGACAGGGGACAGACATAGGCCGATGGGAGTAGCAGTGTCACATCGGCCTATGTCTGCCTGCACGCACACACCCACAGACATCACACAGACACAGCGCACACCCGCACATACTCGCAGACATCGCACAGACACCGCGCACACCCGCACACATCGCACAGACATCGCGCACACCCGCAGACATCGAACAGACACCCACACACACCAATCATGACGGGCTGATCGTCTGGGAGGTGAGGCTGACCTGTGCGGCCGTGGGAAAGTTCATGTCAGTTCATGCAATGCAGTCAAGCATGAACTCACATGAACCCTCTGAGGGCACCGCGGCGACTTCAAATGAACAGCTGATCAGCATCACCTGATACCTCAGCTGTTCATTTGAAATAACCGGCGGGAAAGCGCAGCACAGAACGGGAAAGCCGGCGGTGAAGTCTTTTCACTGCCGGCTTCCCCGCCCGGGTCCTTCGCTCCCCGCTCCTTGGTGCTGTGCTCCCCGCCCGGTCCTAACTTACGATTGGGATTGGAGGTGGCGAGAGGAGCGGAGGATCGAGGTGGGAGGCTGCCGGGAAGCAGTATGGGGCCGTGTGATTGTTTAAAAGCCGGCGGCTTTTTACCGCCCGCCGGCTTTTAAACGATCAGGAGAATTCTCCCACGCTGGGATGGCATTCTGATGACAGGCTGGATCTCAGCTGAGCGCTGCCATCCAGCTTGTCATCCTTCAGAGACACTGCAGAGCGCAGGCATTATGGGAACTTCCGATTCCGGTATTCGATATTGTAAAAGTATCGGAATTAAGTATCGGAATTCAGATACCGCGAATATCGGCCGATACCCGATATTACAGTATCGGAATGCTCAACACTAGTGGTTAGGTACCTTTCAGTTACCAGAAGCTTTAGGAAAGATAACTCGTTGTTTATATCCTACCAAGGGGCTACAAAACGGTCTAATGTCACAAAGTCCACCATAGCTAGATGGAATAGGGAGGCCATTTCTCTAGCATATACATCTAGCGGCAAGGAAGTGCCAGGAGGGTTGAAGGCTCAGTTCACCCGGGCTGTGTCGACCTCCTGGGCTGAGAAGACAGGTGTCTTGATTAGAAGACATATGTAAGGCTGCTACCTGGTCCTGTCCCTCTACATTCCATACACACCCATATCTAACCTATATAGTATCGGCTGACCTCACCTTTGGGAGAAGAGTGTTCCAGGCTGTGGTCCTTCAATAGATTACTTCATCCCTGTAATTCTCTCGTGGTGCTGTGATGGTCGACCGATAAAATCATAAGTTACTTACCGGTAATGGGATTTTTTGGAGACCATGACAGCACCCTTACATTCCCTCCTTTCACCTTTGTGGGAGCACTCCCCTTTTATAAATTATAATCTCACACTCAATAGGTGTCGTGTGGTATGGCAACTTTGTGATTGTTTGCTGTGTTCATTAACCTGGCGGTCCTCTCAGTGCTCTGTAATCCAAACTGAGGCGGGAGAGAGGCGGCGCCCTTTTAAGCCTGTAGGTTTCCTCTCCTTGGTGGGCGGATCCCCTCTCTCGTGGTGCTGTCATGGTCTCTGAAAAATTCCGTTACCGGTAAGTAACTTATGACTATTCATTTGATGGAGCAATCAAAAAGTTGTACCCCAAAATGGTAAGTATTAAAAACGGTCTTAGAAAATTGAAACACGAGCCAAACAATTTGTTTACAAAGTTTAGAATTTTTTAAAAGCAGTGAAATGTTTTTGTTTTTTTCTCTTCTGCACCATTTCACTTTATTTGGAGTTCATTACCCTTTTTTCTATATCTTGCACAGTAAAGTGAATGGTGTCATTCAAAAATACTGTAATTTTGTACCACAAAATACACCTCAACCCTGCTGTATTGAATAGTGTCTGTGTTATTCACTATATAATATGTTATTTTTTATGGTATACTCATGTATAGTGACTAGTGATGATCGAGCGTGTTCTATGAACCCCTTCGGCGAGCACGCTGTCTAACAGCCGTGACACTTGCAGGCACGGCGACATTAAAAGAAATGCCGAGCATGCCAAAATACTCAGCGAGCACCCGAGCGTGCTCGCCGAAGGGGTTAATAGAACACACTCGATCATCACTAATAGTGACCAGATACCTCTAAGGAATCTTTTTTACTGGTGCTTGAAGTGCACATTTTAGTAGCGCTAATGATTAGGTAGTATTCAACTATGTGAACTGCAATTGCCATTTAATAATTTAAGGGAATCCTTCAGATATACCCCTCCCTCCAATTCCCATTCATGACCATGCAGGATTTGGAAAGCTAAATCCATAGACACCTCTATATCTTTTATCTGTTGCTGCATTTCTAAGTGCTCTGGGTGTAATGGAGCACTTACCGAGCCTCAGCCTTCCAAGGTTGCTTCCCTGCCCAGCACCAGCCTCTTTATCTTGATTTATAGCTTACTTTCTGATTTTCCTTGCTTGGTGCCTGACGTCCCAAAAAACTGTGAGCTATGATTGACACTGAAGCTAAGTTCCCACCACGAGCTTTCAGTGAGCTTCTGATGTTACAGATTTAAAGAAAAAAAAACAAGTAACCTATTTTACTTAATAGGTGCAGGAATGCTGTAGAAAATCTGCAACATCGAAAACTCATCAAAAGCGATGGGAACGTAGCCTAAAGAGAACGGATGCTTGCTGTGGGAGATAATCTCAGGAGACAGAGACTTAACTCCTCAATTACATGTGAACCAAAATTCTAATTACTTAGGAGTGCAGCAACAGGTAGAAGATATAAAAGTGTCCATTGGTTTAGATTTACATTTCAAAGGCCTGCATGCCCACATCTGAGGTCAAACAGATTTCCTTTTAAAATTAGTGTATTGCTTTGAACTGGAGCTATTGCTCAATCAGTAGCGCCACACACAGTCACAAGGTAGCCCTAGCCTAATGGAGCACCATAGACACTAGCACTGGGAACTTTCCCTCCGTACACGCAAAACATACACAAAAAAAAGCAATTTGGCACGTTACTTAATTATTTATGTAGATTTCTAGAATGAAATGTTGGATCTCGTACGAGTTCGATCCTTGTTTTTCACAGAACTCATATCTATTATAGTCTAGGGCTGTTCACATATTTCTGCGGATCGCATATTTTTCACCGAAACACGTTGACCTGTCGGATTTTGATCCAAATCAAAGTTTAGAACTTCTCGGATGCAAAACAAAGCTGATGAAAATCGGTCTTTTTTTTTTTTTACCTACAAGAGAAATCACTGTGGTCTGAATGAGGCCTTACTCTATTATTTATTTCTTAAGCAGCGTTCATTCCAGGCTGCTGTACACATGAAGAGGGTTTACACACATAAAATACATATATAAAACACAGAAACAAGCTAACCTTGACAGACTAGTATGGAGGGGGACACTGCCACCACGAGCTAACAGTGTGGATTCTGGGGTCTCGCTCCTTCCCTCAGGGTGTATTCCAAAAGCCGCCTCCAATAAGCAAGTTCTGGACAAGCTGCAGGTGGAGAGGGAGCCCGGATTACGGTGAAGGCCCAGACTGCGTCTCTGTTTTACACTTAGGAGGGAAAGAAGTATCTCCTGAGCCTGATCCACACTCCGGTGAGTGTGACGTTTCTTCTTGATTTGTTTCTCTGTGCTCTTGTTGCAGATGTTCAGATACTGAATGAGTTATACAAAATGCAGCAGCTGCAATAATAATAATTTATTATTTTACAGGGTGGGCCATTTATATGGATACACCTAAATGAAATGGGAATGGCTGGTGAGATCATCTTCCTGTTTGTGGCACATTGGTATATGGGAGGGGAAAACTTTTCCAGATGGGTGGTGACCATGGCGGCCATTTTGGATCCAACTTTATTTTTTCAATAGGAAGAGGGTCATGTGACACATCAAACTTATTGAGAATTTCATAAGAAAAACAATGGTGTGCTTGGTTTTAACATAACTTTATTCTTTCATGTGTTTTGTACAAGTTTATAACCACTTATAAAATGTGTTCAAAGTGCTGCCCATTGTGTTGGATTGTCAATGCAACCCTCTTCTCCCACTCTTGACACACTGATAGCAACACCGCAGAAGAAATGCTAGCACAGGCTTCCAGTATCCGTTGTTTCAGGTTGATATCACCAACCATTCCCATTTAATTTAGGTATATCCATATAAATGGCCGACCCTGTAGATCTAACACTGTTTTGTTTTTTTGTATACACTGTGTTCCAAATTATTATGCAAATAATATTTTCTCAGATTTTCCCAAATTACCTATATGAATTGCAGTCATTGTAATTTTCCAGTCAAATAACTATTAGAGTACAATTGAAAGGTTTTTGTACAAACTGCCTATGATAACAGGATATTTAAAAAAAAATAAAAAACTCAAACTGCACTCAAAATGCATGTTCCAAATTATTATGCACAGCAGAGTTTTCAACCTTTTCATTTTAATAAAGAACAAAAAAATGGTCATTTTTGAAATTCTAAGCATTAGCAGGTTATTACAACCTGAAATCAAACAGTTTTCAACTCAAAACTTTATTCTAGGTGATGTTACATTTGCACATAGCACCGCTTGTTCGAAAGGAGCTTCTGAACTCTCTCGTCCATTGAATTTGTCAGGTTTTGGATGGTTTCTGCTTCAATTGTTTTGCATGAGGACAGAATACCCTCCCAGAGCTGTTGCTTAGATGTGAACTGCCTCCCGCCATCATAGACACTCCTTTTGATGATGCTCCAGAGGTTCTCAATGGGGTTGAGGTCAGGAGAGCATGGGTGCCACACCATAAGTTTGTCCCCTTTTATGCCCATAGCAGCCAGAGATGCAGATGTGTTATGTGCAGCATGAGACGGGGCATTATCATGCATGAAATGATCTCTGTGGTCCAGATGGATGGAGTGGAGGATGGCTGCTTGATGGACACCCCATGCAAACACGGCTACGGCGCCAACAAGGAGGAGGTGGAGTAATGTTTTGGGCTGGAATCATGGGGAAAGAGATTGTCGACCCTTTTAGGATCCCTGAAGGGGTAAAGATGAACTCCATAATGTATGTTGAGTTTCTCAAATAGCACTTCCTTCCATGGTTCAAGAAGAACCGTGCATTCCGCAGCAAGATCATTTTTATGCATGATAAGGCCCCGTCTCATGCTGCACATAACACATCTGCATCTCTGGCTGCTATGGGCATAAAAGGGGACAAACTTATGGTGTGGCACCCATGCTCCCCTGACCTCAACCCCATTGAGAACCTCTGGAGCATCATCAAAAGGAGTGTCTATGATGGCGGGAGGCAGTTCACATCTAAGCAACAGCTCTAGGAGGGTATTCTGTCCTCATACAAAACAATTGAAGCAGAAACCATCCAAAACCTGACAAATTCAATGGATGAGAGAGTTCAGAAGCTCCTTTCGAACAAGGGGTCCTATGTGCAAATGTAACATCACCTAGAATAAAGTTTTGAGTTGAAAACTGTTTGATTTCAGTTTGTAATAACCTGCTAATGCTTATAATTTCAAAAATGACCATTTTTTTGTTCTTTATTAAAATGAAAAGGTTGAAAACTCTGCTGTGCATAATAATTTGGAACATGCATTTTGAGTGCAGTTTGTTTTTTATTTTTTTTTAAATATACTGTTATCATAGGCAGTTTGTACAAAAACCTTTCAATTGTACTCTAATAGTTATTTGACTGGAAAATTACAATGACTGCAATTCATATAGGTAATTTGGGAAAATCTGAGAAAATATTATTTGCATAATAATTTGGAACACAGTGTAGACGCCCATAAGAGCTATCCAATATTTTAAAATTGAAAGAGTTTGCTCTCAGATTACAACTTATCACTTTTCTACAGAACAGATTGCTTGCTAATAGCTGGGGACCCATCTCTGGGACCCCAATCACAGGAAATCAGGTGCACGAGCCATATTACGCCAATGGATTGGCCGATGAGCGTGTGCACTGCTGCTCCACTCAAAGTGTAATGGGCTGCCGGAGATGGCCGAATTCAGAGCTCAGCTATCTCCATCAGTCCCGTAGACAATGGCACCACTCCATTAAAAAAGGGGATGTGAGACATCTGTTCTTCTGATCATTGGAGGTCCCGGTTGTCAACCCCCCCACAGAATAGCCAAAAAGTTGCGATCTTGGCACAGCCTATTTAAGAATGCTATAGAAAAAAAACCACCAGCTCACCCACAGCGGCTCTCGGCGTGCTGAAGCCCGGAGATCGTGTGGCCACACGTGAGTAAATCACAGGAAAAAGAAAAGGAACTCCAGCTCCATAAAATCCATCTTTATTATTTCATCTTTAAAAGTCCATTAATCCACAAGGTTCAAGTGAAAAATTTATGCAACATAGCAACATGTTTCCAACGCTCAGCATTCTTTGTCCATCTACATACGAAATGACTCCCCTCACATTTATACATGGTTATTTAAGAATGCGCCTTGTATCCATCAATCCATATTTGTCCAACATGTTTTCCCTTTTAACGTTTTTGTACTTTTGTAGGGTCATGTTGATTTTAGCTACGAAGTTTCAAGGTCCCTTTCTGCTTGCCAAGGTGTATTATTGGTGGTCGACGCAAATGAGGTACTTTTCCTTAGTGACGTTGTATGTAATTATAATGCATATGCTACCTGTAGGGTAGATATAATTTATGATATACTGATTACTTCTTTATTCTTCCAGATTTATTGTACACTTGCATCTATACTCTTATTAGATTCTGATTATATAAAGACAGAGACTCTGATTCCAGCCATGTGTCAATAACTGGCTGCTTGTTTTAGTTTTATCACTCAAGGACTAGTAAACCTGCTGCCATGTAGTCCTCCACATTCATGAGCTCTATATATAGCCCCACCCGCACCACTGATTGACAGCTTTCTGTGTACCCTGTGCATAGGCAGAACATCTGCAGCTAATAAAGGGAATTTATCAACACTGCATCAAGCAGCTCGGTAAGTGACACATCGCTGGAATCCAGGAATCACGGGTTTACCGTAACTAGAGGGGCCAGAAGACTGCGACGTCTGAGCTCCTGCACTGATTAGAAGCACTTCACTATCATATTAAACCGTGAAGGTTTCTGCTAGCAGTGCAAAGGTTAATCTGTTCAGTTGAGAGCTGCTAGAGCTTTCCAGCATTGATGGTCTCAGCTGTTCAGTGTTGGCCTCTCGCCTCTCCTATATATACTCGCCTCTGGCAATCTTGGATTGCCAGTGTTAGATTTATGCTGCCTAGTTCTGGAGTCAGAGGTGTTGGTTGTTTTGAAGAGGCGTTTGTGTGTTAACCACTGTCATTGCCAGAGACATAAGGAGACACTCCAATTTGCAGGGGGCCTGGGGTCAAGGGCCCCTAGGTTTGAGTTAACTGAGGAACCCATGCTGTTGGGTGTGGCGACTTGTTCTGTTGGTCCAACTGTAGTTTGGCGGAAAGGGGGAGTGTGTGTGTGTGTGTGTGTGTGTGTCTTTCCTAAATTCCTAAACACCCACCAGAAAACTAAGGCGCCCGAGTTGCGGGGTGAATTGGCAACTCGGGGGTGTACTTATTTCCTCTGTGGGTAGGTCACAATTTTTTTTTTTTTACCGTCCAAGATCCATCTTGGCAAAAGTATGGTGGTAATTTCTGCCTTTCTGGACAGTGGGGCGGGGTTTATTTTGATCGACGCTAGGTTCGATCAGGACCTCAAACCTCATAAATTTTCTGGCTCAACACCCATAATCGCCATTGACTCTGCACCCTTGAGCTAGGGGTATTTTACTCTTATCGCTCGTGTGCTACATCTGCAGGTAGGGGCCTTGCACTCAAAATTTATTGACTGTTATGTGCTAGAGGGCTTGCCCTCTCCTGTGGTCCTTAGACTACCTTGGTTTACGCTGCACAATCCTGTGGTAGGTTGTGTGCCCACTTTATCTTTTAAGCGTTTCCGCAGCGGCAATTCCATTGCAGAAACGCTTAAACGCTTGGTAGAAGGTCTGCAATGTTCCCCAATGATAATCCGCATGTGCTGTGCACATGCTGCGGAAATTTCCGCTGCACATTATCAGTGCGGAAAAATCCGCAGCACTACCAGTTATTTTGCGTAATCGCGACGTTTTACCTCCATTGACTTGCATTGAATCGCTTAATATCCGCATGACTACATGTGCACATGCGGATATTAAGCGATTCAACGTGCGGATGGTACCCGGGTCTGGAGAAGAGGAGACTCTCCTCCAGACCCGGGTACCATGGTACCTGTAAAAAAAAAAAGACAAGAAAAAAATACATTATACTTACCTTGTGATGGCCCCCGGTCTTTTCTCCGCTGAGTCGAGTCTCTTGTACGGCTCGTCGGCGGTCGCGTGACCTGTCACATGACTAAATGACGTCATGGAAGGTCCTTTCACACCACCGTGAGCCATACAAGAGACCAGGGGCCATCAGAAGGTAAGTAAAATGTTTTTGTTTTTTGTTTTTTTTTTACCATTTTTAATCTTTTTTCTTCAACTATTAACTTGGTCACACTATATAAATCCATGCCGGTTGCCGGTTGCATGGATTTATATAGTGTGACCAAGTTGTCAAGCACTTTCCAAGTGATGCTAAAATCGCTTGGAAACCGCTTGACAACCCGCATGCGGAAATGCATGTGAAAAAACGCTTCACTTACGCTTGTCCCTGGCAGGAAAAACGCATGTAAAATCCGCATGCATTTTTTTCTGCCAGGGAGATGCAGAAACGCTCAGGAAAAATCCAGAGCATTTCTGCATCGTGGGCACTTAGCCGTAGACTGGCAGACTCGGGAGGTGGTAAAATGGAGCGAGTATTGCCAAGAACACTGCTTGGTCACTCGGATAGCCATGGTGGGTCTGATTTCAGGAATGGGTTTTCTGAACAGGGGTGTCAAGAACTTCCACCCCATCATCCTTATGATTGCGTCGGTAATATTATTCCTGGGGCCAAGCTACCAAAAAAGCAGGTTATATAATATCTCTGGTTCAGAGAGGCAGGCCATGAAAAACTAGATCACTGAAAGTCTACCAAAGGGCCATATAAGACGTTCTTCATCTCCCGTTGCAGTGGGGTTTTTCTTTGTCAAAAGAAAAAAAAGACTAGGGGTTGCGCCCCTGCCTTGATTTTTGCGAGTTTAATCAGATCACGGTCTGGGATGCATATCCTCTCCCTCTCATCCCAGACCTCTTTAGAAAACCATTTGGCTCCTACAATTTGATTAAACTAGACCTCAGGGGGGCTTATAATCTCATTCACATTGAGGAGATGAGTGGAAGATGGCCCTCAATACTCCTGAGGGGCACTATGAAAACCTTGTGATGGCATTTGGGTTGACTAATGCTCCCATTTTTACTCATCTGGCAGGTAGATCACAACAAACCCATCTTGATGACATAATGGTAGACTCCATACTAAATAAGGAGGGAGTCACTGACTGTGTTGACCCTCCCTGGGCCGTGGCGATTGGTGACCCCCCCCTTTCGCTGCCCCTTACTGACCAGTGATCCTGAAGCCCCCGGAAGGATCCAATGAAGCGAAAGGGATGGCTGCTACAAGCCGTCTCATGGATACATAAACACCGGGACATCCCACGTTACTTCCTTTCTTTGCTGGTCCCGGAGTCGAACGTCATGGAGATTTCAGGATCAGGTCAGATTGCTGAGGCCCTCCAGGCTGGGTTTGCACAGGGGGGCGAGCGCTGGTTACAGGCTCTCATGTCGGGGCTCAGCGCTCATCCCCCTGGCCCAAGCTCTAAATCCCCAGATCACCCTGCCCCTAGCCCTCAACCCCTTATGGGAACATCATATTCCCCAGTCCCAGTCCCCTCACCACTTGGGCCTACTCACCCACTCCAATTGCCCACGATACAATGGTCCCCTCCACGGCGGTCGGGTCATCTGGAACGGGGGGCTGCATTACTTCCGCGGCCTGGTCCCGATCCCCGTCCTCACTCGACCGCCACATCCGCACAACTTTACAGTGTTCATCGGGCCACTCAACCCGGCGCGGGACGGCAGGTGGCTGCGGTAGTGCTGCGGGCGCTCGCTGACTCGGGGAAGCGGGCAGCCGTGGTGGTCCGGAAGCGGGCGTGCGACTCCACTAGGCCGGAGAGGCTTGTTGGGGGAGGCGGAGCTGGAGGGCAGGAAGCGCTCGATGCGCATGTGCGGGGCGCATGTCCGCCCCACGTGACCCCGCAGGTCACGCCCCCCAGTCCAGAAAGCTGCGGGGCAGAGCAGGAAGCTGAAGCTAGTGCGGCGGTGGACCCTGCGCCTCACTCACAGCGGGCGCAGGGCTCCGCTGCACTAATAAATGAGTGCGGGCTGTCTTCCATGTCGGCGGCGGGCACAGAGGGGATTCAGGTCTCCTGCCTGCCGCCGGCGCTGGAGACTGCATAGAGCCTGTTGTTCCCCACCCCTGTTAACACTCCTGTCCCGCATCCTGCCGAGGAGCGCCCTGGAGGGCGGAGGTCCAGCAGGCATTCCCGTCCTCCAGAGCGCTTTAGGCACAGCACCCCGCAGCCTCACAGAAGAAGCTGCGGCCACTTAGTAACCATTCCCCGCCCCCTCAACACACAGCAGGGGCTGTGGGAGAGCAGAGCTCCGGACAGGAATCCTCTGCCGGGGGCTGTGCTCTGCCTCCCCCCCAACAATCCCCCACAGAAAAACTCCTATTAAAAATAAAAGAAAAAGTTCCCAAAACAGAACACGTGACACTACACATCCAGGGGACATTGCGGCCCTGTAATCACCGCAGCCCATCCAGCGCCCAGTCACAGTATCAATACCCCCCTGATGGACACGATGCGGAGCCTAAACACTTCAGCGACCATCCTCGCCTACCCCATATACCCCTATAATAGCGCAGCGACGCACGCGCTTGACACCGCTATAGCATCGCCCTGGCCACAAATAGCACCGACATGTCCCGGCGGGACACATGTAAACTGCGCAGAACCCCCCATACACCCTCAGGGACACAGAGACTCCAGGCGTACTCACTCTAGGCGAACTCGCTGTAGTTCCTCCGACGACAGATCTACGCCATCGCACACAAGTCACCGGCGAAGGAAGCGGTCGTCACAAGCAAAGCGGAGATCGGCATCCCACAGGAGGGGTCACAGGTCGCAGTTCTCAAGGTGGCGCTCACCATCCTCTGCATCAGAGATGTCGAGCGCATCGTCGAGCCCCAACAGCCGCTTGCACCGATCCCATCCTACGGGGGACAGAAATGATACAATGGCACCCTCCAGAGCTTACAGTCTGCACGATACAACGATTTCACGCAGGTCTACGAGCAGAGGCACGCCGCTCACCCCGAGCGAGACAGGTGTCAGAGTCCCTCCACACATCGGAGTCCCTCCTCCAGCCGCAAGAATGGGTGCGTGCAATATAAGTATAACTGAAATGGGAAATAGTAACACCAACTTAATAGCGGCCCTTAAGGCCATAGTCGAACAACTATCCGCGCCACCAGGCGCTATACATAATTCTACTAAAACAACTCCACCATTAGCCAGCGTACACAAGGACGCATTCTTTTGCAGGATAAGCCCATTGGGCTCACACATAGACGAGGAAACCAGAATTAAAATATGGAATAATGACTACATCGACATTTGGTCACTTGTAACCGCTGACCAACATACTATAGACAAAGAGAAAAGGATAGCTGACAGACCATTCGACAGAAACAGACAAAAGGTTGCAATGACGATGAGTAACTGGTTACAGGCGTTTTCTGTGCTGGGTTGCATCATGGGCCAAAAGCATCCGGAACGCTGCTCGGAACTATTCATATACCAGGATACGGTGTATAACTCGTACAAAGCCCACGGCGGTTCAGCATGGTGGCGCTACGATGAAGAGTTCCGGAGGCAGTTGGCCCTGTAACCACAGCTAGGCTGGGGGGTAAAAGCTACAGACGTATGTTTGCGATGAATGCTGTCACAGAAACACCATCCCTTTCCAACAACGGCTACTGGACAACAGACAACAGCAGGCCAAAATTCAGTGGTAGTACGTAGACCAGGGGCCTGCTAGCAGTACAATGAGGGACACTGTCGTTTCTACACCTTATGCAGATACAAACATGAATGCTCAGCCAGAGGTGCAGCCCACCCCGTGGCAAGATGTTCTCATCCCGCAAGCAATTTATCAATTAAACTCCCACAGTCAGAATCCAAGGACCCCGGTGAGCGTAAAGGCGGTGGGCCCCTGGCTAGACCAATATCCTAAGAAAGACGCAGCGGGGCAGTTACGTTTTGGTTTCACATACGTTTTTTTCATCCCTTTCAAACTTAATAAATCACCCACCTTTGCAAATAACCTTAAATCTGCAAAAGAGCACCCTGAAATACTTAGGCAAAAAATATAAAAAGAAGTAGCTCTAGGCAGAGTGGCGGGCCCTTTCCCAACCCCACCATTCAGTAACATAAGAGTTTCCCCTCTGGGAATAATCCCCAAAAAAGAGGCTGGTTCATTCCGGCTTATCCATCATTTATCTTACCCAAAAGGAGAGTCTGTAAATGACGGTATTTCGTCTGAAGACGCTTCGGTCTCCTTCGCGTCGTTCGACAGAGCAGTAATGTTAGTACGCGATGCGGGGCCCGGAGCGCTGCTCGCTTAATCCGACATAGAATCCGCCTTTCGCCTACTACCGGTGCACCCAGATTGCTACCACCTGCTGGGATGCCAAGTGGACAATGAATACTTCTACGACACTTGCCTCCCAATGGGTTGTTCAATATCTTGTTATTACTTCAAACTATTCAGTTCCTTCCTAGAATGGGTGTTGAGGTACGAAACCGGCAATAGGTCCGTCACACATTACCTAGATGACTTCCTATTCGTCGGACCCAAAGACTCAAATCAATGCCAATCATTACTTAACGAATTCACAAACATCTCTCGACGGTTCGGAGTCCCATTATGCCCTACAAAAACCATAGGCCCCACAACAAAGCTATCATTCTTAGGCATCGAAATCGACACCACAGCAAGGTTATTCCACCTCCCAACAGAAAAAATACAAAAAACACTACACCTCATCAAGGGATTTTGCACAGTACGGAAAGTAACACTACAACAGATGCAAGTGTTACTAGGTCTCCTCGTGTTCGCGAGCCGGGTGATGCCAGTCGGAAGGGTTTTTTCTCGTCGTTTATCCCTTGCAACAAAACGTGCATTAAAACCGAGTCATAGAATCAGAATCAGCAGGCAGTTTCGGGTGGACTTAGAGGTGTGGAAAACATACTTACAATCATTCAATGGTCACACGTTATTTATGTCAGCAGAACAGTCCAACATTGAACTAACATTATTCACCGGGGCAGCAGAAGTGGGCGGATATGCAGCGATACTAGATAACCAGTGGTGCACAGGCTTATGGCCTCCGTATTGGTCTGAACAAGGGTTAACAAAAAAACCGACACTCCTGGAACTTTTCCCAATAGTGGTAGCCATAGAAATATCGGGCACGTACCTAGCGAACAAAAATATACGCTTCATAACAAATAACACCAGCCTAGCGCACTGCATTAATAAGATGGCATCATCGTTTCTCCCAGTGCTAGGCCTACTATGCCGGCTAGCATTCCTGTGCCTAAAACACAATGTATGGGTCCGCGCTAGCCACAATGTGGACGGGGGGATCTAACGCTGCTGCTAACGCTTTATCACAATTCAATTGGCAGGTTTTCAGAGAGCTCCACCCGTCGGGCACCAGTAGCCCACCCTCCCTATGGGATCTAGTGGTGAACAGCTGATGCCATTAATCAGAGCGTCAGTCGCCTCGTCAACGTGGAAAGCATACGGTAAGGCATGGGAAGACTGGACACGACTAGTAGCAGGCAGACGGGTTGACCAATGTGAACAAGCCAGACTAGATGTAACCATAGAATTTCTCCACCAGATAATGATGAGGGGCATATCAGGGGCGTCAGCGCAGCGGTGGCTGACCGGAGTAGCATTTCATTTCCAACTACTGAATTGGGGAGATGTGACAAAAAGATTCATCATCAGTCAAGCCTTAAAAGGGTGGAACAGAGGTCAGCCAAGTCAGGAGTGCAGTCGTCCCGTGTCACTAAATCTGCTCTCAAAAATCATATCCCTAACACCATTAACATGCCACTCACAATTTGAAGCAACACTACTGTCTACTGCATTTGTGATCGCCTTTTTCGGGGCGCTACGCATAAGCGAATTAGTCCCTCGATCCAAAATCACCACCAGTGGAGGCTGTAACATACCTGGCGGCGTCCTTGCATGGTGGTCCATCTCCCACTGTGCAAGAGAGCGCACTTGATCTCCTGTCCAGAATGTCTCTCTGGCTTCCCTCCATGCTGTCTGTTTGTGTCTGTCTCTGCTGCTTAAGGGCGGCGCCCGATCACTTCCTGCTCTTTGTACCTGCTGTGGGTCACGCCCCTTGTGCGTCCTCAGCCTATTGCTGTCTGACACTTGGTATATAGCTCAGCAGCTCCCTTCTATCCCTGCCTGAGCATAGTGTTTTCCTTCAGTGTGTGCTTGCACTCTGAAGGTGCCAGGTCCCGTCTTTGTTTCCTTGTCTGCCTTTCCTGGAGGCTGTATTTCCAGGCCTGTCTGAACTTAGTCCTGTATGTCTCCTGCTTTGCGGTATCAGCTCCCGTGTCTGAACTGTGTCCTGTATGTCTCCTGCTTTGCGGTATCAGCTCCCGTGTCTGAACTGTGTCCTGTATGTCTCCTGCTTTGCGGTATTAGTTCCCGTGTCTGAACTGAGTCCTGTATGTCTCCTGCTTTGCGGTATTAGTTCCCGTGTCTGAACTGAGTCCTGTATGTCTCCTGCTTTGCGGTATTAGTTCCCGTGTCTGAACTGAGTCCTTTCTGTGTATCTTGTCTGTCCTGTCTGAACACGCTCCTAGCCTGTTCCTCCCGCCTTCTAGGGGCCGATTACCTAGACCCGCTCCTGTATTTTGTCTGTCCTGTCTGAACACGCTCCTAGCCTGTTCCTCCCGCCTTCTAGGGGCCGATTACCTAGACCCGCTCCTGTATTTTGTCTGTCCTGTCTGAACACGCTCCTTGCCTGTTCGTCCCGCCTCTCTGGGGGCAGTATTCCCAGACCCACTCCTGTATCCCGCTGCAGTGTCGGTCCCCTCCGTACACTCAGTTCCAGTCTGAACTCTCTCCTATCCTTTACCTGTTTTTCCTCTATGTCCGTTCCCTTCCTTTTTCTGCAGAGTCTGAACTCGTACCTAACTCCTGCTTGTTGTCTCTGTACTCCCGTTTGTGAGTTTGTGGTCCCCTCGCTACTTCACTGCAAGTACCCTGTGGGTATCTGGCTCTGCCTTTCCCTTCCTGTCTGTTCCGTGTGTACAGAGTCCTGTCCGTTCTGCTCCGGCAGTCCTGTCCTGCCCTGCCCGCTGCTCCGGCAGTCCTGTCCTGCTTCTGCCCGCTGCTCCGGCAGTCCTGTCCTGCCCTGCCTGTACCCCTCTGCCTGTAATGTTCCTGAGTCCCAGTGTGTACTGGGCCCTATCCCGCCTGTGTTCCTACCTGCTAGTGCCTCCCTGTCTGCACTCTAGCTGTGCTTGCCTGTAACCCTCTGCCTGTATTGTTCCTGAGTCCCGGTGTGTACTGGGTCCTATCCCGCCTGTGTTCCTACCTGCTAGTGCCTCCCTGTCTGCACTCTAGCTGTGCTTGCCTTTACCCCCCTGCCTGCATACCCACCTGCCTGCATACCAGTCGTGCCTGCCTATACCCACCAGTCTGTGTGCCAGCCTACCAGCCTGTTCCTGTATTCCCCTGTGTGGGTCAACAGCCGTGTCCGGGGTCTGTCCTGGAGTAGCACCTGGTCCCTCTGCTCGGTTCCTCCTTGGTGCACTGGCGTCGTATGCCGTCGTGCGACCCTGGTCGGATCGGGTGAATACTTAGTCACGCCCCTCCAGGCATTCACTCTCCGGCACGGTCCAGTGGAATCACTACCAATCACACGCACACGCCGCTTAGCCCGGGCGTGTGCATAACAGCATGCTCAGGCCATGGTTCCCGTTGAGCCCCACGGCCTTCGCTCTTTGAGAAGTTTTTCCAGCGAATATATGCATTAAAATAAATAAA
Source organism: Phyllobates terribilis (assembly GCF_046119375.1). Classification (NCBI taxonomy): domain Eukaryota; kingdom Metazoa; phylum Chordata; class Amphibia; order Anura; family Dendrobatidae; genus Phyllobates; species Phyllobates terribilis. Next base: position 2,380,860 of record NW_027362822.1, on the reverse strand, counting down.
TAAATTTTTTTTTCTCTTAGCTGAGTTCCAGGCGAAATTACGCACCGTCCAGATGGATCTATCAGCTCTCGTTCCTGCGGATCCGCCACGTTACTATGGGGATCCAAGACAGTGTCGTGCATTTGTGGAGCAATGCGTGCTACACTTTAAGGCCTACCCTCTCTATTTTCCTTCCGATTGGGCTAAAGTGGCCTTTATTATGCCTTACCTGGCGGGTGATGCCTTGGAATGGATCAACCCCCTATATGAAACACAGGATCCGATCCTCCGGGACCTAATGGCCTTCCTGGTGGCCTTTCTAATGGTCTTCGATGATCCTAACCCGGAGGCTCCTGCTGAAGCTTCACCTCCCAATATCCCGGAGCAGCCCCAATGGGTAATGTGTGTGGGTAGCGCAATAGTCCTCCAGCCCAATGAGACTACTGCCCACCCAGAATCCTCACAGGGTGACTACGCTTTCCGGAATACTTCTCTCAACCTCAAGAGGCAGTCCAGACGTGCTAGACGTAGAGGCAAGCCGTCACGCCAGGGTCTGTCCTCCCTGAGACCTCCTGACCCCAACCTTGAAGTCCCTACTGAAGCTTCATCTCCCTGTATCCCGGAGAAACCCCAATGGGTAATGTGCGTGGGTAGTGCACCAGTTCTCCTGCCCGAAGAGACTTCTGCCCATCCAGACTCCACACAGGAGAACTTCCTGCACCCGGCATCAGATGCTTCTCTCTCTTTAACCGGTGTGCATGTCCAAGGATGCTCCAAAGCTGTGGTTACCTCTGAGTCTGTGCACCTCTACTACCTGGCGGAGGATCCCCTGTTGCCTCCTGAATCCTCCGGGATACCACTCGATGACAAATGGAGAGAGACTTCTCTACACCCGGTACTCAATACCTTGTCCGCTTCGTCCTGTGAGCCTGACAATGGGTACCCCAAAGTGGTAGTTACCTCCGAGTCTCTACACCCCTCCGACCAGGCGGAGGATCTCCAGTTGTCTCCTGAACCCTTCGGGGTGCTACCTGGTAGCGAAAGGACAGAGACTCTCCTATACTCTGTACCTGATACCTCGCTCGCTTCGTCCAGTGAGTCCAACCTAGTGTACTCCGAAGCAGAGGTTACTCCTGAGTCTCTACACCCCTCCGACCAGGCGGAGGACCCCCAGTTGTGTTCAGAATCCTTCGGGGTGCCACCTGGTGGTGAATGGACAGAGACTTTCCTATATCCTGTACCTGATACCTCGCTCGCTTCGTCCAGTGAGTCCGACCTAGTGTACTCCGAAGCAGAGGTTACTCCCGAGTCTCTACACCCCTCCGACCAGGCGGAGGACCTCCAGTTGTGTTCAGAACCCTTCGGGGTGCCACCTGGTGGTGAATGGACAGAGACTTTCCTATACTCGGTACCCGATACCTCGCCTGCTTCCTCCAGTGAGTCCGACCTAGTGTACTCTGAAGCAGTTGTTTTCTCTGAGCCTCTGCACTCTTCTGACCCGGCGGAGGACCTCCAGTTGTTTCCTGAATCCTCCGGGATACCACCAGATAACAAAGAGACAGTGACTTTTCCTCATTATGTACCTGATAACCCGTCTATTTTTTCCTGTGAGCTTGACAAGATGTACCTCGAAGCAGAGATTACCCTCAAGTCTCTGTCCCCCTCCAACCCAGTGAACGACTGGTCCTCGAATTCCCTGCGGAAGATTCTGGCAGGCCTGAAGAAGAGGGGGCGTAAGGGGGGAGGTACTGTAACATACCTGGCGGCGTCCTTGCATGGTGGTCCATCTCCCACTGTGCAAGAGAGCGCACTTGATCTCCTGTCCAGAATGTCTCTCTGGCTTCCCTCCATGCTGTCTGTTTGTGTCTGTCTCTGCTGCTTAAGGGCGGCGCCCGATCACTTCCTGCTCTTTGTACCTGCTGTGGGTCACGCCCCTTGTGCGTCCTCAGCCTATTGCTGTCTGACACTTGGTATATAGCTCAGCAGCTCCCTTCTATCCCTGCCTGAGCATAGTGTTTTCCTTCAGTGTGTGCTTGCACTCTGAAGGTGCCAGGTCCCGTCTTTGTTTCCTTGTCTGCCTTTCCTGGAGGCTGTATTTCCAGGCCTGTCTGAACTTAGTCCTGTATGTCTCCTGCTTTGCGGTATCAGCTCCCGTGTCTGAACTGTGTCCTGTATGTCTCCTGCTTTGCGGTATCAGCTCCCGTGTCTGAACTGTGTCCTGTATGTCTCCTGCTTTGCGGTATTAGTTCCCGTGTCTGAACTGAGTCCTGTATGTCTCCTGCTTTGCGGTATTAGTTCCCGTGTCTGAACTGAGTCCTGTATGTCTCCTGCTTTGCGGTATTAGTTCCCGTGTCTGAACTGAGTCCTTTCTGTGTATCTTGTCTGTCCTGTCTGAACACGCTCCTAGCCTGTTCCTCCCGCCTTCTAGGGGCCGATTACCTAGACCCGCTCCTGTATTTTGTCTGTCCTGTCTGAACACGCTCCTAGCCTGTTCCTCCCGCCTTCTAGGGGCCGATTACCTAGACCCGCTCCTGTATTTTGTCTGTCCTGTCTGAACACGCTCCTTGCCTGTTCGTCCCGCCTCTCTGGGGGCAGTATTCCCAGACCCACTCCTGTATCCCGCTGCAGTGTCGGTCCCCTCCGTACACTCAGTTCCAGTCTGAACTCTCTCCTATCCTTTACCTGTTTTTCCTCTATGTCCGTTCCCTTCCTTTTTCTGCAGAGTCTGAACTCGTACCTAACTCCTGCTTGTTGTCTCTGTACTCCCGTTTGTGAGTTTGTGGTCCCCTCGCTACTTCACTGCAAGTACCCTGTGGGTATCTGGCTCTGCCTTTCCCTTCCTGTCTGTTCCGTGTGTACAGAGTCCTGTCCGTTCTGCTCCGGCAGTCCTGTCCTGCCCTGCTTCTGCCCGCTGCTCCGGCAGTCCTGTCCTGCCCTGCTTCTGCCCGCTGCTCCGGCAGTCCTGTCCTGCCCTGCCTGTACCCCTCTGCCTGTAATGTTCCTGAGTCCCAGTGTGTACTGGGCCCTATCCCGCCTGTGTTCCTACCTGCTAGTGCCTCCCTGTCTGCACTCTAGCTGTGCTTGCCTGTAACCCTCTGCCTGTATTGTTCCTGAGTCCCGGTGTGTACTGGGTCCTATCCCGCCTGTGTTCCTACCTGCTAGTGCCTCCCTGTCTGCACTCTAGCTGTGCTTGCCTTTACCCCCCTGCCTGCATACCCGCCTGCCTGCATACCAGTCGTGCCTGCCTATACCCACCAGTCTGTGTGCCAGCCTACCAGCCTGTTCCTGTATTCCCCTGTGTGGGTCAACAGCCGTGTCCGGGGTCTGTCCTGGAGTAGCACCTGGTCCCTCTGCTCGGTTCCTCCTTGGTGCACTGGCGTCGTATGCCGTCGTGCGACCCTGGTCGGATCGGGTGAATACTTAGTCACGCCCCTCCAGGCATTCACTCTCCGGCACGGTCCAGTGGAATCACTACCAATCACACGCACACGCCGCTTAGCCCGGGCGTGTGCATAACAGAGGCTTATTACACCAGGACGTAGTCATAGCCAATAATGCAATACGCCTACGCATACGCAAATCCAAAACAGACCCAGCGGGCAAGGGCACTTGGGTGCTTCTAAAACCCACAAACAGTACACTGTGTCCGGTAACAATAGTAAAAACATATACAGCCATCAGGCCACAAAGTAATTTCTTCCTATCACACATTGATGGAACGCCATTATCAAGATGCCAGTTCCAATTTATATTTAATAAATGCCTAACATCAGCAGGGAACCACCCCAAAGATTACGGGACACACTCATTCCGCATAGGCACGGCCACGGAAGCAGCTAGAGCAGGACTGTCTGAAACGGAAGTGCAGAGGATAGTCAGATGGCGATCCGCTTGTTTTGCGAGATACATAAGACCGGGCTTGTTATCCTAACGTGGTTTGTTTCTTTTACAGGTGACGATAAGCCAACAGTGTGGGTGATAGGCCACTCGTACATATACTGGGCAGAAAAAAGGGCGACAGTCCGCCCAGGCGGGAGGAATATGGGGTTTCATGACACATATTTCAACTGGAGAGGTATTAGAGGCCTGCGTTGGCCACAGGTACTAATGGAGGTAATCAACATAGGGAGAGAAGCAACAGGTCCGGTTATCTTAGTTATACACGCTGGGGGAAACGACTTTGCTCATTACAAGAGCGCAGAACTAATGGCAATAATGAAGTTATACACTGAGCGCTTCAGAGCATTTTTTATTAAACGAACTATAGTATGGTCAGAGATTGTGCCGAGAGCGGTATGACGAGGTGCGCGAGACAGTGCAGCCATCGAACGGACAAGGTGGCTAATAAATATTCGGATGGCAAGATTTTTAAAGGAAAGAGGTGGTGTAGTGATAAGACACCGAGAACTGGAAGGAGATAAAGCTGGCCTCATATGGCCCGACGGTGTTCATTTAACGGATATTGGACTGGACATATTCCTGTCAGGACTCCAGGACGGAGTGGAGCAAGCGTTAATGATGATGGGTGGGGGTCGGAGTTCTGCATACGAGTACGCAGGATCCTCCTTGGCCTGAAATAGAAAGGACATGTTGGAAAGTTGCTCTTGTTGGCCAACTTGCCGGTGTGGAGACACAGGGCATGCTGCAACAAGAGGAATTATTTTTGGAAATAAAATGCCTTTCTAATGGAATGAGTTAAAGAGTTAATAAAGCTGTGACCGATCCTCACCCATCCAGTTGTAAGAGTTACATTATTGTATTGTTAAGGAATGGGTGGCGGTAGGGGGGCTGAGCGTCGGGGTTTCGTTGGGGGTCCCCACAGTCTAATTTATTCACCTCGTATCACATCAGGTACATGTCAGGCAGGTCTTACAGATACACAAAGATAATAAATTTCTCTGGTTTGACAAATAATTTATGTTCTCCATCAGGAGGTCCCTTTTTTGGGTTATTTCTTATCATTCACTGGTTTTGCATGGATCTGGCAAAAGTCCGGACGGTACTGGATTGGTATTATATTCAGGACTTAAAGGCGTTACAAAGTTTTATGGGTTTCGCCAACTGCTACTGTAAGTTCATCAAAAACTTTTTGGTAGTGGCCAAACCTCTGATGGACGATTTTGCCAAATAATAAAATCTTAATTTTTTTTTTTCTATTTTTCTTTCCATTCTTGTAGCTAAACACAATCCAGTTAAGTTTTAAAATTGAAATGAAGCCCCTGTACCCCCCTCTCTAGGTGCTTCTGTACCAACTCCTCCCTGGTCCAGGACAGTCTCTGTATCACGGCCTCCATCAATAACCTATTGACACATGATTGTGGCAGCCCTCACGTGCTGGTATATCACGCTGCCAATAGAAATGGGAAGCGGCACAGAAATCACTAAATAAAGGCAGTGTTTGTGGTAATGCAAGAATCCAACAAGCAGAGTAGTCCACACGTCGTACAACAGCCCAACATGGATGATGAAAAGCAGTGACCAGCCCAGGGGATGGGGATGACTCGGTACCCGGGCCTTTGCCTGGCCTTGGGGATGTCGCGGTGGTCGGCTCCCGGGCCCGTACCCTGGGGTCACTCTTTAAAAGGGTGGTTGCTTGTTAATTTTATGAACGTTAATGACGCCACCTGTGGTTTCTGATGATAATCACCAGCGCTGCGGCAGTCCACTGAGGCCGGTGATAAGGTTGCTCGATGGTATAGCTCCCCACAGGCGGAGCTAGGCCTCTGGGCAGCGTATGCAAGGAGAATGCAGGACAGGCGAGACCCAGCCGGGTCAGAGCAAGAATGGGGACGGACACGGCAGTCACTTAAGTACCTTTTACTGATGGAAAGTCAGGCACATCCCGGAGCACTGTAGGGTGAAGGGTGCATATCAGGATCCTCCCCAATGAGCGGGTGTAGGGCCTCCTGTTTCTTGCCTCTGCATAGTAAGTTTCTGACCTGCCTGGAGCTAGGCCTAACTTTGTCTCTGTCCTGCGCTGGCTGACCTTGTGGTAGGGCCGTTTCTTGGAGTACACGCTCCTCAGCTTGCGGGGCCTATGTGTCTCCCGGCTCTGTTACGTATCAGCACTCTAGCGATCCTGGGACCTGTAGTTCTCCAGGGATTCCGGTTATGTCTTACTGGGTCGTAGAGATCCCGCTAAGCTTCAGACCTGGTGTCCGGTAAATTCTTCGGGGTGAGCTAATTAAGCTCCTTTGCCCCCTATGTATTCACTCTCCACTCACCTTTGGTCCCGCTCGGGCCCTCACTAGGCAACACACACTGCAGCCGGGACACTGCTCTTCTTCGCCGCTCTCAGAGCGTCGGCACACTCCTAGCTCTCTATCCTGAGCTGAGTTCTAGTCTGGAATCACTCTACAGACTGTACTGAACTCTTTCTGCAGGAACTGCTAGGCTCTGGCTCGACTGCACTGAGTCCTTCTGTGTCTGAGCAGGAAACTGCTGAATCACTTTCTGGGCTGCCTGGCTCCACCTTCCCTTTATATATCCCTAACGGGCTCCCTCTGGTGGTCTGAGGTGGAAGGTGCAGGTGTGTGAATGCTTATGAGGGCGTCTTGTGGAGGAATCCATCAATGCACACTTCTAGGATCTGTGATACCAAGCGCAGCTGGGCGTCACAGCAGCGAACGTCGCGTCTTCAGGCGTCTGTGTAAGAACATCACATTTTTGTTTTCCTCCCTGAATAAGCACCAAATGGAATAGCTGAATGCCAGGATACAGAGACCGGCGGGGGGCAGGGAGGCGGTGTCCGCTGGATTTTGTGCTGGTTTCACAAGCGGTCACCCTGCAGTTTTCTCTGAATTTGCTGTGGAGACTTTTCACAACACATCTAATAATTGTGAACCTTCCACCTGACATGTTTATTATCTTGTCAGCTGGGCGGAATGAAAGCCGGACAAGAATGATCCTTATTACATATAATGGCTGCACTGAGCGATGGGGAAAAGCCGCAGAGGACTGAGAACAGAAGGGCAGAGGGGTTTCCTCTTCCTCATAGAAGAAAGTCTACAGGGACCAGTACAGAAGCCGGTGCAGAAGGGGAGACAAGGGCTGAGCCACTTACACAGACAGAAAGCTGAGGAGAGGAGGACATGTTATTACTCCAGGATCCGCTCCATTCCTTCCCTATGTGGCATTCAAGCCCTGAGCTCGGCTTTTCTGGAGCCCCATAGAGAATGAATGGAGCTGCAGTTGATCCCTGACTTTCCACTCCTTCCCGATCAGACAATGGTTCGCAGCGGTCAGACCCCACAATCAGTAAGTGATTACCGAGCCTGTGGGTAAGTGATAACTTGTTTTCTTCAGACATCCCCTTTAAGCAATGGAGCATGGCAGCAGAGAAGGTGGGAGAAGGCGCTGGTTACAGGGGAGACTTTACCTCTGGAGGCCGCATATAGGACATGTGAGGGGCGGACACTTCCCGTATTCATCATTACTGAGCCCCCGCTCTGTACGGCTCTTACCTGAGCTGCAGGAGACGCAGCAGTTACTAATCAGCCGCTCTCCGTTCACTTGCAGCCGTCCGAGCTCTGCTGTGCCTGTTAGGGGTGAAGTTCGGGTCCTAGGAGGCAGCGACTATGCAGCCTGCACAGCAGATCACAGCCCGGGCACCACGTCTCCGGGTAAATCTCCTTTTGAGTTACTTCTTGTGCAGCTGCCCCATGCAAGTTGCTCCGCTCTCCTCGGCCAGCTCCTGCTGAAGACTGAGCTCCTCTGCCCAATCTAGGAGCTCAATAGCCCTGATCACGTCAGTGGTAGCCCAGCGCTGCTGGATCAGATTTACAAATGGCAAACTTATCAGCCCTAGGCATTTCTAATATGTGCAGAGCAGGCGACATAAGTCTCACCGGCATCCTCATAGACCTTTGCTCAGCCGGGGTCTAATAGGAGCAGTAAGATGGCCATCATGGGGTCCATTGTTAGATGTCGGCTGCCATAGAAACTCATCGGCACCATGATCGCGCCTCCCTCTCCTGTCTAAAGTGCCTAAATGCTGTGGAAGCCCCCTACTGTGTCATACAGTGGATTAAACTGCCAGAGTCAGGGTTGGCTCCACTGTCGGTGGCTGAGGCAGGAGCAGGAATGTGTTATACAGCCACACTTCTGCCGCAGATCTTGTAAGAGCCCTGACAGGACCTGCCTGATGATAATGTGTCCTATAGAGCGGGTCCTGGTACCGGACTGCCCTGTACATATTCACCACTAGCTGGGAACCAGTTACTTACAAGGTCTAGTTTCGGATGTGTTTCCAGGATCTGTAGTTGTCAGCATTTTATCCTTAAGGCCGAGTTATAATATCACTGTTACACTCTCGCCCTGTACCTGTATACCTGCCCTGTGTGCTGCACAAAAGTATATAACAAATTGTGTGTGTACACAGATATCTATCTCCTGAATGGAATTACTGCTAGATCTCCTGTACATAGAAATATGAGGTTCTTAGCGCACATTTTGAGCAAATTGTGCGAGCCCATCTGCCAACGTCAAGGCGACCTCTTCAGATGGGTCCCTACACTAACACTACACTAACTTAGTAACTGGGACTATTTTTTTTTATTATTATTACCACCATTTTTACTATTTATTATTATTGCATTAATCCAATTAATTGTAACTGTTATAAAACTAATTAAAAAAATTAAATTCTAATTTTTTTATTATTCTTGTGATTCTAATAATGGTATTACTAAAATCCCTATGCCTAAAGCTGTTGATCCAGAAGAAGGCAAAAACCCCAGGACACCTAACGCCAATTTGTGTCACGGGAAAAATTCCTTCTTGACCCTGGGAAAAGGCGATCAATCCTAGGACCCTGGATCAAACCTAATAATGTTATTACAAGTTATATATTACACTAATTATTGTACTACGGGAGTTATTTTAATTTGTTTTTATAAATCTAACTATTTGATATGGTTATACTTAACATTGTGCTATCTTATTACAGTATTATTCTTCTTTCCTATCACTACTAATACTGCCCTATACCTACAGTGTTGATCCAGAAGAAGGCAAAAACCCCAGGACACCTTCAGCCAATTTGTGTCACAGGGAAAAAGTTCCTTCTTGACCCCGAGAAAAGGCGATCAGTCCTAGAACCCTGGATCAAACCTAATTATGTTACTAGTTATGTAATTACTATTACTGTACTAAATGTACTACTACAGTTGTTTTTAATATAGTTTTTTTTATATATATTTTGTCTTATGTACTGCTTTCTTATTAAAGTACTACTCTAACTTTTCTATAACTATTTAATATTACAGTATTGATTGAACTACGTCTATAATTATTTTTATTTACTCTTTGTTCTTTCTATAGATATAGCTAGTTTATATTTATTAATAACAATAACCTGATATCTTATTACGGTATTATTCTTCTTTTCTATTGCTACTAATACTACCCTATACCTAGAGTGTTGATCCAAAAGAAGGCAAAAACCTCAGGACACCTTCAGCCAATTTGTGTCACAGCGGAAAAATTCCTTCTTGACCCCGAAAAAAGGCGATCAGTCCTAGAACCCTGGATCACACTGCTATTCTACCTACTACTATTACTACTGTTATTTTATTACTTTCTTACTATTATCACTAGTATTATTACTCAAATTACACTAATACTGATATACTACCACTATATTACTACTATCCTGCTATTATTACTTTGGTGGATTTATACTTACCAGCCGGTATTGCCATATGATGTTATCGGCAGAGAGGTCCCAGCAGGATGGTCCACATGATGTTCCTCTTTCCTCTCAAATACCGGTAGATGTAATGGCAGACGTTGTTCTGGCTCTGCTTCTTCCTTTTTGTTGTAGGATCGATTGTTGTCTTTTCTGGCCTTTGGCCATCCCTTTCCCCCTAGGGATCTTAAGGTGCAGTTCTGTCCTCTTTGGTCTCCTCTAAGGTGGGTCTCCCCTTCGGTCTCCTCTTCGGTGGGTCTCCTCTTCGGTGGGTCTACCCTTCGGTGGGTCTCCTCTTCAGTGGGACTCCTCTTCGGTGGGACTCCTCTTCGGTGGGTCTCCTCTTCGGAGGGACTCCTCTTCGGTGGGTCTCCTCTTCGGTGGGACTCCTCTTCGGTGGGTCTCCTCTTCGGTGGGTCTCCTCTTCGGTGGGACTCCTATTCGGTCTCCTCTTCGGTGGGACTCCTCTTCGGTGGGACTCCTCTTCGGTCTCCGCTTCGGTGGGTCTCCTCTTCGGTGGGAATCCTCTTCGGTGGGACTCCTCTTCGGTGGGACTCCTCTTCGGTGGGTCTCCTCTTCGGAGGGACTCCTCTTCGGTGGGTCTCCTCTTCGGTGGGACTCCTATTCGGTCTCCTCTTCGGTGGGACTCCTCTTCGGTGGGACTCCTCTTCGGTCTCCGCTTCGGTGGGTCTCCTCTTCGGTGGGACTCCTCTTCGGTGGGACTCCTCTTTGTTGGAACTCCTCTTCGGTGGCACTCCTCTTCGGTGGGTCTCCTCTTCGGTCTCCTCTTCGGTGGGTCTCCTCTTCGGTGGGTCTCCTCTTCGGTGGGACTCCTCTTCGGCGGGTCTCCTCTTCGGTGGGTCTCCTCTTCGGTGGGTCTCCTCTTCGGTCTACTCTTCGGTGGGACTCCTCTTCGGTGGGTCTCCTCTTCGGTGGGACTCCTCTTCGGTGGGTCTCCTCTTCGGTGGGTCTCCTCTTCGGTGGGTCTCCTCTTCGGTCTCCTCTTCGGTGGGACTCCTCTTCGGTGGGACTCCTCTTCGGTGGGTCTCCTCTTCGGTGGCACTCCTCTTCGGTCTCCTCTTCGGTGGGACTCCTCTTCGGTGGGACTCTTCTTCGGTCTCCTCTTCGGTGGGTCTCCTCTTTGGTGGGACTCCTCTTCGGTGGGACTCCTCTTCGGTGGGACTCCTCTTCAGTGGGACTCCTCTTCGGTGGGTCTCCTCTTCGGTGGGACTCCTCTTCGGTGGGTCTCCTCTTCGGTGGGTCTCTTCTTCGGTGGGACTCCTCTTCGGTGGGACTCCTCTTCGGTGGGACTCCTCTTCGGTGGGACTCCTCTTCGGTGGGTCTCCTCTTCGGTGGGTCTCCTCTTCGATGGGACTTCTCTTCGGTGGGACTCCTCTTCGGTGGGTCTCCTCTTCGGTGTGACTCCACTTCGGACTCCTCTTCGGTGGGTCTCCTCTTCGGTGGGACTCTTCAGTGGGACTCCTCTTCGGTGGGTCTCCTCTTCGGTGGGACTCCTCTTCGATGGGTCTCCTCTTCGGTGGGACTCCTCTTCGGTGGGACTCCTCTTCAGTGGGACTCCTCTTCGGTGGGTCTCCTCTTCGGTGGGACTCCTCTTCAGTGGGACTCCTCTTCGGTGGGACTCCTCTTCGGTGGGACTCCTCTTCGGTGGGTCTCCTCTTCGGTGGGTCTCCTCTTCGATGGGACTTCTCTTCGGTGGGACTCCTCTTCGGTGGGTCTCCTCTTCGGTGTGACTCCACTTCGGACTCCTCTTCGGTGGGTCTCCTCTTCGGTGGGACTCTTCAGTGGGACTCCTCTTCGGTGGGTCTCCTCTTCGGTGGGACTCCTCTTCGATGGGTCTCCTCTTCGGTGGGACTCCTCTTCGGTGGGACTCCTCTTCAGTGGGACTCCTCTTCGGTGGGTCTCCTCTTCGGTGGGACTCCTCTTCAGTGGGACTCCTCTTTAGTGGGTCTCCTCTTCGGTGGGTCTCCTCTTCGGTGGGACTACACTTCGGTGGGACTACTCTTCGGTCTACTCTTCAGTGGGACTCCTCTTCGGTGGGTCTCCTCTTCGGTGGGACTCCTCTTCGGTGGGTCTCCTCTTCGGTGGGTCTCCTCTTCGGTGGGACTCCTCTTCTGTCTCCTCTTCGGTGGGTCTCCTCTTCGGTGGGACTCCTCTTCGGTGGGACTCCTCTTCGGTGGGTCTCCTCTTCGGTGGGACTCCTCTTCGGTGGGACTCCTCTTCGGTGGGACTCCACTTTGGTGGGACTACTCTTCGGTGGGACTCCTCTTCAGTGGGTCACCTCTTCGGTGGGTCTATTCTTCGGTGGGACTACTCTTCGGTTGGACTACTCTTCGGTCTACTCTTCGGTGGGACTCCTCTTCGGTGGGTCTCCTCTTCGGTGGGACTCCTCTTCGGTGGGTCTCCTCTTCGGTGGGTCTCCTCTTCGGTGGGACTCCTCTTCGGTGGGTCTCCTCTTCGGTGGGACTCCCCTTCGGTGGGTCTCCTCTTCGGTGGGACTCCTCTTCGGTCTCCTCTTCGGTGGTTCTCCTCTTCGGTGGGTCTCCTCTTCGGTGGGACTCCTCTTCGGTGGGACTCCTCTTCGGTGGGTCTCCTATTCGGTGGGTCTCCTCTTCGGTGGGACTCCTCTTCGGTGAGACTCCTCTTCGGTGGGTCTCCTCTTCGGTGGGACTCCTCTTCGGTGGGTCTCCTCTTCGGTGGGTCTCCTCTTCGGTGGGACTCCTCTTCGGTGGGACTCCTCTTCTGTGGGTCTCTTCTTCGGTGGGACTCCTCTTCGGTGGGTCTCCTCTTCGGTGGGACTCCTCTTCAGTGGGACTCCTCTTCGGTGGGTCTCCTCTTCGGTGGGACTCCTCTTCAGTGGGACTCCTCTTCGGTGGGACTTCTCTTCGGTGGGACTCCTCTTCGGCTGGTCTCCTCTTCGGTGGGACTCCTCTTCGGTGGGTCTCCTCTTCGGTGGGTCTCCTCTTCGGTGGGTCTCCTCTTCGGTCTCCTTTTCGGTGGGACTCCTCTTCGGTGGGACTCCTCTTCGGTGGGTCTCCTCTTCGGTGGGACTCCTCTTCGGTCTCCTCTTCGGTGGGACTCCTCTTCGGTGGGACTCTTCTTCAGTCTCCTCTTCGGTGGGACTCCTCTTCGGTGGGACTCCTCTTCGGTGGGTCTCCTCTTCGGTGGGTCTCCTCATTGGTGGGACTTCTCTTCGGTGGGACTCCTCTTCTACGGGTCTCCTCTTCGGCGGGTCTCCTCTTCGGCGGGTCTCCTCTTCGGTGAGTCTCCTCTTCGGTCTACTCTTCGGTGGGTCTCCTCTTCGGTGGGTCTCCTCTTTGGTCTCCTCTTCGGTGGGTCTCCTCTTCGGTGGGACTCCTCTTCGGTGGGACTCCTCTTCGGTTGGTCTCCTCTTCGGTGGGTCTCCTCTTCGGTGGGACTCCTCTTCGGTGGGACTCCTCTTCGGTGAGACTCCTCTTCGGTGGGTCTCCTCTTCGGTGGGTCTTCTCTTCGGTGGGTCTCCTCTTCGGTGGGACTCCGCTTCGGTGGGACTCCTCTTCGGTGGGACTCCTCTTCGGTGGGACTCCTCTTCGGTGGGTCTCCTCTTTGGTGGGTCTCCTCTTCGGTGGGACTCCTCTTCGGTGGGTCTCCTCTTCGGTGGGTCTCCTCTTCGGTGGGACTCCTCTTCGGTGGGTCTCCTCTTCGGTGGGACTCCTCTTCGGTGGGTCTCCTCTTCGGTGGGTCTCCTCTTCGGTGGGTCTCCTCTTCGGTGGGACTCCTCTTCGGTGGGTCTCCTCTTCGGTGGGACTCCTCTTCGGTGGGACTCCTCTTCGGTGGGACTCCTCTTCTGTGGGTCTCCTCTTCGGTGGGACTCCTCTTCGGTGGGTCTCCTCTTCGGTGGGACTCCTCTTCAGTGGGACTCCTCTTCGGTGGGACTCCTCTTCAGTGGGACTCCTCTTCGGTGGGACTTCTCTTCGGTGGGACTCCTCTTCGGCTGGTCTCCTCTTCGGTGGGACTCCTCTTCGGTGGGTCTCCTCTTCGGTGGGTCTCCTCTTCGGTGGGTCTCCTCTTCGGTCTCCTCTTCGGTGGGACTCCTCTTCGGTGGGACTCCTCTTCGGTGTTTTTCCTCTTCGGTGGGACTCCTCTTCGGTCTCCTCTTCGGTGGGACTCCTCTTCGGTGGGACTCTTCTTCGGTCTCCTCTTCGGTGGGACTCCTCTTCGGTGGGACTCCTCTTCGGTGGGTCTCCTCTTCGGTGGGTCTCCTCTTCGGTGGGACTCCTCTTCTACGGGTCTCCTCTTCGGTGGGTCTCCTCTTCTACGGGTCTCCTCTTCGGCGGGTCTCCTCTTCGGCGGGTCTCCTCTTCGGTGAGTCTCCTCTTCGGTGGGTCTCCTCTTCGGTGGGTCTCCTCTTTGGTCTCCTCTTCGGTGGGTCTCCTCTTCGGTGGGTCTCCTCTTCGGTGGGACTCCTCTTTGGTGGGACTCCTCTTCGGTGGGACTCCTCTTCGGTGGGTCTACTCTTCGGTGGGTGTCCTCTTCGGTGGGACTCCTCTTCGGTGGGACTCCTCTTCGGTGGGACTCCTCTTCGGTGGGTCTCCTCTTCGGTGGGTCTCCTCTTCGGTGGGACTCCGCTTCGGTGGGACTCCTCTTCGGTGGGACTCCTCTTCGGTCTCCTCTTCGGTGGGTCTCCTCTTTGGTGGGTCTCCTCTTCGGTGGGACTCCTCTTCGGTCTCTTCTTCCGTGAGACTCCTCTTCGGTGGGTGTCCTCTTCGGTGGGTCTCCTCTTCGGTGGGACTCCGCTTCGGTGGGACTCCTCTTCAGTGGGACTCTTCTTCAGTCTCCTCTTCGGTGGGTCTCCTCTTTGGTGGATCTCCTCTTTGGTGGGTCTCCTCTTCGGTGGGTCTCCTCTTTGGTGGGTCCCCTCTTCTCAGGAAACACAACCAGATGTTAGGAGCAATCCTCAACTGACAGAGTGCCACTACTGACCACCGCGCTCCCCTCATCCCGCTAAGTAAAAGTGTTTTTTCCTGTTTTACACAGAATGCAGAGTACTGTGCAGCAACCTATACTCCCGAGGGGCCGCAGGAAACTGGAGTGAATAATGTCCTCCTCTTCCTTTAAATTACGCTTATGCCATGTTCTTACTAGTGAGACGTAATAAATAGTATTAAAGCTGCAGTAATTTTGTTTTTATATACACTGCTCAAAAAAATAAAGGGAACACTTAAACAACAGAATATAACTCCAAGTAAATCAAACTTCTGTGAAATCAAACTGTCCACTTAGGAAACAACACTGATTGACAATCAATTTCACATGCTGTTGTGCAAATGGAATTAGACAATAGATGGAAATTATTGGCAATTATCAAGACATCCTCAATAAAGGACTGGTTCTGCAGGTGGGGATCACAGACAACATCTCAGTACCAGTGCTTTCTGGCTGATGTTTTGGTCACTTTTGAATGTTGGTTGTGCTTTCACACTCGTGGTAGCATGAGACGGACTCTACAACCCACAGAAGATGCTCAGGTAGTGCAGGTCATCCAGGATGGCACATCTGTGAGAGCTGTGGCAAGGAGGTTTGCTGTGTCTGTCAGCGTAGTGTCCAGAGGCTGGAGACGCTACCAGGAGACAGGCCAGTACACCAGGAGATATGGAGGGGGCCATAGGAGGGCAACAACCCAGGAGCAGGACCGCTACCTCCGCTTTTGTGCAAGAAGCAACAGGAGGAGCACTGCCAGATCCCTGCAAAATGACCTCCAGCAGGCCACAAATGTGTATGTGTCTGCACAAACGGTTAGAACTGACTCCATGAGGGTAGTATGAGGGCCCGACATCCACATATGGGGGTTGTGCTCACAGCCCAACACTGTGCAGGATGCTTGGCATTTGCCACAGAACACCAGAATTGGCAAACTCGCCACTGGCTCCCTGTGCTCTTCACAGATGAAAGCAGGTTCACACTGAGCACATGTGACCGACGTGACGGAGTCTGGAGACACAGTGGAGAGTGATCTACTGCCTGCAACATCCTTCAGCACGACCGGTTTGGCAGTGGGTCAGTAATGGCGTGGAGTGGCATTTCTTTGGAGGGCTGCACAGCCCTCCATGTGCTCGCCAGAGGTAGCCTGACTGCCATTAGGTACCGAGATGAGATCCTCAGGCCCCTTGTGAGACCATATGCTGGTGCAGTGGGCCCTGGGTTCCTCCTAATGCAGGACAATGCCAGACCTCATGTGGCTGGAGTGTGTCAGCAGTTCCTCCAAGATGAAGGCTTTGAAGCTATGGACTGGCCCGCCTGTTCCCCAGAGCTGAATCCGATTGAGCACATCTGGGACATCATGTCTCGCTCCATCCACCAACATCACATTGCACCACAGACTGTCCAGGAGTTGGCGGATGCTTTAGTCCAGGTCTGGGAGGAGATCCCACAGGAGACCATCCGCAACCTCATCAGGAGCATGCCCAGGCATTGTAGGGAGGTCATATAGGCACGTGGAGGCCACACAATACTGAGCCTAATTTTGACTTGTTCTAAGGACATTACATCAAAGTTGGATCAGCCTGTAGTGTGTTTTTCCACTTAAATTTTGGGGGTGACTCCAAATCCAGGCCTCCATTGGTTAATAAATTTGATTTCCATTGATGATTTTTGTGTGATTTTGTTGTCAGCACATTCAAATTTGTACAGAACAAAGTATTCAATGAGAATATTTCATTCATTCAGATCTAGGATGTGTTATTTGAGTGTTCCCTTTATTTTTTTGAGCAGTGTATTTTAACCCAGTTAAAAAGTGAACTGGCCCCCTCCTGAGGGGAAACTTGAAAAAATGTCTGCAGTCAGATCAAGTCCATTCTCTTCCTTCAGCTTGGCTCCGCTGGGCGCAGTTCTTCTTTAGCAAATGTTCATACAAAATCATCAATGGAAATCAAATTTATTAACCAATGGAGGCCTGGATTTGGAGTCACCCCCAAAATTTAAGCGGAAAAACACACTACAGGCTGATCCAACTTTGATGTAATGTCCTTAAAGCAAATTAAAATGAGGCTGACACACTCCAGCCACATGAGGTCTGGCATTGTTCTACATTAGGATGAACCCAGTGCCAACCGCACCAGCATATGGTCTCACAAGGGGTCTGAGGATCTCATCTCTTAACCTAATGGCAGTCAGGCTACCTCTGGCGAGCACATGGAGGGCTGTGCGGCCCTCCAAAGAAATGCCACCCCACACTATTACTGACCCACTGCCAAACCGGTCATGCTGAAGGATGTTGCAGGCAGCAGATCGCTCTCCATGGCGTCTCCAGACTCTGTCACGTCTGTCACATGTGCTCAGTGTGACCCTGCTTTCATCTGTGAAGAGCACAGGGAGCCAGTGGCGACTTTGCCAATCCTGGTGTTCTGTGGCAAATGCCAAGCGTCCTGCACGGTGTTGGGTTGTGAGCACAACCCCCATGTGTGGACGTCGGGCCCTCATACCACCCTCATGGAGTCGGTTTCTAACCGTTTGTGCAGACATATGCTCATTTGTGGCCTGCTGGAGGTCATTTTGCAGGGCTCTGGCAGTGCTCCTCCTGTTCCTCCTTGCACAAAGGCGGGGGTAGCGTTCCTGCTGCTGGGTTGTTGCCCTCCTATGGCCCCCTCCACGTCTCCTGGTGTACTGGCCTGTCTCCTGGTAGTGCCTCCAGCCTGTGAACACTACGTTGACAGACACAGCAAACCTCCTTGCCACAGCTCGCATTGATGTGCCATCCTGGATGAGCTGCACTACCTGAGCAACTTCTGTGGGTTGTAGAGTCCGTCTCATGCTACCACGAGTGTGAAAGCACAACCAACATTCAAAAGTGACCAAAACATCAGCCAGAAAGCACTGGTACTGAGATGTGGTCTGTGGTCCCCACCTGCAGAACCAGTCCTTTATTGAGGATGTCTTGATAATTGCCAATAATTTCCATCTATTATCTATTCCATTTGCACAACAGCATGTGAAATTGATTGTCAATCAGTGTTGTTTCCTAAGTGGACAGTTTGATTTCACAGAAGTTTGATTTACTTGGAGTTATATTCTGTTGTTTAGGTGTTCCCTTTATTTTTTTGAGCAGTGTGTATTTTCTTATGTCCATGTATTTATTACTAAAAGTAATTTTTTACATTTAGATTTCATTTTTCACTGGTTACTACAGACTTATTGCTTCCCTGCACATTCAAGTTTCATGTTTTCTTTGGGCATAGATCAGCTAAAAGGCACTCAGGAAAAAAAAAACAGATGAAAGATCTACAAACTCTCCCTTAAGACTGTCAGAAGGGGCTCACTGATAGATTCTCAGTTAGCTAATTTTGCAGCCAGGAAGAGACAGTTTTTTTCCTCGCACTTTTACTGCACTTGGAATGTTTTTCCCGTTTTCTAGTACTATGTGGTAAATGAATGGTGGGATTTATAAGTACCGCTCATCCTGCAAAATAACAAGACCTCACACTATGTGGACAGACATGAAAAAGTTATAGCCCTTGGAAAAAGCGAAGGAAAAAACAGAAAAAAAACATCAATTGGTTCTGTTGGGAAGGGGTAAAGCTGAAGAAACGCATGTAAGAGCAGAATATGGAGGAAGGTGAGATATCACCGGCTGGTGGATACTACCTGCTCCATCGCTGGCAGAGTAACCCATCCCCATGGAGGCCGCTGAGATCTTCTCTTGTAGAAACGGATCCAAAATCTATAAAACATCAGGAACAGTCAGCAGAGGGTTTGGTGATTGGCTCATATTGGCGATATACCCAGGGGCATTACTGGGCACAGGGAAGATTGGGAATGAATAGGATTGGCTGTCAGATATGTGATCTCTTCAATTAAAGGGGATGTCTAGTTGGACCAAGTTCTCACTGATCTCTGGTAGGTGATGACTCTTAGATCGGTGGGTTTGGCCGCTATGACCCAATCAGCAGAACAGCACTTATAGATAGAAGTGAGAGAAGTGCAAATGTTCAACCGCCGGTCCGTTCATTCTCTATGGGGGGCGCTGTACTCAGCTTTCTCCTGCATAGAGAATGAATGGAGCGGTGGTCCGGGGAGGGTCTAGCAGGGATTAGTTGTGTTCCCAGCAGATCTAGAAGTTGTCACTTATCATGTGTTGGGGAATAATGACTTCTCCTCTGATAAATGTGCTGATTCCTGTCAGTTGTGGTCGCTGAGTGCGTGTGATGGGATGTGGCTCCGTCCGTTATATTATATCACATCTTATACCTATAATCTCGCTGATCGCAGGTGTCTGTCTTCACACTCAGATGAGATGGAACAAACTGACCATATAGAACTTTTTTTTTTTTTTCTTCAAATTCAAACCGAGCAATCCTATTGGCTGAGTATGAATGCAGTTACCATGGTGACAGAAGTAGCTGCAGATTTAAAGGGACAAGATACTAATATTGTACTAAAGTGTATTTTATTATATACTTCACATAACTGACTGGGTACACCTTGGTGCTGGTGGGATGGCTTTTTTTTTTTTAATCAATAAACATGTTTACTAAGTACCCTATATTATATATATTTCCTATTGCTTTTTACTTACTTATAGCAGGGTATATGTTCATATTGTTTCTATCCTAAGTTTGTCTATTTTCTAAGAGACAGTGGCAAACTTCTTCCTCGCCTTTGAAGCACAGCTTTCAATTATTCCTGTCGTAAACCAGGTAAAAAGCTTCGATCCGAGCGTGATCAGACTCCTTCAGTCCCGCAGCAGGTAAATCTGTGACCATCGCCGGCGCTCCTGCTGTTCCTAGCACCGATCCCTCTGAGCGGCTGTGCAGTAATGAAGGCAGGATTCACCCCAAACTTGCTCGTCTTTTTTTTCGATTTCCAGTTCTGGTAATTAGTGATACACATGTGTATATCCAGTGGTCAACTCAAAACCTATGTATGGAAAATCAATTGTTTGCTGTATGTGACGCACCCCCTGGGCCATATTCTTTAGGGGGAATATCCGGAGCCGGATCGGATGGGAGTTGTAGTCTTCCGAGTGGCTGTGACCCGGTCCGTGCCCAGGGTGTCAAACTCAGTTGTATGTGGCAGTCCTACAGATGTTATAAAGTTCTTTATTGTCGACTACGCCACCCGTTGTATTGCGGTCACTATGGCCGCCGCTGCAGCAGGGTCCGCTGAGGCTGATGGTGTAGGTGCAGCTTGTGATGGTATAACCCCCAACGGGTGGGGTATAGCCTCAGGGGGTCAGGTGCAGAGGATGGGGGTTGTGGTGGTGCAGCATAGGTGTTAAATGAAGACAGAGTCGGGTTGTGCAGTTTAGGGTGTTTACTCACTGCTGATGTTCCGGTCACTCCAGCTTCAAGTGACCTCCCGAGCCGTGCTGCATCCACCAGGTCCTGGATCCAGCCAACCCCCAAGCAAGTCCGGAGCGTGACCCTGAGCTCTCCTTCTGTCCTTTCTCTGGCCGTCCCCACTAGTGATCCACCCAGGTCCAGCTCCCTCGGGCCTTCTGTTGGGAGACCCTTGGCCTTGGGTTCCCTGACCCTCCTCGTGGTATGCCTTCGTGGTGGATGTGGTGGGTGACCGTGGCAAACGCTGCCCACGGTCTCCGGTCTCTGGCTGGGGAGTGTTTTTGCCCCCACCAGCTTGGGTTCCGGTACCCTGATGCCGACTCTTCACCCGGGGATTTAATTTGGGGTCTTAGAGTCCTTTCTTCTGTTTCCCCCTCTGGGTCTCTCTCTCTCCTCTCTCACTCTGGGTCTCTCTTCTCCTCCGCTCGCTGACTTTCTCTCTGCAACTGACCCTGTTCTTAGTTGGTGCCCACCTTATATACACCCTCTATGTGTGAGCTCAGGTGACCAGCACCCAATGAGCTCCTATCTTTACCCAGGCTGCTCCCCCTATCTGCCCCTACACTACTTCGGATGTTCCACCCCCCTCCCACTCCAGCCAGGAACAGACTCGGTCGTACCTGCACATTTCTAAGTGGGAGTACCGTCGGTCTGCTCCTCGGAAATGGGATGTATGTAGTGCATGCAGCCTACCGAGCTCAGTTCCACACTCCATCCTTACCCGGGAGTGGGATATCACACCTCTGGGTTGAGGTGCAATACCCCTGTAGCAGCCGAATCCTCAGGGTGCTACATTCCCCCCTGGTAAATCACAGCACATCCTCGGGCTGTAAGACATAACACCAAAACATACAAATTTTTTTTTTTCATAAACATATAAAACATTATCAATATATTAGCATATAAAACATTCTCGTCGTCTCTTGTTTCTCCTCCGGTCACTGTGCAACTGTTGACCGGGCAAAGTGCGACAGTCTTTCTAGAAAAATGGTTTTCCTATAAAACCGGTAGGGGGCGCTTTAGGACGCGCAACTATATACAAGGATATGGCCGCTCTCAGTCCTCGGCCAGGTATTAGGGAGGAAAAACGGGTAACAGTTCACACTTGCTGGTCCCAACGGGGACTATATTAGCAACAACAGTTTCAGTTTCAGTTTACGGTTTCAGTTTACGGTTTCAGTTTACTGTGCCCCGACGGGCAACTATATACAGCTTCTGCTTCGCTGTCCTTAGCGACGGCGTCCTCCTGCTCTTGCTTTATGGTTACCTTTGGCTCTAGTTTCAGACCCGTCCGGGTCCTCTTGCTCTTCCTCCTCACATCGCAGCTCCTCCTCT
This sequence comes from Phyllobates terribilis, assembly GCF_046119375.1. NCBI lineage: Eukaryota > Metazoa > Chordata > Amphibia > Anura > Dendrobatidae > Phyllobates > Phyllobates terribilis. The sequence goes on along the minus strand of NW_027362822.1, from coordinate 2,359,527 downwards.
GTCAGGCGATGCACATGGAGGGCGTAAGGTCCTTTGGCACACTTGTGCCGGGTAAAGGTGACCTCGTCCCCGATATAAAGGTCACGACCTCTGTGCCCCTCCGGCAGATGGGACTCCACATCTCTGCGCGTGACAAAGACGTCGCCGGGGGTGTTGTGGTCTCTGATGAAGCCCCACCCATGCTGCATGTTGAACTTAATTACAGTCCCGGTGGTGCGGGGACTGTGCGCTGCACGGGGGTCCCTCCTGGTTCGGCTCTTCTGCTCGGCGCTCCTTATTTGGGCCTGTTGTTCCCGGACCCGCCTCTCTCTCCGCTCCCTCGTAAACTCCTCGAGCTGCTGTCGGCAGCACTCAGCACGCTCCGCTGCAGCTGCCCTGGTTTCTTGAGTGAACCCCATTAGGTCTTCTCCGGTGGGGTCCCACTCAAATTGGGTCTCTTCAAGCGGGGGCGAGATCCTTATCACGGGCTTCGGAGCCGGAATCAGGGGTGCACACATGGCCCCAACTCTCCTCTGGTGCTCCAGTTCATAATATCTCTGGGGCCAGATGAAAGGCTGCCCGTCCGGCCACGTGTGCTGGGCAAACAAGTCCTCTCCCAGACGCGGCACCCTTGGTTTTACGGGTGCGGGCGCGGTGGTGGTGGCGCCCGGGTTGCCCAGGCCTTGCGGCCAGGCCTGGGGCACCTGGAAGGTGAAGGGCACCGTCAGGACGGCGGCGCCCTGGGCTACCTGGCCTTGCGGCCAGGCCGGAGGCTCCGCGGAGGTAGGGGGCGCTGTTGGTGATGCGACGCCCGGGAATTCTAGGCCCTGCGACCAGGCTGGTGTTACTTCCTGTTTTGCCACGCTCGGGGTCGGTGCGCATGGCGTCACAGGGGTCGCGGCGGCGGCTTCCGGTTGGGGCCTAGTCTGCGTCGGTGACATGGCGTTTTCGGGCACAGCAGGGGGACTTTCGGGCTCTGCGACGGGGAGCTGGGGCAGGTGCGCGGTTTCCCGGTTTGGGGTATAGACGTCCCCTTTACCTGCCTCCACTCGTTCGGCTCCCTTCTCGGCGCCGTCTCCGGCCTTGGGTCCTCCCGCGCCATCCTCAGAGGCGGTCTGTCTCCTCATCTTGGCTGGCGTGCTCCGCTGACAGGTCTCGGTCTGCTGGGCCATCTCACGGCTCCACTCCGCCAACGTCTCTCGCTGCACCCGGGCCATCCTCCTTGCGAGGCCCTCCAGAGCGGTCTGTGCACACTCCCGGTCTCGGGGGAGCTGTGCTAGGATCTCCACTAGGCCTAGTGGGGTCGTTGTTTCCAGCAGGCTCCTGACCAATGGGTCGGTGCTGCTCTGCTCTCCTACAGTCGTCTCCAGCAGGCTCCTGGCCAGCGGGCCGGTGCTGCTCTGCTCTCCCTCCTCTGTTTCTAGCAGGCTCCTGGCCAACGGGCCGGTGCTGCTCTGCTTTCTCGCCATCTCCGGGTAAGCTCCTCCGATACTCCTCTCCAGGCTTCTTGCCTCCGGGTGCGCTCGCTCCAGACTGCTCCAGGCGGCACCCATCTTCGTTCTCTCCTTTCCTCTCCTCCCCCTTCGAGGGCGGTCCCGAGGCCATTTGGTGACTGTCAGCTCCAGGGGCAGTTCTTTCACGCTGACAGACACCTCTAGCATCACAGTCTCTGTTGGTGGGGGCGGTTTCCACTTTTGGCGCCATTTTCGGTCCTGGCCCACGATGGGAGGTGGCCTCTCGCCACCCTCTGGCACGCCCATAATGGCGTCCGCTCTTCCAAGGCGGGAAACCTTTGGAAATGGCGGGAATCGCTTCCCAGTGGCGGGAAACTCTGCAGATGGCGGGAAAACGCTGTTAATGGCGGACAACCGGCTGGAATCGACTGGTGATGGGGTCCGATGGCGGGGACCCTCCGGAACCGGCAGGAGACTTCTTTTTGAGGTAAACTCGTTCTTTTCTTCAGGCACGCAGTACCCGGTTGTTGTGGGCACGTAATCCTGCCGACTACGCCAAAGTTGACGCACCCCCTGGGCCATATTCTTTAGGGGGAATATCCGGAGCCGGATCGGATGGGAGTTGTAGTCTTCCGAGTGGCTGTGACCCGGTCCGTGCCCAGGGTGTCAAACTCAGTTGTATGTGGCAGTCCTACAGATGTTATAAAGTTCTTTATTGTCGACTACGCCACCCGTTGTATTGCGGTCACTATGGCCGCCGCTGCAGCAGGGTCCGCTGAGGCTGATGGTGTAGGTGCAGCTTGTGATGGTATAACCCCCAACGGGTGGGGTATAGCCTCAGGGGGTCAGGTGCAGAGGATGGGGGTTGTGGTGGTGCAGCATAGGTGTTAAATGAAGACAGAGTCGGGTTGTGCAGTTTAGGGTGTTTACTCACTGCTGATGTTCCGGTCACTCCAGCTTCAAGTGACCTCCCGAGCCGTGCTGCATCCACCAGGTCCTGGATCCAGCCAACCCCCAAGCAAGTCCGGAGCGTGACCCTGAGCTCTCCTTCTGTCCTTTCTCTGGCCGTCCCCACTAGTGATCCACCCAGGTCCAGCTCCCTCGGGCCTTCTGTTGGGAGACCCTTGGCCTTGGGTTCCCTGACCCTCCTCGTGGTATGCCTTCGTGGTGGATGTGGTGGGTGACCGTGGCAAACGCTGCCCACGGTCTCCGGTCTCTGGCTGGGGAGTGTTTTTGCCCCCACCAGCTTGGGTTCCGGTACCCTGATGCCGACTCTTCACCCGGGGATTTAATTTGGGGTCTTAGAGTCCTTTCTTCTGTTTCCCCCTCTGGGTCTCTCTCTCTCCTCTCTCACTCTGGGTCTCTCTTCTCCTCCGCTCGCTGACTTTCTCTCTGCAACTGACCCTGTTCTTAGTTGGTGCCCACCTTATATACACCCTCTATGTGTGAGCTCAGGTGACCAGCACCCAATGAGCTCCTATCTTTACCCAGGCTGCTCCCCCTATCTGCCCCTACACTACTTCGGATGTTCCACCCCCCTCCCACTCCAGCCAGGAACAGACTCGGTCGTACCTGCACATTTCTAAGTGGGAGTACCGTCGGTCTGCTCCTCGGAAATGGGATGTATGTAGTGCATGCAGCCTACCGAGCTCAGTTCCACACTCCATCCTTACCCGGGAGTGGGATATCACACCTCTGGGTTGAGGTGCAATACCCCTGTAGCAGCCGAATCCTCAGGGTGCTACATATGCATCTCATTTGCAGGATGCACACTATTCATTTCAATATGGAGCGGAGTAGGAGGAGACTTTCATTACTGTTCCCTTTACTTCCTCCCTGCTGATAGGAAATGCCATGCTGTTTGCTTGTGTCCTGTGATTACAGAAGCCTGCAACAGTTTTCAGCGTGCACTCCCCGGCTCAGGCATCAAGCAGTAAATGATAACATTAAAACGCTGCTACCCCTTTGTTAGTCACTTTTTTATCTTCTTCCCCTTCTACGAATGCTATAGTCCGTTATTCTAGAACTGCTCTGAAAATGGTTCTCTCTGGAGTGTTGGGATTTGGGTTTAGGGTGGGTTATGGGAATTGAAGTTCAGATACTTTGTTCATATTTTTACTATGGAATTACTATGTCGTGTATGTTATTTGAAAGATGGAATATTTGTAGTTGGAGTTTTTCAATAAAAATGATTTGATTAAAAAAAAAATGAAATTAAAATTCCTCTGTTCTTGAGAAAGCATAGGATTTTACTAAGAGGTAAATTGCACGTTCCTTGTTTTCCAGGCACTTTACATTTTTGCTAGTTTTGTACGATTACACAATCCCTTTTATAGGCCAGTGCCAGTTGTACATCTCTCCCTAAACTCTTGTTCACACTATATTTTAAGCCAGTTTTATTATATGGTTTCTAGATGTTGTCCAGCTTTGATAAATAATTAGTATTTATACTTTGCTTTTAGATAGACTTGAAGAACGCAGATCCGGAAAGGGTGGAGAAACAAATTGAGAAGATGTTTGACGTTCCCGCTAGTGACTGTATCCGGGTACGATGCGCTCCAGATCAAAATCATTCCTGTAGGCAAATTTAACTCCGCTGTCTGTACCTTGTCTTTTTATTTTTTTCTACAAAATGTGGCTGGAAAAGGGGCAATGTAGCGAGGAATTTACATCAATTTTTGGTGTTAAAAAAAAACAAACTTTTGTGACGCATCATTTTTGCGCAAAAATGTGCAGCTTCCTATTTTACAGCACTCTTGCAACTTTTAGAAATTGGGCTTGGTAAGCTACACAGGTCTAAGAACGACGGGTGACGTTAAAAGTGGATAAAGACACACGGTGGCTCAGTGGTTAGCATTGTTGTTTTGCAGCACTGGGATCCTGGGTTCAAATCCCACCAAGGACGACATCTGCAAGAAGTTTGTATGTTCTCCTTGTGTTTGCGTGGGTTTCCACCGGGTTCTCCGGTTTTCTCCCACACTCCAAAGACATACTGATAGGGAATGTAGATTGTGAGCCCCGATGGGGGCAGTGATGATAATGTCTGTAAAGTGCTGTGAAATTAATGGCGCTATATAAGTGAGTAAAATAAATAAAGATAGATGGAAGTGCTACATAAACATTTATCAAACATCGTGCAACACTTTAATACATTTGGCACAAATAATGGTAACACAACCACAAGCAAAACTGACCTGAGAAAGTCCCTTTATGATACATTTTTCAGAAAGAATTTGAAAGATTTAAAGCGTTAGAAATGAAGAAGATTATCCAATATCCCAGAAAAAGGAAAAGTCTCCAGATGTCTTTATGCCGGATGCCGGTCTGTGTCCATACCTAAAGAAGAGCTGCCAAAAGAATGGGAAAGGAATCCTTTAGTAAACATAAATATCCATTGGGGTTTTAGGTGTTAAAAAAATGATCATATGAAAGATTTTGTGATCTGCGGTTACATGATTGTAATAACAACATTAAAGCCCCATTCAGATGTACAGGTTTTATCCATGAGAAACTGAGCAGAATGATATATAGGTTTGTGGGAGAAGATTCAGTATAAATTGTAATTTATTCATTAGATTTGAGAGTCCTCAGTGGTTGATACCTTTAATGGCTAACTGAAAAGATGGTAACAAATTGCAAGCTTTCCAGCCTACTCAGGCTTCTTCATCAGGCAGACCTGAGACCTGAGTAGTCTGGAAAGCCTGAAATGTGTTACCTTTTAATGGCTAACGGAAAAGATGGTATCAACCACTGAGGACTCTCAAATCTAAATACTCTTCTATCTACTGGCTAATACGGTACAAAGATAGATGTTTTTCCTGTATCAATTTATTCAGTGGAATCCTGCTGTTTGTACAGATGAGTCCAGTGGGCGGTCCTACTAGTGATTGACAGCTATCTTTGCCTGCATGGTCATACAGGGAACTGTCAATCACTTAGTAGGACCGCCCACTGGACTAGTGTACATACGGCAGGACTTTTCACTGCATAAAATGCCAGTTTTGCTGACTCTCTTCCCACAGATATGTCTATCAGTCTGATCAACTTCTCTGCTCTACAACACCCCCTACAGATCTTATACCATTTCAACATGACAGGTTCCTTTAATCACCTGCAGATGACATAAGTAGCCATGTTCTGTGTGGCTTACGGAGGGGCTTGATTGCTTGTCAGCTTCAAACAGGTTTCATTTCTTCTGATTCGTTGTAGCTGAGTTCTAAACTGTATTAAGAAATTCATTTCTCTGTTTATTTCTATTAGATGTCGGGGAAGCTTGGAACAAATGTGGAAAGTGTTCTTCAAGAAGTTGTCAGGAGGCTTCCACCGTGAGTACGGACTAATGCGGCTCTATCCATCTTCTCTTTATTAAAGGGAACCTGTCACCTTGGAAAATGCTATGTACCTGCAGGTATACGGTTAATCTGCAGATAAATATTGTTACAATGCTGCCCGGCCGCCTTATTGATAGTGTAGGTACCGGGAGAAAATTAACTTCTTTCCTCCCTGCAGCCGCCGGCCTTCACTCATCGTTGTGCACGGAGCAGCTACAGTCTTGGATCACAGCACCGCTCGCTATATCAGGGGCGACGGCTGTAAACCCGGCCTGGATTTTGATTGACAGCTTGCTCTGCACAGATGCGCTGCAGAACCACTTAGAATCTGAGTGAAGGAGTAGTATGTTCACAGATAGAGAATATGGCTCATCCACGTGCAGATCTGCTCCACGTCCGATTACATATTTGTGGGAGAAACCCTAGTGGCAGCCTCATATTTTTGACATGGATCCTCTAGCGCTATTTGTGAAACTGCGGCTCCCAGCATAACTTGATGAGAGACCGTCAGTCTGCTGGGACCTGTAGTTTCACTACAGCAGGAGTGTCACAAGCTGCGGACCTCCGCTCACTCCAGCACTGGTCGGCATTTTCAGCACGTGAACGTACGCTATGCTTTCTGGAGACACAAGGGTGTAGATAATTTTATCAAACCCTTGACTGTAAGTTTGCTGAACCCTAAGTGGATTATATTGTTCCCACAGTTTCAGTTTTGGACCATTTAAGGGGAATTTAAAGGGTTCTGGCCACTGATTTTCCTTAAAGGGGATCAGTATCCCTGTATGTCTTTGTATATACTTGATAAAGACCTATAACAGGTCGAAGCGTTATGTGATGGCGGAATAAACTTTGTCTTTTGGAATTCATCACTCTGGACTGAACGCTGTTTACTTACCTTTATCCCCCTTAACAGGATGTCTTATTTTTGTGTTTAGTCCCAAGATTGAAAAGGGCAGCCCTCTTAAAGCCCTGCTGTTTGACTCCACGTTTGATCACTACAGAGGCGTCGTAGCAGCATCGCCCTGTGTGGAGGTGACGTGTGTAAAGGCAATAAAATCGTGTCTGCCCACTCTGGCAAGTGCTATGAAGTCAATGAGGTTGGCATACTGACCCCAGAGGAAGTGCCAGCCGAAAAACTAAGTTTTTTTTTTAATAATTTTATTAGCCTTTCCCTCTGTCTTCACCAATCAGCCCTCTGTATTGATGATCAGATCAAAGATGTAGACAGGGATTGTCTCACGCTGCATCTCCTTCCTGATTGTATCAGTGAGAAGACAGAAGCTGCCCCATCCCATTCTCCAAGAAATGCAGAACCCAATGCATCTGCTGTCCGTGATCCGCTTATTGTCAGAGGACATCATTAGGGACTGCATTTTCTCATTGCTTAAGAAATTGTTGGGGGATACTGCTAATTGCTGAATAATAAAACTGCAGCACCACTCCATTTAAGGCAGTGTTTCCCAAACTCCAGTCCTCATGGCCCCCAACAGGTCAGGTTTTCAGGATTTCCTCAGTATTACACATGTGATGAAAGTATCATCAAGGAATCAGGAATTCTCTCACCTGTGCAATACTATGGAAATCCTGAAGACATGACCTGTGGGGGGCCGTGAGGACTGGAGTTTGGGAAACACTGATTTTAAAGGGACTGTCAGCACAGAATGACTATTGAAACCAAGTACAAGCACTCCGTGGATCACGACGTGGGCCAATCCTTTATATACACCTTCCCACCTGCTTGTTTCACCTCTGTCTCCTTTCTCTGGTTCTATGAAGCCAGAGCTGTCAATCAAAGAAGAGGAGGGTGTGGATAGAGGGCAAACAAGCAGGTGGGAAGGTGTATATAAATGATTGGCCCCGTCATGAAGAACCGAGAGTTGGGACTTAGTTTGAACAGTCATTCTGTGCTGACAGTCCCTTTAGGTGGACGAGATCCAGATGCAGCTCATTTCACCGCGTAAGGCTGTGTGCCCACTATGCGTTTTTTAAGCGTTTCCGCAGCGGCAATTGCGCCGCAGGAACGCTTAAACGCTTGGTAGAAGGTCTGCAATGTTCCCCAATGATAATCCGCATGTGCTGTGCACATGCTGCGGAAATTTCCGCTGCGAATTATCATTGCGGAAAAATCCGCAGCACTACCAATTATTTTGCGTAAGCGTGCCGTTTTTGCCGCCATTGACTTGCATTGAATCGCTTAATATCCGCATGACTACATGTACACATGCGGATATTAAGTAATTCAATGTGCGGATGGTACCCGGGTCTGGAGAAGAGGAGACTCTCCTCCAGACCCGGGTACCATAGTTCCTGTTAAAAAACAAAGAATTTAAAATAAAAAATAAACCTTATACTCACCTTCTGATGGCCCCCGGTCTCCTTAGTGATGCGTTCTGGCTCCCCGGCGGTTCGCGATGGTCTAAAAGGACCTTTCATGACGTCATTTAGTCATGTGACGGGTCGCATCGGATAAGGAGACCGGGGGCCATTGGAAGGTGAGTATAATGTTTTTTTTTATTTTTTACTATTTTTATTCTTTTTTTTTAACTAACTTGGTCACACTATATAAAATCCATGCCAGTTGCATGGATTTATATAGTGTGACCAAGTTGTCAAGCACTTTTCCAAGTGATGCTAAAATCGCTTGGAAAGCGCTTGACAACCCGCATGCGAAATCGCATGTGCAAAACGCGTGACAAACGCTTGTCCCTGGCTGAAAAAAACGCATGTAAAATCCACATGCCGGGGAGATACAGAAACGTTCAGGAAAAAGCCGGAGCATTTCTGCATCGTGGGCACATAGCCTTAGAGTGCCGCTGTGCAGGCAAAGACTGCATCTGTGTCACCCTGGCCTGGATGCCACAAAAGTGTAATAAAGCTGTGTCTGAGAGCAGGGGGGAGGTTCTCTAGTCAGGGGAACATTAGCATGCAGTACCTCCTGTCTCAGGCCAGTAGGGGGAGCAGGCTGCCCCTATAAAACCTGGAGCTGGGGGCAGGGTTAGAGAGAACTGGACGACCTGTCTCAGCACTGAGACGTGTCCAGAGCAGAGAGGGACAGCGGTATTGCATCCTAAGAGGAAGTGTGGCAGAAGGAGAGCCACAAGCCAGAGACGAGAGGCAAAGTGGGCCTGTCTTGGCAGACAAAGAACACAATTTACCAGACTTTGGTGTCTGAGGCTGGGAGGATTCCACATCCCACAGCAGATAACCAGTCCGCAGGGGACTGTATGTTCCTTGGCCTAAGAAACCTGGAGGCTCTGCCACAAAAGAAGGGACCAGTAAAGCCGTACCAGGCCGGGAGCAGAAAGGAACCCACGTCGCAGGCCATACAGGCGAGAGTACACGGAAAGCTCGGAAAAGTGGGCTGTTACCCTATAAGGAGTCCGAGGGTACAACAGTGTCAACCCGTACTATCTGTCGGCGTCTGAATGAAAAGGGACTGTATGGTAGGATACCCAGGAAGACCCCACTTCTTACCCCGAGACATAAAAAAGCCAGGCTGGAGTTTGCCAAAACTTACCTGAGAAAGCCTAAAAAGTTTTGGAAGAATGTTTTCTGGTCAGATGAGACAAAAGTAGAGCTTTTTGGGAAAAAGCATCAACACAGAGTGTACAGGAAAAAAAAAAAGAGGCACTCAATGAAAAGAACACGGTTGGAACCATTTGTTTTGGATCGTTATTAAGCAATAGTAAAAAAAAAAAAAAAAAAAGTATTCACTTTAAAGAAAAAAAAAATATATAAAAAGTCAGGCAGATCTGTCACACACTTTACAAATGATTTCATACAGCAAATATAATCCCACAATGCGGTAACATCATTCACCTACTGTACCTCAGCCTCGTTACTGTCAGATATCGTGGATCTTCTCACAAGCCGTGTTAATTATTTTATGATGGCTTTTTAACATTTAAATGATAAAATAAAAACCATTCCCTTCCCAAAGCCGACTGCAGGTTCAGAGTTTTACTCCTCTTCAACAGCAAAGTGTTAAAAAAGGTGAGATCTGGCTGTACTCCGTAGGCGTCCATAGTGGCCAGGACGGCAGATTCTGACCCCACTTCTGCTCTCATGACTTCCGCTAGAAGGGTGAAGGTCTTTATTGTAGGACAGACGTTGTCTTCTTTCATCTTCTGAAGAACGCCCCCTAAGTCGCCAATCAGTGCCAATCGGTCAGATGGGGTATTGACATTTGCAAGTGACACAATTTTTCCCGTATTTACAGACAGGTTCAGGAGGTTCGGCACATTACTGGCATCAAGAGGGCACGCTGGGAAAATGGTCAGCCGTACTCACCACGGCCAGTGCCTGTGAGCCTGCCAAGTCCTCAGCTGTGCCATAGTTGCCACTTGGAATTGAGGAATGGCCCAGGAGCATGGGCTGCCCACCTCTTCAGGACTATCCTTTCTTTTCTTCACTTGCTGGCTTTTCCTGTCTTGCTTCTCTTTGCCTGCACTTAAAGTCAGGGCTGCCAGTTCCTTAGAGTGTGTGAGTAAATGTAGAGCGTCAGCGGTGTCTCCAATCCCACAGTCTCGGGGGGCACAAAGAAGCAGGTTATAGGTGATTACATCCGGCTTTACCCCCATGTGCCGCATCTGCCTCCAGACCTGAAGCACAAGATGGCGTATACAGTCATTATCCACATTACATTCACGCAAATATGTACACCCCGTCACAGAGAAAGCAGTAACTGGACACGGACTAGCTGGCATGCAATGGCAGTACCCTATTATAATGATGCTCCCATATGTCAGAGGGTCACATTGGTAAAGCCTGTGACCTCCAGGATGAAAAGCTTTGTGGAGGGCATGGGCCATCTACTTATATCATTTCCAAACGTGTGTTTACATAATAAATAGGCAACTTCTACTAGTAAATTCTGTGCTATTTTCTGTATCTGTGAAGCCTTGCCCACTGGTTTTCCCATTGTCTCCGAACAGCGCGCCTACCCGTGTAATAAGACCCCGATGCCAGAGCGCCTACCCGTGTAATAAGACCTCGATGCCAGTGCGCCTACCCGTGTAATAAGACCCCGATGCCAGCGCGCCTACCCGTGTAATAAGACACCGATGCTAGCGCGCCTACCCGTGTAATAAGACCCCGATGCCAGTGCGCCTACCCGTGTAATAAGACCCAGTAGCATTGGGGGCAGAGGAGCTTTACCAGCTCACCCCAGAAAACATATACCGGACACCGGGTCCGCGTCTACAGGGCCGTATATTCCCCTGTAGAGACAACCGGGATCCCCTGGAAGACTTCAGGTCCCAGCATCACCTAAGAGCTGATACGTACCAAAGCCAGGAGTCACAAAGGCCCCGCAAGCAGGGAGAGTGATCTACAAGAGAAGGCCCTACCACAAGATCAGCCGCTGCAGGACAGAAACCAAGTTAGGCCTAGCTCCAAGCAGGTCAGAGACTTACCAAACAAAGGCAAGAGACAGGAGGCTATACACCCGCTCACTGAGGAGAGTCCTGATATGCACCCCTCACCCTACAGTGCTCCGGATTGTGCCTTGAATACCACCAGTAAAAGGTACTGAAGTGACTATCGTGTGTGACCCTATTCATCATCCACACTGTATGATGGCCCCCACACTATACAAAGACCCCACATTATCTCCCACACTGTATGAAGGCCCTCACACTATGCAAAGACCCCACATTATCTCCCACACTGTATGTTGGCCCCCACACTGTACAAAGACCCCACATTATCTCCCACACTGTATGATGGCCCCCACACTATGCAAAGACCCCACATTATCTCCCACACTGTATAAATAGCCTACATATAGTATAATACACCAGATAGTCTGTAGTATAATGCTTCCCCCCCCTCCTCATAGGCAGAGTCTGTAGTATAATGCCCCCCCATAGGCAGAGTCTGCAGTATAATGCCCTCCCCCCATAGGCAGAGTCTGCAGTATAATGCTCCACCCCTCCTCATAGGTAGAGTATGTAGTATAATGCCCCCCCATAGGCAGAGTCTTTAGTATAACGCTTTCCCCCTCTCCTCATAGGCAGAGTCTGTAGTATAATGCCCCCCCATAGGCAGAGTCTGCAGTATACTGCTCCACCCCTCCTCATAGGTAGAGTATGTAGTATAATGCCCCCCCTCACCATAGGCAGAGTCTTTAGGATAATGCCCCTCCCTCCCCATAGGCAGAGTCTGTAGTATAATGCCCCCCCCTCCTCATAGGCAGAGTCTGTAATATAATGCCGCCCCCCACCCAGCAAAAAATAAATAAACACTACTCATCTCTCCTCCTCGTTCCCTCGCTGCTCAAGCGCCCAGCCCGCACAAGTCTTCTGCACAGTGGGCCGGGTGCCGAGTGATGACGTCTGAGACGTCCGTCACAGAAAGGGGACTGTTGGGAGAGGGAACTTGCGGCAGTGATGGGCGGGGGGACCTGATGCGCACGCTGGATACAGTTACACTAGCGTAGCTCCCGGTGGGCCCCTTCTGCCCCCCCAGTAGCTACGCTACTGGCCATTACGCTGTGGCTCACTATATGGGGCCATTACGCTGTGGCTCACCATATGGGGCCATTACGCTGTGGCTCACCATATGAGGCCATTAAGCTGTGGCTCACCATATGAGGCCATTACACGGTGGCTCACCATATGGGGACATTACGCTGTGGCTCATCATATGGGGCCATTACGCTGTGGCTCATCATATGGGGCCATTACGCTGTGGCTCAGAATATGGGGCCATTACGCTGTGGGCCACCATATGGGGCCATTACGCTGTGGCGCACCATATGGGGCCCTTTTGCTGTGGCTCACCATATGGGGTCATTATGCTGTGGCTCACTTTTTGGGAAAAAGCATCAACATAGAGTGTACAGGAAAAAAAAGAGGCATTCAAAGAAAAGAACACGGTCCCTACAGTCAAACATGGCGGAGGTTCCCTGATGTTTTGGGGTTGCTTTGCTGCCTCTGGCACTGGACTGCTTGATCGTGTGCATGGCATTATGAAGTCTGAAGACTACCAACAAATTTTGCAGCATAATGTAGGGCCCAGTGTGAGAAAGCTGAGTCTCCCTCACAGGTCATGGGTCTTCCAGCAGGACAATGACTCAAAACACACTTCCAAAAGCACTATAAAATGGTTTTAGAGAAAGCACTGGAGACGTCTAAGGTGGCCAGCAATGAGTCCAGACCTGAATCCCATAGAACACCTGTGGAGAGATCTCAAAATGGCAGTTTGGAGAAGGCACCCTTCAAATATCAGGGACCTGGAGCAGTTTGCCAAAGAAGAATGGTCTACAATTCCAGCAGAGCATTGTAAGAAACTCATTGATGGTTACCGGAAGCGGTTGTTCGCAGTTATTTTGGCTAAAGGTTGTGCAACCAAGTATTAGGCTGAGGATGCCAATACTTTTGTCCGGCCCTTTTTTGGAGTTTTGTGTGAAATGATCAATGATTTGAATTTTGCTTCATTCTCTTTTGTGTTATTTCCTTGCAAGCAAATTAAATGAAGATAATAATACCAAAGAATTTGTGATTGCAATCATTTTCAGGAAGAAACTGAGTATTATCTGACAGAATTGCAGGGGTGCCAATACTTTTGGCCAGCACTGTATATACTGTATAAAGGATATGATATTCATAGTGTCGTTTCAGCAGAGACAGATGTTACAGACTTTGCAGTAACTAATAAAAATGATGCCTTAAAACATTCGCTTTCTCATTATACTGGCATTTAGCAAATATTAAAAATGATGGTAATCCTAATTGACCTAAAACTGGAAAGGTTTATTCTGATTTCATGTCAGATATTGAGAAAAACCTGCAGATGTGTCTTTTTAGATAGTGTACTAGATGGAGGCCCGATGCTGTCTCATCGGGAGGGCAGTAATGTCACGATGGGGGCAGGCTTTGCAGCGCTGAGAATCTCCTCCCCCCCCATGTGCTCACCCACCTATCCACTCTCTCTTTCCCCCATCTGCTGTCTTCTCCTCTTATGTGCTCTCTTCTTTGACCTGTGTACCCCATGTGCTATCCCCCTTGTCTGCTTTCTCTCTCCCCCATCTGCTGTCTTCTCCTCTCATGTGATCTCTTCTTTGACCTGTGTACCCCATGTGCTCTCCCCCTTGTCTGCTGTCTCTCTCCTTCCTGTGCTGTGTTCTCCCTTCATGTGCTGTCCCGTTTGAGCTGTCTCCCCCCCTGTGCTCTGTCTCTTTCCCCTCTGTGCACTTTCTCTCTCCCCCATCTGCTGTCTTCTCCTCTCATGTGATCTCTTCTTTGACCTGTGTACCCCATGTGCTCTCCCCCTTGTCTGCTGTCTCTCTCTCCTTCCTGTGCTGTGTTCTCCCCTCATGTGCTGTCCCGTTTGAGCTGTCTCCCCCCTGTGCTCTGTCTCTTTCCCCTCTGTGCACTTTCTCTCTCCCCCATCTGCTGTCTTCTCCTCTTATGTGATCTCTTCTTTGACCCGTGTACCCCATGTGCTATCCCCCTTGTCTGCTTTCTCTCTCCCCCATCTGCTATCTTCTCCTCTCATGTGCTCTCTTCTTTGACCTGTGTACCCCATGTGCTATCCCCCTTGTCTGCTGTCTCTCTCCCCCATCTGCTGTCTTCTCCTCTTATGTGATCTCTTCTTTGACCTGTCTACCCCATGTGCTCTCCCCCTTGTCTGCTGTCTCTCTCCTTCCTGTGCTGTGTTCTCTCCTCATGTGCTGTCCCGTTTGAGCTGTCTCCCCCCTGTGCTCTGCCTCTCTCCCCCTGTGCGCTTTCTCTCTCCCCCATCTGCTGTCTTCTCCTCTCATGTGATCTCTTCTTTGACCCGTGTACCCCATGTGCTTTCCCCCTTGTCTGCTGTCTCTCTCCCCCATCTGCTGTCTTCTCCTCTCATGTGATCTCTTCTTTGACCTGTGTACCCCATGTGCTCTCCCCCTTGTCTGCTGTCTCTCTCCTTCCTGTGCTGTGTTCTCCCTTCATGTGCTGTCCCGTTTGAGCTGTCTCCCCCCTGTGCTCTGTCTCTCTCCTCCTGTGCGCTTTCTCTCTCCCCCATCTGCTGTCTTCTCCTCTCATGTGATCTCTTCTTTGACCTGTCTACCCCATGTGCTCTCCCCCTTGTCTGCTGTCTCTCTCCTTCCTGTGCTGTGTTCTCCCCTCATGTGCTGTCCCGTTTGAGCTGTCTCCCCCCTGTGCTCTGCCTCTCTCCCCCTGTGCGCTTTCTCTCTCCCCCATCTGCTGTCTTCTCCTCTTTTGTGCTCTCTTCTTTGACCCGTGTACCCCATGTGCTATCCCCCTTGTCTGCTTTCTCTCTCCCCCATCTGCTGTCTTCTCCTCTCATGTGATCTCTTCTTTGACCTGTGTACCCCATGTGCTATCCCCCTTGTCTGCTGTCTCTCTCCCCCATCTGCTGTCTTCTCCTCTTATGTGATCTCTTCTTTGACCTGTCTTCTCCATGTGCTCTCCACCTTGTCTGCTGTCTCTCTCTCCTTCCTGTGCTGTGTTCTCCCTTCATGTGCTGTCCCGTTTGAGCTGTCTCCCCCCCTGTGCTCTGTCTCTCTCCCCCTTGTCTGCTGTCTCTCTCTCCTTCCTGTGCTGTGTTCTCCCCTCATGTGCTGTCCCGTTTGAGCTGTCTCCCCCCCTGTGCTCTGTCTCTCTCCCCCTTGTCAGCTGTCTCTCTCCTTCCTGTGCTGTGTTCTCCCCTCATGTGCTGTCCCGTTTGAGCTGTCTCCCCCCTGTGCTCTGTCTCTTTCCCCTCTGTGCGCTTTCTCTCTCCCCCATCTGCTGTCTTCTCCTCTCATGTGATCTCTTCTTTGACCTGTGTACCCCATGTGCTCTCCCCCTTGTCTGCTCTCTCTCTCCACCCCGGTGCTGTCTTCTTCCCTCATGTGTTCTCTCGTTTGAGCTATCTCCCCGCGCAGTAAATCAGACTGCCGCCATCTTTGTGCAGGCAGATAGCGGCGGTCACATTAAATCTGTGCATGCGCTCCTCCTGTACAAAGATGGCAGCGGTCAGTGAATCATTCGGCTGATCCCGGCGGCGGCATGTATGGCGTGTTTGCGACGGTGCTCCTCTGGTGGTACCGCGCAAGAGGCTGGTACCACCAGCGGTTTCCACCCATCACTTGGGTGTCCCAATATGGCGGTCGATGAACTTCCGCCGCTTGGAATTTTGGGATCCGGACACATCTGGATGGAACAGGATGTGAAGACATTAGAAGGTAAGTATATAGTGTATGTAAACTTCTGGTTTCAACTGTTTGTGTGTATATACACTGCTCAAAAAAATAAAGGGAACACTCAAATAACACATCCTAGATCTGAATGAATGAAATATTCTCATTGAATACTTTGTTCTGTACAAAGTTGAATGTGCTGACAACAAAATCACACAAAAATCATCAATGGAAATCAAATTTATTAACCAATGGAGGCCTGGATTTGGAGTCACCCCCAAAATTTAAGTGGAAAAACACACTACAGGCTGATCCAACTTTGATGTAATGTCCTTAGAACAAGTCAAAATGAGGCTCAGTATTGTGTGTGGCCTCCACGTGCCTGTATGATCTCCCTACAACGCCTGGGCATGCTCCTGATGAGGCTGAGTATTGTGTGTGGCCTCCACGTGCCTGTATGATCTCCCTACAACGCCTGGGCATG
Source organism: Phyllobates terribilis (assembly GCF_046119375.1). NCBI lineage: Eukaryota > Metazoa > Chordata > Amphibia > Anura > Dendrobatidae > Phyllobates > Phyllobates terribilis. Next base: position 2,343,150 of record NW_027362822.1, on the reverse strand, counting down.
CTCCTGATGAGGCTGAGTATTGTGTGTGGCCTCCACGTGCCTGTATGACCTCCCTACAACGCCTGGGCATGCTCCTGATGAGGCTGAGTATTGTGTGTGGCCTCCACGTGCCTGTATGACCTCCCTACAACGCCTGGGCATGCTCCTGATGAGGTTGAGTATTGTGTGTGGCCTCCACGTGCCTGTATGATCTCCCTACAACGCCTGGGCATGCTCCTGATGAGGCTCAGTATTGTGTGTGGCCTCCACGTGCCTGTATGACCTCCCTAAAACGCCTGGGCATGCTCCTGATTAGGTTGCGGATGGTCTCCTGTGGCATCTCCTCCCAGACCTGGACTAAAGCATCCGCCAACTCCTGGACAGTCTGTGGTGCAACGTGATGTTGGTGGATGGAGCGAGACATGATGTCCCAGATGTGCTCAATCGGATTCAGGTCTGGGGAATGGACGGGCCAGTCCATAGCTTCAATGCCTTCATCTTGCAGGAACTGCTGACACACTCCAGCCACATGAGGTCTGGCATTGTTCTGCATTAGGAGGAACCCAGGGCCCACCGCACCAGCATATGGTCTCACAAGGGGTCTGAGGATCTCATCTCGGTACCTAATAGCAGTCAGGCTAGCTCTGGCGAGCACATGGAGGGCTGTGCGGCCCTCCAAAGAAATGCCACTCCACACCATTGACCCACTGCCAAACCGGTCGTGCTGAAGGATGTTGCAGGCAGCAGATCGCTCTCCACGGTGTCTCCAGACTCTGTCACATCTGTCACATGTGCTCGGTGTGAACCTGCTTTCATCTGTGAAGAGCACAGGGCGCCAGTGGCGACTTTGCCAATCCTGCTGTTCTGTGGCAAATGCCAAACGTCCTGCATGGTGTTGGGATGTGAGCACAACCCCCAATTGTGGACGTCGGGCCCTCATACCACCCTCATGGAGTCGGTTTCTAACCGTTTGTGCAGACACATGCACATTTGTGGCCTGCTGGAGGTCATTTTGCAGGGCTCTGGCAGTGCTCCTCCTGTTCCTCCTTGCACAAAGGCGGGGGTATCGGTCCTGCTGCTGGGTTGTTGCCCTCCTACGGCCCCCTCCATGTCTCCTGGTGTACTGGCCTGTCTCCTGAGAGCGCCTCCAGCCTCTGGACACTACGCTGACAGACACAGCAAACCTTCTTGCCACAGCTCGCATTGATGTGCCATCCTGGATGAGCTGCACTACCTGAGCAACTTCTGTGGATTGTAGAGTCCGTCTCATGCTACCACGAGTGTGAAAGCACAACCAACATTCAAAAGTGACCAAAACATCAGCCAGAAAGCACTGGTACTGAGATGTGGTCTGTGGTCCCCACCTGCAAAACCACTCCTTTATTGAGGGTGTCTTGATAATTGCCAATAATTTCCATCTATTGTCTATTCCATTTGCACAACAGCATGTGAAATTGATAGTCAATCAGTGTTGTTTCCTAAGTGGACAGTTTGATTTCACAGAAGTTTGATTTACTTGGAGTTATATTCTGTTGTTTAAGTGTTCCCTTTATTTTTTTGAGCAGTGTATATACAGCTCTGGCAAAAATTAAGAGACCACTGCAAAATTTTCATTTTCTCTGATTTTTCTCTTTATAGGTCTATTTTTGAGTAAAATGTACATTGTTGCTTTATTCTATAAACTACTGACAACTTGTCTCTAAAAATCAAAGCTAAAAATGTTGTATTTATTTTCAGCAAATGAGAAATCGTCAAAATAATAAAAAAGAAACAGAGAACCAGAGAACCAGTGCTGTCAGACCTCAAATACTGCAAAGAAAACAAGCTCTTATTCATTTAGAAACAACAATACTCATGTTTTAACTCAGGAAGAGTTCAGAAATCAATATTTGGTGGAATAACCATGATTTTTAATCCCAGCTTTCATGCGTCTTGGCTGCTTTCCACCAGTCTTTCACGCTGCTTTTGGGTGCCCTTATGCCACTCCTGGCACAAAAATGTAAGCAGTTCTTCTTTGTTTGATGGCTTGTGACTATCCATCTTCCTCTTGATTACATTCCAGAGGTTTTCAATAGGGTTCAGGTCTGGAGATTGGGCTGGCCATGACAGGGTCTTGATGTGGAGCTCCTTCATCCACACATTGATTGACCTAGCTGTGTGGCATGGGGCATTGTCCTGCTGGAAAAACCAGTCCTCAGAGTTGGGGAACATTGTCTGAGCAGAAGGAAGCAAGTGGTTTTCAAGGATAACCTTGTATGCGGCTTGATTCATACGTCCTTCGCAAAGATTAACCTGCCCAATTCCAGCCTTGCTGAAGCATCCCCAGATCATCACCGATCCTCCACCAAATTTCACAGTGGGTGCAAGACACTGTGGCTTGTATGCCTCTCCAGGTCTCCGTCTAACCATTAGACGACCAGGTGTTGGGCAAAGCTGCAAATTAGACTCATCAGAGAAGATTACCTTACTCCAGTCCTCTATGGTCCAATCCTTATGGTCTTTGGCCATCTTCAGCCTGGCTCTCCTTTGCTTCTCATTGATGAAAGGCTTTTTTCTAGCTTTACATGACTTGAGGTCTCTAGGAGCCTGTTATGAACTGTTCTTGCCGTGCACTTCACCCCAGCTGCCATTTGCCATTCCTTTTGTAGGTCACTTGATGTCATCCTGCGGTTGCTGAGTGACATTAGAATAAGATGACGGTCATCCCGGTCAGTGGAGAGTCGCTTTCGCCCTCTGCCGGTCTGTAGCTTTGTTGTCCCCAATGTCTGCTGCTTGACCTTGTTGTAATAGACTGCCGTCTTCAATATTTTAAGGATGGAGGCAACATGACGCTCACTGTATCCCTCTGCTAGAGAAGCCAGAATTGAGCCCTTCTTTTCCTCACTCAAGACTTTTCTTTTCAACTCCTTTGACATGGTTAAAAGTTAGTTTTTCATTCAAATTACTTTTGGGCTATTCCTAGCACTTGTTTTGCTATCCAGCTTGTCCTATTGCAAGAGGATTGTGAAGACCACAGCAGTGTTTTTTATCCTTTCCCTCGTTACATAAGATTTGGTTCAGGTGATCACCTAATCAGCAGCACATTAAGTAGAATGAGGTGGACTGTGGTTGGAATTCAACTGACGCTGGAATAGAATGGCTGTCAGACATGTAGAGATGGGGATTGTTAGAAAACTGTGCAGTGGTCTCTTTCTGAGAGAGCTGTATATTCATGTGAGTTTCCTTATCATCATTTTTTAAATAGAAGACCGTATTGTGATATCATTGTGATACAAATGTTTCTACACTGTGGGCAGAATTATTAGGCAAGTTGTATTTTAGAGGATTATTTTTATTATTGATCAACAACTATGTTCTCAATCAACCCAAAAGACTCATAAATATCCAAGCTTAATATTTTTGGTAGTTGGAGTGTTTTTTTTTTTAGATTTGGCTATCTTAGGAGGATATCTGTGTGCAGGTAACTATTACTGTGCAGAATTATTAGGCAACTTATTAAAAACCAAATATAATCCCATCTCACTTGATTATTTTCACCAGGTAAACCAATATCACTGCACAAAATATAGAAATAAACATTTCTGACATGCAAAAACAAAAAAAATAAGTGATCATTATAGCCACCTTTCTTTATGATGACACTCAGCAGCCTCCATCCATAGATTCTGTCAGTTGCTTGATCTGTTTTCCATCAACATTGCGTGCAGCAGCCACCACAGCCTCCCAGACACTGCTCCCAGAGGTGAACTGTAATCCCTCCTGGAAATGTAAGAACTCTACTTTATGCACTTCCTCTGTAATCCCTCCTGGAAATGTAAGGACTCTACTTTATGCACTTCCTCTGTAATCCCTCCTGGAAATGTAAGAACTTTACTTTATGCACTTCCTCTGTAATCCCTCCTGGAAATGTAAGAACTTTACTTTATGCACTTCCTCTGTAATTCCTCCTGGAAATGTAAGAACTTTACTTTATGCACTTCCTCTGTAATCCCTCCTGGAAATGTAAGAACTTTACTTTATGCACTTCCTCTGTAATCCCTCCTGGAAATGTAAGAACTTTACTTTATGCACTTCCTCTGTAATTCCTCCTGGAAATGTAAGAACTCTACTTTCTGCACTTCCTCTGTAATACCTCCTGGAAATGTAAGAACTTTACTTTATGAACTTCCTCTGTAATTCCTCCTGGAAATGTAAGAACTTTACTTTATGCACTTCCTCTGTAATCCCTCCTGGAAATCTAAGAACTTTACTTTATGCACTTCCTCTGTAATTCCTCCTGGAAATGTAAGAACTTTACTTTATGTACATCCTCTGTAATCCCTCCTGGAAATGTAAGAACTTTACTTTATGTACTTCCTCTGTAATCCCTCCTGGAAATGTAAGAACTCTACTTTATGCACTTCCTCTGTAATCCCTCCTGGAAATGTAAGAACTCTACTTTATGCACTTCCTCTGTAATCCCTCCTGGAAATGTAAGAACTTTACTTTATGCACTTCCTCTGTAAATCCTCCTGGAAATGTAAGAACTTTATGCACTTCCTCTGTAAATCCTCCTGCAAATGTAAGGACTCTACTTTATGCACTTCCTCTGTAATTCCTCCTGGAAATGTAAGAACTTTACTTTATGCACTTCCTCTGTAATCCCTCCTGGAAATGTAAGAACTTTACTTTATGCACTTCCTCTGTAATCCCTCCTGGAAATGTAAGAACACTACTTTATGCACTTCCTCTGTAATCCCTCCTGGAAATGTAAGAACTTTACTTTATGCACTTCCTCTGTAAATCCTCCTGGAAATGTAAGAACTTTATGCACTTCCTCTGTAAATCCTCCAGGAAATGTAAGGACTCTACTTTATGCACTTCCTCTGTAAATCCTCCAGGAAATGTAAGGACTCTACTTTATGCACTTCCTCTGTAAATTCTCCTGGAAATGTAAGAACTTTACTTTATGCACTTCCTCTGTAATCCCTCCTGGAAATGTAAGAACTCTACTTTATGCACTTCCTCTGTAATCCCTCCAGGAAATGTAAGAATTCTACTTTGTGCACTTCCTCTGTAATCCCTCCTGGAAATGTAAGAACTCTACTTTGTGCACTTCCTCTGTAATGTCCCCTGGAAATGTAAGGACTATACTTTGTGCATTTCCTCTTTAAATTACTCCTGGAAATGTAAGAACTTAACTTTATACACTTCCTCTGTAATCCCTCCTGGAAATGTAAGAACTCTACTTTATGCACTTTCTCTGTAATCCCTCCTGGAAATGTAAGAACTCTACTTTATGCACTTACTCTGTAATCCCTCCTGGAAATGTAAGAACTCTACTTTGTGCATTTCCTCTTTAATTACTCCAGGAAATGTAAGAACTTTACTTTATACACTTCCTCTGTAATCCCTCCTGGAAATGTAAGGACTCTACTTTATGCACTTCCTCTGTAATCCCTCCTGGAAATGTAAGAACTTTACTTTATGCACTTCCTCTGTAATTCCTCCTGGAAATGTAAGAACTTTACTTTATGCACTTCCTCTGTAATCCTTCCTGGAAATGTAAGAATTTACTTTATGCACTTCCTCTGTAATCCCTCCTGGAAATGTAAGAACTCTACTTTATGCACTTCCTCTGTAATCCCTCCTGGAAATGTAAGAACTTTACTTTATGCACTTCCTCTGTAAATCCTCCTGGAAATGTAAGAACTTTATGCACTTCCTCTGTAATCCCTCCTGGAAATGTAAGAACTCTACTTTGTGCACTTCCTCTGTAATCCCTCCTGGAAATGTAAGAACTTTACTTTTTGCACTTCCTCTGTAATGTCCCCTGGAAATGTAAGGACTCTACTTTGTGCACTTCCTCTTTAAATTATTCCTGGAAATGTAAGAACTTAACTTTATGCACTTCCTCTGTAATCCCTCCTGGAAATGTAAGAACTCTACTTTATGCACTTCCTCTGTAATCCCTCCTGGAAATGTAAGAACTCTACTTTATTCACTTCCTCTGTAATTCCCCCTGGAAATGTAAGGACTCTACTTTGTGCACTTCCTCTTTAATTACTCCTGGAAATGTAAGAACTTAACTTTATGCACTTCCTCTGTAATCCCTCCTGGAAATGTAAGAACTCTACTTTATGCACTTCCTCTGTAATTCCCCCTGGAAATGTAAGAACTTTACTTTATGCACTTCCTCTGTAATCCCTCCTGGAAATGTAAGAACTTTACTTTATGCACTTCCACTGTAATCCCTCCTGGAAATGTAAGAACTCTACTTTGTGCATTTCCTCTTTAATTACTCCTGGAAATGTAAGAACTTTACTTTATACACTTCCTCTGTAATCCCTCCTGGAAATGTAAGGACTCTACTTTGTGCATTTCCTCTTTAATTACTCCTGGAAATGTAAGAACTTTACTTTATACACTTCCTCTGTAATCCCTCCTGGAAATGTAAGAACTTTACTTTATGCACTTCCTCTGTAATCCCTCCTGGAAATGTAAGAACTTTACTTTATGCACTTCCTCTGTAATCCCTCCTGGAAATGTAAGAACTATACTTTATGCACTTCCTCTGTAATCCCTCCTGGAAATGTAAGAACTCTACTTTGTGCATTTCCTCTTTAATTACTTCTGGAAATGTAAGAACTTTACTTTATACACTTCCTCTGTAATCCCTCCTGGAAATGTAAGGACTCTACTTTGTGCATTTACTCTTTAATTACTCCTGGAAATGTACGAACTTTACTTTATACACTTCCTCTGTAATCCCTCCTGGAAATGTAAGGACTCTACTTTGTGCATTTCCTCTTTAATTACTCCTGGAAATGTAAGAACTTTACTTTATACACTTCCTCTGTAATCCCTCCTGGAAATGTAAGAACTTTACTTTATGCACTTCCTCTGTAATCCGTCCTGGAAATGTAAGAACTTTACTTTCTGCACTTCCTCTGTAATTCCCCCTGGAAATGTAAGGACTCTACTTTATGCACTTCCTCTTTAATTACTCCTGGAAATGTAAGAACTTTACTTTATACACTTCCTCTGTAAATCCTCCTGGAAATGTAAGAACTTTATGCACTTCCTCTGTAATCCCTCCTGGAAATGTAAGAACTCTACTTTGCGCACTTCCTCTGTAATCCCTCCTGGAAATGTAAGAACTCTACTTTGTGCACTTCCTCTGTAATCCCTCCTGGAAACGTAAGAACTTTACTTTATGCACTTCCTCTGTAAATCCTCCTGGAAATGTAAGAACTTTATGCACTTCCTCTGTAATCTCTCCTGGAAATGTAAGAACTCTACTTTGCGCACTTCCTCTGTAATCCCTCCTGGAAATGTAAGAACTCAACTTTGTGCACTTCCTCTGTAATCCCTCCTGGAAATGTAAGAACTCTAGTTTGTGCATTTCCTCTTTAATTACTCCTGGAAATGTAAGAACTTTACTTTATACACTTCCTCTGTAATCCCTCCTGGAAATGTAAGAACTCTACTTTGTGCACTTCCTCTGTAATCCCTCCTGGAAATGTAAGAACTCTACTTTGTGCACTTCCTCTGTAATCCCTCCTGGAAATGTAAGAACTCTACTTTGTGCACTTCCTCTGTATTCCCTACTGGAAATGTAAGAACTTTACTTTATGCACTTCCTCTTTAATTCCCCCTGGAAATGTAAGAACTTTACTTTATGCACTTCCTCTGTAATCCCTCCTGGAAATGTAAGAACTCTACTTTGGGCACTTCCTCTGTAATCCCTCCTGGAAATGTAAGAACTCTACTTTATGCACTTCCTCTGTAATCCCTCCTGGAAATGTAAGAACTCTACTTTATTCACTTCCTCTGTAATTCCCCCTGGAAATGTAAGAACTTTACTTTATGCACTTCCTCTGTAATCCCTCCTGGAAATGTAAGAACTTTACTTTATGTACTTCCTCTGTAATCCCTCCTGGAAATGTAAGAACTTTACTTTATGCACTTCCTCTGTAATCCCTCCTGGAAATGTAAGAACTCTACTTTATGCACTTCCTCTGTAATCCCTCCTGGAAATGTAAGAACTTTACTTTATGCACTTCCTCTGTAAATCCTCCTGGAAATGTAAGAACTTTATGCACTTCCTCTGTAAATCCTCCTGGAAATGTAAGGACTCTACTTCATGCACTTCCTCTGTAAATCCTCCTGGAAATGTAAGAACTTTACTTTATGCACTTCCTCTGTAATCCCTCCTGGAAATGTAAGAACTTTACTTTATGTACTTCCTCTGTAATTCCTCCTGGAAATGTAAGAACTTTACTTTATGCACTTCCTCTGTAATCCCTCCTGGAAATGTAAGAACTTTACTTTATGCACTTCCTCTGTAATCCCTCCTGGAAATGTAAGAACACTACTTTATGCACTTCCTCTGTAATCCCTCCTGGAAATGTAAGAACTTTACTTTATACACTTCCTCTGTAATCCCTCCAGGAAATGTAAGAACTTTACTTTATGCACTTCCTCTGTAATCCCTCCTGGAAATGTAAGAACTCTACTTTATGCACTTCCTCTGTAATCCCTCCTGGAAATGTAAGAACTTTACTTTCTGCTCTTCCTCTGTAATTCCCCCTGGAAATGTAAGGACTCTACTTTCTGCACTTCCTCTTTAATTACTCCTGGAAATGTAAGAACTTTACTTTATACACTTCCTCTGTAAATCCTCCTGGAAATGTAAGAACTTTATGCACTTCCTCTGTAATCCCTCCTGGAAATGTAAGAACTCTACTTTGTGCACTTCCTCTGTAATCCCTCCTGGAAATGTAAGAACTTTACTTTATGCACTTCCTCTTTAATTCCCCCTGGAAATGTAATAACTTTATTTTATGCACTTCCTCTGTAAATCCTCCTGGAAATGTAAGAACTTTACTTTATGCACTTCCTCTGTAATCCCTCCTGGAAATGTAAGAACTTTACTTTATGCACTTCCTCTGTAATCCCTCCTGGAAATGTAAAAACTTTACTTTATGTACTTCCTCTGTAATTCCTCCTGGAAATGTAAGAACTTTACTTTATGCACTTCCTCTGTAATCCCTCCTGGAAATGTAAGAACTTTACTTTATGTACTTCCTCTGTAATCCCTCCTGGAAATGTAAGAACACTACTTTATGCACTTCCTCTGTAATCCCTCCTGGAAATGTAAGAACTTTACTTTATGCACTTCCTCTGTAAATCCTCCTGGAAATGTAAGAACTTTATGCACTTCCTCTGTAAATCCTCCTGGAAATGTAAGGACTCTACTATATGCACTTCCTCTGTAAATTCTCCTAGAAATGTAAGAACTTTACTTTATGCACTTCCTCTGTAATCCCTCCTGGAAATGTAAGAACTCTACTTTCTGCACTTCCTCTGTAATCCCTCCAGGAAATGTAAGAATTCTACTTTGTGCACTTCCTCTGTAATCCCTCCTGGAAATGTAAGAACTCTACTTTGTGCACTTCCTCTGTAATCCCTCCTGGAAATGTAAGAACTTTACTTTCTGCACTTCCTCTGTAATGTCCCCTGGAAATGTAAGAACTCTACTTTGTGCATTTCCTCTTTAATTACTCCAGGAAATGTAAGAACTTTACTTTATACACTTCCTCTGTAATCCCTCCTGGAAATGTAAGGACTCTACTTTATGCACTTCCTCTGTAATCCCTCCTGGAAATGTAAGAACTTTACTTTATGCACTTCCTCTGTAATTCCTCCTGGAAATGTAAGAACTTTACTTTATGCACTTCCTCTGTAATCCTTCCTGGAAATGTAAGAACTCTACTTTATGCACTTCCTCTGTAATCCCTCCTGGAAATGTAAGAACTCTACTTTATGCACTTCCTCTGTAATCCCTCCTGGAAATGTAAGAACTTTACTTTATGCACTTCCTCTGTAAATCCTCCTGGAAATGTAAGAACTTTATGCACTTCCTCTGTAATCCCTCCTGGAAATGTAAGAACTCTACTTTGTGCACTTCCTCTGTAATCCCTCCTGGAAATGTAAGAACTTTACTTTTTGCACTTCCTCTGTAATGTCCCCTGGAAATGTAAGGACTCTACTTTGTGCACTTCCTCTTTAAATTATTCCTGGAAATGTAAGAACTTAACTTTATGCACTTCCTCTGTAATCCCTCCTGGAAATGTAAGAACTCTACTTTATGCACTTCCTCTGTAATCCCTCCTGGAAATGTAAGAACTCTACTTTATTCACTTCCTCTGTAATTCCCCCTGGAAATGTAAGGACTCTACTTTGTGCACTTCCTCTTTAATTACTCCTGGAAATGTAAGAACTTAACTTTATGCACTTCCTCTGTAATCCCTCCTGGAAATGTAAGAACTCTACTTTATGCACTTCCTCTGTAATTCCCCCTGGAAATGTAAGAACTTTACTTTATGCACTTCCTCTGTAATCCCTCCTGGAAATGTAAGAACTTTACTTTATGCACTTCCTCTGTAATCCCTCCTGGAAATGTAAGAACTCTACTTTGTGCATTTCCTCTTTAATTACTCCTGGAAATGTAAGAACTTTACTTTATACACTTCCTCTGTAATCCCTCCTGGAAATGTAAGGACTCTACTTTGTGCATTTCCTCTTTAATTACTCCTGGAAATGTAAGAACTTTACTTTATACACTTCCTCTGTAATCCCTCCTGGAAATGTAAGAACTCTACTTTATGCACTTCCTCTGTAATCCCTCCTGGAAATGTAAGAACTTTACTTTATGCACTTCCTCTGTAATCCCTCCTGGAAATGTAAGAACTATACTTTATGCACTTCCTCTGTAATCCCTCCTGGAAATGTAAGAACTCTACTTTGTGCATTTCCTCTTTAATTACTCCTGGAAATGTAAGAACTTTACTTTATACACTTCCTCTGTAATCCCTCCTGGAAATGTAAGGACTCTACTTTGTGCATTTCCTCTTTAATTACTCCTGGAAATGTACGAACTTTACTTTATACACTTCCTCTGTAATCCCTCCTGGAAATGTAAGGACTCTACTTTGTGCATTTCCTCTTTAATTACTCCTGGAAATGTAAGAACTTTACTTTATACACTTCCTCTGTAATCCCTACTGGAAATGTAAGAACTTTACTTTATGCACTTCCTCTGTAAACCCTCCTGGAAATGTAAGAATTTTACTTTATGCACTTCATCTGTAATCCCTCCTGGAAATGTAAGAACTTTACTTTATGCACTTCCTCTATAATCCCTCCTGGAAATGTAAGAACTATACTTTATGCACTTCCTCTGTAATCCCTCCTGGAAATGTAAGAACTCTACTTTGTGCATTTCCTCTTTAATTAGTCCTGGAAATGTAAGAACTTTACTTTCTGCACTTCCTCTGTAATTCCCCCTGGAAATGTAAGGACTCTACTTTCTGCACTTCCTCTTTAATTACTCCTGGAAATGTAAGAACTTTACTTTATACACTTCCTCTGTAAATCCTCCTGGAAACGTAAGAACTTTATGCACTTCCTCTGTAATCCCTCCTGGAAATGTAAGAACTCTACTTTGCGCACTTCCTCTGTAATCCCTCCTGGAAATGTAAGAACTCTACTTTGTGCACTTCATCTGTAATCCCTCCTGGAAACGTAAGAACTTTACTTTATGCACTTCCTCTGTAAATACTCCTGGAAATGTAAGAACTTTATGCACTTCCTCTGTAATCTCTCCTGGAAATGTAAGAACTCTACTTTGCGCACTTCCTCTGTAATCCCTCCTGGAAATGTAAGAACTCTACTTTGTGCACTTCCTCTGTAATCCCTCCTGGAAATGTAAGAACTCTAGTTTGTGCATTTCCTCTTTAATTACTCCTGGAAATGTAAGAACTTTACTTTATACACTTCCTCTGTAATCCCTCCTGGAAATGTAAGAACTCTACTTTGTGCACTTCCTCTGTAATCCCTCCTGGAAATGTAAGAACTCTACTTTGTGCACTTCCTCTGTAATCCCTCCTGGAAATGTAAGAACTCTACTTTGTGCACTTCCTCTGTATTCCCTACTGGAAATGTAAGAACTTTACTTTATGCACTTCCTCTGTAAATCCTCCTGGAAATGTAAGAACTCTACTTTGTGCACTTACTCTGTAATCCCTCCTGGAAATGTAAGAACTCTACTTTGGGCACTTCCTCTGTAATCCCTCCTGGAAATGTAAGAACTTAACTTCATGCACTTGCTCTGTAATTCCTCCTGGAAATGTAAGAACTCTACTTTGTGCACTTCCTCTGTAATCCCTCCTGGAAATGTAAGAACTCTACTTTGTGCACTTCCTCTGTAATCCCTCCTGGAAATGTAAGGACTCTACTTTGGGCACTTCCTCTGTAATCCCTTCTGTAAATGTAAGAACTCTACTTTGTGCACTTCCTCTGTAATCCCTCCTGGAAATGTAAGAACTCTACTTTGTGCACTTCCTCTGTAATCCCTCCTGGAAATGTAAGAACTCTACTTTGTGCACTTCCTCTGTGTAATCAATCTGGGAAATGTAAGAACTTTACTTTGTGCACTTCCTCTGTAATCCCTCCTGGAAATGTAAGAACTCTACTTTATGCACTTCCTCTGTAATCCCTCCTGGAAATGTAAGAACTCTACTTTATTCACTTCCTCTGTAATTCCCCCTGGAAATATAAGAACTTTACTTTATGCACTTCCTCTGTAATCCCTCCTGGAAATGTAAGAACTTTACTTTATACACTTCCTCTGTAATCCCTCCAGGAAATGTAAGAACTTTACTTTATGCACTTCCTCTGTAATCCCTCCTGGAAATGTAAGAACTCTACTTTATGCACTTCCTCTGTAATCCCTCCTGGAAATGTAAGAACTTTACTTTCTGCTCTTCCTCTGTAATTCCCCCTGGAAATGTAAGGACTCTACTTTCTGCACTTCCTCTTTAATTACTCCTGGAAATGTAAGAACTTTACTTTATACACTTCCTCTGTAAATCCTCCTGGAAATGTAAGAACTTTATGCACTTCCTCTGTAATCCCTCCTGGAAATGTAAGAACTCTACTTTGTGCACTTCCTCTGTAATCCCTCCTGGAAATGTAAGAACTTTACTTTATGCACTTCCTCTTTAATTCCCCCTGGAAATGTAAGAACTTTATTTTATGCACTTCCTCTGTAAATCCTCCTGGAAATGTAAGAACTTTACTTTATGCACTTCCTCTGTAATCCCTCCTGGAAATGTAAGAACTTTACTTTATGCACTTCCTCTGTTATCCCTCCTGGAAATGTAAGAACTTTACTTTCTGCTCTTCCTCTGTAAATCCTCCTGGAAATGTAAGGACTCTACTTTGTGCACTTCCTCTTTAATTCCCCCTGGAAATGTAAGAACTTTACTTTATGCACTTCCTCTGTAATCCCTCCTGGAAATGTAAGAACTCTACTTTGTGCACTCCCTCTGTAATCCCTCCTGGAAATGTAAGAACTCTACTTTGTGCACTTCCTCTGTAATCCCTCCTGGAAATGTAAGAACCTTACTTTGTGCACTTCCTCTTTAATTCCCCCTGGAATTGTAAGAACTTTACTTTATGCACTTCCTCTGTAATCCCTCCTGGAAATGTAAGAACTCTACTTTATGCACTTCCTCTGTAATCCCTCCTGGAAATGTAAGAACTTTACTTTATGCACTTCCTCTTTAATTCCCCCTGGAAATGTAAGAACTTTACTTTATGCACTTCCTCTGCAATCCCTCCTAGAAATGTAAGAACTTTACTTTATGCACTTCCTCTGTAAATCCTCCTGGAAATGTAAGAACTTTATGCACTTCCTCTGTAAATCCTCCTGGAAATGTAAGAACTCTACTTTGTGCACTTCCTCTGTAATCCCTCCTGGAAATGTAAGAACTCTACTTTGGGCACTTCCTCTGTAATCCCTCCTGGAAATGTAAGGACTCTACTTTGGGCACTTCCTCTGTAATCCCTTCTGTAAATGTAAGAACTCTACTTTGTGCACTTCCTCTGTAATCCCTCCTGGAAATGTAAGAACTCTACTTTGTGCACTTCCTCTGTAATCCCTCCTGGAAATGTAAGAACTCTACTTTGTGCACTTCCTCTGTGTAATCAATCTGGGAAATGTAAGAACTTTACTTTGTGCACTTCCTCTGTAATCCCTCCTGGAAATGTAAGAACTCTACTTTATGCACTTCCTCTGTAATCCCTCCTGGAAATGTAAGAACTCTACTTTATTCACTTCCTCTGTAATTCCCCCTGGAAATATAAGAACTTTACTTTATGCACTTCCTCTGTAATCCCTCCTGGAAATGTAAGAACTTTACTTTATACACTTCCTCTGTAATCCCTCCAGGAAATGTAAGAACTTTACTTTATGCACTTCCTCTGTAATCCCTCCTGGAAATGTAAGAACTCTACTTTATGCACTTCCTCTGTAATCCCTCCTGGAAATGTAAGAACTTTACTTTCTGCTCTTCCTCTGTAATTCCCCCTGGAAATGTAAGGACTCTACTTTCTGCACTTCCTCTTTAATTACTCCTGGAAATGTAAGAACTTTACTTTATACACTTCCTCTGTAAATCCTCCTGGAAATGTAAGAACTTTATGCACTTCCTCTGTAATCCCTCCTGGAAATGTAAGAACTCTACTTTGTGCACTTCCTCTGTAATCCCTCCTGGAAATGTAAGAACTTTACTTTATGCACTTCCTCTTTAATTCCCCCTGGAAATGTAAGAACTTTATTTTATGCACTTCCTCTGTAAATCCTCCTGGAAATGTAAGAACTTTACTTTATGCACTTCCTCTGTAATCCCTCCTGGAAATGTAAGAACTTTACTTTATGCACTTCCTCTGTTATCCCTCCTGGAAATGTAAGAACTTTACTTTCTGCTCTTCCTCTGTAAATCCTCCTGGAAATGTAAGGACTCTACTTTGTGCACTTCCTCTTTAATTCCCCCTGGAAATGTAAGAACTTTACTTTATGCACTTCCTCTGTAATCCCTCCTGGAAATGTAAGAACTCTACTTTGTGCACTCCCTCTGTAATCCCTCCTGGAAATGTAAGAACTCTACTTTGTGCACTTCCTCTGTAATCCCTCCTGGAAATGTAAGAACCTTACTTTGTGCACTTCCTCTTTAATTCCCCCTGGAATTGTAAGAACTTTACTTTATGCACTTCCTCTGTAATCCCTCCTGGAAATGTAAGAACTCTACTTTATGCACTTCCTCTGTAATCCCTCCTGGAAATGTAAGAACTTTACTTTATGCACTTCCTCTTTAATTCCCCCTGGAAATGTAAGAACTTTACTTTATGCACTTCCTCTGCAATCCCTCCTAGAAATGTAAGAACTTTACTTTATGCACTTCCTCTGTAAATCCTCCTGGAAATGTAAGAACTTTATGCACTTCCTCTGTAAATCCTCCTGGAAATGTAAGAACTCTACTTTGTGCACTTCCTCTGTAATCCCTCCTGGAAATGTAAGAACTCTACTTTGGGCACTTCCTCTGTAATCCCTCCTGGAAATGTAAGAACTTTATGTACTTCCTCTGTAATCCCTCCTGGAAATGTAAGAACTTTATGCATTTCCTCTGTAATTCCTCCTGGAAATGTAAGGACTCTACTATATGCACTTCCTCTGTAATCCCTCCTGGAAATGTAAGAACTTTACTTTATGCACTTTGTCTGTAAATCCTCCTGGAAATGTAAGGACTCTACTTTGTGCACATCCTCTTTAATTCCCCCTGTAAATGTAAGAACTTTACTTTATCCACTTCCTCTGTAATCCCTCCAGGAAATGTAAGAACTCTACTTTCTGCACTTCCTCTTTAATTCCCCCTGGAAATGTAAGAACTTTACTTTATGCACTTCCTCTGTAATCCCTTCTGGAAATGTAAGAACTCTACTTTGTGCACTTCCTCTGTAATGTCTCCTGGAAATGTAAGAACTCTACTTTGTGCACTTCCTCTGTAATCCCTCCTGGAAATGTAAGAATTCTACTTTGTGCACTTCCTCTGTATTCCCTCCTGGAAATGTAAGAACTCTACTTTGGGCACTTCCTCTGTAATCCCTCCTGGAAATGTAAGAACTCTAGTTTGTGCACTTCCTCTGTAATCCCTCCTGGAAATGTAAGAACTCTACTTTGTGCACTTCCTCTGTAATCCCTCCTGGAAATGTAAGAACTCTACTTTGTGCACTTCCTCTGTAATCCCTCCTGGAAATGTAAGAACTCTACTTTGTGCACTTCCTCTGTGTAATCCCTCCGGGAAATGTAAGAACTTTACTTTGTGCACTTCCTCTTTAAATTATTCCTGGAAATGTAAGAACTTAACTTTATGCACTTGCTCTGTAATCCCTCCTGGAAATGTAAGAACTCTACTTTATGCACTTCCTCTGTAATCCCTCCTGGAAATGTAAGTACTTTACTTTATGCACTTCCTCTGTAATTCCACCTGGAAATGTAAGGACTCTACTTTGTGCACTACCTCTTTAATTACTCCTGGAAATGTAACAACTCTACTTTGTGCACTTCCTCTGTAATCCCTCCTGGAAATGTAAGAACTCTACTTTGTGCACTTCTTCTGTAATCCCTCCTGGAAATGTAAGAACTTTACTTTATGCACTTTGTCTGTAAATCCTCCTGGAAATGTAAGAACTTTATGCACTTCCTCTGTAAATCCTCCTGGAAATGTAAGGACTCTACTTTGTGCACTTCCTCTGTAATCCCTCCTGGAAATGTAAGAACTCTACTTTGTGCACTTCCTCTGTAATCCCTCCTGGAAATGTAAGAACTCTACTTTGTGCACTTCCTCTGTAATCCCTCCTGGAAATGTAAGAACTTTACTTTATGCACTTCCTCTGTAATCCCTCCTGGAAATGTAAGAACTTTACTTTCTGCACTTCCCTCTGTAATTCCCCCTGGAAATGTAAGGACTCTACTTTGTGCACTTCCTCTTTAATTACTCCAGGAAATGTAAGAACTTAACTTTATGCACTTCCTCTGTAATCCCTCCTGGAAATGTAAGAACTCTACTTAATGCACTTCCTCTGTAATTCCCCCTGGAAATGTAAGGACTCTACTTTGTGCACTTCCTCTTTAATTCCCCCTGGAAATGTAAGAACTTTACTTTATGCACTTCCTCTGTAATCCCTCCTGGAAATGTAAGAACTCTACTTTGTGCACTCCCTCTGTAATCCCTCCTGGAAATGTAAGAACTCTACTTTGCGCACTTCCTCTGTAATCCCTCCTGGAAATGTAAGGACTCTACTTTATGCACTTCCTCTGTAATCCCTCCTGGAAATGTAAGAACTTTACTTTATGCACTTCCTCTGTAATTCCTCCTGGAAATGTAAGAACTTTACTTTATGCACTTCCTCTGTAATCCCTCCAGGAAATGTAAGAACTCTACTTTCTGCACTTCCTCTTTAATCCCTCCAGGAAATGTAAGGACTCTACTTTGTGCACTTCCTCTGTAATCCCTCCTGGAAATGTAAGAACTTTATGCACTTCCTCTTTAATTCCCCCTGGAAATGTAAGAACTTTACTTTATGCACTTCCTCTGTAATCCCTCCTGGAAATGTAAGAACTCTACTTTGTGCACTTCCTCTGTAATCCCTCCTGGAAATGTAAGAATTCTACTTTGTGCACTTCCTCTGTATTCCCTCCTGGAAATGTAAGAACTCTACTTTGGGCACTTCCTCTGTAATCCCTCCTGGAAATGTAAGAACTCTAGTTTGTGCACTTCCTCTGTAATCCCTCCTGGAATTGTAAGAACTCTACTTTGTGCACTTCCTCTGTAATCCCTCCTGGAAATGTAAGAACTCTACTTTGTGCACTTCCTCTGTAATCCCTCCTGGAAATGTAAGAACTCTACTTTGTGCACTTCCTCTGTGTAATCCCTCCGGGAAATGTAAGAACTTTACTTTGTGCACTTCCTCTTTAAATTATTCCTGGAAATGTAAGAACTTAACTTTACGCACTTGCTCTGTAATCCCTCCTGGAAATGTAAGAACTCTACTTTATGCACTTCCTCTGTAATCCCTCCTGGAAATGTAAGTACTTTACTTTATGCACTTCCTCTGTAATCCCTCCTGGAAATGTAAGAACTCTACTTTGTGCACTACCTCTTTAATCCCTCCTGGAAATGTAAGAACTTTACTTTATGCACTTCCTCTGTAAATCCTCCTGGAAATGTAAGAACTTTATGCACTTCCTCTGTAATCCCTCCTGGAAATGTAAGAACTCTACTTTGCGTACTTCCTCTGTAATCCCTCCTGGAAATGTAAGAACTCTACTTTGTGCACTTCCTCTGTAATCCCTCCTGGAAATGTAAGAACTCTACTTTGTGCACTTCCTCTGTAATCCCTCCTGGAAATGTAAGAACTTTACTTTATGCACTTCCTCTGTAATTCCTCCTGGAAATGTAAGAACTTTACTTTCTGCACTTCCTCTGTAATTCCCCCTGGAAATGTAAGGACTCTACTTTGTGCACTTCCTCTTTAATTACTCCAGGAAATGTAAGAACTTAACTTTATGCACTTCCTCTGTAATCCCTCCTGGAAATGTAAGAACTCTACTTTATGCACTTCCTCTGTAATTCCCCCTGGAAATGTAAGGACTCTACTTTGTGCACTTCCTCTTTAATTCCCCCTGGAAATGTAAGAACTTTACTTTATGCACTTCCTCTGTAATCCCTCCTGGAAATGTAAGAACTCTACTTTGTGCACTCCCTCTGTAATCCCTCCTGGAAATGTAAGAACTCTACTTTGCGCACTTCCTCCGTAATCCCTCCTGGAAATGTAAGGACTCTACTTTATGCACTTCCTCTGTAATCCCTCCTGGAAATGTAAGAACTTTACTTTATGCACTTCCTCTGTAATTCCTCCTGGAAATGTAAGAACTTTACTTTATGCACTTCCTCTGTAATCCCTCCTGGAAATGTAAGAACTTTACTTTATGCACTTCCTCTGTAATCCCTCCTGGAAATGTAAGAACTTTACTTTATGCACTTCCTATGTAATTCCTCCTGGAAATGTAAGAACTCTACTTTCTGCACTTCCTCTGTAATCCCTCCTGGAAATGTAAGAACTTTACTTTATGAAATTCCTCTGTAATTCCTCCTGGAAATGTAAGAACTTTACTTTATGCACTTCCTCTGTAATCCCTCCTGGAAATCTAAGAACTTTACTTTATGCACTTCCTCTGTAATCTCTCATGGAAATGTAAGAACTTTACTTTATGCACTTCCTCTGTAATTCCTCCTGGAAATGTAAGAACTTTACTTTATGTACTTCCTCTGTAATCCCTCCTGGAAATGTAAGAACTTTACTTTATGCACTTCCTCTGTAATCCCTCCTGGAAATGTAAGAACTCTACTTTATGCACTTCCTCTGTAATCCCTCCTGGAAATGTAAGAACTTTACTTTATGCACTTCCTCTGTAAATCCTCCTGGAAATGTAAGAACTTTATGCACTTCCTCTGTAAATCCTCCTGGAAATGTAAGGACTCTACTTTATGCACTTCCTCTGTAAATCCTCCTGGAAATGTAAGAACTTTACTTTATGCACTTCCTCTGTAATCCCTCCTGGAAATGTAAGAACTCTACTTTATGCACTCCCTCTGTAATCCCTCCTGGAAATGTAAGAACTCTACTTTCTGCACTTCCTCTGTAATCCCTCCTGGAAATGTAAGAACTTTACTTTATGCACTTCCTCTGTAATTCCTCCTGTAAATGTAAGAACTTTACTTTATGCACTTCCTCTGTAATCCCTCCTGGAAATGTAAGAACTTTACTTTATGCACTTCCTCTGTAATCCCTCCTGGAAATGTAAGAACTTTACTTTATGTACTTCCTCTGTAATTCCTCCTGGAAATGTAAGAACTTTACTTTATGCACTTCCTCTGTAATCCCTCCTGGAAATGTAAGAACTTTACATTATGCACTTCCTCTGTAATCCCTCCTGGAAATGTAAGAACACTACTTTATGCACTTCCTCTGTAATCCCTCCTGGAAATGTAAGAACTTTACTTTATGCACTTCCTCTGTAAATCCTCCTGGAAATGTAAGAACTTTATGCACTTCCTCTGTAAATCCTCCTGGAAATGTAAGGACTCTACTTTATGCACTTCCTCTGTAAATTCTCCTGGAAATGTAAGAACTTTACTTTATGCACTTCCTCTGTAATCCCTCCTGGAAATGTAAGAACTCTACTTTATGCACTTCCTCTGTAATCCCTCCAGGAAATGTAAGAATTCTACTTTGTGCACTTCCTCTGTAATCCCTCCTGGAAATGTAAGAACTCTACTTTGTGCACTTCCTCTGTAATCCCTCCTGGAAATGTAAGAACTTTACTTTCTGCACTTCCTCTGTAATGTCCCCTGGAAATGTAAGGACTATACTTTGTGCATTTCCTCTTTAAATTATTCCTGGAAATGTAAGAACTTTACTTTATACACTTCCTCTGTAATCCCTCCTGGAAATGTAAGAACTCTACTTTGTGCACTTCCTCTGTAATCCCTCCTGGAAATGTAAGAACTCTACTTTGTGCACTTCCTCTGTATTCCCTCCTGGAAATGTAAGAACTCTACTTTGGGCACTTCCTCTGTAATCCCTCCTGGAAATGTAAGGACTCTACTTTGTGCACTACCTCTTTAATTACTCCTGGAAATGTAAGAACTTAACTTTATGCACTTGCTCTGTAATCCCTCCTGGAAATGTAAGAACTCTACTTTATGCACTTCCTCTGTAATCCCTCCTGGAAATGTAAGAACTTTACTTTATTCACTTCCTCTGTAATTCCACCTGGAAATGTAAGGACTCTACTTTGTGCACTACCTCTTTAATTACTCCTGGAAATGTAACAACTCTACCTTGTGCACTTCCTCTGTAATCCCTCCTGGAAATGTAAGAACTCTACTTTGTGCACTTCCTCTGTAATCCCTCCTGGAAATGTAAGAACTTTACTTTATGTACTTCCTCTGTAATCCCTCCTGGAAATGTAAGAACTTTATGCACTTCCTCTGTAATCCCTCCTGGAAATGTAAGAACTCTACTTCATGCACTTCCTCTGTAATCCCTCCTGGAAATGTAAGAACTTTACTTTATGCACTTCCTCTGTAAATCCTCCTGGAAATGTAAGGACTCTACTTTATGCACTTCCTCTGTAAATCCTCCTGGAAATGTAAGAACTTTACTTTATGCACTTCCTCTGTAATCCCTCCTGGAAATGTAAGAACTCTACTTTATGCACTCCCTCTGTAATCCCTCCTGGAAATGTAAGAACTCTACTTTATGCACTTCCTCTGTAATCCCTCCTGGAAATGTAAGAACTTTACTTTATGCACTTCCTCTGTAATTCCTCCTGTAAATGTAAGAACTTTACTTTATGCACTTCCTCTGTAATCCCTCCTGGAAATGTAAGAACTTTACTTTATGCACTTCCTCTGTAATCCCTCCTGGAAATGTAAGAACTTTACTTTATGTACTTCCTCTGTAATTCCTCCTGGAAATGTAAGAACTTTACTTTATGCACTTCCTCTGTAATTCCCCCTGGAAATGTAAGGACTCTACTTTATGCACTTCCTCTTTAATTACTCCTGGAAATGTAAGAACTTTACTTTATACACTTCCTCTGTAAATCCTCCTGGAAATGTAAGAACTTTATGCACTTCCTCTGTAATCCCTCCTGGAAATGTAAGAACTCTACTTTGCGCACTTCCTCTGTAATCCCTCCTGGAAATGTAAGAACTCTACTTTGTGCACTTCCTCTGTAATCCCTCCTGGAAACGTAAGAACTTTACTTTATGCACTTCCTCTGTAAATCCTCCTGGAAATGTAAGAACTTTATGCACTTCCTCTGTAATCTCTCCTGGAAATGTAAGAACTCTACTTTGCGCACTTCCTCTGTAATCCCTCCTGGAAATGTAAGAACTTTACTTTATACACTTCCTCTGTAATCCCTCCTGGAAATGTAAGAACTCTACTTTGTGCACTTCCTCTGTAATCCCTCCTGGAAATGTAAGAACTCTACTTTGTGCACTTCCTCTGTAATCCCTCCTGGAAATGTAAGAACTCTACTTTGTGCACTTCCTCTGTATTCCCTACTGGAAATGTAAGAACTTTACTTTATGCACTTCCTCTGTAATCCCTCCTGGAAATGTAAGAACTCTACTTTGGGCACTTCCTCTGTAATCCCTCCTGGAAATGTAAGAACTTAACTTCATGCACTTGCTCTGGAATTCCTCCTGGAAATGTAAGAACTCTACTTTGTGCACTTCCTCTGTAATCCCTCCTGGAAATGTAAGAACTCTACTTTGTACACTTCCTCTGTAATCCCTCCTGGAAATGTTACGACTCTACTTTGGGCACTTCCTCTGTAATCCCTTCTGGAAATGTAAGAACTCTACTTTG
Source organism: Phyllobates terribilis (assembly GCF_046119375.1). Lineage (NCBI taxonomy): Eukaryota > Metazoa > Chordata > Amphibia > Anura > Dendrobatidae > Phyllobates > Phyllobates terribilis. The sequence continues at coordinate 2,320,839 of NW_027362822.1, read as the reverse complement.
TGCACTTCCTCTGTAATCCCTCCTGGAAATGTACGAACTCTACCTTGTGCACTTCCTCTGTAATCCCTCCTGGAAATGTAAGAACTCTACTTTGTGCACTTCCTCTGTAATCCCTCCTGGAAATGTAAGAACTCTACTTTGTGCACTTCCTCTGTGTAATCCCTCCGGGAAATGTAAGAACTTTACTTTGTGCACTTCCTCTGTAATCCCTCCTGGAAATGTAAGAACTCTACTTTATGCACTTCCTCTGTAATCCCTCCTGGAAATGTAAGAACTCTACTTTATTCACTTCCTCTGTAATTCCCTCCTGGAAATGTAAGAACTTTACTTTATGCACTTCCTCTGTAATCCCTCCTGGAAATGTAAGAACTTTACTTTATGTACTTCCTCTGTAATCCCTCCTGGAAATGTAAGAACTTTACTTTATGCACTTCCTCTGTAATCCCTCCTGGAAATGTAAGAACTCTACTTTATGCACTTCCTCTGTAATCCCTCCTGGAAATGTAAGAACTTTACTTTATGCACTACCTCTGTAAATCCTCCTGGAAATGTAAGAACTTTATGCACTTCCTCTGTAAATCCTCCTGGAAATGTAAGGACTCTACTTTATGCACTTCCTCTGTAAATTCTCCTGGAAATGTAAGAACTTTACTTTATGCACTTCCTCTGTAATCCCTCCTGGAAATGTAAGAACTCTACTTTATGCACTTCCTCTGTAATCCCTCCAGGAAATGTAAGAATTCTACTTTGTGCACTTCCTCTGTAATCCCTCCTGGAAATGTAAGAACTCTACTTTGTGCACTTCCTCTGTAATCCCTCCTGGAAATGTAAGAACTTTACTTTCTGCACTTCCTCTGTAATGTCCCCTGGAAATGTAAGGACTATACTTTGTGCATTTCCTCTTTAAATTATTCCTGGAAATGTAAGAACTTTACTTTATACACTTCCTCTGTAATCCCTCCTGGAAATGTAAGAACTCTACTTTGTGCACTTCCTCTGTAATCCCTCCTGGAAATGTAAGAACTCTACTTTGTGCACTTCCTCTGTATTCCCTCCTGGAAATGTAAGAACTCTACTTTGGGCACTTCCTCTGTAATCCCTCCTGGAAATGTAAGGACTCTACTTTGTGCACTACCTCTTTAATTACTCCTGGAAATGTAAGAACTTAACTTTATGCACTTGCTCTGTAATCCCTCCTGGAAATGTAAGAACTCTACTTTATGCACTTCCTCTGTAATCCCTCCTGGAAATGTAAGAACTTTACTTTATTCACTTCCTCTGTAATTCCACCTGGAAATGTAAGGACTCTACTTTGTGCACTACCTCTTTAATTACTCCTGGAAATGTAACAACTCTACCTTGTGCACTTCCTCTGTAATACCTCCTGGAAATGTAAGAACTCTACTTTGTGCACTTCCTCTGTAATCCCTCCTGGAAATGTAAGAACTTTACTTTATGCACTTCCTCTGTAAATCCTCCTGGAAATGTAAGAACTTTATGCACTTCCTCTGTAATCCCTCCTGGAAATGGAAGAACTCTACTTTGCGCACTTCCTCTGTAATCCCTCCTGGAAATGTAAGAACTCTACTTTGTGCACTTCCTCTGTAATCCCTCCTGGAAATGTAAGAACTTTACTTTATGTACTTCCTCTGTAATCCCTCCTGGAAATGTAAGAACTTTACTTTATGCACTTCCTCTGTAATCCCTCATGGAAATGTAAGAACTCTACTTCATGCACTTCCTCTGTAATCCCTCCTGGAAATGTAAGAACTTTACTTTATGCACTTCCTCTGTAAATCCTCCTGGAAATGTAAGAACTTTATGCACTTCCTCTGTAAATCCTCCTGGAAATGTAAGGACTCTACTTTATGCACTTCCTCTGTAAATCCTCCTGGAAATGTAAGAACTTTACTTTATGCACTTCCTCTGTAATCCCTCCTGGAAATGTAAGAACTCTACTTGATGCACTCCCTCTGTAATCCCTCCTGGAAATGTAAGAACTCTACTTTCTGCACTTCCTCTGTAATCCCTCCTGGAAATGTAAGAACTTTACTTTATGCACTTCCTCTGTAATTCCTCCTGTAAATGTAAGAACTTTACTTTATGCACTTCCTCTGTAATCCCTCCTGGAAATGTAAGAACTTTACTTTATGCACTTCCTCTGTAATCCCTCCTGGAAATGTAAGAACTTTACTTTATGTACTTCCTCTGTAATTCCTCCTGGAAATGTAAGAACTTTACTTTCTGCACTTCCTCTGTAATTCCCCCTGGAAATGTAAGGACTCTACTTTATGCACTTCCTCTTTAATTACTCCTGGAAATGTAAGAACTTTACTTTATACACTTCCTCTGTAAATCCTCCTGGAAATGTAAGAACTTTATGCACTTCCTCTGTAATCCCTCCTGGAAATGTAAGAACTCTACTTTGCGCACTTCCTCTGTAATCCCTCCTGGAAATGTAAGAACTCTACTTTGTGCACTTCCTCTGTAATCCCTCCTGGAAACGTAAGAACTTTACTTTATGCACTTCCTCTGTAAATCCTCCTGGAAATGTAAGAACTTTATGCACTTCCTCTGTAATCTCTCCTGGAAATGTAAGAACTCTACTTTGCGCACTTCCTCTGTAATCCCTCCTGGAAATGTAAGAACTCTACTTTGTGCACTTCCTCTGTAATCCCTCCTGGAAATGTAAGAACTCTAGTTTGTGCATTTCCTCTTTAATTACTCCTGGAAATGTAAGAACTTTACTTTATACACTTCCTCTGTAATCCCTCCTGGAAATGTAAGAACTCTACTTTGTGCACTTCCTCTGTAATCCCTCCTGGAAATGTAAGAACTCTACTTTGTGCACTTCCTCTGTAATCCCTCCTGGAAATGTAAGAACTCTACTTTGTGCACTTCCTCTGTATTCCCTACTGGAAATGTAAGAACTTTACTTTATGCACTTCCTCTTTAATTCCCCCTGGAAATGTAAGAACTTTACTTTATGCACTTCCTCTGTAATCCCTCCTGGAAATGTAAGAACTCTACTTTGGGCACTTCCTCTGTAATCCCTCCTGGAAATGTAAGAACTTAACTTCATGCACTTGCTCTGGAATTCCTCCTGGAAATGTAAGAACTCTACTTTGTGCACTTCCTCTGTAATCCCTCCTGGAAATGTAAGAACTCTACTTTGTACACTTCCTCTGTAATCCCTCCTGGAAATGTAAGGACTCTACTTTGGGCACTTCCTCTGTAATACCTTCTGGAAATGTAAGAACTCTACTTTGTGCACTTCCTCTGTAATCCCTCCTGGAAATGTACGAACTCTACCTTGTGCACTTCCTCTGTAATCCCTCCTGGAAATGTAAGAACTCTACTTTGTGCACTTCCTCTGTAATCCCTCCTGGAAATGTAAGAACTCTACTTTGTGCACTTCCTCTGTGTAATCCCTCCGGGAAATGTAAGAACTTTACTTTGTGCACTTCCTCTGTAATCCCTCGTGGAAATGTAAGAACTCTACTTTATGCACTTCCTCTGTAATCCCTCCTGGAAATGTAAGAACTCTACTTTATTCACTTCCTCTGTAATTCCCTCCTGGAAATGTAAGAACTTTACTTTATGCACTTCCTCTGTAATCCCTCCTGGAAATGTAAGAACTTTACTTTATGTACTTCCTCTGTAATCCCTCCTGGAAATGTAAGAACTTTACTTTATGCACTTCCTCTGTAATCCCTCCTGGAAATGTAAGAACTCTACTTTATGCACTTCCTCTGTAATCCCTCCTGGAAATGTAAGAACTTTACTTTATGCACTACCTCTGTAAATCCTCCTGGAAATGTAAGAACTTTATGCACTTCCTCTGTAAATCCTCCTGGAAATGTAAGGACTCTACTTCATGCACTTCCTCTGTAAATCCTCCTGGAAATGTAAGAACTTTACTTTATGCACTTCCTCTGTAATCCCTCCTGGAAATGTAAGAACTTTACTTTATGTACTTCCTCTGTAATTCCTCCTGGAAATGTAAGAACTTTACTTTATGCACTTCCTCTGTAATCCCTCCTGGAAATGTAAGAACTTTACTTTATGCACTTCCTCTGTAATCCCTCCTGGAAATGTAAGAACACTACTTTATGCACTTCCTCTGTAATCCCTCCTGGAAATGTAAGAACTTTACTTTATACACTTCCTCTGTAATCCCTCCAGGAAATGTAAGAACTTTACTTTATGCACTTCCTCTGTAATCCCTCCTGGAAATGTAAGAACTCTACTTTATGCACTTCCTCTGTAATCCCTCCTGGAAATGTAAGAACTTTACTTTCTGCTCTTCCTCTGTAATTCCCCCTGGAAATGTAAGGACTCTACTTTCTGCACTTCCTCTTTAATTACTCCTGGAAATGTAAGAACTTTACTTTATACACTTCCTCTGTAAATCCTCCTGGAAATGTAAGAACTTTATGCACTTCCTCTGTAATCCCTCCTGGAAATGTAAGAACTCTACTTTGTGCACTTCCTCTGTAATCCCTCCTGGAAATGTAAGAACTTTACTTTATGCACTTCCTCTTTAATTCCCCCTGGAAATGTAATAACTTTATTTTATGCACTTCCTCTGTAAATCCTCCTGGAAATGTAAGAACTTTACTTTATGCACTTCCTCTGTAATCCCTCCTGGAAATGTAAGAACTTTACTTTATGCACTTCCTCTGTAATCCCTCCTGGAAATGTAAGAACTTTACTTTATGTACTTCCTCTGTAATTCCTCCTGGAAATGTAAGAACTTTACTTCATGCATTTCCTCTGTAATCCCTCCTGGAAATGTAAGAACACTACTTTATGCACTTCCTCTGTAATCCCTCCTGGAAATGTAAGAACTTTACTTTATGCACTTCCTCTGTAAATCCTCCTGGAAATGTAAGAACTTTATGCACTTCCTCTGTAAATCCTCCTGGAAATGTAAGGACTCTACTTTATGCACTTCCTCTGTAAATTCTCCTAGAAATGTAAGAACTTTACTTTATGCACTTCCTCTGTAATCCCTCCTGGAAATGTAAGAACTTTACTTTCTGCACTTCCTCTGTAATGTCCCCTGGAAATGTAAGGACTATACTTTGTGCATTTCCTCTTTAAATTATTCCTGGAAATGTAAGAACTTAACTTTATACACTTCCTCTGTAATCCCTCCTGGAAATGTAAGAACTCTACTTTATGCACTTTCTCTGTAATCCCTCCTGGAAATGTAAGAACTTTACTTTATGCACTTCCTCTGTAATCCCTCCTGGAAATGTAAGAACTCTACTTTATGCACTTACTCTGTAATCCCTCCTGGAAATGTAAGAACTCTACTTTGTGCATTTCCTCTTTAATTACTCCAGGAAATGTAAGAACTTTACTTTATACACTTCCTCTGTAATCCCTCCTGGAAATGTAAGGACTCTACTTTATGCACTTCCTCTGTAATCCCTCCTGGAAATGTAAGAACTTTACTTTATGCACTTCCTCTGTAATTCCTCCTGGAAATGTAAGAACTTTACTTTATGCACTTCCTCTGTAATCCTTCCTGGAAATGTAAGAATTTACTTTATGCACTTCCTCTGTAATCCCTCCTGGAAATGTAAGAACTCTACTTTATGCACTTCCTCTGTAATCCCTCCTGGAAATGTAAGAACTTTACTTTATGCACTTCCTCTGTAAATCCTCCTGGAAATGTAAGAACTTTATGCACTTCCTCTGTAATCCCTCCTGGAAATGTAAGAACTCTACTTTGTGCACTTCCTCTGTAATCCCTCCTGGAAATGTAAGAACTTTACTTTTTGCACTTCCTCTGTAATGTCCCCTGGAAATGTAAGGACCCTACTTTGTGCACTTCCTCTTTAAATTATTCCTGGAAATGTAAGAACTTAACTTTATGCACTTCCTCTGTAATCCCTCCTGGAAATGTAAGAACTCTACTTTATTCACTTCCTCTGTAATTCCCCCTGGAAATGTAAGGACTCTACTTTGTGCACTTCCTCTTTAATTACTCCTGGAAATGTAAGAACTTAACTTTATGCACTTCCTCTGTAATCCCTCCTGGAAATGTAAGAACTCTACTTTATGCACTTCCTCTGTAATTCCCCCTGGAAATGTAAGAACTTTACTTTATGCACTTCCTCTGTAATCCCTCCTGGAAATGTAAGAACTTTACTTTATGCACTTCCTCTGTAATCCCTCCTGGAAATGTAAGAACTCTACTTTGTGCATTTCCTCTTTAATTACTCCTGGAAATGTAAGAACTTTACTTTATACACTTCCTCTGTAATCCCTCCTGGAAATGTAAGGACTCTACTTTGTGCATTTCCTCTTTAATTACTCCTGGAAATGTAAGAACTTTACTTTATACACTTCCTCTGTAATCCCTCCTGGAAATGTAAGAACTTTACTTTATGCACTTCCTCTGTAATCCCTCCTGGAAATGTAAGAACTTTACTTTATGCACTTCCTCTGTAATCCCTCCTGGAAATGTAAGAACTATACTTTATGCACTTCCTCTGTAATCCCTCCTGGAAATGTAAGAACTCTACTTTGTGCATTTCCTCTTTAATTACTCCTGGAAATGTAAGAACTTTACTTTATACACTTCCTCTGTAATCCCTCCTGGAAATGTAAGGACTCTACTTTGTGCATTTCCTCTTTAATTACTCCTGGAAATGTACGAACTTTACTTTATACACTTCCTCTGTAATCCCTCCTGGAAATGTAAGGACTCTACTTTGTGCATTTCCTCTTTAATTACTCCTGGAAATGTAAGAACTTTACTTTATACACTTCCTCTGTAATCCCTACTGGAAATGTAAGAACTTTACTTTATGCACTTCCTCTGTAAATCCTCCTGGAAATGTAAGAATTTTACTTTATGCACTTCCTCTGTAATCCCTCCTGGAAATGTAAGAACTTTACTTTATGCACTTCCTCTATAATCCCTCCTGGAAATGTAAGAACTATACTTTATGCACTTCCTCTGTAATCCCTCCTGGAAATGTAAGAACTCTACTTTGTGCATTTCCTCTTTAATTACTCCTGGAAATGTAAGAACTTTACTTTATACACTTCCTCTGTAATCCCTCCTGGAAATGTAAGGACCCTACTTTGTGCATTTCCTCTTTAATTACTCCTGGAAATGTAAGAACTTTACTTTCTGCACTTCCTCTGTAATTCCCCCTGGAAATGTAAGGACTCTACTTTCTGCACTTCCTCTTTAATTACTCCTGGAAATGTAAGAACTTTACTTTATACACTTCCTCTGTAAATCCTCCTGGAAATGTAAGAACTTTATGCACTTCCTCTGTAATCCCTCCTGGAAATGTAAGAACTCTACTTTGCGCACTTCCTCTGTAATCCCTCCTGGAAATGTAAGAACTCTACTTTGTGCACTTCCTCTGTAATCCCTCCTGGAAACGTAAGAACTTTACTTTATGCACTTCCTCTGTAAATCCTCCTGGAAATGTAAGAACTTTATGCACTTCCTCTGTAATCTCTCCTGGAAATGTAAGAACTCTACTTTGCGCACTTCCTCTGTAATCCCTCCTGGAAATGTAAGAACTCTACTTTGTGCACTTCCTCTGTAATCCCTCCTGGAAATGTAAGAACTCTAGTTTGTGCATTTCCTCTTTAATTACTCCTGGAAATGTAAGAACTTTACTTTATACACTTCCTCTGTAATCCCTCCTGGAAATGTAAGAACTCTACTTTGTGCACTTCCTCTGTAATCCCTCCTGGAAATGTAAGAACTCTACTTTGTGCACTTCCTCTGTAATCCCTCCTGGAAATGTAAGAACTCTACTTTGTGCACTTCCTCTGTATTCCCTACTGGAAATGTAAGAACTTTACTTTATGCACTTCCTCTTTAATTCCCCCTGGAAATGTAAGAACTTTACTTTATGCACTTCCTCTGTAAATACTCCTGGAAATGTAAGAACTCTACTTTGTGCACTTACTCTGTAATCCCTCCTGGAAATGTAAGAACTCTACTTTGTGCACTTCCTCTGTATTCCCTCCTGGAAATGTAAGAACTTAACTTCATGCACTTGCTCTGTAATTCCTCCTGGAAATGTAAGAACTCTACTTTGTGCACTTCCTCTGTAATCCCTCCTGGAAATGTAAGAACTCTACTTTGTGCACTTCCTCTGTAATCCCTCCTGGAAATGTAAGGACTCTACTTTGGGCACTTCCTCTGTAATCCCTTCTGGAAATGTAAGAACTCTACTTTGTGCACTTCCTCTGTGTAATCAATCTGGGAAATGTAAGAACTTTACTTTGTGCACTTCCTCTGTAATCCCTCCTGGAAATGTAAGAACTCTACTTTATGCACTTCCTCTGTAATCCCTCCTGGAAATGTAAGAACTCTACTTTATTCACTTCCTCTGTAATTCCCCCTGGAAATATAAGAACTTTACTTTATGCACTTCCTCTGTAATCCCTCCTGGAAATGTAAGAACTTTACTTTATACACTTCCTCTGTAATCCCTCCAGGAAATGTAAGAACTTTACTTTATGCACTTCCTCTGTAATCCCTCCTGGAAATGTAAGAACTCTACTTTATGCACTTCCTCTGTAATCCCTCCTGGAAATGTAAGAACTTTACTTTCTGCTCTTCCTCTGTAATTCCCCCTGGAAATGTATGGACTCTACTTTCTGCACTTCCTCTTTAATTACTCCTGGAAATGTAAGAACTTTACTTTATACACTTCCTCTGTAAATCCTCCTGGAAATGTAAGAACTTTATGCACTTCCTCTGTAATCCCTCCTGGAAATGTAAGAACTCTACTTTGTGCACTTCCTCTGTAATCCCTCCTGGAAATGTAAGAACTTTACTTTATGCACTTCCTCTGTAATCCCTCCTGGAAATGTAAGAACTTTACTTTATGCACTTCCTCTGTAATCCCTCCTGGAAATGTAAGAACTTTACTTTCTGCTCTTCCTCTGTAAATCCTCCTGGAAATGTAAGAACCTTACTTTGTGCACTTCCTCTTTAATTCCCCCTGGAATTGTAAGAACTTTACTTTATGCACTTCCTCTGTAATCCCTCCTGGAAATGTAAGAACTCTACTTTATGCACTTCCTCTGTAATCCCTCCTGGAAATGTAAGAACTTTACTTTATGCACTTCCTCTTTAATTCCCCCTGGAAATGTAAGAACTTTACTTTATGCACTTCCTCTGCAATCCCTCCTAGAAATGTAAGAACTTTACTTTATGCACTTCCTCTGTAAATCCTCCTGGAAATGTAAGAACTTTATGCACTTCCTCTGTAAATCCTCCTGGAAATGTAAGAACTCTACTTTGTGCACTTCCTCTGTAATCCCTCCTGGAAATGTAAGAACTCTACTTTGGGCACTTCCTCTGTAATCCCTCCTGGAAATGTAAGAACTTTATGTACTTCCTCTGTAATCCCTCCTGGAAATGTAAGAACTTTATGCATTTCCTCTGTAATCCCTCCTGGAAATGTAAGGACTCTACTATATGCAATTCCTCTGTAATTCCCCCTGGAAATGTAAGGACTCTACTTTGTACATTTACTCTTTAATTACTCCTGGAAATGTAAGAACTTTACTTTATACACTTCCTCTGTAATCCCTCCTGGAAATGTAAGAACTTTACTTTATGCACTTTGTCTGTAAATCCTCCTGGAAATGTAAGAACTTTATGCACTTCCTCTGTAAATCCTCCTGGAAATGTAAGGACTCTACTTTGTGCACTTCCTCTTTAATTCCCCCTGTAAATGTAAGAACTTTACTTTATCCACTTCCTCTGTAATCCCTCCAGGAAATGTAAGAACTCTACTTTCTGCACTTCCTCTTTAATCCCTCCAGGAAATGTAAGGACTCTACTTTGTGCACTTCCTCTGTAATCCCTCCTGGAAATGTAAGAACTCTACTTTGTGCACTTCCTCTTTAATTCCCCCTGGAAATGTAAGAACTTTACTTTATGCACTTCCTCTGTAATCCCTCCTGGAAATGTAAGAACTCTACTTTGTGCACTTCCTCTGTAATGTCTCCTGGAAATGTAAGAACTCTACTTTGTGCACTTCCTCTGTAATCCCTCCTGGAAATGTAAGAATTCTACTTTGTGCACTTCCTCTGTATTCCCTCCTGGAAATGTAAGAACTCTACTTTGGGCACTTCCTCTGTAATCCCTCCTGGAAATGTAAGAACTCTACTTTGTGCACTTCCTCTGTAATCCCTCCTGGAAATGTAAGAACTCTACTTTGTGCACTTCCTCTGTAATCCCTCCTGGAAATGTAAGAACTCTACTTTGTGCACTTCCTCTGTGTAATCCCTCCGGGAAATGTAAGAACTTTACTTTGTGCACTTCCTCTTTAAATTATTCCTGGAAATGTAAGAACTTAACTTTATGCACTTCCTCTGTAATCCCTCCTGGAAATGTAAGTACTTTACTTTATGCACTTCCTCTGTAATTCCACCTGGAAATGTACGGACTCTACTTTGTGCACTTCCTCTGTAATCCCTCCTGGAAATGTAAGAACTCTACTTTGTGCACTTCCTCTGTAATCCCTCCTGGAAATGTAAGAACTTTACTTTATGCACTTCCTCTGAAATCCCTCCTGGAAATGTAAGAACTTTACTTTCTGCACTTCCCTCTGTAATTCCCCCTGGAAATGTAAGGACTCTACTTTGTGCACTTCCTCTTTAATTACTCCAGGAAATGTAAGAACTTAACTTTATGCACTTCCTCTGTAATCCCTCCTGGAAATGTAAGAACTCTACTTTATGCACTTCCTCTGTAATTCCCCCTGGAAATGTAAGGACTCTACTTTGTGCACTTCCTCTTTAATTCCCCCTGGAAATGTAAGAACTTTACTTTATGCACTTCCTCTGTAATCCCTCCTGGAAATGTAAGAACTCTACTTTGTGCACTCCCTCTGTAATCCCTCCTGGAAATGTAAGAACTCTACTTTGCGCACTTCCTCTGTAATCCCTCCTGGAAATGTAAGGACTCTACTTTATGCACTTCCTCTGTAATCCCTCCTGGAAATGTAAGAACTTTACTTTATGCACTTCCTCTGTAATTCCTCCTGGAAATGTAAGAACTTTACTTTATGCACTTCCTCTGTAATCCCTCCAGGAAATGTAAGAACTCTACTTTCTGCACTTCCTCTTTAATCCCTCCAGGAAATGTAAGGACTCTACTTTGTGCACTTCCTCTCTAATCCCTCCTGGAAATGTAAGAACTTTATGCACTTCCTCTTTAATTCCTCCTGGAAATGTAAGAACTTTACTTTATGCACTTCCTCTGTAATCCCTCCTGGAAATGTAAGAACTCTACTTTGTGCACTTACTCTGTAATCTCTCCTGGAAATGTAAGAACTCTACTTTGTGCACTTCCTCTGTAATCCCTCCTGGAAATGTAAGAATTCTACTTTGTGCACTTCCTCTGTATTCCCTCCTGGAAATGTAAGAACTCTACTTTGGGCACTTCCTCTGTAATCCCTCCTGGAAATGTAAGAACTCTAGTTTGTGCACTTCCTCTGTAATCCCTCCTGGAAATGTAAGAACTCTACTTTGTGCACTTCCTCTGTAATCCCTCCTGGAAATGTAAGAACTCTACTTTGTGCACTTCCTCTGTGTAATCCCTCCGGGAAATGTAAGAACTTTACTTTGTGCACTTCCTCTTTAAATTATTCCTGGAAATGTAAGAACTTAACTTTACGCACTTGCTCTGTAATCCCTCCTGGAAATGTAAGAACTCTACTTTATGCACTTCCTCTGTAATCCCTCCTGGAAATGTAAGTACTTTACTTTATGCACTTCCTCTGTAATTCCACCTGGAAATGTAAGGACTCTACTTTGTGCACTACCTCTTTAATTACTCCTGGAAATGTAACAACTCTACTTTGTGCACTTCCTCTGTAATCCCTCCTGGAAATGTAAGAACTCTACTTTGTGCACTTCCTCTGTAATCCCTCCTGGAAATGTAAGAACTTTACTTTATGCACTTCCTCTGTAAATCCTCCTGGAAATGTAAGAACTTTATGCACTTCCTCTGTAATCCCTCCTGGAAATGTAAGAACTCTACTTTGCGTACTTCCTCTGTAATCCCTCCTGGAAATGTAAGAACTCTACTTTGTGCACTTCCTCTGTAATCCCTCCTGGAAATGTAAGAACTCTACTTTGTGCACTTCCTCTGTAATCCCTCCTGGAAATGTAAGAACTTTACTTTATGCACTTCCTCTGTAATCCCTCCTGGAAATGTAAGAACTCTACTTTATGCACTTCCTCTGTAATTCCCCCTGGAAATGTAAGGACTCTACTTTGTGCACTTCCTCTTTAATTACTCCAGGAAATGTAAGAACTTTACTTTATGCACTTCCTCTGTAATCCCTCCTGGAAATGTAAGAACTCTACTTTGTGTACTCCCTCTGTAATCCCTCCTGGAAATGTAAGAACTCTACTTTGCGCACTTCCTCTGTAATCCCTCCTGGAAATGTAAGGACTCTACTTTATGCACTTCCTCTGTAATCCCTCCTGGAAATGTAAGAACTTTACTTTATGCACTTCCTCTGTAATTCCTCCTGGAAATGTAAGAACTTTACTTTATGCACTTCCTCTGTAATCCCTCCTGGAAATGTAAGAACTTTACTTTATGCACTTCCTCTGTAATCCCTCCTGGAAATGTAAGAACTTTACTTTATGCACTTCCTATGTAATTCCTCCTGGAAATGTAAGAACTCTACTTTCTGCACTTCCTCTGTAATCCCTCCTGGAAATGTAAGAACTTTACTTTATGCACTTCCTCTGTAAATCCTCCTGGAAATGTAAGAACTTTATGCACTTCCTCTGTAAATCCTCCTGGAAATGTAAGGACTCTACTTTATGCACTTCCTCTGTAAATCCTCCTGGAAATGTAAGAACTTTACTTTATGCACTTCCTCTGTAATCCCTCCTGGAAATGTAAGAACTCTACTTTATGCACTCCCTCTGTAATCCCTCCTGGAAATGTAAGAACTCTACTTTCTGCAATTCCTCTGTAATCCCTCCTGGAAATGTAAGAACTTTACTTTATGCACTTCCTCTGTAATTCCTCCTGTAAATGTAAGAACTTTACTTTATGCACTTCCTCTGTAATCCCTCCTGGAAATGTAAGAACTTTACTTTATGCACTTCCTCTGTAATCCCTCCTGGAAATGTAAGAACTTTACTTTATGTACTTCCTCTGTAATTCCTCCTGGAAATGTAAGAACTTTACTTTATGCACTTCCTCTGTAATCCCTCCTGGAAATGTAAGAACTTTACATTATGCACTTCCTCTGTAATCCCTCCTGGAAATGTAAGAACACTACTTTATGCACTTCCTCTGTAATCCCTCCTGGAAATGTAAGAACTTTACTTTATGCACTTCCTCTGTAAATCCTCCTGGAAATGTAAGGACTATACTTTGTGCATTTCCTCTTTAAATTATTCCTGGAAATGTAAGAACTTAACTTTATACACTTCCTCTGTAATCCCTCCTGGAAATGTAAGAACTCTACTTTCTGCACTTCCTCTGTAATCCCTCCAGGAAATGTAAGGACTCTACTTTGTGCACTTCCTCTGTAATCCCTCCTGGAAATGTAAGAACTTTACTTTATGTACTTCCTCTGTAATTCCTCCTGGAAATGTAAGAACTCTACTTTATGCACTTCCTCTGTAATCCCTCCAGGAAATGTAAGAATTCTACTTTGTGCACTTCCTCTGTAATCCCTCCTGGAAATGTAAGAACTCTACTTTGTGCACTTCCTCTGTAATCCCTCCTGGAAATGTAAGAACTTTACTTTCTGCACTTCCTCTGTAATGTCCCCTGGAAATGTAAGGACTATACTTTGTGCATTTCCTCTTTAAATTATTCCTGGAAATGTAAGAACTTAACTTTATACACTTCCTCTGTAATCCCTCCTGGAAATGTAAGAACTCTACTTTCTGCACTTCCTCTGTAATCCCTCCAGGAAATGTAAGGACTCTACTTTGTGCACTTCCTCTGTAATCCCTCCTGGAAATGTAAGAACTTTATGCACTTCCTCTTTAATTCCCCCTGGAAATGTAAGAACTTTACTTTATGCACTTCCTCTGTAATCCCTCCTGGAAATGTAAGAACTCTACTTTGTGCACTTCCTCTGTAATCCCTCCTGGAAATGTAAGAACTCTACTTTGTGCACTTCCTCTGTATTCCCTCCTGGAAATGTAAGAACTCTACTTTGGGCACTTCCTCTGTAATCCCTCCTGGAAATGTAAGGACTCTACTTTGTGCACTACCTCTTTAATTACTCCTGGAAATGTAAGAACTTAACTTTATGCACTTGCTCTGTAATCCCTCCTGGAAATGTAAGAACTCTACTTTATGCACTTCCTCTGTAATCCCTCCTGGAAATGTAAGAACTTTACTTTATTCACTTCCTCTGTAATTCCACCTGGAAATGTAAGGACTCTACTTTGTGCACTACCTCTTTAATTACTCCTGGAAATGTAACAACTCTACCTTGTGCACTTCCTCTGTAATCCCTCCTGGAAATGTAAGAACTCTACTTTGTGCACTTCCTCTGTAATCCCTCCTGGAAATGTAAGAACTTTACTTTATGCACTTCCTCTGTAAATCCTCCTGGAAATGTAAGAACTTTATGCACTTCCTCTGTAATCCCTCCTGGAAATGTAAGAACTCTACTTTGCGCACTTCCTCTGTAATCCCTCCTGGAAATGTAAGAACTCTACTTTGTGCACTTCCTCTGTAATCCCTCCTGGAAATGTAAGAACTCTACTTTGTGCACTTCCTCTGTAATCCCTCCTGGAAATGTAAGAACTTTACTTTATGCACTTCCTCTGTAATCCCTCCTGGAAATGTAAGAACTTTACTTTCTGCACTTCCTCTGTAATTCCCCCTGGAAATGTAAGGACTCTACTTTGCGCACTTCCTCTTTAATTACTCCAGGAAATGTAAGAACTTAACTTTATGCACTTCCTCTGTAATCCCTCCTGGAAATGTAAGAACTCTACTTCATGCACTTCCTCTGTAATTCCCCCTGGAAATGTAAGGACTCTACTTTGTGCACTTCCTCTTTAATTACTCCAGGAAATGTAAGAACTTAACTTTATGCACTTCCTCTGTAATCCCTCCTGGAAATGTAAGAATTCTACTTTATTCACTTCCTCTGTAATTCCCCCTGGAAATGTAAGGACTCTACTTTGTGCACTTCCTCTTTAATTACTCCTGGAAATGTAAGAACTTAACTTTATGCACTTCCTCTGTAATTCCCCCTGGAAATGTAAGGACTCTACTTTGTGCACTTCCTCAGTAATTCCTCCTGGAAATGTAAGAACTTTACTTTCTGCACTTCCTCTGTAATTCCCCCTGGAAATGTAAGAACTTTACTTTATACACTTCCTCTTTAATTCCCCCTGGAAATGTAAGAACTTTACTTTATGCACTTCCTCTGTAAATCCTCCTGGAAATGTAAGAACTTTATGCACTTCCTCTGTAAATCCTCCTGGAAATGTAAGGACTCTACTTTGTGCACTTCCTCTTTAATTTCCCCTGGAAATGTAAGAACTTTACTTTATGCACTTCCTCTGTAATCCCTCCTGGAAATGTAAGAACTCTACTTTGTGCACTTCCTCTGTAATCCCTCCTGGAAATGTAAGAACTCTACTTTGTGCACTTCCTCTGTAATCCCTCCTGGAAATGTAAGAACTTTACTTTATGCACTTCCTCTGTAATCCCTCCTGGAAATGTAAGAACTTTACTTTATGCACTTCCTCTTTAATTCCCCCTGGAAATGTAAGAACTTTACTTTATGCACTTCCTCTGTAATCCCTCCTGGAAATGTAAGAACTTTACTTTATGCACTTCCTCTGTAAATCCTCCTGGAAATGTAAGAACTTTATGCACTTCCTCTGTAAATCCTCCTGGAAATGTAAGAACTCTACTTTGTGCACTTACTCTGTAATCCCTCCTGGAAACGTAAGAACTCTACTTTGTGCACTTCCTCTGTAATCCCTCCTGGAAATGTAAGAACTCTACTTTGGGCACTTCCTCTGTAATCCCTCCTGGAAATGTAAGAACTCTACTTTGTGCACTTCCTCTGTAATCACTCCTGGAAATGTAAGAACTCTACTTTGTGCACTTCCTCTGTAATCCCTCTGGGAAATGTAAGAACTCTACTTTGTGCACTTCCTCTGTAATCCCTCCTGGAAATGTAAGAACTTTATGTACTTCCTCTGTAATCCCTCCTGGAAATGTAAGAACTTTATGCACTTCCTATGTAATCCCTCCTGGAAATGTAAGAACTCTACTTTGCACATTTACTCTTTAATTACTCCTGGAAATGTAAGAACTTTACTTTATACACTTCCTCTGTAATCCCTCCTGGAAATGTAAGAACTTTACTTCATGCACTTCCTCTGTAAATCCTCCTGGAAATGTAAGAACTTTATGCACTTCCTCTTTAATTCCCCCTGAAAATGTAAGAACTTTACTTTGTGCACTTCCTCTGTAATCCCTCCTGGAAATGTAAGAACTCTACTTTGTGCACTTCCTCTGTAATTCCTCCTGGAAATGTAAGAACTCTACTTTGTGCACATCCTCTGTAATCCCTCCTGGAAATGTAAGAACTTTACTTTCTGCACTTCCTCTGTAATTTCCCCTGGAAATGTAAGGACTCTACTTTGTGCACTTCCTCTTTAATTACTCCTGGAAATGTAAGAACTTTATGCACTTCCTCTGTAATCCCTCCTGGAAATGTAAGAACTCTACTTTATGCACTTCCTCTGTAATCCCTCCTGGAAATGTAAGAACTCTACTTTCTGCACTTCCTCTGTAATTCCCCCTGGAAATGTAAGGACTCTACTTTCTGCACTTCATCTGTAAATCCCCCTGGAAATGTAAGAACTTTACTTTATGCACTTCCTCTGTAATCCCTCCTGGAAATGTAAGAACTTTACTTTATGCACTTCCTTTGTAATTCCTCCTGGAAATGTAAGAACTCTACTTTATGCACTGCCTCTGTAATCCCTCCTGGAAATGTAAGAACTTTACTTTCTGCACTTCCTCTGTAATTCCCGATGGAAATGTAAGGACTCTACTTTCTGCACTTCCTCTGTAATCCCTCCTGGAAATGTAAGAACTTTACTTTCTGCACTTCCTCTGTAAATCCTCCTGGAAATGTAAGGACTCTACTTTGTGCACTTCCTCTTTAATTCCCCCTGGAAATGTAAGAACTTTACTTTATGCACTTACTCTGTAATCCCTCCTGGAAATTTAAGAACTCTACTTTCTGCACTTCCTCTGTAATCCCTCCAGGAAATGTAAGAACTCTACTTTGTGCACTTGCTCTGTAATCCCTCCAGGAAATGTAAGAACTCTACTTTATGCACTTCCTCTTTAATTAATCCTGGAAATGTAAGAACTTAACTTTATGCACTTCCTCTGTAATCCCTCCTGGAAATGTAAGAACTCTACTTTATGTACTTCCTCTGTAATCCCTCCTGGAAATGTAAGAACTTTACTTTATGCACTTCCTCTGTAATCCCTCCTGGAAATGTAAGAACTCTACTTTATGCACTTCCTCTGTAATCCCTCTTGGAAATGTAAGAACTTTACTTTCTGCACTTCCTCTGTAATTCCCCCTGGAAATGTAAGAACTTTACTTTATGCACTTCCTCTGTAATCCCTCCTGGAAATGTAAGAACTTTACTTCATGCACTTCCTCTGTAAATCCTCCTGGAAATGTAAGAACTTTATGCACTTCCTCTTTAATTCCCCCTGAAAATGTAAGAACTTTACTTTGTGCACTTCCTCTGTAATCCCTCCTGGAAATGTAAGAACTCTACTTTGTGCACTTCCTCTGTAATTCCTCCTGGAAATGTAAGAACTCTACTTTGTGCACATCCTCTGTAATCCCTCCTGGAAATGTAAGAACTTTACTTTCTGCACTTCCTCTGTAATTTCCCCTGGAAATGTAAGGACTCTACTTTGTGCACTTCCTCTTTAATTACTCCTGGAAATGTAAGAACTTTATGCACTTCCTCTGTAATCCCTCCTGGAAATGTAAGAACTCTACTTTATGCACTTCCTCTGTAATCCCTCCTGGAAATGTAAGAACTCTACTTTCTGCACTTCCTCTGTAATTCCCCCTGGAAATGTAAGGACTCTACTTTCTGCACTTCATCTGTAAATCCCCCTGGAAATGTAAGAACTTTACTTTATGCACTTCCTCTGTAATCCCTCCTGGAAATGTAAGAACTTTACTTTATGCACTTCCTTTGTAATTCCTCCTGGAAATGTAAGAACTCTACTTTATGCACTGCCTCTGTAATCCCTCCTGGAAATGTAAGAACTTTACTTTCTGCACTTCCTCTGTAATTCCCGATGGAAATGTAAGGACTCTACTTTCTGCACTTCCTCTGTAATCCCTCCTGGAAATGTAAGAACTTTACTTTCTGCACTTCCTCTGTAAATCCTCCTGGAAATGTAAGGACTCTACTTTGTGCACTTCCTCTTTAATTCCCCCTGGAAATGTAAGAACTTTACTTTATGCACTTCCTCTGTAATCCCTCCTGGAAATTTAAGAACTCTACTTTCTGCACTTCCTCTGTAATCCCTCCAGGAAATGTAAGAACTCTACTTTGTGCACTTGCTCTGTAATCCCTCCAGGAAATGTAAGAACTCTACTTTATGCACTTCCTCTTTAATTAATCCTGGAAATGTAAGAACTTAACTTTATGCACTTCCTCTGTAATCCCTCCTGGAAATGTAAGAACTCTACTTTATGTACTTCCTCTGTAATCCCTCCTGGAAATGTAAGAACTTTACTTTATGCACTTCCTCTGTAATCCCTCCTGGAAATGTAAGAACTCTACTTTATGCACTTCCTCTGTAATCCCTCTTGGAAATGTAAGAACTTTACTTTCTGCACTTCCTCTGTAATTCCCCCTGGAAATGTAAGAACTTTACTTTATGCACTTCCTCTGTAATCCCTCCTGGAAATGTAAGAACTTTACTTTATGCACTTCCTCTGTAAATCCTCCTGGAAATGTAAGAACTTTATGCACTTCCTCTGGAAATGCTCCTGGAAATATAAGGACTCTAATTTGTGCACTTCCTCTTTAATTGCCCCTGGAAATGTAAGAACTTAACTTAATGCACTTCCTCTGTAATCCCTCCTGGAAATGTAAGAACTTTACTTTCTGCACTTCCTCTGTAATTCCCCCTGGAAATGTAAGGACTCTACTTTGTGCATTTCTTCTTTAATTACTCCTGGAAATGTAAGAACTTTACTTTATACACTTCCTCTGTAATCCCTCCTGGAAATGTAAGAACTTTACTTTATGCACTTCCTCTGTAAATCTTCCTGGAAATGTAAGAACTTTATGGACTTCCTCTGTAATCCCTCCTGGAAATGTAAGAACTCTACTCTATGCACTTCCTATGTAATCCCTCCTGGAAATGTAAGAACTTTACTTTCTGCACTTCCTCTGTAATTCCCCCTGGAAATGTAAGTACTCTACTTTGTGCACTTCCTCTGTAATCCCTCCTGGAAATGTAAGAACTTTACTTCATGCACTTGCTCTTTAATTCCCCCTGGAAATGTAAGAACTTTACTTTATGCACTTCCTCTGTAATCCCTCCTGGAAATGTAAGAACTTTACTTTATGCACTTCCTCTGTAAATCCTCCTGGAAATGTAAGAACTTTATGCACTTCCTCTGTAAATCCTCCTGGAAATGTAAGGACTGTACTTTGTGCACTTCCTCTTTGATTCCCCCTGGAAATGTAAGAACTTTACTTTATGCACTTCCTCTGTAATCCTTCCTGGAAATGTAAGAACTCTACTTTGTGCACTTCCTCTGTAATCCCTCCTGGAAATGTAAGAACTCTACTTTGTGCACTTCCTCTGTAATCCCTCCTGGAAATGTAAGAACTCTACTTTGTGCACTTCCTCTGTAATCCCTCCTGGAAATGTAAGAACTTTACTTTCTGCACTTCCTCTGTAATTCCCCCTGGAAATGTAAGGACTCTACTTTGTGCACTTCCTCTTTAATTACTCCTGGAAATGTAAGAACTTAACTTTATGTACTTCCTCAGTAATCCCTCCTGGAAATGTAAGAACTCTACTTTATGCACTTCCTCTGTAATCCCTCCTGGAAATGTAAGAACTTTACTTTCTGCACTTCCTCTGTAATTCCCCCTGGAAATGTAAGGACTCTACTTTGTGCACTTCCTCTGTAATACCTCCTGGAAATGTAAGAACTTTACTTTATGCACTTCCTCTGTAAATCCTCCTGGAAATGTAAGAACTTTATGCACTTCCTCTGTAAATCCTCCTGGAAATGTAAGGACTCTAATTTATGCACTTCCTCTGTAATCCCTCCTGGAAATGTAAGAACTCTACTTTCTGCACTTCCTCTGTAATTCCCCCTGGAAATGTAAGGACTCTACTTTGTGCATTTCCTCTTTAATTACTCCTGGAAATGTA
This sequence comes from Phyllobates terribilis, assembly GCF_046119375.1. Taxonomy (NCBI): domain Eukaryota; kingdom Metazoa; phylum Chordata; class Amphibia; order Anura; family Dendrobatidae; genus Phyllobates; species Phyllobates terribilis. Next base: position 2,300,366 of record NW_027362822.1, on the reverse strand, counting down.
AGAATTTTACTTTATACACTTCCTCTGTAATCCCTCCTGGAAATGTAAGAACTCTACTTTGTGCACTTCCTCTGTAATCCCTCCTGGAAATGTAAGAACTCCTACTTTGTGCACTTCCTCTGTAATCCCTCCTGGAAATGTAAGAACTCTACCTTGTGCACTTCCTCTGTAATCCCTCCTGGAAATAAAAAGACTCTACTTTCTGCATTTCCTCTTTAATTCCCCCTGGAAATGTAAGAACTTAACTTTATGCACTTCCTCTGTAAATCCTCCTGGAATTGTAAGGACTCTACTTTGTGCACATCCCCTGTAATCCCTCCTGGAAATGTAAGAAGTCTACTTTGTGCACTTCCTCTGTAATCCCTCCTGGAAATGTAAGGACTCTACTTTCTGCACTTCCTCTGTAATTCCTCCTGGAAATGTAAGAATTTTACTTTATGCACTTCCTCTGTAAATCCTCCTGGAAATGGAAGAACTCTACTTTCTGCACTTCCTCTGTAATTCCTCCTGGAAATTTAAGGACTCTACTTTCTGCACTTCCTCTTTAATTCCCCCTGGAAATGTAAGCACTTTACTTTATGCACTTCCTCTGTAAATATTCCTGGAAATGTAAGAACTCTACTTTGTGAACTTTCTCTGTAATCCCTCCTGGAAATGTAAGGACTCTACTTTCTGCACTTCCTCTTTAATTCCCCCTGGAAATGTAAGGACTCTACTTTCTGCACTTCCTCTTTAATTCCTCCTGGAAATGTAAGGACTCTACTTTCTGCACTTCCTCTTTAATTCCTCCTGGAAATGTAAGGACTCTACTTTGTGCACATCCCCTGTAATCCCTCCTGGAAATGTAAGAACTCTACTTTGTGCACTTACTCTGTAATCCCTCCTGGAAATGTAAGGACTCTACTTTCTGCACTTCCTCTGTAATTCCTCCTGGAAATGTAAGAATTTTACTTTATGCACTTCCTCTGTAAATCCTCCTGGAAATGTAAGAACTCTACTTTCTGCACTTCCTCTGTAATCCCTCCTGGAAATTTAAGGACTCTAATTTCTGCACTTCCTCTTTAATTCCCCCTGGAAATGTAAGCACTTTACTTTATGCACTTCCTCTGTAAATAATCCTGGAAATGTAAGAACTTTACTTTTTGCACTTCCTCTGTAAATATTCCTGGAAATGTAAGAACTCTACTTTGTGCACTTCCTCTGTAATCCCTCCTGGAAATGTAAGGACTCTACTTTCTGCACTTCCTCTGTAATTCCTCCTGGAAATGTAAGAATTTTACTTTATGAGCTTCCTCTGTAAATCCTCCTGGAAATGTAAGAACTCTACTTTCTGCACTTCCTCTGTAAACCCTCCTGGAAATATAAGGACTCTACTTTCTGCACTTCCTCTTTAATTCCCCCTGGAAATGTAAGCACTTTACTTTATGCACTTCCTCTGTAAATACTCCTGAAAATGTAAGAACTTTACTTTTTGCACTTCCTCTGTAAATATTCCTGGAAATGTAAGGACTCTACTTTCTGTACTTCCTCTTTAATTCCCCCTGGAAATGTAAGGACTCTACTTTCTGCACTTCCTCTTTAATTCCTCCTGGAAATGTAAGGACTCTACTTTGTGCACATCCCCTGCAATCTCTCCTGGAAATGTAAGAACTTTACTTTGTGCAATTCCTCTGTAAATCCTCCTGGAAATGTAAGGACTCTACTTTGTGCACTTCCTCTGTAAATATTCCTGGAAATGTAAGAACTTTACTATATGCACTTCCTCTGTAATCCCTCCTGAAAATGTAAGAACTTTACTTTATGCACATCCCCTGTAATCCCTCCTGGAAATGTAAGAACTCTACTTTCTGCACTTCCTCTTTAATTCCCCCTGGAAATGTAAGGACTCTACTTTGTGCACTTCCTCTGTAAATCCTCCTGGAAATGTAAGAACTCTACTTCATGCACTTCCTCTGTAAATCCTCCTGGAAAAGTAAGGACTCTAATTTCTGCACTGCCTCTGTAATCCCTCCTGGAAATGTAAGAACACTACTTTGTGCATTTCCTGTATAATTCCTCCTGGAAATGTAAGAACTTTACTTCATGCACTTACTCTGTAATCCCTCCTGGAAATGTAAGAACTCTACTTTGTGCACTTCCTCTGTCATCCCTCCTGGAAATGTAAGGACTCTACTTTCTACACTTCCTCTTTAATTCCACTTGGAAATGTAAGAACTTTACTTTATGCACTTCCTCTGTAATCCCTCCTGGAACTGTAAGGACTCTACTTTCTGCACTTCCTCTGTAATCCCTCCTGGAAATGTAAGAACTCTACTTTATGCACTTCCTCTGTAATCCCTCCTGGAAATGTAAGAACTCTACTTTGTGCACTTCCTCTGTAATCACTCCTGGAAATGTAAGAACTCTACTTTGTGCACTTCCTCTGTAATCCCTCTGGGAAATGTAAGAACTCTACTTTGTGCACTTCCTCTGTAATCCCTCCTGGAAATGTAAGAACTTTATGTACTTCCTCTGTAATCCCTCCTGGAAATGTAAGAACTTTATGCACTTCCTATGTAATCCCTCCTGGAAATGTAAGAACTCTACTTTGCACATTTACTCTTTAATTACTCCTGGAAATGTAAGAACTTTACTTTATACACTTCCTCTTTAATCCCTCCTGGAAATGTAAGAACTTTACTTCATGCACTTCCTCTGTAAATCCTCCTGGAAATGTAAGAACTTTATGCACTTCCTCTTTAATTCCCCCTGAAAATGTAAGAACTTTACTTTGTGCACTTCCTCTGTAATCCCTCCTGGAAATGTAAGAACTCTACTTTGTGCACTTCCTCTGTAATTCCTCCTGGAAATGTAAGAACTCTACTTTGTGCACATCCTCTGTAATCCCTCCTGGAAATGTAAGAACTTTACTTTCTGCACTTCCTCTGTAATTTCCCCTGGAAATGTAAGGACTCTACTTTGTGCACTTCCTCTTTAATTACTCCTGGAAATGTAAGAACTTTATGCACTTCCTCTGTAATCCCTCCTGGAAATGTAAGAACTCTACTTTATGCACTTCCTCTGTAATCCCTCCTGGAAATGTAAGGACTCTACTTTCTGCACTTCATCTGTAATTCCCCCTGGAAATGTAAGAACTTTACTTTATGCACTTCCTCTGTAATCCCTCCTGGAAATGTAAGAACTTTACTTTATGCACTTCCTTTGTAATTCCTCCTGGAAATGTAAGAACTCTACTTTATGCACTGCCTCTGTAATCCCTCCTGGAAATGTAAGAACTTTACTTTCTGCACTTCCTCTGTAATTCCCGATGGAAATGTAAGGACTCTACTTTCTGCTCTTCCTCTGTAATCCCTCCTGGAAATGTAAGAACTTTACTTTCTGCACTTCCTCTGTAAATCCTCCTGGAAATGTAAGGACTCTACTTTGTGCACTTCCTCTTTAATTCCCCCTGGAAATGTAAGAACTTTACTTTATGCACTTCCTCTGTAATCCCTCCTGGAAATGTAAGAACTCTACTTTGTGCACTTGCTCTGTAATCCCTCCAGGAAATGTAAGAACTCTACTTTATGCACTTCCTCTTTAATTAATCCTGGAAATGTAAGAACTTAACTTTATGCACTTCCTCTGTAATCCCTCCTGGAAATGTAAAAACTCTACTTTATGTACTTCCTCTGTAATCCCTCCTGGAAATGTAAGAACTTTACTTTATGCACTTCCTCTGTAATCCCTCCTGGAAATGTAAGAACTCTACTTTATGCACTTCCTCTGTAATCCCTCTTGGAAATGTAAGAACTTTACTTTCTGCACTTCCTCTGTAATTCCCCCTGGAAATGTAAGAACTTTACTTTATGCACTTCCTCTGTAATCCCTCCTGGAAATGTAAGAACTTTACTTTATGCACTTCCTCTGTAAATCCTCCTGGAAATGTAAGAACTTTATGCACTTCCTCTGGAAATGCTCCTGGAAATATAAGGACTCTAATTTGTGCACTTCCTCTTTAATTGCCCCTGGAAATGTAAGAACTTAACTTTATGCACTTCCTCTGTAATCCCTCCAGGAAATGTAAGAAATCTACTTTGTGCACTTTGTCTGTAATCCCTCCTGGAAATGTAAGGACTCTACTTTGTGCACTTCCTCTTTAATTACTCCAGGAAATGTAAGAACTTAACTTTATCCACTTCCTCTGTAATCCCTCCAGGAAATGTAAAAACTCTACTTTGTGTACTTCCTCTGTAATCTCTCCTGGAAATGTAAGGACTCTACTTTGTGCACTTCCTCTTTAATTACTCCTGGAATTGTAAGAACTTAACTTAATGCACTTCCTCTGTAATCCCTCCTGGAAATGTAAGAACTTTACTTTCTGCACTTCCTCTGTAATTCCCCCTGGAAATGTAAGGACTCTGCTTTGTGCATTTCTTCTTTAATTACTCCTGGAAATGTAAGAACTTTACTTTATACACTTCCTCTGTAATCCCTCCTGGAAATGTAAGAACTTTACTTTATGCACTTCCTCTGTAAATCTTCCTGGAAATGTAAGAACTTTATGGACTTCCTCTGTAATCCCTCCTGGAAATGTAAGAACTCTACTCTATGCACTTCCTATGTAATCCCTCCTGGAAATGTAAGAACTTTACTTTCTGCACTTCCTCTGTAATTCCCCCTGGAAATGTAAGTACTCTACTTTGTGCACTTCCTCTGTAATCCCTCCTGGAAATGTAAGAACTTTACTTCATGCACTTGCTCTTTAATTCCCCCTGGAAATGTAAGAACTTTACTTTATGCACTTCCTCTGTAATCCCTCCTGGAAATGTAAGAACTTTACTTTATGCACTTCCTCTGTAAATCCTCCTGGAAATGTAAGAACTTTATGCACTTCCTCTGTAAATCTTCCTGGAAATGTAAGGACTCTACTTTGTGCACTTCCTCTTTAATTACTCCTGGAAATGTAAGAACTTAACTTTATGCACTTCCTCAGTAATCCCTCCTGGAAATGTAAGAACTCTACTTTATGCACTTCCTCTGTAATCCCTCCTGGAAATGTAAGAACTTTACTTTCTGCACTTCCTCTGTAATTCCCCCTGGAAATGTAAGGACTCTACTTTGTGCACTTCCTCTGTAATACCTCCTGGAAATGTAAGAACTTTACTTTATGCACTTCCTCTGTAAATCCTCCTGGAAATGTAAGAACTTTATGCACTTCCTCTGTAAATCCTCCTGGAAATGTAAGGACTCTAATTTAAGCACTTCCTCTGTAATCCCTCCTGGAAATGTAAGAACTCTACTTTCTGCACTTCCTCTGTAATTCCCCCTGGAAATGTAAGGACTCTACTTTGTGCATTTCCTCTTTAATTCCTCCTGGAAATGTAAGAATTTTACTTTATACACTTCCTCTGTAATCCCTCCTGGAAATGTAAGAACTTTACTTCATACACTTCCTCTGTAATCCCTCCAGGAAATGTAAGAACTCTACTTTGTGCACTTCCTCTGTAATCCCTCCTGGAAATGTAAGAACTCCTACTCTGTGCACTTCCTCTGTAATCCCTCCTGGAAATGTAAGAACTCTACCTTGTGCACTTCCTCTGTAATCCCTCCTGGAAATAAAAAGACTCTACTTTCTGCATTTCCGCTTTAATTCCCCCTGGAAATGTAAGAACTTAACTTTATGCACTTCCTCTGTAAATCCTCCTGGAATTGTAAGGACTCTACTTTGTGCACATCCCCTGTAATCCCTCCTGGAAATGTAAGAACTCTACTTTGTGCACTTACTCTGTAATCCCTCCTGGAAATGTAAGGACTCTACTTTCTGCACTTCCTCTGTAATTCCTCCTGGAAATGTAAGAATTTTACTTTATGCACTTCCTCTGTAAATCCTCCTGGAAATGTAAGAACTCTACTTTCTGCACTTCCTCTGTAATTCCTCCTGGAAATTTAAGGACTCTACTTTCTGCACTTCCTCTTTAATTCCCCCTGGAAATGTAAGCATTTTACTTTATGCACTTCCTCTGTAAATATTCCTGGAAATGTAAGAACTCTACTTTGTGAACTTTCTCTGTAATCCCTCCTGGAAATGTAAGGACTCTACTTTCTGCACTTCCTCTTTAATTCCCCCTGGAAATGTAAGGACTCTACTTTCTGCACTTCCTCTTTAATTCCTCCTGGAAATGTAAGGACTCTACTTTCTGCACTTCCTCTTTAATTCCTCCTGGAAATGTAAGGACTCTACTTTGTGCACATCCCCTGTAATCCCTCCTGGAAATGTAAGAACTCTACTTTGTGCACTTACTCTGTAATCCCTCCTGGAAATGTAAGGACTCTACTTTCTGCACTTCCTCTGTAATTCCTCCTGGAAATGTAAGAATTTTACTTTATGAGCTTCCTCTGTAAATCCTCCTGGAAATGTAAGAACTCTACTTTCTGCACTTCCTCTGTAAACCCTCCTGGAAATATAAGGACTCTACTTTCTGCACTTCCTCTTTAATTCCCCCTGGAAATGTAAGCACTTTACTTTATGCACTTCCTCTGTAAATACTCCTGGAAATGTAAGAACTTTACTTTTTGCACTTCCTCTGTAAATATTCCTGGAAATGTAAGGACTCTACTTTCTGTACTTCCTCTTTAATTCCCCCTGGAAATATAAGGACTCTACTTTCTGCACTTCCTCTTTAATTCCTCCTGGAAATGTAAGGACTCTACTTTGTGCACATCCCCTGCAATCTCTCCTGGAAATGTAAGAACTTTACTTTGTGCAATTCCTCTGTAAATCCTCCTGGAAATGTAAGGACTCTACTTTGTGCACTTCCTCTGTAAATACTCCTGGAAATGTAAGAACTTTACTATATGCACTTCCTCTGTAATCCCTCCTGAAAATGTAAGAACTTTACTTTATGCACATCCTCTGTAATCCCTCCTGGAAATGTAAGAACTCTACTTTCTGCACTTCCTCTTTAATTCCCCCTGGAAATGTAAGGACTCTACTTTGTGCACTTCCTCTGTAAATCCTCCTGGAAATGTAAGAACTCTACTTCATGCACTTCCTCTGTAAATCCTTCTGGAAAAGTAAGGACTCTAATTTCTGCACTTCCTCTGTAATCCCTCCTGGAAATGTAAGAACTCTACTTTGTGCATTTCCTGTATAATTCCTCCTGGAAATGTAAGAACTTTACTTCATGCACTTACTCTGTAATCCCTCCTGGAAATGTAAGAACTCTACTTTGTGCACTTCCTCTGTCATCCCTACTGGAAATAGACTCTACTTTCTACACTTCCTCTTTAATTCCACTTGGAAATGTAAGAACTTTACTTTATGCACTTCCTCTGTAATCCCTCCTGGAACTGTAAGGACTCTACTTTCTGCACTTCCTCTGTAATCCCTCCTGGAAATGTAAGAACTCTACTTTATGCACTTCCTCTGTAATCCCTCCTGGAAATGTAAGAACTTTCCTTTATGCACTTCCTCTGTAATCCCTCCTGGAAATGTAAGAACTCTACTTTATGCACTTCCTCTGTAATCCCTCCTGGAAATGTAAGAACTTTCCTTTATGCACTTCCTCTGTAATCCCTCCTGGAAATGTAAGAACTCTACTTTATGCACTTCCTCTGTAATCCCTCCTGGAAATGTAAGAACTTTACTTTTTGCACTTCCTCTGTAAATCCTCCTGGAAATGTAAGAACTCTACTTTCTGCACTTCCTCTATAATCCCTCCTGGAAATGCAAGGACTCTACTTTCTGCACTTCCTCTTTAATTCCCCCTGGAAATGTAAGAACTTAACTTTATGCACTTCCTCTGTAAATCCTCCTGGAATTGTAAGGACTCTACTTTGTGCACATCCCCTGTAATCCCTCCTGGAAATGTAAGAACTCTACTTTGTGCACTTCCTCTGTAATCCCTCCTGGAAATGTAAGAACTCTACTTTGTGCACTTTCTCTGTAATCCCTCCTGGAAATGTAAGGACTCTACTTTCTGCACTTCCTCTTAAATTCCTCCTGGAAATGTAAGGACTCTACTTTCTGCACTTCCTCTTTAATTCCTCCTGGAAATGTAAGGACTCTACTTTCTGCACTTCCTCTTTAATTCCCCCTGGAAATGTAAGGACTCTACTTTGTGCACTTCCTCTGTAAATCCTCCTGGAAATGTAAGAACTCTACTTCATGCACTTCCTCTGTAAATCCTCCTGGAAAAGTAAGGACTCTAATTTCTGCACTTCCTCTGTAATCCCTCCTGGAAATGTAAGAACTCTACTTTGTGCATTTCCTGTATAATTCCTCCTGGAAATGTAAGAACTTTACTTCATGCACTTACTTTGTAATCCCTCCTGGAAATGTAAGAACTCTACTTTGTGCACTTCCTCTGTCATCCCTCCTGGAAATATAAGGACTCTACTTTCTACACTTCCTCTTTAATTCCACTTGGAAATGTAAGAACTTTACTTTATGCACTTCCTCTGTAATCCCTCCTGGAACTGTAAGGACTCTACTTTATGCACTTCCTCTGTAATCCCTCCTGGAAATGTAAGAACTTTCCTTTATGCACTTCCTCTGTAATCCCTCCTGGAAATGTAAGAACTCTACTTTATGCACTTCCTCTGTAATCCCTCCTGGAAATGTAAGAACTTTCCTTTATGCACTTCCTCTGTAAATCCTCCTGGAAATGTAAGAACTCTACTTTCTGCCCTTCCTCTTTAATTCCTCCTGGAAATGTAAGGACTCTACTTTGTGCACATCCCCTGTAATCCCTCCTGGAAATGTAAGAACTCTACTTTATGCACTTCCTCTGTAAATCATCCTGGAAAAGTAAGGACTCTAATTTCTGCACTTCCTCTGTAATCCCTCCTGGAAATGTAAGAACTCTACTTTGTGCATTTCCTGTATAATTCCTCCTGGAAATGTAAGAACTTTACTTCATGCACATCCTCTGTAATCCCTCCTGGAAATGTAAGAATTTTACTTTAGGCACTTCCTCTGTAAATCCTCCTCGAAATGTAAGGACTCTACTTTGTGCACTTCCTCTGTAATCCCTCCTGAAGATGTAAGAACTTTACTTTATGCACATCCCCTGTAATCCCTCCTGGAAATGTAAGAACTCTACTTTGTGCACTTTCTCTGTAATCCCTCCTGGAAATGTAAGGACTCTACTTTCTGCCCTTCCTCTTTAATTCCCCCTGGAAATGTAAGGACTCTACTTTCTGCACTTCCTCTTTAATTCCTCCTGGAAATGTAAGAACTTTACTTTTTGCACTTCGTCTGTAATCCCTCCTGGAAATGTAAGGACTAGTGTTGAGCCACCCCCGTAGTGTTCGGGTTCGGTTCGGTTCGTCGAACACCGGGATGTTCGAGGAACTGTTCGTCGAACTGTTCGCAGAACACCGTCGAACACCGTTAAAACCAATGGCAGGCAAACAAAAACACATAGAAACACATAGAAAACACCTGCAAAGGTGTCCAAAAGCTGACAAACTGCTCAGAAGACACTCTCTTTAAAAAAGCCAGCCGGCAAATTCAGCAGCGGCATACACCGGTACCCGACAATTTAGACAAGAAGGAATAGAGCATCACACATAGATTAGATAGATAGAAACATGTCAGTCACACATATAAGAAGCACAGTGACAGTGTTGGTTACTGCACTTGTCATTTAGTGTAAAGGATTTATTAAAAAAAATAATAGTGTTTTCATGCACTGTCTCTTTAAAAAAGCCGGCCGGCAATTCAGCATCTGTACCCGACAATTTAGAACAGAAAGATAGAGCATAACATATAGATTAGATAGATAGAAACATGTCAGTCACATTTATAATAAGTACAGTGACAGTGTTGGTTACTGTGCTTGTCATTTAGTGTTAAAATAAAGGATTTATTAAAATAAAAATTGGCGTGGGGTTCCCCCATAATTTTAGTCTCTAGCGGAGGTTAAGCAGACGGCTGGGGCAGATGTTTAAAGCCTGGGAAGGGGGTAATACCCACGGAGCTTCCCAGGCTACTAATATCAGCCCCCAGCTGAATACCTAGCCTTTACTAGCTATTAAAATGGAGGACCCCCCAAAAAAAATGACGTGGGGTCCCCCCTATTTTAATAGCTAGCAAAGGCTAGGCAGACAGCTGGGGGCTGATATTAATAGCCCAGGAAGGGTGCCATGAATATTGGCCCCCTCCCAGGCTAGAAACACCAGCCGTCAGCCGCCCCAGAAATGGCGCATCCATAGGATGCGCCAATTCTGGCACTTAGCCTCGCTCTTCCCACTGCCCTGTAGTGGTGGCAGTGGGGTAATAGGGCTGGGGTTGATGTCAGCTTATAATGCCAGCTGACATCAAGCCCAGGTTAGTAATGGAGAGGCGTCTATAAGACACCCCCATTACTAACCCCATAGTCAAAGTTACAAAAAAACACAAACACCCAGAATAAAGTCCTTTAATTGAAATAAAGACACAATTCTTTATTGTTCTAAATTAAACCATACTTACCGTCACGCCCATTCCAGCTGAAGCCAACGATCTCCTGCAATAAAAGAAAAATAATAAAGCAACATCATCCTTACCTTTCCATGGTTCCCAGGACAGCTCCAGCTCTGCTACATCGAGATGACAGGCTGGACCTGCAGAACGCTGCCATCCAGCCTGTCATCCCGCAGACACTGAGAAGCGCAGGCTTGCTTGCGCTCCACAGTGTCTCTCTGTGAGGGCATCCAGATGAGCCGAGTTCATGTCCAATGAACTCGGCTCACCTCATGCACGTCACTGACAGCGTGGGAAAATTCTCCTGCACTCAGCGCTTCAGCGTGGGAGAATTCTCACACTGAAGCGCTGAGTGCAGGAGAATTCTCCCACGCTGTCAGTGACGTGCAGGAGGTGAGCTGAGTTCATTGGACATGAGCTCACCTTATGCACGTCACTGACAGCGTGGGAAAATTCTCCTGCACTCAGCGCTTCAGCGTGGGAGAATTCTCACGCTGAAGCGCTGAGTGCAGGAGAATTCTCCCACGCTGTCAGTGACGTGCAGGAGGTGAGCTGAGTTCATTGGACATGAGCTCACCTTATGCACGTCACTGACAGCGTGGGAGAATTCTCCTGCACTCAGCGCTTCAGCGTGAAAATTTTCCCACGCTGTCAGTGACGTGCATGAGGTGAGCCGAGTTCATTGGACATGAACTCGGCTCATCTGGATGCCGTCACAGAGAGACGCTGAGGAGCGCAAGCAAGACTGCGCTTCTCAGTGTCTGCGGGATGACAGGCTGGATGGCAGCTTTCTGCTGCGGTCCAGCCTGTCATCTCGATGTAGCAGAGCTGAAGCTGTCGTGGGAACCATGGGAAGGTAAGGATTATGTTGCTTTATTATTTTTCTTTTATTGCAGGGGATCGTTGGCTTCAGCTGGAATGGGCGTGACGGTAAGTATGGTTTAATTTAGAACAATAAAGAATTGTGTCTTTATTTCAATTAAAGGACTTTATTCTGGGTGTTTGTGTGTTTTTTTAACTTTGACTATGGGGTTAGTAATGGGGGTGTCTTATAGACGCTTCTCCATTACTAACCTGGGCTTGATGTCAGCTGGCATTATAAGCTGACATCAACCCCAGCCCTATTACCCCACTGCCACCGCTACAGGGCAGTGGGAAGAGCGAGGCTAAGTGCCAGAATTGGCGCATCCTATGGATGCGCCATTTCTGGGGCGGCTGACGGCTGGTGTTTCTAGCCTGGGAGGGGGCCAATATTCATGGCACCCTTCCTGGGCTATTAATATCAGCCCCCAGCTGTCTGCCTAGCCTTTGCTAGCTATTAAAATAGGGGGGACCCCATGTCAATTTTTTGGGGGGTCCCCCATTTTAATAGCTAGTAAAGGCTAGGCATTCAGCTGGGGGCTGATATTAGTAGCCTGGGAAGCTCCGTGGGTATTACCCCCTTCCCAGGCTTCAAACATCTGCCCCAGCCGTCTGCTTAACCTCCGCTAGAGACTAAAATTACAGGGAACCCCACGCCAATTTTTTTTTAAATAAATCCTTTATTTTAACACTAAATGACAAGTACAGTAACCAACACTGTCACTGTACTTATTATAAATGTGACTGACATGTTTCTATCTATCTAATCTATGTGTGATGCTCTATTCTTTCTGTTATAAATTGTCGGGTACAGATGCTGAATTGCCGGCCGGCTTTTTTAAAGAGACGGTGCACGAAAACACTATTATTTTTTTTTATAAATCCTTTACACTAAATGACAAGTACAGTAAGCAACACTGTCACTGTACTTCATATATATGTGGCTGACATGTTTCTATCTACCTAATCTATGTGTGATTCTCTATTCTTTCTGTTATAAATTGTCGGGTACCGGTGTATGCCGCTGATGAATTGCCGGCTTTTCATGTTTCACTGTTGGCACTGTTCCCATCGATTTGGGCAATCACTGTAATGCCACAACCACCATGGCTGTGGCATTACAGTGAGTGGCAGACAATCCTTGCATGATTGGTGCTCTAAATAGCGCCAGACATGCAGGACACGCTTTTGGTGCACGAACAGTTATCGAACATAACCTCGAACAGCCGAATTTTTTGCAAATCGTTCGGGTTCGTCGAACAACTCGAACACCGCCCAAAACAGCTCGAATTTGAGATTGGCGAACAGTTCTAGTCGAACACCGCTCATCTCTAGCAAGGACTCTACTTTCTACACTTCCTCTGTAATCCCTCCTGGAAATGTAAGAACTTTCCTTTATGCACTTCCTCTGTAATCCCTCCTGGAAATGTAAGAACTCTACTTTATGCACTTCCTCTGTAAATCCTCCTGGAAATGTAAGAACTCTACTTTATGCACTTCCTCTGTCATCCCTCCGGGAAATATAAGAATTTTACTTTATGCACTTCCTCTGTAAATCCTCCTGGAATTGTAAGGACTCTACTTTGTGCACATCCCCTGTAATCCCTCCTGGAAATGTAAGAACTCTACTTTGTGCACTTCCTCTGTAATCCCTCCTGGAAATGTAAGGACTCTACTTTCTGCACTTCCTCTGTCATCCCTCCTGGAAATGTAAGGACTCTACTTTCTGCACTTCCTCTTTAATTTCCCCTGGAAATGTACACACTTTACTTTATGCACTTCCTCTGTAAATACTCCTGGAAATGTAAGAACTTTACTTTTTGCACTTCCTCTGTAAGCATTCCTGGAAATGTAAGAACTCTACTTTCTGCACTTCCCCTGTAATTCCTCCTGGAAATGTAAGAACTCTACTTTGTGCATTTCCTGTATAATTCCTCCTGGAAATGTAAGAACTTTACTTTATGCACTTCCTCTTTAATCCCTCCTGGAAATGTAAGAATTTTACTTTATGCACATCCTCTGTAATCCCTCCTGGAAATGTAAGAATTTTACTTTATGCACATCCTCTGTAAATCCTCCTGGAAATGTAAGGACTCTACTTTGTGCACTACCTCTGTAAACCCTCCTGAAAATGTAAGAACTTTACTTTATGCACATCCCCTGTAATCCCTCCTGGAAATGTAAGAACTCTACTTTCTGCACTTCCTCTTTAATTCCCCCTGGAAATGTAAGGACTCTACTTTGTGCACTTCCTCTGTAAATCCTCCTGGAAATGTAAGAACTCTACTTTCTGCACTTCCTCTTTAATTCCCCCTGGAAATGTAAGGACTCTACTTTGTGCACTTCCTCTGTCATCCCTCCTGGAAATGTAAGGACTCTACTTTCTGCACTTCCTCAGTAATCCCTCCTGGAAATGTAAGGACTCTACTTTATGCACTTCCTCTGTAATCCCTCCTGGAAATGTAAGAACTTTTCTTTATGCACTTCCTCTGTAATCCCTCCTGGAAATGTAAGAACTCTACTTTATGCACTTCCTCTGTAATCCCTCTTGGAAAAGTAAGAACTTTACTTTTTGCACTTCCTCTGTAAATCCTCCTGGAAATGTAAGAACTCTACTTTATGCACTTCCTCTGTCATCCCTCCTGGAAATATATGAATTTTACTTTGTGCACTTCCTCTGTAAATCCTCCTGGAAATGTAAGGACTCTACTTTGTGCACTTCCTCTGTAAATACTCCTGGAAATGTAAGAACTTTGATATATGCACTTCCTCTGTAATCCCTCCTGGAAATGTAAGAATTTTACTTTATGCACTTCCTCTGTAATACCTCCTGGAAATGTAAGAATTTTACTTTATGCACTTCCTCTGTAAATCCTCCTGGAAATGTAAGATTTTTACTTTATGCATTTCCTCTGCAATCCCTCCTGGAAATTTAAGGACTCTACTTTCTGAACTTCATCTTTAATTCCCCCTGGAAATGTAAGGACTTTACTTTCTGCATTTCCTCTTTAATTCCTCCTAGAAATGTAAGAACTTTACTTTTTGCACTTCCTCTTTAATCCCTCCTGGAAATGTAAGGACTCTACTTTCTGCACTTCCTCTGTAAACACTCCTGGAAATGTAAGAACTTTTCCTTTATGCACTTCCTCTGTAATCCCTCCTGGAAATGTAAGAACTCTACTTTATGCACTTCCTCTGTAAATCCTCCTGGAAATGTAAGAACTCTACTTTATGCACCTCCTCTGTCATCACTCCTGGAAATATAAGAATTTTACTTTATGCACTTCCTCTGTAAATCCTCCTGGAATTGTAAGGACTCTACTTAGTGCACATCCCCTGTAATCCCTCCTGGAAATGTAAGAACTCTACTTTGTGCACTTCCTCTGTAATCCCTCCTGGAAATGTAAGGACTCTACTTTCTGCACTTCCTCTGTCATCCCTCCTGGAAATGTAAGGACTCTACTTTCTGCACTTCCTCTTTAATTTACCCTGGAAATGTACACACTTTACTTTATGCACTTCCTCTGTAAATACTCCTGGAAATGTAAGAACTTTACTTTTTGCACTTCCTCTGTAAATATTCCTGGAAATGTAAGAACTCTACTTTGTGCACTTTCTCTGTAATCCCTCCTGGAAATGTAAGGACTCTACTTTCTGCACTTCCCCTGTAATTCCTCCTGGAAATGTAAGAACTCTACTTTGTGCATTTCCTGTATAATTCCTCCTGGAAATGTAAGAACTTTACTTTATGTACTTCCTCTGTAATCCCTCCTGGAAATGTAAGAATTTTACTTTATGCACATCCTCTGTAATCCCTCCTGGAAATGTAAGAATTTTACTTTAGGCACTTCCTCTGTAAATCCTCCTGGAAATGTAAGGACTCTACTTTGTGCACTACCTCTGTAATCCCTCCTGAAAATGTAAGAACTTTACTTTATGCACATCCCCTGTAATCCCTCCTGGAAATGTAAAAACTCTACTTTCTGCACTTCCTCTTTAATTCCCCCTGGAAATGTAAGGACTCTACTTTGTGCACTTCCTCTGTAAATCCTCCTGGAAATGTAAGAACTCTACTTTCTGCACTTCCTCTTTAATTCCCCCTGGAAATGTAAGGACTCTACTTTGTGCACTTCCTCTGTCATCCCTCCTGGAAATGTAAGGACTCTACTTTCTGCACTTCCTCTTTAATTCCCCTTGGAAATGTAAGAACTTTACTTTATGCACTTCCGCTGTAATCCCTCCTGGAAATGTAAGGACTCTACTTTATGCACTTCCTCTGTAATCCCTCCTGGAAATGTAAGAACTTTTCTTTATGCACTTCCTCTGTAATCCCTCCTGGAAATGTAAGAACTCTACTTTATGCACTTCCTCTGTAATCCCTCCTGGAAATGTAAGAACTTTACTTTTTGCACTTTCTCTGTAAATCCTCCTGGAAATGTAAGAACTCTACTTTATGCACTTCCTCTGTCATCCCTCCTGGAAATATAAGAATTTTACTTTGTGCACTTCCTCTGTAAATCCTCCTGGAAATGTAAGGACTCTACTTTGTGCACTTCCTCTGTAAATACTCCTGGAAATGTAAGAACTTTACTATATGCACTTCCTCTGTAATCCCTCCTGGAAATGTAAGAATTTTACTTTATGCACTTCCTCTGTAATTCCTCCTGGAAATGTAAGAATTTTACTTTATGCACTTCCTCTGTAAATCCTCCTGGAAATGTAAGAACTCTACATTGTGCACTTAATCTTTAATTACTCCTGGAAATGTAAGAACTTTACTTTTTGCACTTCCTCTGTAAATCCTCCTGGAAATGTAAGATTTTTACTTTATGCATTTCCTCTGCAATCCCTCCTGGAAATTTAAGGACTCTACTTTCTGCACTTCCTCTTTAATTTCCCCTGGAAATGTAAACACTTTACTTTATGCACTTCCTCTGTAAATACTCCTGGAAATGTAAGAACTTTACTTTGTGCACTTTCTCTGTAATTCCTCCTGGAAATGTAAGGACTCTACTTTCTGCACTTCCTCTTTAATTCTCCCTGGAAATGTAAGGACTCTACTTTCTGCATTTCCTCTTTAATTCCTCCTAGAAATGTAAGAACTTTACTTTTTGCACTTCCTCTTTAATCCCTCCTGGAAATGTAAGGACTCTACTTTATGCACTTCCTCTGTAATCCGTCCTGGAAATGTAAGAACTTTCCTTTATGCACTTCCTCCGTAATCCCTCCTGGAAATGTAAGAACTCTACTTTGTGCACTTTCTCTGTAATCCCTCCTGGAAATGTAAGAACTTTACTTTCTGCACTTCCTCTGTAATTCCTCCTGGAAATGTAAGAACTTTACTTTTTGCACTTCGTCTGTAATCCCTCCTGGAAATGTAAGGACTCTACTTTCTGCACTTCCTCTGTAATCCCTCCTGGAAATGTAAGAACTCTACTTTATGCACTTCCTCTGTAAATCCTCCTGGAAATGTAAGAACTCTACTTTATGCACTTCCTCTGTCATCCCTCCTGGAAATATAAGAATTTTACTTTATGCACTTCCTCTGTAAATCCTCCTGGAATTGTAAGGACTCTACTTTGTGCACATCCCCTGTAATCCCTCCTGGAAATGTAAGAACTTTCCTTTATGCACTTCCTCTGTAATTCCTCCTGGAAATGTAAGAACTCTACTTTATGCACTTCCTCTGTAAATCCTCCTGGAAATGTAAGAACTCTACTTTCTGCACTTCCTCTGTAATTCCTCCTGGAAATGTAAGAATTTTACTTTATGCACTTCCTCTGTAAATCCTCCTGGAAATGTAAGTACTCTACTTTCTGCACTTCCTCTGTAAATACTCCTGGAAATGTAAGAACTTTACTTTTTGCACTTCCTCTGTAAATATTCCTGGAAATGTAAGAACTCTACTTTGTGCACTATCTCTGCAATCCCTCCTGGAAATGTAAGGACTCTACTTTCTGCACTTCCCCTGTAATCCCTCCTGGAAATGTAAGAACTCTACTTTGTGCATTTCCTGTATAATTCCTCCTGGAAATGTAAGAACTTTACTTTATGCACTTCCTCTGTAATCCCTCCTGGAAATGTAAGAATTTTACTTTAGGCACTTCCTCTGTAAATCCTCCTGGAATTGTAAGGACTCTACTTTGTGCACTTCCTCTGTCATCCCTCCTGGAAATGTAAGGACTCTACTTTCTGCACTTCCTCTTTAATTCCCCTTGGAAATGTAAGAACTTTACTTTATGCACTTCCTCTGTAATCCCTCCTGGAAATGTAAGGACTCTACTTTCTGCACTTCCTCTGTAATCCCTCCTGGAAATGTAAGGACTCTACTTTATGCACTTCCTCTGTCATACCTCCTGGAAATATAAGAATTTTACTTTATGCACTTCCTCTGTAAATCCTCCTGGAATTGTAAGGACTCTACTTTGTGCACATCCCCTGTAATCCCTCCTGGAAATGTAAGAACTCTACTTTGTGCACTTCCTCTGTAATCCCTCCTTGAAATGTAAGGACTCTACTTTCTGCACTTCCTCTGTAATTGCTCCTGGAAATGTAAGAATTTTACTTTATGCACTTCCTCTGTAAATCCTCCTGGAAATGTAAGAACTCTACTTTCTGCACTTCCTCTTTAATTCCCCTTGGAAATGTAAGAACTTTACTTTATGCACTTCCGCTGTAATCCCTCCTGGAAATGTAAGGACTCTACTTTATGCACTTCCTCTGTAATCCCTCCTGGAAATGTAAGAACTTTTCTTTATGCACTTCCTCTGTAATCCCTCCTGGAAATGTAAGAACTCTACTTTATGCACTTCCTCTGTAATCCCTCCTGGAAATGTAAGAACTTTACTTTTTGCACTTCCTCTGTAAATCCTCCTGGAAATGTAAGAACTCTACTTTATGCACTTCCTCTGTCATCCCTCCTGGAAATATAAGAATTTTACTTTGTGCACTTCCTCTGTAAATCCTCCTGGAAATGTAAGGACTCTACTTTGTGCACTTCCTCTGTAAATACTCCTGGAAATGTAAGAACTTTACTATATGCACTTCCTCTGTAATCCCTCCTGGAAATGTAAGAATTTTACTTTATGCACTTCCTCTGTAATTCCTCCTGGAAATGTAAGAATTTTACTTTATGCACTTCCTCTGTAAATCCTCCTGGAAATGTAAGAACTCTACATTGTGCACTTAATCTTTAATTACTCCTGGAAATGTAAGAACTTTACTTTTTGCACTTCCTCTGTAAATCCTCCTGGAAATGTAAGATTTTTACTTTATGCATTTCCTCTGCAATCCCTCCTGGAAATTTAAGGACTCTACTTTCTGCACTTCCTCTTTAATTTCCCCTGGAAATGTAAACACTTTACTTTATGCACTTCCTCTGTAAATACTCCTGGAAATGTAAGAACTTTACTTTGTGCACTTTCTCTGTAATTCCTCCTGGAAATGTAAGGACTCTACTTTCTGCACTTCCTCTTTAATTCTCCCTGGAAATGTAAGGACTCTACTTTCTGCATTTCCTCTTTAATTCCTCCTAGAAATGTAAGAACTTTACTTTTTGCACTTCCTCTTTAATCCCTCCTGGAAATGTAAGGACTCTACTTTATGCACTTCCTCTGTAATCCGTCCTGGAAATGTAAGAACTTTCCTTTATGCACTTCCTCCGTAATCCCTCCTGGAAATGTAAGAACTCTACTTTGTGCACTTTCTCTGTAATCCCTCCTGGAAATGTAAGAACTTTACTTTCTGCACTTCCTCTGTAATTCCTCCTGGAAATGTAAGAACTTTACTTTTTGCACTTCGTCTGTAATCCCTCCTGGAAATGTAAGGACTCTACTTTCTGCACTTCCTCTGTAATCCCTCCTGGAAATGTAAGAACTTTCCTTTATGCACTTCCTCTGTAATTCCTCCTGGAAATGTAAGAACTCTACTTTATGCACTTCCTCTGTAAATCCTCCTGGAAATGTAAGAACTCTACTTTATGCACTTCCTCTGTCATCCCTCCTGGAAATATAAGAATTTTACTTTATGCACTTCCTCTGTAAATCCTCCTGGAATTGTAAGGACTCTACTTTGTGCACATCCCCTGTAATCCCTCCTGGAAATGTAAGAACTTTCCTTTATGCACTTCCTCTGTAATTCCTCCTGGAAATGTAAGAACTCTACTTTATGCACTTCCTCTGTAAATCCTCCTGGAAATGTAAGAACTCTACTTTCTGCACTTCCTCTGTAATTCCTCCTGGAAATGTAAGAATTTTACTTTATGCACTTCCTCTGTAAATCCTCCTGGAAATGTAAGTACTCTACTTTCTGCACTTCCTCTGTAAATACTCCTGGAAATGTAAGAACTTTACTTTTTGCACTTCCTCTGTAAATATTCCTGGAAATGTAAGAACTCTACTTTGTGCACTATCTCTGCAATCCCTCCTGGAAATGTAAGGACTCTACTTTCTGCACTTCCCCTGTAATCCCTCCTGGAAATGTAAGAACTCTACTTTGTGCATTTCCTGTATAATTCCTCCTGGAAATGTAAGAACTTTACTTTATGCACTTCCTCTGTAATCCCTCCTGGAAATGTAAGAATTTTACTTTATGCACATCCTCTGTAATCCCTCCTGGAAATGTAAGAATTTTACTTTAGGCACTTCCTCTGTAAATCCTCCTGGAATTGTAAGGACTCTACTTTGTGCACTTCCTCTGTCATCCCTCCTGGAAATGTAAGAACTTTACTTTATGCACTTCCTCTGTAATCCCTCCTGGAAATGTAAGGACTCTACTTTCTGCACTTCCTCTGTAATCCCTCCTGGAAATGTAAGGACTCTACTTTATGCACTTCCTCTGTCATACCTCCTGGAAATATAAGAATTTTACTTTATGCACTTCCTCTGTAAATCCTCCTGGAATTGTAAGGACTCTACTTTGTGCACATCCCCTGTAATCCCTCCTGGAAATGTAAGAACTCTACTTTGTGCACTTCCTCTGTAATCCCTCCTTGAAATGTAAGGACTCTACTTTCTGCACTTCCTCTGTAATTGCTCCTGGAAATGTAAGAATTTTACTTTATGCACTTCCTCTGTAAATCCTCCTGGAAATGTAAGAACTCTACTTTCTGCACTTCCTCTGTAAATACTCCTGGAAATGTAAGAACTTTACTTTTTGCACTTCCTCTGTAAATATTCCTGGAAATGTAAGAACTCTACTTTGTGCACTTTCTCTGTAATCCCTCCTGGAAATGTAAGGACTCTACTTTGTGCATTTCCTGTATAATTCCTCCTGGAAATGTAAGAACTTTACTTTATGCACTTCCTCTGTAATCCCTCCTGGAAATGTAAGAATTTTACTTTAGGCACATCCTCTGTAAATCCTCCTGGAAATGTAAGGACTCTACTTTCTGCACTTCCCCTGTAATCCCTCCTGGAAATGTAAGAACTCTACTTTGTGCATTTCCTGTATAATTCCTCCTGGAAATGTAAGAACTTTACTTTATGCACTTCCTCTGTAATCCCTCCTGGAAATGTAAGAATTTTACTTTATGCACATCCTCTGTAATCCCTCCTGGAAATGTAAGAATTTTACTTTAGGCACTTCCTCTGTAAATCCTCCTGGAAATGTAAGGACTCTACTTTGTGCACTTCCTCTGTAATCCCTCCTGAAAATGTAAGAACTTTACTTTATGCACATCCCCTGTAATCCCTCCTGGAAATGTAAGAACTCTACTTTCTGCACTTCCTCTTTAATTCCCCCTGGAAATGTAAGGACTCTACTTTGTGCACTTCCTCTGTAAATCCTCCTGGAAATGTAAGAACTCTACTTTCTGCACTTCCTCTTTAATTCCCCCTGGAAATGTAAGGACTCTACTTTGTGCACTTCCTCTGTCATCCCTCCTGGAAATGTAAGGACTCTACTTTCTGCACTTCCTCTTTAATTCCCCTTGGAAATGTAAGAATTTTACTTTATGCACTTCCTCTGTAAATCCTCCTGGAAATGTAAGAACTCTACTTTCTGCACTTCCTCTGTAAATACTCCTGGAAATGTAAGAACTTTACTTTTTGCACTTCCTCTGTAAATATTCCTGGAAATGTAAGAACTCTACTTTGTGCACTTCCTCTGTAATCCCTCCTGGAAATGTAAGAACTCTACTTTGTGCATTTCCTGTATAATTCCTCCTGGAAATGTAAGAACTTTACTTTATGCACTTCCTCTGTAATCCCTCCTGGAAATGTAAGAATTTTACTTTATGCACATCCTCTGTAATCCCTCCTGGAAATGTAAGAATTTTACTTTAGGCACTTCCTCTGTAAATCCTCCTGGAAATGTAAGGACTCTACTTTGTGCACTTCCTCTGTAATCCCTCCTGAAAATGTAAGAACTTTACTTTATGCACATCCTCTGTAATCCCTCCTGGAAATGTAAGAATATTACTTTAGGCACTTCCTCTGTAAATCCTCCTGGAAAAGTAAGGACTCTACTTTGTGCACTTCCTCTGTAAATCCTCCTGGAAATGTAAGAACTCTACTTTCTGCACTTCCTCTTTAATTCCCCCTGGAAATGTAAGGACTCTACTTTGTGCACTTCCTCTGTCATCCCTCCTGGAAATGTAAGGACTCTACTTTCTGCACTTCCTCTTTAATTCCCCTTGGAAATGTAAGAACTTTACTTTATACACTTCCTCTGTAATCCCTCCTGGAAATGTAAGGACTCTACTTTCTGCACTTCCTCTGTAAATCCTCCTGGAAATGTAAGAACTCTACTTTATGCACTTCCTCTGTCATCCCTCCTGGAAATATAAGAATTTTACTTTATGCACTTCCTCTGTAATCCCTCCTGGAAATGTAAGAATTTTACTTTGTGCACTTCCTCTGTAAATCCTCCTGGAAATGTAAGGACTCTACTTTGTGCACTTCCTCTGTAAATACTCCTGGAAATGTAAGAACTTTACTATATGCACTTCCTCTGTAATCCCTCCTGGAAATGTAAGAATTTTACTTTATGCACTTCCTCTGTAATCCCTCCTGGAAATGTAAGAATTTTACTTTATGCACTTCCTCTGTAAATCCTCCTGGAAATGTAAGAACTCTACATTGTGCACTTAATCTTTAATTACTCCTGGAAATGTAAGAACTTTACTTTTTGCACTTCCTCTGTAAATCCTCCTGGAAATGTAAGATTTTTACTTTATGCACTTCCTCTGCAATCCCTCCTGGAAATTTAAGGACTCTACTTTCTGCACTTCCTCTTTAATTTCCCCTGGAAATGTAAACACTTTACTTTATGCACTTCCTCTGTAAATACTCCTGGAAATGTAAGAACTTTACTTTTTGCACTTCCTCTGTAAAGATTCCTGGAAATGTAAGAACTCTACTTTGTGCATTTCCTCTTTAATTCCTCCTAGAAATGTAAGAACTTTACTTTTTGCACTTCCTCTGTAATCCCTCCTGGAAATGTAAGGACTCTACTTTATGCACTTCCTCTGTAATCCCTCCTGGAAATGTAAGAACTTTCCTTTATGCACTTCCTCCGTAATCCCTCCTGGAAATGTAAGAACTCTACTTTATGCTCTTCCTCTGTAAATCCTCCTGGAAATGTAAGAACTCTACTTTATGCACTTCATCTGTCATCCCTCCTGGAAATATAAGAATTTTACTTTATGCACTTCCTCTGTAAATCCTCCTGGAATTGTAAGGACTCTACTTTGTGCACATCCCCTGTAATCCCTCCTGGAAATGTAAGAACTCTACTTTGTGCACTTCCTCTGTAATTCCTCCTGGAAATGTAAGGACTCTACTTTCTGCACTTCCTCTGTAATTCCTCCTGGAAATGTAAGCATTTTACTTTATGCACTTCCTCTGTAAATCCTCCTGGAAATGTAAGAACTCTACTTTCTGCACTTCTTCTGTAATCCCTCCTGGAAATGTAAGAACTTTACTTTTTGCACTTCCTCTGTAAATCCTCCTGGAAATGTAAGAACTCTACTTTCTGCACTTCCTCTGTAAATATTCCAGGAAATGTAAGAACTCTACTTTGTGCTTTCTCTGTAATCCCTCCTGGAAATGTAAGGACTCTACTTTCTGCACTTCCTCTGTAATCCCTCCTGGAAATGTAAGAATATTACTTTAGGCACTTCCTCTGTAAATCCTCCTGGAAAAGTAAGGACTCTACTTTGTGCACTTCCTCTGTAATCCCTCCTGAAAATGTAAGAACTTTACTTTATGCACACCCCTTGTAATCCCTCCTGGAAATGTAAGAACTCTACTTTCTGCACTCCCTCTTTAATTCCCCCTGGAAATGTAAGGACTCTACTTTGTGCACTTCCTCTGTAATCCCTCCTGGAAATGTAAGAACTCTACTTTATGCACTTCCTCTGTAATCCCTCCTGGAAATGTAAGAACTTTCCTTTATGCACTTCCTCTGTAATCCCTCCTGGAAATGTAAGAACTCTACTTTATGCACTTCCTCTGTAATCCCTCCTGGAAATGTAAGAACTTTACTTTTTGCACTTCCTCTGTAAATCCTCCTGGAAATGTAAGAACTCTACTTTCTGCACTTCCTCTGTAATCCCTCCTGGAAATGCAAGGACTCTACTTTCTGCACTTCCTCTTTAATTCCCCCTGGAAATGTAAGAACTTTACTTTATGCACTTCCTCTGTAATCCCTCCTGGAAATGCAAGGACTCTACTTTCTGCACTTCCTCTTTAATTCCCCTTGGAAATGTAAGAACTTTACTTTATGCACTTCCTCTGTAATCCCTCCTGGAAATGTAAGGACTCTACTTTCTGCACTTCCTCTGTAATCCCTCCTGGAAATGTAAGGACTCTACTTTATGCACTTCCTCTGTCATACCTCCTGGAAATATAAGAATTTTACTTTATGCACTTCCTCTGTAAATCCTCCTGGAATTGTAAGGACTCTACTTTGTGCACATCCCCTGTAATCCCTCCTGGAAATGTAAGAACTCTACTTTTGTGTACTTCCTCTGTAATCCCTCCTTGAAATGTAAGGACTCTACTTTCTGCACTTCCTCTGTAATTGCTCCTGGAAATGTAAGAATTTTACTTTATGCACTTCCTCTGTAAATCCTCCTGGAAATGTAAGAACTCTACTTTCTGCACTTCCTCTGTAAATACTCCTGGAAATGTAAGAACTTTACTTTTTGCACTTCCTCTGTAAATATTCCTGGAAATGTAAGAACTCTACTTTGTGCACTTCCTCTGTAATCCCTCCTGGAAATGTAAGAACTCTACTTTGTGCATTTCCTGTATAATTCCTCCTGGAAATGTAAGAACTTAACTTTATGCACTTCCTCTGTAATCCCTCCTGGAAATGTAAGAATTTTACTTTATGCACATCCTCTGTAATCCCTCCTGGAAATGTAAGAATTTTACTTTAGGCACTTCCTCTGTAAATCCTCCTGGAAATGTAAGGACTCTACTTTGTGCACTTCCTCTGTAATCCCTCCTGAAAATGTAAGAACTTTACTTTATGCACATCCTCTGTAATCCCTCCTGGAAATGTAAGAATATTACTTTAGGCACTTCCTCTGTAAATCCTCCTGGAAAAGTAAGGACTCTACTTTGTGCACTTCCTCTGTAAATCCTCCTGGAAATGTAAGAACTCTACTTTCTGCACTTCCTCTTTAATTCCCCCTGGAAATGTAAGGACTCTACTTTATGCACTTCCTCTGTCATCCCTCCTGGAAATGTAAGGACTCTACTTTCTGCACTTCCTCTTTAATTCCCCTTGGAAATGTAAGAACTTTACTTTATACACTTCCTCTGTAATCCCTCCTGGAAATGTAAGGACTCTACTTTCTGCACTTCCTCTGTAATCCCTCCTGGAAATGTAAGGACTCTACTTTATGCACTTCCTCTGTAATCCCTCCTGGAAATGTAAGAACTCTACTTTATGCACTTCCTCTGTAATCCCTCCTGGAAATGTAAGAACTTTACTTTTTGCACTTCCTCTGTAAATCCTCCTGGAAATGTAAGAACTCTACTTTATGCACTTCCTCTGTCATCCCTCCTGGAAATATAAGAATTTTACTTTATGCACTTCCTCTGTAATCCCTCCTGGAAATGTAAGAATTTTACTTTGTGCACTTCCTCTGTAAATCCTCCTGGAAATGTAAGGACTCTACTTTGTGCACTTCCTCTGTAAATACTCCTGGAAATGTAAGAACTTTACTATATGCACTTCCTCTGTAATCCCTCCTGGAAATGTAAGAATTTTACTTTATGCACTTCCTCTGTAATCCCTCCTGGAAATGTAAGAATTTTACTTTATGCACTTCCTCTGTAAATCCTCCTGGAAATGTAAGAACTCTACATTGTGCACTTAATCTTTAATTACTCCTGGAAATGTAAGAACTTTACTTTTTGCACTTCCTCTGTAAATCCTCCTGGAAATGTAAGATTTTTACTTTATGCACTTCCTCTGCAATCCCTCCTGGAAATTTAAGGACTCTACTTTCTGCACTTCCTCTTTAATTTCCCCTGGAAATGTAAACACTTTACTTTATGCACTTCCTCTGTAAATACTCCTGGAAATGTAAGAACTTTACTTTTTGCACTTCCTCTGTAAAGATTCCTGGAAATGTAAGAACTCTACTTTGTGCATTTCCTCTTTAATTCCTCCTAGAAATGTAAGAACTTTACTTTTTGCACTTCCTCTGTAATCCCTCCTGGAAATGTAAGGACTCTACTTTATGCACTTCCTCTGTAATCCCTCCTGGAAATGTAAGAACTTTCCTTTATGCACTTCATCTGTCATCCCTCCTGGAAATATAAGAATTTTACTTTATGCACTTCCTCTGTAAATCCTCCTGGAATTGTAAGGACTCTACTTTGTGCACATCCCCTGTAATCCCTCCTGGAAATGTAAGAACTCTACTTTGTGCACTTCCTCTGTAATCCCTCCTGGAAATGTAAGGACTCTACTTTCTGCACTTCCTCTGTAATCCCTCCTGGAAATGTAAGAACTTTACTTTTTGCACTTCCTCTGTAAATCCTCCTGGAAATGTAAGAACTCTACTTTCTGCACTTCCTCTGTAAATATTCCAGGAAATGTAAGAACTCTACTTTGTGCTTTCTCTGTAATCCCTCCTGGAAATGTAAGGACTCTACTTTCTGCACTTCCTCTGTAATCCCTCCTGGAAATGTAAAAATTTTACTTTATGCACATCCTCTGTAATCCCTCCTGGAAATGTAAGAATATTACTTTAGGCACTTCCTCTGTAAATCCTCCTGGAAAAGTAAGGACTCTACTTTGTGCACTTCCTCTGTAATCCCTCCTGAAAATGTAAGAACTTTACTTTATGCACACCCCTTGTAATCCCTCCTGGAAATGTAAGAACTCTACTTTCTGCACTCCCTCTTTAATTCCCCCTGGAAATGTAAGGACTCTACTTTGTGCACTTCCTCTGTAATCCCTCCTGGAAATGTAAGAACTCTACTTTATGCACTTCCTCTGTAATCCCTCCTGGAAATGTAAGAACTTTCCTTTATGCACTTCCTCTGTAATCCCTCCTGGAAATGTAAGAACTCTACTTTATGCACTTCCTCTGTAATCCCTCCTGGAAATGTAAGAACTTTACTTTTTGCACTTCCTCTGTAAATCCTCCTGGAAATGTAAGAACTCTACTTTCTGCACTTCCTCTGTAATCCCTCCTGGAAATGCAAGGACTCTACTTTCTGCACTTCCTCTTTAATTCCCCCTGGAAATGTAAGAACTTAACTTTATGCACTTTCTCTGTAAATCCTCCTGGAATTGTAAGGACTCTGCTTTGTGCACATCCCCTGTAATCCCTCCTGGAAATGTAAGAACTCTACTTTGTGCACTTCCTCTGTAATCCCTCCTGGAAATGTAAGAACTCTACTTTGTGCACTTTCTCTGTAATCCCTCCTGGAAATGTAAGGACTCTACTTTCTGCACTTCCTCTGTAATCCCTCCTGGAAATGTAAGAACTTTCCTTTATGCACTTCCTCCGTAATCCCTCCTGGAAATGTAAGAACTCTACTTTATGCTCTTCCTCTGTAAATCCTCCTGGAAATGTAAGAACTCTACTTTATGCACTTCCTCTGTCATCCATCCTGGAAATATAAGAATTTTACTTTATGCACTTCCTCTGTAAATCCTCCTGGAATTGTAAGGACTCTACTTTGTGCACATCCCCTGTAATCCCTCCTGGAAATGTAAGAACTCTACTTTATGCACTTCCTCTGTAATTCCTCCTGGAAATGTAAGAATTTTACTTTATGCACTTCCTCTGTAAATCCTCCTGGAAATGTAAGAACTCTACTTTCTGCACTCCCTCTTTAATTCCCCCTGGAAATGTAAGGACTCTACTTTGTGCTTTCTCTGTAATCCCTCCTGGAAATGTAAGGACTCTACTTTCTGCACTTCCTCTGTAATCCCTCCTGGAAATGTAAGAACTTTACTTTATGCACTTCCTCTGTAATCCCTCCTGGAAATGTAAAAATTTTACTTAATGCACATCCTCTGTAATCCCTCCTGGAAATGTAAGAATATTACTTTAGGCACTTCCTCTGTAAATCCTCCTGGAAAAGTAAGGACTCTACTTTGTGCACTTCCTCTGTAATCCCTCCTGAAAATGTAAGAACTTTACTTTATGCACAACCCTTGTAATCCCTCCTGGAAATGTAAGAACTCTACTTTCTGCACTCCCTCTTTAATTCCCCCTGGAAATGTAAGGACTCTACTTTGTGCACTTCCTCTGTAAACCCTCCTGGAAATGTAAGAACTCTACTTTATGCACTTCCTCTGTAATCCCTCCTGGAAATGTAAGAACTTTCCTTTATGCACTTCCTCTGTAATCCCTCCTGGAAATGTAAGAACTCTACTTTATGCACTTCCTCTGTAATCCCTCCTGGAAATGTAAGAACTTTACTTTTTGCACTTCCTCTGTAAATCCTCCTGGAAATGTAAGAACTCTACTTTCTGCACTTCCTCTGTAATCCCTCCTGGAAATGTAAGAACTCTACTTTCTGCACTTCCTCTTTAATTCCTCCTGGAAATGTAAGGACTCTACTTTCTGCACTTCCTCTTTAATTCCTCCTGGAAATGTAAGGACTCTACTTTCTGCACTTCCTCTTTAATTCCTCCTGGAAATGTAAGCACTTTACTTTATGCACTTCCTCTGTAAATACTCCTGGAAATGTAAGAACTTTACTTTTTGCACTTCCTCTGTTAATATTCCTGGAAATGTAAGGACTCTACTTTCTGCACTTCCTCTTTAATTCCCCCTGGAAATGTAAGGACTCTACTTTCTGCACTTCCTCTTTAATTCCCCCTGGAAATGTAAGAACTCTACTTTGTGCACTTCCTCTGTAATCCCTCCTGGAAATGTAAGGACTCTACTTTCTGCACTTCCTCTGTAATTCCTCCTGGAAATGTAAGAACTCTACTTTCTGCACTTCCTCTGTAATCCCTCCTGGAAATGTAAGAACTTTACTTTTTGCACTTCCTCTGTAAATCCTCCTGGAAATGTAAGAACTCTACTTTCTGCACTTCCTCTGTAAATACTCCTGGAAATGTAAGAACTCTACTTTCTGCACTTCCTCTGTAAATACTCCTGGAAATGTAAGAACTCTACTTTTTGCACTTCCTCTGTAAATATTCCTGGAAATGTAAGAACTCAACTTTGTGCACTTTCTCTGTAATCCCTCCTGGAAATGTAAGAACTCTACTTTCTGCACTTCCTCTGTAATCCCTCCTGGAAATGTAAGAACTTTACTTTTTGCACTTCCTCTGTAAATCCTCCTGGAAATGTAAGAACTCTACTTTCTGCACTTCCTCTGTAAATACTCCTGGAAATGTAAGAACTCTACTTTCTGCACTTCCTCTGTAAATCCTCCTGGAAATGTAAGAACTCTACTTTCTGCACTTCCTCTGTAAATACTCCTGGAAATGTAAGAACTCTACTTTCTGCACTTCCTCTGTAATCCCTCCTGGAAATGTAAGGACTCTACTTTCTGCACTTCCTCTTTAATTCCCCCTGGAAATGTAAGGACTCTACTTTCTGCACTCCCTCTTTAATTCCTCCTGGAAATGTAAGGACTCTACTTTCTGCACATCCCCTGTAATCCCTCCTGGAAATGTAAGAACTTTACTTTTTGCACTTCCTCTGTAAATACTCCTGGAAATGTAAGAACTTTACTATATGCACTTCCTCTGTAATCCTTCCTGGAAATGTAAGAATTTTACTTTATGCACTTCCTCGGTAATCCCTCCTGGAAATGTAAGGACTCTACTTTGTGCACTTCCTCTGTAATCCCTCCTGGAAATGTAAGAACTTTACTTTATGCACATCCCCTGTAATCCCTCCTGGAAATGTAAGAACTTTACTTTATTCACTTCCTCTGTAATCCCTCCTGGAAATGTAAGAATTTTACTTTAGGCACTTCCTCTGTAAATCCTCCTGGAAATGTAAGGACTCTACTTTCTGTACTTCCTCTGTAAATCCTCCTGGAAATGTAAGGACTCTACTTTCTGCACTTCCTCTGTAATCCCTCCTGGAAATGTAAGAACTTTACTTTATGCACTTCCTCTGTAATCCCTCCTGGAAATGTAAGGACTCTACTTTGTGCACTTACTCTGTAATCCCTCCTGGAAATGTAAGAACTTTACTTTAGACACTTCCTCTGTAAATCCACCTGGAAATGTAAGAACTTTACTTTATGCACATCCCCTGTAATCCCTCCTGGAAATGTAAGAACTTTACTTTATGCACTTCCTCTGTAATCCCTCCTGGAAATGTAAGAATTTTACTTTATCCACTTCCTCTTTAATTCCCCCTGGCAATGTAAGAACTTTACTTTATGCACTTCCTCTGTAATCCCTCCTGGAAATGTAAGAACTTTACTTTGTGCACTTCCTCTTTAATTACTCCTGGAAATGTAAGAACTTTACTTTATGCACTTCCTCTGTAATCCCTCCTGGAAATGTAAGGACTCTACTTTCTGCACTTCCTCTTGGAAATGTTAGAACGTTGCAAATACCTGTTAGCCGTTATACCCATTATATTGGTGGCTCCTGCCCATCACTGTGCGCTCACCAGAACTGCGATGTACAATTACTGTAGTTTGCATTAAAAGGTTTTTATTGGTGAAAACAAGTTATCAGCGATGCCCAGGTTGGGAAGGTGATCACTTATTTATTGGTGGAATCCGCACTGTCAGAAGATTGTGGCACTTTGAGTATTTGGTGAGATTTTTACCTCTGTATTTATAAGACAAAACCAGGAGTGGAGCAATCCGAGGTAATGTTTTATGCATTTCTCACCCACTCCTGGTTTTGTCTTATAAATACAGAGGTGAAAATCTCACCAAATGCCAACTTGCTTTCTCTGGTGAACCTCTGTAACTGCATCTCTGCTGCTGTGTAATAGTTACAGGACAGGGAGGGGTTAAACATCCAAGTATTTAATATCTATTGGAAATAAAGAGGTTTCCCCTTATTGATATCAGATAAAACAAATGACCAACCACAATCCACTCTACCAAGACCAATATTTCCAGATAGAAGGCAGAAATACCACCACACCGTGACCAGATCACATATTACCACCACATAGTGCCCAAATAATGCCACATACAAGGCACAAATACCGCCACACCATGACCAAAGCACATAATACCACCACATAGTGATCAAATGCTACCAGATACAAGGTATAAATACTGACACACCATGAGACCACATATTACCACCACATAGTGACCGAATAATACCACATACAAGGGACAAATATCGTCATGTCATGACCAAAGAACATAATGCCACCACATAGTGACAAATAATACTAAAATAATAAAAATGTAGAAAAGCTCTGTATATTGGGTCAGTGTACAGTTAATACAGTGATCACCAGTGACATACACAGGAGCTCTGTATATAGTGTACAGGTTATACAGTCATCACCAGTGACATTATGCACAGAAGCTCTGTATATAGTGTCAGTGTACAGGAAATGCAATGATCACCATTGATATTATACACAGGAGCTCTGTATATAGTGTCAGTGTACAGGTAATTCAATGATCACCATTGATATTATACACAGGAGCTCTGTATATAGTGTCAGTGTACAGGTAATGCAATGATCACCATTGATATTATACACAGGAGCTCTGTATATAGTGTACAGGTTATACAGTGATCACCATTGATATTATACACAGGAGCTCTGTATATAGTGTCAGTGTACAGGTAATGCAATGATCACCATTGATATTATACACAGGAGCTCTGTATATAGTGTACAGGTTATACAGTGATCACCACTGATATTATACACAGGAGCTCTGTATATAGTGTCAGTGTACAGGTAATACAGTGATCACCAGTGACATTATACACAGGAGCTCTGTATATAGTGTACAGGTTATACAGTCATCACCAGTGACATTATACACAGGAGCTCTGTATATAGTGTCAGTGTGCATGTATAGGTAATACACATACTCACAAGTTCTTTATCTGCCGCAGACCGATATCACATCTTCTATGCAGAACTTATCTCTGCAGAAAATAACATAGTTAGCTATAACTGATCACTTCCAGAGCACAATCCACACTTTTCCCAAGATTTCTACACTACATGAAATGACAAAAAAGCAACATAGTGCCGCACTACACAGTAACAGTGCTCCAGTGTCATTCTGTGCCTGCTCATCTGTCAGCAGACATATTTGTCTAATGGCAAAGATGTAGCAGAGCTGAAGACAGAAGACCTATGGATTACGTTGGAGTGAGGATTTTTCTTTATTAAAGATGGAGTCCCTAAATGTGTTTTATTTTTAATAAAAAAAAAATTTCTGTCTTCTTTCTTCTGTTTACTAGAAATTCATGGTGGCTATGTCTAATTTGGCGTGACACCATGAATTTCGGGCTTAGTACCAGCTGATAATACAAAGCTGGCCTGGTACTAACCCTATTATTACCCAGGGTGCCACTCACCACCAGGGCAGCTGGAAGAGCCGGGTAAAGCACCTGGAAATGGTGCTATGATGAATGCGCCAATTTCATGGGTGGCTGCGGGCTGCGATTTTCAGCGTGGGGGGCCCAGAATGCTTGGGCCTTACCATGCTGCGAATCCCAGCCCCCAGCTGCCTGGTTTTATCTGGCTGGCGATGAACATATGGCAGGAGCCCACACATTTTTAAAAAAAAAATAAATGTTAAATAAGTTTAAAACAAATATTCTGCTTCTCTGTCTTTTGATCGCCAGCCAAGGTAAAGCCAGGCAGCTGGGGGTGGCAGTACGTAGCTGTCTGCTTTATCTGCGGTGAGAATCAAAAATTCTGCGGAGTGCTACATC
Source organism: Phyllobates terribilis (assembly GCF_046119375.1). Classification (NCBI taxonomy): domain Eukaryota; kingdom Metazoa; phylum Chordata; class Amphibia; order Anura; family Dendrobatidae; genus Phyllobates; species Phyllobates terribilis. Next base: position 2,267,725 of record NW_027362822.1, on the reverse strand, counting down.
GTTTTTTAAAAATTTCTTTTCACACTTCTATATGTGACAGACCCAACAGCCAATCGCAGATGCTGTCAAAGAGGATGGGCGTCTGTGATTGGCTGTTTCAGTAATGTACAATCAGCCCATACATTCTAGTATGGTACTATGTATGGGCTGCTTTCAGGTTACTCAAGCAGCCAATCACAGACGCCCATTCTCTGTGTCAGCGTCTGTGATTGGCTGTTGGGACTGTCACACATATAGAAGTGTGAAAATATATAAATAATAAAACAAAAATGACATAGCGCTCTGCAGAATTTTTGATTCTCAGCGCAGATAAAGCAGACAGCTACGGGCTGCCACCTCTAGCTGCCTGGCTTTACCTTGGCTGCTGATCAAAAGTCAGGAAAGCCCAATGGTTTTTTTTAAATTATTTTAAAAAATTATTTAAAAAAAAAAAATGTGTGGGCTCCCGCCATATTTTGATCGGGGGGGCTGGGATTCTCAGCATGGTAAGGCCCAAGCGTTCTGGACCCCCCATGCTGAAAACGGCAGCCCGCAGCCACCCCTGGAATTGGCGCATTCATCGTAGCGCCATTTCCAGGCGCTTTATCCGGCTCTTCCAACGGCCCTGGTGGGGGGTGGCACGCTGGGTAATGATGGGGTTAGTACCAGCTTTGTATTATCAGCTGTTACTAAGCCTGAAATTCATGGCGTCACGCCAAACTAGACATGGCCACCATGAATTTCTAGTAAACAGAAGAAAAAAAAGACAACACAGAGAAAATTTTTTTTTTTTAATAAAGATAAAACACAAAACACATGTAGGGACTCCATCTTTAATAAAAAACAAAATGGGCAATGGGCATGCATGATGGTACCACCAGTGGCTGGGTAATGGGCATGCATGATGGTACCACCAGTGGCTGGGTAATGGGCATGCATGATGGTACCACCAGTGGCTGGGCAATGGGCATGCATGATGGTACCACCAGTGGCTGGGCAATGGGCATGCATGATGGTACCACCAGTGGCTGGCAGGACATGCTGGGCATGATTCATGCCTTGTATGTCTTGCCAGCCTCCTTGGTACTATCAGGCCCACCCACTATGTCCTGCCAGCCCCTGGTGGTAGTACCTGCTGCTGGGCATAGTACCAGTAACCAGAGGCTGGCAGCAGGACATGCTGGGCAATGGGCATGATGATATTCATGCCCATTGTCCAGTAGTATTTACTGCCAGCCCCGGCCAGGGGTCCTCCCAGTCACCCCTCCCCCCTATCCCTTCCTCCCTCCCCCCTCCCCGTTTCATACTCACGCGTCGAGATGAGCTGCAGCCGCTGCCTGGGGCGACGCAGGGTCCGTACTCCACAGCGCACACAGGAAGCAGTCCCAAGGCAATGACGTCATCACCCTGAGACTGACCTCCTGCGCACGCGCCGGCAGTGTCGCGCTGCGCAGAGGAGGCAGAGGGCCCATCACTAATCATATCGGCAGTGCTGCGAACCGGGGAGGGGGAGGGGGGCATCTGTTCTCCGTACAGGGCCCAGAGGGGGTAGGGGGCGGGGCCATCGGGACCCGGGGCCCACTGGGGGTTTTCCCGATCCTCCGGTGGGCCAGTCCGCCCCTGCAAGCAATCAGGACCCAGCACTTCACACTTATGTCCTTACCTCCTCCCTCTTTACCCTACTAAATAAATAGATGGGACCCCAAGCCAACTCTGACACATACAGACATGTGGATGATTTTTTTAGGTGCATTTTCTAATGGTAAAATTTATAGAAAAGGCAAAGAAAGAAAAAAAAATAAGAAAATCACAAAACTTAGACCATGCTGTGATTAGCAATAAAAGAAAAAACTTAAAAATGCACAGATGCAACAAAAGTATCAAAAAGACAAAATAATGCAAAATAACGCAAACAAAAAAATAAATAATCCAAGTGAAAAAAACACAGTATCAATTTCTTAAAAACACTTGTGAATCTTTTTCTTTATTGCTCTTGGACATGATTTCCATAATCGTAGCAGAGCCGGGCTGTGTTGTGAAGACTGCAATAGTTTTGCTGTGATTACAGACATTGCTTGAAAAAAGGAAAACAACATGGCACAAGGGCGACTTATGCAAATGCTGTAACAGTCATGGCTATGATCCTAAAAAATAATTATGCTTCTCATAAATGGCTATATCCTCCGTCTGGACACTTACCAGGCTTCACTGTGCTTCTTAGGTGCTAGTGGTGACGCTACCATCGTACCGATAAGGTTACGATCAGCGAATTTGCATAATATTTGCCACAATCGGAAATTATATGAGGATATATCATAGAAGGACATATATTTTCTGGTATGCCTCATTGTAAACTAGCATTGTGATGTACGATCCCTCCCCTGTGGATCCCCAGTAGAATAACAATATAGACATTCTTACCTTGCCCTCCTTTATTTTGGCCTTACACTGGAGGAAGTACCAGTACGGCGTGTTTCTTCTTCCCCTGGACCTATTATGAGCGGGTTGTGTGCCCCCAGTAATGTCCTCATCCTTTTCATACCTCAAGTCCTGGACCTCTGGAGACAATTTCTTAAACACAGTTCTTGAGGAGTATGTCTTGGACAATGTCCCAAAGTTGTCCTCCTCTGGTACCGGTGAATTATGACCAGCATCGGCATGGTGGGAGATAGTCCTGAATCGCGGTACTCTCTGCTGGGATAACAGCCGATGCGTTGCTGGAGTCCGATAAGGAGTTAGACAAATCTGTCTGCACATGGGTTGTACTGTTATTAACCATCCTGATGCCAGGGAGTAAGATGGCAACTTAGCGAGGATCTGCAGCATGCCCATGGTAGAGGGCGAGCAATGGTCTTCAGGCAGCTGAAACAATTCCCAAAAATAAAAATACATCAGCTCTAAAGAGCACGGCTGCTCCGTGGTCAGTAATGTCGCCTTACTGCACTGAAGTGGTGCAGACATACACAGTATATAGTGGGTGTACATATCCAGGCACAACCTAGAAGGAGGTAGATACAGTACAGACCAAAAGTTTGGACACACATTCTCATATAAAGATTTTTCTGCATTTTCATGACTATGAAAATTGTACATTCACACTGAAGGCATCAAAACTATGAATTAACACATGTGGAATTATATACTTAACAAAAAAAGTGTGAAACAACTGAAAATATGTCTTATAATCTAGGTTCTTCAAAGTAGCCACCTTTTGCTTTGATGACTGCTTTGCACACTCTTGGCATTCTCTTGATGAGCTTCAAGAGGTAGTCACCGGAAATGGTCTTCCAACAATCTTGAAGGAGTTCCCAGAGATGCTTAGCACTTGTTGGCCCTTTTGCCTTCACTCCGCGGTCCAGCTCACCCCAAACCATCTCGATTGGGTTCAGGTCTGGTGACTATGGAGGCCAGGTCATCTGGCGTAGCACCCCATCACTCTCCTTCTTGGTCAAATAGCCCTTACACAGCCTGGAGGTGTGTTTGGGGTCATTGTCCTGTTGAAAAATAAATAATGGTCCAGCTAAACGCAAGCCAGATGGAATAGCATGCCGCTGCAAGATGCTGTGGTAGCCATGCTGGTTCAGTATCCCTTCAATTTTGAATAAATCCCCAACAGTGTCACCAGCAAAGCACCACCACACCATCACACCTCCTCCTCCATGCTTCACGGTGGAAACCAGGCATGTAGAGTCCATCAGTTCACCTTTTCTGCATCGCTCAAAGACACGGTGGTTGGAACCAAAGATCTCAAGTATGGACTCATCAGACCAAAGCACAGATTTCCACTGGTCTAATATCCATTCCTTGTGTTCTTTAGCCCAAACAAGTCTCTTATGCTTGTTGCCTGTCCTTAGCAGTGGTTTCCTAGCAGCTATTTTACCATGAAGGCCTGCTGCACAAAGTCTCCTCTTAACAGTTGTTGAAGAGATGTCTGCTGCTAGAACTCTATGTGGCATTGACCTGGTCTCTAATCTGAGCTGCTGTTAACCTGTGATTTCTGAGGCTGGTGACTCAGATGAACTTATCCTCAGAAGCAGAGGTGACTCTTGGTCTTCCTTTCCTGGGGCGGTCCTCATGTGAGCCAGTTTCTTTGTAGCGCTTGATGGTTTTTGCAACTGCACTTGGGGACACTTTCAAAGTTTTCCCAATTTTTCAGACCGACAGACCTTCATTTCTTAAAGTAATGATGGCCACTCGTTTTTCTTTACTTAGCTGCTTTTTTCTTGCCATAATACAAATTCTAACAGTCTATTCAGTAGGACTATGACTTAGGATAAAATCCAAATCAGAATCTCAATTTGCAGACTCGGTGTTTCGGGCTGTTGGCCCTCGTCAGTGCAAAGTATGAGATCTGATTTGGCTAGGTGAGAGGCTATAATTCCACATGTGTTAATTCATAGTTTTGATGCCTTCAGTGTGAATGTACAATTTTCATAGTCATGAAAATACAGAAAAATCTTTAAATGAGAAGATGTGTCCAAACTTTTGGTCTGTACTGTATATATCCATCTAAACTAACAGTCCTACTGAGGACTAATCCAGCTGCATATAATCAGTGCTAGGCAGGCAGGCAGGCAGGCATATATATGTAGCACCCCGAGGGTTCGGTTGCTACAGAGGTATTGCATCTCACCCAGATGTGCGATATCTCACTTCCAGGTAAGGATGGAGTGTGGCTCAGGACCCTAACACCCACATGCACTACACCACATTTCCGGGGGACAGCTCGACGGTGCTCCCATTAGTTATGCAGGCACGAGTGAGCATGTCCCTGGCTGGAGTGGGGGGAGGGAACACCTAGATAAGGGAACCCGGTAGTGTGTGCGTGGGGGAAGTAGATCCTGGGTGCACTCTGTACAGGAGTATAAAGGGAGGCACCATCTTGGAGAGAGGAGGGAGTGGAGAGAGGAGAAGACAGGGAGCAGAGCTGCTTTATGGGCTCTGCTCCACAGGCAGGCCCTGTCAGGAGGCCTGAGCCTGGAGGAGGGAAGAAGGAGGAAGAGGAGCAGACTGGGCTCCAGGAAGGACAGAGGGGACCCCAGGGGTGTGGACTGGCTGGTAGCCACCACACGCCCGCCGCTACCTGAGTAGGGGGGTCAGGTCAAGAAGATGGGAACCGGATCCCAAATTAGTGGAGGAGAGAAACTACCCTCAACTAAGAACCGGAGGCTGCGACATTACATGTGGAGCAGCCCCTCACCACACCCGCTAGGAAGGCACCACATAGGACCTGGGAAACGCAGGCCAACGTTTGCCCACCAAGAAGGTCCGAGGCAGCTGGACATAAGCGTGGTCACTAGTGGGGTTGAAGACCAGAGACAGGGGACATAAAGGGGGTCCTGCAAAGCACTCCAGAAAGACCTGGGAGTTAACCGAGCCCCTCACCTGGTGAGCACAGCGCGACACAGGCGGCCACCTCTGCAGCGGTGGCCTGGAGCAGTAACTGAGTAACCGTGAGTAAAGACCCTGAACTGCACCACCAAGACTCCGAGTTGTCTTTGTTGCGCTCGTGTACCACCATCACCCCCATCATCTATCCCTGCTGCCCTGAGGCCATACCCCTCCCGTTGGGGGTTATACCACCACGCTGCACATCCTCATACACCTGGCCTCAGTGGACTGTTCTGCAGCGGCGGCTTCAAAGCCGCACTCAACGGGTGGCGTAGTCGATCAAGTTAACATCTACTGCCATAGACCGCCACTTAGTCTGACTCCCTGGGCACGGACCGGGTCACCGCCACGAGACTACTACCCCTATCAGATCCGGCTCCGGGTAGGCTCCCGCGTGCGCAACGCTACTCAGCACAGGCCCAGGGGCGCGTCAACTTTTGGCGTAGTCGGCAGGATTTCGTGCCCGCAACCACCGGGTACTGCGTGCCTGAAAAAGAGACTTTTAAAACTTACCATCCGTGAAGTTTTCCCGCCATCCGGCGCCATCTTCAGCCTTCTTCCCGCCATCCGTGAAGATTCCCGCCATCCGGCGCCATCTTCAGCCTTCTTCCCGCCATCTGTGGAGTTTTCCCGCCATTGGGCGCCATCTTGAGGACGCCGCGCGGGAAGAAGAGGGGCGTGGACTCCGAAAGCGCGCGAGAACTGAAGCCCCGCCTCACGTCCGGACGTTGCGTAAGGTCCTGGAAGGAGCCCAGCAGACGCCGACGTCACTGGAGCGCGACGGAAGGTCCTCGACCCTGATGATCAACTGCGGAGCCGCGGCCTACGGAAGAGGATCATCGCCAGGTAGGCCACGGTCCACCAGGGGGGAGGAGGACACCAGGAACGGACAGCAAGATGGCGGACCGGCAGCAGACTAAGCTGCCCAGCATCGGCAGCGCCCCAGCCGTCGCGGGCCCCGACCAGCACCAGGAGAAGACGCGTGACGCAGGAGCGGTCGCGGGAGCAGGTAAGAGGAGTCTCCCTGTCCCGGACGCTGTCAGCGTCAGCCTGCTCCCGGGCCACCCGGTGGAGCCGCCGATCCCGGGCGCTGCAGACGCAGACCTGCTCCAGACCCCGCAACAAGCCCTGCAGCCGAGCCCTCCAGACCTGGGCACTGCCACCACTAGCCCGCGCCCAGGCCCAAAGTCGCACCCCCTGACCCCGGGCGTCATTAACAGTACCACTCAGACCCCGAGTACCAAGAGGGCCTGGACGGGTCTGAACCTGAGAAAGAGAAAGGAGCGTGTGGAGCACACCGTTAATCGTAAACGGTAAAAGAGGAGATGTAAATAGTTACCCGACCGGGTATAAGGACTGTTGTGGGACTGTTTCCACTAAGAGTGTGGTCCCCGTTGGGACAGAAAGAACTGTTTCCCTTACCCCCTACCTGGCTGGGGACTGAGAACAGCCACCCCCTTTTCCCTCTAACTGGCTGGGGACTGAGAACAGCCACCCCTACCTGGCCAAGGACTGAGAGCGGCCATATCCTGTAAATAATTATGTGTTTCTAGTAATGTATAGGAGTCCTTGGTGGATTTACCGGGAATCCTTTGTACAGTTAGTGGAGCGTAACCCAGGATGGACTAAAAGACTGTTAAGGACTCGGGGCAGGACAGACCCCTACCTGGTTACGTCTCCCTGTTTTAGGAAAATGGACACCTGGTTGCAGAATAAACTGTGACCTGTTATAAAGAGACTTCTTCGTGGATCTGCTGCTAGAAATGTTTTATATGAAAAATTTATATGCTAGAATGTGTTACTATGAAAAAGAGTTCCAGAACAGTACATATGCACTTATACCGTTTAAGAGAGAGCCGTTCCCAAAAAGGAAAACTGAATGTTGATACCTGTTATACTTGTTGTTTATGAAAAATTTGCATGTTCTAATGTATACCCTGTCTTTTGCTCAGTTCCAGCCCGCGGACGTGCTGGGTTTTGCCAGGGGGGAATGTAGCACCCCGAGGGTTCGGTTGCTACAGAGGTATTGCATCTCACCCAGATGTGCGATATCTCACTTCCAGGTAAGGATGGAGTGTGGCTCAGGACCCTAACACCCACATGCACTACACCACATTTCCGGGGGACAGCTCGACGGTGCTCCCATTAGTTATGCAGGCACGAGTGAGCATGTCCCTGGCTGGAACGGGGGGAGGGAACACCTAGAGAAGGGAACCCGGTAGTGTGTGCGTGGGGGAAGTAGATCCTGGGTGCACTCTGTACAGGAGTATAAAGGGAGGCACCATCTTGGAGAGAGGAGGGAGTGGAGAGAGGAGAAGACAGGGAGCAGAGCTGCTTTATGGGCTCTGCTCCACAGGCAGGCCCTGTCAGGAGGCCTGAGCCTGGAGGAGGGAAGAAGGAGGAAGAGGAGCAGACTGGGCTCCAGGAAGGACAGAGGGGACCCCAGGGGTGTGGACTGGCTGGTAGCCACCACACGCCCGCCGCTACCTGAGTAGGGGGGTCAGGTCAAGAAGATGGGAACCGGATCCCAAATTAGTGGAGGAGAGAAACTACCCTCAACTAAGAACCGGAGGCTGCGACATTACATGTGGAGCAGCCCCTCACCACACCCGCTAGGAAGGCACCACATAGGACCTGGGAAACGCAGGCCAACGTTTGCCCACCAAGAAGGTCCGAGGCAGCTGGACATAAGCGTGGTCACTAGTGGGGTTGAAGACCAGAGACAGGGGACATAAAGGGGGTCCTGCAAAGCACTCCAGAAAGACCTGGGAGTTAACCGAGCCCCTCACCTGGTGAGCACAGCGCGACACAGGCGGCCACCTCTGCAGCGGTGGCCTGGAGCAGTAACCGAGTAACCGTGAGTAAAGACCCTGAACTGCACCACCAAGACTCCGAGTTGTCTTTGTTGCGCTTGTGTACCACCATCACCCCCATCATCTATCCCTGCTGCCCTGAGGCCATACCCCTCCCGTTGGGGGTTATACCACCACGCTGCACATCCTCATACACCTGGCCTCAGTGGACTGTTCTGCAGCAGCCGCACTCAACGGGTGGCGTAGTCGATCAAGTTAACATCTACTGCCATAGACCGCCACTTAGTCTGACTCCCTGGGCACGGACCGGGTCACCGCCACGAGACTACTACCCCTATCAGATCCGGCTCCGGGTAGGCTCCCGCGTGCGCAACGCTACTCAGCACAGGCCCAGGGGCGCGTCATATATATATATACATACATATTGTAATGCAGCGACTTGCTGGCATTACGGTAATGGTCCAGGATGTGTTTTACCTGAACATGTACCTTCCCCCTCAGCTGTCTGATCACATGACTGTGACATCAGCAAGGTCCTGTCAGTATGTGTGTGTGTGTGCACGGGATGCATATATAAACCCTGCTTGATGGGAGACAGGTGTGTTCTGTGAGAGAGGCGTAAGGCCTGTTCCCGTGTGTGTGGGACACCGACCGTGTGAGGCCTGGTGAGGCCGAGTGAAGCCTGGTGCCTGAAAGGTCGAGACTGGATCCTGTGTGGATGCTAGTGGCCTTGGAAGGCAGAGGTTTTGATGAAGAGTCCTGAAAGGCAGAGCCTGGATCCTGTGTGGATGTCAGTGGCCTTTGAGGGAACGACGGCTAGAGACCCCCACCTGGGAAGCCGCAAAGCCACAGTGGTGGCAAGCCTAATGGACTGCAGCAGCTAAACCCGGCAAAGGTAATACACTGTGTTATATGGACATTAATATGGACATTGCTATATGATTACCTTGCTGAAGGCTGTACCTGGAGCAAGTGGGCCTGTGTGTCACTTGGCTCATGAACATTATATATATATATATATATGTGTGTGTGTCGGCGTGCCACTGAGTTGGACCCGGTGAACTGTGGTTTATGAAGTAATAAACTGCAGCGTTGTGAAAAACGGAAAGACATTGCACGTGTGCATTGATTGTCGCAGCGAAGCGAGTATCCCCCATTATGATGACTAGTGCTGCCTTACATATGGTTCCAGAGTGCGGGCAGCTGCAGTCTGGTTGCTAGGGGCAACGGCACAGGACGAGTGTGGATTAAAGCATCTGGCTGCAACTCGGTGGGGTTGCGAAGATTAGCGTCGCACTCAAACCTGGTTTGCTGTGGCTCGGCGGGGCTCACGAAGTTTAAAGCATCTGGCTGCAACTCGGCGGGGTTGCGAAGGTTGTCGTCGCACTCAAATCCGGTTTTGCTGTGGCTTGGCGGGGCCACGAAGATTTTTCCGGGGAGAGCGGTGTGTGAATAGTGTCCTGAGGAAATGCAGGAGCAGATAAATATGGCTGTGAAAGGAGCAGCAACTGAGTCTGAAGCTATTGAGCGATTAGAGCGATTAAAGTGCCTGTTAAAACCGGAGCAGGAATTTGAGAAACATCTGCTGGACATGGTGCTGGGACCGCTGGAGCTGTGGGCACCATATAGACGGGCGGCAGCGGACCATTCTTTGAACTCTCCGGGGGTGCCCTTGTTGTCCCAGAGTGCCCGGGGAGGTGGTAAGAGCTGTTGTGAACTGAGTCCTAAGACTATTGTTGATTTTTCTGGTAAAAATTCCCCTGCCGGTGTGGTTGTTAAAAAAGGGGCGGTTGTTCAAAACAGCGTGGAGGATAGAAAATCAAAAAAAATTACTGGTGGTCGGTTGGTACCTCCTAAAAATGACAATGTGACCTTTGATAACGGGGTAGCTCCAGTAGAAGGGGGTGACTTCAAAGAGGGAGGTGACCTGTTAGTCCACAACACCATGGAGAGTGACACAGACCCCGTAGCTGACGGTGACACTATGAAAGTAGAGAGAGAGAGTTCAGTCAGGAGGGGTTAGACGAGGTGAGAGAGTCCCCATCTTGTCGACGGCGCAAGGGCCACAAAATGGTTGCTCCTGTAGACTTGGCTGAAAATGAAAATAAAGAGAATGTAGTACTGTGTGCCTTTGCTTCAAGTGTGGATCCTCCATTAGAGGTAGAAGAGGAGGTGACGTTGCCAGTAGCAACCTCCGGTACGGTACCGAGTCAGAAGGATCTGACAGTCCTGAAAGAGGAGGCGGCCAGTCGTGACCAAGAGCTGGAGCCTCTCAGCCAGCAGTGTCAGAGTGACGTGCAGCAACAATGTGGAAACCTGGAGATCGTGTCCTCAGACCAGCCGAACCTGGAGTCTGAAAGGCAGAAATTATACCAGGTTGTGAGGAATTTACAGCAAGACCTGAAGGGAAGCAACGAGGAAATTAACCAGTGGAAGGAAATGTTCTACGCAATTAAGGAGGACCGCCGCAAAATCAAGGAAGAGGTTTTGCAGTTGAAGCTTGAGAAGGAGGCGCGGCAGGATGGTGTTTCTGGACGCGAACAAATCCTAGAACGACTGCGCAAACAGCTCAACCAGGAGCTGTGTGACTCCAAGAAGGAGTATGGTCAACGCAGTAGGGAACTGCAACAGAGTAAGAGAGATTATGAGGATCTCCTCAAGATGAAGGAAAAACTAGAGGAGGATAAGGCGGGTGCAGAGCAAGTGCGCCCAGTGGTTGAGACCACTCTGTTAGACACCCGTGAGGAGAATGATGATCTCCGGGGAAAGACCCTAGATCTGGAAGCTGAGGTGAAGGAGCTACAGATGTCCTGTGATACTCTCCAGAAGGCGGAGACGTACCGTAAGGAAACAGCAAGATGGAAGCTGAGCGAGAGAAGATGGAGGAGTCCATCGGAAAAGCCACAGACCAGGGCCAGGAGTTGACCGCTGGTGATGGGAGGTATGAAGCAGATACCTCCTCGAGTGATGTGGGCTCGGAGGATTCGGTGGATGTCGGAGCCGAGATCAAGCGGCTCAAGGAGTTGCTACAAGCCCAGTGGACGCAAGAGAAGCGTGAGAGACTGGCTATTGAGAGCCGAGAGGGCGCATTGGAGACGGAGAGGTCTGAGAGAGCTCTGCTGCTGGAAGAGCAGTTGAAGCAGGAAGAGCTTCAGAGATGGACTGCTGAGAGGCGAGTAACTGAGCTGGAAGGAGAAGTTTTAGAGCTCAAAGGTTGCCTAGCAAAGTGTCACGCGGTGAACAAGGTCTCCTTGGAGAAGGGAAAAGGCAAACAAGTTGCACTTACTCCCTTAGACCATGAGAAGGTGGTCCTGAGGAGAGCTAAGAGTAGGGTGTTGGAAGATAAAGGTGAAGTGGAGGTGGTCAAGACGAAAAGTTGTGAAGTTGTAACTGTGAGTCAGCTCAGGGGAAGCATACAGGGTGAAGATGCTGGAAAGCAGTGGTCCCTGAAACCTGAGCTGGTTGATCGTCTGGGAACCACTGGTGAGACCGAAACGTCTCGGTACAAGTGCCTCGTAGATGTACCCGAGGATTTGAGGGAAGAATGCCCAAGTGAGTCCGTGCATGAGGAGGCCGTGGGAGCCTGTAAGGTGTACTTGACCTCAGAAGCTAAACAGCTGGTGGTCCTGTCCACGACCGAAGTCACAGTGAAGAGGGTGGCTATCCTAAGTGACATGCACTGGCGATGTATTCGCACGAAGCGGTTTCTCCGGTTGAAGACGGAACAAGCCGTTAGACAACTGGAGTTGTTGAGGAAAGCTCACAGTATGTGTGAGGATGTCATCCGGGTGCCTCATGTTCTGGTGAGGAAGCTCGTTGGGAGAAATGGTCGAGCCATGCAGATGATGGTCAAAAAGTCTGGTGTAGGGAAAGTAAGCAGTCCACGTGATCGTCAGGACTGGATACCAGACGAAGACGGCATGGTATCATTCTCCGCTGTAGGAACAGAAGAAAGCCTGGGGATATATGCGCATGCTGTTGGAGTACCGAGTGACCTACCTGCGAGAGGTAGAACAGTTGAATCTCGCTAGACTGCGAGTGGATAGACAGCATCATCTGAGTAGCAGAAGATGGCAGCCGTCTAGAAATTATGAGACCAGACAGAGAAAGGGCCCCCTAAATAACAGAACAGCTATAGCTGGAGTTAGGGACCTTTCAAGATGTCCTGAGAGTAGTGGGCGTGGGTTTAGAGGTAGTGAAACCTCCAGTAACTCAGGTTTGAGCAGCCCATACAAATGACCCAATAGAGGACGGGACATTACGGAGTCTAACCGGACCTTAGATACCAGGGCATGTGAGTCACACCGCTGTATGACTGACCGCTGGGAGGGGGGAGACCTGACAAGGCTACGACTGACCGCTGGGAGCAGGGGAGGTCTGACAAGATTATGACTGACCGCTGAGAGCGGGGGAGACCTGACAAGGTTACAATTGACCGCTGGGAGCGGGGGAGCTCTGACAAGGTTACGACCCGGAAAGGTGACCTGATGAAGTCAGTGACAGTGACAAATGGTAGGTCCCTAAGGAATGGGCTAATGTCGTTGACTAATTTTCCAGGGGCTGAGTAGCACAATTGTAAAGTACATGGTCTCTATGTGAACTGGGGGTTATAATGTCATTGTGTATATTATGTGTTCAACCCCACAAGTTTGAACAGAGCTGGGGGTTATAGTGATTGTGTATATTATGTGTTCAACCCCACAAGTTTGAACAGAGGGGGGGGGGATATGTAATGCAGCGACTTGCTGGCATTACGGTAATGGTCCAGGATGTGTTTTACCTGACCATGTACCTTCCCCCTCAGCTGTCTGATCACATGACTGTGACATCAGCAAGGTCCTGTCAGTATGTGTGTGTGTGCACGGGATGCATATATAAACCCTGCTTGATGGGAGATAGGTGTGTTCTGTGAGAGAGGCGTAAGGCCTGTTCCCGTGTGTGTGGGACACCGACCGTGTGAGGCCTAGTGAGGCCGAGTGAAGCCTGGTGCCTGAAAGGTCGAGACTGGATCCTGTGTGGATGCTAGTGGCCTTGGAAGGCAGAGGTTTTGATGAAGAGTCCTGAAAGGCAGAGCCTGGATCCTGTGTGGATGTCAGTGGCCTTTGAGGGAACGACGGCTAGAGACCCCCACCTGGGAAGCCGCAAAGCCACAGTGGTGGCGGATTATTGAGGAAGAGTCCTGAAAGGCAGAGCCTGGATCCTGTGTGGATGTCAGTGGCCTTTGAGGGAACGACGGCTGGAGACCCCTACCTGGGAAGCCGCAAAGCCACAGTGGTGGCAAGCCTAATGGACTGCAGCAGCTAAACCCGGCAAAGGTAATACACTGTGTTATATGGACATTAATATGGACATTGCTATATGATTACCTTGCTGAAGGCTGTACCTGGAGCAAGTGGGCCTGTGTGTCACTTGGCTCATGAACATTATATATATATATATATATATATATATATATATATGTGTGTGTCGGCGTGCCACTGAGTTGGACCCGGTGAACTGTGGTTTATGAAGTAATAAACTGCAGCGTTGTGAAAACGGAAAGACATTGCACGTGTGCATTGATTGTCGCAGCGAAGCGAGTATCCCCCATTATGATGACTAGTGCTGCCTTACAATATATATAAAATTATATACACGGTGGGGGAAATAATTATTTGATCCCTTGCTGTCTTTGTTAGTTTGCCCACTGACAAAGACAGGAACAGTCTATAATTTTAAGGGTAGGTTAACTTTAACATTGAGAGATAGAATATCCAAAAAAAAATCAAGAAAATCACATTGTATAAATTAGATAATTTTTTTTGCATTTTGCAGTGAGAAATAAGTATTTCATTCCCTCTGGAAAACCACACTTAATACTTGGTGGTAAAACACATGTTGGCAAGCACAGTAGTCAGACGGTTTTTGTAGTTGATGATGAGGTTTGCGCACATGTCGGGAGGAATTTTGGTCCACTCCTCTTGAAAAGATCATCTCTAAATCATTAAGATTTTGAGGTTGTTGCTTGGCAAATCAGAGCTTTAACTCCCTCTATAAGTTTTCTATTGGATTAAGGTCTGGAGACTGGCTAGGCCACTCCATGACCTTACTGTGCTGCTTTTTGATCCACTCCTTTGTTGCTTTGGTTGTATGTTTTGGGTCATTGCCTTGCTGGAAGACCTAGCCACGACCCATCTTCAATGCTCTTACTGAGGGAAGGAGGTTGTTGGCCAAAATCTCGCGCTACATGACGCCAGCCATCTTCCCTTCAATACCGTGCAGTCGTCATGTTCCCTTTGCAGAAAAGCACCCCCAAAGTATGTTTACCCCACCATGCTTCATGGTTGGAACGATGTTCTTATTGTTGTACTTCCTTCTTCTTCCTCCAAACACGGCGAGTTGAGTTAATGCCAAAGAGCTCAATTTTTGTCTCATCTGACCACAGCACCTTCTCCCAATAACTCACAGAATTATCCAGGTGTTCATTGGCAAACTTCAGATGGGCCTGCACATGTGCCTTCTTGAGCAGGGGGACCTTGCGGGCACTGCAGGATTTTAAACCTTTAAGGCGTAATGTGTTACCAATGTTTTCCTTGGTGACTGTGGTCCCAGCTGCCTGGAGATCATTAACAAGTTCCCCCCGTGTAGTTTTAGGCTGATCTCTCACCTTCCTCATGATCGAGGATAACCCACCAGGTGAGATTTTGCATGGTGCCCCAGATCGATGTCGATTGACAGTCATTTTGTATTTCTTTCATTTTCTTACAATTGCACCAACTGTTGTCTCCTTCTCACCCAGCGTCTTACTTATGGTTTTGTAGCCCATTCCAGCTTTGTGCAGGTCTATGATCTTGTCCCTGACATTCTTAGAAAGCTCTTTGGTCTTGCCCATGTTGTAGAGGTTAGAGTCTGACTGATTAATGGAGTCTGTGGACAAGAGTCTTTTATACAGGTGACTATGTAAGACAGCTGTCTTTAATGCAGGTAACGAGTTGATTAGGAGCATCTAACTGGTCTGTAGCAGCCAGAACTCATAATAGTTTGTAGGGGATGAAATACTTAATTTTTTTTGCATTTTGCAGTGAGAAATATCTAATTTATACAATGTGATTTCCTTGATTTTTTTTTGGGGGGGGGGATATTCTATCTCTCAATGTTAAAATTAACCTACCCTTAAAATTATAGACTGTTCATGTCTTTGTCAGTGGGCAAACTTACAAAAACAGCAAGGGATCGAATACTTTTTTCCCCCACTGTGTATGTGTATATATATATATTGTAATGCAGCGACTTGCTGGCATTACGGTAATGGTCCAGGATGTGTTTTACCTAACCATGTACGTTCCCCCTCAGGTAACTGGTCACATGACTGTGACATAGCACAGGTCCTGCGCGCACAGAATGTCTGTCTGATCACATGACTGGGACATCAGCAAGGTCCTGTCAGTGTGTGTGTGTGTGCACGGGATGGATATATAAACCCTGCTTGATGGGAGACCGGTGTGTTCGGTGTGTTGGGCGTGAGGCCTGTTCCCCATGTGTGTGGGACACCGTGATACAGAGAAGCCTGGAAGCCTGAAAGGTCGAGGCTGGATCTTGTGTATATGCCAGTGGCCTTGGAAGGCAGAGGCTTGCGGAAGAGTCCTGAAAGGTGCAGGCTGGATGTGAGTGAAGACATACCAGTAGCCTTCGAGGGACGACGGCTAGAGACCCCCACCTGGGAAGCCGCAAAGCCACAGTGGTGGCGGATTAAAAGGACTGCAGCAGCAACTAAACCCGTCAAAGGTAATACACTTTGTTATATGGACACTTGTATGGACATTGCTAAAGTATTACTTTGCTGAAGGCTGTAACCTGGGCCAAGTGGGCCGGTCTGCCACTTGGGCTCGTGGACATTATATGTGTGAACTGTGGTTTATGAAGTGCAATAAACTGCAGCATTGTGAAATACCGGAAAGACATTGCTGGTGTGCATTAATTGATCCGGTGCAGCGAGTATCCCCCATTATGATGACTAGTGCTGCCTTACATATGGTGGAGGATGCGGGCAACTGCAGCCCGGTTGCTAGCGGCAACGACAACCCGGTTGCTAGGGGCAACTGCAGTCCGGTTGCTAGGGGCAACTGCAGTCCGGTTGCTAGGGGCAACTGCAGTCTGGTTGCTTGAGGTAACTGCAGCCCGGTTGCTAGGGGCAACGGCACAGGATGACGAGTGTGGTTACAAGCTGTAATGCACACGCCCGGGCTGAGCGGCGTGTGCGTGTGATAGTAGTGATTCCACTGGACCGTGCCGGAGAGTGAATGCCTGAAGGGGCGTAACTAGGTATTCACCCGATCCGACCAGGGTCGCACGACGGCATACGACGCCAGTGCACCAAGGAGGAACCGAGCAGAGGGACCAGGTGCTACTCCAGGACAGACCCCGGACACGGCTGTTGACCCACACAGGGGAATATAGGAACAGACTGGTAGGCTGGCACACAGACTGGTGGGTATAGGCAGGCACGACTGGTATGCAGGCAGGCGGGTATGCAGGCAGGGGGGTACAGGCAAGCACAGCTAGAGTGCAGACAGGGAGGCACTAGCAGGTAGGAACACAGGCGGGATAGGACCCAGTACACACTGGGACTCAGGAACAATACAGGCAGAGGGGTACAGACAAGCACAGCTAGAGTGCAGACAGGGAGGCACTAGCAGGTAGGGACACTGGCGGGATAGGACCCAGTACACACTGGGACTCAGGAACAGAACCACAGATGTGGCGGACAAACACAGCAGAGTGAGGCCGCCCAGAGAGGTGAGCGAGAACAGGGCAGGACAAGGCCGCCTGGAGCGGTGAGCAAGAGTAGAGCAGGACAAGGCCGCCAGGAGCAGTGAACAAAGGGTCAGAGCTGAGCGAGACTGCCGGAGCAGTGAGCAAGAGTAAAGCAGGACGAGGCCGCCTGGAGCGGTGAGCAAGAGTGGAGCAAGACTGCCGGAGCAGTGAGCAAAAGGATAAGAGCGGAGCGAGACTGCCGGAGCAGCGAGCAAAAGGGTCAGAGCGGAGCAAGGCTGCCGGAGCGGTGAGCAAAGGAGTCAGAGCAGGCTAGAACCGCCGGAGCGGTGAGCAAGGCAGAGCAGGGGAGACAGGGCTCTGTTCACACGGAACAGACAGGAAGAGAAAGGCAGAGCCAGATACCCACAGGGTACTTGCAGTGAAGTAGCGAGTGGACTACAAACTCACAAACGGGAGTACAGAGACAACAAGCAGGAGTTAGGTACGAGTTCAGACTCTGCAGAAAAAGGAAGGGAACGGACATAGAGGCAAAACAGGTAAAGGATAAGAGAGAGTTCAGACTGGAACTGAGTGTACGGAGGAGACCGACACTGCAGCGGGATACAGGAGCGGGTCTGGGAATACGGCCCCCAGAGAGGCGGGACGAACAGGCAAGGAGCGTGTTCAGACAGGACAGACAAGATACAGGAGCGGGTCTAGGTAATCGGCCCCTAGAAGGCGGGAGGAACAGGCTAGGAGCGTGTTCAGACAGGACAGACAAGATACAGGAACGGGTCTAGGTAATCGGCCCCTAGAAGGCGGGAGGAACAGGCTAGGAGCGTGTTCAGACAGGCCTGGAAATACAGCCTCCAGGAAAGGCAGACAAGAGAACACAGAACGGGACCTGGCACCTTCAGAGTGCGAGCACACACTGAAAGAAACACTGTGCTCAGGCAGGGATTGATTGGAGCAGCTGAGCTATATACCAGGTGACAGACAGCAATAGGCTGAGGACGCACAAGGGGTGTGACCCACAGCAGGTACAAAAAGCAGGAAGTGATTGGGCGCCGCCCTTAAGCAGCAGAAACAGACACAAACAGACAGCATGGAGGGAAGCCAGAGAGACATTCTGGACATGAGATCAAGTGCGCGCTCTTGCACAGTGGGAGATGGACCACTATGCAAGGACGCCGCCAGGTATGTTACACAAGCATCTTGCTGTGGCTCGGCGGGGCTCACGAAGCTTAAAAGCATCTGGCTGCAACTCGGCGGGGTTGCGAAGATTGTCGTCGCACTCAAACCTGGTTTGCTGTGACTCGGCGGGCCTCACGAAGGTTAAAGCATCTGGCTGCAACTCGGCAGGGTTGCGAAGGTTGTCGTCGCACTCAAATCCGGTTTTGCTGTGGCTCGGCGGGGCCACGAAATTTTTCAGGGGAGAGCTGTGTGTGAATAGTGTCCTGAGGAAATGCAGGAGCAGATAAAAATGGCTGTGAAAGGAGCAGCAACTGAGTCTGAAGCTATTGAGCGATTAGAGCGATTAAAGTGCCTGTTAAAACCAGAGCATGTATTTGAGAAACGTCTACTGGACATGAAACTGGACATGGTGCAGGAACCACAGGAGCTGTGGGCACCATATGGAATGGCGGCAGTGGACCATTCTATTAACTCTCCGGGGACGCCATTGTTGTCTCAGAGTGCCTGGGGAGGTGGTAAGAGCTGTTGTGAACTGAGTCCTAAGACTATTGTTGATTTTTCTTGTAAAAATTCCCCTGTCGGTGTGGTTGTTAAAAAGGCGGTGGAGTCTAAAAAAGGGGCGGTTGTTCAAAACAGCGTGGAGGATAGAAAATCAAAAAAAATTACTGGTGGTGGGTTGGTACCTCCTAAAAATGACAATGTGACCGTTGATAACGGGGTAGCTCCAGTAGAAGGGGGTGACGTCAAAGTGGGAGGTGACCTGTTAGTCCACAACACCATGGGGAGTGACACAGACCCCGTAGCTGACGGTGACACTACGAAAGTAGAAGGAGAGGTCAGTCAGGAGGGGCTAGACGAGGTGAGAAAGTCCCCATCTCGTAGACGGTGCAAGGGCCACAAAAAGGTTGCTCCTGTAGACTTGGCTGAAAATGAAAATAAAGAGAATGTAGTACTGTGTGCCTTTGCTTCAAGTGTGGATCCTCCATTAGAGGTAGAAGAGGAGATGACGTTGCCAGTAGCAACCCCCGGTACTGTACCGAGTCAGAAGGATCTGACAGTCCTGAAAGAGGAGGCGGCCAGTCATGACCAAGAGCTGGAGCCTATCGGCCAGCAGGGTCAGAGTGACGTGCAGCAATTATGTGAAAACCTGGGGAACGTGTCCTCAGATCAGTTGATCCTTGAGTCTGAACAGCAGAAAATACACCAGCTTATGAGGAACTGGCAGCGAGACGTGGAGCAAAGCCACACGGAAATTAACCAGTGGAAGGAAATGTTCTACGGAATTAAGGAGGACCGCCGCAAAATCAAGGAGGAGGTTTTTCAATTAGAGATTGACAAAGCGGTGTGTGAAGATGAGTTATGCGAGGTGAAAGATCGCTTCTCCCTGGTACAGTTAGAGCTGTCTGCCCTCAAAGAGGCGCTGCAGCATGAAGTTGCTGGGCATGAACAAAACCTAGAATGACTGCGCGAACAGTTCCACCAGGAACTGTGTGACTCCAAGAAGGAGTGCGATGAAAAGTTCGGTAAGGAACTGCAACAACGTAGGAGAGATTATGAGGATCTCCTCAAGGTTAAAGTAAAACTAGAGGAGGATAAGGCAGGTGCAGAGCACGTGCGCCAAGTGGTTGAGACCACCCTGCAGGACACCCGTGATGAAAATGGTGATCTCCGCAGGAAGACCCTAGGTCTGGAAGCTCAGGTGAAGGAGCTACAGATGTTCTGTGATACTCTCCAGAGGGCGGTGACGTGCCTTAAGGAAACAGTCAGCAAGATGGAAGCTGAGCGGAAAAAGGTGATGGAGTCTATTGGAGAAGCCACAGACCAGGGCCAGGAGTTGGACACTGGAGATGGGAGGTATAAAGCAGATACCTCCTCGAGTGATGTGAGCTCGGATGATTCGGTGGATGTAGGAGCCGAGATCAAGGAGCTCAAGGAGTCGCTACAAACCCATTGGAAGCAAGAGGAGCTTCAGAGACGAGCCACTGAGAGGCGAGTTGCGGAGCTAGAGGAAGAAGTTCCCGGGCTCAAAAGTCACCTGACAAAGTATCACTCAGTGAACGAGGCCTTCTTGGAGAAGGAAAAGGGCGAACACGTTGCACTCACTCCCTTATACCAAGAGAGGGTGGACCTGAGGAGAGCTAAGAGAGTGTTAACCACAGATAAATATGAGATAGAAGTGGTCAAGACGAAAATTGGTGAATTTGTAGCTGTGAGTCAGCTCAGGGGAAGCGTAAAAGGGGAAGAAGCTGAAAGTCAGTTGTCCCTGAACCCTGAGCTGGTTGATCGTATGGAAACCACTGGTGAGACCGAAACGTCTTGGTACAAGTGCCTCGTAGATGTACCCGAGGATTTGAGGGAAGAATGCACCAGTGAGTCCGTGCATGAGGAGTTTAAGAAGGCCGTGGGAGCCTGTAAGGTGTACTTGACCTCAGAAGCTAAACAGCTGGTGGTCCTGTCCACGACCGAAGTCACAGTGAAGAGGGTGGCTATCCTAAGTGACATGCACTGGCGATGTATTTGCACGAAGCGGTTTCTCCGGTTGAAGACTGAACAAGCCGTTAGACAACTGGAGTTGATGAGGAAAGCTCACAGTATGGGTGAAGAGGTCATCCGGGTGCCTCATGTTCTGGTGAGGAAGCTCGTTGGGAGAAATGGTCGAGCCATGCAGATGATGGTCAAGAAGTCTGGTGTGGAGAAAGTAAGCAGTCCACGTGATCGTCAGGACTGGATACCAGACGAAGATGGCATGGTATCATTCTCCGCTGTAGGAACAGAAGAAAGCCTGGGATATATGCGCATGCTGTTGGAGTACCGAGTGACCTACCTGCAAGAGGTAGAACAGTTGAATCTCGCTAGACTGCGAGTGGATAGACAGCATCATCTGAGTAGCAGAAGATGGCAGCCGTCTAGAAATTATGAGACCAGACAGAGAAAGGGCCCCCTAAATAACAGAACAGCTATATCTGGAGTTAGGGACCTTTCAAGATGTCCTGAGAGTAGTGGGCGTGGGTTTAGAGGTAGTGAGACCTCCAGTAACTCAGGTTTGAGCAGCCCATACAAACGACCCAATAGAGGACGGGACATTACGGAGTCGAACCGGACCTTAGATACCAGGGTTTGTGAGTCACACCGCTGTATGACTGACTGCTGGGAGCGGGGGAGACCTGACAAGGTTACGACTGACCGCTGGGAGCGGGGGAGGTCTGACAAGATTATGACTGACCACTGGGAGCGGGGGAGACCTGACAAGGTTACAACTGGGAGTGGGGGAGCTCTGACAAGGTTACGACCCGGAAAGGTGACCTAACGAAGTCAGTGACAGTGACAAATGGTAGGTCCCTAAGGAATGGGCTAATGTCGTTGACTAATGTTCCAGGAGCTGAGTAGCACAATTGTAAAGTACATGGTCTCTATGTGAACTGGGGGTTATAATGTCATTGTGTATATTATGTGTTCAACCCCACAAGTTTGAACAGAGCTGGGGGTTATAGTGATTGTGTATATTATGTGTTCAACCCCACAAGTTTGAACAGGGGGGGGGATATGTAATGCAGCGACTTGCTGGCATTACGGTAATGGTCCAGGATGTGTTTTAGCTGACCATGTACGTTCCCCCTCAGGTGACTGGTCACATGACTGTGACATAGCACAGGTCCTGCGCGCACAGAATGTCTGTCTGATCACATGACTGGGACATCAGCAAGGTCCTGTCAGTGTGTGTGTGTGTGTGCACGGGATGGATATATAAAGCCTGCTTGATGGGAGACAGGTGTGTTCGGTGTGTTGGGAGTGAGGCCTGTTCCCCATGTGTGTGGGACACCGTGATACAGAGACGCCTGGCAGCCTGAAAGGTCGAGGCTGGATCTTGTGTAGATGCCAGTGGCCTTGGAAGGCAGAGGCTTGCGGAAGAGTCCTGAAAGGCGCAGGCTGGATGTGAGTGAAGACATACCAGTAGCCTTCGAGGGACGACGGCTAGAGACCCCCACCTGGGAAGCCGCAAAGCCACAGTGGTGGCGGATTAAAAGGACTGCAGCAGCAACTAAACCCGTCAAAGGTAATACACTTTGTTATATGGACACTTCATAGAATCATAGAATCATAGAATGGTAGAGTTGGAAGGGACCTCCTGGGTCATCTGGTCCAACCCCCGGCTCAAAGCAGGATTCACTAAATCATCTCAGACAGATGTCTGTCCAGCCTCTGTTTGAAGACGTCCATTGAAGGGGAACTCACCACCTCTCGTGGCAGCCTGTTCCACTCATTAATCACCCTAACTGTCAAAAAGTTTTTTCTAATATCTAATCTGTGTCTCCTCCCATTTAGTTTCATCCCATTGCTTCTAGTCTTTCCTTGTGCAAATGAGAATAAAGATGATCCTTCTACAATGTGACAGCCCTTGACATATTTGTAGACAGCTATTAAGTCTCCTCTCAGTCTTCTTTTTTGCAAGCTAAACATTCCCAAATCCTGCAACCGTTCCTCATAGGACAGGGTTTGCAGACCAGTCACCATTCTGGTCGCTCTTCTCTGAACTTGCTCCAGTTTGTCTGTCTTTTTTAAAATGTGGTGCCCAAAACTGTACACAGTATTCCAGATGAGGTCTGACCAAAGAGGAGTAAAGACCGATAATGACTTCACGTGATCTAGACTGTTAATACATCCCAGAATTGTATTTGCCTTTTTTGCTGCTGCATCACACTGTTGACTCATGTTCAGTGTATGATCTATTAGTATACCTAAGTCTTTTTCACATGTACTGTTGCTTAGCTCTATTCCTCCCATTCTGTATATGCTTTTTTCATTTTTATTGCCCAGATGTAGTACTTTGCATTTTTCCCTGTTAAAAATCATTCTGTTGGTTGCTGCCCACTGCTCCAGTTTATTTAGGTCTTTTTGAATCCTCTCTCTCTCTTCTCTAGTATTAGCTATCCCTCCTAGCTTTTGTGTCATCAGCAAATTTAATCAGTTTACCCTCAATTCCTTCATCTAAATCATTGATAAAGATGTTGAACAATACAGGTCCCAGGATGGAGCCCTGTGGTACCCCACTTGAGACATTCATCCAGCTGGATGTGAAGCCATTTACAACCACTCTTTGAGTCCGATCACTAAGCCAGTTATGAATCCACCTAACAGTTGCCTGGTCCATTGCATACTTGGTCATTTTTTCAATAAGGATGGTGTGAGATACTTTGTCAAATGCTTTGCTGAAGTCAAGATATACTATATCTACAGCATTTCCCTGATCCACCCAGTCAGTGATTCTGTCATAGAAGGAAATTAAGTTAGTCTGACATGACTTGTTAGTTACAAACCCATGCTGACTCTGGTTAATCACTTCATTCTTATCCAGGTACTTACATACATGTTGTTTAATAATTTGTTCAAAGATCTTTCCTGGTATAGAAGTCAGACTCACCGGCCTATAGTTCCCTGGGTCCACCTTCTTCCCCTTTTTGAAGATAGGAACAACATTTGCTCTTGTATGGACCTTGACTGTAACCTGGGCCAAGTGGGCCGGTCTGCCACTTGGGCTCGTGGACATTATATGTGTGAACTGTGGTTTATGAAGTGCAATAAACTGCAGCATTGTGAAATACCGGAAAGACATTGCTGGTGTGCATTAATTGACCCGGTGCAGCGAGTATCCCCCATTATGATGACTAGTGCTGCCTTACAATATATATCTGTAGCTTTGTCGCCATAAAAAGGTGGGGGCTCGGACACATTTCTTGCACTTGGGCCCCAAGCTGTTAATGTCCCCCCCCTACTTTTTTCAACCTATGTAACTATGTAGAATGCACATTAGGAAAATGCTTGAAATGCAATTTCCAATAATATTATTTTACAAGTAATTTCCTCTTTTTTTTTTCTTTGTAAAGTGCTAGTTATAAACCCAGACTCTGGATCTAGAAAGTGCAAAACACTCATGACAAACTTGCACATTTAATTTGTAATCTGTATTTCTTATGGTGCCTAAGGGAAGCCATAATGATAAGGCCCCTGCTTGGTAACAAGTGCAGTTATCTGCCTCTGTAACAAAAGCAAATTACCAATGATGAAAGGGTTAATACTTGTGCCCTGCATCAGTAATAGACCCTGTAGTCACCATGACAACTGTTATGAGGTCATAAACAAGTGTCATAAAGAAGATTCCATAAAAGAATGCCGCGCTACCACGATTAGTGCCATTACTGATGCGCCTGAGGACCTTGAGCTTGACCATCCCACGTAATGTGCCGACCTTGGTGTAATTTGGAGGTTCTAGCAGGGAAAGGGGTTGTCTGCTTTAGACACCCCTAGGGCATGGGAAGGTAACAAAGGGGGGTCCCTAGACCAGGATCCCCTTCTGTTACCCTCTATATAGAGCAGCTCTCCTTTGGGAGTTCATGGACTGATCTATGACTTTAATGGGTGATAAATTGGAAGGGATTATTTATCCTATTAGGGATTAGGCATAGCGAACTGTAACCAAATGTCCAATTTTTTGAGAGGTGGACCTGGATGTGTAAGGGAGAAATTATACATCCACCTGGCCAATCAGATCAGCCAAATTCGCTCCATGAATCAATGTGGTGACAGATATCGCAGCCAGATCTCTCCCACATCCGGTTTATCATATTTATAGTCTGTATTCATGTTGTTCTCTATAAATCTGGTAAAATGTACAAATTGTAAAATTCTGCAGTTACATCTGTTATATATTGGCACTAACTCTCTAAGCCCAAGGGATGGGCAGCCCTCCAGCCATGGTTCCCTAGAGGTTTCCTCCACAGGGGGTTTTCCTCTCCTGAGTGCTGGGGGGTGACTCTTCGTGAGTCGGGGGTTGTGCTATTTTTGGTGTCATCTAAATTTAAATAAAATTTTGACCATTTGACACCTAATTACAATGCTTCGTGTATTTATTTTGTGTGCTTCTGTCTGATTAACTTTGTTTGGGGGTCGGGGTCTATCACATACGGCTGGACATCTGCCAGCAGCACAGAACCCAGTAAGCGCATTTTTCCCCAGGGGTCGCCCCTGCTCTGATGATGATGGTGAAGAGGAGACTAACATTACAGCACAACTCCTGGACGCATGCTCTCATCATTGGATAAAAGAATTGTTTTACAGCAGTATAAGCAGATTACTCATCTATTCCTGTAATTTCCGTTGTCTTCAATGGATGGAGGAGGCTGCAAGCAAGATGGTCTATAGGAACAGAGGCTACACAGAGTCTTCTTTATCCTGATAGGTGATGGTTCGGTGTCATGTAAATTTAAATAAAGTTGAGAACGTTTGACACCTAATTGCAATGCTTTGTGTATTTATTTTGTATGCTTCTGTCTGATTCATTTTGTTTGGGAGTCGGGCTCCATCACATATCACTGAGTGATACGTCTGACATCTGCCGACCGCAGTTTAGCCCCAGGGGTTGCCCCTGCTCTGGGGAGTATGATGGAGCAGAGAAGATAAGCATTACAGCACAGCACCTGCAAGTGAGCGCTCATCCTCAGAATAAGGACTTATATTACAGTATTACAAGCAGCTTCCTCGCCTCATTCACACAGTGAGTATTTTGGGCAGTAATTTACATTAGTATTTGTAAGCTAAAAACCAGAGAGGAACAAACACAGAGAAAAATAATAACTGAATCATTCTCACCTCTTCTGTGTTTTGGATCCACTCCTGGCGTCTGTTAACAAATACTGATGCAAAATATCGCCATGTAAAAGGGCCCTAAATCCTTACTGACTGATTTGACAATTCTTTAGAAAAAAACAATATATGCCTGACCATGCATTTAATCCATCCTGCTGCTCATATCTTCTGGGCTCAGACCCACAATGCTGTGACTCTCAGCCAGTGTACATAAGGAGAAAGTGGGAAAAGTCTCCAATAAAAAATAATTCTCACTTTATTGGTGCAAAATATTAAAATATACAAAAGTCCATGATAGCGGAGATGCAATCTCAACGCGTTTCTGGCTTACGCCCTTAGTCAGTGATCCTGTTGTCATGACAATCCGTGCCTCCAGGTATCCCAGTGACTGTGGCCTGCTTAGATCGAGCTAGGAGCATGGTCTCAGAGGCTTCTATCACTGTAACACTGACAGGTAGAATTCATTGCAATGCTTTATAACAGTGACTATACTAATAAAAGCTAGTCCAATAGAGGGACTAAATGAAAAAGTAAAAAAAAGAATGTGAAAAAATATTTAAAAAAAAAACTAATCAAAAAATAAACAGAAAAAAATGAAAATAATGTTATATCAATAAATGGGTATATTCATATGAAAACTAAAATAAACCAAAAAGGTCCACATATTTGTTATGATCACGTCCACGGCCTATAAAATGGTCACACTAGTTAACGCCTTCAGCGAACACTGTAAAAAAAAAAATATTCTTTTTCATCTTACCGCCAAACAAAGAGTGGAACAAAACACGATCAAAAAGTCGAATGGAAATAAAAATGGTTTAGCTAAAAACTAGTGACGAGTGAGCACTAAAATGCTCGGGTGCTCGTTGCTCGAGTCGAGCAAATTGGAATACTCGGGTGCTCGGTCCAAGTAACGAGCCCAATGTAAGTCTAGGGGAAACTCGAGCATTTTTCCGGCGCCCCCCCCCCCCCCCGTCGGTCTGCAGAGGGCCTAAAAATTGCCCAAATCGATGGGAACAGTACTCAAACGACATGAGAACAGCATGGGGAAGACTCCTGGAAGCATCTCAGGCTCCCAGGTCAATGATGTCAACAATGTTGTCAGAGGTATTACGCTACTTTTACGGACTCACAATAAAACATACAAAAACTAAACCAAAATGGATTTTCCTGGGAAATATGTTAAGGAACATCCTTTCCAGAGTAATGACTTGTATATAAGGCAAAATAAATAACCAAAAATAAAAATGCTCCATCACACCTTGGGCTATGTTCACACATAGCATTTTTGATGCATTTTTGCACTTTTGCATTGCTTTCAACCGTGACAAATACATTCACCAGGAAATGGAATTTTAACATTTTACAACCTTATCTGGCAATGTGGTGTATGAAACATCATCAGACATATCCTGTTTCATTTATGAAGGAGGGTTTGTGAAAGTCACAAACACTATTTTTACTGCCTTACTATTCTTAAAGGGCCAGCAGTCGGCTATGCTTTGTTGTTCCCATTATTAAAGAGTGGGTCTCCTATACTGTTATTGCGTATGCAGTGACTGCAAGGACTGCCAAAAATTTGGACACAACCCAATACCCGTTTGAAGAGACATACAGGAGGGTCTCAGTAAAAAAAATGTTCCCATTATAAAGGAGTGGGTCTCCTATAGTGGTAATGCCCATGCTGTGACTGCAAGGGCTGCCAAAATTTGGGAAAAACCCCACTAACAATTTAAAGACACATAGAGCTGGGCCACAGTAATGACATGTTCCCATTAGAAAGGATAAGGATCTGCTATACAGTTATAGGGTATGCAGTGAGTCCAACAGCTGCTAAAATTTAGGAAAAACCGCACTAACAATTTAAAGACACATAGAGCTGGGCTACAGTAATGAGTACGACATGTTCCCATTAAAAAGGAGTGGGTCTCCAATACTATTTGCCTATGCAGTGAATGCAATGGCTGCCAAAAATTACGAGGCACTCCAATGCCCCTTGCAAGAGATGCAGAGGTTGGAGGGCCTCCTGAAAACAATGTTCCCATTATTAGGAAGTGGGTCTCCCATACTGTTTGCCTATGCAGTGAATGCAACGGCTGCCAAAAATTTGGAGGCACTCCAATGCCCCTTGCAAGAGACGTAGATATGGTGATATGGTAGATATGGTAGTGATATGGAGGAGAATGTGAAGGATGAGGAGAAGGAGGAGGACAAGAGCAAATAGACAAAATCAGGAAGCGTATACCCATGTCTGGGTGTGAAGACAGAGGTGCATGGGAATACAGTTAGACCTCCCAAAAAAACACACTGTATTTGAGTTTATGTTACGCTGCTATCATTCAGTGGTGTTGAGAAGTCTGGCCCAAACCAGCCTTTGATCATTTTTAAAAGAGTCAGCCTGTCAGCATTTTCAGTTGACAGCGGCAGGGCAGGCCAGGACCTTCAAGGTGTAGAGAGCCAGTTCATGCCACGTGTCCAGCTTGGATACCCAATAATTATAAGGCACAGAAGAATCAAGGACTACGTTGGCACGGTCGGCAAGGTACTCCCTCACCATCTTCCGAAACTTTTCCCTCTTTGGGAGAGTACCCCGCGCCTCAGGACCTATGAGATGGGAGGGTCTGGGAAAACTGTCCCAGAACTTTGACAGTGTTCCCCTGCCTCTGCTGGATTGAATTTGTGTCTGTCTCGCTTGTACTCCTTGGTTGTCCAACGAACTGTGACCTCTGCCGCCAGCGTTTTCAGATGGGAATTTTTTAAATAATTCCGCAACAAGAGCCTTCTCGTACTGCACCATTTTATTAGGTCTGTCCTGCAAGGGAATAAGAGACAGAAAGTTCTCCTTGTAGCGTGGGTCTAGAAGTGGCACCAACCAGTAAGGACTGTCACTCAAAATTTGGACAACGCAAGGATCACGGGAAAGGCAGCGTAGCATAAACTCAGCCATGTGTGTCAGATTGCTAACAGGCAAGACTTCCGTGTCCTCACCAAGAGGACGACTGACCATGCTCTCCTCCTCATCCTCCTCCTCTGCCCTGTCCTCAGGCCATTCACGCTGAACAGACAGTTTGACAGTTGTGCAGGTAGTACCATCTATAGTGCAGGAAACTAGCTCCTGTTCTTCCTCCTCCTCCTCGTCTTCCTCATTGTCACCTAATCCATGTTGGAATGAGATGAGGTTGGGCTGTATGGAATCACCCTGTATGGTTCCTTGCTCCATCTCATCGTGCTCTGCCTGCAATGCATCCTCTTTAATTGTGAGCAGAGAACGTTTCAGAAGACAGAGAATCGGGATGGTGACGCTAATTATGGAGTCATCGCCGCTCACCATCTTGGTGGAGTCCTCAAAGTTTTAGAGGATGGTACATATGTCTGACATCCATGTCCACTCCTGAGGTCTTATGTGTGGAGTCTGAACTGAAAACCAACGGCCTTGTTGATGCTGGTAGTCAACAACTGCCCTCGTCTGCTCACAAATACTTCCCAACATCTGCAATGTAGACTTCCAACATGTGGGGACATCACAGATCAGTAGGTAAGCTGGAAGCTGCAAACGCTGCTGAAGTACGGCAAGGGCGGCGGAAGCTGTAGCTGACTTTCTAAAACTGGCACATGGGCGACGCATTTTAAAAAGCAGATCCGGCATATTTGGGTAAGTTTTGAGAAACCGCTGAACCACGAGATTAAGCACATAGGCCAA
This sequence comes from Phyllobates terribilis, assembly GCF_046119375.1. NCBI lineage: Eukaryota > Metazoa > Chordata > Amphibia > Anura > Dendrobatidae > Phyllobates > Phyllobates terribilis. The sequence continues at coordinate 2,238,274 of NW_027362822.1, read as the reverse complement.
GCATGGTACGTGTGTGAGCTCGCCTCGCCTCAGAGCTGCCACCAGGTTCCGCCCAGTGTCACACACGACCATGCCTGGCTGTAGGGCCAGCGGTGTCAGCCACAGATCTGCCTGCTCTTTCAGAGCTGTCCAAAACTCTTCAGCGTTGTGCGGTTTGTCACCTAAGCATAACAGATTCAGCACAGCCTGTTGCTGCTTGGCCGAGGCAGTACTGCAGTGCTTCCAGCTTGCGACTGATATGGTAATTTCGGAGATGGAGGCTGAAGAGGAGGAGGATGAGGTGGTGCAGGAGCTGTAGAATGTGGGGGCAACCCTGATTGATCCAGGGCCCGCAATCCTCGCGTCGGGAAGATGTGTTCCATCCAAAGGGCCAACTGGGTCCCAGCTTCCAATATATTAACCCAGTGTACTGTCAGCGAGATGTACCATCCCTGCCCACAAGCACTTGTCCAAGTTTTCTTGGTTAGGGGAACTTTCCCAGTAACTGCGTTGCTGAGGGCACAGCTAATGTTGTGGGACACATGCTCATGTAATGCAGGGACGGCACACCAGGAGAAATACCGGCGGCTGGGGACCGAGTACCAAGGGATGGCCGCCACCATCAGGTTGTGGAAAGCTTCCATCTCCATGAGCCTAAAAGGCAACATTTCTAAAGTAAGCATTCATGAAATGTGTGAATTTAGCAGTATGGCCTATGGGGCGTACGCTGCGTATTTGTGCTTGCATTCCATGGACTGGGGTAGGGACAACTGAACGCTGCGCTGGGACAAGGAAGTGGACATGCTTGCTGATGGTGCTAGTTGAGAGTGTGTACCTACACGTGCAGGGCGGGAGGCATCATTGCATGCGTCATGGACAGGGAATTGGCGTGCACGCACAACAGCGGAAGAAGCAGTGGTGTCACCCGCAGACACTGTTTCTGGACCCTGGGGTTCGGCCCACTTAGTCGTGTGCTTTGCTGTCATGTGCCTGATCATGCTGGTGGTGGTCAGGCTGCTAGTTTTGCTACCCCTGTTGATGCTGGCCTGGCAGGTGGTGCAAATGGCCTTTTTGGAGTTATCTGCAGAGTCTTTAAAAAACAACCAAACTCAGGAAGACCTAACAGTTGTACTGGCAACTTCCGTCATGCTGGCGTTACGAGGAGTTCCCTCCCGCCTTGTGTCTGCGGCCACCACACTGCTTCTTTCTGCCTGTTGTGGTGCTACTCCTCCCTCCCCCCTGTGTGCTGCTGTCCTCGCTCTGTATGTCCCCCTGCCAGATTGGGTCAGTTACTATATCATCAACCACCTCGTCTTCCACTTCCGCACCCTGGTCCTCCTCCTGACTTTCTGGCAATTGTGTTTCATCATCATCCACCTCTTGCGACAGTAATTGCACTTTCCCACCATTGCCTGTGTTTGAACGTGGCTGCTCCAATATTTGGGTATCACTACACCCGTTCTCCTCTTGACTCGCTTGAAGCTGGCCAAGCGATAGGCCCCAATCTGCAAATGGAAAAGTGAACAACTCTTCTGAGTGTCCAAGTGTGGGATCCATTTGGCATGGAGGAAGGAAGGAGGATCAGGATGAGGAATATGCATTCCAGACTCAGAGCTACTGAGACTTGACTGTGTGGAAGACAGGATGGTGGTGGTGGCAAAGTGACTGGAAGCATTATCTGCTATCCAACCAACAACCTTTTGACACTGCTCTGGGTTCAATAGTGGTGTACTGGGGTCCCTTAGCAATTGGGACAGGAAGGTGGAGCGACAAGATGTGGGTGTTTGTTGTGGCACAATTTCAGCTTCCCACGGCCACGTCCTCGGCCTGTGCATGCACCATCACTATCACGTCCACTTCCCCGTCCCTTGCCACGCACCTTGCCCATTTTAAATGGAGGACAATATTTTCCACGTTCACGAGAAATGGCTGATTTAGAAACGCAGTTATATGTGATACGTCTGATAAAGAACCACGGTTTTAAATAGTAGGCCTGTAATTTACTAATATTATTCTACACAGAGACCTAGTGTGAATAGCTTGACCGACATACTGCAATGAAATGAAAATGGAAGAAATGGCTGATTTTGGAACACTGTTATAGATGATATGTCTGACAGAAAACCACAGTTTTAAATAGCAGGCCTGTAATTTACTAATACTATTCTTCACAGACACCTACTGTGAATATCTTGACCGAAACACTGCAACAGAATGGAAAAGGAGGCCGATATTTTCCATGTTCAGTTCAAATTTCTGGATTTTTATCGCTGAAATATGGAACAGATCTGGCTGTATTCTGCAGTGCTAATAAGCAAATGGAGCAGAAAAATAGTGTACTCTGGATTGCTTTTTAAGCAAATAACCAGGATTAAGATAAAAAAAAAATTGCCCTGGCCCCTGATATCTGGGGCAATGTCTACAACTATCTGTAATTATTACAGCAGCAGCAGACAGCACGTTCAATGGACCCTCTTGCGCTATATGCTCTGCAGTCTGCCACATACACTGCCTGCCTGCCTAACTCCTGCCTAGCACTGATTATATGCAGCTGGATTAGTCCTCAGAAGGACTGTTAGTTTAGATGGATATATAGAGCACAGACCAAAAGTTTGGACACCTCTTCTCATTTAAAGATTTTTCTGTATTTTCAGGACTATGAAAACTGTACATTCACAGCGAAGGCATCAAAACTATGAATTACCACATGTGGAATTATATACTTAGCAAAAAAGTGTGAAACAACTGAAAATATGTCTTATATTCTAGGTTCTTCAAAGTAGCCATCTTTTGCTTTGATGACTGCTCCAGGTAACATCTATCAGCCATCACCATTCATACTTACCTCTTCCTGTTCTGACGCATATAAAATGGGACACATTTCCCATGTGCATACACCGGCACACTGACTGTTAGTTATGCCACATAGACGCACCCTGGTGATACTCCTGGATTCAAATAAGTAAGTTGCACAGCTATATACTCAGTTTGATACTCTCTGATACGCACTCTGAGGACTCCAGTTTCTTTTTACCTTTGGGGCATATTTATGACTTTTCATATATTTCACTATTTCTCCAAGTATTCTACCTCCTGCTTTGTTCTGAAATGAATACCTTTGGAATTCTAAGTTTGCCAGTTCCCCTTTTTTTCATTATATGGCATTGGATGATTTCTTACTGATTATTTTTATATTATAGGTACAATTTGCGCTTGAATATGACCGCCTATGCTTAAAATAAGTGACCCACTACTTGGCAACCTTGCATATGAGCTTTATGTATGTTTGGAAAAAAATATATGTATGTAATATGTATGGCTCTATTATTTGTGTGACCATATTAAATGTAGTATTCATATTTTTCATTGACACAGATAACCTTGATAAAGGCAATTAGCCGAAACAAAACGTTCCGGTGGTTATTATCTTGTTACAGTCACTCTTTGGAATTAAAAAAAAAATTCTTGAAATGATATACAGTTGTTTTTTCACTTATTAGTGCCGGAGGTTTAGTTAAGATATTAATGGACTATTTTCCTCTTGAGCACAAAATTTTTTTTTTAAACAGTGTGAACCCTTATTGTTCTTCTGATATCCTTTGACTTAAACCAGGGATGCCAAACTCAAACTCAGAGGGCCAAAATGAAAAACTTGGACAAAATCGCGGGTCAACCGGTATACAGTATAATGGGCCCCACATAGTCCTCCATACAGAATAATGGACCCCATATAGTCCTCCATACAGAATAATGGGCCTCACATAGTCCTCCATACATTATTATGGGCACCACATAGTCCTCCATACAGAATAATGGGCACCACATATTCCTCCATACAGAATTTTTATGGCTTGCTTTCAAAAAACGCTTTATTTTTGCCACTCTTCCATAAAGACCAGATTTCTGGACTAGTAGTTGTCCTGTGGACAGATTCTCCCACCTGAGCTGAGGATTTGCAGCTCCTCCAGAGTGACCATGGGCCTCTTGGCTGCTTCTCTAATTAGTTCTCTCCATACAAGGACTGTCAGTTTAGGTGGACGGCCATGTCTTGATAGGTTTGCAGTTGTACCATACTACTTACGTTTTTCTTTATTATCGATTGAACTGTGCTCCGTGAGTTGTTCAGAGCTTGGGCTATTTTTTTTTATAACCTAACCCTGCTTTACTCTTCTCCATAGCTTTATCTCTGACCTGCCCGGTGTATTCCTTGGTTTTCATGATGCTGTTTGATTCCTAATGTTCTCAAATAAACCTCTGAGATCTTCACAGAACAGCTGTAGTTATACTGACAATAAATTGTACGCAGGTGGACTCAGTTTACTCATTATGTGACTTCATTGGTCATTCAGGATTTTATTTAGGGGTAGTAAACTACATGGGGCTGAATACAAATATGGCGACCTGCTGTGCATTGCTGCCACAGATCCTAGAGGGGCGCATGAACAGATTCCTCCATAAGAGGCCCTCATAGCATACACACACCTCCACCTTCCACCTCAGACCACCAGAGGGAGCCCGTTAGGGATATAAAAAGGCAAGGTGGAGCTAGGCAGTCAGTCTGGAGAACAGTTTCCTCTGGGACAGAGCTAGTTCCAGTCTGTGAGGATCCATTCTGTAGAAGGAAGCCTGTTGAGAGGAGCTCCTGCAGTAGCCATCCTGCAGTGGAGCACAGTCCAGACTCATTGAGCTCAGGTAGTGAGCCCAAGGCGTGCCGACGCCATAAGAGCGGTGAAGAGTAGCGAGGCCTACTGCCAGTGTGAAGCCTAGTGAGGGCCCCGAGCAGGCCGAAGGCAAGTGGAGTAAGCGAGCTACATAGGGGGCAGAGGAGCTTAACCAGCTTACCCCACAAGCATTTACCGGACACCGGGTCCGTGTCTGCAAGGATCTCTAGGACAAGCAGAAACAAACGGGATCCCTGGCGAACTACATGTCCCAGGAATACCAAAAGCTGACCGTAAAACCAGGGTCAGGAGTCACTGAGGCCCAAGAAACCAGGGAGTGTGAACTCCAACAGAAGGCCCTACCACCAGGTCAGCAGGTGCAAGACAGAGACCAAGTTAGGCCTAGCTTCAGGCAGGTCATAAACTTACTAGGAAAAGGCAAGAAACAGGAGGCTCCACACCCGCTCACTGGGGAGAGTCCTGAAATGCACCCTTCACCCTACAGTACCCCGGATCATGCCTGAAAACACCACCAGTAAAGGTACTGAAGTGAACTGTCGTGTGTGTGCCTATTCTTCCTTTCACCCGGCTGGGTCCCCTCTGTCCTGCATCCCTTCTCCTACACTGCCCTGAGGCCCCGCTCCACCTGTGGGGAGCAGAACCAACTAAGCTGCCCGACCACCAGCCTCAGAGGACTGTAACAGCTCTGGTGAGTCTCACCAGACACCACAGGTGGCGTCACGTACTTTCCCCTTTTCCCATACACCTTTCTCCCAATTCCTTGTTTTTTTTTTAAGAGTGACCCCAGGGTACGGCCCTGGGAGCTGGCCACCTCGGCATCCCCCAAAACTAACAGCAAGGCCCGGGCGCCGAGTCCCCATCCCTTGGGCGCGTCATCTCTTCCTGGCGTCACGAACAGGATCCCGTGCCCGCTGCAACGACGGAGTGTTGTGTCCGTTGCCACCGGGTACTGTGCGCCTTTAATCAAAAACTGTATATTTAACTGTGGCGAAGATTGCCGCCATTGTTGGGCCGCCGAGCGGAAAGAAGGGCGTAAACGCGGGAAACTGAGAGGTGTACCTGCTAAAGTGCGCGAAGCCCCGGACTCGCCCCACGCCTCGACGTCAAACCAGGAAGCGGCAGGTCCTGGAAGGAGCGCCGGTGAACGCTCTAACGTAGGACGCAAGGTCCTGAAGAAGAACGTCACCTGTGGAGCTGCGGCCTACCGGAAGAAAAGAAGAGAAGGTAGGCCACGGTTAGCTAGGGGGGCACCAGAATGTCCGAAGAACAGCACAACGCCGAAATACCGGTTAACCGCCCTGATGCTCAACTTGCGCCCGACGCCGAGCAGGCCGAAGCAGCCGCTCCACCAGCAGGGCCTGTAACCCCTGTCATACCCATGGCCCTACCGTACATCCCCGGAACGAAGTGGCTCCCCCAGTACAGCGGCAAACCAGATACCCTGTCTGGATTTAAGTGGAAAATATGCGGTATACTGGATATGTACTCTATGGCAGGCAAGCAAAGAACCGCTGTGGTATTAGGACAATTAACTGGTGCTGCGGAGCAAGAAGTAGAAACCTGGTCGGCCGCAGACCAAGAGTCAGTGTCCGCAATCTTTAAAAAGTTACAGACTGTCTTTGAGAATCGTACTGAGACAGACCTCCGGATGAGGTTCTACAACTGCTCTCAGCAACCGGAGGACTGTGATCCGGACTATGCCTGGCGTTTACAAGGGTCCCTGCGAGCTCTGAAACAGGTTAGTCCAACCAGCATCAATAATGAAAATAAAATGCTGAAGGAACAGTTTATACGGGGACTGAGGTCTCAAGAAGAGAGCAGGACTGTGCTTTGGTGGTCCCTGGATCATCCAGATGCCACCTTTGACATCCTTAAGGACATGGCTACAAAAGGACTGCAGCCCCTGGAAACAACTACTATCCAATGTTACCAGGGTGGGGCCACCCCAGTGCCTGCAGCGTCCACCTTTTCCCCAGTGGCTGCTGAAGCCAAGGTGCAAGCAACGTCCCCTAGTGAGCTGGACAGCCTGCGCTCTGAAGTGCGTCAGTTGAGCAAAACCCTGACCACTGTACTGAGAACCCTGCAGCTGCGGACGGAGCCCGAGGAGGAAAGAAGGATCCTGCTAGCCGACAGCCCTGAAGATGTCCCCTGGATGAGAAGGAGGAAGAGGACAACGCCACCCCCTGGGAGGATCAGCGACCAACGCCGTCCACCGAAGGACCCTGTCTGCCACTGCTGCCACAAGTCAGGTCACACCATCCAGAGCTATCCTTTAAACGAGAAAACCCTGGGGCCGAGGGCCGACACCCAGGAGTAGACTCCCCAGGCCCAACAGACTGGTACAGCAGGTTCGTGGGAGGAAGACCTTTCCTGTCCGTTGTGCTGGACGGCATTGCGACATCCGCTCTGCTGGACCCACGATCTCAGGTAACCATCATGCCTGACGTCCTCTACAAAAGGTTCTGGTCCATGGATGACCTAAGCCCACCAGCTCCAAACCTTTCCGTTTATGCCTCAAATGGCCTCCCCCTTAACCTAGTCGGGGTTAAGGATGTGGCAATAAAGGTGGGAAGAGTGGAACTGCAGGACCAGGGACTAATTGTAGTAGAGACTAATCCTAATGATACCAACTTGTATATGGTACTTGGCACTAATATTGTTAGGAACTGTATGGGAGAAGTTGTGTTCTTGCTCCAACAGATAGCTGACACTGCCAGACCAGGGCAGAGAAGGGCGCTGCAGAAAGAGATCCGAGCCCTTATGTACCAGCAACAGGTAAAGCTAACAGGCGGTGAAATTGGTAATGTACGGGTGACAGACCCGGTACCCATTGTGATACCCCCTATGAGTCAAATGCTGATATGGTGTAGAGCAGCAATAGGTCTTAAAGGACGGAGCTACCAGGCGGTAGGTAGTAGAGCCACTTAGCTCGGAACATAGGCCTACACTCTTGACTGCTAGAGGGGTAGTGGATGTACGCAATGGGAGGGTGCCCGTACGCCTCCTAAACTATGGGGAGGACTAGGTTAGATTACCACTAGTGTTGAGCGAACATGCTCGACACTGCTCGGTACTCGCCCGAGCATCACGCTACTCGGGATGTTCGGCGAGCACCGAGCATTTCCGGGTTACTCGGGCGGGAGCTCGGGTCTCCGCCCTGCATGTTTGGCGCTCTTTACAGAGCCAATGAACATGCAGGGATTGCCAGCCAGTCACTGTAATGTCGCAGCCATGTTGTTTGTGGGCATTACAGTGATTGGCTGGCCGCATAGCGTCACCTCCCAGACGATCAGCCCGTCATGATTGGTGTGTGTGTGTGTCTGTGCGTGTGTCTGCGAGTGTGTGCGGGGTGTCTGTGCGTGTGTCTGCGCGATGTCTGCGGGTGTGTGCGGTGTCTGCGGGTGTGTGCGATGTCTGTGCGATGTGTGCGGGTGTGCGCGGTGTCTGTGCGATGTCTGCGGTGTCTGTGCGGTGTCTGTGCGATGTCTGCGAGTGTGTGCGGTGTCTGTGCGATGCCTGCGGGTGTGTGCGGTGTCTGTGCGATGTCTGCGAGTGTGTGCGGTGTCTGTGCGATGTCTGCGGGTGTGTGCGTGCAGGCAGACATAGGCCGATGTGACACTACTACTCCCATCGGCCTATGTCTGTCCCCCGTCCACTCGTGCCAGCAGGATCAGCTCGATGGGAGCAGTAGTTCTCATCAGCCTGATCCTGCTATTTAAATTGCCCTACTGTGTCCCCAATAAATTTTAAATACATGTCATTGGTGGCCAGTGGTTGCCTACAATAAATTAGTTCATACATTACCTGTCCCCGCCGATCGCCACCTAAAATAAAGTAAAAAATAAAAAACTACACCTATACTCACCTAGACACCTAATTCCCTGAAGCCATCGATCTCCTGTAATAAAATATAAAATAATAAACCACAACCTTATCCTTACCCCTCCGTAGTAGTCCACGAGTGTCCCACGATGATCTCCAGTTTAGAGCAGCCACATAGAATGTGACCGCTCTGAACCGCCGCCGCCGCTAGAATGACGGGGCCGTAAAGCAGCCCCGTCATTGCATAAGCGGGTTCGCCGGAGTTCAGGCGGCGCTGCTCCGGTTAGCTCCTTTACGGCCCTGCTGTATCGTGAGAAATTCCCACGGTACAGCAGTGCCGTAAAGGAGGTCTCCGGAGCTGCGCTGCCTGAATGCACTCCGGTGACCTCAGTCAGTGGCTCCCGCTGCCGGGAGCGGACGTGTTCCCGGCAGCGTGAGCTTACAGCAGCCATGCACAGCTGTCACCATCTCCAGATGTGACAGCTGTGCATGGGAGATCAGCATAGGAACGTGGAAAGGTAACTATTTTTTTTTTTGTAAACTAAGAATTAAATAAAATTGTGTGTTTTATTTCAAATAAATTATTTTTTTCTGGGTGTAGTGTGTTTTTTCTTTTTAACACTTTGTAGGTTAGTAATGGGGGTGTCTTATAGACGCCCATCATTACTAACCTGGGCTTCATGGCAGCTGGCGCTGACATGAACCCCAACCCTATTACCCCCTGCCACCGCACCAGGGCAGCGTGGAAGAGCGAGGCTAAGTGCCAGAGTTGGCGCATCCTATGGATGCGCCATTTCTGGGGCGGCTGACGGCTTGTGTTTCTAGCCTGGGAGGGGGCCAATATTCATGGCACCCTTCCTGGGCTATTAATATCAGCACCCAGCTGTCTGCCTAGCCTTTGCTAGCTATTAAATAGGGGGGACCCCACGTCATTTTTTGGGGGGGTCCCCCATTTTAATAGCTAGTAAAGGCTAGGTATTCAGCTGGGGGCTGATATTAGTAGTCTGGGAAGCTCCGTGGGTATTACCCACTTCCCAGGCTTCAAACATCTGCCCCAGCCGTCTGCTTAACCTCCACTAGAGCCTAAAATTATGGGGGATCCCACGCCAATTTTTTTTTAAATAAATCCTTTATTTTAACACTAAATGACATTTGAGGAGTTAATAAAGATGCAGTCCCTAAATTATTATTTATTTTTTAATTAGTTTTTCCCAAAAATTTTGACGTGGGCTTTGCCATATTTTTGTATGCCAGCCAGGTACAGCATCCAGCTTCTATGAACGCGCCATTTTCCGGGGTGGCTGCGGTCTGCAATTTGCACCGGGGGGGGGGGGCAGAAAGCTTGGGCCTCCCTGCGCTGCAGATTCCATCCCCCAGCTGCCTAGTTGTACCTGGCTGGACACACAAATAGGGAGAAGCCCCACGTATTTTTTTTTTTAATTATTTCATGAAATTCATTAAATAATTAAAAAAAAAATTGATGTGGGGCTTCGTCCTATATTTGTGTCCAGCCAGGTACAGCAGGCAGGAACGGGCTGCGCCCAACCACCAGCTGCCTATTTGTACCTGGCCGGACACAACAATATAGGGAAGCCCTTTTATAAAAAAATTATTTCATGAAATAATTTAAAAAAAATTGACGTGGGGCTTCGCACTATATTTGGGTCCAGCCAGGTACAGCAGGCAGGAACGGGCTGCCCCCAACCACCAGCTGCCTATTTGTTCCTGGCCGGACACAACAATATAGGGAAGCCCTTTTTTCTTTATTATTTCATGAATTTCATGAAATAATTAAAAAAAAAAATACGTGGGGCTTCGCCCTATTTTTGTGTCCAGCCAGGTACAACTAGGCAGCTGGGGGCTGGAATCCGCAGCGCAGGGAGGCCCAAGCTTTCTGGGCCCCACCCGCTGCAAATTGCAGTCCGCAGCCGCCCCGGAAAATGGCGCGTTCATAGAAGCGCCATCTTCTGGCGCTGTACCCAACTCATCCAGGGCCCTGGTGCGGTGGCTCACTGGGTAATAAAGGGGTTAAGGCCAGCTTGGCATTATCAGCTGGCCCTAAGCCCGAAATTCATGGGGTCACGCCAATATTAGACATGACCACCATGAATTTCTAGTAAAGTATTTAAAAAAACACAACACCCAGAAAAAAGTCCTTTAATTGAAATAAACACACAATTCTTTATTGTTCTAAATTAAACTCTACTTACCATCACGCCCATTCCAGCTGAAGCCAACGATCTCCTGCAATAAAAGAAAAATAATAAAGCAACCTCATCCTTACCTTTCCATGGTTCCCAGGACAGCTCCAGCTCTGCTACATCGAGAAGACAGGCTGGACCGCAGCAGAACGCTGCCATCCAGCTTGCCATGCCGCAGACACTGAGAAGCGCAGGCATGCTTGCACTCCTCAGTGTCTCTCTGTGACGGCATCCAGATGAGCCGAGTTCATGTCCAATGAACTCAGCTCACCTCATGCACGTCACTGACAGCGTGGGAAAATTCTCACGCTGAAGCGCTGAGTGCAGGAGAATTCTCCCACGCTGTCAGTGACGTGCAGGAGGTGAGCTGAGTTCATTGGACATGAACTCGGCTCATCTGGATGCCGTCACAGAGAGACACTGAGGAGTGCAAGCATGCCTGCGCTTCTCAGTGTCTGCGGGATGACAGGCTGGATGGCAGCGTTCTGCTGCGGTCCAGCCTGTCTTCTCGATGTAGCAGAGCTGGAGCTGTCCTGGGAACCATGGAGCGGTAAGGATGAGGTTGCTTTATTATTTTTCTTTTATTGCAGGAGATCGTTGGCTTCAGCTGGAATGGGCGTGATGGTAAGTAGAGTTTAATTTAGAACAATAAAGAATTGTGTGTTTATTTCAATTAAAGGACTTTATTCTGGGTGTTTGTGTTTTTTTTTTTAACTTTGACTATGGGGTTAGTAATGGGGGTGTCTTATAGACGCCTCTCCATTACTAACCTGGGCTTGATGTCAGCTGGCATTATAAGCTGACATCAACCCCAACCCTATTACCCCCTGCCACCGCTACAGGGCAGTGGGAAGAGCGAGGCTAAGTGCCAGAATTGGCGCATTCTATGGATGTGCCATTTCTGGGGCGGCTGACGGCTGGTGTTTCTAGCCTGGGAGGGGGCCAATATTCATGGCACCCTTCCTGGGCTATTAATATCAGCCCCCAGCTGTCTGCCTAGTCTTTGCTAGCTATTAAATTAGGGGGGACCCCACGTCATTTTTTTGAGGGGGTCCCCCATTTTAATAGCTAGTAAAGGCTAGGTATTCAGCTGGGGGCTCATATTAGTAGCCTGGGAAGCTCCGTGGGTATTACCTCCTTCCCAGGCTTCAAACATCTGCCCCAGCCGTCTGCTTAACCTCCGCTAGAGACTAAAATTAAGGGGAACCCCACGCCAATTTTTTTTTAAATAAATCCTTTATTTTAACACTAAATGACAAGTACAGTAATCAACACTGTCACTGTACTTCTTATATATGTGACTGACATGTTTCTATCTATCTAATCTATGTATGATTCTCTATTCCTTCTATTCTAAATTGTCGGGTACCGCTGCTGAATTGCCGGCCGGCTTTTTTAAAGAGACGGTGCATGAAAACTCTATTATATTTTTAAATAAATCCTTTACACTAAATGACAAGTACAGTAAGCAACACTGTCACTGTACTTCATATATATGTGACTGACATGTTTCTATCTATCTAATCTATGTGTGAAGCTCTAATCTGTCTGTTATAAATTGTCGGGTACCGCAGCTGAATTGCTGGCTGGCTTTTTTAAAGAGACAGTGCATGAAAACACAATTATTTTTTTAAATAAATCCTTTACACTAAATGACAAGTAAAGTAAGCAACACTGTCACTGTACTTCATATACAGTCATATGAAAAAGTTTGGGCACCCCTATTAATCTTAAGCTTATTGTTTTATAAAAATTGGTGTTTTTGCAACAGCTATTTCAGTTTGATATATGTAATAACTGTTGGACACCGTAATGTTTCTGCCTTGAAATGAGGTTTATTGTACTAAAAGAAAATGTGCAATCTGCATTCAAACAAAATTTGAAGCCAGTGTGGCACCCCAGAGGGTCTGGTTGCCACAGTTGTAGAAATACCATGTCTGGGAGCAAAGCTGGAGTTTCCTGGTCAGGAACACATTACGTGCAACACCTCCTGCCCCAGACCAGAAAGGGGAGGATCCTGCCCTTTATAACTGGATCTGGAGGCGGGTTTAGGGAGTCTGAGTCTAGAGTTCAGTGTGTGGAGTCAAGTAGGACACGAAGGAGTAAAGAGCCAGGGACTGGAGCTGGAGTTAGCTCGTCCTAGATAGTATCCACAGAGGACCAGACACCGGAGTCTGAGGCTGTGGGGATTGCATATCCAGCAGCAGATACCGCAGGGCAGGAGATTGCAGGTCTCCTGGCCCAACAGAAGCCCAGAGGCTCAGCCACACGAAAAGACCCGTACCGCCACAGAGGAGCGTGGAATACACAAGGCCCAAGTCGCCAACCATACGGGTGAGCGCAGGCCTACAACTTCACCTGGCCAGGAGGACTCTAGGATTGTTCCCAGACTGATCAGGCCCTCATCACTAGCCGGTACTCCCGTTGGGGCCCATATAGTTGCCAACAGTAAAGACCCTGGGACTGCACTGCAAAGACTCCGTGTTGTCATTACTGATACCTTGCACTACCACCACCATCATCCATACACGCTGCCCTGAAACTCCACTCTTCCTGTGGGGAGATACATCACCTTGCTGCACATACCACCAGCTTCAGCGGACTGCTCCACACCAGCGGTTCCCAATAACCGCATTCCACAGGTGGTGTAGTCGGACTATACATAACAGATATACATAAACTACCCTTATATTGACCACCTGGGTCACGGACCGGGTCACCGCCACGGTGACTACAACCCCCAGCATCTACAGGCCCGGTTCCGGGTACACCATGGCCCAGGGGGCGCGTCAACTTTGGCGTAGTCGGCAGGATCTCATGCCCGCTACCACCGGGTACTGCGCGCCTTCACAGACTGTGTCGTATACCGTGGTGAAGATTTCCCGCCATTTGTCGCCGTTTTCCCGCCATTGTCCGCCATTTTCGAGTCGCCACGCGAGAAGAAGAGGGGCGTGATCGCTGGAAAACGCGAAGTCTAAAGCCCTGCCCCACACACGTACGCAGCGCCAGGTCCTGGAAGGAGCTACAGTGAACGCTGACGTCAGACGCGTGCGACGCCAGGTCCTCGACAGAGACAATCGCCTGCGGAACTGCGGCCTACGGAAGAAAAGAGAAGGAAGGTAGGCCACGGTTCACTAGGGGGTAGGAAGACGCCCGATATGGAGGGAACTTCAACCACCGGCGCGGCCGCTGCCGCGGTAATGCCATTCTCCATGCCATATATACCGGGTTGCGGCGTGGTTGCCCCAGTACTCAGGAGAGTCGCACACCCTGAGTGACTTCAAGGAGAGACTAAGCAGTTTATTTAAAGTATACCCCCTGTCCGAGGAGCAGAAAGTGAGCATCCTCGTAGGCCAGTTGATTGGTGCAGCCCAGAGAGAAGTAAAATCCTGGTCAGCCAGAGAAAAAGGGACTGTAAAAGAGATACTGGACCACCAAAAGGACACTTTTGACACCCGTACTACGGCAGAGATAAAGATGAAGTTTTATGGGTGCAAACAACGGCCGCAGGACAGTGTACGGGACTATGCTTTAAACCTGCAGGAGGCGCTGAGGGCCATCAAACAAGTAGACCCTGACAGTGTGCGTGATGAAAACAGGCTGTTAACTGAGCAATTTATTGAAGGTTTACTGTCCAGCGCCCACCGCACCCAGCTGCGCATAATGGCTCTTCAAAACCCTGACTTGGAATTTGCTCAATTTAAGGACAGGGCCATCCGTGTGCTACGGGAACCAGCACCAGGTGGCGCTACAGCTCACCGGTGCCCGGCTATCACCTACCACCAGGAGGTGGCACCCTTTTCCCCGGAGCCTTTAGGAGCTGATGCACAGACTCTGGACAATGCCCCGTCTACAGACCTGCACCATCAGGTCCAAGCGTTAATGAAAAGGGTAGCTACGCTAACCAAAACTGTGCAGTCCTTGCAGGTGTATCCCAAAGGAAAGATCCAGCTGGCTTCCAGTCCGGAGGAGGTCCCATGGCGCCGACAGAAGAGGATTCCACCATCCAGAGGGAGGAACAGCTACCGCTACGACCAGGACGGACAACCCATCTCCCGCCGCTGCAACCAGCCAGGACATTATGCAAGATACTGTTATTTAAACGAGCAAAACCTGGGGCAGAGGGCCAACCCCCAGGTGTAAGACCACCAGGCCCATCAAGCTGGCGAGACAAATATGTGGGAGGACGACCAGTCCTACCTATCGTGCTGGACGGCTTTCCAATGAGCGTGTTGCTGGACACTGGGTCCCAGGTGACCACCATCCCCTACATTCTTTTCAAATGGTACTGGCCTGATTCGGACATTACCCTCCGTCCAGACGAACATTTGAGTATTTATGCTAGTAATGGTTAACCCGTACCTCAGGTGGGGTACAAAGAAGTGACCATAAAGGTTGGCAAAGTTGAACTGCCAGCACAAGGACTGATTATTGTCGACATTGATCGCCGAGAAAGTCATCCCATGATAACCTTAGGCGCTAATGTCATTGAAAATTGTCTTGCAGAAATAATTGTCTTGTTACAGCAGGTTGCGGAGACTGCCAGTTCCAGCCAGCAGCGGGTTCTACAGAGGGAGATCAGAGCCCTGATGAAAATACAACAGGTAGAACTGTCTGGTGGTGAAATTGGCAGTGTCAGGATGAGTGACCCATTGCCTATTGCCATGCCCCCAAGAAGTGAAATGCTGATATGGTGCCGGGCAGCAATCTGTCTCCAGGGTAGAGATTACCAGGCCCTGGTAGAGCCCGTCTACTCTGACAGTAGGCCCACAATTTTGACAGCCAGGGGGGTAGTTGATGTCCGCCATGGGAGAGTGCCAGTCCGCATCCTGAACATTGGGGAAAAAGAAGTTCACTTGCCCCGGTATGCCACCCTAGCCAAGCTATTTACCGTCAAGCAAAATGCTATAAAAACAGTGGAACCCTTACCTCCATCCAACCAGGCGGAGGGTAATGGCTCCGAGGGACAGATGGAGGACTGGTGTCAGAAGCTGCATGTGGGCACTGACTCCACCCCTCAACACCAAAAACAAGGAATATACCGGGTGGTGCAAGAGTATGAAAGGGTCTTCAGTAAACACCCACTCGACTTTGGGCAGGTAAAGGGGGTTCAGCACCATATCCCCACGGGAGACAATTCACCCATTAAAGAAAGGTACCGGCCTGTACCGCCAGCACACTACCAAAATGCCAAAGGGATGTTGCGAGAGATGAAGGAGGCTGGGGTAATAAGAGACAGTTGTAGCCCCTGGGCAGCTCCATTAGTTCTTGTAAAGAAAAAGGATGGCACAATGAGAATGTGTGTAGACTACAAGCAAATTAACCGCATAACACATAAAGATGCATACCCGCTGCCCAGGATAGAGGAGTCACTAGCTGCGTTAAAATCTGCTAATTTATTTCTCTACTTTGGATCTTACTAGTGGGTATAGGCAGGTTCCTGTAGCAGAGGCGGATAAGGAGAAGACCGCATTCACCACCCCGATGGGCCTCAGCGAGTTCACCTGCATGCCATTCGGGCTCTGCAATGCCCCAGGAACCTTCCAGCGGTTGATGGAGTGCGGTCTAGGGCATAAGAATTTCGAGGCAGTCCTGCTGTACCTGGATGATGTCATAGTATACTCCAAGACATATGAGGATCATCTGAAACACCTGGCGGAAGTGTTTGAAGCCCTGGCTGGCTTTGGCCTGAAGGTGAAGCCGTCTAAGTGCCACCTGCTGAAGCCCAAAGTACAGTACTTAGGACATGTGGTAAGCGCTGACGGTGTAGCACCAGACCCCGATAAGATCACCGTAATCAAGGACTGGCCGAGACCTTCCACCCTCAAAGAAGTGTGGCAGTTCCTCGGGTTGGTAGGCTACTACCGAAGGTTTATACCAGGCTTCACCAAGATGGCGGCACCCATGCAGGACCTCCTGATAAGCCAGTCCAGGAAGGCCAAGAACCAGAAACCACCATTCAAATGGGGCAAGCTGGAAGATGAGTCCTTCACCAGGTTGAAGATGACCCTAACAGGAGACGAGGTCCTGGCCTACCCTGATTATGGCCAACCCTTCATCCTTCACACGGACACGAGCAACGTGGGACTAGGAGCGGTGCTGTCCCAGATCCAGCAAGGCAGAGAAAGGGTGATCGCCTACGCCAGCAGGAAGCTCCGGCCCACAGAAAGAGACCCAGAGAACTACAGCTCCTTCAAGTTGGAGTTCCTTGCCATCGTCTGGGCTGTGACTGAGCGCTTCAAACATTATCTTGCCTCTTCCAAATTCACTGTGTACACGGATAATAACCCGCTGACACACCTGGACACTGCAAAACTTGGTGCCCTGGAACAAAGATGGATGGCCCGACTGTCTAATTACGAATTCACCATCAAGTACCTGGCATGGCACAAGAATGCAAACGCAGACGCGCTGTCCAGAATTCCTAACTTGCCAGACGAGGGAGAAGACCCAGAGGAGCTGGAAGAGATAGAAATCCCCGCGTTCCATCGCCATGGGATAAAGCAGTGCTCCCATTGTGTGAAGAACAGGTGCTCTGCCAACAGAGAAGCCACGTTCAATCCATTGCCCCACCATGGATGGGCAGAAACACAAGACAGTGACCCGGCTGTTTGCCTAGTCAAAGAGTTGCTGACACAAGCTGACTCATATCCTGATTCAGATGCTCCAGAAGAGACCAAACAGCTGTGGAAAGAAAAGAGCAAGCTGTTCATCTATGAAGGGAAGCTGTGTCGAAGAACTGTCAACTCCCGGACACATGAGCTGGTCTGGCAGGTGGTAGTCCCGAGGCGAGATGCGTCTATGGTCCTGGAAGCATACCACGATGGAGCGGGACATTTTGGATGGAAGAAGCTGGAAGTCCTGCTACGTGAACGGTTCTATTGGGTTGGCATGAGGAAAGCAGTCGAGAGGTGGTGTCGAGAATGCGGACCATGCAACCTGAGAAGAAAAGACCGTGACAGCCAGAGGGCTCCCCTGCAGCCCATCATCACCAAGCAGCCACTCGAACTGGTAGCCCTGGACGATGTGAAGCTATCCCCGAGCAGGTCAGGCTAAGTCTACGCTCTCACCATCGTAGACCACTACTCCCGGTTCCTGGTAGTAATGAGAGTCAAGGACCAAACGGCTCAGACAGAAGCCAGAGCTTTCCAACAGCACTTCTGCCGCCCGCATGGTTACTCAGAATGTGTGCTAACTGACCAAGGTCCGGCCTTCGAAGCAGAAGTATTCCAGGAATTCTGCAACCTGTACGGCTGCAAGAAGATCCGTACAACACCTTATCATCCCCAGACCAACGGGATGTGTGAAAAGATGAATCAGGTGGTGATAGACCTACTGAAGACGTTGCCCCTGGAGGAACGCAGCCTGTGGCCAGAAAAGTTGCCAGACCTGGTGGATCTCTACAATCACATTCCAGTGAATTCCAACAACTGCACACCTGCTTTCCATGATGAGAGCAAGACCTGGTAAGCTGCCCATCGATCTGGATATGCGAGTTCTGACACCAGAGGACGCCTCAATAGATGCGGATTGAGATACTGAGCGGAAACTACAATACCGTAAGGTACAGGAAAGTGTTGAAAGAAGTCTGTCCCAAGCAAGAGAAAGGCAAGAGAGGACTTACAATCAACATGCACCAGCTGCCCCCTTGTCACCAGGAAAGCAAGTCCTAAAGAGAAAAAGGCGGCTCCATAAATTGGATGACCAGTGGGAAAAAGAGCCGTATACCATTCTACCATCAAGTCATGATAACACCAAGGTGTACCTCATAAGTAAGGATGGAGGAGAAACGACAGCAACAGTTTCCAGAGACCACCTGAAGAAATGTCCTGAGCAACTACAGCATGCTGAAGAAGGCCAAGATATCCCTCAACCCGCAGAGGAAGTGGAAGGAATGGTCAGCACAATACTCGGAGAATTTCCCCGGTCAAGGACGCAAGTGAATAATGCCATTGTTGTGCCAGTCCTTACATTTCTCCAACCAGCCCCTCAGGGAGCTGTAGAAGTCCCAGTAGAGTTGGAAGAACCATTGGCCCCAGAGACAGAAGATTCCTCATCGGCAGACCAGGAGAATCTACCCTCTGCTAGTAGCGAACCTGTCGTACCCACGGTAAGCCAAAGGATCCATGGGGAGCTGCCCAACCTACTAGAGACACCTCCAAACACCTGTAGTGTGGTGAACATTGAACCCACCACACCAGGGGTAAATAGAGGGGACCAAGGTAGAACACAGATAGACAGTGTGTTACGTAGATCTACCAGAAGCACCAGAGGTCAAATCCCTGCTCGCTGGAGGATTTAGATGTAACCCATAACTGTAGTATTGCAAATGTTGAAATGTTTTATATGTGTGTACTGATTATGTTTTTCCAGTTACCCGACAGGGTTCAAAGACTTTCAGGTTATGAACAGTGAGTAACCAAAAACTTGCCCTGTAAATAGTTGCACCTATAAAGTGCCCCCCTTGCAACAGACCACGGAACAAAAACCTGTCTGGTGTGGCCCCACTTGTGGTCCAACGGGACTGCCTAAGCCTTGCAGCCACGCCCAAGGCCAACTTTGGGGTTTGTTTTGGACAGATCCCCCATTCTACAACTGTACCTTGTTTGGGTGAAATGGACACCTGGTTACGGATGATACCGTGACCTATAAGGACTGTAATGCCTGTAAATATGTTCATGTATTGTTATTGCTATTGTTTATTGTTATCTGTTATATTTTTGCAAAATATGCTCAGTCCCAGAGTATTGAAATTTACTAGGGGGAAATGTGGCACCCCAGAGGGTCTGGTTGCCACAGTGGTAGTAATACCATGTCTGGGAGCAAAGCAGGAGTTTCCTGGTCAGGAACACATTACATGCAACACCTCCTGCCCCAGACCAGAAAGGGGAGGATCCTGCCCTTTATAACTGGATCTGGAGGCGGGGTTAAGGAGTCTGAGTCTAGAGTTCAGTGTGTGGAGTCAAGTAGGACACGAAGGAGTAAAGAGCCAGGGACCGGAGCTGGAGTTAGCTCGTCCTGGATAGTATCCACAGAGGACCGGAGTCCGAGGCTGTGGGCATTGATACCCAGCAGCAGATACCGCAGGGCAGGAGATTGCAGGTCTCCTGGCCCAACAGAAGCCCGGAGGCTCAGCCACACGAAAGGACCCGTACCACCACAGAGGAGTGAGGAATACACAAGGCCCGAGTCGCCAGCCATACGGGTGAGCGCAGCACGTTACACTCAGGGACGTGGGCTACAACACGACTATAAGCGGGATAGCCCAAAAAGTATAGTCAGAACGGCAGGCCTACAACTTCCCTGGCCAGGAGGACTCTAGGATTGTTCCCAGACTGATCAGGCCCTCATCACTAGCCGGTACTCCCGTTGGGGCCCATATAATTGCCAACAGTAAAGACCCTGGGACTGAACTGCAAAGACTCCATGTTGTCATTACTGATACCTTGCACTACCACCACCATCATCCATACAAGCTGCCCTGCCTCTTCCTGTGGGGAGTTACATCACCTTGCTGCACATACCACCAGCTTCAGCGGACTGCTTCGCAGCGGCGGTTCCCAATAACCGCAATCCACAGGTGGTGTAGTCGGACTATACATAACAGGTATACATAAACTACCCTTAGATTGACCACCTGGGTCACGGACCGGGTCACCGCCACGGTGACTACAACCCCCAGCATCTACAGGCTCCGGGTACCCCACGGCCCAGGGAGCGCATCACCGGCTGTTCATCTATAGAGAGAAGCTGTGCCGGAGGTACGTCAAGCCTAAAACCCATGAGATGGTATGGCAGATCGTAGTGCCCAAGACAGACATCCAGATGGTGTTGGAAGCCTACCACGATCAGGCGGGGCACTTTGGCTGGAAGAAGCTAGAAACCCTGCTGAAGTGTTGGTTTTATTGTGTAGGAATGTGCAGTTCCATTGAGAGGTGGTGCTGGAATTGTGGACCCTGTAGCCTCAGAAGAAATGACTACAGCAGCCAGAAGGCACCCCTGCAACCCATCAAGACAACTCGACCTTTGGAGATCGTGGCCATGGATCATGTCAAGCTGTCACCCAGCAGGTCAGGATATTCCTATGCCCTGACCATGGTGGATCACTACTCTCGGTTCCTGGTGGTCGCCCCCGTCAAGGATCTAACGGCAGAAACTGCGGCGAAGACGTTTCAGGCGTACTTCTGCAGGCCCCATGGAAACCCGGAGCAGGTGCTGACGGATCAAGGCCCAGCCTACGAGGATGAATTGTTCAAGGAGTTCTGCCATCTGTACGGGTGTAAAAAGATCCGGACCACACCGTACCACCCCCAAACCAACGGTCTCTGTGAAAAGATGAATAACATCGTCATCGACCTGCTGAAGACCTTACCACTAGAGGAGAGAAATCAGTGGCCAGACGTACTACTTGACCTGGTAGATCTGTACAACCACATACCTGTGAGTTCCACCAATTGTACTCCAGCATATCTCATGCGAGCCAGACCCGGGAAGTTGCCCATGGACCTGGAGCTAGGTGTAGTGGAACCAGAAGCAGATATGTCCACTGAGGACTGGGACACGACCAGACAGGAGCAGTACAGAAGAGTACAGGCCTGTGTCGAAGACAGTCTCACTCATGTGAGGGACAAGCAGGAAGCAAACTACAATAAAAGTGCGCCCGCAGAACCCTTCACACCAGGAGAAGTGGTGTTAAAAAGAAAAAGGAGAAACCACAAACTTGATGACCAGTGGGAGAGAGAACCCTACACTGTGTTAAATTCAAGATTTGGTAACAGGAAGACCTGTCTAATTACTAAGGACGGAGGAAGAACGATTGCAATGCTATCTAGAGACCATCTGAAGTTGTGTCCAGACCTGCTAAAGCCCCAAGAAGAAGTGCCTCTCACCGTACTGGAGGAGCCTAAAGAAGCAGTACTCCATACTGACTTAGGAGATTTCCCGGCAGATTGGCCTCAACTAGGAGGAGCAGTAATAATACCTGTGATCCACTTCTTTCAACAGGCAGAAGACCCTCCACAGCAAGTAGAGCCTGTAAGTGCTTCAGAAGAGCCTGCTCAAGAAGAATCCCCGGTTGGAGCAGAGCAAAAAGGCCCAGCCAATGGTATACTTGCCTGTCCCTTAGAGAGGTTAAGGCAACCCTGCAGTTCCCCAGCACTTAGAACTGACAGAATGGGAGGTAGTGCAAATACTAGTGCCTCACGCATCCCAGTACCACGTAGGTCGACACGTAGCACACGAGGTCAGACCCCTGTCAGATACAGAAAGTAAAGAAGGAAACTCTGACAGTGTAAATAGTGCCCCTGGGGTATTATGTTGTGTATTTTCATGTATGTATTTATTAACTTGTATCTTGCTTTATAATGGACAATTTAAGTGAAATGGACACTTTTCCTTGTTGCCTTTAGTTACCCGTAAGGGTACATACAGAACTTAGTGGCTGAGGACTATGTGCAGCCCAAAAACTGATTCTTGTAAATAATTGCACTCCCTGGAGTGCCCCTTTATGTGACCTCAGAAGAAAAACCTGTCTGGAGTGGCACTAACGGAGGTCCAACTCAGGATCGCCATGCCCTGCAGCCACCCCAGGGCCTACGTTGATGGTTTGGGACAGGTCTCTCAAGCTATCAAATACTATGCCCTGTGAGATGGACATCCTGTCAGGTAACCTCACCAAAAGAGACTTGAATTCTTAGGTTGCTTATTGTACATATGTCTATTTATTATTTATAATGTTTATTATGTAACGTTCAAGCAAGTGCCTCCCATAAAGGAAAGATTGTTATTATTGTTGTTATAAAAAGTACTTCAGTCCGGGAGTACTGAGCTTTGCTAGGGGGGAATGTGGCGCCCTGCTGTGCATTGGTGCCACAGATCCTAGAGGGGTGCATGAACAGATTCCTCCACAAGAGGCCCTCATAGCATACACACACCTCCACCTTCCACCTCAGACCACCAGAGGGAGCCGTTAGGGATATAAAAAGGGAAGGTGGAGCTAGGCAGTCAGTCTGGAGAACAGTTTCCTCTGGGACAGAGCTAGTTCCAGTCTGTGAGGATCCACTCTGTAGAAGGAAGCCTGTTGAGAGGAGCTCCTGCAGTAGCCATCCTGCAGTGGAGCACAGTCCAGACTCATTGAGCTCAGGTAGTGAGCCCAAGGCGTGCCGACGCCATAAGAGCGGTGAAAAGTAGTGAGGCCTACTGCCAGTGTGAAGCCTAGTGAGGGCCCCGAGCAGGCCGAAGGCAAGTGGAGTAAGCAAGCTACATAGGGGGCAGAGGAGCTTAACCATCTCACCCCACAAGCATTTACCGGACACCGGGTCCGTGTCTGCAAGGATCTCTAGGACCAGCAGAAACAACCGGGATCCCTGGCGAACTACATGTCCCAGGAATACCAAAAGCTGACCATAATACCAGGGTCAGGAGTCACTGAGGCCCAAGAAACCAGTGAGTGTGAACTCCAACAGAAGGCACTACCACCAGGTCAGCAAAGGTCAGCAGGTGCAAGACAGAGACCAAGTTAGGCCTAGCTTCAGGCAGGTCATAAACTTACTAGGAAAAGGCAAAAAACAGGAGGCCCCACACCCGCTCACTGGGGAGAGTCCTGAAATGCACCCTTCACCCTACAGTACCCCGGATCGTGCCTGAAAACACCACAAGTAAAGGTACTGAAGTGAACTGTTGTGTGTGTGCCTATTCTTCCTTTGACCAGGCTGGGTCCCCTCTGTCCTGTATCCCTTCTCCTATGCTGCCCTGAGGCCCCGCTCCACCTGTGGGGAGCATAACCAACTAAGCTGCCCGACCACCGGCCTCAGAGGACTGTAGCAGCGCTGGTGAGTCTCACCAGACACCACAGGTGGCGTCACGAACTTTCCCCTTTTCCCATACACCTTTCCCCCAATTCCTTGCTTTTTTTTAAGAGTGACCCCAGGGTACGGCCCCGGGAGCCGGCCACCGCGGCATCCCCCAAAACTAACAGCAAGGCCCGGGCGCCGAGTCCCCATCCCTTGGGGGCGTCACAAATGTTCATCACAATTTTCAGATTTATATTTTTAAAATAATTAGAAAACCATGTGTCATTTCCTTTACACTTCATAAATACTTGCTATTTTATGTTGGTATATCACATATAATCCCAATCAAATACATTTAAGTTTGTGGTTGAAATATGAAAAAATGTGGAAAGGTTTGACTAGCCCAGGGGATGGGGATAAGTCGGTACCCGGGCCTTTGCCTCGCCTTGGTGATGTCGCGGTGGTCGGCTCCCAGGCCCGTACCCTGGGGTCACTCTTTAAAAGGGTGGATATTTGTTTATTTTATAAAAGTTCGTGACGCCACCTGTGGTTTCTGGTGAGAATCACCAGCGCTGCGGCAGCCCACTGAGGCCGGTGATAAGGCAGCTCGATGGTATAGCTCCCCACAGGTGGAGCTTGGCCTCAGGGCAGCGTACGGAGAGGGGGATGCAGGACAAGGAGACTCAGCCGGGTCAGAGCAAGAACGGGGACGGACACGATAGTCACTTCAGTACCTTTTACTGATGGAAATTCAGGCACATCCCGGAGCACTGTAGGGTGAAGGGTGCATATCAGGATCCTCCCCAATGAGCAGGTGTAGGGTGCTCCAGTTTCTTGCCTCTGCGTAGTAAGTTTTTGACCTGCCTGGAGCTAGGCCTAACTTTGTCTCTGCCCTGCGCTGGCTGACCTTGTAGTAGGGCCTTTTCTCGGAGTACACGCTTCTCAGCTTGCGGGGCCTATGAGTCTCCTGGCTCTGTTACGTATCAGCACTTTAGCGATCCTGGGACTTGTAGTTCTCCAGGGATTCCGGTTATACCTTACTGGGTCGTAGAGATCCCGGCAAGCTTCGGGCCCGGTGTCCGGTAAATTATTCGGGGTGAGCTAGGTAAGCTCCTCTGCCCCCTATGTACCAACTCTCCACTCGCCTTCGGCCTACTCGGGCCCTCACTAGGCTACTCACACTAACGGCAGCTTGCCGCGCTTCACCGATCTTATGGTGCCGGCACACCTAAACCTCACTATTCTGAGCTACAACTGAGTCTGGACTATGCTCCACTGCAGACTGACCTCTCTCAGGATTCTCTTACTGCAGAAACTCTCTCAACAGACTGACTGAGCTCGACTCTGTATTCAGATGTGTACTAGCTGAACTCTCCAGAGGAACTGAACTGCCTGGCTCCACCTTCCCTATTTATATCCCTAAGAGCTCCCCCTGCTGGTCTGAGGTGAAAGGTGGAGATGTGTGAATGTTTATGGGGGCCTCTTGTGGAGGAATCCATCAATGCACTTGTGGCACCCCAGGGGTCTGGTTTTCCACAGTAATGTAATGTTATGTCTGAGAGCAGGTGGGAGGTCCTTTGGTCAGGGATCCTGTGCATGCCACACCTCCTGCCCAGTCTTGGGAGGGGAAGAGCTTCCCCTGTAAAAACCCGGGGCTGAGGCAGGGAGAGTCAGACAAGGAGAGTGGAGACAAGAAGCAGCATAGGAAACAGCAGAGTTCCAAGGAGTCAGGGGCTGGCAGCTGCAGCGCTCGCCCTGACTAAGAAGATTCTTTACCGGACCCGGAGTCCGAGGCTGTGGGGACTAACTTCTACCCAGCAGCAGAATCCGTCAGGCAGGGGATTTCAGGTCCTCTGGCCCAGAAGCCCGAAGGCACGGTCACACGCGTGGGACCAGCACCGCCATCGTGGAGCGGAAGCCATTAGAAGGCCCCGAGTCACCGGCCATACGGGTGAGCACCACACGGTACACTCAGGGACGTGGGCTACTTACATCAGCTTCTAGCAAGGTAGCCAGAAGAGTACAGTCAGTTTGTGAGGCCTACAACTACGCCTGGCCAGGGGAGATCCCATCTGCTCAAAGACTGACCAGGCCCCGTTTGCTAGCAAGTACTCCGGGAGGGTCTATCGTTGTTACCAGTAAAGACCCTGAACTACACCGTACCGTCTCTGAGTGGTTCCTGCTACCCCCATCATCCACGTCGGCTGCCCTGAGGCCATACCCCTCCCGTTGGGGGTTATACTATCACGCTGCACAATCCTACCACCGGCCTCAGCGGTCTGCCCTGCAGCAGCAGCTCCCTGGCTGCACTCAACGGGTGGCGTAGTCATCAACTATTTACTACTAATAGACTGCCGTCTAGTTTGACTCCCTGGGCACGGACCGGGTCACCGCCACGAGACTACAACCCTCTACTGATCCGGCTCCGGGTAGGCTCCCGCATGCGCAACGCAGCGCGACACAGGCCCAGGGGCGCGTCAACTTTGGCGTAGTCGGCAGGATTTCGTGCCCGCAACCACCGGGTACTGCGTGCCTGAAAAGCAAAGACTGTTCAAACTTACCAGTGGTGAAGATTCCCGCTATCCGTGGAGGTTTCCCGCCATCCGGCGCCATCTTCTACCTTCTTCCCGCCATCGGTGAAGTTTCCCGCCATCCGGCGCCATCTTCGGCCTTCTTCCCGCCATCCGTGGAGTTTTCCCGCCGTTGGACGCCATCTTGGGGACGCCGCGCGGGAAGAAGAGGGGCGTGGACTCCGAAAGCGCGCGAGAACTGAAGCCCCGCCTCACGTCCGGACGTTGCGTAAGGTCCTGGAAGGAGCCCAGCAGACGCCGACGTCACAGGAGCGCGACGGAAGGTCCTCAACCCTGACGATCCACTGTGGAGCCGCGGCCTACGGAAGAGGATCATCGCAAGGTAGGCCACGGTCCACTAGGGGGGAGGAAGATGTCGGATACGGAGGAGAGCTTCACTGCCCCAACCCCCGCCAGCGCTACCGCTGCTGCAGTTATGCCCTTCACCATGCCCTATATCCCGGGAGCAGCTTGGCTACCCCAGTATTCAGGGGAGTCACATACCCTGCATGACTTTAGAGAAAAGCTGGATAGCCTCTTCCAGGTGTACCCCCTCACAGAAGAGCAAAAAGTGAGCATCCTGGTGGCCCAACTAACCGGGGCAGCCAAAAGGGAAGTAAAATCCTGGCCACCTGGGAGGAAGACTGTCGCAGGGATACTAACCCGGCTGAAGGACACCTTTGATACCCGCACCTCAGCCGAGATTAAGCTTAGATTCTACGGGTGCAAGCAGCGAGCGCATGAGAGTATAAGGGACTATGCACTAAACCTACAAGAGGCCCTGAGGGCCATAAAGCAGACCGACCCTGATGGGGTGGGAAACGAGGACAGGCTGTTGACTGAACAATTTATAGAGGGTTTATATTGCAATGCCCACCGAACCCAGTTGCGGGCAATGGCCTTACAGGATCCCCATCTGGACTTTGCACAGTTCAAGGACAGAGCCATCCGGGTGCTCCGAGAACCGGCACCAGGTGGCGTTGTGACCCACAGACGCCCCACTACCACTTACTACCAGGAGGCGGCGCCCTTGTCAGCAGGGCCTGTGGGAGCTGATGCGCAGGCTTTGGACAATGACCCGGCTCCAGACCTACACCATCAGGTCCAAGAGCTAGCTAAGAGCGTTGCTGCGCTAACCCGAACTGTGCAGTCTTTACAGGTTTCCACCCCAGGGAAGATCCAGCTGGCATCCGGACCGGAGGACATCCCGTGGCGTCGACCAAGGAGGACCCCACCGGCCAGAGGAAGACCCAGTGACCGATACAGCGAGGACGGACGACCCATCTGCCGCCGCTGCAATCAACCCGGACATATGGAAAGGTACTGTTCTTTAAACGGGCACAACCTGGGGTAGAGGGCCAACCCCCAGGAAAAAGATCACCAGGCCCATCGAACTGGCGCGACAGATATGTGGGAGGACGTCCAGTCTTGCCTGTGGTACTGGATGGCATTCCCATGAGTGCCCTACTGGATACCGGGTCACAGGTCACCACCATCCCGTACGTGCTCTTCAAGCAGTACTGGAATGACTCGGATATTACCCACTACCCTGACGACGACTTGAGTATCATCGCCAGCAATGGCCAGCCCGTGCCACAGATCGGATTTAAGGAGGTGGCCCTCAAAATCGGTAGAGTCGAACTGGCCGCACAGGGACTGATCATTGTAGATATTGATAAACATGAGAGTCACCCAAAAATAACTCTAGGAACTAACGTAATTGAAAATTGTCTTGCAGAGGTGATTTTCCTTTTACAGCAGGTTGCCAAGAACGCCAGCTCCGGCGAGCAGCGGGTGCTCCAGAAAGAGATCCGGGCACTGATGCAACGGCAACAAGTGGAACTCTCCGGCGGTGAGATTGGTAGCGTAAGAATGTGTGACCCTTTTCCTATTGCCATGCCCCCAAAAAGTGAAATGATGATTTGGTGCCGGGCAGCTATTGGTCTGAGAGGAAGAGATTACCAGGCAATGGTAGAACCAGTTTACTCAGACAGTAGGCCCACCATTTTGACAGCACGGGGGGTGGTCAATGTACGCCATGGGAGGGTGCCCATTCGCATAATAAATATCGGGGAGAGGGAAGTGTACCTGCCCCGGTATGCCACGCTAGCCAAATTATATACCACTAATCAAAATTCTATACAATCTGTGGAACCCTTGCCTCCATCTCACCCGGAGGAAGGTAACGGCTCTAAGAAAGACATGGAGGACTGGTGTCAGCAACTACATTTGGGTACTGATTCCACTCCCTCACATCAGAAACAAGGAGTCTATCGGGTGGTTCAAGAGTATGAGAGAGTGTTTAGTAAACACCCGTTAGACTTCGGGCGAGTCAAGGGGGTAGAACACCGCATCCCCACGGGAGATCATCCTCCCATAAAAGAGAGGTATCGACCCGTACCCCCTGCACATTACCAACACGCCAAGGGGATGCTTAGAGACATGAAGGAGGCTGGGGTAATCCGGGATAGCTGTAGCCCCTGGGCAGCCCCACTAGTTTTAGTCAAAAAGAAAGACAACACCATGAGGATGTGTGTAGATTACCGGAAAATCAACCGTATCACACACAAGGATGCGTACCCCTTACCAAGGATAGAGGAGTCATTGGCTGCTTTAAGATCTGCTAACTTCTTCTCTACCTTGGATCTCACTAGCGGGTACTGGCAGGTTCCTGTAGCAGAGGCGGACCGGGAGAAGACCGCATTCACCACCCCGATGGGACTTAGCGAGTTCACCTGCATGCCGTTCGGACTCTGCAACGCCTCAGGAACCTTCCAACGATTAATGGAGTGCTGTCTGGGCCACAGAAACTTCGAGACGGTCCTGTTGTACCTGGACGATGTCATCGTATACTCCAAAACTTATGAGGACCACCTGAAACACCTGGCGGAGGTGTTCGAAGCTCTGGCGAGTTACGGCCTAAAGGTGAAACCCTCCAAGTGTCACCTCCTGAAACCAAAGGTGCAATACCTGGGACACGTGGTGAGCGCTGACGGAGTGGCTCCCGACCCCGATAAGATCACCGCAATTAAGGGATGGCCAAGCCCCTCCAGCGTAAAAGAAGTGCGGCAGTTCCTAGGGTTGGTAGGCTACTACCGAAGGTTTATTCCCGGTTTCACCAAAAAGGCAGCGCCTATGCAGGACCTCCTGATAGGCCAGTCCCGGAAGGCCAAGAACCAGAAGCCGCCCTTCAAATGGGAAGAGCTAGAAGAAGAGTCCTTCCGCCAGCTGAAGATGGCCCTCACGGGGGATGAAATCTTGGCGTACCCAGACTATAGCCAGCCCTTCATCCTCTACACCGACGCCAGTAACATCGGGCTAGGAGCCGTACTATCCCAGATTCAGCAGGGGAGAGAACGAGTGATCTCCTATGCCAGCCGAAAACTGCGACCCACCGAAAGGAACCCCGAGAATTACAGCTCATTTAAGCTAGAGTTCCTGGCCGTGGTATGGGCAGTCACCGAGCGCTTTAGGCATTACCTCGCTTCTTCCCGGTTCACCGTATACACGGATAACAACCCGTTGATACACCTGGACACGGCAAGACTCGGTGCCCTGGAGCAGAGGTGGATGGCCCGTCTGTCCAACTACGAGTTCACAATCAAATACCGGGCAGGACGCTCCAATACTAACGCGGATGCCCTGTCCAGGATGCCCAACCTGCCGGACGAAGGAGAAGATCCGGAGGGACTGGAAGAAGTTGAACTCCCTGCGTTCCACCGTCATGGGACTATCCAGTATTCCCACCGGGTAAGGGGTAAACAGGCTGCTACGTTGAACCCCTTACCCCACTACAACTGGGCGGAAACGCAAGACAGCGACCCTGCCGTCCGACTGGTGAAGGAGATGCTGACTCGGCCGGAGGCTCGACTTGAACCAGACGCTCCGGAGGAAGCCAAACAACTATGGGCGGAGAAGAGTCGACTATTCCTTTACAAGGGGAAGTTGTGCCGCAGAATGGTCAACTCCCGGACGCATGAACTACTCTGGCAAGTAGTGGTGCCACGAAGAGACGCAGCCATGGTGATGGAGGCATACCACGACGGAGCTGGACACTTCGGGTGGAAAAAGCTGGAGTTCCTGCTGCGCGAGCGGTTCCACTGGGTAGGCATGAGGGGAACCATCGAGAAGTGGTGCAGAGACTGTGGCCCGTGCAATCTGAGAAGGAAGGACCGGGCCAGCCAGAAGACTCCCCTGCAGTCCATCGTCACCCGGCAACCGTTGGAACTGGTAGCCTTGGATCATGTAAAACTGACCCCAAGCAGAAGTGGCTACGTCTACGCGTTAACCATCGTGGATCATTACTCCCGGTTCTTGGTTGTCGTCCCCGTCAAGGACTTAACGGCTCAAACAGCAGCTAGAGCCTTCCAGCAGCACTTCTGCCGTCCACACGGGTACCCGGACCAAGTGCTGACGGACCAGGGACCTGCCTTTGAAGCGGAGGTCTTCCAGGAATTCTGCAATCTGTATGGCTGCCGGAAGATAAGGACGACACCCTACCATCCGCAAACTAATGGACTTTGTGAAAAAATGAACCAGGTGGTAATGGATCTGCTAAAAACATTGCCCCTGGAAGAACGCAGTCTGTGGCCTGAGAAGTTGCCCGATCTGGTGGACCTATACAACCACATCCCGGTAGGTTCCACCAACTGTACCCCGGCTTACCTAATGAGGGCGAGACCTGGTAAGTTACCTGTTGACCTGGAAATGGGAGTCCTGACACCTGAGGACACTTCACCAGAAACAGACTGGGACACAGAGAGGCAGCAGCAGTACCGGAGAGTACAAGAGAGCGTGGAGCGAAGTCTCTGTCAGGCTAGGGAAAGACAAGAGAAGACTTACAACCAGTATGCTCCCGCTGTTCCCCTGGTACCCGGAGAGCAGGTCTTGAAGAGGAAAAGACGGCTCCACAAGTTGGATGACCAGTGGGAGGAGGACCCGTACACCGTACTGCCCTCAAGCCACGAGAACCCGAAGGTCTGTACCATCAGTAAAGACGGAGGGGAAACCACAGCCATTGTATCCCGGGACCACCTGAAGAAGTGTCCCGAACAACTGAGGAACCCTGAAGAGGAACAAGAAGACCATCGACCCGTGGAAGAAAGGGAAGATATGGTTAGTACCGTGCTCGGGGACTTCCCTCAGTCTTGGACTCAAGTCAATGGTGCAGTTGTGGTACCCGTACTCACCTTCCTCCAACCATCATCCCAATAACCTACGGAGCAACGGGTAGAGCTGGAAGAACAGCCGGTCCAGGAGGCAGAAGACTCCACACAAGCAGAACAGGAGAATCAACCCTCTGCTTATAGTGAGCCTGCCGTACCCCTAGTGAGACAAAGAGCCGGTAGACAGCTGCCCAGTTTACCCTTGACAGCTCCTACACCCTGTAGTTCAGGGCCAGACAGTCAGCTCCGTAGGTCCACTCGGGCCACTAGAGGCCAGTTACCCGCACGCTGGAGAATTTAAAGTGTATAAATTGTTTTATTTATGTTTTTCTGTGTATTGTTGCTTGTGAATAATTTTGTGTTTCCAGTTGTTTTTAGGAAACCTTGGTGGATTTACCGGGAATCCTTGTATATAGTTGGAGCGTAACCCAGGATGGACTAGAGACTGTTAAGGACTCGGGGTAGGACAGACCCCTACCTGGTTACGTCTCCCTGTGTTGGTGAAATGGACACCTTTCCTTTTCTTCAAAGACTGCACCCGGTTGCGGACACGCCGCAACCATCTTATGTGTTTTTCTTATTGTGTTGTTATTGTTATACTTTGTTATGTTTTTCTAAATGTGTTTAGTCCCGGAGTACTAAATTTCACTAGGGGGGAATGTGGCACCCCAGGGGTCTGGTTTTCCACAGTAATGTAATGTTATGTCTGAGAGCAGGTGGGAGGTCCTTTGGTCAGGGATCCTGTGCATGCCACACCTCCTGCCCAGTCTTGGGAGGGGAAGAGCTTCCCCTGTAAAAACCCGGGGCTGAGGCAGGGAGAGTCAGACAAGGAGAGTGGAGACAAGAAGCAGCATAGGAAACAGCAGAGTTCCAAGGAGTCAGGGGCTGGCAGCTGCAGCGCTCGCCCTGACTAAGAAGATTCTTTACCGGACCCGGAGTCCGAGGCTGTGGGGACTAACTTCTACCCAGCAGCAGAATCCGTCAGGCAGGGGATTTCAGGTCCTCTGGCCCAGAAGCCCGAAGGCACGGTCACACGCGTGGGACCAGCACCGCCATCGTGGAGCGGAAGCCATTAGAAGGCCCCGAGTCACCGGCCATACGGGTGAGCACCACACGGTACACTCAGGGACGTGGGCTACTTACATCAGCTTCTAGCAAGGTAGCCAGAAGAGTACAGTCAGTTTGTGAGGCCTACAACTACGCCTGGCCAGGGGAGATCCCATCTGCTCAAAGACTGACCAGGCCCCGTTTGCTAGCAAGTACTCCGGGAGGGTCTATCGTTGTTACCAGTAAAGACCCTGAACTACACCGTACCGTCTCTGAGTGGTTCCTGCTACCCCCATCATCCACGTCGGCTGCCCTGAGGCCATACCCCTCCCGTTGGGGGTTATACTATCACGCTGCACAATCCTACCACCGGCCTCAGCGGTCTGCCCTGCAGCAGCAGCTCCCTGGCTGCACTCAACGGGTGGCGTAGTCATCAACTATTTACTACTAATAGACTGCCGTCTAGTTTGACTCCCTGGGCACGGACCGGGTCACCGCCACGAGACTACAACCCTCTACTGATCCGGCTCCGGGTAGGCTCCCGCATGCGCAACGCAGCGCGACACAGGCCCAGGGGCGCGTCACACTCTTCTAGGATCTGTGATACCAAGCGCAGCTGGGCGTCACAGGTTCACTGGGTATGAATACTTTTTCAAGGCACTGTATATCGGTGACCAGATGTTTTGGGTGACACACAGAATAGCATTGTGGGGTGCATTTGGTTCTCCAGCTCACAGGTTGTGTTCATCTCATTTAAAAAGATAATCATTAGATGATACTAGTCGGTAGAAAGGAACTAGTTGGCAATTGGCAACACATCAACACATTTATTATGTCATTAATTGCAGTGGAGGAGTATGGTTTGGGATGTAAACCCCTATAAAAAAAACTTTGTGGCAGATCAGGCAAATTAGAATAAATTTGTCATTCGCATCAGTGATTTCTATGAATGGATGAGATTGCTTAACCAAGACTGTGGCGACTGTGGTGCCTCTGGCTAATGATCAATGTGAAATGATATGACCACCCAAATCAGTGTTTTTTTAGTAGAAGGAGACTGTCCCTAGATATGGGTGTCTCTTAGAGACCTATTAAATTGACAACTTGGCTTTGCAGATACAGTTGAAACCAGAAGTTTCCATACAGTACACTATATAAAAAGACACATCTGCATGTTTTTCTCAATATCTGACATGAAATCAGAATAAACCTTTCCCGTTTTAGGTCAATTAGGATTACCAAAATTTTTAATATTTGCCAAATGTCAGAATAATGAGAGAGAGAGAATGTTTTAAGGCATTTTTATTACTTACTTCTAAGTCAAAAGTTTACATACACTAATATTACAATGCCTTTAAACAATTCTGGATTGCCCATATGGTGATGTCATGTGTTTGGAAGATTCTGATTTTTTTGGCAACATCTGAGTTAATCAGAGACACGCCTGTGTCTTCTTTTCTCATGATGCCATTTATTTTGTGAAGTGCACCAGTCCCTCCTGCAGCAAAACAACCCTACAACATGATGCTGCCACCCTGATGTTTTACAGCTGGGATGGTGTTCTTATTTAGAAGATGTGTATAAGGCTGCGTGCACACGATCCGTTTTTCATGCGTTTATGCTGCGGAATTTCCACAGCGGAAACGCATCAAAAACGCATGGTAATCCGCACCCCATGGTCCCCAATGGCATTCCGCAATGTCAATGCACATGCTGCGTTTTTTTCCGCAGCGTTTCTGCAGCGCAAATAAATCCGCAGCATGTTCATTAATTTTGCGGAAGCACAGCGGAAGCGCCGCCATTGACTTGCATTGAGACGCATAATATCCGCGTCTGTACATTTGTACAAGCGGATAACATGCGTCTCAATGTGCGGATGGTACCCAGTTCTGGAGGAGAGGAGACTCTCATCCAGACCTGGGTACCATTGTACCTGTAAAAAAAAGAATAAAATAAAAAATACAGTTTATACTCACCTGTCCGGCGGCTTCTCTCTGAATGCCGGCATCGCTTGAGGACCTGCGGTGATGTCACAGTCATGTGACCGCAGGCCCTTCACCGCTCTGTCTCGCGATATGCCGGCAGCCGGGAACCAGACAGGAACGAGCGCTGCAGCCACGCCGGGGCCTCGGGGGTGAGTATAGCTTTATTTGTTTTAATTTTTACGGTACACACTGTATAAATCCATGCTGTTTGCATGGATTTATACAGTGTGACCTAGTTGTCAAGCACTTTCCAAGTGATGCTATCGCCTGGAAAGTGCTTGTCAGTCCGCATGCGGAAACACATGCGTTAACGCATGTGGGTACGCATGTGCATCCGCATGTATTCCGCATGTATTCTGCAGGAAAAAAGCATGCACAATCTGCATGCGTTTTTTCTGCCAGGGAGATGCAGAAATGCTGCAGAAATTTTCTGCTTCATTTCTGCATCGTGGGCACATAGCCTAAGGCTATGTGCCCACGTTGCGGAAATGAAGCAGAAAATTTCTGCTTCATTTCCGCATGTCCTCTCCCGGAAAAGCGCATGCGGAATTCCGCACGCGTTTATTGCGCGTTTATCGCGCGTTTTCCACATGCGGAATTGCCTTGCGTTTTTAATGCATTACACAAGGCAATTCCACATGCGGAAACGCAAAATTAATGGACATGCTGCGGATTTTTGAACGCAGCATAAACGCTGCGGAAAAATCCACAGCATGTGCATAGAACTTGCGGATTCTCATTGGGGACAATGGGATGCGGATTACCAAGTGTTTTACAAGCGTTTCCGCAGCGGAAAATCCGCAGCAAAAACGCTTGTAATCCGCAACGTGGGCACGCAGCCTAACAGTTTACACTTTCAACATGTCAAATAATTGTGATCACCTAGGTCTGCTGCCTCTTGAATCTGATGAAGGAGAACAGCAGTAACCATTTCATAACAAAACGCCTGGGTCAGTCCGTTCTGTATATTGCCCTGGATTGTGTTTTTAAAGGTGCCATTTGTATGGCACCGGTAATTCCACTAGTGGAGAACCAAAATGCTGCAAAGGTCACTGATATAAAAATGTTACATTCTGGTCTGAAACTGCCCCAACTGCAACCTCTTTCATCAGGCGTCACCACTCTTACACTGTGGATGGCACTGTTGACGCAAGTGTGGTGCATGCATCCAAGCATATTAGTGAGGCTGGGGCTGGTAGTGATGTCCAGCTGAAGAGTCTGTGGACCCGGTTCATCAAAGCTAAGCTAAGTGGCTAGCGCCAAGAGTGTTTGTGAGAGCCCTTTTAAAAGTTGCAAAAACTCCATGAACCGTCCCCTGTAACAACTTTTTCTAACTTTGGAAAACCAGAATTGGTTACCTCCATATAATAAAATGTTGAATTCACAGTTTCACTGCCAGTCAAGAGCTCATGTACTATGGTATCTAATTAATACTTTTGAGATATGCTCTGGCATTTTAAACAGGAGCTGAAAAGGAGCTTACTGTTTTCATATTTTAGCAAAAAAATTTTTTTTCTAAAAACTACTTTAATCATGCCTTAGACTAAGTCCACTGCCCACAGCCCTGCTCACCGCAGCTGTCCTCCTCAGCCCCTCAGCTTCCTACCTCTTCTCCCTGCCCACAGCCCTGCTCACCGCAGCTGTCCTCCTCAGCCCCTCAGCTTCCTACCTCTTCTCCTTGCCCACACCCCTGCTCACCGCAGCTGTCCTCCTCAGCCCCTCAGCTTCCTACCTCTTTGCCTTGCCCACACCCCAGCTCACCGCAGCTGTCCTCCTCAGCCCCTCAGCTTCCTACCTCTTCGCCTTGCCCACACCCAGCTCATCGCAGCTGTCCTCCTCAGCCCCTCAGCTTCCTATTCCTTCCCCTTGCCCACAGACCTGCTCACCGCAGCTGTCCTCCTCAGCCCCTCAGCTTCCTACCTCTTCTCCTTGCCCACAGCCCTGCTCACCGCAGCTGTCCTCCTCAGCCCCTCAGCTTCCTATCTCTTCTCCTTGCCCACACCCCTGCTCACCGCAACTGTCCTCCTCAGCTTCCAACCTCTTCTCCTTGCCCACAGCCCAGCTCATCGCAGCTGTCCTCCTCAGCCCCTCAGCTTCCTATTCCTTCCCCTTGCCCACAGACCTGCTCACCGCAGCTGTCCTCCTCAGCCCCTCAGCTTCCTAGCTCTTCTCCTTGCCCACAGCCCTGCTCACTGTAGCTGTCCTCCTCAGCCCCTCAGCTTCCTACCTCTTCTCCTTGCCCACAGCCCTGCTCACCGCAGCTGTCCTCCTCAGCCCGTCAGCTTCCTACCTCTTCGCCTTGCCAACACCCCTGCTCACCGCAGCTGTCCTCCTCAGCCCCTCAGCTACCTACCTCTTCTCCTTGCCAACACCCCTGCTCACCGCAGCTGTCCTCCTCAGCCCCTCAGATTCCTACCTCTTCTCCTTTTTTTTTATTGCATTCTTATTCTTTTTTTTTAACTAACTTGGTCACACTATATAAAATCCATGCCGGTTGCATGGATTTATATAGTGTGACCAAGTTGTCAAGCACTTTTCCAAGTGATGCTAAAATCGCTTGGAAAAGCGCTTGATAACCCGCATGCAGCAATGCTGCAAAAAACGCTCGACAAACGCTTCTACCTGGCTGGAAAAACACATGAAAAAACCGCATGCGTTTTTCCTGCAGGGAGAAGCGTAAAAAATCTGCAGCATTTCTGCATCGTGGGCACATAGCCTCATAAACCCCTTGATTGCTGTAGGGATAGTAGGTGATAGGCGGGTGGTTTGTAATTAATGTTTGTATGCTTTTAGGCAAGTGGGTGGGAAGTATAATTAGGTTATTGGTGGGCTTAATTGTATATCCGTATTGTGTGCTATTGTTAATATTATTGTGTACTGTGGAAATTGGTAGTATATTAACTGTAGACTTGTGTGTAATAAATGTATTTTATTGATACACGGTTTCGTCTCAGTTAGTCGCCGTTAGTATCACATATAGCAAAGGAATCAGAGTAGTAACAGGTGAGGTATTAGCCGGTTACCGATTATTAATAGTCAAGCCTGACATTAATAATTAATATACGGAACACCACCCTGTAACATAAGGGCAGATATTATGGCGCCTATACTTACATCCAGCTCATAGGTGGATCTGCCGGCTCTGCCATCCTCAGGGTCTTAATGAAATGTACTTTTTATGACTGCGGCTCTCATTTTACACTTACATCTGGAGGATGTGCAGGTCCACTAGCTGTAAGCTCTTGTGTTCTCCATAGGCCAAATTTTCCCTATTTAGAAAAAAAAAAAAAAAATCCGGCCTCCTGCCACCCCTTAATAGCCGGCCATCTCTCACCTTTTTCCCCACTCCTATGACAACACTGTCATAAGTATGAGGAAATCCAACTGCCGGTAATGGTAGATTTATCATAGGCAAGTGCAAGATGTTGTTAAAAAAAAAAAATCCAACCTCCTCCACCCCTTAATAGCCGGCCATCACGCACCTCAGTATTTCATCATTGCCCAAGACAGCACCAAAAAATGCAGCTAAAATGAGCAGGAGGAAATCCTATTACCGGTCAGTGAAAAATAATTTTTTTAATTAATTTTATGTTTTGTATTACTCTTGTGATTCTAATAATGGTATTACCAGAATCCCTATGCCTAAATCTGTTGATCCAGAAGAAGGCAAAAACCCCAGGACACCTAACGCCAATTTGCATCACAGGGAAAAATTCCTTCTTGACCCCGAGAAAAGGCGATCAGTCCTAGGACCCTGGATCAAACCTAATTATGTTATTACTAGTTATATATTTAATATTACACTACTTATTGTACTACTGCAGTTATTAATTAATTTGTTTTTATTTTTATAAATGTGACTATTTGATATCGTTACTATTATTAACATCCTGCTATCTTATTACAATATTATTCTAACTTTCCTATCACTACTAATACTACCATATGCCTACATTGTTGATCCAGAAGAAGGCAAAAACCCCAGGACACCTTCAGCCAATTTGTGTCACAGGGGAAAAATTCCTTCTTAACCGAGAAAAGGCGATCAGTCCTGGAACCCTGGATCACACCTAATTATCATACTAGTTATGTAATTACCGTACTCGTCACCACAGTACCTCCCTCCTCACCACATCCCCACAGTCACTTCCACCTCCTACCCACGATCTATCCCAAACTCTCGTAACCCTTCTAACCTTATACTCATTCCCCCAGCCCCCGCTTCCCCATTCCCCCTAACAGGAGCTCTATGGAACGCTCGCTCTCTCTGCAACAAACTTACCTACATTCACGATCTCTTCATCACTAACAAGCTTTCCTTCCTCGGCATCACTGAAACCTGGCTCACCCCCTCCGACACGGCCTCTCCTGCTGCACTTTCGTACGGCGGATTCCACCTTTCCCATGCCCCCCACCCCACCAGCAAGCACGGTGGAGGAATAGGTTTCCTCCTCTCAGATAACTGCTCCTTCACCCATATCCCTCAACTGCCCTCAATTACTGTCCGCTCTTTTGAAGTGCACTGCGTGCGCATCTACTCCCCCTCCAACCTCCAACTGGCTGTCATCTACCACCCCCCAGGATCAGCCACCACTTTCTTTGACCACTTCACCACTTGGCTACTTCATTTCCTCTCTGTTGACATCCCCACTATCCTCATTGGCGACTTCAACATCCCCATTGACACTTCCCTCTCAGCTGTCTCTAAGCTCCTATCCCTCACTTCCTCCTTCGGTCTTTCCCAGTGGTCTTCCACACCCACCCACAAAGACGGCCACACGCTGGACCTCATCTTCACCCGCCTCTGTTCCCTATCTAACCTCTGTAACTCACCTCTCCCTCTCTCTGACCACAACCTACTTACATTCTCTACCCTCTCCTCTCCAGGGCAACAATCCCCACTCCACAAACTTGCATACCCTCGCAGAAATCTCAAACACCTTGACCTACAGTCACTCTCTGAATCCTTTCTCCCTCTTACAGACATTAGTTCCTTACATGATGCAGATGTTGCTGCCACTTTATACAACACCACAACAGCTGCAGCTCTCGATTCAGTCGCCCCCCTCACACTTACCAAAGCTCGCACAACCAACAGACAACCCTGGCACACCAGCCTAACTAAAGAACTGCGATGGCCCTCCAGGGTTGCTGAGCGTAGATGGAAAAGGTCCCACTTCAATGAGCACTTCATCGCATTTAAACAGTCCCTCACTACCTTCAAGTCCACACTCACTGCAGCACAACAAACATACTTCTCATCTCTCATATCCTCCATGTCTCACAACCCCAAACAACTATTCAACACCTTCAATTCTCTCCTCCCTCAGTGCCTCCTCCCTCTCCTCTTATTTCAGCCGAAGACTTTGCCTCATTCTTCAAGCAGAAGATTGACACCATCAGACAAAGCTTTTGCCTAAAGCCCCCACAGCCCCTCCCCACACCTACTCAACCCTCCTCCTCCAAAACCACATTCTCCACCATTACAGAAGATCAACTTTTCTCTTTACTCTCCAAATCACACCTCACCGCCTGTAAACTTGACCCAATCCCGTCCCACCTCATCCCAAACCTTACCACTATCTTCATCCCACCCCTAGCCCACCTCTTCAACCTGTCACTAAAAACTGGTGTCTTCCCCTCATGCTTCAAACATGCCTCAATCACACCAATCCTCAAAAAGCCCTCCCTTGACTCATCCTCTCTGTCTAGCTATCGCCCTATATCACTTATCCCTGAAGCCTCAAAACTACTGGAACAACACGTCAATTCTGAGCTGTCCTCCCACCTCTCCTCCTGCTCCCTCTTCGACAGCCTACAATCTGGTTTCCGACCGCACCATTCTACTGAAACTGCACTGACTAAAGTCACCAATGACCTACTAACCGCCAAATCTATGCGACACTGCTCTGTCCTCCTCCTCCTAGACCTGTCATCTGCCTTCGACACAGTGGACCATTCCCTCTTACTACAAACTCTCCCATCTCTCGGCATCACAGACTTGGCCCTATCCTGGATCTCCTCATACCTAACAGACAGGACATTCAGTATCTCTCACTCACAGACCACCTCCTCATCTCGCCCCCTATCTGTCGGTGTCCCCCAAGGTTCAGTTCTAGGACCCCTGCTCTTCTCCATCTACACCTTAGGCCTGGGACAGCTCATAGAGTCTCATAGCTTTCATTATCACTTCTATGCTGATGACACACAGATCTACCTCTCTGGACCCGATATCACCTCCTTACTAAACAAAATCCCACAATGTCTGTCTGCTATTTCATCCTTCTTCTCTGCTAGATTTCTAAAACTTAACATGGACAAAACAGAATTCATCATCTTTCCGCCAATTCATTCAACCCCCCCAACTGACCTATCCATCATAGTCAATGGCTGCCCACTCTCCCCAGTCCCTCAGGCTTGCTGCCTTGGGGTAACCCTGGACTCTGAACTTTTCTTCAAACCACATATCCAAGCCCTTTCCACTTCCTGCCGACTCCAACTCAAAAATATCTCCCGGATCCGCACATTCCTCAACCATGAATCTGCAAAAACACTAGTGCACGCCCTCATCATCTCCCGCCTCGACTGCTGCAACCTCCTACTCTGTGGCCTCCCCTCTAACACTCTTGCACCCCTCCAATCCATCCTAAACTCTGCTGCCCGACTAATCCACCTGTCTCCCCGCTATTCCCCGGCCTCTCCTCTCTGTCAATCTCTTCACTGGCTCCCCATTGCCCAGAGACTCCAGTTCAAAACCCTAACCATGACATACAAAGCCATTCACAACCTGTCTCCTCCATATATCTCTGACCTAGTCTCTCGCTACATACCTGCACTCAACCTCCGATCCTCACAAGATCTCCTTCTCTACTCCCCTCTAATCTCCTCCTCCCACAATCGCATACAAGATTTCTCCCGTGCTTCCCCCCTACTCTGGAACTCTCTACCCCAACACATCAGATTCTCATCGACCGTGGAAACCTTCAAAAAGAGCCTGAAGACCCACTTCTACCGACAAGCCTACAACCTGCAGTAACCACCACTCCACCAATACCACTGCACGACCAGCTCTACCCTCACCTACTCTCTCGTAGATTGTGAGCCCTCGCGGGCAGGGTCCTCGCTCCTCCCGTACCAGTCGCCGTCACATTGTGTTCAAGATTATTGTAATAGTTCTTGTATGTATACCCCTTCTTGACATGTAAAGTGCCATGGAATAAATGGCGCTATAATAATAAATAATAATAATACTATTACCGTACTACATGTACTACTATAGTTGTAACATTTTGTCTAATTTAACGGTAACCCTCAATGTTATGTGTATCGAGGAAATCGTCCAGCCCTTTTTTGAAAGCTGTTATAGTGTCTGCCATCACTACTTCTTGTGGTAGGGAATTCCACAGTCCCACTGCTCTGACTGTAAAGAACCCTTTCCTGTTTAGGTGCCTTAAAAAATGGGAATATTCAAAATCAACTTTTAACCCACTTTATTCATTATTTACAGATATAAGAAACATGTAAGAGGTTTTAGTTGCATTAAAAAGCTTTGCAGGTTTTTTTGTTTTGTTTAACTATATAGATGTTCCATGAGAAGGCTCAATGGCTTCTGGAATGGGTACCCCTGGCATGGACTGGAATGACATTGGCATGGGTGTCTTCACGGGACTTTGATGAAATAGTCCTCCATTTGGCGATCTGGGTTTACATATTATGGCGCCTATACTTACATCCAGCTCATAGGTGGATCTGCCGGCTCTGCCATCCTCAGGGTCTTAACAAAATGTACTTTTTAGGACTGCGGCTCTCATTTTACACTTACATCTGGAGGATGTGCAAGTCCACTAGCTGTAAGCTCTTGTGTTCTCCATAAGCCAAATTTTCCCTATTTAAAAAAAAAAACAAAAACAAAAAAAAATCCGGCCTCCTGCCACCCCTTAATAGCCGGCCATCTCTCACCTTTTTCCCCACTCCTATGACAACACTGTCATAAGTATGAGGAAATCCAACTGCCGGTAATGGTAGATTTATCATAGGCAAGTGCAAGATGTTGTTAAAAAAAAAAATCCGGCCTCCTGCCACCCCTTAATAGCCGGCCATCACGCACCTCAGTATTTCATCATTGCCCAAGACAGCACCAAAAAATGCAGCTAAAATGAGCAGGAGGAAATCCTATTACCGGTCAGTGAAAAATATTTGGCACATGCCTATGATTGGAATAAAGCGCAGATATTAGTAACATTGTAACGTAGGTTGAAGAAAGACCTCGGTCCATCAAGTTCAACTTTCCTCCCCCAATTGTACTCCGTACACTAACACTACACTAACTTACTAACTAACTGGCAATAGGCCTCACAAATGTATTATTATTATTATTATTATTATTATTACCTTTTTTATTATTGCTGCACTATAACAATTAAGAATGTACCCGTTTATAATTTAATTTTTTTAATTAATTTTATGTTTTGTATTACTCTTGTGATTCTAATAATGGTATTACCAGAATCCCTATGCCTAAATCTGTTGATCCTGAAGAAGGCAAAAACCCCAGGACACCTAACGCCAATTTGCATCACGGGGAAAAATTCCTTCTTAACCCCAAGAAAAGGCGATCAGTCCTAGAACCCTGGATCAAACCTAATTATGTTATTACTAGTTATATATTTAATATTACACTACTTATTGTACTATTGCAGTTATTATTTAATTTGTTTTTATTTTTATAAATGTGACTATTTGATATCGTTACTATTATTAACATCCTGCTATCTTATTACAGTATTATTCTTCTTTCCTATCACTACTAATATTACCCTATGCCTACATTGTTGATCCAGAAGAAGGCAAAAACCCCAGGACACCTTCAGCCAATTTGTGTCACAGGGGAAAAATTCCTTCTTGACCCCGAAAATAGGCGATCAGTCCTGGAACCCTGAATCAAACCTAATTATGATACTAACTATGTAATTACTATTATGGTATTAAATGTACTTCTATAGGTGTAACATTTTGTCTAATTTAACTGTAACCCTCAATGTTATGTGTATCGAGGAAATCGTCCAGCCCTTTTTTGAAAGCTGTTATAGTGTCTGCCATCACTACTTCTTGTGGTAGGGAATTCCACAGTCCCACTGCTCTGACTGTAAAGAACCCTTTCCTGTTTAGGTGCCTTAAAAAATGGGAATATTCAAAATACACTTTTAACCCACTTCATTCTGTTGTTATTTACAGATGTAAGAAAAATGTAAGAGGTTTTAGTTGCATTAAAAAGCTTTGCAGGTTTTTTTGCTTTGTTTAACTATATAGATGTTCCATGAGAAGGCTCAATGGCTTCTGGAATGGGTACCCCTGGCATGGACTGGAATGACATTGGCATGGGTGTCTTCACAGGACTTTGATGAAATAGTCCTCCATTCTTACCCCCAGCTCATAGGTGGATCTGCCGGCTCTGCCATCCTCAGGGTCTTAATGAAATGTACTTTTTAAGACTGCGGCTCTCATTTTACACTTACATCTGGAGGATGTGCAGGTCCACTAGCTGTAAGCTCTTGTGTTCTCCATAGGCCAAATTTTCCCTATTTAAAAAAAAAAAAAAAAAAAAAAATCCGGCCTCCTGCCACCCCTTAATAGCCGGCCATCACGCACCTCAGTATTTCATCATTGCCCAAGACAGCACCAAAAATTGGAGCTAAAATGAGCAGGAGGAAATCCTATTACCGGTCAGTGAAAAATGTTTGGCACATGCCTATGATTGGAATAAAGCGCAGATATTATGGCGCTTATTCTTACCGCCAGCCCATAGGTGGATCTGCTGGCTCCGTCATTCTCTGTGTCTTCATTCGGGGTCCCTCGACGTCTCCATGGTCACCTTCATTCTTGCAGCGTTTGTTCCAGTGATGTCCAGTCTTCTGATTTTCAGTCTTCCGGAGGCTCAGGTGGGCCGCTCGCTCTGATGACTATAGAGCTGGGGTCTGCTCAAGGGTTTCCAAGTTGACAAATGAAAATCCCTCAAACAATGCCTGGTCCTTTGTTGATATAAGTGCTGTGGCCTCTGCTGCTTCTAGTTTCTCCAGATGGAATGGTTTATGACGACGGGGAGGCTCAGAT
The DNA here is from genome assembly GCF_046119375.1 of Phyllobates terribilis. NCBI lineage: Eukaryota > Metazoa > Chordata > Amphibia > Anura > Dendrobatidae > Phyllobates > Phyllobates terribilis. Next base: position 2,193,922 of record NW_027362822.1, on the reverse strand, counting down.
GGCTATAAAGGAAAAAAGGAATTATAACATTAAAATTATGACTTTATATCAGAGTCTCCGTTAAAAACAAGTTGTGTTGATTGAAAACTAGTAAAAGAATAGACACAAAGATTTTAATACTAAGAAACCATATCTGCTCATATACTTACTACAGGGACGTATGGTGGAGGCAGTTTCAGGGCTTCCACAGAGACCCAGTCGATACGCTGAAAAAACCTGTGCTTTCTGATGTTACCGTTGGCTCCTAAGCGACTGGCAGGATCTTTCTGAAGGAGCTAATAAAGATAAAACCAAAATCCATGAATGTAAACTGGAGAGAAAATGATGACTACTATGCAGAGATGAGCAAATCCACTTGATGCGAACTGAATTTGTGTTGAATTTTTGTGAATCTGCTGAACCCGGTGAATTTCAACAATTTGTGATTTACTTCTTGGGAATCACCTAAAATAATTGCAGCCAATTTTCATACAGTATTACTAAAAATTACATCAGCCAGAGAAGACTTATAGGACCTCTGATGTAAGCCGTCCAGGCTTCACCATAATGCTTTAAGGTGTCACATCACATGTTATAGCACAATCAGGAGGGACTATCATAGCCTGTATGAAAGCCAAAGCAATGAATGTAGGAGTCATTTTGTGGTGAATCTGGATAGGGAGAGCACATCACAGCTTAGCAGTAGAGATTGAGAGAGAAAGACATAAAACAGTAAAAGACTGCACAGATAGTATGTGACAGCACAGCAGTAAAGAACGGTTACCACAAGTTTACCCATTTATGTTGAGTACTTGCGATTTTAACATTTTTGGGAAAAAATTGGAACAAGCTGGTTAATTTGAATTTCAAAAGGTTTGCTCATCTCTACAACTATAACATTGTATACATCATAGTACTAATGACTGTTAAGACAACTGACCTGTTTAATGATGTTCCTGATGCCGGAGGATTTATCGTTGAGTGTCTGATGGTAGGCGCACTCATCGGTAACCATTTCTTTTAAGATGACACCAAAAGAATACCAGTCTACTCCGGCGTTATACTCCTTCCCAGCCAAAATCTACATAAAGAAGAAGAAAATAGATAAAGAGTTGGTCAAAAAGTTCCATATCTTCAGTGTAACAAAGTTCTCAGTATAATAATTGTAAGACTATGTAATATAGTGAGAGTGGATGATTCCTCTGGTTGTGGCATCACTTGGATATTATGATTACTACACTAATGACTGAAAGGAGCCATGCTGCTCTTCTGAGCTCCAGAACCTTTGTTGGCTGACTTGTAACTCTTTGGGTCTCTAATGCTGGCAAAACATATAGCATGATCATGTATTGTGGCCGGACTCACAGATTCCGGAGAGATCATCTAATGTGTATGGAGACATCCCAATTCAGCTCAAACCCTGGATGCTGAATTTCAGTGCCCGATCCTTTGTGTCTGGCATGGTCATACTCCCCCCTCCCATTCAGAACGCATGTACACTCAGCTGAGCCAAGCTGCCTATCTAATGTGTATGGCATGCCAGATGTCAATGTCAGAATGTCCCATTTACTGTAATGGACATTTGTTGGATTATGTGTGTGATCCAGGCAGACATACAATTATAGTATGAAAAAAAGAGAAAATCCTTGTTCTTCTCACCTCAGGAGCCATGTAGCCTGCAGTTCCAGCGTATCCAGTGGCTGTTCGGTCTCCATGCATGTTGTCAATTGAGAGACCGAAATCTGTGATCTTAATATGGCCCGTTTCAGCCACCAAGATGTTCTCGGGCTTGAGGTCTCTGTGGATGACGCCCTTTGAGTGGAGATGTTGGATTCCACAGACGAGTTCAGCGGCATAGAATCTGACAGAGAGACAAGAAATTAGTGACTGTCTACAGAAATACAAGAAATCCTGCCCTATCCATAGTGTAATAAAGTGGCCGGTCAGGATTCTGTCCAGGTTCTGATGACTAATATATTGCTTTAGTCTAATCCATATTGCCATCAAAGAGCAATCAATACTGATGACAGAACTGCTGTTTATATATACTGTATATTTCTATTCGTGTATAATTACATTAAAAAAAACTTTACCTTGCACTGGGGATGTCAAGCTGCCCCTTCATCAGTAAGTAGCTGTAAAAGTCCCCGCAGCTCACGTATTCCAGACCAAGGAGCAAATGCAGCTGTTGTACAGAGCAGAGATATAGGTGAATTGCCAGATTATTACAGTACCTACACATCTACTACAGAATAGGACAGAATAACTATAGGCTACATGGTAAATGCCTGTCTGATTGTCCAGATACAAACATAGAGACATAACTATAGTAGGTACATGTGTTGCAGTCGCACTTAGCCCTGGAGCCTATGGGGCCAAAATATCCTTTTGGCCCATAAGAGAACACCAGTACTATTAAAGATCTGTAATGGTTGGGGGCCATGTTGGAAATTTTTCATTGGGGCTGTAATGCAGCGGCTTGCGGCATTACTGTAATGGTCCAGGGTGACCATGTACCTCCCGAGGTGACTGATCACATGACTGTGACATCGCACAGGTCCTGTGCATACAGAAGGTCTGATCACATGACTGTGACATCAGCACAGGTCCTGTGTGTGCACTAGAGGATATATAAACCCTGGTAGATTTGAGACAGGTGTGAAAGGCGTGAGGCCTGTTCCCGTGTGTGGGACACTGTTAGCCTGGAGAGGCTTAGTGAGGCCTAGTGAAGCCTGAAAGGCAGAGGCTGGATCCTTACGTGTAAGCGATACCAGTAGCCTTGGAGGGCCAGAGGCTTGGAAGGCAAGAGTCCTGGAAGGCAGAGGCTGGATGTTAGGTGAGAAAACATACCAGTAGCCTTTGAAGTAACGAGGGCTGGAGACCCCCATCTGGGAAGCCGTAAAGCCACAGTGGTGGCAGAACAAATCTGACTGAAGCAGCTAAAACCGGGCAAAGGTAAAGCACTGCATTATATGGACGTTGATATAAGTGACTTTGCTGATGGCTGTTACTGGAGCCAAGTGGGCCTGTCTGCCACTTGAAAGGCTCCTGGACATTATATGTGTATGTCGGCGAGCCACTGAGTTGGACTCGGTGATAAGCAGTAGTGAAGTGTAATAAACTGCTGGATTGTGAAATACTGGAAAACGTGGCTGGTGTGCTTTAATTGACCCGATGCAGCGAGTGTCCCCCAGCATGATGACTAGCGCTGCCTTACAGGGCCTATAAACTTCAAGCAACGCCACTATACACATATAGTATATACTCACACACATGCACATGTACTGTATGTACACACCAATGTGTAAGTGTGTCTATGTACAGGGTCGGACTGGGGCACCGGGACACTGGAGAATTCTCCGGTGGGCCCGGGTCCTCAGCGGGCCCCCGAGCAGGACACACGGGTGCCCCTGGTTAACACGGCCGCCGGTGCTCCGCACTGCAAGGGCCTGGAGGGTCAGGGGGGCCCTTGCAGTGCGGCTGATGAAGGCAATCTGGCCTGCTTCTCGGTCCCATGGGCAGATTGCCCTCATCCTGTGCGGCAGGCAAGGAGCGATCCCTCCAGCTCCACTGCCGACAGGAGGAAAATGGCACCATAGCTGCAGGGATCCGTCCTCACCTCTGCTTTCTGCCCGGCGTTTCCTCCCTCACACAGGCTCGCGCTGCTTGATGACGTCATCATGCAGCATGGGCCTGTGTCAGGGAGAAAGATGCCGGGCAGGAAACAGAGGACAGTGCTGCGGGGGAGCGCGCTGAGAGATAAGTTTTGGGGTTTTTTGAGGGAGAGCAATGGTGATTGAGGAGGTGGGGGGAGATATGACATGGTGGGGGATATATGGCATGGCAATGGGGGAGGTGGGGGGAGATATGCATGGCATGGTGATGGAGGAGGTAGGGGGAGATATGACGTGGCATTAGTGATAGAGGAGGTGGGGGAGATATAGCAATGATGGTGGAGCAGGTGGGGGGAGAAATGGCAATGATGATGGAGTAGGAGGGGGGAGATATGGCAATGATGACGGAGCAGGTTGGGGGAGATATGGCAATGATGACAGGGCAGGTGGGGGAGATATGGCAATGATGACGGAGCAGGTGGGGGGAGATATGGCAATGATGGAGGTGGTGGGGGGAGATATGGCAATGATGATGGAGGTGGTGGGGGGAAATATGGCAATGATGGAGAAGGTGGGGGAGATATGACAATGTTGGAGAAGGTGGGGGAGAGCAATGATTGGGATGGGGAAGAGCAATTATGGAGGTAGGAGAGAGAAATGATGGGGAATTATTTGGACGCTATTTGCTGTTAATATCTGGTCTGGTCATGGCATGGTGGTATTTCTCCCTTGTATGTAGTAATATTCGGTCACTATGGGGTGGTAATATCTGGTCTGGTCAAGGTGTGGTGATATTTCTACCTTGTATGTAGTATTATTCGGTCACTATGTGGTGGTAATATGTGGTCTGGTCATGGTTTAGTGGTATTTCTCCCTTGTATGTGGTATTATTCGGTCACTATGTGGTGGTAATATGTGGTCTGGTCATGGTGTGGTGGTATTTCTCCCTTGTATGTAGTATTATTCGGTCTCTATGTGGTGGTAATATGTAGTCCAGTCATGGTGTGGCAGTATTTCTCCCTTGTATGTGGTACTGTTTGTGTTGGTACAGTGGATTGTGTTGTGTATGGCAGTCATCTGTTCTCTCTGATATTAATTAGGAGAAGATTCTTTGTTTCCATTAGTGATTAATTAAATACTTGGAACAAGATGCACTTACAGGGGTTCTCCGATGAAAACAAGTAATCACCTCTCCACAGGATAAGTGATAAGTTATTGATTAGTGGGGGTCTGAATGCTGGGACCTGCACCGATTGGTAGAGTGTGGAGCTTTTATCCCCATTAGACTGGAGCTCATGTGCGACTTGACCACTGATCCATTCATTCCCTCAGTGGCTGTTCTTGTTTTTTTTCTGGAAACCCCAAAGAGAATGAAGGGAGCTGCAGTCAGACGTCCCACCTGCCGCTGCATTTTAAAATGGGGATAAGTGTCCTGACAGGGATAAAACGTCCCCATTCTTCTGATCGGTGCGGTTTCCAATGTTCGGACCCAAACGATCAGTCAGTTATCACCTATCCCGTGGAGCCCTTGGATCGGTGATAACTTGTTTTAACCAAAGAACATTGTACATCCTAGTTATAGCATGTGCACAGTAGATGTGCAGGAGCCGCCTGTGATTTACAGCAGACGCTCCACTATAACGGGGATATCGGCTATCAGGTATTTACATATAGCTGTAGGGTGGGCCCTGAGGATCAATTCCTCCTGTGAGCCCCAGACACCCCAGTCCGACACTGTCTATATATATATATATACGAGAGTTGCCATTAAAATGGTATTGGTTGTATATCTCATACTTATGTTCAAAGATATATTGACCTCTAGAACCATGCCACTACTACAAGCCCAACAGGCACATGCTCACTGGGCTGCAGCCCTCACCTACATTGTGGGCCATCGGCCGTGGTTTTGCAGCTGCTGGCCTTTTAATATTTTTTCATGTCCATGTCGTGTGTACCCGCCCATGCGCGCCCATGCACGACGCACACGCACAGCGTTCAGTACACCGCAGTGGCGTACTCTTTGCCAGGCCTAGTGCCAGATAGTGTTATCAGGATGTTCTTGGTAGGAGGGGCTACCGCTCTCTGCGCGCCGGCTCCTTACTTTCCTGCAGGCGCATCTTCAAGCTCTGGGAGGGCTGCATGCTACACTGATTCATCTCCAGGCTATGGATGAGTTAACAAGCTAAGGCCATGTAATGTATGTCCATCAGCCCTAGTGTATCCTACTCTATATGATGTATATACATCAGCCCCAGTGTATCCTATACGATGTATATACTGTACATTAGCTCCAGTATCTCTTATATGATATATATACATCAGCCCCAGTGTATCCTACTGTATATGATGTGTATACATCAGCCCCAGTGTATCCTACAGTATATGATGTGTATACATCAGCCCTAGTGTATCCTACAGTATATGATGTGTATACATCAGCCCTAGTGTATCCTACAGTATATGATGTGTATACATCAGCCCTAGTGTATCCTACTGTATATGATGTGTATACATCAGCCCTAGTGTATCCTACAGTATATGATGTGTATACATCAGCCCTAGTGTATCCTACTGTATATGATGTGTATACATCAGCCCCAGTGTATCCTATGTGATGTACATACTGTACATCAGCACCTGTGTATCCTATATGATGTATATACATCAGCACCTGTATATCCTATATGATGTATATACTGTACATCAGCCCCAGTGTATCCTATACGATGTATATACATCAGCCCCAGTGTATCCTATACGATGTATATACTGTACATTAGCACCTGTATATCCTATATGATGTATATACATCAGCCCCAGTGTATCCTATACGATGTATATACATCAGCCCCAGTGTATCCTATATGATGTATATACATCAGCACCTGTATATCCTATATGATGTATATACTGTACATCAGCCCCAGTGTATCCTATATGATGTATATACATCAGCCCCAGTGTATCCTATACGATGTATATACATCAGCCCCAGTGTATCCTATACGATGTATATACTGTACATTAGCACCTGTATATCCTATATGATGTATATACATCAGCCCCAGTGTATCCTATACGATGTATATACATCAGCCCCAGTGTATCCTATATGATGTATATACTCTACATTAGCACCCGTATATCCTTTAAGATGTACTATATATACATCAGCCCTAGTGTATCCTATACAATGTATATACATCAGCCCTAGTGTATCCTACTGTATATGATGTGTATACATCAGCCCCAGTGTATCCTATGTGATGTACATACTGTACATCAGCACCTGTATATCCTATATGATGTATATACATCAGCCCGTGTATCCTATACGATGTATATACTGTACATTAGCTCCAGTATCTCTTATATGATATATATACATCAGCCCCAGTGTATCCTATGTGATGTACATACTGTACATCAGCACCTGTATATCCTATACGATGTATATACTGTACATTAGCTCCAGTATCTCTTATATGATATATATACATCAGCCCGTGTATCCTATACGATGTATATACATCAGCCCCAGTGTATCCTATACGATGTATATACTGTACATTAGCTCCAGTATCTCTTATATGATATATATACATCAGCCCTAGTGTATCCTATACGATGTATATACATCAGCCCTAGTGTATCCTATATGATATATATACATCAGCCCTAGTGTATCCTATACGATGTATATACATCAGCCCCAGTGTATCCTATATGGTGTATATACTCTACATTAGCACCCGTATATCCTTTAAGATGTACTATATATACATCAGCCCTAGTGTATTCTATATGATGTTTGTACATCAGCATGTCACAAGGAGGTTTTCTCTAACATCACAAACTGTGATGGCGGCGTCCAAGTCTGTGGATTCCACAGATTCATATACTGCTCCTTGTAACTCCATTGATAGCTATGGTCAGTGCAGGGTGACTAGGGCATCGACTCTTAGAGCTGCAGCTCCTTGGCAGGTGAGCAAAAGTTAGTCTTTGCTGGGCTGAGGTTGTTGACTGCCTTTGATCACATGCTAGAGGAGAACCAGTCGTGTCTGCTGTTTCTCCATTTAAGCCGGCTGTGCTTTGCTGGCAATGCCAGTATCGTTTTTCTCTATCCTGTTCTGGAAAGGTGAACACATACTGGTTTAGTGGTTATTGCTAAAGTTGTTGCAAGCGTTGTTTGGTAACCCTTTCCTTTTTCCCTAGGTGTCTTTATATTACTTTGTTGCCTCTCGGGTTTTAGACTTTATATTCCTTTGTGTATTTCCCTGAGAGCGTGTTGTGTGACTGTGCTTCAGTTCTGTCCTATCTTGTTTTGTATTCCCCCCATACACTGTACAAACTAGTGCTGCTTAGGAGCATAGTAAGGAACGAGGCTCGGGCATCTCCACATTCAGGAGTAATCCTGGGAACAGAAATAGCTAGGGACCCCGAGCCTGAGGGTCAGAATAGGAGCACACTTGCTATCCCACAGTCACACCATGACACAGCCCCAGTATATTCTATATGATGTATTTATATCGGCCCCAGCGTATCCTATATGATCTACATACATCGCTCCCAAGGTATCCTATATGATGCGTATCCTATATGATGTATATACATAGTCTCCAGCATATCCTATGTAATGTATGTACATCATCACCAGTGTATCCTACATGACGTATATACATCAGCCCCAGTGTATCTTACATTATGTATACTGATCAGCCCCAGCATCCTATATGATGTACAGGTGCATCTCACTAAATTAGAATATCATCAAAAGTTAATTTATTTCAGTTCTTCAATGCAAAAAGTGAAACTCCTATATTATATAGAGTCATTACACACAGAGTGATCTATTTCAAGTGTTTATTTCTGTTAATGTTGATGATTATAGCTTACAGCCAATGAACAAAAGTCATTATCTCAGTAAATTAGAATACTTTATAGCAACAACAGCTTGAAAAATGTTTTTAAAATCCGAAATGTTGGCCTACTGAAATGTCTGTTCAGTAAATGCACTCAATACTTGGTCGGGGCTCCTTTTGCATCAATTACTGCATCAATGCGGCAATGTGGCATGGAGGCGATCAGCCTGTGGCACTGCTGAGGTTTTATGGAAGCCCAGGTGGCTTTGATAGCAGCCTTCAGCTCGTCTGCATTGTTGGGTCTGGTGTCTCTCATCTTCCTCTTGACAATACCCGATAGATTCTCTGGCCAATCAAGCTCAGTGATACTGTTGTTTTTAAACCAGGTATTGGTATTTTTGGCAGTGTGGACAGGTGCCAAGTAGGGTTGAGCGAGTATGTTCTGACCGAGTATGCTCGGGCCGAGCTCCGAGTATTTACAGCTGCTCGGTGATGAGGTTAAATCGCTCCCGTGTGCATGATTTGCAACTGTTTGACTGCTTTACTACATGTGCGGAATGTGTAAGAAATTTCCATCTCCAAAAAGCTTGTCGGCAGAGGGAAGCATGAAGTGCTCTAAAATGTCCTGGTAGACGGCTGCGCTGACCTTGGTCTTGATAAAACACAGTGGACCTACACCAGCAGATGACATGGCTCCCCAAACCATCACCGATTGTGGAGACTTCACACTAGACCGCAAGCAGCTTGGATTGTGTGCCTCTCCACTCTTCCTCGAGACTCTGAGACCTTGATTTCCAAATGAAAATTGGAACTCTGGGACCTTGTGGAGTGTGTCAATGACTGCCTTCTGGACATCTGTCATGTCAGCAGTCTTCCCTATGATTGTGGAGCCTTCTGAAACAGACTAAGGGACCTTTTAAATGCTTAGGAAGCCTTTGCATGTGTTTTTTTGTTAATTATTTTAATTCACTGAGATAATGGCTTTTGTGTTTTCATTGGCTGTAAGCCATAATCATCAACATTAACAGAAATAAAAACGTGAAATAGATCACTCTGTTTGTAATGACTCTATAAAATATACTAGATGGTGGCCCGATTCTAACGCATCGGGTATTCTAGAATATGTCTCCCGACGGTGGCGTACTTATTTTAAATCTGCCGCCAATTGGCCGGAGACCGTGTTTAAATTTGGCGCCACAATCACAGATTGGTCGCCGCGGGCGGCCGCGACCAATCAGCAGAGCGGTGTTTAAATTTGGCGCTGAAATAGCTGATTGGTCGCGGCCGGTGGCTGCGACCAATCAGCGAACCGTGTTAGTGAGGACCGGGGAGCATCCACCTGCCTTATAATGCCCCATGCAGGTTGTCACTTCCCCCCTATATAATGCCCCATGGAGGAAGTCACATCCCCCCTATATAATGCCCCATGGAGGAAGTCACATCCCCTCCATAGTGCCCCATGCAGGATGTCACATTCCCCCCACCCTTATAATGCCCCATGCAGGATGTCACTCCCCCCCCACCATATAAATGCCCCTTGCAGGATGTCACCACCCCCTTTATAATGCCCCATGGAGGAAGTCTCATCCCCCCTCCCTTATAATGCACCATGCAGGAAGTGACATCCCCCCTATATAATGCCCCATGGAGGAAGTCACATCCCCCCCATAGTGCCCCATGCAGGATGTCACATCCCCCCCTCCCTTATAATGCCCCATGCAGGAAGTCACATCCCCCCCTCCCTTATAATGCCCCATGCAGGAAGTCACATCCCCCCTATATAATACCCCATGCAGGATGTCACATCCCCCCATAGTGGCCCATGCAGGATGTCACACCCCCCCTCGCTTATAATGGCCCCTCCACGATGTCACACACCCCCACCCCACCATTTAATGCCCTATGCCCCCATACAATAAAAAAAAATCCAATACTCACCTCAATTCTCAGCTGCTGCTCCGGACTCCAGCGTAGCCGGCATCTTCCCGCTGCGCTCTGTGACCGCTCAGGAGAGAGTGCAGTGTAAAGACGTCACCGAGCCCTCTGACCTGAGACGTCACAGAGCGGCAGTGGAAGACACAGGAGCTGCTGCGGAGGCACAGGGAGGGGTAAGTATGGCGCCGGGTGCCGGGGCCCTGAGCAAGCGGGGGGAGGGGAGGGGGGGGGGAGAGGAGCGGAGAGGGGAGGATAAGCGTCGGGAGATAAGCGGCCGTAGTCGCTGATCTCCTGACGGTAGCTGCATGGAGGTCAGCGGCGCCTCCGGTCAGGGGACTTATGCTGCGAGCAGCTGGCTGCATCTCCCGGCTGCATCGCCGCTGACCTCCGTGCGGCAGATGAGCCGCTAACGGCCGCCATCTTTTTCTGAAATGCCGCGTTGCTGATTGGCCGCGCCAGACCAATCAGCGACGCGGGATTTCCTGAACAGAAGGACAGACAGACAGACAGATGGGATAAGACAATTATATTAATGACTCTATATAATATATGAGTTTCACTTTTTGTATTGAAGAACTGAAATAAATTAACTTCTTGATGATATTATAATTTAGTGAGATGCACCTATATATACATCGGCCTCAGTGTATCCCATGTGATGTATATACATCGTCCCCAACGTATCCTATGTGATGTATATACATTGTCCCCAACGTATCCTATATGATGTATATACACAGGGGTGGATTAAGAGTAGCCAGGGCCCCGGGCAGTTTAAAAGGTGTGCCCCCCCCCCCCCGGGTACCGAATGTATCACGTGACATGTCACATGATCCCCTTTGATAGATCATGTGATTGGTCATGTGATCAACACACATATGTTCTGATCACATCTATAGACAGAGAATGTGGAAAAAAAATTTCCATAACATAGCGCTATATATAGTAGATCAGGGTGGCAGATTAATTTTCCGGAGGGGCCACATGAGAGATCGTGACTGTTATGGAGGCCGATCCAATAGGCTGAAATTAATTCTGCTCCATATTAATATTAACAAAATAATTAAAAAAAATTATATTAATTGTATGACTTAATATTGAGCAGAATTAAGTATGCTGACATCCCTCTATATACAGTATGAGCCCCCGCATAGCTCCCTAGATACAGTATGAGCGCCCGCATAGCTCCCTAGATACAGTATGAGCCTCCACATAGCCTCCCATATACAGTATGAGCCCGCACATAGCTCCCTATATACAGTATGAGCCCGCACATAGCGGTCTAGATACAGTATGAGCCCCCGCAGAGCCCTGTACATATAGTATGAGCCCCCACACCCCCCCTACATACAGTATGAGCCCACACACTGCCACCTACATACAGTATGAGCCCCTACATAGTTATTTAGATACAAAATGAGTCTGCATATAGCCCCTATATACAGTATGAGCCCGCACATAGCTCCTTATATACAATATGAGCCTGCACATAGCTCCCTATATACAGTGTGAGCCCGCACATAGCTCCTTATATACAATATGAGCTCGCACATAGCTCCCTATATACAGTATGAGCCCGCACATAGCTCCCTATATACAGTATGAGCCCGCACATAGCGGTCTAGATACAGTATGAGCCCCCACAGAGCCCTGTACATATAGTATGAGCCCCCACACCCCCCCTACATACAGTATGAGCCCCCGCATAGCCCTGTACATATAGTATGAGCCCACACACTGCCACCTACATACAGTATGAGCCCCTACATAGTTACTTAGATACAATATGAGTCTGCACATAGCCCCTATATACAGTATGAGCCCGCACATAGCTCCCTATATACAGTATGAGCCCGCACATAGCTCCCTATATACAGTATGAGCCCGCACATAGCTCCCTATATACAATATGAGCCCGCACATAGCTCCCTATATACAATATGAGCCCGCACATAGCTCCCTATATACAGTATGAGCCCGCACATAGCTCCCTATATACAGTATGAGCCCGCACATAGCTCCCTTCTCTGATCGACTGTCGGTTCCACAGCAAGCTCAGAGAATGGTCGACTCCCACTCTGGGGGCGGCAAACTGCAGCTGCCTGGGAGACACCTCTGACCACCGCATGAGGTGGCCCGAAGACACCCCCCTGACGGCTGTACCCAGGTCACATGCCCCTCATCTTCCCCTAGGTACGGCCCTGTAGAGTCTATATGAGAATACATGACTATCTATAATATAATCAGGGATGTGTCCGTCTGTCCGAAGCCTCTATAGACTGTGCACGCAATGCGCCTGCACAGTCTGGCCGGAGACAGAAGAACACATCAGATGTTACAGGTGACAGGGAGGAGGACGAGGATAAAGGATTGTAATGACGGAGATCACGGGGTGCGTAAACGCTGACTTCATACTGCCATCTTCGGCACCATTAGGACACATACCTTGATGTTCGGCGAGGTTGGAGGAGTGTAGCGTTGTGGTTCATGCATGCGCAGGTGCGAACTCTGGCGCCACACTCCTCCAGCCTTGCCGGTGTTCGAGGATGCGCTGCAAGCGAGAGGGGAAAAGGCGAGTAGGAGTGTTGTTTTTTTTTTGTATGGATGGAAGAACATCAGAGCAGGCAAGATGGGGGAACATATACCAGGATGGGGGATAAGGATGGGGAGGGAGCATATACCAGGATGGGGAGGGAGCATATATCAGGATGGGGGAGCATTTGGTTTTAGTAATGGGGTCTGGCCCGGCGCCGGTTCAGTCATTACTTTCAGTATACAGAGCAACCCCTGTAATCCTGGCCCTGACTGACAGCCGGTCTCAATGTAGAGTCAGTGTCAGTCAGGGCCGGGGGCTCGGTGACCGAACCGGCACTGCCCTCATGACTGACACCGAATGCAGGCGAGTAGAATACAGATCATTTTCTCCCCACTGCATTCAGCTACTGGGCAGTATAAAACGCTGTTTACCTGAACGCAGGTTAATAGCGTTATTTCCGATGAAAGGATCCCTTTAATTTTGTAGTACATTACTTCAATGAAATGGTGCATGCGCTTACCACGCTATCCAGCGCCATTTTATTGAAGATACTGTTTATGAGAATTCGCAGACACAGTGTCTTAAAAAAAAATGGCGCCAGAAATGTACCACTAAAAATGCTTGTGACCCGGGTATAAAACGGGTTCAATAGCTAGTATAATATACCGTGAACCAGACATTAGATGTTATACTATACACATTGTTATATCCCATCTGATGTCTGTACCACAGTATAATATACACTAATCTGTTTACTGGATGTGACATTTTGTACAGGGATATACACTGTACTGATCACACCTGCCTACAGGACCTCACATATCATATATGGATCAGTACAGTATGTGATGTCCTGCAGGTTCAGGGTTGATCAGTCAGTGCAGGATCCTCTATGCAATGTCTGTGGTCGCTCTGCTGGGGCTCAGTGGGATTTATTACAGGACTCTGAATTTTCCTGCAGATCTGGTGATGCTGGAGCCGATGACCCAGAGTGACCTGATCTGCAGCAACGATGAAAGTCCTGCAATAACTTATACAGAGCCCTATCAGAGCGGCCGCTGAACTGACACTATGGAATCTTATGCAAACTCATCAGGAGGGGAGCAGCATCCTGCAGCCCCCTCCTCACTCCAGACATCCTCTCCAGACCTCATATTTACCGCCATTCACTGACCTGATCCACCAGCTCCTCTCCCGCAGGATAAAGAAGCTCCAGGCGCTGCTGTGTGATGTCAGTCCTGGAGACGCAGCACACAGCGCGCAGGGTGCGTGTCTGCCTCCCTGTGATGTGGCTGGCGTCTAAAAGGTACAGTGCGGTCCCCCTGCCAAACCTGCCCCTGCCTCTGCACAAAACATTATAATGAGGGCAATCTGGCCATGGGTCCCCCTGAAGCCTCGGGCCCTGGGCGGTAGCCCAAATTGCCCTCATTATAATCCGTATATACATCAGCCCCAGTGTATCCCATGTGATGTATATACATCGTTCCCAGCGTATCCCATCTGATGTATATACATCGGCCCCAGTGTATCCTATGTGATGTATATAGATCGCCCCCAGCACATCCCCTCAGAAGTATATACATCGGCCCCATTGTATCCTATGTAATGTATACATATCATCCCCAGTGTATCCTATGTAATGTATATGCATCGGCCCCAGATTATACTATCTGATGTAAACAGCATAATTAAGTACTGTATTTAGTGTGGACCTGTGTATATAGCATGTAGTGAGGTGCTGTGTGTAATATATAGTGTAGATGTGATGTGAATATAATATGTGTGTATAGCATATAGTGTGGGCTGCACATTTTATATAAAAGGCACATCTCTACACTATATAGTATACACACAGCTCCATACCATGTTTTATAACCCAGTATATAGTGTGGAGCTCTGTATATGGTGTGGACTTCCCACTAAAAGTTATGTACTCAGGCACAGCACCACACTAAATAACTATATACACAGCTCCATAGTTCATACTATAATATATATACTATAATATTTACTTCATGTATATACAATGGTCCCAGTGTTTGTGTGGGTATATATATATATATATATTTAGATGTTTGTAGCATATATTTTGGAGCTATGTATGCTGTGTATAATTCTCCCTATGGCCACGGCCCCACTATCCGTATTTGGTCAGTATTCGGTCAGTATTTTTTCTCAGGAGTTCGAGACAAAACCAGGAGTGGGTGATAAATCCAGAATTGGTGACTTGTTTCTATTACACCTTTTCTCTGATTGTTCCTCACCTGGTTTTGGCCCCCACTCCTAAGAAAAAATACTGACCAAATACTGATAGTGGGGCCGTGGCCTTACACACAGTATATATAGGACATGAGAAGTGGTACTTTGCAGTGTACTGTATATATACAGAATAATACAGATACTGACAATTGCAACCAGCATACAGACAGAAGTGGTACTGTGCAGTGTATACTGTATATACAGAATAATACAGATACTTGCGGAAATAATACTGACCGAATACTGACCAAATACTGATAGTGAGGCTGTGGCCTAAGTCTCAGTATCTGTATTATTCTGCATATTTACACTGCACAGTACCACTTCTCCTGTCCTGTATACTGGGTGTAATTCTCAGTATCTTTATTATTCTGTATATATACACTGCACAGTACCACTTATCCTGCCCTGTATACTGGGTGTAATTCTCAGTATCTTTATTATTCTGTATATATACACTGCACAGTACCACTTCTCTCGTCTTGTATACTGGTTTTAATTCTCAGTATCTGTATTATTCTGTGTATATACTGTATATAGACTGTATATACACTGCAGAGTAACACTTCTCCTGCCCTGTATACTGATGTAAATCTCAGTATCTGTATTATTCTGTGTATATAAATTGACTGCAATATTCTCAGTATCTGTATTAATCTGTATATATACAGTGCACAGTACTACTTCTCCGGTCTTGTATACTGGTTTTAATTCTCAGTATCTGTATTATTCTGTGTATATACTGTATATAGACTGCACAGTACCACTTCTCCTGTCCTGTATACGGAGTGTAATTTTCAGTATTTGGATTATTCTGTATATATACACTGCACAGTACCACTTCTCCCGTCTTGTATACTGGTTTTAATTCTCAGTATCTGTATTATTCTGTGTATATACTGTATATAGACTGCACAGTACCACTTCTCCTGTCCTGTATATGGAGTGTAATTTTCAGTATTTGGATTATTCTGTATACATATAGACTGCACAGTGCCATTTCCTCGGTCCTATTCTTGGAGAGACTGTATTACAGTTAGGTAGAGTCATTATTGGTTTATAATTTTCTACATTCCTATGGGCAAATAAAAATACATTTTGAAATCCTGTTTAAATGGGTTATCCCAAGTTTGGAAGTTCTCCCCCTTCTTATGGATAGGGGATGACTTTCTGATCACTGCGGACCTAACCACTGGGACCACCATGATCCAGAGAAACGGAACTGTGAAAAGATAAATGGAGCTGTGGTTGATGATGCGCACTGCTGCGCCATTCATGTGGGGCTCTTCAAATAACTCCTTTAAGAGAGTGCTGAGGGGCATGACCAAGAAAAGTAACACATAGGTGCGCTTGTACACATCTGTAGATGGACAAAGACAGCGGTGCACACAGCGCGCAGCGCAAAGTTTACCCTTATGTACAGCACCATACAGAAAATGGCACTATATAAAATAGAGCAGGGGTGGGAGATAAATTTTCCCAAGGGGCCACATGAGAGACCATGATTGTTGTGGAGACCAAACCAATAGGCTGAAATTAATTCTGCTCAATGTTAATATTAACATATTAATTATAATTATTTTTTATAATATAATATTTAATAATAATAAATAATAATAACTTAATATTGAGCACAATTAAGTATGCTGACATCCCCCTATATACAGTATGAGCCCTCCCACATCACCCCCTACATACAGTATGAGCCACCACATAGCCCCCTACATACAGTAAGAGCCCCACATAGCTCCTTATATACAGTGTGAGCCCCCAGATAGCGCCTTAGATACAGTATGAGCCTCCATATAGCCTCCTATATACAGTATGAGCCTCCACATAGCCTCCCATATACAGTATGAATGTGGCACCCTGAGGATTCGGCTGCTACAGGGGTATTGCACCTCAACCCAGAGGTGTGATATTCCACTCCCGGGTAAGGAAGGAGTGTGGAACTGAGCTCAGATAGACTGCATGCACTACATACATCCCATTTCAGAGGAGCAGGCCGACGGTACTCCCACTTAGAAATGTGCAGGTACAACCGAGCCTGTTCCTGGCTGGAGTGGGAGGGGGGTGGTACATCCCATGTGGTGTAGGGGCAGATAGGGGGAGCAGTCTGGGTAGTGATAGGAGCTCATTGGGTGCTGGTCACCTGAGCTCACACATAGAGGGATATATAAGGAGGGCACCAACTTAGATCAGGGTCAGACGCTGAGAACAAGTCAGTTGGAGAGGAGAGAGAAGAAAACAGCAGCCCTGGAGAGAGAGAGAGGAGAAAGAAAGAGAAAGACCCAGAGGGGGAAGACTGAAGGGACCCAAGAACCCAAATTAGAGCACCGGGTGAGGAGTCAGCACAAGGGTACCGGAACCCAAGCTGGTGGGGGCAAAAACATCCCTAGCCAGAGACCGGAGGCTGTGGGCAGCATCTGCCACGGCCACCCACTACATCCACCCTGAAGGCATACCACATGGAGGGTCAGGGAACCTAAGGCCAAGGGTTGCCCAACAGAAGGCCCGAGGGAGCTGGACCTAGGTGGATCACTGGTGGGGACGGCTGAAGAAAGGACAGAGGGAGAGCTCAGGGCCACGCTCCGGACTTGTTTGGGGGTTGGCCGGATCCAGGACCTGGTGGACGCAGCACGGCTCGGGTGGTCACTAACAGCTGGAGTGACCGAAACATCCGCAGTAAGTAAACTCCCTTAACTGCACAACCCGAGTCTGTCTTCATTGCCGGCTGCACCGCACCACCACAACCCCCATCCTCTGCGCCTGTCCCCTCTGAGGCTATACCCCTCCCGTTGGGGGTTATCCCACCAAGCTGCACATCCACCATCAGCCTCAGCGGACCCTGCTGCAGCGGCGGCCACAGTGACCGCATTACAACGGGTGGCGTAGTCGACACAAAAGAACTCTTATAACATCAGTAAGGACTGCCACATAACACTTAGCTTGACGCCCTGGGCACGGGACCGGGTCACAGCCGCTCGGAGACTACAACCCCCCCATCTGATCCGGTGCCGGGTATTCCCCTCAAAAAGGAATATGTCCCAGGGGGCGCGTCAACTTTGGCGTAGTCGGCAGGATTACGTGCCCGCAACACCCGGGTACTGCGTGCCTGAAGAAAAGTGCAAGTTTACCTCAGAAAGAAGTCTCCCGCCGGTTCCGGAGGGTCCACGCCATCGGACTCCATCACCAGTCGTTTCCCGCCGATTGTCCGCCATTTCCAACTTGTTCCCGCCATCTGCAGAGTTTCCCGCCACTGGGCGACGCTTCCCGCCAAAACCGCAGATTTCCCGCCTTGGAAGAGCAGCGGACGCCATTATGGGCGTGCCAAAGGAGGGCAGGAGGCCACCTCCCATCGTGGGCCAGGACAGAAAATGGCGCCAAAAGTGGAAACCGCCCCCACCAACAGAGACTGTGATGCTAGAGGTGTCTGTCAGCGTGAAAGAACTCCCCCTGGAGCTGACAGTCACCGAGTTGCCCCAGGACCGCCCTCGAAGTGGGAGGAGACGAAAGAGAAGAGAAAAGATGGGTGTCGCTTGGAGCAGTCTGGAGCGAGCGCACCCGGAGGCAAGAAGTCTAACGAGGAGTAGCGGAGAAGCTTACCCGGATATGGGGAAAAAGCAGAACAGCACCGGCCCGCTGGCCAGGAGTCTGCTAAAGACCGAGGAAGGAGAGCAGAGCAGCACCGGCCCGCTGGCCAGGAGCCTGCTGGAAGAAGAGCAGAGCAGCACCGACCCGTTGGTCAGGAGCCTGCTGGACACCACGACCCCACTAGGCCTAGTGGAGGTCCTTGCACAGCTCCCCCGAGACCGGGAGTGTGCACAAACTGCCCTGGAGGGCCTCGCAAGGAGGATGGCCCGGGTACAGCGGGAGATACTGGCGGAGTGGAGCCGGGAGATGGCTCAGGACGCAGAGACCAGTCAGCGGAGCACGCTACCCTGGAAGAGGAAGCAGACCGCCTCTGAGGATGGCGCAGGAGGACCCAAGGCCGGAGACGGCGCCGAGGAGGGAGCCGAACGCATGGAGGCAGGTAAAGGGGACGCCTATACCCCAAGCCGTGACACCGCTCACCTGCCCCAGCTCCCCGTCGCAGAGCCCGAAAGTCCCCCTGCTGTGCCCGTAGCCGCCAGGTCACCGCCATGGACTAGGCCCCGACCGGAAGCCGCCGCAGCGACCCCTGTGACGTCACGCGCCCCGACCCGGGGCGTGACCAAGCAGGAAGTACCACCAGCCTGGTCGCAAGGCCTAGTACCCCCGGGCGCCGCATCACCAACAGCGCCCCCTACCTCCGCGGAGCCTCCGGCCTGGCCGCAAGGCCAGGTAGCCCAGGGCGCCGCCGTCCTAACGGTGCCCTTCACCTTCCAGGTGCCCCAGGCCTGGCCGCAAGGCCTGGGCAACCCGGGCGCCAGCACCACCGCGCCCGCGCCCGCAAAACTAAGGGTGCCACACCTGGGGAAGGACTTGTTCAGCCAGCTCACATGGCCGGACGGGTCTGAAGTAACAACCAGCTATAAGCAAAGAGCAGGAGGAAGACGCCGTTGAGTGCGGCAGAGCAGGAGCTGTAAATAGTTACCCAATCGGGGTATATAGAAACTGGAACTGTTGCTGCTGCTAAAATAGTCCCCGTTGGGACCAGTGAACTGTTTACCCGTTAACCCCTTCATCCTAAAGGCTGAGGACTGTGAGCAGCCATTCCCTTCCCTCTACCTGGCCGAGGACTGAGAGCGGCCAACTTCCAAATTCCCCTGTATATAGTTGCGCTTCCTAAAGCGCCCCCTACCGGTTTTATAGGAGAAACCATTTTTCTAGAAAGACTGTCGCACTTTTCCCGGACACACGTTGCACAGTGTCCGGAGGAGGAACCTGAAACCAGAGTCTACGAGAATGTTTATATAAAAAAGTTTTATATATATATAATGTTTATATGTTTTATATGTTTATATAAAAATTTTGTATGTTTTGGTGTTTTTGTCTTTACAGCCCGAGGACGTGCTGTGATTTACCAGGGGGGAATGTGGCACCCTGAGGATTCGGCTGCTACAGGGGTATTGCACCTCAACCCAGAGGTGTGATATTCCACTCCCGGGTAAGGAAGGAGTGTGGAACTGAGCTCAGATAGACTGCATGCACTACATACATCCCATTTCAGAGGAGCAGGCCGACGGTACTCCCACTTAGAAATGTGCAGGTACAACCGAGCCTGTTCCTGGCTGGAGTGGGAGGGGGGTGGTACATCCCATGTGGTGTAGGGGCAGATAGGGGGAGCAGTCTGGGTAGTGATAGGAGCTCATTGGGTGCTGGTCACCTGAGCTCACACATAGAGGGATATATAAGGAGGGCACCAACTTAGATCAGGGTCAGACGCTGAGAACAAGTCAGTTGGAGAGGAGAGAGAAGAAAACAGCAGCCCTGGAGAGAGAGAGAGGAGAAAGAAAGAGAAAGACCCAGAGGGGGAAGACTGAAGGGACCCAAGAACCCAAATTAGAGCACCGGGTGAGGAGTCAGCACAAGGGTACCGGAACCCAAGCTGGTGGGGGCAAAAACATCCCTAGCCAGAGACCGGAGGCTGTGGGCAGCATCTGCCACGGCCACCCACTACATCCACCCTGAAGGCATACCACATGGAGGGTCAGGGAACCTAAGGCCAAGGGTTGCCCAACAGAAGGCCCGAGGGAGCTGGACCTAGGTGGATCACTGGTGGGGACGGCTGAAGAAAGGACAGAGGGAGAGCTCAGGGCCACGCTCCGGACTTGTTTGGGGGTTGGCCGGATCCAGGACCTGGTGGACGCAGCACGGCTCGGGTGGTCACTAACAGCTGGAGTGACCGAAACATCCGCAGTAAGTAAACTCCCTTAACTGCACAACCCGAGTCTGTCTTCATTGCCGGCTGCACCGCACCACCACAACCCCCATCCTCTGCGCCTGTCCCCTCTGAGGCTATACCCCTCCCGTTGGGGGTTATCCCACCAAGCTGCACATCCACCATCAGCCTCAGCGGACCCTGCTGCAGCGGCGGCCACAGTGACCGCATTACAACGGGTGGCGTAGTCGACACAAAAGAACTCTTATAACATCAGTAAGGACTGCCACATAACACTTAGCTTGACGCCCTGGGCACGGGACCGGGTCACAGCCGCTCGGAGACTACAACCCCCCCATCTGATCCGGTGCCGGGTATTCCCCTCAAAAAGGAATATGTCCCAGGGGGCGCGTCATGAGCCTGCGCATAGCTCCCTAGATACAGTATGAGCCCCCATATAGCTCTCTAGATACAGTATGAACCCTCGCATAGCTCCCAGGATACAGTAGATACAGTATGAACCCTCGCATAGCTCCCTAGATACAGTAGATACAGTATGAACCCTCGCATAGCTCCCTAGATACAGTAGATACAGTATGAGCCCCCGCATAGCTCCATAGATACAGTATGAGCCCCGTGCATAGCTCCCTAGATACAGTATGAGACCCCGCATAGACTCCTAGATACAGTATGAGACCCCGCAAAGACTCCTAGATACAGTATGAGCCCCGTGCATAGCTCCCAAGATACAGTATGAGCCCCCGCATAGACTCCTAGATACAGTATGAGCCCCGTGCATAGCTCCCAAGATACAGTATGAGCCCCCGCATAGACTCCTAGATACAGTATGACACCCCGCAGAGCCTCCTAGATACAGTATGAGCCCCCACATAGCCTCCTAGATACAGTATGAGACCCTGCATAGCCTCCTAGATACAGTATGAGCCCCTGCATAGCCTCCTAGATACAGTATGAGCCCCTGCATAGCTCCCAAGATACAGTATGAGCCCCCGCATAGACTCCTAGATACAGTATGACACCCCGCAGAGCCTCCTAGATACAGTATGAGCCCCCACATAGCCTCCTAGATACAGTATGAGACCCCACATAGCCTCCTAGATACAGTATGAGCCCCTGCATAGCCTCCTAGATACAGTATGAGCCCCTGCATAGCCTCCTAGATACAGTATGAGCCCCCACATAGCCTCCTAGATACGGTATGAGCCCCTGCATAGCCTCCTAGATACAGTATGAGCCCCTGCATAGCCTCCTAGATACAGTATGAGCCCCCACATAGCCTCCTAGATACAGTATGAGCCCCCACATAGCCTCCTAGATACGGTATGAGCCCCTGCATAGCCTCCTAGATACGGTATGAGCCCCTGCATAGCCTCCTAGATACAGTATGAGCCCCCACATAGCCTCCTAGATACGGTATGAGCCCCTGCATAGCCTCCTAGATACAGTATGAGCCCCTGCATAGCCTCCTAGATACAGTATGAGCCCCCACATAGCCTCCTAGATACAGTATGAGCCCCTGCATAGCCTCCTAGATACAGTATGAGCCCCTGCATAGCCTCCTAGATACAGTATGAGCCCCCACATAGCCTCCTAGATACAGTATGAGCCCCCACATAGCCTCCTAGATACAGTATGAGCCCCTGCATAGCCTCCTAGATACAGTATGAGCCCCTGCATAGCCTCCTAGATACAGTATGAGCCCCCACATAGCCTCCTAGATACAGTATGAGACCCCACATACCCTCCTAGATACAGTATGAGCCCCTGCATAGCTTTTTGGTATTAATCTAAATTGAATACATTTTTAATTTTTAAATGGATAAATTTGTTAGCTAGTTATTACTAATCCTCAGATATACATCTGTTTTTTGTACACTGGTCCACACGCACATGTAGACACACACACTCACTCACAAACACAGGCAGTCACGCACATACACACACATGCAGTCACGCACATACACACACATACACACACATGCAGTCACGCACATACACACACATATGCAGTCACACACATGCACATACACGCAGACACACACACACACACACACACACACATGCAGTCACACACATACACACACATGCAGTCACACACATACACACACAGGCAGTCACACACATACACACACACACACACACACACACACACATGCAGTCACACACATACACACACATGCAGTCACACACATACACACGCATGCAGTCACGCACATACACACGCATGCAGTCACGCACATACACACGCATGCAGTCACGCACATACACACATGCAGTCACGCATATACACACACATACGCAGTCACGCACATATGCATGCAGTCTTGCAAATACACAAACATGCAGTCAACACTCAGTCACGCACACACGTAGTCTTGTACACACATGCAGTCTTTTACACAAGCAGTCACACACACGCAGTCACATACACTCACGCGGTCATGCACACAGTCAGACACCAGCAGGCATGCGCACACATGGTCATACACACACGGTCATGCACATGCAGTCACGCATATACGCACACGGAGTCACGTATACACATGCAGACTTGCACATATACGAGTCGCAGAAATGTGCGCACACAAACATATACAGACATATACAAAGACACATACAGACATAAACATATTTGAAGACATACAGAAAAATACATGTAAACAGACATATCACATATTACAACTGTGCTGGTCTCAGAGATGGTCTTCAATGTCCAAGGGCTACTAAATGGATTTGATGCTTACATTCATGTGATAATTTACCCCATACTGTAAATCATACTAATATTAGTGGTTTCCCTGGGAAGAAGCTAAACCACCCTAGCCACCGGTCTGAGGGTCCTTGGGATACTACAATTTAGGGTAAGCGGTCATAGGCCCTTTGGTCCATTATTCTGATACTTATACATTTGCTGATGGTGGCCCTGGGAGTTGGTATTTTAGTGGCACACTTAGTGCTTATACTCTCACCACTTGCCCTATATAGATTACCTGGGTCAACCTGTTACCACTAGCCTAAAACACCCCGCTTTTCCCAGCCTATACCTTGCATAGAGCTATATATAATCTCTGATTGGTTTTCCCCTGGGGGGCTTTCCTTACATTTACCCCTATGCACACTGTTTTTGTCTTTATTGTCTATTTGCTATTATGTATACATCTGTATTTAATAAAGATTTTGTCATATTTTTGCATAAGAAACTCCTAGTTTCTCTGTTTTTTTCCAGATTATACTAATATTAGTGGTTTCCCTAGGAGCATCAGGACCTAAGATGTTATTATACAGATGAGGGAACACTGCGAAAAATGTAATAATCTATAGTAAGGGGTATATTGGGCCTCATTTACCACAAAAATGTCCTTGTTACCCATCCCAAGAAGTCAGAGCTCAGTGTAATGAGTACAATGCCGCACGTTACTAAATCATTGTGCCGTCTATAAACATGGACCAGTGCATCCTACTGTAAACTCTAGACATATTAGCTGTCATCCAAAGAGCACCATGACCTAAAGAATCAGGGGAATCTTGGGGTGATGGCCGATAAATCTGCTTTTTAAAAATAAAATAATAAAAAAAAAAAATTGAGGTTTTATTACTATTGATAACAAAGCCAATTTTAATATTAGACAGTATTTCTGAATAAGGCCTAATGTTACCCCTACTATTGTTAAAATATTAGCTGTCACCCCAAAGCCAAAACCAGGTGAGGAAGAATCAGAAAAAAGGTATAATAGAAACAAGTCACCAACTCTGCATTTATCACCCACTCCTGGTCTTGGCTCCCACTCCTGAGAAAAAATACTGACTGAATACTGACCAAATACTGATAGTGGGGCCGTGGTCTAAGAGCTAAAGTCGGTCTCAGGGGTAGGTAAGCCTTTTTATCATGCTCTCCCACTGCTAACTTATAAAGGAGGCAGAAAAGCGTTTGCCGACATATGATGTAATGGCTCCTCCAATGTCAGGTCTCTATGTATGGAGCAGGTTCAGGAGCTGAGCCCGCATCATACTGGGCAGATGCCTGTACACATAACACCGACAATGAATGGGGTATAGCTACACATTCAGGAAAAAAAATACATGTGTATAATCATTAAGGTCCACTGGACCACAATTCAAGTATGAAATGACCTACAACAATCCAGTAAGGATTAAATAATACAGCAGACATAATGGAGTAAATTCTTTATTTGGATAAATCAGTGATCAGACATAGAAAAATACGTTAAAAAACATGTAATTGACAACTATACATTAAAACACACGTGGGGTGTAGAGACACAGCCTATGTATTGAATAGTGGTTCTCCCTAGGATGCACATATATTGGATTTCATCCAGTAAATACATGAATACAAGTAAACTAACACCATCGATATATTAAATACATAAAGTGCATGTGCAGATATATATATGTATATACCAGAATAACATCAAAGAGAAAAACATCTAATATAATAAATAGGAAAAATCTCATATAATTCTTGTGACACATAACTTGAATATATGGCCGTAATAATGTACATAGTGCAAAAGTCATTGGCCAACATAAGAATAAATATCAGGATATAATGAAGAAATAAAGATGGGATTAGCCAAATCCAGAGGCAGTATGGCATGAGCAGGGTAGGGCTGTGTGACCTCCACCCACAGGCGTTCTGCTCGCGGTTCTACAGGGAGATGCCTGTACACAGCCGGCATCTGTAACCGCAGCCATCAGAGATTGTTCTGATCGCTGCTGTTACACTGATCACTGGCTGCGGATGGGTTATCATGGCAGCTGACTATGAGAACTACTAGGATGAGTGTAAAAAGAAATGTTCCTGTGCTGAGATAATCTTATAAATGTGCCCCTGCTGTGTACTGTGTAATGGCCGTGTCTGACCGTGCTGGACAATGGTCTGATCATACCACAGCTCCTGGGCAGGAGGAAGCAAAAGAGGATACAGACAGGATCACAAAGGATTATTTCTTTCAGGAAAAATATTGTTTAAAAACAGACAGCAAAATGTTTTACCTCACAAAATGAATGAGCTGTGATCCCGTGTTGTAATGTCTGTATACACTTTTGTGTCCTCCCCTGCCCAGGAGCTGTGGTATGATCAGACCATGGCCCTGTAAGGTCAGACACATCCATTACACAGTACAAACCAGGGGCACATTTATAAGATTATCTCAGCACAGGAACATTTTTTTTAACACATCCAATTGTAGAACTTATTTTTACTCCAAGATCTATTAGTTAAAATGTACTTTGTTTGTGGAAAACCCCTTTAAATTCCATAAGAGGACTGAAAAAATAAAGTAAACATATATAAAAACGTGTCAAAAATATAAACCAAATAAAAACTTATAATAATTTGAATCAACCCTTTTCCTTTATTAAGTATAAAAAAAAATAATTATATTATTATCAAAATATTCAATTAAGTGTGTTTTTGGCCGACACACTTTCCTAACAAAAGGCAATAAAATGTGATCAAAACATCTCCCCACCTCACAAAAAAGAATAAAACATTTGCAGGTCTTAGAAAATGGACGCACAAACCCAATGTTTCTTTATTTACAAATGTTCACATTTTTTCATCACTTAAATTTAAAAAAAAAAATAGACAAGTTTGGGGTCTTAGTAAATGTTCAGACCTGGAGATTCATTTTACCCAGTCATTTTTATTGCACGATGAATACCACATGAACAAAAGAAAAAAATCAATGGTGGAGTTGCTTTTTTTCTTCTTTCTTTTTTTCACCATTTCAATGAATTTGGAATTTGAAATTACAACTCATCCTGCAAAACGCAATCCCTCATACGCTATGGTGATGGAAAAGCAAAAAAGATATGGCTCTTGGAAGAAGGGGAGGGAAAAAAGTAAAGTGTAAAGATGAGAATTGTCAGTGTTGGGAAGGGGCTTAAGTAATGGATATCTTACCTTGGTCTGGAATGCGAAGTCTGCGCGGACAAGGAAGGGGCTCCCAGATGCCAGCTGTAAAACCCGTCGCTCCACCATCCCAGAAGCATCACCGGAAGCAAGCAGGGCTCTTTTGCTGATGATCTTAGTAGCAAAATATTTGCGGATAGATGTATCCTCCGCCAGCACGACCATGCCAAAACTTCCCCGGCCGAGCACATGATGGAACAGTAATCTCCTTTTGAAGTTATCAGAGACTGTGGCTTCACTGCTATCCTCTTCTTTCTTCAGATCCATGGCTTTCTGTCCTGATGAAATCCTTCGTCGTTTTATACCCTGGATCTCCTTTGAAGATGTCTGTTCACCTCCCAATGAGCTGAAGATGGCTCCTCGCTTCTTGGCTCCCATCTTCAGATGTGCCTTCATCTCTTCCTCTCCATCTTTCTTCTGGACAGGTTGTTTTGTCGTCTTGACTGAAGACTTCCTCTCATCATCAGATGTGTCATAGGTAGGTCTTCGTCTGTTCACTCCTTCTCTCCTAAATTTCGCTTCCATTTTGTCGCTCTGCTCAGTAGACATCTCCTCAACTGTCGCCAGTCACCTCCAACTGTCACTCACTGACGATCAAATGTAAGCATCTCAGCTAGCGCACAGCAATCCATTGGTCATGTGATCAGCAACTGACCAGTGACATTTATAAGATGCATAGCCTTTCACTGAGATTTAATACATGGGTATTTAAAATTATGCCAGGTGATCTGTGGAATACAAGGTGCAACTGTTACTAATATTAGTAAATCTGCACCAAGTGCCCAATTTGACTGATGTTTGTTAATATAGATATGAGATATATATACCTATACATATACAAACTATATATACATACAGTGTATATATATATATATATATATATATATATATATATATATATATATATATATATATACATATACAGTTAAAACCAGAAGTTTACACACACTATATATAAAGACACATCTGCATGTTTTTCTCAATATCTGACATGAAATCAGAATAAACCTTTCCTGTTTTAGGTCAATTAGGATTACCATAATTTTTAATATTTGCCAAATGCCAGAATAATGGGAGAGAGAGAATGTTTTAAGGCATTTTTATTACTTACTGCAAAGTCAAAAGTTTACATACACTAAGGTTACTATGCCTTTAAACAATTCTGGACTGCCCATATGATGATGTCATGTGTTTGGAAGCTTTTTTTGGCAACATCTGAGTTAATTAGAGACACATCTGTGGATGTATTTTAATGCACACCTGAAACACACTGCTTTATTGTGTAGCATAATGGGAAAGTCTAAAGAAATCAGCCAAGATATCAGAAAGAGAATTTTGGACTTGCATATGTCTGGCTTATCCTTGGGTACATTTTCAGGATACCTGAAGGTGCCTCGTTCATCTGTACAAACAATTATACGCAAGTACAAACAAGATGGGAATGTCCAGTCATCATACCGCTCAGGAAGGAGACGGGTTCTGTGTCCCAGAGATGAACGTGCTTTGGTCCGACATGTGCATATCAACCCAAGGACAAAAGCAAAAGATCTTGTGAAGATGATGGTGGAAGCTGGTAAGATTGTGTCAATATCCACAGTGAAACGAGTACTGTATCAACATGGGCTAAAAGGCCACTCTGCCAGGATGAAGCCATTACTCCAAAAGAAAGATAAAAAAACAGATTAATGTTTGCAAATGCACACAGGAACAAATACCTTAATTTTTGGAGACATGTCCCGTGGTCTGATGAAACTAAAATTTTACTTTTTTGAGGATAATGACCATCGTTACTTTTGGAGGAAAAAGGGAGAAGCTTGGAAGCCTAAGAACACCATCCCAACTGTGAAACACAGGGGTAGCAGCATCATGTTGTGGGATTGTTTTGCTGCAGGAGGGACTGGTGCACGTCACAAAATAGATGGCATCATGAGAAAAGAAGATTATGTGGCAATACTGAAGCAACATCTCAAGACATCAGCCAGAAAGTTAAAGCTTGGGCGGAAATGGGTCTTCCAAATGGACAATGACCCAAAGCATACTGCCAAAATGGTAACAAAGTGGCTTAAGGATAATAAAGTCAATGTTTTGGAGTGGCCACCACAAAGCCCTGATCTCAATCCTATTGAAAATGCAGGTGTGAGCAAGGCGACCTACAAACCTGGATCAGTTACACCAGTTTTGTCCGGAGGAATGGGCCCAAATTCCGACCAACTATTGTGAGAAGCTTGTGGAAGGATATCCCGAACGTTTGACACAAGTCATTGAGTTTAAGGGTAATGGTACCAAATACTAATGAAATGTATGTAAACTTTTGACTTTGCAGTAAGTAATAAAAATGCCTTAAAACATTCTATCTCTCTCTTTCATTATTCTGGTGTTTTGCAAGTAAACTTCTGGTTTCAACTGTATATATATATATATATATATATATATATATATATATATATATACATATACATACATATATATACATACATATATATATATATAATATAGATACGTTTGTTCTAATTTTTTTTTCTTAAGGGGAATCTGTCACCCAGATTTTGCTACTTCATCTGAGAGCAGCACGATGTAGAGGCAGAGACCCTAATTCTGGTTATGTACAGGTGCATCTCACAAAATTAGAATATCATCAAAAGTTAATTTATTTCAGTTGTTCAATACAAAAAGTGAAACTCATATATTATATAGAGTCATTACACACAGAGTGATCTATTTCAAGTATTTATTTCTGTTAATGTTGATGATTATGGCTTACAGCCAATGAAAACACAAAACTCATTATCTCAGTAAATTAGAATACTTTATAACAACAGATTGAAAAATGATTTTAAAATTCAAAATGTTCAGTAAATGCACTCAATACTTGGTCGGGGCTCCTTTTGCATCAATTACTGCATCAATGCGGCAATGTGGCATGGAGGGATCAGCCTGTGGCACTGCTGAGGGGTTATGGAAGCCCAGGTGGCTTTGATAGCAGCCTTCAGCTCGTCTGCATTGTTGGGTCTGGTGTCTCTCATCTTCCTCTTGACAATACCCCATAGATTCTTTATGGGGTTAAGGTCAGGTGAGTTTGCTGCCAATCAAGCACAGTGATACTGTTGTGTGTAAACCAGGTATTGGTACTTTTGGCCGTGTGGACAGGGGCCAAGTCCTGCTGGAGAATGACATTTCCATCTCCAAAAAGCAGAGGGAAGTATGAAGTGCTGTAAAATGTCCTGGTAGACGGCTGCGCTGAGTTTGGTCTTGATAAAACACAGTGGACCTCCACCAGCAGTTGACATGGCTCCCCAAACCATCACTGATGGTGGAAACTTCACACTAGACCTCCAGCAGCTTGGATTATGTGCCTCTCCACTCAGGGCCGGCTCCAGGTTTTCGTGGGCCCCAGGCGAAAGAGTCTCAGTGGCTCCCTTTAGCACATACCACAATTCATGATTCATGATGCACAGATGCGGCAGAGAAATATAGGTATAGTACAATGCCAAAGATTTCACTCACTTCTTATATGAGTGATATCTATCGTAAATTCTACAATATCTCAGAAAATGGTGAATCCTCGCAGCGCACAGTGCAGAGCGGACAGTATAGTCCTCCATACAGTATTATGGGCCCCATATAATGCTTCATACGGGATACTGGCCCCCATATAATGCTCCATACAGTATACTGGCCCCCATAAAATGCTTCATGCAGGCTGGGCCCCATGTATTGCTCCATCCTGTATGGGCCCTATCCTGTATGGGCTTCATATAATGCTCCATCCTGTATGGGCCCCATATAAAGCTCCATCCTGTATGGGCCCCATATAATGCTCCATCCTGTATGGGCCCCACATAATGCTCCATTCTGTATGGGCCCCATATAATTCTCCATCCTGTATGGGCTCCATATATGCTCCATCCTGTATGGGCTCCATATAATGCTCCATCCTGTATGGGCCCCATACAGTATAATGCTCCATCCTGTATGGGCCATATATATTGCTCCATCCTGTATGGGCCCCAGAGATTGCCCCATCCTGTATGGGCCCCATATATTGCTCCATTCTGTATGGGCTCCATCCTGTATGGGTCCCATAGATTGCTGCATTCTGTATGGGCTCCATCCAGTATGGGCTCCATCCTGTATGGGCCCCATATAATGCCCCATGCCTCCATATATAAAAAAAATAAAAAAATCAAATACTCACTTCACCTCTCCTGCTGCCGCTGCTCCGGACTCCTCAGCGTCGCTGGTGTCTTCCCGCTGTCTGCACTGTGACTGCTCAGCACAGGGCGCTGGAAAGACGTCATCGCGTCCTCTGACCTAAGATGTCACAGTCAAGAGCCGGAAGAGACCAGAGCTGTGGAGGCACTGGGAGAGGTAAGTATTGTGTCGGGGCCCTGAGCAAGCGGGGGGAACCCACTCGCGGGCGCTAGCACCACACTCCTCCGCTCACGGGCCCCATAGCATGCCGGGTGCCCGACAGCGAGTGGGCCCCTGCCCCGCCTGCTCAGGGCCCCGGCACTTGCCCGGGTGCTGACGCTGGGCCTGTCTCCACTCTTCCTCCAGACTCTGGGACCTTGATTTCCAAATGAAAATTGGAACTCTGGGACCTTGTGGAGAGTGTCAATGACTGCCTTCAGGACATCTGTCAAGTCAACAGTCTTCCCCATGATTGTGGAGCCTACTGAAACAGACTAGGGGACCTTTTTAAATGCTTAGGAAGCCTTTGCAGGTGTTTTTTGTTAATTATTTTAATTTACTGAGATAATGACGTTTGTGTTTTCATTGGCTGTAAGCCATGATCATCAACATTAACAGAAATAAACACTTGAAATAGATCACTCTGTCTGTAATGAATCTTTATAATATATGAGTTTCACTTTTTGGATTGAAGAACTGAAATAAAGTAACTTTTTGATAATATTCTAATTTTGTGAGATGCACCTGTATCACTTACTGGGCTGTGTGCTGCCGTTTTGATAAATATACTATTTTATCTGCTGCAGATCTACCAGTTCTCTGAATGCGGAGCTCTGTATAACCCCGCCAAACCACTGATTAGCTGCTTTCTGTGTACACTGTGCAAAGGCAAAATCAACTAATCAGTGAGGGACAGGGATATACATAGCTCATGAATATGGAGGACTACCTGGTAGCAGGTGTACTAGTGATATATTCCTGCTGGTAAAATAGTGATTATATTAAAACTACAGCAAGCGGCCTAGTAAGTGACACATCCCTTGAATCAAGGTGAAAAAAATGATGACAGATCCCCTTTTAGATTAGTATTGCCTTATTCATACTGACCTGGAAAATCATATTGACAGGTAATTTTTACTGCACACTGAATGCCACACATACACACAAATTATGGAATTTCATTTTTAACACCATTTTACCCCACTTTGTTTTTTTTCGCTTTTTCAATATATTTTATGATAAAATGAGTAGTGACATATAAAACTACAACTCATCCTCCAAAAAAAGCCTGTGGTTCTTGGAACAAATGGATGAAAAAATGAAAGCACAAAAAAAAAGTCTGGGTCAAGAGTTAAAGGGAATCTGTCACTAGGTTTTTGCTACCCCATCTGAGAACAGCATAATATAGAGGCAGGGACCCTGATTCTAACGATGTATCACTTACAGAGCTGCTTGATATTGTTGAGGGAGGGCAATAACCCTTCACGGTTGACCAAGTGAGTGTCAAATTATTATGTTGATTGCGCAATCCACAGAAAACCAAATGGAGGCAATGCTCTGTATGGGGGGATTCAAAGAATCTCTGATTCCATTTATTTTGCTTAGCATTTGATATTGTTTTGAGTTTATCAGTAGCCAATCCCCTACAGCCGTACTACAGTACTACAGGCTTGAGCCAATGTTAGTGCAATTATTACGGAAACACATATATGGTCATATTATCATCGTTAGTTCGAAGCACGATGGAAATGTATAAGGTCAATCCTGGCCTAGACTAGTTAGATAACAGGAGCGGGTGTCTGACAAAATGTTCTTGAGATAAAAAGTTAGTGTGAGAAAGTTCCATGTAAAGCATGAGAAAAGCAGGAAAGAAGTATGTTATACAAGGAGTGATAATAACATGATTTTGAAACAAGCAGACAAAATGGAGTTGCTATACCATGAATATCAATATGTCCTTTACAATATAATTTTGATAAAATCACAGTTTTATCTGCTGCAGATCTAGCAGTTCTTTGAATGCTGAGCTCTCTAAAACCCCACCCCCATCACTGATTGGCAGCTTTCTGCTCATGTACAGTGTACACAGAGCTCATGAATATGCTGGACTACCTGGCAGCAAGTTTACTAATCCTCTAATGATAATCTCCTCCTGATAAAACAGTGATTTTATTTAAACTACACTAAGCAGCCCAGTAAGTAACACATCGCTGGAGTCAAGGTCTCTGGCTCTACATTATGCTGCTATCAGATTAGGTGTAAAAAAAACCTTGTGACAGATTCCCTTAGTCTTTCCTCTTAACAAAGATCCTCCATGCCCCTTACCAGTTTTGTTGCTCTTCCTTCTACTTTTTCGCAGTCCAGGACATCCTTTCCATGAACTGGTACTGATAACTAAACTGCATATTCCAGATGAGGCCGCACTAACGCTTTGTAAAGTGGTAATATTACGTCTCTGTCTTACAAGTTCATGATTCTTTTAATGCATGACTATATCCTGCTGGCTTTAGAAGCCACCTACTGACATTGCATGCTGATATTTTGTCTGTGATCTACAAGTACTCCCAGAGATATGAGAGACTTTTATTTTTTCCTGTCGATTTCCTGAGGGAGTAGTAGTAGTTCTGGGAAAGTAGGTCCATGAAAAGCTGTCCCAGAATTGAATGGTTCAGAAAGTTACTGCCAATTACTTAAGTACTGCAGAAAAGTAGATGCAGGAGATGGGAGTAATTTGCACTAAAAGGGATAGTTATAAGCAGGGGCGTAACTATAGTGGGTGTAGGGCTTCAGTCGAACCTGGAGTTCAGGTGGACCCAAAAGGTACCTTTGTATCATATGAGTGCACAAATCCTATCAAAGACTCGTGATGGTTGAGTCCCCTAGTGGAGAATTTGCATTGGAGCCCACAAGCTTAAAGTTGCTGAACTCAGGGAATTCGAACAATCTACGATTAGCTTTGCAAAAGTTGCCTAAAATGGCTGCTGTGAGTTTATACAATGTAGAAGATTACATCAGCGACCGAAGGATCAAATGACGTGGGGCAGGTTTGCAGTTATCACATCACATTACATAACACAACAAATAAAAAGGGACTATCATAGCCTGCATAAAAGCAGAAGCAGGAAATGAAGCAGCTATTTTAGGGTCATTCTGGATAGTGATAGAATGTCACAGTTCACAGCTTAGCTATAGAGATAGAACCAATCCCAAGGGCTACAATAAAACTTAAAGGTGTATTATCATCTGAGATAATGGCACATAGAACGTATATGGTACAAATGTTTGATATGTAGAAGTCCTGGAAGAGCAACCTAGCACCTATCGGGAGAATAGGGACCCATATTTGCTGTAGTTCAAATAGTTAATGTGAGGTGCTGAATAATAATAATAATAATTTTTATTTTTATAGCACCAACATATTCCGCAGCACTTTACAATTTTAGGGGGGACTTATACAGACATTACAGAATAAGCATAACTCAGATATTAAAAGGAGTGAGGGTCCTGTTCGCAAGCTTACAGTCTATAAGAAAATAGGGGAGACACAAAAGTTAAATGTACAAATATTGCATAATACAGCCATAATATGCTAAATAGGGTAAGTACATAACACTACATGAACTGGTCGCCAGCCAGTATGTGTACAGTACAGACAGAAGCTAATCAGTGCATGGATGGTATGAGCATGATTTTGAAGAAAATTTTAATATGGGCCAACTGGGACAGTTACAGTAGATAAGTGTGTTGAGGCGATATGCCAGTCTAAAGAAATGGGTTTTTAGGGCATGCTTAAAACTGTGGGTATTGGGAATTAATCGAATTGTCCTGGGTAGTGCATTCCAAAGAATTGGCGCACCACGTGAGAAATCTTGGAGACGGGAGTGAGAGGTTCGGATTATGGAGGATTTTAGTTTTAAGTCACTAGCGGAACGGAGGGCATGTATAGGGTGGTAGACTGAGACGAGGGAGGATATGTAGGGCTGTGCTGAATCGTGGATAGCTTTGTGGGTAAGAGTGATAGGTTTATATTGAATGGGCAACCAGTGCAATGACTGGCACAGGGAAGAGGCATCAGTGTATCGGTTGGTGAGGAATATGATCCTGGCTGCTACGTTCAGGACGGATTGGAGAGGGGAAAGTTTCAGCCAAGTTTTTCACTACTTCTTACAAAACTCTGTGGAGATATCCATATGCATGTATGACCACTTCTCCACCTCATCTATATTTTTGGAGTGCTAGTTAGAGTTAAGGAGTCCACCAATTGTGCAAATATATGGGATCCCAGAGATGGAACACAGTGCACTGCTGGTACTTACTCGTTCTTGCGCCAACTTATTTACTCTATTCTTTTTTCTGAAATGGTGAATTCATGTGAGAACTACCAGACACAGACAAGTACAGTGCCTGGAAAAAGTATTCTTTCCCCGTGAACTTTTCCATATTTGTTCACGTTACACCCACAAACTTAAATATATATAATTGGTATTTTTTATGATATACTAACACAAAGTAGCAAGTATTTGTGACGTGTAAAAGAAATGATACATGGTTTTCTAAAAAATTTAAAAATATGAATCTGGAAATTGTCACCTGCCCCCCTAAGTCAATACACTGTAGAACCATCTTTCACTGCAATTACTGCTGCAAGTCTTTTGGGGTATGTCTCTACCAGGTTTGCACATCTGGAGGCTGAAAATGTTTGTCAATTCTTCTTTACAACTTAGCTCCAGCTCAGTGAGATTGGATGCGGATGGTTTGTGAACAGCAAGTCTTGGCACAGATTCTCAATGGGATTTAGATCTGGACGTTGACATGGTCATTCAAACACATGAATATCCTTTGACTTTTCACCTTTCTCACCTCTCTCATATATCTATTTATGCAGTCTCCCCTGTTCCAAGTCTTATTTTCACATAGCGCGCCTAGGGTTCACTGCGCATGCGCACGGTGGAACGCAACTCACCCCTCTCTTTCAGTATGATACCGGCGCGTCACATCCGGCCGACGGTGGAACGCAGACTGCACTGCATCTTTCGGCCGCGGTGGCCCAGGTAACATCTATCAGCCATCACCATTCATACTTACCTCTTCCTGTTCTGACGCATATAAAATGGGACACATTTCCCATGTGCATACACCGGCACACTGACTGTTAGTTATGCCACATGGACGCACCCTGGTGATACTCCTGGATTCAAATAAGTAAGTTGCACAGCTATATACTCAGTTTGATACTCTCTGATACGCACTCTGAGGACTCCAGTTTCTTTTTACCTTTGGGGCATATTTATGACTTTTCATATATTTCACTATTTCTCCAAGTATTCTACCTCCTGCTTTGTTCTGAAATGAATACCTTTGGAATTCTAAGTTTGCCAGTTCCCCTTTTTTTGATTATATGGCATTGGATGATTTCTTACTGATTATTTTTATATTATAGGTACAATTTGCGCTTGAATATGACCGCCTATGCTTAAAATAAGTGACCCACTACTTGGCAACCTTGCATATGAGCTTTATGTATGTTTGGAAAAAAATATATGTATGTAATATGTATGGCTCTATTATTTGTGTGACCATATTAAATGTAGTATTCATATTTTTCATTGACACAGATAACCTTGATAAAGGCAATTAGCCGAAACAAAACGTTCCGGTGGTTATTATCTTGTTTCAGTCACTTTTTAGAATTAAAAAAAAATTTCTTGAAATGATATACAGTTGTTTTTTCACTTATTAGTGCCGGAGGTTTAGTTAAGATATTAATGGACTATTTTCCTCCTGAGCACAAAAATTTTTTTTTAAACAGTGTGAACCCAAATTGCTCTTCTGATATCCTTTGACCTAAACCAGGGATGCCAAGCTCAAACTCAGAGAGCCAAAATGAAAAACTTGGACAAAATTACGGGTCAACCAGTATACAGTATAATGGGCCCCACATAGTCCTCCATACAGAATAATGGACCCCACATAGTCCTCCATACAGAATAATGGGCCCCACATAGTCCTCCATACATTATTATGGGCACCACATATTCCTCCATATAGAATTTTTATGGCTTGCTTTCAAAAAACGCTTTATTTTTGCCACTCTTCCATAAAGACCAGATTTCTGGACTAGTAGTTGTCCTGTGGACAGATTCTCCCACCTGAGCTGTGGATTTGCAGCTCCTCCAGAGTGACCATGAGCCTCTTGGCTGCTTCTCTAATTAGTGCTCTCCATACAAGGACTGTCAGTTTAGGTGGACGGCCATGTCTTGGTAGGTTTGCAGTTGTACCATACTACTTACGTTTTTTTTATTATCGATTGAACTGTGCTCCGTGAGTTGTTCAGAGCTTGGGCTATTTTTTTTTATAACCTAACCCTGCTTTACTCTTCTCCATAGCTTTATCTCTGACCTGCCCGGTGTATTCCTTGGTTTTCATGATGCTGTTTGATTCCTAATGTTCTCAAATAAACTTCTGAGATCTTCACAGAACAGCTGTAGTTATACTGACAATAAATTGTACGCAGGTGGACTCAGTTTACTCATTATGTGACTTCATTGGTCACTCAAGATTTTATTTAGGGGTAGTAGACTACAGGGGGCTGAATACAAATGTGGCGCCCTGCTGTGCATTCGTGCCACAGATCCTAGAGGGGTGCATGAAAGGATTCCTCCACAAGAGGCCCTCATAGCATACACACACCTCCACCTTCCACCTCAGACCACCAGAGGGAGCCCGTTAGGGCTATAAAAAGGGAAGGTGGAGCTAGGCAGTCAGTCTGGAGAACAGTTTCCTCTGGGACAGAGCTAGTTCCAGTCTGTGAGGATCCAGTCTGTAGAAGGAAGCCTGTTGAGAGGAGCTCCTGCAGTAGCCATCCTGCAGTGGAGCACAGTCCAGAATCATTGAGCTCAGGTAGTGAGCCCAAGGCGTGCCGACGCCATAAGAGCGGTGAAGAGTAGCGAGGCCTACTGCCAGTGTGAAGCTTAGTGAGGGCCCCGAGCAGGCTGAAGGCAAGTGGAGTAAGCGAGCTACATAGGGGGCAGAGGAGCTTAACCAGCTCACCCCACAAGCATTTACCGGACACCGGGTCCATGTCTGCAAGGATCTCTAGGACCAGCAGAAACAACTGGGATCCCTGGTGAACTACATGTCCCAGGAATACCAAAAGCTGACCGTAATACCAGGGTCAGGAGTCACTGAGGCCCAAGAAACCAGGGAGTGTGAACTCCAACAGAAGGCCCTACCACCAAGTCAGCAGGTGCAAGACAAAGACCAAGTTAGGCCAAGCTTCAGGCAGGTCATAAACTTACTCGGAAAAGGCAAGAAACAGGAGGCCCCACACCCGCTCACTGGGGAGAGTCCTGAAATGCACCCTTCACCCTACAGTACCCCGGATCGTGCCTGAAAACACCACCAGTAAAGGTACTGAAGTGAACTGTCGTGTGTGTGCCTATTCTTCCTTTGACCCGGCTGGGTCCCCTCTGTCCTGCATCCCTTCTCCTACGCTGCCCTGAGGCCCCGCTCCACCTGTGGGGAGCAGAACCAACTAAGCTTCCTGACCACCGGCCTCAGAGGACTGTAGCAGCTCTGGTGAGTCTCACCAGACACCACAGGTGGCGTCACGAACTTTCCCCTTTTACCATACACCTTTCTCCCAATTCCTTGCTTTTTTTTTAAGAGTGACCCCAGGGTACGGCCCTGGGAGCCGGCCACCGCGGCATCCCCCAAAACTAACAGCAAGGCCCGGGCGCCGAGTCCCCATCCCTTGGGCTCGTCATCTCTTCCTGGCGTCACGAACAGGATCCTGTGGCCGCTGCAACAACGGAGTGTTGTGTCCGTTGCCACCGGGTAATGTGCGCCTTTAATCAAAAACTGTATATTTAACTGTGGCGAAGATTGCCGCCATTGTTGGGCCGCCGAGCGGGAAGAAGGGCGTAACCGCGGGAAACTGAGAGGCGTACCTGCTAAAGCGCGCAAAGCCCCGGACACGCCCCACGCCTCGACGTCAAACCAGGAAGCGCCAGGTCCTGGAAGGAGCGCCGGTGAACTCTCTGACGTAGGACGCAAGCGACGCAAGGTCCTGAAGAAGAACGTCACCTGCGGAGCTGCGGCCTACCGGAAGAAAAGAAGAGAAGGTAGGCCACAGTTAGCTAGGGGGGCGACAGAATGTCCGAAGAACAGCACAACGGCGGAATACCGGTTAACCGCCCTGATGCTCAACTTGTGCCCGACGCCGAGCAGGCCGAAGCAGCTGCTCCACCAGCAGGACCTGTAACCCCTGTCATACCCATGGCCCTACCGTACATCCCCGGAGCGAAGTGGCTCCCCCAGTACAGCGGCAAACCAGATACCCTGTCTGGATTTAAGCGG
This sequence comes from Phyllobates terribilis, assembly GCF_046119375.1. Taxonomy (NCBI): domain Eukaryota; kingdom Metazoa; phylum Chordata; class Amphibia; order Anura; family Dendrobatidae; genus Phyllobates; species Phyllobates terribilis. The sequence continues at coordinate 2,154,423 of NW_027362822.1, read as the reverse complement.
AAAATATGCGGTATACTAGATACGCACTCTATGACAGGCAAGCAAAGAGCCGCTGTGATATTAGGACAATTAACCGGTGCTGCGGAGCAAGAAGTAGAAACCTGGTCGGCCGCAGACCAAGAGTCAGTGTCCGCAATCTTTAAAAAGTTACAGACTGTCTTTGAGAATCGTACTGAGACAGACCTCCAGATGAGGTTCTACAACTGCTCTCAGCAACCGGAGGACAGTGATCGGGACTATGCCTGGCGTTTACAAGGGGCCCTGCGAGCTCTGAAACAGGTTAGTCCAACCAGCATCAATAATGAAAATAAAATGCTGAAGGAACAGTTTATCTCCAGAGGAGAGCAGGACTGTGCGTTGGTGGTCCCTGGATCATCCAGATGCCACCTTTGGCATCCTTAAGGACATGGCTACAAAAGGACTGCAGCCCCTGGAAACAACTAGTATCCAATGTTACCAGGGTGGGGCCACCCCAGTGCCTGCAGCGTCCACCTTTTCCCCAGTGGCTGCTGAAGCCAAGGTGCAAGCAACGTCCCCTAGTGAGCTGGACAGCCTGCGCTCTGAAGTGCGTCAGTTGAGCAAAACCCTGACCACTGTACTGAAAACCCTGCAGCTGCGGACGGAGCCCGAGGAGGAAGGAAGGATCCTGCTAGCCGACAGCCCTGAGGATGTCCCCTGGATGAGAAGGAGGAAGAGGACAACGCCACCCCCTGGGAGCATCAGCGACCAACGCCGTCCACCGAAGGACCCTGTCTGCCACTGCTGCCACAAGTCAGGTCACACCATCCAGAGCTGTCCTTTAAACGAGAAAACCCTGGGGCCGAGGGCCGACACCCAGGAGTAGACTCCCCAGGCCCAACAGACTGGTACAGCAGGTTTGTGGGAGGAAGAACTTTCCTGTCCGTTGTGCTGGACGGCATTGCGACATCCGCTCTGCTGGACACAGGATCTCAGGTAACCATCATGCCTGACGTCCTCTACAAAAGGTTCTGGTCCATGGATGACCTAAGCCCACCAACTCCAAACCTTTCCGTTTATGCCTCAAACGGCCTCCCCCTTAACCTAGTCAGGATTAAGGATGCGGCAGTAAAGGTGGGAAGAGTGGAACTGAAGGACCAGGGACTAATTGTAGTAGAGACTAATCCTGCTGATACAAATTTGTATATGGTACTTGGCACTAATATTGTTAGTAACTTTCTGGGAGAAGTGGTGTTCTTGCTCCAACAGATAGCTGACACTGCCAGACCAGGGCAGAGAAGGGCGCTCCAGAAAGAGATCCGAGCCCTTATGTACCAGCAACAGGTAAAGCTAACAGATGGTGAAATTGGTAATGTACTGGTGACAGACCCGGTACCCATTGTGATTCCCCCGATGAGTGAAATGCTGATATGGTGTAGAGCAGCAATAGGTCTCAAAGGACGGAGCTACCAGGCGGTAGTAGAGCCCCTTAGCTCCGAGCATAGGCCTACACTCTTGACTGCCAGAGGGGTAGGGGATGTACGCAATGGGAGGGTGCCCGTATGCCTCCTAAACTATGGGGAGGACGAGATTAGATTACCTTGCTACGCCACTGTTGCCAAACTATACACAGTAAATAACAACTCCATACACACGGTGGAGTCCTTAACCTCACCAGAAGAAGAGGAGGATAATGACCCGGCAACCCAGGTGGAGGATTGGTGTCAACAGCTCCATGTTGGGACAGACACCACTACTGCTCATCAGAAGCAGGGTGTACACCAGGTGGTTCAGGAAAATGAGCAAGTATTCAGTAAGCACCCACTTGACTTTGGGAGGATTAAGGGGGTTCAACACCATATCCCCACAGGTGACCATCCACCCATCAAAGAACGCTACAGGCCTATACCACCAGCACACTACGAGAAGGTGAAGGAGATGTTGCACGACATGAAGAAGGCAGGGGTAGTAAGGGATAGTTGTAGTCCCTGGGCAGCTCCCCTAGTTCTAGTCAGGAAAAAGGACGGAAGCATGAAAATGTGTGTAGATTACAGACAAGTAAATCGCATTACACATAAAGATGCATACCCTTTACCGCGTATAGAGGAATCCCTGGCTGCCTTAAAGTCTGCAAATTACTTCTCCACCCTTGACCTCACTAGTGGGTACTGGCAAGTAGCTGTTGCTGAGGAGGATCGGGAGAAGACGGCCTTCACCACCCCGATGGGACTCTGCGAGTTCAATAGTATGCTGTTTGGACTCTGCAACGCCCCTGGAACGATCCAAAGATTGATGGAGTGCTGCCTGGGACACCGCAACTTCGAGACTGTACTACTATACCTGGATGATGTGATAGTATACTCCAAAACGTATAAGGACCACTTGAAGATCCTGGCGGAGGTATTCAAGTCGCTGTCCCGGTGTGGGATGAAGTTGAAGCCCTCAAAGTGCCACATGCTCAAGAGAAAGGTACAGTACCTGGGGCACATCGTCAGTTCAGAGGGAGTAGCACCAGACCCGGAGAAGATCACTGCCATCCAGAAATGGCCGGAGCCGAAGAGCCTCAAGGAGGTACGTCAGTTCCTGGGACTAGTCGGGTATTACCGGAGGTTTGTGAATGACTATACTAAGAAAGCGGCGCCTCTGCAAGACCTCCTGGTAGGACAGTCCCCCAGAGGCAGAAATCCCCCGTTCCAGTAGGGTAAGGAGCAAGCTGAATCCTTTAAGGTGATGAAGGAGATCCTGACCGGCGAAGAGATCCTAGCCTACCCTGACTACAGCCAACCGTTCCTGCTGATGCCAGCAACGAAGGATTAGGAGCTGTACTGAGTCAGAAGCAGAATGGCAAAGAGAAGGTGATCGCCTATGCAAGCAGGAAGCTCCGCCCGACCGAGAGGAACCCAGAGAACTATAGCAGCTTCAAGTTGGAGTTCCTGGCCCTGGTCTGGACCATCACCGAGCGGTTCAAGCACTATCAAGCCTCCAGTAAGTTCACTGCCTTCACTGATAACAACCCCTTGACTTATCTAGACACAGCCAAGCTAGGAGCCTTGGAGCAACGATGGATGGCTCGGCTGTCAAATTACCAATTCACTATTAAGTACCGGGCGGGCCGCAAGAACGCCAACGCCGATGCCCTGTCCAGGATGCCTCACCAGTCAGACACTGAAGAAGAAGTGGACGACCTGGAGGAGATTGAACTACCTGCCTTTCATCAGAATGGGATGGTCCACGAGCCACGAGCCTCCAGGAGGCCTCGCGGTAACACGTTAAACCCCCTGCCTCACCACAGCTGGAAGGAGACTCAGGACAGCGACCCGGTTGTCAGCCGTATCAAAGAACTGATAACCCAGGAAGGTTCCTCCCTGGAGAAGGAAGCGTCTCTCCAAGCCAAGCAGCTGTGGAATGAGAAGAGCCAGCTGTTCATCTATAGAGAGAAGCTGTGCCGGAGGTACGTCAACCTCAAAACCCATGAGATGGTATGGCAGACAGTGGTGCCTAAGACAGACATCCAGATGGTGTTGGAAGCCTACCACGATCAGGCAGGGCACTTCGGCTGGAAGAAGCTAGAGACCCTGCTGAAGTGTCGGTTTTATTGGGTAGTTCCATTGAGAGGTGGTGCCGGAATTGTGGACCCTGTAGCCTCAGAAGAAAAGACTGCAGCAGCCAGAAGGCACCCCTGCAACCCATCAAGACGACTCGTCCCCTGGAGATCGTGGCCCTGGATCATGTCAAGCTGTCACCCAGCAGGTCAGGATATTCCTATGCCCTGACCATGGTGGATCACTACTCCCGGTTCCTGGTGGTCGCCCCCGTCAAGGACCTGACGACAGAAACTGCGGCGAAGACATTTCAGGCGTACTTCTGCAGGCCCCATGGATACCCGGAGCAGGTGCTGACAGATCAAGGCCCAGCCTTTGAAGCCAAACTGTTCAAGGAGTTCTGCCATCTGTACAGGTGTAAAAAGATCAGGACTACACCGTACCACCCCCAAACCAACGGTCTCTGTGAAAAGATGAATAACATCATCATCGACCTGCTGAAGACCTTACCACTAGAAGAGAGAAATCAATGGCCAGACCTGATAGATCTGTACAACCACATACCTGTGAGTTCCACCAATTGTACTCCAGCATATCTCATGCGAGCCAGACCCGGGAAGTTGCCCATGGACCTGGAGCTTGGTGTAGTAGAACTAGAAGCAGATATGTCCACTGAGGACTGGGACACGACCAGACAGGAGCAGTACAGAAGAGTACAGGCCTTTGTCGAAGACAGTCTCACTCGGGTAAGGGACAAGCAGGAAGCCCACTACAATAAAAGTGCGCCCGCAGAACCCTTCACACCAGGAGAAGTGGTGTTAAAAAGAAAAAGGAGAAACCACAAACTTGATGAACAGTGGGAGAGAGAACCCTACACTGTGTTAAATTCAAGATTCGATAATAGGAAGACCTGCCTAATTAGTAGAGACGGAGGAATAACGACTGCAACGGTATCTAGAGACCATCTGAAGTTGTGTCCAGACCTGCTAAAGCTCCAAGAAGAAGTGCCTCTCACCGTACCGGAGGAGCCTAAAGAAGCAGTACTCCATACTGACATAGGAGATTTCCCGGCAGATTGGCCTCAACTAGGAGGAGCAGTAATAATACCTGTGATCCACTTCTTTCAACAGCCAGAAAACCCTCCACAGCAAGTAGAGCCTGTAAGTGCTTCAGAAGAGCCTGCTTAAGAAGAAACCACGGAAGAAGGATCCCCGGTTTGAGCAGAGCAAGAATGCCCAGCCAATGGTATACTTGCCAGTCCTGTAGAGAGGTTAAGGCAACCCTGCAGTTCCCCAACACTTAGAACTGACAGAATGGGAGGTAGTGCAAATACTAGTGCCTCACGCATCACAGTACCACGTAGGTCGACGCATAGCACACGAGGTCAGACCCCTGTCAGATACAGAGAATAGAGAAGGAAACTCTGACAGTGTAAATAGTTGCCCCTGGGGTATTATATTGTGTATTTTCATGTATATATATTTATTAACTTGTTGTTTTGCCTTATAATGGACAATTTAAGAGAAATGGACACTTTTCCTTGTTACCTTTAGTTACTCGTCAGGGTACATAAAGAACTTTGTGGCTGAGGACTATGTGCAGCCCAAAAACTGCTTCTTGTAAATAATTGCACTCCCTGGAGTGCCCCTTTAGGTGACCTCGGAAGAAAAACGTGTCTGGTGTGGGACTAACGGAGGTCCGACTCAGGATCTCCAAGTCCTGCAGCCACCCCAGGGCCTACGTTGAGGGTTTGAGACAGGTCCCTCAAGCTACCAAGTACTCTACCCTGTGAGATGGACATCCTGTAGGGAACCTCACCAGAAGAGACTTGAATTCTGAGGTTGCTTATTGTATATATGCACAGTACAGACCAAAAGTTTGGACACACCTTCTCTTTTAAAGATTTTTCTGTATTTTCATGACTATGAAAATTGTACATTCACACTGAAGGCATCAAACGTATGAATTAAAACATGTGGAATTATATACTTAACAAAAAAGTGTGAAACAACTGAAAATATTTCTTATATTCTAGGGTCTTCAAAGTAGCCACCTTTTGCTTTGATGACTGCTTTGGACACTCTTGGCATTCTCTTGATGAGCTTCAAGAGGTAATCACCGGAAATGGTCTTCCAACAATCTTGAAGGAGATCCCAGAGATGCTTAGCACTTGTTGGCCCTTTTGCCTTCACTCTGCGGTCCAGCTCACCCCAAACCATCTCGATTGGGTTCAGGTCTGATGACTGTGGAGGCCAGGTCATCTGGCGTAGCACCCCATCACTCTCCTTCTTGGTTAAATAGCCCTTACACAGCCTGGAGGTGTGTTTGGGGTCATTGTCCTGTTGAAAAATAAATGATGGTCCAACTAAACGCAAACCGGATGGAATAGCATGCCGCTGCAAGATGCTGTGGTAGCCATGCTGCTCAGTATGCCTTCAGTTTTGAATAAATCCCCAACAGTGTCACCAACAAAGCACCCCCACACCATCACACCTCCTCCTCCATGCTTCACGGTGGGAACCAGGCATGTAGAGTCCATCCGTTCACCTTTTCTGCGTCGCACAAAGACACGGTGGTTGGAACCAAAGATCTCAAATTTGGACTCATCAGACCAAAGCACAGATTTCCACTGGTCTAATGTCCGTTCCTTGTGTTCTTTAGCCCAAACAAGTCTCTTCTGCTTGTTGCCTGTCCTTAGCAATGGTTTCCTAGCAGCTATTTTACCATGAAGGCCTGCTGCACAAAGTCTCCTCTTAACAGTTGTTGAAGAGGTGTCTGATGCTAGAACTCTGTGTGGCATTGACCTGGTCTCTAATCTGAGCTGCTGTTAACCTGCAATTTCTGAGGCTGGTGACTCGGATAAACTTATCCTCAGAAGCAGAGGTGACTCTTGGTCTTCCTTTCCTGGGGCGGTCCTCATGTGAGCCAGTTTCTTTGTAGCACTTGATGGTTTTTGTAACTGCACTTGGGGACACTTTCAAAGTTTTCCCAATTTTTCACACTGACTGACATTAATTTCTTAAAGTAATGATGGCCACTCGTTTTTCTTTACTTAGCTGCTTTTTTCTTGCCATAATACAAATTCCAACAGTCTATTCAGTAGGACTATCAGCTGTGTATCCACCAGACTTCTGCACAACACAACTGATGGTCCCAACCCCATTTATAAGGCAAGAAATCCCACTTATTAAACCTGACAGGGCACACCTGTGAAGTGAAAACCATTTCCGATGACTACCTCTTGAAGCTCATCAAGAGAATGCCAAGAGTGTGCAAAGCAGTCATCAGTGCAAAAGGTGGCTACTTTGAAACAACTGAAAATATGTCTTATATTCTAGGTTCTTCACACTTTTTTGTTAAGTATATAATTTTACATGTGTTAATTCATAGTTTTGATGCCTTCAGTGTGAATGTACAATTTTCATAGTTATGAAAATACAGAAAAATCTTTAAATTAGAAGGTGTGTCCAAACTTTTGGTCTGTACTGTATATATTTGTTATTTATAATGTTTTATTATGTAACATTTAAGCAAAGTGCCTCCCATAAAAGGAAGAGTTATTGTATTGTTGTTATAAAAAGTACTTCAGTCCGGGAGTACTGAGCTTTGCTAGGGGGGAATGTGGCGCCCCTGCTGCGCTTTGGTGCCACAGATCCTAGAGGGGTGCATGGACGGATTCCTCCACAAGAGGCCCTCGTTGCATACACACACACCTCCACCTTCCACCTCAGACCAGCAGAGGGAGCCCGTTAGGCATATAAAAAGGGAAGGTGGAGCTAGGCAGTCAGTTACTGCAGAAGATGAGCCTGAGAGAGGTCAGCCTGCAGTGGAGCTCAGTCTAGAGAACAGTTTCCTCAGGGGACAGAGGTAGTTCCAGTCCCTCTAGAGAGAGTTCAGACTCATAAAGCTCAGTCAGTGAGCTTAAGGCGTGCCGACGCCATAAGAGCGGTAAAGAGTAGCGCGGTTTACTGCCAGTGTGAAGCCTAGGGAGGGCCCCGAGTGTGGCCGAAGGCAAGTGGAGTAAGCGAGCTATGTAGGGGGTAGAGGAGCTTAACCAGATCACCCCACAGGCATTTACCGGACACAGGGTCCGCGTCTGCAAGGATCTCTAGGACCAGCAGAAACAACCGGGATCCCTGGCGAAGTACATGTCCCAGGAACACCAAAAGCTGCCTGTAATACCAGGGTCAGGAATCACTGAGGCCCAAGAGACCAGGGAGTGTGATCTCCAACAGAAGGCCCTACCACCAGGTCAGCCGGTGCAAGACAGAGACCAAGTTAGGCCTAGCTCCAGGCAGGTCATAAACTTAACAGGAAAAGGCAAGAAACAGGAGGCCCCACACCCGCTCACTGGGGAGAGTCCTGAAATGCACCCTTCACCCTACAGTGCCCTTGATCGTGCCTGAAACACCACCAGTAAAGGTACTGAAGTGAACTGTCGTGTGTGTGTCTATTCTTCCTCCGACCCGGCTGGGTCCCTCTGTCCTGCATCCCTTCTCCTACGCTGCCCTGAGGCCCCGCTCCACCTGTGGGGAGCCACACCATCTAAGCTGCCTGATCACCGGCCTCAGAGGATTGTAGCAGCGCTGGTGATCCTCACCAGACACAACGGGTGGCGTCACAAACTCTTTCCTATCCCATACACCTTTTCCCCACCATTCCTTCTTTCTTTTAAAGAGTGACCCCAGGGTACGGGCCCGGGAGCCGGCCACCGCGGCGTCCCCCAAAGCCAAACAGCAAGGCCCGGGCGCCGAGTCCCCATCCCTTGGGCGCGTCACTTCTCTCAGCACTCCCATCATTGCTCTCTCCTAGCCCCCTCCATCATTGCGCTCTCCCAGCACCCCCATCATTACTCTGTCCCAGCACCTCCATCATTGCTCTCTCCCAGCCCCACATCATTGCTCTCTCCCAGCCCCCCACCATTAATCTGTCCCAGCACCCCCATCATTGCTCTTTCCCAGCACCCCCATCATTGCTCTCTCCCAGCAACACGTCATTGCTCTCCCCTTCCCCACCATCCCCATCATTGCTCTCCCCAGCTCTATCAGCCCCATTATTGCTCTTCCCAGCCCCATAATTCCTCTCCCCAGCCCCATCAACCCCACTATTGCTCTTCCCAGCCCCATCAGCCCCATTATTGCTCTTCCCAGCCCCATCATTCCTCTCCCCAGCCCCATCAGCCCCATTATTGCTCTCTCCAACCCCATCATCCCATCATTCCTCTCCCCAGCCCCATCAACTCCATTATTCCTCTCCCCAGCCCCATCAGCACCATTATTGCTCACCCCAGCTCCACTATCCCTTCATTGCTCTCCCCAGTCCCACCATCCCCATCATTGCTCTCCCCAGCCCCATCATTCCTCTCCCCAGCCCCATCATTGCTCTCCCTAGCCCTACCATCCCATTATTCCTCTCCCCAGCCCCATCAACCCCATTATTCCTTTCCCCAGTCCCATCATTCCTCTCCCCAGCCCCATTATTCTCTTCCCAGCCCCATTAGTCCCATTATTCCTACCCCAAGCCCCATCATTCCTCTCCCCAGCCCCATCAGCCCCATTATTGCTCTCCCCAGCCCCATCAACCCCATCATTCCTCTCCCCAGCCCCATCAGCCTCATTATTGCTCTCCCCAGCCCCATCATCCCCATTATTCCTCTCCCCAGCCCCATCATCCCCATTATTCCTCTCCCCAGCCCCATCAGCCCTATTAGTCCTCTCCCCAGCCACATCAACCCCATTATTCCTCTTCCCAGCCCCATCAGCCCCATTATTGCTCTCCCCAGCCTCATCAACCCCATTATTTCTCTCCCCAGCCCCATCAGCCCCCTCTCCAGCCCCAATATTTCTCTCCCCAGCCCCATCATTGCTCTCCCCAGTCCCATCAGCCCTATTATTGCTCTTCTCAGCCCCATCATTCCTCTCCCCAGCACCATCCCCTCCCCAGCATTTCAGTAAAAAAAAAAACAACAACTTACCTCAGCTTGCTCCCCTGCAGCAGCGTCCTCCTGGTTGCCGGCAGCTTTCTTCCTGACCCAGGCGCGCGCTGCATGATGACGTCATCAAGCTGCGCGTGCCTGGGTCAGGGAGGAAGCAGAGGACGAACCCTCCAGCTCCGCTGCTATTCTCCTCCTGACAGCAGCGGAGCTGCAGGGATCGCTCCCTGACCGCCGCGTGCAGGGAGCACCTTGCTGCATGGTGGGGACCCGGCACAGCTGCACCGGCGGCGATATGTCCACACCTGGACTGCTATGGGGCCCCCCCGGCACACGGGCCCCACAGCAGTCGCGTGGTCTGCCGCCATTGGCAGTACGCCACTGTGTACGGCATATACAGTGGGTGTGTGGTGCGTACGGCGTATACAGTGTGTGTGGTGCGTACGGTGTATACAGAGTGCGTGTGTGTGGTGCGTACGATGTATATGTGTCACCCCAGGCCTGGATGCCACAAATATTAAAGGCTCTGTCTGAGAGCAGGAGGGAGGTTCCCTGGTCAGGGACCATTAGCATGCAGCACCTCCTGTCCCAGGCCAGTAGGGGGAGCAGGCTGCCCCTATAAAAGCTGGAACTGGGGCAGGGTAAGAGAGACCAGAACCCACTTCTGAAGTGTCCAGAAGGGTTCTCAGAGAAGAGGGACAGGTCAGCAGCAGCTGAGGAGTCCGTGAGGCAGAGGAGAAGCTGCAAGCCAGGGACAGAGGCGACGAGAGCCAGTCCTGGCTGAGAGAAGTACACAACCGGACATTGGGGTCCGAGGCTGTCAGGGTTGCAAGCCCAGCAGCAGAGAACCAACCCGCGAGGGATTTCAGGTCCCTTGGCCTAAGAAGCCTGGAGGCTCCGCCACACAGAGGGACCAGTACAGCAAGGAGAAGCAAAAGGTACCCAAGGCCCGAGTCGCAAGCCATACAGGCAAAGTACACGGCCAGCTCAGGGACGTGGGCTATTACACCACGAAAAGGGGGATAGTCAGCAAGAGCATAGAGAGAGAACGGTAGGCCTTCACACTCACCCTGACCAGTGGGGCTCGCCCGAATGCTCTCAGATACCCAGGCCCATTCCTAACCGGTACTCCTGTTGGGTCAGTAATAACATCTGCAATAAAGACCCTGGACTGTTTGAAGCGGACTCTGAACTCTTACTATTGCGGCCTGCACTATCACCCCCAGCATTCACCTACACTGCCCTGAGGCTACACTCTTCCCGTGGGGAGTTGTCCTACCCCTGTGCTGCACATCAACACCAGCCTCAGCGGTCTGCCTCGCAGCAGCGGTCATCCCTGACCGCAATCCACGGGTGGCGTAGTCGGACATTCCCAAATGTATAAATAGACTGCCACAATTTGGTCTGACCACCCTGAGCCACGGGATCGGGTTGCCACTACTACCCCCAGCATCGTACAGAAGCCCGGTTCCGGGTGCCCCACGGCCCAGGGGGCGAGTCATATACAGAGTGCGTGTGTGTGGTGGTGCGTACGGCGTATACAGTGTGTGTGTGTGTGGTGTGTACAGCGTATACAGTGTGTGTGTGTGGTGTGTACAGCGTATACAGTGTGTGTGTGTGTGGTGTGTACGGCGTATACAGAGTGTGTGTGGTGTGTACGGCGTATACAGTGTGTGTGGTGCGTACGGTGTATACAGTGTGTGTGTGGTGCGTACGGCGCATACAGTGTGTGTGTGTGGTGCGTACAGCGTATACAGTGTGTGTGTGGTGCGTACGGAGTATACAGTGTGTGTGTGTTGCATGCGGCGTATACAGTGTGTGTGTGTGTGTGTGTGTGTATGTAAATTAACCTTAAAGAGTAAATCAACTTTTGGGATGTTTTTAATGTGATTTAGGGTTATTAATTCTGAGCAGATTTGTGGGGAACCCAATCCTTTGCTCCTTTGCTTAAAAGACCTCCTAGAAGAGCGCAGCTCAGTAGATAGGAGAGTACACTGAGCGGAGCAAATGCAGCAGAAAGTCATAGTCATGTCTCCTCACCTCTTCACTTCTAAGAGATCTTTTGAGTGATCAGGGTATCAGATTCGCACTAATCTGCTCAAAATTATAGGACCTAAATCATGTAATATACAGTACAGACCAAACGTTTGGACACACACCTTCTCATTTAAAGATTTTTCTGTATTTTCATGACTATGAAAATTGTACATTCACACTGAAGGCATCAAAACTATGAATTAACACATGTGGAATTATATACTTAACAAAAAAGTGTGAAACAACTGAAAATATGTCTTATATTCTGGGTTCTTCAAAGTAGCCACCTTTTGCTTTGATGACTGCTTTGCACACTCTTGCCATTCTCTTGATGAGCTTCAAGAGGTAGTCACCGGAAATGGCTTTCACTTCACAGGTGTGCCCTGTCAGGTTTAATAAGTGGGATTTCTTGCCTTATAAATGGGGTTGGGACCATCAGTTGTGTTGTGCAGAAGTCTGGTGGATACACAGCTGATAGTCCTACTGAATAGACTGTTAGAATTTGTATTATGGCAAGAAAAAAGCAGCTAAATAAAGAAAAATGAGTGGCCATCATTACTTTAAGAAATGAAGGTCAGCCAGTGCGAAAAATTGGGCAAACTTTGAAAGTGTCCCCAAGTGCAGTTGCAAAAACCATCAAGCGCTACAAAGAAACTGGCTCACATGAGGACTGCCCCAGGAAAGGAAGACCAAGAGTCACCTCTGCTTCTGAGGATCAGTTTATCCGAGTCACCAGCCTCAGAAATCGCAGGTTAGCAGCAGCTCAGATTAGAGACAAGGTCAATGCCACACAGAGTTCTAGCAGCAGACACATCTCTTCAACAACTGTTAAGAGGAGGCTTTGTGCAGCAGGCCTTCATGGTAAAATAGCTGCTAAGAAACCACTACTAAGGACAGGCAACAAGCAGAAGAGATTTGTTTGGGCTAAAGAACACAAGGAATGGACATTAGACCAGTGGAAATCTGTGCTTTGGTCTGATGAGTCCAAATTTGAGATCTTTGGTTCCAACCGCCGTGTCTTTGTGCGACGCAGAAAAGGTGAACGGATGGACTCTACATGCCTGGTTCCCACCGTGAAGCATGGAGGAGGAGGTGTGATGGTGTGGGGGTGCTTTGCTGGTGACACTGTTGGGGATTTATTCAAAATTGAAGGCATACTGTACCAGCATGACTACCACAGCATCTTGCAGCAGCATGCTATTCCATCCGGTTTGCGTTTAGTTGGACCATAATTTATTTTTCAACAGGAAAATTACCCCAAACACACCTCCAGGCTGTGTAAGGGCTATTTGACCAAGAAGGAGAGTGATGGGGTGCTATGCCAGATGACCTGACCTCCACAGTCACCAGACCTGAACCCAATCGAGATGGTTTGAGGTGAGCTGGACCGCAGAGTGAAGGCAAAAGGGCCAACAAGTGCTAAGCATCTCTGGGAACTCCCTGAAGATTGTTGGAAGACTATTTCCGGTGACTACCTCTTGAAGCTCATCAAGAGAATGCCAAGCGTGTGCAAAGCAGTCATCAAAGCAAAAGGTGGCTACTTTGAAGAACCTAGAATATAAGACATATTTTCAGTTGTTTCACACTTTTTTGTTAAGTATATAATTCCACATGTGTTAATTCATAGTTTTGATGCCTTCAGTGTGAATGTACAATTTTCATAGTCATGAAAATACAGAAAAATCTTTAAATAAGAAGGTGTGTCCAAACTTTTGGTCTGTACTGTATATCCCAAAATTTAAGTTACTTTTTAAACGTTTAATAGTTCCACTGCTTGCATCTAATCAGTACATTGTTTCCTATATGTTCCACAGTCTGATGATGACTGGTAACTAGTGTTGAGCCACCCCCGTAGTGTTCGAGTTCGGTTCGGTTCGTCGAACACCCGTGTGTTCGCCGAACTGTTCGTCGAACTGTTCGTCGAACACCTTCGAACACCGTTAAAACCAATGGCAGGCAAACAAAAACACATAGAAACACATAGAAAACACCTTCAAAGGTGTCCAAAAGCTGACAAACTGCTCAGAAGACACAACTAACACATGGAAAAGTGACAAGTACATATAGTCATGCGAAAAGAAAAGAGGTGGAGGAGTAAAAGGAGGGGGAGACACAGATATAGGCATGTCATGCCCTTCTAAAATCCAAAAAGTGAGAAGCCGACACGTTCAGTCCGCTCCTGCCCGTGCCACCTCCGTGTCGCCGGGTTTGTGCCAGAGCCGCGGTGAACCCTGACGGCCAGCCCCCCTCTCCCAATACTGGTGCCTGTCCGCTGGTGGGTCGAGCGAGCCCCCCTGTGGTGGAGGCAGCTCTAAGCTTTTTAATTTAAATTGTCTCTCTAATTTGAATGAATACACTTTAAATCCATTAACAAGGATCTATTGGAGGGCAAGTCTCATGCCAGCAGCCGCGTAATTCCAGCTCCAGTAGCGTCCACTAAAGCTGCTGCAGTTAAAAAGCTTTTATAAGGATCGAGCTCGGCTGTCCACCGCAAGGCATCCTACTGCCAGTCCCAGCCCCTATGCCTTGGGGTGCCTCCTGATGCTCTTCACTGAGTATCCCGTGGTCCCGAAGCATTTCCTTTGAAAAAATTAAGTGTCTAAACTACAGGTGGTGTAGCTTGCTTAACAGCCGGGATAATCCGCTGACTAGCAGACACTGCTACTAGGCACAAAGTATTTCCTGGGCTAGATGCAGTTAAAAATTTGTAATTAGATACTCTCGTTGGATGCTGAGAAAGCATTCCATAGAGTCTCCTGGCACGCCATATATGATTCTCTTAAAAAGCTTGGGGTAGGGGTCTAGGGGACCCTTTTATAGCCAAAATCACGGCCCTGTATCGCAATACGTCACCTAGGCTGAAGATAAATGGAACTGTAGCACCCTGAGGGCTCGGTTGCTACAGAGGTATTGCACCTCACCCAGAGGTGTGATATCTCACTCTCAGGTAAGGATGTAGTGTGGATCAGGACCCGACACCTGCATGCATTACACCACATTGCCGTGGGGCAGGGCGACCAATATGCCCCTGAGATGGGCACGACAGTCCCTGTCCCTGGCTGGAGTGGGGGGAGGGAACACTGAGGAAGGGGAACCCTGTAGTGCAGGAGCAGGGAGGAAGCAGTTCCTGGGTGCATTGAGAAGGGAGTATAAAAGGTGGGCACCATCTTAGTTCAGTGCAGAGAAGTCTGAGCAGAAGTGGCAGGGAGCAGGGGCTCTGCATGAGCTCTGCTCCGGAGGCGGGCCTAGTAACAGAGGCCCAGGCCTGGAAGAGGGAGAAGGAAGGAAGAGGAGCGGAGAAGGCTCCAGGAACAAGGAACGAAGGGATCTCAGGGGTGTGGACGGGCGAGTCGCCACCGCACGCCCGAATCCACCTGCGTGGAGGGGTAAGGCCAAAGGGGGAGACCGGTCCCCGAAACTAGTGGAGGCAGGAAACGACCCTCAGCTAGAAACAGGAGGCTGTGACATTTTATGTGGCGCAGCCCCTCGCTACACCCGCTAGGAAGGCACCACATAGGGTCAGGGAAACTGGCGCCAAGTTTACCAAGAGGAGGCCAGAGGCAGCCGGACAGAAGGGTTGGTAAGAAAGGCCAGACAAAGGACACACAAAGGGGGTCCTGTGAAGCACTCCAAAGTTATCTGGGAGTTGTCTGAGCCCCTCACCTGGTGAGCACAGTACGACGTGGGCAGCCGTTACCTGCAGACGTGGTCTGGATAATAAGAACTGTGAGTAAAGGCCCTGGACTGCATCACTGACTCCGTGTCATTACTGCTGCTGCCCTGCACCATCACCCCCATCCTCCGCATACACTGCCCTGAGGCTATACTCCTCCCGTGGGGAGTTATGCTACGCTCTGCTGCACCCACAACACCAGCCTCAGCGGTCTGCCCTGGAGCGGCGGTTCACTCTGACCGCAATCCACGGGTGGCGTAGTCGGACATTTAAACATCAAAACCACATAAATATTTCCGCCACTGGTTTGACCGCCCTGAGCCACGGAACCGGGTTGCCGCCACGGAGACTACAACCACCAGCATCCACCAAAAAGGGTCCGGCTCCGGGTGTCCCAAGGCCCAGGGGGCGCGTCAGAACACTTTCATCACCTTTCACAATCACCAATGGGACAAGGCAGGGATGTTCTCTGTCCCCTCTCTTATACATCCTAGTGACGGAGCACCTGCTCTCATCAATTCGCCATAACCCCAATATTAGGTGGATTGAGGTGGGAGGCACCGAGTACAAGTGCTCTCTATTTGCTGATGATGTCCTAGTATATATCACTCAATCACATATATCCATCCCTGCTGTTATGGCTGAAATAGATCACTTTGTTACATGGTCAAATTTTAAAATCAATGCAGCGAAGTCTGAGGCCCTCGATGTCTCCCTCCCCAAATCCATATAGGATTCCATCCAGTCCAACTTTCCCTTTGCCTGGCCCTCACAGGGTATCAAATACTTAGGAATTCCTATTCATAGAGACCTCTCCCATCTATGTTATCTTAATTTTGGGCCCTTTATTGAACAACTCCATACAGACCACGGTTGGCAAGTTAAAACTGTAAGATTCACTACGTGAACCACTGGTGTTTTGTGGAAAAGCACATGTACACTGTGTTCCAAATTATTATGCAAAAAGTGTTTAGGAGTGATAAGGGAAGAATTTGTTTGTTTGTCAGTTAAACTCATTGATGGTGATGTGTGTCAGGGCTCTTTATATCACTGTAAGCAATTGCAGACACCTGTGCTAATTAGTTTGGCAGGTGTGTCCAATGAAAGGCAAGACTACTTAAGAAGGCTGTCTCACATTATTAAGCAGCCTACATTTTCTGCCAAAATGGGAAAGAAAAAGGATGTGTTGGCTGCTGAGAAGCAACAAATTGTGGAGTCTTTAGGTCAAGGCATGACTACAATCAACATTGTGCGATGATCAGGATGAAGTGTCTTGGCAATCAAGAAGTATGTAGCTGATTCACAGTACACACGTGTGCGTGCTGATAAGGGCAAATTGAGGACTCTTTCCTACAGGCAATTACGTCAGGTTGAAAGAGCAGCGGCAAAAAAGCCTTGTCATAGCAGCAGACCAGTTTTTGAAGCTGCTGGTGCCTCCAACGTCCCCCGAACTACGAGATGCAGGGTCCTTCAGAGGTTTGCAGCTGTGCATACGCCATCCTGTCGACCTCCTCTATCCACTTCACACAAGCAGAAACGGCTCCAGTGGGCCAAACATTACATAAAGACTGATTTCAAAACTGTTTTGTTCACGGATGAGTGCCGTGCAGCGCTCGATGGTCCAGATGGATGGAGTGGAGGATGGCTGGTTGATGGACACCCCACGCAAACACGGCTACAGCGCCAACAAGGAGGAGGTGGAGTAATGTTTTGGGCTGGAATCATGGGGAGAGAGATTGTCGGCCCCTTTAGGATCCCTGAAGGCGCTAAAGATGAACTCCATAATGTATGTGGATTTTCTCAAACAGCACTTCCTGCCATGGTTCAAGAAGAAGAACCGTGTATTTCACAGCAAGATCATTTTTCTGCATGATAATGCACCATCTCATGCTGCACATAAAACATCTGCATCTCTGGCTGATATGGGCATAAAAGGGGACAAACTTATGGTGTGAACCCCATGCTCCCCTGACCTCTACCCCATTCAGAACCTTTGGAGCATCATTAAAAGGAGTGTCTATGATGGCGGGAGGCAGTTCACATCTAAGCAACAGCTCTGGGAGGGTATTCTGTCCTCATGCAAAACAATTGAAGCAGAAACCATCCAAAACCTGACACATTCAATGGACGAGAGAGTTCAGAAGCTCCTTTCGAACAAGGGGTCCTATGTGAAAATGTAACATCACCTAGAATAAAGTTTTGAGTTGAAAACTGTTTGATTTCAGTTTCTAACAACCTGCTAATGCTTATAATTTCAAAAATGACCATTTTTTTGGTCTTTATTAAAATGAAAAGGTTGATCGAAAAGTTTGGGGGATCTAAGAGTGTGGCAACCCAGTAGTCATGATTACTTCGAATTCTGACAATATGAGGGTCATGCTGCAGGTAGTGCAGCAAGAAGGCACTTATGTGTCTTGCGCATCTCGGAGCCCCAAAATTATTTTCCAGGCTAGATGCAGCTAAAAATTATTATTAATTTTAAATCTGGTGAAGCTTTAGTATAGATGGCCTAATAGGATCAGTGCTGCACACTGCTACAAAGCCCAAATTATTTTCCAGCCAAGATACAGATAAACATGATTAGTAATTTGAAAGCTTAAAACGGTTGGTAGGGTGATTTTAACCAATCATCAAGCTTTTACTCTCCCCAGGATGACACAGGGGTAGAAAAGTCGTTTCGGATCCATGATTTGTTCATCTTTATGAACGTGAGTCTGTCTACATTATCAGTGGAGAGCCGCGTGCGCTTATCTGTCAGCACACCACCAGCAGCGCTGAACACACGTTCAGACAGAACGCTGGCTGCGGGGCATGACAAGATCTCCAAGGCGTAAGTGGCTAGCTCCGGCCATTTATCCAGATTGGAAGCCCAAAAAGAGCAAGGGTCCAGTGACACAGTCATGGCTTCAATGTTTACTTGGAGATACTCCTGTACCATCGTCTCTAGGCGTTGACTATGTGTCAGACTTCTTGTCTCCTGTGGCCTTGCAAAGGATGGGCTAAAAAAGTGATGAAATGATTCCGCAAAATTGATGTTACCAGCAGATACTGTGGTTCTGTTACGGTTTGAGTGCTGAACACTTGACGGTCCCACGGTTGGCAAGTTGGAACTGTGAGATTCACTACGTGCACCACTGGTATTTTGTGGAAAAGCACATGTAAGATTCTGCAACAGTCTCTGCTGATACTCCTGCATGCGTGCATCCCTTTCTATGGCAGGAATAATTTCTGCAAATTTACTTTTGTACCGGGGATCTAACAGTGTGGCAACCCAGTAGTCAGGATTATTTCTAATTCTCACAATTCGAGGGTCATGTTGCAGGTAGTGCAGCAAGAAGGCACTCATGTGTGTTGCGCATCCAGGAGCACCAAGTCCCTGTTGTGTTGGTGGCGAGGTAACAATCATGCTTCCTTCCTCTGTCCTCTCCCCCCAACCTCGCACAACAGAAATGTGATCAAGGTCTCCCTCATCTGATGAGTCTTCCATCAGTTCGTCCTCCACTTCTTCCTGGGCTCCTGCACCTTCCTCACTAGTTTGGCTGCTACCATGCGCCCTGGTAAAACCATCTCCCCCACCCTCACATGCCTGCCGCCTTGGTGCTGCCGACCGTCTGGACCTTGCAGATGTTAGCCCTTCCGCATACAACTCCTCCTCCTCTACTTCCTCCACCTCCTCTTGTGCCACCACCTGACTCCGAATTCTGTTTAACATGTGCTCCAGCATGTAAATCACCGGAATAGTCATGCTGATAATGGCATCGTCAGCACTAAACATCTTCGTCGCCATTTCAAAACTGTGCAGAAGGGTGCATAGGTCCCTGATCTGAGACCACTCCTCCAGCGTGATTTGCCCCACCTCTGGATCTCGTTGGCCCAGGCTATACGTCAGAACGTATTGCACCAGGGCTTGTCGGTGCTGCCACAGTCGCTGCAACATGTGCAGAGTTGAATTCCACCAGATAGGCACATCGCATTTTAGCCGGTGAAGTGGCAGGCCCAACGACTTCTGTAGAGATGTAAGTCGCTGAGCTGCGGGATGCGAACGGCGGAAGTGAGCACACAGCGACCGTGCCCTCTGCAGAAGGCCATCTAGTCTGGGATAGTGGGCTAAAAATTGCTGGACAACCAGGTTCAACACGTGAGCCATACAAGGCACGTGTGTGACATTGCCCCGGCGAAGGGCCGCACCCAGGTTTGCAGCATTGTCGCACACGGCCTTCCCTGGTTTCAGGTCCAGTGGAGACAACCATTCATGAAATTGGTTCTCCAGAGCTGACCACAACTCCTCAGCTGTGTGACTCACATTTCCCAGACATTTCAATGTAAAAACCGCCTGATGACGTTGAGCCCTACTGCCAGCATAGTAAGGAGGTGTGCAGGATCCCTTCTGCGCAGTTAGAAAGCTTGTGGCATGACCAGACAGGCTTTGGGTGCAGGTGGAAGACCGAGAGGAGGTTGAGGAGGCAGAAGCAGTGGAGGAACTTTGACATAAAGAGGATTGACGCACAACTCGTGGGGACGGCAAGACTTGGACAGCAGCCCCTTGTCCTGCTGTCACCATAGTTACCCAGTGCCCAGTCAGCGACATGTAACGCCCCTGTCCATGCCTACTCGTCCAAGTGTCTGTGGTGAAATGCACCCTGTCACACACAGAGTTTCTCAAAGAAGCGGTGATGTTGTGTGCGACATGCTGGTGGAGCGCAGGCACACCTTTCTTTGAGAAGTAGTGCCGACTGGGAATCTGGTACTGGGGCACTGCGACGGACATAAGGTCTCGAAAATCCTCTGTGTCCACCAGGCGGAAAGGCAGCATTTCTGTAGCCAAGAGCTTGCAGATGGTGAAATTCAACCTCTTAGCTTTCTCATGGCTAGGAGGAAATGGTCTTTTACTTGTCCACATCTGAGGGACCGAGGGCTGGCTATTGTGCTTAGACGGGGTTGATAAGGGTGTCCCCGGCAAACTGCCGGTCTGTGAGGAAGATGCAGGCGGACATGTTAGGTTGCCTTGATCCAAAGGTGGTGCTATCGATGTCGGACAGCGCTCAACACCAGCTGGTGTTACCACCTCCAAAGAAAATGATGACCTGCCAATCACGCTGGCTGTTGCGGGTAAAGAGGTGGCAGGTCTGCGCCCCAAAACAGGTGTGACTGCTGTCCCCCCAGTCAGAGGATGAAGAGGCCGCGGATGCACAAGATATGGCAGACGGTGGTTGGCCCGACCGGCTAGGCCGCATTGTAGCACACTGAGCTTCCCACTGCAACTTATGCTTCATGTCCATGTGCCGGTTCATGCATGAAGTACTCAAACTATGTATTTTTTGGCCTCTACTTAGCTTTTGCTGACAAATGTTACAGATAACACGAGTTGGGTCATCTTTATCGATCTGAAAAAATGCCCAGGCTATGCAAGGCTTAGCACCCATGCGACCTGAAGAGCCACCACGACTTGTGGTGAGAGGCAGAGTTGTGTTTGAGGATGCAGTTGTTGACCTGCTTCCAGTACTACGTCTCTGTCCAGGAAGGCGCAACCTGACCTCGTCGTCACTAGCATCTTCCTCCACCTCCTCTGCTGACCTCATCTCTTGGCTGACTGTGGGATCTCCAACCTCATCATCATCACCCTGTGCGTTATCACACCCGTCGTCCTCAGAGCCAACCTGTTCCTGCCCTGACAAAAAACTAAAGTTGTCGCTCCAATCAGGTATTTGAGTCTTATCATCGTCTTCCTCATTGTCTCCACCAACAGGAGTTACAGTTTGGGAATGAGGGTCTACATTATGGTCAGAACCTTCTGCGTCTGGTCCTGGATCCGACTCATAAAGATTCTGGGCATCAGTGCAGATCATTTCCTCGTCTGGATTCACAGAAGCGCTGGAGTCGACCTCTGATTCCCAGGCTATAGTATGAGTAAACAGCTCTGCAGACTCAACCATCTGTTCTACCTCATACTCAGACGGGCAGCTGGAGATTTGGGAGCTGTGAGGAAGCAAGTGCGATTGGGGTGACACCTTTGAGGACTGGAGTATTTGTGATGTTGAAGTTGATGTGGAGGAGAGCCCACTTAAAGGAGCACTTGATATCCGTTGAAGCACCTGCTGTTTTTGTGCCTCATCTGGAATTTGTAGCGATTGGCGTGGCCGTAAGAAAGGGATCTTATCACATTGTCCGCTAAAAGAAGTAGACATTTTAGTTTGGCTGGAAGATGGTCTTTCTTCTGCAGATGTTACTGTTGCTTTAACACCTACCCCACGGACACAATCTTTTTTCCCCTTCCCAACACGCCTATTCCCCTTTCCACCAGCAGCAGGCCTTTTTCCACTCATTTTGGTGGTTAACTAATTAACAACTCTGGAGTTGTTTGCACAAAAAAACAATGGATGGGAACCGAGCAGAGCTGAGTGGCCAAACTGTGGTATTAGGCCAAAACTATTGGCTGGGTTAGATGCAGAAAAAAATTATATTCAATTTGCAACCTGATGGAGGTCAGTATAGATGGACTAATAGAGAAAGTCCCACACACTGCTAGAAGGCCAAATATTTTTTCAGAGGTAGATGCAGAAAAAAATATATTCAGTTTGCAACCTGATGGAGGTCTGTATAGATGGATTAATAGAACAAGTCCCACACACAGCTAGAAGCCCAATATTTTTTCAGAGGTAGATGCAGAAAAAAATATATTCAGTTTGCAACCTGATGGAGGTCTGTATAGATGGATTAATAGAACAAGTCCCACACACAGCTAGAAGCCCAATATTTTTTCAGAGGTAGATGCAGAAAAAAATATATTCAGTTTGCAACCTGATGGAGGTCAGTATAGATGGACTAATACAACAAGTCACACACACAGCTAGAAGCCCAATCTTTTTTCAGAGGTAGATGCAGAAAAAAATATATTCAGTTTGCAACCTGATGGAGGTCAGTATAGATGGACTAATACAACAAGTCCCACACACAGCTAGAAGCCCAATATTTTTTCAGAGGTAGATGAAGAAAAAAATATATTCAATTTGCAACCTGATGGAGGTCAGTATAGATGGACTAATACAACAAGTCCCACACACAGCTAGAAGCCCAATATTTTTTCAGAGCTAGATGCAGAAAAAAAATATATTCAATTTGCAACCTGATGGAGGTCAGTATAGATGGACTAATAGAATGATGCTATGCCCAAAAGATTTTACTTCACTAGGTGCAGTAAAAAAATTGGTATTCTATACACAGGTGGTATATCTTGCAACACAGATAGGCTACTCCACTGACTAACACACTCTGCAATAGGCCAAAAAGGATTAGCTTTGCTAGATTCAGCCAAATGCTGTGAAAAAAACTTGCACAGCACTGGCACAGACCTGCCTGGCAAAAACTGATAGGAACTGATGTAACCTAGTCCTGAAAAGGACTCCAATTACAATTAGTCTTTACTCCCACAACCTATCTATTTAAGAGCACAGACCTCCCTGATAAAAGTCGTAGGAAATGCTGTAACCTAGTCCTTAAAAGGACTGCAATCACAACTATTCCCTACTCCCAAGCTATCTGTAGATTTGTGCGAAAATTGGCTTGAAATTAACAAGGTATAGCGCACACAGCAACAGCAGTGCCGTCTAACACGCAGCTGCAGCAGTGAGAAAATGGTGGCGACGGGGAAAATGGCTTGGTCTTATAGGGCATGGACATGTGACATACACTGCCAATGACACATGCCCTTGCTTGTGTGAAAAAAAGCACTTCGCTCCGTGTGTGCGCTGCTGATAGGCTGACAGATTGCACCTCCCCACTGTAAATGCGGGAAAGAGAAAAAAAAAATGGAGATCTTCATTATTCCTGCAGAGATCCATCCCCTGCCCCTCCCCCCGCCCCGCTGTACACTCAAACTGCGTATTAACATTAATTTTCATCATTACTGAGAAAAAATCCAGTTATGATTTTGGTGCACGAACAGTTATCGAACATAACCTCGAACAGCCGAATTTTTCTCAAATTGTTCGTGTTCGCCGAACAGCTCGAACACCGCCCAAAACAGCTCGAATTTGAGATTGGCGAACAGTTCGAGTAGAACAACGCTCATCTCTACTGGTAACAACTCCCAGTATCTCCTTACCATTGCTAAGGACATACTGGGAGTTGTAGTTAAGTCCTCCATTCTCTGGAATTCCTATTGTTAGCAATGCCCTTCCTCCACCAATTGCAAATACAAAGGATCCATCCATGGGGTGAGATCTTGGGAATAATTGAATCGTTCCTACATTCAAAAAAAAAAAAAAATCTCCTATTCTTAATAATTACCGTATTTTTCGGACTATAAGATGCACTTTTTTCCTCCAAAATTTTGGAGGAAAGTGGGGGGTGCGTCTTATAGTCCAAATACTATATTATTGTATGGCCGCATGGTGGTGGGTGTGGGGGAGCCGCAGCGGGCGATCAGCGGGGCACAGGAGGCAGCAGCCACCTACTGCAGCCTAGCTGTACCCGCTACTAAAGAAAATTAATATTCCCTGCTCCCCATACCCATGGGCGCGGAGAGCAATGAATATTCATTTCTCTTAATAGCCAGCACACTTTAGCCACAGCGCGGCTCCTGCTGCGCTCTGTGGTCAGTGTGCCCGCTATTAAAGCTCATGAATATTCGCTACAACCCACTCCCATGGGTTGTAGTGAATATCTATGGTCTTTAATAACAGGCACACTGACCGCAGAGCGGCAGCAGAAGCCGCGCTGCGGTAGAGTGTGCCGGCTATTGCACAGACTGCTCCCCATGCACAGAGTCCCGGCGTGGGGAGTAGTGACTATTCCAGCACAGCGTCTCACACTGTGTGAGGGCGCATGGCAGGGACACCATGCGTGCCCTGCCATGCGCCGCTCACACAGTGAGAGTGTCAGCAGCAGGGCGGGGCAGCGCTGGAGGAGAGAGGAGGTGAGTATGATTGTTCATTTTTTTTTGTAGGCAGTGTGATGGAGGCTCAGAGGGTGCCATACATACCAGGATGGGGGCTCAGAAGGTGCCATACATACCAGGATTGGGGCTCAGAAGGTGCCATACATACCAGGATGGTGCTCAGAAGGTGCCATACATACCAGGATGGGGCTCAGAAGGTGCCATGCATACCAGGATGGGAGCTCAGAAGGTGCCATACATACCAGGATGGGGGCTCAGAAGGTGCCATGCATACCAGGATGGGGGCTCAGAAGGTGCCATACATACCAGGATGGGGGCTCAGAAGGTGCCATACATAACAGGATGGGGGCTCAGAGGGTGCCATGCATACCAGGATGGGGGCTCAGAGGGTGCCATGCATACCAGGATGGGGGATAAAGGGGTGCCATGCATACCAAGATGGGGTATAATGGGGTGTCATGCATACCAGGATGGGGGATAAAGGGGTGCCATGCATACCAAGATGGGGTATAATAGGGTGTCATGCATACCAGTATGGGGGATAAAGGGGTGCCATGCATACCAGGATGGGATGGGGGGCACTTATACCAGGAAGTAGGGGCTATACATACTAGGATGGAGGATATTAACAGAATTGGGGGACATTACCCCAATACCAGTGTCAGTAGTAGACCCCCTCCCCCATAACAGGGCATCATGACCACATTTTTTGCTTAATTTTTTTTCCCTATTTTCCTCCTTTAAAACCTAGGTGCGTCTTATGGTTCAGTGCATCTTAGGCTAAGTGCCCACGTTGCGGAACTGAAGCATATTTTTTACGCTTCTCCCTGGCGGGAAAATCGCATGCGGATTTTACATGCGGTTTTCCCGCCAGGTAGAAGCGTTTGTGAGGCGTCTTTGCAGCGTCTTTGCATGCATTTCCGCATGCGGGTTATCAAGCACTTCTCCAAGTGATTTAAGCATCACTTGGAAAAGTGCTTGATAACTTGTTCACACTATATAAATCCATGCAACCGGCATGGATTTATATAGTGTGACCAAGTAATAGTTAAAAAAAAAGAATCAGAATGGTAAAAAATAAAAAAATAAAGTTTATACTCACCTTCCGATGCATTCTCTGCCCTGAGTCTTGAGCGGCTCACGCTGTTGTGTGCAGGACCTGCGGTGAAGTCATTGAGTCATGTGATGGGTCACATGACTCAATGACGTGGCAGGTTCTTCACACAACAGCGCGACGGAGGGAAAACATCAGAAGATAAGTATAAACATTATTTTATTCTTTTTTTTACAGGTTCTTTGGCACCCAGGTCTGGATGAGAGTCTCCTCTCCTCCAGACTTGGGTACCATTCGCACATTGATTCCGCTGCGCTTCCGCAAAATTAATGAACATGCTGCGGATTTTTGACCGCAGCATATACGCTGCGGAAAAATCCGCAGCATGGGCATTGACATTGTGGAATGCCATTGGGGACCATGGGGTGCGGATATACATGCGTTTTACAAGCGTTTACGCTGCGGAAATTCCGCAGCATATACGCTTGTAATACGCAACGTGGGCACGCAGCCTTATAGTCTGAAAAATACGGTAACCCCTTTACCCCCGAGGGTGGTTTGCACGTTAATGACTGGGCCAATTTTTACAATTCTGACCACTGTCACTTTATGAGGTAATTACTCTGGAACGCTTCAACGGATCCCCCTGATTCTGAGATTGTTTTTTCGTGACATATTGTACTTCATGATTGTGGTAAAATTTCTTCGATATCACTTGCGTTTATTTGTGAAAAAAACGGAAATTTGTTGAAAATTTAGAAAATTTTGCGATTTTCAACATTTGCATTTTTATGCCCTTAAATCAGAGAGATATGTTACACAAAATAGTTAATAAATAACATTTCCCACATGTCTACTTTACATCAGCACAATTTTGGAACCAAAATTTTTTTTATTAGGGAGCTATAAGGGTTAAAAGTTGACCAGCGATTTCTCATTTTTCCAACAAAATTTACAAAACCATTTTTTTAGAGACCACATCATATTTGAACACTTTTTTCACAAAAATGTTATTTTAGACACAATTTTTTTTATTTTCGCAGGGGTAACAGGAAAAAATACGCCAATACCCCATATGTGGGGAAAATACAGTGTTTAAGATCACGGCAGAGTTCAGAAGGGAAGGAGCACTGTGTGACTTTTTGAACGCAAAATTGGCTGGAATTGAGAGCGGACGCCATGTCGCGTTTGGAGAGCCCCTGATGTGCCTAAATAGTGGAAACCCCCCACAAGTGACCCCATTTTGGAAACTAGACCCCTCAAGGATTTTATCAAGGGGTATACTGAACATTTTGAACCCAGAGGTACGACACAGAATTTGATAACATTAATTCATCAAATTGAATAAGTTGTCATTAGTCTTGAGTGCAAGTGCTCGCTACTTGAGTTTGCATTGGGTATTCGGGTATGCACCATGTATCGTACGTGCTCGAGTGACATGCTCAAGTCCCCGCTCGCATGCTTCACGGTTATTAGACACCCAAAAAAAAACATCCAGGGATCGCTCGTGCATGGCAGGCAATCCCTGCGAGTTTTTTTTTGGCCACGAAGCATATGGGGCGGAGACTCGAGCATGTCACTCGAGCACCCGCGATACTCGGTGCATACCCAAGCACCCGATAAAAACTCAAGTAGCGAGCACTTGCGCTCAACACTAGTCACCATATCGTCATCTTTTTTTTTTTTACTTTTGAAAAAAATCCCAAACCTGATACAACCCTAACCCCAACCCTAACCCTAGCCCAACCCTAACCCTAGCCCAACCCTAACCCCAACCCTAATACAATCCTAACCCTAGCCCAACCCTAACCCCAACCCTAGCCCAACCCTAACCCCAACCCTAACCCTAACACAACCCTAACCCTAGAGTTTATTTTTCACGCCGTTCCTCGTGCGGTATAAGTGATTAGACGGCTTTATTCTTCGGGTCGGTGCGATTACAGCGATACCAGAATCATATCAGGTTTTCATGATTGACAGCTGTCACACACTAAAAGACGCATTTTTTTTTAATATCTAGTTTTTGCATCTCCATATTTTGAGAGCTATAATTTTCCATATTTTGGCCAGCAGAGCCATGTGACAGCTTGTTTTTTGCGGGACGAGTTGACGTTTTTATTGTTGCCATTTTCAGGCACTTGACATTTTTTGATCGTTTTCCATTCCGATTTTTGGGAGGCAGAATAAACAAAAACCAGCAATTCCGGAATTGTTCTTATGGTTTTTTTTTTATGCTTTTCCGCGTGTGGTGAAATTGTTAAGGCAGCTTTATTCTTCGGGTCAGTACGTTTACAGCGGTACCACATTTATATCATATTTCTATGTTTTGGCGTTTTTACACAATAAAAGTTATTTTATAGAAAAAATAATTTTTTGCATCGCTTTATTCTGAGAGCTATAACTTTTTTATTTTCCGGCTGATGGAGCTGTATGGCGGCTTGTTTTTCGCGGGACAAGATGACAATTTTCAGTGGTACCATTTTTATTTACATTCGTCTTTTTGATCGGGTGTTATTCCATTTTTTTTTGGCGGTATGATGATAAAGCATAGTTTTTTGCTTCGCTTTTTTTTTTTTTTACCATGTTCACTAAAGGGGTGAACTAGTGGGACAGTTTTATAGGTCAGGTCATTCCGGATGCGGCGATACCAAATATGTGTTCTTTTATTGTTTTTTTTGTTTTTTTCATAATAATATTTATTGATGGGTGCATTATATATATATTTTTTTGGTGGATTATTTTTTTTATTTATTTTTTTATATTTTTACAATTTTTTTTTTCCATTTTTTAACACTTTTTGGACTTTTATTCTGTTTCCCACTATGGGGCTTTCACTTTTTTTATTCTGATCGCCTGTATAGCACAGGGATGGAGCACCATCCCTGTGCTATACAGGCTGTCAACGCTGCAGATGCAGAAGATACTTTGGTCATGCACTGCGCATGACCAAAATATCTTCCTGCTGTCTGGTGACTCGGATGTTGTAATGACGACATCCGGGAAGCTGCGGCTGACAGCGCTGGAGACCGGGAGAGGAGGTGAGTATTGCGATCACCTCCCCTTGCCCCTGCAATGCTGAGATCGACTTCGATCGTAGTATTGAGGGGGTTAATGTGCTGGGAGCAGTGCGGGACCACTCCCTGCACATAGTCACAGCTAATACCTGGTGCTATCAGATGACACCCGGCGGCGATCGCCCCGCACCGCCTGTGTGCGGGCGCGATGGCCATATGACCTAATAGTACGTCATTGGTCCAATCGGCCCAGGTCACCATGACGTACTATTAGGTCACACATCAGAAAGGGGTTAATTTTTAGTGTATTATTGGTTTTAATGATTTGTAATCATGAAAATTATATGTAGATTTATTTATTTCTAAAGCCTGTATGCAATTATCAATCACATCAGTGCCTATCTATTTAAAGCACTCAGCGTGGTATACATTCTGGAATCACCTGATGAAGGGGACAGATCGTCTCTGAAACGCGTTATGTGTTGAATAAATCGACTTCTCTTGCCTAACCTGGTGGTTCCTAACTCAGAGCGTGGCGACCTGTGGATCTCCACCACCCACTATTCATTATCTTTCGCTGTATCATGGCTCCTGAGCATGATGCCGGAGAGGGCAGAAGGTGCTGCAGTGCTCCAGGACCGCAGTCATTACCGCTTAGTATCAGCTTTGTGTCTGGCATGCACACCTACCAGAGGTGAGTGGAATACCTCTCACCCCTCCATCTATATGCTGGGACATTCTTCACATGGCGCGCCTTCTCTTTTTGGTTTATTTTCTCATTTTTCTGTCTGTGAGCATAGAGCTGATGTGACTTGCCAAAAAGCACAGGTTTGTTTCATCTGTCCAAAGGACATTCTCCCAGAAACTTTGGAAAATTCCTGTCTTGCCTTTTTTCTGATTTGCTTTGAACAATGGTTTTCTCCTCCTCTTCTTCCATGAATTTCACTTTGGTCAAGACAGCGACAAATGGTGCGATCTGACACTAATGTACCCTGACCTTGGAGTTCACCTTTAATCTCTTTGAAAGTTGTTCTGGGCTCTTTTGTAACCATTCAAATTATCCATCTCTTCAATTTGTCATTAATTTACTCTTGCGGCCACATCCAGGGACATTGGCTGCCGCCTCATAGACCTTAAAGCTCTGAATAATATGTGC
The DNA here is from genome assembly GCF_046119375.1 of Phyllobates terribilis. Lineage (NCBI taxonomy): Eukaryota > Metazoa > Chordata > Amphibia > Anura > Dendrobatidae > Phyllobates > Phyllobates terribilis. The sequence goes on along the minus strand of NW_027362822.1, from coordinate 2,125,161 downwards.
AAATGTTGTAACAGGAACATTGGTTTGGAGATGGTCTTATAGCATCTACCTTTAACATGTTTGTCTATAATTTTCTAATTTCCTGAGACAGCTCTCTCCTTACCTTTCTTTGGTCCATGTTCACACACCATGATACCAAGCAGCACAGAGACTACTTTTTACCCTTTGCAGGAATTGTCTGGTCCAAATTGATAAGTCTGCAGTCACTCTGTGTGACTGCAATAAGATGAAAAACTTGGCACTCAAGATGACTCAATGAATTTTGAGAATTTAATAGTAGAAAAAGTAGTACAAAACAAACGTTTCGGTCATGTAAGACCTTCCTCAGTGTACAGAAATGTTGGTAGTGGACATGAATGAGAGGTGCAGTGTCCAGCTTCTATATAAACCACTGTGTGGTATCTTATAACAAGGGTGATGGCGGTGGGAACACGGTGTCTGTATACTTCACTATCAATGCTGATCTGTGTAACATCCCCTCCATCACCTGAGGTGAACCTGTTGAGTATTGCGTCTCACATATTGGAGACAGCACCCACATTCCAACAGGTAAACAGTAAATGACATGATACCACAGGTTAGATGTTGGTAAAACAGAAAAGCTTCTCCTGTCACCTTCGATTGAAAGTAGGTACATCCATGCTTCAACACTGTGTAGCATAAACTCTTAATGTTTGCGTTTGGGAGCTATTGGGAGATTGTTAGAAGGTTTATCCCTACCGTTAAAGGAAACCTGTCATCAGGATTTTGCTAAGTAAACTATAGGCATTGTCAGGTTGGTGCTGTTACACTGATTAAAATGATATCTGGTTTGAAGAAATCTGTCTAGTGGTTCTTGTTTAATCTGTTTGCAGTTTGGAGGTAATGAGATGCTTGTGCTTCGAGACCGGCCTGTGGGCAGGTCTTTTTTTGGTTCTCTGGCCTCATTGTCATCATTCTGGGCTTAAATGACAGGTCACTGAACCTTTAAATACTGCGCTTGCACAGATAGATGCTACTGTGCATGCACCGGCACCATTTTGTTGGAGCCAAATTTTTTTTTTTTTAAGACCACAATATTAAATGTGCAGTATTTAAAATAGGAGGAAGGTCATGGAAGGTTATTTAAGCCCAGAGCACAAGCATCTCATTAACTGCAAACACAGATTCAAATGATACCTGAGTAGAAGAAATCTGTCTTATGGTTCTTGTTTAATCAGTGTAACAGTGCCAACCTTTCACTGCCTGTAGTTTACTTATCAAAATGCTGAGACAGATTAATTGACCACCAAGGTCACATACACAATTAGTTCTCTATAGTAGGACAATGAGACTCTGTTCAACGTCTATAATAGCAAATCATATAGAAAAAATGACGTATAGGAACATAATTTTGCAAAAAAATCATAAATGTATTAATACACATTATTTAAAAAAACATCCATATTGAAAAAGTGGCATAAATACATAAGTAGTGAGCTATAATAGAGATGCCAAGACCAATACAATCATATAATAAATAGATTAAACCTACATAGTTGAAGAAAATACGGGTATGGGTATGTAAACCACATGCCCTATCCCAGCTGTAAGCATAATATCAAAGCTTCAATGCAAATGCTAAGGTGCACAGTGCATAAATAGTTGATATAAAAGTAAATCCATTTAGCACTTGAAAATAAGTGGGAATGTAGTATTACTCACATATGTATTGTTTGTCAGTTCAGGTATCGTCACCCCTATGCGCGTTTCGGCGCTGTGCCTTCTTCTGGGGTTTATAGTATGTCTGGAACCGGTATCCCTTAAGTATTACTTATTGTCCAATGGGTGAAAGTAAGACAGGACGCAGCTATTAGAATAGCCAACCGCTCACCATAATACATACATATAGAGTCACGTGTGCCCCTGTATTACCACTCACATCCGGAAGTATATAGTAGGACCCCTTCGCTTCAGGACGCAATCATCTGCCCCTCGCCCCCCGTGATAACAAACCACACCTCCCAGGTCACATGAGCGGGACTTGCTATGACGCGTCGGGACACAGTCATCCGCCCCTCGCCACACATAAATACAAGCCACACCCCCCAGGTCACATGGACGAAAATCGCTGTGACATCACAATCTGACCAACGGGGAAAGCCCATAACAGGGGACATAGCGCTATAATGTGGTAAGTATACATTATAAAACGCCCAACAAAAGTGTAGATAAATGAATATAGGAAGTGGACAATCGGATCTAATGAGAAGAGTCGTGGCTAAACCACAGCTATTTAACCCAATAGTGCCCAACTAACGCAATAATGAACCAATCACAGAATAATAAGTGTGAACAGATAACACATCACAACGGAAACAAATCGCAGATCAAAAGAAGCAGGATATATCTCAGTAGATGCATAGCTGTGGGACCCTTCCCCCATATAATTGCCATCAGTAGCCAATTATAATCAAAAGACAAAGACATTCTTCATATCAATTGTATGGCTAATGTTAATCCAATATTGTAACTAAATATTACCGAAAAATACTGTCCATGGGGGCATGGCGCCATTGCCCCAACGGAGAGCACCAGTCAAAAACCACAAAAAATGCGGTGTAATATGTACATATAAAAGATACAGTACACTGTGTAATGGAGAAAAATGATAGAAACATTCAACAATTAAATCCTACACAATAGGTTGTAAGCATAAAATACAAAAAACACAATACACCGCATAATACTGCTCAATATCAAGTATATCCAGCAATTAGATGAATTCATTCGTTGCGTAGCTTTTCTTTGTCCCAGTAGATGATAATATCTCTGTGACCTATTGTCAGTAGTCCAGGAGAATCATTGATTAATCAAGATGTATAAATCGTCCACAGCCATCCATCAATAGGAGTAACCAGCAGAAAGAGACACGGAAGGCAGCCGCAACCAAGGACAAAAGAGTATGTACTAAGGAAAAAATGAACATTAATTAGACAACAGAGGATAAAACAAGGGGGGGGGATTATAAACATCATTAAAATACAGATAAATCTAGTGGGTGCAGGAGTGGGGGAGAGATAGAGGCAATCAGAGGAATGGTGAAAAGCTTAAGGACTCGTTGAGGCCCTGAGGATGTAAGGTTTGCAATAGCCAAATCCATCTGGATTCTTTCTGTGCAAGTAGGCGACTAGCACTACCTCCACGCAACGTACTATAAACATCATCGATGCCTTTAACTTGAAGACCTGATGGATCACAGGCATGATAGTTTTTAAAGTGTCTAGGGATTGTTTTCAACAACTCCAAATTATCCTCAGTGGCTGCTGCCATAATATCACGTCCATGTTCCCTCGCTCTGGTCTTTAACATCCTAGTGGTCAGACCTATGTATACCAAAGAGCAAGGCCATGTAACGTGATAAATGACATTACGTGCTGTACACGTAATGGAGTGTAGGATAGTCAATTCTTTCCCACTAGATGAAAGAAACTTTTTAGTATGTTCGATGTTTGGACACGAAATACATGAACCACATGGGGTACAACCCCACGTTTGTCTTATTTCAGCCAGTCCTATTTCGCCAATTTTCTTCTGAGTATTAGGTGTAAGGTAGCTCCTTACCAAGTGATCTCGGAGGCTCGGAGATCGACGGGCTGTGACTGACGGATACATAGGCAAATACTGGCGCAACATCTCATCCGCAAGTAAAATGGGCCAGTGTTTCCTAAGCACATCACACATTTTGCGCCATTGTGAATGGTACCGTGTCACCATCCTGACACACTTCTCTTGTTTGTGAGCTCGATTAGAATACATTAATTGTTGACGATTACTGGTTTTGGCTCGATTATAGGCATGCTTAATACTTCTTCGACTATATCCGCGATCTAAGAACCTGTGCTTCAATTCCTCCGCTCTCCTTTCAAAATCAACCTCTGTTGAACAAATACTCAAAATTATCAAAATCCTGATGACAGGAGCGCTGCATAAAAGCAGGAATATGCGGCTATTATGCTGCGTGGGAAACTAAGCCTAAGGGACTCCATCTTTAATTAAAAAAAATCCTCGCTCCGACGTAATCCATGGGTCTTCTGTCTTCAGCTCTGCTAGATCTTTGCCATCAGACAAATATGTCTGCTGACAGATGAGCAGGCACAGAATGACACTGGAGCACTGTTACTGTGTAGTGCTGAGCTATGTTTCTTTTTTTGTCATTTCATGTAGTGTAGAAATCTTGGGAAAAGTGTGGATTGTGCTCTGGAAGTGATCAGTTATAGCTAACTATGTTATTTTCTGCAGAGATAAGTCCTGCATAGAAGATGTGATATATCGGTCTGCAGATAAAGAACTTGTGAGTATGTGTTACCTATACATTCACACTGACACTATATACAGAGCTCCTGTGTATAATATCAATGGTGATCATTGTATTACCTGTACACTGACACTATATACAGAGCTCCTGTGTATAATGTCACTGGTGATCACTGTATAACCTGTACACTGACACTATATACAGAGCTTTTTTTTACATTTTTATTATTTTAGTATTATTTGTCACTATGTGGTGCCATTATGTGCTTTGGTCATGACATGACGATATTTGTCCCTTGTATGTGGTATTATTCAGTCATTATGTGGTGGTAATATGTGGTCTCATGGTGTGTCAGTATTTATACCTTGTATCTGGTAGCATTTGATCACTATGTGGTGGTATTATGTGCTTTGGTCATGGGATGGCGGTATTTGTGCCTTGTATGTGGCATTATTTGGGCACTATGTGGTGGTAATATGTGATCTGGTCACGGTGTGGTGGTATTTCTGCCTTCTATCTGGTAATATTGGTCTTGGTAGAGTGGATTGTGGTTGGTCATTTGTTTTATCTGATATCAATAAGGGGAAACCTCTTTATTTCCAATAGATATTAAATACTTGGATGTTTAACCCCTCCCTGCCCTGTGACTATTACACAGCAGCAGAGATGCAGTTATAGAGGTTCACCAGAGAAAGCAAGTTGGCATTTGGTGTGATTTTCACCTCTGTATTTATAAGACAAAACCATGACCGTGTACTGCCAACACGGGTTCCATGGATCAACATGCCCCCACCTTCCAGCACTCACCTTCCCCCACCAAATAAAAACACTGCACCTGTATTTCTTTGGATAAATTTGGCCACAGCGGCCATTTTATTAACAAACAACATTAACATATTAACAGTGTTATAAAATAAATAAGAAGGGAGGGTTCTTGGAGTTAAAATTAGATCTGGCATAAATTAAACCGAACTTGAACCACCATATTACCCTCAGCCGTCCATCACCAGCTCAAGGGCACCAAAAGCTCCCAGGGTAAAACCCCGTCCAGAGCCCAAAACCAAATGCCAGATCACCCCAGTTAATCAAGGCACTGCCTGTGATTATCCAATATTCTTTCCACCGACACTTCTGTGCCAACTCCAAGAACCCCACCCCCCGCCACCAACGAACAGCCCTGACCACCTCAGGCTCGTGAGCGCCCCAACACCGCAAAAGCCCTTTCGATCCCCTCCTGTATGGCCAATGCCCATAAATCAATGCCAATATCATTCAAATGTACGCCGTCCTTTTCCCAAAAATCTCCAACTCCCGCTTCCAGATCAAGATGCCGCACGCTTACTTCCCCGTTCCTGGTAACAAATGCTGATATAGCTCTGTTCAACTTTATACGTGCCCTATTAATTCCCTTCAATGATCTGGCCTCCCTCCATTTTCCTCTGGGCACAATGTCAGACCACACTGTCAACACCTCAGGAAAAGATGTCCATAACCTTAACAGATCGATTCGAATGTCCCTCATCAATTCCCTGACCGGCCGAGCCCTCCAAATCATTTCCCCCCATATGCACCACCAAAATATCCGGCGCCCGATCCAAACGAGCTGCTTTATGGAATTCTGGCAGCACCCTTCTCCAAACCATCCCTCGAAAACCCAACCACCGAACCACCGCTTGCTCCCTGCTAAAAAACCAATTGCCTACCGTCCGGCCTCAAGTCCGCCCTCACCGCTCCCAATGGACGAAAGAGTGTCCTAGCATCCAAACTAACAACGGGATGCCACCAGCAACAAGACAACCAAAAGGTATTTGAATCTCAAAAGGCAAATTACCTAAGACCGCATACCTAATGCCTTACATAAGACAGGTAACGATCAGAACTCCACCTCCCAATACGTTTTATCACATCCTTGCCTAACCCCAAGCCATCCGCTTCTGATGCCGCACCAATTCTGAATGAATGTGACCCGTATACCTCAGGGCTAAGGCCCAGCTCAGCAATCCCCTTTTTAAACACCGCTATGAATTGAAAACGTGACAAAAAGTCTCCATTTTCATGACACAATAATGGGCCCTTCCACCCTGACCAAACCTGCCAATAAGCCAATAAACATCTCCTAGGACAAAGAAAAGATCCCATAACCTCACCCAATATTACTCGTTTACCTTTGCCCAATTGATCCGTCTTTTCCCCCCCTAATCCAAAATTCAATACCCCCATCTCGACCACTCATATCCAAACAAACCCCCAACCTTATTCCTGCTTGGTGCCACCAATTCACCTACTCTCAGCGCGCCAAAAAACGCCAATGAAAAAGCCAACCTAAATAGTGTGGCTTCAAAAACTGAACAACAAATCCAATACAAAACCCAAACGTTCCAAAATACTAAAGGTTACCGGTCTCTGTTTATCCAACTCTTTACCTCTTGTCCTAAAGCCCTTGAGAGCTTGCTTCACTAAAAAGGACTTCGTAACATCCTTCATCCCCTGCAATTTAAAACCAAACGCTAAACCTGCAACAAACTTCCCAACTTTTGAAACCGACCAACCGCTCTCCGCTGCCCTTCCGACGAGAAACAACACCACAATCTCTCTATCTCCATCACTCTCCATCACACCCCACTGCATAATCCAACTTTGCCATACTCGCCACGATGCCTCGTATGATGCCCAGGTCTGCCTTGTGATGGACTCCCGTATTAACCGTCCCGCTCTTCCATAACCAGCTGCCACAAACGCGAAGGGCATTCCTGTCCCACGTCCTCTGCCTCTGGAGCTAGCGTCCGAAAACGATCCCACTGAAAACGAGACAAGGCATCTGCTATGGAATTTTGTACACCTGGAACATGTACCGCTGTAATCCAAGCGTTCAGCTTAAGACAACAAAGTACTAGTTCCCTCAGCAGCCTAATGACAGGCGGAGACGAGGCCGACAAACTGTTGATGACAGACACCACTCCCATGTTATCGCAGTGAAACCGAATTCTCCTTTTGGCGAAACACTCTCCCCAAATAGTAACCGCAACAACAATAGGAAACAATTCCAAAAATGCCAAGTTCCTCGTAAGACCCCTCTCTTTCCACACCTTCGGCCACTCGCCAACGCTCCACCGCCCTTTCCAGTAGGCCCCGTAACCAGCACCTCCTGCCGCATCCGTAAATATCTCACAATCAAAACTGTTCAAGAACTCCTGCTGGATTACTGACCTGCCTTTATAACTTTCCAAAACAATTTCCAAACTTTTAGATCCTCCTTGTGGTCCTTATTAAGGCGAATGAAATGATGCGGCGCGCGCACTCCTGCTGTCGCTCCTGACAATCTGCGACAAAATAATCTGCCCATTGGCATAATCCTGCAAGCAAAATTCAAACGCCCTACCAGCGACTGTAGCTCCCTCAGGGTAACCTTGCGCAACTTCCTGATCCTATCAACCTCCTGCTTAAGCAAACTCAATTTATTATCCGGTAACCGACACTCCATTCTTTCGGTATCAATTACAATGCCCAAAAAACTTAAAATGGTGCCAGGTCCTTCCGTTTTTTCTTCTGCTAACGGCACGCCAAAATGCTCCGCTACCCACACCATAGTACCTAACAAATTCCTACACAACAACGATTGCGGGGGGCCTATAAACAAGAAGTCATCCAAATAATGAATGACTGACTTAACAGAAGCCAGGCCCTTCACTACCCATTCCAAAAAGGAGCTAAACGTTTCAAACAAAGAACACGAAATCGCACAACCCATTGGCAAACACCTATCCACATAGTACTCCCCTTCCCAAAAAGAACCTAACAACGGGATGCTATCCGGGTGAACTGGCAACAACCTAAAGGCTGACTCGATATCAGTCTTAGCTAGCAACGAGCCTGGCCCGTATCTCCGTACCCAATGCACCGCCGCGTCGAATGATGTATATTCAACCGAATACAACTCCTGCGCAATACCATCATTAACCGAAAGCCCCTTCGGGTACGACAAATGCTGAATTAAACGAAACTTATTCAGCTCTTTCTTGGGCACAACCCCCAACGGCAAGATAATCACCTTGCTAATAGGCAATTCCTGAAACGGTCCAGCCATCCTGCCCAATTCCACCTCCTTAGCCAACTTCACACTAACCACTTCCGGATGAAGGGAAGCCGACGTCAAATTTTTAACTGAAAAAGGGGACCTCATGATCAGGAGGAGGGATTCTAAACCCTTCCAAAAAAAAAAAAAAACATCCGCAATGACCTTAGCCTTCAACTGATCCGGATACCTACTTAGAAAGGGGGCCATCGCGTGAACCCTCACCGGAGTCACCCCTTTGACCGGTACCCACTGTCGGCTTTCCCTTACCCTTCTTAAAGCATTTTGATGCTCCGTGCGAACTTCTGTTACAATGGGAGCACACATGTTTAAATTTACAGGAGGTCCCGAACTTGCATTGGCCGTCATTAAATTGCCAGCAAGTTCCCGCTTCCTTTTTTTGTGCTGTGTGCCCCTTGACTACTTCCCCCGTGTCCTGCTGACTGATTCCCGCTACTGTTGCTCCCGTGAAAGGACTGCCCATACCTCAGTGGGGCCATAACCTTCAACCACAACCCAATGTCCTTTTGATCCCATCTGATCTCCGGGCGGACAGCTTTCCTCTGCCTAAATTGCTCGTCATATCGTAACCACACCTGACCCCCATAAGTACGATGAGCCTCCCCAATAGAATCAAGGTAGCAAAATAAACCTGAGCAATTATCCGGAGCTTTTTCCCCAATAACGCTAGCCAATATTGCAAAAGCCTGTAACCAATTAACAAACGTCTGAGGAATCAACCTCCACCTACGTTTCTCTTCTTCCTCTTTTTTACTATCGTCCTTTTTACCCTTATCCAGATTAAACTTTTCCAGCGGAAGGGAAAAAATTTCAACTTAGTCATCCCGCCAAACTTTTCCTTTACCTCTCTTTTTTTTTTTTTTTTAAGTGTGCCCCCAACGGCCCCTCAAAGCACACATATACCTCCCCTTTTGCCCTATCATCCAGCTTTACGGTATCCGCTTTGTCCTTCTCTGTCTGTACGCAAACCGATGCCCCAGAAGGTGTCCCGGCTGCATTCACCGCCGACCTGGCCGACTCGCTCCCCACCTGCGACAACACCGGTTGACTAGGTACCCACGCCGCCGCAGATAACAAACCTCCTTGATTAACTCCACCACCATCTATTCTAGCCAAAATTTGCGACATGCTAAACAAAATGTCCCTAAGACCCACTACATCTGACCCACGACCTCCCCTAGTATTTTCCCCGCTGGGCCCAGCCAACTGCCTATCACCTCCCCCATCCACTAATGACCCAGCGGGCAACAAACAATACATGGACGCATGCTCACCAAGCTGCGCAGGTGCTGTGTCCCTGCCAGCCGAACGTCCTGAGTCCTGATGAATCCTGGATTCGCTTTGATCCTCGCCACACTCCGATTCGCCAGACTCCTGCTGCTGCTCAAGGCCCGCGCCCCTGGCCTCCTCGTCACCAGGGGGGACCTGAGCGCGTGCCGATGTCCCCGCCGATCGTCCCCCGTCAGTCCCGGCTCCGGTCCTCCCCGCCATCCGTGGCACTCCGCGACTTCCAGACCCGGACTCCCTAGCCCGATCCGTGGTGGCCCGTGGGTGACTGCCAGGCAGCCCCATGCTGCTTCCCGCCGCTCCACCGCCCTGGATGTGCCGACTCGAGCCTGGCAGCAGGTCCTCGAATTACTGCTGCCTGCCCGTGCACCTGCGCTGCTGTATCCCTCGGCTGATGTTTCTGGCAGGCACCCCGACTGGTACATCGCCAGGTGCGCCTGCCGTGCTGGTGGTCCCTCTGGTCCCCTCATCCGCTCTGGCACTCCGTTTTCTTATGGGCAAGCGGCGTCGTGAATCGCCGACTCCTGCTGCGGGGGGTGTGTCCATGCGCCCACCGTTCACTTCCTGAACGCCCCTGTCACATGATGCCGGTGAAGCCCCGCCCCCCGGATGATGACGCGGCTGCAGCGCGGCCCGGGCTCTGGTATTGAAGCGCGCCGCCGGAGCAGGCCGCACTACAGCTGAGCGGGGCACTTCAGTCGCGGACCGCGACCCGATGCTGGAGGAGCCCGCAGGCCGGCTGGGCGGATTCCTGCCGCGGCGGGCGCGCTGGCGGGGGGTTCCGCCAGCATGCTCACCGGACGCAGGGTCCCATGAGGGGCTCTGCAGCCTGCGCCTGCTGCCCGTACTAACCATCTCCGGGGAAAGCCTCTCGGGGGGGGGGGCTGCGTCCTCCTGCCGCTTCTTCCGGATCCCAATGGAGAATCTTCTGCTCCGGCATTCCCCAGCAATCCAGACAGCTGGGACTCAAGCCACCCTCCACGCCTGGATCTGGCAGCCTCCCTCAGCTTGGTGATCAGGGAATCAACGGTTTCCATAAGATTGGTAAGTGTACTCAAACAATGGGAAAGTTGTAGTTTTTTTTTTTTTTTGAGTTCTGCAACTTTCCCCGCTGACTTCCTTCCTGGACTGACCGTTTTCCCGCACTTTTCCTTATTATATCTCCCCAGCCCCTTCCAATGCCCGCCCCTCCAGGCTTATAACCAATCCGGATATTGGGATTAAAATTACACCCTCCTGGCACATCCCGGTCATGTGGGGCTTCCTTCTAGTTACACTTGCTTCCAGCCCCCTTCTGGAGTGGGTGAGAAATGCATAAAACATTACCTCAGATTGCTCCACTCCTGGTTTTGTCTTATAAATACAGAGGTAAAAATCTCACCAAATACTCAAAGTGCCACAATCTTCTGACAGTGCGGATTCCACCAATAAATAAGTGATCACCTTCCCAACCTGTGCATCGCTGAGAACTTGTTTTCACCAATAAAAACCCTTTAATGCAAACTACAGTAATTGTACATCGCAGTTCTGGTGAGCGCACAGTGATGGGCAGGAGCCGCCAGTATAATGGGTATAACGGCTAACAGGTATTTGCAAATAGCTGAAGGGTGGGCCCAGGTGGGTGGGCCCCTGGAGTTAATTTCCCTGGTGGGCCCCAGACACCCCAGTCCAGTATGATCTTGTCTGTGTTGTCAGAGGAGAAACAATATATTTTTTCCCTTCTTCTGGGGATTCTGAGCAGATCTTGCCTTCCTCATCCTGATCAGAATCAAGGGATTGTATGTCCTCTTCTGAGCTTAGCTCCATCTCCCATCTTGGTCTCTTAGCACGGGGACCTGGCTGAGATGTCTGTGGGGGAACGAAATTAGAGATTGAAGTTTGCACCTCCTCTCTAATCATGGACCTCATGTCAGATAGAAAAGTAGACTGTTTATCCCTGATGATTTTAGAGGTCCACCTCTCACATAGCTGTTTCCCAGGCAATTTTATACTGCAGAGAGCACATCTTCTAGATTTCCCTGAGACCTAGACAGCCCTTTTGGGTGCAGATACTGGTGCAGCAGGGGCTCCCTTGTCCTAGAATTGTAAGAATGGGGAAGATACTAAGTATACAGGATTTTTAATAGTGAGTAATTGACGCGCCCCCTCGGCCGTGGGGTACTCGGCAGCCGGGCCTCTGTGTATGCCGGTGGGGGATATCACGGTGGCTGGCCTGGTCTGTGACCCAGGGCGGTCAGCAAAGAGGGGAAATATATAGGGGATTTGGAAAGTTCGTGGAACGCGGCAAAAGGGAGCCGCCGCTGTGGAGCAGTCCTCTGAAGCTGATGTTACTGCAGCAGGGATGGTGTGGGTCCAGGGCAGTGTAGGTAGTGTAAGTTGCGCTGGACGTTGTAGTGCAGGGAAGGAAAGATGGCGCAGATGAAAGGAATGGACGGAGGCAGTGTGGTGCAGTCATCCGAGTCTTTACTCACAGTTCTTATGACAGTTCCACTCGTGCACTTTACAGGTGTCAGCCTACCACGTTGCGCTGCGTTCACCAGGCAGGGGTTCAGCACTTCCTCAGGCTGATTAGGAGTACCTGACAGAACCCCACTTTCTTGTGTTCCTAGCTAGACCGTCTTCACGCTGGGTCTTTCTCCCTCCTGCCCTGCGCTTCCCCACTCTCAATCCCGCTCGGGTGCTCTGAAGTCCTTCCTGTCTCGTCGGAGTTCCCGGACCTGCTTGACCCTCACGGGGATTAGAATGAGGCTTCGGCAACTGACTATATAAGCCAGAAGCCTCCGGTTTTCCCAGCCGAGACTTAGAGTAACACGGCTGGACCAGGGGCCGGTCCCCTTCTTGCGGCCTACGATCCCTCTGTCTTCTGGCAGATTCGGGGCGTACGGGTGCTGTCCTGCACTCGCCGTACCCCCTGGGATCCCTTACTTAGAACGGAGCCTACTCCTCTGCTCCCCACCTGGGCCTCTAGGACTGGGCCCTACTTATGGAGCAGAGGTCCTAAAAAGCCTCTGCTCCCAGACTGTCCTCACTCACTCACTCCTCTTACTCCACTGCCACCCTAAGATGGCTTCCCTTTATATACCTACTGTCAAAGTGCTCCCTCTAACTACTTCCTCCACCCACACCCACTACTGGTTCCCCCTACCTTTAGGTTCCCCCCACTCCAGCCAGGGACAGGGCTCAGCAGGAAAACACATTGCGTCTTGCCCTTCCAGCCGGCCTGGAGTAGTGTAGTGTTGGATGCAGGTTTTGGGGTTCCGGGCAGTACTCCCTCCTTACCTGAGAGAAAGGGATACCACACCTCTGGGTGAGGTGCAGTACCTCTGTGGCGACTGAACCCTCAGGGGCGCCACATAATCTCTTTACCAAATACTCACATGTACTAGGGTCTGCTCTGCCCCGAGTCCTGACTGTGGGTCCCGCCCGCCCCGTGTCCTGACTGTGGGGCTCGCCCGCCCCGTGTCCTGACTGTGGGGCCTGCCCTGTGTCCTGACTGTGGGGCCCGTCCGCCCTGTGTCCTGACTGTGGGTCCCGCCCGCCCCATGTCCTGACTGTGGGGCTCGCCCGCCCCGTGTCCAGACTGTGGGGCTCATCCGCCCCGTGTCCGGACTTTGGGGCCGCCTGCCCCGGGACTAGCCCCGTGTCCGGACTGTGGGGCCCGTCCGCCCCGTGTCCGGACTGTGGGGCCCGTCCGCCCCGTGTCCGGACTGTGGGGCCCGTCCGCCCCGTGTCCGGACTGTGGGGCCCGTCCGCCCCGTGTCCGGACTGTGGGGCCCGTCCACCCTGTGTCCGGACTGTGGGGCCCGTCCACCCCGTGTCCGGACTCTGGTGCCCGTCCAACCCGTGTCCGGACTGTGGGGCCCGTCCACCCCGTGTCCGGACTGTGGGGCCCGTCCACCCCGTGTCCGGACTGTGGGTCGCCTGCCCCGGGTCTAGCCCCAGGTCTGGACTGTGGGACATGTCCGCCCCATGTCAGGTCTGTGAGGCCCGTCCACCCCGTGTCTAGAATATGGGACCGCCTGCCCCGGGTCTAGCCTCAGGTCTGGACTGTGGGGCCGCCTGCCCCGGGTCTAGCCCCAGGTCTGGACTATGGGGCATGCCCGCCCCGTGTCCGGACTGTGGGGCCCGTCCACCCCGTGTCTGGACTATGGGCCGCCTGCCCCGGGTCTAGCCCCAGGCCTGGACTGTGGGGCCCGCCCGCCCCATCCTGACTGTGCAGCCCGCCCGCCCCATGTCCTGACTGTGGAGCCCGCCCGCCCCATGTCCTGACTGTGGGGCCCACCCGCCCCATGTCCTGACTGTGGGGCCCGCCCGCCCCATGTCCTGACTGTGGGGCCCGCCCGCCCCATGTCCTGACCGTGGGGCCCGCCCGCCCCATGTCCTGACTGTGGGGTCCGCCCGCCCCGTGTCCTGACTGTGGGGCCCGCCCGCCCCGAGTCCTGACTGTGGGTCCCGCCCGCCCCGTGTCCTGACTGTGGGGCTCGCCCGCCCCGTGTACTGACTGTGGGGCCTGCCCTGTGTCCTGACTGTGGGGCCCGTCCGCCCTGTGTCCTGACTGTGGGTCCCGCCCGCCCCATGTCCTGACTGTGGGGCTCGCCCGCCCCGTGTCCAGACTGTGGGGCTCATCCGCCCCGTGTCCGGACTTTGGGGCCGCCTGCCCCGGGACTAGCCCCGTGTCCGGACTGTGGGGCCCGTCCGCCCCGTGTCCGGACTGTGGGGCCCGTCCGCCCCGTGTCCGGACTGTGGGGCCCGTCCGCCCCGTGTCCGGACTGTGGGGCCCGTCCGCCCCGTGTCCGGACTGTGGGGCCCGTCCGCCCCGTGTCCGGACTGTGGGGCCCGTCCGCCCTGTGTCCGGACTGTGGGGCCCGTCCACCCCGTGTCCGGACTGTGGGGCCCGTCCAACCCGTGTCCGGACTGTGGGGCCCATCCACCCCGTGTCTGGACTGTGGGGCCCGTCCACCCCGTGTCCGGACTGTGGGGCCCGTCCACTCCGTGTCCGGACTGTGGGTCGCCTGCCCCGGGTCTAGCCCCAGGTCTGGACTGTGGGGCATGTCCGCCCCAAGTCAGGTCTGTGAGGCCCGTCCACCCCGTGTCTAGAATATGGGACCGCCTGCCCCGGGTCTAGCCTCAGGTCTGGACTGTGGGGCCGCCTGCCCCGGGTCTAGCCCCAGGTCTGGACTATGGGGCATGCCCGCCCCGTGTCCGGACTGTGGGGCCCGTCCACCCCGTGTCTGGACTATGGGCCGCCTGCCCCGGGTCTAGCCCCAGGTCTGGACTGTCGCAAGCCCCATGTCCTGACTGTGCAGCCTGCCCGCCCCATGTCCAGACTGTGGAGCCCGCCCGCCCCATGTCCTGACTGTGGGGCCCGCCCGGGCCCGCCCGCCCCATGTCCTGACTGTGGGGCCCACCCGCCACATGTCCTGACTGTGGGGCCCGCCCGCCCCGTGTCCTGACTGTGGGGCCCGCCCGCCCCGTGTCCTGACTGTGGGGCCCGTCCGCCCCGTGTCCTGACTGTGGGGCCCGCCCGCCCCGTGTCCTGACTGTGGGTCCCCCCCGCCCCGTGTCCTGACTGTGGGGCTCGCCCGCCCGTGTCCTGACTGTGGGGCCCGCCCCGTGTCCTGACTGTGGGGCCCGCCCTGTGTCCTCACTGTGGGGCCCGTCCGCCCTGTGTCCTGACTGTGGGTCCCGCCCACCCCGTGTCCTGACTGTGGGGCACGCCCGCCCCGTGTCCAGACTGTGGGGTTTATCCGCCCCGTGTCCGGACTTTGCGGCCGCCTGCCCAGGGACTAGCCCCGTGGCCGGATTGTGAGGCCCGTCCGCCCCGAGCCTGGACTGTGGGGCCCGTCCGCCCCGTGTCCGGACTGTGGGGCCCGTCCACCCCGTGTCCGGACTGTGGGGCCCGTCCAACCCGTGTCCGGACTGTGGGGCCCGTCCACCCCGTGTCTGGACTGTGGGGCCCGTCCACCCCGTGTCCGGACTGTGGGGCCCGTCCACTCCGTGTCCGGACTGTGGGTCGCCTGCCCCGGGTCTAGCCCCAGGTCTGGACTGTGGGGCATGTCCGCCCCATGTCAGGTCTGTGAGGCCCGTCCACCCCGTGTCTAGAATATGGGACCGCCTGCCCCGGGTCTAGCCTCAGGTCTGGACTGTGGGGCCGCCTGCCCCGGGTCTAGCCCCAGGTCTGGACTATGGGGCATGCCCGCCCCGTGTCCAGACTGTGGGGCCCGTCCACCCCGTGTCTGGACTATGGGCCGCCTGCCCCGGGTCTAGCCCCAGGTCTGGACTGTCGCAAGCCCCATGTCCTGACTGTGCAGCCTGCCCGCCCCATGTCCAGACTGTGGAGCCCGCCCGCCCCATGTCCTGACTGTGGGGCCCGCCCGGGCCCGCCCGCCCCATGTCCTGACTGTGGGGCCCACCCGCCACATGTCCTGACTGTGGGGCCCGCCCGCCCCGTGTCCTGACTGTGGGGCCCGCCCGCCCCGTGTCCTGACTGTGGGGCCCGCCCGCCCCGTGTCCTGACTGTGGGTCCCCCCCGCCCCGTGTCCTGACTGTGGGGCTCGCCCGCCCGTGTCCTGACTGTGGGGCCCGCCCCGTGTCCTGACTGTGGGGCCCGCCCTGTGTCCTCACTGTGGGGCCCGTCCGCCCTGTGTCCTGACTGTGGGTCCCGCCCACCCCGTGTCCTGACTGTGGGGCACGCCCGCCCCGTGTCCAGACTGTGGGGTTTATCCGCCCCGTGTCCGGACTTTGCGGCCGCCTGCCCAGGGACTAGCCCCGTGGCCGGACTGTGAGGCCCGTCCGCCCCGAGCCTGGACTGTGGGGCCCGTCCGCCCCGTGTGCGGACTGTGGGGCCCGTCCGCCCCGTGTCCGGACTGTGGGGCCCGTCCGCCCCGTGTCCGGACTGTGGGGCCCGTCCACCCCGTGTCCGGACAGTGGGGCCCGTCCACCCCGTGTCCGGACAGTGGGGCCCGTCCACCCCGTGTCCGGACTTTGGGGCCCGTTCACCCCGTGTCCGGACTGTGGGTCGCCTGCCCCGGGTCTAGCCCCAGGTCTGGACTGTGGGGCATGTCCGCCCCATGTCAGGTCTGTGAGGCCCGTCCACCCCGTGTCTAGAATATGGTACCGCCTGCCCCGGGTCTAGCCTCAGGCCTGGACTGTGGGGCCGCCTGCCCCGGGTCTAGCCCCAGGTCTGGACTATGGGGCATGCCCGCCCCGTGTCCGGACTGTGGGGCCCGTCCACCCCGTGTCTGGACTATGGGCCGCCTTCCCCGGGTCTAGCCCCAGGTCTGGACTGTGGGGCCCGCCCGCCCCGTGTCCTGACTGTGGGGCCCGCCCGCCTAATGTCCTGATTGTGCAGCCCGCCCGCCCCATGTCCTGACTGTGGGGCCCGCCCGCCCCATGTCCTGACTGTGGGGCCCGCCCGCCCCATGTCCTGACTGTGGGGCCCGCCCGCCCCATGTCCTGACTGTGGGGCCCGCCCGCCCCGTGTCCTGACTGTGGGGCCTGCCCGCCCCGTGTCCTGACTGTGGGGCCCGCCCACCCCATGTCCTGACTGTGGGGCCCACCTGCCTCATGTCCTGACTGTGGGGCCCGCCCGCCCCATGTCCTGACTGTGGGGCCCGCCCGCCCCCGCTCGCCCCATGTCCTGACTGTGGGGCCCGCCCACCCCGTGTCCTGACTGTGGGGCCCGCCTGCCCCGTTTCCTGACTGTGGGTCCCGCCCGCCCCGCCCGCCCCGTTCCTGACTGTGGGGCTCGCCCGCACCGTGTCCTGACTGTGGGGCCCGCCCTGTGTCCTGACTGTGGGGCCCATCCGCCCTGTGTCCTGACTGTGGGTCCCGCCCACCACGTGTCCAGACTGTGGGGCTCATCCGCCCCGTGTCCGGACTTTGGGGCCGCCTGCCCCGGGACTAGCCCCGTGTCCGGACTGTGAGGCCCGTCCGCCCCAAGCCTGGACTGTGGGGCCCGTCCGCCCCGTGTCCGGACTGTGGGGCCCGTCCGCCCCGTGTCCGGACTGTGGGGTCCGTCCGCCCCGTGTCCGGACTGTGGGGCCCGTCCGCCCCGTGTCCGGACTGTGGGGCCCGTCCGCCCCGTGTCCGGACTGTGGGGCCCGTCCACCCCGTGTCCGGACTGTGAGGCCCGTCCACCCCGTGTCCGGACTGTGTGGGCCCGTCCACCCCGTGTCCGGACTGTGGGGCCCGTCCACCCCGTGTCCGGACTGTGGGGCCCGTCCACCCCGTGTCCGGACTGTGGGTCGCCTGCCCCGGGTCTAGCCCCAGGTCTGGACTGTGGGGCATGTCCGCCCCATGTCAGGTCTGTGAGGACCGTCCACCCCGTGTCTAGAATATGGGACCGCCTGCCCCGGGTCTAGCCTCAGGTCTGGACTGTGGGGCCGCCAGCCCCGGGTCTAGCCCCAGGTCTGGACTATGGAGCATGCCCGCCCCGTGTCCGGACTGTGGGGCCCGTCCACCCCGTGTCTGGACTATGGGCCGCCTGCCCCGGGTCTAGCCCCAGGTCTGGACTGTGGCGCCCGCCCGCCCCATGTCCTGACTGTGCAGCCCGCCCCATGTCCTGACTGTGGAGCCCGCCCGCCCCATGTCCTGACTGTGGGGCCCGACCGCCCCATGTCCTGACTGTGGGGCCCACCCGCCCGCCCCATGTCCTGACTGTGGGGCCCGCCCGCCCCGCGTCCTGACTGTGGGGCCCGCCCACCCCGTGTCCTGACTGTGGGGTCCGCCCGCCCCGTGTCCTGACTGTGGGTCCCGCCCGCCCCGTGTCCTGACTGTGGGGCTCGCCCGCCCTGTGTCCAGACTGTGGGGCTCATCCGCCCCGTGTCCGGACTTTGGGGCCGTCTGCCCCGGGACTAGCCCCGTGTCCGAACTGTGAGGCCCGTCCGCCCCGAGCCTGGACTGTGGGGCCCGTCCGCCCCGTGTCCGGACTGTGGGGCCCGACCGCCCCGTGTCCGGACTGTGGGGCCCGTCCGCCCCGTGTCCGGACTGTGGGGCCCGTCCGCCCCGTGTCCGGACTGTGGGGCCCGTCCGCCCCGTGTCCGGACTGTGGGGCCCGTCCGCCCCGTGTCCGGACTGTGGGGCCCGTCCACCCCGTGTCCGGACTGTGGGGCCCGTCCACCCCGTGTCCGGACTGTGGGGCTCTTCCACCCCGTGTCCGGACTGTGGGGCCCGTCCACCCCGTGTCCGGACTGTGGGGCAGCCTACCCCGGGTCTAGCCCCAGGTCTGGACTGTGGGGCATGTCCGCTCCGTGTCAGGACTGTGGGGCCCGTCCACCCTTTGTCTAGAATGTGGGGCCGCCTGCCCCGGGTCTAGCCTCAGGTCTGGACTGTGGGGCCGGCTGCCCCGGGTCTAGCCACAGGTCTTGACTATGGGTCATGCCCGCCCCGTATCCGGACTGTGGGGCCCGTCCACCCAGTGTCTAGAATGTGGGGCCGCCTGCCCCGGGTCTAGCCTCAGGTCTGGACTGTGGGGCCGCCAGCCCCGGGTTTAGCCCCAGGTCTTGACTATGGGGCATGCCCGCCCCGTATCTGGACTTTGGGGCCCGTCCACCCCGTGTCTGGACTGTGGGCCACCTGCCCCGGGTCTAGCCCCAGGTCTGGACTGCGGGGCCACCTGCCCCGGGATTAGCCCTGTGTCCGGACTGTGGGGCCTGCCCGCCCTGTATCCTGACTGTGGAGCCCGTCCGCCCAATGTCCTGACTGTGGGGCCTGCCCTGTGTCCTGACTGTGGGGCCCGTCCGCCCTGTGTCCTGACTGTGGGTCCCGCCCGCCCCATGTCCTGACTGTGGGGCTCATCCGCCCCGTGTCCGGACTTTGAGGCCGCCTGCCCCGGGACTAGCCCCGTGTCCGGACTGTGAGGCCCGTCCGCCCCGAGCCTGGACTGGGGGCCCGTCCGCCCCGTGTCCGGACTGTGGGGCCCGTCCGCCCCGTGTCCGGACTGTGGGGCCCGTCCGCCCCGTGTCCGGACTGTGGGGCCCGTCCGCCCCGTGTCCGGACTGTGGGGCCCGTCCGCCCCGTGTCCGGACTCTGGGGCCCGTCCGCCCCGTGTCCGGACTGTGGGGCCCGTCCGCCCCGTGTCCGGACTGTGGGGCCCGTCCGCCCCGTGTCCGGACTGTGGGGCCCTTCCACCCCGTGTCCGGACTGTGGGGTCCGTCCACCCCGTGTCCGGACTGTGGGGCCCGTCCACCCCGTGTCCGGACTGTGGGTCGCCTGCCCCGGGTCTAGCCCCAGGTCTGGACTGTGGGGCATGTCCGCCCCATGTCAGGTCTGTGAGGCCCGTCCACCCCGTGTCTAGAATATGGGACCGCCTGCCCCGGGTCTAGCCTCAGGTCTGGACTGTGGGGCCGCCAGCCCCGGGTCTAGCCCCAGGTCTGGACTATGGAGCATGCACGCCCCGTGTCTGGACTATGGGCCGCCTGCCCCGGGTCTAGCCCCAGGTCTGGACTGTGGGGCCCGCCCGCACCGCCCGCCCCATGTCCTGACTGTGCAGCCCGCCCGCCCCATGTCCTGACTGCGGAGCCCGCCCGCCCCTTGTCCTGGCTGTGGGGCCCGCCCGCCCCATGTCCTGACTGTGGGGCCCACCCGCCCGCCCCATGTCCTGACTGTGGGGCCCGCCCGACCCGTGTCCTGACTGTGGGGCCCGCCCAACCCGTGTCCTGACTGTGGGGCCCGCCCGCCCCGTGTCCTGACTGTGGGTCCCGCCCGCCCCGTGTCCTGACTGTGGGTCCCGCCCGCCCCGTGTCCAGACTGTGGGGCTCGCCCGCCCCATGTCCAGACTGTGGGGCTCATCCGCCCCGTGTCCGGACTTTGGGGCCGCCTGCCCCGGGACTAGCCCTGTGTCCGGACTGTGAGGCCCGATCGCCCCGAGCCTGGACTGTGGGGCCCGTCCGCCCCGTGTCCGGACTGTGGGGCAGCCTACCCCGGGTCTAGCTCCAGGTCTGGACTGTGGGGCATGTCCGCCCCGTGTCAGGACTGTGGGGCCCGTCCACCCTGTGTCTAGAATGTGGGGCCGCCTGCCCCGGGTCTAGCCTCAGGTCTGGACTGTGGGGCCGCCTGCCCCGGGTCTAGCCCCAGGTCTTGACTATGGGTCATGCCCGCCCCGTATCCGGACTGTGGGGCCCGTCCACCCAGTGTCTAGAATGTGGGGAAGCCTGCCCCGGGTCTAGCCTCAGGTCTGGACTGTGGGGCCGCCAGCCCCGGGTTTAGCCCCAGGTCTTGACTATGGGGCATACCCGCCCCGTATCTGGACTGTGGGGCCCGTCCACCCCGTGTCTGGACTGTGGGCCGCCTGCCCCGGGTCTAGCCCCAGGTCTGGACTGTGGGGCCACCTGCCCCGGGATTAGCCCTGTGTCCGGACTGTGGGGCCTGCCCGCCCTGTATCCTGACTGTGGAGCCCGCCCGCCCAATGTCCTGACTGTGGGGCCCGCCCTGTGTCCTGACTGTGGGGCCCGTCCGCCCTGTGTCCTGACTGTGGGTCCCGCCCGCCCCGTGTCCTGACTGTGGGGCTCATCCGCCCCGTGTCCGGACTTTGGGGCCGCCTGCCCCGAGACTAGCCCCGTGTCCGGACTGTGAGGCCCGTCCGCCCCGTGTCCGGACTGTGGGGCCCGTCCGCCCCGTGTCCGGACTGTGGGGCCCGTCCGCCCCGTGTCCGGACTGTGGGGCCCGTCCGCCCCGTGTCCGGACTGTGGGGCCCGTCCGCCCCGTGTCCGGACTGTGGGGCCCGTCCGCCCCGTGTCCGGACTGTGGGGCCCGTCCACACCGTGTCCGGACTGTGGGGCCCGTCCACCCCGTGTCCGGACTGTGGGGCCCGTCCACCCCGTGTCCGGACTGTGGGTCGCCTGCCCCGGGTCTAGCCCCAGGTCTGGACTGTGGGACATGTCCGCCCCATGTCAGGTCTGTGAGGCCCGTCCACCCCGTGTCTAGAATATGGGACCGCCTGCCCCGGGTCTAGCCTCAGGTCTGGACTGTGGGGCCGCCTGCCCCGGGTCTAGCCCCAGGTCTGGACTATGGGGCATGCCCGCCCCGTGTCCGGACTGTGGGGCCCGTCCACCCCGTGTCTGGACTATGGGCCGCCTGCCCCGGGTCTAGCCCCAGGCCTGGACTGTGGGGCCCGCCCGCCCCATGTCCCCCGCCCGCCCCATCCTGACTGTGCAGCCCGCCCCATGTCCTGACTGTGGAGCCCGCCCGCCCCATGTCCTGACTGTGGGGCCCACCCGGGCCCACCCGCCCCATGTCCTGACTGTGGGGCCCGCCCGCCCCATGTCCTGACTGTGGGGCCCGCCCGCCCCATGTCCTGACCGTGGGGCCCGCCCGCCCCATGTCCTGACTGTGGGGTCCGCCCGCCCCGTGTCCTGACTGTGGGGCCCGCCCACCCCGTGTCCTGACTGTGGGTCCCGCCCGCCCCGTGTCCTGACTGTGGGGCTCGCCCGCCCCGTGTCCTGACTGTGGGGCCTGCCCTGTGTCCTGACTGTGGGGCCCGTCCGCCCTGTGTCCTGACTGTGGGTCCCGCCCGCCCCATGTCCTGACTGTGGGGCTCGCCCGCCCCGTGTCCAGACTGTGGGGCTCATCCGCCCCGTGTCCGGACATTGGGGCCGCCTGCCCCGGGACTAGCCCCGTGTCCGGACTGTGGGGCCCGTCCGCCCCGTGTCCGGACTGTGGGACCCGTCCGCCCCGTGTCCGGACTGTGGGGCCCGTCCGCCCCGTGTCCGGACTGTGGGGCCCGTCCACCCCGTGTCCGGACTGTGGGGCCCGTCCACCCCGTGTCCGGACTGTGGGGCCCGTCCAACCCGTGTCCGGACTGTGGGGCCCGTCCACCCCGTGTCTGGACTGTGGGGCCCGTCC
Source organism: Phyllobates terribilis (assembly GCF_046119375.1). Lineage (NCBI taxonomy): Eukaryota > Metazoa > Chordata > Amphibia > Anura > Dendrobatidae > Phyllobates > Phyllobates terribilis. The sequence continues at coordinate 2,102,662 of NW_027362822.1, read as the reverse complement.
ACCCCGTGTCCGGACTGTGGGGCCCGTCCACCCCGTGTCTGGACTATGGGCCGCCTTCCCCGGGTCTAGCCCCAGGTCTGGACTGTGGGGCCCGCCCGCCCCGTGTCCTGACTGTGGGGCCCGCCCGCCCCATGTCCTGACTGTGGGGCCCGCCCGCCCCATGTCCTGACTGTGGGGCCCGCCCGCCCCATGTCCTGACTGTGGGGCCCGCCCGCCCCGTGTCCTGACTGTGGGGCCTGCCCGCCCCGTGTCCTGACTGTGGGGCCCGCCCACCCCATGTCCTGACTGTGGGGCCCACCTGCCTCATGTCCTGACTGTGGGGCCCGCCCGCCCCATGTCCTGACTGTGGGGCCTGCCCGCCCCCGCTCGCCCCATGTCCTGACTGTGGGGCCCGCCCACCCCGTGTCCTGACTGTGGGGCCCGCCTGCCCCGTTTCCTGACTGTGGGTCCCGCCCGCCCCGCCCGCCCCGTGTCCTGACTGTGGGGCTCGCCCGCACCGTGTCCTGACTGTGGGGCCCGCCCTGTGTCCTGACTGTGGGGCCCATCCGCCCTGTGTCCTGACTGTGGGTCCCGCCCACCACGTGTCCAGACTGTGGGGCTCATCCGCCCCGTGTCCGGACTTTGGGGCCGCCTGCCCCGGGACTAGCCCCGTGTCCGGACTGTGAGGCCCGTCCGCCCCAAGCCTGGACTGTGGTGCCCGTCCGCCCCGTGTCCGGACTGTGGGGCCCGTCCGCCCCGTGTCCGGACTGTGGGGTCCGTCCGCCCCGTGTCCGGACTGTGGGGCCCGTCCGCCCCGTGTCCGGACTGTGGGGCCCGTCCGCCCCGTGTCCGGACTGTGGGGCCCGTCCACCCCGTGTCCGGACTGTGAGGCCCGTCCACCCCGTGTCCGGACTGTGTGGGCCCGTCCACCCCGTGTCCGGACTGTGGGGCCCGTCCACCCCGTGTCCGGACTGTGGGGCCCGTCCACCCCGTGTCCGGACTGTGGGTCGCCTGCCCCGGGTCTAGCCCCAGGTCTGGACTGTGGGGCATGTCCGCCCCATGTCAGGTCTGTGAGGACCGTCCACCCCGTGTCTAGAATATGGGACCGCCTGCCCCGGGTCTAGCCTCAGGTCTGGACTGTGGGGCCGCCAGCCCCGGGTCTAGCCCCAGGTCTGGACTATGGAGCATGCCCGCCCCGTGTCCGGACTGTGGGGCCCGTCCACCCCGTGTCTGGACTATGGGCCGCCTGCCCCGGGTCTAGCCCCAGGTCTGGACTGTGGCGCCCGCCCGCCCCATGTCCTGACTGTGCAGCCCGCCCCATGTCCTGACTGTGGAGCCCGCCCGCCCCATGTCCTGACTGTGGGGCCCGACCGCCCCATGTCCTGACTGTGGGGCCCACCCGCCCGCCCCATGTCCTGACTGTGGGGCCCGCCCGCCCCGCGTCCTGACTGTGGGGCCCGCCCACCCCGTGTCCTGACTGTGGGGTCCGCCCGCCCCGTGTCCTGACTGTGGGTCCCGCCCGCCCCGTGTCCTGACTGTGGGGCTCGCCCGCCCTGTGTCCAGACTGTGGGGCTCATCCGCCCCGTGTCCGGACTTTGGGGCCGTCTGCCCCGGGACTAGCCCCGTGTCCGAACTGTGAGGCCCGTCCGCCCCGAGCCTGGACTGTGGGGCCCGTCCGCCCCGTGTCCGGACTGTGGGGCCCGACCGCCCCGTGTCCGGACTGTGGGGCCCGTCCGCCCCGTGTCCGGACTGTGGGGCCCGTCCGCCCCGTGTCCGGACTGTGGGGCCCGTCCGCCCCGTGTCCGGACTGTGGGGCCCGTCCGCCCCGTGTCCGGACTGTGGGGCCCGTCCACCCCGTGTCCGGACTGTGGGGCCCGTCCACCCCGTGTCCGGACTGTGGGGCTCTTCCACCCCGTGTCCGGACTGTGGGGCCCGTCCACCCCGTGTCCGGACTGTGGGGCAGCCTACCCCGGGTCTAGCCCCAGGTCTGGACTGTGGGGCATGTCCGCTCCGTGTCAGGACTGTGGGGCCCGTCCACCCTTTGTCTAGAATGTGGGGCCGCCTGCCCCGGGTCTAGCCTCAGGTCTGGACTGTGGGGCCGGCTGCCCCGGGTCTAGCCACAGGTCTTGACTATGGGTCATGCCCGCCCCGTATCCGGACTGTGGGGCCCGTCCACCCAGTGTCTAGAATGTGGGGCCGCCTGCCCCGGGTCTAGCCTCAGGTCTGGACTGTGGGGCCGCCAGCCCCGGGTTTAGCCCCAGGTCTTGACTATGGGGCATGCCCGCCCCGTATCTGGACTTTGGGGCCCGTCCACCCCGTGTCTGGACTGTGGGCCACCTGCCCCGGGTCTAGCCCCAGGTCTGGACTGCGGGGCCACCTGCCCCGGGATTAGCCCTGTGTCCGGACTGTGGGGCCTGCCCGCCCTGTATCCTGACTGTGGAGCCCGTCCGCCCAATGTCCTGACTGTGGGGCCTGCCCTGTGTCCTGACTGTGGGGCCCGTCCGCCCTGTGTCCTGACTGTGGGTCCCGCCCGCCCCATGTCCTGACTGTGGGGCTCATCCGCCCCGTGTCCGGACTTTGAGGCCGCCTGCCCCGGGACTAGCCCCGTGTCCGGACTGTGAGGCCCGTCCGCCCCGAGCCTGGACTGGGGGCCCGTCCGCCCCGTGTCCGGACTGTGGGGCCCGTCCGCCCCGTGTCCGGACTGTGGGGCCCGTCCGCCCCGTGTCCGGACTGTGGGGCCCGTCCGCCCCGTGTCCGGACTCTGGGGCCCGTCCGCCCCGTGTCCGGACTGTGGGGCCCGTCCGCCCCGTGTCCGGACTGTGGGGCCCGTCCGCCCCGTGTCCGGACTGTGGGGCCCTTCCACCCCGTGTCCGGACTGTGGGGTCCGTCCACCCCGTGTCCGGACTGTGGGGCCCGTCCACCCCGTGTCCGGACTGTGGGTCGCCTGCCCCGGGTCTAGCCCCAGGTCTGGACTGTGGGGCATGTCCGCCCCATGTCAGGTCTGTGAGGCCCGTCCACCCCGTGTCTAGAATATGGGACCGCCTGCCCCGGGTCTAGCCTCAGGTCTGGACTGTGGGGCCGCCAGCCCCGGGTCTAGCCCCAGGTCTGGACTATGGAGCATGCACGCCCCGTGTCTGGACTATGGGCCGCCTGCCCCGGGTCTAGCCCCAGGTCTGGACTGTGGGGCCCGCCCGCACCGCCCGCCCCATGTCCTGACTGTGCAGCCCGCCCGCCCCATGTCCTGACTGCGGAGCCCGCCCGCCCCTTGTCCTGGCTGTGGGGCCCGCCCGCCCCATGTCCTGACTGTGGGGCCCACCCGCCCGCCCCATGTCCTGACTGTGGGGCCCGCCCGACCCGTGTCCTGACTGTGGGGCCCGCCCAACCCGTGTCCTGACTGTGGGGCCCGCCCGCCCCGTGTCCTGACTGTGGGTCCCGCCCGCCCCGTGTCCTGACTGTGGGTCCCGCCCGCCCCGTGTCCAGACTGTGGGGCTCGCCCGCCCCATGTCCAGACTGTGGGGCTCATCCGCCCCGTGTCCGGACTTTGGGGCCGCCTGCCCCGGGACTAGCCCTGTGTCCGGACTGTGAGGCCCGATCGCCCCGAGCCTGGACTGTGGGGCCCGTCCGCCCCGTGTCCGGACTGTGGGGCAGCCTACCCCGGGTCTAGCTCCAGGTCTGGACTGTGGGGCATGTCCGCCCCGTGTCAGGACTGTGGGGCCCGTCCACCCTGTGTCTAGAATGTGGGGCCGCCTGCCCCGGGTCTAGCCTCAGGTCTGGACTGTGGGGCCGCCTGCCCCGGGTCTAGCCCCAGGTCTTGACTATGGGTCATGCCCGCCCCGTATCCGGACTGTGGGGCCCGTCCACCCAGTGTCTAGAATGTGGGGAAGCCTGCCCCGGGTCTAGCCTCAGGTCTGGACTGTGGGGCCGCCAGCCCCGGGTTTAGCCCCAGGTCTTGACTATGGGGCATACCCGCCCCGTATCTGGACTGTGGGGCCCGTCCACCCCGTGTCTGGACTGTGGGCCGCCTGCCCCGGGTCTAGCCCCAGGTCTGGACTGTGGGGCCACCTGCCCCGGGATTAGCCCTGTGTCCGGACTGTGGGGCCTGCCCGCCCTGTATCCTGACTGTGGAGCCCGCCCGCCCAATGTCCTGACTGTGGGGCCCGCCCTGTGTCCTGACTGTGGGGCCCGTCCGCCCTGTGTCCTGACTGTGGGTCCCGCCCGCCCCGTGTCCTGACTGTGGGGCTCATCCGCCCCGTGTCCGGACTTTGGGGCCGCCTGCCCCGAGACTAGCCCCGTGTCCGGACTGTGAGGCCCGTCCGCCCCGTGTCCGGACTGTGGGGCCCGTCCGCCCCGTGTCCGGACTGTGGGGCCCGTCCGCCCCGTGTCCGGACTGTGGGGCCCGTCCGCCCCGTGTCCGGACTGTGGGGCCCGTCCGCCCCGTGTCCGGACTGTGGGGCCCGTCCGCCCCGTGTCCGGACTGTGGGGCCCGTCCACACCGTGTCCGGACTGTGGGGCCCGTCCACCCCGTGTCCGGACTGTGGGGCCCGTCCACCCCGTGTCCGGACTGTGGGTCGCCTGCCCCGGGTCTAGCCCCAGGTCTGGACTGTGGGACATGTCCGCCCCATGTCAGGTCTGTGAGGCCCGTCCACCCCGTGTCTAGAATATGGGACCGCCTGCCCCGGGTCTAGCCTCAGGTCTGGACTGTGGGGCCGCCTGCCCCGGGTCTAGCCCCAGGTCTGGACTATGGGGCATGCCCGCCCCGTGTCCGGACTGTGGGGCCCGTCCACCCCGTGTCTGGACTATGGGCCGCCTGCCCCGGGTCTAGCCCCAGGCCTGGACTGTGGGGCCCGCCCGCCCCATGTCCCCCGCCCGCCCCATCCTGACTGTGCAGCCTGCCCCATGTCCTGACTGTGGAGCCCGCCCGCCCCATGTCCTGACTGTGGGGCCCACCCGGGCCCACCCGCCCCATGTCCTGACTGTGGGGCCCGCCCGCCCCATGTCCTGACTGTGGGGCCCGCCCGCCCCATGTCCTGACCGTGGGGCCCGCCCGCCCCATGTCCTGACTGTGGGGTCCGCCCGCCCCGTGTCCTGACTGTGGGGCCCGCCCACCCCGTGTCCTGACTGTGGGTCCCGCCCGCCCCGTGTCCTGACTGTGGGGCTCGCCCGCCCCGTGTCCTGACTGTGGGGCCTGCCCTGTGTCCTGACTGTGGGGCCCGTCCGCCCTGTGTCCTGACTGTGGGTCCCGCCCGCCCCATGTCCTGACTGTGGGGCTCGCCCGCCCCGTGTCCAGACTGTGGGGCTCATCCGCCCCGTGTCCGGACATTGGGGCCGCCTGCCCCGGGACTAGCCCCGTGTCCGGACTGTGGGGCCCGTCCGCCCCGTGTCCGGACTGTGGGACCCGTCCGCCCCGTGTCCGGACTGTGGGGCCCGTCCGCCCCGTGTCCGGACTGTGGGGCCCGTCCACCCCGTGTCCGGACTGTGGGGCCCGTCCACCCCGTGTCCGGACTGTGGGGCCCGTCCAACCCGTGTCCGGACTGTGGGGCCCGTCCACCCCGTGTCTGGACTGTGGGGCCCGTCCACCCCGTGTCCGGACTGTGGGGCCCGTCCACTCCGTGTCCGGACTGTGGGTCGCCTGCCCCGGGTCTAGCCCCAGGTCTGGACTGTGGGGCATGTCCGCCCCATGTCAGGTCTGTGAGGCCCGTCCACCCCGTGTCTAGAATATGGGACCGCCTGCCCCGGGTCTAGCCTCAGGTCTGGACTGTGGGGCCGCCTGCCTCGGGTCTAGCCCCAGGTCTGGACTATGGGGCATGCCCGCCCCGTGTCCGGACTGTGGGGCCCGTCCACCCCGTGTCTGGACTATGGGCCGCCTGCCCCGGGTCTAGCCCCAGGTCTGGACTGTCGCAAGCCCCATGTCCTGACTGTGCAGACTGCCCGCCCCATGTCCAGACTGTGGAGCCCGCCCGCCCCATGTCCTGACTGTGGGGCCCGCCCGGGCCCGCCCGCCCCATGTCCTGACTGTGGGGCCCACCCGCCACATGTCCTGACTGTGGGGCCCGCCCGCCCCATGTCCTGACTGTGGGGCCCGCCCCCCCCATGTCCTGACTGTGGGGCCCGCCCGCCTGGTGTCCTGACTGTGGGTCCCGCCCGCCCGGTGTCCTGACTGTGGGGCTCGCCCGCCCCGTGTCCTGACACCCGCCCCGTGTCCTGACTGTGGGGCTCGCCCGCCCCGTGTCCAGACTGTGGGGCTCATCCGCCCCGTGTCCGGACTTTGGGGCCGCCTGCCCCGGGACTAGCCCCGTGTCCGGACTGTGGGGCCCGTCCGCCCCGTGTCCGGACTGTGGGGCCCGTCCGCCCCGTGTCCGGACTGTGGGGCCCGTCCGCCCCGTGTCCGGACAGTGGGGCCCGTCCGCCCCGTGTCCGGACTGTGGGGCCCGTCCGCCCCGTGTCCGGACTGTGGGGCCCGTCCGCCCCGTGTCCGGACTGTGGGGCCCGTCCACCCTGTGTCCGGACTGTGGGGCCCGTCCACCCCGTGTCCGGACTGTGGTGCCCGTCCAACCCGTGTCCGGACTGTGGGGCCCGTCCACCCCGTGTCCGGACTGTGGGGCCCGTCCACCCCGTGTCCGGACTGTGGGTCGCCTGCCCCGGGTCTAGCCCCAGGTCTGGACTGTGGGACATGTCCGCCCCATGTCAGGTCTGTGAGGCCCGTCCACCCCGTGTCTAGAATATGGGACCGCCTGCCCCGGGTCTAGCCTCAGGTCTGGACTGTGGGGCCGCCTGCCCCGGGTCTAGCCCCAGGTCTGGACTATGGGGAAAGCCCGCCCCGTGTCCGGACTGTGGGGCCCGTCCACCCCGTGTCTGGACTATGGGCCGCCTGCCCCGGGTCTAGCCCCAGGCCTGGACTGTGGGGCCCGCCCGCCCCATCCTGACTGTGCAGCCCGCCCGCCCCATGTCCTGACTGTGGAGCCCGCCCGCCCCATGTCCTGACTGTGGGGCCCACCCGGGCCCACCCGCCCCATGTCCTGACTGTGGGGCCCGCCCGCCCCATGTCCTGACTGTGGGGCCCGCCCGCCCGCCCGCCCCATGTCCTGACCGTGGGGCCCGCCCGCCCCATGTCCTGACTGTGGGGTCCGCCCGCCCCGTGTCCTGACTGTGGGGCCCGCCCGCCCCGAGTCCTGACTGTGGGTCCCGCCCGCCCCGTGTCCTGACTGTGGGGCTCGCCCGCCCCGTGTCCTGACTGTGGGGCCTGCCCTGTGTCCTGACTGTGGGGCCCGTCCGCCCTGTGTCCTGACTGTGGGTCCCGCCCGCCCCATGTCCTGACTGTGGGGCTCGCCCGCCCCGTGTCCAGACTGTGGGGCTCATCCGCCCCGTGTCCGGACTTTGGGGCCGCCTGCCCCGGGACTAGCCCCGTGTCCGGACTGTGGGGCCCGTCCGCCCCGTGTCCGGACTGTGGGGCCCGTCTGCCCCGTGTCCGGACTGTGGGGCCCGTCCGCCCCGTGTCCGGACTGTGGGGCCCGTCCGCCCCGTGTCCGGACTGTGGGGCCCGTCCACCCTGTGTCCGGACTGTGGGGCCCGTCCACCCCGTGTCCGGACTGTGGGGCCCGTCCAACCCGTGTCCGGACTGTGGGGCCCGTCCACCCCGTGTCTGGACTGTGGGGCCCGTCCACCCCGTGTCCGGACTGTGGGGCCCGTCCACTCCGTGTCCGGACTGTGGGTCGCCTGCCCCGGGTCTAGCCCCAGGTCTGGACTGTGGGGCATGTCCGCCCCATGTCAGGTCTGTGAGGCCCGTCCACCCCGTGTCTAGAATATGGGACCGCCTGCCCCGGGTCTAGCCTCAGGTCTGGACTGTGGGGCCGCCTGCCCCGGGTCTAGCCCCAGGTCTGGACTATGGGGCATGCCCGCCCGTGTCCGGACTGTGGGGCCCGTCCACCCCGTGTCTGGACTATGGGCCGCCTGCCCCGGGTCTAGCCCCAGGTCTGGACTGTCGCAAGCCCCATGTCCTGACTGTGCAGCCTGCCCGCCCCATGTCCAGAGTGTGGAGCCCGCCCGCCCCATGTCCTGACTGTGGGGCCCGCCCGGGCCCGCCCGCCCCATGTCCTGACTGTGGGGCCCACCCGCCACATGTCCTGACTGTGGGGCCCGCCCGCCCCGTGTCCTGACTGTGGGGCCCGCCCGCCCCGTGTCCTGACTGTGGGGCCCGCCCGCCCCGTGTCCTGACTGTGGGGCCCGCCCGCCCCGTGTCCTGACTGTGGGTCCCCCCCGCCCCATGTCCTGACTGTGGGGCTCGCCCGCCCGTGTCCTGACTGTGGGGCCCGCCCCGTGTCCTGACTGTGGGGCCCGCCCTGTGTCCTCACTGTGGGGCCCGTCCGCCCTGTGTCCTGACTGTGGGTCCCGCCCACCCCGTGTCCTGACTGTGGGGCACGCCCGCCCCGTGTCCAGACTGTGGGGTTTATCCGCCCCGTGTCCGACTTTGCGGCCGCCTGCCCAGGGACTAGCCCCGTGGCCGGACTGTGAGGCCCGTCCGCCCCGAGCCTGGACTGTGGGGCCCGTCCGCCCCGTGTCCGGACTGTGGGTCGCCTTCCCCGGGTCTAGCCCCAGGTCTGGACTGTGGGGCCCGCCCGCCCCGTGTCCTGACTGTGGGGCCCGCCCGCCTAATGTCCTGATTGTGCAGCCCGCCCGCCCCATGTCCTGACTGTGGGGCCCGCCCGCCCCATGTCCTGACTGTGGGGCCCGCCCGCCCCATGTCCTGACTGTGGGGCCCGCCCGCCCCATGTCCTGACTGTGGGGCCCGCCCGCCCCGTGTCCTGACTGTGGGGCCCGCCCGCCCCGTGTCCTGACTGTGGGGCCCGCCCACCCCATGTCCTGACTGTGGGGCCCACCTGCCTCATGTCCTGACTGTGGGGCCCGCCCGCCCCATGTCCTGACTGTGGGGCCCGCCCGCCCCCGCTCGCCCCATGTCCTGACTGTGGGGCCCGCCCACCCCGTGTCCTGACTGTGGGGCCCGCCTGCCCCGTTTCCTGACTGTGGGTCCCGCCCGCCCCGTGTCCTGACTGTGGGGCTCGCCCGCACCGTGTCCTGACTGTGGGGCCCGCCCTGTGTCCTGACTGTGGGGCCCATCCGCCCTGTGTCCTGACTGTGGGTCCCGCCCACCACGTGTCCAGACTGTGGGGCTCATCCGCCCCGTGTCCGGACTTTGGGGCCGCCTGCCCCGGGACTAGCCCCGTGTCCAGACTGTGAGGCCCGTCCGCCCCAAGCCTGGACTGTGGGGCCCGTCCGCCCCGTGTCCGGACTGTGGGGCCCGTCCGCCCCGTGTCCGGACTGTGGGGCCCGTCCGCCCCGTGTCCGGACTGTGGGGCCCGTCCGCCCCGTGTCCGGACTGTGGGGCCCGTCCGCCCCGTGTCCGGACTGTGGGGCCCGTCCGCCCCGTGTCCGGACTGTGAGGCCCGTCCACCCCGTGTCCGGACTGTGAGGCCCGTCCACCCCGTGTCCGGACTGTGTGGGCCCGTCCACCCCGTGTCCGGACTGTGGGGCCCGTCCACCCCGTGTCCGGACTGTGGGGCCCGTCCACCCCGTGTCCGGACTGTGGGGCCCGTCCACCCCGTGTCCGGACTGTGGGTCGCCTGCCCCGGGTCTAGCCCCAGGTCTGGACTGTGGGGCATGTCCGCCCCATGTCAGGTCTGTGAGGACCGTCCACCCCGTGTCTAGAATATGGGACCGCCTGCCCCGGGTTTAGCCTCAGGTCTGGACTGTGGGGCCGCCAGCCCCGGGTCTAGCCCCAGGTCTGGACTATGGAGCATGCCCGCCCCGTGTCCGGACTGTGGGGCCCGTCCACCCCGTGTCTGGACTATGGGCCGCCTGCCCCGGGTCTAGCCCCAGGTCTGGACTGTGGCGCCCGCCCGCCCCATGTCCTGACTGTGCAGCCCGCCCCATGTCCTGACTGTGGAGCCCGCCCGCCCCATGTCCTGACTGTGGGGCCCGACCGCCCCATGTCCTGACTGTGGGGCCCACCCGCCCGCCCCATGTCCTGACTGTGGGGCCCGCCCGCCCCGTGTCCTGACTGTGGGGCCCGCCCACCCCGTGTCCTGACTGTGGGGTCCGCCCGCCCCGTGTCCTGACTGTGGGTCCCGCCCACCCCGTGTCCTGACTGTGGGGCTCGCCCGCCCTGTGTCCAGACTGTGGGGCTCATCCGCCCCGTGTCCGGACTTTGGGGCCGTCTGCCCCGGGACTAGCCCCGTGTCCGAACTGTGAGGCCCGTCCGCCCCGAGCCTGGACTGTGGGGCCCGTCCGCCCCGTGTCCGGACTGTGGGGCCCGACCGCCCCGTGTCCGGACTGTGGGGCCCGACCGCCCCGTGTCCGGACTGTGGGGCCCGTCCGCCCCGTGTCCGGACTGTGGGGCCCGTCCGCCCCGTGTCCGGACTGTGGGGCCCGTCCGCCCCGTGTCCGGACTGTGGGGCCCGTCCGCCCCGTGTCCGGACTGTGGGGCCCGTCCGCCCCGTGTCCGGACTGTGGGGCCCGTCCGCCCCGTGTCCGGACTGTGGGGCCCGTCCACCCCGTGTCCGGACTGTGGGGCCCGTCCACCCCGTGTCCGGACTGTGGGGCCCGTCCACCCCGTGTCCGGACTGTGGGGCCCGTCCACCCCGTGTCCGGACTGTGGGGCTCGTCCACCCCGTGTCCGGACTGTGGGGCCCGTCCACCCCGTGTCCGGACTGTGGGGCAGCCTACCCCGGGTCTAGCCCCAGGTCTGGACTGTGGGGCATGTCCGCTCCGTGTCAGGACTGTGGGGCCCGTCCACCCTTTGTCTAGAATGTGGGGCCGCCTGCCCCGGGTCTAGCCTCAGGTCTGGACTGTGGGGCCGGCTGCCCCGGGTCTAGCCACAGGTCTTGACTATGGGTCATGCCCGCCCCGTATCCGGACTGTGGGGCCCGTCCACCCAGTGTCTAGAATGTGGGGCCGCCTGCCCCGGGTCTAGCCTCAGGTCTGGACTGTGGGGCCGCCAGCCCCGGGTTTAGCCCCAGGTCTTGACTATGGGGCATGCCCGCCCCGTATCTGGACTTTGGGGCCCGTCCACCCCGTGTCTGGACTGTGGGCCGCCTGCCCCGGGTCTAGCCCCAGGTCTGGACTGTGGGGCCACCTGCCCCGGGATTAGCCCTGTGTCCGGACTGTGGGGCCTGCCCGCCCTGTATCCTGACTGTGGAGCCCGTCCGCCCAATGTCCTGACTGTGGGGCCTGCCCTGTGTCCTGACTGTGGGGCCCGTCCGCCCTGTGTCCTGACTGTGGGTCCCGCCCGCCCCATGTCCTGACTGTGGGGCTCATCCGCCCCGTGTCCGGACTTTGAGGCCGCCTGCCCCGGGACTAGCCCCGTGTCCGGACTGTGAGGCCCGTCCGCCCCGAGCCTGGACTGGGGGCCCGTCCGCCCCGTGTCCGGACTGTGGGGCCCGTCCGCCCCGTGTCCGGACTGTGGGGCCCGTCCGCCCCGTGTCCGGACTGTGAGGCCCGTCCACCCCGTGTCCGGACTGTGTGGGCCCGTCCACCCCGTGTCCGGACTGTGGGGCCCGTCCACCCCGTGTCCGGACTGTGGGGCCCGTCCACCCCGTGTCCGGACTGTGGGGCCCGTCCACCCCGTGTCCGGACTGTGGGTCGCCTGCCCCGGGTCTAGCCCCAGGTCTGGACTGTGGGGCATGTCCGCCCCATGTCAGGTGTGTGAGGACCGTCCACCCCGTGTCTAGAATATGGGACCGCCTGCCCCGGGTTTAGCCTCAGGTCTGGACTGTGGGGCCGCCAGCCCCGGGTCTAGCCCCAGGTCTGGACTATGGAGCATGCCCGCCCCGTGTCCGGACTGTGGGGCCCGTCCACCCCGTGTCTGGACTATGGGCCGCCTGCCCCGGGTCTAGCCCCAGGTCTGGACTGTGGCGCCCGCCCGCCCCATGTCCTGACTGTGCAGCCCGCCCCATGTCCTGACTGTGGAGCCCGCCCGCCCCATGTCCTGACTGTGGGGCCCGACCGCCCCATGTCCTGACTGTGGGGCCCACCCGCCCGCCCCATGTCCTGACTGTGGGGCCCGCCCGCCCCGTGTCCTGACTGTGGGGCCCGCCCACGGCGCCCGCCCCGTGTCCTGACTGTGGGGCCCGCCCACCCCGTGTCCTGACTGTGGGGTCCGCCCGCCCCGTGTCCTGACTGTGGGTCCCGCCCACCCCGTGTCCTGACTGTGGGGCTCGCCCGCCCTGTGTCCAGACTGTGGGGCTCATCCGCCCCGTGTCCGGACTTTGGGGCCGTCTGCCCCGGGACTAGCCCCGTGTCCGAACTGTGAGGCCCGTCCGCCCCGAGCCTGGACTGTGGGGCCCGTCCGCCCCGTGTCCGGACTGTGGGGCCCGACCGCCCCGTGTCCGGACTGTGGGGCCCGACCGCCCCGTGTCCGGACTGTGGGGCCCGTCCGCCCCGTGTCCGGACTGTGGGGCCCGTCCGCCCCGTGTCCGGACTGTGGGGCCCGTCCGCCCCGTGTCCGGACTGTAGGGCCCGTCCGCCCCGTGTCCGGACTGTGGGGCCCGTCCACCCCGTGTCCGGACTGTGGGGCCCGTCCACCCCGTGTCCGGACTGTGGGGCCCGTCCAACTCGTGTCCGGACTGTGGGGCCCGTCCACCCCGTGTCTGGACTGTGGGGCCCGTCCACCCAGTGTCCGGACTGTGGGGCCCGTCCACTCCGTGTCCGGACTGTGGGTCGCCTGCCCCGGGTCTAGCCCCAGGTCTGGACTGTGGGGCATGTCCGCTCCGTGTCAGGACTGTGGGGCCCGTCCACCCTTTGTCTAGAATGTGGGGCCGCCTGCCCCGGGTCTAGCCTCAGGTCTGGACTGTGGGGCCGGCTGCCCCGGGTCTAGCCACAGGTCTTGACTATGGGGCATGCCCGCCCCGTATCTGGACTTTGGGGCCCGTCCACCCCGTGTCTGGACTGTGGGCCGCCTGCCCCGGGTCTAGCCCCAGGTCTGGACTGTGGGGCCACCTGCCCCGGGATTAGCCCTGTGTCCGGACTGTGGGGCCTGCCCGCCCTGTATCCTGACTGTGGAGCCCGTCCGCCCAATGTCCTGACTGTGGGGCCTGCCCTGTGTCCTGACTGTGGGGCCCGTCCGCCCTGTGTCCTGACTGTGGGTCCCGCCCGCCCCATGTCCTGACTGTGGGGCTCATCCGCCCCGTGTCCGGACTTTGAGGCCGCCTGCCCCGGGACTAGCCCCGTGTCCGGACTGTGAGGCCCGTCCGCCCCGAGCCTGGACTGGGGGCCCGTCCGCCCCGTGTCCGGACTGTGGGGCCCGTCCGCCCCGTGTCCGGACTGTGGGGCCCGTCCGCCCCGTGTCCGGACTGCGGGGCCCGTCCGCCCCGTGTCCGGACTGTGGGGCCCGTCCGCCCCGTGTCCGGACTGTGGGGCCCGTCCGCCCCGTGTCCGCACTGTGGGTCCCGTCCGCCCCGTGTCCGGACTGTGGGTCCCGTCCACCCCGTGTCCGGACTGTGGGGCCCGCCCGCACCGCCCGCCCCATGTCCTGACTGTGCAGCCCGCCCGCCCCATGTCCTGACTGCGGAGCCCGCCCGCCCCTTGTCCTGACTGTGGGGCCCGCCCGCCCCATGTCCTGACTGTGGGGCCCACCCGCCCGCCCCATGTCCTGACTGTGGGGCCCGCCCGACCCGTGTCCTGACTGTGGGGCCCGCCCAACCCGTGTCCTGACTGTGGGGCCCGCCCGCCCCGTGTCCTGACTGTGGGTCCCGCCCGCCCCGTGTCCTGACTGTGGGTCCCGCCCGCCCCGTGTCCAGACTGTGGGGCTCGCCCGCCCCATGTCCAGACTGTGGGGCTCATCCGCCCCGTGTCCGGACTTTGGGGCCGCCTGCCCCGGGACTAGCCCTGTGTCCGGACTGTGAGGCCCGATCGCCCCGAGCCTGGACTGTGGGGCCCGTCCGCCCCGTGTCCGGACTGTGGGGCAGCCTACCCCGGGTCTAGCTCCAGGTCTGGACTGTGGGGCATGTCCGCCCCGTGTCAGGACTGTGGGGCCCGTCCACCCTGTGTCTAGAATGTGGGGCCGCCTGCCCCGGGTCTAGCCTCAGGTCTGGACTGTGGGGCCGCCTGCCCCGGGTCTAGCCCCAGGTCTTGACTATGGGTCATGCCCGCCCCGTATCCGGACTGTGGGGCCCGTCCACCCAGTGTCTAGAATGTGGGGAAGCCTGCCCCGGGTCTAGCCTCAGGTCTGGACTGTGGGGCCGCCAGCCCCGGGTTTAGCCCCAGGTCTTGACTATGGGGCATACCCGCCCCGTATCTGGACTGTGGGGCCCGTCCACCCCGTGTCTGGACTGTGGGCCGCCTGCCCCGGGTCTAGCCCCAGGTCTGGACTGTGGGGCCACCTGCCCCGGGATTAGCCCTGTGTCCGGACTGTGGGGCCTGCCCGCCCTGTATCCTGACTGTGGAGCCCGTCCGCCCAATGTCCTGACTGTGGGGCCTGCCCTGTGTCCTGACTGTGGGGCCCGTCCGCCCTGTGTCCTGACTGTGGGTCCCGCCCGCCCCATGTCCTGACTGTGGGGCTCATCCGCCCCGTGTCCGGACTTTGAGGCCGCCTGCCCCGGGACTAGCCCCGTGTCCGGACTGTGAGGCCCGTCCGCCCCGAGCCTGGACTGGGGGCCCGTCCGCCCCGTGTCCGGACTGTGGGGCCCGTCCGCCCCGTGTCCGGACTGTGGGGCCCGTCCGCCCCGTGTCCGGACTGTGGGGCCCGTCCGCCCCGTGTCCGGACTCTGGGGCCCGTCCGCCCCGTGTCCGGACTGTGGGGCCCGTCCGCCCCGTGTCCGGACTGTGGGGCCCGTCCGCCCCGTGTCCGGACTGTGGGTCCCGTCCACCCCGTGTCCGGACTGTGGGGCCCGCCCGCACCGCCCGCCCCATGTCCTGACTGTGCAGCCCGCCCGCCCCATGTCCTGACTGCGGAGCCCGCCCGCCCCTTGTCCTGACTGTGGGGCCCGCCCGCCCCATGTCCTGACTGTGGGGCCCACCCGCCCGCCCCATGTCCTGACTGTGGGGCCCGCCCGACCCGTGTCCTGACTGTGGGGCCCGCCCAACCCGTGTCCTGACTGTGGGGCCCGCCCGCCCCGTGTCCTGACTGTGGGTCCCGCCCGCCCCGTGTCCTGACTGTGGGTCCCGCCCGCCCCGTGTCCAGACTGTGGGGCTCGCCCGCCCCATGTCCAGACTGTGGGGCTCATCCGCCCCGTGTCCGGACTTTGGGGCCGCCTGCCCCGGGACTAGCCCTGTGTCCGGACTGTGAGGCCCGATCGCCCCGAGCCTGGACTGTGGGGCCCGTCCGCCCCGTGTCCGGACTGTGGGGCAGCCTACCCCGGGTCTAGCTCCAGGTCTGGACTGTGGGGCATGTCCGCCCCGTGTCAGGACTGTGGGGCCCGTCCACCCTGTGTCTAGAATGTGGGGCCGCCTGCCCCGGGTCTAGCCTCAGGTCTGGACTGTGGGGCCGCCTGCCCCGGGTCTAGCCCCAGGTCTTGACTATGGGTCATGCCCGCCCCGTATCCGGACTGTGGGGCCCGTCCACCCAGTGTCTAGAATGTGGGGAAGCCTGCCCCGGGTCTAGCCTCAGGTCTGGACTGTGGGGCCGCCAGCCCCGGGTTTAGCCCCAGGTCTTGACTATGGGGCATACCCGCCCCGTATCTGGACTGTGGGGCCCGTCCACCCCGTGTCTGGACTGTGGGCCGCCTGCCCCGGGTCTAGCCCCAGGTCTGGACTGTGGGGCCACCTGCCCCGGGATTAGCCCTGTGTCCGGACTGTGGGGCCTGCCCGCCCTGTATCCTGACTGTGGAGCCCGCCCGCCCAATGTCCTGACTGTGGGGCCCGCCCTGTGTCCTGACTGTGGGGCCCGTCCGCCCTGTGTCCTGACTGTGGGTCCCGCCCGCCCCGTGTCCTGACTGCGGGGCTCATCCGCCCCGTGTCCGGACTTTGGGGCCGCCTGCCCCGAGACTAGCCCCGTGTCCGGACTGTGAGGCCCGTCCGCCCCGTGTCCGGACTGTGGGGCCCGTCCGCCCCGTGTCCGGACTGTGGGGCCCGTCCGCCCCGTGTCCGGACTGTGGGGCCCGTCCGCCCCGTGTCCGGACTGTGGGGCCCGTCCGCCCCGTGTCCGGACTGTGGGGCCCGTCCGCCCCGTGTCCGGACTGTGGGGCCCGTCCGCCCCGTGTCCGGACTGTGGGGCCCGTCCGCCCCGTGTCCGGACTGTGGGGCCCGTCCACACCGTGTCCGGACTGTGGGGCCCGTCCACCCCGTGTCCGGACTGTGGGGCCCGTCCACCCCGTGTCCGGACTGTGGGTCGCCTGCCCCGGGTCTAGCCCCAGGTCTGGACTGTGGGACATGTCCGCCCCATGTCAGGTCTGTGAGGCCCGTCCACCCCGTGTCTAGAATATGGGACCGCCTGCCCCGGGTCTAGCCTCAGGTCTGGACTGTGGGGCCGCCTGCCCCGGGTCTAGCCCCAGGTCTGGACTATGGGGCATGCCCGCCCCGTGTCCGGACTGTGGGGCCCGTCCACCCCGTGTCTGGACTATGGGCCGCCTGCCCCGGGTCTAGCCCCAGGCCTGGACTGTGGGGCCCGCCCGCCCCATGTCCCCCGCCCGCCCCATCCTGACTGTGCAGCCCGCCCGCCCCATGTCCTGACTGTGGAGCCCGCCCGCCCCATGTCCTGACTGTGGGGCCCACCCGGGCCCACCCGCCCCATGTCCTGACTGTGGGGCCCGCCCGCCCCATGTCCTGACTGTGGGGCCCGCCCGCCCCATGTCCTGACCGTGGGGCCCGCCCGCCCCATGTCCTGACTGTGGGGTCCGCCCGCCCCGTGTCCTGACTGTGGGGCCCGCCCGCCCCGTGTCCTGACTGTGGGTCCCGCCCGCCCCGTGTCCTGACTGTGGGGCTCGCCCGCCCCGTGTCCTGACTGTGGGGCCTGCCCTGTGTCCTGACTGTGGGGCCCGTCCGCCCTGTGTCCTGACTGTGGGTCCCGCCCGCCCCATGTCCTGACTGTGGGCTCGCCCGCCCCGTGTCCAGACTGTGGGGCTCATCCGCCCCGTGTCCGGACATTGGGGCCGCCTGCCCCGGGACTAGCCCCGTGTCCGGACTGTGGGGCCCGTCCGCCCCGTGTCCGGACTGTGGGGCCCGTCCGCCCCGTGTCCGGACTGTAGGGCCCGTCCGCCCCGTGTCCGGACTGTGGGGCCCGTCCACCCCGTGTCCGGACTGTGGGGCCCGTCCACCCCGTGTCCGGACTGTGGGGCCCGTCCAACTCGTGTCCGGACTGTGGGGCCCGTCCACCCCGTGTCTGGACTGTGGGGCCCGTCCACCCAGTGTCCGGACTGTGGGGCCCGTCCACTCCGTGTCCGGACTGTGGGTCGCCTGCCCCGGGTCTAGCCCCAGGTCTCGACTGTGGGGCATGTCCGCCCCATGTCAGGTCTGTGAGGCCCGTCCACCCCGTGTCTAGAATATGGGACCGCCTGCCCCGGGTCTAGCCTCAGGTCTGGACTGTGGGGCCGCCTGCCCCGGGTCTAGCCCCAGGTCTGGACTATGGGGCATGCCCGCCCCGTGTCCGGACTGTGGGGCCCGTCCACCCCGTGTCTGGACTATGGGCCGCCTGCCCCGGGTCTAGCCCCAGGTCTGGACTGTCGCAAGCCCCATGTCCTGACTGTGCAGCCTGCCCGCCCCATGTCCAGACTGTGGAGCCCGCCCGCCCCATGTCCTGACTGTGGGGCCTGCCCGGGCCCGCCCGCCCCATGTCCTGACTGTGGGGCCCACCCGCCACATGTCCTGACTGTGGGGCCCGCCCGCCCCATGTCCTGACTGTGGGGCCCGCCCCGCCCATGTCCTGACTGTGGGGCCCGCCCGCCCCATGTCCTGACTATGGGGCCCGCCCGCCCCGTGTCCTGACTGTGGGGCCCGCCCGCCCCGTGTCCTGACTGTGGGGCCCGCCCGCCCGGTGTCCTGACTGTGGGTCCCGCCCGCCCGGTGTCCTGACTGTGGGGCTCGCCCGCCCCGTGTCCTGACACCCGCCCCGTGTCCTGACTGTGGGGCTCGCCCGCCCCGTGTCCGGACTTTGGGGCCGCCTGCCCTGGGACTAGCCCCGTGTCCGGACTGTGAGGCCCGTCCGCCCCGAGCCTGGACTATGGGCCCGCCCGCCCCGTGTCCTGACTGTGGGGCCCGCCCGCCCCGTGTCCTGACTGTGGGGCCCGCCCGCCCGGTGTCCTGACTGTGGGTCCCGCCCGCCCGGTGTCCTGACTGTGGGGCTCGCCCGCCCCGTGTCCTGACACCCGCCCCGTGTCCTGACTGTGGGGCTCATCCGCACCGTGTCCGGACTTTGGGGCCGCCTGCCCTGGGACTAGCCCCGTGTCCGGACTGTGAGGCCCGTCCGCCCCGAGCCTGGACTGTGGGGCCCGTCCGCCCCGTGTCCGGACTGTGGGGCCCGTCCGCCCCGTGTCCGGACTGTGGGGCCCATCCACCCCGGGTCCGGACTGTGGGGCCCGTCCACCCCGTGTCCGGACTGTGGGGCCCGTCCACCCCGTGTCCGGACTGTGGGTCGCCTGCCCCGGGACTAGCCCCAGGTCTGGACTGTGGGGCATGTCCGCCCCATGTCAGGTCTCTGAGGCCCGTCCACCCCGTGTCTAGAATATGGGACCGCCTGCCCCGGGTCTAGCCTCAGGTCTGGACTGTGGGGCCGCCTGCCCCGGGTCTAGCCCTAGGTCTGGACTATGGGTCATGCCCGCTCCGTGTCCGGACTGTGGGGCCCGTCCACTCCGTGTCTGGACTATGGGCCGCCTGCCCCGGGTCTAGCCACAGGTCTGGACTGTGGGGCCCGCCCGCCCCGTGTCCTGACTGTGGGGCCCGCCCGCCCCATGTCCTGACTGTGCAGCCGGCCCGCCCCATGTCCTGACTGTGGAGCCCGCCCGCCCCATGTCCTGACTGTGGGGCCCGCCCGCCCCATGTCCTGACTGTGGGGCCCGCCCGCCCCATGTCCTGACTGTGGGGCCCACCCGCCCCATGTCCTGACTGTGGGGCCCACCCGCCCCATGTCCTGACTGTGGGGGGCCCGCACGCCCCATGTCCTGACTGTGGGGCCCGCCCCCCCCATGTCCTGACTGTGGGGCCCGCCCGCCCCGCCCGCCCCATGTCCTGACTGTGGGGCCCGCCCGCCCCGTGTCCTGACTGTGGGGCCCCTCCCCGTGTCCTGACTGTGGGGCCCGCCCGCCCCGTGTCCTGACTGTGGGTCCCGCCCGCCCCGTGTCCTGACTGTGGGTCCCGCCCGCCCCGTGTCCTGACTGTGGGCTCGCCCGCCCCGTGTCCTGACTGTGGGGCCCGTCCGCCCTGTGTCCTGACTGTGGGTCCCACCCGCCCCGTGTCCTGACTGTGGGGCTCGCCCGCCCCGTGTCCAGACTGTGGGGCTCATCCGCCCCGTGTCCGGACTTTGGGGCCGCCTGCCCCGGGACTAGCCCCGTGTCCGGACTGTGAGGCCCGTCCGCCCCGAGCCTGGACTGTGGGGCCCGTCCGCCCCGTGTCCGGACTGTGGGGCCCGTCCGCCCCGTGTCCGGACTGTGGGGCCCGTCCACCCCGGGTCCGGACTGTGGGGCCCGTCCACCCCGTGTCCGGACTGTGGGGCCCGTCCACCCCGTGTCCGGACTGTGGGTCGCCTGCCCCGGGTCTAGCCCCAGGTCTGGACTGTGGGGCATGTCCGCCCCATGTGAAGTCTCTGAGGCCCGTCCACCCCGTGTCTAGAATATGGGACCGCCTGCCCCGGGTCTAGCCTCAGGTCTGGACTGTGGGGCCGCCTGCCCCGGGTCTAGCCCTAGGTCTGGACTATGGGGCATGCCCGCCCCGTGTCCGGACTGTGGGGCCCGTCCACCCCGTGTCTGGACTATGGGCCGCCTGCCCCGGGTCTAGCCACAGGTCTGGACTGTGGGACCCGCCCGCCCCGTGTCCTGACTGTGGAGCCCGCCCGCCCCATGTCCTGACTGTGGAGCCCGCCCGCCCCATGTCCTGACTGTGGGGCCCGCCCGCCCCATGTCCTGACTGTGGGGCCCGCCCGCCCCATGTCCTGACTGTGGGGGGGGGGCCCATGGGCCCGCCCCATGTCCTGACTGTGGGGCCCGCCCGCCCCATGTCCTGACTGTGGGGCCCACCCCCCCCATGTCCTGACTGTGGGGCCCGCCTGGGGCCCGCCCGCCCCATGTCCTGACTGTGGGGCCCGCCCGCCCCGTGTCCTGACTGTGGGGACCGCCAGCCCCGTGTCCTGACTGTGGGTCCCGCCTGCCCCGTGTCCTGACTGTGGGGCTCGCCCGCCCCGTGTCCTGACTGTGGGGCCCGCCCTGAGTCCTGACTGTGGGGCCCGTCCGCACTGTGTCCTGACTGTGGGTCCCACCCCCCCCGTGTCCTGACTGTGGGGCTCGCCCGCCCCGTGTCCAGACTGTGGGGCTCATCCGTGTCCGGACTTTGGGGCTGCCTGCCCCGGGACTAGCCCCGTGTCCGGACTGCGGGGCCCGTCCGCCCCGTGTCCGGACTGCGGGGCCCGTCCGCCCCGTGTCCGGACTGCGGGGCCCGTCCGCCCCGTGTCCGGACTGCGGGGCCCGTCCGCCCCGTGTCCGGACTGCGGGGCCCGTCCGCCCCGTGTCCGGACTGCGGGGCCCGTCCGCCCCGTGTCCGGACTGCGGAGCCCGTCCGCCCCGGGTCCGGACTGCGGGGCCCGTCCACCCCGTGTCCGGACTGTGGGGCCCGTCCACCCCGTGTCCGGACTGTGGGGCCCGTCCACCCCGTGTCCGGACTGTGGGGCCCGTCCACCCCGTGTCCGGACAGTTGGGCCCGTCCACCCTGTGTCCGGACTGTGGGTCGCCTGCCCCGGGTCTAGCCCCAGGTCTGGACTGTGGGGCATGTCCGCCCCATGTCAGGTCTGTGAGGCCCGTCCACCCCGTGTCTAGAATATGGGACCGCCTGCCCCGGGTCTAGCCTCAGGTCTGGACTGTGGGGCCGCCTGCCCCGGGTCTAGCCCCAGGTCTGGACTATGGGGCATGCCCGCCCCGTGTCCGGACTGTGGGGCCCGTCCACCACGTGTCTGGACTATGGGCCGCCTGCCCCGGGTCTAGCCCCAGGTCTGGACTGTGGGGCCCGCCCACCCCGTGTCCTGACTGTGGGGCCCGCCCGCCCCATGTCCTGACTGGAGCCCGCCCGCCCCATGTCCTGACTGTGGGGGGCCCGCCCGCCCCATGTCCTGACTGTTGGGCCCACCCGCCCCATGTCCTGACTGTGGGGGGCGGGCGGGGCCCGCCCGCCCCATGTCCTGACTGTGTGGCCCGGCGGGCCCGCCCGCCCCATGTCCTGACTGTGGGGCCCGCCCGCCCCATGTCCTGACTGTGGGGCCCGCCCGCCCCGTGTCCTGACTGTGGGGCCCGCCCGCCCCGTGTCCTGACTGAGGGTCCCGTCCACCCCGTGTCCGGACTGTGGGGCCCGTCCAACCCGTGTCCGGACTGTGGGGCCCGTCCACCCCGTGTCCGGACTGTGGGTCGCCTGCCCCGGGTCTAGCCCCAGGTCTGGACTGTGGGGCATGTCCGCCCCATGTCAGGTCTGTGAGGCCCGTCCACCCCGTGTCTAGAATATGGGACCGCCTGCCCCGGGTCTAGCCTCAGGTCTGGACTGTGGGGCCGCCTGCCCCGGGTCTAGCCCCAAATCTGGACTATGGGGCATGCCCGCCCCGTGTCCGGACTATGGGGCCCGTCCACCCCGTGTCTGGACTATGGGCCGCCTGCCCCGGGTCTAGCCCCATGTCCTGACTGTGGAGCCCGCCCGCCCCATGTCCTGACTGTGGAGCCCCCGCCCGCCCCATGTCCTGACAGTGGGGCCCACCCGCCCCATGTGCTGACTGTGGGGCCCGCCCGCCCCATGTCCTGACTGTGGGGCCCGCCCGCCCCATGTCCTGACTGTGGGGCCCACCCGGGGCCCACCCGCCCCGTGTCCTGACTGTGGGGCCCGCCCCGTGTCCTGACTGTGGGGCCCGCCCGCCCCGTGTACTGACTGTGGGGCCCGCCTGCCCCATGTCCTGACTGTGGGGCCCGCCCGCCCCATGTCCTGACTGTGGGGCCCACCCCGTGTCCTGACTGTGGAGCCCGCCCGCCCCGTGTACTGACTGTGGGGCCCGCCCGCCCCGTGTCCTGACTGTGGGGCCCGCCCGCCCCGTGTCCTGACTGTGGGGCCCGCCCGCCCCGTGTCCTGACTGTGGGGCCCGTCCGCACTGTGTCCTGACTGTGGGTCCCACCCGCCCCGTGTCCTGACTGTGGGGCTCGCCCGCCCCGTGTCCAGACTGTGGGGCTCATCCGCCCCGTGTCCGGACTTTGGGGCCGCCTGCCCCGGGACTAGCCCCGTGTCCGGACTGTGAGGCCCGTCCGCCCCGTGTCCGGACTGTGGGGCCCGTCCGCCCCGTGTCCTGACTGTGGGGCTCGCCCGCCCCGTGTCCAGACTGTGGGTCTCATCCGCCCCGTATCCGGACTTTGGGGCCGCCTGCCCCGGGACTAGCCCCGTGTCCGGACTGTGAGGCCCGTCCGCCCCGTGTCCGGACTGTGGGGCCAGTCCGCCCCGTATCCGGACTGTGGGGCCCGTCCGCCCCGGGTCCGGACTGTGGGGCCCGTCCACCCCGGGTCCGGACTGTGGGGCCCGTCCACCCCGTGTCCGGACTGTGGGGCCCGTCCACCCCGTGTCCGGACAGTGGGGCCCGTCCACCCCGTGTCCGGACTGTGGGGCCCGTCCACCCCGTGTCCGGACTGTGGGGCCCGTCCACCCCGTGTCCGGACTGTGGGGCCCGTCCACCCCGTGTCCGGACTGTGGGTCGCCTGCCCCGGGTCTAGCCCCAGGTCTGGACTGTGGGGCATGTCCGCCCCATGTCAGGTCTGTGAGGCCCGTCCACCCCGTGTCTAGAATATGGGACCGCCTGCCCCGGGTCTAGCCTCAGGTCTGGACTGTGGGGCCGCCTGCCCTGGGTCTAGCCCTAGGTCTGGACTATGGGGCATGCCCGCCCCGTGTCCGGACTGTGGGGCCCGTCCACCCCGTGTCTGGACTATGGGCCGCCTGCCCCGGGTCTAGCCCCAGGTCTGGACTGTGGGGCCCGCCCGCCCCATGTCCTGACTGTGAAGCCGGCCCGCCCCATGTCCTGACTGTGGAGCCCGCCCGCCCCATGTCCTGACTGTGGTGCCCACTTGCCCCATGTCCTGACTGTGGGGCCCGCCCGCCCCATGTCCTGACTGTGGGGCCCGCCCGCCCCATGTCCTGACTGTGGGGCCCGCCCGCCCCGTGTCCTGACTGTGGGGCCCGCCCGCCCCGTGTCCTGACTGTGGGGCCCGCCCGCCCCGTGTCCTGACTGTGGGTCCCGCCCGCCCCGTGTCCTGACTGTGGGGCTCGCCCGCCCCGTGTCCTGACTGTGGGGCCCGTCCGCCCTGTGTCCTGACTGTGGGTCCCACCCGCCCCGTGTTCTGACTGTGGGGCTCGCCCGCTCCGTGTCCAGACTGTGGGGCTCATCCGCCCCGTGTCCGGACTTTGGGGCCGCCTGCCCCGGGACTAGCCCCGTGTCCGGACTGTGGGGCCCGTCCGCCCCGTGTCCGGACTGTGGGGCCCGTCCGCCCCGGGTCCGGACTGTGGGGCCCGTCCGCCCCGGGTCCGGACTGTGGGGCCCGTCCACCCCGGGTCCGGACTGTGGGGCCCGTCCACCCCGGGTCCGGACTGTGGGACCCGTCCACCCCGTGTCCGGACTGTGGGGCCCGTCCACCCCGTGTCCGGACTGTGGGTCGCCTGCCCCGGGTCTAGCCCCAGGTCTGGACTGTGGGGCATGTCCGCTCCATGTCAGGTCTCTGAGGCCCGTCCACCCCGTGTCTAGAATATGGGACCGCCTGCCCCGGGTCTAGCCTCAGGTCTGGACTGTGGTGCCGCCTGCCCCGGGTCTAGCCCTAGGTCTGGACTATGGGGCATGCCCGCCCCGTGTCCGGACTGTGGGGCCCGTCCACCCCGTGTCTGGACTATGGGCCGCCTGCCACGGGTCTAGCCCCAGGTCTGGACTGTGGGGCCCGCCCGCCCCGTGTCCTGACTGTGGGGCCCGCCCGCCCCATGTCCTGACTGTGGGGCGGGGCCCTGACTGTGGGGCGGGGCCCTGACTGTGGGGCGGGGCCCGCCCGGGGCCCGCCCGCCCCATGTCCTGACTGTGCAGCCCGCCCGCCCCATGTCCTGACTGTGGAGCCCGCCCGCCCCATGTCCTGACTGTGGGGCCCGCCCGCCCCATGTCCTGACTGTGGGGGTGGGGGGGGCCCACCGGGGGGGGGCCCACCCGGGGGGGCCCACCCGCCCCATGTCCTGACTGTGGGGCCCGCCCGCCCCATGTCCTGACTGTGGGGCCCGCCCCCCCATGTCCTGACTGTGGGGCCCGCCTGGGGCCCGCCCGCCCCATGTCCTGACTGTGGGGCCCGCCCACCCCGTGTCCTGACTGTGGGGACCGCCCGCCCCGTGTCCTGACTGTGGGTCCCGCCCGCCCCGTGTCCTGACTGTGGGGCTCGCCCGCCCCGTGTCCTGACTGTGGGGCCCGCCCTGTGTCCTGACTGTGGGGCCCGCCCGCACTGTGTCCTGACTGTGGGTCCCACCCGCCCCCCACCCGCCCCGTGTCCTGACTGTGGGGCTCGCCCGCCCCGTGTCCAGACTGTGGGGCTCATCCGTGTCCGGACTTTGCGGCCGCCTGATCCGGGACTAGCCCCGTGTCCGGACTGTGAGGCCCGTCCGCCCCGTGTCCGGACTGTGGTGCCCGTCCGCCCCGTGTCCGGACTGTGGGGCCCGTCCACCCCGGGTCCGGACTGTGGGGCTCGTCCACCCCGTGTCCGGACTGTGGGGCTCGTCCACCCCGTGTCCGGACTGTGGGGCCCGTCCACCCCGTGTCCGGACTGTGGAGCCCGTCCACCCCGTGTCCGGACTGTGGGTCGCCTGCCCCGGGTCTAGCCCCAGGTCTGGACTGTGGGGCATGTCCGCCCCATGTCAGTTCTGTGAGGCCCGTTCACCCCGTGTCTAGAATATGGGACCGCCTGCCCCGGGTCTAGCCTCAGGTCTGGACTGTGGGGCCGCCTGCCCCGGGTCTAGCCCCAGGTCTGGACTATGGGGCATGCCCGCCCCGTGTCCGGACTGTGGGGCCCGTCCACCCCGTGTCTGGACTATGGGCCGCCTGTCCCGGGTCTAGCCCCAGGTCTGGACTGTGGGGCCCACCCACCCCGGGCCCACCCACCCCGGGCCCACCCACCCCGTGTCCTGACTGTGGGGCCCGCCCGCCCCATGTCCTGACTGTGGAGCCCGCCCGCCCCATGTCCTGACTGTGGAGCCCGCCCGCCCCATGTCCTGACTGTGGGGCCCGCCCGCCCCATGTCCTGACTGTGGGGCCCGCCCGCCCCGTGTCCTGACTGTGGGGCTCGCCCGCCCCGTGTCCAGACTGTGGGGCTCATCCGTGTCCGGACTTTGCGGCCGCCTGATCCGGGACTAGCCCCGTGTCCGGACTGTGAGGCCCGTCCGCCCCGTGTCCGGACTGTGGTGCCCGTCCGCCCCGTGTCCGGACTGTGGGGCCCGTCCACCCCGGGTCCGGACTGTGGGGCTCGTCCACCCCGTGTCCGGACTGTGGGGCCCGTCCACCCCGTGTCCGGACTGTGGAGCCCGTCCACCCCGTGTCCGGACTGTGGGTCGCCTGCCCCGGGTCTAGCCCCAGGTCTGGACTGTGGGGCATGTCCGCCCCATGTCAGTTCTGTGAGGCCCGTTCACCCCGTGTCTAGAATATGGGACCGCCTGCCCCGGGTCTAGCCTCAGGTCTGGACTGTGGGGCCGCCTGCCCCGGGTCTAGCCCCAGGTCTGGACTATGGGGCATGCCCGCCCCGTGTCCGGACTGTGGGGCCCGTCCACCCCGTGTCTGGACTATGGGCCGCCTGTCCCGGGTCTAGCCCCAGGTCTGGACTGTGGGGCCCACCCACCCCGGGCCCACCCACCCCGGGCCCACCCACCCCGGGCCCACCCACCCCGTGTCCTGACTGTGGGGCCCGCCCGCCCCATGTCCTGACTGTGGAGCCCGCCCGCCCCATGTCCTGACTGTGGAGCCCGCCCGCCCCATGTCCTGACTGTGGGGCCCGCCCGCCCCATGTCCTGACTGTGGGGCCCGCCCGCCCCATGTCCTGACTGTTGGGGCCCACCCGCCCCATGTCCTGACTGTGGGGCCCGCCCGCCCGTGTCCTGACTGTGGGGCCCGCCCGCCCCGTGTCCTGACTGTGGGTCCCGTCCACCCCGTGTCCGGACTGTGGGGCCCTTCCACCCCGTGTCCGGACTGTGGGTCCCGTCCACCCCGTGTCCGGACTGTGGGGCCCGTCCACCCCGTGTCCGGACTGTGGGGCCCGTCCACCCCGTGTCCGGACTGTGGGGCCCGTCCACCCCGTGTCCGGACTGTGGGTCGCCTGCCCCGGGTCTAGCCCCAGGTCTGGACTGTGGGGCATGTCCGCCCCATGTCAGGTCTGTGAGGCCCGTCCACCCCGTGTCTAGAATATGGGACCGCCTGCCCCGGGTCTAGCCTCAGGTCTGGACTGTGGGGCCGCCTGTCCCGGGTCTAGCCCCAGGTCTGGACTGTGGGGCCCACCCACCCCGGGCCCACCCACCCCGTGTCCTGACTGTGGGGCCCGCCCGCCCCATGTCCTGACTGTGGAGCCCGCCCGCCCCATGTCCTGACTGTGGAGCCCGCCCGCCCCATGTCCTGACTGTGGAGCCCGCCCGCCCCATGTCCTGACTGTGGGGCCCGCCCGCCCCATGTCCTGACTGTTGGGGCCCACCCGCCCCATGTCCTGACTGTGGGGCCCGCCCGCCCCATGTCCTGACTGTGGGGCCCGCCCGCCCGTGTCCTGACTGTGGGGCCCGCCCGCCCCGTGTCCTGACTGTGGGTCCCGTCCACCCCGTGTCCGGACTGTGGGGCCCGTCCACCCCGTGTCCGGACTGTGGGTCCCGTCCACCCCGTGTCCGGACTGTGGGGCCCGTCCACCCCGTGTCCGGACTGTGGGGCCCGTCCACCCCGTGTCCGGACTGTGGGGCCCGTCCACCCCGTGTCCGGACTGTGGGTCGCTTGCCCCGGGTCTAGCCCCAGGTCTGGACTGTGGGGCATGTCCGCCCCATGTCAGGTCTGTGAGGCCCGTCCACCCCGTGTCTAGAATATGGGACCGCCTGCCCCGGGTCTAGCCTCAGGTCTGGACTGTGGGGCCGCCTGCCCCGGGTCTAGCCCCAAGTCTGGACTAATGGGCATGCCAGCCCCGTGTCTGGACTATGGGCCGCCTGCCCCGGGTCTAGCCCCATGTCCTGACTGTGGAGCCCGCCCGCCCCATGTCCTGACTGTGGAGCCCGCCTGCCCCATGTCCTGACTGTGGGGCCCGCCCGCCCCATGTCCTGACTGTGGGGCCCGGCGGGCCCGCCCGCCCCATGTCCTGACTGTGGGGCCCGCCCGCCCCATGTCCTGACTGTGGGGCCCGCCCGCCCCGTGTCCTGACTGTGGGGCCCGCCCGCCCCGTGTACTGACTGTGGGTCCCACCCGCCCCGTGTCCTGACTGTGGGGCCCGTCCACCCCGGGTCCGGACTGTGGGGCCCGTCCACCCTGGGTCCGTACTGTGGGGCCCGTCCACCCCGTGTCCGGACTGTGGGGCCCGTCCACCCCGTGTCCGGACAGTGGGGCCCGTCCACCCCGTGTCCGGACTGTGGGGCCCGTCCACCCCGGGTCCGGACTGTGGGGCCCGTCCACCCTGGGTCCGGACTGTGGGGCCCGTCCACCCCGTGTCCGGACTGTGGGGCCCGTCCACCCCGTGTCCGGACAGTGGGGCCCGTCCACCCCGTGTCCGGACTGTGGGGCCCGTCCATCCTGTGTCCGGACTGTGGGTCGCCTGCCCCGGGTCTATCCCCAGGTCTGGACTGTGGGGCATGTCCGCCCCAGGTCTGGACTGTGGGGCATGTCCGCCCCATGTCAGGTCTGTGAGGCCCGTCCACCCCGTGTCTAGAATATGGGACCGCCTGCCCCGGGTCTAGCCTCAGGTCTGGACTGTGGGGCCGCCTGCCCCGGGTCTAGCCCCAGGTCTGGACTATGGGGCATGCCCGCCCCGTGTCTGGACTGTGGGGCCCGTCCACCCCGTGTCTGGACTATGGGCCGCCTGCCCCGGGTCTAGCCCCAGGTCTGGACTGTGGGGCCCGCCCGCCCCGTGTCCTGACTGTGGGGCCCGCCCGCCCCATGTCCTGACTGTGGAGCCCGCCCGCCCCATGTCCTGACTGTGGAGCCCGCCCGCCCCATGTCCTGACTGTGGGGCCCGCCCGCCCCATGTCCTGACTGTGGGGCCCACCTGCCCCGTGTCCTGATTGTGGGGCCCGCCCCATGTCCTGACTGTGGAGCCCGCCCGCCCCATGTCCTGACAGTGGGGCCTACCCGCCCCATGTCCTGACTGTGGGGCCCGCCCGCCCCATGTCCTGACTGTGGGGCCCGGCGGGCCCGCCCGCCCCATGTCCTGACTGTGGGGCCCGCCCGCCCCATGTCCTGACTGTGGGGCCCGCCCGCCCCGTGTCCTGACTGTGGGGCCCGCCCGCCCCGTGTGGGGCCGCCCGCCCCGTGTCCTGACTGTGGGGTCCGGCGGGCCCGCCCGCCCCATGTCCTGACTGTGGGGCCCGCCCGCCCCATGTCCTGACTGTGGGGCCCGCCCACGGGCCCGCCCACCCCGTGTCCTGACTGTGAGGCCCGCCCGCCCCGTGTACTGACTGTGGGTCCCGCCCGCCCCGTGTCCTGACTGTGGGGCTCATCCGCCCCGTGTCTGGACTTTGGGGCCGCCTGCCCCGGGTCTAGCCCCGTTTCCGGTCTGTGGGGCACGCCCGCCCCAAGCTTGGACTGTGGGGCCCGTCCGTCCCGGGTCTAGCCCCGAGCCTGGACTGTGGGGCCCGGCCGCCCTGTATCCGGACTGCGGCCGCCCAGTGTCCGGACTATGGGCCCGTCCGCCCCGTGTCTGGACTGTGGGGCCGCCTGCATCGGGTCTAGCCCCAGGTCTGGACTGTGGGGCCCCCCGCCCGCCCCAAGTCCGGACGGTGGGGCCGCCCGCCCCGAGTCTAGCCCCAGGTCTGGACTGTGGGGCCCCCCGCCAGCCCCGGGTACGGACTGTGGGGCCCCCCGCCCGCCCCATGTCCTGACTGTGGAGCCCGCCCTCCCCGTGTCCTGACTGTGGAGCCCGCCCTCCCCGTGTCCTGACTGTGGGGCCCGTCCGCCCCGAGCCTGGACTGTGGGGCCCGTCCACCCCGAGCCTGGACTGTGGGGCCCCCCGCCCGCCCTGGGTACGGACTGTGGGGCCCCCCACTCGCCCCGAGTCTGGAATGTGGGGCCGCCTGCCCCGGGTATGGACTGTGGGGCATGTCCGCCCCATGTCAGGACTGTGGGGCCCGTCCACCCGGTGTCTGGACTGTGGGGCCGCCTGCCCCTGGTCTAGCCTCAGGTCTGGACTGTGGGGCCGCCTGCCCCGGGACTAGCCCCGTGTCCGGACTGTGGGGCCCGTCCGCCCCGAGCCTGGACTATGCGGCCTGTCCGCCATATGTCCGGACTGTGGCTCCCCCCGTGTCCGCACTGTGGGGACCGTCCACCCCGTGTCCGGACTGTGGGCCGCGTGCTCCGGGTCTAGCCCCAGGTCTGGACTGTGGGGCATGCCTGCTCCGTGTCCGGACTGTGGGGCCCGTCCACCCCGTGTCCGGACTGTGGGCCGTCTAGCCCCAGGTCTGGACTGTGGGGCCGCCTGCCCCGGGATTAGCCCCGTGTTCGGACTGTGGGGCCCGCCCGCCCCGTGTCCTGACTGTGGGGCTCGCCCGCCCCGTGTCCTGACTGTGGGGCTCGCCCGCCCCGTGTCCTGACTGTGGGGCTCGCCCGCCCCGTGTCCTGACTGTGGGGCTCGCCCACCCCGTGTCCTGACTGTGGGGCTCGCCCGCCCCGTGTCCAGACTGTGGGGCTCATCCGCCCCGTGTCTGGACTTTGGGGCCGCCTGCCCCGGGTCTAGCCCCGTTTCCGGTCTGTGGGGCACGCCCGCCCCAAGCTTGGACTGTGGGGCCCGTCCGTCCTGGGTCTATTCCCGAGCCTGGACTGTGGGGCCCGGCCGCCCTATATCCAGACTGCGGCCGCCCGGTGTCCGGACTATGGGCCCGTCCGCCCCGTGTCCGGACTATGGGCCCGTCCGCCCCGTGTCCGGACTGTGGGGCCGCCTGCATCGGGTCTAGCCCCAGGTCTGGACTGTGGGGCCCCCCGCCCGCCCCAGGTCCGGACGGTGGGGCCGCCCGCCCCAGGTCCGGACGGTGGGGCCGCCCGCCCCGAGTCTAGCCCCAGGTCTGGACTGTGGGGCCCCCCGCCAGCCCCGGGTACGGACTGTGGGGCCCCCCGCCCACCCCGGGTACGGACTGTGGGGCCCCCCGCTCGCCCCGAGTCTGGACTGTGGGGAAGCCTGCCCCGGGTCTGGACTGTGGGGCATGTCCGCCCCATGTCAGGACTGTGGGGCCCGTCCACCCCGTGTCTGGACTGTGGGGCCGCCTGCCCCTGGTCTAGCCTCAGGTCTGGACTGTGGGGCCGCCTGCCCCGGGACTAGCCCCGTGTCCGGACTGTGGGGCCCGTCCGCCCCGAGCCTGGACTGTGGGGCCCGTCCGCCCCGGGTACGGACTGTGGGGCCCCCCGCTCGCCCCGAGTCTGGAATGTGGGGCCGCCTGCCCCAGGTCTGGACTGTGGGGCATGTCCGCCCCATGTCAGGACTGTGGGGCCCGTCCACCCGGTGTCTGGACTGTGGGGCCGCCTGCCCCTGGTCTAGCCTCAGGTCTGGACTGTGGGGCCGCCTGCCCCGGGACTAGCCCCGTGTCCGGACTGTGGGGCCCGTCCGCCCCGAGCCTGGACTGTGCGGCCCGTCCGCCATATGTCTGGACTGTGGCTTCCCCCGTGTCCGGACTGTGGGGACCGTCCACCCCGTGTCCGGACTGTGGGCCGCGTTCTCCGGGTCTAGCCCCAGGTCTGGACTGTGGGGCATGCCTGCTCCGTGTCCGGACTGTGGGGCCCGTCCACCCCGTGTCCGGACTGTGGGCCGTCTGCCCCGGGTCTAGCCCCAGGTCTGGACTGTGGGGCCGCCTGCCCCGGGATTAGCCCTGTGTTCGGACTGTGGGGCCCGCCCGCCCCATGTCCTGACTGTGGAGCCCGCCCTCCCCGTGTCCTGACTGTGGGGCCCGCCCGCCCTGTGTCCTGACTGTGGGGCCCGCCCGCCCCGTGTCCTGACTGTGGGGCCCGCCCGCCCCGTGTCCTAACTGTGGGGCCCGCCCGCCCCGTGTCCTGACTATGGGGCCCGCCCGCCCCGTTTTCAGACTGTAGGGCTCGCCCGCCCCGAGTCCAGACTGTGGGGCCCATCCGCCCCGTGTCCGTACTTGGGGCCGCCTGCCCCGGGTCTAGCCCCAGGTCTGGACTGTGGGGCCACCTGCCCCAGGACTAGCCCTGTGTCTGGACTGTGGGGCACGCCCGCCCCGAGCCTGGACTGTGGGACATGCCCGCACCGAGTGGGAAAGGGGAGCCTGTCTGCCCCGGGCCTGGACGGTGGGGCCCGTCCGCCCTGAGCCTGGACTGTGGGGCCCGTCCGCCCCGAGCGTGGACTGTGGGGCCCGAGCGTGAACTGTGGGGCCTATCCACCCCGAGCCTGGACTGTGGGGCCCGTCCGCCCGAGCCTGGACTGTGGGGCCCCCCGCCCGCCCCGGGTCTGGACTGTGGGGCCGGCTGGCCCCGGGTCTAGCCCCGAGCCTGGACTGTGGGGCTGCCTGCCCCGGGACTAGCCCCGCATCCGGACTGTGGGGCCCCCTGCCCACCCCGTGTCCTGACTGTGGGGCCCCCCGCCCGTCCCGTGTCCTGACTGTGGGGCCCCCCGCCCGCCCCGTGTCCTGACTGTGGGGCCAGCCAGCCCCGTGTCCTGACTGTGGGGCCCGCCCGCCCCGGGTCCGGACTGTGGGGCCCGCCCGCCCGCCCCGGGCTACTTTCAGTGGTATGTCAGCCGATTGTGGTTTGTAGGCTTCTTTTCTTTACTGTCTCAATGCTTCATTAACTAGCAATTCTGCTGATATTGGTAAGAATGACTTCCGGGTGATAACGGCTGATCCTATCAAACAACAAGGAGGTGCCTTAATAAAGTACAGTCCTGAGGGTAGCTGGTGAGGCCAACAAATTTCCAGTCCATCCCTCATACTTAGATGTTAAAGGCAGACCTGTTCAATGTGCTATCCATGTCCCAGTTTGGCCTCTTGTTGGTAGGAGGTGTAAATGGTTGCTTTAAACAGAATGAAGCTATTTTAAGTCTGATGTCGGGAGTCTCAGAATGGACTGGTCGACATTTTACTTAGCAAAATATTTATGTCCCAGTTATCCTTCTAGTTGAAGTTGGTCATGGTTGTGATTAGTAGGGGAGTAACGACTGCGGTCGCAGCAAGTCACAAAGGCCCGGAGGATCAGGGGCCCGCCGACACCAGCAGAACCTTTAATTAGATGTGTGTCCTCCTACGCACATCCAGTTGAAGTGTATTGCTGTGGACATACCTATTGGGTCCTTTAGCGACAATGCATTCTGTCGGCCAATCATAGGCCAGCACATCACGGGGCGCATGGCAGTAACGTCATGCACTCCCGTCACAGGCCGAAGTCAGCTGCCTGCTTCACAACAGGACTTGCGGAGCGGGAGTGAAGGGAAGGTGGGTAGAGTATTTAAATATTTATTTTAAATAAGTTGCCATACTACTATATGTAGCATCGGCGTCTCTGCCCCCTGTTAGGCAGAGACGCCGTCCCATTCACCTCCTCGCTCCCCGCTCTGCGTTCACCAGCGCTCCTCTTCCTGCAGCCGGCGCGCGCAGCTCCCCGGGCACTGTGCTTAGGGCGCGCTCGCTCCCTCCCTCTTAAAGGGGCCGCGTGCGCCGTCCTAAGGAGTCCTCGGCCAATAGCCGAGGGTCCTCCCATATATAAGGCACCTCCTCCAAAATGGAGGTGCCCGAGCAAAAGTTGTTGCACAGTGTTTCTGACTTCTGCTTCAGCCCTCAGGTCCCGCTGCTAGCCTGACTACCAGTCTTGCCCACCAGCCTGTTACCTGCCGTGCCTGCCAGCCCGCTCACCTGGGAGCACTTGCCTGTTGCCTGCCTGGTACCTGCCGTGCCTGTCAGCCCGCTCACCTGGGAGCACTTGCCTGTGACCTGCCTGTTACCTGCCGTGCCTTCCTGGAGGCTCCTGCCGTCACTTGCCGTGACCACTTGCCAGCCCACCTAGAGACTCCTGCCGTCACTTGCCGTGACCACCTAGAGACTCCTGCTGTCACTTGCCGTGACCACCTGCCAGCCCACCTAGAGACTCCTGCTCGCCAGCCTGCCTGCTGTGCCTACCTGCTATTCCGGTCAGTCCCTGCCATCTGTACCGTGAAGGTCACCTGCTCCCTTACAAGGTCATCCCCAGAGTAGCACCTGGTCCCTCGGCTCGGTCCCTCCCTGGTCACGGAGTCGTTAGCCGCCGTACGACCAGGGTCGGTCCGGGTTGATACTTAGTTACGCCCCTCTGGGTCCCTCCTTGCACCATAGCACAGAGGTTCCACCCCCCGGACCCGTAACACTATATATGACTATGAGGTGCTTTATACTACTATATATGACTACGGGGTGCATTATACTGCTATATGACTATGGGGTACATTATACTACTATATATGAATATGGGGTATACTATACTACTATATATGGCTATAAGGGTGCATTATACTGCTATATATGACTATGATGTACATTATACTGCTTTATATGACTATGGGGGTACATTATACTGCTATATATGACTGAAGTGCAATATAGTGCTATATATGACTATAGGGTGCATTTTACTACTATTTATGACTATGGTGGTGCATTATACTACTATTTATGACTATGGAGGTGCATTACACTACTATATATGACTATGGGGGTTGTATTATACTACTACGGATGACTATTGGGGTTGTATTATACTACTACGGATGACTATAGGGGTGCATTATACTTCTGTATATGACTATGAAGGTGTATTATACTACTATATATGACTATGTGGGTGCATTATACTACTATATATGACTATGGGGGTGCATTATACTGATATGACAGTGGGGTGCATTATACTACTATATATGACTATGGGGGTACATTATACTGCTATAAATGACTATGGGGTTCTTTATACTACTATAAATGACTATGGGGTGCTTTATACTACTATATATGACTATGGGGTGCTTTATACTACTATATATGACTATGGGATGCTTTATACTAGTGTATATGACTATGGGGGTGCAGTATACTATTATATATGACTATGGGGGTACATTATACAACTATATATGACCAGGAGGTGCAATATACTGCTATATATGACTATGGGGTGCATTATACTACTATATAAACTATATGGGGGTACATTATACTGCCTTATATGACTATGGAGTGCATTATACTGCTTTATGTGACGATGGGGGTGCATTATACTTCTATGGATGACTATGAAGTGTATTATACTACTATATATGACTATGAGGATGCATTATACTACTGTACATGTCTATGGGGTGCATTATACTACTATATATGACTGGGGGTGCATTATACTGCTATATAGGACTATGGCTTGCATTATACTGCTATATATATGACGATGGGGTGCATTACACTGCTATATATGACGATGGGGGTGCATTATACTGCTATATATGACTATGGAGGTGCATTATACTACTATATATGACTATGGGGTGCATTACACTACTTTATATGACTATGGAGGTACATTATATTACCATATATGACTATGGGGGTGAATTATACTGCTATATATTATGATGTGGTGCATTATACTACTATGTATGACTGTGGAGGTGCTTTATACTTTATTGAAAACTATGGGGTGCATTATACTACATGTATGACTAGGAGCTGTGCATTATACTTTATGGACGACTATGGGCTGTACAGTATATTATATAGAGGAGAATGGGATGCATTATACTATATGGAGGACTATGGGATGCATTATACTATATGAAGGACTGTGGGGAGTGCGTTATACTTATGCTCTGGAGCCCCATGACTTGAATGTACACCCCTGGTGAGTATAATGGCTTAGTTTTTTTTTATACAATAAAGAACAGCGGCAGAATGGGGGACATATTCGGGATATATATATTCAGACTCTAGTTACACCACTGGTCATAAGACACATGAAATCATTGTAAGTTCAATTAATATTCGGGGTCTGGAGTCATAAATTGGACTGGTTGGCGTTTAAGTTGGTTAACCATTTAGTTTCCAGGTTATCCTTTAAGTTGGATTTGTAAGTTGGGTATGGCTGAGCTGAGCAAAACCAGTGTAAGTCCAGCTGCTCCTCCTGGTCCGGTGTCATAGGATGGACTGCTCAGCATTTAAGCTGATAAACATCTACATTTCAGTTTACTCTCCTTGTTGGAGGTGCAAGCTGGACATGGCTGCAATAAGCTGAATAAAACCACTGTAAGTCCAGTTAAGGCTCCTAGTTGGAAGAGATGGCCTTGTGGACACAAAGTGATTAAACTGTTAATGCCCCAATCTACCCTCCTGGTATGGAGTGGTAAGATGAGCTTGATGGTGTCATGTTGGACAGCACTACAGTGGAGAAAATAAGTATTTGATACACTGCCGATTTTGCAAGTTTTCCTACCTACAAAGAGTGTAGAGGTCTGTCATTTTTATCGTAGGTCACTTCATCTGTGAGAGACAAAATCTAAAAATCAGAAAATCACATTATATGATTTTTAAATAATTAAATTGCATTTTATTGCATGAAATAAGTATTTGATCACCTACCAACCAGCAAGAATTCTGGCTCTCACATACTTGTTAGCTTTTCTTTAAGAAGCCCTCCTACTCTGCACTCATTACCTGTATTAATTGCACTTGTTTGAACTTATTACCTGTATAAAAGACACAAGGCTGGGATGGGCTACAGGACAATAAGCAAGCAGCTTCACGAGACGCCAACAACTGTTGGCGCAATTATTAGAAAATGGAAGAAACACAAGATGACTAAGTCTTCCTCGGTCTGGGGCTCCATGCAAGATCTCGCCTCGTGGGGTAAGGATGATTCTGAGAAACGTCAGGAATCAGCCCAGAACTACATGGGAGGACCTGGTCAATGACCTAAATAGAGCTGGCACCACAGTCTAAAACATTACCATTAGTTACACACTACGCTATCATGGATTAAAATCCTGCAGGGCACACAAGGTCCAGTGCTCACCCCAGCACATATCCAGGCCTGTTTGAAGTTGTCAATAACCATCTGGATGATCCAGAGGAGGCATGGGAGAAGGTCATGTGGTCAGATGAGATCAAAATAGAACTTTTTGGTGTCCACTCCACTCACCTTGTTTGGAGGAAGAAGAAGGATGAGTACAACCCCAAGAACACTCTCCCAACCATGAAGCATGGCGGGGGAAACCTCATACTTCGGAGGTGCTTTTTTTTGCAAAGGGGACAGGACGACTGCAATGTATTGAAGGGAGGATGGATGGGGTCATGTATCTTCCTTCCCTCAGTAAGCACGTTGAAGATGGGTTGTGGTTGGGTCTTCCAGCATGACAATGATCCGAAACACACAGCCAGGGCAACCTAAGGCGTGGCTCGATAAGAAGCATTTCAAGGTCCTGTAGTGGTCTAGCCAGTCTCCAGACCTGATCCCAGTAGAAAAGCTTTGGAGGGAGCTGAAACTCAATATTGCCCAGCAACAGCCCCGAAACTTGAAAGATCTGGAGAAGATCTGTATGGGGGAAGGGGCCAAAATCCCTGCTGCAGTGCGTGCAAACCTGGTCAAGAACTACAGGAAACGTCTGACATCTGTAATTGCAAACAAAGGTTTCTGTACCAAATATTAAGTTCTATTTTTCTATTGTATCAAATACTTATTTCATGCAATAAAATGCAAATGAATTATGTAATGTTAATCATACAATGTGATTTTTCTGGATTTTATTTTTAAACTTGGTCTCTCACAGGTGAAGTGACCTACGATAAAAATTACAGACCTCTACATTTATTGTAGGTGGGAAAACTTGCAAAATCGGCAGTGTATTAAATACTTCTTTTCCCCACCGTATACCAGTCTGCCCTCCTAATGGAAGTTGGATCTGGATTCGCCAGTGTGGGGCTGATAAACCATCAATGTCCCAGTCTATCCTCCTAACTGGAGGAGCATGATGGACATAGTTATACCGGTTCTAGTGAAAATATTCCAAGACCAGCATATCCTCTTGGTTGAAGTTGGAAAATGGACATATTAGAAATTAAGTCAGTGAAGCCATTATACCCAATAAGTATTTCAGGATTGAAGTCCTAAAATTGCTAGATTGAACTAAGTGGTGAGTTGGTTAAATATCCGGTCAATGTGCTTTTTGGGTGATTAAAACGGCAATTCTGCAATAAATCTACAAGGGGAGGAATTGATGGATGAGTTAAAATGTCCACTTACCTGTCAGACTCCTGTAGAAAAGGCGTAACCTCTCCGCTAGTCAAGACGAATGCCTTCTCACTGCGTTTCTTCAGACGACTTAACGTTCCGCCCTATGGGACAAACCAAAAAAAAAAAAGATTGGTGAAGTTTGATTGAAATAAGGTCCTAAATATTCTGGTTTCTGGATCCCCTTTGGCATTCTGGGATGCTCAATCTACACTTTATAGCAAAAAGTGGGGTAGATATTTTTGAACCATTAGGTGGTCATTGACACTGGAAGGGTTTCTTACTGTCCAGACCTTCGCCTTAGGGGGGCCTTACTTCAATGGAAAATATCAACAATATTGTGTTTGTGATCCAATTCTCTCGCATGCGAGATTCGGATCACAGGTGTGGAGAAGATGGAGCATTTAATTTCTCCATCATCTCAATTGTGTGAGTCAGCCGGCGTATATTGGACTGCACTCAGATGACATCTGAGTGCAGTCCGATGTTTTTCACGTATCCATAGACTTGTATGGGCGCGTCGTCTGATATACTCTGCCAATTGCAGCATGCAGCAATTTTTTTCTCATGCCGACTTGGCATGAGAAAATAAACACTAGTTGGCACTGCCCCATAGTATAACATTGGAGTGAGTGCTATACTCATCCGAGTTATATGCCGGCTACTCAGCAGTGTCAGCCATCCCTAAAGGCATCACCTTGACAATCACAGCAATAAGCACATGACACAGACGTGTTGGCTCTGATTTTTTGGGGGGCAAAATGGTGCAGTGCTGAACTTCACCACAGACACCCCCAGCTACATGATGTGTAAACAGGACCCCAAGATTGTGTGAAGAGACGCTTACCTGGACCAGTCTCCTTCAAGCTGTCCGGGGTTAAAGACATAAAATGATTCAGGTTTAGCAATGTGCACATTCTATTTCATCTGTGATGTCATGGGATGTCGATGATGTCACGCGCCCTGTGATGTCATTAAAACTCTCTCACTGCTTTTTATGGATCCAGTTTACAACATCAACAACAAATTAATTCAATAAAAAGACAAAACCCCGACCTCATTTTATAATTCTATGAGGCACATTTAAAAGGAGCCTTTTATTTTATCTATATTACCTACTGCTCTATGTACTAAAATACCACCCAGGACCCCATCCTGCCAGTCCTGACCCCAGTAACCTACAACTCCAATGTCCCCCCGAATTCACAGGAGCAAAAGAGCTGACAACAGAGAATGATGGCATACGCTACTAAATTTCTGTTACAAAGTGCTGTAATTCTACCACGTCAATGGCAAAACGATCCAAAAATGGAGCCCCATAAAGATGTCCCAACTTGAGCCCCCCTATCTACATGCCTTACTAGAGCATAGGGGTGACATAGGGGGCGAGCGCCATTGTAGTCTGCCATAGTGGGGAGCCAGTGCAAAGAGCTGGAAGACCCCCAACAAATATGTATCATCACATTGTCATCCTCCTGCTATAGGGGGCATGGAAAACGCTGCTTCCCCAGCAATATAGCAGCTCATTGCTGGGGGTTTAGCTGCCATACTTGTTAATATCAACAGATCATCAGTGACTCCTCATTTAGGTAAGGGGTGGTCCTGAAAATGTCTTATTACAGAGTGTTTCTGGAGATCCATGATAAATCCGGGGGATACGCTATAAGTATACCAAAGCTTAAAAGTAATGTGCTCCCTACCTGGACTCGTCCCCTTCCAGCTGTCAGATCCTAGTGACACAAGATGGCTCTGGTGCAGAGCTTCATACATTCTACTCCAGCTGTCATGTCTATGATGTCATGTGCATTGTGATGTCATCATGGCTCTCACTGTTATTTCACATTTACAACCACAAGAAAAAGTTGATATTAATTGTTTAAAAAAACAAAACTATAAAACATTGTGGGTAATTGCAGCCTGTGATTATTTTACACACTATCATTAATATTTGGGGGGATTAGTCATGTCCTTCGCCTTCCCCTCCTGCACTGCACTTTATATGTTGTATATTATAATAATGGACAATCCACAAGCCCTGCTTGTAGAATATGTAATATATATACAGTACAGACCAAAAGTTTGGACACACCTTCTCATTTAAAGATTTTTCTGTATTTTCATGACTATGAAAATTGTACATTCACACTGAAGGCATCAAAACTATGAATTAACACATGTGGAATTATATACTTAACAAAAATGTGTGAAACAACTGAAAATATGTCTTATATTCTAGGTTCTTCAAAGTAGCCACCTTTTGCTTTGATGACTGCTTTGCACACTCTTAGCATTCTCTTGATGAGCTTCAAGAGGTAGTCACCGGAAATGGTTTTCACTTCACAGGTGTGCCCTGTCAGGTTTAATAAGTGGGATTTCTTGCCTTATAAATGGGGTTGGGACCATTAGTTGTGTTGTGCAGAAGCCTGGTGGATACACAGCTGATAGTCCTACTGAATAGACTGTTAGAATTTGTATTATGGCAAGAAAAAAGCAGCTAAGTAAAGAAAAACGAGTGGCCATCATTACATTAAGAAATGAAGGTCAGTCAGTCTGAAAAATTGGGAAAACTTTGAAAGTGTCCCCAAGTACAGTTGCAAAAACCATCAAGCGCTACAAAGAAACTGGCTCACATGAGGACCGCCCCAGGAAAGGAAGACCAAGAGTCACCTCTGCTTCTGAGGATAAGTTTATCTGAGTCACCAGCCTCAGAAATCGCAGGTTAACAGCAGCTCAGATTAGAGACCAGGTCAATGCCACACAGAGTTCTAGCAGCAGACACATCTCTTCAACAACTGTTAAGAGGAGACTTTGTGCAGCAGGCCTTCATGGTAAAATAGCTGCTAGAAAACCACTGCTAAGAACAGGCAACAAGCAGAAGAGACTTGTTTGGGCTAAAGAACACAAGGAATGGACATTAGACCAGTGGAAATCTGTGCTTTGGTCTGATGAGTCCAAATTTGAGATCTTTGGTTTCAACCACCGTGTCTTTCTGCGACGCAGAAAAGGTGAACGGATGGACTCTACATGCCTGGTTCCCACCGTGAAGCATGGAGGAGGAGGTGTGATG
Organism: Phyllobates terribilis; assembly: GCF_046119375.1. NCBI lineage: Eukaryota > Metazoa > Chordata > Amphibia > Anura > Dendrobatidae > Phyllobates > Phyllobates terribilis. The sequence goes on along the minus strand of NW_027362822.1, from coordinate 2,062,043 downwards.
GTGTGGGGGTGCTTTGCTGGTGACACTGTTGGGGATTTATTCATAATTGAAGGCATACTGAACCAGCATGGCTACCACAGCATCTTGCAGCGGCATGGTATTCCATCCGGTTTGCGTTTAGTTGGATCATCATTTATTTTTCAACAGGATATTTACCCCAAACACACCTCCAGGCTGTGCAAGGGCTATTTGACCAAGAAGGAGAGTGATGGGGTGCTACGCCAGTTGACCTGGCCTCCACAGTCACCAGACCTGAACCCAATCGAGATGGTTTGGGGTGAGCTGGACCGCAGAGTGAAGGCAAAAGGGCCAACAAGTGCTAAGCATCTCTGGGAACTCCTTCAAGATTGTTGGAAGACCATTTCCGGTGACTACTTCTTGAAGCTCATCAAGAGAATGCCAGGAGTGTGCAAAGCAGTCATCAAAGCAAAAGATGGCTACTTTGAAGAACCTAGAATATAAGACATATTTTCAGTTGTTTCACACTTTTTTGTTAAGTATATAATTCCACATGTGTTAATTCGTAGTTTTGATGCCTTCAGTGTAAATGTACAATTTTCATAGTCATGAAAATACAGAAAAATCTTTAAATGAGAAGGTATGTCCAAACTTTTGGTCTGTACTGTATATACTAGATGGAGGCCCGATGCTGTCTCATCGGGAGGGCAGTAATGTCACGATGGGGGCAGGCTTTGCAGCGCTGAGAATCTCTCCCCCCCATGTGCTCACCCACCTATCCACTCTCTCTTTCCCCCATGTGCTGACTTCTCCCGTCTGTGATCTCTTCTTTGACCTGTCTACCCCATGTGCTCTCCCCCTTGTCTGCTGTCTCTCTCCTTCCTGTGCTGTGTTCTCCCTTCATGTGCTGTCCCGTTTGAGCTGTCTCTCCTCTGTGCTCTGTCTCTTTCCCCTCCGTGCACTTTCTCTCTCCCCCATCTGCTGACTTCTCCCGTCTGTGATCTCTTCTTTGACCTGTGTACCCCATGTGCTCTTCCCCTTGTCTGCTGTCTCTCTCCTTCCTGTACTGTGTTCTCCCTTCATGTGCTGTCCCGTTTGAGCTGTCTCCCCCCTGTGCTCTGTCTCTTTCCCCTCTGTGCGCTTTCTCTCTCCCCCATGTGCTGTCTTCTCCTCTCATGTGATCTCTTCTTTGACCTGTGTACCCCATGTGCTCTCCCCTTTGTCTGCTCTCTCTCTCCACCCCTCTGCTGTCTTCTTCCCCCAGGTGTTCTCTCGTTTGAGCTGTCTCCCCACGCAGTAAATCAGATCGCCGCCATCTTTGTGCAGGCAGATAGCGGCGGTCACATTAAAACTGCGCATGCGCTCCTCCTGTACAAAGATGGCGGCAGTCAGTGAATCATTCGGCTGATCCCGGCGGCGGCGTGTTTGCGACAGTGTTCTGCTGGTGGTACCACGCAAGAGGCTGCGTACGGCGTATACCGTGTGTGTGGTGCGTACGGCGTATACAGAGTGTGTGTGTGGTGCGTACGGCGTATACAGAGTGTGTGTGTGGTGGTGCATATAGCGTATACAGAGTGTGTGTGTGTGTGGTGGTGCGTACGGCATATACAGTGTGTGTGGTGGTGCGTACGGCATATACAGTGTGTGTTGTGCGTACGGCGTATACTGTGTGTTTGGTGTGTGCAGCGTATACAGTGTGTGTGTTGTGTGTATGGCGTATACAGTGTGTGTTGCATACGGCGTATACAGTGTGTGGTGCGTACGGCGTATACAGTGTGTGGTGCATACGGCGTATACAGTGTGTGGTGCGTAATGCGTATACAGTGTGTGTGTGGTGTGTACGGTGTATACAATGTGTGTGGTGCATATGCCGTATACATTGTGTGTGTGGTGCGTACAGCGTATACAGAGTGTGTGTGGTGGTGCGTAAGGCGTATACAGAGCGTGTGTGGTGCATATAGCGTATACAGAGTGTGTGTGTGGTGGTGCGTACGGCATATACAGTGTGTGTGGTGTGTACAGCGTATACAGTGTGTGTGTTGTGCGTACGGCGTATACTGTGTGTGTGGTGTCTGCAGCGTATACAGTGTGTGTTGCATACGGCGTATACAGTGTGTGGTGCGTACGGCGTATACAGTGTGTGTTGCGTACGGCGTATACAGTGTGTGGTGCGTACGGCGTATACAGTGTGTGTGTGTGGTGTGTACGGTGTATACAATGTGTGTGGTGCATATGCCGTATACATTGTGTGTGTGGTGCGTACAGCGTATACAGAGTGTGTGTGGTGGTGCGTACAGCGTATTCAGAGCGTGTGTGGTGCGTATGGCGTATACAGAGTGTGTGTGGTGGTGCATACAGCGTATACAGTGTGTGTGGGGGGGTGCGTACGGCGTATACAGTGTGTGTGTGGGGGGTGCGTATGGCGTATACAGTGTGTGTGGTGTTGCATACGGCGTATACAGGGTATGTGTGGTGCTTACGGCATATACAGTGTGTGTGTGTGTGTGTGTGTGTGTGTGTGTGTGTGTGTGTGTGGTGCGCAGGGTGTATACAGAGTGCGTGTGTGTGGTGGTGCGTACGGCGTATACACTGTGTGTGTGTGTGTGTGTGGTGCGTACGGCGTATACACTGTGTGTGTGTGTGTGTGGTGCGTACGGCGTATATAGTGTGTGTGTGGTGCTTACGGCATGTACAGTGTGTGTGTGTGGTGCGCAGGGTGTATACAGAGTGCGTGTGTGTGGTGGTGCGTACGGCATATACAGTGTATGTGTGTGTGTGGTGCGTATGGCGTATACAGTGTGTGTGGTGTTGCATACGGCGTATACAGGGTATGTGTGGTGCTTACGGCATATACAGTGTGTGTGTGTGTGTGTGTGTGTGTGTGTGTGTGTGTGTGTGTGTGTGTGTGTGTGTGTGTGTGTGGTGCGCAGGGTGTATACAGAGTGCGTGTGTGTGGTGGTGCGTACGGCATATACACTGTGTGTGTGTGTGTGTGTGTGGTGCGTACGGCGTATACACTGTGTGTGTGTGTGTGGTGCGTACGGCGTATATAGTGTGTGTGTGGTGCTTACGGCATGTACAGTGTGTGTGTGTGGTGCGCAGGGTGTATACAGAGTGCGTGTGTGTGGTGGTGCGTACGGCATATACAGTGTATGTGTGTGTGTGGTGCGTATGGCGTATACAGAGTGTGTGTGGTGGTGCATACAGCGTATACAGTGTGTGTGGGGGGGTGCGTACGGCGTATACAGTGTGTGTGTGGGGGGTGCGTATGGCGTATACAGTGTGTGTGGTGTTGCATACGGCGTATACAGGGTATGTGTGGTGCTTACGGCATATACAGTGTATGTGTGTGTGTGTGTGTGTGTGTGTGTGTGTGTGGTGCGCAGGGTGTATACAGAGTGCGTGTGTGTGGTGGTGCGTACGGCGTATACACTGTGTGTGTGTGTGTGTGGTGCGTACGGCGTATATAGTGTGTGTGTGTGGTGCGTACGGCGTATACACTGTGTGTGTGTGTGTGTGTGTGTGTGTGTGTGTGTGTGTGTGTGTGGTGCGCAGGGTGTATACAGAGTGCGTGTGTGTGGTGGTGCGTACGGCGTATACAGTGTGTGTGTGTGGTGCGTACGGCGTATACACTGTGTGTGTGTGTGTGTGGTGCGTACGGCGTATATAGTGTGTGTGTGGTGCTTACGGCATGTACAGTGTGTGTGTGTGTGGTGCGCAGGGTGTATACAGAGTGCGTGTGTGTGGTGGTGCGTACGGCATATACAGTGTATGTGTGTGTGTGGTGCGTACGGCGTATACAGTGTGTGTCTGTGGTGGTGTATATGGCGTATACAGTGTATGTGGTATGTACGGCCAGGGGCATACATAGGAATCATGGGGCCCCATAGCAGAAGCTCTAATTGCCCCCCCCCAAAAAAAAATTAAATAATTGTCGGGGTCACCAAAGATCAGATCTCACAACTTTCCATCTTTACATAGTAATTTTCCTCCTGCTGACGTCCTAGATCTCTTTCATTGCCCCATAAAGTGTGATGCCAATAAAAGGGCCCCCCAAACACAGTATAATACCCCCATGGTGAATTCCTCCACATGCACAGTATAATGACCCTACTGTACCCCACCTCAACTCCCAGGGTAAAGTATGCTGTCCCCAACACAGTATGATCCCCCAACTGTGAGCCGCTAGAGAGGATGGTACATAATAAGGGAGGGTGTTATACATAATAAAAGAGGAAACTATATAACTAAGGATGGCGCTATACATAATAAGTGAGTACACTATATACTAAGGGACTGTGCTATACATAATAAGGCTACATTCCTGCATCTGTGTGCAGTGTCGGTGTGCTGCCCTGTTTTACTGACGCATTGAGCATGTCCTATTCTAATCCTCAATATTGGATCAGAACAGGACATTCTCTGACCCTCTTAGATCTCATTCTCAGATCCGTGATTTTCATGGATGTGTGAATGGATCTATAAAACTGTACGAGTCCGTGAACCATCCGATAAAAATATCTGGCAGCACACGGACATTTCACACAAATGTGAGAGTACAGCCTAAGGGATTTTACAGATAACATTATCACTCCAAGTCACACACTGCAGATACAGAATAATATTTACATCCAGGCACTTACCGCTGACGTCTCATCTGATCAGAGTCGGTTTCTGCTGCTTCTTCTCCATCTGGTCAGACCTTCATCTCGACATCTCCCAGCCACGACTCGTCTTGTCACGATGATCTCCAGCCTAGAAAATAACAAGGTCACATATTGTATGTATACATGTGTCTCCCCCGCTCTGCGTCCTCGAATACAGATATGTAACCCCCCATTAATATACTATTAACCACCTAGTAATCAAAATATAAAGTGATAAGCAGCACTGTGCCCCCCATTAACTATAATCTGCACCGGCCAATAATATAAATTATTCAGTCTCTGTGACTCTCCCCAATTAACTGTAAGGCTATGTGCACACGGAAAACATACAAGGCTTAACAGTACAAGCAAAGTGAAACCCCCATAATTGCTCTCTCCCAGCACCCCCATCATTGCTCTCTCCCAGCACCCTCGTCATTGCTCTCTCCCAGCACCCCCATCATTACTCTCTCCCAGCACCCCCATCATTACTCTCTCCCAGCACCCCCATCATTGCTCTGTCCCAGCACCCACGTCATTGCTCTGTCCCAGCACCCCCATCATTACTCTCTCCCAACACCCCCATCATTGCTCTCTCTCTTAGCACCTGCATCATTGCTCTGTCCCACCACCCCCATCATTGCTCTCTCCCAACCCCCATCATTGCTCTGTCCAGCACCCCCATCATTGCGCTGTCTCAGCACCTTCATCATTGCTCTCTCCGAGCCCCCCATCATTGCTCTGTCCCAGCACCTCCATCATTGCTTCTCCCAGCACTCCCATCATTGCTCTCTCCCAGCACCCCCATCATTTCTCTGTCCCAGCACCTCCATCATTGCTCTCTCCCAGCCCCACATCATTGCTCTCTCCCAGCCCCCCACCATTGCTCTGTCCCAGCACCCCCACCATTGCTCTCTCCCAGCACCCCCATCATTGCTGTGTCCCAGCACCCACGTCATTGCTCTGTCCCAGCACCCTCATCGTTGCTCTCTCCCAGCACCCCCATCTTTGCTCTCTCCCAGCACCCCCATCATTGCTCTCTCTCTTAGCACCTGCATCATTGCTCTGTCCCACCACCCCCATCATTGCTCTCTCCCAACCCCCATCCTTGCTCTGTCCAGCACCCCCATCATTGCGCTGTCTCAGCACCTCCATCATTGCTCTCTCCCAGCCCCCCATCATTGCTCTGTCCCAGCACCTCCATCATTGCTTCTCCCAGCACTCCCATCATTGCTCTCTCCCAGCACCCCCATCATTTCTCTGTCCCAGCACCTCCATCATTGCTCTCTCCCAGCCCCACATCATTGCTCTCTCCCAGCCCCCCACCATTGCTCTGTCCCAGCACCCCCACCATTGCTCTGTCCCAGCACCCCCACCATTGCTCTCTCCCAGCAACCCCATCATTGCTCTCTCCCAGCAACCCCATCATTGCTCTCTCCCAGCACCCCCATCTTTGCTCTCTCTCTTAGCACCTGCATCATTGCTCTCTCCCAACCCCCATCATTGCTCTGTCCAGCACCCCCATCATTGCGCTGTCCCAGCACCTCCATCATTGCTCTCTCCCAGCCCCCCATCATTGCTCTGTCCCAACACCTCCATCATTGCTTCTCCCAGCACTCCCATCATTGCTCTCTCCCAGCACCCCCATCATTTCCTCTCAGCACCCCCATCATTACTCTGTCCCAGCACCTCCATCATTGCTCTCTCCCAGCCCCCCACCATTGCTCTGTCCCAGCACCCCCATCATTGCTCTCTCCCAGCACCCCCATCATTGCTCTCCCCTTCCCCACCATCCCCATCATTGCTCTCCCCAGCTCTATCCTCCCCATTATTGCTCTTCCCAGCCCCATCCCCTACCCAGCATTTCAGTAAAAAAAAAAAAAAAAAAAACTTACCTCAGCTCGCTCCCCTGCAGCAGCATCCTCCTGGTTGCCGGCAGCTTTCTTCCTGACCCAGGCGTGCGCTGCATGATGACGTCATCAAGCTGCGCGCGCCTGGGTCAGGGAGGAAGTAGAGGATGAACCCTCCAGCTCCGCTGCTATTCTCCTCCTGACAGCAGCGGAGCTGTAGGGATCACTCCCTGACCGCCGCGTGCAGGGAGCTGCACCTTGTGGGCCCCTTGGTGCAGCTGCATGGTGGGGACCCGGCACAGCTGCACCGGCGGTGGTATGTCCACCCCTGGACTGCTATGGGCCCCCTCGGCTCACGGGCCCCATAGCAGTCGCCTGGTCTGCCGCCATTGGCAGTACGCCACTGTGTACGGCATATACAGTGTGTGTGGTGTGTACGGTGTATACAGAGTGCGTGTGTGTGGTGCGTACGGTGTATACAGAGTGCATGTGTGTGTGGTGGTGCGTACGGCGTATACAGTGTGTGTGTGTGTGTGGTGTGTACGGCATATACAGTGTGTGTGTGGTGTGTACAGCGTATACAGTGTGTGTGTGGTGTGTACGGCGTATACAGAGTGTGTGTGTGGTGTGTACGGCGTATACAGTGTGTGTGTGGTGTGTATGGCGTATACAGTGGATGTGTGGTGCGTACGGCGTATACAGTGTGTGTGGTGCGTACGGTGTATACAGAGTGCGTGTGTGTGGTGCATACGATGTATACAGACTGCGTGTGTGTGGTGGTGCGTACGGCGTATACAGTGTGTGTGTGGTGTGTACGGCGTATACAGTGTGTGTGGTGTGTATGGCGTATACAGAGTGTGTGTGGTGCGTACGGCGTATACAGTGTGTGTGTGGTGTGTACGGCGTATACAGTGTGTGTGGTATGTATGGCGTATACAGAGTGTGTGTGGTGCGTACGGCGTATACAGTGTGTGTGTGTGGTGTGTACGGCGTATACAGTGTGTGTGGTGGTGCATATGGTGTATACAGTGTGTGTGGTATGTACGCCGTATACAGTGTGTGTGGTGGTGCGTACGGTGTATACAGTGTATGTGGTATGTACAGCGTATACAGTGTGTGTGTGGTGCGTACAGTGTATACAGTGTGTGTGTGTGGTGTGTACGGCGTATACAGTGTATGTGGTGTGTACGGCGTATACAGTGTGAGTGTGTGTGGTGTGTACGGCGTATACAATGTGTGTGTGTGTGTGGTGCGTACGGTGTATACAGTGTGTGTGTGGTGCGTACGCCGTATACAGTGTGTGTGTGTGGTGTGTACGGCGTATACAGTGTGTGTGTGTGGTGTGTACGCCGTATTCAGTGTGTGTGTGTTGCGTATGGAGTATAAAGTGTGTGTGTGTGTGTGGTGCGTACGGCGTATACAGTGTATGTGTGGTGCGTACGCCGTATACAGTGTGTGTGGTGCGTACGGCGTATACAGTGTATGTGTGGTGCGTACGGCGTATACAGTGTATGTGTGGTGCGTACGCCGTATACAGTGTGTGTGTGTGTGTGTGTGTAAATTAACCTTAAAGAGTAAATCAACTTTTGGGATGTTTTTAATGTGGTTTAGGGTCATTAATTCTGAGCAGATTTGTGGGGACCCCAATCCTTTGCTCCTTTGCTTAAAAGACCTCCTAGAAGAGCGCAGCTCAGTAGATAGGAGAGTACACTGAGCGGAGCAAATGCAGCAGAAAGTCATAGTCATGTCTCCTCACCTCTTCACTTCTAAGAGATCTTCTGAGTGATCAGGGTCTCAGATTCGCACTAATCTGCTCAAAATTATAGGACCTAAATCATGTAATATATATCCCAAAATGTAAGTTACTTTTTAAACGTTTAATAGTTCCACTGCTTGCATCTAATCAGTACATTGGTTCCTATATGGTCCACAGTCTGATGATGAATGGTAACAACTCCCAGTATCTCCTTACCATTGCTAAGGACATACTGGGAGTTGTAGTTAAGTCCTCCATTCTCTGGAATTCCTATTGTTAGCAATGCCCTTCCTCCACCAATTGCAAATACAAAGGATCCATCCATGGGGTGAGATCTTGGGAATAATTGAATCGTACCTACATTTTAAAAAAAAAATAAATCTCCTATTCTTAATAAAAACCGTATTTTTCGGACTATAAGATGCACTTTTTTCCTCCAAAATTTTGGAGGAAAGTGGGGGGTGCGTCTTATAGACCGAATACTATATTATTGTATGGCCGCATGGTGGTGGGTGTGGGGGAGCCGCAGGGGTGGATTAAGAGTAGCAAGGGCCCCGGGCAGTTTAGAAGGCGCGGGCCCCTCCCCCCCCCCCCCCCCCCCCACACACACACACACACACACACACACACACATACCTGTATGTATGACATGTCACATGATCCCCTGTGATAGATCATGTGATAGTTCACGTGAAATTAATTTGGCACAATATTAATTATAATAATTTTTTTTAGGCTGTGTGCTCACTACGCGTTTTTTAAGCTTTTCTGCAGCCGCAATTCCGCTGCAGAAACGCTTAAAAAACGCTTGGTAGAAGGCCTGCCATGTTCCCCAATGATAATCCGCATGTGCTGTGCACATGCTGTGGAAATTTCCGCTGCGGATTATCATTGCGGAAAAATCCGCAGCACTAACAATTATTTTGCGGAAGCGCGGCGCTTTTGCTGCCATTGACTTGCATTGGACCACATGGAATCCGCATCACTGCATCTGTACATGCAGATTCCATGCGTTTCAATGTGCGGATGGTACCCGGGTTTGGAGAAAAGGAGACTCTCCTCCGGACCAGGGTACCATAGAACCTGTAAAAAAAGAATAAAATAAAAAATTATACTTACCTTCTGATGGCCCCCGGTGTCTTTATCCGATGCGTCCTGGCCACACAGCGCCATCTATACTCAGCAGGAGGCCGCACGCAGTCACGCACACACACAAACATATACAGATATATACATACACGCATAAACACATTTGAAACACAAAAATACATATAAACCGACATCACACAATGATATCTGCCTGCACACACATACATACATACACATACACACAGACACACACAGACAGACACACACACACACACTCACCATCCCCCGGCTCGGCTCCAGTCCTCCTGGCTCCTGCTCCTCTCCGGTGGTAAGTAGCAGTGCAGGCCGGGCGCGCACTGCGTGACGTCACAGCTAGGAGACACGGCCGCGCACAGGGCCAGCAGAGGGAAGTTAACTGCTGCAGTGCTGGCCCGGCCGATGAAGAAGCAGCGGCTGTGCACTGCTGCTGGGGGAGTGGTCCGGGGCCCCCCCCTGCCACTGTCTGCCGGTATGTGCCGCAGGGCTGCACATATAATGAGGGCAATCCGGCCATAGAGACCGGAGGCCCCGGGCGGTAGCCCGGATTGCCCTCATTATAATCCACCTATGGGGAGCCGCAGCGGGGGATCAGCGGGGCACAGGATTTTACAAATCGCAGAAAACCCTTTTGATGTTAATTGTTTGGGCTTTTCTCATGCGCCGAGCATCACTCACGAGAAAAACAAGCTTCAAAGAACAAATGAGAGGAGACAGTCCATGCATTATGTGTCACGGTGGCGTGTCATTACCAACCCCCTTGCTGCAGCGCTCCCTAAATTCCCCACAATGTAGAAAAACCTTGTCCACACGTCACGGCTCTGAGCTGACTAGTCCTGGAGGATCGTGAGGTTCCTTCCTTACATCTCTCCTCAATTATCTCGGCTTCTGTAAAATAGGCCGAGTCTAATGGGATGAAAAATGCGGCTGCAGAATAAAGGTTCTCTGGCATTTATCTACTCTGTGATCACCGTTCCTAATCCAATCGTGGAGGCGTTCCTGGCTGTTACAAGGAATTAGTAGGATTACTAAAGTGTGACAGGCGAGGGTACAGCGCCTGTGCCGGTCATGGATTCTCAATAGAGTTGGCTGGGAATGGTCGCTCTCCACTGAAATGATCGGGGGGTGCACATACTTCCCACAAGAAAGCACTTGAATTGTCAAGGTCAATCTATTCTATAGCTGTAACTTTAGCCTTAAAGGAATTGATACAGTGGGTTACATCTGGTGCCCGGGGGGCAGTGTTTGGTATACTCTGTGACCCTCTGAAGAAGCTAAAAAAGTGAAACGCGTGTTTAGGAGAGTGGCAGGCACATAATGGGTAAGGATCTCCTCATTATTGGTACTCAGGCGCAAAATACGTAGAATTTACACTACACTAGGGATGTGCGAACCCCGTGGATGTTCGGTTTCGACCAAACTTTAGTCCAAAGTTTGGTTCGGGTACCAGAACTTGAACCCGAACCCCATAGAAGTCAATGGAGACACAAACTTTGATGCTGTAAAATGGTCGTAGTAAGGGCTAGGAGGTCTCTCACTCTTAAAACGGACTTGTCAGTGTTCGGAGTTCAGCATTGGACACTAGGTGTCCGGTATGAACCCCAAACTTTACAGTTCGGGTTCACTCATCTCTACACAACACTCGTTATACTGTTGTACTGATCCATTACACGTCTAGTCCCTGTGATTGACTATATATTCATTGCTGAGGACGCTCTTGCAGATGGGTCTAATCTCTGATGTCACGCCATCTGGAGGCTGAATCTTGAACTAAGTGCTCTTGTAATACAGGTTTTAATATTACGCTAATAAAATATATACTGTATACTGTACAATAGCTTTCTGACCCCGTTACACAGTTTTTGAGCACTTGAGCTGAAGTTGTTAAAGCTCAATTGGTGTTGTGCATAGTCTGAGGGGCTATAGGTGTAATTCTGCCGAGATTTTGACTTCGATGCGTGTTGCAGTTACATTGGCATAATACTCTGTTCCATGTACAATATTATGTAGAACAGAGTTTTGATTCTAAATGGACTGTAGATAAAACAGTATGTCCTGGAACAGTACCAATACACATGCTCTGTAACTTGCCATCCACTCTTTTGAAGTGGACGATTGCTCTTTATCAGCATTCTGTCAGCACTATAGGTCCTGGGACATCCCTTCTCTCATTACTCAGCACGTATTGCTTCCGCCATTGCTTAATGAGATGCCTGCAATTAACTGAAAGGCTGCATCTCTGTTATGCCTGCGTATACAGTTTGACAGGCAGGAGCAGAGAGACGAAGGCCAAGCCCCATTTCCGGTAATCCATATAGGGGGGTTTCTGCTGCTAGAGACAAATTACACTTAGACAGAAGGGAGACCCTACCGGCCGACACTTTTAGGTTATCTAACCCCTGAAAAGTAACTCCAACTTAATTGAACTTTATAAAGGGATTTTGCACATTATCTATCGAATGAGATCAAGTACAGCGACCATTTAATTTGTATTAGGGTTCAACTCACCTGCAAACACCATGGGTTTCGCAGGCTTAAAGCCGGGCAGAGCCACTGGCTGCTTCAGTAAATGCAGAGTGTCTCCTATTTGTGCTTCCTGTGCGTCCTTCATCCCAGCGATTAGATAACCTACTTGCCCAGCATATCTAGGAAACAATGAGAGTAATATATATTCACAATTAGTGCAGATTCATCAAATTCTACATTGAATATCAGGTACAAATCAGCCATAAAAGAAGGCAGCAACGGCTCTGAGACCCAGCACTGCATGAGTTCACTACAGCTACATACAGCTGGCACTAGAGGGCGCTCACTGGAGACAGACTTCTACTGCTGCGGGTGGGTCCAATACTAGCTGTACATAATCACAGGTCAACAGCTCCCCCTGGTGGTGGCTGCATGCAGCAAAAATAGTATTTCATCTAGTTACATTCATTTAAGTCAGAAATGCTGTGAGATTAGTCAGCACTGAATTTTGGATGTAAAACTATTTTGGATCTATCAACATATATGTTATAACTTCCCAGAGCCTAAATACCACATCAGAGAGCTCTGCTAATCGCACTGTAACCAGCTGAGAACCATCATGCGGCCACAACAGATTTGTATTGAATGGCAATAAAAACACAAAATTGTATTTTAATTTGCAGAACTTTCCATAACACAATATTGACATTTTATTTGCTTTAATAACAGATTCCCCTTTCAGCTCTGCTCTCTCCTGGGCACCAAACATCCATGTATATTCATAGAAAGCAGCAGACAGGAGCATCAGTACTGCATGCAGGATTAGCGCGCCATCTAGTGGCACTATAAGAATATTCCTAGTGTGCTAAAATGTCGCTCTATTATATCCTGCACAGGGTCGTACACTATTTTAAATGCTTTGGATATCGGAAAAAATTACTTTAAAAAAATGATGGAAAAACCCTTTTAAAAAGACACAGAAAGCAATAAGGAAAAAGCACAAACAAAAGAAGTGGTGCTGAGATGGGCCGGCTGCAGTTTATGCAGATCCTTGGGTGACAAAGTGCATGTGGGATAATCTTCACTTTTACAATTGTTTTTTATCCTTGCCTTCTAAAAGCTATAAAACTTTTTTTCCAGTAGATTCGTTGTATCTGGGCTTTTTTCCCAGTAGATTCGTTGTATCTGGGCTTTTTTTCAGTAGATTTGTTGTATCTGGGCTTTTTCCCGTAGATTCGTTGTATCTGGGCTTTTTTCCAGTAGATTCGTTGTATCTGGGCTTTTTTTTCAGTAGATTCGTTGTATCTGGGCTTTTTTTCCAGTAGATTCGTTGTATCTGGGCTTTTTTTCCAGTAGATTCGTTGTATCTGGGCTTTTTTTCCAGTAGATTCGTTGTATCTGGGCTTTTTTCCCAGTAGATTCGTTGTATCTGGGCTTTTTTTCCAGTAGATTCGTTGTATCTGGGCTTTTTTCCCAGTAGATTCGTTGTATCTGGGCTTTTTTTCCCAGTAGATTCGTTGTATCTGGGCTTTTTTTCCCAGTAGATTCGTTGTATCTGGGCTTTTTTTCCCAGTAGATTCGTTGTATCTGGGCTTTTTTTCCAGTAGATTCGTTGTATCTGGGCTTTTTTCCAGTAGATTCGTTGTATCTGGGCTTTTTTCCAGTAGATTCGTTGTATCTGGGCTTTTTTTTTCAGTAGATTCGTTGTATCTGGGCTTTTTTTTCCAGTAGATTCGTTGTATCTGGGCTTTTTTTTCAGTAGATTCGTTGTATCTGGGCTTTTTTTCCCAGTAGATTCGTTGTATCTGGGCTTTTTTTCCAGTAGATTCGTTGTATCTGGGCTTTTTTTCCCAGTAGATTCGTTGTATCTGGGCTTTTTTTCCAGTAGATTCGTTGTATCTGGGCTTTTTCCCAGTAGATTCGTTGTATCTGGGCTTTTTTTCCAGTAGATTCGTTGTATCTGGGCTTTTTTTCCAGTAGATTCGTTGTATCTGGGCTTTTTTTTCCAGTAGATTCGTTGTATCTGGGCTTTTTTTCCCAGTAGATTCGTTGTATCTGGGCTTTTTTCCCAGTAGATTCGTTGTATCTGGGCTTTTTTTCCAGTAGATTCGTTGTATCTGGGCTTTTTTTTCAGTAGATTCGTTGTATCTGGGCTTTTTTTCCAGTAGATTCGTTGTATCTGGGCTTTTTTTTCCAGTAGATTCGTTGTATCTGGGCTTTTTTTTCCAGTAGATTCGTTGTATCTGGGCTTTTTTTCCAGTAGATTCGTTGTATCTGGGCTTTTTTTTCCAGTAGATTCGTTGTATCTGGGCTTTTTTTTCCAGTAGATTCGTTGTATCTGGGCTTTTTTTTCCAGTAGATTCGTTGTATCTGGGCTTTTTTTTCCAGTAGATTCGTTGTATCTGGGCTTTTTTTCCCAGTAGATTCGTTGTATCTGGGCTTTTTTTCCCAGTAGATTCGTTGTATCTGGGCTTTTTTTCCAGTAGATTCGTTGTATCTGGGCTTTTTTTCCAGTAGATTCGTTGTATCTGGGCTTTTTTTCCAGTAGATTCGTTGTATCTGGGCTTTTTTTTCCAGTAGATTCGTTGTATCTGGGCTTTTTTTCCCAGTAGATTCGTTGTATCTGGGCTTTTTTTTTCAGTAGATTCGTTGTATCTGGGCTTTTTTTTCCAGTAGATTTGTTGTATCTGGGCTTTTTTTCCAGTAGATTCGTTGTATCTGGGCTTTTTTTTCAGTAGATTCGTTGTATCTGGGCTTTTTTTCCAGTAGATTCGTTGTATCTGGGCTTTTTTTTCAGTAGATTCGTTGTATCTGGGCTTTTTTCCAGTAGATTCGTTGTATCTGGGCTTTTTTCCCAGTAGATTCGTTGTATCTGGGCTTTTTTTCCCAGTAGATTCGTTGTATCTGGGCTTTTTTCCCAGTAGATTCGTTGTATCTGGGCTTTTTTCCCAGTAGATTCGTTGTATCTGGGCTTTTTTTTCCCAGTAGATTCGTTGTATCTGGGCTTTTTTCCCAGTAGATTTGTTGTATCTGGGCTTTTTTTCCCAGTAGACTCGTTGTATCTGGGCTTTTTTTCCCAGTAGATTCGTTGTATCTGGGCTTTTTTTTCCAGTAGATTCGTTGTATCTGGGCTTTTTTTCCAGTAGATTCGTTGTATCTGGGCTTTTTTTCCAGTAGATTCGTTGTATCTGGGCTTTTTTTCCAGTAGATTCGTTGTATCTGGGCTTTTTTTCCCAGTAGATTCGTTGTATCTGGGCTTTTTTTCCCAGTAGATTCGTTGTATCTGGGCTTTTTTTCCAGTAGATTCGTTGTATCTGGGCTTTTTTTCCAGTAGATTCGTTGTATCTGGGCTTTTTTTTTCAGTAGATTCGTTGTATCTGGGCTTTTTTCCAGTAGATTTGTTGTATCTGGGCTTTTTTTCCAGTAGATTCGTTGTATCTGGGCTTTTTTCCCAGTAGATTCGTTGTATCTGGGCTTTTTTCCCAGTAGATTCGTTGTATCTGGGCTTTTTTCCCAGTAGATTCGTTGTATCTGGGCTTTTTTTCCAGTAGATTCGTTGTATCTGGGCTTTTTTTCCAGTAGATTCGTTGTATCTGGGCTTTTTTCCAGTAGATTCGTTGTATCTGGGCTTTTTTTCCAGTAGATTCGTTGTATCTGGGCTTTTTTTCCAGTAGATTCGTTGTATCTGGGCTTTTTTCCAGTAGATTCGTTGTATCTGGGCTTTTTTTCAGTAGATTCGTTGTATCTGGGCTTTTTTCCAGTAGATTCGTTGTATCTGGGCTTTTTTTCCAGTAGATTCGTTGTATCTGGGCTTTTTTTCCCAGTAGATTCGTTGTATCTGGGCTTTTTTTCCAGTAGATTCGTTGTATCTGGGCTTTTTTTGCAGTTAGAGCTGTAGTTTTTATAAATATTTTCTGATCTCTTTTTATTACTTTTCTTGGTGAGGCAAAGTGAACAAAATAAACTCCAGAGATTCTGCCGCTTCATCTTTTTTCTTCTTTTTCATTCCATCATCCACTCGATAGGATTTCTAGAAGATATTTTTTTTAGTTTTAACACGAACAGATGTGGTGAAGCCAAAAATGATGTAACGGGAGAATTTAACTTTGCAGGCTCAGGTCACCGAAAACATCCAATGGCTTTACCGCTACAGTGTAGAGTAAAATGACCAATCTGATATTAATCCCAGTTATGGGACGGGCTTCATAGTTGTACAATCATGGAAGACATGGAGGCCTTCAGCAGGATCCTTGGCTGTCAAGACAATGCCATTGCCACATAACACTCATATGATTGATGATGTGACATGGCTTTATAACTGATGGGGGGCCGTACCCCTTCAAGCCCACTGATTCTCAGAAAGAGGGGGATGCTGTCTTTGCCTGCACAGCGGCACTCTAAGGCTATGTGCCCACGATGCAGAAATGCTCCGGTTTTTTCCTGAACGTTTCTGTATCTCCCTGGCATGCGGATTTTACATGCGTTTTTTTCAGCCAGGGACAAGCGTTTGTCACGCGCTTTGCACATACGATTTCGCATGCGGGTTGTCAAGCGCTTTCCAAGCGATTTTAGCATCACATGGAAAAGTGCTTGACAACTTGGTCACACTATATAAATCCATGCAACCGGCATGGATTTTATATAGTGTGACCAAGTTAGTTAAAAAAACATTATACTCACCTTCCAATGGCCCCCGGTCTCCTTATCCGATGCGACCCGTCACATGACTAAATGACGTCATGAAAGGTCCTTTTAGACCATCGCGAGCCGCCGGGAAGCCAGGACGCATCACTAAGGAGACAGGGAGCCATCAGAAGGTGAGTATAAGGTTTATTTTTTATTTTAAATTCTTTGTTTTTTAACAGGAACTATGGTACCCGGGTCTGGAGGAGAGTCTCCTCTTCTCCAGACCCAGGTACCATCCGCACATAGAATCGCTTAATATCCGCATGTGTACATGTAGTCATGCGGATATTAAGCGATTCAATGCAAGTCAATGGCGGCAAAAACTTTGCGCTTACGCAATATAATTGGTAGTGCTGCGGATTTTTCCGCAATGATAATCCGCAGCGGAAATTTCCGCAGCATGTGCACAACACATGCGGATTATCATTGGGGAACATTGCAGACCTTCTACCAAGCGTTTAACCGTTCCTGCGGCGGAATTGCCGCTGCGGAAACGCTTAAAAAACGCGTAGTGAGCGCATAGTGGGCACACACCCTTACGCGGTGAAATGAGCTGCATCTGGATCTCGTTCACCTAAAGGGACTGTCAGCACAGAATGACTGTTCAAACTAAGTCCCAACTCTCGGTGCTTCATGACGGGGCCAATCATTTATATACACCTTCCCACCTGCTTGTTTGCCCTCTATCCACACCCTCCTCTTCTTTGATTGACAGCTCTGGCTTCATAGAACCAGAGAAGGAAGGAGACAGAGGTAAAACAAGCAGGTGGGAAGGTGTATATAAAGGATTGGCCCACGCCGTGATCCACGGAGCGCTTGTACTTGGTTTCAATAGTCATTCTGTGCTGACAGTCCCTTTAAAATCAGTGTTTCCCAAACTCCAGTCCTCACGGCCCCCCACAGGTCATGTCTTCAGGATTTCCATAGTATTGCACAGGTGAGAGAATTCCTGATTCCTTGATGATACTTTCATCACATGTGTAATACTGAGGAAATCCTGAAAACCTGACCTGTTGGGGGCCATGAGGACTGGAGCTTGGGAAACACTGCTTTAAATGGAGCGGTGCTGCAGTTTTATTATTCAGCAATTAACAATTTCTTAAGCAATGAGAAAATGCAGTCCCTAATGATGTCCTCTGACAATAAGCGGATCACGGACAGCAGATGCATTGGGTTCTGCATTTCTTGGAGAATGGGATGGGGCAGCTTCTGTCTTCTCAGTGATACAATCAGGAAGGAGATGCAGCGTGAGACAATCCCTGTCTACATCTTTGATCTGATCATCAATACAGAGGGCTGATTGGTGAAGACAGAGGGAAAGGCTAATAAAATTATTAAAAAAAAACTTAGTTTTTCGGCTGGCACTTCCTCTGGGGTCAGTATGCCAACCTCATTGACTTCATAGCACTTGCCAGAGTGGGCAGACACGATTTTATTGCCTTTACACACGTCACCTCCACACAGGGCGATGCTGCTACGACGCCTCTGTAGTGATCAAACGTGGAGTCAAACAGCAGGGCTTTAAGAGGGCTGCCCTTTTCAATCTTGGGACTAAAACACAAAAATAAGACATCCTGTTAAGGGGGATAAAGGTAAGTAACAGCGTTCAGTCCAGAGTGATGAATTCCAAAAGACAAAGTTTATTCCGCCATCACATAACGTTTCGACCTGTTATAGGTCTTTATCAAGTATATACAAAGACATACAGGGATACTGATCCCCTTTAAGGAAAATCAGTGGCCAGAACCCTTTAAATTCCCCTTAAATGGCCCAAAACTGAAACTGTGGGAACAATATAATCCACTTAGGGTTCAGCAAACTTACAGTCAAGGGTTTGATAAAATGATCTACACCCTTGTGTCTCCAGAAAGCATAGCGTACGTTCACGTGCTGAAAATGCCGACCAGTGCTGGAGTGAGCAGAGGTCCGCAGCTTGTGACACTCCTGCTGTAGTGAAACTACAGGTCCCAGCAGACTGACGGTCTCTCATCAAGTTATGCTGGGAGCCGCAGGTGCACAAATAGTGCTAGAGGATCCATGTCAGAAATATGAGGCTGCCACTAGGGTTTCTCCCACAAATATGTAATTGGACGTGGAGCGGATCTGCACATGGATGAGCCATATTCTCTATCTGTGAACATACTACTCCTTCACTCAGATTCTAAGTGGTTCTGCAGCGCATCTGTGCAGAGCAAGCTGTCAATCAAAATCCAGGCCGGGTTTACAGCCGTCGCCCCTGATATAGCGAGCGGTGCTGTGATCCAAGACTGTAGCCGCTCCGTGCACAACGATGAGTGAAGGCCAGCAGCTGCAGGGAGGAAAGAAGTTAATTTTCTCCTGGTACCTACACTATAAGGCGGCCGGGCAGCATTGTAACAATATTTATCTGCAGATTAACCCTATACCTGCAGGTACATAGCATTTTCCAAGGTGACAGGTTCCCTTTAATAAAGAGAAGATGGATAGAGCCGCATTAGTCCGTACTCACGGTGGAAGCCTCCTGACAACTTCTTGAAGAACACTTTCCACATTTGTTCCAAGCTTCCCTGACATCTAATAGAAATAAACAGAGAAATGAATTTCTTAATACAGTTTAGAACTCGGCTACAACGAATCAGAAGAAATGAAACCTGTTTGAAGCTGACAAGCAATCAAGCCCCTCCGTAAGCCACACAGAACATGGCTACTTATGTCATCTGCAGGTGATTAAAGGAACCTGTCATGCTGAAATGGTATAACATCTGTAGGGGGGTGTTGTAGAGCAGAGAAGTTGATCAGACTGATAGACATATCTGTGGGAAGAGAGTCAGCAAAACTGGCATTTTATGCAGTGAAAAGTCCTGCCGTATGTACACTAGTCCAGTGGGCGGTCCTACTAAGTGATTGACAGTTCCCTGTATGACCATGCAGGCAAAGATAGCTGTCAATCACTAGTAGGACCGCCCACTGGACTCATCTGTACAAACAGCAGGATTCCACTGAATAAATTGATACAGGAAAAACATCTATCTTTGTACCGTATTAGCCAGTAGATAGAAGAGTATTTAGATTTGAGAGTCCTCAGTGGTTGATACCATCTTTTCCGTTAGCCATTAAAAGGTAACAAATTGCAGGCTTTCCAGACTACTCAGGTCTCAGGTCTGCCTGATGAAGAAGCCGGAGTCGTCTGGAAAGCTTGCAATTTGTTACCATCTTTTCAGTTAGCCATTAAAGGTATCAACCACTGAGGACTCTCAAATCTAATGAATAAATTACAATTTATACTGAATCTTCTCCCACAAACCTATATATCATTCTGCTCAGTTTCTCATGGATAAAACCTGCACATCTGAATGGGGCTTTAATGTTGTTATTACAATCATGTAACCGCAGATCACAAAATCTTTCATATGATCATTTTTTTAACACCTAAAACCCCAATGGGTCGTTCTTAGACCTGTGTGGCTTACCAAGCCCAATTTCTAAAAGTTGCAAGAGTGCTGTAAAATAGGAAGCTGCACATTTTTGCGCAAAAATGATGCATCACAAAAGTTGTTTTTTTTTTAACACCAAAAATTGATGTCAATTCCTCGCTACATTGCCCCTTTTCCAGCCACATTTTGTAGAAAAAAATAAAAAGACAAGGTACAGACAGCGGAGTTAAATTTGCCTACAGGAATGATTTTGATGTGGAGCGCATCGTACCCGGATACAGTCACTAGCGGGAACGTCAAACATCTTCTCAATTTGTTTCTCCACCCTTTCCGGATCTGCATTCTTCAAGTCTATCTAAAAGCAAAAGTATAAATACTAATTATTTATCAAAGCTGGACAACATCTAGAAACCATAGAATAAAACTGGCTTAAAATATAGTGTGAACAAGAGTTTAGGGAGAGATGTACAACTGGCACTGGCCTATAAAAGGGATTGTGTAATCGTACAAAACTAGCAAAAATGTAAAGTGCCCGGAAAACAAGGAACGTGCAATTTACCTCTTAGTAAAATCCTATGCTTTCTCAAGAACAGAGGAATTTTAATTTCATATTTTTTTTAATCAAATCATTTTTATTGAAAAACTCCAACTACAAATATTCCATCTTTCAAATAACATACATGACATAGTAATTCCATAGTAAAAATATGATCAAAGTATCTGAACTTCAATTCCCATAACCCACCCTAAACCCAAATCCCAACACTCCAGAGAGAACCATTTTCAGAGCAGTTCTAGAATAACGGACTATAGCATTCGTAGAAGGGGAAGAAGATGAAAAAGTGACTAACAAAGGGGTAGCAGCGTTTTAATGTTATCATTTACTGCTTGATGCCTGAGCCGGGGAGTGCACGCTGAAAACTGTTGCAGGCTGCTGTAATCACAGGACACAAGCAAACAGCATGGCATTTCCTATCAGCAGGGAGGAAGTAAAGGGAACAGTAATGAAAGTCTCCTCCTACTCCGCTCCATATTGAAATGAATAGTGTGCATCCTACAAATGAGATGCATACAGCAAACAATTGATTTTCCATACATAGGTTTTGAGTTGACCACTGGATATACACATGTGTATCACTAATTACCAGAACTGGAAATCGAAAAAAAAGACGAGCAAGTTTGGGGTGAATCCAGCCTTCATTACTGCACAGCCGCTCATAGAGGGATCGGTACTATGAACAGCAGGAGTGCCGGCGATGGTCACAGATTTACCTGCTGCGGGACTGAAGGAGTCTGATCGCGCTCGGCTCGAAGCTTTTTACCTGGTTTACGACAGGAATAATTGAAAGCTGTGCTTCAAAGGCCAGGAAGAAGTTTGCCACCATCTGTTAGAAAATAGACAAACTTAGGATAGAAACAATATGAACATATACCCTGCTATAAGTAAGTAAAAAGCAATAGGAAATATATATAATATAGGGTACTTAGTAAACATGGTTTTTGATTAAAAAAAAAAAAGCCATCCCACCAGCACCAAGGTGTACCCAGTCAGTTATGTGAAGTATATAATAAAATACACTTTAGTACAATATTAGTATCTTGTCCCTTTAAATCTGCAGCTACTTCTGTCACCATGGTAACTGCATTCATACTCAGCCAATAGGATTGCTCGGTTTGAATTTGAAGAAAAAAAAAAAAAAGTTCTATATGGTCAGTTTGTTCCATCTCATCTGAGTGTGAAGACAGACACCTGCGATCAGCGAGATTATAGGTATAAGACGTGATATAATATAACGGATGGAGCCGCATCCCATCACACGCACTCAGCGACCACAACTGACAGGAATCAGCACATTTATCAGAGGAGAAGTCATTATTCCCCAACACATGATAAGTGACAACTTCTAGATCTGCTGGGAACCCAACTAATCCCTGCTAGACCCTCCCCGGACCACCGCTCCATTCATTCTCTATGCAGGAGAAAGCTGAGTACAGCGCCCCCCATAGAGAATGAACGGACCGGCGGCTGAACATTTGCACTTCGCTCACTTCTATCTATAAGTGCTGTTCTGCTGATTGGGTCATAGCGGCCAAACCCACCGATCTAAGAGTCATCACCTATCCAGAGATCAGTGAGAACTTGGTCCAACTAGACATCCCCTTTAATTGAAGAGATCACATATCTAACAGCCAATCCTATTCATTCCCAATCTTCCCTGTGCCCAGTAATGCCCCTGGGTATATCGCCAATATGAGCCAATCACCAAACCCTCTGCTGACTGTTCCCCATGTTTTATAGATTTTGGATCCGTTTCTACAAGAGAAGATCTCAGCGGCCACCATGGGGATGGGTTACTCTGCCAGCGATGGAGCAGGTAGTATCCACCAGCCTGTGATATCTCACCTTCCTCCATATTCTGCTCTTACATGCGTTTCTTCAGCTTTACCCCTTCCCAACAGAACCAATTGATGTTTTTTCTGTTTTTTCCTTGGCTTTTTCCAAGGGCTATAACTTTTTCATGTCTGTCCACATAGTGTGAGGTCTTGTTATTTTGCAGGATGAGCGGTACTTATAAATCCCACCATTCATTTACCACATAGTACTAGAAAACGGGAAAAACATTCCAAGTGCAGTAAAAGTGCGAAAAAAAAAGCCTGACCCTGTTTATCTGGGAAGGGTTTTAACGGCGTACATAGTGTGGTGAAAATGACCTGGTAATAGGACCCTACTCCTCAGTGTGATTACAGCAAGACCAAACTTCTCCAAGAGTTTTGGCAAAAGAAAAAAACTTTTTTTTATGGTGTCACCATTTTTTCTGAGACCCGTAACACTTTCATTTTTCGGGTTGATGGAGCTGTGTGGGGCTTAGTTTTTGAAGGGCAAGAGGACTTTATTGATAACATTTTGGGACACATATGACACGGTCATCGCTTCTTACAGGATTTTCTGTAGTATTGTGGCGAACGAAAAAAATGTAATTTTGGCTTTTTGAATTTTTTTCTGTGTTCACTGATCGTTTGTTTTTTATATTTGGATAGATTGTATTTCTCTGAAAGAGACCATACCACAAATGTGTATATTTTTATTATCTTTATTTTTAGTGGGAGGTGAGTTGAACGTGTGGGGTTTTAATATTTTACACTTTTTTTTTTTTTAATTTTCACTGCATTTGTATACATTATCTGATTGCTTGTGCTATATACAGCGATACCACAGTAATGCTCCATATAGCAAAATCACGGTCTTCTTTACAGCCTAAATGAAGCTTTATGATGACAGGCACGGAGGCTTCAGCAGACCCCCGGATGTCATAGCAGTCCATCTGCCCCCTGTGATCGCGTCACAGGAGCGCCGGTGAGCGCATGGAACGATGCGTCCCAATGCCGGCGCGCTGTTAATGCTGCTGTTAGTGATTGACAGCAGCACTGAACAGGTTAACAGTGGTGGGCAGATCTTCGCTCCACTCGCAGCTCTTAGCGGCAGGTCCTGGTTGTTTGTCACAGCCATTATCTGCCATGTACGGGGCGAGCTGACTCTGCTCCATACACCCGCTACTGACTTATACCAGACATGTACGGCAGATGTTGGTAAGGAGTTAAAGCGGTTGTCCTGCTTTGGGGCCATTTGTTTTTTTTACTTTAATGCAAGTATTTGGGGCTAAAATTGATTTCTGTAATTGAGTTTCATTAAAAATGTTGCCTTCTGTAGCATCTGTGCTGCACTGTCTATTCCTGGCTGCAAAATTAGCTAACTGAGAATCTATCAGTGAGCTCCTTCTGACAGTCTTAAGGGAGAGGTTGTAGATCTTTCATCTGTTTTTTTTCCTGAGTGCCTTTTAGCTGATCTATGCCCAAAGAAAACATGAAACTTAAATGTGCAGGGAAGCAATAAGTCTGTAGTAACCAGTGAAAAATGAAACCTAAATGTAAAAAATTACTTTTAGTAGTAAATACATGGACATAAGAAAATACACACTGCTCAAAAAAATAAAGGGAACACCTAAACAACAGAATATAACTCCAAGTAAATCAAACTTCTGTGAAATCAAACGGTCCACTTAGGAAGCAACACTGATTGACAATCAATTTCACATGCTGTTGTGCAAATGGAATAGACAATAGATGGAAATTATTGGCAATTATCAAGACACACTCAATAAAGGAGTGGTTCTGCAGGTGGGGACCACAGATCACATCTCAGTACCAATGCTTTCTGGTTGATGTTTTGTTCAATTTTGAATGTTGGTTGTGCTTTCACACTCGTGGTAGCATGAGACGGACTCTACAACCCACAGAAGTTGCTCAGGTAGTGCAGGTCATCCAGGATGGCACATCAGTGAGAGCTGTGGGAAGAAGGTTTGCTGTGTCTGTCAGCGTAGCGTCCAGAGGCTGGAGGCGTTACCAGGAGACAGGCCAGTACACCAGGAGATGTGGAGGGGGCCGTAGGATGGCAACAACCCAGCAGCAGGACCTCTACCTCCACCTTTGTGCAAGAAGGAACAGGAGGAGCACTGCCAGAGCCCTGCAAAATGACCTCCAGCAGGCCACAAATGTGCATGTGTCTGCACAAACGGTTAGAAACTGACTCCATGAGGGTGGTATGAGGGCCCGACGTCCACAGATGGGGGTTGTGCTCACAACCCAACACCGTGCAGGACGCTTGGCATTTGCCACAGAACACCAGGATTGGCAAAGTCGCCACTGGCTCCCTGTGCTCTTTACAGATGAAAGCAGGGTCACACTGAGCACATGTGACAGACGTGACAGAGTCTGGAGACGCCGTGGAGAGCGATCTCCTGCCTGCAACATCCTTCAGCATGACCGGTTTGGCAGTGGGTTAGTAATAGTGTGAGGTGGCATTTCTTTGGAGGGCCGCACAGCCCTCCATCTGCTCGCCGGAGGTAGCCTGACTGCCATTAGGTACAGAGATGAGATCCTCAGGCCCCTTGTGAGACCATATGCTGGTGCGGTTGGCACTGGGTTCATCCTAATGCAGAACAATGCCAGACCTCATGTGGCTGGAGTGTGTCAGCCTCATTTTGACTTGTTTTAAGGACATTACATCAAAGTTGGATCAGCCTGTAGTGTGTTTTCCACTTTAATTTTGGGGGTGACTCCAAATCCAGGCCTCCATTGGTTAATAAATTTGATTTCCATTGATGATTTTGTATGAACATTTGCTAAAGAAGAACTGCGCCCAGCGGAGCCAAGCTGAAGGAAGAGAATGGACTTGATCTGTCTTCAGACATTTTTTCAAGTTGCCCCTCAGGAAGGGGCCAGTTCACTTTTTAGCTGGGTTAAAATACACTGCTCAAAAAAATAAAGGGAACACTCAAATAACACATCCTAGATCTGAATGAATGAAATATTCTCATTGAATACTTTGTTCTGTACAAAGTTGAATGTGCTGACAACAAAATCACACAAAAATCATCAATGGAAATCAAATTTATTAACCAATGGAGGCCTGGATTTGGAGTCACCCCCAAAATTAAAGTGGAAAAACACACTACAGGCTGATCCAACATTGATGTAATGTCCTTAAAACAAGTCAAAATGAGGCTCAGTATTGTGTGTGGCCTCCACATGCCTGTATGACCTCCCTACAATGCCTGGGCATGCTCGTGATGAGGTTGCGGATGGTCTCCTGTGAGATCTCCGCCCAGACCTGGACTAAAGCATCCGCCAACTCCTGGACAGTCTGTGGTGCAATGTGATGTTGGTGGATGGAGCAAGACATGATGTCCCAGATGTGCTCAATCGGATTCAGCTCTGGGGAACAGGCGGGCCAGTCCATAGCTTCAATGCCTTCATCTTGCAGGAACTGCTGACACACTCCAGCCACATGAGGTCTGGCATTGTCCTGCATTAGGAGGAACCCAGGGCCCACTGCACCAGCATATTGTCTCACAAGGGGCCTGAGGATCTCATCTCGGTACTTAATGGCAGTCAGGCTACCTCTGGCGAGGACATGGAGGGCTGTGCAGCCCTCCAAAGAAATGCCACCCCACACCATTACTGACCCACTGCCAAACCGGTCGTGCTGAAGGATGTTGCAGGCAGTAGATCACTCTCCACTGTGTCTCCAGACTCCGTCACGTCTGTCACATGTGCTCAGTGTGAACCTGCTTTCATCTGTGAAGAGCACAGGGAGCCAGTGGTGAGTTTGCCAATTCTGGTGTTCTGTGGCAAATGCCAAGCGTCCTGCACAGTGTTGGGCTGTGAGCACAACCCCCATCTGTGGATGTCGGGCCCTCATACCACCCTCATGGAGTCAATTCTAACCGTTTGTGCAGACACATGCACAGTTGTGGCCTGCTGGAGGTCATTATGCAGGGCTCTGGCAGTGCTCCTCCTGTTGCTTCTTGCACAAAAGCGGAGGTAGCGGTCCTACTGCTGGGTTGTTGCCCTCCTACGGCCCCCTCCACGTCTCCTGGTGTACTGGCCTGTCTCCTGGTAGCGCCTCCTGCCTCTGGACGCTACGCTGACAGACAAAGCAAACCTTCTTGCCACAGCTCTCACAGATGTGCCATCCTGGATGACCTGCACTACCTGAGCATCTTCTGTGGGTTGTAGAGTCCGTCTCATGCTACCACGAGTGTGAAAGCACAACCAACATTGAAAAGTGACCAAAACATCAGCCAGAAAGCACTGGTACTGAGATGTGGTCTGTGATCCCCACCTGCAGAACCACTCCTTTATTGAGGGTGTCTTGATAATTGCCAATAATTTCCATCTATTGTCTATTCCATTTGCACAACAGCATGTGAAATTGATTGTCAATCAGTGTTGCTTCCTAAGTGGACAGTTTGATTTCAGAGAAGTTTGATTTACTTGGAGTTATATTCTGTTGTTTAAGTGTTCCCTTTATTTTTTTGAGCAGTGTATATAAAAAAAAAAATTACTGCAGCTTTAATGCTATTTATTACGTCTCACCAGTAAGAACATGGCATAAGCGTAATTTAAAGGAAGAGGAGGACATTATTCACTCCAGTTTCCTGCGGCCCCTCGGGAGTATAGGTTGCTGCACAGTAGTCCGCATTCTGCGTAAAACAGGAAAAAACACTTTTACTTAGTGGGATGAGGGCAGCACGGTGGTCAGTAGTGGCACTCTGTCAGTTCAGCATTGCTCCTAATATCTGGTTGTGTTTCCTGAGAAGAGGGGACCCACCAAAGAGGAGACCCACCAAAGAGGAGTTCCACCGAAGAGGAGTTCCACCAAAGAGGAGTCCCACCAAAGAGGAGTCCCACCAAAGAGGAGTCCCACCGAAGAGGAGACCCACCGAAGAGGAGACCCACCGAAGAGGAGTCCCACCGAAGAGGAGACCCACCGAAGAGAGACGAAGAGGAGTCCCACCGAAGAGGAGTCCCACCGAAGAGGAGTCCCACCGAAGAGGAGACCCACCAAAGAGGAGTCCCACCGAAGAGGAGTCCCACCGAAGAGGAGACCCACCGAAGAGGAGACCCACCGAAGAGGAGTCCCACCGAAGAGGAAACCCACCGAAGAGGAGACCCACCGAAGAGGAGTCCCACCGAAGAGGAGTCCCACCGAAGAGGAGACCCACCGAAGAGGAGTCCCACCGAAGAGGAGTCCCACCGAAGAGGAGTCCCACCGAAGAGGAGTCCCACCGAAGAGGAGACCCACCGAAGAGGAGACCGAAGAGGAGACCCACCGAAGAGGAGACCCACCGAAGAGGAGTCCCACCGAAGAGGAGACCCACCGAAGAGGAGTCCCACCGAAGAGGAGTCCCACCGAAGAGGAGTCCCACCGAAGAGGAGACCCACCGAAGAGGAGACCGAAGAGGAGACCCACCGAAGAGGAGTCCCACCGAAGAGGAGTCCAACCGAAGAGGAGACCCACCGAAGAGGAGTCCCACCGAAGAGGAGACCGAAGAGGAGTCCCACCGAAGAGGAGTCCCACCGAAGAGGAGACCCACCGAAGAGGAGACCCACCGAAGAGGAGTCCCACCGAAGAGGAGTCCCACCGAAGAGGAGACCCACCGAAGAGGAGACCCACCGAAGAGGAGTCCCACCGAAGAGGAGTCCCACTGAAGAGGAGACCCACCGAAGAGGAGTCCCACCAAAGAGGAGACCCACCGAAGAGGAGTCCCACCGAAGAGGAGACCCACCGAAGAGGAGTCCCACCGAAGAGGAGTCCCACCGAAGAGGAGACCGAAGAGGAGTCCCACCGAAGAGGAGACCCACCGAAGAGGAGACCCACCGAAGAGGAGTCCCACCGAAGAGGAGTCCCACCGAAGAGGAGACCCACCGAAGAGGAGTCCCACCGAAGAGGAGACCGAAGAGGAGTCCCACCGAAGAGGAGACCCACCGAAGAGGAGACCCACCGAAGAGGAGACCCACCGAAGAGGAGACTGAAGAGGAGACCCACCGAAGAGGAGTCCCACCGAAGAGGAGTCCCACCGAAGAGGAGTCCCACCGAAGAGGAGACCCACCGAAGAGGAGACCCACCGAAGAGGAGACCGAAGAGGAGTCCCACCGAAGAGGAGACCCACCGAAGAGGAGACCGAAGAGGAGTCCCACCGAAGAGGAGTCCCACCGAAGAGGAGACCCACCGAAGAGGAGTCCCACCGAAGAGGAGTCCCACCGAAGAGGAGACCCACCGAAGAGGAGACCGAAGAGGAGTCCCACAGAAGAGGAGACCCACCGAAGAGGAGTCCCACCGAAGAGGAGACCCACCGAAGAGGAGACCCACCGAAGAGGAGTCCCACCGAAGAGGAGACCGAAGAGGAGTCCCACCGAAGAGGAGACCCACCGAAGAGGAGACCCACCGAAGAGGAGTCCCACCGAAGAGGAGACCCACCGAAGAGGAGTCCCACCGAAGAGGAGACCGAAGAGGAGTCCCACCGAAGAGGAGACCCACCGAAGAGGAGACCGAAGAGGAGTCCCACCGAAGAGGAGTCCCACCGAAGAGGAGTCCCACCGAAGAGGAGACCCACCGAAGAGGAGTCCCACCGAAGAGGAGTCCCACCGAAGAGGAGTCCCACCGAAGAGGAGACCCACCGAAGAGGAGTCCCACCGAAGAGGAGTCCCACCGAAGAGGAGACCCACCGAAGAGGAGTCCCACCGAAGAGGAGTCCCACCGAAGAGGAGACCGAAGAGGACAGAACTGCACATTAAGATCCCTAGGGGGAAAGGGATGGCCAAAGGCCAGAAAAGACAACAATCGATCCTATAACAAAAAGGAAGAAGCAGAACCAGAACAACGTCAGCCATTACATCAACCGGTATTTGAGAGGAAAGAGGAACATCATGTGGACCATCCTGCTGGGACCTCTCTGCCGATAACATCATACGGCAATACCGGCTGGTAAGTATAAATCCACCAAAGTAATAATAGCAGGATAGTAGTTATATAGTGGTAGTATATGAGTATTAGTGTAATTTGAGTAATAATACTAGTGATAATAGTAAGAAAGTAATAAAATAACAATAGTAATAGTAGTAGGTAGAATAGCAGTGTGATCCAGGGTTCTAGGACTGATCGCCTTTTCTCGGGGTCAAGAAGGAATTTTTCCGCTGTGACGCAAATTGGCTGAAGGTGTCCTGAGGTTTTTGCCTTCTTTTGGATCAACACTCTAGGTATAGGGTAGTATTAGTAGCAATAGGAAAGAAGAATAATACCGTAATAAGACATCAGGTTATTATTATTAATAAATATAAACTAGTTATATCTATAGAAAGAACAAAGAGTAAATAAAAATAATTATAGACGTAGTTCAATCAATACTGTAATATTAAATAGTTATAGAAAAGTTAGAGTAGTACTTTAATAAGAAAGCAGGACATAAGACAAAATATATAAAAAACTATATTAAAAACAACTGTAGTAGTACATTTAGTACAGTAATAGTAATTACATAACTAGTAACATAATTAGGTTTGATCCGGGGTCCTAGGACTGATCGTCTTTTCTCAGGGTCAAGAAGGAAATTTTTCCCTGTGACACAAATTGGCTGAAGGTGTCCTGGGGTTTCTGCCTTCTTCTGGATCAACACTGTAGGTATAGGGCAGTATTAGTAGTGATAGGAAAGAAGAATAATACTGTAATAAGATAGCACAATGTTAATAATAACCATATCAAATAGTTAGATTTATAAAAACAAATTAAAATAACTCCAGTAGTACAATAATTAGTGTAATATATAACTTGTAATAGCATTATTAGGTTTGATCCAGGGTCCTAGGACTGATCGCCTTTTCCCGGGGTCAAGAAGGAATTTTTCCCGTGACACAAATTGGCGGTAGGTGTCCTGGGGTTTTTGCCTTCTTCTGGATCGACAGCTTTAGGCATAGGGATTTTAGTAATACCATTATTAGAATCACAAGAATAATAAAAAAATTCGAATTAAATTTTTTAATTAGTTTTATAACAGTTACAATTAATTGGATTAATGCAATAATAATAAATAGTAAAAATGGTGGTAATAACAATAAAAAAAAACTAGTCCCAGTTACTAAGTTAGTGTAGTGTTAGTGTAGGGACCCATCTGAAGAGGTCGCCTTGACGTTGGCAGATGGGCTCGCACAATTTGCTCAAAATGTGTGCTAAGAACCTCATATTTCTATGTACAGGAGATCTAGCAGTAATTCCATTCAGGAGATAGATATCTGTGTACACACACACTTTGTTATATACTTTTGTGCAGCACACAGGGCAGGTATACAGGTACAGGGCGAGAGTGTTACAGTGATATTATAACTCGGCCTTAAGGATAAAATGCTGACAACTACAAAACCTGGAAACACATCCGAAACTAGACCTTGTAAGTAACTGGTTCCCAGCTAGTGGTGAATATGTACAGGGCAGTCCGGTACCAGGACCCGCTCTATAGGACACATTATCATCAGGCAGGTCCTGTCAGGGCTCTTACAAGATCTGCGGCAGAAGTGTGGCTGTATAACACATTCCTGCTCCTGCCTCAGCCTCCGACAGTGGAGCCAACCCTGACCCTGGCAGTGTAATCCACTGTATGACCCAGTAGGGGGCTTCCACAGCATTTAGGCACTTTAGACAGGAGAGGGAGGCGCGATCATGGTGCCGATGAGTTTCTATGGCAGCCGAGATCTAACAATAGACCCCATGACGGCCATCTTACTGCTCCTATTAGACCCCGGCTGAGCAAAGGTCTATGAGGATGCCGGTAAGACTTATGTCGCCTGCTCTGCACATATTAGAAATGCCTAGGGCTGATTAGTTTTCCATTTGTAAATCTGATCCAGCAGCGCTGGGCTACCACTGACGTGATCAGGGCTATTGAGCTCCTAGATTGGGCAGAGGAGCTCAGTCTTCAGCAGGAGCTGGCCGAGGAGAGCGGAGCAACTTGCATGGGGCAGCTGCACAAGAAGTAACTCAAAAGGTGGAGATTTACCCGGAGACGTGGTGCCCGGGCTGTGATCTGCTGTGCAGGCTGCATAGTCGATGCCTCCTAGGACCCGAACTTCTGACTCGCCCCCTGGGCCGTGGGGCACGCGGAACCGGGCAATAGGGAGACTCTGGGAGTAGTAGTGGCGGCCCGGTCCCGCGGCTCAGGGTGGTCAGACCAATGGTAGTCTGCTGCTGTACTTTAGATAATGTCCGACTACGCCACCCGTGGATTGCGGTTATTAGGAACCGCCGCTGCAAGGCAGTCCGCTGGGGCTGATGTTACTCCCCACGGGAAGAGTGTGGCCCCAGGGCAGTGTAGTGGATGGTGGGAGTAATGGTAGTGAGAGTCCCAGTACCGGTAGTGCTGGAGGAGCGAAAGAGCACACAAACAACGTCCAATGTCTTTTACTCACAGTTCAGGTACTCCGGGTCACTTTTGTGCACGTAGTGACCGCCCGAGCTGTGCTGCGTCCACCAGGTGAGGGGCTCGGTCAACTCCCAGGCAGCTCAGGAATATGGCACAGGACCCCCTTCTTTCCTTTCTCTGGCCTGCCTCACCAGTGACCCACTTCTGTCCAGCTGCCGCGGACTTGTGCGGTTAAACGTGGGCCCCGTCCTCCGCTGTCCTATATGGTGCCTTCCTAGCAGGTTTGATGAGGTGTCGCACCAATAAATGATCACGACGACCGGTCTTTGGCTGAGGGTTGTTTCTCCTCCACCAACTTGGGATCCGGTACCCTTAATCTGCCTGACCCTTCACCCTGGATTCTCATGGGTTCTTAGGGTCCCTTCCACCTTCTTGTTCCTGAGCCCTTCTGTTTCTCTGTCTCTCCTCCGTCTTTCCTGTTCCTTCTTCTCCTCCCTTCTCATGGAGCTGGGCTCAGGTGGCACCACAGCTCCCCTTCACTTCCTCCTCGGCCTCTCACTAGGCCCTCCTGGAGTAGAGCTCCTACAGAGCCTATACTCCCTGTCTTCTCCTCTCTGGACAGAACCTAGATCTAAGATGGTGCCCACCTTTTATACCTCCCTCTGACCATGAGCCCAGGTGACCAGCAACCAATGGGCTCCTACCTACACTCAGGAACCAACCCCTATCTGCCCCTACAGCACTGGGTGTTCCACCGCCCTCCCCACTCCAGGCAGGGACATAATCGGTCGTGCCTGCACTACTGTCTAGTGGGAGCACCGTTGAGATGTCCCTCGGAAATGGGGTGTGTGTGCTGCATGCAGCTAACTGAGCCCCGGTTCACACTCCATCCTTACCCGGGAGTGGAATATCACACCTCTGGCAGAGGTGCAATACCCCTGTAGCGGCCGAACCCTCGGGGCGCTACACTTCACCCCTAACAGGCACAGCAGAGCTCGGACGGCTGCAAGTGAACGGAGAACGGCTGATTAGTAACTGCTGCGTCTCCTGCAGCTCAGATAAGAGCCGTACAGAGCGGGGGCTCAGTAATGCTGAATACGGGAAGTGTCCGCCCCTCACATATCCTATATGCGGCCTCCAGAGGTAAAGTCTCCCCTGTAACCAGCGCCTTCTCCCACCTTCTCTGCTGGCATGCTCCATTGCTTAAAGGGGATGTCTGAAGAAAACAAGTTATCACTTATCCACAGGCTCGGTGATCACTTACTGATCGTGGGGGTCTGACCGCTGCGAACCATCGTCTGATCGGGAAGGAGTGGAAAGTCAGGATTCAACTGCAGCTCCATTCATTCTCTATGGGGCTCCAGAAAAGCCGAGCTCAGGGCTTGAATGCCACATAGGGAAGGAATGGAGCGGATCCTGGAGTAATAACATGTCCTCCTCTCCTCAGCTTTCTGTCTGTGTAAGTGGCTCAGCCCTTGTCTCCCCTTCTGCACCGGCTTCTGTACTGGTCCCTGTAGACTTTCTCCTATGAGGAAGAGGAACCCCTCTGCCCTTCTGCTCTCAGTCCTCTGCGGCTTTTCCCCATCGCTCAGTGCAGCCATTATATATAATAAGGATCATTCTTGTCCGGCTTTCATCCCGCCCAGCTGACAAGGTAATAAACATGTGAGGTGGAAGGTTCACAATTATTAGATGTGTTGTGAAAAGTCTCCACAGCAAATTCAGAGAAAACTGCAGGGTGACCGCTTGTGAAACCAGCACAAAATCCAGCGGACAGCGCCTCCCTGCCCCCCGCCGGTCTCTGTATCCTGGCATTCAGCTATTCCATTTGGTGCTTATTCAGGGAGGAAAATAAAAATGTGATGTTCTTACACAGACGCCTGAAGACGCGACGTTCGCTGCGGTGACACCCAGCTGCGCTTGGTATCACAGATCCTAGAAGTGTGCATTGATGGATTCCTCCACAAGAGGCCCTCATAAGCATTCACACACCTCCACCTTCCACCTCAGACCACCAGAGGGAGACCGTTAGGGATATATAAAGGGAAGGTGGAGCCAGGCAGCCCAGAAAGTGATTCAGCAGTTTCCTGCTCAGACACAGAAGGACTCAGTTCAGTCGAGCCAGAGCCTAGCAGTTCCTGCAGAAAGAGTTCAGTACAGTCTGTAGAGTGATTCCAGAAAAACAACCTGGCACTCAGAAGACTCATGGGTTCTTTTAGTGATTTTTAATAAAGTAATGTAGTAAATAACAAATAAACAGACGTTTCGGTCACAATAGACCTTCATCGGTGTACGGTTTTATTAAAGGCGTGATGCATTTGGGCCGCTGTCTGTAGAAATTTGTAAACCGTTGCTTGCGGTAGGTACTTAAAGGTAATGGCCTGGTCGGTGCCGTAGGCCGTAGGAGAAAATGAATAACCAGAGGCAGTAGCCCGCTAGGAAGTTTTATGCTGAATTGTAAAGGACGCAGGACGCGGTATCCACCGTTTGTCCAGAAGCATGCTTCTGGACAAACGGTGGATACCGTGTCCCGGCTGCAGTGTGTGTAGCCTAGTGAGGGCCCCGAGAGGGGCCGAAGGCGAGTGGAGAGTGAGTACATAGGGGGCAGAGGAGCTTAATTAGCTCACCCGGAAGCATTTACCGGACACTGGGTCCGAAGCTTACCGGGATCTCTACGACCCAGTAAAGCATAACCGGAATCCCTGGAGAACTACAGGTCCCAGGATCGCTAGAGTGCTGATACGTAACAGAGCCAGGAGACACATAGGCCTCGCAAGCTGAGGAGCGTGCACTCCAAGAAAAGGCCCTACCACAAGGTCAGCCAGCGCAGGACAGAGACAAAGTTAGGCCTAGCTCCAGGCAGGTCAGAAACTTACTACGCAGAGGCAAGAAACAGGAGGCCCTACACCCGCTCATTGGGGAGGATCCTGATATGCACCCTTCACCCTACAGTGCTCCGGGATGTGCCTGACTTTCCATCAGTAAAAGGTACTGAAGTGACTACCGTGTCCCTCCCCGTTCTTGCTCTGACCCGGCTGGGTCTCGCCTGTCCTGCATTCCCCTTGCATACGCTGCCCTGAGGCCTAGATCCACCTGTGGGGAGCTATACCATCGAGCTGCCTCATCACCGGCCTCAGTGGACTGCCGCAGCGCTGGTGATTATCATCAGAAACCACAGGTGGCGTCACGAACTTTCATAAAATGAACAAACAACCACCCTTTTAAAGAGTGACCCCAGGGTACGGGCCCAGGAGCCGACCACCGCGACATCCCCAAGGCCAGGCAAAGGCCCGGGTACCGAGTCATCCCCATCCCCTGGGCTGGTCACTGCTTTTCATCATCCATGTTGGGCTGTTGTACGACGTGTGGACTACTCTGCTTGTTGGATTCTTGCATTACCACAAACACTGCCTTTATTTTGTGATTTCTGTGCCGCTTCCCATTTCTATTGGCAGCGTGATATACCAGCACGTGAGGGCTGCCACAATCATGTGTCAATAGGTTATTGATGGAGGCCGTGATACAGAGACCGTCCTGGACCAGGGAGGAGTTGGTACAGAAGCACCTAGAGAGGGGGGTACAGGGACTTCATTTCAATTTTAAAACTTAGCTGGATTGTGTTTAGCTACAAGAATGGAAAGAAAAATAGAAAAAAAAAATTAAGATTTTATTATTTGGCAAAATCGTCCATCAGAGGTTTGGCCACTACCAAAAAGTTTTTGATGAACTTACAGTAGCAGCTGGCGAAACCCAAAAAACTTTGTAACGCCTTTAAGTCCTGAATATAATACCAATCCAGTACCGTCCGGACTTTTGCCAGATCCATGCAAAAACAGTGAATGATAAGAAATAACCCAAAAAAGGGA
This sequence comes from Phyllobates terribilis, assembly GCF_046119375.1. Classification (NCBI taxonomy): domain Eukaryota; kingdom Metazoa; phylum Chordata; class Amphibia; order Anura; family Dendrobatidae; genus Phyllobates; species Phyllobates terribilis. The sequence continues at coordinate 2,026,524 of NW_027362822.1, read as the reverse complement.
CCTCCTGAATGGAGAACATAAATTATTTGTCAAACCAGAGAAATGTATTATCTTTGAGTATCTGTAAGACCTGCCTGACATGTACCTGATGTGATACGAGGTGAATAAATTAGACTGTGGGGACCCCCAACCAAACCCCGACGCTCAGCCCCCCTACCGCCACCCCTTCCTTAACAATACAATAATGTAACTCTTACAACTGGATGGGTGAGGATCGGTCACAGCTTTATTAACTCTTTAACTCATTCCACTAGAAAGGCATTTTATTTCCAAAAATAATTCCGCTTGTTGCAGCATGCCCTGTGTCTCCACACCGGCAAGTTGGCCAACAAGAGTAACTTTCCAACATGTCCTTTCTATTTCAGGCCAAGGAGGATCCTGCGTACTCGTATGCAGGACTCAGACCCCCACCCATCATCATTAACGCTTGCTCCACTCCGTCCTGGAGTCCTGACAGGAATATGTCCAGTCCAATATCCGTTAAATGAACACCGTCGGGCCGTATGAGGCCAGCTTTATCTCCTTTGAGTTCTCGGTGTCTTATCACTACACCACCTCTTTCCTTTAAAAATCTTGCCATCCGAATATTTATTAGCCGCCTTGTCCGTTCGATGGCTGCACTGTCTCGCGCACCTCGCCATACCGTTCTCGGCACAATCTCTGACCATATTATAGTTAGTTTACTAAAAAATGCTCTGAAGCGCTCAGTGTCTAGCTTCATTATTGCCATTAGTTCTGCGCTCTTGTAATGACCGAAGTCGTTTCCCCCAGCGTGTATAACTAAGATAACCGGACCTGTTGCTTCTCTCCCTATGTTGATTACCTCCATTAGTACCTGTGGCCATCGCAGGCCTCTAATACCTCTCCAGTTGAAATATGTGTCATGAAACCCCATATTCCTCCCGCCTGGGCGGACTGTCGCCCTTTTTTCTGCCCAGTATATGTACGAGTGGCCTATCACCCACACTGTTGGCTTATCGTCACCTATAAAAGAAACAAACCACGTTAGGATAACAAGTCCTGTCTTATGTATCTCGCAAAACACGCGGATCGCCATCTGCCTATCCTCTGCACTTCCGTTTCTGACAGTCCTGCTCTAGCTGCTTCCGTGGCCGCGCCTATGCGGAATGAGTGTGTCCCGTAATCTTTGGGGTGGTTCCCTGCTGATGTTAGGCATTTATTAAATATAAATTGGAACTGGTATCTTGATAATGGAGTTCCATCAATGTGTGATAGGAAGAAATTACTTTGTGGCCTGATGGCTGCATATGTTTTTTCTATTGTTACCGGACACAGTGTACTGTTTGTGGGTTTTAGAAGCACCCAAGTGCCCTTGCCCGCTGGGTCTGTTTTGGATTTGCGTATGCGTAGGCGTATTGCATTATTGGCTATGACTACGTCCTGGTGTAATAAGCCTCCACTGGTGGTGATTTTGGATCGAGGGACTAATTCGCTTATGCGTAGCGCCCTGAAAAAGGCGATCACAAATGCAGTAGACAGTAGTGTTGCTTCAAATTGTGAGTGGCATGTTAATGGTGTTAGGGATATGATTTTTGAGAGCAGATTTAGTGACACAGGACGTCTGCACTCCTGACTTGGCTGACCTCTTTTCCACCCTTTTAAGGCTTGACTGATGATGAATCTTTTTGTCACATCTCCCCAATTCAGTAGTTGGAAATGAAATGCTACTCCGGTCCGCCACCGCTGCGCTGACGCCCCTGATATGCCCCTCATCATTAGCTGGTGGAGAAATTCTATGGTTACATCTAGTCTGGCTTGTTCACATTGGTTAACCCGTCTGCCTGCTACTAGTCGTATCCAGTCTTCCCATGCCTTACCGTATGCTTTCCATGTTGACGGGGCGACTGACGCTCTGATTAATGGCATCAGCTGTTCGCCACTAGATCCCATAGGGAGGGTGGGCAACTGGTGCCCGACGGGTGGGCGTTGGGGAGGAGCTCTCTGAAAACCTGCCAATTGAATTGTGATAAAGCGTTAGCAGCAGCGTTAGATCCCCCCTCCACATTGTGGCTAGCGCGGACCCATACATTGTATTTTAGGCACAGGAATGCTAGCCGGCGTAGTAGGCCTAGCACTGGGAGAAACGATGATGCCATCTTATTAATGCAGTGCGCTAGGCTGGTGTTATTTGTTATGAAGCGTATATTTTTGTTCGCTAGGTACGTGCCCCATATTTCTATGGCTACCACTATTGGGAAGAGTTCCAGGAGTGTCTGTTTTTTTGTTAACCCTTGTTCAGACCAATACGGAGGCCATAAGCCTGTGCACCACTAGTTATCTAGTATCGCTGCATATCCGCCCGCCTCTGCTGCCCCGGTGAATAATTTTAGTTCAATGTTGGACTGTTCTGCTGACATAAATAACGTGTGACCATTGAATGATTGTAAGAAGGTTTTCCACACCTCTAAGTCCGCCCGAAGCTGCCTGCTGATTCTGATTCTATGACTCGGTTTTAATGCACGTTTTGTTGCAAGGGATAAACGACGAGAGAAAACCCTTCCGACTGGCATCACCCGGCTCGCGAACACGAGGAGACCTAGTAACACTTGCATCTGTTGTAGTGTTACTTTCCGTACTGTGCAAAATCCCTCGATGAGGTGCAGTGTTTTTTTTTTTTTTTTTCTGTTGGGAGGTGGAATAACCTTGCTGTGGTGTCGATTTCGATGCCTAAGAACGATAGCTTTGTTGTGGGGCCTATGTTTTTTGTAGGGCACAATGGGACTCCAAACCGTTGAAAGATGTTTGTGAATTCGTTAAGTAATGATTGGCATTGATTTGAGTCTTTGGGTCCGACGAATAGGAAGTCATCTAGGTAATGTGTGACGGACCTATTGCCGGTTTTGTACCTCAACACCCATTCTAGGAAGGAACTGAATAGTTCGAAGTAATAACAGATATTGAACAACCCATTGGGAGGCAAGTGTCGTAGAAGTATTCATTGTCCACTTGGCATCCCAGCAGGTGGTAGCAATTTGGGTGCACCGGTAGTAGGCGAAAGGCGGATTCTATGTCGGATTTAGCGAGCAGCACTCCGGGCCCCGCATCGCGTACTAACATTACTGCTCTGTCGAAAGACGCGTAGGAGACCGAGGCGTCTTCAGACGAAATACCGTCATTTACAGACTCTCCTTTTGGGTAAGATAAATGATGGATAAGCCGGAATGAACCTGGCTCTTTTTTGGGGATTATTCCCAGAGGGGAAACTCTTATGTTACTGAATGGTGGGGTTGGGAAAGGGCCCGCCACTCTGCCTAGAGCTACTTCTTTTTGTATTTTTTGCCTAAGTATTTCAGGGTGCTCTTTTGCAGATTTAAGGTTATTTGCAAAGGTGGGTGATTTATTAAGTTTGAAAGGGAGGAAAAAACTGTATGTGAAACCAAAACGTAACTGCCCCGCTGCGTCTTTCTTAGGATATTGGTCTAGCCAGGGGCCCATCGCGTTTACGCTCACCGGGGTCCTTGGATTCTGACTGTGGGAGTTTAATTGATAATTTGCTTGCGGGATGAGAACATCTTGCCGCGGGGTGGGCTGCACCCCAGGCTGAGCATTCATGTTTGTATCTGCATAAGGCGTAGAAACGACAGCGTCCCTCATTGTACTGCCAGCAGGCCCCTGGTCTACGTACTACCACTGAATTTTGGCCTGCTGTTGCCTGTTGTCCAGTAGCCGTTGTTGGAAAGGGATGGTGTTTCTGTAACAGCATTAATCGCAACCATATGTCTGTAGCTTTTACCCCCCAGCCTAGCTGTGGTTGCAGGGCCAACCGCCTCCGGAACTCTTCATCGTAGCGCCACCATGCTGAACCGCCGTGGGCTTTGTACGAGTTATACACCATATCCTGGTATATGAATAGTTCTGAGCAGCGTTCCGGATGCTTTTGGCCCATGATGCAACCCAGCACTGAAAACGCCTGTAACCAGTTACTCATTGTCTTCGCGACCTTTTGTCTATTTCTGTTGAATGGTCTGTCGACTATCCTTTTCTCTTTGTCTATAGTATGTTGGTCAGCGGTTACAAGTGCCCAAATGTCGATGTAGTCATTATTCCATATTTTAATTCTGGTTTCCTTGTCTATGTGTGAGCCCAATGGGCTTATCCTGCAAAAGAATGCGTCCTTGTGTACGCTGGCTAATGGTGGAGTTGTTTTAGTAGAATTATGTATAGCGCCTGGTGGCACGGATAGTTGTTCGACTATGGCCTTAAGGGCCGCTATTAAGTTGGTGTTACTATTTCCCATTTCAGTTATACTTATATTGCACGCACCCATTCCTGCGGCTGGAGGAGGGACTCCGATGTGTGGAGGGACTCTGACACCAGTCTCGCTCGGGGTGAGCGGCGTGCCTCTGCTCTTAGACCTGCGTGAAATCGTATCGTGCAGACTGTAAGCTCTGGAGGGTGCCATTGTATCGTTTCTGTCCCCCGGAGGACGGGATCGTTGGGGCTCGACATCTCTGATGCAGAGGATGGTGAGCGCCACCTTGAGGACCGCGACCTGTGACCCCTCCTGTGGGATGCCGATCTCCACTTTGCTTGTGACGACCGCTTCCTTCGCCGGTGACTTGTGTGCGATGGCGTAGATCTGTCGTCGGAGGAACTACAGCGAGTTCACCTAGAGTGAGTACGCCTGGAGTCTCTGTGTCCCTAAGGGTGTATGGGGGGTTCTGCGCAGTTTACATGTGTCCCGCCGGGACATGTCGGTGCTATTTGTGGCCAGGGCGATGCTATAACGGAGTCAAGCACGTGCGTCGCTGCGCTATTATAGGGGTATATGGGGGAGGCGAGGATGGTCGCTGAAGTGTTTAGGCTCCGCATCGTGTCCATCAGGGGGGTATTGATACTGTGACTGGGCGCTGGATGGGCTGATTACAGGGGCCGCAATGTCCCCAGGATGTGTAGTGTCACGTGTTCTGTTTTGGGAACTTTTTCTTTTATTTTTAATAGGAGTTTTTCTGTGGGGGATTGTTTGGGGGGGAAGCAGAGCACAGCCCCCGGCAGAGGATTCCTGTCCGGAGCTCTGCTCTGCCACAGCCCCTGCTGTGTGTTGAGGGGGCAGGGAATGGTTACTAAGTGGCCCGCAGCTTCTTCTGTGGGACTGCGGGGTGCTGTGCCTAAAGCACTCTGGAGGACGGGAGTGCCTGCTGGACCTCCGCCCTCCAGGGCGCTCCTCGGCAGGATGCGGGACAGGAGTGTTAACGGGGGTGGGGAACAACAGGCTGTGTGCTGTCTCCAGCGCCGGTGGCAGGCAGGAGACCTGAATCCCCTCTGTGCCCGCCGCCGACATGGAAGACAGCCCGCACTCATTTATTAGTGCAGAGGAGCCCTGCGCCCGCAGTAAGTGAGGCGCAGGGTCCACCGCCGCACTAGCTTCAGCTTCCTGCTCCGCCCCGCAGCATTTTGAACTGGGGGGCGTGACCTGTGGGGTCACGTGGGGCGGACACGCGCCCTGTACATGCGCATCGAGCGCTTCCTGCCCTCCAGCTCCGCCTCCCCCAACATGCCTCTCCAGCCTAGTGGAGTCACGCGCCCGCTTCCCTGCTCCGGAGCGCGACCGCAGAGAGGAACCCCCCAACCCCACACCGGCGCGCGCCCGCCGCCCTGCTGTCGCTGCGCGCCCTTCCCCACTGGCGTGTGGCCACCGGACCGCCACGGCTGCCCGCTTCCCCGAGTCAGCGAGCGCCCGCAGCACTACCGCAGCCGCCTACCGCCCCGGGTTGAGTGGCCCGATGAACACTGTAAAGTTGTGCGGATGCGGCGATCGGGTGAGGAAGGGGATCGGGACCAAGCCGCGGAAGTAATGCAGCCCCCCGTTACAGATGACCCGACCGCCGTGGAGGGGACCGTTGTACCGTGGGCAATTGGAGTGGGTGAGTAGGCCCAAGTGGTGAGGGGACTGGGACTGGGGAATATGATGTTCCCATAAGGGGTTGAGGGCCAGCGGCAGGGTGATCTGGGGATTTAGAGCTGGGGCCAGGGGGATGAGCGCTGAGCCCCGACATGAGAGCCTGTAACCAGCGCTCGCCCCCCTGTGCAAACCCAGCCTGGAGGGCCTCAGCAATCTGACCTGATCCTGAAATCTCCATGACGTTCGACTCCGGGACCAGCAAAGAAAGGAAGTAACGTGGGATGTCCCGGTGTTTATGTATCCATGGGACGGCTTGTAGCAGCCGTCCCTTTCGCTTCATTGGATCCTTCTGGGGGCTTCAGGATCACTGGTCAGTACGGGGCAGCGAAGGGGGGGGTCACCAATCGCCATGGCCCGGGGAGGGGCCACCACAGTCAGTGACTCCCTCCTTATTTAGTATGGAGTCTACCATTATGTCATCAAGATGGGTTTGTTGTGATCTACATGCCAGATGAGTAAAAATGGGAGCATTAGTCAACCCAAATGCCATCACAAGGTTTTCATAGTGCCCCTCAGGAGTATTGAAGGCCGTCTTCCACTCATCTCCTCAATGTAAATGAGATTATAAGCCCCCCTGAGGTCTAGTTTAATCAAATTGTAGGAGCCAAATGGTTTTCTAAAGAGGTCTGGGATGAGAGGGAGAGGATATGCATCCCAGACCGTGATCTGATTAAACTCACAAAAATCAAGGCAGGGGCGCAACCCCTAGTCTTTTTTTTTTTTTGACAAAGAAAAACCCCACTGCAACGGGAGATGAAGAACGTCTTATATGGCCCTTTGGTAGACTTTCAGTGATCTAGTTTTTCATGGCCTGCCTCTCTGAACCAGAGATATTATATAACCTGCTTTTTTGGCAGCTTGGCCCCAGGAATAATATTACCGACGCAATCATAAGGATGATGGGGTGGAAGTTCTTGACACCCCTGTTCAGAAAACACATTCCTGAAATCAGACCCACCATGGCTATCCGAGTGACCAAGCAGTGTTCTTGGCAATACTCGCTCCATTTTACCACCTCCCGAGTCTGCCAGTCTAAGTGCCCACGATGCAGAAATGCTCTGGATTTTTCCTGAGCGTTTCTGCATCTCCCTGGCAGAAAAAATGCATGCGGATTTTACATGCGTTTTTCCTGCCAGGGACAAGCGTAAGTGAAGCGTTCTTCACATGCATTTCCGCATGCGGGTTGTCAAGCGGTTTCCAAGCGATTTTAGCATCACTTGGAAAGTGCTTGACAACTTGGTCACACTATATAAATCCATGCAACCGGCAACCGGCATGGATTTATATAGTGTGACCAAGTTAATAGTTGAAAAAAAAAGATTAAAAATGGTAAAAAAAAAACAAAAAACAAAAACATTTTACTTACCTTCTGATGGCCCCTGGTCTCTTGTATGGCTCACGGTGGTGTGAAAGGACCTTCCATGACGTCATTTAGTCATGTGACAGGTCACGCGACCGCCGACGAGCCGTACAAGAGACTCGACTCAGCGGAGAAAAGACCGGGGGCCATCACAAGGTAAGTATAATGTATTTTTTTCTTGTCTTTTTTTTTTTTTTTACAGGTACCATGGTACCCGGGTCTGGAGGAGAGTCTCCTCTTCTCCAGACCCGGGTACCATCCGCACGTTGAATCGCTTAATATCCGCATGTGCACATGTAGTCATGCGGATATTAAGCGATTCAATGCAAGTCAATAGAGGTAAAACGTCGCGATTACGCAAAATAACTGGCAGTGCTGCGGATTTTTCCGCACTGATAATGTGCAGCGGAAATTTCCGCAGCATGTGCACAGCACATGCGGATTATCATTGGGGAACATTGCAGACCTTCTACCAAGCGTTTAAGCGTTTCTGCAATGGAATTGCCGCTGCGGAAACGCTTAAAAGATAAAGTGGGCACACAACCTACCACAGGATTGTGCAGCGTAAACCAAGGTAGTCTAAGGACCACAGGAGAGGGCAAGCCCTCTAGCACATAACAGTCAATAAATTTTGAGTGCAAGGCCCCTACCTGCAGATGTAGCACACAAGCGATAAGAGTAAAATAGCCCTAGCTCAAGGGTGCAGAGTCAATGGCGATTATGGGTGTTGAGCCAGAAAATTTATGAGGTTTGAGGTCCTGATCGAACCTAGCTTCGATCAAAATAAACCCCGCCCCACTGTCCAGAAAGGCAGAAATTACCACCATACTTTTGCCAAGATGGATCTTGGACGGTAAAAAAAAAAAAATTGTGACCTACCCACAGAGGAAATAAGTACACCCCCGAGTTGCCAATTCACCCCGCAACTCGGGCGCCTTAGTTTTCTGGTGGGTGTTTAGGAATTTAGGAAAGACACACACACACACACACTCCCCCTTTCCGCCAAACTACAGTTGGACCAACAGAACAAGTCGCCACACCCAACAGCATGGGTTCCTCAGTTAACTCAAACCTAGGGGCCCTTGACCCCAGGCCCCCTGCAAATTGGAGTGTCTCCTTATGTCTCTGGCAATGACAGCGGTTAACACACAAACGCCTCTTCAAAACAACCAACACCTCTGACTCCAGAACTAGGCAGCATAAATCTAACACTGGCAATCCAAGATTGCCAGAGGCGAGTATATATAGGAGAGGCGAGAGGCCAACACTGAACAGCTGAGACCATCAATGCTGGAAAGCTCTAGCAGCTCTCAACTGAACAGATTAACCTTTGCACTGCTAGCAGAAACCTTCACGGTTTAATATGATAGAGCTCATGAATGTGGAGGACTACATGGCAGCAGGTTTACTAGTCCTTGAGTGATAAAACTAAAACAAGCAGCCAGTTATTGACACATGGCTGGAATCAGAGTCTCTGTCTTTATATAATCAGAATCTAATAAGAGTATAGATGCAAGTGTACAATAAATCTGGAAGAATAAAGAAGTAATCAGTATATCATAAATTATATCTACCCTACAGGTAGCATATGCATTATAATTACATACAGCGTCACTAAGGAAAAGTACCTCATTTGCGTCGACCACCAATAATACACCTTGGCAAGCAGAAAGGGACCTTGAAACTTCGTAGATAAAATCAACATGACCCTACAAAAGTACAAAAACGTTAAAAGGGAAAACATGTTGGACAAATATGGATTGATGGATACAAGGCGCATTCTTAAATAACCATGTATAAATGTGAGGGGAGTCATTTCGTATGTAGATGGACAAAGAATGCTGAGCGTTGGAAACATGTTGCTATGTTGCATAAATTTTTCACTTGAACCTTGTGGATTAATGGACTTTTAAAGATTAAATAATAAAGATGGATTTTATGGAGCTGGAGTTCCTTTTCTTTTTCCTGTGATTTACACACGTGTGGCCACACGATCTCCGGGCTTCAGCACGCCGAGAGCCGCTGTGGGTGAGCTGGTGTTTTTTTTTCTATAGCATTCTTAAATAGGCTGTGCCAAGATCGCAACTTTTTGGCTATTCTGTGGGGGGGGGGGTGACAACTGGGACCTCCAATGATCAGAAGAACAGATGTCTCACATCCCCTTTTTTAATGGAGTGGTGCCATTGTCTACGGGACTGATGGAGATAGCTGAGCTCTGAATTCGGCCATCTCCGGCAGCCCATTACACTTTGAGTGGAGCAGCAGTGCACACGCTCATCGGCCAATCCATTGGCGTAATATGGCTCCTGCACCTGATTTCCTGTGATTGGGGTCCCAGAGATGGGTCCCCAGCTATTAGCAAGCAATCTGTTCTGTAGAAAAGCGATAAGTTGTAATTTGAGAACAAACTCTTTCAATTTTAAAATATTGGATAGCTCTTATGGGCGTCTATAAAAAAAAAAAAAACAGTGTGAGATCTACAGGGTCGGCCATTTATATGGATACACCTAAATTAAATGGGAATGGTTGGTGATATCAACCTGAAACAACGGATACTGGAAGCCTGTGCTAGCATTTCTTCTGCGGTGTTGCTCTCAGTGTGTCAAGAGTGGGAGAAGAGGGTTGCATTGACAATCCAACACAATGGGCAGCACTTTGAACACATTTTATAAATGGTCATAAACTTGTACAAAACTCACGAAAGAATAAAGTTACGTTAAAACCAAGCACACCATTGTTTTTCTTATGAAATTCTCAATAAGTTTGATGTGTCACATGACCCTCTTCCCATTGAAAAAATAAAGTTGGATCCAAAATGGCCGCCATGGTCACCACCCATCTGGAAAAGTTTTCCCCCTCCCATATACCAATGTGCCACAAACAGGAAGATGATCTCACCAACCATTCCCATTTAATTTAGGTGAATCCATATAAATGGCCCACGCTGTAAAATAATAAATTATTATTATTATTATTATTGCAGCTGCTGCATTTTGTATAACTCATTCAGTATCTGAACATCTGCAACAAGAGCACAGAGAAGCAAATCAAGAAGAAACGTCACACTCACCGGAGTGTGGATCAGGTTCAGGAGATACTTCTTTCCCTCCTAAGTGTAAAACAGAGACGCAGTCTGGGCCTTCACCGTAATCCGGGCTCCCTCTCCACCTGCAGCTCGTCCAGAACTTGCTTATTGGAGGTGGCTTTTGGAATACACCCTGAGGGAAGGCGCGAGACCCCAGAATCCACACTGTTAGCTCGTGGTGGCAGTGTCCCCCTCCATACTAGTCTGTCAAGGTTAGCTTGTTTCTGTGTTTTATATATGTATTTTATGTGTGTAAACCCTCTTCATGTGTACAGCAGCCTGGAATGAACGCTGCTTAAAAAATAAATAATAGAGTAAGGCCTCATTCAGACCACAGTGATTTCTCTTGTAGGTAAAAAAAAAAAAAGACCGATTTTCATCAGCTTTGTTTTGCATCCGAGAAGTTCTAAACTTTGATTTGGATCAAAATCCGACAGATCAACGTGTTTCGGTGAAAAATACGCGATCCGCAGAAATATGTGAACAGCCCTAGACTATAATAGATATGAGTTCTGTGAAAAACAAGGATCGAGCTCGTACGAGATCCAACATTTCATTCTATAAATCTACATAAATAATTAAGTAACGTGCCAAATTGCTTTTTTTTGCGTATGTTTTGCGTGTACGGAGGGAAAGTTCCCAGTGCTAGTGTCTATGGTGCTCCATTAGGCTAGGGCTACCTTGTGACTGTATGTGGCGCTACTGATTGAGCAATAGCTCCAGTTCAAAGCAATACACTAATTTTAAAAGGAAATCTGTTTGACCTCAGATGTGGGCATGCAGGCCTTTGACATGTAAATCTAAACCAATGGACACTTTTATATCTTCTACCTGTTGCTGCACTCCTAAGTAATTAGAATTTTGGTTCACATGCAAATGAGGAGTTAAGTCTCTGTCTCCTGAGATTATCTCCCACAGCAAGCATCCGTTCTCTTTAGGCTACGTTCCCATCGCTTTTGATGAGTTTTCGATGTTGCAGATTTTCTACAGCATTCCTGCACCTATTAAGTAAAATAGGTTACTTGTTTTTTTTTCTTTAAATCTGTAACATCAAAAGCTCACTGAAAGCTCGTGGTGGGAACTTAGCCTCAGTGTCAATCATAGCTCACAGTTTTTGGGGACGTCAGGCACCAGGCAAGGAAAATCAGAAAGTAAGCTATCAATCAAGATAAAGAGGCTGGTGCTGGGCAGGGAAGCAACCTTGGAAGGCTGAGGCTCGGTAAGTGCTCCGTTACACCCAGAGCACTCAGAAATGCAGCAACAGATAAAAGATATAGAGGTGTCTATGGATTTAGCTTTCCAAATCCTGCATGGTCATGAATGGGAATTGGAGGGGGGGGTATATCTGATGGATTCCCTTAAATTATTAAATGGCAATTGCAGTTCACATAGTTGCATACTACTTAATCTTTAGCGCTACAAAAATTTGTACTTCAAGCACCAGTAAAAAAGATTCCTTAGAGGTATCTGGTCACTATTAGTGATGATCGAGTGTGTTCTATCAACCCCTTCGGCGAGCACGCTCGGGTGCTCGCTGAGTATTTTGGCATGCTCGGCATTTCTTTTAATGTCGCCGTGCCTGCAAGTGTCACGGCTGTTAGACAGCGTGCTCGCCGAAGGGGTTCATAGAACACGCTCGATCATCACTAGTCACTATACATGAGTATACCATAAAAAACAACATATTATATAGTGAATAACACAGACACTATTCAATACAGCAGGGTTGAGGTGTATTTTGTGGTACAAAATTACAGTATTTTTGAATGACACCATTCACTTTACTGTGCAAGATATAGAAAAAAAGGGTAATGAACTCCAAATAAAGTGAAATGGTGCAGAAGAAAAAAAAACAAAAACATTTCACTGCTTTTAAAAAATTCTAAACTTTGCAAACAAATTGTTTGGCTCGTGTTTAAATTTTCTAAGACCGTTTTTAATACTTACCATTTTGGGGTACAACTTTTTGATTGCTCCATCAAATGAATAGTCATAAGTTACTTACCGGTAACGGGATTTTTCAGAGACCATGACAGCACCACGAGAGAGGGGATCCGCCCACCAAGGAGAGGAAACCTACAGGCTTAAAAGGGCGCCACCTCTCTCCCGCCTCAGTTTGGATTACAGAGCACTGAGAGGACCGCCAGGTTAATGAACACAGCAAACAATCACAAAGTTGCCATACCACACGACACCTATTGAGTGTGAGATTATAATTTATAAAAGGGGAGTGCTCCCACAAAGGTGAAGGGAGGGAATGTAAGGGTGCTGTCATGGTCTCCGAAACATCCCATTACCGGTAAGTAACCATGACAGCACCACGAGAGAATTACAGGGATGAAGTAATCTATTGAAGGACCACAGCCTGGAACACTCTTCTCCCAAAGGTGAGGTCAGCCGATACTATATAGGTTAGATATGGGTGTGTCTATGGAATGTAGAGGGACAGGACCAGGTAGCAGCCTTACATATGTCTTCTAATCAAGACACCTGTCTTCTCAGCCCAGGAGGTCGCCACAGCCCGGGTGGACTGAGCCTTCAACCCTCCTGGCACTTCCTTGCCTCTAGATGTATATGCTAGAGAAATGGCCTCCCTATTCCATCTAGCTATGGTGGACTTTGTGACATTAGACCGTTTTCTAGCCCCTTGGTAGGATATAAACAACGAGTTATCTTTCCTAAAGCTTCTGGTAACTGAAAGGTACCTAACCACACATCTCCTCACGTCTAACGTATGTAACTCCGTCTCTTTCTGGTTACTAGGATTTGGACAAAAGGAGGGTAGGAGGACTTCCTGAAGACTGAGGCAACGAGTGGCTACCTTAGGGAGAGAGAGAGTGATTTTTAGACTAGATCCTGCCTATCATCCAGAATTTGAGTAAACGGCGAGGCCATAGACAGGCCCTGGATGTCACTAATGCTCCTGGCCGAGGTTAAAGCTATTAACAAAGCGGTCTTAAGGGAGAGGGATTTAAGGGTTGCTGACTATTAGCTCAAGCGGCGAGCTAGTCAAGGCCTTTAGAACCAAATTTAAATCCCAGGGAACCAAGCTGCTTTTAATAATAGGTCTAGATCTAAAAGCTGCCTTAATGAACCGAGAAACCCAGTAGTTACCCGCTAGATCACAGCTATATAGGGAACCCAAGGCAGAAACCTGAACTTTAAGGGTGCTGGTGGATAACCCTAGTTCAAGACCTTTTTGTAAAAACGCCAAGATTTTTCCTATTGGCGCCTTCCCCTTCCCCATCAACCCCAGGTTTTCTGCTGTGCATCAGGATGGTTACTAGACCTTGGGAAAAACCTTTCCGATTTAGCAGTGTCTTTTCAAGTTCCACACCGTCAAGTGGAGGCCAGTTGCTTGAGGAGATACGGAATCTCTGGAAGAACCCAAGGATCGGAGATGGACATGCTCCTCAGGCATGAGAACCAGGGCCTCCTGGGCCAAAAGGCTGCGATCAGCAGAACCCTGGCCTTGTCCTCCCTGATCTTTCTTATGACTATGAGAAGAAGAGCCAACCAGGGGGAGGCATATACGCCAGGCTGAATTCCCAACGTATCAGGAGAGCATCCACAGCTAGGGGATTTAGGGAACACAAGATCTTTGTCTTCCGATTTAGTTTTGTGGCAAACAGATCTACCTGACCGGAGGGCCCCCCACCCCCCCATCTTCGGCTATTTGCTATTTGGGTAAAAATTCCTTGATTTAGTTCCCATTCCCCTTGCATCAGAGGATAGCAGCTTAGGAAATCTGCTCTGGTGTTTTCTTTTTCCCTTATATGGAGGGCCATCAGGGAAAGGAGGTGACTTTCTGTAATCTGGAAGAGATGATCTGTCACTCATCAGCAATCTTGACCATGTGTCCCCCTGGTGGTTCACATATGCTATAGCAACTAGATTATCCAAGAGGATCTTTACATTCTGGCCCTGAAGAAAAGGTAAGAAATTATTCACCGCCTTGTCTACCGCCAGAAGTTCTTTTGCATTGGAGGAGAGACCCTTTTCGATATCTGACCAGGTCCCCTGGGCTCCCCACCCTCTGGGACTCGCATCTGTGGTAATTGTGCTAGTGACCCCAAGTACCCAGGGAACCCCTCGAGATTGGTGGCAGGATGAGCCTAACCTCTATAAAGATTTTACTGACCGGGGTGATAAGGACTAGAGATGAGCGGTGTTCGACTAGAACTGTTGGCCAATCTCAAATTCGAGCTGTTTTGGGCTGTGTTCGAGTCGTTCGAAGAACACGAACGATTTGCAAAAAATTCGGCTGTTCGAGGTTATGTTCGATAACTGTTCGTGCACCAAAAGCGTGTCCTGCATGTCTGGTGCTATTTAGAGCACCAATCATGCAGGGATTGTCTGCCACTCACTGTAATGCCACAGCCATGGTGGTTGTGACATTACAGTGGTTGCCCAAATCGATGGGAACAGTGCTCACGGTGAAACATGAAAAGCCGGCAATTCAGCAGCGGCATACACCTGTACCCGACAATTTAGAACCGAAAGAATAAAGCATCACACATAGATTAGATAGAAACATGTCAGTCACATATATAAAAAGTGCAGTGACAGTGTTGGTTACTGTACTTGTCATTTAGTGTAAAGGATTTATTAAAAAAAATATTGGTGTTTTCATGCACCGTCTCTTTAAAAAAGCCGGCCGGCAATTCAGCAGCGGTACCCGACAATTTATAACAGAAAGAATAGAGCATCACACATAGATTAGATAGATAGAAACATGTCAGTCACATATATAATAAGCACAGTGATAGTGTTGATTACTGTACTTGTCATTTAGTGTTAAAATAAAGGATTTATTAAAAAAAAAATTGGCGTGGGGTTCCCC
This sequence comes from Phyllobates terribilis, assembly GCF_046119375.1. Lineage (NCBI taxonomy): Eukaryota > Metazoa > Chordata > Amphibia > Anura > Dendrobatidae > Phyllobates > Phyllobates terribilis. The sequence continues at coordinate 2,011,313 of NW_027362822.1, read as the reverse complement.
GTAATTTTAGTCTCTAGCGGAGGTTAAGCAGACGGCTGGGGCAGATGTTTGAAGCCTGGGAAGGGGGTAATACCCACGGAGCTTCCCAGGCTACTAATATCAGCCCCAGCTGAATACCTAGCCTTTACTAGCTATTAAAATGGGGGACCCCCAAAAAAATGACGTGGGGTCCCCCCTATTTTAATAGCTAGCAAAGGCTAGGCAGACAGCTGGGGACTGATATTAATAGCCCAGGAAGGGTGCCATGAATATTGGCCCCCTCCCAGGCTAGAAACAACAGCCGTCAGCCGCCCCAGAAATGGCGCATCCATAGGATGCGCCAATTCTGGCACTTAGCCTCGCTCTTCCCACTGCCCTGTAGCGGTAGCAGTGGAGTAATAGGGTTGGGGTTGATGTCAGCTTATAATGCCAGCTGACATCAAGCCCAGGTTAGTAATGGAGAGGCGTTTATAAGACACCCCCATTGCTAACCCCATAGTCAAAGTTACAAAAAAACACAAACACCCAGAATAAAGTCCTTTAATTGAAATAAACACACAATTCTTTATTGTTCTAAATTAAACCATACTTACCGTCACGCCCATTCCAGCTGAAGCCAACGATCTCCTGCAATAAAAGTAAAATAATAAAGCAACATCATCCTTACCTTTCCATGGTTCCCACGACAGCTTCAGCTCTGCTACATTCACATGACAGGCTGGACCGCAGCAGAACGCTGCCATCCAGCTTGCCATGCGGCAGACACTAAGAAGCGCAGGCATGCTTGCGCTCCTCAGTGTCTGGCTGTGACGGCATCCAGATGAGCCGAGTTCATGTCCAATGAACTCAGCTCACCTCATGCACGTCACTGACAGCGTGGGAAAATTCTCCTGCGCATGCGGTGAGTGCAGGAGTATTTTCCCACGCTGTCAGTGACGTGCATGAGGTGAGCTCATGTCCAATGAACTCAGCTCACCTCATGCACGTCACTGACAGCGTGGGAAAATTCTCAGCGCTCAGCGCTTGAGCAGGAGAATTCTCCCATGCTGGGATGGCATTGAGATGACAGGCTGGATCACAGCTGAGCGCTGCCATCCTACATACCATCCTTCATAGACACTGCAGAGCGCAGGCATGCTTGCGCTCTGCAGTGTCTCTGAAGTACAGTAATCAACACTATCACTGTACTTATTATATATGTGACTGACATGTTTCTATCTATCTAATCTATGTGTGATGCTCTATTCTTTCTGTTATAAATTGTCGGGTACCACTGCTGAATTGCCGGCTGGCTTTTTTAAAGAGACGGTGTATGAAAACACCAATATTTTTTTTAATAAATCCTTTAACACTAAATGACAAGTACAGTAACCAACACTGTCACTGTACTTCTTATATATGTGACTGACATGTTTCTATCTAATCTATGTGTGATGCTTTATTCTTTCGGTTCTAAATTGTCGGGTACCGGTGTATGCCGCTGCAGAATTGCCGGCTTTTCATGTTTCACTGTGAGCACTGTTCCCATCGATTTGGGCAACCACTGTAATGCCACAACCACCATGGCTGTGGCATTACAGTGAGTGGCAGACAATCCCTGCATGATTGGTGCTCTAAATAGCGCCAGACATGCAGGACACGCTTTTGGTGCACGAACATAACCTCGAACAGCCGAATTTTTTGCAAATCGTTCGTGTTCTTCGAACGACTCGAACACCGCCCAAAACAGCTCGAATTTGAGATTGGCGAACAGTTCTAGTCGAACACCGCTCATCGCTAGTCCTTATCACCCCGGTCAGTAAAATCTTTATAGAGGTTAGGCTCATCCTGCCACCAATCTCGAGGGGTTCCCTGGGTACTTGGGGTCACTAGCACAATTACCACAGATGCGAGTCCCAGAGGGTGGGGAGCCCAGGGGACCTGGTCAGATATCGAAAAGGGTCTCTCCTCCAATGCAAAAGAACTTCTGGCGGTAGACAAGGCGGTGAATAATTTCTTACCTTTCCTTCAGGGCCAGAATGTAAAGATCCTCTTGGATAATCTAGTTGCTGTAGCATATGTGAACCACCAGGGGGACACATGGTCAAGATTGCTGATGAGTGACAGAATATCTCTTCCAGATTACAGAAAGTCACCTCCTTTCCCTGATGGCCCTCCATATAAGGGAAAAAGAAAACACCAGAGCAGATTTCCTAAGCTGCTATCCTCTGATGCAAGGGGAATGGGAACTAAATCAAGGAAATTTTACCCAAATAGCCGAAGATGGGGGGGTGGGGGGCCCTCCGGTCAGGTAGATCTGTTTGCCACAAAACTAAATCGGAAGACAAAGATCTTGTGTTCCATAAATCCCCTAGCTGTGGATGCTCTCCTGATACGTTGGGATTTCAGCCTGGCGTATATGCCTCCCCCTGGTTGGCTCTTCTTCTCATAGTCATAAGAAAGATCAGGGAGGAGAAGACCAGGGTTCTGCTGATCGCAGCCTTTTGGCCCAGGAGGCCCTGGTTCTCATGCCTGAGGAGCATGTCCATCTCCGATCCTTGGGTTCTTCCAGAGATTCCGTATCTCCTCAAGCAACTGGCCTCCACTTGACGGTGTGGAACTTGAAAAGACACTGCTAAATCGGAAAGGTTTTTCCCAAGGTCTAGTAACCATCCTGATGCACAGCAGAAAACCTGGGGTTGATGGGGAAGGGGAAGGCGCCAATAGGAAAAATCTTGGCATTTTTACATAAAGGTCTTGAACTAGGGTTATCCACCAACACCCTTAAAGTTCAGGTTTCTGCCTTGGGTTCCCTATATAGCTGTGATCTAGCGGGTAACTATTGGGTTTCTCGGTTCATTAAGGCAGCTTTTAGATCTAGACCTATTATTAAAAGCAGCTTGGTTCCCTGGGATTTAAATTTGGTTATAAAGGCCTTGACTAGCTCGCCGTTTGAGCTAATAGTCAGCAACCCTTAAATCCCTCTCCCTTAAGACCGCTTTGTTAATAGCTTTAACCTCGGCCAGGAGCATTAGTGACATCCAGGGCCTGTCTATGGCCTCGCCGTTTACTCAAATTCTGGATGATAGGCAGGATCTAGTCTAAAAATCACTCTCTCTCTCCCTAAGGTAACCACTCGTTTCCACAGTCTTCAGGAAGTCCTCCTACCCTCCTTTTGTCCAAATCCTAGTAACCAGAAAGAGGCGGAGTTACATACGTTAGACGTGAGGAGATGTGTGGTTAGGTACCTTTCAGTTACCAGAAGCTTTAGGAAAGATAACTCGTTGTTTATATCCTACCAAGGGGCTAGAAAACGGTCTAATGTCACAAAGTCCACCATAGCTAGATGGAATAGGGAGGCCATTTCTCTAGCATATACATCTAGCGGCAAGGAAGTGCCAGGAGGGTTGAAGGCTCAGTCCACCCGGGCTGTGGCGACCTCCGGGGCTGAGAAGACAGGTGTCTTGATTAGAAGACATATGTAAGGCTGCTACCTCATCCTGTCCCTCTACATTCCATAGACACCCCCATATCTAACCTATATAGTATCGGCTGACCTCACCTTTGGGAGAAGAGTGTTCCAGGCTGTGGTCCTTCAATAGATTACTTCATCCCTGTAATTCTCTCGTGGTGCTGTCATGGTCGACCGATAAAATCATAAGTTACTTACCGGTAATGGGATTTTTCAGAGACCATGACAGCACCCTTACATTCCCTCCCTTCACGTTTGTGGGAGCACTCCCCTTTTATAAATTATAATCTCACACTCAATAGGTGTCATGAGCTATGGCAACTTTGTGATTGTTTGCTGTGTTCATTAACCTGGCGGTCCTCTCAGTGCTCTGTAATCCAAACTGAGGCGGGAGAGAGGCGGCGCCCTTTTAAGCCTGTAGGTTTCCTCTCCTTGGTGGGCGGATCCCCTCTCTCGTGGTGCTGTCATGGTCTCTGAAAAATCCCGTTACCGGTAAGTAACTTATGACTATTCATTTGATGGAGCAATCAAAAAGTTGTACCCCAAAATGGTAAGTATTAAAAACGGTCTTAGAAAATTGAAACACAGCCAAACAATTTGTTTGCAAAGTTTAGAATTTTTTAAAAGCAGTGAAATGTTTTTGTTTTTTTTTCTTCTGCACCATTTCACTTTATTTGGAGTTCATTACCTTTTTTTCTATATCTTGCACAGTAAAGTGAATGGTGTCATTCAAAAATACTGTAATTTTGTACCACAAAATACACCTCAACCCTGCTGTATTGAATAGTGTCTGTGTTATTCACTATATAATATGTTGTTTTATATGGTATACTCATGTATAGTGACTAGTGATGATCAAGCGTGTTCTATGAACCCCTTCGGCGAGCACGCTGTCTAACAGCCGTGACACTTGCAGGCACGGCGACATTAAAAGAAATGCCAAGCATGCCAAAATACTCAGCGAGCACCCGAGCGTGCTCGCCGAAGGGGTTGATAGAACACACTCGATCATCACTAATAGTGACCAGATACCTCTAAGGAATCTTTTTTACTGGTGCTTGAAGTACAAATTTTTGTAGCGCTAATGATTAGCTAGTATGCAACTATGTGAACTGCAATTGCCATTTAATAATTTAAGGGAATCCTTCAGATATACCCCTCCCTCCAATTCCCATTCATGACCATGCAGGATTTGGAAAGCTAAATCCATAGACACCTCTATATCTTTTATCTGTTGCTGCATTTCTGAGTGCTCTGGGTGTAACGGAGCACTTACCGAGCCTCAGCCTTCCAAGGTTGCTTCCCTGCCCAGCACCAGCCTCTTTATCTTGATTGATAGCTTACTTTCTGATATTCCTTGCTTGGTGCCTGACGTCCCCAAAAACTGTGAGCTATCATTGACACTGAGGCTAAGTTCCCACCACGAGCTTTCAGTGAGCTTCTGATGTTACAGATTTAAAGAAAAAAAAACAAGTAACCTATTTTACTTAATAGGTGCAGGAATGCTGTAGAAAATCTGCAACATCGAAAACTCATCAAAAGCGATGGGAACGTAGCCTAAAGAGAACGGATGCTTGCTGTGGGAGATAATCTCAGGAGACAGAGACTTAACTCCTCATTTGCATGTGAACCAAAATTCTAATTACTTAGGAGTGCAGCAACAGGTAGAAGATATAAAAGTGTCCATTGGTTTAGATTTACATGTCAAAGGCCTGCATGCCCACATCTGAGGTCAAACAGATTTCCTTTTAAAATGAGTGTATTGCTTTGAACTGGAGCTATTGCTCAATCAGTAGCGCCACACACAGTCACAAGGTAGCCCTAGCCTAATGGAGCACCATAGACACTAGCACTGGGAACTTTCCCTCCGTACACGCAAAACATACACAAAAAAAAGCAATTTGGCACGTTACTTAATTATTTATGTAGATTTATAGAATGAAATGTTGGATCTCGTACGAGCTCGATCCTTGTTTTTCACAGAACTCATATCTATTATAGTCTAGGGCTGTTCACATATTTCTGCGGATCGCATATTTTTCACCGAAACACGTTGACCTGTCGGATTTTGATCCAAATCAAAGTTTAGAACTCCCCGGATGCAAAACAAAGCTGATGAAAATCGGTCTTTTTTTTTTTTTTTACCTACAAGAGAAATCACTGTGGTCTGAATGAGGCCTTACTCTATTATTTATTTTTAAGCAGCGTTCATTCCAGGCTGCTGTACACATGAAGAGGGTTTACACACATAAAATACATATATAAAACACAGAAACAAGCTAACCTTGACAGACTAGTATGGAGGGGGACACTGCCACCACGAGCTAACAGTGTGGATTCTGGGATCTCGCTCCTTCCCTCAGGGTGTATTCCAAAAGCCGCCTCCAATAAGCAAGTTCTGGACAAGCTGCAGGTGGAGAGGGAGCCCGGATTACGGTGAAGGCCCAGACTGCGTCTCTGGTTTACACTTAGGAGGGAAAGAAGTATCTCCTGAACCTGATCCACACTCCGGTGAGTGTGACGTTTCTTCTTGATTTGTTTCTCTGTGCTCTTGTTGCAGATGTTCAGATACTGAATGAGTTATACAAAATGCAGCAGCTGCAATAATAATAGTAATAATAATTTATTATTTTACAGGGTGGGCCATTTATATGGATACACCTAAATGAAATGGGAATGGTTGGTGATATCATCTTCCTGTTTGTGGCACATTGGTATATGGGAGGGGGAAAACTTTTCCAGATGGGTGGTGACCATGGCGGCCATTTTGGATCCAACTTTATTTTTTCAATGGGAAGAGGGTCATGTGACACATCAGACTTATTGAGAATTTCATAAGAAAAACAATGGTGTGCTTGGTTTTAACGTAACTTTATTCTTTCGTGAGTTTTCTACAAGTTTATGACCACTTATAAAATGTGTTCAAAGTGCTGCCCATTGTGTTGGATTGTCAATGCAACCCTCTTCTCCCACTCTTGACACACTGATAGCAACACCGCAGAAGAAATGCTAGCACAGGCTTCCAGTATCCGTTGTTTCAGGTTGATATCACCAACCATTCCCATTTAATTTAGGTGTATCCATATAAATGGCCGACCCTGTAGATCTAACACTGTTTTTTTTTTTTTTATAGACGCCCATAAGAGCTATCCAATATTTTAAAATTGAAAGAGTTTGCTCTCAGATTACAACTTATCACTTTTCTACAGAACAGATTGCTTGCTAATAGCTGGGGACCCATCTCTGGGACCCCAATCACAGGAAATCAGGTGCAGGAGCCATATTACGCCAATGGATTGGCCGATGAGCGTGTGCACTGCTGCTCCACTCAAAGTGTAATGGGCTGCCGGAGATGGCCGAATTCAGAGCTCAGCTATCTCCATCAGTCCCGTAGACAATGGCACCACTCCATTAAAAAAGGGGATGTGAGACATCTGTTCTTCTGATCATTGGAGGTCCCGCTTGTCAACCCCCCCACAGAATAGCCAAAAAGTTGCGATCTTGGCACAGCCTATTTAAGAATGCTATAGAAAAAAAACCACCAGCTCACCCACAGCGGCTCTCGGCGTGCTGAAGCCTGAAGATCGTGTGGCCACACGTGTGTAAATCACAGGAAAAAGAAAAGGAACTCCAGCTCCATAAAATCCATCTTTATTATTTCATCTTTAAAAGTCCATTAATCCACAAGGTTCAAGTGAAAAATTTTTGCAACATAGCAACATGTTTCCAACGCTCAGCATTCTTTGTCCATCTACATACGAAATGACTCCCCTCACATTTATACATGGTTATTTAAGAATGCGCCTTGTATCCATCAATCCATATTTGTCCAACATGTTTTCCCTTTTAACGTTTTTGTACTTTTGTAGGGTCATGTTGATTTTAGCTACGAAGTTTCAAGGTCCCTTTCTGCTTGCCAAGGTGTATTATTGGTGGTTGACGCAAATGAGGTACTTTTCCTTAGTGACGCTGTATGTAATAATAATGCATATGCTACCTGTAGGGTAGATATAATTTATGATATACTGATTACTTCTTTATTCTTCCAGATTTATTGTACACTTGCATCTATACTCTTATTAGATTCTGATTATATAAAGACAGAGACTCTGATTCCAGCCATGTGTCAATAACTGGCTGCTTGTTTTAGTTTTATCACTCAAGGACTAGTAAACCTGCTACCATGTAGTCCTCCACATTCATGAGCTCTATATATAGCCCCACCCGCACCACTGATTGACAGCTTTCTGTGTACCCTGTGCATAGGCAGAACATCTGCAGCTAATAAAGGGATTTTATCAACACTGCATCAAGCAGCTCAGTAAGTGACACATCGCTGGAATCCAGGTACCACGGGTTTACCGTAACTAGAGGGGCCAGAAGACTGCGGCGTCTGAGCTCCTGCACTGATTAGAAGCACTTCACTATCATATTAAACCGTGAAGGTTTCTGCTAGCAGTGCAAAGGTTAATCTGTTCAGTTGAGAGCTGCTAGAGCTTTCCAGCATTGATGGTCTCAGCTGTTCAGTGTTGGCCTCTCCCCTCTCCTATATATACTCGCCTCTGGCAATCTTGGATTGCCAGTGTTAGATTTATGCTGCCTAGTTCTGGAGTCGGAGGTGTTGGTTGTTTTGAAGAGGCGTTTGTGTGTTAACCGCTGTCTTTGCCAGAGACATAAGAAGACACTCCAATTTGCAGGGGGCCTGGGGTCAAGGGCACCTAGGTTTGAGTTAACTGAGGAACCCATGCTGTTGGGTGTGGAAACTTGTTCTGTTGGTCCAACTGTAGTTTGGCGGAAAGGGGGAGTGTGTGTGTGTGTCTTTCCTAAATTCCTAAACACCCACCGGAAAACTAAGGCACCCGAGTTGAGGGGTGAATTGGCAACTCGGGGGTGTACTTATTTCCTCTGTGGGTAGGTCACAATTTTTTTTTTACCGTCCAAGATCCATCTTGGCAAAAGTATGGTGGTAATTTCTGCCTTTCTGGACAGTGGGGCGGGGTTTATTTTGATTGACGCTAGGTTCGATTGACGCGCCCCCTGGGCCATGTTGTTAGGGATACCCGGAGCAGGATCAGATGGGGGTTGTAGTCTCCGAGTGGCTGTGACCCGGTCCGTGCCCAGGGTGTCAAGCTCAGTGTGTGGCAGTCCTTATGATGTTACTAGATGTTCTTTTGTGTCGACTACGCCACCCGTTGAATTGCGGTCAATACGGCCGCCGCTGCAGCAGGGTCCGCTGAGGCTGGTGATGTGTGTGCAGCTTAGGTAGTATAACCCCCAACGGGAGGGGTATAGCCTCAGGGGGTCAGTTGCAGAGGATGGGGGTTGTGGTGGTGCAGCGGGGATGGAAATGAGACTCAGAGTCGGGCTGTGCAGTTCAGGGTTTGTTTACTTACTGCAGTTGTTCTGGTCACTCCGGCCTTGAGTGACCACCCGAGCCGTGCTGCGTCCACCAGGTCCTGGACTCAGCCAACCCCCAGGTGATTCTGGAGCGTGGTCCTGAGCTCCCTTTCTGTCCTGTCCTCTTCTCTGGCCTTCCCCACCAGGGATCCACCTATGTCCGGCTCCCTCGGGCCTCTTGGTGGTAAACCCTTGTCTCTGGGTTCCCTGACCCTATTCCTGGTCTGCCTTCCAGGTGGATTTAGTGGGTGATCGTGGCAGATCGATCCTGCCCACGACCTCCGGTTCCTGGCTAAGGTGTGCTGTAGCCTCTGCCAGCTTGGGATCCGGTACCCTGTTGCCAACTCTTCACCCTCTGGTCTAATTTGGGCTCTTGGAGTTCCTTCTTTCTCCCCCTCTGGGTCTTTCTTTCTCTTCTCTCTCTCTCTTGGCCTTGGAGCTGCTCTTCTCCTCTGCTCTGACAGACTGACCTCACTCTGCAAAAGACCCTGTCCTAAGATGGTGCCCACCTTATATACTCCCTCTATGTGTGAGCTCAGGTGACCAGCACCCAATGAGCTCCTAGCACTACCCAGACTGCTCCCCCTATCTGCCCCTACACTACTGGGATGTTCCACCCCCCTCCCACTCCAGCCAGGAACAGACACTGTCGTACCTGCACATTTCTCTAGTGGGAGTACCATCGGTCTGTTCCCCGGAAATGGGATGTGTGTAGTGCATGCAGCTAACTGAGCTCAGTTCCACACTCCATCCTTACCCGGGAGTGGAATACCACACCTCTGGCTTGAGGTGTAATACCCCTGTAGCAGCCGAATCCTCAGGGTGCTACACGATCAGGACCTCAAACCTCATAAATTTTCTGGCTCAACACCCATAATCGCCATTGACTCTGCACCCTTGAGCTAGGGCTATTTTACTCTTATCGCTCGTGTGCTACTGTAACGGGTCTGGGAGGCGGAACCTCTGGGCTACAATACAAGGGGGCGGTCCTTGTAAGGGAGCGGGTGGCGACCAGGCAGGCAGTCACAGGAGGTGACCTGGACAGTCTCTGAGTGAACGGGACAGTCTCTGAGTGAACGGGACAGTCTCTGAGTGAACGGGGCTGGAGGTCACGGCAAGTGACCGGGGCAGTCTCTAGGTATAGGGTTGGTACGACCTGTGGCGGCTGAAGATAGACGAGAGCTCCCAGGTGAGCAGACGAGAGTCTCTGGATGAACGGGTGGTCACAGCATGTGACGGCGGAGCCTCCAGGAAGACCAGCGGACAGGCGACAGATGAGCGCTCCCAGGTGAGCGGGCAGAAGTCTCTGGACAGGCGGGTGGTCACAGCACGTGACGGCAGAGCCTCCGGGTAGGCAGACAGACAGGTAGCAGATGAGCGCTCCCAGGTGAGCGGGCAGGAGTCACTGGACAGGCAGGTGGTCACAGCACGTGACGGCGGAGCCTCCAGGTAGGCTAGCAGGCAGATAGCAGATGTGCGCTCCCAGGTGAGCGGGCAAGCTGGTCCATAGACAGACTGACAGGAGTTGGTAGGCAGACCGTCGGACCTCAGGCAGGCAGGCAGGTAGCTGATGTGCGCTCCCAGGTGAGCGGGCAAGAGTCTCTGGAATAGCTGGTGGTCACAGCACGTGACAGCGGAGCCTCCGGGCAGGCAAGCAGGCAGGTTGCGGAGAAGCGCTCCCAGGTGAGCGGGCAGGCTGGTCCTTAGACAGACTGACAGGAGTAGTAAGGCAGACCGTCGGACCTCAGACTAGCAGACAGGTAGCAAGTAATCAGGCAGGAATCTGACAGGTAACTGGCAGGTAACTGGCAACGGGACCTGAGGGCTGAAGCACAGGTGAGACACAGGTGCAAACAACATTGCTCGGGCACCTCCATTTTGGAGGAGGTGCCTTATATATGATGAAGTCCTCCGGCCATTGGCCGGGGACTCCTTAGGACGACGCGCGCGGCCCCTTTAAGAGGAGGGGAGCGCGCGCGCGCGTGCCCTAAGCACAGGGGCCGGGAAGGAGCGCGCGCTAGAGCAGAGCGGGAGGAGGACGCCGGGAAGGAGCGCGCGCTGACAGCAGAGCGGGAGAGGGACGCCGGGCACGGGGCAGAGCGGTGAGGGGAGCAGCGTCCCTGCCTAGCAGAGGGCAGGGACGCCGGCACTACAGTACCCCCCCTTTAGGCCCCCCCTTTTTTAGGCCAGACAGAAATTTAGCTAGGATGAGAGGGGCATGGATGTTCTCCCGGGGCTCCCACGTTCTCTCCTCAGGACCAAACCCCTTCCAATCTACCAGAAAAAAGGTCTTTCCTCTTACCCTTTTGGTGGCAAGAATGTTCTCTACCTCAAACTCGTCCTCAGCGGAAACCGGAGCAGGAGGCGTACCTGTAGACTTGGAAAAAGAGTTAAGTACCACAGGTTTGAGGAGAGATACATGGAAGGAGCTAGGGATCCGTAAGTTGGCCGGGAGTTTCAATTTATAGGCCACCGGGTTGATCTGACTGGTGACCTCCAGAGGTCCGATGAACCGAGGCCCTAACTTGTAAGAAGGTATCTTGAGTCGAACATATTTAGATGAGAGCCAGACCTTATCTCCTGGACGAAATTGAGGAGGATCCAGGCGTTTTTTGTCAGCGTGTCTTTTCATCCGTTCGGACGACTGAAGGAGTGCGGATCGGGTACTCTCCCAAATGGAGGAAAATTTGCTAACGAGAGATTCCGCAGCCGGGTTGTCCACCAAGGTGGAGACAGGAAAAGGAATCCGAGGATGCTGACCAAAGACTACAAAAAACGGGGATTTGGAGGAGGATTCGCTCTCATGATTATTGTAAGAGAACTCGGCCCATGGTAGGAGATCCACCCAGTCAGAATGGTGGGCATTAACGAAGTGCCGGAGGTAACTGGTCAGGTTCTGATTGATCCGCTCCACTTGACCATTGGACTGTGGGTGGTAAGCGGAAGAGAAGTCCAGGGTGACGTCTAGTAGTTTACAAGTGGCACTCCAGAAGCGTGAGGTGAACTGTACCCCACGATCCGACACGATGTGGAGGGGCAGGCCATGAAGACGGAAGATGTGACGAATAAAGTCTCTAGCTAGCTCGGGTGCAGACGGGAGGCCTGGTAGGGGAACGAAATGAGCCATCTTGGAGAAGCGGTCAGCGACCACCCAAATGACCGTACAACCGGCAGAGAGTGGGAGGTCAGTTATGAAGTCCATTGCAATATGCTGCCAGGGGGCAGCAGGTACTGGGAGCGGAAGGAGGCGACCGGCTGGCAGATGTCTCGGAACCTTGTTGCGGGCGCAGGACACACAGGCAGAAACAAAGTCTATTACATCCTTGTGCAGGGTAGGCCACCAGTAGTGACGGGAAATAAGCTGGAGGGTCTTCTTCTGACCAGCGTGGCCAGCCAGTTTAGACGAGTGACCCCAGTGAAGGATCTTCTCCCGATCAGGTACTGATACGAACGTCTTTCCGGGAGGGAGACGATTTAGACTCACGGGAGCCACCTGCATTACTCTGGCGGGATCGATGATGTGTTTCGGATCTTCCTCGAGATCAGATACCAGAAAGGATCGAGACAAGGCGTCCGCCTTGACGTTTTTGTCAGCCGGGCGAAAATGAAGGACAAAATCAAAATGAGCAAAAAACAAGGACCACCGGGCTTGGCGCGGGTTAAGTCTCTGGGCATGCTGGAGGTAAGCCAAGTTCTTGTGGTCAGTGTAAATTATTACCGGGTGAAGAGCCCCCTCAAGCAGGTAACGCCACTCCTCCAATGCCAGTTTGATGGCCAATAACTCTCGATCTCCTATGGAATAATTGCGCTCTGAGGAGGAGAAGAGTTTAGAGAAGAAGCCGCAAGTTACCATCCTCCCGGAAGAAGATTTTTGAGTAAGTACCGCTCCAGCTCCAGAGGAGGAGGCGTCCACTTCCAGGAAGAACTGCTTGTTGCCGTCCGGGCGATGCAGCACCGGGGCGGAAGAGAAGGCCTGTTTTAAGGAAAGAAAGGCTTCTTCTGCTTCGGGCGGCCACTGTTTGGGATTAGTACCCTTACGGGTGAGCGCGGAAATTGGGGCAGTCCGGGAAGAGAAGTGTGGTATGAAGAGGCGGTAGTAGTTGGCGAAGCCCAGGAACCGCTGAATGGCTTTCAACCCCTCCGGTCGGGGCCATTTCTCGATGGCAGACAGTTTCTCTGGATCCATTCGTAGGCCGGTCTGAGAAATAATGTAGCCCAAAAACGGAAGCGAGGTCTGCTCAAAGAGGCACTTCTCGTATTTAGCGAAGAGGTGATTCTGCCTGAGCCTGAGCAGGACCTGACGAACGTCCCTCCGGTGAGTCTGGAGATCCGGAGAGAAGACCAAGATGTCGTCCAGGTACACCACTACGCAGGAGTAGAGAAGGTCCCGGAAGATGTCATTGACCAACTCTTGAAAGACGGCAGGAGCGTTACAGAGACCAAAGGGCATTACCAGGTATTCATAGTGGCCGTCCCGGGTGTTGAATGCCGTCTTCCATTCATCCCCCTGACGGATACGAACCAGGTTGTACGCCCCACGGAGGTCTAGTTTGGTGAAGATTCTAGCCCCCCTCAGACGATCAAATAATTCTGGAATGAGCGGAAGGGGGTACTTATTCTTCACCGTGATCTGGTTTAGGCTTCTATAGTCTATACAGGGACGGAGAGAGCCGTCCTTCTTTTTGACGAAAAAGAAGCCTGCTCCCGCCGGGGAGGTAGATTTCCGGATGAATCCCCTGGCCAGATTCTCCTCAATATATTCGGACATCGACCGGGTCTCAGCAGCGGATAAAGGATAAATACGCCCACGGGGAGGAGTAGTACCGGGTAACAGGTCGATGGGACAGTCGTATGGTCTATGAGGGGGTAATGTCTCTGCCTCCTTTTTATTAAAGACATCAGCATAAGACCAATAAGGAATCGGAAGTCCAGGTAGATTAGCTGGGGTAGGAGAGGGACGGACGGGATGGACGGGAACCAGGCAGGTCTTATGACAGTCTTGTCCCCAGCGAAGGACTTCTCCAGTTTGCCAGTCAAGCACGGGTGCATGTTTCTGGAGCCAAGGCAGACCTAGCAAGAGGGCGTGAGAGAGTCCAGGCAGAACATGAAAGGAGATACTTTCAGAATGCAGCATTCCCACCTGCAGAGTAATGGATTCGGTGATGAGTTGGATGGGGCGTGGTAAGAGCCCCCCATCCACGGCAGCCACAGACAAGGGTACAGCCAGAGGTTTGGTGGGGATGCGGTATTTCTCTACCAGGGACTGTGAAATAAGATTCCCGGCTGCTCCAGAGTCCAGTTGGGCTAGTTCGAAATAACGGTTCTCCCCGTAGACGATTGAAACTGACAACAGCAGGGATGGAGAGGATTTATTCTTGTCTAGGTGGACCTCTCTGAGCGAACCTAGACACAGGCATTTCCCGACCTCTCCGGGCAGGCACGGATCCGGTGCTCCTTACTGCCACAGTAGAAGCAGGTCCCCTCGGCACGGCGTAAGTCCTGCATAGGCTCAGGAGGGTGTACCTGGTTAGAGACAGAAGGAGTGACGGGTTTCTGAAAAGTAGGAGCTAAACGTAGTAACCTCCTCTCACGGGTGACCTCTCTGGCACGCTCCTGGAACCGTAGGTCAATCCGGGTGGCAAGAGTTATTAAGTCATCGAGAGTGGTAGGAATGTCCCGACCGGCAAGTTCATCTTTAATACGGCCGGACAGACCCTCCCAGAAGACGGAAACCAGAGCGTCGTTATCCCAGGCCAGCTCCGAGGCAAGGGTACGGAACCGTATGGCATATTGGCCCACGGTGAGGCTTTCCTGACGGAGGCGTAGCAATGATGATGCGGATGAGGTCTTCCGTCCGGGTTCGTCGAAGACTTTCCGGAAAGCCGTGAGAAAAGCAGGCAAGTTGGACACCAGGGGGTCTCCTCTCTCCCATAGAGGATTTAGCCAGGCCAGAGCCTCCCCGGTGAGATGGGACATGATGAATGCAATTTTGGCTCGGTCGGAGTTAAACTGGTGGGACAATAGTTCAAAGTGCAGGGTGCACTGATTTATGAAGCCCCGAGCCTGGACGGAGTCGCCTCCGAAGCGAGGAGGTGCAGAAAGCCGGGGTCCGGGGTAGGATACCATGGTATTAGTGGGCAGCGGAGCTGCCGGATTGCGAGACATGGCACTGGCGGAGGTTGTCGGTGGAGCAGTCAGAGTATCCAGGCGAGTATTGACATTCCGCAGGTGACCCAGGATGGACTCCTGTTGGGACCTTTGACGGGACAGTTCATGACACAGGTCCGAGAGCGAGGGAGCTTGGGTGCCACCGGGTTCCATGGCCCGAGCAAACTGTAACGGGTCTGGGAGGCGGAACCTCTGGGCTACAATACAAGGGGGCGGTCCTTGTAAGGGAGCGGGTGGCGACCAGGCAGGCAGTCACAGGAGGTGACCTGGACAGTCTCTGAGTGAACGGGACAGTCTCTGAGTGAACGGGACAGTCTCTGAGTGAACGGGGCTGGAGGTCACGGCAAGTGACCGGGGCAGTCTCTAGGTATAGGGTTGGTACGACCTGTGGCGGCTGAAGATAGACGAGAGCTCCCAGGTGAGCAGGCGAGAGTCTCTGGATGAACGGGTGGTCACAGCATGTGACGGCGGAGCCTCCAGGAAGACCAGCGGACAGGCGACAGATGAGCGCTCCCAGGTGAGCGGGCAGAAGTCTCTGGACAGGCGGGTGGTCACAGCACGTGACGGCAGAGCCTCCGGGTAGGCAGACAGACAGGTAGCAGATGAGCGCTCCCAGGTGAGCGGGCAGGAGTCACTGGACAGGCAGGTGGTCACAGCACGTGACGGCGGAGCCTCCAGGTAGGCTAGCAGGCAGATAGCAGATGTGCGCTCCCAGGTGAGCGGGCAAGCTGGTCCATAGACAGACTGACAGGAGTTGGTAGGCAGACCGTCGGACCTCAGGCAGGCAGGCAGGTAGCTGATGTGCGCTCCCAGGTGAGCGGGCAAGAGTCTCTGGAATAGCTGGTGGTCACAGCACGTGACAGCGGAGCCTCCGGGCAGGCAAGCAGGCAGGTTGCGGAGAAGCGCTCCCAGGTGAGCGGGCAGGCTGGTCCTTAGACAGACTGACAGGAGTAGTAAGGCAGACCGTCGGACCTCAGACTAGCAGACAGGTAGCAAGTAATCAGGCAGGAATCTGACAGGTAACTGGCAGGTAACTGGCAACGGGACCTGAGGGCTGAAGCACAGGTGAGACACAGGTGCAAACAACATTGCTCGGGCACCTCCATTTTGGAGGAGGTGCCTTATATATGATGAAGTCCTCCGGCCATTGGCCGGGGACTCCTTAGGACGACGCGCGCGGCCCCTTTAAGAGGAGGGGAGCGCGCGCGCGCGTGCCCTAAGCACAGGGGCCGGGAAGGAGCGCGCGCTAGAGCAGAGCGGGAGGAGGACGCCGGGAAGGAGCGCGCGCTGACAGCAGAGCGGGAGAGGGACGCCGGGCACGGGGCAGAGCGGTGAGGGGAGCAGCGTCCCTGCCTAGCAGAGGGCAGGGACGCCGGCACTACAGTACCCCCCCCTTTAGGCCCCCCCTTTTTTAGGCCAGACAGAAATTTAGCTAGGATGAGAGGGGCATGGATGTTCTCCCGGGGCTCCCACGTTCTCTCCTCAGGACCAAACCCCTTCCAATCTACCAGAAAAAAGGTCTTTCCTCTTACCCTTTTGGTGGCAAGAATGTTCTCTACCTCAAACTCGTCCTCAGCGGAAACCGGAGCAGGAGGCGTACCTGTAGACTTGGAAAAAGAGTTAAGTACCACAGGTTTGAGGAGAGATACATGGAAGGAGCTAGGGATCCGTAAGTTGGCCGGGAGTTTCAATTTATAGGCCACCGGGTTGATCTGACTGGTGACCTCCAGAGGTCCGATGAACCGAGGCCCTAACTTGTAAGAAGGTATCTTGAGTCGAACATATTTAGATGAGAGCCAGACCTTATCTCCTGGACGAAATTGAGGAGGATCCAGGCGTTTTTTGTCAGCGTGTCTTTTCATCCGTTCGGACGACTGAAGGAGTGCGGATCGGGTACTCTCCCAAATGGAGGAAAATTTGCTAACGAGAGATTCCGCAGCCGGGTTGTCCACCAAGGTGGAGACAGGAAAAGGAATCCGAGGATGCTGACCAAAGACTACAAAAAACGGGGATTTGGAGGAGGATTCGCTCTCATGATTATTGTAAGAGAACTCGGCCCATGGTAGGAGATCCACCCAGTCAGAATGGTGGGCATTAACGAAGTGCCGGAGGTAACTGGTCAGGTTCTGATTGATCCGCTCCACTTGACCATTGGACTGTGGGTGGTAAGCGGAAGAGAAGTCCAGGGTGACGTCTAGTAGTTTACAAGTGGCACTCCAGAAGCGTGAGGTGAACTGTACCCCACGATCCGACACGATGTGGAGGGGCAGGCCATGAAGACGGAAGATGTGACGAATAAAGTCTCTAGCTAGCTCGGGTGCAGACGGGAGGCCTGGTAGGGGAACGAAATGAGCCATCTTGGAGAAGCGGTCAGCGACCACCCAAATGACCGTACAACCGGCAGAGAGTGGGAGGTCAGTTATGAAGTCCATTGCAATATGCTGCCAGGGGGCAGCAGGTACTGGGAGCGGAAGGAGGCGACCGGCTGGCAGATGTCTCGGAACCTTGTTGCGGGCGCAGGACACACAGGCAGAAACAAAGTCTATTACATCCTTGTGCAGGGTAGGCCACCAGTAGTGACGGGAAATAAGCTGGAGGGTCTTCTTCTGACCAGCGTGGCCAGCCAGTTTAGACGAGTGACCCCAGTGAAGGATCTTCTCCCGATCAGGTACTGATACGAACGTCTTTCCGGGAGGGAGACGATTTAGACTCACGGGAGCCACCTGCATTACTCTGGCGGGATCGATGATGTGTTTCGGATCTTCCTCGAGATCAGATACCAGAAAGGATCGAGACAAGGCGTCCGCCTTGACGTTTTTGTCAGCCGGGCGAAAATGAAGGACAAAATCAAAATGAGCAAAAAACAAGGACCACCGGGCTTGGCGCGGGTTAAGTCTCTGGGCATGCTGGAGGTAAGCCAAGTTCTTGTGGTCAGTGTAAATTATTACCGGGTGAAGAGCCCCCTCAAGCAGGTAACGCCACTCCTCCAATGCCAGTTTGATGGCCAATAACTCTCGATCTCCTATGGAATAATTGCGCTCTGAGGAGGAGAAGAGTTTAGAGAAGAAGCCGCAAGTTACCATCCTCCCGGAAGAAGATTTTTGAGTAAGTACCGCTCCAGCTCCAGAGGAGGAGGCGTCCACTTCCAGGAAGAACTGCTTGTTGCCGTCCGGGCGATGCAGCACCGGGGCGGAAGAGAAGGCCTGTTTTAAGGAAAGAAAGGCTTCTTCTGCTTCGGGCGGCCACTGTTTGGGATTAGTACCCTTACGGGTGAGCGCGGAAATTGGGGCAGTCCGGGAAGAGAAGTGTGGTATGAAGAGGCGGTAGTAGTTGGCGAAGCCCAGGAACCGCTGAATGGCTTTCAACCCCTCCGGTCGGGGCCATTTCTCGATGGCAGACAGTTTCTCTGGATCCATTCGTAGGCCGGTCTGAGAAATAATGTAGCCCAAAAACGGAAGCGAGGTCTGCTCAAAGAGGCACTTCTCGTATTTAGCGAAGAGGTGATTCTGCCTGAGCCTGAGCAGGACCTGACGAACGTCCCTCCGGTGAGTCTGGAGATCCGGAGAGAAGACCAAGATGTCGTCCAGGTACACCACTACGCAGGAGTAGAGAAGGTCCCGGAAGATGTCATTGACCAACTCTTGAAAGACGGCAGGAGCGTTACAGAGACCAAAGGGCATTACCAGGTATTCATAGTGGCCGTCCCGGGTGTTGAATGCCGTCTTCCATTCATCCCCCTGACGGATACGAACCAGGTTGTACGCCCCACGGAGGTCTAGTTTGGTGAAGATTCTAGCCCCCCTCAGACGATCAAATAATTCTGGAATGAGCGGAAGGGGGTACTTATTCTTCACCGTGATCTGGTTTAGGCTTCTATAGTCTATACAGGGACGGAGAGAGCCGTCCTTCTTTTTGACGAAAAAGAAGCCTGCTCCCGCCGGGGAGGTAGATTTCCGGATGAATCCCCTGGCCAGATTCTCCTCAATATATTCGGACATCGACCGGGTCTCAGCAGCGGATAAAGGATAAATACGCCCACGGGGAGGAGTAGTACCGGGTAACAGGTCGATGGGACAGTCGTATGGTCTATGAGGGGGTAATGTCTCTGCCTCCTTTTTATTAAAGACATCAGCATAAGACCAATAAGGAATCGGAAGTCCAGGTAGATTAGCTGGGGTAGGAGAGGGACGGACGGGATGGACGGGAACCAGGCAGGTCTTATGACAGTCTTGTCCCCAGCGAAGGACTTCTCCAGTTTGCCAGTCAAGCACGGGTGCATGTTTCTGGAGCCAAGGCAGACCTAGCAAGAGGGCGTGAGAGAGTCCAGGCAGAACATGAAAGGAGATACTTTCAGAATGCAGCATTCCCACCTGCAGAGTAATGGATTCGGTGATGAGTTGGATGGGGCGTGGTAAGAGCCCCCCATCCACGGCAGCCACAGACAAGGGTACAGCCAGAGGTTTGGTGGGGATGCGGTATTTCTCTACCAGGGACTGTGAAATAAGATTCCCGGCTGCTCCAGAGTCCAGTTGGGCTAGTTCGAAATAACGGTTCTCCCCGTAGACGATTGAAACTGACAACAGCAGGGATGGAGAGGATTTATTCTTGTCTAGGTGGACCTCTCTGAGCGAACCTAGACACAGGCATTTCCCGACCTCTCCGGGCAGGCACGGATCCGGTGCTCCTTACTGCCACAGTAGAAGCAGGTCCCCTCGGCACGGCGTAAGTCCTGCATAGGCTCAGGAGGGTGTACCTGGTTAGAGACAGAAGGAGTGACGGGTTTCTGAAAAGTAGGAGCTAAACGTAGTAACCTCCTCTCACGGGTGACCTCTCTGGCACGCTCCTGGAACCGTAGGTCAATCCGGGTGGCAAGAGTTATTAAGTCATCGAGAGTGGTAGGAATGTCCCGACCGGCAAGTTCATCTTTAATACGGCCGGACAGACCCTCCCAGAAGACGGAAACCAGAGCGTCGTTATCCCAGGCCAGCTCCGAGGCAAGGGTACGGAACCGTATGGCATATTGGCCCACGGTGAGGCTTTCCTGACGGAGGCGTAGCAATGATGATGCGGATGAGGTCTTCCGTCCGGGTTCGTCGAAGACTTTCCGGAAAGCCGTGAGAAAAGCAGGCAAGTTGGACACCAGGGGGTCTCCTCTCTCCCATAGAGGATTTAGCCAGGCCAGAGCCTCCCCGGTGAGATGGGACATGATGAATGCAATTTTGGCTCGGTCGGAGTTAAACTGGTGGGACAATAGTTCAAAGTGCAGGGTGCACTGATTTATGAAGCCCCGAGCCTGGACGGAGTCGCCTCCGAAGCGAGGAGGTGCAGAAAGCCGGGGTCCGGGGTAGGATACCATGGTATTAGTGGGCAGCGGAGCTGCCGGATTGCGAGACATGGCACTGGCGGAGGTTGTCGGTGGAGCAGTCAGAGTATCCAGGCGAGTATTGACATTCCGCAGGTGACCCAGGATGGACTCCTGTTGGGACCTTTGACGGGACAGTTCATGACACAGGTCCGAGAGCGAGGGAGCTTGGGTGCCACCGGGTTCCATGGCCCGAGCAAACTGTAACGGGTCTGGGAGGCGGAACCTCTGGGCTACAATACAAGGGGGCGGTCCTTGTAAGGGAGCGGGTGGCGACCAGGCAGGCAGTCACAGGAGGTGACCTGGACAGTCTCTGAGTGAACGGGACAGTCTCTGAGTGAACGGGACAGTCTCTGAGTGAACGGGGCTGGAGGTCACGGCAAGTGACCGGGGCAGTCTCTAGGTATAGGGTTGGTACGACCTGTGGCGGCTGAAGATAGACGAGAGCTCCCAGGTGAGCAGGCGAGAGTCTCTGGATGAACGGGTGGTCACAGCATGTGACGGCGGAGCCTCCAGGAAGACCAGCGGACAGGCGACAGATGAGCGCTCCCAGGTGAGCGGGCAGAAGTCTCTGGACAGGCGGGTGGTCACAGCACGTGACGGCAGAGCCTCCGGGTAGGCAGACAGACAGGTAGCAGATGAGCGCTCCCAGGTGAGCGGGCAGGAGTCACTGGACAGGCAGGTGGTCACAGCACGTGACGGCGGAGCCTCCAGGTAGGCTAGCAGGCAGATAGCAGATGTGCGCTCCCAGGTGAGCGGGCAAGCTGGTCCATAGACAGACTGACAGGAGTTGGTAGGCAGACCGTCGGACCTCAGGCAGGCAGGCAGGTAGCTGATGTGCGCTCCCAGGTGAGCGGGCAAGAGTCTCTGGAATAGCTGGTGGTCACAGCACGTGACAGCGGAGCCTCCGGGCAGGCAAGCAGGCAGGTTGCGGAGAAGCGCTCCCAGGTGAGCGGGCAGGCTGGTCCTTAGACAGACTGACAGGAGTAGTAAGGCAGACCGTCGGACCTCAGACTAGCAGACAGGTAGCAAGTAATCAGGCAGGAATCTGACAGGTAACTGGCAGGTAACTGGCAACGGGACCTGAGGGCTGAAGCACAGGTGAGACACAGGTGCAAACAACATTGCTCGGGCACCTCCATTTTGGAGGAGGTGCCTTATATATGATGAAGTCCTCCGGCCATTGGCCGGGGACTCCTTAGGACGACGCGCGCGGCCCCTTTAAGAGGAGGGGAGCGCGCGCGCGCGTGCCCTAAGCACAGGGGCCGGGAAGGAGCGCGCGCTAGAGCAGAGCGGGAGGAGGACGCCGGGAAGGAGCGCGCGCTGACAGCAGAGCGGGAGAGGGACGCCGGGCACGGGGCAGAGCGGTGAGGGGAGCAGCGTCCCTGCCTAGCAGAGGGCAGGGACGCCGGCACTACAGTACCCCCCCCTTTAGGCCCCCCCTTTTTTAGGCCAGACAGAAATTTAGCTAGGATGAGAGGGGCATGGATGTTCTCCCGGGGCTCCCACGTTCTCTCCTCAGGACCAAACCCCTTCCAATCTACCAGAAAAAAGGTCTTTCCTCTTACCCTTTTGGTGGCAAGAATGTTCTCTACCTCAAACTCGTCCTCAGCGGAAACCGGAGCAGGAGGCGTACCTGTAGACTTGGAAAAAGAGTTAAGTACCACAGGTTTGAGGAGAGATACATGGAAGGAGCTAGGGATCCGTAAGTTGGCCGGGAGTTTCAATTTATAGGCCACCGGGTTGATCTGACTGGTGACCTCCAGAGGTCCGATGAACCGAGGCCCTAACTTGTAAGAAGGTATCTTGAGTCGAACATATTTAGATGAGAGCCAGACCTTATCTCCTGGACGAAATTGAGGAGGATCCAGGCGTTTTTTGTCAGCGTGTCTTTTCATCCGTTCGGACGACTGAAGGAGTGCGGATCGGGTACTCTCCCAAATGGAGGAAAATTTGCTAACGAGAGATTCCGCAGCCGGGTTGTCCACCAAGGTGGAGACAGGAAAAGGAATCCGAGGATGCTGACCAAAGACTACAAAAAACGGGGATTTGGAGGAGGATTCGCTCTCATGATTATTGTAAGAGAACTCGGCCCATGGTAGGAGATCCACCCAGTCAGAATGGTGGGCATTAACGAAGTGCCGGAGGTAACTGGTCAGGTTCTGATTGATCCGCTCCACTTGACCATTGGACTGTGGGTGGTAAGCGGAAGAGAAGTCCAGGGTGACGTCTAGTAGTTTACAAGTGGCACTCCAGAAGCGTGAGGTGAACTGTACCCCACGATCCGACACGATGTGGAGGGGCAGGCCATGAAGACGGAAGATGTGACGAATAAAGTCTCTAGCTAGCTCGGGTGCAGACGGGAGGCCTGGTAGGGGAACGAAATGAGCCATCTTGGAGAAGCGGTCAGCGACCACCCAAATGACCGTACAACCGGCAGAGAGTGGGAGGTCAGTTATGAAGTCCATTGCAATATGCTGCCAGGGGGCAGCAGGTACTGGGAGCGGAAGGAGGCGACCGGCTGGCAGATGTCTCGGAACCTTGTTGCGGGCGCAGGACACACAGGCAGAAACAAAGTCTATTACATCCTTGTGCAGGGTAGGCCACCAGTAGTGACGGGAAATAAGCTGGAGGGTCTTCTTCTGACCAGCGTGGCCAGCCAGTTTAGACGAGTGACCCCAGTGAAGGATCTTCTCCCGATCAGGTACTGATACGAACGTCTTTCCGGGAGGGAGACGATTTAGACTCACGGGAGCCACCTGCATTACTCTGGCGGGATCGATGATGTGTTTCGGATCTTCCTCGAGATCAGATACCAGAAAGGATCGAGACAAGGCGTCCGCCTTGACGTTTTTGTCAGCCGGGCGAAAATGAAGGACAAAATCAAAATGAGCAAAAAACAAGGACCACCGGGCTTGGCGCGGGTTAAGTCTCTGGGCATGCTGGAGGTAAGCCAAGTTCTTGTGGTCAGTGTAAATTATTACCGGGTGAAGAGCCCCCTCAAGCAGGTAACGCCACTCCTCCAATGCCAGTTTGATGGCCAATAACTCTCGATCTCCTATGGAATAATTGCGCTCTGAGGAGGAGAAGAGTTTAGAGAAGAAGCCGCAAGTTACCATCCTCCCGGAAGAAGATTTTTGAGTAAGTACCGCTCCAGCTCCAGAGGAGGAGGCGTCCACTTCCAGGAAGAACTGCTTGTTGCCGTCCGGGCGATGCAGCACCGGGGCGGAAGAGAAGGCCTGTTTTAAGGAAAGAAAGGCTTCTTCTGCTTCGGGCGGCCACTGTTTGGGATTAGTACCCTTACGGGTGAGCGCGGAAATTGGGGCAGTCCGGGAAGAGAAGTGTGGTATGAAGAGGCGGTAGTAGTTGGCGAAGCCCAGGAACCGCTGAATGGCTTTCAACCCCTCCGGTCGGGGCCATTTCTCGATGGCAGACAGTTTCTCTGGATCCATTCGTAGGCCGGTCTGAGAAATAATGTAGCCCAAAAACGGAAGCGAGGTCTGCTCAAAGAGGCACTTCTCGTATTTAGCGAAGAGGTGATTCTGCCTGAGCCTGAGCAGGACCTGACGAACGTCCCTCCGGTGAGTCTGGAGATCCGGAGAGAAGACCAAGATGTCGTCCAGGTACACCACTACGCAGGAGTAGAGAAGGTCCCGGAAGATGTCATTGACCAACTCTTGAAAGACGGCAGGAGCGTTACAGAGACCAAAGGGCATTACCAGGTATTCATAGTGGCCGTCCCGGGTGTTGAATGCCGTCTTCCATTCATCCCCCTGACGGATACGAACCAGGTTGTACGCCCCACGGAGGTCTAGTTTGGTGAAGATTCTAGCCCCCCTCAGACGATCAAATAATTCTGGAATGAGCGGAAGGGGGTACTTATTCTTCACCGTGATCTGGTTTAGGCTTCTATAGTCTATACAGGGACGGAGAGAGCCGTCCTTCTTTTTGACGAAAAAGAAGCCTGCTCCCGCCGGGGAGGTAGATTTCCGGATGAATCCCCTGGCCAGATTCTCCTCAATATATTCGGACATCGACCGGGTCTCAGCAGCGGATAAAGGATAAATACGCCCACGGGGAGGAGTAGTACCGGGTAACAGGTCGATGGGACAGTCGTATGGTCTATGAGGGGGTAATGTCTCTGCCTCCTTTTTATTAAAGACATCAGCATAAGACCAATAAGGAATCGGAAGTCCAGGTAGATTAGCTGGGGTAGGAGAGGGACGGACGGGATGGACGGGAACCAGGCAGGTCTTATGACAGTCTTGTCCCCAGCGAAGGACTTCTCCAGTTTGCCAGTCAAGCACGGGTGCATGTTTCTGGAGCCAAGGCAGACCTAGCAAGAGGGCGTGAGAGAGTCCAGGCAGAACATGAAAGGAGATACTTTCAGAATGCAGCATTCCCACCTGCAGAGTAATGGATTCGGTGATGAGTTGGATGGGGCGTGGTAAGAGCCCCCCATCCACGGCAGCCACAGACAAGGGTACAGCCAGAGGTTTGGTGGGGATGCGGTATTTCTCTACCAGGGACTGTGAAATAAGATTCCCGGCTGCTCCAGAGTCCAGTTGGGCTAGTTCGAAATAACGGTTCTCCCCGTAGACGATTGAAACTGACAACAGCAGGGATGGAGAGGATTTATTCTTGTCTAGGTGGACCTCTCTGAGCGAACCTAGACACAGGCATTTCCCGACCTCTCCGGGCAGGCACGGATCCGGTGCTCCTTACTGCCACAGTAGAAGCAGGTCCCCTCGGCACGGCGTAAGTCCTGCATAGGCTCAGGAGGGTGTACCTGGTTAGAGACAGAAGGAGTGACGGGTTTCTGAAAAGTAGGAGCTAAACGTAGTAACCTCCTCTCACGGGTGACCTCTCTGGCACGCTCCTGGAACCGTAGGTCAATCCGGGTGGCAAGAGTTATTAAGTCATCGAGAGTGGTAGGAATGTCCCGACCGGCAAGTTCATCTTTAATACGGCCGGACAGACCCTCCCAGAAGACGGAAACCAGAGCGTCGTTATCCCAGGCCAGCTCCGAGGCAAGGGTACGGAACCGTATGGCATATTGGCCCACGGTGAGGCTTTCCTGACGGAGGCGTAGCAATGATGATGCGGATGAGGTCTTCCGTCCGGGTTCGTCGAAGACTTTCCGGAAAGCCGTGAGAAAAGCAGGCAAGTTGGACACCAGGGGGTCTCCTCTCTCCCATAGAGGATTTAGCCAGGCCAGAGCCTCCCCGGTGAGATGGGACATGATGAATGCAATTTTGGCTCGGTCGGAGTTAAACTGGTGGGACAATAGTTCAAAGTGCAGGGTGCACTGATTTATGAAGCCCCGAGCCTGGACGGAGTCGCCTCCGAAGCGAGGAGGTGCAGAAAGCCGGGGTCCGGGGTAGGATACCATGGTATTAGTGGGCAGCGGAGCTGCCGGATTGCGAGACATGGCACTGGCGGAGGTTGTCGGTGGAGCAGTCAGAGTATCCAGGCGAGTATTGACATTCCGCAGGTGACCCAGGATGGACTCCTGTTGGGACCTTTGACGGGACAGTTCATGACACAGGTCCGAGAGCGAGGGAGCTTGGGTGCCACCGGGTTCCATGGCCCGAGCAAACTGTAACGGGTCTGGGAGGCGGAACCTCTGGGCTACAATACAAGGGGGCGGTCCTTGTAAGGGAGCGGGTGGCGACCAGGCAGGCAGTCACAGGAGGTGACCTGGACAGTCTCTGAGTGAGCGGGACAGTCTCTGAGTGAACGGGACAGTCTCTGAGTGAACGGGGCTGGAGGTCACGGCAAGTGACCGGGGCAGTCTCTAGGTATAGGGTTGGTACGACCTGTGGCGGCTGAAGATAGACGAGAGCTCCCAGGTGAGCAGGCGAGAGTCTCTGGATGAACGGGTGGTCACAGCATGTGACGGCGGAGCCTCCAGGAAGACCAGCGGACAGGCGACAGATGAGCGCTCCCAGGTGAGCGGGCAGAAGTCTCTGGACAGGCGGGTGGTCACAGCACGTGACGGCAGAGCCTCCGGGTAGGCAGACAGACAGGTAGCAGATGAGCGCTCCCAGGTGAGCGGGCAGGAGTCACTGGACAGGCAGGTGGTCACAGCACGTGACGGCGGAGCCTCCAGGTAGGCTAGCAGGCAGATAGCAGATGTGCGCTCCCAGGTGAGCGGGCAAGCTGGTCCATAGACAGACTGACAGGAGTTGGTAGGCAGACCGTCAGACCTCAGGCAGGCAGGCAGGTAGCTGATGTGCGCTCCCAGGTGAGCGGGCAAGAGTCTCTGGAATAGCTGGTGGTCACAGCACGTGACAGCGGAGCCTCCGGGCAGGCAAGCAGGCAGGTTGCGGAGAAGCGCTCCCAGGTGAGCGGGCAGGCTGGTCCTTAGACAGACTGACAGGAGTAGTAAGGCAGACCGTCGGACCTCAGACTAGCAGACAGGTAGCAAGTAATCAGGCAGGAATCTGACAGGTAACTGGCAGGTAACTGGCAACGGGACCTGAGGGCTGAAGCACAGGTGAGACACAGGTGCAAACAACATTGCTCGGGCACCTCCATTTTGGAGGAGGTGCCTTATATATGATGAAGTCCTCCGGCCATTGGCCGGGGACTCCTTAGGACGACGCGCGCGGCCCCTTTAAGAGGAGGGGAGCGCGCGCGCGCGCCCTAAGCACAGGGGCCGGGAAGGAGCGTGCGCTGAGAGCAGAGCGGGAGGAGGACGCCGGGAAGGAGCGCGCGCTGACAGCAGAGCGGGAGAGGGACGCCGGGCACGGGGCAGAGCGGTGAGGGGAGCAGCGTCCCTGCCTAGCAGAGGGCAGGGACGCCGGCACTACAGCTACATCTGTAGGTAGGGGCCTTGCACTCAAAATTTATTGACTGTTATGTGCTAGAGGGCTTGCCCTCTCCTGTGGTCCTTAGACTACCTTGGTTTACGCTGCACAATCCTGTGGTAGGTTGTGTGCCCACTTTATCTTTTAAGCGTTTCTGCAGCGGCAATTCCATTGCAGAAACGCTTAAACGCTTGGTAGAAGGTCTGCAATGTTCCCCAATGATAATCCGCATGTGCTGTGCACATGCTGCGGAAATTTCCGCTGCACATTATCAGTGCGGAAAAATCCGCAGCACTACCAGTTATTTTGCGTAATCGCGACGTTTTACCTCCATTAACTTGCATTGAATCGCTTAATATCCGCATGACTACATGTGCACATGCGGATATTAAGCGATTCAACGTGCGGATGGTACCCGGGTCTGGAGAAGAGGAGACATGCCGGTTGCATGTATTTATATAATGTGACCAAGTTGTCAAGCACTTTCCAAGTGATGCTAAAATCGCTTGGAAAGCGCTTGACAACCCACATGCGGAAATGCATGTGAAAAAACGCTTCACTTACGCTTGTCCCTGGCAGGAAAAACGCATGTAAAATCCGCATGCATTTTTTCTGCCAGGGAGATGCAGAAACGCTCAGGAAAAATCCAGAGCATTTCTGCATCGTGGGCACTTAGCCGTAGACTGACAGACTCGGGAGGTGGTAAAATGGAGCGAGTATTGCCAAGAACACTGCTTGGTCACTCGGATAGCCATGGTGGGTCTGATTTCAGGAATGTGTTTTCTGAACAGGGGTGTCAAGAACTTCCTCCCCATCATCCTTATGATTGCGTCGGTAATATTATTCCTGGGGCCAAGCTGCCAAAAAAACAGGTTATATAATATCCCTGGTTCAGAGAGGCAGGCCATGAAAAACTAGATCACTGAAAGTCTACCAAAGGGCCATATAAGACGTTCTTCATCTCCCATTGCAGTGGGGTTTTTCTTTGTCAAAAAAAAAAAAAAAGGACTAGGGGTTGCGCCCCTGCCTTGATTTTTGCGAGTTTAATCAGATTACGGTCTGGGATGCATATCCTCTCCCTCTCATCCCAGACCTCTTTAGAAAACCATTTGGCTCCTACAATTTGATTAAACTAGACCTCAGGGGGGCTTATAATCTCATTCACATTGAGGAGATGAGTGGAAGACGGCCTTCAATACTCCTGAGGGGCACTATGAAAACCTTGTGATGTTATTTGGGTTGACTAATGCTCCCATTTTTACTCATCTGGCAGGTAGATCACAACAAACCCATCTTGATGACATAATGGTAGACTCCATACTAAATAAGGAGGGAGTCACTGACTGTGTTGACCCTCCCAGGGCCGTGGCGATTGCTGACCCCCCCCCTTCGCTACCCCTTACTGACCAGTGATCCTGAACCCCCGGAAGGATCCAATGAAGCGAAAGGGACGGCTGCTACAAGCCGTCCCATGGATACATAAACACCGGGACATCCCACATTACTTCCTTTCTTTGCTGGTCCCGGAGTCGAACGTCATGGAGAATTCAGGATCAGGTCAGATTGCTGAGGCCCTCCAGGCTGGGTTTGCACAGGGGGGCGAGCGCTGGTTACAGGCTCTCATATCGGGGCTCAGCGCTCATCCCCCTGGCCCCAGCTCTAAATCCCCAGATCACCCTGCCCCTAGCCCTCAACCCCTTATGGGAACATCATAATCCTCAGTCGCAGTCCCCTCACCACTTGGGCCTACTCACCCACTCCAATTGCCCATGGTACAACGGTTCCCTCCACGGCGGTCGGGTCATCTGGAACGGGGGGCTGCATTACTTCCGCGGCCTGGTCCCGATCCCCGTCCTCACCCGACCGCCGCATCCGCACAACTTTACAGTGTTCATCGGGCCACTCAACCCGGCGCAGGGCAGCAGGCGGCTGCGGTAGTGCTGCGGGCGCGCGCTGACTCGGGGAAGCGGGCAGCCGTGGCGGTCCGGAAGCGGGCGTGCGACTCCACTAGGCCGGAGAGGCATGTTGGGGGAGGCGGAGCTGGAGGGCAGGAAGCGCTCGATGCGCATGTGCGGGGCGCGTGTCCGCCCCACGTGACCCCGCAGGTCACGCCCCCCAGTCCAGAATGCTGCGGGGCGGAGCAGGAAGCTGAAGCTAGTGCGGCGGTGGACCCTGCGCCTCACTCACAGCGGGCGCAGGGCTCCGCTGCACTAATAAATGAGTGCCGGCTGTCTGCCGTGTCGGCGGCGGGCACAGAGGGGATTAAGGTCTCCTGCCTGCCGCCGGCGCTGGAGACAGCACAGAGCCTGTTGTTCCCCACCCCCGTTAACACTCCTGTCCCGCATCCTGCCGAGGAGCGCCCTGGAGGGCAGAGGTCCAGCAGGCACTCCCGTCCTCCAGAGCGCTTTAGGCACAGCACCCCGAAGCCTCACAGAAGAAGCTGCGGGCCACTTAGTAATCATTCCCCGCCCCCTCAACACACACCAGGGGCTGTGGGAGAGCAGAGCTCCGGACAGGAATCCTCTGCCGGGGGCTGTGCTCTGCTTCGCCCCCAACAATCCCCCACAGAAAAACTCCTATTAAAAATAAAAGAAAAAGTTCCCAAAACAGAACACGTGACACTACACATCCAGGGGACATTGCGGCCCCTGTAATCACCGCAGCCCATCCAGCGCCCAGTCACAGTATCAATACCCCCCTGATGGACACGATGCGAAGCCTAAACACTTCAGCGACCATCCTCGCCTCCCCCATATACCCCTATAATAGCGCAGCGAACACGCGCTTGACACCTCTATAGCATCGCCCTGGCCACAAATAGCACCGACATGTCCCGGCGGGACACATGTAAACTGCGCAGAACCCCCCATACACCCTCAGGGACACAGAGACTCCAGGCGTACTCGCTCCAGGCGAACTCGCTGTAGTTCCGACGACGACAGATCTACGCCATCGCACACAAGTCACCGGCGAAGGAAGCGGTCGTCACAAGCAAAGCGGAGATCGGCATCCCACAGGAGGGGTCACAGGTCGCAGTCCTCAAGGTGGCGCTCACCATCCTCTGCATCAGAGATGTCGAGCGCATCGTCGAGCCCCAACAGCCGCTAGCACCGATCCCGTCCTCCGGGGGACAGAAACGATACAATGGCACCCTCCAGAGCTTACAGTCTGCACGATACAACGATTTCACGCAGGTCTACGAGCAGAGGCACGAGCTCACCCCGAGCGAGACAGGTGTCAGAGTCCCTCCACACATCGGAGTCCCTCCTCCAGCCGCAGGAATGGGTGCGTGCAATATAAGTATAACTGAAATGGGAAATAGTAACACCAACTTAATAGCGGCCCTTAAGGCCATAGTCGAACAACTATCCGCGCCACCAGGCGCTATACATAATTCTACTAAAACAACTCCACCATTAGCCAGCGTACACAAGGACGCATTCTTTTGCGGGATAAGCCCATTGGGCTCACACATAGACAAGGAAACCAGAATTAAAATATGGAATAAGGACTACATCGACATTTGGACACTTGTAACCGCTGACCAACATACTATAGACAAAGAGAAAAGGATAGTCGACAGACCATTCAACAGAAATAGACAAAAGGTCGCGAAGACAATGAGTAACTGGTTACAGGCGTTTTCAGTGCTGGGTTGCATCATGGGCCAAAAGCATCCGGAACGCTGCTCAGAACTATTCATATACCAGGATACGGTGTACAACTCGTACAAAGCCCACGGCGGTTCAGCATGGTGGCGCTACGATGAAGAGTTCCGGAGGCTTTTGGCCCTGCAACCACAGCTAGGCTGGGGGGTAAACGCTACAGACATATGGTTGCGATTAATGCTGTTACAGAAACACCATCCCTTTCCAACAACGGCTACTGGACAACAGGCAACAGCAGGCCAAAATTCAGTGGTAGTACGTAGACCAGGGGCCTGCTGGCAGTACAATGAGGGACGCTGTCGTTTCTACGCCTTATGCAGATACAAACATGAATGCTCAGCCTGGGGTGCAGCCCACCCCGCGGCAAGATGTTCTCATCCCGCAAGCAAATTATCAATTAAACTCCCACAGTCAGAATCCAAGGACCCCGGTGAGCGTAAACGCGATGGGCCCCTGGCTAGACCAATATCCTAAGAAAGACGCAGCGGGGCAGTTACGTTTTGGTTTCACATACAGTTTTTTCCTCCCTTTCAAACTTAATAAATCACCCACCTTTGCAAATAACCTTAAATCTGCAAAAGAGCACCCTGAAATACTTAGGCAAAAAATACAAAAAGAAGTAGCTCTAGGCAGAGTGGCGGGCCCTTTCCCAACCCCACCATTCAGTAACATAAGAGTTTCCCCTCTGGGAATAATCCCCAAAAAAGAGCCAGGTTCATTCCGGCTTATCCATCATTTATCTTACCCAAAAGGAGAGTCTGTAAATGACGGTATTTCGTCTGAAGACGCCTCAGTCTCCTACGCGTCTTTCGACAGAGCAGTAATGTTAGTACGCGATGCGGGGCCCGGAGTGCTGCTCGCTAAATCCGACATAGAATTCGCCTTTCGCCTACTACCGGTGCACCCAAATTGCTACCACCTGCTGGGATGCCAAGTGGACAATGAATACTTCTACGACACTTGCCTCCCAATGGGTTGTTCAATATCTGTTATTACTTCGAACTATTCAGTTCCTTCCTAGAATGGGTGTTGAGGTACAAAACCGGCAATAGGTCCGTCACACATTACCTAGATGACTTCCTATTCGTCGGACCCAAAGACTCAAATCAATGCCAATCATTACTTAACGAATTCACAAACATCTTTCAACGGTTCGGAGTCCCATTATGCCCTACAAAAAACATAGGCCCCACAACAAAGCTATCGTTCTTAGGCATCGAAATCGACACCACAGCAAGGTTATTCCACCTCCCAACAGAAAAAATACAAAAAACACTGCACCTCATCGAGGGATTTTGCACAGTACGGAAAGTAACACTACAACAGATGCAAGTGTCACTAGGTCTCCTCGTGTTCGCGAGCCAGGTGATGCCAGTCGGAAGGGTTTTCTCTCGTCGTTTATCCCTTGCAACAAAACGTGCATTAAAACCGAGTCATAGAATCAGAATCAGCAGGCAGCTTCGGGCGGACTTAGAGGTGTGGAAAACATACTTACAATCATTCAATGGTCACACGTTATTTATGTCAGCAGAACAGTCCAACTTTGAACTAAAATTATTCACCGGGGCAGCAGAAGTGGGCGGATATGCAGCGATACTAGATAACTAGTGGTGCACAGGCTTATGGCCTCCGTATTGGTCTGAACAAGGGTTAACAAAAAAACAGACACTCCTGGAACTCTTCCCAATAGTGGTAGCCATAGAAATATGGGGCACGTACCTAGCGAACAAAAATATACGCTTCATAACAAATAACACCAGCCTAGCGCACTGCATTAATAAGATGGCATCATCGTTTCTCCCAGTGCTAGGCCTACTACGCCGGCTAGCATTCCTGTGCCTAAAACACAATGTATGGGTCCGCGCTAGCCACAATGTGGAGGGGGGATCTAACACTGCTGCTAACGCTTTATCACAATTCAATTGGCAGGTTTTCAGAGAGCTCCTCCCCAACGCCCACCCGTCGGGCACCAGTTGCCCACCCTCCCTATGGGATCTAGTGGCGAACAGCTGATGCCATTAATCAGAGCGTCAGTCGCCCCGTCAACATGGAAAGCATACGGTAAGGCATGGGAAGACTGGATACGACTAGTAGCAGGCAGACGGGTTAACCAATGTGAACAAGCCAGACTAGATGTAACCATAGAATTTCTCCACCAGCTAATGATGAGGGGCATATCAGGGGCGTCAGCGCAGCGGTGGCGGACCGGATTAGCATTTCATTTCCAACTACTGAATTGGGGAGATGTGACAAAAAGATTCATCATCAGTCAAGCCTTAAAAGGGTGGAAAAGAGGTCAGCCAAGTCAGGAGTGCAGACGTCCTGTGTCACTAAATCTGCTCTCCAAAAATCATATCCCTAACACCATTAACATGCCACTCACAATTTGAAGCAACACTACTGTCTACTGCATTTGTGATCGCCTTTTTCAGGGCGCTACGCATAAGCGAATTAGTCCCTCGATCCAAAATCACCACCAGTGGAGGCTTATTACACCAGGACGTAGTCATAGCCAATAATGCAATACGCCTACGCATACGCAAATCCAAAACAGACCCAGCGGGCAAGGGCACTTGGGTGCTTCTAAAACCCACAAACAGTACACTGTGTCCGGTAACAATAGAAAAAACATATGCAGCCATCAGGCCACAAAGTAATTTCTTCCTATCACACATTGATGGAACTCCATTATCAAGATACCAGTTCCAAGCTATATTTAATAAATGCCTAACATCAGCAGGGAACCACCCCAAAGATTACGGGACACACTCATTCCGCATAGGCGCGGCCACGGAAGCAGCTAGAGCAGGACTGTCAGAAACGGAAGTGCAGAGGATAGGCAGATGGCGATCCGCGTGTTTTGCGAGATACATAAGACAGGACTTGTTATCCTAACGTGGTTTGTTTCTTTTATAGGTGACGATAAGCCAACAGTGTGGGTGATAGGCCACTCGTACATATACTGGGCAGAAAAAAGGGTGACAGTCCGCCCAGACGGGAGGAATATGGGGTTTCATGACACATATTTCAACTGGAGAGGTATTAGAGGCCTGCGATGGCCACAGGTACTAATGGAGGTAATCAACATAGGGAGAGAAGCAACAGGTCCGGTTATCTTAGTTATACACGCTGGGGGAAACGACTTCGGTCATTACAAGAGCGCAGAACTAATGGCAATAATGAAGCTAGACACTGAGCGCTTCAGAGCATTTTTTAGTAAACTAACTATAATATGGTCAGAGGTTGTGCCGAGAACGGTATGGCGAGGTGCGCGAGACAGTGCAGCCATCGAACGGACAAGGCGGCTAATAAATATTCGGATGGCAAGATTTTTAAAGGAAAGAGGTGGTGTAGTGATAAGACACCGAGAACTGGAAGGAGATAAAGCTGGCCTCATATGGCCCGACGGTGTTCATTTAACGGATATTGGACTGGACATATTCCTGTCAGGACTCCAGGACGGAGTGGAGCAAGCGTTAATGATGATGGGTGGGGGTCTGAGTCCTGCATACGAGTACGCAGGATCCTCCTTGGCCTGAAATAGAAAGGACATGTTGGAAAGTTACTCTTGTTGGCCAACTTGCCGGTGTGGAGACACAGGGCATGCTGCAACAAGCGGAATTATTTTTGGAAATAAAATGCCTTTCTAATGGAATGAGTTAAAGAGTTAATAAAGCTGTGACCGATCCTCACCCATCCAGTTGTAAGAGTTACATTATTGTATTGTTAAGGAAGGGGTGGCGGTAGGGGGGCTGAGCGTCGGGGTTTCGTTGGGGGTCCCCACAGTCTAATTTATTCACCTCGTATCACATCAGGTACATGTCAGGCAGGTCTTACAGATACTCAAAGATAATACATTTCTCTGGTTTGACAAATAATTTATGTTCTCCATTCAGGAGGTCCCTTTTTTGGGTTATTTCTTATCATTCACTGTTTTTGCATGTGTGGCACCCCAGGGGTCTGGTTTCCACAGTAACAGCAATGTTATGTCTGAGAGCAGGTGGGAGGTCTCTTGGTCAGGAATCCTATGCATGCCACACCTCCTGCCCAGTCCTGGGAGGGGAAGGACTTCCCCTATATAAACCTGGGGCTGAGGCAGGGTTGGGGAGAAGAGAAGAGTAGAGAGAAGAGGAGAAGCAGCTATAGGAAAGAGAGATCAGGATCTCTGGGGAAGTCGTGCTAAAAGGAATCAGGGGCTGGCAGATGAAGAGCTCGCCCTGATTGAAGAGTTACCACCGGACCCGGAGTCCGAGGCTGTGGGGATTAACCTTGACCCAGCAGCAGAAACCGACCGGCAGGGGATTTCAGGTCCCCTGGCCAAGAAACCCGAAGGCAC
Source organism: Phyllobates terribilis (assembly GCF_046119375.1). NCBI lineage: Eukaryota > Metazoa > Chordata > Amphibia > Anura > Dendrobatidae > Phyllobates > Phyllobates terribilis. The sequence goes on along the minus strand of NW_027362822.1, from coordinate 1,976,140 downwards.
GGTCACACGCGTGGGACCAGCACCGCCGTCGTGGAGCGGAAGCCACTAGAAGGCCCCGAGTCACCGGCCATACGGGTGAGCACCACACGGTACACTCAGGGACGTGGGCTACTTTTACCCGCCTCTAGCAAGGTAGCCAGAAGAGTACAATTAGTTGGGGAGGCCTACAACTCCGCCTGGCCAGGGGAAAATCCCATCTGCTCAAAGACTGACCAGGCCCCGATCGCTAGCCAGTACTCCGGGAGGGTCTATCTTTGTCACCAGTAAAGACCCTGAACTACACCGCATCGTCTCTGAGTGGTTCCTGCTACCCCCATCATCCACGTCGGCTGCCCTGAGGCCATACCCCTCCCGTTGGGGGTTATACCATCCACGCTGCACAATCCTACCACCGGCCTCAGCGGTCTGCCCTGCAGCGGCAGCTCCATAGCTGCATTCAACGGGTGGCGTAGTCGTCCTACATCTACTGCTAATACACCGCCACTTAGTCTGACTCCCTGGGCACGGACCGGGTCACCGCCACGAGACTACTACCCCTATCAGATCCGGCTCCGGGTAGTCCCTGCGTGCGCAACGCTACATCTCATAGGCCCAGGGCGCGTCAACTTTTGGCGTAGTCGGCAGGATATCGTGCCCGCAACCACCGGGTACTGCGTGCCTGAAAAAGACTGTTCAAACTTACCTGTGGTGAAGATTCCCGCCATCCGGCGCCATCTTCAGCCTTCTTCCCGCCATCGGTGAAGATTCCCGCCATCCGGCGCCATTTTCAGCCTTCTTCCCGCCTTCCGTGGAGTTTTCCCGCCGTTGGACGCCATCTTGAAGACGCCGCGCGGGAAGAAGAGGGGCGTGGACTCCGAAAGCGCGCGAGAACTGAAGCCCCGCCTCACGTCCGGACGTCGCGTAAGGTCCTGGAAGGAGCCCAGCAGACGCCGACGTCACAGGAGCGCGACGGAAGGTCCTCAACCCTGACGATCCACTGCGGAGCCGCGGCCTACGGAAGAGGATCATCGCAAGGTAGGCCACGGTCCACTAGGGGGGAGGAGGATGTCGGATACGGAGGAGAGCTTCACTGCCTCAACCCCCGCCAGCGCCACCGCTGCTGCAGTCATGCCTTTCACCATGCCCTATATCCCGGGAGCGGCCTGGCTACCCCAGTACTCAGGGGAGTCACATACCCTGCATGACTTTAGAGAAAAGCTGGATAGCCTCTTCCAGGTGTACCCCCTCACAGAAGAGCAAAAAGTGAGCATCCTGGTGGCCCAATTAACTGGGGCAGCCCGAAGGGAGGTAAAGTCCTGGCCACCTGGGGGGAGGACTGTCGCAGGGATACTAACCCGGCTGAAGGACACCTTTGATACCCGCACCTCAGCCGAGATCAAGCTTAGATTCTACGGGTGCAAGCAGCGAGCACAAGAGAGTATAAGGGACTATGCACTAAACCTACAAGAGGCCCTGAGAGCCATTAAGCAGACCGACCCTGACGGCGTGGGAGACGAGGACCGGCTGTTGACTAAACAATTTATAGAGGGTTTATATTGCAATGCCCACCGAACCCAGTTGCGGGCAATGGCCTTACAGGACCCTCATCTGGGATTTGCACAGTTCAAGGACAGAGCCATCCGGGTGCTCCGAGAACCGGCACCAGGTGGCGTTGTGACCCACAGACGCCCCACTACCACTTACCACCAGGAGGCGGCGCCCTTGTCGGCAGGGCCTGTGGGAGCTGATGCACAGGCTTTGAACAATGACCCGGCTCCAGACCTGCACCATCAGGTCCAAGAGCTAGCTAAAAGCGTTGCTGCGCTAACCCGAACTGTGCAGTCTTTACAGGTTTCTACTCCAGGGAAGATCCAGCTGGCATCCGGACCGGAGGACATCCCGTGGCGTCGACCAAGGAGGACCCCACCGGCCAGAGGAAGACCCAGCGACCGATACAACGAGGACGGACAACCCATCTGCCGCCGCTGCAATCAACCCGGACATATGGCAAGGTACTGTCCTTTAAACTGGCACAACCTGGGGTAGAGGGCCAACCCCCAGGAAAAAGATCATCAGGCCCATCAAACTGGCGTGACAAATATGTGGGAGGACGTCCAGTCTTGCCTGTGGTACTGGATGGCATTCCTCTGAGTGCCCTACTGGACACTGGGTCACAGGTCACCACCATCCCGTACGTGCTCTTCAAGCAGTACTGGAATGACTCGGATATAACCCGCTACCCTGACGACGACTTGAGTATCATCGCCAGCAATGGTCAGCCCGTGCCACAGATCGGATTTAAAGAGGTGACCATTAAAATCGGTAGAGTCGAGCTGGCAGCCCAGGGACTGATCATTGTGGACATTGACAAGCGCGAGAGTCACCCTAAGATAACTCTAGGAACTAATGTAATTGAAAATTGTCTTGCAGAGGTGATTTTTATTTTACAGCAGGTTGCCAAGAACGCCAGCTCCGGCCAGCAGCGAGTGCTCCAAAAAGAGATCCGGGCACTGATGCGACGGCAACAGGTGGAACTCTCCGGCGGTGAGATTGGTAGCGTGAGAATGTGTGACCCTTTTCCTATTGCCATGCCCCCAAAAAGTGAAATGATGATTTGGTGCCGGGCGGCTATTGGTCTGAGAGGTAGAGATTACCAGGCAATGGTTTACTCAGACAGTAGGCCCACCATTTTGACAGCACGGGGGGTGGTCAATGTACGCCATGGGAGGGTGCCCGTTCGCATAATAAATATCGGGAAGAGGGAAGTGTACCTGCCCCGGTATGCCACGCTAGCCAAATTGTATACCATCAATCAGAATTCCATACAGTCCGTAGAACCCTTGCCTCCATCTCCTCCGGAGGAAGGTAACGGCTCTAAACAACAAATGGAGGATTGGTGTCAGCAACTACATTTGGGTACTGACTCCACTCCCTCACACCAGAAACAGGGAGTCTATCGGGTGGTTCGAGAGTATGAGAGAGTGTTTAGTAAACACCCGTTAGACTTCGGGCGAGTCAAGGGGGTAGAACACCACATCCCCACGGGAGACCGTCCTCCCATAAAAGAGAGGTATCGACCCGTACCCCCTGCACACTACCAACACGCCAAGGGGATGCTTAGAGACATGAAGGAGGCTGGGGTAATCAGGGATAGCTGTAGCCCCTGGGCAGCTCCACTAGTCTTGGTCAGAAAGAAAGACAACACCATGAGAATGTGTGTAGATTACCGGAAAATCAACCGTATCACACACAAGGATGCGTACCCCTTACCAAGGATAGAGGAGTCTTTGGCTGCTTTAAAATCTGCTAACTTCTTCTCTACCTTGGATCTCACTAGCGGGTACTGGCAGGTTCCTGTAGCAGAGGCGGACCGGGAGAAGACCGCATTCACCACCCCGATGGGACTTAGTGAGTTTACCTGCATGCCGTTCGGGCTCTGTAACGCACCAGGAACCTTCCAACGATTGATGGAATGCTGTCTGGGACACCGAAACTTTGAGACGGTCCTGTTGTACCTGGACGATGTCATCGTATATTCCAAGACTTATGAGGACCACCTGAAACACCTGGCGGAAGTGTTCGAAGCTCTGGCAAGCTACGGCCTAAAGGTGAAACCCTCCAAGTGTCACCTCCTGAAGCCAAAGGTGCAGTACCTGGGACACGTGGTGAGTGCCGACGGAGTGGCTCCCGACCCTGATAAGATCACCGCAATTAAGGAATGGCCAAGCCCCTCCAGCGTAAAGGAAGTGAGGCAGTTCCTCGGGTTGGTAGGCTACTACCGAAGGTTCATTCCCGGTTTCACCAAAAAGGCAGCTCCTATGCAGGACCTCCTGATAGGCCAGTCCAGGAAAGCCAAGAACCAGAAGCCACCCTTCAGATGGGAGAAGCTGGAAGAAGAGTCCTTCCGCCAGCTGAAGATGGCCCTCACGGGGGATGAAATCCTGGCGTACCCTGATTATAGCCAGCCCTTTATCCTCTACACCGACGCCAGTAACATCGGGCTAGGAGCCGTACTGTCCCAGATCCAGCAGGGGAAAGAACGGGTAATTGCTTACGCCAGCCGAAAACTGCGACCCACCGAAAGAAACCCTGAGAATTACAGCTCATTTAAGCTAGAGTTCCTGGCAGTGGTGTGGGCAGTCACCGAACGCTTTAAGCACTACCTCGCTTCTTCCCGGTTCACCGTGTACACGGATAACAACCCGTTGACACACCTGGACACTGCAAGACTCGGTGCCCTAGAGCAGAGATGGATGGCCCGCTTGTCCAACTATGAGTTTACAATCAAATACCGGGCAGGACGCTCCAATACCAACGCGGACGCCCTGTCCAGGATGCCAAACCTACCGGACGAGGGTGAGGATTCAGAAGATTTGGAAGAGGTCGAACTCCCTGCGTTCCACCGTCATGGGACTATCCAGTATTCCCACCGTGTAAGAGGTAAGCAAGCCGCTATGTTCAACCCCTTACCTCACTACAACTGGGCGGAAACGCAAGACAGTGACCCTGCCGTCCGGCTGGTGAAGGAGATGCTGACTCAGCCAGAAGCTCGCCTTGACCCAGACGCTCCGGAGGAAGCCAAGCAACTGTGGGCAGAGAAGAGTCGACTGTTCCTTTACAAGGGGAAGTTGTGCCGCAGAATGGTTAACTCCCGGACGCATGAACTGATCTGGCAAGTAGTGGTGCCAAGAAGGGACGCAGCTATGGTGATGGAGGCATACCATGACGGGGCTGGGCACTTCGGATGGAAGAAGCTGGAGTTCCTGCTGCGCGGGCGGTTCCATTGGGTAGGCATGAGAGGAACCATCGAGAGGTGGTGCAGAGACTGTGGCCCATGCAACCTAAGAAGGAAGGACCGTGCCAGCCAGAAGACCCCCCTTCAGTCCATCGTCACCCGGCAGCCGTTGGAACTGGTAGCCTTGGATCATGTAAAACTGACCCCAAGCAGAAGTGGCTACATCTACGCATTAACCATCGTGGATCACTACTCCCGGTTCTTGGTTGTCGTCCCCGTCAAGGACTTAACGGCTCAAACAGCAGCTAGAGCCTTCCAGCAGCACTTCTGCCGTCCACACGGCTACCCAGAGCAGGTGCTGACGGACCAGGGACCTGCCTTTGAAGCGGAGGTCTTCCGAGAGTTCTGTACTTTGTATGGCTGCCGGAAGATCAGGACGACACCCTGTCATCCGCAAACTAATGGACTTTGTGAGAAAATGAACCAGGTGGTGATAGATCTTCTAAAAACATTGCCCCTGGAAGAACGCAGTCTGTGGCCTGAGAAGCTGCCCGACCTGGTGGACCTATACAACTACATCCCTGTAGGTTCCACCAACTGTACCCCGGCTTACCTAATGAGGGCAAGACCTGGTAAGCTACCTGTGGACCTGGAGATGGGAGTCCTGACACCCGAGGACACTTCACCGGAAGCAGACTGGGACACAGAGAGGCAGCAGCAGTACCGGAAAGTACAGGAGAGCGTGGAGCGAAGTCTCTGTCTAGCTAGGGAAAGACAAGAGAAAACTTACAACCAGTATGCTCCCGCTGTTCCCTTGGTACCCGGAGAGCAGGTCTTGAAGAGGAAAAGACGGCTCCACAAGTTGGACGACCAGTGGGAGAAGGACCCGTACATCGTACTGCCCTCAAGCCACGACAACCCAAAGGTCTGTACCATCAGTAAAGACGGAGGGGAAACCACAACCATTGTATCCCGGGATCACCTGAAGAAGTGTCCCGAACAGCTACGGAACCCTGAAGAGGAACAAGAAGACCCTCGACCCGTAGAGGAAAGGGAAGATGTGGTTAGTACTGTGCTCGGAGACTTCCCTCGGTCCTGGACTCAAGTTAATGGTGCAGTTGTGGTACCCGTCCTCACGTTCCTCCAACCAACAACCCAAGTACTTACGGAGCAACCGGTAGAGCTGGAAGAACAGCCGGTCCAGGAGGCAGAAGACTCCACACAAGCAGATCAGGAGGATCAACCCTCTGCTTATAGTGAGCCTGCCATACCCCTAGTGAGCCAAAGAGCCCGTAGACAGCTGCCCAGTTTACCCTTGACAGCTCCTACACCCTGTAGTTCAGGGCCAGACAGTCAGCTCCGTAGGTCCACTAGGGCCACTAGAGGCCAGTTACCCGCACGTTGGAGGATTTGAAGTGTTTAAATTGTTTTATCTGTGGTCATCTGTCTGTTACTTGTAAATAATTATGTGTTTCTAGTTATTTTTAGGAGTCATTGGTGGATTTACCGGGAATCCTTGTACAATTGGTTGGAGCGTAACTTAGGAATGGACTAAAGACTGTTAAGGACTCGGGGCAGGACAGACCCCTACCTGGTTACGTCTCCCTGTTTTGGTGAAATGGACACCTTGCTTTTCTTCAAAAACTGCACCCGGTTGCGGACACGCCGTGACCATTCTAATATGTTTTTTTTTATTGTACCGTTTCTGTTTGTATTGGTTATGTTTTTCTAAAATATGTTTAGTCCCGGAGTACTAAATTTCACTAGGGGGGAATGTGGAACCCCAGGGGTCTGGTTTCCACAGTAACAGCAATGTTATGTCTGAGAGCAGGTGGGAGGTCTCTTGGTCAGGAATCCTATGCATGCCACACCTCCTGCCCAGTCCTGGGAGGGGAAGGACTTCCCCTATATAAACCTGGGGCTGAGGCAGGGTTGGGGAGAAGAGAAGAGTAGAGAGAAGAGGAGAAGCAGCTATAGGAAAGAGAGATCAGGAGCTCTGGGGAAGTCGTGCTAAAAGGAATCAGGGGCTGGCAGCTGAAGAGCTCGCCCTGATTGAAGAGTTACCACCGGACCCGGAGTCCGAGGCTGTGGGGATTAACCTTGACCCAGCAGCAGAAACCGACCGGCAGGGGATTTCAGGTCCCCTGGCCAAGAAACCCGAAGGCACGGTCACACGCGTGGGACCAGCACCGCCGTCGTGGAGCGGAAGCCACTAGAAGGCCCCGAGTCACCGGCCATACGGGTGAGCACCACACGGTACACTCAGGGACGTGGGCTACTTTTACCCGCCTCTAGCAAGGTAGCCAGAAGAGTACAATTAGTTGGGGAGGCCTACAACTCCGCCTGGCCAGGTGAAAATCTCATCTGCTCAAAGACTGACCAGGCCCCGATCGCTAGCCAGTACTCCGGGAGGGTCTATCTTTGTCACCAGTAAAGACCCTGAACTACACCGCATCGTCTCTGAGTGGTTCCTGCTACCCCCATCATCCACGTCGGCTGCCCTGAGGCCATACCCCTCCCGTTGGGGGTTATACCATCCACGCTGCACAATCCTACCACCGGCCTCAGCGGTCTGCCCTGCAGCGGCAGCTCCATAGCTGCATTCAACGGGTGGCGTAGTCGTCCTACATCTACTGCTAATACACCGCCACTTAGTCTGACTCCCTGGGCACGGACCGGGTCACCGCCACGAGACTACTACCCCTATCAGATCCGGCTCCGGGTAGTCCCTGCGTGCGCAACGCTACATCTCATAGGCCCAGGGCGCGTCACATGGATCTGGCAAAAGTCCGGACGGTACTGGATTGGTATTATATTCAGGCGTTACAAAGTTTTTTGGGTTTCGCCAGCTGCTACTGTAAGTTCATCAAAAACTTTTTGGTAGTGGGCAAACCTCTGATGGACGATTTTGCCAAATAATAAAATCTTAATTTTTTTTTTCTATTTTTCTTTCCAGTCTTGTAGCTAAACACAATCCAGCTAAGTTTTAAAATTGAAATGAAGCCCCTGTACCCCCCTCTCTAGGTGCTTCTGTACCAACTCCTCCCTGGTCCAGGACAGTCTCTGTATCACGGCCTCCATCAATAACCTATTGACACATGATTGTGGCAGCACTCACGTGCTGGTATATCACGCTGCCAATAGAAATGGGAAGCGGCACAGAAATCACAAAATAAAGGCAGTGTTTGTGGTAATGCAAGAATCCAACAAGCAGAGTAGTCCACACGTCGTACAACAGCCCAACATGGATGATGAAAAGCAGTGACCAGCCCAGGGGATGGGGATGACTCGGTACCCGGGCCTTTGCCTGGCCTTGGGGATGTCGCGGTGGTCGGCTCCTGGGCCCGTACCCTGGGGTCACTCTTTAAAAGGGTGGTTGTTTGTTCATTTTATGAAAGTTCGTGACGCCACCTGTGGTTTCTGATGATAATCACCAGCGCTGCGGCAGTCCACTGAGGCCGGTGATGAGGCAGCTCGATGGTATAGCTCCCCACAGGTGGATCTAGGCCTCAGGGCAGCGTATGCAAGGGGAATGCAGGACAGGCGAGACCCAGCCGGGTCAGAGCAAGAACGGGGACGGACACGGTAGTCACTTCAGTACCTTTTACTGATGGAAAGTCAGGCACATCCCGGAGCACTGTAGGGTGAAGGGTGCATATCAGGATCCTCCCCAATGAGCGGGTGTAGGGCCTCCTGTTTCTTGCCTCTGCGTAGTAAGTTTCTGACCTGCCTGGAGCTAGGCCTAACTTTGTCTCTGTCCTGCGCTGGCTGACCTTGTGGTAGGGCCTTTTCTTGGAGTACACGCTCCTCAGCTTGCGAGGCCTATGTGTCTCCTGGCTCTGTTACGTATCAGCACTCTAGCGATCCTGGGACCTGTAGTTCTCCAGGGATTCCGGTTATGCTTTACTGGGTCGTAGAGATCCCGGTAAGCTTCGGACCCAGTGTCCGGTAAATGCTTCAGGGTGAGCTAATTAAGCTCCTCTGCCCCCTATGTACTCACTCTCCACTCGCCTTCAGCCCCTCTCGGGGCCCTCACTAGGCTACACACACTGCAGCCGGGACACTGCTCTTCTTCGCCGCTCTCAGAGCGTCGGCACACTCCTAGCTCTCTATCCTGAGCTCTGTGAGTTCTAGTCTGGAATCACTCTACAGACTGTACTAAACTCTTTCTGCAGGAACTGCTAGGCTCTGGCTCGACTGAACTGAGTCCTTCTGTGTCTGAGCAGGAAACTGCTGAATCACTTTCTGGGCTGCCTGGCTCCACCTTCCCTTTATATATCCCTAACGGGCTCCCTCTGGTGGTCTGAGGTGGAAGGTGGAGGTGTGTGAATGCTTATGAGTGCCTCTTGTGAAGGAATCCATCAATGCACACTTCTAGGATCTGTGATACCAAGCGCAGCTGGGCGTCACAGCAGCGAACGTCGCGTCTTCAGGCGTCTGTGTAAGAACATCACATTTTTATTTTCCTCCCTGAATAAGCACCAAATGGAATAGCTGAATGCCAGGATACAGAGACCGGCGGGGGGGCAGGGAGGCGCTGTCCGCTGGATTTTGTGCTGGTTTCACAAGCGGTCACCCTGCAGTTTTCTCTGAATTTGCTGTGGAGACTTTTCACAACACATCTAATAATTGTGAACCTTCCACCTCACATGTTTATTACCTTGTCAGCTGGGCGGGATGAAAGCCGGACAAGAATGATCCTTATTATATATAATGGCTGCACTGAGCGATGGGGAAAAGCCGCAGAGGACTGAGAGCAGAAGGGCAGAGGGGTTCCTCTTCCTCATAGGAGAAAGTCTACAGGGACCAGTACAGAAGCCGGTGCAGAAGGGGAGACAAGGGCTGAGCCACTTACACAGACAGAAAGCTGAGGAGAGGAGGACATGTTATTACTCCAGGATCCGCTCCATTCCTTCCCTATGTGGCATTCAAGCCCTGAGCTCGGCTTTTCTGGAGCCCCATAGAGAATGAATGGAGCTGCAGTTGAATCCTGACTTTCCACTCCTTCCCGATCAGACGATCGTTCGCAGCGGTCAGACCCCCACGATCAGTAAGTGATCACCGAGCCTGTGGATAAGTGATAACTTGTTTTCTTCAGACATCCCCTTTAAGCAATGGAGCATGCCAGCAGAGAAGGTGGGAGAAGGCGCTGGTTACAGGGGAGACTTTACCTCTGGAGGCCGCATATAGGATATGTGAGGGGCGGACACTTCCCGTATTCATCATTACTGAGCCCCCGCTCTGTACGGCTCTTATCTGAGCTGCAGGAGACGCAGCAGTTACTAATCAGCCGTTCTCCGTTCACTTGCAGCCATCCGAGCTCTGCTGTGCCTGTTAGGGGTGAAGTGTAGCGCCCCGAGGGTTCGGCCGCTACAGGGGTATTGCACCTCTGCCAGAGGTGTGATATTCCACTCCCGGGTAAGGATGGAGTGTGGACCAGGGCTCAGTTAGCTGCATGCAGCACACACACCCCATTTCCGAGGGACAGCTCAACGGTGCTCCCACTAGACAGTAGTGCAGGCACGACCGATTATGTCCCTGCCTGGAGTGGGGAGGGCGGTGGAACACCCAGTGCTGTAGGGGCAGATAGGGGTTGGTTCCTGAGTGTAGGTAGGAGCCCATTGGTTGCTGGTCACCTGGGCTCATGGTCAGAGGGAGGTATAAAAGGTGGGCACCATCTTAGATCTAGGTTCTGTCCAGAGAGGAGAAGACAGGGAGTATAGGCTCTGTAGGAGCTCTACTCCAGGAGGGCCTAGTGAGAGGCCGAGGAGGAAGTGAAGGGGAGCTGTGGTGCCACCTGAGCCCAGCTCCGTGAGAAGGGAGGAGAAGAAGGAACAGGAAAGACGGAGGAGAGACAGAGAAACAGAAGGGCTCAGGAACAAGAAGGTGGAAGGGACCCTAAGAACCCATGAGAATCCAGGGTGAAGGGTCAGGCAGATTAAGGGTACCGGATCCCAAGTTGGTGGAGGAGAAACAACCCTCAGCCAAAGACCGGTCGTCGTGATCATTTATTGGTGCGACACCTCATCAAACCTGCTAGGAAGGCACCATATAGGACAGCGGAGGACGGGGCCCACGTTTAACCGCACAAGTCCGCGGCAGCTGGACAGAAGTGGGTCACTGGTGAGGCAGGCCAGAGAAAGGAAAGAAGGGGGTCCTGTGCCATATTCCTGAGCTGCCTGGGAGTTGACCGAGCCCCTCACCTGGTGGACGCAGCACGGCTCGGGCGGTCACTACGTGCACAGAAGTGACCCGGAGTACCTGAACTGTGAGTAAAAGACATTGGACGTTGTTTGTGTGCTCTTTCGCTCCTCCAGCACTACCGGTACTGGGACTCTCACTACCATTACTCCCACCATCCACTACACTGCCCTGGGGCCGCACTCTTCCCGTGGGGAGTAACATCAGCCCCAGCGGACTGCCTTGCAGCGGCGGTTCCTAATAACCGCAATCCACGGGTGGCGTAGTCGGACATTATCTAAAGTACAGCAGCAGACTACCATTGGTCTGACCACCCTGAGCCGCGGGACCGGGCCGCCACTACTACTCCCAGAGTCTCCCTATTGCCCGGTTCCGCGTGCCCCACGGCCCAGGGGGCGAGTCAGAAGTTCGGGTCCTAGGAGGCATCGACTATGCAGCCTGCACAGCAGATCACAGCCCGGGCACCACGTCTCCGGGTAAATCTCCACCTTTTGAGTTACTTCTTGTGCAGCTGCCCCATGCAAGTTGCTCCGCTCTCCTCGGCCAGCTCCTGCTGAAGACTGAGCTCCTCTGCCCAATCTAGGAGCTCAATAGCCCTGATCACGTCAGTGGTAGCCCAGCGCTGCTGGATCAGATTTATAAATGGAAAACTAATCAGCCCTAGGCATTTCTAATATGTGCAGAGCAGGCGACATAAGTCTCACCGGCATCCTCATAGACCTTTGCTCAGCCGGGGTCTAATAGGAGCAGTAAGATGGCCATCATGGGGTCTATTGTTAGATCTCGGCTGCCATAGAAACTCATCGGCACCAAGATCGCTCCTCCCTCTCCTGTCTAAAGTGCCTAAATGCTGTGGAAGCCCCCTACTGTGTCATACAGTGGATTAAACTGCCAGGGTCAGGGTTGGCTCCACTGTCGGAGGCTGAGGCAGGAGCAGGAATGTGTTATACAGCCACACTTCTGCCGCAGATCTTGTAAGAGCCCTGACAGGACCTACCTGATGATAATGTGTCCTATAGAGCGGGTCCTGGTACCGGACTGCCCTGTACATATTCACCACTAGCTGGGAACCAGTTACTTACAAGGTCTAGTTTCGGATGTGTTTCCAGGTTCTGTAGTTGTCAGCATTTTATCCTTAAGGCCGAGTTATAATATCACTGTAACACTCTCGCCCTGTACCTGTATACCTGCCCTGTGTGCTGCACAAAAGTATATAACAAAGTGTGTGTGTACACAGATATCTATCTCCTGAATGGAATTACTGCTAGATCTCCTGTACATAGAAATATGAGGTTCTTAGCACACATTTTGAGCAAATTGTGCGAGCCCATCTGCCAACGTCAAGGCGACCTCTTCAGATGGGTCCCTACACTAACACTACACTAACTTAGTAACTGGGACTAGTTTTTTTTATTGTTATTACCACCATTTTTACTATTTATTATTATTGCATTAATCCAATTAATTGTAACTGTTATAAAACTAATTAAAAAATTTAATTCAAATTTTTTTATTATTCTTGTGATTCTAATAATGGTATTACTAAAATCCCTATGCCTAAAGCTGTTGATCCAGAAGAAGGCAAAAACCCCAGGACACCTACCGCCAATTTGTGTCACGGGAAAAATTCCTTCTTGACCCCGGGAAAAGGCGATCAGTCCTAGGACCCTGGATCAAACCTAATAATGTTATTACAAGTTATATATTACACTAATTATTGTACTACTGGAGTTATTTTAATTTGTTTTTATAAATCTAACTATTTGATATGGTTATTATTAACATTGTGCTATCTTATTACAGTATTATTCTTCTTTCCTATCACTACTAATACTGCCCTATACCTACAGTGTTGATCCAGAAGAAGGCAGAAACCCCAGGACACCTTCAGCCAATTTGTGTCACAGGGAAAAATTTCCTTCTTGACCCTGAGAAAAGACGATCAGTCCTAGGACCCCGGATCAAACCTAATTATGTTACTAGTTATGTAATTACTATTACTGTACTAAATGTACTACTACAGTTGTTTTTAATATAGTTTTTTATATATTTTGTCTTATGTCCTGCTTTCTTATTAAAGTACTACTCTAACTTTTCTATAACTATTTAATATTACAGTATTGATTGAACTACGTCTATAATTATTTTTATTTACTCTTTGTTCTTTCTATAGATATAACTAGTTTATATTTATTAATAATAATAACCTGATGTCTTATTACGGTATTATTCTTCTTTCCTATTGCTACTAATACTACCCTATACCTAGAGTGTTGATCCAAAAGAAGGCAAAAACCTCAGGACACCTTCAGCCAATTTGTGTCACAGCGGAAAAATTCCTTCTTGACCCCGAGAAAAGGCGATCAGTCCTAGAACCCTGGATCACACTGCTATTCTACCTACTACTATTACTATTGTTATTTTATTACTTTCTTACTATTATCACTAGTATTATTACTCAAATTACACTAATACTCATATACTACCACTATATAACTACTATCCTGCTATTATTACTTTGGTGGATTTATACTTACCAGCCGGTATTGCCGTATGATGTTATCGGCAGAGAGGTCCCAGCAGGATGGTCCACATGATGTTCCTCTTTCCTCTCAAATACCGGTTGATGTAATGGCGGACGTTGTTCTGGTTCTGCTTCTTCCTTTTTGTTGTAGGATCGATTGTTGTCTTTTCTGGCCTTTGGCCATCCCTTTCCCCCTAGGGATCTTAAGGTGCAGTTCTGTCCTCTTTGGTCTCCTCTTCGGTGGGACTCCTCTTCGGTGGGACTCCTCTTCGGTGGGACTCCTCTTCGGTGGGTCTCCTCTTCGGTGGGACTCCTCTTCGGTGGGACTCCTCTTCGGTCTCCTCTTCGGTGGGTCTCCTCTTCGGTGGGACTCCTCTTCGGTCTCCTCTTCGGTGGGACTCCTCTTCGGTGGGTCTCCTCTTCGGTGGGTCTCCTCTTCGGTGGGACTCCTCTTCGGTCTCCTCTTCGGTGGGACTCCTCTTCGGTGGGTCTCCTCTTCGGTGGGACTCCTCTTCGGTGGGACTCCTCTTCGGTGGGTCTCCTCTTCGGTGGGACTCCTCTTCAGTCTCCTCTTCGGTGGGTCTCCTCTTCGGTGGGACTCCTCTTCGGTGGGACTCCTCTTCGGTGGGTCTCCTCTTCGGTGGGACTCCTCTTCGGTGGGTCTCCTCTTCGGTGGGTCTCCTCTTCGGTGGGACTCCTCTTCGGTGGGACTCTTCTTCGGTCTCCTTTTCGGTGGGTCTCCTCTTCGGTGGGACTCCTCTTCGGTCTCCTCTTTGGTGGGACTCCTCATCGGTGGGACTCCTCTTCGGTGGGTCTCCTCTTCGGTGGGACTCCTCTTCGGTGGGTCTCCTCTTCGGTGGGACTCCTCTTCGGTCGGACTCCTCTTCGGTCTCCTCTTCGGTGGGACTCCTCTTCGGTGGGACTCCTCTTCGGTGGGTCTCCTCTTCGGTGGGACTCCTCTTCGGTGGGACTCCTCTTCGGTGGGACTTCTCTTCGGTCTCCTCTTCGGTGGGTCTCCTCTTTGGTGGGACTCCTCTTCGGTGGGACTACTCTTCGGTGGGACTCCTCTTCGGTGGGTCTCCTCTTCGGTGGGACTCCTCTTCGGTGGGACTCCTCTTCGGTCTCCTCTTCGGTGGGTCTCCTCTTCGGTGGGTCTCCACTTCGGTGGGACTCCTCTTCGGTCTCCTCTTCGGTGGGACTCCTCTTCGGTGGGTCTCCTCTTCGGTGGGACTCCTCTTCGGTGGGACACCTCTTCGGTGGGTCTCCTCTTCGGTGGGTCTCCTCTTCGGTGGGACTCCTCTTCGGTCTCCTCTTCGGTGGGACTCCTCTTCGGTGGGTCTCCTCTTCGGTGGGACTCCTCTTCGGTGGGACTCCTCTTCGGTGGGTCTCCTCTTCGGTGGGTCTCCACTTCGGTGGGACTCCTCTTAGGTCTCCTCTTCGGTGGGACTCCTCTTTGGTGGGTCTCCTCTTCGGTGGGACTCCTCTTCGGTGGATCTCCTCTTCGGTGGGTCTCCTCTTCGGTGGGACTCCTCTTCGGTCTCCTCTTCGGTGGGACTCCTCTTCGGTGGGACTCCTCTTCAGTGGGTCTCCTCTTCGGTGGGTCTACTCTTCGGTGGGACTCCTCTTCGGTGGGTCTCCTCTTCTGTGGGACTCCTCTTCGGTCTCCTCTTCGGTGGGTCTCCTCTTCGGTGGGACTCCTCTTCGGTGGGACTCCTCTTCAGTGGGACTCCTCTTCAGTGGGACTCCTCTTCGGTCTCCTCTTCGGTGGGCCTCCTCTTCGGTCTCCTCTTCGGTGGGTCTCCTCTTCGGTGGGACTCCTCTTCGGTCTCCTCTTCGGTGGGTCTCCTCTTCGGTGGGACTCCTCTTCGGTGGGTCTCCTCTTCAGTCTCCTCTTCGGTGGGTCTCCTCTTCGGTGGGTCTCCTCTTCGGTGGGACTCCTCTTCGGTGGGACTCCTCTTCGGTGGGTCTCCTCTTCGGTGGGACTCCTCTTCGGTGGGACTCCTCTTCGGTGGGTCTCCTCTTCATTGGGACTCCTCTTCGGTGGGTCTCCTCTTCGGTGGGTCTCCTCTTCGGTGGGACTCCTCTTCGGTGGGACTCCTCTTCGGTGGGACTCCTCTTCGGTCTCCTCTTCGGTGGGTCTCCTCTTCGGTGGGACTCCTCTTCGGTCTCCTCTTCGGTGGGACTCCTCTTCGGTGGGACTCCTCTTCGGTGGGTCTCCTCTTCGGTGGGACTCCTCTTCGGTGGGACTCCTCTTCGGTGGGTCTCCTCTTCAGTGGGACTCCTCTTCGGTGGGTCTCCTCTTCGGTGGGACTCCTCTTCGGTGGGACTCCTCTTCGGTGGGACTCCTCTTTGGTCTCCTCTTCGGTGGGACTCCTCTTCGGTGGGTCTCCTCTTCGGTGGGTCTCCTCTTCGGTGGGACTCCTCTTCGGTGGGACTCCTCTTCGGTGGGTCTCCTCTTCGGTGGGACTTCTCTTCGGTTTCCTCTTCGGTGGGTCTCCTCTTCAGTGGGACTCCTCTTCGGTGGGACTCCTCTTCGGTGGGTCTCCTCTTCGTGGGTCTCCTCTTCGGTGGGACTCCTCTTCGGTGGGTCTCCTCTTCGGTGGGTCTCCTCTTCAGTGGGACTCCTCTTCGGTGGGACTCCTCTTCGGTGGGACTCCTCTTCGGTCTCCACTTCGGTGGGTCTCCTCTTCGGTGGGACTCCTCTTCGGTCTCCTCTTCGGTGGGACTCCTCTTCGGTCTCCTCTTCGGTGGGACTCCTCTTCGGTGGGACTCCTCTTCGGTGGGTCTCCTCTTCGGTGGGTCTCCTCTTCGGTGGGACTCCTCTTCGGTGGGACTCCTTTTCGGTGGGTCTCCTCTTCGGTGGGACTTCTCTTCGGTCTCCTCTTCGGTGGGTCTCCTCTTCGGTGGGTCTCCTCTTCGGTGGGACTCCTCTTCGGTGGGACTCCTCTTCGGTGGGTCTCCTCTTCGGTGGGACTCCTCTTCGGTGGGTCTCCTCTTCGGTGGGTCTCCTCTTCGTTGGGACTCCTCTTCGGTGGGACTCCTCTTCGGTGGGTCTCCTCTTCTGTGGGACTCCTCTTCGGTCTCCTCTTCGGTCTCCTCTTCGGTGGGACTCCTCTTCGGTGGGACTCCTCTTCGGTGGGTCTCCTCTTCGGTGGGACTCCTCTTCGGTGGGACTCCTCTTCGGTCTCCTCTTCGGTGGGCCTCCTCTTCAGTGGGTCTCCTCTTCGGTGGGACTCCTCTTCGGTCTCCTCTTCGGTGGGTCTCCTCTTCGGTGGGTCTCCTCTTCGGTGGGACTCCTCTTCGGTGGGACTCCTCTTCGGTGGGTCTCCTCTTCAGTCTCCTCTTCGGTGGGTCTCCTCTTCGGTGGGTCTCCTCTTCGGTGGGTCTCCTCTTCGGTGGGACTCCTCTTCGGTGGGACTCCTCTTCGGTGGATCTCCTCTTCGGTGGGTCTTCTCTTCGGTTGGACTCCTCTTCGGTGGGACTCCTCTTCGGTGGGACTCATCTTCGGTGGGACTCCTCTTCGGTGGGTCTCCTCTTCGGTGGGACTCCTCTTCGGTGGGACTCCTCTTCGGTCTCCTCTTCGATGGGACTCCTCTTCGGTGGGACTCCTCTTCGGTGGGTCTCCTCTTCGGTGGGACTCCTCTTCGGTGGGTCTCCTCTTCGGTGGGACTCCTCTTCGGTGGGAATCCTCTTCGGTGGGACTCCTCTTCGGTCTCCTCTTCGGTGGGACTCCTCTTCGGTGGGTCTCCTCTTCGGTGGGTCTCCTCTTCGGTGGGACTCCTCTTCGGTGGGTCTCCTCTTCGGTGGGACTTCTCTTCGGTCTCCTCTTCGGTGGGTCTCCTCTTCGGTGGGACTCCTCTTCGGTGGGACTCCTCTTCGGTGGGACTCTTCTTCGGTGGGACTCCTCTTCGGTGGGTCTCCTCTTCGGTGGGACTCCTCTTCGGTGGGTCTCCTCTTCGGTGGGACTCCTCTTCGGTGGGACTCCTCTTCAGTGGGTCTCCTCTTCGGTGGGTCTCCTCTTCGTTGGGACTCCTCTTCGGTGGGTCTCCTCTTCGGTGGGTCTCCTCTTCGGTGGGACTCCTCTTCGTCTCTCTTTGGTGGGTCTCCTCTTCGGTGGGTCTCCTCTTCGGTGGGACTCCTCTTCGGTGTTTCTCCTCTTCGGTGGGTCTCCTCTTCGGTGGGACTCCTCTTCGGTGGGACTCCTCTTCGGTGGGTCTCCTCTTCGGTGGGACTCCTCTTCGGTGGGACTCCTCTTCGGTGGGTCTCCTCTTCGGTGGGACTCCTCTTCCGTCTCCTCTTCGGTGGGTCTCCTCTTCGGTGGGACTCCTCTTCGGTGGGACTCCTCTTCGGTGGGTCTCCCCTTCGGTGGGTCTCCTCTTTGGTGGGACTCCTCTTCAGTGGGTCTCCTCTTCGGTGGGACTTCTCTTCGGTCTCCTCTTCGATGGGTCTCCTCTTCGGTGGGACTCCTCTTCGGTGGGTCTCCTCTTCGGTGGGTCTCCTCTTCGGTGGGACTCCTCTTCGGTGGGTCTCCTCTTCGGTGGGTTTCCTCTTCGGTGGGACTCCTCTTCGGTGGGACTCCTCTTCGGTGGGTCTCCTCTTCGGTGGGTCTCCTCTTCGGTGGGACTCCTCTTCGGTGGGTCTCCTCTTCGGTGGGTCTCCTCTTCGGTGGGACTCCTGTTCGTCTCTCTTCGGTGGGTCTCCTCTTCGGTGGGACTCCTCTTCGGTGGGACTCCTCTTCGGTGGGTCTCCTTTTCGGTGGGTTTCCTCTTCGGTGGGACTCCTCTTCGGTGGGACTCCTCTTCGGTGGGTCTCCTCTTCGGTGGGTCTCCTCTTCGGTGGGACTCCTCTTCGGTGGGTCTCCTCTTCGGTGGGTCTCCTCTTCGGTGGGACTCCTGTTCGTCTCTCTTCGGTGGGTCTCCTCTTCGGTGGGACTCCTCTTCGGTGGGTCTCCTCTTCGGTGGGTCTCCTCTTCGGTGGGTCTCCTCTTCAGTGGGTCTCCTCTTCGGTGGGACTCCTCTCCGGTGGGACTCCTCTTTGGTGGAACTCCTCTTTGGTGGAACTCCTCTTTGGTGGGTCTCCTCTTTGGTGGGTCCCCTCATCTCAGGAAACACAACCAGATATTAGGAGCAATGCTCAACTGACAGAGTGCCACTACTGACCACCGTGCTGCCCTCATCCCACTAAGTAAAAGTGTTTTTTCCTGTTTTACGCAGAATGCGGACTACTGTGCAGCAACCTATACTCCCGAGGGGCCGCAGGAAACTGGAGTGAATAATGTCCTCCTCTTCCTTTAAATTATGCTTATGCCATGTTCTTACTGGTGAGACGTAATAAATAGCATTAAAGCTGCAGTAATTTTTTTTTTTATATACACTGTTCAAAAAAATAAAGGGAACACTTAAACAACAGAATATAACTCCAAGTAAATCAAACTTCTCTGAAATAAAACTGTCCACTTAGGAAGCAACACTGATTGACAATCAATTTCACATGCTGTTGTGCAAATGGAATAGACAATAGATGGAAATTATTGGCAATTATCAAGACATCCTCAATAAAGGAGTGGTTCTGCAGGTGGGGATCACAGACCACATCTCAGTACCAGTGCTTTCTTTCTGGCTGATGTTTTGGTCACTTTTCAATGTTGGTTGTTTTTTCACACTCGTGGTAGCATGAGACGGACTCTACAACCCACAGAAGATGCTCAGGTAGTGCAGGTCATCCAGGATGGCACATTTGTGAGATCTGTGGCAAGGAGGTTTGCTGTGTCTGTCAGCGTAGTGTCCAGAGGCTGGAGACGCTACCAGGAGACAGGCCAGTACACCAGGAGACGTGGAGGGGGCCGTAGGAGGGCAACAACCCAGCAGCAGGACCGCTACCTCCGCTTTTGTGCAAGAAGCAACAGGAGGAGCACTGCCAGAGCCCTGCATAATGACCTCCAGCAGGCCACAACTGTGCATGTGTCTGCACAAACAGTTAGAATTGACTCCATGAGGGTGGTATGAGGGCCCGACATCCACAGATGGGGGTTGTGCTCACAGCCCAACACTGTGCAGGACGCTTGGCATTTGCCACAGAACACCAGAATTGGCAAACTCGCCACTGGCTCCCTGTGCTCTTCACAGATGAAAGCAGGTTCACACTGAGCACATGTGACAGACGTGACAGAGTCTGGAGACACCATGGAGAGTGATCTGCTGCCTGCAACATCCTTCAGCACGACCGGTTTGGCAGTGGGTCAGTAATGGTGTGGAGTGGCATTTCTTTGGAGGGCTGCACAGCCCTCCATGTCCTCGCCAGAGGTAGCCTGACTGCCATTAAGTACCGAGATGAGATCCTCAGGCCCCTTGTGAGACAATATGCTGGTGCAGTGGGCCCTGGGTTCCTTCTAATGCAGGACAATGCCAGACCTCATGTGGCTGGAGTGTGTCAGCAGTTCCTGCAAGATGAAGGCTTTGAAGCTATGGACTGGCCCGCCCGTTCCCCAGAGCTGAATCCGATTGAGCACATTTGGGACATCATGTCTCGCTCCATCCACCAACATCACATTGCACCACAGCCTGTCCAGGAGTTGGCGGATGCTTTAGTCCAGGTCTGGGAGGAGATCCCACAGCAGACCATCCGCAACCTCATCAGGAGCATGCCCAGGCATTGTAGGGAGATCATACAGGCATGTGGAGGCCACACACAATACTGAGCCTCATTTTGACTTGTTTTAAGGACATTACATCAAAGTTGGATCAGCCTGTAGTGTGTTTTTCCACTTTAATTTTGGGGGTGACTCCAAATCCAGGCCTCCATTGGTTAATAAATTTGATTTCCATTGATGATTTTTGTGTGATTTTGTTGTCAGCACATTCAACTTTGTACAGAACAAAGTATTCAATGAGAATATTTCATTCATTCAGATCTAGGATGTGTTATTTGAGTGTTCCCTTTATTTTTTTGAGCAGTGTATTTTAACCCAGCTAAAAAGTGAACTGGCCCCTTCCTGAGGGGCAACTTGAAAAAATGTCTGCAGTCAGATCAAGTCCATTCTCTTCCTTCAGCTTGACTCCGCTGGGCGCAGTTCTTCTTTAGCAAATGTTCATACAAAATCATCAATGGAAATCAAATTTATTAACCAATGGAGGCCTGGATTTGGAGTCACCCCCAAAATTAAAGTGGAAAACACACTACAGGCTGATCCAACTTTGATGTAATGTCCTTAAAACAAGTCAAAATGAGGCTGACACACTCCAGCCACATGAGGTCTGGCATTGTTCTGCATTAGGATGAACCCAGTGCCAACCGCACCAGCATATGGTCTCACAAGGGGCCTGAGGATCTCATCTCTGTACCTAATGGCAGTCAGGCTACCTCCGGCGAGCAGATGGAGGGCTGTGCGGCCCTCCAAAGAAATGCCACCTCACACTATTACTAACCCACTGCCAAACCGGTCATGCTGAAGGATGTTGCAGGCAGCAGATCACTCTCCACGGCGTCTCCAGACTCTGTCACGTCTGTCACATGTGCTCAGTGTGACCCTGCTTTCATCTGTAAAGAGCACAGGGAGCCAGTGGCGACTTTGCCAATCCTGGTGTTCTGTGGCAAATGCCAAGCGTCCTGCACGGTGTTGGGTTGTGAGCACAACCCCCATCTGTGGAATGTTGGGCCCTCATACCACCCTCATGGAGTCCGTTTCTAACCGTTTGTGCAGACACATGCACATTTGTGGTCTGTTGGAGGTCATTTTGCAGGGCTCTGGCAGTGCTCCTCCTGTTCCTTCTTGCACAAAGGCGGAGGTAGAGGTCCTGCTGCTGGGTTGTTGCCATCCTACGGCCCCCTCCACGTCTCCTGGTGTACTGGCCTGTCTCCTGGTAGCGCCTCCAGCCTCTGGACGCTACGCTGACAGACACAGCAAACCTTCTTCCCACAGCTCTCACTGATGTGCCATCCTGGATGACCTGCACTACCTGAGCAACTTCTGTGGGTTGTAGAGTCCGTCTCATGCTACCACGAGTGTGAAAGCACAACCAACATTCAAAAGTGACCAAAACATCAGCCAGAAAGCACTGGTACTGAGATGTGGTCTGTGGACCCCACCTGCAGAACCACTCCTTTGAGTGTGTCTTGATAATTGCCAATAATTTCCATCTATTCTCTATTCCATTTGCACAACAGCATGTGAAATTGATTGTCAATCAGTGTTGTTTCCTAAGTGGACAGTTTGATTTCAGAGAAGTTTGATTTACTTGGAGTTATATTCTGTTGTTTAGGTGTTCCCTTTATTTTTTTGAGCAGTGTATATTTTCTTATGTCCATGTATTTACTACTAAAAGTAATTTTTTACATTTAGGTTTCATTTTTCACTGGTTATTACAGACTTATTGCTTCCCTGCACATTCAAGTTTCATGTTTTCTTTGGGCATAGATCAGCTAAAAGGCACTCAGGAAAAAAAACAGATGAAAGATCTACAACCTCTCCCTTAAGACTGTCAGAAGGAGCTCACTGATAGATTCTCAGTTAGCTAATTTTGCAGCCAGGAATAGACAGTGCAGCACAGATGCTACAGAAGGCAACATTTTTCATGAAACTCAATTACAGAAATCAATTTTAGCCCCAAATACTTGCATTAAAGTAAAAAAAACAAATGGCCGCAAAGCAGGACAACCGCTTTAACTCCTTACCAACATCTGCCGTAAATGTCTGGTATAAGTCAGTAGCGGGTGTATGGAGCAGGGTCAGTTCGCCCCGTACATGGCAGATAATGGCTGTGACAAACAACCAGGACCTGCCTCTAAGAGCTGCGAGTGGAGCGAAGATCTGCCCACCACTGTTAACCTGTTCAGTGCTGCTGTCAATCTCTAACAGCAGCATTAACAGCGCGCCGGCATTGGGACGCATCGTTCCATGCGCTCACCGGCGCTCCTGTGACGCGATCACAGGGCGCAGATGGACTGCTATGACATCCGGGGGTCTGCTGAAGCCTCCGTGCCTGTCATCATAAAGCTTCATTTGGGCTGTAAAGAAGACCGTGATTTTGCTATATGGAGCATTACTGTGGTATTGCTGTATACAGCACAAGCAATCAGATAATGTATACAAATGCAGTGAAAATTAAAAAAAAAAAAAAAGTTTAAAATATTAAAACCCCACACGTTCAACTCACCTCCCACTAAAAATAAAGATAATAAAAATATACACATTTGTGGTATGGTCTCTTTCAGAGAAATACAATCTATCCAAATATAAAAAAAAATAAACTATCAGTGAACACAGAAAAAAATTCAAAAAGACAAAATTGCATTTTTTTCGTTCGCCACAATACTGCAGAAAACCCTGTAAGAAGCGATGACCGTGTCATATGTGTCCCAAAATGTTATCAATAAAGTCCTCTTGCCCTTCAAAAAATAAGCCCCCACACAGCTCCATCAACCCGAAAAACGAAAATGTTACGGGTCTCAGAAAAAATGGTGACACCATCAAAAAAAGTTTTTTTCTTTTGCCAAAACTCTTGGAGAAGTTTGGTCTTGCTGTGATCACACTGAGGAGTAGGATCCTATTACCAGGTCATTTTTACCACACTATGTGCGCCGTTAAAACCCTTCCCAGATAAACAGGGTCAGGCTTTTTTTTTTCCTCGCACTTTTACTGCACTTGGAATGTTTTTCCCGTTTTCTAGTACTATGTGGTAAATGAATGGTGTGATTTATAAGTACCGCTCATCCTACAAAATAACAAGACCTCACACTATGTGGACAGACATGAAAAAGTTATAGCCCTTGGAAAAAGCCAAGGAAAAAACAGAAAAAAACCATTAATTGGTTCTGTTGGGAAGGGGTAAAGCTGAAGAAACGCATGTAACAGCAGAATATGGAGGAAGGTGAGATATCACCGGCTGGTGGATACTACCTGCTCCATCGCTGGCAGAGTAACCCATCCCCATGGAGGCCGCTGAGATCTTCTCTTGTAGAAACGGATCCAAAATCTATAAAACATGGGGAACAGTCAGCAGAGGGTTTGGTGATTGGCTCATATTGGCGATATACCCAGGGGCATTACTGGGCACAGGGAAGATTGGGAATGAATAGGATTGGCTGTTAGATATGTGATCTCTTCAATTAAAGGGGATGTCTAGTTGGAACAAGTTCTCACTGATCTCTGGATAGGTGATGACTCTTAGATCGGTGGGTTTGGCCGCTATGACCCAATCAGCAGAACAGCACTTATAGATAGAAGTGAGCGAAGTGCAAATGTTCAACCGCCGGTCCGTTCATTCTCTATGGGGGGCGCTGTACTCAGCTTTCTCCTGCATAGAGAATGAATGGAGCGGTGGTCCGGGGAGGTACTAGCAGGGATTAGTTGGGTTCCCAGCAGATCTAGAAGTTGTCACTTATCATGTGTTGGGGAATAATGACTTCTCCTCTGATAAATGTGCTGATTCCTGTCAGTTGTGGTCGCTGAGTGCGTGTGATGGGATGCGGCTCCGTCCGTTATATTATATCACGTCTTATACCTATAATCTCGCTGATCGCAGGTGTCTGTCTTCACACTCAGATGAGATGGAACAAACTGACCATATAGGACTTTTTTTTTTTTTCTTCAAATTCAAACCGAGCAATCCTATTGGCTGAGTATGAATGCAGTTACCATGGTGACAGAAGTAGCTGCCGATTTAAAGGGACAAGATACTAATATTGTACTAAAGTGTATTTTATTATATACTTCACATAACTGACTGGGTACACCTTGGTGCTGGTGGGATGGCTTTTTTTTTTTTAATCAAAAACCATGTTTACTATGTACCCTATATTATATATATTTCCTATTGCTTTTTACTTACTTATAGCAGGGTATATGTTCATATTGTTTCTATCCTAAGTTTGTCTATTTTCTAACAGATGGTGGCAAACTTCTTCCTGGCCTTTGAAGCACAGCTTTCAATTATTCCTGTCGTAAACCAGGTAAAAAGCTTCGAGCCGAGCGCGATCAGACTCCTTCAGTCCCGCAGCAGGTAAATCTGTGACCATCGCCGGCACTCCTGCTGTTCCTAGTACCGATCCCTCTGAGCGGCTGTGCAGTAATGAAGGCTGGATTCACCCCAAACTGGCTCGTCTTTTTTTTCGATTTCCAGTTCTGGTAATTAGTGATACACATGTGTATATCCAGTGGTCAACTCAAAACCTGTGTATGGAAAATCAATTGTTTGCTGTATGCATCTCATTTGTAGGATGCACACTATTCATTTCAATATGGAGCGGAGTAGGAGGAGACTTTCATTACTGTTCCCTTTACTTCCTCCCTGCTGATAGGAAATGCCATGCTGTTTGCTTGTGTCCTGTGATTACAGCAGCCTGCAACAGTTTTCAGCGTGCACTCCCCGGCTCAGGCATCAAGCAGTAAATGATAACATTAAAACGCTGCTACCCCTTTGTTAGTCACTTTTTTATCTTCTTCCCCTTCTACGAATGCTATAGTCCGTTATTCTAGAACTGCTCTGAAAATGGTTCTCTCTGGAGTGTTGGGATTTGGGTTTAGGGTGGGTTATGGGAATTGAAGTTCAGATACTTTGTTCATATTTTTACTATGGAATTACTATGTCATGTATGTTACTTGAAAGATGGAACATTTGTAGTTGAAGTTTTTCAATAAAAATGATTTGATTAAAAAAAATATGAAATTAAAATTCCTCTGTTCTTGAGAAAGCATAGGATTTTTACTAAGAGGTAAATTGCACGTTCCTTGTTTTCCGGGCACTTTACATTTTTGCTAGTTTTGTACGATTACACAATCCCTTTTATAGGCCAGTGCCAGTTGTACATCTCTCCCTAAACTATTGTTCACACTATATTTTAAGCGAGTTTTATTCTATGGTTTCTAGATGTTGTCCAGCTTTGATAAATAATTAGTATTTATACTTTTGCTTTTAGATAGACTTGAAGAATGCAGATCCGGAAAGGGTGGAGAAACAAATTGAGAAGATGTTTGACGTTCCCGCTAGTGACTGTATCCGGGTACGATGCGCTCCACATCAAAATCATTCCTGTAGACAAATTTAACTCCGCTGTCTGCACCTTGTCTTTTATTTTTTTCTACAAAATGTGGCTGGAAAAGGGGCAATGTAGCGAGGAATTTACATCAATTTTTGGTGTTAAAAAAAAACAAAAAAAAAAACAACGTTTGTGACGCATCATTTTTGCGCAAAAATGTGCAGCTTCCTATTTTACAGCACTCTTGCAACTTTTAGAAATTGGGCTTGGTAAGCTACACAGGTCTAAGAACGACCCATTGGGGTTTTAGGTGTTAAAAAAATGATCGTATGAAAGATTTTGTGATCTGCGTTTACCTGATTGTAATAACAACATTAAAGCTCCATTCAGATGTGCAGGTTTTATCCATGAGAAACTGAGCAGAACGATATATAGGTTTGTGGGAGAAGATTCAGTATAAATTGTAATTTATTCATTAGATTTGAGAGTCCTCAGTGGTTGATACCTTTAATGGCTAACGGAAAAGATGGTAACAAATTGCAAGCTTTCCAGCCTACTCGGGCTTCTTCATCAGGCAGACCTGAGACCTGAGTAGTCTGGAAAGCCTGCAATTTGTTACCTTTTAATGGCTAACGGAAAAGATGGTATCAACCACTGAGGACTCTCAAATCTAAATACTCTTCTATCTACTGGCTAATACGGTACAAAGATAGATGTTTTTCCTGTATCAATTTATTCAGTGGAATCCTGCTGTTTGTACAGATGAGTCCAGTGGGCGGTCCTACTAGTGATTGACAGCTATCTTTGCCTGCATGGTCATACAGGGAACTGTCAATCACTTAGTAGGACCGCCCACTGGACTAGTGTACATACGGCAGGACTTTTCACTGCATAAAATGCCAGTTTTGCTGACTCTCTTCCCACAGATATGTCTATCAGTCTGATCAACTTCTCTGCTCTACAACACCCCCTACAGATCGTATACCATTTCAACATGACAGGTTCCTTTAATCACCTGCAGATGACATAAGTAGCCATGTTCTGTGTGGCTTACGGAGGGGCTTGATTGCTTGTCAGCTTCAAACAGGTTTCATTTCTTCTGATTCGTTGTAGCCGAGTTCTAAACTGTATTAAGAAATTCATTTCTCTGTTTATTTCTATTAGATGTCGGGGAAGCTTGGAACAAATGTGGAAAGTGTTCTTCAAGAAGTTGTCAGGAGCCTTCCACCGTGAGTACGGACTAATGCGGCTCTATCCATCTTCTCTTTATTAAAGGGAACCTGTCACCTTGGAAAATGCTATGTACCTGCAGGTATAGGATTAATCTGCAGATAAATATTGTTACAATGTTGCCCGGCCGCCTTATTGATAGTGTAGGTACCGGGAGAAAATTAACTTCTTTCCTCCCTGCAGCCGCCGGCCTTCACTCATCGTTGTGCACGGAGCGGCTACAGTCTTGGATCACAGCACCGCTCGCTATATCAGGGGCGACGGCTGTAAACCCGGCCTGGATTTTGATTGACAGCTTGCTCTGCACAGATGCGCTGCAGAACCACTTAGAATCTGAGTGAAGGAGTAGTATGTTCACAGATAGAGAATATGGCTCATCCACGTGCGGATCTGCTCCACGTCCGATTACATATTTGTGGGAGAAACCCTAGTGGCAGCCTCATATTTCTGACATGGATCCTCTAGCACTATTTGTGCACCTGCGGCTCCCAGCATAACTTGATGAGAGACCGTCAGTCTGCTGGGACCTGTAGTTTCACTACAGCAGGAGTGTCACAAGCTGCGGACCTCTGCTCACTCCAGCACTGGTCGGCATTTTCAGCACGTGAACGTACACTATGCTTTCTGGAGACACAAGGGTGTAGATCATTTTATCAAACCCTTGACTGTAAGTTTGCTGAACCCTAAGTGGATTATATTGTTCCCACAGTTTCAGTTTTGGACCATTTAAGGGGAATTTAAAGGGTTCTGGCCACTGATTTTCCTTAAAGGGGATCAGTATCCCTGTATGTCTTTGTATATACTTGATAAAGACCTATAACAGGTCGAAGCGTTATGTGATGGCGGAATAAACTTTGTCTTTTGGAATTCATCACTCTGGACTGAACACTGTTACTTACCTTTATCCCCCTTAACAGGATGTCTTATTTTTGTGTTTTAGTCCCAAGATTGAAAAGGGCAGCCCTCTTAAAGCCCTGCTGTTTGACTCCACGTTTGATCACTACAGAGGCGTCGTAGCAGCATCGCCCTGTGTGGAGGTGACGTGTGTAAAGGCAATAAAATCGTGTCTGCCCACTCTGGCAAGTGCTATGAAGTCAATGAGGTTGGCATACTGACCACAGAGGAAGTGCCAGCCGAAAAACTAAGTTTTTTTTTTAATAATTTTATTAGCCTTTCCCTCTGTCTTCACCAATCAGCCCTCTGTATTGATGATCAGATCAAAGATGTAGACAGGGATTGTCTCACGCTGCATCTCCTTCCTGATTGTATCACTGAGAAGACAGAAGCTGCCCCATCCCATTCTCCAAGAAATGCAGAACCCAATGCATCTGCTGTCCGTGATCCGCTTATTGTCAGAGGACATCATTAGGGACTGCATTTTCTCATTGCTTAAGAAATTGTTGGGGGATCCTGCTAATTGCTGAATAATAAAACTGCAGCACCGCTCCATTTAAGGCAGTGTTTCCCAAACTCCAGTCCTCATGGCCCCCAACAGGTCAGGTTTTCAGGATTTCCTCAGTATTACACATGTGATGAAAGTATCATCAAGGAATCAGGAATTCTCTCACCTGTGCAATACTATGGAAATCCTGAAGACATGACTTGTGGGGGGCCGTGAGGACTGGAGTTTGGGAAACACTGATTTTAAAGGGACTGTCAGCACAGAATGACTGTTGAAACCAAGTACAAGCGCTCCGTGGATCACGGCGTGGGCCAATCCTTTATATACACCTTCCCACCTGCTTGTTTTACCTCTGTCTCCTTTCTCTGGTTCTATGAAGCCAGAGCTGTCAATCAAAGAAGAGGAGGGTGTGGATAGAGGGAAAACAAGCAGGTGGGAAGGTGTATATAAATGATTGGCCCCGTCATGAAGCACCGAGAGTTGGGACTTAGTTTGAACAGTCATTCTGTGCTGACAGTCCCTTTAGGTGGACGAGATCCAGATGCAGCTCATTTCACCGCGTAAGGCTGTGTGCCCACTATGCGTTTTTTAAGCGTTTCCGCAGTGGCAATTGCGCCGCAGGAACGCTTAAACGCTTGGTAGAAGGTCTGCAATGTTCCCCAATGATAATCCGCATGTGCTGTGCACATGCTGCGGAAATTTCCGCTGCGAATTATTATTGCGGAAAAATCCGCAGCACTACCAATTATTTTGCGTAAGCGCGGCGTTTTTGCCGCCATTGACTTGCATTGAATCGCTTAATATCTGCATGACTACATGTACACATGCGGATATTAAGCGATTCAATGTGCGGATGGTACCTGGGTCTGGAGAAGAGGAGACTCTCCTCCAGATCCGGGTACCATAGTTCCTGCTAAAAAACAAAGAATTTAAAATAAAAAATAAACCTTATACTCACCTTCTGATGGCCCCCGGTCTCCTTAGTGATGCGTTCTGGCTCCCCGGCGGTTCGCGATGGTCTAAAAGGACCTTTCATGACGTCATTTAGTCATGTGACGGGTCGCATCGGATAAGGAGACCGGGGGCCATTGGAAGGTGAGTATAATGTTTTTTTTTATTTTTTACTATTTTTATTCTTTTTTTTAACTAACTTGGTCACACTATATAAAATCCATGCCAGTTGCATGGATTTATATAGTGTGACCAAGTTGTCAAGCACTTTTCCAAGTGATGCTAAAATCGCTTGGAAAGCGCTTGACAACCCGCATGCGAAATCGCATGTGCAAAACGCGTGACAAACGCTTGTCCATGGCTGAAAAAAACGCATGTAAAATCCACATGCCAGGGAGATACAGAAACGTTCAGGAAAAAGCCGGAGCATTTCTGCATCGTGGGCACATAGCCTTAGAGTGCCGCTGTGCAGGCAAAGACTGCATCTGTGTCACCCTGGCCTGGATGCCACAAAAGTGTAATAAAGCTGTGTCTGAGAGCAAGGGGGAGGTTCTCTAGTCAGGGGAACATTAGCATGCAGTACCTCCTGTCTCAGGCCAGTAGGGGGAGCAGGCTGCCCCTATAAAACCTGGAGCTGGGGGCAGGGTTAGAGAGAATTGGACGACCTGTCTCAGCACTGAGACGTGTCCAGAGCAGAGAGGGACAGCGGTATTGCATCCTAAGAGGAAGTGTGGCAGAAGGAGAGCCACAAGCCAGAGACGAGAGGCAAAGTGGGCCTGTCTTGGCAGACAAAGAACACAATTTACCAGACTTTGGTGTCTGAGGCTGGGAGGATTCCACATCCCACAGCAGATAACCAGTCCACAGGGGACTGTATGTTCCTTGGCCTAAGAAACCTGGAGGCTCTGCCACAAAAGAAGGGACCAGTAAAGCTGTACCAGGCCGGGAGCAGAAAGGAACCCACGTCGCAGGCCATACAGGCGAGAGTACACGGAAAGCTCGGAAAAGTGGGCTGTTACCCTATAAGGAGTCCGAGGGTACAACAGTGTCAACCCGTACTATCTGTCGGCGTCTGAATGAAAAGGGACTGTATGGTAGGATACCCAGGAAGACCCCACTTCTTACCCCGAGACATAAAAAAGCCAGGCTGGAGTTTGCCAAAACTTACCTGAGAAAGCCTAAAACGTTTTGGAAGAATGTTTTCTGGTCAGATGAGACAAAAGTAGAGCTTTTTGGGAAAAAGCATCAACACAGAGTGTACAGGAAAAAAAAAAAGAGGCACTCAATGAAAAGAACACGGTTGGAACCATTTGTTTTGGATCGTTATTAAGCAATAGTAAAAAAAAAAAAAGTATTCACTTTAAAGAAAAAAAAAATATATAAAAAGTCAGGCAGATCTGTCACACACTTTACAAATGATTTCATACAGCAAATATAATCCCACAATGCGGTAACATCATTCACCTACTGTACCTCAGCCTCGTTACTGTCAGATATCGTGGATCTTCTCACAAGCCGTGTTAATTATTTTATGATGGCTTTTTAACATTTAAATAAAATAAAAACCATTCCCTTCCCAAAGCCGACTGCAGGTTCAGAGTTTTACTCCTCTTCAACAGCAAAGTGTTAAAAAAGGTGAGATCTGGCTGTACTCCGTAGGCGTCCATAGTGGCCAGGACGGCAGATTCTGACCCCACTTCTGCTCTCATGACTTCCACTAGGAGGGTGAAGGTCTTTATTGTAGGACAGACGTTGTCTTCTTTCATCTTCTGAAGAACGCCCCCTAAGTCGCCAATCAGTGCCAATCGGTCAGATGGGGTATTGACATTTGCAAGTGACACAATTTTTCCCGTATTTACAGACAGGTCCAGGAGGTTCGGCACATTACTGGCATCAAGAGGGCACGCTGGGAAAATGGTCAGCCGTACTCACCACGGCCAGTGCCTGTGAGCCTGCCAAGTCCTCAGCTGTGCCATAGTTGCCACTTGGAATTGAGGAATGGCCCAGGAGCATGGGCTGCCCACCTCTTCAGGACTATCCTTTCTTTTCTTCACTTGCTGGCTTTTCCTGTCTTGCTTCTCTTTGCCTGCACTTAAAGTCAGGGCTGCCAGTTCCTTAGAGCAGAGGTCCCCAACCGCCGGTCCGCGGACCAGGACCGGGCCGTTGGGGTTTTTCAGCCGGTCCGCGGGGAGAGGGGGCCCCTCCAGCCTCCAGCAGGGCCGCCATCAGGGCATGACTGCCCTGACTCCAGTATGGGGCCCGGCCGGTAGGAGCCCCCTCGGAGCCCCCCTCTTGTGCGTCTCTCTCCTCATGGGGCCCCCGGCCGCATGCTAAGCGCCGGGTCCGGGACATCTTAGCGCTGCGCTGCTGCGGCAGCACCTTCATGATTCCCCTGACTTCCGGTCATGTGACGGCGCCGTAGTCAGGAGAACCTGGTGTCAGCGATTTGGACGAGCGCCAGGATTCTGCAGGGATCGCATGGGGGTAAGTATAACAAGTTTTATTTTTTTTAAATACAATTAACTAGGAGTGGGGGGAATGGGAGATGCACATGGGGGGAGGGGAGAGATGAGAGATGCACATGGGGGAGGGGAGAGATGAGAGATCCACATGGGGGGGAGGGGAGAGATGAGAGATGCACATGGGGGAGGGGAGAGATGAGAGATCCACATGGGGGGGAGGGGAGAGATGAGAGATGCACATGGGGGAGGGGAGAGATGAGAGATGCACGTGGGGGGAGGGGAGAGATGAGAGATGCACATGGGGGGAGGGGAGAGATGAGAGATGCACATGGGAGGGAGGGGAGAGATGAGAGATGCACGGGGGGGTGAGAGATGCACGGGGGGTGGATGAGAGATGCACGGGGGGGTGAGAGATGCACGGGGGGGTGAGAGATGCACGGAGGGGATGAGAGATGCACGGGGGGTGGATGAGAGATGCACGGGGGGGTGAGAGATGCACGGGGGGGATGAGAGATGCACGAAGGGGATGAGAGATGCACGGGGGGTGGATTAGAGATGCACGGAGGGGGATGAGAGATGCACGGGGGGTGGATGAGAGATGCACGGGGGGGTGAGAGATGCACGGAGGGGGATGAGAGATGCACGGAGGGGGATGAGAGATGCACGGGGGTGAGCTGCACATGGGGGGGTGAGAGATGCACATGGGGGGAGGGGGGAGGGGAGAGATGAGAGATGCACATGGGGGGAGGGGAGAGATGAGAGATGCACATGGGAGGGAGGGGAGAGATGAGAGATGCACGGGGGGGGGTGAGAGATGCACGGGGGGGATGAGAGATGCACGGGGGGTGGATGAGAGATGCACGGGGGGGATGAGAGATGCACGGGGGGTGGATGAGAGATGCACGGGGGGTGGATGAGAGATGCACGGGGGGGTGAGAGATGCACGGGGGGGGATGAGAGATGCACGGGGGGTGGATGAGAGATGCACGGGGGGTGAGAGATGCACGGGGGGGATGAGAGATGCACGGGGGGTGGATGAGAGATGCACGGGGGGGTGAGAGATGCACGGGGGGGATGAGAGATGCACGGGGGGGATGAGAGATGCACGGGGGGTGGATGAGAGATGCACGGGGGGGTGAGAGATGCATGGGGGGGATGAGAGATGCACGGGGGGTGGATGAGAGATGCACGGGGGGTGGATGAGAGATGCACGGGGGGGTGAGAGATGCACGGGGGGGGATGAGAGATGCACGGGGGGTGGATGAGAGATGCACGGGGGGTGAGAGATGCACGGGGGGGGATGAGAGATGCACGGGGGGTGGATGAGAGATGCACGGGGGGTGAGAGATGCACGGGGGGGATGAGAGATGCACGGGGGGTGGATGAGAGATGCACGGAGGGGGATGAGAGATGCACGGGGGTGAGCTGCACATGGGGGGGTGAGAGATGCACATGGGGGGGTTATGTTTACATAACTTTGTTGCCTTATGAAGGGCGGGGGGGGCCCCCAAAAATTTCTTGCACAGGGGCCCACTACAGTCTGTGTCCGCCCCTGGGATGAAGTAAATGCAGCTGAACAGCAGCTGTCAGGACAGCTGCCCTGTCCTGCTGCAGGGCGTGATGGGGCCTCAGTGATGCGGCTCCTGGCACAGCACATTATGTGGGGCTCCTGGCATAGCTCCTGGCGGGGACCTGGTCTACACTATATGATAAGTATGCACTAAACTCCAAATCCCTCCATTACCCCGCCCCCATATGACCAAAGCCCCGCCCACCCCACCCCCTCCTTGCTGGGCCATGGAAAAATGATCTTGCTTCAAGCCGGTCCCTGGTGCAAAAAAGGTTGGGGACCACTGCCTTAGAGTGCGTAAGTAAATGTAGAGCGTCAGCGGTGTCTCCAATCCCACAGTCTCGGGTGGCACGAAGATGCAGGTTATAGGTGATTACATCCGGCTTTACCCCCATGTGCCGCATCTGCCTCCAGACCTGAAGCACAAGATGGCGTATACAGTCATTATCCACATTACATTCACACAAATATGTACACCCCGTCACAGAGAAAGCAGTAACTGGACACGGACTAGCTGGCATGCAATGGCAGTACCCTATTATAATGATGCTCCCATATGTCAGAGGGTCACATTGGTAAAGCCTGTGACCTCCAGGATGAAAAGCTTTGTGGAGGGCTTCGGCCATCTACTTATATCATTTCCAAACGTGTGTTTACATAATAAATAGGCAACTTCTACTAGTAAATTCTGTGCTATTTTCTGTATCTGTGAAGCCTTGCCCACTGGTTTTCCCATTGTCTCCGAACAGCGCGCCTACCCGTGTAATAAGACCCCTATGCCAGAGCGCCTACCCGTGTAATAAGACCCCGATGCCAGAGCACCTACCCGTGTAATGAGACCCCGATGCCAGAGCACCTACCCGTGTAATAAGACCCCGATGCCAGAGCGCCTACCCGTGTAATAAGACCCCGATGGCAGCGCGCCTACCCGTGTAATAAGACCCCGATGCCAGCGCGCCTACCCGTGTAATAAGACCCCGATGCCAGCGCGCCTACCCGTGTAATAAGACCCCGATGCCAGAGCACCTACCCGTCTAATAAGACCCCGATGCCAGAGCACCTACCCGTGTAATAAGACCCCGATGTCAGCGAGCCTACCCGTGTAATAAGACCCCGATGCCAGCGCGCCTACCCGTGTAATAAGACCCCGATGCCAGAGCGCCTACCCGTGTAATAAGACCTCGATGCCAGTGCGCCTACCCGTGTAATAAGACCCCGATGCCAGCGCGCCTACCCGTGTAATAAGACACCGATGCTAGCGCGCCTACCCGTGTAATAAGACCCAGTAGCATTGGGGGCAGAGGAGCTTTACCAGCTCACCCCAGAAAACATATACCGGACACCGGGTCCGCGTCTACAGGGCCGTATATTCCCCTGTAGAGACAACCGGGATCCCCTGGAAGACTTCAGGTCCCAGCATCACCTAAGAGCTGATACGTACCAGAGCCAGGAGTCACAAAGGCCCCGCAAGCAGGGAGAGTGATCTCCAAGAGAAGGCCCTACCACAAGATCAGCCACTGCAGGACAGAAACCAAGTTAGGCCTAGCTCCAAGCAGGTCAGAGACTTACCAAACAAAGGCAAGAGACAGGAGGCTATACACCCGCTCACTGAGGAGAGTCCTGATATGCACCCCTCACCCTACAGTGCTCCGGATTGTGCCTTGAATACCACCAGTAAAAGGTACTGAAGTGACTATCGTGTGTGACCCTATTCATCATCCACACTGTATGATGGCCCCCACACTATACAAAGACCCCACATTATCTCCCACACTGTATGAAGGCCCTCACACTATGCAAACACCCCACATTATCTCCCACACTGTATGTTGGCCCCCACACTGTACAAAGACCCCACATTATCTCCCACACTGTATGATGGCCCCCACACTATGCAAAGACCCCACATTATCTCCCACACTGTATAAATAGCCTACATATAGTATAATACACCAGATAGTCTGTAGTATAATGCTTCCCCCCCCTCCTCATAGGCAGAGTCTGTAGTATAATGCCCCCCCATAGGCAGAGTCTGCAGTATAATGCCCTCCCCCCATAGGCAGAGTCTGCAGTATAATGCTCCACCCCTCCTCATAGGTAGAGTATGTAGTATAATGCCCCCCCATAGGCAGAGTCTTTAGTATAACGCTTTCCTCCTCTCCTCATAGGCAGAGTCTGTAGTATAATGCCCCCCCATAGGCAGAGGCTGCAGTATAATGCTCCACCCCTCCTCATAGGTAGAGTATGTAGTATAATGCCCCCCCTCACCATAGGCAGAGTCTTTAGGATAATGCCCCTCCCTCCCCATAGGCAGAGTCTGTAGTATAATGCCCCCCCCTCCTCATAGGCAGAGTCTGTAATATAATGCGGCCCCCCACCCAGCAAAAAATAAATAAACAGTACTCACCTCTCCTCCTCGTTCCCTCGCTGCTCAAGCGCCCAGCCCGCACAAGTCTTCTGCACAGTGGGCCGGGTGCCGAGTGCTGACGTCTGAGACGTCCGTCACAGAAAGGGGACTGTTGGGAGAGGGAACTTGCGGCAGTGATGGGCGGGGGGACCTGATGCGCACGCTGGATACAGTTACACTAGCGTAGCTCCCGGTGGGCCCCTTCTGCCCCCCCAGTAGCTACGCTACTGGCCATTACGCTGTGGCTCACTATATGGGGCCATTACGCTGTGGCTCACCATATGGGGCCATTACGCTGTGGCTCACCATATGAGGCCATTACGCTATGGCTCACCATATGAGGCCATTACACGGTGGCTCACCATATGGGGCCATTACGCTGTGGCTCATCATATGGGGCCATTACGCTGTGGCTCAGAATATGGGGCCATTACGCTGTGGGCCACCATATGGGGCCATTACGCTGTGGCGCACCATATGGGGCCCTTTTGCTGTGGCTCACCATATGGGGTCATTATGCTGTGGCTCACTTTTTGGGAAAAAGCATCAACATAGAGTGTACAGGAAAAAAAAGAGGCATTCAAAGAAAAGAACACGGTCCCTACAGTCAAACATGGCGGAGGTTCCCTGATGTTTTGGGGTTGCTTTGCTGCCTCTGGCACTGGACTGCTTGACCGTGTGCATGGCATTATGAAGTCTGAAGACTACCAACAAATTTTGCAGCATAATGTAGGGCCCAGTGTGAGAAAGCTGGGTCTCCCTCACAGGTCATGGGTCTTCCAGCAGGACAATGACCCAAAATACACTTCCAAAAGCACTATAAAATGGTTTTAGATAAAGCACTGGAGACTTCTAAGGTGGCCAGCAATGAGTCCAGACCTGAATCCCATAGAACACCTGTGGAGAGATGTCAAAATGGCAGTTTGGAGAAGGCTCCCTTCAAATATCAGGGACCTGGAGCAGTTTGCCAAAGAAGAATGGTCTACAATTCCAGCAGAGCATTGTAAGAAACTCATTGATGGTTACCGGAAGCGGTTGTTCGCAGTTATTTTGGCTAAAGGTTGTGCAACCAAGTATTAGGCTGAGGGTGCCAATACTTTTGTCCGGCCCGTTTTTGGAGTTTTGTGTGAAATGATCAATGATTTGATTTTTGCTTCATTCTCTTTTGTGTTATTTCCTTGCAAGCAAATTAAATGAAGAGAATAATACCAAAGAATTTGTGATTGCAATCATTTTCAGGAAGAAACTGAGTATTATCTGACAGAATTGCAGGGGTGCCAATACTTTTGGCCAGCACTGTATATACTGTATAAAGGATATGATATTCATAGTGTCGTTTCAGCAGAGACAGATGTTACAGACTTTGCAGTAACTAATAAAAATGATGCCTTAAAACATTCGCTTTCTCATTATTCTGGCATTTAGCAAATATTAAAAATGATGGTAATCCTAATTGACCTAAAACTGGAAAGGTTTAATCTGATTTCATGTCAGATATTGAGAAAAACCTGCAGATGTGTCTTTTTAGATAGTGTACTAGATGGAGGCCCGATGCTGTCTCATCGGGAGAGCAGTAATGTCACGATGGGGGCAGGCTTTGCAGCGCTGAGAATCTCCTCCCCCCATGTGCTCACCCACCTATCCACTCTCTCTTTCCCCCATCTGCTGTCTTCTCCTCTTATGTGATCTCTTCTTTGACCTGTCTACCCCATGTGCTCTCCCCCTTGTCTGCTGTCTCTCTCCTTCCTGTGCTGTGTTCTCCCCTCATGTGCTGTCCCGTTTGAGCTGTCTCCCCCCTGTGCTCTGTCTCTTTCCCCTCTGTGCACTTTCTCTCTCCCCCATCTGCTGTCTTCTCCCGTCTGTGCTCTCTTCTTTGACCTGTGTACCCCATGTGCTCTCCCCCTTGTCTGCTGTCTCTCTCTCCTTCCTGTGCTGTGTTCTCCCCTCATGTGCTATCCCGTTTGAGCTGTCTCCCCCCCTGTGCTCTGTCTCTCTCCCTCTGTGCACTTTCTCTCTCCCCCATCTGCTGTCTTCTCCTCTCATGTGATCTCTTCTTTGACCTGTCTACCCCATGTGCTCTCCCCCTTGTGTGCTGTGTTCTCCCTTCATGTGCTGTCTTCTCCTCTCATGTGATCTCTTCTTTGACCTGTGTACCCCATGTGCTATCCCCCTTGTCTGCTTTCTCTCTCCCCCATCTGCTGTCTTCTCTCATGTGATCTCTTCTTTGACCTGTGTACCCCATGTGCTCTCCCCCTTGTCTGCTGTCTCTCTCCTTCCTGTGCTGTGTTCTCCCTTCATGTGCTGTCCCGTTTGAGCTGTCTCCCCCCTGTGCTCTGTCTCTCTCCCTCTGTGCACTTTCTCTCTCCCCCATCTGCTGTCTTCTCCTCTTATGTGATCTCTTCTTTGACCTGTGTACCCCATGTGCTCTCCACCTTGTCTGCTCTCTCTCTCCACCCCTCTGCTGTCTTCTTCCCCCAGGTGTTCTCTTGTTTGAGCTATCTCCCCGCGCAGTAAATCAGACTGCCGCCATCTTTGTGCAGGCAGATAGCGGCGGTCACATTAAATCTGTGCATGCGCTCCTCCTGTACAAAGATGGCAGCGGTCAGTGAATCATTCGGCTGATCCCGGCGGCGGAGTGTGCGGCGTGTTTGCGACGGTGCTCCTCTGGTGGTACCGCGCAAGAGGCTGGTACCACCAGCGGTTTCCACCCATCACTTGGGTGTCCCAATATGGCGGTCGATGAACTTCCGCCGCTTGGAATTTTGGGATCCGGACACATCTGGATGGAACAGGATGTGAAGACATTACAAGGTAAGTATATAGTGTATGTAAACTTCTGGTTTCAACTGTTTGTGTGTATATACACTGCTCAAAAAAATAAAGGGAAAACTCAAATAACACATCCTAGATCTGAATGAATGAAATATTCTCATTGAATACTTTGTTCTGTACAAAGTTGAATGTGCTGACAACAAAATCACACAAAAATCATCAATGGAAATCAAATTTATTAACCAATGGAGGCCTGGATTTGGAGTCACCCCCAAAATTAAAGTGGAAAAACACACTACAGGCTGATCCAACTTTGATGTAATGTCCTTAAAACAAGTCAAAATGAGGCTCAGTATTGTGTGTGGCCTCCACGTGCCTGTATGACCTCCCTACAACGCCTGGGCATGCTCCTGATGAGGTTGAGTATTGTGTGTGGCCTCCACGTGCCTGTATGATCTCCCTACAACGCCTGGGCATGCTCCTGATGAGGTTGAGTATTGTGTGTGGCCTCCACGTGCCTGTATGATCTCCCTACAACGCCTGGGCATGCTCCTGATGAGGTTGAGTATTGTGTGTGGCCTCCACGTGCCTGTATGATCTCCCTACAACGCCTGGGCATGCTCCTGATGAGGCTCAGTATTGTGTGTGGCCTCCACGTGCCTGTATGACCTCCCTACAACGCCTGGGCATGCTCCTGATGAGGTTGCGGATGGTCTCCTGTGGGATCTCCTCCCAGACCTGGACTAAAGCATCTGCCAACTCCTGGACAGTCTGTGGTGCAACGTGACGTTGGTGGATGGTGCGAGACATGATGTCCCAGATGTGCTCAATCGGATTCAGCTCTGGGGAACAGGTGGGCCAGTCCATAGCTTCAAAGCCTTTATCTTGCAAGAACTGCTGACACACTCCAGCCACATGAGGTCTGGCATTGTTCTGCATTAGGAGGAACCCAGGGCCCACCGCACCAGCATATGGTCTCACAAGGGGTCTGAGGATCTCATCTCGGTACCTAATAGCAGTCAGGCTACCTCTGGCGAGCACATGGAGGGCTGTGCGGCCCTCCAAAGAAATGCCACTCCACACCATTGACCCACTGCCAAACCGGTCGTGCTGAAGGATGTTGCAGGCAGCAGATCGCTCTCCACGGTGTCTCCAGACTCTGTCACGTCTGTCACATGTGCTCAGTGTGAACCTGCTTTCATCTGTGAAGAGCACAGGGAGCCAGTGGCGACTTTGCCAATCCTGCTGTTCTGTGGCAAATGCCAAACGTCCTGCACGGTGTTGGGATGTGAGCACAACCCCCAATTGTGGACGTCGGGCCCTCATACCACCCTCATGGAGTCGGTTTCTAACCGTTTGTGCAAACACATGCACATTTGTGGCCTGCTGGAGGTCATTTTGCAGGGCTCTGGCAGTGCTTCTCCTGTTCCTCCTTGCACAAAAGCGGAGGTAGCGGTCTTGCTGCTGGGTTGTTGCCCTCCTACGGCCCCCCTCCATGTCCCCTGGTGTACTGGCCTGTCTCCTGAGAGCGCCTCCAGCCTCTGGACACTACGCTGACAGACACAGCAAACCTTCTTGCCACAGCTCGCATTGATGTGCCATCCTGGATGAGCTGCACTACCTGAGCAACTTCTGTGGATTGTAGAGTCCGTCTCATGCTAACACAAGTGTGAAAGCACAACCAACATTCAAAAGTGACCAAAACATCAGCCAGAAAGCACTGGTACTGAGATGTGGTCTGTGATCCCCACCTGCAGAACCACTTCTTTATTGAGGGTGTCTTGATAATTGCCAATAATTTCCATCTATTGTCTATTCCATTTGCACAACAGCATGTGAAATTGATTGTCAATCAGTGTTGCTTCCTAAGTGGACAGTTTGATTTCACAGAAGTTTGATTTACTTGGAGTTATATTCTGTTGTTTAAGTGTTCCCTTTATTTTTTTGAGCAGTGTATATACAGCTCTGGCAAAAATTAAGAGACCACTGCAAAATTTTCATTTTCTCTGATTTTTTTCTTTATAGGTCTATTTTTGAGTAAAATGTACATTGTTGTTTTATTCTATAAACTACTGACAACTTGTCTCTAAAAATCAAAGCTAAAAATGTTGTATTTATTTGCAGCAAATGAGAAATCGTCAAAATAATAAAAAAGAAACAGAGAACCAGAGAACCAGTGCTGTCAGACCTCAAATACAGCAAAGAAAACAAGTTCTTATTCATTTAGAAACAACAATACTCATGTTTTAACTCCGGAAGAGTTCAGACATCAATATTTGGTGGAATAACCATGATTTTTAATCCCAGCTTTCATGCGTCTTGGCTGCTTTCCACCAGTCTTTCACGCTGCTTTTGGGTGACCTTATGCCACTCCTGGCACAAAAATGTAAGAAGTTCTTTGTTTGATGGCTTGTGACTATCCATCTTCCTCTTGATTACATTCCAGAGGTTTTCAATGGGGTTCAGGTCTGGAGATTGGGCTGACCATGACAGGGTCTTGATGTGGTGCTTCTTCATCCACACATTGATTGACCTAGCTGTGTGGCATGGGGCATTGTCCTGCTGGAAAAACCAGTCCTCAGAGTTGGGGAACATTGCCTGAGCAGAAGGAAGCAAGTGTTTTTTCAAGGATAACCTTGTATGCGGCTTGATTCATACGTCCTTCGCAAAGATTAACCTGCCCAATTCCAGCCTTGCTGAAGCATCCCCAGATCATCACCGATCCTCCACCAAATTTCACAGTGGGTGCAAGACACTGTGGCTTGTATGCCTCTCCAGGTCTCCGTCTAACCATTAGACGACCAGGTGTTGGGCAAAGCTGAAAATTAGACTCATCAGAGAAGATTACCTTACTCCAGTCCTCTATGGTCCAATCCTTATGGTCTTTGGCAAACTTCAGCCTGGCTCTCCTTTGCTTCTCATTGATGAAAGGCTTTTTTCTAGCTTTACATGACTTGAGGTCTCTAGGAGCCTGTTATGAACTGTTCTTGCCGTGCACTTCACCTCAGCTGCCATTTGCCATTCCTTCTGTAGGTCACTTGATGTCATCCTGCGGTTGCTGAGTGACATTGGAATAAGATGACGGTCATCCCGGTCAGTGGAGAGTCGCTTTCGCCCTCTGCCGGTCTGTAGCTTTGTTGTCCCCAATGTCTGCTGCTTGACCTTGTTGTAATGGACTGCCGTCTTTGAAATTTTAAGGATGGAGGCAACATGACGCTCACTGTATCCCTCTGCTAGTGAAGCCAGAATTGAGCCCTTCTTTTCCTCACTCAAGACTTTTCTTTTCAACTCCTTTGACATGGTTAAAAGTTAGTTTTTCATTCAAATTACTTTTGGGCTATTCCTAGCACTTGTTTTGCCATCCAGCTTGTCCTATTGCAAGAGGATTGTGAAGACCACAGCAGTGTTTTTTATCCTTTCCCTGGTTACATAAGATTTGGTTCAGGTGATCACCTAATCAGAAGCACATTAAGTAGAATGAGGTGGACTGTGGTTGGAATTCAACTGACGCTGGAATGGAATGGCTGTCAGACATGTAGAGATGGGGATTGTTAGAAAACTGTGCAGTGGTCTCTTTCTGAGAGCTGTATATTCATGTGAGTTTCCTTATCATCATTTTTTAAATAGAAGACCGTATTGTGATATCATTGTGATACAAATGTTTCTACACTGTGGGCAGAATTATTAGGCAAATTGTATTTTAGAGGATTATTTTTATTATTGATCAACAACTATGTTCTCAATCAACCCAAAAGACTCATAAATATCCAAGCTTAATATTTTTGGTAGTTGGAGTGTTTTTTTTTTTAGATTTGGCTATCTTAGGAGGATATCTGTGTGCAGGTAACTATTACTGTGCAGAATTATTAGGCAACTTAATAAAAACCAAATATAATCCCATCTCACTTGATTATTTTCATCAGGTAAACCAATATCAGTGCACAAAATTTAGAAATAAACATTTCTGACATGCAAAAACAAAAAAAATTAGTGATCAATATAGCCACCTTTCTTTATGATGACACTCAGCAGCCTCCATCCATAGATTCTGTCAGTTGCTTGATCTGTTTTCCATCAACATTGCGAGCAGCAACCACCACAGCCTCCCAGACACTGTTCCCAGAGGTGAACTGTAATCCCTCCTGGAAATGTAAGAACTTTACTTTATGCACTTCCTCTGTAATCCCTCCTGGAAATGTAAGAACTCTACTTTATGCACTTCCTCTGTAATCCCTCATGGAAATGTAAGAACTTTACTTTCTGCACTTCCTCTGTAATTCCCCCTGGAAATATAAGAACTCTACTTTATGCACTTCCTCTGTAATCCCTCCTGGAAATGTAAGAACTTTACTTTCTGCACTTCCTCTGTAAATCCCCCTGGAAATGTAAGGACTCTACTTTGTGCATTTCCTCTTTAATTACTCCTGAAAATGTAAGAACTTTACTTTATGCACTTCCTCTGTAAATCCTCCTGGAAATGTAAGAATTTTACTTTATGCACTTCCTCTGTAATCCCTCCTGGAAATGTAAGAACTTTACTTTATGCACTTCCTCTGTAAATCCTCCTGGAAATGTAAGAATTTTACTTTATGCACTTCCTCTGTAATCCCTCCTGGAAATGAAAGAACTTTACTTTCTGCACTTCCTCTGTAATCCCTCCTGGAAATGAAAGAACTTTACTTTATGCACTTCCTCTGTAATCCCTCCTGGAAATGTAAGAACCCTACTTTATGCACTTCCTCTGTAATCCCTCCTGGAAATGTAAGAACTTTACTTTCTGCACTTCCTCTGTAATTCCCCCTGGAAATGTAAGTACTCTACTTTGTGCATTTCCTCTTTAATTACTCCTGGAAATGTAAGAACTTTACTTTATACACTTCCTCTGTAATCCATCCTGGAAATGTAAGAACTTTACTTTATGCACTTCCTCTGTAAATCCTACTGGAAATGTAAGAACTTTATGCACTTCCTCTGTAAATCCTCCTGGAAATGTAAGGACTCTACTTTATGCACTTCCTCTGTAATCCCTCCTGGAAATGTAAGAACTCTACTTTGTGCACTTCCTCTGTAATCCCTCCTGGAAATGTAAGAACTCTACTTTGTGCACTTCCTCTGTAATCCCTCCTGGAAATGTAAGAACTCTACTTTGTGCACTTCCTCTGTAATCCCTCCTGGAAATGTAAGAACTCTACTTTCTGCACTTCCTCTGTAATCCCTCCTGGAAATGTAAGAACTCTACTTTATGAACTTCCTCTGTAATCCCTCCTGGAAATGTAAGAACTTTACTTTATGCACTTCCTCTGTAATCCCTCCTGGAAATGTAAGAACTTTACTTTCTGCACTTCCTCTATAATCCCTCCTGGAAATGTAAGGACTCTACTTTCTGCACTTCCTCTATAATCCCTCCTGGAAATGAAAGAACTTTACTTTCTGCACTTCCTCTGTAATTCCCCCTGGAAATGTAAGGGCTCTACTTTGTGCATTTCCTCTTTAATTACTCCTAGAAATGTAAGAAATTTACTTTATGCACTTTCTCTGTAAATCCTCCTGGAAATGTAAGAACTTTACTTTATGCACTTCCTCTGTAATCCCTCCTGGAAATGTAAGAACTCTACTTTATGCACTTCCTCTGTAATCCCTCCTGGAAATGTAAGAACTTTACTTTCTGCACTTCCTCTGTAATTCCCCCTGGAAATATAAGAACTGTACTTTATGCACTTCCTCTGTAATCCCTCCTGGAAATGTAAGAACTTTACTTTCTGCACTTCCTCTGTAATTCACCCTGGAAATGTAAGGACTCTACTTTGTGCATTTCCTCTTCAATTACTCCTGGAAATGTAAGAACTTTACTTTATGCACTTCCACTGTAAATCCTCCTGGAAATGTAAGAACTTTACTTTCTGCACTTCCTCTGTAAATCCTCCTGGAAATGTAAGAATTTTACTT
Organism: Phyllobates terribilis; assembly: GCF_046119375.1. Lineage (NCBI taxonomy): Eukaryota > Metazoa > Chordata > Amphibia > Anura > Dendrobatidae > Phyllobates > Phyllobates terribilis. The sequence continues at coordinate 1,931,988 of NW_027362822.1, read as the reverse complement.
TCTGCACTTCCTCTGTAATCCCTCCTGGAAATGAAAGAACTTTACTTTCTGCACTTCCTCTGTAATCCCTCCTGGAAATGTAAGAACTCTACTTTATGCACTTCCTCTGTAATCCCTCCTGGAAATTTAAGAACTTTACTTTATGCACTTCCTCTGTAATCCCTCCTGGAAATGTAAGAACTCTACTTTATGCACTTCCTCTGTAATCCCTCCTGGAAATTTAAGAATTTTACTTTCTGCACTTCCTCTGTAATTCCCCCTGGAAATGTAAGGACTCTACTTTGTGCATTTCCTCTTTAATTACTCCTGGAAATGTAAGAACTTTACTTTATACACTTCCTCTGTAATCCCTCCTGGAAATGTAAGAACGTTACTTTATGCACTTCCTCTGTAATCCCTCCTGGAAATGTAAGGACTCTACTTTATGCACTTCCTCTGTAATCCCTCCTGGAAATGTAAGAACTTTACTTTATGCACTTCCTCTGTAAATCCTCCTGGAAATGTAAGAACTTTACTTTATGCACTGTAAATCCTCCTGGAAATGTAAGAATTTTACTTTATGCACTTCCTCTGTAATCCCTCCTGGAAATGAAAGAACTTTACTTTATGCACTTCCTCTGTAATCCCTCCTGGAAATGTAAGAACTCTACTTTATGCACTTCCTCTATAATCCCTCCTGGAAATGTAAGAACTTTACTTTCTGCACTTCCTCTGTAATTCCCCCTGGAAATGTAAGGACTCTACTTTGTGCATTTCCTCTTTAATTACTCCTGGAAATGTAAGAACTTTACTTTATACACTTCCTCTGTAATCCCTCCTGGAAATGTAAGAACTTTACTTTATGCACTTCCTCTGTAAATCCTCCTGGAAATGTAAGAACTTTACTTTATGCACTTCCTCTGTAATCCCTCCTGGAAATGAAAGAACTTTACTTTATGCACTTCCTCTGTAAATCCTCCTGGAAATGTAAGAATTTTACTTTATGCACTTCCTCTGTAATCCCTCCTGGAAATGAAAGAACTTTACTTTCTGCACTTCCTCTGTAATCCCTCCTGGAAATGAAAGAATTTACTTTATGCACTTCCTCTGCAATCCCTCCTGGAAATGTAAGAACCCTACTTTATGCACTTCCTCTGTAATCCCTCCTGGAAATGTAAGAACTTTACTTTCTGCACTTCCTCTGTAATTCCCCCTGGAAATGTAAGTACTCTACTTTGTGCATTTCCTCTTTAATTACTCCTGGAAATGTAAGAACTTTACTTTATACACTTCCTCTGTAATCCATCCTGGAAATGTAAGAACTTTACTTTATGCACTTCCTCTGTAAATCCTCCTGGAAATGTAAGAACTTTATGCACTTTCTCTGTAAATCCTCCTGGAAATGTAAGGACTCTACTTTATGCACTTCCTCTGTAATCCCTCCTGGAAAAGTAAGAACTTTACTTTATGCACTTCCTCTGTAAATCCTCCTGGAAATGTAAGAACTTTACTTTATGTACTCCCTCTGTAAATCCTCCTGGAAATGTAAGAATTTTACTTTATGCACTTCCTCTGTAATCACTCCTGGAAATGTAAGAACTCTACTTTATGCACTTCCTCTGTAATCCCTCCTGGAAATGAAAGAACTTTACTTTCTGCACTTCCTCTGTAATCCCTCCTGGAAATGAAAGAACTTTACTTTATGCACTTCCTCTGTAATCCCTCCTGGAAATGTAAGAACTCTACTTTATGCACTTCCTCTGTAATCCCTCCTGGAAATGAAAGAACTTTACTTTATGCACTTCCTCTGTAATCCCTCCTGGAAATGAAAGAACTTTACTTTCTGCACTTCCTCTGTAATCCCTCCTGGAAATGAAAGAACTTTACTTTATGCACTTCCTCTGTAATCCCTCCTGGAAATGAAAGAACTTTACTTTCTGCACTTCCTCTGTAATCCCTCCTGGAAATGAAAGAACTTTACTTTCTGCACTTCCTCTGTAATCCCTCCTGGAAATGAAAGAACTTTACTTTATGCACTTCCTCTGTAATCCCTCCTGAAAATGTAAGAACTTTACTTTCTACACTTCCTCTGTAATTCCCCTGGAAATGTAAGGACTCTACTTTGTGCATTTCCTCTTTAATTACTCCTGGAAATGTAAGAACTTTACTTTATACACTTCCTCTGTAATCCCTCCTGGAAATGTAAGAACTTTACTTTATGCACTTCCTCTGTAAATCCTCCTGGAAATGTAAGAACTTTATGCACTTCCTCTGTAAATCCTCCTGGAAATGTAAGGACTCTACTTTATGCACTTCCTCTGTAATCCCTCCTGGAAATGTAAGAACTCTACTTTGTGCACTTCCTCTGTAATCCCTCCTGGAAATGTAAGAACTCTACGTTGTGCACTTCCTCTGTAATCCCTCCTGGAAATGTAAGAACTCTACTTTCTGCACTTCCTCTGTAATCCCTCCTGGAAATGTAAGAACACTACTTTATGCACTTCCTCTGTAATCCCTCCTGGAAATGTAAGAACTTTACTTTCTGCACTTCCTCTGTAATCCCTCCTGGAAATGTAAGAACTTTACTTTCTGCACTTCCTCTTTAATTCCGTCTGGAAATGTAAGGACTCTACTTTGTGCATTTCCTCTTTAATTACTCCTGGAAATGTAAGAACTTTACTTTATACACTTCCTCTGTAATCCCTCCTGGAAATGTAAGAACTTTACTTTATGCACTTCCTCTGTAAATCCTCCTGGAAATGTAAGAACTTTATGCACTTCCTCTGTAAATCCTCCTGGAAATGTAAGGACTCTACTTTATGCACTTCCTCTGTAATCCCTCCTGGAAATGTAAGAACTTTACTTTGTGCACTTCCTCTGTAATCCCTCCTGGAAATGTAAGAACTTTATGCACTTCCTCTGTAAATCCTCCTGGAAATGTAAGGACTCTACTTTATGCACTTCCTCTGTAATCCCTCCTGGAAATGTAAGAACTCTACTTTATGCACTTCCTCTGTAAATCCTCCTGGAAATGTAAGGACTCTACTTTATGCACTTCCTCTGTAATCCCTCCTGGAAAAGTAAGAACTTTACTTTATGCACTTCCTCTGTAAATCCTCCTGGAAATGTAAGAACTTTACTTTATGCACTCCCTCTGTAAATCCTCCTGGAAATGTAAGAATTTTACTTTATGCACTTCCTCTGTAATCACTCCTGGAAATGTAAGAACTCTACTTTATGCACTTCCTCTGTAATCCCTCCTGGAAATGAAAGAACTTTACTTTCTGCACTTCCTCTGTAATCCCTCCTGGAAATGAAAGAACTTTACTTTATGCACTTCCTCTGTAATCCCTCCTGGAAATGTAAGAACTCTACTTTATGCACTTCCTCTGTAATCCCTCCTGGAAATGAAAGATCTTTACTTTATGCACTTCCTCTGTAATCCCTCCTGGAAATGAAAGAACTTTACTTTCTGCACTTCCTCTGTAATCCCTCCTGGAAATGAAAGAACTTTACTTTATGCACTTCCTCTGTAATCCCTCCTGGAAATGTAAGAACTCTACTTTATGCACTTCCTCTGTAATCCCTCCTGGAAATGAAAGAACTTTACTTTCTGCACTTCCTCTGTAATCCCTCCTGGAAATGAAAGAACTTTACTTTATGCACTTCCTCTGTAATCCCTCCTGGAAATGTAAGAACTCTACTTTATGCACTTCCTCTATAATCCCTCCTGAAAATGTAAGAACTTTACTTTCTACACTTCCTCTGTAATTCCCCCTGGAAATGTAAGGACTCTACTTTGTGCATTTCGTCTTTAATTACTCCTGGAAATGTAAGAACTTTACTTTATACACTTCCTCTGTAATCCCTCCTGGAAATGTAAGAACTTTACTTTATGCACTTCCTCTGTAAATCCTCCTGGAAATGTAAGAACTTTATGCACTTCCTCTGTAAATCCTCCTGGAAATGTAAGGACTCTACTTTATGCACTTCCTCTGTAATCCCTCCTGGAAATGTAAGAACTCTACTTTGTGCACTTCCTCTGTAATCCCTCCTGGAAATGTAAGAACTCTACGTTGTGCACTTCCTCTGTAATCCCTCCTGGAAATGTAAGAACTCTACTTTCTGCACTTCCTCTGTAATCCCTCCTGGAAATGTAAGAACTCTACTTTATGCACTTCCTCTGTAATCCCTCCTGGAAATGTAAGAACTTTACTTTCTGCACTTCCTCTGTAATCCCTCCTGGAAATGTAAGAACTTTACTTTCTGCACTTCCTCTTTAATTCCGTCTGGAAATGTAAGGACTCTACTTTGTGCATTTCCTCTTTAATTACTCCTGGAAATGTAAGAACTTTATACACTTCCTCTGTAATCCCTCCTGGAAATGTAAGAACTTTACTTTATGCACTTCCTCTGTAAATCCTCCTGGAAATGTAAGAACTTTATGCACTTCCTCTGTAAATCCTCCTGGAAATGTAAGGACTCTACTTTATGCACTTCCTCTGTAATCCCTCCTGGAAATGTAAGAACTTTATGCACTTCCTCTGTAAATCCTCCTGGAAATGTAAGGACTCTACTTTATGCACTTCCTCTGTAATCCCTCCTGGAAATGTAAGAACTCTACTTTCTGCACTTCCTCTGTAATCCCTCCTGGAAATGTAAGAACTCTACTTTCTGCACTTCCTCTGTAATCCCTCCTGGAAATGTAAGAACTCTACTTTATGCACTTCCTCTGTAATCCCTCCTGGAAATGTAAGAACTTTACTTTCTGCACTTCCTCTGTAATCCCTCCTGGAAATGTAAGAACTTTACTTTCTGCACTTCCTCTTTAATTCCGTCTGGAAATGTAAGGACTCTACTTTGTGCATTTCCTCTTTAATTACTCCTGGAAATGTAAGAACTTTACTTTATACACTTCCTCTGTAATCCCTCCTGGAAATGTAAGAACTTTACTTTATGCACTTCCTCTGTAAATCCTCCTGGAAATGTAAGAACTTTATGCACTTCCTCTGTAAATCCTCCTGGAAATGTAAGGACTCTACTTTATGCACTTCCTCTGTAATCCCTCCTGGAAATGTAAGAGCTCTACTTTGTGCACTTCCTCTGTAATCCCTCCTGGAAATGTAAGAACTCTACTTTCTGCACTTCCTCTGTAATCCCTCCTGGAAATGAAAGAACTTTACTTTATGCACTTCCTCTCTAATCCCTCCTGGAAATGTAAGGACTCTACTTTCTGCACTTCCTCTATAATCCCTCCTGGAAATGAAAGAACTTTACTTTCTGCACTTCCTCTGTAATTCCCCCTGGAAATGTAAGGACTCTACTTTGTGCATTTCCTCTTTAATTACTCCTGGAAATGTAAGAACTTTACTTTATGCACTTCCTCTGTAAATCCTCCTGGGAATGTAAGAACTTTACTTTATGCACTTCCTCTGTAATCCCTCCTGGAAATGTAAGAACTCTACTTTATGCACTTCCTCTGTAATCCCTCCAGGAAATGTAAGAATTCTACTTTGTGCACTTCCTCTCTAATCCCTCCTGGAAATGTAAGAACTCTACTTTGTGCACTTCCTCTGTAATCCCTCCTGGAAATGTAAGAACTTTACTTTCTGCACTTCCTCTGTAATGTCCCCTAGAAATGTAAGGACTCTAATTTGTGCACTTCCTCTTTAAATTATTCCTGGAAATGTAAGAACTTAACTTTATGCACTTCCTCTGTAATCCCTCCTGGAAATGTAAGAACTCTACTTTATGCACTTCCTCTGTAATCCCTCCTGGAAATGTAAGAACTTTACTTTCTGCACTTCCTCTGTAATCCCTCCTGGAAATGTAAGAACTCTACTTTGTGCACTTCCTCTTTAATTACTCCTGGAAATGTAAGAACTTTACTTTATGCACTTCCTCTGTAATCCCTCCTGGAAATGTAAGAACTCTACTTTATGCACTTCCTCTGTAATCCCTCCTGGAAATGTAAGAACTTTACTTTCTGCACTTCCTCTGTAATTCCCCCTGGAAATATAAGAACTCTACTTTATGCACTTCCTCTGTAATCCCTACTGGAAATGTAAGAACTTTACTTTCTGCACTTCCTCTGTAATTCCCCCTGGAAATGTAAGGACTCTACTTTGTGCATTTCCTCTTTAATTACTCCTGGAAATGTATGAACTTTACTTTATGCACTTCCTCTGTAAATCCTCCTGGAAATGTAAGAACTTTACTTTCTGCACTTCCTCTGTAAATCCTCCTGGAAATGTAAGAATTTTACTTTATGCACTTCCTTTGTAATCCCTCCTGGAAATGAAAGAACTTTACTTTCTGCACTTCCTCTGTAATCCTTCCTGGAAATGTAAGAACTCTACTTTATGCACTTCCTCTGTAATCCCTCCTGGAAATGTAAGAACTTTACTTACTGCACTTCCTCTGTAATTCCCCCTGGAAATGTAAGGACTCTACTTTGTGCATTTCCTCTTTAATTACTCCTGGAAATGTAAGAACTTTACTTTATACACTTCCTCTGTAATCCCTCCTGGAAATGTAAGAACTTTACTTTATGCACTTACTCTGTAATCCCTCCTGGAAATGTAAGGACTCTACTTCATGCACTTCCTCTGTAATCCCTCCTGGAAATGTAAGAACTTTACTTTATGCACTTCCTCTGTAAATCCTCCTGGAAATGTAAGAACTTTATGCACTTCCTCTGTAAATCCTCCTGGAAATGTAAGGACTCTACTTTATGCACTTCCTCTGTAATCCCTCCTGGAAATGTAAGAACTCTACTTTGTGCACTTCCTCTGTAATCCCTCCTGGAAATGTAAGAGCTCTACTTTGTGCACTTCCTCTGTAATCCCTCCTGGAAATGTAAGAACTCTACTTTCTGCACTTCCTCTGTAATCCCTCCTGGAAATGTAAGGACTCTACTTTCTGCACTTCCTCTGTAATTCCTCCCTGGAAATGTAAGGACTCTACTTTATACACTTCCTCTGTAATCCCTCCTGGAAATGTAAGAACTTTACTTAATGCATTTCCTCTGTAAATCCTCCTGGAAATGTAAGAACTTTATGCACTTCCTCTGTAAATCCTCCTGAAAATGTAAGGACTCTACTTTGTGCACTTCCTCTTTAATTCCCCCTGGAAATGTAAGAACTTTACTTTATGCACTTCCTCTGTAATCCCTCCTGGAAATGTAAGAACTCTACTTTGTGCACTTCCTCTGTAATCCCTCCTGGAAATGTAAGAACTCTACTTTGTGCACTTCCTCTGTAATCCCTCCTGGAAATGTAAGAACTTTACTTTATGCACTTCCTCTGTAAATCCTCCTGGAAATGTAAGAACTTTATGCACTTCCTCTGTAAATCCTCCTGGAAATGTAAGAACTCTACTTTGGGCACTTCCTCTGTAATCCCTCCTGGAAAGGTAAGAACTCTACTTTGTGCACTTCCTTTGTAATACCTCCTGGAAATGTAAGAACTTTACTTTCTGCACTTCCTCTGTAATCCCTCCTGGAAATGTAAGAACTCTACTTTGTGCACTTCCTCTGTAATCCCTCCTGGAAATATAAGAACTTTATGTACTTCCTCTGTAATCCCTCCTGGAAATGTAAGAACTTTATGCACTTCCTCTGTAATTCCCCCTGGAAATGTAAGGACTCTACTTTGTACATTTACTCTTTAATTACTCCTGGAAAAGTAAGAACTTTACTTTATACACTTCCTCTGTAATCCCTCCTGGAAATGTAAGAACTTTACTTTATGCACTTCCTCTGTAAATCATCCTGGAAATGTAAGAACTTTATGCACTTCCTCTTTAATTCCCCCTGAAAATGTAAGAACTTTACTTTGTGCACTTCCTCTGTAATCCCTCCTGGAAATGTAAGAACTCTACTTTGTGCACTTCCTCTTTAATTCCTTCTGGAAATGTAAGAACTCTACTTTATGCACTTCCTCTGTAATCCCTCCTGGAAATGTAAGAACTCTACTTTCTGCACTTCCTCTGTAATTCCCCCTGGAAATGTAAGGACTCTACTTTGTGCACTTCATCTGTAATTCCCCCTGGAAATGTAAGAACTTTACTTTATGCACTTCCTCTGTAATCCCTCCTGGAAATGTAAGAACTTTACTTTATGCACTTCCTCTGTAATCCCTCCTGGAAATGTAAGAACTTTACTTTCTGCACTTCCTCTGTAATTCCCGATGGAAATGTAAGGACTTTACTTTCTGCACTTCCTCTGTAATTCCCCCTGGAAATGTAAGGACTTTACTTTGTGCATTTCCTCTTTAATTACTCCTTGAAATGTAAGAACTTTACTTTATGCACTTCCTCTGTAATCCCTCCTGGAAATGTAAGAACTTTACTTTATACACTTCCTCTGTAATCCCTCCTGGAAATGTAAGAACTTTACTTCATGCACTTCCTCTGTAATCCCTCCTGGAAATGTAAGAACTCTACTTTATGCACTTCCTCTGTAATCCCTCCTGGAAATGTAAGAACTTTACTTTATACACTTCCTCTGTAATCCCTCCTGGAAATGTAAGAACTTTACTTCATGCACTTCCTCTGTAATCCCTCCTGGAAATGTAAGAACTTTACTTTATACACTTCCTCTGTAATCCCTCCTGGAAATGTAAGAACTTTACTTTATACACTTCCTCTGTAATCCCTCCTGGAAATGTAAGAACTTTACTTCATGCACTTCCTCTGTAATCCCTCCTGGAATGTAAGAACTCTACTTTATGCACTTCCTCTGTAATCCCTCCTGGAAATGTAAGAACTTTACTTTATGCACTTCCTCTGTAATCCCTCCTGGAAATGTAAGAACTTTACTTTCTGCACTTCCTCTGTAATCCCTCCTGGAAATGTAAGAACTCTACTTTATGCACTTCCTCTGTAATCCCTCCTGGAAATGTAAGAACTTTACTTTCTGCACTTCCTCTGTAATTCCCCCTGGAAATGTAAGGACTCTACTTTGTGCATTTCCTCTTTAATTACTCTTGGAAATGTAAGAACTTTACTTTATACACTTCCTCTGTAATCCCTCCTGGAAATGTAAGAACTTTACTTTATGCACTTCCTCTGTAAATCCTCCTGGAAATGTAAGAATTCTACTTTGTGCACTTCCTCTGTAATCCCTCCTGGAAATGTAAGAAATCTACTTTCTGCACTTCCTCTGTAATTCCCCCTGGAAATGTAAGGACTCTACTTTGTGCACTTCCTCTGTAATCCCTCCTGGAAATGTAAGGACTCTACTTTGTGCATTTCCTCTTTAATTACTCCTGGAAATGTAAGAACTTTACTTTATACACTTCCTCTGTAATCCCTCCTGGAAATGTAAGAACTTTACTTTATGCACTTCCTCTGTAAATCCTCCTGGAAATGTAAGAACTTTATGCACTTCCTCTGTAAATCCTCCTGGAAATGTAAGGACTCTACTTTATGCACTTCCTCGGTAATCCCTCCTGGAAATGTAAGAACTCTACTTTGTGCACTTCCTCTGTAATCCCTCCTGGAAATGTAAGAACTCCACTTTGTGCACTTCCTCTGTAATCCCTCCTGGAAATGTAATAACTCTACTTTATGCACTTCCTCTGTAATCCCTCCTGGAAATGTAAGAACTCTACTTTATGCACTTCCTCTGTAATCCCTCCTGGAAATGTAAGAACTTAACTTTCTGCACTTCCTCTGTAATCTATCCTGGAAATGTAAGAACTTTACGTTATGCACTTCCTCTTTAATTCCCCCTGGAAATGTAAGGACTCTACTTTCTGCACTTCCTCTGTAATCCCTCCTGGAAATGTAAGGACTCTACTTTGTGCATTTCCTCTTTAATTACTCCTGGAAATGTAAGAACTTTACTTCATGCACTTCCTCTGTAAATCATCCTGGAAATGTAAGAACTTTACTTTATTCACTTCCTCTGTAATACCTCCTGGAAATGTAAGAACTCTACTTTATGCTCTTCCTCTGTAATCCCTCCAGGAAATGTAAGAATTCTACTTTGTGCACTTCCTCTGTAATCCCTCCTGGAAATGTAAGAACTCTACTTTGTGCACTTCCTCTGTAAGCCCTCCTGGAAATGTAAGAACTTTACTTTCTGCACTTCCTCTGTAATGTCCCCTGGAAATGTAAGGACTCTACTTTGTGCATTTCCTCTTTAATTACTCCTGGAAATGTAAGAACTTCCTCTGTAATCCCTCCTGGAAATGTAAGAAATCTACTTTATGCACTTCCTCTGTAATCCCTCCTGGAAATGTAAGGACTCTACTTTGTGCATTTCCTCTTTAATTACTCCTGGAAATGTAAGAACTTTACTTTATGCACTTCCTCTGTAAATCCTCCTGGAAATGTAAGAACGTTACTTTATGCACTTCCTCTGTAATACCTCCTGGAAATGTAAGAACTCTACTTTATGCACTTCCTCTGTAATCCCTCCAGGAAATGTAAGAATTCTACTTTGTGCACTTCCTCTGTAATCCCTCCTGGAAATGTAAGGACTCTACTTTGAGCACTTCCTCTTTAAATTATTCCTGGAAATGTAAGAACTTAACTTTATGCACTTGCTCTGTAATCCCTCCTGGAAATGTAAGAACTCTACTTTATGCACTTCCTCTGTAATCCCTCCTGGAAATGTAAGAACTTTACTTTCTGCACTTCCTCTGTAATTTCCCCTGGAAATGTAAGAACTTTACTTTATGCACTTCCTCTGTAATCCCTCCTGGAAATGTAAGAACTTTAATTTATGCACTTCCTCTGTAAATCCTCCTGGAAATGTAAGAACTTTATGCACTTCCTCTGTAAATCCTCCTGGAAATGTAAGGACTCTACTTTGTGCACATCCTCTTTAATTCCCCCTGGAAATGTAAGAACTTTACTTTATGCACTTCCTCTGTAATTCCCCCTGGAAATGTAAGGAATCTACTTTCTGCACTTCCTCTGTAATCCCTACTGGAAATGTAAGAACCTTACTTTATGCACTTCCTCTTTAATTCCCGCTGGAAATGTAAGAACTTTATTTTATGCACTTCCTCTGTAAATCCTCCTGGAAATGTAAGAACTCTACTTTGTGCACTTACTCTGTAATCTCTCCTGGAGATGTAAGAACTCTACTTTGTGCACTTCCTCTGTAATCCCTCCTGGAAATGTAAGAACTCTACTTTGGGCACTTCCTCTGTAATCCCTCCTGGAAATGTAAGAACTCTACTTTATGCACTTCCTCTGTAATCCCTCCTGGAAATGTAAGAACTCTACTTTATTCACTTCCTCTGTAATCCCTCCTGGAAATGTAAGAACTCTACTTTATTCACTTCCTCTGTAATCCCTCCTGGAAATGTAAGAACTCTACTTTATTCACTTCCTCTGTAATCCCTCCTGGAAATGTAAGGACTCTACTTTGTGCACTTCCTCTTTAATTACTCCTGGAAATGTAAAAACTTTAGTCTCTGCACTTCCTCTGTAATTCCCCCTGGAAATGTAAGAACTTTACTTTATGCACTTCCTCTGTAATCCCTCCTGGAAATGTAAGAACTTTACTTTATGCACTTCCTCTGTAATCCCTCCTGGAAATGTAAGAACTCTACTTTCTGCACTTCCTCTGTAATCCCTCCTGGAAATGTAAGAACTTTACTTTATGCACTTCCTCTGTAAATCCTCCTGGAAAAGTAAGAACTTTATGCACTTCCTCTGTAATCCCTCCTGGAAATGTAAGTACTCTACTTTGTGCACTTCCTCTGTAATCCCTCCTGGAAATGTAAGAACTCTACTTTGTGCGCTTCCTCTGTAATCCCTCCTGGAAATGTAAGAACTCTACTTTGTGCACTTCCTCTGTAATCCCTCCTGGAAATGTAAGAACTTTACTTTCTGCACTTCCTCTGTAATTCCCCCTGGAAATGTAAGGACTCTACTTTGTGCACTTCCTCTTTAATTACTCCTGGAAATGTAAGAACTTAACTTTATGCACTTCCTCTGTAATTCCCCCTGGAAATGTAAGGACTCTACTTTGTGCACTTCCTCTGTAATCCCTCCTGGAAATGTAAGAACTTTACTTTATTCACTTCCTCTTTAATTCCCCCTTGAAATGTAAGTACTTTACTTTATGCACTTCCTCTGTAATCTCTCCTGGAAATGTAAGAACTTTACTTTATGCACTTCCTCTGTAAATCCTCCTGGAAATGTAAGAACTTTATGCACTTCCTCTGTAAATCCTCCTGGAAATGTAAGGACTCTACTTTGTGCACTTCCTCTTTAATTCCCCCTGGAAATATAAGAACTTTACTTTATGCACTTCCTCTGTAATCCCTCCTGGAAATGTAAGAACTCTACTTTGTGCACTTCCTCTGTAATCCCTCCTGAAAATGTAAGAACTCTACTTTGTGCACTTCCTCTGTAATCCCTCCTGGAAATGTAAGAACTTTACTTTGTGCACTTCCTCTTTAATTCCCCCTGGAAATGTAAGAACTTTACTTTATGCACTTCCTCTGTAATCCCTCCTGGAAATGTAAGAACTTTACTTTATGCACTTCCTCTGTAATTCCCCTTGGAAAGGTAAGGACTCTACTTTCTGCACTTCCTCTGTAATCCTTCCTGGAAATGTAAGAACTTTACTTTATGCACTTCCTCTGTAAATCCTCCTGGAAATGTAAGAACTTTATGCACTTCCTCTGTAAATCCTCCTGGAAATGTAAGAACTCTACTTTGTGCACTTACTCTGTAATCCCTCCTGGAAATGTAAGAACTCTACTTTGTGCACTTCCTCTGTAATCCCTCCTGGAAATGTAAGAACTTTATGTACTTCCTCTGTAATCCCTCCTGGAAATGTAAGAAATTTATGCACTTCCTCTGTAATCCTTCCTGGAAATATAAGAACTCTACTTTATGCACTTCCTCTGTAATTCCCCCTGGAAATGTAATGACTCTACTTTGTACATTTACTCTTTAATTACTCCTGGAAATGTAAGAACTTTACTTTATACACTTCCTCTGTAATCCCTCCTGGAAATGTAAGAACTTTACTTTATGCACTTCCTCTGTAAATCCTCCTGGAAATGTAAGAACTCTATGCACTTCCTCTTTAATTCCCCCTGAAAATGTAAGAACTTTACTTTGTGCACTTCCTCTGTAATTCCCGATGGAAATGTAAGGACTTTACTTTCTGAACTTCCTCTGTAATTCCCCCTGGAAATGTAAGGACTCTACTTTGTACATTTCCTCTTTAATTACTCATTGAAATGTAAGAACTTTACTTCATGCACTTCCTCTGTGAATCCTCCTGGAAATGTAAGAACTTTATGCACTTCCTCTGTAAATCCTCCTGGAAAAGTAAGGACTCTACTTTGTGCACTTCCTCTGTGATCCCTCCTGGAAATGTAAGAACTCTACTTTGTGTACTTCCTCTGTAATCCCTCCTGGAAATGTAAGGACTCTACTTTGTGCACTTCCTCTTTAATTACTCCAGGAAATGTAAGAACTTAACTTTATGCACTTCCTCTGTAATCCCTCCTGGAAATGTAAGAACTCTACTCTATGCACTTCCTCTGTAATCCCTCCTGGAAATGTAAGAACTTTATGCACTTCCTCTGTAAATCCTCCTGGAAATGTAAGAACTTTATGCACTTCCTCTGTAATCCCTCCTGGAAATGTAAGTACTCTACTTTGTGCACTTCCTCTTTAATTCCCCCTGGAAATGTAAGAACTTTACTTTATGCACTTCCTCTGTAATCCCTCCAGGAAATGTAAGAACTCTACTTTGTGCACTTCCTCTGTAATCCCTCCTGGAAATGTAAGAACTCTACTTTCTGCACTTTCTCTGTAATTCCCCCTGGAAATGTAAGGAATCTACTTTGTGCACTTCCTCTTTAATTACTCCAGGAAATGTAAGAACTTAACTTTATGCACTTCCTCTGTAATCCCTCCTGGAAATGTAAGAACTCTACTCTATGCACTTCCTCTGTAATCCCTCCTGGAAATGTAAGAACTCTACTTTATGCACTTCCTCTGTAAATCCTCCTGGAAATGTAAGAACTTTATGCACTTCCTCTGTAAATCCTCCTGGAAATGTAAGAACTTTACGTTATGCACTTCCTCTGTAAATCCTCCTGGAAAAGTAAGGACTCTAATTTCTGCATTTCCTCTGTAATCCCTCCTGGAAATGTAAGAACTTTACTTTATGAACTTCCTCTGTAATCCCTCATGGAAATGTAAGAACTTTACTTTGTGCACTTCCTCTGTAAGTCCTCCTGGAAATGTAAGAACTTTATAATATGCACTTCCTCTGTAATCCCTCCTGGAAATGTAAGAACTTTATAATATGCACTTCCTCTGTAATCCCTCCTGGAAATGTAAGAATTTTACTTTATGCACTTCCTCTGTAATCCCTCCTGGAAATGAAAGAACTCTACTTTCTGCCCTTCCTCTGTAATCCCTCCTGGAAATGTAAGAACTTTACTTTCTGCATTTCCTCTGTAATCCCTCCTGGAAATGTAAGAACTTTACTTTATGCACTTCCTCTGTAATCCCTCCTGGAAATGTAAGAACTTTACTTTGTGCACTTCCTCTTTAATTCCCCCTGGAAATGTAAGTACTTTACTTTATGCATTTCCTCTGTAATTCCTCCTGGAAATGTAAGAACTCTACTTTGTGCACTTCCTCTGTAATCCCTCCTGGAAATGTAAGAACTTTACTTTATGCACTTCCTCTGTAATTCCCCCTGGAAATGTAAGGAATCTACTTTCTGCACTTCCTCTCTAATCCCTCCTGGAAATGTAAGAACTTTACTTTATGCACTTCCTCTTTAATTCCCCCTGGAAATGTAAGAACTTTACTTTATGCACTTCCTCTGTAATCCCTCCTGGAAATGAAAGAACTTTATGCACTTCCTCTGTAAATCCTCCTGGAAATGTAAGAACTCTACTTTGTGCACTTACTCTGTAATCCCTCCTGGAAATGTAAGAACTCTACTTTGGGCACTTCCTCTGTAATCCCTCCTGGAAATGTAAGAACTCTACTTTATGCACTAGCTCTGTAATCCCTCCTGGAAATGTAAGAACTCTACTTTATGCACTTGCTCTGTAATCCCTCCTGAAAATGAAAGAACTCTACTTTATGCACTTCCTCTGTAATCCCTCCTGGAAATGTAAGAACTCTACTTTATTCACTTCCTCTGTAATTCCACCTGGAAATGTAAGGACTCTACTTTGTGCACTTCCTCTTTAATTACTCCTGGAAATGTAAGAACTTAACTTTATGCACTTCCTCTGTAATCCCTCCTGGAAATGTAAGAACTCTACTTTATGCACTTCCTCTGCAATCTCTCTTGGAAATGTAAGAACTTTACTTTCTGCACTTCCTCTGTAATTCCCCCTGGAAATGTAAGAACTTTACTTTATGCACTTCCTCTGTAATCCCTCCTGGAAATGTGAGAACTTTACTTTATGCACTTCCTCTGTAATCCCTCCTGGAAATGTAAGAATTCTACTTTATGCACTTCCTCTGTAATCCCTCCTGGAAATGTAAGAACTTTACTTTCTGCACTTCCTCTGTAATTCCCCCTGGAAATGTAAGGACTCTACTTTCTGTACTTCCTCTTTAATTACTCCTGGAAATGTAAGAACTTTACTTTATACACTTCCTCTGTAAATCCTCCTGGAAATGTAAGAACTTTATGCACTTCCTCTGTAATCCCTCCTGGAAATGTAAGAACTCTACTTTGCGCACTTCCTCTGTAATCCCTCCTGGAAATGTAAGAACTCTACTTTGTGCACTTCCTCTGTAATCCCTCCTGGAAATGTAAGAACTTTACTTTATGCACTTCCACTGTAAATCCTCCTGGAAATGTAAGAACTTTATGCACTTCCTCTGTAATCCCTCCTGGAAATGTAAGAACTCTACTTTGCGCACTTCCTCTGTAATCCCTCCTGGAAATGTAAGAACTCTACTTTGTGCACTTCCTCTGTAATTCCTCCTGGAAATGTAAGGACTCTACTTTGTGCATTTCCTCTTTAATTACTCCTGGAAATGTAAGGACTCTACTTTGTGCACTTCCTCCGTAATTCCTCCTGGAAATGTAAGAACTTTACTTTCTGCACTTCCTCTGTAATTCCCCCTGGAAATGTCAGGACTCTACTTTGTGCACTTCCTCTGTAATCCCTCCTGGAAATGAAAGAACTTTACTTTATGCACTTCCTCTTTAATTCCCCCTGGAAATGTAAGTACTTTACTTTATGCACTTCCTCTGTAATCCCTCCTGGAAATGTAAGAACTTTACTTTATGCACTTCCTCTGTAAATCCTCCTGGAAATGTAAGAACTTTATGCACTTCCTCTGTAATCCCTCCTGGAAATGTAAGAACTCTACTTTGTGCACTTCCTCTGTAATCCCTCCTGGAAATGTAAGAACTTTACTTTGTGCACTTCCTCTTTAATTCCCCCTGGAAATGTAAGAACTTAACTTTATGCACTTCCTCTGTAATCCCTCCTGGAAATGTAAGAACTTTACTTTATGCACTTCCTCTGTAATTCTCCCTGGAAATGTAAGGACTCTACTTTCTGCACTTCCTCTGTAATCCCTCCTGGAAATGTAAGAACTTTACTTTATGCACTTCCTCTTTAATTCCCCCTGGAAATGTAAGAACTTTACTTTATGCACTTCCTCTGTAATCCCTCCTGGAAATGTAAGAACTTTACTTTATGCACTTCCTCTGTAATCCCTCCTGGAAATGTAAGAACTCTACTTTGTGCACTTCTTCTGTAATCCCTCCGGGAAATGTAAGAACTTTACTTTCTGCACTTGCTCTGTAATCCCTCCTGGAAATGTAAGAACTCTACTTTGTGCACTTCTTCTGTAATCCCTCCGGGAAATGTAAGAACTTTACTTTCTGCACTTCCTCTGTAATCCCTCCTGGAAATATAAGAACTTTATGTACTTCCTCTGTAATCCCTCCTGGAAATGTAAGAACTTTATGCACTTCCTCTGTAATCCCTCCTGGAAATTTAATGACTCTACTTTGTACATTTACTCTTTAATTACTCCTGGAAATGTAAGAACTTTACTTTATACACTTCCTCTGTAATCCCTCCTGGAAATGTGAGAACTTTACTTTATGCACTTCCTCTGTAAATCCTCCTGGAAATGTAAGAACTCTACTTTCTGCACTTCCTCTGTAATTCCCCCTGGAAATGTAAGGACTCTACTTTGTGCACTTCATCTGTAATTCCCCCTGGAAATGTAAGAACTTTCCTTTATGCACTTCCTCTGTAATCCCTCCTGGAAATGTAAGAACTTTACTTTATGCACTTCCTCTGTAATCCCTCCTGGAAATGTAAGAACTTTACTTTCTGCACTTCCTCTGTAATTCCCGATGGAAATGTAAGGACTTTACTTTCTGAACTTCCTCTGTAATTCCCCCTGGAAATGTAAGGACTCTACTTTGTGCATTTCCTCTTTAATTACTCCTTGAAATGTAAGAACTTTACTTCATGCACTTCCTCTGTAAATCCTCCTGGAAATGTAAGAACTTTATGCACTTCCTCTGTAAATCCTCCTGGAAAAGTAAGGACTCTACTTTGTGCACTTCCCCTGTGATCCCTCCGGGAAATGTAAGAACTCTACTTTGTGTACTTCCTCTGTAATCCCTCCTGGAAATGTAAGGACTCTACTTTGTGCACTTCCTCTTTAATTACTCCAGGAAAAGCAAGAACTTAACTTTATGCACTTCCTCTGTAATCCCTCCTGGAAATGTAAGAACTCTACTCTATGCACTTCCTCTGTAATCCCTCCTGGAAATGTAAGAACTCTACTTTATGCACTTCCTCTGTAAATCCTCCTGGAAATGTAAGAACTTTATGCACTTCCTCTGTAAATCCTCCTGAAAATGTAAGGACTCTACTTTATGCACTTCCTCTTTAATTCCCCCTGGAAATGTAAGAACTTTACTTTATGCACTTCCTCTGTAATCCCTCCAGGAAATGTAAGAACTCTACTTTGTGCACTTCCTCTGTAATCCCTCCTGGAAATGTAAGAACTCTACTTTCTGCACGTCCTCTGTAATTCCCCCTGGAAATGTAAGGACTCTACTTTGTGCACTTCCTCTTTAATTACTCCAGGAAATGTAAGAACTTAACTTTATGCACTTCCTCTGTAATCCCTCCTGGAAATGTAAGAACTCTACTCTATGCACTTCCTCTGTAATCCCTCCTGGAAATGTAAGAACTCTACTTTATGCAATTCCTTTGTAAATCCTCCTGGAAATGTAAGAACTTTACTTTATGCACTTCCTCTGTAATTCCCCCTGGAAATGTAAGGAATCTACTTTCTGCACTTCCTCTGTAATCCCTCCTGGAAATGTAAGAACTTTACTTTATGCACTTCCTCTTTAATTCCCCCTGGAAATGTAAGAACTTTACTTTATGCACTTCCTCTGTAATCCCTCCTGGAAATGTAAGAACTTTATGCACTTCCTCTGTAAATCCTCCTGGAAATGTAAGAACTCTACTTTATGCACTTCCTCTGTAATCCCTCCTGGAAATGTAAGAACTCTACTTTATGCACTTGCTCTGTAATCCCTCCTGGAAATGTAAGAACTCTACTTTATTCACTTCCTCTGTAATTCCACCTGGAAATGTAAGGACTCTACTTTGTGCACTTCCTCTTTAATTACTCCTGGAAATGTAAGAACTTAACTTTATGCACTTCCTCTGAAATCCCTCCTGGAAATGTAAGAACTCTACTTTATGCACTTCCTCTGCAATCCCTCCTGGAAATGTAAGAACTTTACTTTCTGCACTTCCTCTGTAATTCCCCCTGGAAATGTAAGAACTTTACTTTATGCACTTCCTCTGTAATCCCTCCTGGAAATGTAAGAACTTTACTTTATGCACTTCCTCTGTAATCCCTCCTGGAAATGTAAGAACTCTATGCACTTCCTCTGTAATCCCTCCTGGAAATGTAAGAACTTTACTTTCTGCACTTCCTCTGTAAATCCTCCTGGAAATGTAAGAACTTTATGCACTTCCTCTGTAATCCCTCCTGGAAATGTAAGAACTCTACTTTGTGCACTTCCTCTGTAATCCCTCCTGGAAATGTAAGAACTCTACTTTGTGCACTTCCTCTGTAATCCCTCCTGGAAATGTAAGAACTTTACTTTCTGCACTTCCTCTGTAATTCCCCCTGGAAATGTAAGGACTCTACTTTGTGCACTTCCTCTTTAATTACTCCTGGAAATGTAAGAACTTAACTTTATGCACTTCCTCTTTAATTCCCCCTGGAAATGTAAGGACTCTACTTTGTGCACTTCCTCTGTAATCCCTCCTGGAAATGTAAGAACTTTACTTTATTCACTTCCTCTTTAATTCCCCCTGGAAATGTAAGTACTTAACTTTATGCACTTCCCCTGTAATCCCTCCTGGAAATGTAAGAACTTTACCTTATGCACTTCCTCTGTAAATCCTCCTGGAAATGTAAGAACTTTATGCACTTCCTCTGTAAATCCTCCTGGAAATGTAAGGACTCTACTTTGTGCACTTCCTCTTTAATTCCCCCTGGAAATGTAAGAACTTTACTTTATGCACTTCCTCTGTAATCCCTCCTGGAAATGTAAGAACTCTACTTTGTGCACTTCCTCTGTAATCCCTCCTGGAAATGTAAGAACTTTACTTTGTGCACTTCCTCTTTAATTCCCCCTGGAAATGTAAGAACTTTACTTTATGCACTTCCTCTGTAATCCCTCCTGGAAATGTAAGAACTTTACTTTATGCACTTCCTCTGTAAATCCTCCTGGAAATGTAAGAACTCTACTTTGTGCACTTACTCTGTAATCCCTCCTGGAAATGTAAGAACTCTACTTTGTGCACTTCCTCTGTAATCCCTCCTGGAAATGTAAGAACTCTACTTTGGGCACTTCCTCTGTAATCCCTCCTGGAAATGTAAGAACTCTACTTTGTGCACTTCCTCTGTAATCCCTCCTGGAAATGTAAGGACTCTACTTTGTGCACTTCTTCTGTAATCCCTCCGGGAAATGAAAGAACTTTACTTTCTGCACTTGCTCTGTAATCCCTCCTGGAAATGTAAGAACTCTACTTTTTGCACTTCCTCTGTAATCCCTCCTGGAAATATAAGAACTTTATGTACTTCCTCTGTAATCCCTCCTGGAAATGTAAGAACTCTACTTTATGCACTTCCTCTGTAATTCCCCCTGGAAATGTAATGACTCTACTTTGTACATTTACTCTTTAATTACTCCTGGAAATGTAAGAACTTTACTTTATACACTTCCTCTGTAATCCCTCCTGGAAATGTGAGAACTTTATTTTATACACTTCCTCTGTAAATCCTCCTGGAAATGTAAGAACTTTATGCACTTCCTCTTTAATTCCCCCTGAAAATGTAAGAACTTTACTTTGTGCACTTCCTCTGTAATCCCTCCTGGAAATGTAAGAACTCTACTTTGTGCACTTCCTCTGTAATTCCTCCTGGAAATGTAAGAACTCTACTTTCTGCACTTCCTCTGTAATTCCCCCTGGAAATGTAAGGACTCTACTTTGTGCACTTCATCTGTAATTCCCCCTGGAAATGTAAGAACTTTACTTTATGCACTTCCTCTGTAATCCCTCCTGGAAATGTAAGAACTTTACTTTATGCACTTCCGCTGTAATCCCTCCTGGAAATGTAAGGACTCTACTTTCTGCATTTCCTCTTTAATTCCTCCTGGAAATGTAAGGACTCTACTTTCTGCACTTCCTCTTTAATTCCCCCTGGAAATGTAAGGACTCTACTTTGTGCACTTCCTTTGTAATCCCTCCTGAAAATGTAAGAACTTTACTTTATGCACATCCCCTGTAATCCCTCCTGGAAATGTAAGAACTCTACTTTATGCACTTCCTCTGTAATCCCTCCTGGAAATATAAGAATTTTATTTTATGCACTTCCTCTGTAAATCCTCCTGGAAATGTAAGAACTTTACTTTATGCACTTCCTCTGTAAATCCTCCTGGAAATGTAAGAACTTTACTTTGTGCACTTCCTCTGTAAATCCTCCTGGAAATGTAAGGACTCTACTTTGTGCACTTCCTCTGTAAATACTCCTGGAAATGTAAGAATTTTACTTTATGCACTTCCTCTGTGATCCCTCCTGGAAATGTAAGAATTTTACTTTATGCACTTCCTCTGTAAATCCTCCTGGAAATGTAAGAACTTTACATTGTGCACTTAATCTTTAATTACTCCTGGAAATGTAAGAACTTTACTTTTTGCACTTCCACTGTAAATCCTCCTGGAAATGTAATGCACTTCCTCTGTAATCCCTCCTGGAAATTTAAGGACTCTACTTTCTGCACTTCCTCTTTAATTTCCCCTGGAAATGTAAACACTTTACTTTATGCACTTCCTCTGTAAATACTCCTGGAAATGTAAGAACTTTACTTTTTGCACTTCCTCTGTAAATCCTCCTGGAAATGTAAGGACTCTACTTTCTGCACTTCCTCTTTAATTCCCCCTGGAAACGTAAGGACTCTACTTTCTGCACTTCCTCTTTAATTCCTCCTGGAAATGTAAGAACTTTACTTTTTGCACTTCCTCTGTAATCCCTCCTGGAAATGTAAGGACTCTACTTTCTGCACGTCCTCTGTAATCCCTCCTGGAAATGTAAGAACTTTCCTTTATGTACTTCCTCTGTAATCCCTCCTGGAAATGTAAGAACTCTACTTTATGCACTTCCTCTGTAAATCCTCCTGGAATTGTAAGAACTCTACTTTATGCACTTCCTCTGTCATCCCTCCTGGACATATAAGAATTTTACTTTATGCACTTCCTCTGTAAATCCTCCTGGAATTGTAAGGACTCTACTTTGTGCACATCCCCTGTAATCCCTCCTGGAAATGTAAGAACTCTACTTTGTGCACTTCCTCTGTAATCCCTCCTGGAAATGTAAGAATTTTACTTTATGCACTTCCTCTGTACATCCTCCTGGAAATGTAAGAACTCTACTTTCTGCACTTTCTCTGTAATCCCTCCTGGAAATGTAAGGACTCTACTTTCTGCACTTCCTCTGTAATCCCTTCTGGAAATGTAAGAAGTCTACTTTGTGCATTTCCTGTATAATTCCTCCTGGAAATGTAAGAACTTTACTTTATGCACTTCCTCTGTAATCCCTCCTGGAAATGTAAGAATTTTACTTTATGCTCATCCTCTGTAATCCCTCCTGGAAATGTAAGAATTTTACTTTAGGCACTTCCTCTGTAAATCCTCCTGGAAATGTAAGGACTCTACTTTGTGTACTTCCTCTGTAATCCCTCCTGAAAATGTAAGAACTTTACATTATGCACATCCCCTGTAATCCCTCCTGGAAATGTAAGAACTCTACTTTCTGCACTTCCTCTTTAATTCCCCCTGGAAATGTAAGGACTCTACTTTGTGCACTTCCTCTGTAAATCCTCCTGGAAATGTAAGAACTCTACTTTGTGCACTTTCTCTGTCATCCCTCCTGGAAATGTAAGGACTCTACTTTCTGCACTTCCTCTTTAATTCCCCTTGGAAATGTAAGAACTTTAATTTATGCACTTCCTCTGTAATCCCTCCTGGAAATGTAAGGACTCTACTTTCTGCACTTCCTCTCTAATCCCTCCTGGAAATGTAAGGACTCTACTTTATGCACTTCCTCTGTAATCCCTCCTGGAAATGTAAGAAGTTTCCATTATGCACTTCCTCTGTAATCCCTCCTGGAAATGTAAGAACTCTACTTTATGCACTTCCTCTGTAATCCCTCCTGGAAATGTAAGAACTTTCCTTTATGCACTTCCTCTGTAATCCCTCCTGGAAATGTAAGAACTCTACTTTATGCACTTCCTCTGTAATCCCTCCTGGAAATGTAAGAACTTTACTTTATGCACTTCCTCTGTAATTCCCCCTGGAAATGTAAGGACTCTACTTTACGCACTTCCTCTGTAATCCCTCCTGGAAATGCAAGGACTCTACTTTCTGCACTTCCTCTGTAAATCCTCCTGGAACTGTAAGGACTCTACTTTGTGCACATCCCCTGTAATCCCTCCTTGAAATGTAAGAACTCTACTTTGTGCACTTCCTCTGTAATCCCTCCTGGAAATGTAAGGACTCTACTTTCTGCACTAACTCTTTAATTCCCCCTGGAAATGTAACGACTCTACTTTATGCACTTCCTCTTTAATTCCTCCTGGAAATGTAAGGACTCTACTTTCTGCACTTCCTCTTTAATTCCTCCTGGAAATGTAAGGACTCTACTTTGTGCACATCCCCTGTAATCCCTCCTGGAAATGTAAGAACTCTACTTTATGCACTTCCTCTGTAAATACTCCTGGAAAAGTAAGGACTCTAATTTCTGCACTTCCTCTGTAATCCCTCCTGGAAATGTAAGAACTCTACTTTGTGCATTTCCTGTATAATTCCTCCTGGAAATGTAAGAACTTTACTTTATGAACTTCCTCTGTAATCCCCCTGGAAATGAAAGAATTTTACTTTATGCACATCCTCTGTAATCCCTCCTGGAAATGTAAGAATTTTACTTTAGGCACTTCCTCTGTAAATCCTCCTGGAAATGTAAGGACTCTACTTTGTGCACTTCCTCTGTAATCCCTCCTGAAAATGTAAGAACTTTACTTTATGCACATCCCCTGTAATCCCTCCTGGAAATGTAAGAACTCTACTTTCTGCACTTCCTCTTTAATTCCCCCTGGAAATGTAAGGACTCTACTTTCTGCACTTCCTCTGTAATCCCTCCTGGAAATGTAAGGACTCTACTTTATGCACTTCCTCTGTAATCCCTCCTGGAAATGTAAGAACTTTCCTTTATGCACTTCCTCTGTAATCCCTCCTGGAAATGTAAGAACTCTACTTTATGCACTTCCTCTGTAATCCCTCCTGGAAATGTAAGAACTTTACTTTTTGCACTTCCTCTGTAAATCCTCCTGGAAATGTAAGAACTTTCCTTTATGCACTTCCTCTATAAATCCTCCTGGAAATGTAAGAACTTTACTTTATGCACTTCCTCTGTAATTCCTCCTGGAAATGTAAGAACTTTACTTTGTGCACTTCCTCTGTAAATCCTCCTGGAAATGTAAGGACTCTACTTTGTGCACTTCCTCTGTAAATACTCCTGGAAATTTAAGAACTTTACTATATGCACTTCCTCTGTAATCCCTCCTGGAAATATAAGAATTTTACTTTATGCACTTCCTCTGTAATCCCTCCTGGAAATGTAAGAATTTTACTTTATGCACTTCCTCTGTAAATGCTCCTGGAAATGTATGAACTCTACATTGTGCACTTAATCTTTAATTACTCCTGGAAATGTAAGAACTTTACTTTTTGCACTTCCTCTGTAAATCCTCCTGGAAATGTAAGATTTTTACTTTATGCACTTCCTCTGTAAATCCTCCTGGAAATGGAAGAACTCTACATTGTGCACTTAATCTTTAATTACTCCTGGAAATGTAAGAACTTTACTTTATGCACTTCCTCTGTAATCCCTCCTGGAAATTTAAGGTCTCTACTTTCTGCACTTCCTCTTTAATTCCCCCTGGAAATGTAAACACTTTACTTTATGCACTTCCTCTGTAAATACTCCTGGAAATGTAAGAACTTTACTTTTTGCACTTCCTCTGTAAATATTCCTGGAAATGTAAAGACTCTACTTTCTGCACTTCCTCTGTAATCCCTCCTGGAAATGTAAGGACTCTACTTTATGCACTTCCTCTGTAATCCCTCCTGGAAATGTAAGAACTTTCCTTTATGCACTTCCTCTGTAATCCCTCCAGGAAATGTAAGAACTCTACTTTATGCACTTCCTCTGTCATCCCTCCTGGAAATATAAGAATTTTACTTCATGCACTTCCTCTGTAAATCCTCCTGGAATTGTAAGGACTCTACTTTGTGCACATCCCCTGTAATCCCTCCTGGAAATGTAAGAACTCTACTTTTTGCACTTCCTCTTTAATTCCCCCTGGAAATGTAAGAACTCTACTTTGTGCACTTCCTCTGTCATCCCTCCTGGAAATGTAAGGACTCTACTTTCTGCACTTCCTTTTTAATTCCCCTTGGAAATGTAAGAACTTTACTTTATGCACTTCCTCTGTAATCCCTCCTGGAAATGTAAGAACTTTCCTTTATGCACTTCCTCTGTAATCCCTCCTGGAAATGTAAGAACTCTACTTTATGCACTTCCTCTGTAATCCCTCCTGGAAATGTAAGAACTTTCCTTTATGCACTTCCTCTGTAATCCCTCCTGGAAATGTAAGAACTCTACTTTATGCACTTCCTCTGTAATCCCTCCTGGAAATGTAAGAACTTTACTTTTTGCACTTCCTCTGTAAATCCTCCTGGAAATGTAAGAACTCTACTTTCTGCACTTCCTCTGTAATCCCTCCTGGAAATGCAAGGACTCTACTTTCTGCACTTCCTCTTTAATTCCCCCTGGAAATGTAAGAACTTAACTTTATGCACTTTCTCTATAAATCCTCCTGGAATTGTAAGGACTCTACTTTCTGCACTTCCTCTTTAATTCCTTCTGGAAATGTAAGGACTCTCCTTTGTGCACATCCACTGTAATCCCTCCTGGAAATGTAAGGACTCTCCTTTGTGCATTTCCTGTATAATTCCTCCTGGAAATGTAAGAACTTTACTTTATGCACTTCCTCTGTAATCCCTCCTGGAAATGAAAGAATTTTACTTTATGCACATCCTCTGTAATCCCTCCAGGAAATGTAAGAATTTTACTTTAGGCACTTCCTCTGTAATCCCTCCTGGAAATGTAAGAACTCTACTTTGTGCACTTCCTCTGTAATCCCTCCTGAAAATGTAAGAACTTTACTTTATGCACATCCCCTGTAATCCCTCCTGGAAATGTAAGAACTCTACTTTCTGCATTTCCTCTTTAATTCCCCCTGGAAATGTAAGGACTCTACTTTGTGCACTTCCTCTGTAAATCCTCCTGGAAATGTAAGAACTGTACTTTGTGCACTTCCTCTGTCATCCCTCCTGGAAATGTAAGGACTCTACTTTCTGCACTTACTCTTTAATTCCCCTTGGAAATGTAAGGACTCTACTTTCTGCACTTCCTCTGTAATCCCTCCTGGAAATGTAAGGACTCAACTTTCTGCACTTCCTCTGTAATCCCTCCTGGAAATGTAAGGACTCTACTTTATGCACTTACTCTGTAATCCCTCCTGGAAATGTAAGAACTTTCCTTTATGCACTTCCTCTGTAATCCCTCCTGGAAATGTAAGGACTCTACTTTGTGCACTTCCTCTGTAAATACTCCTGGAAATGTAAGAACTTTACTATATGCACTTCCTCTGTAACCCCTCCTGGAAATGTAAGAATTTTACTTTATGCACTTCCTCTGTAATCCCTCCTGGAAATGTAAGAATTTTACTTTATGCACTTCCTCTGTAAATACTCCTGGAAATGTAAGAACTTTACTTTTTGCACTTCCTCTGTAAATATTCCTGGAAATGTAAGAACTCTACTTTGTGCACTTTCTCTGTAATCCCTCCTGGAAATGTAAGGACTCTACTTTCTGCACTTCCTCTTTAATTCCTCCTGGAAATGTAAGAACTTTCCTTTATGCACGTCCTCTGTCATCCCTCCTGGAATTGTAAGGACTCTACTTTGTGCACATCCCCTGTAATCCCTCCTGGAAATGTAAGAACTCTACTTTGCGCACTTCCTCTGTAATCCCTCCTGGAAATTTAAGGACTCTACTTTCTGCACTTACTCTGTAATTCCTCCTGGAAATGTAAGAATTTTACTTTATGCACTTCCTCTGTAAATCCTCCTGGAATTGTAAGGACTCTACTTTGTGCACATCCCCTGTAATCCCTCCTGGAAATGTAAGAACTCTACTTTGCGCACTTCCTCTGTAATCCCTCCTGGAAATTTAAGGACTCTACTTTCTGCACTTACTCTGTAATTCCTCCTGGAAATGTAAGAATTTTACTTTATGCACTTCCTCTGTAAATCCTCCTGGAAATGTAAGAACTCTACTTTCTGCACTTCCTCTGTAATCCCTCCTGGAAATGTAAGAACTTTACTTTTTGCACTTCCTCTGTAAATCCTCCTGGAAATGTAAGAACTCTACTTTCTGCACTTCCTCTGTAAATACTCCTGGAAATGTAGGAACTTTACTTTTTGCACTTCCTCTGTAAATCCTCCTGGAAATGTAAGAACTTTATGCACTTCCTCTGTAAATCCTCCTGGAAATGTAAGGACTCTACTTTGTGCACTTCCTCTTTAATTCCCCCTGGAAATGTAAGAACTTTACTTTATGCACTTCCTCTGTAATCCCTCCTGGAAATGTAAGAACTCTACTTTGTGCACTTCCTCTGTAATCCCTCCTGGAAATGTAAGAACTTTACTTTGTGCACTTCCTCTTTAATTCCCCCTGGAAATGTAAGAACTTTACTTTATGCACTTCCTCTGTAATCCCTCCTGGAAATGTAAGAACTTTACTTTATGCACTTCCTCTGTAATTCCCCCTGGAAATGTAAGGACTCTACTTTCTGCACTTCCTCTGTAATCCCTCCTGGTAATGTAAGAACTTTACTTTATGCACTTCCTCTTTAATTCCCCCTGTAAATGTAAGAACTTTACTTTATGCACTTCCTCTGTAATCCCTCCTGGAAATGTAAGAACTTTACTTTATGCACTTCTTCTGTAAATCCTCCTGGAAATGTAAGAACTTTATGCACTTCCTCTGTAAATCCTCCTGGAAATGTAAGAACTCTACTTTGTGCACTTACTCTGTAATCCCTTCTGGAAATGTAAGAACTCTACTTTGTGCACTTCCTCTGTAATCCCTCCTGGAAATGTAAGAACTCTACTTTGGGCACTCACTCTGTAATCCCTCCTGGAAATGTAAGAACTCTACTTTGTGCACTTCCTCTGTAATCCCTCCTGGAAATGTAAGAACTCTACTTTGTGCACTTCTTCTGTAATCCCTCTGGGAAATGTAAGAACTTTACTTTCTGCACTTGCTCTGTAATCCCTCCTGGAAATGTAAGAACTCTACTTTGTGCACTTCCTCTGTAATCCCTCCTGGAAATATAAGAACTTTATGTACTTCCTCTGTAATCCCTCCTGGAAATGTAAGAACTTTATGCACTTCCTCTGTAATCCCTTCTGGAAATGTAAGAACTCTACTTTATGCACTTCCTCTGTAATTCCCCCTGGAAATGTAATGACTCTACTTTGTACATTTACTCTTTAATTACTCCTGGAAATGTAAGAACTTTACTTTATACACTTCCTCTGTAATCCCTCCTGGAAATGTGAGAACTTTACTTTATGCACTTCCTCTGTAAATCCTCCTGGAAAAGTAAGAACTTTATGCACTTCCTCTTTAATTCCCCCTGAAAATGTAAGAACTTTACTTTGTGCACTTCCTCTGTAATCCCTCCTGGAAATGTAAGAACTCTACTTTGTGCACTTCCTCTGTAATTCCTCCTGGAAATGTAAGAACTCTACTTTCTGCACTTCCTCTGTAATTCCCCCTGGAAACGTAAGGACTCTACTTTGTGCACTTCATCTGTAATTCCCCCTGGAAATGTAAGAACTTTACTTTATGCACTTCCTCTGTAATCCCTCCTGGAAATGTAAGAACTTTACTTTATGCACTTCCTCTGTAATCCCTCCTGGAAATGTAAGAACTTTACTTTCTGCACTTCCTCTGTAATTCCCGATGGAAATGTAAGGACTTTACTTTCTGAACTTCCTCTGTAATTCCCCCTGGAAATGTAAGGACTCTACTTTGTGCATTTCCTCTTTAATTACTCCTTGAAATGTAAGAACTTTAATTCATGCACTTCCTCTGTAAATCCTCCTGGAAATGTAAGAACTTTATGCACTTCCTCTGTAATCCCTCCTGGAAATGTAAGAACTTTACTTTATGCACTTCCGCTGTAATCCCTCCTGGAAATGTAAGGACTCTACTTTCTGCACTTCCTCTTTAATTCCTCCTGGAAATGTAACGACTCTACTTTCTGCACTTCCTCTTTAATTCCCCCTGGAAATGTAAGGACTCTACTTTGTGCACTTCCTTTGTAATACCTCCTGAAAATGTAAGAACTTTACTTTATGCACATCCCCTGTAATCCCTCCTGGAAATGTAAGAACTCTACTTTATGCACTTCCTCTGTAATCCCTCCTGGAAATGTAAGAACTTTCCTTTATGCACTTCCTCTGTAATCCCTCCTGGAAATATAAGAATTTTATTTTATGCACTTCCTCTGTAAATCCTCCTGGAAATGTAAGAACTTTACTTTATGCACTTCCTCTGTAATTCCTCCTGGAAATGTAAGAACTTTACTTTGTGCACTTCCTCTGTAAATCCTCCTGGAAATGTAAGGACTCTACTTTGTGCACTTCCTCTGTAAATACTCCTGGAAATGTAAGAATTTTACTTTATGCACTTCCTCTGTAATCCCTCCTGGAAATGTAAGAATTTTACTTTATGCACTTCCTCTGTAAATCCTCCTGGAAATGTAAGAACTCTACATTTTGCACTTAATCTTTATTTACTCCTGGAAATGTAAGAACTTTACTTTTTGCACTTCCTCTGTAAATATTCCTGGAAATGTAAGGACTCTACTTTCTGCACTTCCTCTGTAATCCCTCCTGGAAATGTAAGGACTCTACTTTATGCACTTCCTCTGTAATCCCTCCTGGAAATGTAAGAACTTTCCTTTATGCACTTCCTCTGTAATCCCTCCAGGAAATGTAAGAACTCTACTTTATGCACTTCCTCTGTCATCCCTCCTGGAAATATAAGAATTTTACTTCATGCACTTCCTCTGTAAATCCTCCTGGAATTGTAAGGACTCTACTTTGTGCACATCCCCTGTAATCCCTCCTGGAAATGTAAGAACTCTACTTTTTGCACTTCCTCTTTAATTCCCCCTGGAAATGTAAGAACTCTACTTTGTGCACTTCCTCTGTCATCCCTCCTGGAAATGTAAGGACTCTACTTTCTGCACTTCCTTTTTAATTCCCCTTGGAAATGTAAGAACTTTACTTTATGCACTTCCTCTGTAATCCCTCCTGGAAATGTAAGAACTTTCCTTTATGCACTTCCTCTGTAATCCCTCCTGGAAATGTAAGAACTCTACTTTATGCACTTCCTCTGTAATCCCTCCTGGAAATGTAAGAACTTTCCTTTATGCACTTCCTCTGTAATCCCTCCTGGAAATGTAAGAACTCTACTTTATGCACTTCCTCTGTAATCCCTCCTGGAAATGTAAGAACTTTACTTTTTGCACTTCCTCTGTAAATCCTCCTGGAAATGTAAGAACTCTACTTTCTGCACTTCCTCTGTAATCCCTCCTGGAAATGCAAGGACTCTACTTTCTGCACTTCCTCTTTAATTCCCCCTGGAAATGTAAGAACTTAACTTTATGCACTTTCTCTATAAATCCTCCTGGAATTGTAAGGACTCTACTTTCTGCACTTCCTCTTTAATTCCTTCTGGAAATGTAAGGACTCTCCTTTGTGCACATCCACTGTAATCCCTCCTGGAAATGTAAGGACTCTCCTTTGTGCATTTCCTGTATAATTCCTCCTGGAAATGTAAGAACTTTACTTTATGCACTTCCTCTGTAATCCCTCCTGGAAATGAAAGAATTTTACTTTATGCACATCCTCTGTAATCCCTCCAGGAAATGTAAGAATTTTACTTTAGGCACTTCCTCTGTAATCCCTCCTGGAAATGTAAGAACTCTACTTTGTGCACTTCCTCTGTAATCCCTCCTGAAAATGTAAGAACTTTACTTTATGCACATCCCCTGTAATCCCTCCTGGAAATGTAAGAACTCTACTTTCTGCATTTCCTCTTTAATTCCCCCTGGAAATGTAAGGACTCTACTTTGTGCACTTCCTCTGTAAATCCTCCTGGAAATGTAAGAACTGTACTTTGTGCACTTCCTCTGTCATCCCTCCTGGAAATGTAAGGACTCTACTTTCTGCACTTACTCTTTAATTCCCCTTGGAAATGTAAGGACTCTACTTTCTGCACTTCCTCTGTAATCCCTCCTGGAAATGTAAGGACTCAACTTTCTGCACTTCCTCTGTAATCCCTCCTGGAAATGTAAGGACTCTACTTTATGCACTTACTCTGTAATCCCTCCTGGAAATGTAAGAACTTTCCTTTATGCACTTCCTCTGTAATCCCTCCTGGAAATGTAAGGACTCTACTTTGTGCACTTCCTCTGTAAATACTCCTGGAAATGTAAGAACTTTACTATATGCACTTCCTCTGTAACCCCTCCTGGAAATGTAAGAATTTTACTTTATGCACTTCCTCTGTAATCCCTCCTGGAAATGTAAGAATTTTACTTTATGCACTTCCTCTGTAAATACTCCTGGAAATGTAAGAACTTTACTTTTTGCACTTCCTCTGTAAATATTCCTGGAAATGTAAGAACTCTACTTTGTGCACTTTCTCTGTAATCCCTCCTGGAAATGTAAGGACTCTACTTTCTGCACTTCCTCTTTAATTCCTCCTGGAAATGTAAGAACTTTCCTTTATGCACGTCCTCTGTCATCCCTCCTGGAATTGTAAGGACTCTACTTTGTGCACATCCCCTGTAATCCCTCCTGGAAATGTAAGAACTCTACTTTGCGCACTTCCTCTGTAATCCCTCCTGGAAATTTAAGGACTCTACTTTCTGCACTTACTCTGTAATTCCTCCTGGAAATGTAAGAATTTTACTTTATGCACTTCCTCTGTAAATCCTCCTGGAATTGTAAGGACTCTACTTTGTGCACATCCCCTGTAATCCCTCCTGGAAATGTAAGAACTCTACTTTGCGCACTTCCTCTGTAATCCCTCCTGGAAATTTAAGGACTCTACTTTCTGCACTTACTCTGTAATTCCTCCTGGAAATGTAAGAATTTTACTTTATGCACTTCCTCTGTAAATCCTCCTGGAAATGTAAGAACTCTACTTTCTGCACTTCCTCTGTAATCCCTCCTGGAAATGTAAGAACTTTACTTTTTGCACTTCCTCTGTAAATCCTCCTGGAAATGTAAGAACTCTACTTTCTGCACTTCCTCTGTAAATACTCCTGGAAATGTAGGAACTTTACTTTTTGCACTTCCTCTGTAAATCCTCCTGGAAATGTAAGAACTTTATGCACTTCCTCTGTAAATCCTCCTGGAAATGTAAGGACTCTACTTTGTGCACTTCCTCTTTAATTCCCCCTGGAAATGTAAGAACTTTACTTTATGCACTTCCTCTGTAATCCCTCCTGGAAATGTAAGAACTCTACTTTGTGCACTTCCTCTGTAATCCCTCCTGGAAATGTAAGAACTTTACTTTGTGCACTTCCTCTTTAATTCCCCCTGGAAATGTAAGAACTTTACTTTATGCACTTCCTCTGTAATCCCTCCTGGAAATGTAAGAACTTTACTTTATGCACTTCCTCTGTAATTCCCCCTGGAAATGTAAGGACTCTACTTTCTGCACTTCCTCTGTAATCCCTCCTGGTAATGTAAGAACTTTACTTTATGCACTTCCTCTTTAATTCCCCCTGTAAATGTAAGAACTTTACTTTATGCACTTCCTCTGTAATCCCTCCTGGAAATGTAAGAACTTTACTTTATGCACTTCTTCTGTAAATCCTCCTGGAAATGTAAGAACTTTATGCACTTCCTCTGTAAATCCTCCTGGAAATGTAAGAACTCTACTTTGTGCACTTACTCTGTAATCCCTTCTGGAAATGTAAGAACTCTACTTTGTGCACTTCCTCTGTAATCCCTCCTGGAAATGTAAGAACTCTACTTTGGGCACTCCCTCTGTAATCCCTCCTGGAAATGTAAGAACTCTACTTTGTGCACTTCCTCTGTAATCCCTCCTGGAAATGTAAGAACTCTACTTTGTGCACTTCTTCTGTAATCCCTCTGGGAAATGTAAGAACTTTACTTTCTGCACTTGCTCTGTAATCCCTCCTGGAAATGTAAGAACTCTACTTTGTGCACTTCCTCTGTAATCCCTCCTGGAAATATAAGAACTTTATGTACTTCCTCTGTAATCCCTCCTGGAAATGTAAGAACTTTATGCACTTCCTCTGTAATCCCTCCTGGAAATGTAAGAACTCTACTTTATGCACTTCCTCTGTAATTCCCCCTGGAAATGTAATGACTCTACTTTGTACATTTACTCTTTAATTACTCCTGGAAATGTAAGAACTTTACTTTATACACTTCCTCTGTAATCCCTCCTGGAAATGTGAGAACTTAACTTTATGCACTTCCTCTGTAATCCCTCCTGGAAATGTAAGAACTTTACTTTATGCACTTCCTCTGTAATCCCTCCTGGAAATGTAAGAACTTTACTTTCTGCACTTCCTCTGTAATTCCCGATGGAAATGTAAGGACTTTACTTTCTGAACTTCCTCTGTAATTCCCCCTGGAAATGTAAGGACTCTACTTTGTGCATTTCCTCTTTAATTTCTCCTTGAAATGTAAGAACTTTAATTCATGCACTTCCTCTGTAAATCCTCCTGGAAATGTAAGAACTTTATGCACTTCCTCTGTAATCCCTCCTGGAAATATAAGAATTTTATTTTATGCACTTCCTCTGTAAATCCTCCTGGAAATGTAAGAACTTTACTTTATGCACTTCCTCTGTAATTCCTCCTGGAAATGTAAGAACTTTACTTTGTGCACTTCCTCTGTAAATCCTCCTGGAAATGTAAGGACTCTACTTTGTGCACTTCCTCTGTAAATACTCCTGGAAATGTAAGAATTTTACTTTATGCACTTCCTCTGTAATCCCTCCTGGAAATGTAAGAATTTTACTTTATGCACTTCCTCTGTAAATCCTCCTGGAAATGTAAGAACTCTACATTTTGCACTTAATCTTTATTTACTCCTGGAAATGTAAGAACTTTACTTTTTGCACTTCCTCTGTAAATCCTCCTGGAAATGTAACATTTTTACTTTATGCACTTCCTCTGTAATCCCTCCTGGAAATTTAAGGACTCTACTTTCTGCACTTCCTCTTTAATTTCCCCTGGAAATGTAAACACTTTACTTATGCACTTCCTCTGTAAATACTCCTGGAAATATAAGAACTTTACTTTTTGCACTTCCTCTGTAAATCCTCCTGGAAATGTAAGAACTCTACTTTGTGCACTTCCTCTGTAATCCCTCCTGGAAATATAAGAACTTTATGTACTTCCTCTGTAATCCCTCCTGGAAATGTAAGAACTTTATGCACTTCCTCTGTAATCCCTCCTGGAAATGTAAGAACTCTACTTTATGCACTTCCTCTGTAATTCCCCCTGGAAATGTAATGACTCTACTTTGTACATTTACTCTTTAATTACTCCTGGAAATGTAAGAACTTTACTTTATACACTTCCTCTGTAATCCCTCCTGGAAATGTGAGAACTTTACTTTATGCACTTCCTCTGTAAATCCTCCAGGAAAAGTAAGAACTTTATGCACTTCCTCTTTAATTCCCCCTGAAAATGTAAGAACTTTACTTTGTGCACTTCCTCTGTAATCCCTCCTGGAAATGTAAGAACTCTACTTTGTGCACTTCCTCTGTAATTCCTCCTGGAAATGTAAGAACTCTACTTTCTGCACTTCCTCTGTAATTCCCCCTGGAAATGTAAGGACTCTACTTTGTGCACTTCATCTGTAATTCCCCCTGGAAATGTAAGAACTTTACTTTATGCACTTCCTCTGTAATCCCTCCTGGAAATGTAAGAACTTTACTTTATGCACTTCCTCTGTAATCCCTCCTGGAAATGTAAGAACTTTACTTTCTGCACTTCCTCTGTTATTTCCGATGGAAATGTAAGGACTTTACTTTCTGAACTTCCTCTGTAATCCCTCCTGGAAATGTAAGAACTTTACTTTATGCACTTCCGCTGTAATCCCTCCTGGAAATGTAAGGACTCTACTTTCTGCACTTCCTCTTTAATTCCTCCTGGAAATGTAAGGACTCTACTTTCTGCACTTCCTCTTTAATTCCCCCTGGAAATGTAAGGACTCTACTTTGTGCACTTCCTTTGTAATACCTCCTGAAAATGTAAGAACTTTACTTTATGCACATCCCCTGTAATCCCTCCTGGAAATGTAAGAACTCTACTTTATGCACTTCCTCTGTAATCCCTCCTGGAAATGTAAGAACTTTCCTTTATGCACTTCCTCTGTAATCCCTCCTGGAAATATAAGAATTTTATTTTATGCACTTCCTCTGTAAATCCTCCTGGAAATGTAAGAACTTTACTTTATGCACTTCCTCTGTAATCCCTCCTGGAAGTGTAAGAACTTTACTTTGTGCACTTCCTCTGTAAATCCTCCTGGAAATGTAAGGACTCTACTTTGTGCACTTCCTCTGTAAATGCTCCTGGAAATGTAAGAATTTTACTTTATGCACTTCCTCTGTAATCCCTCCTGGAAATGTAAGAATTTTACTTTATGCACTTCCTCTGTAAATCCTCCTGGAAATGTAAGAACTCTACATTTTGCACTTAATCTTTATTTACTCCTGGAAATGTAAGAACTTTACTTTTTGCACTTCCTCTGTAAATCCTCCTGGAAATTTAAGGACTCTACTTTCTGCACTTCCTCTTTAATTCCCCCTGGAAATGTAAGGACTCTACTTTCTGCACTTCCTCTTTAATTCCTCCTGGAAATGTAAGAACTCTACTTTATGCACTTCCTCTGTAATCCCTCATGGAAATGTAAGAACTTTCCTTTATGTACTTCCTCTGTAATCCCTCCTGGAAATGTAAGAACTCTACTTTATGCACTTCCTCTGTAAATCCTCCTGGAATTGTAAGAACTCTACTTTATGCACTTCCTCTGTCATCCCTCCTGGACATATAAGAATTTTACTTTATGCACTTCCTCTGTAAATCCTCCTGGAATTGTAAGGACTCTACTTTGTGCACATCCCCTGTAATCCCTCCTGGAAATGTAAGAACTCTACTTTGTGCACTTCCTCTGTAATCCCTCCTGGAAATGTAAGAACTTTACTTTTTGCACTTACTCTGTAAATATTCCTGGAAATGTAAGTACTCTACTTTGTGCACTTTCTCTGTAATCCCTCCTGGAAATGTAAGGACTCTACTTTCTGCACTTCCTCTGTAATCCCTCCTGGAAATGTAAGAAGTCTACTTTGTGCATTTCCTGTATAATTCCTCCTGCAAATGTAAAAACTTTACTTTATGCACTTCCTCTGTAATCCCTCCTGGAAATGTAAGAATTTTACTTCATGCTCATCCTCTGTAATCCCTCCTGGAAATGTAAGAATTTTACTTTAGGCACTTCCTCTGTAAATCCTCCTGGAAATGTAAGGACTCTACTTTGTGCACTTCCTCTGTAATCCCTCCTGAAAATGTAAGAACTTTACATTATGCACATCCCCTGTAATCCCTCCTGGAAATGTAAGAACTCTACTTTCTGCACTTCCTCTTTAATTCCCCCTGGAAATGTAAGGACTCTACTTTCTGCACTTCCTCTGTAATCCCTCCTGGAAATGTAAGGACTCTACTTTATGCACTTCCTCTGTAATCCCTCCTGGAAATGTAAGAAGTTTCCATTATGCACTTCCTCTGTAATCCCTCCTGGAAATGTAAGAACTCTACTTTATGCACTTCCTCTGTAATCCCTCCTGGAAATGTAAGAACTTTCCTTTATGCACTTCCTCTGTAATCCCTCCTGGAAATGTAAGAACTCTACTTTATGCACTTCCTCTGTAATCCCTCCTGGAAATGTAAGAACTTTACTTTATGCACTTCCTCTGTAATTCCCCCTGGAAATGTAAGGACTCTACTTTCTGCACTTCCTCTGTAATCCCTCCTGGAAATGCAAGGACTCTACTTTCTGCACTTCCTCTGTAAATCCTCCTGGAACTGTAAGGACTCTACTTTGTGCACATCCCCTGTAATCCCTCCTGGAAATGTAAGAACTCTACTTTGTCCACTTCCTCTGTAATCCCTCCTGGAAATGTAAGGACTCTACTTTCTGCACTTCCTCTTTAATTCCTCCTGGAAATGTAAGGACTCTACTTTCTGCACTTCCTCTTTAATTCCTCCTGGAAATGTAAGGACTCTACTTTGTGCACATCCACTGTAATCCCTCCTGGAAATGTAAGAACTCTACTTTATGCACTTCCTCTGTAAATACTCCTGGAAAAGTAAGGACTCTAATTTCTGCACTTCCTCTGTAATCCCTCCTGGAAATGTAAGAACTCTACTTTGTGCATTTCCTGTATAATTCCTCCTGGAAATGTAAGAACTTTACTTTATGCACTTCCTCTGTAATCCCTCCTGGAAATGAAAGAATTTTACTTTAGGCACTTCCTCTGTAAATCCTCCTGGAAATGTAAGGACTCTATTTTGTGCACTTCCTCTGTAATCCCTCCTGAAAATGTAAGACCTTTACTTTATGCACATCCCCTGTAATCCCTCCTGGAAATGTAAGAACTCTACTTTCTGCACTTCCTCTTTAATTCCCCCTGGAAATGTAAGGACTCTACTTTCTGCACTTCCTCTGTAATCCCTCCTGGAAATGTAAGGACTCTACTTTATGCACTTCCTCTGTAATCCCTCCTGGAAATGTAAGAACTTTCCTTTATGCACTTCCTCTGTAATCCCTCCTGGAAATGTAAGAACTTTACTTTTTGCACTTCCTCTGTAAATCCTCCTAGAAATGTAAGATTTTTACTTTATGCACTTCCTCTGTAAATCCTCCTGGAAATGTAAGAACTCTACATTGTGCACTTAATCTTTAATTACTCCTGGAAATGTAAGAACTTTACTTTATGCACTTCCTCTGTAATCCCTCCTGGAAATTTAAGGACTCTACTTTCTGC
This sequence comes from Phyllobates terribilis, assembly GCF_046119375.1. Classification (NCBI taxonomy): domain Eukaryota; kingdom Metazoa; phylum Chordata; class Amphibia; order Anura; family Dendrobatidae; genus Phyllobates; species Phyllobates terribilis. Next base: position 1,894,176 of record NW_027362822.1, on the reverse strand, counting down.
ACTTCCTCTTTAATTCCCCCTTGGAAATGTAAACACTTTACTTTATGCACTTCCTCTGTAATCCCTCCTGGAAATGTAAGAACTCTACTTTGTGCATTTCCTGTATAATTCCTCCTGGAAATGTAAGAACTTTACTTTATGCACTTCCTCTGTAATCCCTCCTGGAAATGAAAGAATTTTACTTTAGGCACTTCCTCTGTAAATCCTCCTGGAAATGTAAGGACTCTATTTTGTGCACTTCCTCTGTAATCCCTCCTGAAAATGTAAGAACTTTACTTTATGCACATCCCCTGTAATCCCTCCTGGAAATGTAAGAACTCTACTTTCTGCACTTCCTCTTTAATTCCCCCTGGAAATGTAAGGACTCTACTTTCTGCACTTCCTCTGTAATCCCTCCTGGAAATGTAAGGACTCTACTTTATGCACTTCCTCTGTAATCCCTCCTGGAAATGTAAGAACTTTCCTTTATGCACTTCCTCTGTAATCCCTCCAGGAAATGTAAGAACTCTACTTTATGCACTTCCTCTGTAAATCCTCCTGGAAATGTAAGAACTCTACTTTATGCACTTCCTCTGTCATCCCTCCTGGAAATATAAGAATTTTACTTCATGCACTTCCTCTGTAAATCCTCCTGGAATTGTAAGGACTCTACTTTGTGCACATCCCCTGTAATCCCTCCTGGAAATGTAAGAACTCTACTTTGTGCACTTCCTCTTTAATTCCCCCTGGAAATGTAAGGACTCTACTTTGTGCACTTCCTCTGTAAATCCTCCTGGAAATGTAAGAACTCTACTTTGTGCACTTCCTCTGTCATCCCTCCTGGAAATGTAAGGACTCTACTTTCTGCACTTCCTTTTTAATTCCCCTTGGAAATGTAAGAACTTTACTTTATGCACTTCCTCTGTAATCCCTCCTGGAAATGTAAGAACTTTCCTTTATGCACTTCCTCTGTAATCCCTCCTGGAAATGTAAGAACTCTACTTTATGCACTTCCTCTGTAATCCCTCCTGGAAATGTAAGAACTTTCCTTTATGCACTTCCTCTGTAATCCCTCCTGGAAATGTAAGAACTCTACTTTATGCACTTCCTCTGTAATCCCTCCTGGAAATGTAAGAACTTTACTTTTTGCACTTCCTCTGTAAATCCTCCTGGAAATGTAAGAACTCTACTTTCTGCACTTCCTCTTTAATTCCCCCTGGAAATGTAAGAACTTAACTTTATGCACTTTCTCTATAAATCCTCATGGAATTGTAAGGACTCTACTTTCTGCACTTCCTCTTTAATTCCTTCTGGAAATGTAAGGACTCTCCTTTGTGCACATCCCCTGTAATCCCTCCTGGAAATGTAAGGACTCTCCTTTGTGCATTTCCTGTATAATTCCTCCTGGAAATGAAAGAATTTTACTTTATGCACATCCTCTGTAATCCCTCCAGGAAATGTAAGAATTTTACTTTAGGCACTTCCTCTGTAAATCCTTCTGGAAATGTAAGGACTCTACTTTGTGCACTTCCTCTGTAATCCCTCCTGAAAATGTAAGAACTTTACTTTATGCACATCCCCTGTAATCCCTCCTGGAAATGTAAGAACTCTACTTTCTGCACTTCCTCTGTAATCCCTCCTGGAAATGTAAGGACTCTACTTTCTGCACTTCCTCTGTAATCCCTCCTGGAAATGTAAGGACTCTACTTTATGCACTTCTTCTGTAATCCCTCCTGGAAATGTAAGAACTTTCCTTTATGCACTTCCTCTGTAATCCCTCCTGGAAATGTAAGAACTCTACTTTCTGCACTTCCTCTGTAATCCCTCCTGGAAATGTAAGAACTTTACTTTTTGCACTTCCTCTGTAAATCCTCCTGGAAATGTAAGAACTCTACTTTATGCACTTCATCTGTCATCCCTCCTGGAAATATAAGAATTTTACTTCATGCACTTCCTCTGTAAATCCTCCTGGAAATGTAAGAACTTTACTTTATGCACTTCCTCTGTAATTCCTCCTGGAAATGTAAGAACTTTACTTTGTGCACTTCCTCTGTAAATCCTCCTGGAAATGTAAGGACTCTACTTTGTGCACTTCCTCTGTAAATACTCCTGGAAATGTAAGAACTTTACTATATGCACTTCCTCTGTAACCCCTCCTGGAAATGTAAGAATTTTACTTTATGCACTTCCTCTGTAATCCCTCCTGGAAATGTAAGAATTTTACTTTATGCACTTCCTCTGTAAATCCTCCTGGAATTGTAAGGACTCTACTTTGTGCACATCCCCTGTAATCCCTCCTGGAAATGTAAGAACTCTACTTTGTGCACTTCCTCTGTAATCCCTCCTGGAAATGTAAGAACTCTACTTTGTGCATTTCCTGTATAATTCCTCCTGGAAATGTAAGAACTTTACTTTATGCACTTCCTCTGTAATCCCTCCTGGAAATGTAAGAATTTTACTTTATGCACTTCCTCTGTAAATCCTCCTGGAAATGTAAGAACTTTACTTTATGCACATCCCCTGTAATCCCTCCTGGAAATGTAAGGACTCTACTTTGTGCACTTCCTTTTTAATTACTCGTGGAAATGTAAGAACTTTACTTTATGCACTTCCTCTGTAATCCCTCCTGGAAATGTAAGAATTTTACTTTATGCACTTCCTCTATAATCCCTCCTGGAAATGTAAGAATTTTACTTTAGGCACTTCCTTTGTAAATCCTCCTGGAAATGTAAGGACTCTACTTTTTGCACTTCCTATGTAAATACTCCTGGAAATGTAAGAACTCTACTTTATGCACTTCCGCTGTAAATCCTCCTGGAAATGTAAGGACTCTACTTTCTGTACTTCCTCTGTAAATCCTCCTGGAAATGTAAGGACTCTACTTTCTGCACTTCCTCTGTAATCCCTCCTGGAAATGAAAGAATTTTACTTTTTGCACTTCCTCTGTAAATCCTCCTGGAAATGTAAGAACTCTACTTTCTGCACTTCCTCTGTAAATACTCCTGGAAATGTAGGAACTTTACTTTTTGCACTTCCTCTTTAAATATTCCTGGAAATGTAAGAACTCTACTTTGTGCACTTCCTCTGTAATCCCTCCTGGAAATGTAAGGACTCTACTTTCTGCACTCCCTCTTTAATTCCTCCTGGAAATGTAAGGACTCTACTTTCTGCACTTCCTCTTTAATTCCTCCTGGAAATGTAAGGACTCTACTTTGTGCACATCCCCTGTAATCCCTCCTGGAAATGTAAGAACTCTACTTTGTGCACTTCCTCTGTAATCCCTCCTGGAAATGTAAGGACTCTACTTTCTGCACTTCCTCTGTAATTCCTCCTGGAAATGTAAGTATTTTACTTTGTGCCCTTCCTCTGTAAATCCTCCTGGAAATGTAAGAACTCTACTTTCTGCACTTCCTCTGTAATCCCTCCTGGAAATGTAAGGACTCTACTTTCTGCACTTCCTCTGAAATCCCTCCTGGAAATGTAAGAACTTTACTTTTTGCACTTCCTCTGTAAATACTCCTGGAAATGTAAGAACTTTACTATATGCACTTCCTCTGTAATCCCTCCTGGAAATGTAAGAATTTTACTTTATGCACTTCCTCGGTAATCCCTCCTAGAAATGTAAGGACTCTACTTTGTGCACTTCCTCTGTAATCCCTCCTGGAAATGTAAGAACTCTACTTTGTGCATTTCCTGTATAATTCCTCCTGGAAATGTAAGAACTTTACTTTATGCACTTCCTCTGTAATCCCTCCTGGAAATGTAAGAATTTTACTTTAGACACTTCCTCTGTAAATCCTCCTGGAAATGTAAGAACTTTACTTTATGCACATCCCCTGTAATCCCTCCTGGAAATGTAAGGACTCTACTTTCTGCACTTCCTTTTTAAGTCCCCTTGGAAATGTAAGAACTTTACTTTATGCACTTCCTCTGTAATCCCTCCTGGAAATGTAAGAACTTTCCTTTATGCACTTCCTCTGTAATCCCTCCTGGAAATGTAAGAACTCTACTTTATGCACTTCCTCTGTAATCCCTCCTGGAAATGTAAGAACTTTCCTTTATGCACTTCCTCTGTAATCCCTCCTGGAAATGTAAGAACTCTACTTTATGCACTTCCTCTGTAATCCCTCCTGGAAATGTAAGAACTTTACTTTTTGCACTTCCTCTGTAAATCCTCCTGGAAATGTAAGAACTCTACTTTCTGCACTTCCTCTTTAATTCCCCCTGGAAATGTAAGAACTTAACTTTATGCACTTTCTCTATAAATCCTCATGGAATTGTAAGGACTCTACTTTCTGCACTTCCTCTTTAATTCCTTCTGGAAATGTAAGGACTCTCCTTTGTGCACATCCCCTGTAATCCCTCCTGGAAATGTAAGGACTCTCCTTTGTGCATTTCCTGTATAATTCCTCCTGGAAATGTAAGAACTTTACTTCATGCACTTCCTCTGTAATCCCTCCTGGAAATGAAAGAATTTTACTTTATGCACATCCTCTGTAATCCCTCCAGGAAATGTAAGAATTTTACTTTAGGCACTTCCTCTGTAAATCCTTCTGGAAATGTAAGGACTCTACTTTGTGCACTTCCTCTGTAATCCCTCCTGAAAATGTAAGAACTTTACTTTATGCACATCCCCTGTAATCCCTCCTGGAAATGTAAGAACTCTACTTTCTGCACTTCCTCTTTAATTCCCCCTGGAAATGTAAGGACTCTACTTTCTGCACTTCCTCTGTAATCCCTCCTGGAAATGTAAGGACTCTACTTTCTGCACTTCCTCTGTAATCCCTCCTGGAAATGTAAGGACTCTACTTTATGCACTTCCTCTGTAATCCCTCCTGGAAATGTAAGAACTTTCCTTTATGCACTTCCTCTGTAATCCCTCCTGGAAATGTAAGAACTCTACTTTCTGCACTTCCTCTGTAATCCCTCCTGGAAATGTAAGAACTTTACTTTTTGCACTTCCTCTGTAAATCCTCCTGGAAATGTAAGAACTTTACTTTATGCACTTCCTCTGTAATTCCTCCTGGAAATGTAAGAACTTTACTTTTTGCACTTCCTCTGTAATCCCTCCTGGAAATGTAAGAACTCTACTTTCTGCACTTCCTCTGTAATCCCTCCTGGAAATGTAAGAACTTTACTTTTTGCACTTCCTCTGTAAATCCTCCTGGAAATGTAAGAACTTTACTTTATGCACTTCCTCTGTCATCCCTCCTGGAAATATAAGAATTTTACTTTATGCACTTCCTCTGTAAATCCTCCTGGAAATGTAAGAACTTTACTTTATGCACTTCCTCTGTAATTCCTCCTGGAAATGTAAGAACTTTACTTTGTGCACTTCCTCTGTAAATCCTCCTGGAAATGTAAGGACTCTACTTTGTGCACTTCCTCTGTAAATACTCCTGGAAATGTAAGAACTTTACTATATGCACTTCCTCTGTAACCCCTCCTGGAAATGTAAGAATTTTACTTTATGCACTTCCTCTGTAATCCCTCCTGGAAATGTAAGAATTTTACTTTATGCACTTCCTCTGTAAATCCTCCTGGAATTGTAAGGACTCTACTTTGTGCACATCCCCTGTAATCCCTCCTGGAAATGTAAGAACTCTACTTTGTGCACTTCCTCTGTAATCCCTCCTGGAAATGTAAGGACTCTACTTTCTGCACTTCCGCTATAATTCCTCCTGGAAATGTAAGAATTTTACTTTATGCACTTCCTCTGTAAATCCTCCTGGAAATGTAAGAACTCTACTTTCTGCACTTCCTCTGTAATCCCTCCTGGAAATGTAAGAACTTTACTTTTTGCACTTCCTCTGTAAATCCTCCTGGAAATGTAAGAACTCTACTTTCTGCACTTCCTCTGTAAATACTCCTGGAAATGTAGGAACTTTACTTTTTGCACTTCCTCTTTAAATATTCCTGGAAATGTAAGAACTCTACTTTGTGCACTTCCTCTGTAATCCCTCCTGGAAATGTAAGGACTCTACTTTCTGCACTCCCTCTTTAATTCCTCCTGGAAATGTAAGGACTCTACTTTCTGCACTTCCTCTTTAATTCCTCCTGGAAATGTAAGGACTCTACTTTGTGCACTTCCTCTGTAATCCCTCCTGGAAATGTAAGGACTCTACTTTCTGCACTTCCTCTGTAATTCCTCCTGGAAATGTAAGTATTTTACTTTGTGCCCTTCCTCTGTAAATCCTCCTGGAAATGTAAGAACTCTACTTTCTGCACTTCCTCTGTAATCCCTCCTGGAAGTGTAAGGACTCTACTTTCTGCACTTCCTCTGAAATCCCTCCTGGAAATGTAAGAACTTTACTTTTTGCACTTCCTCTGTAAATACTCCTGGAAATGTAAGAACTTTACTATATGCACTTCCTCTGTAATCCCTCCTGGAAATGTAAGAATTTTACTTTATGCACTTCCTCGGTAATCCCTCCTAGAAATGTAAGGACTCTACTTTGTGCACTTCCTCTGTAATCCCTCCTGGAAATGTAAGAACTCTACTTTGTGCATTTCCTGTATAATTCCTCCTGGAAATGTAAGAACTTTACTTTATGCACTTCCTCTGTAATCCCTCCTGGAAATGTAAGAATTTTACTTTAGACACTTCCTCTGTAAATCCTCCTGGAAATGTAAGAACTTTACTTTATGCACATCCCCTGTAATCCCTCCTGGAAATGTAAGGACTCTACTTTCTGCACTTCCTTTTTAATTACTCGTGGAAATGTAAGAACTTTACTTTATGCACTTCCTCTGTAAACCCTCCTGGAAATGTAAGAATTTTACTTTATGCACTTCCTCTATAATCCCTCCTGGAAATGTAAGAATTTTACTTTAGGCACTTCCTTTGTAAATCCTCCTGGAAATGTAAGGACTCTACTTTTTGCACTTCCTATGTAAATACTCCTGGAAATGTAAGAACTCTACTTTATGCACTTCCGCTGTAAATCCTCCTGGAAATGTAAGGACTCTACTTTCTGTACTTCCTCTGTAAATCCTCCTGGAAATGTAAGGACTCTACTTTCTGCACTTCCTCTGTAATCCCTCCTGGAAATGAAAGAATTTTACTTTTTGCACTTCCTCTGTAAATCCTCCTGGAAATGTAAGAACTCTACTTTCTGCACTTCCTCTGTAAATACTCCTGGAAATGTAGGAACTTTACTTTTTGCACTTCCTCTTTAAATATTCCTGGAAATGTAAGAACTCTACTTTGTGCACTTCCTCTGTAATCCCTCCTGGAAATGTAAGGACTCTACTTTCTGCACTCCCTCTTTAATTCCTCCTGGAAATGTAAGGACTCTACTTTCTGCACTTCCTCTTTAATTCCTCCTGGAAATGTAAGGACTCTACTTTGTGCACATCCCCTGTAATCCCTCCTGGAAATGTAAGAACTCTACTTTGTGCACTTCCTCTGTAATCCCTCCTGGAAATGTAAGGACTCTACTTTCTGCACTTCCTCTGTAATTCCTCCTGGAAATGTAAGTATTTTACTTTGTGCCCTTCCTCTGTAAATCCTCCTGGAAATGTAAGAACTCTACTTTCTGCACTTCCTCTGTAATCCCTCCTGGAAATGTAAGGACTCTACTTTCTGCACTTCCTCTGAAATCCCTCCTGGAAATGTAAGAACTTTACTTTTTGCACTTCCTCTGTAAATACTCCTGGAAATGTAAGAACTTTACTATATGCACTTCCTCTGTAATCCCTCCTGGAAATGTAAGAATTTTACTTTATGCACTTCCTCGGTAATCCCTCCTAGAAATGTAAGGACTCTACTTTGTGCACTTCCTCTGTAATCCCTCCTGGAAATGTAAGAACTTTACTTTGTGCATTTCCTGTATAATTCCTCCTGGAAATGTAAGAACTTTACTTTATGCACTTCCTCTGTAATCCCTCCTGGAAATGTAAGAATTTTACTTTAGACACTTCCTCTGTAAATCCTCCTGGAAATGTAAGAACTTTACTTTATGCACATCCCCTGTAATCCCTCCTGGAAATGTAAGGACTCTACTTTCTGCACTTCCTTTTTAATTACTCGTGGAAATGTAAGAACTTTACTTTATGCACTTCCTCTGTAATCCCTCCTGGAAATGTAAGAATTTTACTTTATGCACTTCCTCTATAATCCCTCCTGGAAACGTAAGAATTTTACTTTAGACACTTCCTTTGTAAATCCTCCTGGAAATGTAAGGACTCTACTTTTTGCACTTCCTATGTAAATACTCCTGGAAATGTAAGAACTCTACTTTATGCACTTCCGCTGTAAATCCTCCTGGAAATGTAAGGACTCTACTTTCTGTACTTCCTCTGTAAATCCTCCTGGAAATGTAAGGACTCTACTTTCTGCACTTCCTCTGTAATCCCTCCTGGAAATGTAAGAACTTTACTTTATGCACTTCCTCTGTAATCCCTCCTGGAAATGTAAGGACTCTACTTTGTGCACTTCCTCTTTAATTCCCCCTGGAAATATAAGAACTTTACTTTATGCACTTCCTCTGTAATCCCTCCTGGAAATGTAAGAACTCTACTTTATGCACTTCCTCTGTAATCCCTCCTAGAAATGTAAGAAATTTACTTTATGCACTTCCTCTGTAATCCCTCCTGGAAATGTAAGAACTTTACTTTGTGCACTTCCTCTGTAAATCCTCCTGGAAATGTAAGGACTCTACTTTGTGCACTTCCTCTGTAATCCCTCCTGAAAATGTAAGAACTTTACTTTATGCACATCCCCTGTAATCCCTCCTGGAAATGTAAGAACTCTACTTTCTGCACTTCCTCTTTAATTCCCCCTGGAAATGTAAGGACTCTACTTTCTGCACTTCCTCTGTAATCCCTCCTGGAAATGTAAGGACTCTACTTTATGCACTTCCTCTGTAATCCCTCCTGGAAATGTAAGAACTCTACCTTATGCACTTCCTCTGTAATCCCTCCTGGAAATGTAAGAACTTTACTTTTTGCACTTCCTCTGTAAATATTCCTGGAAATGTAAGAACTCTACTTTGTGCACTTTCTCTGTAATCCCTCCTGGAAATGTAAGGACTCTACTTTCTGCACTTCCTCTTCAATTCCCCCTGGAAATGTAAGGACTCTACTTTCTGCACTTCCTCTTTAATTCCTCCTGGAAATGTAAGAACTTTACTTTTTGCACTTCCTCTGTAATCCCTCCTGGAAATGTAAGGACTCTACTTTCTGCACTTCCTCTGTAATCCCTCCTGGAAATGTAAGGACTCTACTTTATGCACTTCCTCTGTAATCCCTCCTGGAAATGTAAGAACTTTCCTTTATGCACTTCCTCTGTAATCCCTCCAGGAAATGTAAGAACTCTACTTTATGCACTTCCTCTGTAAATCCTCCTGGAAATGTAAGAACTCTACTTTATGCACTTCCTCTGTCATCCCTCCTGGAAATATAAGAATTTTACTTTATGCACTTCCTCTGTAAATCCTCCTGGAATTGTAAGGACTCTACTTTGTGCACATCCCCTGTAATCCCTCCTGGAAATGTAAGAACTCTACTTTGTGCACTTCCTCTTTAATTCCCCCTGGAAATGTAAGGACTCTACTTTGTGCACTTCCTCTGTAAATCCTCCTGGAAATGTAAGAACTCTACTTTGTGCACTTCCTCTGTCATCCCTCCTGGAAATGTAAGGACTCTACTTTCTGCACTTCCTTTTTAATTCCCCTTGGAAATGTAAGAACTTTACTTTATGCACTTCCTCTGTAATCCCTCCTGGAAATGTAAGAACTTTCCTTTATGCACTTCCTCTGTAATCCCTCCTGGAAATGTAAGAACTCTACTTTATGCACTTCCTCTGTAATCCCTCCTGGAAATGTAAGAACTTTACTTTTTGCACTTCCTCTGTAAATCCTCCTGGAAATGTAAGAACTCTACTTTCTGCACTTCCTCTTTAATTCCCCCTGGAAATGTAAGAACTTAACTTTATGCACTTTCTCTATAAATCCTCATGGAATTGTAAGGACTCTACTTTCTGCACTTCCTCTTTAATTCCTTCTGGAAATGTAAGGACTCTCCTTTGTGCACATCCCCTGTAATCCCTCCTGGAAATGTAAGGACTCTCCTTTGTGCATTTCCTGTATAATTCCTCCTGGAAATGTAAGAACTTTACTTTATGCACTTCCTCTGTAATCCCTCCTGGAAATGAAAGAATTTTACTTTATGCACTTCCTCTGTAAATCCTTCTGGAAATGTAAGGACTCTACTTTGTGCACTTCCTCTGTAATCCCTCCTGAAAATGTAAGAACTTTACTTTATGCACATCCCCTGTAATCCCTCCTGGAAATGTAAGAACTCTACTTTCTGCACTTCCTCTTTAATTCCCCCTGGAAATGTAAGGACTCTACTTTCTGCACTTCCTCTGTAATCCCTCCTGGAAATGTAAGGACTCTACTTTCTGCACTTCCTCTGTAATCCCTCCTGGAAATGTAAGAACTCTACTTTCTGCACTTCCTCTGTAATCCCTCCTGGAAATGTAAGAATTTTACTTTATGCACTTCCTCTGTAAATCCTCCTGGAAATGTAAGAACTTTACTTTATGCACTTCCTCTGTAATTCCTCCTGGAAATGTAAGAACTTTACTTTGTGCACTTCCTCTGTAAATCCTCCTGGAAATGTAAGGACTCTACTTTGTGCACTTCCTCTGTAAATACTCCTGGAAATGTAAGAACTTTACTATATGCACTTCCTCTGTAACCCCTCCTGGAAATGTAAGAATTTTACTTTATGCACTTCCTCTGTAATCCCTCCTGGAAATGTAAGAATTTTACTTTATGCACTTCCTCTGTAAATCCTCCTGGAATTGTAAGGACTCTACTTTGTGCACATCCCCTGTAATCCCTCCTGGAAATGTAAGAACTCTACTTTGTGCACTTCCTCTGTAATCCCTCCTGGAAATGTAAGGACTCTACTTTCTGCACTTCCTCTGTAATTCCTCCTGGAAATGTAAGAATTTTACTTTATGCACTTCCTCTGTAAATCCTCCTGGAAATGTAAGAACTCTACTTTCTGCACTTCCTCTGTAATCCCTCCTGGAAATGTAAGAACTTTACTTTTTGCACTTCCTCTGTAAATCCTCCTGGAAATGTAAGAACTCTACTTTCTGCACTTCCTCTGTAATCCCTCCTGGAAATGTAGGAACTTTACTTTTTGCACTTCCTCTTTAAATATTCCTGGAAATGTAAGAACTCTACTTTGTGCACTTCCTCTGTAATCCCTCCTGGAAATGTAAGGACTCTACTTTCTGCACTCCCTCTTTAATTCCTCCTGGAAATGTAAGGACTCTACTTTCTGCACTTCCTCTTTAATTCCTCCTGGAAATGTAAGGACTCTACTTTGTGCACATCCCCTGTAATCCCTCCTGGAAATGTAAGAACTCTACTTTGTGCACTTCCTCTGTAATCCCTCCTGGAAATGTAAGGACTCTACTTTCTGCACTTCCTCTGTAATTCCTCCTGGAAATGTAAGTATTTTACTTTGTGCCCTTCCTCTGTAAATCCTCCTGGAAATGTAAGAACTCTACTTTCTGCACTTCCTCTGTAATCCCTCCTGGAAATGTAAGGACTCTACTTTCTGCACTTCCTCTGAAATCCCTCCTGGAAATGTAAGAACTTTACTTTTTGCACTTCCTCTGTAAATACTCCTGGAAATGTAAGAACTTTACTATATGCACTTCCTCTGTAATCCCTCCTGGAAATGTAAGAATTTTACTTTATGCACTTCCTCGGTAATCCCTCCTAGAAATGTAAGGACTCTACTTTGTGCACTTCCTCTGTAATCCCTCCTGGAAATGTAAGAACTCTACTTTGTGCATTTCCTGTATAATTCCTCCTGGAAATGTAAGAACTTTACTTTATGCACTTCCTCTGTAATCCCTCCTGGAAATGTAAGAATTTTACTTTAGACACTTCCTCTGTAAATCCTCCTGGAAATGTAAGAACTTTACTTTATGCACATCCCCTGTAATCCCTCCTGGAAATGTAAGGACTCTACTTTCTGCACTTCCTTTTTAATTACTCGTGGAAATGTAAGAACTTTACTTTATGCACTTCCTCTGTAATCCCTCCTGGAAATGTAAGAATTTTACTTTATGCACTTCCTCTATAATCCCTCCTGGAAATGTAAGAATTTTACTTTAGGCACTTCCTTTGTAAATCCTCCTGGAAATGTAAGGACTCTACTTTTTGCACTTCCTATGTAAATACTCCTGGAAATGTAAGAACTCTACTTTATGCACTTCCGCTGTAAATCCTCCTGGAAATGTAAGGACTCTACTTTCTGTACTTCCTCTGTAAATCCTCCTGGAAATGTAAGGACTTTACTTTATGCACTTCCTCTGTAATCCCTCCTGGAAATGTAAGAACTCTACTTTATGCACTTCCTCTGTAATCCCTCCTAGAAATGTAAGAAATTTACTTTATGCACTTCCTCTGTAATCCCTCCTGGAAATGTAAGAACTTTACTTTGTGCACTTCCTCTGTAAATCCTCCTGGAAATGTAAGGACTCTACTTTGTGCACTTCCTCTGTAATCCCTCCTGAAAATGTAAGAACTTTACTTTATGCACATCCCCTGTAATCCCTCCTGGAAATGTAAGAACTCTACTTTCTGCACTTCCTCTTTAATTCCCCCTGGAAATGTAAGGACTCTACTTTCTGCACTTCCTCTGTAATCCCTCCTGGAAATGTAAGGACTCTACTTTATGCACTTCCTCTGTAATCCCTCCTGGAAATGTAAGAACTCTACCTTATGCACTTCCTCTGTAATCCCTCCTGGAAATGTAAGAACTTTACTTTTTGCACTTCCTCTGTAAATATTCCTGGAAATGTAAGAACTCTACTTTGTGCACTTTCTCTGTAATCCCTCCTGGAAATGTAAGGACTCTACTTTCTGCACTTCCTCTTCAATTCCCCCTGGAAATGTAAGGACTCTACTTTCTGCACTTCCTCTTTAATTCCTCCTGGAAATGTAAGAACTTTACTTTTTGCACTTCCTCTGTAATCCCTTATGGAAATGTAAGGACTCTACTTTCTGCACTTCCTCTGTAATCCCTCCTGGAAATGTAAGGACTCTACTTTATGCACTTCCTCTGTAATCCCTCCTGGAAATGTAAGAACTTTACTTTGTGCACTTCCTCTGTAAATCCTCCTGGAAATGTAAGGACTCTACTTTGTGCACTTCCTCTGTAATCCCTCCTGAAAATGTAAGAACTTTACTTTATGCACATCCCCTGTAATCCCTCCTGGAAATGTAAGAACTCTACTTTCTGCACTTCCTCTTTAATTCCCCCTGGAAATGTAAGGACTCTACTTTCTGCACTTCCTCTGTAATCCCTCCTGGAAATGTAAGGACTCTACTTTATGCACTTCCTCTGTAATCCCTCCTGGAAATGTAAGAACTCTACCTTATGCACTTCCTCTGTAATCCCTCCTGGAAATGTAAGAACTTTACTTTTTGCACTTCCTCTGTAAATATTCCTGGAAATGTAAGAACTCTACTTTGTGCACTTTCTCTGTAATCCCTCCTGGAAATGTAAGGACTCTACTTTCTGCACTTCCTCTTCAATTCCCCCTGGAAATGTAAGGACTCTACTTTCTGCACTTCCTCTTTAATTCCTCCTGGAAATGTAAGAACTTTACTTTTTGCACTTCCTCTGTAATCCCTCCTGGAAATGTAAGGACTCTACTTTCTGCACTTCCTCTGTAATCCCTCCTGGAAATGTAAGGACTCTACTTCATGCACTTCCTCTGTAATCCCTCCTGGAAATGTAAGAACTTTCCTTTATGCACTTCCTCTGTAATCCCTCCAGGAAATGTAAGAACTCTACTTTATGCACTTCCTCTGTAAATCCTCCTGGAAATGTAAGAACTCTACTTTATGCACTTCCTCTGTCATCCCTCCTGGAAATATAAGAATTTTACTTTATGCACTTCCTCTGTAAATCCTCCTGGAATTGTAAGGACTCTACTTTGTGCACATCCCCTGTAATCCCTCCTGGAAATGTAAGAACTCTACTTTGTGCACTTCCTCTTTAATTCCCCCTGGAAATGTAAGGACTCTACTTTGTGCACTTCCTCTGTAAATCCTCCTGGAAATGTAAGAACTCTACTTTGTGCACTTCCTCTGTCATCCCTCCTGGAAATGTAAGGACTCTACTTTCTGCACTTCCTTTTTAATTCCCCTTGGAAATGTAAGAACTTTACTTTATGCACTTCCTCTGTAATCCCTCCTGGAAATGTAAGAACTTTCCTTTATGCACTTCCTCTGTAATCCCTCCTGGAAATGTAAGAACTCTACTTTATGCACTTCCTCTGTAATCCCTCCTGGAAATGTAAGAACTTTACTTTTTGCACTTCCTCTGTAAATCCTCCTGGAAATGTAAGAACTCTACTTTCTGCACTTCCTCTTTAATTCCCCCTGGAAATGTAAGAACTTAACTTTATGCACTTTCTCTATAAATCCTCATGGAATTGTAAGGACTCTACTTTCTGCACTTCCTCTTTAATTCCTTCTGGAAATGTAAGGACTCTCCTTTGTGCACATCCCCTGTAATCCCTCCTGGAAATGTAAGGACTCTCCTTTGTGCATTTCCTGTATAATTCCTCCTGGAAATGTAAGAACTTTACTTTATGCACTTCCTCTGTAATCCCTCCTGGAAATGAAAGAATTTTACTTTATGCACTTCCTCTGTAAATCCTTCTGGAAATGTAAGGACTCTACTTTGTGCACTTCCTCTGTAATCCCTCCTGAAAATGTAAGAACTTTACTTTATGCACATCCCCTGTAATCCCTCCTGGAAATGTAAGAACTCTACTTTCTGCACTTCCTCTTTAATTCCCCCTGGAAATGTAAGGACTCTACTTTCTGCACTTCCTCTGTAATCCCTCCTGGAAATGTAAGGACTCTACTTTCTGCACTTCCTCTGTAATCCCTCCTGGAAATGTAAGAACTCTACTTTCTGCACTTCCTCTGTAATCCCTCCTGGAAATGTAAGAATTTTACTTTATGCACTTCCTCTGTAAATCCTCCTGGAAATGTAAGAACTTTACTTTATGCACTTCCTCTGTAATTCCTCCTGGAAATGTAAGAACTTTACTTTGTGCACTTCCTCTGTAAATCCTCCTGGAAATGTAAGGACTCTACTTTGTGCACTTCCTCTGTAAATACTCCTGGAAATGTAAGAACTTTACTATATGCACTTCCTCTGTAACCCCTCCTGGAAATGTAAGAATTTTACTTTATGCACTTCCTCTGTAATCCCTCCTGGAAATGTAAGAATTTTACTTTATGCACTTCCTCTGTAAATCCTCCTGGAATTGTAAGGACTCTACTTTGTGCACATCCCCTGTAATCCCTCCTGGAAATGTAAGAACTCTACTTTGTGCACTTCCTCTGTAATCCCTCCTGGAAATGTAAGGACTCTACTTTCTGCACTTCCTCTGTAATTCCTCCTGGAAATGTAAGAATTTTACTTTATGCACTTCCTCTGTAAATCCTCCTGGAAATGTAAGAACTCTACTTTCTGCACTTCCTCTGTAATCCCTCCTGGAAATGTAAGAACTTTACTTTTTGCACTTCCTCTGTAAATCCTCCTGGAAATGTAAGAACTCTACTTTCTGCACTTCCTCTGTAATCCCTCCTGGAAATGTAGGAACTTTACTTTTTGCACTTCCTCTTTAAATATTCCTGGAAATGTAAGAACTCTACTTTGTGCACTTCCTCTGTAATCCCTCCTGGAAATGTAAGGACTCTACTTTCTGCACTCCCTCTTTAATTCCTCCTGGAAATGTAAGGACTCTACTTTCTGCACTTCCTCTTTAATTCCTCCTGGAAATGTAAGGACTCTACTTTGTGCACATCCCCTGTAATCCCTCCTGGAAATGTAAGAACTCTACTTTGTGCACTTCCTCTGTAATCCCTCCTGGAAATGTAAGGACTCTACTTTCTGCACTTCCTCTGTAATTCCTCCTGGAAATGTAAGTATTTTACTTTGTGCCCTTCCTCTGTAAATCCTCCTGGAAATGTAAGAACTCTACTTTCTGCACTTCCTCTGTAATCCCTCCTGGAAATGTAAGGACTCTACTTTCTGCACTTCCTCTGAAATCCCTCCTGGAAATGTAAGAACTTTACTTTTTGCACTTCCTCTGTAAATACTCCTGGAAATGTAAGAACTTTACTATATGCACTTCCTCTGTAATCCCTCCTGGAAATGTAAGAATTTTACTTTATGCACTTCCTCGGTAATCCCTCCTAGAAATGTAAGGACTCTACTTTGTGCACTTCCTCTGTAATCCCTCCTGGAAATGTAAGAACTCTACTTTGTGCATTTCCTGTATAATTCCTCCTGGAAATGTAAGAACTTTACTTTATGCACTTCCTCTGTAATCCCTCCTGGAAATGTAAGAATTTTACTTTAGACACTTCCTCTGTAAATCCTCCTGGAAATGTAAGAACTTTACTTTATGCACATCCCCTGTAATCCCTCCTGGAAATGTAAGGACTCTACTTTCTGCACTTCCTTTTTAATTACTCGTGGAAATGTAAGAACTTTACTTTATGCACTTCCTCTGTAATCCCTCCTGGAAATGTAAGAATTTTACTTTATGCACTTCCTCTATAATCCCTCCTGGAAATGTAAGAATTTTACTTTAGGCACTTCCTTTGTAAATCCTCCTGGAAATGTAAGGACTCTACTTTTTGCACTTCCTATGTAAATACTCCTGGAAATGTAAGAACTCTACTTTATGCACTTCCGCTGTAAATCCTCCTGGAAATGTAAGGACTCTACTTTCTGTACTTCCTCTGTAAATCCTCCTGGAAATGTAAGGACTTTACTTTATGCACTTCCTCTGTAATCCCTCCTGGAAATGTAAGAACTCTACTTTATGCACTTCCTCTGTAATCCCTCCTAGAAATGTAAGAAATTTACTTTATGCACTTCCTCTGTAATCCCTCCTGGAAATGTAAGAACTTTACTTTGTGCACTTCCTCTGTAAATCCTCCTGGAAATGTAAGGACTCTACTTTGTGCACTTCCTCTGTAATCCCTCCTGAAAATGTAAGAACTTTACTTTATGCACATCCCCTGTAATCCCTCCTGGAAATGTAAGAACTCTACTTTCTGCACTTCCTCTTTAATTCCCCCTGGAAATGTAAGGACTCTACTTTCTGCACTTCCTCTGTAATCCCTCCTGGAAATGTAAGGACTCTACTTTATGCACTTCCTCTGTAATCCCTCCTGGAAATGTAAGAACTCTACCTTATGCACTTCCTCTGTAATCCCTCATGGAAATGTAAGAACTTTACTTTTTGCACTTCCTCTGTAAATATTCCTGGAAATGTAAGAACTCTACTTTGTGCACTTTCTCTGTAATCCCTCCTGGAAATGTAAGGACTCTACTTTCTGCACTTCCTCTTCAATTCCCCCTGGAAATGTAAGGACTCTACTTTCTGCACTTCCTCTTTAATTCCTCCTGGAAATGTAAGAACTTTACTTTTTGCACTTCCTCTGTAATCCCTTATGGAAATGTAAGGACTCTACTTTCTGCACTTCCTCTGTAATCCCTCCTGGAAATGTAAGGACTCTACTTTATGCACTTCCTCTGTAATCCCTCCTGGAAATGTAAGAACTTTCCTTTATGCACTTCCTCTGTAATCCCTCCAGGAAATGTAAGAACTCTACTTTATGCACTTCCTCTGTAAATCCTCCTGGAAATGTAAGAACTCTACTTTATGCACTTCCTCTGTCATCCCTCCTGGAAATATAAGAATTTTACTTTATGCACTTCCTCTGTAATCCCTCCTGGAAATGTAAGAACTCTACTTTGTGCACTTCCTCTTTAATTCCCCCTGGAAATGTAAGGACTCTACTTTGTGCACTTCCTCTGTAAATCCTCCTGGAAATGTAAGAACTCTACTTTGTGCACTTCCTCTGTCATCCCTCCTGGAAATGTAAGGACTCTACTTTCTGCACTTCCTTTTTAATTCCCCTTGGAAATGTAAGAACTTTACTTTATGCACTTCCTCTGTAATCCCTCCTGGAAATGTAAGAACTTTCCTTTATGCACTTCCTCTGTAATCCCTCCTGGAAATGTAAGAACTCTACTTTATGCACTTCCTCTGTAATCCCTCCTGGAAATGTAAGAACTTTCCTTTATGCACTTCCTCTGTAATCCCTCCTGGAAATGTAAGAACTCTACTTTATGCACTTCCTCTGTAATCCCTCCTGGAAATGTAAGAACTTTACTTTTTGCACTTCCTCTGTAAATCCTCCTGGAAATGTAAGAACTCTACTTTCTGCACTTCCTCTTTAATTCCCCCTGGAAATGTAAGAACTTAACTTTATGCACTTTCTCTATAAATCCTCATGGAATTGTAAGGACTCTACTTTCTGCACTTCCTCTTTAATTCCTTCTGGAAATGTAAGGACTCTCCTTTGTGCACATCCCCTGTAATCCCTCCTGGAAATGTAAGGACTCTCCTTTGTGCATTTCCTGTATAATTCCTCCTGGAAATGTAAGAACTTTACTTTATGCACTTCCTCTGTAATCCCTCCTGGAAATGAAAGAATTTTACTTTATGCACATCCTCTGTAATCCCTCCAGGAAATGTAAGAATTTTACTTTATGCACTTCCTCTGTAAATCCTTCTGGAAATGTAAGAACTCTACTTTCTGCACTTCCTCTGTAATCCCTCCTGGAAATGTAAGAATTTTACTTTATGCACTTCCTCTGTAAATCCTCCTGGAAATGTAAGAACTTTACTTTATGCACTTCCTCTGTAATTCCTCCTGGAAATGTAAGAACTTTACTTTGTGCACTTCCTCTGTAAATCCTCCTGGAAATGTAAGGACTCTACTTTGTGCACTTCCTCTGTAAATACTCCTGGAAATGTAAGAACTTTACTATATGCACTTCCTCTGTAACCCCTCCTGGAAATGTAAGAATTTTACTTTATGCACTTCCTCTGTAATCCCTCCTGGAAATGTAAGAATTTTACTTTATGCACTTCCTCTGTAAATCCTCCTGGAATTGTAAGGACTCTACTTTGTGCACATCCCCTGTAATCCCTCCTGGAAATGTAAGAACTCTACTTTGTGCACTTCCTCTGTAATCCCTCCTGGAAATGTAAGGACTCTACTTTCTGCACTTCCTCTGTAATTCCTCCTGGAAATGTAAGAATTTTACTTTATGCACTTCCTCTGTAAATCCTCCTGGAAATGTAAGAACTCTACTTTCTGCACTTCCTCTGTAATCCCTCCTGGAAATGTAAGAACTTTACTTTTTGCACTTCCTCTGTAAATCCTCCTGGAAATGTAAGAACTCTACTTTCTGCACTTCCTCTGTAATCCCTCCTGGAAATGTAGGAACTTTACTTTTTGCACTTCCTCTTTAAATATTCCTGGAAATGTAAGAACTCTACTTTGTGCACTTCCTCTGTAATCCCTCCTGGAAATGTAAGGACTCTACTTTCTGCACTCCCTCTTTAATTCCTCCTGGAAATGTAAGGACTCTACTTTCTGCACTTCCTCTTTAATTCCTCCTGGAAATGTAAGGACTCTACTTTGTGCACATCCCCTGTAATCCCTCCTGGAAATGTAAGAACTCTACTTTGTGCACTTCCTCTGTAATCCCTCCTGGAAATGTAAGGACTCTACTTTCTGCACTTCCTCTGTAATTCCTCCTGGAAATGTAAGTATTTTACTTTGTGCCCTTCCTCTGTAAATCCTCCTGGAAATGTAAGAACTCTACTTTCTGCACTTCCTCTGTAATCCCTCCTGGAAATGTAAGGACTCTACTTTCTGCACTTCCTCTGAAATCCCTCCTGGAAATGTAAGAACTTTACTTTTTGCACTTCCTCTGTAAATACTCCTGGAAATGTAAGAACTTTACTATATGCACTTCCTCTGTAATCCCTCCTGGAAATGTAAGAATTTTACTTTATGCACTTCCTCGGTAATCCCTCCTAGAAATGTAAGGACTCTACTTTGTGCACTTCCTCTGTAATCCCTCCTGGAAATGTAAGAATTTTACTTTATGCACTTCCTCTGTAAATCCTCCTGGAAATGTAAGAACTTTACTTTATGCACTTCCTCTGTAATTCCTCCTGGAAATGTAAGAACTTTACTTTTTGCACTTCCTCTGTAAATACTCCTGGAAATGTAAGAACTTTACTATATGCACTTCCTCTGTAATCCCTCCTGGAAATGTAAGAATTTTACTTTATGCACTTCCTCGGTAATCCCTCCTAGAAATGTAAGGACTCTACTTTCTGCACTTCCTCTGTAATCCCTCCTGGAAATGTAAGAATTTTACTTTATGCACTTCCTCTGTAAATCCTCCTGGAAATGTAAGAACTTTACTTTATGCACTTCCTCTGTAATTCCTCCTGGAAATGTAAGAACTTTACTTTGTGCACTTCCTCTGTAAATCCTCCTGGAAATGTAAGGACTCTACTTTGTGCACTTCCTCTGTAAATACTCCTGGAAATGTAAGAACTTTACTATATGCACTTCCTCTGTAACCCCTCCTGGAAATGTAAGAATTTTACTTTATGCACTTCCTCTGTAATCCCTCCTGGAAATGTAAGAATTTTACTTTATGCACTTCCTCTGTAAATCCTCCTGGAATTGTAAGGACTCTACTTTGTGCACATCCCCTGTAATCCCTCCTGGAAATGTAAGAACTCTACTTTGTGCACTTCCTCTGTAATCCCTCCTGGAAATGTAAGGACTCTACTTTCTGCACTTCCTCTGTAATTCCTCCTGGAAATGTAAGAATTTTACTTTATGCACTTCCTCTGTAAATCCTCCTGGAAATGTAAGAACTCTACTTTCTGCACTTCCTCTGTAATTCCTCCTGGAAATGTAAGAACTTTACTTTTTGCACTTCCTCTGTAAATCCTCCTGGAAATGTAAGAACTCTACTTTCTGCACTTCCTCTGTAATCCCTCCTGGAAATGTAGGAACTTTACTTTTTGCACTTCCTCTTTAAATATTCCTGGAAATGTAAGAACTCTACTTTGTGCACTTCCTCTGTAATCCCTCCTGGAAATGTAAGGACTCTACTTTCTGCACTCCCTCTTTAATTCCTCCTGGAAATGTAAGGACTCTACTTTCTGCACTTCCTCTTTAATTCCTCCTGGAAATGTAAGGACTCTACTTTGTGCACATCCCCTGTAATCCCTCCTGGAAATGTAAGAACTCTACTTTGTGCACTTCCTCTGTAATCCCTCCTGGAAATGTAAGGACTCTACTTTCTGCACTTCCTCTGTAATTCCTCCTGGAAATGTAAGTATTTTACTTTGTGCCCTTCCTCTGTAAATCCTCCTGGAAATGTAAGAACTCTACTTTCTGCACTTCCTCTGTAATCCCTCCTGGAAATGTAAGGACTCTACTTTCTGCACTTCCTCTGAAATCCCTCCTGGAAATGTAAGAACTTTACTTTTTGCACTTCCTCTGTAAATACTCCTGGAAATGTAAGAACTTTACTATATGCACTTCCTCTGTAATCCCTCCTGGAAATGTAAGAATTTTACTTTATGCACTTCCTCGGTAATCCCTCCTAGAAATGTAAGGACTCTACTTTGTGCACTTCCTCTGTAATCCCTCCTGGAAATGTAAGAACTCTACTTTGTGCATTTCCTGTATAATTCCTCCTGGAAATGTAAGAATTTTACTTTAGACACTTCCTCTGTAAATCCTCCTGGAAATGTAAGAACTTTACTTTATGCACATCCCCTGTAATCCCTCCTGGAAATGTAAGAACTCTACTTTCTGCACTTCCTTTTTAATTACTCGTGGAAATGTAAGAACTTTACTTTATGCACTTCCTCTGTAATCCCTCCTGGAAATGTAAGAATTTTACTTTATGCACTTCCTCTATAATCCCTCCTGGAAATGTAAGAATTTTACTTTAGGCACCTCCTTTGTAAATCCTCCTGGAAATGTAAGGACTCTACTTTTTGCACTTCCTATGTAAATACTCCTGGAAATGTAAGAACTCTACTTTATGCACTTCCTCTGTAATCCCTCCTGGAAATGTAAGAACTTTACTTTATGCACTTCCTCTGTAATCCCTCCTGGAAATGTAAGGACTCTACTTTGTGCACTTCCTCTTTAATTCCCCCTGGAAATGTAAGAACTTTACTTTATGCACTTCCTCTGTAATCCCTCCTGGAAATGTAAGAACTCTACTTTATGCACTTCCTCTGTAATCCCTCCTAGAAATGTAAGAAATTTACTTTATGCACTTCCTCTGTAATCCCTCCTGGAAATGTAAGAACTTTACTTTGTGCACTTCCTCTGTAAATCCTCCTGGAAATGTAAGGACTCTACTTTGTGCACTTCCTCTGTAATCCCTCCTGGAAATGTAAGAACTTTACTTTATGCACTTCCTCTGTAATCCCTCCTGGAAATGTAAGGACTCTACTTTCTGCACTTCCTCTTTAATCCCTGCTGGAAATGTAAGAACTTTACTTTATGCACTTCCTCTGTAATCCCTCCTGGAAATGTAAGGACTCTACTTTGTGCACTTCCTCTTTAATTCCCCCTGGAAATGTAAGAACTTTACTTTATGCACTTCCTCTGTAATCCCTCCTGGAAATGTAAGAACTCTACTTTATGCACTTCCTCTGTAATCCCTCCTAGAAATATAAGAAATTTACTTCATGCACTTCCTCTGTAATCCCTCCTGGAAATGTAAGAACTTTACTTTGTGCACTTCCTCTGTAAATCCTCCTGGAAATGTAAGGACTCTACTTTGTGCACTTCCTCTGTAATCCCTCCTGGAAATGTAAGAACTTTACTTTATGCACTTCCTCTGTAATCCCTCCTGGAAATGTAAGGACTCTACTTTCTGCACTTCCTCTTTAATTCCTCATGGAAATGTTAGAACGTTGCAAATACCTGTTAGCCGTTATACCCATTATATTGGCGGCTCCTGCCCATCACTGTGCGCTCACCAGAACTGCGATGTACAATTACTGTAGTTTGCATTAAAGGGTTTTTATTGGTGAAAACAAGTTCTCAGCGATGCACAGGTTGGGAAGGTGATCACTTATTTATTGGTGGAATCCGCACTGTCAGAAGATTGTGGCACTTTGAGTATTTGGTGAGATTTTTACCTCTGTATTTATAAGACAAAACCAGGAGTGGAGCAATCCGAGGTGATGTTTTATGCATTTCTCACCCACTCCTGGTTTTGTCTTATAAATACAGAGGTGAAAATCACACCAAATGCCAACTTGCTTTCTCTGGTGAACCTCTGTAACTGCATCTCTGCTGCTGTGTAATAGTCACAGGGCAGGGAGGGGTTAAACATCCAAGTATTTAATATCTATTGGAAATAAAGAGGTTTCCCCTTATTGATATCAGATAAAACAAATGACCAACCACAATCCACTCTACCAAGACCAATATTACCAGATAGAAGGCAGAAATACCACCACACCGTGACCAGATCACATATTACCACCACATAATGCCCAAATAATGCCACATACAAGGCACAAATACCGCCACACCATGACCAAAGCACATAATACCACCACATAGTGATCAAATGCTACCAGATACAAGGTATAAATACTGACACACCATGAGACCACATATTACCACCACATAGTGACCGAATAATACCACATACAAGGGACAAATATCGTCATGTCATGACCAAAGAACATAATGCCACCACAGTGACAAATAATACTAAAATAATAAAAATGTAGAAAAGCTCTGTATATTGGGTCAGTGTACAGTTAATACAGTGATCAACAGTGACATTATACACAGGAGCTCTGTATATAGTGTACAGGTTATACAGTCATCACCAGTGACATTATGCACAGAAGCTCTGTATATAGTGTCAGTGTACAGGAAATGCAATGATCACCATTGATATTATACACAGGAGCTCTGTATATAGTGTACAGGTTATACAGTGATCACCATTGATATTATACACAGGAGCTCTGTATATAGTGTCAGTGTACAGGTAATGCAATGATCACCATTGATATTATACACAGGAGCTCTGTATATAGTGTACAGGTTATACAGTGATCACCATTGATATTATACACAGGAGCTCTGTATATAGTGTCAGTGTACAGGTAATACAGTGATCACCAGTGACATTATACACAGGAGCTCTGTATATAGTGTACAGGTCATACAGTCATCACCAGTGACATTATGCACAGAAGCTCTGTATATAGTGTCAGTGTACAGGAAATGCAATGATCACCATTGATATTATACACTGGAGCTCTGTATATAGTGTCAGTGTGCAGGTTATACAGTGATCACCATTGATATTATACACTGGAGCTCTGTATATAGTGTCAGTGTACAGGTAATACAGTGATCACCAGTGACATTATACACAGGAGCTCTGTATATAGTGTACAGGTTATACAGTCATCACCAGTGACATTATACACAGGAGCTCTGTATATAGTGTCAGTGTGCATGTATAGGTAATACACATACTCACAAGTTCTTTATCTGCCGCAGACCGATATCACATCTTCTATGCAGGACTTATCTCTGCAGAAAATAACATAGTTAGCTATAACTGATCACTTCCAGAGCACAATCCACACTTTTCCCAAGATTTCTACACTACATGAAATGACAAAAAAGCAACATAGTGCCGCACTACACAGTAACAGTGCTCCAGTGTCATTCTGTGCCTGCTCATCTGTCAGCAGACATATTTGTCTGATGGCAAAGATGTAGCAGAGCTGAAGACAGAAGACCTATGGATTACGTTGGAGTGAGGATTTTTCTTTATTAAAGATGGAGTCCCTAAATGTGTTTTATTTTTAATAAAAAAAAAATTTCTGTCTTCTTTCTTCTGTTTACTAGAAATTCATGGTGGCTATGTCTAATTTGGCGTGACTCCATGAATTTCGGGCTTAGTACCAGCTGATAATACAAAGCTGGCCTGGTACTAACCCTATTATTACCCAGGGTGCCACTCACCACCAGGGCAGCTGGAAGAGCCGGGTAAAGCACCTGGAAATGGTGCTATGATGAATGCGCCAATTTCAGGGGTGGCTGCGGGCTGCGATTTTCAGCGTGGGGGGCCCAGAATGCTTGGGCCTTACCATGCTGTGAATCCCAGCCCCCAGCTGCCTGGTTTTATCTGGCTGGCGATGAACATATGGCAGGAGCCCACACATTTTTTAAAAAAAAATAAATGTTAAATAAGTTTAAAACAAATATTCTGCTTCTCTGTCTTTTGATCGCCAGCCAAGGTAAAGCCAGGCAGCTGGGGGTGGCAGGCCGTAGCTGTCTGCTTTATCTGCGGTGAGAATCAAAAATTCATTTTAAAATTTTCTTTTCACACTTTTATATGTGACAGACCCAACAGTCAATCGCAGATGCTGCCAAAGAGGATGGGCTTCTGTGATTGGCTGTTTGAGTAATGAACAATCAGCCCATACATTCTAGTATGGTACTATGTATGGGCAGCTTTCAGGTTACTCAAGCAGCCAATCACAGACGCCCATTCTCTGTGTCAGCGTCTGTGATTGGCTGTTGGGACTGTCACACATATAGAAGTGTGAAAATATATAAATAATAAAACAAAAATGACATAGCGCTCTGCAGAAATTTTGATTCTCAGCGCAGATAAAGCAGACAGCTACGGGCTGCCACCTCTAGCTGCCTGGCTTTACCTTGGCTGCTGATCAAAAGTCAGGAAAGCCCAATGGGTTTTTTTTTAATTATTTAAAAAAATTATTTAAAAAAAAAAAATGTGTGGGCTCCCGCCATATTTTGATCGCCAGCCAGGTAAAACCAGGCAGCTGGGGGCTGGGATTCTCAGCATGGTAAGGCCCAAGCATTCTGGACCCCCCATGCTGAAAACGGCAGCCCGCAGCCACCCCTGGAATTGGCGCATTCATCATAGCACCATTTCCAGGCACTTTATCCGGCTCTTCCAACGGCCCTGGTGGGGGGTGGCACGCTGGGTAATGATGGGGTTAGTACCAGCTTTGTATTATCAGCTGTTACTAAGCCTGAAATTCATGGAGTCACACCAAACTAGACATGGCCACCATGAATTTCTAGTAAACAGAAGAAAAAAAAGACACAACACAGAGAAAAAATTTTTTTTAATAAAGATAAAACACAAAACACATGTAGGGACTCCATCTTTAATAAAAAACAAAATGGGCAATGGGAATGCATGATGGTACCACCAGTGGCTGGCAGGACATGCATGATGGTACCACCAGTGGCTGGCAGGACATGCATGATGGTACCACCAGTGGCTGGCAGGACATGCATGATGGTACCACCAGTGGCTGGCAGGACATGCTGGCATGATTCATGCCTTGTATGTCCTGCCAGCCTCCTTAGTACTATCATGCCCACCCACTATGTCCTGCCAGCCTCCTTAGTACTATCATGCCCACCCACTATGTCCTGCCAGCCCCTGATGGTAGTACCTGCTGCTAGGCATAGTACCAGTAACCAGAGGCTGGCAGCAGGACATGCTAGGCAATGGGCATGATGAGAACCATGCCCATTGTCCAGTAGTATTTACTGCCAGCCCCGGCCAGGGGTCCTCCCAGTCACCCCTCCCCGTTTCATACTGACGCGTCGAGATGAGCTGCAGCCGCTGCCTGGGGCGACGCCGGGTCCGTCCTTCACAGCGCGCACAGGAAGCAGTCCCAGGGCGATGACGTCATCACCCTGAGACTGACCTCCTGCGCACGCGCCGGCAGTGTCGCGCTGCGCAGAGGAGGCAGAGGGCCCATCACTAATCATATCGGCAGTGCTGCGAACCGGGGAGGGGGAGGGGGGCATCTGTTCTCTGTACAGGGCCCAGAGGGGGTAGGGGGCGGGGCCATCGGGACCCGGGGCCCACTGGGGGTTTTCCCGATCCTCCGGTGGGCCAGTCCGCCCCTGCAAGCAATCAGGACCCAGCTCTTCACACTTATGTCCTTACTCACCTCCTCCCTCTTTACCCTACTAAATAAATAGATGGGACCCCAAGCCAACTCTGACACATACAGACATGTGGATGATTTTTTTAGGTGCATTTTCTAATGGTAAAATTTATAGAAAAGGCAAAGAAAGAAAAAAAAATAAGAAAATCACAAAACTTAGACCATGCTGTGATTAGCAATAAAAGAAAAAACGTAAAAATGCACAGATGCAACAAAAGTATCAAAAAGACAAAATAATGCAAAATAACGCAAACAAAAAAAAATAAATAATCCAAGCAAAAAAAAACACAGTATCAATTTCTTAAAAACACTTGTGAATCTTTTTCTTTATTGCTCTTGGACATGATTTCCATAATCGTAGCAGAGCCGGGCTGTGTTGTGAAGACTGCAATAGTTTTGCTGTGATTACAGACATTGCTTGAAAAAAGGAAAACAACATGGCACAAGGGCGACTTATGCAAATGCTATAACAGTCATGGCTATGATCCTAAAAAATAATGCTTCTCATAAATGGCTATATCCTCCGTCTGGACACTTACCAGGCTTCACTGTGATTCTTAGGTGCTAGTGGTGACGCTACCATCGTACCGATAAGGTTACGATCAGCGAATTTGCATAATATTTGCCACAATCGGAAATTATATGAGGATATATTATAGAAGGACATATATTTTCTGGTATGCCTCATTGTAAACTAGCATTGTGATGTACGATCCCTCCCCTGTGGATCCCCAGTAGAATAACAATACAGACATTCTTACCTTGCCCTCCTTTATTTTGGCCTTACACTGGAGGAAGTACCAGTACGGAGTGTTTCTTCTTCCCCTGGACCTATTATGAGCAGGTTGTGTGCCCCCAGTAATGTCCTCATCCTTTTCATATCTCAAGTCCTGGACCTCTGGAGACAATTTCTTAAACACAGTTCTTGAGGAGTATGTCTTGGACAATGTCCCAAAGTTGTCCTCCTCTGGTACCGGTGAATTATGACCAGCACCGGCATGGTCGGAGATAGTCCTGAATCGCGGTACTCTCTGCTGGGATAACAGCCGATGCGTTGCTGGAGTCCGATAAGGAGTTAGACAAATCTGTCTGCACATGGGTTGTACTGTTATTAACCATCCTGATGCCAGGGAGTAAGATGGCAACTTAGCGAGGATCTGCAGCATGCCCATGGTAGAGGGCGAGCAATGGTCTTCAGGCAGCTGAAACAATTCCCAAAAATAAAAATACATCAGCTCTAAAGAGCACGGCTGCTCCGTGGTCAGTAATGTCGCCTTACTGCACTGAAGTGGTGCAGACATACACAGTATATAGTGGGTGTACATATCCAGGCACAACCTAGAAGGAGGTAGATACAGTACAGACCAAAAGTTTGGACACACATTCTCATATAAAGATTTTTCTGCATTTTCATGACTATGAAAATTGTACATTCACACTGAAGGCATCAAAACTATGAATTAACACATGTGGAATTATATACTTAACAAAAAAAGTGTGAAACAACTGAAAATATGTCTTATAATCTAGGTTCTTCAAAGTAGCCACCTTTTGCTTTGATGACTGCTTTGCACACTCTTGGCATTCTCTTGATGAGCTTCAAGAGGTAGTCACCGGAAATGGTCTTCCAACAATCTTGAAGGAGTTCCCAGAGATGCTTAGCACTTGTTGGCCCTTTTGCCTTCACTCTGCGGTCCAGCTCACCCCAAACCATCTCGATTGGGTTCAGGTCTGGTGACTATGGAGGCCAGGTCATCTGGCGTAGCACCCCATCACTCTCCTTCTTGGTCAAATAGCCCTTACACAGCCTGGAGGTGTGTTTGGGGTCATTGTCCTGTTGAAAAATAAATAATGGTCCAGCTAAACGCAAGCCAGATGGAATAGCATGCCGCTGCAAGATGCTGTGGTAGCCATGCTGGTTCAGTATCCCTTCAATTTTGAATAAATCCCCAACAGTGTCACCAGCAAAGCACCACCACACCATCACACCTCCTCTTCCATGCTTCACGGTGGAAACCAGGCATGTAGAGTCCATCAGTTCACCTTTTCTGCATCGCTCAAAGACACGGTGGTTGGAACCAAAGATCTCAAGTATGGACTCATCAGACCAAAGCACAGATTTCCACTGGTCTAATATCCATTCCTTGTGTTCTTTAGCCCAAACAAGTCTCTTATGCTTGTTGCCTGTCCTTAGCAGTGGTTTCCTAGCAGCTATTTTACCATGAAGGCCTGCTGCACAAAGTCTCCTCTTAACAGTTGTTGAAGAGATGTCTGCTGCTAGAACTCTGTGTGGCATTGACCTGGTCTCTAATCTGAGCTGCTGTTAACCTGTGATTTCTGAGGCTGGTGACTCAGATGAACTTATCCTCAGAAGCAGAGGTGACTCTTGGTCTTCCTTTCCTGGGGCGGTCCTCATGTGAGCCAGTTTCTTTGTAGCGCTTGATGGTTTTTGCAACTGCACTTGGGGACACTTTCAAAGTTTTCCCAATTTTTCAGACCGACAGACCTTCATTTCTTAAAGTAATGATGGCCATTCGTTTTTCTTTACTTAGCTGCTTTTTTTCTTGCCATAATACAAATTCTAACAGTCTATTCAGTAGGACTATGACTTAGGATAAAATCCAAATCAGAATCTCAATTTGCAGACTCGGTGTTTCGGGCTGTTGGCCCTCGTCAGTGCAAAGTATGAGATCTGATTTGGCTAGGTGAGAGGCTATAATTCCACATGTGTTAATTCATAGTTTTGATGCCTTCAGTGTGAATGTACAATTTTCATAGTCATGAAAATACAGAAAAATCTTTAAATGAGAAGATGTGTCCAAACTTTTGGTCTGTACTGTATATATCCATCTAAACTAACAGTCCTACTGAGGACTAATCCAGCTGCATATAATCAGTGCTAGGCAGGAGTTAGGCAGGCAGGCATATATATATATATATATATATATATATATATATATATATATATATATATATATATACATATACATATTGTAATGCAGCGACTTGCTGGCATTACGGTAATGGTCCAGGATGTGTTTTACCTGACCATGTACCTTCCCCCTCAGCTGTCTGATCACATGACTGTGACATCAGCAAGGTCCTGTCAGTATGTGTGTGTGTGTGCACGGGATGCATATATAAACCCTGCTTGATGGGAGACAGGTGTGTTCTGTGAGAGAGGCGTAAGGCCTGTTCCCGTGTGTGTGGGACACCGACCGAGTGAAGCCTGGTGCCTGAAAGGTCGAGACTGGATCCTGTGTGGATGCTAGTGGCCTTGGAAGGAAGAGGTTTTGATAAAGAGTCCTGAAAGGCAGAGCCTGGATCCTGTGTGGATGTCAGTGGCCTTTGAGGGAACGACGGCTAGAGACCCCCACCTGGGAAGCCGCAAAGCCACAGTGGTGGCGGATTATTGAGGAAGAGTCCTGAAAGGCAGAGCCTGGATCCTGTGTGGATGTCAGTGGCCTTTGAGGGAACGACGGCTGGAGACCCCTACCTGGGAAGCCGCAAAGCCACAGTGGTGGCGGAGTAATGGACTGAGACAGCTAAACCCGGCAAAGGTAATACACTGTGTTATATGGACATTAATATGGACATTGCTATATGATTACCTTGCTGAAGGCTGTACCTGGAGCAAGTGGGCCTGTGTGTCACTTGGCTCATGAACATTATATATATATATATATGTGTGTGTGTGTCAGCGTGCTACTGAGTTGGACCCGGTGAACTGTGGTTTATGAAGTAATAAACTGCAGCGTTGTGAAAAACGGAAAGACATTTCACGTGTGCATTGATTGTCGCAGCGAAGCGAGTATCCCCCATTATGATGACTAGTGCTGCCTTACATATGGTTCCAGAGTCCGGGCAGCTGCAGTCTGGTTGCTAGGGGCAACGGCACAGGACGAGTGTGGATTAAAGCATCTGGCTGCAACTCGGTGGGGTTGCGAAGATTAGCGTCGCACTCAAACCTGGTTTGCTGTGGCTCGGCGGGGCTCACGAAGTTTAAAGCATCTGGCTGCAACTCGGCGGGGTTGCGAAGGTTGTCGTCGCACTCAAATCCGGTTTTGCTGTGACTTGGCGGGGCCACGAAGATTTTTCCGGGGAGAGCGGTGTGTGAATAGTGTCCTGAGGAAATGCAGGAGCAGATAAATATGGCTGTGAAAGGAGCAGCAACTGAGTCTGAAGCTATTGAGCGATTAGAGCGATTAAAGTGCCTGTTAAAACCGGAGCAGGAATTTGAGAAACATCTGCTGGACATGGTGCTGGGACCGCTGGAGCTGTGGGCACCATATAGACGGGCGGCAGCGGACCATTCTTTGAACTCTCCGGGGGCGCCCTTGTTGTCCCAGAGTGCCCGGGGAGGTGGTAAGAGCTGTTGTGAACTGAGTCCTAAGACTATTGTTGATTTTTCTGGTAAAAATTCCCCTGCCGGTGTGGTTGTTAAAAAAGGGGCGGTTGTTCAAAACAGCGTGGAGGATAGAAAATCAAAAAAAATTACTGGTGGTCGGTTGGTACCTCCTAAAAATGACAATGTGACCTTTGATAACGGGGTAGCTCCAGTAGAAGGGGGTGACTTCAAAGAGGGAGGTGACCTGTTAGTCCACAACACCATGGAGAGTGACACAGACCCCGCAGCTGACGGTGACACTATGAAAGTAGAGAGAGAGTTCAGTCAGGAGGGGTTAGACGAGGTGAGAGAGTCCCCATCTTGTCGACGGCGCAAGGGCCACAAAATGGTTGCTCCTGTAGACTTGGCTGAAAATGAAAATAAAGAGAATGTAGTACTGTGTGCCTTTGCTTCAAGTGTGGATCCTCCATTAGAGGTAGAAGAGGAGGTGACGTTGCCAGTAGCAACCTCCGGTACGGTACCGAGTCAGAAGGATCTGACAGTCCTGAAAGAGGAGGCGGCCAGTCGTGACCAAGAGCTGGAGCCTATCAGCCAGCAGTGTCAGAGTGACGTGCAGCAACAATGTGGAAACCTGGAGATCGTGTCCTCAGACCAGCCGAACCTGGAGTCTGAAAGGCAGAAATTATACCAGGTTGTGAGGAATTTACAGCAAGACCTGAAGGGAAGCAACGAGGAAATTAACCAGTGGAAGGAAATGTTCTACGCAATTAAGGAGGACCGCCGCAAAATCAAGGAAGAGGTTTTGCAGTTGAAGCTTGAGAAGGAGGCGCGGCAGGATGGTGTTTCTGGACGCGAACAAATCCTAGAACGACTGCGCAAACAGCTCAACCAGGAGCTGTGTGACTCCAAGAAGGAGTGTGGTCAACGCAGTAGGGAACTGCAACAGAGTAAGAGAGATTATGAGGATCTCCTCAAGATGAAGGAAAAACTAGAGGAGGATAAGGCGGGTGCAGAGCAAGTGCGCCAAGTGGTTGAGACCACTCTGTTAGACACCCGTGAGGAGAATGATGATCTCCGGGGAAAGACCCTAGATCTGGAAGCTCAGGTGAAGAAGCTACAGATGTCCTGTGATACTCTCCAGAAGGCGGAGACGTACCGTAAGGAAACAGTCAGCAAGATGGAAGCTGAGCGAGAGAAGATGGAGGAGTCCATCGGAAAAGCCACAGACCAGGGCCAGGAGTTGACCGCTGGTGATGGGAGGTATGAAGCAGATACCTCCTCGAGTGATGTGGGCTCGGAGGATTCGGTGGATGTCGGAGCCGAGATCAAGCAGCTCAAGGAGTTGCTACAAGCCCAGTGGACGCAAGAGAAGCGTGAGAGACTGGCTATTGAGAGCCGAGAGGGCGCATTGGAGACGGAGAGGTCTGAGAGAGCTCTGCTGCTGGAAGAGCAGTTGAAGCAGGAAGAGCTTCAGAGATGGACTGCTGAGAGGCGAGTAACTGAGCTGGAAGGAGAAGTTTTAGAGCTCAAAGGTTGCCTAGCAAAGTGTCACGCGGTGAACGAGGTCTCCTTGGAGAAGGGAAAAGGCAAACAAGTTGCACTTACTCCCTTAGACCATGAGAAGGTGGTCCTGAGGAGAGCTAAGAGTAGGGTGTTGGAAGATAAAGGTGAAGTGGAGGTGGTCAAGACGAAAAGTTGTGAAGTTGTAACTGTGAGTCAGCTCAGGGGAAGCATACAGGGTGAAGATGCTGGAAAGCAGTGGTCCCTGAAACCTGAGCTGGTTGATCGTCTGGGAACCACTGGTGAGACCGAAACGTCTCGGTACAAGTGCCTCGTAGATGTACCCGAGGATTTGAGGGAAGAATGCCCAAGTGAGTACGTGCATGAGGAGTTTAAGAAGGCCGTGGGAGCCTGTAAGGTGTACTTGACCTCAGAAGCTAAACAGCTGGTGGTCCTGTCCACGACCGAAGTCACAGTGAAGAGGGTGGCTATCCTAAGTGACATGCACTGGCGATGTATTCGCACGAAGCGGTTTCTCCGGTTGAAGACGGAACAAGCCGTTAGACAACTGGAGTTGTTGAGGAAAGCTCACAGTATGTGTGAAGAAGTCATCCGGGTGCCTCATGTTCTGGTGAGGAAGCTCGTTGGGAGAAATGGTCGAGCCATGCAGATGATGGTCAAAAAGTCTGGTGTGGGGAAAGTAAGCAGTCCACGTGATCGTCAGGACTGGATACCAGACGAAGACGGCATGGTATCATTCTCCGCTGTAGGAACAGAAGAAAGCCTGGGGATA
Organism: Phyllobates terribilis; assembly: GCF_046119375.1. Lineage (NCBI taxonomy): Eukaryota > Metazoa > Chordata > Amphibia > Anura > Dendrobatidae > Phyllobates > Phyllobates terribilis. The sequence continues at coordinate 1,860,591 of NW_027362822.1, read as the reverse complement.
TATGCGCATGCTGTTGGAGTACCGAGTGACCTACCTGCGAGAGGTAGAACAGTTGAATCTCGCTAGACTGCGAGTGGATAGACAGCATCATCTGAGTAGCAGAAGATGGCAGCCGTCTAGAAATTATGAGACCAGACAGAGAAAGGGCCCCCTAAATAACAGAACAGCTATAGCTGGAGTTAGGGACCTTTCAAGATGTCCTGAGAGTAGTGGGCGTGGGTTTAGAGGTAGTGAAACCTCCAGTAACTCAGGTTTGAGCAGCCCATACAAATGACCCAATAGAGGACGGGACATTACGGAGTCTAACCGGACCTTAGATACCAGGGCATGTGAGTCACACCGCTGTATGACTGACCGCTGGGAGGGGGGAGACCTGACAAGGCTACGACTGACCGCTGGGAGCAGGGGAGGTCTGACAAGATTATGACTGACCGCTGGGAGCGGGGGAGACCTGACAAGGTTACAATTGACCGCTGGGAGCGGGGGAGCTCTGACAAGGTTACGACCCGGAAAGGTGACCTGATGAAGTCAGTGACAGTGACAAATGGTAGGTCCCTAAGGAATGGGCTAATGTCGTTGACTAATGTTCCAGGGGCTGAGTAGCACAATTGTAAAGTACATGGTCTCTATGTGAACTGGGGGTTATAATGTCATTGTGTATATTATGTGTTCAACCCCACAAGTTTGAACAGAGCTGGGGGTTATAGTGATTGTGTATATTATGTGTTCAACCCCACAAGTTTGACCACAGGGGGGGGATATGTAATGCAGCGACTTGCTGGCATTACGGTAATGGTCCAGGATGTGTTTTACCTGACCATGTACCTTCCCCCTCAGCTGTCTGATCACATGACTGTGACATCAGCAAGGTCCTGTCAGTATGTGTGTGTGTGCACGGGATGCATATATAAACCCTGCTTGATGGGAGATAGGTGTGTTCTGTGAGAGAGGCGTAAGGCCTGTTCCCGTGTGTGTGGGACACCGACCGTGTGAGGCCTAGTGAGGCCGAGTGAAGCCTGGTGCCTGAAAGGTCGAGACTGGATCCTGTGTGGATGCTAGTGGCCTTGGAAGGCAGAGGTTTTGATGAAGAGTCCTGAAAGGCAGAGCCTGGATCCTGTGTGGATGTCAGTGGCCTTTGAGGGAACGACGGCTAGAGACCCCCACCTGGGAAGCCGCAAAGCCACAGTGGTGGCGGATTATTGAGGAAGAGTCCTGAAAGGCAGAGCCTGGATCCTGTGTGGATGTCAGTGGCCTTTGAGGGAACGACGGCTGGAGACCCCTACCTGGGAAGCCGCAAAGCCACAGTGGTGGCAAGCCTAATGGACTGCAGCAGCTAAACCCGGCAAAGGTAATACACTGTGTTATATGGACATTAATATGGACATTGCTATATAATTACCTTGCTGAAGGCTGTACCTGGAGCAAGTGGGCCTGTGTGTCACTTGGCTCATGAACATTATATATATATATATATATATATATATATATATATATATATATATATATATATATATATATATGTGTGTGTGTGTCGGCGTGCCACTGAGTTGGACCCGGTGAACTGTGGTTTATGAAGTAATAAACTGCAGCGTTGTGAAAACAGAAAGACATTGCACGTGTGCATTGATTGTCGCAGCGAAGCGAGTATCCCCCATTATGATGACTAGTGCTGCCTTACAATATATATAAAATTATATACACGGTGGGGGAAATAATTATTTGATCCCTTGCTGTCTTTGTTAGTTTGCCCACTGACAAAGACAGGAACAGTCTATAATTTTAAGGGTAGGTTAACTTTAACATTGAGAGATAGAATATCCAAAAAAAATCAAGAAAATCACATTGTATAAATTAGATAATTTTTTTTGCATTTTGCAGTGAGAAATAAGTATTTCATTCCCTCTGGAAAACCACACTTAATACTTGGTGGTAAAACACATGTTGGCAAGCACAGTAGTCAGACGGTTTTTGTAGTTGATGATGAGGTTTGCGCACATGTCGGGAGGAATTTTGGTCCACTCCTCTTGAAAAGATCATCTCTAAATCATTAAGATTTTGAGGTTGTTGCTTGGCAAATCAGAGCTTTAACTCCCTCTATAAGTTTTCTATTGGATTAAGGTCTGGAGACTGGCTAGGCCACTCCATGACCTTACTGTGCTGCTTTTTGATCCACTCCTTTGTTGCTTTGGTTGTATGTTTTGGGTCATTGCCTTGCTGGAAGACCTAGCCACGACCCATCTTCAATGCTCTTACTGAGGGAAGGAGGTTGTTGGCCAAAATCTCGCGCTACATGACGCCAGCCATCTTCCCTTCAATACCGTGCAGTCGTCATGTTCCCTTTGCAGAAAAGCACCCCCAAAGTATGTTTACCCCACCATGCTTCATGGTTGGAACGATGTTCTTATTGTTGTACTTCCTTCTTCTTCCTCCAAACACGGCGAGTTGAGTTAATGCCAAAGAGCTCAATTTTTGTCTCATCTGACCACAGCACCTTCTCCCAATAACTCACAGAATTATCCAGGTGTTCATTGGCAAACTTCAGATGGGCCTGCACATGTGCCTTCTTGAGCAGGGGGACCTTGCGGGCACTGCAGGATTTTAAACCTTTAAGGCGTAATGTGTTACCAATGTTTTCCTTGGTGACTGTGGTCCCAGCTGCCTGGAGATCATTAACAAGTTCCCCCCGTGTAGTTTTAGGCTGATCTCTCACCTTCCTCATGATCGAGGATAACCCACCAGGTGAGATTTTGCATGGTGCCCCAGATCGATGTTGATTGACAGTCATTTTGTATTTCTTTCATTTTCTTACAATTGCACCAACTGTTGTCTCCTTCTCACCCAGCGTCTTACTTATGGTTTTGTAGCCCATTCCAGCTTTGTGCAGGTCTATGATCTTGTCCCTGACATTCTTAGAAAGCTCTTTGGTCTTGCCCATGTTGTAGAGGTTAGAGTCTGACTGATTAATGGAGTCTGTGGACAAGAGTCTTTTATACAGGTGACTATGTAAGACAGCTGTCTTTAATGCAGGTAACGAGTTGATTAGGAGCATCTAACTGGTCTGTAGCAGCCAGAACTCATAATAGTTTGTAGGGGATGAAATACTTAATTTTTTTTGCATTTTGCAGTGAGAAATATCTAATTTATACAATGTGATTTCCTTGATTTTTTTTGGGGGGGGGGATATTCTATCTCTCAATGTTAAAATTAACCTACCCTTAAAATTATAGACTGTTCATGTCTTTGTCAGTGGGCAAACTTACAAAAACAGCAAGGGATCGAATACTTTTTTCCCCCACTGTGTATGTATATATATATATATATATTGTAATGCAGCGACTTGCTGGCATTACGGTAATGGTCCAGGATGTGTTTTACCTAACCATGTACGTTCCCCCTCAGGTAACTGGTCACATGACTGTGACATAGCACAGGTCCTGCGCGCACAGAATGTCTGTCTGATCACATGACTGGGACATCAGCAAGGTCCTGTCAGTGTGTGTGTGTGTGCACGGGATGGATATATAAACCCTGCTTGATGGGAGACCGGTGTGTTCGGTGTGTTGGGCGTGAGGCCTGTTCCCCATGTGTGTGGGACACCGTGATACAGAGAAGCCTGGAAGCCTGAAAGGTCGAGGCTAGATCTTGTGTAGATGCCAGTGGCCTTGGAAGGCAGAGGCTTGCGGAAGAGTCCTGAAAGGTGCAGGCTGGATGTGAGTGAAGACATACCAGTAGCCTTCGAGGGACGACGGCTAGAGACCCCCACCTGGGAAGCCGCAAAGCCACAGTGGTGGCGGATTAAAAGGACTGCAGCAGCAACTAAACCCGTCAAAGGTAATACACTTTGTTATATGGACACTTGTATGGACATTGCTAAAGTATTACTTTGCTGAAGGCTGTAACCTGGGCCAAGTGGGCCGGTCTGCCACTTGGGCTCGTGGACATTATATGTGTGAACTGTGGTTTATGAAGTGCAATAAACTGCAGCATTGTGAAATACCGGAAAGACATTGCTGGTGTGCATTAATTGATCCGGTGCAGCGAGTATCCCCCATTATGATGACTAGTGCTGCCTTACATATGGTGGAGGATGCGGGCAACGACAACCCGGTTGCTAGGGGCAACTGCAGTCCGGTTGCTAGGGGCAACTGCAGTCTGGTTGCTTGAGGTAACTGCAGCCCGGTTGCTAGGGGCAACGGCACAGGATGACGAGTGTGGTTACAAGCATCTTGCTGTGGCTCGGCGGGGCTCACGAAGCTTAAAAGCATCTGGCTGCAACTCGGCGGGGTTGCGAAGATTGTCGTCGCACTCAAACCTGGTTTGCTGTGACTCGGCGGGCCTCACGAAGGTTAAAGCATCTGGCTGCAACTCGGCAGGGTTGCGAAGGTTGTCGTCGCACTCAAATCCGGTTTTGCTGTGGCTCGGCGGGGCCACGAAATTTTTCAGGGGAGAGCTGTGTGTGAATAGTGTCCTGAGGAAATGCAGGAGCAGATAAAAATGGCTGTGAAAGGAGCAGCAACTGAGTCTGAAGCTATTGAGCGATTAGAGCGATTAAAGTGCCTGTTAAAACCAGAGCATGTATTTGAGAAACGTCTACTGGACATGAAACTGGACATGGTGCAGGAACCACAGGAGCTGTGGGCACCATATGGAATGGCGGCAGTGGACCATTCTATTAACTCTCCGGGGACGCCATTGTTGTCTCAGAGTGCCTGGGGAGGTGGTAAGAGCTGTTGTGAACTGAGTCCTAAGACTATTGTTGATTTTTCTTGTAAAAATTCCCCTGTCGGTGTGGTTGTTAAAAAGGCGGTGGAGTCTAAAAAAGGGGCGGTTGTTCAAAACAGCGTGGAGGATAGAAAATCAAAAAAAATTACTGGTGGTGGGTTGGTACCTCCTAAAAATGACAATGTGACCGTTGATAACGGGGTAGCTCCAGTAGAAGGGGGTGACGTCAAAGTGGGAGGTGACCTGTTAGTCCACAACACCATGGGGAGTGACACAGACCCCGTAGCTGACAGTGACACTACGAAAGTAGAAGGAGAGGTCAGTCAGGAGGGGCTAGACGAGGTGAGAAAGTCCCCATCTCGTAGACGGTGCAAGGGCCACAAAAAGGTTGCTCCTGTAGACTTGGCTGAAAATGAAAATAAAGAGAATGTAGTACTGTGTGCCTTTGCTTCAAGTGTGGATCCTCCATTAGAGGTAGAAGAGGAGATGACGTTGCCAGTAGCAACCCCCGGTACTGTACCGAGTCAGAAGGATCTGACAGTCCTGAAAGAGGAGGCGGCCAGTCATGACCAAGAGCTGGAGCCTATCGGCCAGCAGGGTCAGAGTGACGTGCAGCAATTATGTGAAAACCTGGGGAACGTGTCCTCAGATCAGTTGATCCTTGAGTCTGAACAGCAGAAAATACACCAGCTTATGAGGAACTGGCAGCGAGACGTGGAGCAAAGCCACGCGGAAATTAACCAGTGGAAGGAAATGTTCTACGGAATTAAGGAGGACCGCCGCAAAATCAAGGAGGAGGTTTTTCAATTAGAGATTGACAAAGCGGTGTGTGAAGATGAGTTATGCGAGGTGAAAGATCGCTTCTCCCTGGTACAGTTAGAGCTGTCTGCCCTCAAAGAGTCGCTGCAGCATGAAGTTGCTGGGCATGAACAAAACCTAGAACGACTGCGCGAACAGTTCCACCAGGAACTGTGTGACTCCAAGAAGGAGTGCGATGAAAAGTTCGGTAAGGAACTGCAACAACGTAGGAGAGATTATGAGGATCTCCTCAAGGTTAAAGTAAAGCTAGAGGAGGATAAGGCAGGTGCAGAGCACGTGCGCCAAGTGGTTGAGACCACCCTGCAGGACACCCGTGATGAAAATGGTGATCTCCGCAGGAAGACCCTAGGTCTGGAAGCTCAGGTGAAGGAGCTACAGATGTTCTGTGATACTCTCCAGAGGGCGGTGACGTGCCTTAAGGAAACAGTCAGCAAGATGGAAGCTGAGCGGAAAAAGGTGATGGAGTCTATTGGAGAAGCCACAGACCAGGGCCAGGAGTTGGACACTGGAGATGGGAGGTATAAAGCAGATACCTCCTCGAGTGATGTGAGCTCGGATGATTCGGTGGATGTAGGAGCCGAGATCAAGGAGCTCAAGGAGTCGCTACAAACCCATTGGAAGCAAGAGGAGCTTCAGAGACGAGCCGCTGAGAGGCGAGTTGCGGAGCTAGAGGAAGAAGTTCCCGGGCTCAAAAGTCACCTGACAAAGTATCACTCAGTGAACGAGGCCTTCTTGGAGAAGGAAAAGGGCGAACACGTTGCACTCACTCCCTTATACCAAGAGAGGGTGGACCTGAGGAGAGCTAAGAGAGTGTTAACCACAGATAAATATGAGATAGAAGTGGTCAAGACGAAAATTGGTGAATTTGTAGCTGTGAGTCAGCTCAGGGGAAGCGTAAAGGGGGAAGAAGCTGAAAGTCAGTTGTCCCTGAACCCTGAGCTGGTTGATCGTATGGAAACCACTGGTGAGACCGAAACGTCTTGGTACAAGTGCCTCGTAGATGTACCCGAGGATTTGAGGGAAGAATGCACCAGTGAGTCCGTGCATGAGGAGTTTAAGAAGGCCGTGGGAGCCTGTAAGGTGTACTTGACCTCAGAAGCTAAACAGCTGGTGGTCCTGTCCACGACCGAAGTCACAGTGAAGAGGGTGGCTATCCTAAGTGACATGCACTGGCGATGTATTTGCACGAAGCGGTTTCTCCGGTTGAAGACTGAACAAGCCGTTAGACAACTGGAGTTGATGAGGAAAGCTCACAGTATGGGTGAAGAGGTCATCCGGGTGCCTCATGTTCTGGTGAGGAAGCTCGTTGGGAGAAATGGTCGAGCCATGCAGATGATGGTCAAGAAGTCTGGTGTGGAGAAAGTAAGCAGTCCACGTGATCGTCAGGACTGGATACCAGACGAAGACGGCATGGTATCATTCTCCGCTGTAGGAACAGAAGAAAGCCTGGGATATATGCGCATGCTGTTGGAGTACCGAGTGACCTACCTGCGAGAGGTAGAACAGTTGAATCTCGCTAGACTGCGAGTGGATAGACAGCATCATCTGAGTAGCAGAAGATGGCAGCCGTCTAGAAATTATGAGACCAGACAGAGAAAGGGCCCCCTAAATAACAGAACAGCTATAGCTGGGGACCTTTCAAGATGTCCTGAGAGTAGTGGGCGTGGGTTTAGAGGTAGTGAGACCTCCAGTAACTCAGGTTTGAGCAGCCCATACAAACGACCCAATAGAGGACGGGACATTACGGAGTCGAACCGGACCTTAGATACCAGGGTTTGTGAGTCACACCGCTGTATGACTGACTGCTGGGAGCGGGGGAGATCTGACAAGGTTACGACTGACCGCTGGGAGCGGGGGAGGTCTGACAAGATTATGACTGACCACTGGGAGCGGGGGAGACCTGACAAGGTTACAACTGGGAGTGGTGGAGCTCTGACAAGGTTACGACCCGGAAAGGTGACCTAACGAAGTCAGTGACAGTGACAAATGGTAGGTCCCTAAGGAATGGGCTAATGTCGTTGACTAATGTTCCAGTAGCTGAGTAGCACAATTGTAAAGTACATGGTCTCTATGTGAACTGGGGGTTATAATGTCATTGTGTATATTATGTGTTCAGCCCCACAAGTTTGAACAGAGGGGGGGGATATGTAATGCAGCGACTTGCTGGCATTACGGTAATGGTCCAGGATGTGTTTTACCTGACCATGTACGTTCCCCCTCAGGTGACTGGTCACATGACTGTGACATAGCACAGGTCCTGCGCGCACAGAATGTCTGTCTGATCACATGACTGGGACATCAGCAAGGTCCTGTCAGTGTGTGTGTGTGTGCACGGGATGGATATATAAACCCTGCTTGATGGGAGACCGGTGTGTTCGGTGTGTTGGGCGTGAGGCCTGTTCCCCATGTGTGTGGGACACCGTGATACAGAGAAGCCTGGAAGCCTGAAAGGTCGAGGCTAGATCTTGTGTAGATGCCAGTGGCCTTGGAAGGCAGAGGCTTGCGGAAGAGTCCTGAAAGGTGCAGGCTGGATGTGAGTGAAGACATACCAGTAGCCTTCGAGGGACGACGGCTAGAGACCCCCACCTGGGAAGCCGCAAAGCCACAGTGGTGGCGGATTAAAAGGACTGCAGCAGCAACTAAACCCGTCAAAGGTAATACACTTTGTTATATGGACACTTCATAGAATCATAGAATCATAGAATGGTAGAGTTGGAGGGGACCTCCTGGGTCATCTGGTCCAACCCCCTGCTCAAAGCAGGATTCACTAGATCATCTCAGACAGATGTCTGTCCAGCCTCTGTTTGAAGACGTCCATTGAAGGGGAACTCACCACCTCTCGTGGCAGCCTGTTCCACTCATTAATCACCCTAACTGTCAAAAAGTTTTTTCTAATATCTAATCTGTGTCTCCTCCCATTTAGTTTCATCCCATTGCTTCTAGTCTTTCCTTGTGCAAATGAGAATAAAGATGATCCTTCTACAATGTGACAGCCCTTGACATATTTGTAGACAGCTATTAAGTCTCCTCTCAGTCTTCTTTTTTGCAAGCTAAACATTCCCAAATCCTGCAACCGTTCCTCATAGGACAGGGTTTGCAGACCAGTCACCATTCTGGTCGCTCTTCTCTGAACTTGCTCCAGTTTGTCTATGTCTTTTTTAAAATGTGGTGCCCAAAACTGTACACAGTATTCCAGATGAGGTCTGACCAAAGAGGAGTAAAGACCGATAATGACTTCACGTGATCTAGACTGTATGCTTCTGTTAATACATCCCAGAATTGTATTTGCCTTTTTTGCTGCTGCATCACACTGTTGACTCATGTTCAGTGTATGATCTATTAGTATACCTAAGTCTTTTTCACATGTACTGTTGCTTAGCTCTATTCCTCCCATTCTGTATATGCTTTTTTCATTTTTATTGCCCAGATGTAGTACTTTGCATTTTTCCCTGTTAAAAATCATTCTGTTGGTTGCTGCCCACTGCTCCAGTTTATTTAGGTCTTTTTGAATCCTCTCTCTCTTCTCTAGTATTAGCTATCCCTCCTAGCTTTGTGTCATCAGCAAATTTAATCAGTTTACCCTCAATTCCTTCATCTAAATCATTGATAAAGATGTTGAACAATACAGGTCCCAGGATGGAGCCCTGTGGTACCCCACTTGAGACATTCATCCAGCTGGATGTGAAGCCATTTACAACCACTCTTTGAGTCCGATCACTAAGCCAGTTATGAATCCACCTAACAGTTGCCTGGTCCATTGCATACTTGGTCATTTTTTTCAATAAGGATGGTGTGAGATACTTTGTCAAATGCTTTGCTGAAGTCAAGATATACTATATCTACAGCATTTCCCTGATCCACCCAGTCAGTGATTCTGTCATAGAAGGAAATTAAGTTAGTCTGACATGACTTGTTAGTTACAAACCCATGCTGACTCTGGTTAATCACTTCATTCTTATCCAGGTACTTACATACATGTTGTTTAATAATTTGTTCAAAGATCTTTCCTGGTATAGAAGTCAGACTCACCGGCCTATAGTTCCCTGGGTCCACCTTCTTCCCCTTTTTGAAGATAGGAACAACATTTGCTCTTGTATGGACCTTGACTGTAACCTGGGCCAAGTGGGCCGGTCTGCCACTTGGGCTCGTGGACATTATATGTGTGAACTGTGGTTTATGAAGTGCAATAAACTGCAGCATTGTGAAATACCGGAAAGACATTGCTGGTGTGCATTAATTGACCCGGTGCAGCTAGTATCCCCCATTATGATGACTAGTGCTGCCTTACAATATATATCTGTAGCTTTGTCGCCATAAAAAGGTGGGGGCTCGGACACATTTCTTGCACTTGGGCCCCAAGCTGTTAATGTCCCCCCCTACTTTTTTCAACCTATGTAACTATGTAGAATGCACATTAGGAAAATGCTTGAAATGCAATTTCCAATAATATTATTTTACAAGTAATTTCCTCTTTTTTTTTTTCTTTGTAAAGTGCTAGTTATAAACCCAGACTCTGGATCTAGAAAGTGCAAAACACTCATGACAAACTTGCACATTTAATTTGTAATCTGTATTTCTTATGGTGCCTAAGGGAAGCCATAATGATAAGGCCCCTGCTTGGTAACAAGTGCAGTTATCTGCCTCTGTAACAAAAGCAAATTACCAATGATGAAAGGGTTAATACTTGTGCCCTGCATCAGTAATAGACCCTGTAGTCACCATGACAACTGTTATGAGGTCATAAACAAGTGTCATAAAGAAGATTCCATAAAAGAATGCCGCGCTACCACGATTAGTGCCATTACTGATGCGCCTGAGGACCTTGAGCTTGACCATCCCACGTAATGTGCCGACCTTGGTGTAATTTGGAGGTTCTAGCAGGGAAAGGGGTTGTCTGCTTTAGACACCCCTAGGGCATGGGAAGGTAACAAAGGGGGGTCCCTAGACCAGGATCCCCTTCTGTTACCCTCTATATAGAGCAGCTCTCCTTTGGGAGTTCATGGACTGATCTATGACTTTAATGGGTGATAAATTGGGAGGGATTATTTATCCTATTAGGGATTAGGCATAGCGAACTGTAACCAAATGTCCAATTTTTTGAGAGGTGGACCTGGATGTGTAAGGGAGAAATTATACATCCACCTGGCCAATCAGATCAGCCAAATTCGCTCCATGAATCAATGTGGTGACAGATATCGCAGCCAGATCTCTCCCACATCCGGTTTATCATATTTATAGTCTGTATTCATGTTGTTCTCTATAAATCTGGTAAAATGTACAAATTGTAAAATTCTGCAGTTACATCTGTTATATATTGGCACTAACTCTCTAAGCCCAAGGGATGGGCAGCCCTCCAGCCATGGTTCCCTAGAGGTTTCATCCACAGGGGGTTTTCCTCTCCTGAGTGCTGGGGGGTGACTCTTCGTGAGTCGGGGGTTGTGCTATTTTTGGTATCATCTAAATTTAAATAAAATTTTGACCATTTGACACCTAATTACAATGCTTCGTGTATTTATTTTGTGTGCTTCTGTCTGATTAACTTTGTTTGGGGGTCGGGGTCTATCACATACGGCTGGACATCTGCCAGCAGCACAGAACCCAGTAAGCGCATTTTTCCCCAGGGGTCGCCCCTGCTCTGATGATGATGGTGAAGAGGAGACTAACATTACAGCACAACTCCTGGACGCATGCTCTCATCATTGGATAAAAGAATTGTTTTACAGCAGTATAAGCAGATTACTCATCTATTCCTGTAATTTCCGTTGTCTTCAATGGATGGAGGAGGCTGCAAGCAAGATGGTCTATAGGAACAGAGGCTACACAGAGTCTTCTTTATCCTGATAGGTGATGGTTCGGTGTCATGTAAATTTAAATAAAGTTGAGAACGTTTGACACCTAATTGCAATGCTTTGTGTATTTATTTTGTATGCTTCTGTCTGATTCATTTTGTTTGGGAGTCGGGCTCCATCACATATCACTGAGTGATACGTCTGACATCTGCCGGCCGCAGTTTAGCCCCAGGGGTTGCCCCTGCTCTGGGGAGTATGATGGAGCAGAGAAGATAAGCATTACAGCACAGCACCTGCAAGTGAGCGCTCATCCTCAGAATAAGGACTTATATTACAGTATTACAAGCAGCTTCCTCGCCTCATTCACACAGTGAGTATTTTGGGCAGTAATTTACATTAGTATTTGTAAGCTAAAAACCAGAGAGGAACAAACACAGAGAAAAATAATAACTGAATCACTCTCACCTCTTCTGTGTTTTGGATCCACTCCTGGCGTCTGTTAACAAATACTGATGCAAAATATCGCCATGTAAAAGGGCCCTAAATCCTTACTGACTGATTTGACAATTCTTTAGAAAAAAACAATATATGCCTGACCATGCATTTAATCCATCCTGCTGCTCATATCTTCTGGGCTCAGACCCACAATGCCGTGACTCTCGGCCAGTGTACATAAGGAGAAAGTGGGAAAAGTCTTCAATAAAAAATAATTCTCACTTTATTGGTGCAAAATATTAAAATATACAAAAGTCCATGATAGCGGAGATGCAATCTCGACGCGTTTCTGGCTTACGCCCTTAGTCAGTGATCCTGTTGTCATGACAATCCGTGCCTCCAGGTATCCCAGTGACTGTGGCCTGCTTAGATCGAGCTAGGAGCATGGTCTCAGAGGCTTCTATCACTGTAACACTGACAGGTAGAATTCATTGCAATGCTTTATAACAGTGACTATACTAATAAAAGCTAGTCCCATAGAGGGACTAAATGAAAAAGTAAAAAAAAGAATGTGAAAAAATATTTAAAAAAAAAACTAATCAAAAAATAAACAGAAAAAAATGAAAATAATGTTATATCAATAAATGGGTATATTCATATGAAAACTAAAATAAACCAAAAAGGTCCACATATTTGTTATGATCACGTCCACGGCCTATAAAATGGTCACACTAGTTAACGCCTTCAGCGGACACTGTAAAAAAAAAAATATTCTTTTTCATCTTACCGCCAAACAAAGAGTGGAACAAAACACGATCAAAAAGTCGAATGGAAATAAAAATGGTTTAGCTAAAAACTAGTGACGAGTGAGCACTAAAATGCTCGGGTGCTCGTTGCTCGAGTCGAGCAAATTGGAATACTCGGGTGCTCGGTCCAAGTAACGAGCCCAATGTAAGTCTATGGGAAACTCGAGCATTTTTCCGGCGCCCCCCCCCCCCCCGTCGGTCTGCAGAGGGCCTAAAAATTGCCCAAATCGATGGGAACAGTACTCAAACGACATGAGAACAGCATGGGGAAGACTCCTGGAAGCATCTCAGGCTCCCAGGTCAATGATGTCAACAATGTTGTCAGAGGTATTACGCTACTTTTACGGACTCACAATAAAACATACAAAAACTAAACCAAAATGGATTTTCCTGGGAAATATGTTAAGGAACATCCTTTCCAGAGTAATGACTTGTATATAAGGCAAAATAAATAACCAAAAATAAAAATGCTCCATCACACCTTGGGCTATGTTCACACATAGCATTTTTGATGCATTTTTGCACTTTTGCATTGCTTTCAACCGTGACAAATACATTCACCAGGAAATGGCATTTTAACATTTTACAACCTTATCTGGCAATGTGGTGTATGAAACATCATCAGACATATCCTGTTTCATTTATGAAGGAGGGTTTGTGAAAGTCACAAACACTATTTTTACTGCCTTACTATTCTTAAAGGGCCAGCAGTCGGCTATGCTTTGTTGTTCCCATTATTAAAGAGTGGGTCTCCTATACTGTTATTGCGTATGCAGTGACTGCAAGGACTGCCAAAAATTTGGACACAACCCAATACCCGTTTGAAGAGACATACAGGAGGGTCTCAGTAAAAAAAATGTTCCCATTATAAAGGAGTGGGTCTCCTATAGTGGTAATGCCCATGCTGTGACTGCAAGGGCTGCCAAAATTTGGGAAAAACCCCACTAACAATTTAAAGACACATAGAGCTGGGCCACAGTAATGACATGTTCCCATTAGAAAGGATAAGGATCTGCTATACAGTTATAGGGTATGCAGTGAGTCCAACAGCTGCTAAAATTTAGGAAAAGCCACACTAACAATTTAAAGACACATAGAGCTGGGCACAGTAACGACATGTTCCCATTAGAAAGGAGACGGTCTCCTATCCAGTTATAGGGTATGCAGTGAGTCCAACGGCTGCCAAAATTTAGGAAAAACCCTATTAACAATTTAAAGACATATGGAGCTGGGCTACAGTAATGAGTACGACATGTTCCCATTAAAAAGGAGTGGGTCTCCAATACTATTTGCCTATGCAGTGAATGCAATGGCTGCCAAAAATTACGAGGCACTCCAATGCCCCTTGCAAGAGATGCAGAGGTTGGAGGGCCTCCTGAAAACAATGTTCCCATTATTAGGAAGTGGGTCTCCCATACTGTTTGCCTATGCAGTGAATGCAACGGCTGCCAAAAATTTGGAGGCACTCCAATGCCCCTTGCAAGAGACGTAGATATGGTGATATGGTAGATATGGTAGTGATATGGAGGAGAATGTGAAGGATGAGGAGAAGGAGGAGGACAAGAGCAAATAGACAAAATCAGGAAGCGTATACCCATGTCTGGGTGTGAAGACAGAGGTGCATGGGAATACAGTTAGACCTCCCAAAAAAACACACTGTATTTGAGTTTATGTTACGCTGCTATCATTCAGTGATGTTGAGAAGTCTGGCCCAAACCAGCCTTTGATCATTTTTAAAAGAGTCAGCCTGTCAGCATTTTCAGTTGACAGCGGCAGGGCAGGTCAGGACCTTCAAGGTGTAGAGAGCCAGTTCATGCCACGTGTCCAGCTTGGATACCCAATAATTATAAGGCACAGAAGAATCAAGGACTACGTTGGCACGGTCGGCAAGGTACTCCCTCACCATCTTCCGAAACTTTTCCCTCTTTGGGAGAGTACCCCGCGCCTCAGGACCTATGAGATGGGAGGGTCTGGGAAAACTGTCCCAGAACTTTGACAGTGTTCCCCTGCCTCTGCTGGATTGAATTTGTGTCTCTCTCGCTTGTACTCCTTGGTTGTCCAACGAACTGTGACCTCTGCCGCCAGCGTTTTCAGATGGGAATTTTTTAAATAATTCCGCAACAAGAGCCTTCTCGTACTGCACCATTTTATTAGGTCTGTCCTGCAAGGGAATAAGAGACAGAAAGTTCTCCTTGTAGCGTGGGTCTAGAAGTGGCACCAACCAGTAAGGACTGTCACTCAAAATTTGGACAACGCAAGGATCACGGGAAAGGCAGCGTAGCATAAACTCAGCCATGTGTGCCAGATTGCTAACAGGCAAGACTTCCGTGTCCTCACCAAGAGGACGACTGACCATGCTCTCCTCCTCATCCTCCTCCTCTGCCCTGTCCTCAGGCCATTCACGCTGAACAGACAGTTTGACAGTTGTGCAGGTAGTACCATCTATAGTGCAGGAAACTAGCTCCTGTTCTTCCTCCTCCTCCTCGTCTTCCTCATTGTCACCTAATCCATGTTGGAATGAGATGAGGTTGCGCTGTATGGAATCACCCTGTATGGTTCCTTGCTCCATCTCATCGTGCTCTGCCTGCAATGCATCCTCTTTAATTGTGAGCAGAGAACGTTTCAGAAGACAGAGAATCGGGATGGTGACGCTAATTATGGAGTCATCGCCGCTCACCATCTTGGTGGAGTCCTCAAAGTTTTGGAGGATGGTACATATGTCTGACATCCATGTCCACTCCTGAGGTCTTATGTGTGGAGTCTGAACTGAAAACCAACGGCCTTGTTGATGCTGGTAGTCAACAACTGCCCTCGTCTGCTCACAAATACTTCCCAACATCTGCAATGTAGACTTCCAACATGTGGGGACATCACAGATCAGTAGGTAAGCTGGAAGCTGCAAACGCTGCTGAAGTACGGCAAGGGCGGCGGAAGCTGTAGCTGACTTTCTAAAACTGGCACATGGGCGACGCATTTTAAAAAGCAGATCCGGCATATTTGGGTAAGTTTTGAGAAACCGCTGAACCACGAGATTAAGCACATAGGCCAAGCATGGTACGTGTGTGAGCTCGCCTCGCCTCAGAGCTGCCACCAGGTTCCGCCCAGTGTCACACACGACCATGCCTGGCTGTAGGGCCAGCGGTGTCAGCCACAGATCTGCCTGCTCTTTCAGAGCTGTCCAAAACTCTTCAGCGTTGTGCGGTTTGTCACCTAAGCA
The DNA here is from genome assembly GCF_046119375.1 of Phyllobates terribilis. Lineage (NCBI taxonomy): Eukaryota > Metazoa > Chordata > Amphibia > Anura > Dendrobatidae > Phyllobates > Phyllobates terribilis. The sequence goes on along the minus strand of NW_027362822.1, from coordinate 1,844,803 downwards.
TAACAGATTCAGCACAGCCTGTTGCTGCTTGGCCGAGGCAGTACTGCAGTGCTTCCAGCTTGCGACTGATATGGTAATTTCGGAGATGGAGGCTGAAGAGGGGGAGGATGAGGTGGTGCAGGAGCTGTAGAATGTGGGGGCAACCCTGATTGATCCAGGGCCCGCAATCCTCGCGTCGGGAAGATGTGTTCCATCCAAAGGGCCAACTGGGTCCCAGCTTCCAATATATTAACCCAGTGTACTGTCAGCGAGATGTACCATCCCTGCCCACAAGCACTTGTCCAAGTTTTCTTGGTTAGGGGAACTTTCCCAGTAACTGCGTTACTGAGGGCACAGCTAATGTTGTGGGACACATGCTCATGTAATGCAGGGACGGCACACCAGGAGAAATACCGGCGGCTGGGGACCGAGTACCAAGGGACGGCCGCCACCATCAGGTTGTGGAAAGCTTCCATCTCCATGAGCCTAAAAGGCAACATTTCTAAAGTAAGCATTCATGAAATGTGTGAATTTAGCAGTATGGCCTATGGGGCGTACGCTGCGTATTTGTGCTTGCATTCCATGGACTGGGGTAGGGACAACTGAACGCTGCACTGGGACAAGGAAGTGGACATGCTTGCTGATGGGCTAGTTGAGAGTGTGTACCTACACGTGCAGGGCGGGAGGCATCATTGCATGCGTCATGGACAGCGGATTGGCGTGCACGCACAACAGCGGAAGAAGCAGTGGTGTCACCCGCAGACACTGTTTCTGGACCCTGGGGTTCGGCCCACTTAGTCGTGTGCTTTGCTGTCATGTGCCTGATCATGCTGGTGGTGGTCAGACTGCTAGTTTTGCTACCCCTGTTGATGCTGGCCTGGCAGGTGGTGCAAATGGCCTTTTTGGAGTTATCTGCAGAGTCTTTAAAAAACAACCAAACTCAGGAAGACCTAACAGTTGTACTGGCAACTTCCGTCATGCTGGCGTTACGAGGAGTTCCCTCCCGCCTTGTGTCTGCGGCCACCACACTGCTTCTTTCTGCCTGTTGTGGTGCTACTCCTCCCTCCCCCCTGTGTGCTGCTGTCCTCGCTCTGTATGTCCCCCTGCCAGATTGGGTCAGTTACTATATCATCAACCACCTCGTCTTCCACTTCCGCACCCTGGTCCTCCTCCTGACTTTCTGGCAATTGTGTTTCATCATCATCCACCTCTTGCGACAGTAATTGCACTTTCCCACCATTGCCTGTGTTTGAACGTGGCTGCTCCAATATTTGGGTATCACTACACCCGTTCTCCTCTTGACTCGCTTGAAGCTGGCCAAGCGATAGGCCCCAATCTGCAAATGGAAAAGTGAACAACTCTTCTGAGTGTCCAAGTGTGGGATCCATTTGGCATGGAGGAAGGAAGGAGGATCAGGATGAGGAATATGCATTCCAGACTCACAGCTACTGAGACTTGACTGTGTGGAAGACAGGATGGTGGTGGTGGCAAAGTGACTGGAAGCATTATCTGCTATCCAACCAACAACCTTTTGACACTGCTCTGGGTTCAATAGTGGTGTACTGGGGTCCCTTAGCAATTGGGACAGGAAGGTGGAGCGACAAGATGTGGGTGTTTGTTGTGGCACAATTTCAGCTTCCCACGGCCACGTCCTCGGCCTGTGCATGCACCATCACTATCACGTCCACTTCCCCGTCCCTTGCCACGCACCTTGCCCATTTTAAATGGAGGACAATATTTTCCACGTTCACGAGAAATGGCTGATTTAGAAACGCAGTTATATGTGATACGTCTGATAAAGAACCACGGTTTTAAATAGCAGGCCTGTAATTTACTAATATTATTCTACACAGAGACCTAGTGTGAATAGCTTGACCGACACACTGCAATGAAATGAAAATGGAAGAAATGGCTGATTTTGGAACACTGTTATAGATGATATGTCTGACAGAAAACCACAGTTTTAAATAGTAGGCCTGTAATTTACTAATATTATTCTACACAGAGACCTAGTGTGAATAGCTTGACCGACATACTGCAATGAAATGAAAATGGAAGAAATGGCTGATTTTGGAACACTGTTATAGATGATATGTCTGACAGAAAACCACAGTTTTAAATAGCAGGCCTGTAATTTACTAATACTATTCTTCACAGACACCTACTGTGAATATCTTGACCGAAACACTGCAACAGAATGGAAAAGGAGGCCGATATTTTCCATGTTCAGTTCAAATTTCTGGATTTTTATCGCTGAAATATGGAACAGATCTGGCTGTATTCTGCAGTGCTAATAAGCAAATGGAGCAGAAAAATAGTGTACTCTGGATTGCTTTTTAAGCAAATAACCAGGATTAAGATAAAAAAAAAATTGCCCTGGCCCCTGATATCTGGGGCAATGTCTACAAATATCTGTAATTATTACAGCAGCAGCAGACAGGATGTTCAAGGGACCCTCTTGCGCTATATGCTCTGCAGTCTGCCACATACACTGCCTGCCTGCCTAACTCCTGCCTAGCACTGATTATATGCAGCTGGATTAGTCCTCAGAAGGACTGTTAGTTTAGATGGATATATAGAGCACAGACCAAAAGTTTGGACACCTCTTCTCATTTAAAGATTTTTCTGTATTTTCAGGACTATGAAAACTGTACATTCACAGCGAAGGCATCAAAACTATGAATCAACACATGTGGAATTATATACTTAACAAAAAGTGTGAAACAACTGAAAATATGTCTTATATTCTAGCTTCTTCAAAGTAGCCATCTTTTGCTTTGATGACAGCTCCAGGTAACATCTATCAGCCATCACCATTCATACTTACCTCTTTCTGTTCTGGCGCATATAAAATGGGACACATTTCCCATGTGCATACACCGGCACACTGACTGTTAGTTATGCCACATGGACGCACCCTGGTGATACTCCTGGATTCAAATAAGTAAGTTGCACAGCTATATACTCAGTTTGATACTCTCTGATACGCACTCTGAGGACTCCAGTTTCTTTTTACCTTTGGGGCATATTTATGACTTTTCATATATTTCACTATTTCTCCAAGTATTCTACCTCCTGCTTTGTTCTGAAATGAATACCTTTGGAATTCTAAGTTTGCCAGTTCCCCTTTTTTTGATTATATGGCATTGGATGATTTCTTACTGATTATTTTTATATTATAGGTACAATTTGCGCTTGAATATGACCGCCTATGCTCAAAATAAGTGACCCACTACTTGGCAACCTTGCATATGAGCTTTATGTATGTTTGGAAAAAAATATATGTATGTAATATGTATGGCTCTATTATTTGTGTGACCATATTAAATGTAGTATTCATATTTTTCATTGACACAGATAACCTTGATAAAGGCAATTAGCCGAAACAAAACGTTCCGGTGGTTATTATCTTGTTACAGTCACTCTTTGGCATTAAAAAAAAAATTCTTGAAATGATATACAGTTGTTTTTTCACTTATTAGTGCCGGAGGTTTAGTTAAGATATTAATGGACTATTTTCCTCCTGAGCACAAATTTTTTTTTTTAAACAGTGTGAACCCTTATTGTTCTTCTGATATCCTTTGACTTAAACCAGGGATGCCAAACTCAAACTCAGAGGGCCAAAATGAAAAACTTGGACAAAATCGCGGGTCAACCGGTATACAGTATAATGGGCCCCACATAGTCCTCCATACAGAATAATGGACCCCATATAGTCCTCCATACAGAATAATGGGCCTCACATAGTCCTCCATACATTATTATGGGCACCACATATTCCTCCATACATAATAATGGACCCCATATAGTCCTCCATACAGAATAATGGGCACCACATATTCCTCCATACAGAATTTTTATGGCTTGCTTTCAAAAAACGCTTTATTTTTGCCACTCTTCCATAAAGACCAGATTTCTGGACTAGTAGTTGTCCTGTGGACAGATTCTCCCACCTGAGCTGAGGATTTGCAGCTCCTCCAGAGTGACCATGGGCCTTTTGGCTGCTTCTCTAATTAGTTCTCTCCATACAAGGACTGTCAGTTTAGGTGGACGGCCATGTCTTGATAGGTTTGCAGTTGTACCATACTACTTACGTTTTTCTTTATTATCGATTGAACTGTGCTCCGTGAGTTGTTCAGAGCTTGGGCTATTTTTTTTTTATAACCTAACCCTGCTTTACTCTTCTCCATAGCTTTATCTCTGACCTGCCCGGTGTATTCCTTGGTTTTCATGATGCTGTTTGATTCCTAATGTTCTCAAATAAACCTCTGAGATTTTCACAGAACAGCTGTAGTTATACTGACAATAAATTGTACGCAGGTGGACTCAGTTTACTCATTATGTGACTTCATTGGTCATTCAGGATTTTATTTAGGGGTAGTAAACTACAGGGGGCTGAATACAAATGTGGCGACCTGCTGTGCATTGCTGCCACAGATCCTAGAGGGGCGCATGAACAGATTCCTCCATAAGAGGCCCTCATAGCATACACACACCTCCACCTTCCACCTCAGACCACCAGAGGGAGCCCGTTAGGGATATAAAAAGGCAAGGTGGAGCTAGGCAGTCAGTCTGGAGAACAGTTTCCTCTGGGACAGAGCTAGTTCCAGTCTGTGAGGATCCAGTCTGTAGAAGGAAGCCTGTTGAGAGGAGCTCCTGCAGTAGCCATCCTGCAGTGGAGCACAGTCCAGACTCATTGAGCTCAGGTAGTGAGCCCAAGGCGTGCCGACGCCATAAGAGCGGTGAAGAGTAGCGAGGCCTACTGCCAGTGTGAAGCCTAGTGAGGGCCCCGAGCAGGCCGAAGGCAAGTGGAGTAAGCGAGCTACATAGGGGGCAGAGGAGCTTAACCAGCTTACCCCACAAGCATTTACCGGACACCGGGTCCGTGTCTGCAAGGATCTCTAGGACAAGCAGAAACAACCGGGATCCCTGGCGAACTACATGTCCCAGGAATACCAAAAGCTGACCGTAAAACCAGGGTCAGGAGTCACTGAGGCCCAAGAAACCAGGGAGTGTGAACTCCAACAGAAGGCCCTACCACCAGGTCAGCAGGTGCAAGACAGAGACCAAGTTAGGCCTAGCTTCAGGCAGGTCATAAACTTACTAGGAAAAGGCAAGAAACAGGAGGCTCCACACCCGCTCACTGGGGAGAGTCCTGAAATGCACCCTTCACCCTACAGTACCCCGGATCATGCCTGAAAACACCACCAGTAAAGGTACTGAAGTGAACTGTCGTGTGTGTGCCTATTCTTCCTTTCACCCGGCTGGGTCCCCTCTGTCCTGCATCCCTTCTCCTACACTGCCCTGAGGCCCCGCTCCACCTGTGGGGAGCAGAACCAACTAAGCTGCCCGACCACCAGCCTCAGAGGACTGTAACAGCTCTGGTGAGTCTCACCAGACACCACAGGTGGCGTCACGTACTTTCCCCTTTTCCCATACACCTTTCTCCCAATTCCTTGTTTTTTTTTTTAAGAGTGACCCCAGGGTACGGCCCTGGGAGTCGGCCACCTCGGCATCCCCCAAAACTAACAGCAAGGCCCGGGCGCCGAGTCCCCATCCCTTGGGCGCGTCATCTCTTCCTGGCGTCACGAACAGGATCCCGTGCCCGCTGCAACGACGGAGTGTTGTGTCCGTTGCCACCGGGTACTGTGCGCCTTTAATCAAAAACTGTATATTTAACTGTGGCAAAGATTGCCGCCATTGTTGGGCCGCCGAGCGGAAAGAAGGGCGTAAACGCGGGAAACTGAGAGGTGTACCTGCTAAAGCGCGCGAAGCCCCGGACTCGCCCCACGCCTCGACGTCAAACCAGGAAGTGGCAGGTCCTGGAAGGAGCGCCGGTGAACGCTCTGACGTAGGACGCAAGGTCCTGAAGAAGAACGTCACCTGTGGAGCTGCGGCCTACCGGAAGAAAAGAAGAGAAGGTAGGCCACGGTTAACTAGGGGGGCGCCAGAATGTCCGAAGAACAGCACAACGCCGAAATACCGGTTAACCGCTCTGATGCTCAACTTGCGCCCGACGCCGAGCAGGCCGAAGCAGCCGCTCCACCAGCAGGGCCTGTAACCCCTGTCATACCCATGGCCCTACCGTACATCCCCGGAACGAAGTGGCTCCCCCAGTACAGCGGCAAACCAGATACCCTGTCTGGATTTAAGTGGAAAATATGCGGTATACTGGATATGTACTCTATGGCAGGCAAGCAAAGAACCGCTGTGCTATTAGGACAATTAACTGTTGCTGCGGAGCAAGAAGTAGAAACCTGGTCGGCCGCAGACCAAGAGTCAGTGTCCGCAATCTTTAAAAAGTTACAGACTGTCTTTGAGAATCGTACTGAGACAGACCTCCGGATGAGGTTCTACAACTGCTCTCAGCAACCGGAGGACTGAGATCCGGACTATGCCTGGCGTTTACAAGGGTCCCTGCGAGCTCTGAAACAGGTTAGTCCAACCAGCATCAATAATGAAAATAAAATGCTGAAGGAACAGTTTATACGGGGACTGAGGTCTCAAGAAGAGAGCAGGACTGTGCTTTGGTGGTCCCTGGATCATCCAGATGCCACCTTTGACATCCTTAAGGACATGGCTACAAAAGGACTGCAGCCCCTGGAAACAACTACTATCCAATGTTACCAGGGTGGGGCCACCCCAGTGCCTGCAGCGTCCACCTTTTCCCCAGTGGCTGCTGAAGCCAAGGTGCAAGCAACGTCCCCTAGTGAGCTGGACAGCCTGCGCTCTGAAGTGCGTCAGTTGAGCAAAACCCTGACCACTGTACTGAGAACCCTGCAGCTGCGGACGGAGCCCGAGGAGGAAAGAAGGATCCTGCTAGCCGACAGCCCTGAAGATGTCCCCTGGATGAGAAGGAGGAAGAGGACAACGCCACCCCCTGGGAGGATCAGCGACCAACGCCGTCCACCGAAGGACCCTGTCTGCCACTGCTGCCACAAGTCAGGTCACACCATCCAGAGCTGTCCTTTAAACGAGAAAACCCTGGGGCCAAGGGCCGACACCCAGGAGTAGACTCCCCAGGCCCAACAGACTGGTACAGCAGGTTCGTGGGAGGAAGACCTTTCCTGTCCGTTGTGCTGGACGGCATTGCGACATCCGCTCTGCTGGACCCACGATCTCAGGTAACCATCATGCCTGACGTCCTCTACAAAAGGTTCTGGTCCATGGATGACCTAAGCCCACCAGCTCCAAACCTTTCCGTTTATGCCTCAAATGGCCTCCCCCTTAACCTAGTCGGGGTTAAGGATGTGGCAATAAAGGTGGGAAGAGTGGAACTGCAGGACCAGGGACTAATTGTAGTAGAGACTAATCCTAATGATACCAACTTGTATATGGTACTTGGCACTAATATTGTTAGGAACTGTATGGGAGAAGTTGTGTTCTTGCTCCAACAGATAGCTGACACTGCCAGACCAGGGCAGAGAAGGGCGCTGCAGAAAGAGATCCGAGCCCTTATGTACCAGCAACAGGTAAAGCTAACAGGCGGTGAAATTGGTAATGTACGGGTGACAGACCCGGTACCCATTGTGATACCCCCTATGAGTCAAATGCTGATATGGTGTAGAGCAGCAATAGGTCTTAAAGGACGGAGCTACCAGGCGGTAGTAGAGCCGCTTAGCTCGGAACATAGGCCTACACTCTTGACTGCTAGAGGGGTAGTGGATGTACGCAATGGGAGGGTGCCCATACGCCTCCTAAACTATGGGGAGGACTAGGTTAGATTACCACTAGTGTTGAGCGAACATGCTCGACACTGTTCGGTACTTGCCCGAGCATCACGCTACTCGGGATGTTCGGCGAGCACCGAGCATTTCCGGGTTACTCGGGCGGGAGCTCGGGTCTCCGCCCTGCATGTTTGGCGCTCTTTACAGAGCCAATGAACATGCAGGGATTGCCAGCCAGTCACTGCTGTAATGCCGCAGCCATGTTGTTTGTGGGCATTACAGTGATTGGCTGGCCGCATAGCGTCACCTCCCAGACGATCAGCCCGTCATGATTGGTGTGTGTGTGTGTCTGTGCGTGTGTCTGCGAGTGTGTGCGGTGTGTCTGTGCGTGTGTCTGCGCGATGTCTGCGGGTGTGTGCGGTGTCTGCGGGTGTGTGCGATGTCTGTGCGATGTGTGCGGGTGTGCGCGGTGTCTGTGCGATGTCTGCGGTGTCTGTGCGATGTCTGCGAGTGTGTGCGGTGTCTGTGCGATGTCTGCGAGTGTGTGCGGTGTCTGTGCGATGCCTGCGGGTGTGTGCGGTGTCTGTGCGATGTCTGAGAGTGTGTGCGGTGTCTGTGCGATGTCTGCGGGTGTGTGCGTGCAGGCAGACATAGGCCGATGTGACACTACTACTCCCATCGGCCTATGTCTGTCCCCCGTCCACTCGTGCCAGCAGGATCAGCTCGATGGGAGCAGTAGTTCCCATCAGCCTGATCCTGCTATTTAAATTGCCCTACTGTGTCCCCAATAAATTTTAAATACATGTCATTGGTGGCCAGTGCTTGCCTACAATAAATTAGTTCATACATTACCTGTCCCCGCCGATCGCCACCTAAAATAAAGTAAAAAAATAAAAAACTACACCTATACTCACCTAGACACCTAATTCCCCGAAGCCATCGATCTCCTGTAATAAAATATAAAATAATAAACCACAACCTTATCCTTACCCCTCCGTAGTAGTCCACGAGTGTCCCACGATGATCTCCAGTTTAGAGCAGCCACATAGAATGTGACCGCTCTGAACCGCCGCCGCCGCTAGAATGACGGGGCCGTAAAGCAGCCCCGTCATTGCATAAGCGGGTTCGCCGGAGTTCAGGCAGCGCTGCTCCGGTTAGCTCCTTTACGGCCCTGCTGTATCGTGAGAAATTCCCACGGTACAGCAGTGCCGTAAAGGAGGTCTCCGGAGCTGCGCTGCCTGAATGCACTCCGGTGACCTCAGTCAGTGGCTCCCGCTGCCGGGAGCGGACATGTTCCCGGCAGTGTGAGCTTACAGTAGCCATGCACAGCTGTCACCATCTCCAGATGTGACAGCTGTGCATGGGAGATCAGCGCAGGAACGTGGAAAGGTAACTATTTTTTTTTTGTAAACTAAGAATTAAATAAAATTGTGTGTTTTATTTCAAATAAATTATTTTTTTCTGGGTGTAGTGTGTTTTTTCTTTTTAACACTTTGTAGGTTAGTAATGGGGGTGTCTTATAGACGCCCATCATTACTAACCTGGGCTTCATGGCAGCTGGCGCTGACATGAACCCCAACCCTATTACCCCCTGCCACCGCACCAGGGCAGCGTGGAAGAGCGAGGCTAAGTGCCAGAGTTGGCGCATCCTATGGATGCGCCATTTCTGGGGCGGCTGACGGCTTGTGTTTCTAGCCTGGGAGGGGCCAATATTCATGGCACCCTTCCTGGGCTATTAATATCAGCCCCCAGCTGTCTGCCTAGCCTTTGCTAGCTATTAAATAGGGGGTACCCCACGTCATTTTTTGGGGGGGTCCCCCATTTTAATAGCTAGTAAAGGCTAGGTATTCAGCTGGGGGCTGATATTAGTAGTCTGGGAAGCTCCGTGGGTATTACCCACTTCCCAGGCTTCAAACATCTGCCCCAGCCGTCTGCTTAACCTCCGCTAGAGCCTAAAATTATGGGGGATCCCACGCCAATTTTTTTTTAAATAAATCCTTTATTTTAACACTAAATGACATTTGAGGAGTTAATAAAGATGCAGTCCCTAAATTATTATTTATTTTTTAATTAACTTTTCCCAAAAATTTTGACGTGGGCTTTGCCATATTTTTGTATGCCAGCCAGGTACAGCATCCAGCTTCTATGAACGCGCCATTTTCCGGGGTGGCTGCGGTCTGCAATTTGCACCGGGGGGGGGGGCAGAAAGCTTGGGCCTCCCTGCGCTGCAGATTCCATCCCCCAGCTGCCTAGTTGTACCTGGCTGGACACACAAATAGGGAGAAGCCCCACGTATTTTTTTTTTTAATTATTTCATGAAATTCATGAAATAATAAAGAAAAAAAGGGCTTCCCTATATTGTTGTGTCCGGCCAGGTACAAATAGGCAGCTGGTGGTTGGACGCAGCCCGTTCCTGCCTGCTGTACCTGGCTGGACACAAATATAGTGCGAAGCCCCACGTCAATTTTTTTTTAATTATTTCAGGAAATTCATGAAATAATTAAAAAAAAATTGATGTGGGGCTTCGCCCTATATTTGTGTCCAGCCAGGTACAACTAGGCAGCTGGGGGCTGGAATCCGCAGCACAGGGAGGCCCAAGCTTTCTGGGCCCCACCCGCTGCAAATTGCAGTCCGCAGCCACCCCGGAAAATGGGGCGTTCATAGAAGCGCCATCTTCTGGCGCTGTACCCAACTCATCCAGGGCCCTGGTGTGGTGGCTCACTGGGTAATAAAGGGGTTAAGGCCAGCTTGGCATTATCAGCTGGCCCTAAGCCCGAAATTCATGGGGTCACGCCAATATTAGACATGACCACCATGAATTTCTAGTAAAGTATTTAAAAAAAACACAACACCCAGAAAAAAGTCCTTTAATTGAAATAAACACACAATTCTTTATTGTTCTAAATTAAACTCTACTTACCATCACGCCCATTCCAGCTGAAGCCAACGATCTCCTGCAATAAAAGAAAAATAATAAAGCAACCTCATCCTTACCTTTCCATGGTTCCCACGACAGCTTCAGCTCTGCTACATCGAGATGACAGGCTGGACCGCAGCAGAACGCTTCCATCCAGCCTGTCATCCCGCAGACACTGAGAAGCGCAGGCTTGCTTGCGCTCCTCAGTGTCTCTCTGTGACGGCATAAAGATGAGCCGAGGTCATGTCCAATGAACTCGGCTCACCTCATGCACGTCACTGACAGCGTGGGAGAATTCTCCTGCACTCAGCGCTTCAGCGTGAGAATTTTCCCACGCTGTCAGTGACGTGCATGAGGTGAGCTGAGTTCATTGGACATGACCTCACCTCATGTATGTCACTGACACCGTGGGAGAATTCTCACGCTGAAGCGCTGAGTGCAGGAGAATTTTCCCACGCTGTCAGTGACGTGCATGAGGTGAGCTGAGTTCATTGGACATGAACTCGGCTCATCTGGATGACGTCACAGAGAGACACTGAGGAGCACAAGCATGCCTGCGCTTCTCAGTGTCTGCGGGATGACAGGCTGGATGGCGGCGTTCTGCTGCGGTCCAGCCTGTCATCTCGATGTAGCAGAGCTGAAGCTGTCGTGGGAACCATGGAAAGGTAAGGATGATGTTGCTTTATTATTTTACTTTTATTGCAGGAGATCGTTGGCTTCAGCTGGAATGGGCGTGATGGTAAGTATGGTTTAATTTAGAACAATAAAGAATTGTGTCTTTATTTCAATTAAAGGACTTTATTCTGGGTGTTTGTGTTTTCTTTTAACTTTGACTATGGGGTTAGTAATGGGGGTGTCTTATAGACGCCTCTCCATTACTAACCTGGGCTTGATGTCAGCTGGCATTATAAGCTGACATCAACCCCAACCCTATTACCCCACTGCCACCGCTACAGGGCAGTGGGAAGAGCGAGGCTAAGTGCCAGAATTGGCGCATCCTATGGATGCGCCATTTCTGGGGTGGCTGACGGCTGGTGTTTCTAGCCTGGGAGGGGGCCAATATTCATGGCACCCTTCCTGGGCTATTAAAATCAGCCCCCAGCTGTCTGCCTAGCCTTTGCTAGCTATTAAATTAGGGGGGACCCCACGTCATTTTTTGGGGGGGTCCCCCCATTTTAATAGCTAGTAAAGGCTAGGTATTCAGCTGGGGGCTGATATTAGTAGCCTGGGAAGCTCCGTGGGTATTACCCACTTCCCAGGCTTCAAACATTTGCCCCAGCCGTCTGCTTAACCTCCGCTAGAGACTAAAATTAAGGGGAACCCCACGCCAATTTTTTTTAAATAAATCCTTTATTTTAACACTAAATGACAAGTACAGTAAGCAACACTGTCACTGTACTTCATATATATGTGACTGACATGTTTCTATCTATCTAATCTATGTATGATTCTCTATTCTTTCTATTCTAAATTGTCGGGTACAGATGCTGAATTGCCGGCCGGCTTTCTTAAAGAGACGGTGCATGAAAACACTATTATTTTTTTAAATAAATCCTTTACACTAAATGACAAGTACAGTAAGCAACACTGTCACTGTACTTCATATATATGTGACTGACATGTTTCTATCTATCTAATCTATGTGTGAAGCTCTATTCTGTCTGTTATAAATTGTCGGGTACCGCTGCTGAATTGCCGGCCGGCTTTTTTAAAGAGACGGTGCACGAAAACACTAATATTTTTTTTAATAAATCCTTTACACTAAATGACAAGTACAGTAAGCAACACTGTCACTGTACTTCATATATATGTGACTGACATGTTTCTATCTATCTAATCTATGTGTGAAGCTCTATTCTTTCTGTTGTAAATTGTCGGGTACCGGTGAATGCCGCTGATGAATTGCCGGCTTTTCATGTCATTCTACATTATTCTTAGTTGTTTTACTTCATGTAGAATTAACCTACAAGGAAAGAAAGGGTTTATTTTCATTCCGATATTTGTGTCCCATTGACTTGCATTGGTTTCCGGTATCGGAATCGGCGATATCCGATACTTTTTGGGTATCGGCCCGATCCAATCCGATACGATATTTCCTGATATCGGAAGGTATCGCTCAACACTACTCTTCACTGAAAAACAAGTCACACACTTACTTTCGTTCGCACTTACGCTCCGGACACACGCAGCTCGTTCACACTCGCAAACTAAGAGATTTAAAGTGTTTTTTTTTTTTTTTTTTTCCTTTTCCAGCAATGTACCCTTCACCTCAATGCACTTCCAAAGGACTTTATGCCCAACCAGCTGCCCCTTATAAACCCTTAATTATGACCCCTTCCCCTTAATTAACCCCTTGTGAGTAAATCTACACCTCAGGATTTTAGTGCAATGTAGTTAACCCTTAAATACACAGGTAGTAAACTAAGAAACTAAAACTGTAGTGAGAAAATAGATTTTAAAAAGCCCAATAAATCTAAACAGGTAGAAAAGCACTCAGCAGGTCACAATGCAGCACTCACCGCAATTCACACAGGTATTTTCTGCAGGATTCCCAATACCTCTTCACGCAATTCACACAGGTATTTTCTGCAGGATTCCCAATACCTCTTCACGCAATTCACACAGGTATTTTCTGCAGGATTCCCAATACCTCTTCACCTTCACCTCAATGCACTTCCAGTTTTAGGCTTTATCAGGTAAGTTTTGGCAAACTCCAGCCTGGCTTTTTTATGTCTCGGGGTAAGAAGTGGGGTCTTCCTGGGTATCCTACCATACAGTCCCTTTTCATTCAGACGCCGACGGATAGTACGGGTTGACACTGTTGTAGCCTCGGACTGCAGGGCAGCTTGAACTTGTTTGGATGTTAGTCGAGGTTCTTTATCCACCATCCGCACAATCTTGCGTTGAAATCTCTCGTCAATTTTTCTTTTCCGTCCACATGTAGGGAGGTTAGCCACAGTGCCATGGGCTTTAAACTTCTTGATGACACTGCGTACGGAAGACACAGGAACATTCAGGTCTTTGGAGACGGACTTGTAGCCTTCAGATTGCTCATGCTTCCTCACAATTTGGTTTCACAAGTCCGCAAACAGTTCTTTGGTCTTCTTTCTTTTCTCCATGCTCAATGTGGTACACACAAGGACACAGGACAGAAGTTGAGTCAACTTTAATCCATGTTAACTGGCTGCAAGTGTGATTTAGTTATTGCCAACACCTGTTAGGTGCCACAGGTGCTCTTTCAGCTGCTCATAAAACCCGGCCCTGTAATCCGGACCCATTAAATTCCTCTCAGCACTATGTGTGCTGGAGCCTGCTTCTCCGGATCCTACATCACCGAAGCATGGCACTTCGAGGACACATACCTCCCGTCCACGATCTGTCCGGCAGCAACCTTACATACACCCCCCCTCTGTCCAAAGCCGTAGGGCTTGGCACCTTCTGTCACCATACAATAAACCCTTGACAAGGCAGCGGCATTCCCATGTTGTTTCCCAGGCCTATGCTCTACCCGGAAACTAAAATCTTGTAGAGCCAGGAACCACCTAGTCACTCTGGCATTGTTTCCCTTCTTTTCTCGCATCCACCTCAATGGGGCATGGTCTGACACTAACCTGAACCTTCTACCTAATAGGTAATACCTCAGAGTGTTTAACGCCCACTTAATGGCCAAACATTCTTTTTCTACAATGGAGTAGTCCTTCTCACAAGCGGAGAGCTTCAGACTGAGGTATTTTACAGGGTGTTCTTCTCCGTTAATCTCCTGGGACAAGACTGCTCCCAGCCCGACATCCGATGCATCCATCTGGACCACAAACTCCTTGGAGAAGCTGGGTGCCACCAAGACTGGTTGTTTACAGAGGACCAGTTTCAATTCCTGGCAGGTCGCTTCTGCTTCCGGGGACCACTTGGCCATAGCTGACTTCATCCCTTTCAGAAGATCCATCAGTGGGGCTGCTATCAGGGCAAAGTTAGGGACAAATCTTCGATAGTAGCCCACAATGCCTAGAAACGCCATGACCTGCTTCTTCGAGAGGGGCTGTGGCCAGTTCAAGATCGCCTCGACCTTATTTATTTGTGGTTTTATTTCCCCTCTACCAACCACGTACCCTAGGTACTTGGCTTCCTCCATCCCCATGGCACATTTCTTCGGGTTGATAGTAAAGCCCGCCTTCCTTAGGGCATCAAGTATGGCTTGAACTTTGTCCAGATGACTTTCCCAGTCCTGGCTAAATATGACGATGGCATCTAGGTAGGCCGCTGCATACTGTTTGTGGGGTGCTAAGATCCGGTCCATGGCTCTCTGGAAGGTGGCCGGAGCTCCCTTCAACCCAAACGGCATCCTGACGTATTGGCGTTGAGAAGGCTGTCTTCTCCTTAGCCTCTTTGGACAGGGGAATTTGCCAATATCCTTTGGTGAGGTCCAGAGTGGTGATGTACCGAGCGGGTTCTAGCCTTTCGATAAGCTCATCTACCCTAGGCATTGGGTAGGCGTCGAACTTTGAGACCTCGTTCAGCTTCCTATAGTCGTTGCAAAACCACCATTCCCCATCTGGTTTCGGCACTAAGACTATAGGACTGGACCATCCACTTTTGGACTCTTCAATGACTCCCAGGTTTAGCATCCGCCTTACTTCTTTAGAGATCACCTCTCTGCGGGCTTCGGGGATCCGGTATGGTTTTAGATTGACGCGAACATGAGGCTCTGTGAGAACCTCATGCTCTATGACCTGAGTGAGTCCTGGCAACTCCGAAAACATGTCTTTATTTCACTGTAACAACTCTTTGCACTGTTGCTTTTGGGCATGTGACAGTGACTCTGCCACCTTGACCTCTTTCACATCGGCCTCAGCCATTAAACAGGGAGCTTCCGCAGGCTCTCTATCTTGCCATGGCTTAATCAAGTTAACATGGTAAATTTGGTAGGGCTTCCTCTTCCCTGGTTGGTGGATCTTAAAGTTGACTTCCCCCACTTTCTCTACCACCTCATAGGGGCCCTGCCACTTGGCCATGAACTTGTCTCCACTGTGGGACTAGCACAAGCACTCGATCTCCTGGGTTGAACGATCTCACCTTGGCCGACCTATTATACACCCTGGACTGTGCCTTTTGTGCCTTAAGGAGGTGCTCCCTCACAATGGGCATCACATGGGCAATCCTCTCTTGCATCTGGGCAACGTGCTCCACCACTCTCCTATAGGGAGTGGTCTCAGCTTCCCAGGACTCTTTCTCCACCTCCAGCTCCACCACCTCTCCGCTACCCACACACATTACCCGTCGGGGCTGCTCCGGGATATTGGGAAGTGAAGCTTCAGCAGGGGCTTCAGAGTTAGGGTCCTCGAAGACCATACGAAAGGCCACCAGGAAGGCCTGCAGGTCAAGGATGACAGGATCCCATGCTTCCCATAGGGGGGTGACCCATTTCAAGGCATCACCCGCTAGGTAGTCAATCATAAAGGCCACTTTAGCCCAATCGGAAGGAAAATAGAGAGAGTAGGCCTTAAAGTGTAGCATGCATTGCTCCACAAATGCACGACACTGTCTTGGATCCCCATAGTAACGTGGCGGATCCGCAGGAACGAGGGCTGATAGATCCATCTGGACGGGTGCGTAATTCGCCTGGAACTCAGCTAAAGGGGGGAAAAAAATTTATTTATTTATTTTAATGCATGTATTCGCTGGAAAAACTTCTCAAAGAGCGAAGGCCGTGGGGCTCAACGGGAACCATGGCCTGAGCATGCTGTTATGCACACGCCCGGGCTAAGCGGCGTGTGCGTGTGATTGGTAGTGATTCCACTGGACCGTGCCGGAGAGTGAATGCCTGGAGGGGCGTGACTAAGTATTCACCCGATCCGACCAGGGTCGCACGACGGCATACGACGCCAGTGCACCAAGGAGGAACCGAGCAGAGGGACCAGGTGCTACTCCAGGACAGACCCCGGACATGGCTGTTGACCCACACAGGGAAATACAGGAACAGGCTGGTAGGCTGGCACACAGACTGGAGGGTATAGGCAGGCACGACTGGTATGCAGGCAGGCGGGTATGCAGGCAGGGGGGTAAAGGCAAGCACAGCTAGAGTGCAGACAGGGAGGCACTAGCAGGTAGGAACACAGGCGGGATAGGACCCAGTACACACCGGGACTCAGGAACAATACAGGCAGAGGGTTACAGGCAAGCACAGCTAGAGTGCAGACAAGGCTGAGCAGGGAGGACAGGGCTCTGTTCACACGGAACAGACAGGAAGGGAAAGACAGAGCCAGATACTCACACAGTACTTGCAGAGACAACAAGCAGGAGTTAGGTACGAGTTCAGACTCTGCAGAAAAAGGAAGGGAACGGACATAGAGGCAAAACAGGTAAAGGACAGGAGAGAGTTCAGACTGGAACTGAGTGTACGGAGGAGACCGACACTGCAGAGGGATACAGGAGCGGGTCTGGGAATACGGCCCCCAGAGAGGCGGAACGAACAGGCAAGGAGCGTGTTCAGACAGGACAGACCAGACACAGGAGCGGGTCTAGGAAATCGGCCACTAGAAGGCGAGAGGAACAGGCTAGGAGCGTGTTCAGACAGGACAGACAAGAGAACGCAGAAAGGAGTCAGTTCAGACACGGGAGCTGATACCGCAAAGCAGGAGACATACAGGACTCAGTTCAGACACGGGAGCTGATACCGCAAAGCAGGAGACATACAGGACTCAGTTCAGACACGGGAACTGAAACCGCAAAGCAGGAGAAATACAGGACTCAGTTCAGACACGGGAACTGATACAAAAAGCAGGAGACAAGAGACGGGACCTGGCACCTTCAGAGTGCAAGCACACACTGAAGGAAACACTATGCTCAGGCGGGGATAGAAGGGAGCTGCTGAGCTATATACCAAGTGACAGACAGCAATAGGCTGAGGACGCACAAGGGGTGTGACCCACAGCAGGTACAAAAGGCAGGAAGAGATCGGGCGCCGCCCTTAAGCAGCAGAAACAGACACAAACAGACAGCATGGAGGGAAGCCAGAGAGACATTCTGGACAGGAGATCAAGTGCGCCCTCTTGCACAGTGGGAGATGGACCACCATGCAAGGACGCCGCCAGGTATGTTACATATTGTACCACATAGATAGGGCTCTTACCGGCTAAGCTTGGAGCAGGCTGTGTGCACAGAGCCCAAGATACAAAACTGTAGGGATGTGGACTGTGTTACCCTGTTCCTGCCCCTGAAGACAACAAACACCTCATGTGAATACTGTCTTGCGGTTTTATATCTAAAAGTGATATGTGTCTTATGTAATGTATAATGGTGATGTAACAGCATGTGAAGTGTTAATGCATAATGTGAGTATAGCATAAGATAAGCTTAGGATACCATAAGACATAAGTATAACATAAACCCTAAAATACAAATTTTATTAAATCTCTTTAAAATCGGGACATGCGGCATAAAGATGATACGCATCAGTATTGCACTTTATCAAGATAAGTTCTTTTTATTGTTTAGTCTTGTGATCATTTATGTCATTGATACCTCTATGGGTGATTAATTCCAGGGCTGGCTAGGGTTATCCAGGGATAGCCGCCGTGGAGCGGGGGCGCCACAGTGTCAACATTAACTAGGGTGTCACCCTCCACTATAAGGCAGGTAATCAGCATCTAGGGTGTTGAACAGGGCTGATTGTAGCCTTTGTTTGGATGCCCGAATGTATCCTTTGGCTTGGAGGTCCAAAGATATTAGGAACGTTCTTGGGTGTTTTTATAAATTTGCACATTGTCACTTTATTCACTGTTGTCACTTTAATCATTTAGTACACACTGAGGATTGATTGTTTGATGTGATATCTGTACCAGTTTCTGGTAGACTGTCAGATCTTTGGTCTATGTAAGTACGAATAAGGGACTTTTAGGGTCTAGGGGCAGCTGCCGTTCAGCAAGGGTGCCATTGTCATCTATATGTAGGATGCCCATCTCCGTTGACATGCAGGTTCAGGCTAGGGTATCTATAGGGTGAGTTTTATTGAAGTACAGTGGGTACGGAAAGCATTCAGACCCCTTTAAATTTTTCACTCTTTGTTTCATTGCAGCCATTTGGTAAATTCTAAAAAGTTCATTTTTTTCTCATTAAAGTACACTCTGCACCCCATCTTGACTGAAAAAAACAGAAATGTAGAAATTTTTGCAAATTTATTAAAAAAGGAAAACTGAAATATCACATGGTCATAAGTATTCAGACCCTTTGCTCATATTTAAGTCACATGCTGTCCATTTCCTTGTGATCCTCCTTGAGATGGTTCTACTCTTTCATTGGAGTCCAGCTGTGTTTAATTAAACTGATAGGACTTGATTTGGAAAGGCACACACCTGTCTATATAAGACCTCACAGCTCACAGTGCATGTAAGACCAAATGACCAGTATTGAGTAGAAGCCCCCTTTTGAGCTAGTGCATCCATGAGTCTTCTTGGGAATGATGCAACAAGTTTTTCACACCTGGATTTGGGGTTCCTCTGCCATTCTTCCTTGCAGATCCTCTCCAGTTCTGTCAGGTTGGATGGTGAACGTTGGTGGACAGCCATTTTCAGGTCTCTCCAGAGATGTTCAATTGGGTTTAGGTCAGGGCTCTGGCTGGGCCAGTCTAGAATGGTCACAGAGTTGTTCTGAAGCCACTCCTTTGTTATTTTAACTGTGTGCATAGGGTCATTGTCTTGTTGGAAGGTGAACCTTCGGCCAAGTCTGAGGTCCAGAGCACTCTGGAAGAGGTTTTCATCCAGGATATCTGTGTACTTGGCCGCATTCATGTTTCTTTCAATTCCAACCAGTCGTCCTGTCCCTGCAGCTGAAAAACACCCCCATGATGCTGCCACCACCATGTTTCACTGTTGGGATTGTATTGGGCAGGTGACCCCTTAGAATTATCACCAAAAAGTTCTATCTTAGTCTCATCAGACCAAAGAATCTTATTTCTCATAGACTGGGAGTCCTTCATGTGTTTTTAAGCAAACTCTGTGCAGGCTTTCATATGTCTTGCACTGAGGAGAGGCTTCCGTTGGGCCACTCTGCCATAAAGGCTCGACTTGTGGAGGGCTGCAGTGATAGTTGACTTTATGCAACTTTCTCCCATCTCCCTACTGCATCTTTGGAGCTGAGCCACAGTGATCTTGGGGTTCATCTTTACCTCTCTCACCAAGGCTTTTCTCCCACGATTGCTCAGTTTAGCTGGACGGCCAGGTCTAGGAAGACTTCTGGTGGTCCCAAACTTCTTCCACTTAAGGATTATGGAGGCCACTGTGTTCTTAGGACCCTTGACTAATGCAGAAATTCTTTTGTAAACTTGGCCAGATCTGTGCCTTGCCACAATTCTGTTTCTAAGCTCCTTGGGCAGTGTCAGGATGCCAGGTTTAATTTTACTTTGCCAGTAGTTTTTCCCTTAGCCAAGATGGCTTCCATTGCCTCACTGGGGTCATGTGTTTCCTGCCTGTGGACCTACTTAAACTGTATGTGTTGCAATCATGCCTTGCCTGAGTATTGTGTGCTTTTAGCTTTCTACTCACCTTTGCTAGCCCTCTGAATAGAGTCTTGCTGACCTTGTGTTTACTCCTAGTCATCCGCTGAAAGGATTGCTGCCTGAATCCTCTGCTAAGGGGACTTCTGCTGAAAGGAACCACTGGCTGTTGTTCACTCACGCTGGGATCTCTGAACTTTTGTCTTCCTGAAGAAAACTTCTCCTGGATCTCTACACCTCTGGTATAGTCACCATCTTGCTCTGTGTTTAAATACCCGGCTCCAGCTCTGCTTAAGACATCGCTGTTTCCTCCGCTGCACCTCCTGCATTCTTCAATATCCAGATCCATATTCCAGTTTGTCTTCTCTTCTGCACTACGTGAGTCCACAATCAACTGAGGAATGCCTACGTCTGCTTACTATCCTTATTTCTGTTTGCATATTACTGTACCTAAGTAAACTTGGACTATCGTTAACGTTTACATACCCTAATAGTAATGAAGGCCGTGCCTTACAGATTAGGTTCTAAGAAGTATTGTTTGGAATGAACTTACCTTCATAAACTGTTTGCTGTGATCTTTTGCACTTGAGTTTAAAATAGACTTTCACACTACTCTTGTCTCAGTCTCTGCTTTTGGCCCACGCCATTGGACTTCAGGGTATCTACTAACATCGTAACAGACAGTTCCTTTGAGCTCATGATTCTCATTTGGTCTGACATGCACTGTGAGCTGTGAGGTCTTATATAGACAGGTGTGTGCTTTTCCAAATCAAGTCCTATCAGTTTAATTAAACACAGCTGGACTCCAATGAAAGAGTAGAACCATCTCAAGGAGGATCACAAGAAATGGACAGCATGTGACTTAAATATGAGCAAAGGGTCTGAATACTTATGACCATGTGATATTTCAGTTTTCCTTTTTTAATAAATTTGCAAAAATTTCTACATTTCTGTTTTTTTTTCAGTCAAGATGGGGTGCACAGTGGACTTTAATGAGAAAAAAAAAAGAACTTTTTAGAATTTACCAAATGGCTGCAATGAAACAAAGAGTGAAAGATGTAAAGGGGTCTGAATGCTTTCCGTACCCACTGTATATAGTACTCAATGTTCCAGGCAGTGGGAGGCATTACTGGGATCCAGAGCAGTCGCTCCAGTCACGTCCAGAGCCTAAGGTCTGGCATAGGAGCTGCCGGACACTTTGTGTGCTCTGAAGTACAAAGGAAGATGGACAGGGACCTGCATAGATGGAAGTTGAAGGCCAGTCCCGGGTGCACTGCAGAGGTGGACGAGAAATACAGGATGAGCTAGCAACAGGGCTGAAGAGGAGTTATGCTAAGAAGGAGGATAATGTGAATTGCTGTGCCTTATCCCATCTGTACCCACCTGATGAACTTGAACTGTCAAGTATATGTTTGACTGTTACAAAGAACTTCGTGTTCCCTAAATTGTGAGCGGCGGCTTCTGAGGACAGAAGCCTGAAGGCAGTGGAGGCCTGCGGCCTACAAGAGAGTGTGCTGCACCCCACACCCTAGAGCACACTGGGACTGGGACACCCATTGTCTGTAAAGTGCCAGAGCGAAATCAGACCGACGTTCAGTCACGACTACCGCTCTGTGCCACTTTACAAGATGAGTGATAAGGGAACTTCTCCATCAGAAGAGAAGAGGAAATAATGGTCGCTGCCCAAACTGTGACAAGAACAGGACCACAATGCAACAAGAACTGTCTCACAATGCTCTTGGAACTTTCCCATAATGCATTGCAAATTGAAACTAGAGCAAATACATTAAATCACTAGCAGACAGTGCAGTTATCAAACAATAAAAAAGAGACAGGATTCAAATGCAAGCAACATAATGTCAGAACTGATATACACATAAAGTGACTAGATTCCCTGGATAGCTAAATTCGCTGCTGAGGCAAGAACACGGGCTGCCCAGCACTATTTAAGTGCACCCCATGAAGATAGACACTCTAATTTACAAGGCCATAACATATAGGTGCATCTCACAAAATTAGAATATCATCAAAAAGTTAATTTATTTCAGTTCTTCAATGCAAAAAGTGAACCTCATATATTATATAGAGTCATTACAAACACAGTGATCTATTTCAAGTGTTTATTTCTGTTAATGTTGATGATTATGGCTTATAGCCAATGAAAACACAAAAGTCATTAACTCAGTAAATTAAAATAATTAACAAAAAACACCTGCAAAGACTTCCTAAGCATTTAAAAAGGTCCCTTAGTCTGTTTTAGTAGGCTCCACAATCATGACAATCATGATGAAGACTGCTGGCTTGACAGATGTCCAGAGTTCCAATTTTCATTTGAAATCAAGGTCCCAGAGTCTGGAAGAAGAGTGGAGAGGCCACAATCCAATCTGCTTGAGGTCTAGTGTGAAGTTTCCACAATCAGTGATGGTTTGGGGAGCCGTGTCATCTGCTGGTGTAGGTCCACTGTGTTTTTTCAACACAAAAGTCAGCGCAGCCGTCTACCAGGAAATTTTAGAGCACTTCATGCTTCCCTCTGCCACAGTATCAAGCTACCAGGGGGGCAAAGGGGGCGGTGGCCCCGGGCCCCTCGCTCTTAGGGGGCCCATCCAGGGCTACGCCAGTGTAACTGTATCTAGCATGCCCCTGGTGTCAGCATCGGGCCCCACTGCCCGCCACCGCCGCAAGTTTACTGATGAGAGAGGGAGCGCGGATCTCTCTCCCATTAGTCCCTTCTGTGACTGACGTCTCTGACATCATCACTTGGCGCCCAGCCCGCTGTGCTGAAGATGTGTGCGTGCTGGGTGCTCTGAGCAGCGAGGGAACCAGGAGGAGAGATGAGTACTGTTTATTTATTTTTTGCCGGGTGGGGGGCGGCATTATATTACAGACTCTGCCTATGGGAAGGGGGAGGTGCATTATACTACAGACTCTGCCTATGGGGGAGCATTATCCTAAAGACTCTGCCCACAGAGAGGGGGGGCATTATACTAAAGACTCTGCCTATGGGGAGGGGGGGCATTATACTACAGACTGTCTATGGGGAGGGGGGGAGCATTATACTAAAGCCACTGTCTATGGGGGGGCATTCTACTACAGACTCTGCCTATGGGGGGCATTATACTACAGACTCTGTTTATGAGCAGGGGAGAGCAGTAGACTACAGACTCTGCCTATGGGGGGACATTGTACTACAGACTCTACCTATAAGAGGGGGAGCATTATACTACAGACTCTGCCTATGGGGGGTGCATTTTACTACAGACTCTGCCTATAGGTGGGGCATTATACTACAGATGCTGCCTATGAGATGGGGGGGGCATTATATCACAGACTCTGCCTATGAGGAGGGGGGCACATTATACTACAGACTCTGCCTATGGGGGCGCATTATACTATACGAAGGACTATGGGGAGTGCATTATACTATATTGAGGACTATCTGGTGCATTATACTATATGTACTCTATTTATACAGTGTGGGAGATAATGTGGGTTCTTTGAACAGTGTGGGGGCCATCATACAGTGTGGGAGATAATGTGGGATCTTTGTATGGTGTGGAGGCCATCATACAGTGTGGGAGCCATCAGCTTGGGGGCTACTAAGGGGTCAGTATACTGTGTGGGGGTACTATACAGTGAGGGGGAATTATATAGTGAATAGGAGAACATCATACTGGTTAGAGCGGAGCTCTACATGGGGGGAGACTCAGGACATTATTAAATCTTAGGTGGGCACTTATTGTTATAGGGGAACTCAGGTTATCGTGACTGTCGAAGGGGCACTATTACTTTCTAGGGGGCACAATGTGGGCACTGTTTTCTAGGACACTTGCACACGGCATTACTTTATTTTAGAGGTTTGTTTTACCATCTAGAGGGCACACAGTAGGTGCAGTAATAGGGACACATTTTGCAGCAGAGGCTCAGTATTGGGGTATCAGCAGGATGAGAAGTTTGTGCAGGTTGGGGATAGATCTGGTCAGTGCCTGAAATGTAAGGAGTCAAATGTGTCTTTGTTGTGATCTCTGCATACCTGAGACTCTGAGTCCTGGCTGGAGAAGTTGTCGTGTCGGTCTGGGCCAGATGGAAAAGACGGGAAAAGTGAACAATTTAATCAGAAAGAACGTCAGCTGTAAGGTACTATATATAACTGAGCTGTGATCTCTTATATGTTCTGCAGGACTGGCATCTATCAATATATGTCACCATATGGCGGTAATATCAGTGCTGGTCTTTGTATAGAGATTATTTTTAGTAACAGCGCGGTCATCTGCTGAGGTTTTCCTACATCAACTATCTGGGTGCGCCGCTATAGTTGGAATCAGGGTTACCTGGTTAGAGGCCCACTCAGAAGTTTCGGCCCCCTGAACCAAAACCTTAGCTACGCCAAGCTTTTTGGAGATGGACATTTCATTTTCCAGCAGGACTTGGCCCCTGTCCACACTGACAAAAGTACTAATACCTGGTCTAAAACAACAGTATCACTGTGCTTGATTGGCAGCAAACTCACCTGACCTTAACCCCATAAAGAATCTATGGGGTATTGTCAAGAGGAAAATGAGAGACACCAGACCCAACAATGCAGACGAGCTGAAGGCTTCTATCAAAGCCACCTGGGCTTCCATAACCCCTCAGCAGTGCCACAGGCTGATCCCTCCATGCCACATTGCCGCATTGATGCAGTAATTGATGTAAAAGGATCCCCGACCAAGTATTGAGGGCATTTATTGAACATACATTTCAGTAGGATAACATTTTGGATTTTGAAAACATTTTTCAAGCTGTTGTTATAAGGTATTCTAATTAATTGAAATAATGACTTTTGAGTTTTCATTGGCTGTAAGCCATAATCATCAACATTAACAGAAATAAACACGTGAAATAGATCACTCTGTGTGTAATGGCTCTATATAATATATGAGTTTCACGTTTTGTATTGAAGAACTGAAATAAATTAACTTTTATGGTGATATTCTAATTTTGTGAGATGCACCTGTAGATGGGCTTGGCTGCACCCTGAATAAAAATAGCATGTAAAAAATATATATGATATATATGAGGTATTGGTCGATATTTTGGCCAAAATATACAAGCTCGCAACCTGCTCAAGGGTCCTCATACTTGCGAGTCCCTACACTAACATTAAAAGCAAAGTCACAAAAACAAGGAATTAAAGTTCCCACCAAAATTCAAGAATTAACACCGCAAATACAGCAACAATAATTACAAGGATGCAGCAAACCCATATAATGAAGAAGTCAGCAACACAGGTGCAAAATATTGATGAGACAACCACTCACAACCTACCAATTCATGGAGGGGGTGATAGCTTAGTATTAAAACTGCACACAAATAAGCCTTGTATAGGGCACTGGTCACACATAGGTAGTGCACAATGTCTGGCTTACAGCCTATTAGTGAAGCCCAAACTATTAGATTAGGCGGGCTGCCCAGCACTTTTTAAGTACACCCCATGAAGACAGACACCCTAGTTTACAAGGCCAACATTGATGGGTCTGGCTGCACCCTGAATAAAAATAACGTGCAAAAAATATATATGATATATATGAGGTATTAGTAAATATTTTGGCCAAAATACACAAGCTCGCAACCCGCGTCAAGGGTCCTCATACTTGCGAGTCCCTACACTAACATTAAAAGCAAAGACAAATTTAAATTCCCACCAAAATTCAAGAATTAACACAGGAAAAAAGGGCAACAGTGTTTACCTGCCTAGGTCTCAGTACTAATCATACCATATAATAACGATGACAGCAATACAGGTGCAAAATACTGATGCGACAACCACTCACATATTACCAATTAATGGAGGGGGGTGATTACATAGTATTAAAACTGCACACAAAATTATATGGGATTGCTACATCCTAATAGTGCATTAGTTCTGAGATCTGGGCAGGTAAATGCTATATTAATAATTGATTTTTTGGGGAAAGTTAAATTCTCTTTTGTTGGCTTTACTTTTAATCTAACTGAAATACACATAAGCTTTTTTCCTAAACATTAGGATCTGTTTAGAGCCATCAGCTCAAAAAGGCTTCCTTTGACAGACTTGGCATAAGCAGGTCAAAAGGAACCCTGATCTTTACCATTACACCCCTTTACAGGAATGGAGACTTACCACATGCTCAGGGTTGCATCTACAGAGTAGCTGCTGGCCAGAGGAGCGAGCTTGAGGCTATAACTCTAACTAAAGCTTTTTTATTACTAAATGATGGGTTCTGTCTAAGGCCATTGGCTCAAAAAGACTTCCTCGGACAGACTTGGCGCAAGCTACTCCATTCTGCAGATCCCAAGGGAACCCTGGCCTTTACCATTACACCCCTGTACAGGGATAGATACTTACCATAGGCCCAGGGTTGCATCTACAGAGTAGCTGCTGGCCGGAGGAGCGAGCTTGAGGCTATAGTGGTTGATTCAACTCTAACTAAAGCTTTTTTTTCCTAAATACTGGGATCTGTTTAAGGCTGTTGGCTCAAACAGACTTCCTCGGACAGACTTGGCGCAAGCTACTCCATTCTGCAGATCCCAAGGGAACCCTTATTTTTACCATTACACCCCTGTACAGGGATAGATACTTACCATAGGCCCAGGGTTGCATCTACAGAGTAGCTGCTGGCCGGAGGAGTGTGCTTGAGGCTTGAGTAGTTGAGTCAATCCTAACTAAAGAAAAACCTATCTAATGACACTTTCTTGTTAGGACCTGTCTGAGGCCTATGGCTCAAAAAAGCTTCTTTGGAAAAACTTGGCAAAAGCCAGTCTATCCTACAGGTTCCAAAGGAACTCTGACCTTCACTCTTACATCCCTGTACAGTGATAAAGACTTATTACAGGGCCTTGATTGCATCTACATAGTAGATGCTGACTGGAGGGGCAAACTTAAGGTTAGAATGGTTCAGCCAACCCTAACTATTGCTACTTTCCTAAATGTTAGGATATTTCTGAGGCCGTTGGCTCAAACAGGCTTCCTTGGACAGACTTGGCGCAAAACACACCATTTCTGATGTTTCCAAATGAACCCTGGGCTTCACCCTTGAACCTCTATACAGGGACCGTTTCATAGTTTTAAGGTTGAAAGACACAAGTCCATCAAGTTCAACCTAAAAGCTAATGTGTTGATCCAGAGGAAGGCAAAAACCCCATGAGGCAGATGCTAATTGCCCCATATTAGGGGAAAAATTCCTTCCCGACTCCACATATGGCAATTAGACTAGTTCCCTGGATCAACGTCCCATAACAAAATCTAGTACGGATAACCTGCAATTTTATATTATTCAAGAAAGGCACACACATGCCCTCCTTGAATTTTTTTTAGAAAATTAAGTATTTCAATTTCATGTGGTAGAGAGTTTCATAACCTCATTGCTCACACAATAAAAATTTGCCAACTAACTTCCTTTAGACAAAGTGAATTAGGATCTTTATGCTAGAGTAATTGAATTAACTCTAACTGAAATAGATTAATGCTTTTTTCCTAAATGTTGAAATTTGTTTAAATCCATCAGCTCAAAAAGGCTTTCTCGGACAGACTTGGCGCAAGCTACTCCATTCTGCAGATCCCAAGGGAACCCTGGCCTTTACCATTACACCCCTGTACAGGGATAGATACTTACCATAGGCCCAGGGCTGCATCTACAGAGTAGCTGCTGGCCGGAGGAGCGAGCTTGAGGCTATAGTGGTTGATTCAACTCTAACTAAAGCTTTTTTTTCCTAAATACTGGGATCTGTTTAAGGCTGTTGGCTCAAACAGACTTCCTCGGACAGACTTGGCGCAAGCTACTCCATTCTGCAGATCCCAAGGGAACCCTGGTTTTTACCATTACACACCTGTACAGGGATAGATACTTACCATAGGCCCAGGGTTGCATCTACAGAGTAGCTGCTGCCCGGAGGAGTGCGCTTGAGGCTTGAGTAGTTGAATCAATCCTAACTAAAGAAAAACCTATCTAATGACACTTTCTTGTTAGGACCTGTCTGAGGCCTATGGCTCAAAAAAGATTCTTTGGAAAGACTTGGCAAAAGCCAGTCTATCCTACAGGTTCCAAAGGAACTCTGGCCTTCACTCTTACAGCCCTGTACAGTGATAAAGACTTATTACAGGGCCTTGATTGCATCTACATAGTAGATGCTGACTGGAGGGGCAAACTTAAAGTTAGAATGGTTCAGCCAACCCTAACTATTGCTACTTTCTTAAATGTTAGGATATTTCTGAGGCCATTGGCTCAAACAGGCTTCCTTGGACAGACTTGGCGCAAAACACACCATTTCTGATGTTTCCAAATGAACCCTGGGCTTCACCCTTGAACCTCTATACAGGGACCGTTTCATAGTTTTAAGGTTGAAAGACACAAGTCTGTCAAGTTCAACCTAAAAGCTAATGTGTTGATCCAGAGGAAGGCAAAAACCCCATGAGGCAGATGCTAATTGCCCCATATTAGGGGAAAAATTCCTTCCCGACTCCACATATGGCAATCAGACTAGTTCCCTGGATCAACGTCCCATAACAAAATCTAGTACGGATAACCTGCAATTTTATATTATTTAAGAAAGGCACACACATGCCCTCCTTGAATTTTTTTTAGAAAATTAAGTATTTCAATTTCATGTGGTAGAGAGTTTCATAACCTCATTGCTCACACAATAAAAATTTGCCAACTAACTTCCTTTAGACAAAGTGAATTAGGATCTTTATGCTAGAGTAATTGAATTAACTCTAACTGAAATAGATTAATGCTTTTTTCCTAAATGTTGAAATTTGTTTAAATCCATCAGCTCAAAAAGGCTTTCTCGGACAGACTTGGCGCAAGCTACTCCATTCTGCAGATCCCAAGGGAACCCTGGCCTTTACCATTACACCCCTGTACAGGGATAGATACTTACCATAGGCCCAGGGCTGCATCTACAGAGTAGCTGCTGGCCGGAGGAGCGAGCTTGAGGCTATAGTGGTTGATTCAACTCTAACTAAAGCTTTTTTTTCCTAAATACAGGGATCTGTTTAAGGCTGTTGGCTCAAACAGACTTCCTCGGACAGACTTGGCGCAAGCTACTCCATTCTGCAGATCCCAAGGGAACCCTGGTTTTTACCATTACACACCTGTACAGGGATAGATACTTACCATAGGCCCAGGGTTGCATCTACAGAGTAGCTGCTGGCCGGAGGAGTGCGCTTGAGGCTTGAGTAGTTGAATCAATCCTAACTAAAGAAAAACCTATCTAATGCCACTTTCTTGTTAGGACCTGTCTGAGGCCTATGGCTCAAAAAAGCTTCTTTGGAAAGACTTGGCAAAAGCCAGTCTATCCTACAGGTTCCAGAGGAACTCTGGCCTTCACTCTTACAGCCCTGTACAGCGATAAAGACTTATTACAGGGCCTTGATTACATCTACATAGTAGATGCTGACTGGAGGGGCAAACTTAAGGCTAGAATGGTTCAGCCAACCCTAACTATTGCTACTTTCTTAAATGTTAAGATATTTCTGAGGCCGTTGGCTCAAACAGGCTTCCTTGGACAGACTGGGCGCAAAACACACCATTTCTGATGTTTCCAAATGAACCCTGGGCTTCACCCTTGAACCTCTATACAGGGACCGTTTCATAGTTTTAAGGTTGAAAGACACAAGTCCATCAAGTTCAACCTAAAAGCTAATGTGTTGATCCAGAGGAAGGCAAAAACCCCATGAGGCAGATGCTAATTGCCCCATATTAGGGGAAAAATTCCTTCCCGACTCCACATATGGCAATCAGACTAGTTCCCTGGATCAACGTCCCATAACAAAATCTAGTACGGATAACCTGCAATTTTATATTATTCAAGAAAGGCACACACATGCCCTCCTTGAATTTTTTTTAGAAAATTAAGTATTTCAATTTCATGTGGTAGAGAGTTTCATAACCTCATTGCTCACACAAAAAAAATTTGCCAACTAACTTCCTTTAGACAAAGTGAATTAGGATCTTTATGCTAGAGTAATTGAATTAACTCTAACTGAAATAGATTAATGCTTTTTTCCTAAATGTTGAAATTTGTTTAAATCCATCAGCTCAAAAAGGCTTTCTCGGACAGACTTGGCGCAAGCTACTCCATTCTGCAGATCCCAAGGGAACCCTGGCCTTTACCATTACACCCCTGTACAGGGATAGATACTTACCATAGGCCCAGGGCTGCATCTACAGAGTAGCTGCTGGCCGGAGGAGCGAGCTTGAGGCTATAGTGGTTGATTCAACTCTAACTAAAGCTTTTTTTTCCTAAATACTGGGATCTGTTTAAGGCTGTTGGCTCAAACAGACTTCCTCGGACAGACTTGGCGCAAGCTACTCCATTCTGCAGATCCCAAGGGAACCCTGGTTTTTACCATTACACCCCTGTACAGGGATAGATACTTACCATAGGCCCAGGGTTGCATCTACAGAGTAGCTGCTGGCCGGAGGAGTGCGCTTGAGGCTTGAGTAGTTGAATCAATCCTAACTAAAGAAAAACCTATCTAATGCCACTTTCTTGTTAGGACCTGTCTGAGGCCTATGGCTCAAAAAAGCTTCTTTGGAAAGACTTGGCAAAAGCCAGTCTATCCTACAGGTTCCAAAGGAACTCTGGCCTTCACTCTTTCAGCTCTGTACAGCGATAAAGACTTATTGCAGGGCCTTGATTGCATCTACATAGTAGATACTGACTGGAGGGGCAAACTTAAGGCTAGAATGGTTCAGCCAACCCTAACTATTGCTACTTTCTTAAATGTTAGGATATTTCTGAGGCCGTTGGCTCAAACAGGCTTCCTTGGACAGACTGGGCGCAAAACACACCATTTCTGATGTTTCCAAATGAACCCTGGGCTTCACCCTTGAACCTCAATACATGGACAGTTTCATAGTTTTAAGGTTGAAAGACACAAGTCCATCAAGTTCAACCTAAAAGCTAATGTGTTGATCCAGAGGAAGGCAAAAACCCCATGAGGCAGATGCTAATTGCCCCATATTAGAGGAAAAATTCCTTCCCGACTCCACATATGGCAATCAGACTAGTTCCCTGGATCAACGTCCCATAACAAAATCTAGTACGGATAACCTGCAATTTTATATTATTCAAGAAAGGCACACATATGCCCTCCTTGAATTTTTTTTAGAAAATTAAGTATTTCAAGTTCATGTGGTAGAGAGTTCCATAACCTCATTGCTCACACAATAAAAATTTGCCAACTAACTTCCTTTAGACAAAGTGAATTAGGATCTTTATGCTAGAGTAATTGAATTAACTCTAACTGAAATAGATTAATGCTTTTTTCCTAAATGTTGAAATTTGTTTAAATCCATCAGCTCAAAAAGGCTTTCTCGGACAGACTTGGCGCAAGCTACTCCATTCTGCAGATCCCAAGGGAACCCTGGCCTTTACCATTACACGCCTGTACATGGATAGATACTTACCATAGGCCCAGGGCTGCATCTACAGAGTAGCTGCTGGCCGGAGGAGCGAGCTTGAGGCTATAGTGGTTGATTCAACTCTAACTGAAGCTTTTTTTTTTCCTAAATACTGGGATCTGTTTAAGGCTGTTGGCTCAAACAGACTTCCTCGGACAGACTTGGCGCAAGCTACTCCATTCTGCAGATTCCAAGGGAACCCAGGTTTTTACCATTACACCCCTGTACAGGGATAGATACTTACCATAGGCCCAGGGTTGCATCTACAGAGTAGCTGCTGGCCGGAGGAGTGCGCTTGAGGCTTGAGTAGTTGAATCAATCCTAACTAAAGAAAAACCTATCTAATGCCACTTTCTTGTTAGGACCTGTCTGAGGCCTATGGCTCAAAAAAGCTTCTTTGGAAAGACTTGGCAAAAGCCAGTCTATCCTACAGGTTCCAAAGGAACTCTGGCCTTCACTCTTACAGCCCTGTACAGCGATAAAGACTTATTACATGGCCTTGATTGCATCTACATAGTAGATGCTGACTGGAGGGGCAAACTTAAGGCTAGAATGGTTCAGCCACCCTAACTATTGCTACTTTCTGAAATGTTAGGATATTTCTGAGGCCGTTGGCTCAAACAGGCTTCCTTGGACAGACTGGGCGCAAAACACACCATTTCTGATGGTTCCAAATGAACCCTGGGCTTCACCCTTGAACCTCAATACAGGGACAGTTTCATAGTTTTAAGGTTGAAAGACACAAGTCCATCAAGTTCAACCTAAAAGCTAATGTGTTGATCCAGAGGAAGGCAAAAACCCCATGAGGCAGATGCTAATTGCCCCATTTTAGGGGAAAAATTCCTTCCCGACTCCACATATGGCAATCAGACTAGTTCCCTGGATCAACGTCCCATAATAAAATCTAGTACCACTAACCTGAAATGTTATATTATTCAAGGAACATTTTTCATCAAGCAGTTTTCACCGGAAATGTGTTGCACAACTGTTTGAATCTCAGTAAATTCCTGCGCAACTTACATTTGAATACTCTGACCTTTTTACACCCACTCTTTTAACTTCTTAAATAGTGAACAGAGCTTATCTGGACCGCTTGTGGCTTAGCTTTACCTGAAAACTTATTACAAATTAGGCTGGAAAAGTGGTGTAAACTAGGACTGAAATTGACTCCATCTTTTGACTGGAGTACATTTCTTGAGGTGTAGTACGTCAGCTTTAAGGGGATATTTCAATAAATGAATGACCCTGGCTGCAGGTATAAAGAATCAAACTGTGCTGTCCTGACCCATTCCTGGGATTGTGTATGGCACTGACATCACCTCAATACTGCCGCAGCCAACAAATGTAATCAGACGGACTGCCCAGCTGAGCGCACTGAGCTGCTGCAGCTCTGAGATGGTGGAACCTCTTTTTTTTAATTAAATGACCTGCAGCTAGGGACATTCATTTATTGAAAGGGAACAACCCCTTTAAGGATGAGTCAAGTTCATTAAGAGGTTTAGTCTTTTTAATGAATTTGGTGCACGTTCCTCCAATAGGCGCTTCATGAATGCTGGTATAGAAATCCACCAGCCTTGATGAATCGGCCACCATAGGTTTACATGGCATGAGCATATACAGAACAGTTGTGTAGTATACGTTACCAGGCCCTCATGATGCTCTTGGTCCTGGATGGCCTTCCACAGTCTGCTTTCTTGCTTCATCATCTTGAAGGGCTCCACTTTCTTTTCTTCTGGCTGGCATGGTGCGGCTCTATCATCCTGCTCCTTTAACACGAAGGGACGAATGACTGTAAAGCTGCCAGGAGCGTTTTTTTATCCCCTTAGATCATTGTGACACCACAAAGTGATGACATAGACAAGTGGGTGAGGCGCCTTTATTCAGTCATCGGGTGTGGTCAGAAGAAATTAGCATATTCCGTGATGTTACTACAATGAGAACAGACATGAACATTCTATTCGGAACCCGACCGCCATTATCAGCGGAACCTTCACTGCTGTCAGATTGGCACTAAAAACAAAAAGAGACAGCGGTGAACCTGGACAGTAACAATCTACAGGGACAGTGACTGCTAAGCGGACTTCATGTCAGATGTTATGCAGTTTTGTCAGAAAAAAAAACAATAAAATATATAAAAGACAGGCTCCAATAAACCTTAAACACTGGGCTGTAGTCACAGATTCTCCTTCCACCTGCAGCACATTGCTCCCCTGCCTAACCCTCCCCGTCCTGCAGCATATTTCTCACCGCTTAATTCTCCCACTCCTGCAGCACATCACTCCCCTGTCTAAACCTCCCCCTCTTGCGGCACATTGCTCCCGTCTAATCCTCCCCTCCTTGCAGCACATTGTGCCCTTTCTAAATCTCCCCCTTCCTGCACCACATCACCCACTGCCAAATCCCCTCTTGCACCACATCGCCCTCTGCCAAATCCTGCACTTCCTGCAGCATATCGCTCCCTGCCTAATCCTCTCCTATTGCATTACATCACTCCCCTGCATAAGCCACCTCTTCCTGCAGCACATCGCTTCCCTGCCTAAGCCTCCCCCTCCTGCATTACATCACTCCCCTGCATAATCCTCCTCTCCCTGCAGCACACCACTCCCCTGGCTAATCTTCCCCCTCCTGCAGCACATCGCTCCCCTGACCCCCTCTTACGTGACATCTTTTCTATCAGTTACATTTGTGAAGTAACTGCTGTCTCCTGTGAGCAGTGGAGAGCGAAGCTGAGAGCCAGGAGGCTCTGCCCCTCTGCCCCTTCTTGCCACATCATCATCCATCTACATCAGGGCTGTCAAACTCAAATATATAGAGGGCCAAAAGGAAGAGTTTAACTCAGAAAAATAAGTCAACACTTTATCAGATGTTTCTGTGAAAACTTGAGTACAACAAATAAGATTTTGTTATTTTCCCTCAGTTATAAAAAAAATAGTTATGAGAAAAGTGTGACAAAAAGGAGTCATAAAATGCACCAAAATGAAATATCACAATTTATGGCTCAAATTGAGGTGAAGCAAGGAAGAGGTTGAGCTTAGCTAATGAGATGCATCAAACATACAGGTGCTTCTCACAAAATTAGAATATCATCAAAAAGTTAATTTATTTCAGTTCTTCAATCCAAAAAGTGAAACTCATATATTATACAGAGTCATTACAGAGTGATCTATTTCAAGTGTTTATTTCTGTTAATGTTGATAATGATGGCTTACAGCCAATGAAAACACAAAGTCATTATCTCAGTAAATTAGAATAATTAACAAAAATCACCTGCAAAGGCTTCTTACGCATTTAAAAAGGTCCCTTTGTCTGTTTCAGTAGGCTCCACAATCATGGGGAAGACTGCTGACTTGACAGATGTCCAGAAGGCAGTCATTGACACACTCCACAAGGAGTGTAAACCACAAAAGGTCATTGCTAAAGAAGCTGGCTGTTAACAGAGTGCTGTATCCAAGCATATTTATGGAAAGTTGAGTGGAAAGAAAAAGTGTGGTAGGAAGAGGTGCACAAGCAACCGGGATAACCGCAGCCTTGAAAAGATTGTTAAGGAAAGGACATTCAAACATTTGGGGAAGATTCACAAGGAGTGGACTGCTGCTGGAGTCATTGCTTCAAGAGCCACCACACACAGACGCATCCAGGACATGGGCTACAAGTGTCACATTCCTTGTGTCGAGCCACTCATCACCAATAGACAACGCCAGAAGCATCTTACCTGGGCCAAGGAGAAAAACACCTGGACTGTTGCTCAGTGGTCCAAGGTGTTGTTTTCCGATGAAAGTAAATTTTGCATTTAATTTGGAAATCAAGGTCCCAGAGTCTGGAGGAAGAGTGGAGAGGCCACAATCCAAGCTGCTGGAGGTCTCATGTGAAGTTTCCACAATCGGTGATGGTTTGGGGAGCCATGTCATCTGCTGGTGTAGGTCCACTGTGTTTTATCAAGACCAAAGTCAGCGCACCCGTCTACCAGGACATTGTAGAGCACTTCATGCTTCCCTCTGCCGACAAGCTTTATGGAGATGGAAATGTCATTTTCCAGCAGGACTTGGCACCTGTCCACACGGCCAAAAGTACCAATACCTGGTTTACACAACAGTATCACTGTGCTTGATTGGCAGCAAACTCACCTGACCTTAACCCCATAGAGAATCTATTATAGAGAATCTATGGGGTATTGTCAAGAGAAAGATGAGAGACACCAGACCCAACAATGCAGACGAGCTGAAGGCTTCTATCAAAGCCACCTGGGCTTCCATAACACCTCAGCAGTGTCACAGGCTGATCGCCTCCATGCCACATTGCCGCATTGATGCAGTAATTGATGCAAAAGGAGCCTGGCCAAGTATTGAGGGCATTTACTGAACATATATTTCAGTAGGACAACATTTCAGATTTTAAAAACATTTTTCAAGCTGGTGTTATAAAGTATTCTAATTTACTGAGATAATAGCATTAACAGAAATAAACACTTGAAATAGATCACTCTGTCTGTAATGACTCTATATAATATGAGTTTTACTTTTTGTATTGAAGAACTGAAATAAATTAACTTTTTGATGATATTCTAATTTTGTGAGAAGCACCTATAGTATGCTATATGCCCAATTTTAACAAATGTACTGCAATTTTTCCTGAATGTGTTCAGAAATGTACAGATGTGTAAGCAGACAAATGCAGAGACTTAGGCTATGTGCCCACGATGCACAAAAGCTCCGGATTTTTCCTGAGCGTTTCTGCATCTCCCTGGCAGAAAAAACGCATGCGGATTGTACATGCGGATTGTACATGCGGATTGTACATGCGGATTGTACATGCGGATTGTACACGCGGATTGTACATGCGGATTGTACATGCGGATTGTATATGCGGATTGTACATGCGGATTGTACATGGGGATTGTACATGCGGATTGTACATGCGGATTGTATATGCGGATTGTACATGCGGATTGTACATGCAGATTGTACATGCGGATTGTACATGCGGATTGTACATGCGGATTGTACATGCGGATTGTATATGCGGATTGTACATGCGGATTGTACATGCGGATTGTACATGCGGATTGTACATGCGGATTGTATATGCGGATTGTACATGCGGATTGTACATGCGGATTGTACATGCGTTTTTCCTGCCAGGGACATGCAGAAGTGAAGCGCTCTTCACATGCATTTCCACATGCGGGTTGACAAGCGCTTTACAAGCGATTTTAGCATCACTTGGAAAGTGCTTGTCAATTTGGTCACACTATAGAAATCCATGAAAACGGCATGGATTTATATAGTGTGACCCCAAAGACTGGTTAAAAATAAAAAAATCTACTGTATAATTGTCTTTTCCCATCTGTCTGTCTGTCTGTTTGTCCGTCTGTGCTGGAAATCCCGCGTCGCTCATTGGTCCGGCAGCGGCCAATCAGCGCCGCGGGATTTCTGAAAAAAGATGGCGGCCGTTAGCGGCTCATCTGCGGGAAGGAGCTCAGCGGCGATGCAGCCGGGAGATGAGCGCCGCGAGGCGCTCATCTCCCGGCCGGTACCAGCAGAAGGACATCGACCGCCGGACCCATCTGCGGGACGGAGATGCAGCCGGGAGCCAAGATCGTGTAGCCAAGATCGGTGATTGGTCGCGGCCGATATTTAAATTTGGCGCCCAAATTGGTGATTGGTCGCGGGCAGCGTCCGCGACCAATCAGTACAGTAGTGTTTAACTTTTGCGGCAAGATCAGTGATTGGTCGCGGGCCAAGACCGCGACCAATCACCGATTTGTGCGGCACATTTAAATAGCGGCCGCGACCAATTGGATGTCAGCGCCGCTCCCCGGTCCTCCCTTCACCCCCTAGCCGCATGGATGTCAGCGCCGCTCCCCGGTCCTCCCTTCACACCCTAGCCGCTGATGTCCCCACAGTATCTGCATGGTGTTACAAAGGTCCGGACATTTGTGTTAAAAATCGCTGATTGGCGCGACCAATCACCGATTTTGGCGCCACATTTAAATAGCGTCCGCGACCAATCAGTACAGCGGTGTTTAAATGTGGAGCCAAGATCGGTGATTGGTCGCGGCCGATATTTAACTTTGGCGCCAAAATCGGTGATTGGTCGCGCCCAGCGTCGGCGACCAATCAGCGATTTTTAACACAATTGTCCGGACCTTTGTAACACCATGCGGATACTGTGGGGGACATCAGCGGCTAGGGTGTGAAGGGAGGACCGGGAAGCGGCGCTGACATCCAATTGGTCGCAGCCGCTATTTAAATGTGCCGCACAAATCGGTGATTGGTCGCGGTCTTGGCCCGCAACCAATCACTGATCTTGCCGCAAAAGTTAAACACTACTGTGCTGATTGGTCGCGGACGCTGCCCGCGACCAATCACCGATTTGGGCGCCAAATTTAAATATCGGCCGCGACCAATCACCGATCTTGGCTCCACATTTAAACACCGCTGTACTGATTGGTCGCGGACGCTATTTAAATGTGGCGCCAAAATCGGTGATTGGTCGCGCCAAGCGTCGGCGACCAATCAGCACAGCGGTGTTTAAATGTGGAGCCAAGATCGGTGATTGGTCGCGGCCGATATTTAAATTTGGCGCCCAAATCGGTGATTGGTCGCGGGCAGCGCCAGCGACCAATCACCGATTTTTAACACAAATGTCCGGACCTTTGTAACACCATGCGGATACTGTGGGGAAATCAGCGGCTAGGGTGTCAAGGGAGGACCGGGGAGCGGCGCTGCGGGTCCGGATACTTCAGCTGCGAGCAGTCGCTCATCTCCCGGCTTCTCGCAGCGGAAGTAGCCGCACAGGCAGCGGTGCTCCCCGGTCCTCACTAATACGATTCCGCTCCCCGGTCCTCACCAATACGATTCGCTGATTGGTCTCGCTCTCCACACGCGACCAATCAGTGATCTTGGCGCTAAAGTTAAACACCGCTCTGCTGATTGGTCGCGGCCGCTGCCCGTGACCAATCACCGATTTGGGCGCCACATTTAAATAGCGGCCGCGACCAATCACCGATCTTGCCGCCACATTTAAACACTGCTGTGCTGATTGGTCGCGGACGCCAGACGAGACCAATCAGCGATTTTGGCGCCAAATTTAAACCCGCTCCGCTAGTTGGTCGCGGATGCCGGCCGCGACTAATCAGCATTACTGGCGCCAAATTTAAACACCGCTCTGCTGATTGATCGCGGTCGCTGGCCGGGATCAATCAGCAGTATTGGCGCCAAATTTAAACACCGCTCTGCTGATTAGTCGCGGTCGCCGTCCTCGACCAATCAGCAATATTGGCGCAAAATTTAAACACCGCTCTGCTGATTGGTCGCGGTCGCCGTCCGCGACCAATCAGCAGTATTGGCGCCAAATTTAAACCCCGCTATGCTGATTGGTCGCGGTTGCCGGCCGCGACCAATCAGCAGTATTGGCGCCAAATTTAAACACCGCTCTGCTGATTGGTCGCGGTGGCCAGCCGCGACCAATCAGCGATTTTGGCGCCAAATTTAAACACCGCTCTGCTGATTGGTCGTGGGCGGCGATTGCGACCAATCAGCATTATTGGCGCCAAATTTAAACCCCGCTCTGCTGATTGGTCGCGGTTGCCGGCCGCGACTAATCAGTATTGTTGGCAACAAATTGCCGGCCGCGACTAATCAGCATTATTGCCGCCAAATTTAAACACCGCTCTGCTGAATGGTCGTGGCCGTGACCAGTCACCACTATTGGCGCCAAATTTAAACACCGCTTTGCTGATTGGTCGCGACCGGCGGCTGCAACCAATCAGCATTATTGGCGCAAAATTTAAACCCCGCTCTGCTGATTGGTCATGTTCGCTGGCCGCGACCAATCAGCATTATTGGCGCAAAATTTAAACCCCGCCCTGCTGATTAGTCGCGACTGCCGGCCGTGACCAATCAGCGATATAGCCGCCAAATTTCAACACCGCTTTGCTGATTGGTCGCGGTTGTTGGCCGCGACCAATCAGCGATTTTGGCGCCAAATTTAAACACCGCTCTGCTGATTGCGCCCGGTCTGCCGCATACATATTCTAGAATACCCGATGCGTTAGAATCAGGCCACCATCTATAAATCTCTACTTAACTTCCGATGGACCCCGCAGTCTTGCTTCGCTCCGTCCTGGCTGCCGGCAGATCGCGGTACACTGAAGGACCTGCTGTCACATGACTATGACGTCAGCGCAGGTCCTTCAGTCCATCGCGAGCTGCCGGCATGGGAGGACGAGCGCAGCGGGGGCCGTCAGAAGGTAAATATAACATTTATTTTATATTTTATTCTTTTTTTTGACAGGTTCTATGGTACCCGGCTCCAGAAGAGAGTCTCCCATCCTCCACACGCGGGTACCATCCGCACATTGAACGCATGTATTCCGCATGTGCTTATCTAGTGAAGCGGAATCCATTTGTTCCAATGCAAGTCAATGGCGGCGAAAAAGCAGCGCTTACGCGAAATAATTGGTAGTGCTGCGTTTTTTTCCGCAATGATAATCCGCAGTGGAAATTTCCGCAGCATGTGCACAGCACATGCGGACTATCATTGGGGAACATGGCAGACCTTCTAACATGCGTTTTTAAGCGTTTCTGCAGCGTTTTTGCCATGCCGAAACGCTTAAAAAACGCATTGTGGGCACACAGCCTTAGGCCATGTGCCCACGTAGCGTTTTTGTAGCATTTTTGCGGCATTTTTACGGCCGCGAAAACGTTTGTAGAACAGTCTGCCATGCAAAGCCATGTGAATTCGGATGTGCTGTGCACATGATGCGCTAATTTGCGCGCCGAATTCGCATTACTTTGCAAAACGCAGCATGACCATTTCTACTGCGATTACGCTGAAGCTTATTCGCAATGCGTGTGGTATCTGGGAGGAAGACGAGACTACAACTCCTCTTCATCCCGGCTACCACGCGGTGAAAAAAAGAAATAAAAAAGTTAAAAACAAACAAAACCTGTATATTCACCTCTCCGGCGGCCCCCGGTCTGCTCTCCGGTCTGCTCCCGGCCGCGTCTTCTCTCTTCAGCCTCCCGCAGTGTACGGTCAGGACCTGCGGTGACGTCATTTAGTCAGCTGATGGTCACGCGACCATCACCTGATGCCGACGTCAGCGGTCATGCGACCATCACCTGACTAAATGACGTCACCGCAGGTCCTGACAGTACAGACAGCAGACCGGAGGAGACCGGAGAGCAGACCGGGGGCCGCCGGAGAGGTGAATATACCGTTGTTTTTTTTTATTTATTAACGTTTTCTTTTTTTTACTATAGATGCTGCATTTAAAGCATCTAAGTTGTTCACACATTATAGATCCATGTCGGTTGCATGGATTTATATTGTGTGATCAACTTGTCAAGCACTTTTCCAAGTGATGCTCAAAATTGCTTGGAAAAGTGCTTGAAAAAATGCATGTGAAAACGCTTCTCTCTAGCAGAAAAAACGCATGTAAATCTGCATCAAATCTGCTAGGTGTGCACACAGCCTTATAGCTGGTTTTGCTCTGAGCTGAGATGTCCGGGCTGAATAATGCTCTGGGAGCAGAACCCATCAGCAGAATCTGTCTGTTTCCTGCCTTGTAGCAGTGGATCCCGGCTATTTAGCTCACAGAGCATTGTCTACACAAGATACAATTGTATCCAATTTTCAGCTGGGAACAGGACTATGGACAAGTTTTGCAGCAACTGCATTTGTGATAGGAAATGTTGATCAATCTAGATTTTCTTCAGTGTCCTTATTCATTGCAGAAAATCTTAAAAAAGCCGAGGAATGTGGGCAACATGGTGGGTCAATGATTAACGCTGTGGGGCTGGGTTCATATAATAGCAAGGACAACATCTGCAAGGAGTTTGTATGTTCTCCCCGTGTTTGTGTGGGTTTCCTCCGGGTTCTCCGGTTTCCTCCCACACTCCAAAGACATACTGATAGGGAATTCATATTGTGAGCCCCAATGGGGACAGTGATGATAATGTCTGTAAGGTGCTACGAAATCTAACGGCGCTATATAAGAGAGTAAAATAAATATATAACTAAATAAAATGAATGTATTAAAAGGCTAAGATTGCAAAGAGCTTGTAAAAACAAGAAACTTTGCAATTTCCTTCTTATTCAAAATCTTCTCTGTTCTCAAGAAGGAAAAGATTTTTAATTCTGCAGTGTACAGCTCATTGCTATGGTTACTGACCACCTGAGAAGTGGCTGGTCTCCTTGGCAAGAAGCGCTCACTTGCAGACTGGTGGACTTCAGTGCCCCTGTGCCTGTCCCATTCTGCAGAGGCAAAGCCGCCTCTGCCCGCAGAATGCAAGAGGGCACAATTCAGACAAGCGGCTCAGCCAAGCCACCGGCCAGAACTATAAATCTTCAGCTTCTGATGAGAGGAACACAAGACCACCCCTTTAATAAAGGAGTAGAGCAGAACTCATACAGTGATTAGTGGGGGTCTGATACCTGAAATCCCCAGACATCAGCTACTTCTGCAAGATGATGTACACAGTGTTAAGAGCTGGAATAGCACAGCTCCGCACACTGTGCAATGGCTGGTTTCAGGTACTACAGCTCAGATCACAATCATTTCAATAGGAGCTGCAGTACCAAGATCGGCCACTACACAGTGTACAGCGCTGTGCTGTTTGGTCTCTACGCTGAGTATTTCCAGCTGCTGTCTTATTGGTGAGGGGGCCGTGTGTTGGAACCTCACTGATCTGATATTGATGACCAGGGTCGGACTGCGGTGTCTGGGGCCCACAGGGGAAATTAACTCTAGGGGCCCACCTACAGCAAGATGCAAATATCTGTTATCCGCTCTCGCTGTTATAGTGGAGCATTGACTGGCGGCTCCTGCACATCTACTGGGCGACACTCTAACTGGGATGGACATGTTTGCATTAAAGGGCTTCTTTGGTTAAAACTAGTGTTGAGCGAGTATGTTCTGTTAACCCTTTCGGCGAGTATGCTCGGGCCGAGCTCCGAGTATTTATAGCTGCTCGGTGATATGGTTGAATCGCTCCCGTGTGCATGATTTGCGACTGTTTGACGGTTTTAATACATGTGAGGAATGTGTAAGAAATAGACATTCCTCACATGTATTAACCCCTTAAGCCGCGGAGCATTTTCCGTTTTTGCATTTTCGCTTTTTGCTCCACTTGTTCCCAGAGCCATAGCGTTTTTATTTTTTGGTCAATATGGCCATGTTAGGGCTTATTTTTTGCGGGACGAGTTGTACTTTTCAACGCCATTACTAGTTTTACCATGCCGTGTACGGGAAAACGGGAAAAAAATTCCAAGCGCCGTGAAATTGCAAAAAAAGTGCAATACCACTGAGGTTTTTTTTAATTTTTTTTTACCACGTTCACTGAATGCTAAAACTGACCTTCCATTATTATTCTCCATGTCATTAAGAGCTCGTAGACACCAAACATGTATAGGTTCTTTTTTATTTAAGTGATGAAAAAAAAATCCAAAGTTTGGTAAAAAAAAAAAAAAAAAATGGTGCCATTTTCCGAGACCCGTAGCGTCTCCATTTTTCGGGATCTGGGGCAGGGTGAGGGCTTATTTTTTGTGAACCGAGCTGAAGTTTTTATAGATGCTATTTTGGGGTAGATCCGATGTTTTGATCGTCCGTTATTGCATTTTATTGCAATTTTACGGTGACCAAAAAACGTGATTCTGGCGTTTAGAATTTTTTTCTCATTACGCCATTTACCGATCGCATTAATTCTATTTTTATATTGATAGATCAGGCGATTCTGAACGCGGCAATGCCAAATATGTGTATGTGGGGTTTATTTTATGATTTTAGGGGGTGATTTAAACTTTTACATTTTTTTATTTTTTTTCATATTTTTTAAAACTTTTTTTTTTCACTTTTTGCTTGCTTCTGTAGTCTCCATAGGAGACTTGAAGCAGCAACTGTCCGATCGCCTGTGCTACATACAGGGGACCAGCAGTTCCCCTGTATGCAGCAGAAATGGTCCTGTCCTATGAGCGCCGACCACTAGATGGCGCTCATAGCGACAGGATCATTACAACCACTGGTGTCTGCTGCAGACCCAGGGTTGTCATGACCACACATCGCCGACCCGCGATCATGTGACGGGGTCGCCGATGGGCGGGGTAAGTGACGCGCTTCCAGGAAGCGCGCATTAAATGCCGCTGTCGGAGATTGACAGCGGCATTTAATATGTTAACAGCCGCTGGTGGATCGCGATTCCACCCGCGCCTGTTGCGGGCACATGTCAGCTGTAATAATCAGCTGACATGTGCTTGGTTCAGTGCGGGCTCAGCGCCGGAGCCCTCACTGAACCGGAGGATAACGACATGCGCGTACTAATACGTGACATGTCGTTAAGGGGTTAAAGCTGTCAAACAGTTGCAAATCATGCACACGGGAGCGATTCAACCATATCACCGGGCAGCTGTAAATACTCGGAGCTCGGCCCGAGCATACTCGGACAGAACATACTCGCTCAACACTAGTTAAAACAAGTTATCACCAATCCATGGGCTCTACAGGATAGGTGATCACTTATTGAGCATTTGTTTCCGAACATTGGAAAACGCACCTATCGGAAGAATGGGGAAGTTTTATCCCTGACAGAACACTTATCCCTATTTTAAAATGCTGCGGCAGGTGGGACGTCTGACCGCAGCTCTATTCATTCTCTTAGAGACTTGCAAAAAAGAGCAGCGCTCACAGCCACTGAGAGAATGAATGGATCAGTGGTCGCATCTCACATGCCGCTCCAGTCTAATGGGGAGAAAAGCTCCACATTCTGCCGGTGTGTGCAAGCAGTCAGACCCCCACCAATCAATATTATCAATGATCCTGTGGAGAGGTGATTACTTGTTTTCACCGG
Source organism: Phyllobates terribilis (assembly GCF_046119375.1). Taxonomy (NCBI): domain Eukaryota; kingdom Metazoa; phylum Chordata; class Amphibia; order Anura; family Dendrobatidae; genus Phyllobates; species Phyllobates terribilis. Next base: position 1,800,479 of record NW_027362822.1, on the reverse strand, counting down.
AGAACCCCTGTAAGTGCATCTCTGCCACTCTGGTCCAAGTATTTAATCGCTAAGGCCACGGCCCTACTATCAGTATTCGGTCAGTGTCCAGTCAGTATTTTTTCTCAGGAGTGGGAGCCAAAACAGGTGATGAACAATCAGAGAAAAGGTATAATAGAAACAAGTCACCAATTCTGCATTAATCAACCATTCCTGGTTTCGGCAGCCACTCCTGAGAAAAATACTGACCAAATACTGATGGTGGGGCTGTGGCCTAATGGAAAAAAATATTTTCCTAGTTAAGATCAGCGAGAATAAAATGACCGCCATACACAACACAGTCCACTATATCAACACCAATAATACCACATACAAAAGGGACAAATATCGCCACACCTTGACTAGATCACATATTACCACTACATAGTGACCGAATAATACCACATACAAGGAACAAATATGGCCAAACTATGACCAGACCATATATTACCACCCCAAGGTGACCAAATACTACAATACTGATCATGAATACAAAACCACAATACTAACAACACTGTTATTACCACCAGCAACATTATACACAGGAGCTCTGTATATAGTGTCAGTGTACAGGTAACACAGTGATCACCAGTGACATTATAGACAGGAGCTCTGTATATAGTGTATAGGTAATACAGTGATCACCAGTGACATACACAGGAGCTCTGTATATACTATATACACACGTGGTCAAAATTGTTGGTACCCCTCGTTTAATGAAAGAAAAACCCACAATGGTCACAGAAAAAACTTGAATCTGACAAAAGTAATAATAAATTAAAAATCGATGAAAATGAACAAATGAAAGACAGACATTGCTTTTCAACCCTGCTTCCACAGAATTTAAAAAAAAATTAAACTCTTGAAATAGGCCTGGACAGAAATGATGGTACCCCTGAAAATAATGTGACAAAAGGGACATGTTAAATCAAGTTGTGTCCACTAATTAGCATCACAGGTGTCGACAATCTTGTAATCAGTCAGTGGGCCTGTATATAGGGCTACAGATACTCACTGTGCTGTTTGGTGACATGGTGTGTACCACACTCAACATGGACCAAAAGAAGCAAAGGAAAGAGTTGTCTCAGGAGATTAGAAAGAAAATTATAGACAAGCATGTTAAAGGTAAAGGTTATAAGACCATCTCCAAGCAGCTTGATGTTCCTGTAACTACAGTTGCACATATTATTCAGAAATTTAAGATCCATGGGACTATAGCCAACCTCCCTGGACGTGGCCGCAGGAGGAAAATTGATAACAAATCAAAGAGACGAATAATATGAATGGTAACAAAAGAGCCCAGGAAAACTTCTAAAGAGATTAAAGGTGAACTTCAAGCTCAAGGAACATCAGTGTCAGATCGCACCATCCGTCATTGTTTGATCTAAAGTGGACTTCATGGGAGACGACCAAGGAGTACACCATTGTTGAAAAAAAATCATAAAAAAGCCAGACTGGAATTTGCCAAACTACATGTTCACAAGTCACAAAGCTTTTAGGAGAATGCCCTATGGACAGATGAGACAAAAATGGAAGTTTTTGGCAAGGAACATCAGATCTATGTTCACAGATGGAAAAATGAAGCATATCAAGATAAGAACACTGTCCCTACTGTGAAACATGGAGGAGTCTCTTTTATGTTTTGGGGCTGGTCTGCTGCATCTGGCACAGGGTGTCTTGAATCTGTGCAGGGTACAATGAAATCTCAAGACTATCAAGGGATTCTAGAGAGAAATGTGCTGCCCAGTGTCAGAAAGCGTGGTCTCAGTCGCAGGTCATGGGTCTTGCAACAGTATTATGACCCAAAACACACAGCTAAAAACACCCAACAATGGCTAAGAGGAAAACATTGGACTATTCTGAAGTGGCTTCTATGAGCCCTGACCTAAATCCTATTGAGCATCTTTGGAAAGAGCTGAAACATGACGTCTGGAAAAGGCAACCTTCAACCATGAGACAACTGGAGCAGTTTGCTCATGAGGAGTGGCCAAAATACCTGTGGAGAGGTGCAGAAGTCTCATTGACAGTTACAGGAGTCGTTTGATTGCAGTGATTGCCTCAAAAGGTTGTTCAGCAAAATATAAAGTTAAGAAGAACCATCATTTCTGTCCAGGCCTGTTTCATCAGTTTATTTTATTTTTTTTATTCTGTGGAAGCAGAAAAGCAATGTCTGACTTTCATTTGTTCATTTTCATAGATTTTTAATTTATTATTACTTTTGTCAGATTCAAGTTATTTCTGTGACCATTGTGGGTTTTTCTTTCATTAAACGAGGGGTACCAACAGTTTTGACCACGTGTGTAGTGTAAGTGTACATGTGTGTCACCCTGGCCTGGATGCCACAAGTGTAATTAAAGCTGTGTCTGAGAGCAGTGGGGAGGTTCTCTAGTCAGGGGAACATTAGCATGCAATGCCTCCTGTCTCAGACCAGTAGGGGGAGCAGGCTGCCCCTATAAAAGCTGGTGCTGGGGGCAGGGTTAGAGAGAACCCAGATGACCTGTCTCAGGACTGAGACGTGTCTCAGCAGAGCAGGGACAGACAGTTGCACTGCACCTAAGAGGAAGTGTGGCAGGAGGAGAGCCACAAGCCAGAGACAAGAGGCGAAGAGAGCCTGTCTTGGCAGATAACAGACTTAATCTACCAGACTTTGGTGTCTGAGGCTGGAAGGATTACACATCCCCCAGCAGAGAACCAGTCCGCAAGGCACTGTATATTCCTTGGCCTAAGAAGCCTGGAGGCTCTGCAACAACAGAAGGGACCAGTAAAGCCATACAAGGCTGGGAGCAGAAAGGAACCCACGTCGCAGGCCATACAGGCGAGAAAACACGGAAAGCTCGGAAACGTGGGCTGTTACCCTATCAGGAGGAGATAGCCAGAAGGAGCGCAGAAAGCACGGTAGGCCTACACCCTCACCCTGACCAGGGCCAATTTCCCCGTTGCTCTCAGACATCCAGGTCCCCTCCTAGCCGGGACTGTTTGTGGGTCAGTTTACCTGTTTAGTAAAGACCCTGGACTGCAACCTGTTGTCTGTGTGCTCCTTGCTCATCCAGCACTATCAGCACTGGGACTCCCACTACCATCACTCCCAACATCCATTATACTGCCCTGGGGCCGCACTCTTCCCGTGGAGAGTCACACTACCCTAGATGCACACCTCATCAGCCCCAGCGGTCTGCATGCAGCGGCGGTTCCTAATAACAGCAATCCACGGGTGGCGTAGTCGGACATTATCAGCAGAACATAGCAGACTACCATTGGCCTGACCACCCTGAGCCACGGAACCGGGTCGCCACTACTACCCCCATCGTCTCCCTATTGCCCGGATCCGAGTGCCCCACGGCCCAGGGGGCAAGTCAGCTTTGGCGTAGTCGGCAGGATTTCGTGCCCGCAACCACCGGGTACTGCGTGCCTGAAAAAGACTTTTGTAACTTACCTGTGGCAAAGTTTCCCGCCGTCCGGAGTCATTTCCCGCCATCCGGAGCCGATTCCCGCCATCGGACGCCATCTTGGACCGTTTCCCGCCGTCTTCTGCCGCCTTCCCACCATCCGCAGCTGCTTCCCGCCATCGGACGCCATCTTCAGGACGCCACGCGGGAAGAAGATGGGCGTGGACGTCAAAACCGCGCGAGATCCGAAGCTCCGCCCCACGCACCGACGCTGCGCAAGGTCCTGGAAGGGAGAGAGAGCGACGCTGACGTCATCAGGACGCGACGCCAGGTCCTCGTCCATAGCAGCAGCAGCGGAGCCGCGGCCTACAGAAGAGGATCGTCGGAAGGTAGGCCACGCGTAACTAGGGGGGGAGGAAGATGACGGACACAGAGGCGCCCACTACCACCAACGCAGCTGCAGCAGCGGTGATGCCCTTTTCCTTGCCCTACATCCCTGGAGCGGCCTGGCTGCCCAAATACTCAGGGGAGCCCCATGCCCTAACTGACTTCAAGGAAAGGCTATACAGTTTGTTCCACGTTTACCCCCTGACAGAGGAACAGAAGGTCAGCATATTAACAGGGCAGTTAACTGGCGAAGCCCAGCGGGAGGTAAAATCATGGCCCACTGAGGAGAAAAGGACTGTGAAGGGTATTCTGGCCCGGCTGCGGGGTACCTTTGACACACGTACCTCCGCTGAGATTAAAATGAGGTTCTATGGATGTAAGCAGCGGGCACAGGACAGCATCAGAGACTATGCCCTAAATCTGCAGGAAGCCTTGAGGGCTATTCAACAAACTGACCCTGGCAGTGTGCAGGAAACGGATAAGCTGCTAACAGAACAATTCATAGAAGGTCTGCTGTCTAGCGCCCACAGGGCCCAACTGCGCCTCATGTTCTTTCAGAACCCCGACCTGACCTTTGCCCAATTTAAGGACAGGGCCATAAGGGTGCTCCGTGAATCTGCAACCAGTAGCGCTATAAACCCCCGGCGCCCTGCTATCACTTACCACCAGGAGGCGGCGCCCTCCTCTATGGACTCCGTGGAGGCTGATGCACAGGCCCTGAACCAAGCCCCGTCGAAAGATCTGCACCACCAAGTCCAGGAGCTGACCAGGAGCGTCGCGGCGTTGACCAGGACCGTCCAGGCGTTGCAAGTGGACCCGTCAAGACCCATCGAGCTGGCTTCAAGTCCGGAGAATGTCCCATGGCGTCGACAGAGGAGGATCCCGTCGTTCCGAGGGAGGCCCACAGACCGCTACGCAGAGGATGGACAGCCCATTTGCCGTCGATGCAACCAGCCCGGACACATTTCCAGGTACTGTAATTTAAACGGGTCCAACCTGGGGCAGAGGGCCAACCCCCAGGCATAAGATCACCAGGCCCTTACAATTGGCGTAATAAGTACGTTGGGGGGCGCCCGCTTTTACCCGTGGTGCTGGACGGTATCCCCATGAGCGCCTTGCTGGATACTGGGTCACAAGTAACCACTATCCCTTATGTACTTTTTAAGCAGTATTGGACTGATGCTGATATCACACGGTATCCAGACGGTAACTTGAGCATCATCGCCAGTAATGGCTTACCCGTGCCGCAGATGGGGTTCAAGGAGATGACCATTAAGATTGGTAAAGTTGAACTACCGGCACAGGGAGTGATTATTGTGGACATTGACCGTCATGAAAGTCACCCTAAAATAACTGTGGGTACTAACGTGATTGAAAATTGTCTTTCAGAGGTAATTGTAATCTTACAACAGGTGGCGGTGAATGCTAGTTCCAGCCAACAGAGAATCCTCAACAAGGAGATAAAGGCCCTGATGAGACGGCAGCAGGTAGAACTGTCTGGTGGTGAGATCGGTAGCGTAAGACTGAGTGACCCATTCCCCATTTCCATGCCTCCCAAAAGTGAAATGATGATCTGGTGTCGGACTGCAATCGGGTTGAGAGGTAGAGACTACCAAGACATGGTAGAACCCGTGTACTCAGACAGCAGGCCCACCATTTTGACAGCCCGGGGGGTGGTTGATGTCCGTCATGGGAGGGTGCCCGTCCGCATCCTCAACATTGGGGAGAGGGAGGTACACTTACCCAGGTACGCTACACTTGCCAAGCTGTTTGTGGTCGAACACAAAGCTATCAGGGCCGTGGAACCTTTGCCTCCATCTCCACAGGCGGAGAGTAATGGCTCCCAGAAACAAAAGGAGGACTGGTGCCAGAAACTCCACGTGGGTGCTGACTCCACTCCCCTGCACCAAAAACAAGGAGTCTACTGGGTGGTACAGGAGTACGAGAGAGTCTTTAGTAAGCACCCGCTAGACTTCGGCAGAGTAAAGGGGATAGAACACCACATCCCCACAGGGAGCCACCCACCGATAAAAGAGAGGCACAGACCTGTACCCCCTGCACATTATCAGAACGCAAGGGGCATGCTAAGAGAGATGAAAGAAGCTGGGGTTATTAGAGACAGCTGTAGCCCCTGGGCAGCCCCCTTGGTTCTGGTCAAAAAGAAAGACGGCACCATGAGAATGTGCGTCGACTATAGACAAATCAACCGTATCACTCACAAAGACGCATATCCGCTGCCTAGAATAGAGGAGTCTTTAGCCGCACTAAAATCAGCTAACTTCTTTTCTACTTTGGACCTTACTAGCGGGTACTGGCAGGTTCCTGTGGCAGAGGCTGACAAGGAGAAGACCGCCTTCACCACCCCGATGGGACTGAGCGAATTCAACTGCATGCCTTTCGGGCTCTGCAACGCACCAGGGACCTTCCAGCGGCTGATGGAATGCTGTCTAGGGCACCGAAACTTCGAGACGGTCCTCCTTTACCTGGACGACGTGATCGTCTATTCGAAGACCTACGAGGACCATCTGAAGCACCTGGCCGAGGTGTTCGAAGCCCTGGCAGGCTATGGCCTGAAGGTGAAACCATCGAAGTGTCACCTGCTGAAACCAAAGGTCCAGTACCTAGGGCACGTGGTAAGCGCGGAAGGAGTGGCCCCCGACCCTGACAAGGTCACGGCAATCAAGAGCTGGCCAAGCCCCTCGAACATCAAAGAGGTGAGACAGTTTCTCGGGTTGGTAGGCTACTACCGAAGATTCATCCCCGGGTTCACCAAGATGGCAGCTCCTATGCAGGACCTCCTGATCGGACAGTCTAAGTCCAGGAGCCAAAAGCCGCCCTTCAAGTGGGATAAACCGGAAGAGGAGTCCTTCCGCCAGCTAAAGATGGCCCTCACAGGGGATGAGATCCTGGCCTACCCTGATTATGGCCAGCCTTTCATTCTCCACACAGATGCCAGTAATGTGGGACTGGGAGCCGTATTGTCCCAAAACCAACAGGGCAGATAACAGGTGATCGCATACGCCAGCCGGAAGCTGAGGCCCACCGAAAGGAACCCGGAGAATTACAGCTCCTTCAAGCTAGAATTCTTGGCGGTGGTGTGGGCCGTGACGGAACGCTTCAAGCATTACCTGGCCTCCGCAAAGTTCACCGTGTACACGGACAACAACCTGTTGACACACCTGGACAATGCAAGACTGGGTGCCCTGGAACAGCGGTGGATGGCCCGTCTCTCCAATTATGACTTTGTGATCAAGTACCGGGCAGGCAAAACCAACGCCAACGCGGACGCCCTATCAAGGATGCCTCACTTACCTGAAGGTGACGAAGACCCAGAAGAGCTGGAGGAGGTAGAACTCCCCGCGTTTCACCGGTATGGAGCCGCTCAACACTCTCACCGCGTGAAGGAGGAGGATCTAACAACTGTGATGATGAATCCCCTACCTCACCACAGCTGGGCCGAGACCCAAGATAGTGACCCTGCAGTCCGCCTGGTGAAAGATCTGCTGACCCGGGAAGACACCCGCTTAGATCCAGATGCCCCAGAGGAAGCCAAGCAGCTATGGAAGGAGAAGAGCAAGCTGTTCCTCTACGAAGGCAAATTGTGCAGAAGGATTGTCAACCACCGGACGCACGAGCTGACCTGGCAAGTCGTGGTCCCAAGGAGGGATGCAGCTATGGTCCTGGGGGCTTACCATGACAGAGCGGGACACTTCGGTTGGAAGAAACTGGAGTTCCTACTAACAGGAAGATTCTTTTGGGTCGGCATGAGAGGAGCTGTAGAAAAATGGTGCAGAGACTGTGGCCCTTGTCACCTAAGGAGGAAGGACCGTGCCAGCCAGAACACACCCTTGAGGCCCATCGTCACCACGCAGCCTCTTGAGCTGGTAGCTCTGGACCACGTCAAATTGGCTCCCAGCCGGTCAGGATACATCTATGCCCTGACAATCGTGGACCACTATTCCCGTTTTCTAGTGGTGGTCCCGGTAAAGGACTTGACAGCCCAAACAGCGGCCAGAGCCTTCCAGCAATATTTCTGCCGTCCACACGGGTATCCGGAACAGGTCCTGACAGACCAGGGTCCAGCGTTCGAGGCTGAAATCTTCCAGGAGTTCTGCAACCTCTATGGCTGTAAGAAGATTCGTACAACGCCTTACCACCCCCAAACCAACGGGATGTGTGAGAAGATGAACAATATAGTCATTGATCTCCTGAAGACGTTGCCCCTGGAGGAACGCAGCCTGTGGCCAGAAAAACTGCCGGACCTGATAGACCTATACAACAATATCCCGGTGAATGCTACAAACTGCACCCCGGCTTACCTGATGCGAGCTAGACCAGGAAAGCTGCCCGTAGACCTGGAGATGGGAGTCCTAATACCTGAGGACACCTCCCCGGATGCGGACTGGGATACGGAAAGGCAACTGCAGTACAAGAAGGTACAGGAGAGTGTGGAGAAGAGCCTGGCCCAGGTGAGAGAGAAGCAAGAAAGACTCTTCAATCAACACGCCCCTGCTAGTCCCCTAGAACCTGGTGAGCAAGTCCTAAAGCGAAAAAGAAGGCTACATAAGTTGGACGACCAGTGGGAAAGGGAACCCTACACCGTACTGCAGTCTGACCACGACAACCCAAAGGTGTGCGTAATCACCAAGGACGGAGGAGAAACCACTAGTGTCGTCTCCAGAGACCATCTCAAAAGGTGCCCTGAGCAACTCCGTAGTGCAGAAGAGGATCAGAGTGACCTTGAACCCGCAGAGGACAAAGAAGAAATGATCAGCACCGTTCTCGGAGAGTTCCCTCAGTCCTGGACTCGCATAAATGATGCCATAGTGGTACCTGTCCTGCATTTCCTGCAACCGGCACAGCAACAACCAACACCAGAGCCGGAAGGTGAAGAGGAGCAAGCAGTTCCAGAGGCAGAAGAGCCTGTACCAGCAGCCCAGGAGAGTCAACCCTCTGCTGACAGTGAGCCTGCCATGCCTGCGGTAAGCCAAAGGACCCGCAGACAGCTGCCTGCCCTACCTGTACACCCAGCTGGTAGCTGCACCCCTAACGCTAGTGGGGAAAGCCAAGTCAGTCCACCACCAGACAGTGGGCTACGTAGGTCAACCAGGAGCACAAAGGGACAGATACCCGCTCGCTGGAGAATATAGAGTGTACTAAAATTGTAAATAACCCTGTTGCCAAATGTTGAATTGTTTGCAAAGTTACATGCATGTTTGGTAATACTCTGTTTCAGTTTCTTGCAGCTACCGTAAGGACTCACAGGTTATGGACTTTTTATAACCGGGACCTTGTATGGACTGCGTTCAGAGCCTAACCCAGGAATGAACTAAGACTGTGAAGGACTTGGGGTAGGACAGACCCCCACCTGGTTAAGGCTCCCCGTTGTGCTGGTGATATGGACACCCGGTCACAGGCCACACTGTGACCTTAAGAACTCAATTTGTGCGTCGTCTGTCTATTAATGTTTTATTGTTATGCATATTGTCTTTGTTTACTGTTTAGTCCCGGAGTACTAAATTTCACTAGGGGGGAATGTGTCACCCTGGCCTGGATGCCACAAGTGTAATTAAAGCTGTGTCTGAGAGCAGGGGGGAGGTTCTCTAGTCAGGGGAACATTAGCATGCAATGCCTCCTGTCTCAGGCCAGTAGGGGGAGCAGGCTGCCCCTATAAAAGCTGGTGCTGGGGGCAGGGTTAGAGAGAACCCAGATGACCTGTCTCAGGACTGAGACGTGTCTCAGCAGAGCAGGGACAGACAGTTGCACTGCACCTAAGAGGAAGTGTGGCAGGAGGAGAGCCACAAGCCAGAGACAAGAGGCGAAGCAAGCCTGTCTTGGCAGATAACAGACTTAATCTACCAGACTTTGGTGTCTGAGGCTGGAAGGATTCCACATCCCCCAGCAGAGAACCAGTCCGCAAGGGACTGTATATTCCTTGGCCTAAGAAGCCTGGAGGCCCTGCCACAACAGAAGGGACCAGTAAAGCCATACAAGGCTGGGAGCAGAAAGGAACCCACGTCGCAGGCCATACAGGCGAGAAAACACGGAAAGCTCGGAAACGTGGGCTGTTACCCTATCAGGAGGAGATAGCCAGAAGGAGCGCAGAAAGCACGGTAGGTCTACACCCTCACCCTGACCAGGGCCAATTTCCCCGTTGCTCTCAGACATCCAGGTCCCCTCCTAGCCGGGACTGTTTGTGGGTCAGTTTGCCTGTTTAGTAAAGACCCTGGACTGCAACCTGTTGTCTGTGTGCTCCTTGCTCCTCCAGCACAATCAGCACTGGGACTCCCACTACCATCACTCCCAACATCCATTATACTGCCCTGGGGCCGCACTCTTCCCGTGGAGAGTCACACTACCCTAGCTGCACACCTCATCAGCCCCAGCGGTCTGCATGCAGCGGCGGTTCCTAATAACCGCAATCCACGGGTGGCGTAGTCGGACATTATCAGCAGAACATAGCAGACTACCATTGGCCTGACCACCCTGAGCCACAGAACCGGGTCGCCACTACTACCCCCATCGTCTCCCTATTGCACGGATCCGAGTGCCCCACGGCCCAGGGGGCGAGTCACATGTAATACACTGACTCACCAGTGACGTCTCTAGGTGAAGTCCTTCATCTTCGCTTTTCTTCTTCATCTGGCACAGACGGCCATCACTTCTTCCAGCCAGGAATCATCTCTGCAGAAAATAACACACAGTTATCAATAACTGATCTCTTCTAGGGAATATTCCCACTCCACCACCCGACTTCTACACTACACCAGTTGAAGAAAAAAAGCGATATAGTGCCGCCCTGCACAGTAACAGGAGCCCGCTTTTGTCCTATCCCATGGAAAACAATTTCCTAAAAAGTAAATTATATTACAGAAGTAATAATGTCTCTAATTGGACTCTAAAATAATAATGTTCCTCACTGGCCACCATAAACTAATAAAGTATGTTCCTCAATCTGGCACCAAACAGTAATTAAGTCCCTTGTTCAGCCTGGCACCCCCATATATCCATCCTGGCCCCCCTTCCCTGCATATATCCATCCTGACACCCCCCATATATCCCTTCTGGCCCCCATATGTCCAGTGTGACCCCTCCATATATTTATCCTAGCCCACGTGTATCAAGCCTGCCCCCTCCCATATACCCATCCTAGTCCCCCATGTGGCCCTCCTGTTCCCCCCATATATCCATCCTGGCCTCCATGTGTCCAGCCTGCCCCCCCACATATCCATCCTGGCCTCCATGTTTCCAGCCTGCCCCCCCATATATCTGTCCTGGCCTCCATGTGTCCAGCCTGCCCCCTCCCATATATCTGTCCTAAAGCCCCATGTGTCAAGCCTGCCCCCCCATATATCCATCCTGGCCTCCATGTGTCCAGCATGCCCCCCTACATATCCATCCTGGCCTCCATGTGTCCAGCCTGCCCCCCCCAATATATCCATCCTGGCCTCCATGTTTCCAGCCTGCCCCCCATATATCCATCCTGGCCTCCATGTGTCCAGCCTGCCCCCTCATATATCCATCCTGCCCTTCCCCCCTGCATATATCCATCCTGACACCCCCCCATATATCCATACTGGCCCCCATATGTCCAGCGTGGCCCCTCCATATATTTATCCTAGCCCACGTGTATCGAGCCTGCCCCCCCACATACCTATCCTAGCCCCCCATGTGTCCAGCCTGCCCCCCACATATCCATCCTGGCCATCATGTGTCCAGCCTGCCCCGCCCCCCATATATCCGGCCCCCCATATATCCATCCCCCTCACATATCCATCCTGGCCATCATGTGTCCAGCCTGCCCCGCCCCCCATATATCCGGCCCCCCATATATCCATCCCCCTCACATATCCAGCCTGCCCCACCATATAGCCATCCTGCCCACCCTTTCCCATGTGTCCAGCCAGGCTCCCCCTTATGTGTCCAGCCAGGCTCCCCCCCTTGTGTGTCCAGCCAGAGTTCCCCCTTGTGTGTTCAGCCAGGCTCTCACCCTTGTGTGTCCAGCCAGTGTTCCCCCTTGTGTGTCCAGCCAGGGTTCCCCCTTGTGTGTCCAGCCAGGGTTCCCTCTTGTGTGTCCAGTCAGGGCTTCCCCTTGTGTGTCCAGCCAGGGCTCCCCCTTGTGGGTCCAGCCAGGGTTCCCCCTTGTGTGTCCATCCAGCTCCCCCCTTGTGGGGGCCCATCCCATTCTGCATCCACTCATATACACACAGACACACACACAGACACCTCTTACCTTCCTGCTCTCCCGTGCGGTGTCCTCCTTCTCCGGCGGCTGAGTTGCGCGCCTCCTTCACTGCAGGCGCATGACGATGACGTCATACTCCGGCCGGGGAAGGGAGACGCGCAGCTTCAGCTGCTTCACTGGGACGTGTGTCGCGGCGGTTCAGGTAATGAACGCCGCGTGCGCGCGTCCCTGCATACACTGTGCCTGCGCTTTTAAAGGGCCCGTGCCCCTTAAAACCGCAGGTTTTTTTATTTTTTCATTCTCTTCTCCCCCTCTCCTCTGCAGAAGGGTACCCCGCCAGCCCAGTCCCTCCCTGTTGATGACTTATCCTAAAATCGGTCATTAATATATAAGTCCTGGACAGTCCCGTTAAGCTTGTTTTACCTAGTTATAAAAGCCCTTTAAGTCCTCATTATAAGGTAAGGTATGAATGGATCTAATTAAATTCTCCAAAGAGAACTATTTATACATTTTAGTCACTGTGAGCTTTCTACAAGATATTGCGGGCAGTATATAGCGAATATACGGACACAGAGCCATTCGCCGGCTCAGATTGCCAATAAGCACCTTGTAAATATGAGACCTTGACATCATAGGTTACTTGGCTTAATATGAAATTGTCCCTCATGTGTACCGCATTGTGGGCAGGGACTATATGTACATCACTGCAGAATATGTTGGCAATAAAAAGTCAACAGAAATGAATATCATGCAGATCCTCACCAGGACTCCAGCAGTGTCACCATCCTGCCACCATACAGCTATAGAAGGACAATAAACCTGCAGGGTTCTCCCCTCAGTTATTTTTTCCTTTAATTTTATTATCTGTTTCTTACTCACAGTGACAGAACAGTCATCAGATATTTTATTGTTCACTTTTTATTTTACAGTCTCAGCTCTGAAGAATAGAACGTCTTATGAATAAATGACAGCTCACTTATTACAGTGGTGGCCAAAAGTATTGGCACCCCTGCAATTCTGACAGATAATACTCAGTTTCTTCCTGAAAATGATTGCAATCACAAATTCTTTGGTATTATTATCTTCATTTAATTTGCTTGCAAGGAAAAAATACAAAAGAGAATGAAGCAAAAATCAAAACCTTGATCATTTCACACAAAACTCCAAAAATGGGCCAGACAAAAGTATTGGCACCCTCAGCCTAATACTTGGTTGCACAACCTTTAGCCAAAATAACTGCGAACAACCGCTTCCGGTAACCATCAATGAGTTTCTTACAATGCTCTGCTGGAATCGTAGACCATTCTTCTTTGGCAAACTGCTCCAGGTCCCTGATATTTGAAGGGTGCCTTCTCCAAACTGCCATTTTGTGATCTCTCCACAGGTGTTCTATGGGATTCAGGTCTGGACTCATTGCTGGCCACCTTAGAAGTCTCCAGTGCTTTCTCTAAAACCATTTTATAGTGCTTTTGGAAGTGTGTTTTGGGTCATTGTCCTGCTGGAAGACCCATGACCTCTAAGGGCGACCCAGCTTTCTCACACTGGGCCCTACATTATGCTGCAAAATTTGTTGGTAGTCTTCAGACTTCATAATGCCATGCACACGGTCAAGCAGTCCAGTGCCAGAGGCAGCAAAGCAACCCCAAAACATCAGGGAACCTCCGCCATGTTTGACTGTAGGGACCATGTTCTTTTCTTTGAATGCCTCTTTTTTTTTCCTGTACACTCTATGTTGATGGTTTTTCCCAAAAAGCTCGACTTTTGTCTCATCTGACCAGAGAACATTCTTCCAAAACATAGTAACATAGTTTGTAAACATAGTTAGTAAAGCCGAATAAAGACTTGCGTCCATCAAGTTCGACCTGTTAGTTCTGTAATTGCTAAAGTTGATCCAGAGGAGGGCAAAAACCCCAAATGATTTGGCCAATCTTCACCTGAGGAAAAATTCCCTCCTGACTCTGAAACCAGCAGTCAGAATAAATCCCTGTATCAACTTACTATTTTATTTTATTTTTAAGTATATGCTGAAATCTGCCTGGTATCTAGAAATGCATCCAGTCCCCGCTTGAACTGGTTTAGTGAATCTGACATTACCGTCTCCTCACTCAGTGAATTCCATATTCTCACTGCTCTTACCGTAAAGAACCCCTTCCTATGCTGGTGCTGAAACCTTTTCTCTTCCAGTCTTAGTGAATGCCCTCTTGTTACCGTAATATCCCTCCTTTTGAACAAATCCCTGGCAAGGTCTCTATACTGTCCCCTAACATATTTGTACACATTTATTATGTCCCCCCTCAACCTTCTCTTTTCCAGGCTGAATAGTCCTAGTTTTGCCAACCTCTCTGGGTATTGCAGTCCCTCCATTCCCTTTATTAATTTTGTTGCCCTCCTTTGTACCTTTTTAAGCTCATTTATATCCTTTCTATATATTGGGGCCCATAACTGAGCACAGTATTCCAAGTGTGGTCTGACCAGTGCTTTGTACAGTGGAAGAACAATGTTCTCATCCTTTGCAGCTATACCTCTTCTGATACATCCCATTACCCTGTTTGCCCTTACAGCAGCGGCCTGACTTTGGGCACTCCAATTTAGTTTGCCATCAATCAAGATGCCCAAGTCCTTCTCCATCTCTGAATTCCCCAATGATTTCACATTCAGTGAGTACTGGTGACTTCCATTTTTCCTTCCCATATGTATGACCTTACATTTCTCCTCGTTAAACCTCATTTACCATTTAATGCTCCACCTACCCAGCTTATCCAAATCCCTCTGTAGGTCTGCACTGTCCTCTTTTGTATTAATTGTTTTACATAACTTTGTGTCATCTGCAAATATTGATATTTTACTATTTATCCCGTTGACTATGTCGTTAATAAAGATATTAAATAACATTGGGCCTAGTACAGACCCCTGTGGTACCCCACTAGTGACGCTTACCCAATCTGAGTATATTCCATTTATAACCACCCTCTGCCTTCTATCCCTTAGCCAGTTAGCTACCCACTTGCAGACATTTTCCCCCAGCCCCATCATTCTCATTTTGTATACCAACCTATTATGTGGCACGCTATCGAAAGCTTTTGAGAAGTCGAGATACACGACATCCACTGGTTCCCCCTGATCTACTCGAGAGCTAACCTCCTCGTAGAAGTCAATCAGGTTTGTTTGGCAGGAGCGATTCCTCATGAATCCATGTTGGTTCGGGATTAAAAGATTATTAGCATCAAGATGCTCCGTAATTGCCTCTTTAATGAAGCTTTCAAAAATTTTGCCCACAACGGACGTCAGACTCACCGGCCGATAGTTTCCGGCGTCACTTTTCGCTCCCTTTTTGAATATTGGCACTACATTCGCCTGTCGCCAATCAAGTGGCACAGACCCAGTCTCAACAGAGTCCTTAAATATAAGATATAACAGTCTGTCTATCACATTACTTAGTTCCCTTAGTACCCGTGGGTGTATGCCATCAGGTCCTGGTGATTTGTTTATTTTAATGTTACTGAGGCGTTTCTGTACCCCAGCTTGGGTTAGATTTGTCATACTTAGTGGAGGATTAAGTTTGTCGCTTCTCATTTCTCCTGTTAGTTCGATTTCCTTTGTGAAAGTTGTCGAAAAAAAATTATTTAATAGATTAGCTTTATCCTCATCTTTCTCTATGATTTTGCCTTCCTCACTTTTTATCGGTCCAATATTATCCGATTTAATCCTTTTACTATTTATATACGTAAAGAACAGTTTGGGATTTGATCTACTTTCCCTAGCAATACGTCTCTCTGTTTCCTCCTTCGCTATTTTTATTTGTTTTTTGCAGGTTCTCGTTTTTTCCTTGTAACACATTAGTGCCTCCTTACTGTTTTCCTGTTTTAATCTCTTGAATGCCTCTTTTTTGCTATTTAACGCCCCTTTTACGTTCTTGTTCAACCATATTGGTTTCCTCTTATTTCTGGCCCTTTTATTCCCATACGGTATATACCTCTCGCACTGAGTATTCAGAATTCTTTTGAAGGTTTCCCATTTACTATTCGTACTTCTTTGATTAAGAACTTTGTCCCAGTCAATAAGTTGAAGGCTTTCTTTCAGCTGATCAAACTTCGCCCTCCTAAAGTTTAATGTTTTTGTTGTTCCCTTATTGATAACCCTACTGAAGGGCATTTTGAAGTCGATAATATTATGGTCGCTATTACCTAGGTGCCCCCCTATCTGTACCTCAGTTATTCTATCAGGCCTATTAGTCAATATTAAGTCTAACACGGCCTTCCCTCTCGTTGGTTCCTGCACTAGTTGGGAGAGATAATTATCCTTAATATTTGTCAAGAACCTTTTTCCTTTCTGAGATCTACAGGTTTCTGTTTCCCAGTCAATATCCGGGTAGTTGAAATCCCCCATTACAATCACTTCATTATGTTTTGCTACTTTGTCTATTTGTCCTAATAGCAGTTTCTCATTCTCCTCTGTTATATTGGGTGGCTTATAGCAGACCCCCAGTAATATTTTATTATTATTTTTAGTTCCCTCTATCTCTACCCACATGGACTCGACCCCCTCTTCTCCCTCTCCTATATCTTCCCTTAGTCTGGGTTTTAGACATGACTTTACATATAAGCAGACTCCTCCGCCTTTCCCCTGTTTCCGGTCCCTTCTAAATAAACTATAATCTAATAAATTTACCGCCCAGTCGTAGCTATCGTCTAGCCAAGTCTCTGTTATACCTACGATGTCATACCTCTCCTCCCATATAAGCGCCCGCAGCTCATCCGCCTTATTGGTCAGGCTTCTTGCGTTGGTCAGCATGCAAGATAAAACTTTGTGGTTATTTAGCATCCTATTCTTCTCTAACGATCTAACTGTACTATCCCCACCCCCCTCTCCACCCTCATTATATTCACTTCTCCCCTTCCCCCTTGCTTGCCTCACATCCCACCTATTTCCTTGGTTTCCCCCCCCCCCGTCTCTAGTTTAAAAACTCCTCCAACCTATTAGCCATCTTCTTCCCCAGCACCGCTGCACCCTCCCCATTGAGGTGCAGCCCGTCCCTACGGTAGAGCCTGTAGCCGACCGCGAAGTCGGCCCAGTTCTCCATGAACCCAAACCCTTCTGCCTTGCACCAACTCTTTAGCCACTTATTCACCTCCCTAACCTCCTGTTGGCGCTCCTGTGTGGCTCGAGGGATTGGTAGTATTTCTGAGAAAACTACCTTGGAGGTCCTTGCCCTAAGCTTCCTACCTAGGTCCCTGAAATAATTTTTAAGGACCCTCCATCTACCACTCACTTTGTCATTGGTGCCGATGTGGACCATGACCGCTGGGTCTTCGCCAGCCCCACCCAGTAACCTGTCAACCCGATCCGCGATGTGCCGGACTCGAGTGCCAGGGAGGCAGCACACCGTTCGGCGATCCCGGTCTTTGTGACAGATTGCCCTGTCTGTCCCCCTAATAATAGAGTCACCCACTACCAGAACCTGTCTTGCCTGCCCTACACTTCCCCCCTCCCCCTCATTACTGGAGCATACACTCCCCCGGCGGTCAGAGGATCTGTCGTGCTCCAATAATGCCGGTTCTGAACCAGCCTTCCTATACTTCTTCCCTCTATCCCTCCTTACTGTTATCCAGCTCCCTGCCTGTTCAGCCTGCACTTCCCCTCTATGCTCCACCCCCAGTATTGACCCATTGAGTGTCTGCTCGGTGAGCAGCAAACTCCGTTCTATGTTGTCGATGCTCCTCAGTACCGCTATCTGAGCACTTAGATCCAGAATTTGGGCTTCCAAGTGCACGATATGCTCACATCTCTCGCAGCAGTATGGATCCTCGAGCGGGTGCTCACGGAATGCATACATTGCGCAAGATGTACACTGCACGGCTCCGTCCAACATGGACGTCATTCTAAATATGGGGATACAGTCAGTATATATATACAAGTACAAAACACAATTATTTATATATAGGTGTATGGACGGGGATCAATTAGGGATGTGCAAGTGTATCAATTAGATATCGGCGGGGGATCAGTTAAGTATGGACGGGGGATCAATTAAGTATCAAGTATGGACGGGGGAATCAGCTAAGTAGGTCAGGTGGATTAATTAAGTAAAAAGTAAAGTAAAGAAAGAATGAAATACAGTCAGCAATTCAGTCCTAAGTCCTCCCTTCCAAACTCCCTGAATCCAAAGTCACTGAAAAACAAGTCACACACTTACTTTCGTTCGCACTTACGCTCCGGACACACGCAGCTCGTTCACACTCGCAAACTAAGAGATTTAAAGTGTTTTTTTTTTGTTGTTTTTTTTTTTCCTTTTCCAGCAATGTACCCTTCACCTCAATGCACTTCCAAAGGACTTGATGCCCAACCAGCTGCCCCTTATAAACCCTTAATTATGACCCCTTCCCCTTAATTAACCCCTTGTGAGTAAATCTACACCTCAGGATTTTAGTGCAATGTAGTTAACCCTTAAATACACAGGTAGTAAACTAAGAAACTAAAACTGTAGTGAGAAAATATATTTTTAATAGCCCAATAAATCTAAACAGGTAGAAAAGCACTCAGCAGATCACAATGCAGCACTCACCACAATTCACACAGGTATTTTCTGCAGGATTCCCAATACCTCTTCACTGAAAAACAAGTCACACACTTACTTTCGTTCGCACTTACGCTCCGGACACACGCAGCTCGTTCACACTCGCAAACTAAGAGATTTAAAGTGTTTTTTTTTTTTTTTTTTTTTTTCTTTTCCAGCAATGTACCCTTCACCTCAACGCACTTCCAAAGGACTTTATGCCCAACCAGCTGCCCCTTATAAACCCTTAATTATGACCCCTTCCCCTTAATTAACCCCTTGTGAGTAAATCTACACCTCAGGATTTTAGTGCAATGTAGTTAACCCTTAAATACACAGGTAGTAAACTAAGAAACTAAAACTGTAGTGAGAAAATAGATTTTAAAAAGCCCAATAAATCTAAACAGGTAGAAAAGCATTCAGCAGATCACAATGCAGCACTCACCGCAATTCACACAGGTATTTTCTGCAGGATTCCCAATACCTCTTCACGCAATTCACACAGGTATTTTCTGCAGGATTCCCAATACCTCTTCACGCAATTCACACAGGTATTTTCTGCAGGATTCCCAATACCTCTTCACCTTCACCTCAATGCACTTCCAGTTTTAGGCTTTATCAGGTAAGTTTTGGCAAACTCCAGCCTGGCTTTTTTATGTCTCGGGGTAAGAAGTGGGGTCTTCCTGGGTATCCTACCATACAGTCCCTTTTCATTCAGACGCCGACGGATAGTACGGGTTGACACTGTTGTAGCCTCGGACTGCAGGGCAGCTTGAACTTGTTTGGATGTTAGTCGAGGTTCTTTATCCTCCATCCGCACAATCTTGCGTTGAAATCTCTCGTCAATTTTTCTTTTCCGTCCACATGTAGGGAGGTTAGCCACAGTGCCATGGGCTTTAAACTTCTTGATGACACTGCGCACGGAAGACACAGGAACATTCAGGTCTTTGGAGACGGACTTGTAGCCTTCAGATTGCTCATGCTTCCTCACAATTTGGTTTCACAAGTCCGCAAACAGTTCTTTGGTCTTCTTTCTTTTCTCCATGCTCAATGTGGTACACACAAGGACACAGGACAGAAGTTGAGTCAACTTTAATCCATGTTAACTGGCTGCAAGTGTGATTTAGTTATTGCCAACACCTGTTAGGTGCCACAGGTGCTCTTTCAGCTGCTCATAAAACCCGGCCCTGTAATCCGGACCCATTAAATTCCTCTCAGCACTATGTGTGCTGGAGCCTGCTTCTCCGGATCCTACATCACCGAAGCATGGCACTTCGAGGACACATACCTCCCGTCCACGATCTGTCCGGCAGCAACCTTACATACACCCCCCCTCTGTCCAAAGCCGTAGGGCTTGGCACCTTCTGTCACCATACAATAAACCCTTGACAAGGCAGCGGCATTCCCATGTTGTTTCCCAGGCCTATGCTCTACCCGGAAACTAAAATCTTGTAGAGCCAGGAACCACCTAGTCACTCTGGCATTGTTTCCCTTCTTTTCTCGCATCCACCTCAATGGGGCATGGTCTGACACTAACCTGAACCTTCTACCTAATAGGTAATACCTCAGAGTGTTTAACGCCCACTTAATGGCCAAACATTCTTTTTCTACAATGGAGTAGTCCTTCTCACAAGCGGAGAGCTTCAGACTGAGGTATTTTACAGGGTGTTCTTCTCCGTTAATCTCCTGGGACAAGACTGCTCCCAGCCCGACATCCGATGCATCCATCTGGACCACAAACTCCTTGGAGAAGCTGGGTGCCACCAAGACTGGTTGTTTACAGAGGACCAGTTTCAATTCCTGGCAGGTCGCTTCTGCTTCCGGGGACCACTTGGCCATAGCTGACTTCATCCCTTTCGGAAGATCCATCAGTGGGGCTGCTATCAGGGCAAAGTTAGGGACAAATCTTCGATAGTAGCCCACAATGCCTAGAAACGCCATGACCTGCTTCTTCGAGAGGGGCTGTGGCCAGTTCAAGATCGCCTCGACCTTATTTATTTGTGGTTTTATTTCCCCTCTACCAACCACGTACCCTAGGTACTTGGCTTCCTCCATCCCCATGGCATATTTCTTCGGGTTGATAGTAAAGCCCGCCTTCCTTAGGGCATCAAGTATGGCTTGAACTTTGTCCAGATGACTTTCCCAGTCCTGGCTAAATATGACGATGGCATCTAGGTAGGCCGCTGCATACTGTTTGTGGGGTGCTAAGATCCGGTCCATGGCTCTCTGGAAGGTGGCCGGAGCTCCCTTCAACCCAAACGGCATCCTGACGTATTGGCGTCGAGAAGGCTGTCTTCTCCTTAGCCTCTTTGGACAGGGGAATTTGCCAATATCCTTTGGTGAGGTCCAGAGTGGTGATGTACCGAGCGGGTCCTAGCCTTTCGATAAGCTCATCTACCCTAGGCATTGGGTAGGCGTCGAACTTTGAGACCTCGTTCAGCTTCCTATAGTCGTTGCAAAACCGCCATTCCCCATCTGGTTTCGGCACTAAGACTATAGGACTGGACCATCCACTTTTGGACTCTTCAATGACTCCCAGGTTTAGCATCCGCCTTACTTCTTTAGAGATCACCTCTCTGCGGGCTTCGGGGATCCGGTATGGTTTTAGATTGACGCGAACATGAGGCTCTGTGAGAACCTCATGCTCTATGACCTGAGTGAGTCCTGGCAACTCCGAAAACATGTCTTTATTTCGCTGTAACAACTCTTTGCACTGTTGCTTTTGGGCATGTGACAGTGACTCTGCCACCTTGACCTCTTTCACATCGGCCTCAGCCTCAGCCATTAAACAGGGAGCTTCCGCAGGCTCTCTATCTTGCCATGGCTTAATCAAGTTAACATGGTAAATTTGGTAGGGCTTCCTCTTCCCTGGTTGGTGGATCTTAAAGTTGACTTCCCCCACTTTCTCTACCACCTCATAGGGGCCCTGCCACTTGGCCATGAACTTGTCTCCACTGTGGGACTAGCACAAGCACTCGATCTCCTGGGTTGAACGATCTCACCCTGGCCGACCTATTATACACCCTGGACTGTGCCTCTTGTGCCTTAAGGAGGTGCTCCCTCACAATGGGCATCACATGGGCAATCCTCTCTTGCATCTGGGCAACGTGCTCCACCACTCTCCTATAGGGAGTGGTCTCAGCTTCCCAGGACTCTTTCTCCACCTCCAGGAGTCCTGAGGGTGTCGTCCATAGAGTGGTTCAAACGGGGAGAAACCTGTGGAAGCTTTGGGAACTTCCCTCATGGCGAACAACATATAGTCCCAGTCTCGGCCATCCTTTTCCACTGCTTTCCTCAACATTGCTTTCAAGGTTTTGTTAAACCTCTCTACCAGTCCGTCCGTCTGGGGAGAGTACACGGAGGTTCTCAGTTGTGCAATCTGCAGTGTCTTGCACAATTCCCTCATGACCTTCGACATAAATGGAGTTCCTTGGTCTGTTAGGATCTCGTTAGGCAACCCAGTTCTTGAAAACATGTGGTCTAACTCCCGGGCTATACACCTGGTGGAGGAGTTTCGTAGTGGTACGGCCTCCAGATACCATGTAGCATAATCTAATACCACCAGGATATACTGATGCACTTGGGCGGACTTGACCAGAGGCCCCACTAGATCCATTGCTATGCGTTCGAATGGAACCTCGATGACTGGTAGTGGCACTAGGGGACTGCGGAAGTGGGCCACTGGGGAGGTTATCTGGCATGTGGGGCAGGAACGACAATAACTCTATATTTCTCTATAGCAACCTGGCCAGTAGAATCTTTGGAGGATCCGTTCTTGAATCTTGTCTGCACCCAGGTGACCACCCAACACATGAGAATGAGCCATGTCTAACACCCTGCGTCTATAGGGCCCTGGCACCAGCAACTGTTCTATTACCTCACCCCTTGGCTTGGTTATTCTGTACAGCAAATCCCCATTCACAGCAAAATGAGGGAACCGAGTGTCAGCCCCCTTTTCCTGAGGCACCCCATTTAACACAGTAACATTTTCAAAGGCCCCTTTCAGAGTTAAATCCCTGAGTGGGGCAGTTCCAAAGTTTCCCTCGGACACCTAAAGCTCAGGGATATTGGACTCAGGGGATGCTACTTCAGCCTCATTGCCCACCAGCACACACATGGGAAACTCATCTACTATGTTCTGCGGGTAAGTTTCCTTAGGGGCGATCTGGCTGTCGTCCAAACAACCAGGTGTCCCCGCTTTCCCCCACATTTCCCAGAATAATGCAAAGTAACGTCCAATTATTATGGGATGCAATAGGTCCTTAACGACCGCCACTTCATGAGATGTGGTGCCACAGTCTGTGTTTACATCCACCTGGGCCACAGGATAGTTCTTAGCGTCCCCATTGATACACCGGACACCCACCACCTTCCCAGAAACCAGCCGATGAGGGAGTGTGGCCCTTATCAGGGTCACCAAACTTCCTGAGACCAATAGTCCAGAGACTTGTGCCCCGTTAACTGACACTGAGCATGCCTGAGGGCCCTCGCCATGTTGACGAACCGCGCTGCAGGCGGGGTAGGCAAAATAAGAGCAACGCCGGCCCATGTTACAGTCCATTGGTTCAGAGGTTATGGGACACCGGGAGGCAATATGGCCAGGGGTATGACATCTCCAACACACTATATTATGGGGTGGGACCTTGGGCAGCAACTCAGACCCCTCCTGAACTCTAGGATGCCCCCCAGGTGTGGCGCTAGCTCCCTTCTTTTGGGTGTCCGCCACCTTTTGGGAACCCCAGTATTGAGAGGCTACGACCCCTTGTTTTCCCAACGGACTCTCAACCGCCTGGTATCTTTCCACCAACCCCACGAAGTCATCAGCATTATAGGGATCTCCCTGGGCAACCCAGGATTTTACCGACTTCGGGAGAGAGTGTATAAACCTGTCTATAACGACCTCTATCTCATATCATAGGACTATCTATCATCTATCTATTATCTATATGACGCGCCCCCTGGGCCATGGGGCACCCGGGACCGGACTTCAGGGCAATGCTGGGAGTAGTTGTGGCGACCTGGTCCCGTGGCTCAGGGTGGCCAGACCAATATTGTGGCAGTCTCTGTATCAGTATAATGCAATGTCCGACTACGCCACCCGTGGATTGCGGTCAATAAGAACCGCCGCTGCTGAGCAGACCTCTGAGGCTGATGTTGTGAGGGCAGCAGAGTGTAGTATAACTCCCCACGGGAGGAGTATAGCCTCAGGCTAGTGAGTGTGGATGATAGGAGTGATGGTACACGAGCGCAGCAGGAACGACTCAGAGGCTTTGCAGTGCAGTTCAGGGTCTTTACTGATGGTGATAAGGCAGACCCTCCCGGGAGTACTGGCTAGCATAAGAGGCCTGGTCAGTCTGTGAGCAAACTGGAGTTCCCCTGGCCAGGTGGAGTTGTAGGCCTCCCCGACTATCTGCACTCTTCCTGGCTACCTTGCTGTAAGCGAGTGGAAGTAGCCCACGTCCCTGAGTGTTCCGTGTGGTGCTCACCTGTATGGCTGGTGACTTGGGGCCTTCTGATAGCCCCCGCTCCTCGATTGCAGTGCTGGTCCCTTGCTCGTGACTGAGCCTCCGGGCTTCTATGGCCAGAGGACTTGAAATCCCCTGCCGGCGGGTTTCTGCTGCTGGGTATATATAAGTCCCCGCAACCTCGGACTCCTGTGTCCGGTTCTCAGAGTCTTCTGCCAGGACGAACTCCGCTTAGCTCAAGTACCTGGTCTTCAGCTCCTGCTCCTACAGAGCTCCTCGCTGTTACTTTCCCTGTGTCTGGAACTAACTCCAGGCTCTGACTTCACTAACCCCGCCCCAGATCCAGTTTATATAGGGCAGGTTCCTCCCCTATCTGGTCTGGGACAGGAGGTGTTGCATGTTTAAGGGCTCCGAACCAGGAAACCTACCACTTGCTCTCAGACATAATATTTCTATTACAGTGGTAACCAGACCCCTGGGGTGCCACATATCCATCTATCTATCTCATATCTATCTATCTATCAATCTCATATCTATCTATCTTCTCCACTTTTTATCTGGTCTCAGGTATGACTTTCATATTACCCACGACTGTTACTTGCCACAGGTGAGTTTTAACGAACATCACATGCTTGAAGCAAAGTTGTTTTTCCACAATTTTGGAAAAGTGCCAACAATTTTGTCCGGCCCATTTTGGGAGTTTTGTGTGAAATTATGTCCAATTTGCTTTTTTTTCCCATTTTTTTGTGCTGTTTCAATACACACAAAGGAAATAAATATTATAACAAATGTATAACAAAACATATGTAATTGCAATAATTTTCTGGGAGAAATACTTCACTTTCTGGAACAATCTCAAGGTTGCTAAACACTTCCGGCCATGACTGTGTGTATATATGGGCCCTCAATAAACCATCCCTCTCAACGAAAAGGCCACAGCAAGGGTCAGGAATCGGTGGCCTTCCCTCTCCGAATCTTAGGGAGAGACGGTTGTGCTTCCAGCATCCACCTAGGCTGCCACCCCAGTGGAACTAATAGCAGGGTAGCCAACTGTCCAGAAATTCTTGGACAGTCCATAAAAATAGGTCACTTTTTTTCCTGTCCGTAAAAAAAAATGTGATGCGTCCATAATCTTTCTGAAGCTGGAGAGACTTGGTCAGATGGAGGGAGATGTAGGGGCATCATATTGTGTATAGGGAGATGTAGGGGCATCATATTGTGTATAGGTATCATATTGTGTATCTGTATGTGTGGGGACATCATACGGTGTATATGGAGCTGTGAGCACATCATACTGTATTTAGGGAACAATGAGGGAATCATACTGTATACAAGGAGCTGTGGAAACATAATGCTGTGTAAAGGGTCTGTGGGGTCATCATCTAATATACAGTACAGACCAAAAGTTTGGACACACCTTCTCATTTAAAGATTTTTCTGTATTTTCATGACTATGAAAATTGTACATTCACACTGAAGGCATCAAAACTATGAATTAACACATGTGAAATTATATACTTAACAAAAAAAGTGTGAAACAACTGAAAATATGTCTTATATTCTAGGTTCTTCAAAGTAGCCACCTTTTGCTTTGATGACTGCTTTGCACACTCTTGGCATTCTCTTGATGAGCTTCAAGAGGTAGTCACCGGAAATGGTTTTCACTTCACAGGTGTGCCCTGTCAGGTTTAATAAGTGGGAGTTCTTGCCTTATAAATGGGGTTCGGATCATCAGCTGTGTTGTGCAGAAGTCTGGTGGATACACAGCTGATAGTCCTACTAAATAGACTGTTAGAATTTGTATTATGGCAAGAAAAAAGCAGCTAAGTAAAGAAAAATGAGTGGCCATCATTACTTTAAGAAATGAAGGTCAGTCAATGCAAAAAATTGGTAAAACTTTGAAAGTGTCCCCAAGTGCAGATGCAAAAACCATCAAGCGCTGCAAGAAACTGGCTCACATGAGGACTGCCCCAGGAAAGGAAGACCAAGAGTCACCTCTGCTTCTGAGGATAAGTTTATCCGAGTCACCAGCCTCAGAAATCGCAGGTTAACAGCAGCTCAGATTAGAGACCAGGTCAATGCCACACAGAGTTCTAGCAGCAGACACATCTCTTCAACAACTGTTAAGAGGAGACTTTGTGCAGCAGGCCTTCATGGTAAAATAGCTGCTAGGAAACCACTGCTAAGGACAGGCAACAAGCAGAAGAGACTTATTTGGGCTAAAGAACACAAGGAATGGACATTAGACCAGTGGAAATCTGTGCTTTGGTCTGATGAGTCTAAATTTGAGATCTTTGGTTCCAACCACCGTGTCTTTGTGCGATGCAGAAAAGGTGAACGGATGGACTCTACATGTCTGGTTCCCACCGAGAAGCATGGAGGAGGAGGTGTGATGGTGTGGGGGTGCTTTGCTGGTGACACTGTTGGGGATTTATTCAAAATTGAAGGCATACTGAACCAGCATGGCTACAACAGCATCTTGCAGCGGCATGCTATTCCATCCGGTTTGCGTTTAGTTGGACCATCATTTATTTTTCAACAGGACAATGACCCCAAACACACCTCCAGGCTGTGTAAGGGCTATTTGACCAAGAAGGAGAATGATGGGGTGCTACGCCAGATGACCTGGCCTCCACAGTCACCAGACCTGAACCCAATCGAGATGATTTGGGGTGAGCTGGACCGCAGAGTGAAGGCAAAAGGGCCAACAAGTACTAAGCATCTCTGGGAACTCCTTCAAGATTGTTGGAAGACCATTTCCATTGACTACCTCTTGAAGCTCATCAAGAGAATGCCAAGAGTGTGCAAAGCAGTCATCAAAGCAAAAGGTGGCTACTTTGAAGAACCTAGAATATAAGACATATTTTCAGTTGTTTCACACTTTTTTGTTAAGTATATAATTCCACATGTGTTAATTCATAGTTTTGATGCCTTCAGTGTGAATGTACAATTTTCATAGTCATGAAAATACAGAAAAATCTTGAAATGAGAAGGTGTGTCCAAACTTTTGGTCTGTACTGTATATAATCGTCTAATCCCGTCTGTCTGTCTGTCCTTCTGTCCAGGAAATCCTGCGTCGCTGATTGGTCCAGCCGCGGCCAATCAGCGACGCGGGATTTCAGAAAAAGATGGCGGCCGTTAGCAGCTCATCTGCCGCACGGAGGTCAGCGGCGATGCAGCCGGGAGATGACCGGCGCTAGCCGCTCATCTCCCGGCTGCTCGCAGCAGAAGTACCGCGACCGGCGGCGCTGCTGACCTCCATGCGGCTACCGTCGGGAGATCAATGGCTAGGGCCGCTGATCTCCCGACGGCAAGTGTGAAGCGAGGACCGGGGAGCGGCGCCGCCAGTCGGGATACTTCGGCTGTGAGCAGCCGGCCATCTCCCGGTTCCTCGCAGCGGAAGTACCCGCACAGGTAGCGTCGCTGCCCGGTCCTCAGTAATACGATTCGCTGATTGGTCGGAATCAGCGATATTGGCGCCGCGACCAATCAGCGATACTGGCGCCAAATTTAAACACCGCTCTGCTGATTGGTCGTGGCCGGCGGCCGCGACCAATCAGCGATTTTGGCGCCACATTTAAACACCACTCTGTTGATTGCGCCTGGTCGGCCGCATACAGATTCTAGAATACCCGATGCGTTAGAATCGGGACACCATCTAGTACTGTATATAAAGAGCTGTGGGAGCCATCACACTATATATAGAGACCTGTGAAAAGCTAATGTGTTGATCCAGAGGAAGTCAAAAAACCCCATGAGGCAGATGCTGCTTGCCCAAAATTAGGGGAAAAATTCCTTCCCGACTCCACATATGGCAATCAGACTAGTTGCTTGGATCAACGTCCCATAACAAAATCTAGTATGAATAACCTGTAATATTATTCAAGAAAGTCACACAGGACCTCCTTGAACTTTTTTTTAGAGAATTAAGTATTACAAGGTCATGTGGTAGAGAGTTCCATACCTCACACAATAAAACATTGCCATCTAACTTCCTTTAGACAAAGTGAATTAGGAGCTTGATGCTAGAGTAGTTGAATTAAAACTGAAAAAAATTATTAACACAGCAAAAAAGAGGAACAGTATTTATTCACCTGCCCAGGTCTCAAAACGAATGCACTAATCAGGATGAAGCAAACCATATAATAAAGGCAGGGGCAGCACAGGTGCAAAATACTGATGAGACAACCAACTCATAACCTACCAATTCTTGGAGGGGGTCATTGCTTAGTATTAAAACTGCACACAAAAAATGGCTTGTATAGGTCACTGGTCACACACAGATTGTTAGGGGAATGGTTGCAAACAACTTTATTAAATAATGGAAAGCAAACGAACCCGGGGTCCGCGATGCAGCCTGGAGGACTGCGGACGAACACCTTCCGGGTAAGAAGGTAAAACAACCAACTGAAATAACAATCCCCCCCGTGTTACTGCACACCGGAACGGGAATAGGTGTGTGCCTTTCCAAATCAAGTCCTATCAGTTTAATTAAACACAGCTGGACTCCAATGAAAGAGTAGAACCATCTCAAGGAGGATCACAAGGAAATGGACAGCATGTGACTTAAATATGAGCAAAGGGTCTGAATACTTATGACCATGTGATATTTCAGTTTTCCTTTTTTAATAAATTTGAAAAAATTTCTACATTTCTGTTTTTTTTTCAGTCAAGATGGGGTGCACAGTGTACTTTAATGAGAAAAAAAATGAACTTTTTAGAATTTACCAAATGGCTGCAATGAAACAAAGAGTGAAAGATGTAAAGGGGTCTGAATGCTTTCCGTACCCACTGTATATAGTACTCAATGTTCCAGGCAGTGGGAGGCATTACTGGGATCCAGAGCAGTCGCTCCAGTCAGGTCCAGAGCCTAAGGTCTGGCATAGGAGCTGCCGGACACTTTGTGTGCTCTGAAGTACAAAGGAAGATGGACAGGGACCTGCATAGATGGAAGTTGAAGGCCAGTCCCGGGTGCACTGCAGAGGTGGACGAGAAATACCGGATGAGCTAGCAACAGGGCTGAAGAGGAGTTATGCTAAGAAGGAGGATAATGTGAATTGCTGTGCCTTATCCCATCTGTACCCACCTGATGAACTTGAACTGTCAAGTATATGTTTGACTGTTACAAAGAACTTCGTGTCCCCTAAATTGTGTGCGGCGGCTTCTGAGGACAGAAGCCTGAAGGCAGTGGAGGCCTGCGGCCTACAAGAGAGTGTGCTGCACCCCACACCCTAGAGCACACTGGGACTGGGACACCCATTGTCTGTAAAGTGCCAGAGCGAAATCAGACCGACGTTCAGTCACGACTACCGCTCTGTGCCACTTTACAAGATGAGTGATAAGGGAACTTCTCCATCAGAAGAGACGAGGAAATAATGGTCGCTGCCCAAACTGTGACAAGAACAGGACCACAATGCAACAAGAACTGTCTCACAATGCTCTTGGAACTTTCCCATAATGCATTGCAAATTGAAACTAGAGCAAATACATTAAATCACTAGCAGACAGTGCCGTTATCAAACAATAAAAAAGAGACAGGATTCAAATGCAAGCAACATAATGTCAGAACTGATATACACATAAAGTGACTAGATTCCCTGGATAGCTAAATTCGCTGCTGAGGCAAGAACACGGGCTGCCCAGCACTATTTAAGTGCACCCCATGAAGATAGACACTCTAATTTACAAGGCCATAACATATAGGTGCATCTCACAAAATTAGAATATCATCAAAAAGTTAATTTATTTCAGTTCTTCAATGCAAAAAGTGAACCTCATATATTATATAGAGTCATTACAAACACAGTGATCTATTTCAAGTGTTTATTTCTGTTAATGTTGATGATTATGGCTTATAGCCAATGAAAACACAAAAGTCATTAACTCAGTAAATTACAATAATTAACAAAAAACACCTGCAAAGACTTCCTAAGCATTTAAAAAGGTCCCTTAGTCTGTTTTAGTAGGCTCCACAATCATGACAATCATGGTGAAGACTGCTGACTTGACAGATGTCCAGAGTTCCAATTTTCATTTGAAATCAAGGTCCCAGAGTCTGGAAGAAGAGTGGAGAGGCCACAATCCAAGCTGCTTGAGGTCTAGTGTGAAGTTTCCACAATCAGT
Organism: Phyllobates terribilis; assembly: GCF_046119375.1. Lineage (NCBI taxonomy): Eukaryota > Metazoa > Chordata > Amphibia > Anura > Dendrobatidae > Phyllobates > Phyllobates terribilis. The sequence continues at coordinate 1,770,362 of NW_027362822.1, read as the reverse complement.
GATGGTTTGGGGAGCCGTGTCATCTGCTGGTGTAGGTCCACTGTGTTTTTTCAACACAAAAGTCAGCGCAGCCGTCTACCAGGAAATTTTAGAGCACTTCATGCTTCCCTCTGCCACAGTATCAAGCTACCAGGGGGGCAATGGGGGCGGTGGCCCCGGGCCCCTCGCTCTTAGGGGGCCCATCCAGGGCTACGCCAGTGTAACTGTATCTAGCATGCCCCTGGTGCCAGCATCGGGCCCCACTGCCCGCCACCGCCGCAAGTTTACTGATGAGAGAGGGAGCGCGGATCTCTCTCCCATTAGTCCCTTCTGTGACTGACGTCTCTGACATCATCACTTGGCGCCCAGCCCGCTGTGCTGAAGATGTGTGCGTGCTGGGTGCTCTGAGCAGCGAGGGAACCAGGAGGAGAGATGAGTACTGTTTATTTATTTTTTGCCGGGTGGGGGGCGGCATTATATTACAGACTCTGCCTATGGGAAGGGGGAGGTGCATTATACTACAGACTCTGCCTATGGGGGAGCATTATCCTAAAGCCTCTGCCCACAGAGAGGGGGGGCATTATACTAAAGACTCTGCCTATGGGGAGGGGGGGCATTATACTACAGACTGTCTATGGGGAGGGGGGGAGCATTATACTAAAGCCTCTGTCTATGGGGGGGCATTCTACTACAGACTCTGCCTATGGGGGGCATTATACTACAGACTCTGTTTATGAGCAGGGGAGAGCAGTAGACTACAGACTCTGCCTATGGGGGGACATTGTACTACAGACTCTGCCTATAAGAGGGGGAGCATTATACTACAGACTCTGCCTATGGGGGGTGCATTTTACTACAGACTCTGCCTATAGGTGGGGCATTATACTACAGACGCTGCCTATGAGATGGGGGGGGGCATTATATCACAGACTCTGCCTATAAGGAGGGGGGGGGACATTATACTACAGACTCTGCCTATGAGATGGGGGGGCATTATACTACAGATTCTGCCTATGAGGAGGGGGGGGGGATTATACTACAGACTCTGACTATGAGGAGGGGGGAGCATTATACTACAGACTCTGCCTATGGGGGGGCATTATACTGCAGACTCTGCCTATGGGGGGGCATTATACTACAGACTCTGCCTATGAGGAGGGGGGGAGCATTATACTACAGACTCTGCCTATGGGGGGGACATTGTACTACAGACTCTGCCTATAAGAGGGGGAGCATTATACTACAGACTCTGCCTATGGGGGGTGCATTTTACTACAGACTCTGCCTATAAGTGGGGCATTATACTACAGACGCTGCCTATGAGATGGGGGGGGCATTATACCACAGACTCTGCCTATGAGGAGTGGGGGCACATTACACTACAGACTCTGCCTATGAGATGGGGGGGGGGCATTATACTACAGATTCTGCCTATGAGGAGGGGGGGGCATTATACTACAGACTCTGCCTATGAGGAGGGGGGAGCATTATACTACAGACTCTGCTTATGGGGGGGGCATTATACTGCAGACTCTGCCTATGGGGGGGCATTATACCACAGACTCTGCCTATGAGGAGGGGGGGAGCATTATACTACAGACTCTGCCTATGGGGGGGAGCTTTATACTACAGACTCTGTAAATGGGGGGAGCATTTTACTACAGACTCTGCCTATAGGGGCGCATTATACTATACGAAGGACTATGGGGAGTGCATTATACTATATTGAGGACTATCTGGTGCATTATACTATATGTAGGCTATTTATACAGTGTGGGAGATAATGTGGGTTCTTTGAACAGCGTGGGGGCCATCATACAGTGTGGGAGATAATGTGGGGTCTTTGTATAGTGTGGAGGCCATCATACAGTGTTGGAGCCATCAGCTTGGGGGCTACTAAGGGGTCAGTATACTTTGTGGGGGTACTATACAGTGAGGGGGAATTATATCGTGAATAGGAGAACATCATACTGGTTAGAGCGGAGCTCTACATGGGGGGAGACTCAGGACATTATTAAATCTTAGGTGGGCACTTATTGTTATAGGGGAACTCAGGTTATCGTGACTGTGGAAGGGGCACTATTACTTTCTAGGGGGCACAATGTGGGCACTGTTTTCTAGGACACTTGCACACGGCATTACTTTATTTTAGAGGTTTGTTTTACCATCTAGAGGGCACACAGTAGGTGCAGTAATAGGGACACATTTTGCAGCAGAGGCTCAGTATTGGGGTATCAGCAGGATGAGAAGTTTGTGCAGGTTGGGGATAGATGTGGTCAGTGCCTGAAATGTAAGGAGTCAAATGTGTCTTTGTTGTGATCTCTGCATACCTGAGACTCTGAGTCCTGGCTGGAGAAGTTGTCGTGTCGGTCTGGGCCAGATGGAAAAGACGGGAAAAGTGAACAATTTAATCAGAAAGAACGTCAGCTGTAAGGTACTATATAAAACTGAGCTGTGATCTCTTATATGTTCTGCAGGACTGGCATCTATCAATATATGTCACCATATGGCGGTAATATCAGTGCTGGTCTTTGTATAGAGATTATTTTTAGTAACAGCGCGGTCATCTGCTGAGGTTTTCCTACATCAACTATCTGGGTGCGCCGCTATAGTTGGAATCAGGGTTACCTGGTTAGAGGCCCACTCAGAAGTTTCGGCCCCCTGAACCAAAACCTTAGCTACGCCAAGCTTTTTGGAGATGGAAATTTCATTCTCCAGCAGGACTTGGCCCCTGTCCACACTGACAAAAGTACTAATACCTGGTTTAAAACAACAGTATCACTGTGCTTGATTGGCAGCAAACTCACCTGACCTTAACCCCATAAAGAATCTATGGGGTATTGTCAAGAGGAAAATGAGAGACACCAGACCCAACAATGCAGACGAGCTGAAGGCTTCTATCAAAGCCACCTGGGCTTCCATAACCCCTCAGCAGTGCCACAGGCTGATCCCTCCATGCCATATTGCCGCATTGATGCAGTAATTGATGTAAAAGGAGCCCCGACCAAGTATTGAGGGCATTTATTGAACATACATTTCAGTAGGATAACATTTTGGATTTTGAAAACATTTTTCAAGCTGTTGTTATAAGGTATTCTAATTAATTGAAATAATGACTTTTGAGTTTTCGTTGGCTGTAAGCCATAATCATCAACATTAACAGAAATAAACACGTGAAATAGATCACTCTGTGTGTAATGGCTCTATATAATATATGAGTTTCACGTTTTGTATTGAAGAACTGAAATAAATTAACTTTTATGGTGATATTCTAATTTTGTGAGATGCACCTGTAGATGGGCTTGGCTGCACCCTGAATAAAAATAGCGTGTAAAAAATATATATGATATATATGAGGTATTGGTCGATATTTTGGCCAAAATATACAAGCTCGCAACCTGCTCAAGGGTCCTCATACTTGCGAGTCCCTACACTAACATTAAAAGCAAAGTCACAAAAACAAGGAATTAAAGTTCCCACCAAAATTCAAGAATTAACACCGCAAATACAGCAACAATAATTACAAGGATGCAGCAAACCCATATAATGAAGAAGTCAGCAACACAGGTGCAAAATATTGATGAGACAACCACTCACAACCTACCAATTCATGGAGGGGGTGATTGCTTAGTATTAAAACTGCACACAAATAAGCCTTGTATAGGGCACTGGTCACACATAGGTAGTGCACAATGTCTGGCTTACAGCCTATTAGTGAAGCCCAAACTATTAGATTAGGCGGGCTGCCCAGCACTTTTTAAGTGCACCCCATGAAGACAGACACCCTAGTTTACAAGGCCAACATTGATGGGTCTGGCTGCACCCTGAATAAAAATAACGTGCAAAAAATATATATGATATATATGAGGTATTAGTAAATATTTTGGCCAAAATACACAAGCTCGCAACCCGCGTCAAGGGTCCTCATACTTGCGAGTCCCTACACTAACATTAAAAGCAAAGACAAATTTAAATTCCCACCAAAATTCAAGAATTAACACAGGAAAAAAGGGCAACAGTGTTTACCTGCCTAGGTCTCAGTACTAATCATACCATATAATAACGATGACAGCAATACAGGTGCAAAATACTGATGCGACAACCACTCACATATTACCAATTAATGGAGGGGGGTGATTACATAGTATTAAAACTGCACACAAAATTATATGGGATTGCTACATCCTAATAGTGCATTAGTTCTGAGATCTGGGCAGGTAAATGCTATATTAATAATTGATTTTTTGGGGAAAGTTAAATTCTCTTTTGTTGGCTTTACTTTTAATCTAACTGAAATACACATAAGCTTTTTTCCTAAACATTAGGATCTGTTTAGAGCCATCAGCTCAAAAAGGCTTCCTTTGACAGACTTGGCATAAGCAGGTCAAAAGGAACCCTGATCTTTACCAATACACCCCTTTACAGGAATGGAGACTTACCACATGCTCAGGGTTGCATCTACAGAGTAGCTGCTGGCCAGAGGAGCGAGTTTGAGGCTATAACTCTAACTAAAGCTTTTTTATTACTAAATGATGGGTTCTGTCTAAGGCCATTGGCTCAAAAAGACTTCCTCGGACAGACTTGGCGCAAGCTACTCCATTCTGCAGATCCCAAGGGAACCCTGGCCTTTACCATTACACTCCTGTACAGGGATAGATACTTACCATAGGCCCAGGGTTGCATCTACAGAGTAGCTGCTGGCCGGAGGAGCGAGCTTGAGGCTATAGTGGTTGATTCAACTCTAACTAAAGCTTTTTTTTCCTAAATACTGGGATCTGTTTAAGGCTGTTGGCTCAAACAGACTTCCTCGGACAGACTTGGCGCAAGCTACTCCATTCTGCAGATCCCAAGGGAACCCTGGTTTTTACCATTACACACCTGTACAGGGATAGATACTTACCATAGGCCCAGGGTTGCATCTACAGAGTAGCTGCTGGCCGGAGGAGTGCGCTTGAGGCTTGAGTAGTTGAATCAATCCTAACTAAAGGAAAACCTATCTAATGCCACTTTCTTGTTAGGACCTGTCTGTGGCCTATGGCTAAAAAAAGCTTCTTTGGAAAGACTTGGCAAAAGCCAGTCTATCCTACAGGTTCCAAAGGAACTCTGGCCTTCACTCTTACAGCCCTGTACAGTGATAAAGACTTATTACAGGGCCTTGATTGCATCTACATAGTAGATGCTGACTGGAGGGGCAAACTTAAGGCTAGAATGGTTCAGCCAACCCTAACTATTGCTACTTTCTTAAATGTTAAGATATTTCTGAGGCCGTTGGCTCAAACAGGCTTCCTTGGACAGACTGGGCGCAAAACACACCATTTCTGATGTTTCCAAATGAACCCTGGGCTTCACCCTTGAACCTCTATACAGGGACCGTTTCATAGTTTTAAGGTTGAAAGACACAAGTCCATCAAGTTCAACCTAAAAGCTAATGTGTTGATCCAGAGGAAGGCAAAAACCCCATGAGGCAGATGCTAATTGCCCCATATTAGGGGAAAAATTCCTTCCCGACTCCACATATGGCAATCAGACTAGTTCCCTGGATCAACGTCCCATAACAAAATCTAGTACGGATAACCTGCAATTTTATATTATTCAAGAAAGGCACACACATGCCCTCCTTGAATTTTTTTTAGAAAATTAAGTATTTCAATTTCATGTGGTAGAGAGTTTCATAACCTCATTGCTCACACAATTAAAATTTGCCAACTAACTTCCTTTAGACAAAGTGAATTAGGATCTTTATGCTAGAGTAATTGAATTAACTCTAACTGAAATAGATTAATGCTTTTTTCCTAAATGTTGAAATTTGTTTAAATCCATCAGCTCAAAAAGGCTTTCTCGGACAGACTTGGCGCAAGCTACTCCATTCTGCAGATCCCAAGGGAACCCTGGCCTTTACCATTACACCCCTGTACAGGGATAGATACTTACCATAGGCCCGGGGTTGCATCTACAGAGTAGCTGCTGGCCGGAGGAGCGAGCTTGAGGCTATAGTGGTTGATTCAACTCTAACTAAAGCTTTTTTTTCCTAAATACTGGGATCTGTTTAAGGCTGTTGGCTCAAACAGACTTCCTCGGACAGACTTGGCGCAAGCTACTCCATTCTGCAGATCCCAAGGGAACCCTGTTTTTTACCATTACACCCCTGTACAGGGATAGATACTTACCATAGGCCCAGGGTTGCATCTACAGAGTAGCTGCTGGCCGGAGGAGTGCGCTTGAGGCTTGAGTAGTTGAGTCAATCCTAACTAAAGAAAAACCTATCTAATGACACTTTCTTGTTAGGACCTGTCTGAGGCCTATGGCTCAAAAAAGCTTCTTTGGAAAAACTTGGCAAAAGCCAGTCTATCCTACAGGTTCCAAAGGAACTCTGACCTTCGCTCTTACATCCCTGTACAGTGATAAAGACTTATTACAGGGCCTTGATTGCATCTACATAGTAGATGCTGACCGGAGGGGCAAACTTAAAGTTACAATGGTTCAGCCAACCCTAACTATTGCTACTTTCTTAAATGTTAGGATATTTCTGAGGCCATTGGCTCAAACAGGCTTCCTTGGACAGACTGGGCGCAAAGCACACCATTTCTGATGTTTCCAAATGAACCCTGGGCTTCACCCTTGAACCTCTATACAGGGACCGTTTCATAGTTTTAAGGTTGAAAGACACAAGTCTGTCAAGTTCAACCTAAAAGCTAATGTGTTGATCCAGAGGAAGGCAAAAACCCCATGAGGCAGATGCTAATTGCCCCATATTAGGGGAAAAATTCCTTCCCGACTCCACATATGGCAATCAGACTAGTTCCCTGGATCAACGTCCCATAACAAAATCTAGTACGGATAACCTGCAATTTTATATCATTTAAGAAAGGCACACACATGCCCTCCTTGAATTTTTTTTAGAAAATTAAGTATTTCAATTTCATGTGGTAGAGAGTTTCATAACCTCATTGCTCACACAATAAAAATTTGCCAACTAACTTCCTTTAGACAAAGTGAATTAGGATCTTTATGCTAGAGTAATTGAATTAACTCTAACTGAAATAGATTAATGCTTTTTTCCTAAATGTTGAAATTTGTTTAAATCCATCAGCTCAAAAAGGCTTTCTCGGACAGACTTGGCGCAAGCTACTCCATTCTGCAGATCCCAAGGGAACCCTGGCCTTTACCATTACACCCCTGTACAGGGATAGATACTTACCATAGGCCCAGGGCTGCATCTACAGAGTAGCTGCTGGCCGGAGGAGCGAGCTTGAGGCTATAGTGGTTGATTCAACTCTAACTAAAGCTTTTTTTTCCTAAATACTGGGATCTTTTTAAGGCTGTTGGCTCAAACAGACTTCCTCGGACAGACTTGGCGCAAGCTACTCCATTCTGCAGATCCCAAGGGAACCCTGGTTTTTACCATTACACCCCTGTACAGGGATAGATACTTACCATAGGCCCAGGGTTGCATCTACAGAGTAGCTGCTGGCCGGAGGAGTGCGCTTGAGGCTTGAGTAGTTGAATCAATCCTAACTAAAGGAAAACCTATCTAATGCCACTTTCTTGTTAGGACCTGTCTGAGGCCTATGGCTGAAAAAAGCTTCTTTGGAAAGACTTGGCAAAAGCCAGTCTATCCTACAGGTTCCAAAGGAACTCTGGCCTTCACTCTTACAGCCCTGTACAGTGATAAAGACTTATTACAGGGCCTTGATTGCATCTACATAGTAGATGCTGACTGGAGGGGCAAACTTAAGGCTAGAATGGTTCAGCCAACCCTAACTATTGCTACTTTCTTAAATGTTAAGATATTTCTGAGGCCGTTGGCTCAAACAGGCTTCCTTGGACAGACTGGGCGCAAAACACACCATTTCTGATGTTTCCAAATGAACCCTGGGCTTCACCCTTGAACCTCTATACAGGGACCGTTTCATAGTTTTAAGGTTGAAAGACACAAGTCCATCAAGTTCAACCTAAAAGCTAATGTGTTGATCCAGAGGAAGGCAAAAACCCCATGAGGCAGATGCTAATTGCCCCATATTAGGGGAAAAATTCCTTCCCGACTCCACATATGGCAATCAGACTAGTTCCCTGGATCAACGTCCCATAACAAAATCTAGTACGGATAACCTGCAATTTTATATTATTCAAGAAAGGCACACACATGCCCTCCTTGAATTTTTTTTAGAAAATTAAGTATTTCAATTTCATGTGGTAGAGAGTTTCATAACCTCATTGCTCACACAATTAAAATTTGCCAACTAACTTCCTTTAGACAAAGTGAATTAGGATCTTTATGCTAGAGTAATTGAATTAACTCTAACTGAAATAGATTAATGCTTTTTTCCTAAATGTTGAAATTTGTTTAAATCCATCAGCTCAAAAAGGCTTTCTCGGACAGACTTGGCGCAAGCTACTCCATTCTGCAGATCCCAAGGGAACCATGGCCTTTACCATTACACCCCTGTACAGGGATAGATACTTACCATAGGCCCAGGGCTGCATCTACAGAGTAGCTGCTGGCCGGAGGAGCGAGCTTGAGGCTATAGTGGTTGATTCAACTCTAACTAAAGCTTTTTTTTCCTAAATACTGGGATCTGTTTAAGGCTGTTGGCTCAAACAGACTTCCTCAGACAGACTTGGCGCAAGCTACTCCATTCTGCAGATCCCAAGGGAACCCTGTTTTTTACCATTACACCCCTGTACAGGGATAGATACTTACCATAGGCCCAGGGTTGCATCTACAGAGTAGCTGCTGGCCGGAGGAGTGCGCTTGAGGCTTGAGTAGTTGAATCAATCCTAACTAAAGAAAAACCTATCTAATGCCACTTTCTTGTTAGGACCTGTCTGAGGCCTATGGCTCAAAAAAGCTTCTTTGGAAAGACTTGGCAAAAGCCAGTCTATCCTACAGGTTCCAAAGGAACTCTGGCCTTCACTCTTTCAGCTCTGTACAGCGATAAAGACTTATTGCAGGGCCTTGATTGCATCTACATAGTAGATACTGACTGGAGGGGCAAACTTAAGGCTAGAATGGTTCAGCCAACCCTAACTATTGCTACTTTCTTAAATGTTAGGATATTTCTGAGGCCGTTGGCTCAAACAGGCTTCCTTGGACAGACTGGGCGCAAAACACACCATTTCTGATGTTTCCAAATGAACCCTGGGCTTCACCCTTGAACCTCAATACATGGACAGTTTCATAGTTTTAAGGTTGAAAGACACAAGTCCATCAAGTTCAACCTAAAAGCTAATGTGTTGATCCAGAGGAAGGCAAAAACCCCATGAGGCAGATGCTAATTGCCCCATATTAGAGGAAAAATTCCTTCCCGACTCCACATATGGCAATCAGACTAGTTCCCTGGATCAACGTCCCATAACAAAATCTAGTACGGATAACCTGCAATTTTATATTATTCAAGAAAGGCACACATATGCCCTCCTTGAATTTTTTTTAGAAAATTAAGTATTTCAAGTTCATGTCGTACAGAGTTCCATAACCTCATTGCTCACACAATAAAAATTTGCCAACTAACTTCCTTTAGACAAAGTGAATTAGGATCTTTATGCTAGAGTAATTGAATTAACTCTAACTGAAATAGATTAATGCTTTTTTCCTAAATGTTGAAATTTGTTTAAATCCATCAGCTCAAAAAGGCTTTCTCGGACAGACTTGGCGCAAGCTACTCCATTCTGCAGATCCCAAGAGAACCCTGGCCTTTACCATTACACGCCTGTACATGGATAGATACTTACCATAGGCCCAGGGCTGCATCTACAGATTAGCTGCTGGCCGGAGGAGCGAGCTTGAGGCTATAGTGGTTGATTCAACTCTAACTGAAGCTTTTTTTTTTCCTAAATACTGGGATCTGTTTAAGGCTGTTGGCTCAAACAGACTTCCTCAGACAGACTTGGCGCAAGCTACTCCATTCTGCAGATCCCAAGGGAACCCAGGTTTTTACCATTACACCCCTGTACAGGGATAGATACTTACCATAGGCCCAGGGTTGCATCTACAGAGTAGCTGCTGGCCGGAGGAGTGCGCTTGAGGCTTGAGTAGTTGAATCAATCCTAACTAAAGAAAAACCTATCTAATGCCACTTTCTTGTTAGGACCTGTCTGAGGCCTATGGCTCAAAAAAGCTTCTTTGGAAAGACTTGGCAAAAGCCAGTCTATCCTACAGGTTCCAAAGGAACTCTGGCCTTCACTCTTACAGCCCTGTACAGCGATAAAGACTTATTACATGGCCTTGATTGCATCTACATAGTAGATGCTGACTGGAGGGGCAAACTTAAGGCTAGAATGGTTCAGCCACCCTAACTATTGCTACTTTCTGAAATGTTAGGATATTTCTGAGGCCGTTGGCTCAAACAGGCTTCCTTGGACAGACTGGGCGCAAAACACACCATTTCTGATGGTTCCAAATGAACCCTGGGCTTCACCCTTGAACCTCAATACAGGGACAGTTTCATAGTTTTAAGGTTGAAAGACACAAGTCCATCAAGTTCAACCGAAAAGCTAATGTGTTGATCCAGAGGAAGGAAAAAACCCCATGAGGCAGATGCTAATTGCCCCATTTTAGGGGAAAAATTCCTTCCCGACTCCACATATGGCAATCAGACTAGTTCCCTGGATCAACGTCCCATAATAAAATCTATTACCACTATCCTGAAATGTTATATTATTCAAGGAACATTTTTCATCAAGCAGTTTTCACCGGAAATGTGTTGCACAACTGTTTGAATCTCAGTAAATTCCTGCACAACTTACATTTAAATACTCTGACCTTTTTACACCCACTCTTTTAACTTCTTAAATAGTGAACAGAGCTTATCTGGACCGCTTGTGGCTTAGCTTTACCTGAAAACTTATTACAAATTAGGCTGGAAAAGTGGTGTAAAATAGGACTGAAATTGACTCCATCTTTTGACTGGAGTACATTTCTTGAGGTCTAGTACGTCAGCTTTAAGGGGATATTTCAATAAATGAATGACCCTGGCTGCAGGTATAAAGAATCAAACTGTGCTGTCCTGACCCATTCCTGGGATTGTGTATGGCACTGCCATCACCTCAATACTGCCGCAGCCAACAAATGTAATCAGACGGACTGCCCAGCTGAGCGCACTGAGCTGCTGCAGCTCTGAGATGGTGGAACCTCTTTTTTTTAATTAAATGACCTGCAGCTAGGGACATTCATTTATTGAAAGGGAACAACCCCTTTAAGGATGAGTCAAGTTCATTAAGAGGTTTAGTCTTTTTAATGAATTTGGTGCACGTTCCTCCAATAGGCGCTTCATGAATGCTGGTATAGAAATCCACCAGCCCTGATGAATCGGCCACCATAGGTTTACATGGCATTAGCATATACAGAACAGTTGTGTAGTATACGTTACCAGGCCCTCATGATGCTCTTGGTCCTGGATGGCCTTCCACAGTCTGCTTTCTTGCTTCATCATCTTGAAGGGCTCCACTTTCTTTTCTTCTGGCTGGCATGGTGCGGCTCTATCATCCTGCTCGTTTAACACGAAGGGACGAATGACTGTAAAGCTGCCAGGAGCGTTTTTTTATCCCCTTAGATCATTGTGACACCACAAAGTGATGACATAGACAAGTGGGTGAGGCTCCTTTATTCAGTCATCGGGTGTGGTCAGAAGAAATTAGCATATTCCGTGATGTTACTACAATGAGAACAGACATGAACATTCTATTCGGAACCCGACCGCCATTATCAGCGGAACCTTCACTGCTGTCAGATTGGCACTAAAAACAAAAAGAGACAGCGGTGAACCTGGACAGTAACAATCTACAGGGACAGTGACTGCTAAGCGGACTTCATGTCACATGTTATGCAGCTTTGTCAGAAAAAAAAACAATAAAATATATAAAAGACAGGCTCCAATAAACCTTAAACACTGGGCTGTAGTCACAGATTCTCCTTCCACCAGCAGCACATTGCTCCCCTGCCTAACCCTCCCCGTCCTGCAGCATGTTTCTCACCGCTTAATTCTCCCACTCCTGCAGCACATCACTCCCCTGTCTAAACCTCCCCCTCTTGCGGCACATTGCTCCCGTCTAATCCTCCCCTCCTTGCAGCACATTGTGCCCTTTCTAAATCTCCCCCTTCCTGCACCACATCACCCACTGCCAAATCCCCTCTTGCACCACATCGCCCACTGCCAAATCCTGCACTTCCTGCAGCATATCGCTCCCTGCCTAATCCTCTCCTATTGCATTACATCACTCCCCTGCATAAGCCACCTCTTCCTGCAGCACATCGCTTCCCTGCCTAAGCCTCCCCCTCCTGCATTACATCACTCCCCTGCCTAATCCTCCTCTTCCTGCAGCACAGCGCTCCCTGCCTAATCCTCCTCTTCCTGCAGCACATCGCTCCCTGCATGATTCTCCCTATCCTGCATTACATCACTCCCCTGCATAATCCTCCTCTCCCTGCAGCACACCACTCCCCTGGCTAATCTTCCCCCTCCTGCAGCACATCGCTCCCCTGACCCCCTCTTACGTGACATCTTTTCTATCAGTTACATTTGTGAAGTAACTGCTGTCTCCTGTGAGCAGTGGAGAGCGAAGCTGAGAGCCAGGAGGCTCTGCCCCTCTGCCCCTTCTTGCCACATCATCATCCATCTACATCAGGGCTGTCAAACTCAAATATATAGAGGGCCAAAAGGAAGAGTTTAACTCAGAAAAATAAGTCAACACTTTATCAGATGTTTCTGTGAAAACTTGAGTACAACAAATAAGATTTTGTTATTTTCCCTCAGTTATAAAAAAAATAGTTATGAGAAAAGTGTGACAAAAAGGAGTCATAAAATGCACCAAAATGAAATATCACAATTTATTGAGGTGAAGCAAGGAAGAGGTTGAGCTTAGCTAATGAGATGCATCAAACATACAGGTGCTTCTCACAAAATTAGAATATCATCAAAAAGTTAATTTATTTCAGTTCTTCAATCCAAAAAGTGAAACTCATATATTATACAGAGTCATTACAGAGTGATCTATTTCAAGTGTTTATTTCTGTTAATGTTGATAATGATGGCTTACAGCCAATGAAAACACAAAGTCATTATCTCAGTAAATTAGAATAATTAACAAAAATCACCTGCAAAGGCTTCTTACGCATTTAAAAAGGTCCCTTTGTCTGTTTCAGTAGGCTCCACAATCATGGGGAAGACTGCTGACTTGACAGATGTCCAGAAGGCAGTCATTGACACACTCCACAAGGAGTGTAAACCACAAAAGGTCATTGCTAAAGAAGCTGGCTGTTAACAGAGTGCTGTATCCAAGCATATTTATGGAAAGTTGAGTGGAAAGAAAAAGTGTGGTAGGAAGAGGTGCACAAGCAACCGGGATAACCGCAGCCTTGAAAAGATTGTTAAGCAAAGGTCATTCAAACATTTGGGGAAGATTCACAAGGAGTGGACTGCTGCTGGAGTCATTGCTTCAAGAGCCATCACACACAGACGTATCCAGGACATGGGCTACAAGTGTCACATTCCTTGTGTCGAGCCACTCATCACCAATAGACAACGCCAGAAGCATCTTACCTGGGCCAAGGAGAAAAACACCTGGACTGTTGCTCAGTAGTCCAAGGTGTTGTTTTCCGATGAAAGTAAATTTTGCATTTAATTTGGAAATCAAGGTCCCAGAGTCTGGAGGAAGAGTGGAGAGGCCACAATCCAAGCTGCTTGAGGTCTCGTGTGAAGTTTCCACAATCGGTGATGGTTTGGGGAGCCATGTCATCTGCTGGTGTAGGTCCACTGTGTTTTATCAAGACCAAAGTCAGCGCACCCGTCTACCAGGACATTGTAGAGCCCTTCATGCTTCCCTCTGCCGACAAGCTTTATGGAGATGGAAATGTCATTTTCCAGCAGGACTTGGCACCTGTCCACACTGCCAAAAGTACCAATACCTGGTTTACACAACAGTATCACTGTGCTTGATTGGCCAGAAAACTCGCCTGACCTTAACCCCATAGAGAATCTATTATAGAGAATCTATGGGGTATTGTCAAGAGAAAGATGAGAGACACCAGACCCAACAATGCAGACGAGCTGAAGGCTTCTATCAAAGCCACCTGGGCTTCCATAACACCTCAGCAGTGTCACAGGCTGATCGCCTCCATGCCACATTGCCGCATTGATGCAGTAATTGATGCAAAAGGAGCCTGGCCAAGTATTGAGGGCATTTACTGAACATACATTTCAGTAGGACAACATTTCAGATTTTAAAAACATTTTTCAAGCTGGTGTTATAAAGTATTCTAATTTACTGAGATAATAGCATTAACAGAAATAAACACTTGAAATAGATCACTCTGTCTGTAATGACTCTATATAATATGAGTTTTACTATTTGTATTGAAGAACTGAAATAAATTAACTTTTTGATGATATTCTAATTTTGTGAGAAGCACCTATAGTATGCTATATGCCCAATTTTAACAAATGTACTGCAATTTTTCCTGAATGTGTTCAGAAATGTACAGATGTGTAAGCAGACAAATGCAGAGACTTAGGCTATGTGCCCACGATGCACAAAAGCTCCGGATTTTTCCTGAGCGTTTCTGCATCTCCCTGGCAGAAAAAACGCATGCGGATTGTACATGCGGATTGTACATGCGGATTGTACATGCGGATTGTATATGCGGATTGTACATGCGGATTGTACATGCAGATTGTACATGCGGATTGTACATGCGGATTGTATATGCGGATTGTACATGCGGATTGTACATGCGGATTGTATATGCGGATTGTACATGCGGATTGTACATGCGGATTGTACATGCGTTTTTCCTGCCAGGGACATGCAGAAGTGAAGCGTTCTTCACATGCATTTCCACATGCGGGTTGACAAGCTCTTTACAAGCGATTTTAGCATCACTTGGAAAGTGCTTGTCAATTTGGTCACACTATAGAAATCCATGAAAACGGCATGGATTTATATAGTGTGACCCCAAAGACTGGTTAAAAATAAAAAAATCTACTGTATAATTGTCTTTTCCCATCTGTCTGTCTGTCTGTTTGTCCGTCTGTCCTGGAAATCCCGCGTCGCTCATTGGTCCGGCAGCGGCCAATCAGCGCCGCGGGATTTCTGAAAAAAGATGGCGGCCTTTAGCGGCTCATCTGCGGGACGGAGCTCAGCGGCGATGCAGCCGGGAGATGAGCGCCGCGAGGCGCTCATCTCCCGGCCGGTACCAGCAGAAGGACATCGACCGCCGGACCCATCTGCGGGACGGAGATACAGCCGGGAGCCAAAATCGTGTAGCCAAGATCGGTGATTGGTCGCGGCCGATATTTAAATTTGGCGCCCAAATCGGTGATTGGTCGCGGGCAGCGTCCGCGACCAATCAGTACAGTAGTGTTTAACTTTTGCGGCAAGATCAGTGATTGGTCGCGGGCCAAGACCGCGACCAATCACCGATTTGTGCGGCACATTTAAATAGCGGCCGCAACCAATTGGATGTCAGCGCCGCTCCCCGGTCCTCCCTTCACCCCCTAGCCGCATGGATGTCAGCGCCGCTCCCCGGTCCTCCCTTCACACCCTAGCCGCTGATGTCCCCACAGTATCTGCATGGTGTTACAAAGGTCCGGACATTTGTGTTAAAAATCGCTGATTGGTCGCTGACGCTATTTAAATGTGGCGCCAAAATCGGTGATTGGTCGCGCCCAGCGTCGGCGACCAATCAGCGATTTTTAACACAATTGTCCGGACCTTTGTAACACCATGCGGATACTGTGGGGACATCAGCGGCTAGGGTGTGAAGGGAGGACCGGGGAGCGGCGCTGACATCCAATTGGTCGCAGCCGCTATTTAAATGTGCCGCACAAATCGGTGATTGGTCGCGGTCTTGGCCCGCGACCAATCACTGATCTTGCCGCAAAAGTTAAACACTACTGTGCTGATTGGTCGCGGACGCTGCCCGCGACCAATCACCGATTTGGGCGCCAAATTTAAATATCGGCCGCGACCAATCACCGATCTTGGCTCCACATTTAAACACCGCTGTACTGATTGGTCGCGGACGCTATTTAAATGTGGCGCCAAAATCGGTGATTGGTCGCGCCAAGCGTCGGCGACCAATCAGCACAGCGGTGTTTAAATGTGGAGCCAAGATCGGTGATTGGTCGCGGCCGATATTTAAATTTGGCGCCCAAATCGGTGATTGGTCGCGGGCAGCGCCAGCGACCAATCACCGATTTTTAACACAAATGTCCGGACCTTTGTAACACCATGCGGATACTGTGGGGACATCAGCGGCTAGGGTGTCAAGGGAGGACCGGGGAGCAGCGCTGCGGGTCCGGATACTTCAGCTGCGAGCAGTCGCTCATCTCCCGGCTTCTCGCAGCGGAAGTAGCCGCACAGGCAGCGGCGCTCCCCGGTCCTCACTAATACGATTCCGCTCCCCGGTCCTCACCAATACGATTCGCTGATTGGTCTCGCTCTCCACACGCGAGCAATCGGTGATCTTGGCGCTAAAGTTAAACACCGCTCTGCTGATTGGTCGCGGCCGCTGCCCGTGACCAATCACCGATTTGGGCGCCACATTTAAATAGCGGCCGCGACCAATCACCGATCTTGCCGCCACATTTAAACACTGCTGTGCTGATTGGTCGCGGACGCCAGACGCGACCAATCAGCGATTTTGGCGCCAAATTTAAACCCGCTCCGCTAGTTGGTCGCGGATGCCGGCCGCGACTAATCAGCATTACTGGCGCCAAATTTAAACACCGCTCTGCTGATTGATCGCGGTCGCTGGCCGGGATCAATCAGCAGTATTGGCGCCAAATTTAAACACCGCTCTGCTGATTAGTCGCGGTCGCCGTCCGCGACCAATCAGCAATATTGGCGCAAAATTTAAACACCGCTCTGCTGATTGGTCGCGGTCGCCGTCCGCGACCAATCAGCAGTATTGGCGCCAAATTTAAACCCCGCTATGCTGATTGGTCGCGGTTGCCGGCCGCGACCAATCAGCAGTATTGGCGCCAAATTTAAACACCGCTCTGCTGATTGGTCGCGGTGGCTAGCCGCGACCAATCAGCGATTTTGGCGCCAAATTTAAACACCGCTCTGCTGATTGGTCGCGGGCGGCGATTGCGACCAATCAGCATTATTGGCGCCAAATTTAAACCCCGCTCTGCTGATTGGTCGAGACAGCCGGCCGCCACCAATCAGCAATTTTGGCGCCAAACTTAAACCCCGCTCTGCTGATTGGTCGCGGTTGCCGGCCGCGACTAATCAGTATTGTTGGCGCCAAATTGCCGGCCGCGACTAATCAGCATTATTGCCGCCAAATTTAAACACCGCTCTGCTGAATGGTCGTGGCCGTGACCAGTCACCACTATTGGCGCCAAATTTAAACACCGCTTTGCTGATTGGTCGCGACCGGCGGCTGCAACCAATCAGCATTATTGGCGCAAAATTTAAACCCCGCTCTGCTGATTGGTCACGTTCGCTGGCCGCGACCAATCAGCATTATTGGCGCAAAATTTAAACCCCGCCCTGCTGATTAGTCGCGACTGCCGGCCATGACCAATCAGCGATATAGCCGCCAAATTTCAACACCGCTTTGCTGTTTGGTCGCGGTTGTTGGCCGCGACCAAACAGCGATTTTGGCGCCAAATTTAAACACCGCTCTGCTGATTGCGCCCGGTCTGCCGCATACATATTCTAGAATACCCGATGCGTTAGAATCAGGCCACCATCTATAAATCTCTACTTAACTTCCGATGGCCCCCGCAGTCTTGCTTCGCTCCGTCCTGGCTGCCGGCAGATCGCGGTACACTGAAGGACCTGCTGTCACATGACTATGACGTCAGCGCAGGTCCTTCAGTCCATCGCGAGCTGCCGGCATGGGAGGACGAGCGCAGCGGGGGCCGTCAGAAGGTAAATATAACATTTATTTTATATTTTATTCTTTTTTTTGACAGGTTCTATGGTACCCGGGTCCGGAGTAGAGTCTCCCATCCTCCACACGCGGGTACCATCCGCACATTGAACGCATGTATTCCGCATGTGCTTATCTAGTGAAGCGGAATCCATTTGTTCCAATGCAAGTCAATGGCGGCGAAAAAGCAGCGCTTACGCGAAATAATTGGTAGTGCTGCGTTTTTTTCCGCAATGATAATCCGCAGTGGAAATTTCCGCAGCATGTGCACAGCACATGCGGACTATCATTGGGGAACATGGCAGACCTTCTAACGTGCGTTTTTAAGCGTTTCTGCAGCGTTTTTGCCATGCCGAAACGCTTAAAAAACGCATTGTGGGCACACAGCCTTAGGCCATGTGCCCACGTAGCGTTTTTGTAGCATTTTTGCGGCATTTTTACGGCCGCGAAAACGTTTGTAGAACAGTCTGCCATGCAAAGCCATGTGAATTCGGATGTGCTGTGCACATGATGCGCTAATTTGCGCGCCGAATTCGCATTACTTTGCAAAACGCAGCATGACCATTTCTACTGCGATTACGCTGAAGCTTATTCGCAATGCGTGTGGTATCTGGGAGGAAGACGAGACTACAACTCCTCTTCATCCCGGCTACCACGCGGTGAAAAAAAGAAATAAAAAAGTTAAAAACAAACAAAACCTGTATATTCACCTCTCCGGCGGCCCCCGGTCTGCTCTCCGGTCTCCTACAGTCTGCTGTCTGTACTGTCAGGACCTGCGGTGACGTCATTTAGTCAGGTGATGGTCGCATGACCGCTGACGTCGGCATCAGGTGATGGTTGCGTGACCATCAGCTGACTAAATGACGTCACCGCAGGTCCTGACCGTACACTGCGGGACGCTGAAGAGAGAAGACGCGGCCGGGAGCAGACCGGAGGAGACCGGAGAGCAGACCGGGGGCCGCCGGAGAGGTGAATATACCGTTGTTTTTTTTTATTTATTAACGTTTTCTTTTTTTTACTATAGATGCTGCATTTAAAGCATCTAAGTTGTTCACACATTATAGATCCATGTCGGTTGCATGGATTTATATTGTGTGATCAACTTGTCAAGCACTTTTCCAAGTGATGCTCAAAATCGCTTGGAAAATTGCTTGAAAAAATGCATGTGAAAACGCTTCTCTCTAGCAGAAAAAACGCATGTAAATCTGCATCAAATCTGATAGGTGTGCACACAGCCTTATAGCTGGTTTTGCTCTGAGCTGAGATGTCCGGGCTGAATAATGCTCTGGGAGCAGAACCCATCAGCAGAATCTGTCTGTTTCCTGCCTTGTAGCAGTGGATCCCGGCTATTTAGCTCACAGAGCATTGTCTACACAAGATACAATTGTATCCAATTTTCAGCTGGGAACAGGACTATGGACAAGTTTTGCAGCAACTGCATTTGTGATAGGAAATGTTGATCAATCTAGATTTTCTTCAGTGTTCTTATTCATTGCAGAAAATCTTAAAAAAGCCGAGGAATGTGGGCAACATGGTGGGTCAATGATTAACGCTGTGGGGCTGGGTTCATATAATAGCAAGGACAACATCTGCAAGGAGTTTGTATGTTCTCCCCGTGTTTGTATGGGTTTCCTCCGGGTTCTCCGGTTTCCTCCCACACTCCAAAGACATACTGATAGGGAATTCATATTGTGAGCCCCAATGGGGACAGTGATGATAATGTCTGTAAGGTGCTACAAAATCTAATGGCGCTATATAAGAGAGTAAAATAAATATATAACTAAATAAAATGAATGTATTAAAAGGCTAAGATTGCAAAGAGCTTGTAAAAACAAGAAACTTTGCAATTTCCTTCTTATTCAAAATCTTCTCTGTTCTCAAGAAGGAAAAGATTTTTAATTCTGCAGTGTACAGCTCATTGCTATGGTTACTGACCACCTGAGAAGTGGCCGGTCTCCTTGGCAAGAAGCGCTCACTTGCAGACTGGTGGACTTCAGCGCCCCTGTGCCTGTCCCATTCTGCAGAGGCAAAGCCGCCTCTGCCCGCAGAATGCAAGAGGGCACAATTCAGACAAGCGGCTCAGCCAAGCCACCGGCCAGAACTGTAAATCTTCAGCTTCTGATGAGAGGAACACAAGACCACCCCTTTAATAAAGGAGTAGAGCAGAACTCATACAGTGATTAGTGGGGGTCTGACACCTGAAATCCCCAGACATCAGCTACTTCTGCAAGATGATGTACACAGTGTTAAGAGCTGGAATAGCACAGCTCCGCACACTGTGCAATGGCTGGTTTCAGGTACTACAGCTCAGATCACAATCATTTCAATAGGGGCTGCAGTACCAAGATCGGCCACTACACAGTGTACAGCGCTGTGCTGTTTGGTCTCTACGCTGAGTATTTCCAGCTGCTGTCTTATTGGTGAGGGGGCCGTGTGTTGGAACCTCACTGATCTGATATTGATGACCAGGGTCGGACTGCGGTGTCTGGGGCCCACAGGGGAAATTAACTCTAGGGGCCCACCTACAGCAAGATGCAAATATCTGTTATCCGCTCTCGCTGTTATAGTGGAGCATTGACTGGCGGCTCCTGCACATCTACTGGGCGACACTCTAACTGGGATGGACATGTTTGCATTAAAGGGCTTCTTTGGTTAAAACTAGTGTTGAGCGAGTATGTTCTGTTAACCCTTTCGGCGAGTATGCTCGGGCCGAGCTCCGAGTATTCATAGCTGCTCGGTGATATGGTTGAATCGCTCCCGTGTGCATGATTTGCGACTGTTTGACGGTTTTAATACATGTGAGGAATGTGTAAGAAATAGACATTCCTCACATGTATTAACCCCTTAAGCCGCGGAGCATTTTCCGTTTTTGCATTTTCGCTTTTTGCTCCACTTGTTCCCAGAGCCATAGCGTTTTTATTTTTTAGTCAATATGGCCATGTTAGGGCTTATTTTTTGCGGGACGAGTTGTACTTTTTAACGCCATTACTAGTTTTACCATGCCGTGTACGGGAAAACGGGAAAAAAATTCCAAGCGCCGTGAAATTGCAAAAAAAGTGCAATACCACTGAGGTTTTTTTTAATTTTTTTTACCACGTTCACTGAATGCTAAAACTGACCTGCCATTATTATTCTCCAGGTCATTACGAGTTCGTAGACACCAAACATGTATAGGTTCTTTTTTATTTAAGTGATGAAAAAAATTCCAAAGTTTGGTAAAAAAAAAAAAAATGGTGCCATTTTCCGAGACCCGTAGCGTCTCCATTTTTCGGGATCTGGGGCAGGGTGAGGGCTTATTTTTTGTGAACCGAGCTGAAGTTTTTATAGATGCTATTTTGGGGAAGATCCGATGTTTTGATCGCCCGTTATTGCATTTTATTGCAATTTTACGGTGACCAAAAAACGTAATTCTGGCGTTTAGAATTTTTTTCTCATTACGCCATTTACCGATCGCATTAATTCTATTTTTATATTGATAGATCAGGCGATTCTGAACGCGGCAATGCCAAATATGTGTATGTGGGGTTTATTTTATGATTTTAGGGGGTGATTTAAACTTTTACATTTTTTTATTTTTTTTCATATTTTTTAAAACTTTTTTTTTTCACTTTTTGCTTGCTTCTGTAGTCTCCATAGGAGACTTGAAGCAGCAACTGTCCGATCGCCTCTGCTACATACAGGGGACCAGCAGTTCCCCTGTATGCAGCAGAAATGGTCCTGTCTTATGAGCGCCGACCACTAGATGGCGCTCATAGCAACAGGATCATTACAACCACTGGTGTCTGCTGCAGACCCAGGGTTGTCATGACCACACATCGCCGACCCGCGATCATGTGACGGGGTCGCCGATGGGCGGGGTAAGTGACGCGCTTCCAGGAAGCGCGCATTAAATGCCGCTGTCGGAGATTGACAGCGGCATTTAATATGTTAACAGCCGCTGGTGGATCACGATTCCACCCGCGCCTGTTGCGGGCACATGTCAGCTGTAATAATCAGCTGACATGTGCTTGGTTCAGTGCGGGCTCAGCGCCGGAGCCCTCACTGAACCGGAGGATAACGACATGCGCGTACTAATACGTGACATGTCGTTAAGGGGTTAAAGCTGTCAAACAGTTGCAAATCATGCACACGGGAGCGATTCAACCATATCACCGAGCAGCTGTAAATACTCGGCGCTCGGCCCGAGCATACTCGGACAGAACATACTCGCTCAACACTAGTTAAAACAAGTTATCACCGATCCATGGGCTCTACAGGATAGGTGATCACTTATTGAGCATTTGTGTCCGAACATTGGAAAACGCACCTATCGGAAGAATGGGGAAGTTTTATCCCTGACAGAACACTTATCCCTATTTTAAAATGCTGCGGCAGGTGGGACGTCTGACCGCAGCTCTATTCATTCTCTTAGAGACTTGCAAAAAAGAGCAGCGCTCACAGCCATTGAGAGAATGAATGGATCAGTGGTCGCATCTCACATGCCGCTCCAGTCTAATGGGGAGAAAAGCTCCACATTCTGCCGGTGTGTGCAAGCAGTCAGACCCCCACCAATCAATATTATCAATGATCCTGTGGAGAGGTGATTACTTGTTTTCACCGGAGAACCCCTGTAAGTGCATCTCTGCCGCTCTGGTCCAAGTATTTAATCGCTAAGGCCACGGCCCTACTATCAGTATTCGGTCAGTGTCCAGTCAGTATTTTTTCTCAGGAGTGGGAGCCAAAACAGGTGATGAACAATCAGAGAAAAGGTATAATAGAAACAAGTCACCAATTCTGCATTAATCAACCATTCCTGGTTTCGGCAGCCACTCCTGAGAAAAATACTGACCAAATACTGATGGTGGGGCTGTGGCCTAATGGAAAAAAATCTTTTCCTAGTTAAGATCAGCGAGAATAAAATGACCGCCATACACAACACAGTCCACTATATCAACACCAATAATACCACATACAAAAGGGACAAATATCGCCACACCTTGACTAGATCACATATTACCACTACATACTGACCGAATAATACCACATACAAGGAACAAATATGGCCAAACTATGACCAGACCATATATTACCACCCCAAGGTGACCAAATATTACAATACTGATCATGAATACAAAACCACAATACTAACAACACTGTTATTACCACCAGCAACATTATACACAGGAGCTCTGTATATAGTGTCAGTGTACAGGTAACACAGTGATCACCAGTGACATTATAGACAGGAGCTCTGTATATAGTGTATAGGTAATACAGTGATCACCAGTGACATACACAGGAGCTCTGTATATACTATATACACACGTGGTCAAAATTGTTGGTACCCCTCGTTTAATGAAAAAAAAACCCACAATGGTCACAGAAAAAACTTGAATCTGACAAAAGTAATAATAAATTAAAAATCGATGAAAATGAACAAATGAAAGACAGACATTGCTTTTCAACCCTGCTTCCACAGAATTTTAAAAAAAATTAAACTCTTGAAATAGGCCTGGACAGAAATGATGGTACCCCTGAAAATAATGTGACAAAAGGGACATGTTAAATCAAGTTGTGTCCACTAATTAGCATCACAGGTGTCGACAATCTTGTAATCAGCCAGTGGGCCTGTATATAGGGCTACAGATACTCACTGTGCTGTTTGGTGACATGGTGTGTACCACACTCAACATGGACAAAAGGAAGCAAAGGAAAGAGTTGTCTCAGGAGATTAGAAAGAAAATTATAGACAAGCATGTTAAAGGTAAAGGTTATAAGACCATCTCCAAGCAGCTTGATGTTCCTGTAACTACAGTTGCACATATTATTCAGAAATTTAAGATCCATGGGACTGTAGCCAACCTCCCTGGACGTGGCCGCAGGAGGAAAATTGATAACAAATCAAAGAGACGAATAATATGAATGGTAACAAAAGAGCCCAGGAAAACTTCTAAAGAGATTAAAGGTGAACTTCAAGCTCAAGGAACATCAGTGTCAGATCGTACCATCCGTCATTGTTTGATCTAAAGTGGACTTCATGGGAGACGACCAAGGAGTACACCATTGTTGAAAAAAAATCATAAAAAAGCCAGACTGGAATTTGCCAAACTACATGTTCACAAGTCACAAAGCTTTTAGGAGAATGCCCTATGGACAGATGAGACAAAAATGGACGTTTTTGGCAAGGCACATCAGATCTATGTTCACAGATGGAAAAATGAAGCATATCAAGATAAGAACACTGTCCCTACTGTGAAACATGGAGGAGTCTCTTTTATGTTTTGGGGCTGGTCTGCCGCATCTGGCACAGGGTGTCTTGAATCTGTGCAGGGTACAATGAAATCTCAAGACTATCAAGGGATTCTAGAGAGAAATGTGCTGCCCAGTGTCAGAAAGCGTGGTCTCAGTCGCAGGTCATGGGTCTTGCAACAGTATTATGACCCAAAACACACAGCTAAAAACACCCAACAATGGCTAAGAGGAAAACATTGGACTATTCTGAAGTGACCTTCTATGAGCCCTGACCTAAATCCTATTGAGCATCTTTGGAAAGAGCTGAAACATGACGTCTGGAAAAGGCAACCTTCAACCATGAGACAACTGGAGCAGTTTGCTCATGATGAGTGGCCAAAATACCTGTGGAGAGGTGCAGAAGTCTCATTGACAGTTACAGGAGTCGTTTGATTGCAGTGATTGCCTCAAAAGGTTGTTCAGCAAAATATAAAGTTAAGAAGAACCATCATTTCTGTCCAGGCCTGTTTCATCAGTTTATTTTTTTTTTTTTATTCTGTGGAAGCAGAAAAGCAATGTCTGACTTTCATTTGTTCATTTTCATAGATTTTTAATTTATTATTACTTTTGTCAGATTCAAGTTATTTCTGTGACCATTGTGGGTTTTTCTTTCATTAAACGAGGGGTACCAACAGTTTTGACCACGTGTGTAGTGTAAGTGTACATGTGTGTCACCCTGGCCTGGATGCCACAAGTGTAATTAAAGCTGTGTCTGAGAGCAGGGGGGAGGTTCTCTAGTCAGGGGAACATTAGCATGCAATGCCTCCTGTCTCAGGCCAGTAGGGGGAGCAGGCTGCCCCTATAAAAGCTGGTGCTGGGGGCAGGGTTAGAGAGAACCCAGATGACCTGTCTCAGGACTGAGACGTGTCTCAGCAGAGCAGGGACAGACAGTTGCACTGCACCTAAGAGGAAGTGTGGCAGGAGGAGAGCCACAAGCCAGAGACAAGAGGCGAAGAGAGCCTGTCTTGGCAAATCAGAGACTGACCTTACCAGACTTTGGTGTCTGAGGCTGGAAGGATTCCACATCCCCCAGCAGAGAACCAGTCCGCAAGGGACTGTATATTCCTTGGCCTAAGAAGCCTGGAGGCCCTGCCACAACAGAAGGGACCTGTAAAGCCATACAAGGCTGGGAGCAGAAAGGAACCCACGTCGCAGGCCATACAGGCGAGAAAACATGGAAAGCTCGGAAACGTGGGCTGTTACCCTATCAGGAGGAGATAGCCAGAAGGAGCGCAGAAAGCACGGTAGGCCTACACCCTCACCCTGACCAGGGCCAATTTCCCCGTTGCTCTCAGACATCCAGGTCCCCTCCTAGCCGGGACTGTTTGTGGGTCAGTTTACCTGTTTAGTAAAGACCCTAGACTGCAACCTGTTGTCTGTGTGCTCCTTGCTCCTCCAGCACTATCAGCACTGGGACTCCCACTACCATCACTCCCAACATCCATTATACTGCCCTGGGGCCGCACTCTTCCCGTGGAGAGTCACATTACCCTAGCTGCACACCTCATCAGCCCCAGCGGTCTGCATGCAGCGGCGGTTCCTAATAACCGCAATCCATGGGTGGCGTAGTCGGACATTATCAGCAGAACATAGCAGACTACCATTGGCCTGACCACCCTGAGCCACGGAACCGGGTCGCCACTACTACCCCCATCGTCTCCCTATTGCCCGGATCCGAGTGCCGCACGGCCCAGGGGGCGAGTCAGCTTTGGCGTAGTCGGCAGGATTTCGTGCCCGCAACCACCGGGTACTGCGTGCCTGAAAAAGACTTTTATAACTTACCTGTGGCAAAGTTTCCCGCCGTCCGGAGTCTTTTCCCGCCATCCGGAGCCGATTCCCGCCATCGGACGCCATCTTGGACCGTTTCCTGCCGTCTTCTGCCGCCTTCCCGCCATCCGCAGCTGCTTCCCGCCATCGGACGCCATCTTCAGGACGCCGCGCGGGAAGAAGAGGGGCGTGGACATCAAAACCGCGCGAGATCCGAAGCTCCGCCCCACGCACCGACGCTGCGCAAGGTCCTGGAAGGGAGAGAGAGCGACGCTGACGTCATCAGGACGCGACGCCAGGTCCTCGTCCATAGCAGCAGCAGCGGAGCCGCGGCCTACAGAAGAGGATCGTCGGAAGGTAGGCCACGCGTAACTAGGGGGGGGGAAGATGACGAACACAGAGGCGCCCACTACCACCAACGCAACTGCAGCAGCGGTGATGCCTTTTTCCTTGCCCTACATCCCTGGAGCGGCCTGGCTGCCCAAATACTCAGGGGAGCCCCATGCCCTAACTGACTTCAAGGAAAGGCTATACAGTTTGTTCCACGTTTACCCCCTGACAGAGGAACAGAAGGTCAGCATATTAACAGGGCAGTTAACTGGCGCAGCCCAGCGGGAGGTAAAATCATGGCCCACTGAGGAGAAAAGGACTGTGAAGGGTATTCTGGCCCGGCTGTGGGGTACCTTTGACACACGTACCTCCGCTGAGATTAAAATGAGGTTCTATGGATGTAAGCAGCGGGCACAGGACAGCATCAGAGACTATGCCCTAAATCTGCAGGAAGCCTTGAGGGCTATTCAACAAACTGACCCTGGCAGTGTGCAGGAAACGGATAAGCTGCTAACAGAACAATTCATAGAAGGTCTGCTGTCTAGCGCCCACAGGGCCCAACTGCGCCTCATGTTCTTTCAGAACCTCGACCTGACCTTTGCCCAATTTAAGGACAGGGCCATAAGGGTGCTCCGTGAATCTGCAACCAGTGGCGCTATAAACCCCCGGCGCCCTGCTATCACTTACCACCAGGAGGCGGCGCCCTCCTCTATGGACTCCGTGGAGGCTGATGCACAGGCCCTGAACCAAGCCCCGTCGAAAGATCTGCACCAACAAGTCCAGGAGCTGACCAGGAGCGTCGCGACGTTGACCAGGACCGTCCAGGCGTTGCAAGTGGACCCGTCAAGACCCATCGAGCTGGCTTCAAGTCCGGAGGATGTCCCATGGCGTCGACAGAGGAGGATCCCGTCGTTCCGAGGGAGGCCCACAGACCGCTACGCAGAGGATGGACAGCCCATTTGCCGTCGATGCAACCAGCCCGGACACATTTCCAGGTACTGTAATTTAAACGGGTCCAACCTGGGGCAGAGGGCCAACCCCCAGGCATAAGATCACCAGGCCCTTACAATTGGCGTAATAAGTACGTTGGGGGGCGCCCGGTTTTACCCGTTGTGCTGGACGGTATCCCCATGAGCGCCTTGCTGGATACTGGGTCACAAGTAACCACTATCCCTTATGTACTTTTTAAGCAGTATTGGACTGATGCTGATATCACACGGTATCCAGACGGTAACTTGAGCATCATCGCCAGTAATGGCTTACCCGTGCCGCAGATGGGGTTCAAGGAGATGACCATTAAGATTGGTAAAGTTGAACTACCGGCACAGGGAGTGATTATTGTGGACATTGACCGTCGTGAAAGTCACCCTAAAATAACTGTGGGTACTAATGTAATTGAAAATTGTCTTTCAGAGGTAATTGTAATCTTACAACAGGTGGCGGTGAATGCTAGTTCCAGCCAACAGAGAGTCCTCAACAAGGAGATAAAGGCCCTGATGAGACGGCAGCAGGTAGAACTGTCTGGTGGTGAGATCGGTAGCGTAAGACTGAGTGACCCATTCCCCATTTCCATGCCTCCCAAAAGTGAAATGATGATCTGGTGTCGGACTGCAATTGGGTTGAGAGGTAGAGACTACCAAGCCATGGTAGAACCCGTGTACTCAGACAGCAGGCCCACCATTTTGACAGCCCGGGGGGTGGTTGATGTCCGTCATGGGAGGGTGCCCGTCCGCATCCTCAACATTGGGGAGAGGGAGGTACACTTACCCAGGTACGCTACACTCGCCAAGCTGTTTGTGGTCGAACACAAAGCTATCAGGGCCGTGGAACCCTTGCCTCCATCTCCTCAGGCGGAGGGTAATGGCTCCCAGAAACAAAAGGAGGACTGGTGCCAGAAACTCCACGTGGGTGCTGACTCCACTCCCCTGCACCAAAAACAAGGAGTCTACCGGGTGGTACAGGAGTACGAGAGAGTCTTTAGTAAGCACCCGCTAGACTTCGGCAGAGTAAAGGGGATAGAACACCACATCCCCACAGGGAGACACCCACTGATAAAAGAGAGGCACAGACCTGTACCTCCTGCACATTATCAGAACGCAAGGGGCATGCTAAGAGAGATGAAAGAAGCTGGGGTTATTAGAGACAGCTGTAGCCCCTGGGCAGCCCCCTTGGTTCTGGTCAAAAAGAAAGACGGCACCATGAGAATGTGCGTCGACTATAGACAAATCAACTGTATCACTCACAAAGACGCATATCCGCTGCCTAGAATAGAGGAGTCTTTAGCCGCACTAAAATCAGCTAACTTCTTTTCTACTTTGGACCTTACTAGCGGGTACTGGCAGGTTCTTGTGGCAGAGGCTGACAAGGAGAAGACCGCCTTCACCACCCCGATGGGACTGAGCGAATTCAACTGCATGCCTTTCGGGCTCTGCAACGCACCAGGGACCTTCCAGCGGCTGATGGAATGCTGTCTAGGGCACCGAAACTTTGAGACGGTCCTCCTTTACCTGGACGACGTGATTGTCTATTCGAAGACCTACGAGGACCATCTGAAGCACCTGGCCGAGGTGTTCGAAGCCCTGGCAGGCTATGGCCTGAAGGTGAAACCATCGAAGTGTCACCTGCTGAAACCAAAGGTCCAGTGCCTAGGGCACGTGGTAAGCGCGGAAGGAGTGGCCCCCGACCCTGACAAGGTCACGGCAATCAAGAGCTGGCCAAGCCCCTCGAACATCAAAGAGGTGAGACAGTTTCTCGGGTTGGTAGGCTACTACCGAAGATTCATCCCCGGGTTGACAAAGATGGCAGCTCCTATGCAGGACCTCCTGATCGGACAGTCTAAGTCCAGGAGGCAAAAGCCGCCCTTCAAGTGGGATAAACCGGAAGAGGAGTCCTTCCGCCAGCTAAAGATGGCCCTCACAGGGGATGAGATCCTGGCCTACCCTGATTATGGCCAGCCTTTCATTCTCCACACAGATGCCAGTAATGTGGGACTGGGAGACGTATTGTCCCAAAACCAACAGGGCAGAGAACGGGTGATCGCATACGCCAGCCGGAAGCTGAGGCCCACCGAGAGGAACCCGGAGAATTACAGCTCCTTCAAGCTAGAATTCTTGGCGGTGGTGTGGGCCGTGACGGAACGCTTCAAGCATTACCTGGCCTCCGCAAAGTTCACCGTGTACACGGACAACAACCCGTTGACACACCTGGACAATGCAAGACTGGGTGCCCTGGAACAGCGGTGGATGGCCCGTCTCTCCAACTATGACTTCGTGATCAAGTACCGGGCAGGCAAAACCAACTCCAACGCGGACGCCCTATCAAGGATGCCTCACTTACCTGAAGGTGACGAAGACCCAGAAGAGCTGGAGGAGGTAGAACTCCCCGCGTTTCACCGGTATGGAGCCGCTCAACACTCTCACCGCGTGAAGGAGGAGGATCTAACAACTGTGATGATGAATCCCCTACCTCACCACAGCTGGGCCGAGACCCAAGATAGTGACCCTGCAGTCCGCCTGGTGAAAGATCTGCTGACCCGGGAAGACGCCCGCTTAGATCCAGATGCCCCAGAGGAAGCCAAGCAGCTATGGAAGGAGAAGAGCAAGCTGTTCCTCTACGAAGGCAAGTTGTACAGAAGGATTGTCAACCACCGGACGCACGAGCTGACCTGGCAAGTCGTGGTCCCAAGGAGGGATGCAGCTATGGTCCTGGGGGCTTACCATGACAGAGCGGGACACTTCGGTTGGAAGAAACTGGAGTTCCTACTAAGAGGAAGATTCTTTTGGGTCGGCATGAGAGGAGCTGTAGAAAAATGGTGCAGAGACTGTGGCCCTTGTCACCTAAGGAGGAAGGACCGTGCCAGCCAGAAGACACCCTTGAGGCCCATCATCACCACGCAGCCTCTTGAGCTGGTAGCTCTGGACCACGTCAAATTGGCTCCCAGCCGGTCAGGATACATCTATGCCCTGACAATCGTGGACCACTATTCCCGTTTTCTAGTGGTGGTCCCGGTAAAGGACTTGACAGCCCAAACAGCGGCCAGAGCCTTCCAGCAATATTTCTGCCGTCCACACGGGTATCCGGAACAGGTCCTGACAGACCAGGGTCCAGCGTTCGAGGCTGAAATCTTCCAGGAGTTCTGCAACCTCTATGGCTGTAAGAAGATTCGTACAACGTCTTACCACCCCCAAACCAACGGGATGTGTGAGAAGATGAACAATATAGTCATTGATCTCCTGAAGACGTTGCCCCTGGAGGAACGCAGCCTGTGGCCAGAAAAACTGCCGGACCTGATAGACCTATACAACAATATCCCGGTGAATGCTACAAACTGCACCCCGGCTTACCTGATGCGAGCTAGACCAGGAAAGCTGCCCGTAGACCTGGAGATGGGAGTCCTAATACCTGAGGACACCTCCCCGGATGCGGACTGGGATACGGAAAGGCAACTGCAGTACAAGAAGGTACAGGAGAGTGTGGAGAAGAGCCTGGCCCAGGTGAGAGAGAAGCAAGAAAGACTCTTCAATCAACACGCCCCTGCTAGTCCCCTAGAACCTGGTGAGCAAGTCCTAAAGCGAAAAAGAAGGCTACATAAGTTGGACGACCAGTGGGAAAGGGAACCCTACACCATACTGCAGTCTGACCACGACAACCCAAAGGTGTGCGTAATCACCAAGGACGGAGGAGAAACCACTAGTGTCGTCTCCAGAGACCATCTCAAAAGGTGCCCCGAGCAACTCCGTAGTGCAGAAGAGGATCAGAGTGACCTTGAACCCGCAGAGGACAAGGAAGAAATGATCAGCACCGTTCTCGGAGAGTTTCCTCAGTCCTGGACTCGCATAAATGATGCCATAGTGGTAAATGTCCTGCATTTCCTGCAACCGGCACAGCAACAACCAACACCAGAGCCAGAAGGTGAAGAGGAGAAAGCAGTTCCAGAGGCAGAAGAGCCTGTACCAGCAGCCCAGGAGAGTCAACCCTCTGCTGACAGTGAGCCTGCCATGCCTGCGGGAAGCCAAAGGACCCGCAGACAGCTGCCTGCCCTACCTGTACACCCAGCTGGTAGCTGCACCCCTAACGCTAGTGCGGAAAGCCAAGTCAGTCCACCACCAGACAGTGGGCTACGTAGGTCAACCAGGAGCACAAAGGGACAGATACCCGCTCGCTGGAGAATATAGAGTGTACTAAAATTGTAAATAACCCTGTTGCCAAATGTTGAATTGTTTGCAAAGTTACATGCATGTTTGGTAATACTCTGTTTCAGTTTCTTGCAGCTACCGTAAGGACTCACAGGTTATGGACTTTTTATAACCGGGACCTTGTATGGACTGCGTTCAGAGCCTAACCCAGGAATGAACTAAGACTGTGAAGGACTTGGGGTAGGACAGACCCCCACCTGGTTAAGGCTCCCCGTTGTGCTGGTGATATGGACACCCGGTCACAGGCCACACTGTGACCTTAAGAACTCAATTTGTGCGTCGTCTGTCTATTAATGTTTTATTGTTATGCATATTGTCTTTGTTTACTGTTTAGTCCCGGAGTACTAAATTTCACTAGGGGGGAATGTGTCACCCTGGCCTGGATGCCACAAGTGTAATTAAAGCTGTGTCTGAGAACAGGGGGGAGGTTCTCTAGTCAGGGGAACATTAGCATGCAATGCCTCCTGTCTCAGGCCAGTAGGGGGAGCAGGCTGCCCCTATAAAAGCTGGTGCTGGGGGCAGGGTTAGAGAGAACCCAGATGACCTGTCTCAGGACTGAGACGTGTCTCAGCAGAGCAGGGACAGACAGTTGCACTGCACCTAAGAGGAAGTGTGGCAGGAGGAGAGCCACAAGCCAGAGACAAGAGGCGAAGCAAGCCTGTCTTGGCAGATAACAGACTTAATCTACCAGACTTTGGTGTCTGAGGCTGGAAGGATTCCACATCCCCCAGCAGAGAACCAGTCCGCAAGGGACTGTATATTCCTTGGCCTAAGAAGCCTGGAGGCCCTGCCACAACAGAAGGGACCAGTAAAGCCATACAAGGCTGGGAGCAGAAAGGAACCCACGTCGCAGGCCATACAGGCGAGAAAACACGGAAAGCTCGGAAACGTGGGCTGTTACCCTATCAGGAGGAGATAGCCAGAAGGAGCGCAGAAAACACGGTAGGCCTACACCCTCACCCTGACCAGGGCCAATTTCCCCGTTGCTCTCAGACATCCAGGTCCCCTCCTAGCCGGGACTGTTTGTGGGTCAGTTTACCTGTTTAGTAAAGACCCTGGACTGCAACCTGTTGTCTGTGTGCTCCTTGCTCCTCCAGCACTATCAGCACTGGGACTCCCACTACCATCACTCCCAACATCCATTATACTGCCCTGGGGCCGCACTCTTCCCGTGGAGAGTCACACTACCCTAGCTGCACACCTCATCAGCCCCAGCGGTCTGCATGCAGCGGCGGTTCCTAATAACCGCAATCCACGGGTGGCGTAGTCGGACATTATCAGCAGAACATAGCAGACTACCATTGGCCTGACCACCCTGAGCCACGGAACCGGGTCGCCACTACTACCCCCATCGTCTCCCTATTGCCCGGATCCGAGTGCCCCACGGCCCAGGGGGCGAGTCACATGTAATACACTGACTCACCAGTGACGTCTCTAGGTGAAGTCCTTCATCTTCGCTTTTCTTCTTCATCTGGCACAGACGGCCATCACTTCTTCCAGCCAGGAATCATCTCTGCAGAAAATAACACACAGTTATCAATAACTGATCTCTTCTAGGGAATATTCCCACTCCACCCCCCGACTTCTACACTACACCAGTTGAAGAAAAAAAGCGATATAGTGCCGCCCTTCACAGTAACAAGAGCCCGCTTTTGTCCTATCCCATGGAAAACAATTTCCTAAAAAGTAAATTATATTACAGAAGTAATAATGTCTCTAATTGGACTCTAAAATAATAATGTTCCTCACTGGCCACCATAAACTAATAAAGTATGTTCCTCAATCTGGCCCCAAACAGTAATTAAGTCCCTTGTTCAGCCTGGCACCCCCATATATCCATCCTGGCCCCCCCTTCCCTGCATATATCCATCCTGACACCCCCCATATATCCCTTCTGGCCCCCATATGTCCAGTGTGACCCCTCCATATATTTATCCTAGCCCACGTGTATCGAGCCTGCCCCCTCCCATATACCCATCCTAGTCCCCCATGTGGCCCTCCTGTTCCCCCCATATATCCATCCTGGCCTCCATGTGTCCAGCCTGCCCCCCCACATATCCATCCTGGCCTCCATGTTTCCAGCCTGCCCCCCCATATATCTGTCCTGGCCTCCATGTGTCCAGCCTGCCCCCTCCCATATATCTGTCCTAAAGCCCCATGTGTCAAGCCTGCCCCCCCATATATCCATCCTGGCCTCCATGTGTCCAGCATGCCCCCCCTACATATCCATCCTGGCCTCCATGTGTCCAGCCTGCCCCCCCCAATATATCCATCCTGGCCTCCATGTTTCCAGCCTGCCCCCCATATATCCATCCTGGCCTCCATGTGTCCAGCCTGCCCCCTCATATATCCATCCTGCCCTTCCCCCCTGCATATATCCATCCTGACACCCCCCCATATATCCATACTGGCCCCCATATGTCCAGAGTGGCCCCTCCATATATTTATCCTAGCCCACGTGTATCGAGCCTGCCCCCCCACATACCTATCCTAGCCCCCCATGTGTCCAGCCTGCCCCCCACATATCCAACTTGGCCATCATGTGTCCAACCTGCCCCGCCCCCCATATATCCGGCCCCCCATATATCCATCCCCCTCACATATCCATCCTGGCCTCCATGTGTCCAGCCTGCCCCACCATATAGCCATCCTGCCCACCCTTTCCCATGTGTCCAGCCAGGCTCCCCCTTATGTGTCCAGCCAGGCTCCCCCCCTTGTGTGTCCAGCCAGGGTTCCCCCTTGTGTGTCCAGCCAGGCTCTCACCCTTGTGTGTCCAGCCAGTGTTCCCCCTTGTGTGTCCAGCCAGGGTTCCCCCTTGTGTGTCCAGCCAGGGTTCCCTCTTGTGTGTCCAGTCAGGGCTTTCCTCTTGTGTGTCCAGCCAGGGCTCCCCCTTGTGGGTCCAGCCAGGGTTCCCCCTTGTGTGTCCATCCAGCCCCCCCTTGTGTGTCCAGCCAGGGCTCCCCCTTGTGTGTCCAGTCAGGGCTCCCCCTTGTGTGTCCAGCCAGGGCTTCTCCTTGTGTGTCCAGCCAGGGCTCCCCCTTGTGTGTCCATCCAGGGTTCCCCCTTGTGTGTCCAGCCAGGGCTCCCCCTTGTGTGTCCAGCAAGGCCCCCCTTGTGTGTCCATCCGGTCCCCCCCTTGTGTGTCCAGCCAGGGTCCCCCCTTGTGTGTCTAGCCGGGCCCCCCCTTGTGTGTCCAGCCAGGGGCCCATCCCATTCTGCATCCACTCATATACACACAGACACACACACAGACACCTCTTACCTTCCTGCTCTCCCGTGCGGTGTCCTCCTTCTCCGGCGGCTGAGTTGCGCGCCTCCTTCACTGCAGGCGCATGACGATGACGTCATACGCCGGCCGGGGAAGGGAGACACGCAGCTTCAGCTGCTTCACAGGGTCGTGTGTCACGGCGGTTCAGGTAATGAACGCCGCGTGCGCGCGTCCCTGCATACACTGTGCCTGCGCTTTTAAAGGGCCCGTGCCCCTTAAAACCGCAGTTTTTTTTATTTTTTCATTCTCTTCTCCCCCTCTCCTCTGCAGAAGGGTACCCCGCCAGCCCAGTCCCTCCCTGTTGATGACTTATCCTAAAATCGGTCATTAATATATAAGTCCTGGACAGTCCCGTTAAGCTTGTTTTACCTAGTTATAAAAGCCCTTTAAGTCCTCATTATAAGGTAAGGTATGAATGGATCTAATTCAATTCTCCAAAGAGAACTATTTATACATTTTAGTCACTGTGAGCTTTCTACAAGATATTGCGGGCAGTATATAGCGAATATACGGACACAGAGCCATTCGCCGGCTCAGATTGCCAATAAGCACCTTGTAAATATGAGACCTTGACATCATAGGTTACTTGGCTTAATATGAAATTGTCCCTCATGTGTACCGCATTGTGGGCAGGGACTATATGTACATCACTGCAGAATATGTTGGCAATAAAAAGTCAACAGAAATGAATATCATGCAGATCCTCACCAGGACTCCAGCAGTGTCACCATCCTGCCACCATACAGCTATAGAAGGACAATAAACCTGCAGGGTTCTCCCCTCAGTTATTTTTTCCTTTAATTTTATTATCTGTTTCTTACTCACAGTGAAAGAACAGTCATCAGATATTTTATTGTTCACTTTTTATTTTACAGTCTCAGCTCTGAAGAATAGAACGTCTTATGAATAAATGACAGCTCACTTATTACAGTGGTGGCCAAAAGTATTGGCACCCCTGCAATTCTGACAGATAATACTCAGTTTCTTCCTGAAAATGATTGCAATCACAACTTCTTTGGTATTATTATCTTCATTTAATTTGCTTGCAAGGAAAAAATACAAAAGAGAATGAAGCAAAAATCAAAACCTTGATCATTTCACACAAAACTCCAAAAATGGGCCAGACAAAAGTATTGGCACCCTCAGCCTAATACTTGGTTGCACAACCTTTAGCCAAAATAACTGCGAACAACCGCTTCCGGTAACCATCAATGAGTTTCTTACAATGCTCTGCTGGAATCGTAGACCATTCTTCTTTGGCAAACTGCTCCAGGTCCCTGATATTTGAAGGGTGCCTTCTCCAAACTGCCATTTTGTGATCTCTCCACAGGTGTTCTATGGGATTCAGGTCTGGACTCATTGCTGGCCACCTTAGAAGTCTCCAGTGCTTTCTCTAAAACCATTTTATAGTGCTTTTGGAAGTGTGTTTTGGGTCATTGTCCTGCTGGAAGACCCATGACCTCTAAGGGCGACCCAGCTTTCTCACACTGGGCCCTACATTATGCTGCAAAATTTGTTGGTAGTCTTCAGACTTCATAATGCCATGCACACGGTCAAGCAGTCCAGTGCCAGAGGCAGCAAAGCAACCCCAAAACATCAGGGAACCTCCGCCATGTTTGACTGTAGGGACCATGTTCTTTTCTTTGAATGCCTCTTTTTTTTTCCTGTACACTCTATGTTGATGGTTTTTCCCAAAAAGCTCGACTTTTGTCTCATCTGACCAGAGAACATTCTTCCAAAACATAGTAACATAGTTTGTAAACATAGTTAGTAAAGCCGAATAAAGACTTGCGTCCATCAAGTTCGACCTGTTAGTTCTGTAATTGCTAAAGTTGATCCAGAGGAGGGCAAAAACCCCAAATGATTTGGCCAATCTTCACCTGAGGAAAAATTCCCTCCTGACTCTGAAACCAGCAGTCAGAATAAATCCCTGTATCAACTTACTATTTTATTTTATTTTTAAGTATATGCTGAAATCTGCCTGGTATCTAGAAATGCATCCAGTCCCCGCTTGAACTGGTGTAGTGAATCTGACATCACCGTCTCCTCACTCTGTGAATTCCATATTCTCACTGCTCTTACCGTAAAGAACCCCTCTAGTGACGCTTACCCAATCTGAGTATATTCCATTTATAACCACCCTCTGCCTTCTATCCCTTAGCCAGTTAGCTACCCACTTGCAGACATTTTCCCCCAGCCCCATCATTCTCATTTTGTATACCAACCTATTATGTGGCACGCTATCGAAAGCTTTTGAGAAGTCGAGATACACGACATCCACTGGTTCCCCCTGATCTACTCGAGAGCTAACCTCCTCGTAGAAGTCAATCAGGTTTGTTTGGCAGGAGCGATTCCTCATGAATCCATGTTGGTTCGGGATTAAAAGATTATTAGCATCAAGATGCTCCATAATTGCCTCTTTAATGAAGCTTTCAAAAATTTTGCCCACAACGGACGTCAGACTCACCGGCCGATAGTTTCCGGCGTCACTTTTCGCTCCCTTTTTGAATATTGGCACTACATTCGCCTGTCGCCAATCAAGTGGCACAGACCCAGTCTCAACAGAGTCCTTAAATATAAGATATAACGGTCTGTCTATCACATTACTTAGTTCCCTTAGTACCCGTGGGTGTATGCCATCAGGTCCTGGTGATTTGTTTATTTTAATGTTACTGAGGCGTTTCTGTACCCCAGCTTGGGTTAGATTTGTCATACTTAGTGGAGGATTAAGTTTGTCACTTCTCATTTCTCCTGTTAGTTCGATTTCCTTTGTGAAAGTTGTCGAAAAAAAATTATTTAATAGATTAGCTTTATCCTCATCTTTCTCTATGATTTTGCCTTCCTCACTTTTTATCGGTCCAATATTATCCGATTTAATCCTTTTACTATTTATATACGTAAAGAACAGTTTGGGATTTGATCTACTTTCCCTAGCAATACGTCTCTCTGTTTCCTCCTTCACTATTTTTAATTGTTTTTTACAGGTTCTCGTTTTTTCCTTGTAACACATTAGTGCCTCCTTACTGTTTTCCTGTTTTAATCTCTTGAATGCCTCTTTTTTGCTATTTAACGCCCCTTTTACGTTCTTGTTCAACCATATTGGTTTCCTCTTATTTCTGGCCCTTTTATTCCCATACGGTATATACCTCTCGCACTGAGTATTCAGAATTCTTTTGAAGGTTTCCCATTTACTATTCGTATTCCTTTGATTAAGAACTTTGTGCCAGTCAATAAGTTGAAGGCTTTCTTTCAGCTGATCAAACTTCGCCCTCCTAAAGTTTAATGTTTTTGTTGTTCCCTTATTGATAACCCTACTGAAGGGCATTTTGAAGTCGATAATATTATGGTCGCTATTACCTAGGTGCCCCCCTATCTGTACCTCAGTTATTCTATCAGGCCTATTAGTCAATATTAAGTCTAACACGGCCTTCCCTCTCGTTGGTTCCTGCACTAGTTGGGAGAGATAATTATCCTTAATATTTGTCAAGAACCTTTTTCCTTTCTGAAATCTACAGGTTTCTGTTTCCCAGTCAATATCCGGGTAGTTGAAATCCCCCATTACAATCACTTCATTATGTTTTGCTACTTTGTCTATTTGTCCTAATAGCAGTTTCTCATTCTCCTCTGTTATATTGGATGGCTTATAGCAGACCCCCAGTAATATTTTATTATTATTTTTAGTTCCCTCTATCTCTACCCACATGGACTCGACCCCCTCTTCTCCCTCTCCTATATCTTCCCTTAGTCTGGGTTTTAGACATGACTTTACATATAAGCAGACTCCTCCGCCTTTCCCCTGTTTCCAGTCCCTTCTAAATAAACTATAATCTAATAAATTTACCGCCCAGTCGTAGCTATCGTCTAGCCAAGTCTCTGTTATACCTACGATGTCATACCTCTCCTCCCATATAAGCGCCAGCAGCTCATCCGCCTTATTGGTCAGGCTTCTTGCGTTGGTCAGCATGCAAGATAAAACTTTTTGGTTATTTAGCATCCTATTCTTCTCTAACGATCTAACTGTACTATCCCCACCCCCCTCTCCACCCTCATTATATTCACTTCTCCCCTTCCCCCTTGCTTGCCTCACATCCCACCTATTTCCTTGGTTTCCCCCCCCCCTCGTCTCTAGTTTAAAAACTCCTCCAACCTATTAGCCATCTTCTTCCCCAGCACCGCTGCACCCTCCCCATTGAGGTGCAGCCCGTCCCTACGGTAGAGCCTGTAGCCGACCGCGAAGTCGGCCCAGTTCTCCATGAACCCAAACCCTTCTGCCTTGCACCAACTCTTTAGCCACTTATTCACCTCCCTAACCTCCTGTTGGCGCTCCTGTGTGGCTCGCGGGATTGGTAGTATTTCTGAGAAAACTACCTTGGAGGTCCTTGCCCTAAGCTTCCTACCTAGGTCCCTGAAATAATTTTTAAGGACCCTCCATCTACCACTCACTTTGTCATTGGTGCCGATGTGGACCATGACCGCTGGGTCTTCGCCAGCCCCACCCAGTAACCTGTCAACCCGATCCGCGATGTGCCGGACTCGAGCGCCAGGGAGGCAGCACACCGTTCGGCGATCCCGGTCTTTGTGACAGATTGCCCTGTCTGTCCCCCTAATAATAGAGTCACCCACTACCAGAACCTGTCTTGCCTGCCCTACACTTCCCCCCTCCCCCTCATTACTGGAGCATACACTCCCCCGGCGGTCAGAGGATCTGTCGTGCTCCAATAATGCCGGTTCTGAACCAGCCTTCCTATACTTCTTCCCTCTATCCCTCCTTACTGTTATCCAGCTCCCTGCCTGTTCAGCCTGCACTTCCCCTCTATGCTCCACCCCCAGTATTGACCCATTGAGTGTCTGCTCGGTGAGCAGCAAACTCCTTTCTATGTTGTCGATGCTCCTCAGTACCGCTATCTGAGCACTTAGATCCAGAATTTGGGCTTCCAAGTGCACGATATGCTCACATCTCTCGCAGCAGTATGGATCCTCGAGCGGGTGCTCACGGAATGCATACATTGCGCAAGATGTACACTGCACGGCTCCGTCCAACATGGACGTCATTCTAAATATGGGGATACAGTCAGTATATATATACAAGTACAAAACACAATTATTTATATATAGGTGTATGGACGGGGATCAATTAGGGATGTGCAAGTGTATCAATTAGATATCGGCGGGGGATCAGTTAAGTATGGACGGGGGATCAATTAAGTATCAAGTATGGACGGGGGAATCAGCTAAGTAGGTCAGGTGGTTTAATTAAGTAAAAAGTAAAGTAAAGAAAGAATGAAATACAGTCAGCAATTCAGTCCTAAGTCCTCCCTTCCAAACTCCCTGAATCCAAAGTCACTGAAAAACAAGTCACACACTTACTTTCGTTCGCACTTACGCTCCGGACACACGCAGCTCGTTCACACTCGCAAACTAAGAGATTTAAAGTGTTTTTTTTTTTTTTTTTTTTTTTTCCTTTTCCAGCAATGTACCCTTCACCTCAATGCACTTCCAAAGGACTTGATGCCCAACCAGCTGCCCCTTATAAACCCTTAATTATGACCCCTTCCCCTTAATTAACCCCTTGTGAGTAAATCTACACCTCAGGATTTTAGTGCAATGTAGTTAACACTTAAATACACAGGTAGTAAACTAAGAAACTAAAACTGTAGTGAGAAAATAGATTTTTAATAGCCCAATAAATCTAAACAGGTAGAAAAGCACTCAGCAGATCACAATGCAGCACTCACCGCAATTCACACAGGTATTTTCTGCAGGATTCCCAATACCTCTTCACTGAAAAACAAGTCACACACTTACTTTCGTTCGCACTTACGCTCCGGACACACGCAGCTCGTTCACACTCGCAAACTAAGAGATTTAAAGTGTTTTTTTATTTTTTTTTTTCCTTTTCCAGCAATGTACCCTTCACCTCAATGCACTTCCAAAGGACTTTATGCCCAACCAGCTGCCCCTTATAAACCCTTAATTATGACCCCTTCCCCTTAATTAACCCCTTGTGAGTAAATCTACACCTCAGGATTTTAGTGCAATGTAGTTAACCCTTAAATACACAGGTAGTAAACTAAGAAACTAAAACTGTAGTGAGAAAATAGATTTTAAAAAGCCCAATAAATCTAAACAGGTAGAAAAGCACTCAGCAGATCACAATGCAGCACTCACCGCAATTCACACAGGTATTTTCTGCAGGATTCCCAATACCTCTTCATGCAATTCACACAGGTATTTTCTGCAGGATTCCCAATACCTCTTCACGCAATTCACACAGGTATTTTCTGCAGGATTCCCAATACCTCTTCACCTTCACCTCAATGCACTTCCAGTTTTAGGCTTTATCAGGTAAGTTTTGGCAAACTCCAGCCTGGCTTTTTTATGTCTCGGGGTAAGAAGTGGGGTCTTCCTGGGTATCCTACCATACAGTCCCTTTTCATTCAGACGCCGACGGATAGTACGGGTTGACACTGTTGTAGCCTCGGACTGCAGGGCAGCTTGAACTTGTTTGGATGTTAGTCGAGGTTCTTTATCCACCATCCGCACAATCTTGCGTTGAAATCTCTCGTCAATTTTTCTTTTCCGTCCACATGTAGGGAGGTTAGCCACAGTGCCATGGGCTTTAAACTTCTTGATGACACTGCGTACGGAAGACACAGGAACATTCAGGTCTTTGGAGACGGACTTGTAGCCTTCAGATTGCTCATGCTTCCTCACAATTTGGTTTCACAAGTCCGCAAACAGTTCTTTGGTCTTTTTTCTTTTCTCCATGCTCAATGTGGTACACACAAGGACACAGGACAGAAGTTGAGTCAACTTTAATCCATGTTAACTGGCTGCAAGTGTGATTTAGTTATTGCCAACACCTGTTAGGTGCCACAGGTGCTCTTTCAGCTGCTCATAAAACCCGGCCCTGTAATCCGGACCCATTAAATTCCTCTCAGCACTATGTGTGCTGGAGCCTGCTTCTCCGGATCCTACATCACCGAAGCATGGCACTTCGAGGACACATACCTCCCGTCCACGATCTGTCCGGCAGCAACCTTACATACACCCCCCCTCTGTCCAAAGCCGTAGGGCTTGGCACCTTCTGTCACCATACAATAAACCCTTGACAAGGCAGCGGCATTCCCATGTTGTTTCCCAGGCCTATGCTCTACCCGGAAACTAAAATCTTGTAGAGCCAGGAACCACCTAGTCACTCTGGCATTGTTTCCCTTCTTTTCTCGCATCCACCTCAATGGGGCATGGTCTGACACTAACCTGAACCTTCTACCTAATAGGTAATACCTCAGAGTGTTTAACGCCCACTTAATGGCCAAACATTCTTTTTCTACAATGGAGTAGTCCTTCTCACAAGCGGAGAGCTTCAGACTGAGGTATTTTACAGGGTGTTCTTCTCCGTTAATCTCCTGGGACAAGACTGCTCCCAGCCCGACATCCGATGCATCCATCTGGACCACAAACTCCTTGGAGAAGCTGGGTGCCACCAAGACTGGTTGTTTACAGAGGACCAGTTTCAATTCCTGGCAGGTCGCTTCTGCTTCCGGGGACCACTTGGCCATAGCTGACTTCATCCCTTTCAGAAGATCCATCAGTGGGGCTGCTATCAGGGCAAAGTTAGGGACAAATCTTCGATAGTAGCCCACAATGCCTAGAAACGCCATGACCTGCTTCTTCGAGAGGGGCTGTGGCCAGTTCAAGATCGCCTCGACCTTATTTATTTGTGGTTTTATTTCCCCTCTACCAACCACGTACCCTAGGTACTTGGCTTCCTCCATCCCCATGGCACATTTCTTCGGGTTGATAGTAAAGCCCGCCTTCCTTAGGGCATCAAGTATGGCTTGAACTTTGTCCAGATGACTTTCCCAGTCCTGGCTAAATATGACGATGGCATCTAGGTAGGCCGCTGCATACTGTTTGTGGGGTGCTAAGATCCGGTCCATGGCTCTCTGGAAGGTGGCCAGAGCTCCCTTCAACCCAAACGGCATCCTGACATATTGGCGTTGAGAAGGCTGTCTTCTCCTTAGCCTCTTTGGACAGGGGAATTTGCCAATATCCTTTGGTGAGGTCCAGAGTGGTGATGTACCGAGCGGGTCCTAGCCTTTCGATAAGCTCATCTACCCTAGGCATTGGGT
Organism: Phyllobates terribilis; assembly: GCF_046119375.1. NCBI lineage: Eukaryota > Metazoa > Chordata > Amphibia > Anura > Dendrobatidae > Phyllobates > Phyllobates terribilis. The sequence continues at coordinate 1,727,537 of NW_027362822.1, read as the reverse complement.
AGGCGTCGAACTTTGAGACCTCGTTCAGCTTCCTATAGTCGTTGCAAAACCGCCATTCCCCATCTGGTTTCGGCACTAAGACTATAGGACTGGACCATCCACTTTTGGACTCTTCAATGACTCCCAGGTTTAGCATCCACCTTACTTCTTTAGAGATCACCTCTCTGCGGGCTTCGGGGATCCGGTATGGTTTTAGATTGACGCGAACATGAGGCTCTGTGAGAACCTCATGCTCTATGACCTGAGTGAGTCCTGGCAACTCCGAAAACATGTCTTTATTTCGCTGTAACAACTCTTTGCACTGTTGCTTTTGGGCATGTGACAGTGACTCTGCCACCTTGACCTCTTTCACATCGGCCTCAGCCATTAAACAGGGAGCTTCCGCAGGCTCTCTATCTTGCCATGGCTTAATCAAGTTAACATGGTAAATTTGGTAGGGCTTCCTCTTCCCTGGTTGGTGGATCTTAAAGTTGACTTCCCCCACTTTCTCTACCACCTCATAGGGGCCCTGCCACTTGGCCATGAACTTGTCTCCACTGTGGGACTAGCACAAGCACTCGATCTCCTGGGTTGAACGATCTCACCCTGGCCGACCTATTATACACCCTGGACTGTGCCTCTTGTGCCTTAAGGAGGTGCTCCCTCACAATGGGCATCACATGGGCAATCCTCTCTTGCATCTGGGCAACGTGCTCCACCACTCTCCTATAGGGAGTGGTCTCAGCTTCCCAGGACTCTTTCTCCACCTCCAGGAGTCCTGAGGGTGTCGTCCATAGAGTGGTTCAAACGGGGAGAAACCTGTGGAAGCTTTGGGAACTTCCCTCATGGCGAACAACATATAGTCCCAGTCTCGGCCATCCTTTTCCACTGCTTTCCTCAACATTGCTTTCAAGGTTTTGTTAAACCTCTCTACCAGTCCGTCCGTCTGGGGAGAGTACACGGAGGTTCTCAGTTGTGCAATCTGCAGTGTCTTGCACAATTCCCTCATGACCTTCGACATAAATGGAGTTCCTTAGTCTGTTAGGATCTCGTTAGGCAACCCAGTTCTTGAAAACATGTGGACTAACTCCCGGGCTATACACCTGGTGGAGGAGTTTCGTAGTGGTACGGCCTCCAGATACCATGTAGCATAATCTAATACCACCAGGATATACTGATGCACTTGGGCGGACTTGACCAGAGGCCCCACTAGATCCATTGCTATGCGTTCGAATGGAACCTCGATGACTGGTAGTGGCACTAGGGGACTGCGGAAGTGGGCCACTGGGGAGGTTATCTGGCATGTGGGGCAGGAACGACAATAACTCTATATTTCTCTATAGCAACCTGGCCAGTAGAATCTTTGGAGGATCCGTTCTTGAATCTTGTCTGCACCCAGGTGACCACCCAACACATGAGAATGAGCCATGTCTAACACCCTGCGTCTATAGGGCCCTGGCACCAGCAACTGTTCTATTACCTCGCCCCTTGGCTTGGTTATTCTGTACAGCAAATCCCCATTCACAGCAAAATGAGGGAACCGAGTGTCAGCCCCCGGTTCCTGAGGCACCCCATTTAACACAGTAACATTTTCAAAGGCCCCTTTCAGAGTTAAATCCCTGAGTTGGGCAGTTCCAAAGTTTCCCTCGGACACCTAAAGCTCAGGGATATTGGACTCAGGGGATGCTACTTCAGCCTCATTGCCCACCAGCACACACATGGGAAACTCATCTACTATGTTCTGCGGGTAAGTTTCCTTAGGGGCGATCTGGCTGTCGTCCAAGCAACCAGGTGTCCCCGCTTTCCCCCACATTTCCCAGAATAATGCAAAGTAACGTCCAATTATTATGGGATGCAATAGGTCCTTAACGACCGCCACTTCATGAGATGTGGTGCCACAGTCTGTGTTTACATCCACCTGGGCCACAGGATAGTTCTTAGCGTCCCCATTGATACACCGGACACCCACCACCTTCCCAGAAACCAGCCGATGAGGGAGTGTGGCCCTTATCAGGGTCACCAAACTTCCTGAGACCAATAGTCCAGAGACTTGTGCCCCGTTAACTGACACTGAGCATCCCTGAGGGCCCTCGCCATGTTGACGAACCGCGCTGCAGGCGGGGTAGGCAAAATAAGAGCAACGCCGGTCCATGTTACAGTCCATTGGTTCAGAGGTTATGGGACACCGGGAGGCAATATGGCCAGGGGTATGACATCTGCAACACACTATATTATGGGGTGGGACCTTGGGCAGCAACTCAGACCCCTCCTGAACTCTAGGATGCCCCCCAGGTGTGGCGCTAGCTCCCTTCTTTTGGGTGTCCGCCACCTTTTGGGAACCCCAGTATTGAGAGGCTACGACCCCTTGTTTTCCCAACGGACTCTCAACCGCCTGGTATCTTTCCACCAACCCCACCAAGTCATCAGCATTATAGGGATCTCCCTGGGCAACCCAGGATTTTACCGACTTCGGGAGAGAGTGTATAAACCTGTCTATAACGACCTCTATCTCATATCATAGGACTATCTATCATCTATCTATTATCTATATGACGCGCCCCCTGGGCCATGGGGCACCCGGGACCGGACTTCAGGGCAATGCTGGGAGTAGTTGTGGCGACCTGGTCCCGTGGCTCAGGGTGGCCAGACCAATATTGTGGCAGTCTCTGTATCAGTATAATGCAATGTCCTACTACGTCCGTGGATTGCGGTCAATAAGAACGGCCGCTGCTAAGCAGACCTCTGAGGCTGATGTTGTGAGGGCAGCAGAGAGTAGTATAACTCCCCACGGGAGGAGTATAGCCTCAGGCTAGTGAGTGTGGATGATAGGAGTGATGGTACACGAGCACAGCAGGAACGACTCAGAGGCTTTGCAGTGCAGTTCAGGGTCTTTACTGATGGTGATAAGGCAGACCCTCCCGGGAGTACTGGCTAGCATAAGAGGCCTGGTCAGTCTGTGAGCAAACTGGAGTTCCCCTGGCCAGGTGGAGTTGTAGGCCTCCCCGACTATCTGCACTCTTCCTGGCTACCTTGCTGTAAGCGAGTGGAAGTAGCCCACGTCCCTGAGTGTTCCGTGTGGTGCTCACCTGTATGGCTGGTGACTTGGGGCCTTCTGATAGCCCCCGCTCCTCGATTGCAGTGCTGGTCCCTTGCTCGTGACTGAGCCTCCGGGCTTCTATGGCCAGAGGACTTGAAATCCCCTGCCGGCGGGTTTCTGCTGCTGGGTATATATAAGTCCCCGCAACCTCGGACTCCTGTGTCCGGTTCTCAGAGTCTTCTGCCAGGACGAACTCCGCTTAGCTCAAGTCCCTGGTCTTCAGCTCCTGCTCCTACAGAGCTCCTCGCTGTTACTTTCCCTGTGTCTGGAACTAACTCCAGGCTCTGACTTCACTAACCCCGCCCCAGATCCAGTTTATATAGGGCAGGTTCCTCCCCTATCTGGTCTGGGACAGGAGGTGTTGCATGTTTAAGGGCTCCGAACCAGGAAACCTCCCACTTGCTCTCAGACATAATATTTCTATTACAGTGGTAACCAGACCCCTGGGGTGCCACATATCCATCTATCTATCTCATATCTATCTATCTATCAATCTCATATCTATCTATCTTCTCCACTTTTTATCTGGTCTCAGGTATGACTTTCATATTACCCACGACTGTTACTTGCCACAGGTGAGTTTTAACGAGCATCACATGCTTGAAGCAAAGTTGTTTTTCCACAATTTTGGAAAAGTGCCAACAATTTTGTCCGGCCCATTTTTGGAGTTTTGTGTGAAATTATGTCCAATTTGCCTTTTTTTCCCATTTTTTTGTGCTGTTTCAATACACACAAAGGAAATAAATATTATAACAAATGTATAACAAAACATGTGTAATTGTAATAATTTTCTGGGAGAAATACTTCACTTTCTGGAACAATCTCAAGGTTGCTAAACACTTCCGGCCATGACTGTGTGTATATATGGGCCCTCAATAAACCATCTCTCTCAACGAAAAGGCCACAGCAAGGGTCAGGAATCGGTGGCCTTCCCTCTCCGAATCTTAGGGAGAGACGGTTGTGCTTCCAGCATCCACCTAGGCTGCCACCCCAGTGGAACTAATAGCAGGGTAGCCAACTGTCCAGAAATTCTTGGACAGTCCATAAAAATAGGGCACTTTTTTCCCTGTCCGTAAAAAAAAATGTGATGCGTCCATAATCTTTCTGAAGTTGGAGAGACTTGTTCAGATGGAGGGAGATGTAGGGGCATCATATTGTGTATAGGGAGATGTAGGGGCATCATATTGTGTATAGGTATCATATTGTGTATCTGCATGTGTGGGGACATCATACGGTGTATATGGAGCTGTGAGCACATCATACTGTATTTAGGGAACAATGAGGGAATCATACTGTATACAAGGAGCTGTGGAAACATAATGCTGTGTAAAGGGTCTGTGGGGTCATCATCTAATATACAGTACAGACCAAAAGTTTGGACACACCTTCTCATTTAAAGATTTTTCTGTATTTTCATGACTATGAAAATTGTACATTCACACTGAAGGCATCAAAACTATGAATTAACACATGTGAAATTATATACTTAACAAAAAAAGTGTGAAACAACTGAAAATATGTCTTATATTCTAGGTTCTTCAAAGTAGCCACCTTTTGCTTTGATGACTGCTTTGCACACTCTTGGCATTCTCTTGATGAGCTTCAAGAGCTAGTCACCGGAAATGGTTTTCACTTCACAGGTGTGCCCTGTCAGGTTTAATAAGTGGGAGTTCTTGCCTTATAAATGGGGTTCGGATCATCAGCTGTGTTGTGCAGAAGTCTGGTGGATACACAGCTGATAGTCCTACTAAATAGACTGTTAGAATTTGTATTATGGCAAGAAAAAAGCAGCTAAGTAAAGAAAAATGAGTGGCCATCATTACTTTAAGAAATGAAGGTCAGTCAATGCAAAAAATTGGTAAAACTTTGAAAGTGTCCCCAAGTGCAGATGCAAAAACCATCAAGCGCTGCAAGAAACTGGCTCACATGAGGACTGCCCCAGGAAAGGAAGACCAAGAGTCACCTCTGCTTCTGAGGATAAGTTTATCCGAGTCACCAGCCTCAGAAATCGCAGGTTAACAGCAGCTCAGATTAAAGACCAGGTCAATGCCACACAGAGTTCTAGCAGCAGACACATCTCTTCAACAACTGTTAAGAGGAGACTTTGTGCAGCAGGCCTTCATGGTAAAATAGCTGCTAGGAAACCACTGCTAAGGACAGGCAACAAGCAGAAGAGACTTATTTGGGCTAAAGAACACAAGGAATGGACATTAGACCAGTGGAAATCTGTGCTTTGGTCTGATGAGTCTAAATTTGAGATCTTTGGTTCCAACCACCGTGTCTTTGTGCGATGCAGAAAAGGTGAACGGATGGACTCTACATGTCTGGTTCCCACCGAGAAGCATGGAGGAGGAGGTGTGATCCCCCTGACCACATTTAAATGATTGACCCCCCCAGCCCATAATTGATTGATCCCCCTTGTCCTATTTAATAGATTCCCCTTGTCCACTTTTACTCATCCCCAGTCCCTATCTATTTGCCTTATCCCCCACCATATTTAATTAACCCCTGTCCATAATTAATTGATTGATTCCCCAGACCACAATTAATTATTTCCCCAGTCCATATTTATTGATATTATTGATACTTATTGATCCCCAGTCCTTAGTTAATTGACCCACCGTCCATACCTATTTTTTTGCTTTACCCCCCATCCTATTTAATTAAACCCCCTGTCCATAATTAATTGATTGAATCCCTAGTCCACAATTAATTATTTCCCCAGTCCATACTTATTGATCCCAGTCCATAGTTAATTGACACACCGTCCACACTTAATTAATCCACCTGACCCACTCAGCTGATCCCCCGTCCATACTTAATTGATACTTAATTGATCCCCCGTCCATACTTAACTGATCCCGCGCCGATATCTAATCGATACACTCGCACATCCCTAATTGATCCCCGTCCATACACCTATATATAAATAATTGTGTTTTGTACTTGTACATATATACTGACTGTATCCCCATATTTAGAATGACGTCCATGTTGGCCGGAGCCGTGCAGTGTACATCTTGCGCAATGTATGCATTCCCTGAGCTACCGCTCAGGGATCCATACTGCTGCGAGAGATGTGAGCATATCGTGCACTTGGAAGCCCAAATCCTGGATCTAAGTGCTCAGATAGCGGTACTGAGGAGCATCGACAACATGGAACGGAGTTTGCTGCTCACCGAGCAGACACTCAATGGGTCAACACTGGGGGTGGAGCTTAGTGGGGAAGCGCAGGCTGAACAGGCAGGGAGCTGGGTAACGGTTAGAAGGGATAGAGGGAAGAAGTATAGGAAGGCTGGTTCAGAACCGGCATTATTGGAGCACGACAGATCCTCTGACCGCCGGGGGAGTGTATGCTCCAGTAATGAGGGGGAGGGGGGAAGTGTAGGGCAGGCTAGACAGGTCCTGGTAGTGGGTGACTCTATTATTAGGGGGACAGACAGGGCAATCTGTCACAAAGACCGGGATCGCCGAACGGTGTGCTGCCTCCCTGGCGCTCGAGTCCGGCACATCGCGGATCGGGTTGACAGGTTACTGGGTGGGGCTGGCGAAGACCCAGCGGTCATGGTCCACATTGGCACCAATGACAAAGTGAGTGGTAGATGGAGGGTCCTTAAAAATGATTTCAGGGATCTAGGTAGGAAGCTTAGGGCAAGGACCTCCAAGGTAGTTTTCTCAGAAATACTACCAATCCCGCGAGCCACACAGGAGCGCCAACGGGAGGTTAGGGAGGTGAATAAGTGGCTAAAGAGTTGGTGCAAGGCAGAAGGGTTTGGGTTCATGGAGAACTGGGCCGACTTCGCTGTCGGCTACAGGCTCTACCGTAGGGACGGGCTGCACCTCAATGGGGAGGGTGCAGCGGTGCTGGGGAAGAAGATGGCTAATAGGTTGGAGGAGTTTTTAAACTAGAGACGGGGGGGGGAACCAAGGAAATAGGTGGGATGTGAGGCAAGCAAGGGGGAAGGGGAGAAGTGAATATAATGAGGGTGGAGAGGGGGGTGGGGATAGTACAGTTAGATCGTTAGAGAAGAATAGGATGCTAAATAACCCCAAAGTTTTATCTTGCATGCTGACCAACGCAAGAAGCCTGACCAATAAGGAGGATGAGCTGCGGGCGCTTATATCGGAGGAGAGGTATGACATCGTAGGTATAACAGAGACTTGGCTAGACGATAGCTACGACTGGGCGGTAAATTTAACAGATTATAGTTTATTTAGAAGGGACTGGAAACAGGGGAAGGGCGGAGGAGTCTGCTTATATGTAAAGTCACGTCTAAAGCCCAGACTAAGGGAAGATATAGGAGAGGGAGAAGAGGGGGTCGAGTCCATGTGGGTAGAGATAGAGGGGGCAAAAAATAATAATAAAATATTACTGGGGGTCTGCTATAAGCCACCCAATATAACAGAGGAGAATGAGAAACTGCTATTAGGACAAATAGACAAAGTAGCAAAACATAATGAAGTGATTGTAATGGGGGATTTCAACTACCTGGATATTGACTGGGAAACAGAAACCTGTAGATCGCAGAAAGGAAAAAGGTTCTTGACAAATATCAAGGATAATTATCTCTCCCAACTAGTGCAGGAACCAACGAGAGGGAAGGCAGTGTTGGACTTAATATTGACTAATAGGCCTGATAGAATAACTGAGGTACAGATAGGGGGGCACCTAGGTAATAGCGATCATAATATTATCAATTTCAAAATGCCCTTCAGTAGGGTTATCAATAAGGGAACAACTAAAACATTAAACTTTAGGAGGGCGAAGTTTGATCAGCTGAAAGAAAACCTTCAACTTATAGACTGGGACAAAGTTCTTAATCAAGGAAATACGAATAGTAAATGGGAAACCTTCAAAAGAATTCTGAATACTCAGTGCGCGAGGTATATACCGTATGGGAATAACAGGGCCAGAAATAAGAGGAAACCAATATGGTTGAATAAGAACGTAAAAGGGGCGTTAAATAGCAAAAAAGAGGCATTCAAGAGATTAAAACAGGAAAACAGCAAGGAGGCACTAATGTGTTACAAGGAAAAAACGAGAACCTGCAAAAAACAAATAAAAATAGCAAAGGAGGAAACAGAGAGACGTATTGCTAGGGAAAGTAGATCAAATCCCAAACTGTTCTTTACGTATATAAATAGTAAAAGGATTAAATCGAATAATATTGGACCGATAAAAAGTGATGAAGGCAAAATCATAGAGAAAGATGAGGATAAAGCTAATCTATTAAATAAATTTTTTTCGTCAACTTTCACAAAGGAAAAAGAACTAACAGGCGAAATGAGAAGTGACAAGCTTAATCCTCCACTAAGTATGACAAATCTAACCCAAGCTGGGGTACAGAAATGCCTCAGTAACATTAAAATAAACAAATCACCAGGACCTGATGGCATACACCCACGGGTACTAAGGGAACTAAGTAATGTGATAGACAGACCGTTATATCTTATATTTAAGGACTCTGTTGAGACTGGGTCTGTACCACTTGATTGGCGACAGGCGAATGTAGTGCCAATATTCAAAAAGGGAGCAAAAAGTGACGCCGGAAACTATCGGCCGGTGAGTCTGACGTCCGTTGTGGGCAAAATTTTTGAAGGCTTTATTAATGAGGCAATCATGGAGCATCTTGACGCTAATAATCTATTAACCCCGAACCAACATGGATTCATGAGGAATCGCTCCTGCCAAACAAACCTGATTGACTTCTACGAGGAGGTTAGCTCTCGAGTAGATCAGGGGGAACCAGTGGATGTCGTGTATCTCGACTTCTCAAAAGCGTTCGATAGCGTGCCACATAATAGGTTGGTATACAAAATGAGAATGATGGGGCTGGGGGAAAATGTCTGCAAGTGGGTAGCTAACTGGCTAAAGGATAGAAGGCAGAGGGTGGTTATAAATGGAATATACTCAGATTGGGTAAGCGTCACTTGTGGGGTACCACAGGGGTCTGTACTAGGCCCAATGTTATTTAATATCTTTATTAACGACATAGTCAACGGGATAAATAGTAAAATATCAATATTTGCAGATGACACAAAGTTATGTAAAACAATTAATACAAAAGAGGATAGTGAAGACCTACAGAGGGATTTGGATAAGCTGGGTAGGTGGAGCATTAAATGGCAAATGAGGTTTAACGAGGAGAAATGTAAGGTCATACATATGGGAAGGAAAAATGGAAGTCACCAGTACTCACTGAATGGGAAATCATTGGGGAATTCAGAGATGGAGAAGGACTTGGGCATCTTGATTGATAGCAAACTAAATTGGAGTGCCCAAAGTCAGGCCGCTGCTGTAAGGGCAAACAGGGTAATGGGATGTATCAGAAGAGGTATAGCTGCAAAGGATGAGAACATTGTTCTTCCACTGTACAAAGCACTGGTCAGACCACACTTGGAATACTGTGCTCAGTTATGGGCCCCAATATATAGAAAGGATATAAATGAGCTTGAAAAGGTACAAAGGAGGGCAACAAAATTAATAAAGGGAATGGAGGGACTGCAATACCCAGAGAGGTTGGCAAAACTAGGACTATTCAGCCTGGAAAAGAGAAGGTTGAGGGGGGACATAATAAATGTGTACAAATATGTTAGGGGACAGTATAGAGACCTTGCCCGGGATTTGTTCAAAAGGAGGGATATTACGGTAACAAGAGGGCACTCACTAAGACTGGAAGAGAAAAGGTTTCAGCACCAGCATAGGAAGGGGTTCTTTACGGTAAGAGCAGTGAGAATATGGAATTCACTGAGTGAGGAGACGGTAATGTCGGATTCACTACACCAGTTCAAGCGGGGACTGGATGCTTTTCTAGATACCAGGCAGATTTCTGCATATACTTAAAAATAGAATAAAATAGTAGGTTGATACAGGGATTTATTCTGACTGCTGGTTTCAGAGTCGGGAGGGAATTTTTCCTCAGGTGAAGATTGGCTAAATCATTTGGGGTTTTTGCCCTCCTCTGGATCAACTTTAGCAACTACAGAACTTACAGGTCGAACTTGATGGACGCAAGTCTTTATTCGGCTTTACAAACTATGTACTATGTATGATGGTGTGGGGGTGCTTTGCTGGTGACACTGTTGGGGATTTATTCAAAATTGAAGGCATACTGAACCAGCATGGCTACAACAGCATCTTGCAGCGGCATGCTATTCCATCCGGTTTGCGTTTAGTTGGACCATCATTTATTTTTCAACAGGACAATGACCCCAAACACACCTCCAGGCTGTGTAAGGGCTATTTGACCAAGAAGGAGAATGATGGGGTGCTACGCCAGATGACCTGGCCTCCACAGTCACCAGACCTGAACCCAATCGAGATGATTTGGGGTGAGCTGGACCGCAGAGTGAAGGCAAAAGGGCCAACAAGTGCTAAGCATCTCTGGGAACTCCTTCAAGATTGTTGGAAGACCATTTCCATTGACTACCTCTTGAAGCTCATCAAGAGAATGCCAAGAGTGTGCAAAGCAGTCATCAAAGCAAAAGGTGGCTACTTTGAAGAACCTAGAATATAAGACATATTTTCAGTTGTTTCACACTTTTTTGTTAAGTATATAATTCCACATGTGTTAATTCATAGTTTTGATGCCTTCAGTGTGAATGTACAATTTTCATAGTCATGAAAATACAGAAAAATCTTGAAATGAGAAGGTGTGTCCAAACTTTTGGTCTGTACTGTATATAATCGTCTAATCCCGTCTGTCTGTCTGTCCTTCTGTCCAGGAAATCCTGCGTCGCTGATTGGTCCAGCCGCGGCCAATCAGCGACGCGGGATTTCAGAAAAAGATGGCGGCCGTTAGCAGCTCATCTGCCGCACGGAGGTCAGCGGCGATGCAGCCGGGAGATGACCGGCGCTAGCCGCTCATCTCCCGGCTGCTCGCAGCAGAAGTACCGCGACCGGCGGCGCTGCTGACCTCCATGCGGCTACCGTCGGGAGATCAATGGCTAGGGCCGCTGATCTCCCGACGGCAAGTGTGAAGCGAGGACCGGGGAGCGGCGCCGCCAGTCGGGATACTTCGGCTGTGAGCAGCCGGCCATCTCCCGGTTCCTCGCAGCGGAAGTACCCGCACAGGTAGCGTCGCTGCCCGGTCCTCAGTAATACGATTCGCCGATTGGTCGGAATCAGCGATATTGGCGCCGCGACCAATCAGCGATTTTGGCGCCACATTTAAACACCACTCTGTTGATTGCGCCTGGTCGGCCGCATACAGATTCTAGAATACCCGATGCGTTAGAATCGGGACACCATCTAGTACTGTATATAAAGAGCTGTGGGAGCCATCACACTATATATAGAGACCTGTGAAAAGCTAATGTGTTGATCCAGAGGAAGTCAAAAAACCCCATGAGGCAGATGCTGCTTGCCCAAAATTAGGGGAAAAATTCCTTCCCGACTCCACATATGGCAATCAGACTAGTTGCTTGGATCAACGTCCCATAACAAAATCTAGTATGAATAACCTGTAATGTTATTCAAGAAAGTCACACAGGACCTCCTTGAACTTTTTTTTAGAGAATTAAGTATTACAAGGTCATGTGGTAGAGAGTTCCATACCTCACACAATAAAACATTGCCATCTAACTTCCTTTAGACAAAGCGAATTAGGAGCTTGATGCTAGAGTAGTTGAATTAAAACTGAAAAAAATTATTAACACAGCAAAAAAGAGGAACAGTATTTATTCACCTGCCCAGGTCTCAAAACGAATGCACTAATCAGGATGAAGCAAACCATATAATAAAGGCAGGGGCAGCACAGGTGCAAAATACTGATGAGACAACCAACTCATAACCTACCAATTCTTGGAGGGGGTCATTGCTTAGTATTAAAACTGCACACAAAAAATGGCTTGTATAGGTCACTGGTCACACACAGATTGTTAGGGGAATGGTTGCAAACAACTTTATTAAATAATGGAAAGCAAACGAACCCGGGGTCCGCGATGCAGCCTGGAGGACTGCGGACGAACACCTTCCGGGTAAGAAGGTAAAACAACCAACTGAAATGACAATCCCCCCCGTGTTACTGCACACCGGAACGGGAATAGAGATTCGCACTATCTCCGTTAACTGCACGAGAGATGTGCGACACATAATGTAGCCGTAGCCCTGTTAACTGCACAGAGGCTACGCAGCAGGCGCTCGGATGCGTGTGTGATTCACGCCGGCTTATACGTGCTCCCAGCCGGCTTGCTACCGGACTGAGGAGTATCTCTCCACGTGGCTAACAGGCGGTGCGGGGAATACGGAGTCCGCAGTCTGCTCGGGGTGTATAGCGACCCCCTTGTTGGAGCCAGACTGTCAGACGAAGCTACCTGCCTCCCTCCATCTAAGGCTGTCTATCCCCTGCTAAACCTGCCTGTCAGAAGCTATAACAGCAAAAGTACACGTGGAGCCGAAACGACCAAGCGTCCACACAATAACACCAACTCAGCTCAATGATCAGAGCGCGCCGCCATGTTTGTGGGCGTGCTATTTAAATATTAAGCCCTGCCCACCGTCACATTATTGGTGACGTCACCCGCGACCAATCAGGCGGTGCCAGGTCACCGGATCAGCTGACTCCCAAACCACTAATCACGGTCCGCCATGTCACGGGCATGCTCAGTGCAGTGTATCCTGGACTTAAGCTGTAACAGCCATGTTTCCCTCCGCAACCTATCCTTCATGTTGCTAGGAACAAAGACCCGAGAGACAGCTTGTACATCTCGTGCACCAGCTAGGCGTTGGGACCAATGACGATGCTGAGCAGCATCTGCCCTGGCTGGACTGGAATAGGAGACCACAGAATCCACTGATGATTCTGAACCCATTTCAGATCCAGAAAACACCTGACGCCTAACACAGATAGTGCTCAATATAGGGCTTACAGCCTATTAGTGACCCTCATACTGTTAGATTAGGCAGGCTGCAAAGCACTATCTAAGTGCACCCCATGAGGACAGACCTCCTAGTTTACAAATCCAGCATTGATGGGCTTGTCTGAACCCTGAATAAAAATAACATGCAAAATCTATATATGAGGTACTGGTAGATATTTTGGCGCTGGTCACGCACAGTGTCTGGTTTACAGCCTATTAGTGACGCCCATACTATTAGATTAGGCGGGCTATGCTCCCCTCATACACCTTACCACGGTGTGTAGTGTGACATGGAGCTAAACCCCCTGTCTTCTTAAGAATAAGGCTGCGAAAAACCTTCTCTTTATTGATAGTAGAGAAACCTCCATACAGTAGATGCGGAAAACATACGATGAACCCCAGTATTGTACCACATAGATAGGGCTCTTACCGGCTAAGCTTGGAGCAGGCTGTGTGCACAGAGCCCAAGATACAAAACTGTAGGGATGTGGACTGTCTTACCCTGTTGCTGCCCCTGAAGACAACAAACACCTCATGTGAATACTGTCTTGCGGTTTTATATCTAAATGCGGTTATAATGGTGATGTAACAGCATGTGAAGTGTTAATGCTTAATGTGAGTATAGCATAAGATAAGCTTAGGATACCATAAGACATAAGTATAACATAAACCCTAAAATACAAATTTTATTAAATCTCTTTAAAATCGGGACATGCGGCATAAAGATGATCCGCATCAGTATTGCACTTTATCAAGATAAGTTCCTTTTATTGTTTAGTCTTGTGATCATTTATGTCATTGATACCTCTATGGGTGATTAATTCCAGGGCTGGCTAGGGTTATCCAGGGATAGCCGCCGTGGAGCGGGGCGCCACAGTGTCAACATTAACTAGGGTGTCACCCTCCACTATAAGGCAGGTAATCAGCATCTAGGGTGTTGAACAGGGCTGATTGTAGCCTTTGTTTGGATGCCTGAATGTATCCTTTGGCTTGGAGGTCCAAAGATATTAGGAACGTTCTTGTGTGTTTTTATAAATTTGCACATTGTCACTTTATTCACTGTTGTCACTTTAATCATTTATTACACACTGAGGATTGATTGTTTGATGTGATATCTGTACCAGTTTCTGGTAGACTGTCAGATCTTTGGTCTATGTAAGTACGAATAAGGGACTTTTAGGGTCTAGGGGCAGCTGCCGTTCAGCAAGGGTGCCATTGTCATCTATATGTAGGATGCCCATCTCCATTGACATGCAGGTTCAGGCTAGGGTATCTATAGGGTGAGTTTTATTGAAGTACAGTGGGTACGGAAAGCATTCAGACCCCTTTAAATTTTTCACTCTTTGTTTCATTGCAGCCATTTGGTAAATTCTAAAAAGTTCATTTTTTTCTCATTAAAGTCCACTCTGCACCCCATGTTGACTGAAAAAAACAGAAATGTAGAAATTTTTGCAAATTTATTAAAAAAGGAAAACTGAAATATCACATGGTCATAAGTATTCAGACCCTTTGCTCATATTTAAGTCACATGCTGTCCATTTCCTTGTGATCCTCCTTGAGATGGTTCTACTCTTTCATTGGAGTCCAGCTGTGTTTAATTAAACTGATAGGACTTGATTTGGAAAGGCACACACCTGTCTATATAAGACCTCACAGCTCACAGTGCATGTCAGACCAAATGACCAGTATTGAGTAGAAGCCCCCTTTTGAGCTAGTGCATCCATGAGTCTTCTTGGGAATGATGCAACAAGTTTTTCACACCTGGATTTGGGGTTCCTCTGCCATTCTTCCTTGCAGATCCTCTCCAGTTCTGTCAGGTTGGATGGTGAACGTTGGTGGACAGCCATTTTCAGGTCTCTCCAGAGATGTTCAATTGGGTTTAGGTCAGGGCTCTGGCTGGGCCAGTCTAGAATGGTCACAGAGTTGTTCTGAAGCCACTCCTTTGTTATTTTAACTGTGTGCATAGGGTCATTGTCTTGTTGGAAGGTGAACCTTCGGCCAAGTCTGAGGTCCAGAGCACTCTGGAAGAGGTTTTCATCCAGGATATCTGTGTACTTGGCCGCATTCATGTTTCTTTCAATTCCAACCAGTCGTCCTGTCCCTGCAGCTGAAAAACACCCCCATGATGCTGCCACCACCATGTTTCACTGTTGGGATTGTATTGGGCAGGTGATGAGCAGTGCCTGGTTTTCTCCACACATACCCCTTAGAATTATCACCAAAAAGTTCTATCTTAGTCTCATCAGACCAAAGAATCTTATTTCTCATAGACTGGGAGTCCTTCATGTGTTTTTAAGCAAACTCTGTGCAGGCTTTCATATGTCTTGCACTGAGGAGAGGCTTCCGTTGGGCCACTCTGCCATAAAGGCTCGACTTGTGGAGGGCTGCAGTGATAGTTGACTTTATGCAACTTTCTCCCATCTCCCTACTGCATCTTTGGAGCTCAGCCACAGTGATCTTGGGGTTCATCTTTACCTCTCTCACCAAGGCTCTTCTCCCACGATTGCTCAGTTGAGCTGGACGGCCAGGTCTAGGAAGACTTCTGGTGGTCCCAAACTTTTTCCACTTAAGGATTATGGAGGCCACTGTGTTCTTAGGACCCTTGACTAATGCAGAAATTCTTTTGTAAACTTGGCCAGATCTGTGCCTTGCCACAATTCTGTCTCTAAGCTCCTTTGGCAGTGTCAGGATGCCAGGTTTAATTTTACTTTGCCAGTAGTTTTTCCCTTAGCCAAGATGGCTTCCATTGCCTCACTGGGGTCATGTGTTTCCTGCCTGTGGACCTACTTAAACTGCATGTGTTGCAATCATGCCTTGCCTGAGTATTGTGTGCTTGTAGCTTGCTACTCACCTGTGCTAGCCCTCTGAATAGAGTCTTGCTGACCTTGTGTTTACTCCTAGTCATCCGCTGAAAGGATTGCTGCCTGAATCCTCTGCTAAGGGGACTTCTGCTGAAAGGAACCGCTGGCTGTTGTTCACTCACGCTGGGATCTCTGAACTTTTGTCTTCCTGAAGAAAACTTCTCCTGGATCTCTACACCTCTGGTATAGTCACCATCTTGCTCTGTGTTTAAATACCCGGCTCCAGCTCTGCTTAAGACATCGCTGTTTCCTCCGCTGCACCTCCTGCATTCTTCAATATCCAGATCCATATTCCAGTTTGTCTTCTCTTCTGCACTACGTGAGTCCACAATCAACTGAGGAATGCCTACGTCTGCTTACTATCCTTATTTCTGTTTGCATATTACTGTACCTAAGTAAACTTGAACTATGGTTAACTTTTGCATACCCTAATAGTAATGAAGGCCGTGCCTTACAGATTAGGTTCTAAGAAGTGTTGTTTGGAATGAACTTACCTTCATAAACTGTTTGCTGTGATCTTTTGCACTTGAGTTTAAAATAGACTTTCACACTACTCTTGTCTCAGTCTCTGCTTTTGGCCCACGCCATTGGACTTCAGGGTATCTACTAACATCGTAACAGGCAGTTCCTTTGAGCTCATGATTCTCATTTGGTCTGACATGCACTGTGAGCTGTGAGGTCTTATATAGACAGGTGTGTGCCTTTCCAAATCAAGTCCTATCAGTTTAATTAAACACAGCTGGACTCCAATGAAAGAGTAGAACCATCTCAAAGAGGATCACAAGAAATGGACAGCATGTGACTTAAATATGAGCAAAGGGTCTGAATACTTATGACCATGTGATATTTCAGTTTTCCTTTTTTAATAAATTTGCAAAATTTCTACATTTCTGTTTTTTTTCAGTCAAGATGGGGTGCACAGTGTACTTTAATGAGAAAAAAAATGAACTTTTTAGAATTTACCAAATGGCTGCAATGAAACAAAGAGTGAAAGATGTAAAGGGGTCTGAATGCTTTCCGTACCCACTGTATATAGTACTCAATGTTCCAGGCAGTGGGAGGCATTACTGGGATCCAGAGCAGTCGCTCCAGTCAGGTCCAGAGCCTAAGGTCTGGCATAGGAGCTGCCGGACACTTTGTGTGCTCTGAAGTACAAAGGAAGATGGACAGGGACCTGCATAGATGGAAGTTGAAGGCCAGTCCCGGGTGCACTGCAGAGGTGGACGAGAAATACAGGATGAGCTAGCAACAGGGCTGAAGAGGAGTTATGCTAAGAAGGAGGATAATGTGAATTGCTGTGCCTTATCCCATCTGTACCCACCTGATGAACTTGAACTGTCAAGTATATGTTTGACTGTTACAAAGAACTTCGTGTTCCCTAAATTGTGAGCGGCGGCTTCTGAGGACAGAAGCCTGAAGGCAGTGGAGGCCTGCGGCCTACAAGAGAGTGTGCTGCACCCCACACCCTAGAGCACACTGGGACTGGGACACCCATTGTCTGTAAAGTGCCAGAGCGAAATCAGACCGACGTTCAGTCACGACTACCGCTCTGTGCCACTTTACAAGATGAGTGATAAGGGAACTTCTCCATCAGAAGAGAAGAGGAAATAATGGTCGCTGCCCAAACTGTGACAAGAACAGGACCACAATGCAACAAGAACTGTCTCACAATGCTCTTGGAACTTTCCCATAATGCATTGCAAATTGAAACTAGAGCAAATACATTAAATCACTAGCAGACAGTGCAGTTATCAAACAATAAAAAAGAGACAGGATTCAAATGCAAGCAACATAATGTCAGAACTGATATACACATAAAGTGACTAGATTCCCTGGATAGCTAAATTTGCTGCTGAGGCCAGAACACGGGCTGCCCAGCACTATTTAAGTGTACCCCATGAAGATAGACACTCTAATTTACAAGGCCATAACATATAGGTGCATCTCACAAAATTAGAATATCATCAAAAAGTTAATTTATTTCAGTTCTTCAATGCAAAAAGTGAACCTCATATATTATATAGAGTCATTACAAACACAGTGATCTATTTCAAGTGTTTATTTCTGTTAATGTTGATGATTATGGCTTATAGCCAATGAAAACACAAAAGTCATTAACTCAGTAAATTAAAATAATTAACAAAAAACACCTGCAAAGACTTCCTAAGCATTTAAAAAGGTCCCTTAGTCTGTTTTAGTAGGCTCCACAATCATGACAATCATGGTGAAGACTGCTGACTTGACAGATGTCCAGAGTTCCAATTTTCATTTGAAATCAAGGTCCCAGAGTCTGGAAGAAGAGTGGAGAGGCCACAATCCAAGCTGCTTGAGGTCTAGTGTGAAGTTTCCACAATCAGTGATGGTTTGGGGAGCCGTGTCATCTGCTGGTGTAGGTCCACTGTGTTTTTTCAACACCAAAGTCAGCGCAGCCGTCTACCAGGAAATTTTAGAGCACTTCATGCTTCCCTCTGCCACAGTATCAAGCTACCAGGGGGGCAAAGGGGGCGGTGGCCCCGGGCCCCTCGCTCTTAGGGGGCCCATCCAGGGCTACCCCAGTGTAACTGTATCTAGCATACCCCTGGTGCCAGCATCGGGCCCCACTGCCCGCCACCGCCGCAAGTTTACTGATGAGAGAGGGAGCACGGATCTCTCTCCCATTAGTCCCTTCTGTGACTGACGTCTCTGACATCATCACTTGGCGCCCAGCCCGCTGTGCTGAAGATGTGTGCGTGCTGGGTGCTCTGAGCAGCGAGGGAACCAGGAGGAGAGATGAGTACTGTTTATTTATTTTTTGCCGGGTGGGGGGCGGCATTAAATTACAGACTCTGCCTATGGGAAGGGGGAGGTGCATTATACTACAGACTCTGCCTATGGGGGAGCATTATCCTAAAGACTCTGCCCACAGAGAGGGGGGGCATTATACTAAAGACTCTGCCTATGGGGAGGGGGGGCATTATACTACAGACTGTCTATGGGGAGGGGGGGAGCATTATACTAAAGCCTCTGTCTATGGGGGGGCATTCTACTACAGACTCTGCCTATGGGGGGCATTATACTACAGACTCTGTTTATGAGCAGGGGAGAGCAGTAGACTACAGACTCTGCCTATGGGGGGACATTGTACTACAGACTCTGCCTATAAGAGGGGGAGCATTATACTACAGACTCTGCCTATGGGGGGTGCATTTTACTACAGACTCTGCCTATAGGTGGGGCATTATACTACAGACGCTGCCTATGAGATGGGGGGGGCATTATATCACAGACTCTGCCTATGAGGAGGGGGGGCACATTATACTACAGACTCTGCCTATGAGATGGGGGGGCATTATACTAAAGATTCTGCCTATGAGGAGGGGGGGGGGATTATACTACAGACTCTGACTATGAGGAGGGGGGAGCATTATACTACAGACTCTGCCTATGGGGGGGCATTATACTGCAGACTCTGCCTATGGGGGGGCATTATACTACAGACTCTGCCTATAAGGAGGGGGGGAGCATTATACTACAGACTCTGCCTATGGGGGGGACATTGTACTACAGACTCTGCCTATAAGAGGGGGAGCATTATACTACAGACTCTGCCTATGGGGTGTGCATTTTACTACAGACTCTGCCTATAGGTGGGGCATTATACTACAGACGCTGCCTATGAGATGGGGGGGCATTATACCACAGACTCTGCCTATGAGGAGGGGGGGCACATTACACACAGACTCTGCCTATGAGATGGGGGGGGGGCATTATACTACAGATTCTGCCTATGAGAAGGGGGGGGCATTATACTACAGACTCTGCCTATGAGGAGGGGGGAGCATTATACTACAGACTCTGCCTATGGGGGGGGCATTATACTGCAGACTCTGCCTATGGGGGGGCATTATACCACAGACTCTGCCTATGAGGAGGGGGGGAGCATTATACTACAGACTCTGCCTATGGGGGGGAGCTTTATACTACAGACTCTGTCAATGGGGGGAGCATTTTACTACAGACTCTGCCTATAGGGGCGCATTATACTATACGAAGGACTATGGGGAGTGCATTATACTATATTGAGGACTATCTGGTGCATTATACTATATGTAGGCTATTTATACAGTGTGGGAGATAATGTGGGTTCTTTGAACAGTGTGGGGGCCATCATACAGTGTGGGAGATAATGTGGGGTCTTTGTATAGTGTGGAGGCCATCATACAGTGTTGGAGCCATCAGCTTGGGGGCTACTAAGGGGTCAGTATACTTTGTGGGGGTACTATACAGTGAGGGGGAATTATATCGTGAATAGGAGAACATCATAATGGTTAGAGCAGAGCTCTACATGGGGGGAGACTCAGGACATTATTAAATCTTAGGTGGGCACTTATTGTTATAGGGGAACTCAGGTTATCGTGACTGTCGAAGGGGCACTATTACTTTCTAGGGGGCACAATGTGGGCACTGTTTTCTAGGACACTTGCACAAGGCATTACTTTATTTTAGAGGTTTGTTTTACCATCTAGAGGGCACACAGTAGGTGCAGTAATAGGGACACATTTTGCAGCAGAGGCTCAGTATTGGGGTATCAGCAGGATGAGAAGTTTGTGCAGGTTGGGGATAGATGTGGTCAGTGCCTGAAATGTAAGGAGTCAAATGTGTCTTTGCTGTGATCTCTGCATACCTGAGACTCTGAGCCCTGGCTGGAGAAGTTGTCGTGTCGGTCTGGGCCAGATGGAAAAGACGGGAAAAGTGAACAATTTAATCAGAAAGAACGTCAGCTGTAAGGTACTATATATAACTGAGCTGTGATCTCTTATATGTTTTGCAGGACTGGCATCTATCAATATATGTCACCATATGGCGGTAATATCAGTGCTGGTCTTTGTATAGAGATTATTTTTAGTAACAGCGCGGTCATCTGCTGAGGTTTTCCTACATCAACTATCTGGGTGCGCCGCTATAGTTGCAATCAGGGTTACCTGGTTAGAGGCCCACTCAGAAGTTTCGGCCACCTGAACCAAAACCTTAGCTACGCCAAGCTTTTTGGAGATGGAAATTTCATTCTCCAGCAGGACTTGGCCCCTGTCCACACTGACAAAAGTACTAATACCTGGTTTAAAACAACAGTATCACTGTGCTTGATTGGCAGCAAACTCACCTGACCTTAACCCCATAAAGAATCTATGGGGTATTGTCAAGAGGAAAATGAGAGACACCAGACCCAACAATGCAGACGAGCTGAAGGCTTCTATCAAAGCCACCTGGGCTTCCATAACCCCTCAGCAGTGCCACAGGCTGATCGCCTCCATGCCACATTGCCGCATTGATGGAGTAATTGATGTAAAAGGATCCCCGACCAAGTATTGAGGGCATTTATTGAACATACATTTCAGTAGGATAACATTTTGGATTTTGAAAACATTTTTCAAGCTGTTGTTATAAGGTATTCTAATTAATTGAAATAATGACTTTTGAGTTTTCATTGGCTGTAAGCCATAATCATCAATATTAACAGAAATAAACACGTGAAATAGATCACTCTGTGTGTAATGGCTCTATATAATATATGAGTTTCACGTTTTGTATTGAAGAACTGAAATAAATTAACTTTTCTGGTGATATTCTAATTTTGTGAGATGCACCTGTAGATGGGCTTGGCTGCACCCTGAATAAAAATAGCATGTAAAAAATATATATGATATATATGAGGTATTGGTCGATATTTTGGCCAAAATATACAAGCTCGCAACCTGCTCAAGGGTCCTCATACTTGCGAGTCCCTACACTAACATTAAAAGCAAAGTCACAAAAACAAGGAATTAAAGTTCCCACCAAAATTCAAGAATTAACACCGCAAATACAGCAACAATAATTACAAGGATGCAGCAAACCCATATAATGAAGAAGTCAGCAACACAGGTGCAAAATATTGATGAGACAACCACTCACAACCTACCAATTCATGGAGGGGGTGATTGCTTAGTATTAAAACTGCACACAAATAAGCCTTGTATAGGGCACTGGTCACACATAGGTAGTGCACAATGTCTGGCTTACAGCCTATTAGTGAAGCCCAAACTATTAGATTAGGCGGGCTGCCCAGCACTTTTTAAGTGCACCCCATGAAGACAGACACCCTAGTTTACAAGGCCAACATTGATGGGTCTGGCTGCACCCTAAATAAAAATAACGTGCAAAAAATATATATGATATATATGAGGTATTAGTAAATATTTTGGCCAAAATACACAAGCTCGCAACCCGCGTCAAGGGTCCTCATACTTGCGAGTCCCTACACTAACATTAAAAGCAAAGACAAATTTAAATTCCCACCAAAATTCAAGAATTAACACAGGAAAAAAGGGCAACAGTGTTTACCTGCCTAGGTCTCAGTACTAATCATACCATATAATAACGATGACAGCAATACAGGTGCAAAATACTGATGCGACAACCACTCACATATTACCAATTAATGGAGGGGGGTGATTACATAGTATTAAACTGCACACAAAATTATATGGGATTGCTACATCCTAATAGTGCATTAGTTCTGAGATCTGGGCAGGTAAATGCTATATTAATAATTGATTTTTTGAGGAAAGTTAAATTCTCTTTTGTTGGCTTTACTTTTAATCTAACTGAAATACACATAAGTGTTATGCACACGCCCGGGCTGAGCGGCGTGTGCGTGTGATTGTAGTGATTCCACTGGACCATGAACCGGAGAGTGCCTGGAGGGGCGTGACTAAGTATCTGGCCGATCCGACCAAGATGGCACGACGGCATACGACGCCAGTGCACCAGGGAGAAACCGGGCAGAGGGACCAGGTGCTACTCCAGGTCAAACTCCGGACACGGGGGTTGACCCACACAGGGATTACTGGATCAGGCTGGTTAGGCTGGCGCACAGACTGGAGGGTATAGGCAGGCACGACTGGTATGCAGGCAGGCGGGTAAAGGCAAGCGCAGCTAGAGTGCAGACAGGGAGGCACTAGCAGGTAGGAACACAGGCGGGATAGGACCCAGTACACACTGGGACTCAGGAACAAATACAGGTAGAGGGGTACAGGCAAGCACAGCTAGAGTGCAGACAGGGAGGCACTAGCAGGTAGGAACACAGGCGGGATAGGACCCAGTACACACTGGGACTCAGGAACAGGCAGGTTAGGCTGGCACAGACTGGTGGATATAAGCAAACACGGCAGGTATGCAGATGGGTGGATACAGGCGAGTATGCAGGCAGGGAGGTACTGGCCGAAAGGACGGGCTGGAGCACAGAAAGGTTAAGACCCAGTACAGACTGGGTCACAGAACCGCAGATGCGGTAGACAACCACAGCAGAGAGGGAACGCCCGAAGCGGTGGGCAAGAACAGAGCAGGACAGGGCTGCAGGAGCAGCGAGCACAAGCAGGGCAGGACAGGACTGCCGGAGCAGCGGGCAGAAGCAGGGCAGGACAGGACTGCCGGAGCAGCGGGCAGAAGCAGGGCAGGACAGGACTGCCGGAGCAGCGGGCAGAAGCAGGGCAGGACAGGACTGCCGGAGCAGCGGGCAGAAGCAGGGCAGGACAGGACTGCCGGAGCAGCGGGCAGAAGCAGGGCAGGACAGGACTGCCGGAGCAGTGAGCAAGGAGTCAGAGCAGGCTAGAACCGCCGGAGCGGTAAGCAAAGGAGTCAGAGCAGACTAGAACCGCCGGAGCGGTGAGCAAAGGAGTCAGAGCAGGCTAGAACCGCCGGAGCGGTGAGCAAAGGAGTCAGAGCAGGCTAGAACCGCCGGAGCGGTGAGCAAAGGAGTCAGAGCAGGCTAGAACCGCCGGAGCGGTGAGCAAAGGAGTCAGAGCAGGCTAGGCTGAGTAGGGGGGACAGGGCTCTGTTCACACGGAACAGACAGGAAGGGAAAGGCAGAGCCAGACACCCACAGGGTACTTGCAGTGAAGTAGCGAGTGGACCACAAACTCACAAACGGGAGTACAGAGACAACAAGCAGGAGTTAGGTACGAGTTCAGACTCTGCAGAAAAAGGAAGGGAACGGAGATAGAGGCAAAACAGGTAAAGGATAGGAGAGAGTTCAGACTGGAACTGAGTGTACGGAGGAGACCGACACTGCAGCGGGATACAGGAGCGGGTCTGGGAATACGGCCCCCAGAGAGGCAGGACGAACAGGCAAGGAGCGTTTTCAGACAGGACAGACAAGATACAGGAGCGGGTCTAGGAAATCAGCCCCTAGAAGGCGAGAGGAACAGGCTAGGAGCGTGTTCAGACAGGTCAGACAAGATACAGGAACAGGTCTAGGTAATCGGCCCCTAGAAGGCAGGAGGAACAGGCTAGGAGCGTGTTCAGACAGGCCTGGAAATACAGCCTCCAGGAAAGGCAGACAAGAGAACACAGAACGGGACCTGGCACCTACAGAGTGCAAGCACACACTGAAAGAAACACTATGCTCAGGCAGGAATAGATGGGCGCAGCTGAGCTATATACCAGGTGACAGACAGCAATAGGCTGAGGACGCACAAGAGGTGTGACCCACAGCAGGTACAAAAAGCAGGAAGTGATCGGGCGCCGCCCTTAAGCAGCAGAAACAGACACAAACAGACAGCATGGAGGGAAGCCAGAGAGACATTCTGGACAGGAGATCAAGTGCGCGCTCTTGCACAGTGGGAGATGGACCACTATGCAAGGACGCCGCCAGGTATGTTACAGTACCCCCCCCTTACGCCCCCTCTTCTTCAGGCCTGCCAGAATCTTCCGCAGGGAATTCGAGGGCCAATTCTTCACTTCGAAGAGATCACTTCCACTGTCCACCGGAAAAACTGGTCTCCTCTGGGTAGCTAGGATGCTACCTCCCATCCAGCCACCCATAGCAACAGACGAAACGGGTGGAGTACCAGGAACAGCACACAAGGAAGTCTCTCTCCACATATTTTCAGGTGGCACCCCAGAGGGTACAGGAGACAACTGGAAGTCCTCCACCGGGTTGGAGGGGGACAGAGACTTGGGGGTAATCTCTGCTTCGAGGTACATCTTGACAAGCTCACAGGAAGAAATAGACGGGTTATCAGGTACATAATGAGGAAAAGTCACTGTCTCTTTGTTTTCTGGTGGTACCCCGGAGGATTCAGGAAACAACTGGAGGTCCTCCGCCGGGTCAGAAGAGTGCAGAGGCTCAGAGAAAACATCTGCTTCAGAGTACACTAGGTCGGACTCACTGGACGAAGCAGGCGAGGTATCGGGTACCGAGTATAGGAAAGTCTCTGTCCATTCTCCACCAGGTGGCACCCCGAAGGGTTCTGGAGACAACTGGCGGTCCTCCGCCTGGTCAGAGGGGTGTAGAGACTCACGGGTAACCTCTGCTTCAGAGTACACTAGGTCGGACTCACTGGACGAAGCAAGCGAGGTATCAGATCCAGGATATAGGAAAGTCTCTGTCCATTTACCACCAGGTGGCACCCCGAAGGGTTCTGGAGACAACTGGAGGTCCTCCGCCTGGTCAGAGGAGTGTAGAGACTCGGGAGTAACCACTGCTTCAGAGTACACTAGGTTGGACTCACTGGACGAAGCGAGCGAGGTATCAGGTACAGAGTATAGGAGAGTCTCTGTCCTTTCGCTACCAGGTAGCACCCCGAAGGGTTCAGGAGACAACTGGAGGTCCTCCGCCTGGTCGGAGGGGTGTAGAGACTCGGGAGTAACCTCTGCTTCGGAGTACACTAGGTTGGACTCACTGGACGAAGCGAGCGAGGTATCAGGTACAGAGTATAGGAGAGACTCTGTCCTTTCGCTACCAGGTAGCACCCCGAAGGGTTCAGGAGACAACTGGAGGTCCTCCGCCTGGTCGGAGGGGTGTAGAGACTCGGGGGTAACTACCACTTTGGGGTACCCATTGTCAGGCTCACAGGACGAAGCGGACAAAGTATCGAGTACCGGGTGTAGAGAATTCTCTCTCCATTTGTCATCGAGTGGTATCCCGGAGGATTCAGGAGGCAACAGGGGGTCCTCCGCCAGGTAGTAGAGGTGCACAGACTCTGAGGTAACCACAGCTTTGGAGCATCCTTGGACATGCACACCGGTTAAAGTGGGTGAAGCATCTGATGCCGGGTGCAGGAAGTTCTCCTGTGTGGAGTCTGGATGGGCAGAAGTCTCTTCGGGCAGGAGAACTGGTGCACTACCCACGCACATTACCCGTTGGGGCTTCTCCGGGATACAGGGAGATGAAGCTTCAGTAGGGACTTCAAGGTTGGGGTCAGGAGGTCTCAAGGAGGACAGACCCTGGCGTGACGGCTTGCCTCTACGTCTAGCACGTCTGGACTGCCTCTTGAGGTTGGGAGAAGTATTCCGGAAAGCGTAGTCACCCTGTGAGGATTCTGGGTGGGCAGTAGTCTCATTGGGCTGGAGGACTATTGCGCTACCCACACACATTACCCATTGGGGCTGCTCCGGGATATTGGGAAGTGAAGCTTCAGCAGGAGCCTCCGGGTTAGGATCATCGAAGACCATTAGAAAGGCCACCAGGAAGGCCATTAGGTCCAGGAGGATCGGATCCTGTGTTTCATATAGGGGGTTGATCCATTCCAAGGCATCACCCGCCAGGTAAGACATAATGAATGCCACCTTAACCCGATCGGTGGGAAAACATAGAGGGTAGAACTTGAAGTGTAGCATGCATTGCTCCACAAATGCACGACTTTGTCTAGGATCCCCATAATAACGTAGCGGATCCGCGGGAACGAGAGCAGATAGATCCATCTGGACGGGTGCGTAATTCGCCTGGAACTCAGCTAAAGGAAAAAAAAAATATTTATTTATTTATTTTAATGCATGTATTCGCTGGAAAACTTCTCAGAGAGCGAAGGCCGTGGGGCTCAACGGGAACCATGGCCTGAGCATGCTGTTATGCACACGCCCGGGCTGAGCGGCGTGTGCGTGTGATTGTAGTGATTCCACTGGACCATGAACCGGAGAGTGCCTGGAGGGGCGTGACTAAGTATCTGGCCGATCCGACCAAGATGGCACGACGGCATACGACGCCAGTGCACCAGGGAGAAACCGGGCAGAGGGACCAGGTGCTACTCCAGGTCAAACTCCGGACACGGGGGTTGACCCACACAGGGATTACTGGATCAGGCTGGTTAGGCTGGCGCACAGACTGGAGGGTATAGGCAGGCACGACTGGTATGCAGGCAGGCGGGTAAAGGCAAGCGCAGCTAGAGTGCAGACAGGGAGGCACTAGCAGGTAGGAACACAGGCGGGATAGGACCCAGTACACACTGGGACTCAGGAACAAATACAGGTAGAGGGGTACAGGCAAGCACAGCTAGAGTGCAGACAGGGAGGCACTAGCAGGTAGGAACACAGGCGGGATAGGACCCAGTACACACTGGGACTCAGGAACAGGCAGGTTAGGCTGGCACAGACTGGTGGATATAAGCAAACACGGCAGGTATGCAGATGGGTGGATACAGGCGAGTATGCAGGCAGGGAGGTACTGGCCGAAAGGACGGGCTGGAGCACAGAAAGGTTAAGACCCAGTACAGACTGGGTCACAGAACCGCAGATGCGGTAGACAACCACAGCAGAGAGGGAACGCCCGAAGCGGTGGGCAAGAACAGAGCAGGACAGGGCTGCAGGAGCAGCGAGCACAAGCAGGGCAGGACAGGACTGCCGGAGCAGCGGGCAGAAGCAGGGCAGGACAGGACTGCCGGAGCAGCGGGCAGAAGCAGGGCAGGACAGGACTGCCGGAGCAGCGGGCGGAAGCAGGGCAGGACAGGACTGCCGGAGCAGCGGGCAGAAGCAGGGCAGGACAGGACTGCCGGAGCAGCGGGCAGAAGCAGGGCAGGACAGGACTGCCGGAGCAGTGAGCAAGGAGTCAGAGCAGGCTAGAACCGCCGGAGCGGTAAGCAAAGGAGTCAGAGCAGACTAGAACCGCCGGACCGGTGAGCAAAGGAGTCAGAGCAGGCTAGAACCGCCGGAGCGGTGAGCAAAGGAGTCAGAGCAGGCTAGAACCGCCGGAGCGGTGAGCAAAGGAGTCAGAGCAGGCTAGAACCGCCGGAGCGGTGAGCAAAGGAGTCAGAGCAGGCTAGGCTGAGTAGGGGGGACAGGGCTCTGTTCACACGGAACAGACAGGAAGGGAAAGGCAGAGCCAGACACCCACAGGGTACTTGCAGTGAAGTAGCGAGTGGACCACAAACTCACAAACGGGAGTACAGAGACAACAAGCAGGAGTTAGGTACGAGTTCAGACTCTGCAGAAAAAGGAAGGGAACGGAGATAGAGGCAAAACAGGTAAAGGATAGGAGAGAGTTCAGACTGGAACTGAGTGTACGGAGGAGACCGACACTGCAGCGGGATACAGGAGCGGGTCTGGGAATACGGCCCCCAGAGAGGCAGGACGAACAGGCAAGGAGCGTGTTCAGACAGGACAGACAAGATACAGGAGCGGGTCTAGGAAATCAGCCCCTAGAAGGCGAGAGGAACAGGCTAGGAGCGTGTTCAGACAGGTCAGACAAGATACAGGAACAGGTCTAGGTAATCGGCCCCTAGAAGGCAGGAGGAACAGGCTAGGAGCGTGTTCAGACAGGCCTGGAAATACAGCCTCCAGGAAAGGCAGACAAGAGAACACAGAACGGGACCTGGCACCTACAGAGTGCAAGCACACACTGAAAGAAACACTATGCTCAGGCAGGAATAGATGGGCGCAGCTGAGCTATATACCAGGTGACAGACAGCAATAGGCTGAGGACGCACAAGAGATGTGACCCACAGCAGGTACAAAAAGCAGGAAGTGATCGGGCGCCGCCCTTAAGCAGCAGAAACAGACACAAACAGACAGCATGGAGGGAAGCCAGAGAGACATTCTGGACAGGAGATCAAGTGCGCGCTCTTGCACAGTGGGAGATGGACCACTATGCAAGGACGCCGCCAGGTATGTTACAATAAGCTTTTTTCCTAAACATTAGGATCTGTGTAGAGCCATCAGCTCAAAAAGGCTTCCTTTGACAGACTTGGCATAAGCAGGTCAAAAGGAACCCTGATCTTTACCATTACACCCCTTTACAGGAATGGAGACTTACCACATGCTCAGGGTTGCATCTACAGAGTAGCTGCTGGCCAGAGGAGCGAGCTTGAGGCTATAACTCTAACTAAAGCTTTTTTATTACTAAATGATGGGTTCTGTCTAAGGCCATTGGCTCAAAAAGGCTTCCTCGGACAGACTTGGCGCAAGCTACTCCATTCTGCAGATCCCAAGGGAACCCTGGCCTTTACCATTACACCCCTGTACAGGGATAGATACTTACCATAGGCCCAGGGTTGCATCTACAGAGTAGCTGCTGGCCGGAGGAGCGAGCTTGAGGCTATAGTGGTTGATTCAACTCTAACTAAAGCTTTTTTTTCCTAAATACTGGGATCTGTTTAAGGCTGTTGGCTCAAACAGACTTCCTCGGACAGACTTGGCGCAAGCTACTCCATTCTGCAGATCCCAAGTGAACCCTGGTTTTTACCATTACACACCTGTACAGGGATAGATACTTACCATAGGCCCAGGGTTGCATCTACAGAGTAGCTGCTGGCCGGAGGAGTGCGCTTGAGGCTTGAGTAGTTGAATCAATCCTAACTAAAGAAAAACCTATCTAATGACACTTTCTTGTTAGGACCTGTCTGAGGCCTATGGCTCAAAAAAGCTTCTTTGGAAAGACTTGTCAAAACCCAGTCTATCCTACAGGTTCCAAAGGAACTCTGGCCTTCACTCTTACAGCCCTGTACAGTGATAAAGACTTATTACAGGGCCTTGATTGCATCTACATAGTAGATGCTGAATGGAGGGGCAAACTTAAGGGTAGAATGGTTCAGGCAACCCTAACTATTGCTACTTTCTTAAATGTTAGGATATTTCTGAGGCCATTGGCTCAAACAGGCTTCCTTGGACAGACTTGGCGCAAAACACACCATTTCTGATATTTCCAAATGAACCCTGGGCTTCACCCTTGAACCTCTATACAGGGACCGTTTCATAGTTTTAAGGTTGAAAGATACAAGTCTGTCAAGTTCAACCTAAAAGCTAATGTGTTGATCCAGAGGAAGGCAAAAACCCCATGAGGCAGATGCTAATTGCCCCATATTAGGGGAAAAATTCCTTCCCGACTCCACATATGGCAATCAGACTAGTTCCCTGGATCAACGTCCCATAACAAAATCTAGTACGGATAACCTGCAATTTTATATTATTTAAGAAAGGCACACACATGCCCTCCTTGAATTTTTTTTAGAAAATTAAGTATTTCAATTTCATGTGGTAGAGAGTTTCATAACCTCATTGCTCACACAATAAAAATGTGCCAACTAACTTCCTTTAGACAAAGTGAATTAAGATCTTTATGCTAGAGTAATTGAATTAACTCTAACTGAAATAGATTAATGCTTTTTTCCTAAATGTTGAAATTTGTTTAAATCCATCAGCTCAAAAAGGCTTTCTCGGACAGACTTGGCGCAAGCTACTCCATTCTGCAGATCCCAAGGGAACCCTGGCCTTTACCATTACACGCCTGTACATGGATAGATAATTACCATAGGTCCAGGGCTGCATCTACAGAGTAGCTGCTGGCCGGAGGAGCGAGCTTGAGGCTATAGTGGTTGATTCAACTCTAACTGAAGCTTTTTTTTTCCTAAATACTGGGATCTGTTTAAGGCTGTTGGCTCAAACAGACTTCCTCGGACAGACTTGGCGCAAGCTACTCCATTCTGCAGATCCCAAGGGAACCCAGGTTTTTACCATTACACCCCTGTACAGGGATAGATACTTACCATAGGCCCAGGGTTGCATCTACAGAGTAGCTGCTGGCCGGAGGAGTGCGCTTGAGGCTTGAGTAGTTGAATCAATCCTAACTAAAGAAAAACCTATCTAATGCCACTTTCTTGTTAGGACCTGTCTGAGGCCTATGGCTCAAAAAAGCTTCTTTGGAAAGACTTGGCAATAGCCAGTCTATCCTACAGGTTCCAAATGAACTCTGGCCTTCACTCTTACAGCCCTGTACAGCGATAAAGACTTATTACAGGGCCTTGATTGCATCTACATAATAGATGCTGACTGGAGGGGCAAACTTAAGGCTAGAATGGTTCAGCCAACCCTAACTATTGCTACTTTCTTAAATGTTAAGATATTTCTGAGGCCGTTAGCTCAAACAGGCTTCCTTGGACAGACTGGGCGCAAAACACACCATTTCTGATGTTTCCAAATGAACCCTGGGCTTCACCCTTGAACCTCTATACAGGGTCCGTTTCATAGTTTTAAGGTTGAAAGACACAAGTCCATCAAGTTCAACCTAAAAGCTAATGTGTTGATCCAGAGGAAGGCAAAAACCCCATGAGGCAGATGCTAATTGCCCCATATTAGAGGAAAAATTCCTTCCCGACTCCACATATGGCAATCAGACTAGTTCCCTGGATCAACGTCCCATAACAAAATCTAGTACGGATAACCTGCAATTTTATATTATTCAAGAAAGGCACACATATGCCCTCCTTGAATTTTTTTTAGAAAATTAAGTATTTCAAGTTCATGTGGTAGAGAGTTCCATAACCTCATTGCTCACACAATAAAAATTTGCCAACTAACTTCCTTTAGACAAAGTGAATTAGGATCTTTATGCTAGAGTAATTGAATTAACTCTAACTGAAATAGATTAATGCTTTTTTCCTAAATGTTGAAATTTGTTTAAATCCATCAGCTCAAAAAGGCTTTCTCGGACAGACTTGGCGCAAGCTACTCCATTCTGCAGATCCCAAGGGAACCCTGGCCTTTACCATTACACGCCTGTACATGGATAGATACTTACCATAGGCCCAGGGCTGCATCTACAGAGTAGCTGCTGGCCGGAGGAGCGAGCTTGAGGCTATAGTGGTTGATTCAACTCTAACTGAAGCTTTTTTTTTCCTAAATACTGGGATCTGTTTAAGGCTGTTGGCTCAAACAGACTTCCTCGGACAGACTTGGCGCAAGCTACTCCATTCTGCAGATCCCAAGGGAACCCAGGTTTTTACCATTACACCCCTGTACAGGGATAGATACTTACCATAGGCCCAGGGTTGCATCTACAGAGTAGCTGCTGGCCGGAGGAGTGCGCTTGAGGCTTGAGTAGTTGAATCAATCCTAACTAAAGAAAAACCTATCTAATGCCACTTTCTTGTTAGGACCTGTCTGAGGCCTATGGCTCAAAAAAGCTTCTTTGGAAAGACTTGGCAAAAGCCAGTCTATCCTACAGGTTCCAAAGGAACTCTGGCCTTCACTCTTACAGCCCTGTACAGCGATAAAGACTTATTACATGGCCTTGATTGCATCTACATAGTAGATGCTGACTGGAGGGGCAAACTTAAGGCTAGAATGGTTCAGCCACCCTAACTATTGCTACTTTCTGAAATGTTAGGATATTTCTGAGGCCGTTGGCTCAAACAGGCTTCCTTGGACAGACTGGGCGCAAAACACACCATTTCTGATGGTTCCAAATGAACCCTGGGCTTCACCCTTGAACCTCAATACAGGTACAGTTTCATAGTTTTAAGGTTGAAAGACACAAGTCCATCAAGTTCAACCTAAAAGCTAATGTGTTGATCCAGAGGAAGGCAAAAACCCCATGAGGCAGATGCTAATTGCCCCATTTTAGGGGAAAAATTCCTTCCCGACTCCACATATGGCAATCAGACTAGTTCCCTGGATCAACGTCCCATAATAAAATCTATTACCACTAACCTGAAATGTTATATTATTCAAGGAACATTTTTCATCAAGCAGTTTTCACCGGAAATGTGTTGCACAACTGTTTGAATCTCAGTAAATTCCTGCGCAACTTACATTTAAATACTCTGACCTTTTTACACCCACTCTTTTAACTTCTTAAATAGTGAACAGAGCTTATCTGGACCGCTTGTGGCTTAGCTTTACCTGAAAACTTATTACAAATTAGGCTGGAAAAGTGGTGTAAATTAGGACTGAAATTGACTCCATCTTTTGACTGGAGTACATTTCTTGAGGTGTAGTACGTCAGCTTTAAGGGGATATTTCAATAAATGAATGACCCTGGCTGCAGGTATAAAGAATCAAACTGTGCTGTCCTGACCCATTCCTGGGATTGTGTATGGCACTGACATCACCTCAATACTGCCGCAGCCAACAAATGTAATCAGACGGACTGCCCAGCTGAGCGCACTGAGCTGCTGCAGCTCTGAGATGGTGGAACCTCTTTTTTTTAATTAAATGACCTGCAGCTAGGGACATTGATTTATTGAAAGGGAACAACCCCTTTAAGGATGAGTCAAGTTCATTAAGAGGTTTAGTCTTTTTAATGAATTTGGTGCACGTTCCTCCAATAGGCGCTTCATGAATGCTGGTATAGAAATCCACCAGCCTTGATGAATCGGCCACCATAGGTTTACATGGCATGAGCATATACAGAACAGTTGTGTAGTATACGTTACCAGGCCCTCATGATGCTCTTGGTCCTGGATGGCCTTCCACAGTCTGCTTTCTTGCTTCATCATCTTGAAGGGCTCCACTTTCTTTTCTTCTGGCTGGCATGGTGCGGCTCTATCATCCTGCTCCTTTAACACGAAGGGACGAATGACTGTAAAGCTGCCAGGAGCGTTTTTTTATCCCCTTAGATCATTGTGACACCACAAAGTGATGACATAGACAAGTGGGTGAGGCGCCTTTATTCAGTCATCGGGTGTGGTCAGAAGAAATTAGCATATTCCGTGATGTTACTACAATGAGAACAGACATGAACATTCTATTCGGAACCCGACCGCCATTATCAGCGGAACCTTCACTGCTGTCAGATTGGCACTAAAAACAAAAAGAGACAGCGGTGAACCTGGACAGTAACAATCTACAGGGACTGTGACTGCTAAGCGGACTTCATGTCAGATGTTATGCAGTTTTGTCAGAAAAAAAACAATAAAATATGTAAAAGACAGGCTCCAATAAACCTTAAACACTGGGCTGTAGTCACAGATTCTCCTTCCACCTGCAGCACATTGCTCTCCTGCCTTACCCTCCCCGTCCTGCAGCATATTTCTCACTGCTTAATTCTCCCACTCCTGCAGCACATCGCTCCCCTGTCTAAACCTCCCCCTCTTGCGGCACATTGCTCCCATCTAATCCTCCCCTCCTTGCAGCACATTGTGCCCTTTCTAAATCTCCCACTTCCTGCACCACATCGCCCACTGCCAAATCCCCTCTTGCACCACATCGGCAACTGCCAAATCCTCCACCTCCTGCAGCATATCGCTCCCTGCCTAATCCTCCCTCTCCTGCGGCACATCGCTCACCTGCCTAATCCTCCACCTCCTGCAGCTCATCTCTCTCCTGCCTAAGCCTTCTCCTCATGGAGCACATCGCTCTCCTGTCTAATCCCCTCCAGCAACATTTCGCTGTCTGCCTATACAGCCACTGACTGCAGTATATCACTCCTCTCAGCACCGTGCTGCAGTACATCGCTCCACTCATCTATATACTGGTTATTTCTGCAGCACATCTCTAACTGCTTAATCCTCCTCCTGCATCACATTGCTACCCTGCCTAATTCTCCCTCTCCTGTAGCACATCGCTTCCTGCCTAATCCTCTCTCTCCTGCATTTCATCAGTCCCCTGCCTACTCCTCCTTTTCTTGCAGCACATCGCTCCCCTGCCTAAGCCTCCCCCTCCTGCAGCACATTGCACCCCTGCCTAATCCCCTCCCCTTCCTGCAGCACATCGCACCCCTGCCTAATCCCCTCACCTTTCTGCAGCACATTGCACCCCTGCCTAATCCCCTCCCCTTCCTGCAGCACATCGCACCCCTGCCTAATCCCCTCCCCTTCCTGCAGCACACCACTCCCCTGGCTAATCTTCCCCCTCCTGCAGCACATCGCTCCCCTGACCCCCTCTTACGTGACATCTTTTCTATCAGTTACATTTGTGAAGTAACTGCTGTCTCCTGTGAGCAGTGGAGAGCGAAGCTGAGAGCCAGGAGGCTCTGCCCCTCTGCCCCTTCTTGCCACATCATCATCCATCTACATCAGGGCTGTCAAACTCAAATATATAGAGGGCCAAAAGGAAGAGTTTAACTCAGAAAAATAAGTCAACACTTTATCAGATGTTTCTGTGAAAACTTGAGTACAACAAATAAGATTTTGTTATTTTCCCTCAGTTATAAAAAAAATAGTTATGAGAAAAGTGTGACAAAAAGGAGTCATAAAATGCACCAAAATGAAATATCACAATTTATGGCTCAAATTGAGGTGAAGCAAGGAAGAGGTTGAGCTTAGCTAATGAGATGCATCAAACATACAGGTGCTTCTCACAAAATTAGAATATCATCAAAAAGTTAATTTATTTCAGTTCTTCAATCCAAAAAGTGAAACTCATATATTATACAGAGTCATTACAGAGTGATCTATTTCAAGTGTTTATTTCTGTTAATGTTGATAATGATGGCTTACAGCCAATGAAAACACAAAAGTCATTATCTCAGTAAATTAGAATAATTAACAAAAAACACCTGCAAAGGCTTCTTACGCATTTAAAAAGGTCCCTTTGTCTGTTTCAGTAGGCTCCACAATCATGGGGAAGACTGCTGACTTGACAGATGTCCAGAAGGCAGTCATTGACACACTCCACAAGGAGTGTAAACCACAAAAGGTCATTGCTAAAGAAGCTGGCTGTTAACAGAGTGCTGTATCCAAGCATATTTATGGAAAGTTGAGTGGAAAGAAAAAGTGTGGTAGGAAGAGGTGCACAAGCAACCGGGATAACCGCAGCCTTGAAAAGATTGTTAAGGAAAGGACATTCAAACATTTGGGGAAGATTCACAAGGAGTGGACTGCTGCTGGAGTCATTGCTTCAAGAGCCACCACACACAGACGTATCCAGGACATGGGCTACAAGTGTCACATTCCTTGTGTCGAGCCACTCATCACCAATAGACAACGCCAGAAGCATCTTACCTGGGCCAAGGAGAAAAACACCTGGACTGTTGCTCAGTGGTCCAAGGTGTTGTTTTCCGATGAAAGTAAATTTTGCATTTAATTTGGAAATCAAGGTCCCAGAGTCTGGAGGAAGAGTGGAGAGGCCACAATCCAAGCTGCTGGAGGTCTCGTGTGAAGTTTCCACAATCGGTGATGGTTTGGGGAGCCATGTCATCTGCTGGTGTAGGTCCACTGTGTTTTATCAAGACCAAAGTCAGCGCACCCGTCTACCAGGACATTGTAGAGCACTTCATGCTTCCCTCTGCCGACAAGCTTTATGGAGATGGAAATGTCATTTTCCAGCAGGACTTGGCCCCTGTCCACACGGCCAAAAGTACCAATACCTGGTTTACACAACAGTATCACTGTGCTTGATTGGCAGCAAACTCACCTGACCTTAACCCCATAGAGAATCTATTATAGAGAATCTATGGGGTATTGTCAAGAGAAAGATGAGAGACACCAGACCCAACAATGCAGACGAGCTGAAGGCTTCTATCAAAGCCACCTGGGCTTCCATAACACCTCAGCAGTGTCACAGGCTGATCGCCTCCATGC
Organism: Phyllobates terribilis; assembly: GCF_046119375.1. Taxonomy (NCBI): domain Eukaryota; kingdom Metazoa; phylum Chordata; class Amphibia; order Anura; family Dendrobatidae; genus Phyllobates; species Phyllobates terribilis. The sequence goes on along the minus strand of NW_027362822.1, from coordinate 1,691,211 downwards.
CACATTGCCACATTGATGCAGTAATTGATGCAAAAGGAGCCTGGCCAAGTATTGAGGGCATTTACTGAACATACATTTCAGTAGGACAACATTTCAGATTTTAAAAACATTTTTCAAGCTGGTGTTATAAAGTATTCTAATTTACTGAGATAATAACATTAACAGAAATAAACACTTGAAATAGATCACTCTGTCTGTAATGACTCTATATAATATGAGTTTTACTATTTGTATTGAAGAACTGAAATAAATTAACTTTTTGATGATATTCTAATTTTGTGAGAAGCACCTATAGTATGCTATATGCCCAATTTTAACAAATGTACTGCAATTTTTCCTGAATGTGTTCAGAAATGTACTGATGTGTAAGCAGACAAATGCAGAGACTTAGGCTATGTGCCCACGATGCACAAAAGCTCCGGATTTTTCCTGAGCGTTTCTGCATCTCGCTGGCAGAAAAAACGCATGCGGATTGTACATGCGGATTGTACATGCGGATTGTATATGCGGATTGTACACGCGGATTGTACATGCGGATTGTATATGCGGATTGTACACGCGGATTGTACATGCGGATTGTATATGCGGATTGTACACGCGGATTGTACACGCGGATTGTACATGCGGATTGTACATGCGGATTGTATATGCGGATTGTACACGCGGATTGTACACGCGGATTGTACATGCGGATTGTGCATGCGGATTGTATATGCGGATTGTACACGCGGATTGTACATGCGGATTGTATATGCAGATTGTACACGCGGATTGTACACGCGGATTGTACACGCGGATTGTACATGCGGATTGTATATGCGGATTGTACACGCGGATTGTACACGCGGATTGTACACGCGGATTGTACATGCGGATTGTACATGCGGATTGTATATGCGGATTGTACATGCGGATTGTACATGCGGATTGTACATGCGGATTGTACATGCGGATTGTACATGCGGATTGTACATGCGGATTGTATATGCGGATTGTACATGCGGATTGTATATGCGGATTGTACATGCGGATTGTACATGCGGATTGTACATGCGGATTGTACACGCGGATTGTACACGCGGATTGTACATGCGGATTGTACACGCGGATTGTACATGCGGATTGTACATGCGGATTGTATATGCGGATTGTACATGCGGATTGTATATGCGGATTGTACATGCGTTTTTCCTGCCAGGGACATGCAGAAGTGGAGCGTTCTTCACATGCATTTCCGCATGCGGGTTGACAAGCGCTTTACAAGCGATTTTAGCATCACTTGGAAAGTGCTTGTCAACTTGGTCACACTATAGAAATCCATGAAAACGGCATGGATTTATATAGTGTGACCCCAACGACTGGTTAAAAATAAAAAAATAAATCTATACTTACCTTCCGATGGCCCCCGCAGTCTCGCTTCGCTCCATCCTGGCTGCCGGCAGATCGCGGTACACTGAAGGACCTGCCGTCACATGACTATGACGTCAGCGCTGGTCCTTCAGTCCATCGCGAGCTGCCGACATGGGAGGACGAGCGCAGCGGGGGCCGTCAGAAGGTAAATATAACATTTATTTTTTATTTTATTCTTTATTTTGACAGGTTCTATGGTACCCGGGTCCGGAGGAGAGTCTCCCATCCTCCACACCCGGGTACCATCCGCACATTGAACGCATGTATTCCGCATGTGCTTATCTAGTGAAGCGGAATCCATGCGTTCCAATGCAAGTCAATGGCCAGGAAAACGCTGCGCTTCCGCAAAATAATTGGTAGTGCTGCGTTTTTTTCCGCAATGATAATCCGCAGCGGAAATTTCCGCAGCATGTGCACAGCACATGCGGACTATCATTGGGGAACATGGCAGACCTTCTAACATGCGTCTTTAAGCGTTTCTGCAGCGTTTTTGCCATGCGGAAACGCTTAAAATACGCGTTGTGGGCACACAGCCTTAGGCTATGTGCCCACGTAGCGTTTTTGTAGCGTTTTTGCGGCGTTTTTACGGCCGCGAAAACGCTTGTAAAACAGTCTGCCATGCAAAGCCATGTGAATTCGGATGTGCTGTGCACATGATGCGCTAATTTGCGCGCCGAATTCGCATTACTTTGCAAAACGCAGCATGACCATTTCTACTGCGATTACGCTGAAGCTTATTCGCGATGCGTGTGGTATCTGGGAGGAAGACGAGACTACAACTCCTCTTCATCCCGGCTACCACGCGGTGAAAAAAAGAAATAAAAAAGTTAAAAATAAACAAAACCTGTATATTCACCTCTCCGGCGGCCCCCGGTCTGCTCTCCGGTCTCCTCCGGTCTGCTGTCTGTACTGTCAGGACCTGCGCTGACGTCATTTAGTCAGGTGATGGTCGCATGACCGCTGACGTCGGCATCAGGTGATGGTCGCGTGACCATCAGCTGACTAAATGACGTCACCGCAGGTCCTGACCGTACACTGCAGGACGCTGAAGAGAGAAGATGCGGCCGGGAGCAGACCGGAGGAGACCGGAGAGCAGACCGGGGGCCGCCGGAGAGGTGAATATACCGTTGTTTTTTTTTATTTATTAACGTTTTCTTTTTTTTACTATAGATGCTGCATTTAAAGCATCTAAGTTGTTCACACATTATAGATCCATGTCGGTTGCATGGATTTATATTGTGTGATCAACTTGTCAAGCACTTTTCCAAGTGATGCTCAAAATTGCTTGGAAAAGTGCTTGAAAAAACGCATGTGAAAACGCTTCTCTCTGGCAGAAAAAACGCATGTAAATCTGCATCAAATCTGCTAGGTGTGCACACAGCCTTATAGCTGGTTTTGCTCTGAGCTGAGATGTCCAGGCTGAATAATGCTCTGGGAGCAGAACCCATCAGCAGAATCTGTCTGTTTCCTGCCTTGTAGCAGTGGATCCCGGCTATTTAGCTCACAGAGCATTGTCTACACAAGATACAATTGTATCCAATTTTCAGCTGGGAACAGGACTATGGACAAGTTTTGCAGCAACTGCATTTGTGATAGGAAATGTTGATCAATCTAGATTTTCTTCAGTGTTCTTATTCATTGCAGAAAATCTTAAAAAAGCCGAGGAATGTGGGCAACATGGTGGGTCAATGATTAACGCTGTGGGGCTGGGTTCATATAATAGCAAGGACAACATCTGCAAGGAGTTTGTATGTTCTCCCCGTGTTTGTATGGGTTTCCTCCGGGTTCTCCGGTTTCCTCCCACACTCCAAAGACATACTGATAGGGAATTCATATTGTGAGCCCCAATGGGGACAGTGATGATAATGTCTGTAAGGTGCTACGAAATCTAACGGCGCTATATAAGAGAGTAAAATATATAACTAAATAAAATGAATGTATTAAAAGGCTAAGATTGCAAAGAGCTTGTAAAAACAAGAAACTTTGCAATTTTTAATTCTGCAGTGTACAGCTCATTGCTATGGTTACTGACCACCTGAGAAGTGGCCGGTCTCCTTGGCAAGAAGCGCTCACTTGCAGACTGGTGGACTTCAGTGCCCCTGTGCCTGTCCCATTCTGCAGAGGCAAAGCCGCCTCTGCCCACAGAATGCAAGAGGGCACAATTCAGACAAGCGGCTCAGCCAAGCCACCGGCCAGAACTGTAAATCTTCAGCTTCTGATGAGAGGAACACAAGACCACCCCTTTAATAAAGGATATGAGCAGAACTCATACAGTGATTAGTGGGGGTCTGACACCTGAAATCCCCAGACATCAGCTACTTCTGCAAGATGATGTACACAGTGTTAAGAGCTGGAATAGCACAGCTCCACACACTGTGCAATGGCTGGTTTCAGGTACTACAGCTCAAATCACAATCATTTCAATAGGAGCTGCAGTACCAAGATCGGCCACTACACAGTGTACAGCGCTGTGCTGTTTGGGCTCTCTACGCTGAGTATTTCCAGCTGCTGTCTTATTGGTGAGGGGGCCGTGTGTTGGAACCTCACTGATCTGATATTGATGACCAGGGTCGGACTGCGGTGTCTGGGGCCCACAGGGGAAATTAACTCTAGGGGCCCACCTACAGCAAGATGCAAATATCTGTTATCCGCTCTCGCTGTTATAGTGGAGCATTGACTGGCGGCTCCTGCACATCTACTGGGCGACACTCTAACTGGGATGGACATGTTTGCATTAAAGGGCTTCTTTGGTTAAAACTAGTGTTGAGCGAGTATGTTCTGTTAACCCTTTCGGCGAGTATGCTCGGGCCGAGCTCCGAGTATTTATAGCTGCTCGGTGATATGGTTGAATCGCTCCCGTGTGCATGATTTGCGACTGTTTGACGGTTTTAATACATGTGAGGAATGTGTAAGAAATAGACATTCCTCACATGTATTAACCCCTTAAGCCGCGGAGCATTTTCCGTTTTTGCATTTTCGCTTTTTGCTCCACTTGTTCCCAGAGCCATAGCGTTTTTATTTTTTAGTCAATATGGCCATGTTAGGGCTTATTTTTTGCGGGACGAGTTGTACTTTTCAACGCCATTACTAGTTTTACCATGCCGTGTATGGGAAAACGGGAAAAAAATTCCAAGCGCCGTGAAATTGCAAAAAAAGTGCTATACCACTGAGGTTTTTTTTTATTTTTTTTACCACGTTCACTGAATGCTAAAACTGACCTGCCATTATTATTCTCCAGGTCATTACGAGTTCGTAGACACCAAACATGTATAGGTTCTTTTTTATTTAAGTGATGAAAAAAAATTCCAAAGTTTGGTAAAAAAAAAAAAAATGGTGCCATTTTCCGAGACCCGTAGCGTCTCCATTTTTCGGGATCTGGGGCAGGGTGAGGGCTTATTTTTTGTGAACCGAGCTGAAGTTTTTATAGATGCTATTTTGGGGTAGATCCGATGTTTTGATCGCCCGTTATTGCATTTTATTGCAATTTTACGATGACCAAAAAACGTAATTCTGGCGTTTAGAATTTTTTTCTCATTACGCCATTTACCGATCGCATTAATTCTATTTTTATATTGATAGATCAGGCGATTCTGAACGCGGCAATGGCAAATATGTGTATGTGGGGTTTATTTTATGATTTTAGGGGGTGATTTAAACTTTTACATTTTTTTTTTTTTTTCATATTTTTTAAAACTTTTTTTTTTCACTTTTTGCTTGCTTCTGTAGTCTCCATAGGAGACTTGAAGCAGCAACTGTCCGATCGCCTCTGCTACATACAGGGGACCAGCAGTTCCCCTGTATGCAGCAGAAATGGTCCTGTCCTATGAGCGCCAACCACTAGATGGCGCTCATAGCGACAGGATCATTACAACCACTGGTGTCTGCTGCAGACCCAGGGTTGTCATGACCACACATCGCCGACCCGCGATCATGTGACGGGGTCGCCGATGGGCGGGGTAAGTGACGCGCTTCCAGGAAGCGCGCATTAAATGCCGCTGTCGGAGATTGACAGCGGCATTTAATATGTTAACAGCCGCTGGTGGATCGCGATTCCACCCGCGCCTGTTGCGGGCACATGTCAGCTGTAATAATCAGCTGACATGTGCTTGGTTCAGTGCGGGCTCAGCGCCGGAGCCCTCACTGAACCGGAGGATAACGACATGCGCGTACTAATACGTGACATGTCGTTAAGGGGTTAAAGCTGTCAAACAGTTGCAAATCATGCACACGGGAGTGATTCAACCATATCACCGAGCAGCTGTAAATACTCGGCGCTCGGCCCGAGCATACTCGGACAGAACATACTCGCTCAACACTAGTTAAAACAAGTTATCAACGATCCATGGGCTCTACAGGATAGGTGATCACTTATTGAGCATTTGTGTCCGAACATTGGAAAACGCACCTATCGGAAGAATGGGGAAGTTTTATCCCTGACAGAACACTTATCCCTATTTTAAAATGCTGCGGCAGGTGGGACGTCTGACCGCAGCTCTATTCATTCTCTTAGAGACTTGCAAAAAAGAGCAGCGCTCACAGCCACTGAGAGAATGAATGGATCAGTGGTCGCATCTCACATGCCGCTCCAGTCTAATGGGGAGAAAAGCTCCACATTCTGCCGGTGTGTGCAAGCAGTCAGACCCCCACCAATCAATATTATCAATGATCCTGTGGAGAGGTGATTACTTGTTTTCACCGGAGAACCCCTGTAAGTGCATCTCTGCCGCTCTGGTCCAAGTATTTAATCGCTAAGGCCACGGCCCTACTATCAGTATTCGGTCAGTGTCCAGTCAGTATTTTTTCTCAGGAGTGGGAGCCAAAACAGGTGATGAACAATCAGAGAAAAGGTATAATAGAAACAAGTCACCAATTCTGCATTAATCAACCATTCCTGGTTTCGGCAGCCACTCCTGAGAAAAATACTGACCAAATACTGATGGTGGGGCTGTGGCCTAATGGAAAAAAATCTTTTCCTAGTTAAGATCAGCGAGAATAAAATGACCGCCATACACAACACAGTCCACTATATCAACACCAATAATACCACATACAAAAGGGACAAATATCGCCACACCTTGACTAGATCACATATTACCACTACATAGTGACCGAATAATACCACATACAAGGAACAAATATGGCCAAACTATGACCAGACCATATATTACCACCCCAAGGTGACCAAATACTACAATACTGATCATGAATACAAAACCACAATACTAACAACACTGTTATTACCACCAGCAACATTATACACAGGAGCTCTGTATATAGTGTCAGTGTACAGGTAACACAGTGATCACCAGTGACATTATAGACAGGAGCTCTGTATATAGTGTATAGGTAATACAGTGATCACCAGTGACATACACAGGAGCTCTGTATATACTATATACACACGTGGTCAAAATTGTTGGTACCCCTCGTTTAATGAAAGAAAAACCCACAATGGTCACAGAAAAAACTTGAATCTGACAAAAGTAATAATAAATTAAAAATCGATGAAAATGAACAAATGAAAGACAGACATTGCTTTTCAACCCTGCTTCCACAGAATTTAAAAAAAAATTAAACTCTTGAAATAGGCCTGGACAGAAATGATGGTACCCCTGAAAATAATGTGACAAAAGGGACATGTTAAATCAAGTTGTGTCCACTAATTAGCATCACAGGTGTCGACAATCTTGTAATCAGTCAGTGGGCCTGTATATAGGGCTACAGATACTCACTGTGCTGTTTGGTGACATGGTGTGTACCACACTCAACATGGACCAAAGGAAGCAAAGGAAAGAGTTGTCTCAGGAGATTAGAAAGAAAATTATAGACAAGCATGTTAAAGGTAAAGGTTATAAGACCATCTCCAAGCAGCTTGATGTTCCTGTAACTACAGTTGCACATATTATTCAGAAATTTAAGATCCATGGGACTGTAGCCAACCTCCCTGGACGTGGCCGCAGGAGGAAAATTGATAACAAATCAAAGAGACGAATAATATGAATGGTAACAAAAGAGCCCAGGAAAACTTCTAAAGAGATTAAAGGTGAACTTCAAGCTCAAGGAACATCAGTGTCAGATCGTACTATCCGTCGTTGTTTGATCTAAAGTGGACTTCATGGGAGATGACCAAGGAGTACACCATTGTTGAAAAAAAATCATAAAAAAGCCAGACTGGAATTTGCCAAACTACATGTTCACAAGTCACAAAGCTTTTAGGAGAATGCCCTATGGACAGATGAGACAAAAATGGAAGTTTTTGGCAAGGCACATCAGATTTATGTTCACAGATGGAAAAATGAAGCATATCAAGATAAGAACACTGTCCCTACTGTGAAACATGGAGGAGTCTCTGTTATGTTTTGGGGCTGGTCTGCCGCATCTGGCACAGGGTGTCTTGAATCTGTGCAGGGTACAATGAAATCTCAAGACTATCAAGGGATTCTAGAGAGAAATGTGCTGCCCAGTGTCAGAAAGCGTGGTCTCAGTCGCAGGTCATGGGTCTTGCAACAGTATTATGACTAGTGTTGAGCCACCCCCGTAGTGTTCGAGTTCGGTTCGGTTCGTCGAACACCCGTGTGTTCGCCGAACTGTTCGTCGAACTGTTCGTCGAACACCTTCGAACACCGTTAAAACCAATGGCAGGCAAACAAAAACACATAGAAACACATAGAAAACACCTTCAAAGGTGTCCAAAAGCTGACAAACTGCTCAGAAGACACAACTAACACATGGAAAAGTGACAAGTACATATAGTCATGCGAAAAGAAAAGAGGTGGAGGAGTAAAAGGAGGGGGAGACACAGATATAGGCATGTCATGCCCTTCTAAAATCCAAAAAGTGAGAAGCCGAGACGGCCAGTCCGCTCCTGCCCGTGCCACCTCCGTGTCGCCGGGTTTGTGCCAGAGCCGCGGTGAACCCTGACGGCCAGCCCCCCTCTCCCAATACTGGTGCCTGTCCGCTGGTGGGTCGAGAGAGCCCCCCTGTGGTGGAGGCAGCTCTAAGCTTTTTAATTTAAATTGTCCCTCTAATTTGAATGAATACACTTTAAATCCATTTACAAGGATCTATTGGAGGGCAAGTCTCATGCCAGCAGCCGCGTAATTCCAGCTCCAGTAGCGTCCACTAAAGCTGCTGCAGTTAAAAAGCTTTTATAAGGATCGAGCTCGGCTGTCCACCGCAAGGCATCCTAGTGCCAGTCCCAGCCCCTATGCCTTGGGGTGCCTCCTGATGCTCTTCACTAAGTATCCCGTGGTCCCGAAGCATTTCCTTTGAAAAAATTAAGTGTCCAAACTACAGGTGGTGTAGCTTGCTTAACAGCCGGGATAATCCGCTGACTAGCAGACACTGCTACTAGGCACAAAGTATTTCCTGGGCTAGATGCAGTTAAAAATTTGTAAGTAGATACTCTCGTTGGATGCTGAGAAAGCATTCCATAGAGTCTCCTGGCACGACATATATGATTCTCTTAAAAAGCTTGGGGTAGGGGTCTAGGGGACCCTTTTATAGCCAAAATCACGGCCCTGTATCACAATACGTCACCTAGGCTGAAGATAAATGGAACTGTAGCACCGAGGGCTCGGTTGCTACAGACGTATTGCAACTCACCCAGAGGTGTGATATCTCACTCTCAGATAAGGATGGAGTGTGGATCAGAACCCGACACCTGCATGCATTACACCACATTGCCGTGGGGCAGGGCGACCAATATGCCCCTGAGATGGGCACGACAGTCCCTGTCCCTGGCTGGAGTGGGGGGAGGGAACACTGAGGAAGGGGAACCCTGCAGTGCAGGAGCAGGGAGGAAGCAGTTCCTGGGTGCATTGAGAAGGGAGTATAAAAGGTGGGCACCATCTTAGTTCAGTGCAGAGAAGTCTGAGCAGAAGTGGCAGGGAGCAGGGGCTCTGCATGAGCTCTGCTCCGGAGGCGGGCCTAGTAACAGAGGCCCAGGCCTGCAAGAGGGAGAAGGAAGGAAGAGGAGCGGAGAAGGCTCCAGGAACGAGGAATGAAGGGATCCCAGGGGTGCGGACGGGCGAGTCGCCACCGCACGCCCGAATCCACCTGCGTGGAGGGGTCAGGCCAAAGGGGGAGACCGGTCCCTGAACTAGTGGAGGCAGGAAACGACCCTCAGCTAGAAACCGGAGGCTCTGACATTTTATGTGGCGCAGCCCCTTGCTCCACCCGCTAGGAAGGCACCACATAGGGTCAGGGAAACTGGCGCCAAGTTTACCAATAGGAGGCCCGAGGCAGCCGGACAGAAGTGTTGGTAAGAAAGGCCAGACAAAGGACACACAAAGGGGGTCCTGTGAAGTGCTCCAAAGTTATCTGGGAGTTGTCTGAGCCCCTCACCTGGTGAGCACAGTACGACGTGGGCAGCCGTTACCTGCAGACGTGGTCTGGATAATAAGAACTGTGAGTAAAGGCCCTGAACTGCATCACTGACTCCGTGTCGTTACTGCTGCTGCCCTGCACCATCACCCCCATCCTCCGCATACACTGCCCTGAGGCTATACTCCTCCCGTGGGGAGTTATGCTACGCTCTGCTGCACCCACAACACCAGCCTTAGCGGTCTGCCCTGTAGCGGCGGTTCACTCTGACCGCAATCCACGGGTGGCGTAGTCGGACATTTAAACATCAAAACCACATAAATAGTTCCGCCACTGGTTTGACCGCCCTGAGCCACGGAACCGGATCGCCGCCACGAAGACTACAACCACCAGCATCCACCAAAAAGTGTCCGGCTCCGGGTGTCCCAAGGCCCAGGGGGTGCGTCAGAACATTTTCATCACCTTTCACAATCACCAATGGGACAAGGCAGGGATGTCCTCTGTCCCCTCTCTTATACATCCTAGTGACGGAGCACCTGCTCTCATCAATTCGCCATAACCCCAATATTAGGTGGATTGAGGTGGGAGGCACCGAGTACAAGTGCTCTCTATTTGCTGATGATGTCCTAGTATATATCACTCAATCACATATATCCATCCCTGCTGTTATGGCTGAAATAGATCACTTTGTTACATGGTAAAATTTTAAAATCAATGCAGCGAAGTCTGAGGCCCTCGATGTCTCCCTCCCTAAATCCATATAGGATTCCATCCAGTCCAACTTTCCCTTTGCCTGGCCCTCACAGGGTATCAAATACTTAGGAATTCCTATTCATAGAGACCTCTCCCATCTATGTTATCTTAATTTTGGGCCCTTTATTGAACAATTCCATACAGACCACGGTTGGCAAGTTAGAACTGTAAGATTCACTACGTGAACCACTGGTGTTTTGTGGAAAAGCACATGTACACCGCGTTCCAAATTATTATGCAAAAAGTGTTTAGGAGTGATAAGGGAAGAATTTGTTTGTTTGTCAGTTAAACTCATTGATGGTGATGTGTGTCAGGGCTCTTTATATCACTGTAAGCAATTGCAGACACCTGTGCTAATTAGTTTGGCAGGTGTGTCCAATAAAGGCAAGACTACTTAAGAAGGCTGTCTCACATTATTAAGCAGCCTACATTTTCTGCCAAAATGGGAAAGAAAAAGGATGTGTCGGCTGCTGAGAAGCAACAAATTGTGGAGTGTTTAGGTCAAGGCATGACTACAATCAACATTGTGCGATGATCAGGATGAAGTGTCTTGGCAATCAAGAAGTATGTAGCTGATTCACAGTACACACGTGTGCGTGCTGATAAGGGCAAATTGAGGACTCTTTCCTACAGGCAATTACGTCAGGTTGAAAGAGCAGCGGCAAAAAAGCCTTGTCATAGCAGCAGACAAGTTTTTGAAGCTGCTTGTGCCTCCAACGTCCCCCGAACAACAAGATGCAGGGTCCTTCAGAGGTTTGCAGCTGTGCATACGCCATCCTGTCGACCTCCTCTATCCACTTCACACAAGCAGAAACGGCTCCAGTGGGCCAAACATTACATGAAGACTGATTTCAAAACTGTTTTGTTCACGGATGAGTGCCGTGCAGCGCTCGATGGTCCAGATGAATGGAGTGGAGGATGGCTGGTTGATGGACACCCCACGCAAACACGGCTACAGCGCCAACAAGGAGGAGGTGGAGTAATGTTTTGGGCTGGAATCATGGGGAGAGAGATTGTCGGCCCCTTTAGGATCCCTGAAGGCGCTAAAGATGAACTCCATAATGTATGTGAATTTTCTCAAACAGCACTTCCTGCCATGGTTCAAGAAGAAGAACCGTGTATTTCACAGCAAGATCATTTTTCTGCATGATAATGCACCATCTCATGCTGCACATAAAACATCTGCATCTCTGGCTGATATGGGCATAAAAGGGGACAAACTTATGGTGTGACCCCCATGCTCTCCTGACCTCTACCCCATTCAGAACCTTTGGAGCATCATTAAAAGGAGTGTCTATGATGGCGGGAGGCAGTTCACATCTAAGCAACAGCTCTGGGAGGGTATTCTGTCCTCATGCAAAACAATTGAAGCAGAAACCATCCAAAACCTGACAAATTCAATGGACGAGAGAGTTCAGAAGCTCCTTTCGAACAAGGGGTCCTATGTGAAAATGTAACATCACCTAGAATAAAGTTTTGAGTTGAAAACTGTTTGATTTCAGTTTCTAACAACCTGCTAATGCTTATAATTTCAAAAATGACCATTTTTTTGGTCTTTATTAAAATGAAAAGGTTGATCGAAAAGTTTGGGGGATCTAAGAGTGTGGCAACCCAGTAGTCATGATTACTTCGAATTCTGACAATATGAGGGTCATGCTGCAGGTAGTGCAGCAAGAAGGCACTTATGTGTCTTGCGCATCTCGGAGCCCCAAAATTATTTTCCGGGCTAGATGCAGCTAAAAATTATTTTTAATTTTAAATCTGGTGAAGCTTATTATAGATGGCCTAATAGGATCAGTGCTGCACACTGCTACAAAGCCCAAATTATTTTCCAGTCAAGATACAGATAAACATGATTAGTAATTTGAAAGCTTAAAACGGTTGGTAGGGTGATTTTAACCAATCATCAAGCTTTTACTCTCCCCAGGATGACACAGGGGTAGAAAAGTCGTTTCGGATCCATGATTTGTTCATCTTTATGAACGTGAGTCTGTCTACATTATCAGTGGAGAGCCGCGTGCGCTTATCTGTCAGCACACCACCAGCAGCGCTGAACACACGTTCAGACAGAACGCTGGCTGCGGGGCATGACAAGATCTCCAAGGCGTAAGTGGCTAGCTCCGGCCATTTATCCAGATTGGAAGCCCAAAAAGAGCAAGGGTCCAGTGACACAGTCGTGGCTTCAATGTTTACTTGGAGATACTCCTGTACCATCGTCTCTAGGCGTTGACTATGTGTCAGACTTCTTGTCTCCTGTGGCCTTGCAAAGGATGGGCTAAAAAAGTGGTGAAATGATTCCGCAAAATTGATGTTACCAGCAGATACTGTGGTTCTGTTACGGTTTGAGTGCTGAACACTTGACGGTCCCACGGTTGGCAAGTTGGAACTGTGAGATTCACTACGTGCACCACTGGTATTTTGTGGAAAAGCACATGTAAGATTCTGCAACAGTCTCTGCTGATACTCCTGCATGCGTGCATCCCTTTCTATGGCAGGAATAATTTCTGCAAATTTACTTTTGTACCGGGGATCTAACAGTGTGGCAACCCAGTAGTCAGGATTATTTCTAATTCTCACAATTCGAGGGTCATGTTGCAGGTAGTGCAGCAAGAAGGCACTCATGTGTGTTGCGCATCCAGGAGCACCAAGTCCCTGTTGTGTTGGTGGCGAGGTAACAATCATGCTTCCTTCCTCTGTCCTCTCCCCCCAACCTCGCACAACAGAAATGTGATCAAGGTCTCCCTCATCTGATGAGTCTTCCATCAGTTCGTCCTCCACTTCTTCCTGGGCTCCTGCACCTTCCTCACTAGTTTGGCTGCTACCATGCGCCCTGGTAAAACCATCTCCCCCACCCTCACATGCCTGCCGCCTTGGTGCTGCCGACCGTCTGGACCTTGCAGATGTTAGCCCTTCCGCATACAACTCCTCCTCCTCTACTTCCTCCACCTCCTCTTGTGCCACCACCTGACTCCGAATTCTGTTTAACATGTGCTCCAGCATGTAAATCACCGGAATAGTCATGCTGATAATGGCATCGTCAGCACTAAACATCTTCGTCGCCATTTCAAAACTGTGCAGAAGGGTGCATAGGTTCCTGATCTGAGACCACTCCTCCAGCGTGATTTGCCCCACCTCTGAATCTCGTTGGCCCAGGCTATACGTCAGAACGTATTGCACCAGGGCTTGTCGGTGCTGCCACAGTCGCTGCAACATGTGCAGAGTTGAATTCCACCGGGTAGGCACATCGCATTTTAGCCGGTGAAGTGGCAGGCCCAACGACTTCTGTAGAGATGTAAGTCGCTGAGCTGCGGGATGCGAACGGCGGAAGTGAGCACACAGCGACCGTGCCCTCTGCAGAAGGCCATCTAGTCTGGGATAGTGGGCTAAAAATTGCTGGACAACCAGGTTCAACACGTGAGCCATACAAGGCACGTGTGTGACATTGCCCCGGCGAAGGGCCGCACCCAGGTTTGCAGCATTGTCGCACACGGCCTTCCCTGGTTTCAGGTCCAGTGGAGACAACCATTCATGAAATTGGTTCTCCAGAGCTGACCACAACTCCTCAGCTGTGTGACTCACATTTCCCAGACATTTCAATGTAAAAACCGCCTGATGACGTTGAGCCCTACTGCCAGCATAGTAAGGAGGTGTGCAGGATCCCTTCTGCGCAGTTAGAAAGCTTGTGGCATGACCAGACAGGCTTTGGGTGCAGGTGGAAGACCGAGAGGAGGTTGAGGAGGCAGAAGCAGTGGAGGAACTTTGACATAAAGAGGATTGACGCACAACTCGTGGGGACGGCAAGACTTGGACATTGGACAGCAGCCCCTTGTCCTGCTGTCACCATAGTTACCCAGTGCCCAGTCAGCGACATGTAACGCCCCTGTCCATGCCTACTCGTCCAAGTGTCTGTGGTGAAATGCACCCTGTCACACACAGAGTTTCTCAAAGAAGCGGTGATGTTGTGTGCGACATGCTGGTGGAGCGCAGGCACACCTTTCTTTGAGAAGTAGTGCCGACTGGGCATCTGGTACTGGGGCACTGCGACGGACATAAGGTCTCGAAAATCCTCTGTGTCCACCAGGCGGAAAGGCAGCATTTCTGTAGCCAAGAGCTTGCAGATGGTGAAATTCAACCTCTTAGCTTTCTCATGGCTAGGAGGAAATGGTCTTTTACTTGTCCACATCTGAGGGACCGAGGGCTGGCTATTGTGCTTAGACGGGGTTGATAAGGGTGTCCCCGGCAAACTGCCGGTCTGTGAGGAAGATGCAGGCGGACATGTTAGGTTGCCTTGATCCAAAGGTGGTGCTATCGATGTCGGACAGCGCTCAACACCAGCTGGTGTTACCACCTCCAAAGAAAATGATGACCTGCCAATCACGCTGGCTGTTGCGGGTAAAGAGGTGGCAGGTCTGCGCCCCAAAACAGGTGTGACTGCTGTCCCCCCAGTCACAGAGGATGAAGAGGCCGCGGATGCACAAGATATGGCAGACGGTGATTGGCCCGGCCGGCTAGGCCGCATTGTAGCACACTGAGCTTCCCACTGCAACTTATGCTTCATGTCCATGTGCCGGTTCATGCATGAAGTACTCAAACTATGTATTTTTTGGCCTCTACTTAGCTTTTGCTGACAAATGTTACAGATAACACGAGTTGGGTCATCTTTATCGATCTGAAAAAATGCCCAGGCTATGCAAGGCTTAGCACCCATGCGACCTGAAGAGCCACCACGACTTGTGGTGAGAGGCAGAGTTGTGTTTGAGGATGCAGTTGTTGACGTGCTTCCAGTACTACGTCTCTGTCCAGGAAGGCGCAACCTGACCTCGTCGTCACTAGCATCTTCCTCCACCTCCTCTGCTGACCTCATCTCTTGGCTGACTGTGGGTTGACAGTAAGTGGGATCTCCGACCTCATCATCATCACCCTGTGCGTTATCACACCCGTCGTCCTCAGAGCCAACCTGTTCCTGCCCTGACAAAAAACTAAAGTTGTCGCTCCAATCAGGTATTTGAGTCTTATCATCGTCTTCCTCATTGTCTCCACCAACAGGAGTTACAGTTTGGGAATGAGGGTCTACATTATGGTCAGAACCTTCTGCGTCTGGTCCTGGATCCGACTCATAAAGATTCTGGGCATCAGTGCAGATCATTTCCTCGTCTGGATTCACAGAAGCGCTGGAGTCGACCTCTGATTCCCAGGCTATAGTATGAGTAAACAGCTCTGCAGACTCAACCATCTGTTCTACCTCATACTCAGACGGGCAGCTGGAGATTTGGGAGCTGTGAGGAAGCAAGTGCGATTTGGGTGACACCTTTGAGGACTGGAGTATTTGTGATGTTGAAGTTGATGTGGAGGAGAGCCCACTTAAAGGAGCACTTGATATCCGTTGAAGCACCTGCTGTTTTTGTGCCTCATCTGGAATTTGTAGCGATTGGCGTGGCCGTAAGAAAGGGATCTTATCACATTGTCCGCTAAAAGAAGTAGACATTTTAGTTTGGCTGGAAGATGGTCTTTCTTCTGCACCTACCCCACGGACACAACCTTTTTTCCCCTTCCCAACACGCCTATTCCCCTTTCCACCAGCAGCAGGCCTTTTTCCACTCATTTTGGTGGTTAACTAATTCACAACTCTGGAGTTGTTTGCACAAAAAAACAATGGATGGTAACCGAGCAGAGCTGAGTGGCCAAACTGTGGTATTAGGCCAAAACTATTGGCTGGGCTAGATGCAGAAATAAATTATTTTTAATTTGCAACCTGATGGAGGTCAGTATAGATGGACTAATAGAACAAGTCCCACACGCTGCTAGAAGCCCAAATATTTTTTCAGAGATAAATGAAGAAAAAAATTATTTTTAATTTGCAACCTGATGGAGGTCAGTATAGATGGACTAATAGACCAAGTCCCACACACTGCTAGAAGCCCAAATATTTTTTCAGAGATAAATGAAGAAAAAAATTATTTTTAATTTGCAACCTGATGGAGGTCAGTATAGATGGACTAATAGACCAAGTCCCACACACTGCTAGAAGCCCAAATATTTTTTCAGAGCTAGATGCAGAAAAAAATTATTTTTAATTTGCAACCTGATGGAGGTCAGTATAGATGGACTAATAGACCAAGTCCCACACACTGCTAGAAGCCCAAATATTTTTTCAGAGCTAGATGCAGAAAAAAATTATTTTTAATTTGCAACCTGATGGAGGTCAGTATAGATGGACTAATAGAACAAGTCCCACACGCTGCTAGAAGCCCAAATATTTTTTCAGAGATAAATGAAGAAAAAAATTATTTTTAATTTGCAACCTGATGGAGGTCAGTATAGATGGACTAATAGAACAAGTCCCACACGCTGCTAGAAGCCCAAATATTTTTTCAGAGATAAATGAAGAAAAAAATTATTTTTAATTTGCAACCTGATGGAGGTCAGTATAGATGGACTAATAGACCAAGTCCCACACACTGCTAGAAGCCCAAATATTTTTTCAGAGCTAGATGCAGAAAAAAATTATTTTTAATTTGCAACCTGATGGAGGTCAGTATAGATGGACTAATAGACCAAGTCCCACACACCGCTAGAAGCCCAAATATTTTTTCAGAGCTAGATGCAGAAATTTTTTTTATTCAATTTGCAACCTGATGGAGGTCAGTATAGATGGACTAATAGACCAAGTCCCACACACTGCTAGAAGCCCAAATATTTTTTCAGAGCTAGATGCAGAAAAAAATTATTTTTAATTTGCAACCTGATGGATGTCAGTATAGATGGATTAATAGAACAAGTCCCACACACTGCTAGAAGCCCAAATATTTTTTCAGAGCTACATGCAGAAAAAAAAAATTTTTAATTTGCAACCTGATGGAGGTCAGTATAGATGGACTAATAGAACAAGTCCCACACGCTGCTAGAAGCCCAAATATTTTTTCAGAGATAAATGAAGAAAAAAATTATTTTTAATTTGCAACCTGATGGAGGTCAGTATAGATGGACTAATAGACCAAGTCCCACACACTGCTAGAAGCCCAAATATTTTTTCAGAGCTAGATGCAGAAAAAAATTATTTTTAATTTGCAACCTGATGGAGGTCAGTATAGATGGACTAATAGAACAAGTCCCACACGCTGCTAGAAGCCCAAATATTTTTTCAGAGATAAATGAAGAAAAAAATTATTTTTAATTTGCAACCTGATGGAGGTCAGTATAGATGGACTAATAGACCAAGTCCCACACACTGCTAGAAGCCCAAATATTTTTTCAGAGCTAGATGCAGAAAAAAATTATTTTTAATTTGCAACCTGATGGAGGTCAGTATAGATGGACTAATAGAACAAGTCCCACACGCTGCTAGAAGCCCAAATATTTTTTCAGAGATAAATGAAGAAAAAAATTATTTTTAATTTGCAACCTGATGGAGGTCAGTATAGATGGACTAATAGAACAAGTCCCACACGCTGCTAGAAGCCCAAATATTTTTTCAGAGATAAATGAAGAAAAAAATTATTTTTAATTTGCAACCTGATGGAGGTCAGTATAGATGGACTAATAGACCAAGTCCCACACACTGCTAGAAGCCCAAATATTTTTTCAGAGCTAGATGCAGAAAAAAATTATTTTTAATTTGCAACCTGATGGAGGTCAGTATAGATGGACTAATAGACCAAGTCCCACACACCGCTAGAAGCCCAAATATTTTTTCAGAGCTAGATGCAGAAAAAAATTATATTCAGTTTGCAACCTGATGGAGGTCAGTATAGATGGACTAATAGAATGATGCTATGCCCAAAAGATTTTACTTCACTAGGTGCAGTAAAAAAATTGGTATTCTATACACAGGTGGTATATCTTGCAACACAGATAGGCTACTCCACTGACTAACACACTCTGCAATAGGCCAAAAAGGATTAGCTTTGCTAGATTCAGCCAAATGCTGTGAAAAAAACTTGCACAGCACTGGCACAGACCTGCCTGGCAAAAACTGATAGGAACTGATGTAACCTAGTCCTGAAAAGGACTTCAATTACAATTAGTCTTTACTCCCACAATCTATCTATTTAAGAGCACAGACCTCCCTGATAAAAGTCGTAGGAAATGCTGTAACCTAGTCCTTAAAAGGACTGCAATCACAACTATTCCCTACTCCCAAGCTATCTGTATATTTGTGCGAAAATTGGCTTGAAATTAACAAGGTATAGCGCACACAGCAACAGTGGTGCCGTCTAACACGCAGCTGCAGCAGTGAGAAAATGGTGGCGACGGGGAAAATGGCTTGGTCTTATAGGGCAAGGACATGTGACATACACTGCCAATCACACATGCCCTTGCTTGTGTGAAAAAAAGCACTTCGCTCCGTGTGTGCGCTGCTGATAGGCTGACAGATTGCACCTCCCCACTGTAAATGCGGGAAAGAGAAAAAAAAATGGAGATCTTCATTGTTCCTGCAGAGATCCATCCCCTGCCCCTCCCCCCACCCCGCTGTACACTCAAACTGCGTATTAACATTAATTTTCATCATTACTGAGAAAAAATCCAGTTATGATTTTGGTGCACGAACAGTTATCGAACATAACCTCGAACAGCCGAATTTTTCTCAAATTGTTCGTGTTCGCCGACCGGCTCGAACACCGCCCAAAACAGCTCGAATTTGAGATTGGCGAACAGTTCGAGTAGAACAACGCTCATCTCTAGTGACGACCGCTTCCTTCGCCGGTGACTTGTGTGCGATGGCGTAGATCTGTCGTCGGAGGAACTACAGCGAGTTCACCTAGAGTGAGTACGCCTGGAGTCTCTGTGTCCCTAAGGGTGTATGGGGGGTTCTGCGCAGTTTACATGTGTCCCACCGGGACATGTCGGTGCTATTTGTGGCCAGGGCGATGCTATAACGGAGTCAAGCACGTGCGTCGCTGCGCTATTATAGGGGTATATGGGGGAGGCGAGGATGGTCGCTGAAGTGTTTAGGCTCCGCATCGTGTCCATCAGGGGGGTATTGATACTGTGACTGGGCGCTGGATGGGCTGCGGTGATTACAGGGGCCGCAATGTCCCCAGGATGTGTAGTGTCACATGTTCTGTTTTGGGAACTTTTTCTTTTATTTTTAATAGGAGTTTTTCTGTGGGGGATTGTTTGGGGGGGAAGCAGAGCACAGCCCCCGGCAGAGGATTCCTGTCTGGAGCTCTGCTCTGCCACAGCCCCTGCTGTGTGTTGAGGGGGCGGGGAATGGTTACTAAGTGGCCCGCAGCTTCTTCTGTGAGGCTTCGGGGTGCTGTGCCTAAAGCGCTCTGGAGGACGGGAGTGCCTGCTGGACCTCCGCCCTCCAGGGCGCTCCTCGGCAGGATGCGGGACAGGAGTGTTAACGGGGGTGGGGAACAACAGGCTGTGTGCTGTCTCCAGCGCCGGTGGCAGGCAGGAGACCTGAATCCCCTCTGTGCCCGCCGCCGACATGGAAGACAGCCCGCACTCATTTATTAGTGCAGAGGAGCCCTGCGCCCGCAGTAAGTGAGGCGCAGGGTCCACCGCCGCACTAGCTTCAGCTTCCTGCTCCGCCCCGCAGCATTCTGAACTGGGGGGCGTGACCTGTGGGGTCACGTGGGGCGGACACGCGCCCTGTACATGCGCATCGAGCGCTTCCTGCCCTCCAGCTCCGCCTCCCCCAACATGCCTCTCCAGCCTAGTGGAGTCACGCGCCCGCTTCCCTGCTCCGGCGCGCGACCGCAGAGAGGAACCCCCCAACCCCACGCCGGCGCGTGCCCGCCGCCCTGCTGTCGCTGCGCGCCCTTCCCCACTGGCGTGCGGCCACCGGACCGCCACGGCTGCCCGCTTCCCCGAGTCAGCGAGCGCCCGCAGCACTACCGCAGCCGCCTACCGCCCCGGGTTGAGTGGCCCGATGAACACTGTAAAGTTGTGCGGATGC
The DNA here is from genome assembly GCF_046119375.1 of Phyllobates terribilis. Taxonomy (NCBI): domain Eukaryota; kingdom Metazoa; phylum Chordata; class Amphibia; order Anura; family Dendrobatidae; genus Phyllobates; species Phyllobates terribilis. The sequence goes on along the minus strand of NW_027362822.1, from coordinate 1,670,819 downwards.
GGCGATCGGGTGAGGAAGGGGATCGGGACCAAGCCGCGGAAGTAATGCAGCCCCCCGTTCCAGATGACCCGACCGCCGTGGAGGGGACCGTTGTACCGTGGGCAATTGGAGTGGGTGAGTAGGCCCAAGTGGTGAGGGGACTGGGACTGGGGAATATGATGTTCCCATAAGGGGTTGAGGGCCAGGGGCAGGGTGATCAGGGGATTTAGAGATGGGGCCAGGGGGATGAGCGCTGAGCCCCGACATGAGAGCCTGTAACCAGCGCTCGCCCCCCTGTGCAAACCCAGCCTGGAGGGCCTCAGCAATCTGACCTGATCCTGAAATCTCCATGACGTTCGACTCCGGGACCAGCAAAGAAAGGAAGTAACGTGGGATGTCCCGGTGTTTATGTATCCATGGGACGGCTTGTAGCAGCCGTCCCTTTCGCTTCATTGGATCCTTCTGGGGGCTTCAGGATCACTGGTCAGTAAGGGGCAGCGAAGGGGGGGGTCACCAATCGCCATGGCCCGGGGAGGGGCCACCACAGTCAGTGACTCCCTCCTTATTTAGTATGGAGTCTACCATTATGTCATCAAGATGGGTTTGTTGTGATCTACATGCCAGATGAGTAAAAATGGGAGCATTAGTCAACCCAAATGCCATCACAAGGTTTTCATAGTGCCCCTCAGGAGTATTGAAGGCCGTCTTCCACTCATCTCCTCAATGTGAATGAGATTATAAGCCCCCCTGAGGTCTAGTTTAATCAAATTGTAGGAGCCAAATGGTTTTCTAAAGAGGTCTGGGATGAGAGGGAGAGGATATGCATCCCAGACCGTGATCTGATTAAACTCACAAAAATCAAGGCAGGGGCGCAACCCCTAGTCTTTTTTTTTTTTTGACAAAGAAAAACCCCACTGCAACGGGAGATGAAGAACGTCTTATATGGCCCTTTGGTAGACTTTCAGTGATCTAGTTTTTCATGGCCTACCTCTCTGAACCAGAGATATTATATAACCTGCTTTTTTGGCAGCTTGGCCCCAGGAATAATATTACCGACGCAATCATAAGGATGATGGGGTGGAAGTTCTTGACACCCCTGTTCAGAAAACACATTCCTGAAATCAGACCCACCATGGCTATCCGAGTGACCAAGCAGTGTTCTTGGCAATACTCGCTCCATTTTACCACCTCCCGAGTCTGCCAGTCTGCGGCTAAGTGCCAACGATGCAGAAATGCTCTGGATTTTTCCTGAGCGTTTCTGCATCTCCCTGGCAGAAAAAATGCATGCGGATTTTACATGTGTTTTTCCTGCCAGGGACAAGCGTAAGTGAAGCGTTTTTTCACATGCATTTCCGCATGCGGGTTGTCAAGCGGTTTCCAAGCGATTTTAGCATCACTTGGAAAGTGCTTGACAACTTGGTCACACTATATAAATACGTGCAACCGGCATGGATTTATATAGTGTGACCAAGTTAATAGTTGAAGAAAAAAGATTAAAAATGGTAAAAAAAAAACAAAAAACAAAAACATTTTACTTACCTTCTGATGGCCCCTGGTCTCTTGTATGGCTCACGGTGGTGTGAAAGGACCTTCCATGACGTCATTTAGTCATGTGACAGATCACGCGACCGCCGACGAGCCGTACAAGAGACTCGACTCAGCGGAGAAAAGACCGGGGGCCATCACAAGGTAAGTATAATGTCTTTTTTTCTTGTCTTTTTTTTTTTTTTTTTTTTTACAGGTACCATGGTACCCGGGTCTGGAGGAGAGTCTCCTCTTCTCCAGACCCGGGTACCATCCGCACGTTGAATCGCTTAATATCCGCATGTGCACATGTAGTCATGCGGATATTAAGCGATTCAATGCAAGTCAATGGAGGTAAAACGTCGCGATTACGCAAAATAACTGGTAGTGCTGCGGATTTTTCCGCACTGATAATGCGCAGCGGAAATTTCCGCAGCATGTGCACAGCACATGCGGATTATCATTGGGGAACATTGCAGACCTTCTACCAAGCGTTTAAGCGTTTCTGCAATGGAATTGCCGCTGCGGAAACGCTTAAAAGATAAAGTGGGCACACAACCTACCACAGGATTGTGCAGCGTAAACCAAGGTAGTCTAAGGACCACAGGAGAGGGCAAGCCCTCTAGCACATAACAGTCAATAAATTTTGAGTGCAAGGCCCCTACCTGCAGATGTAGCACACGAGCGATAAGAGTAAAGTACCCCTAGCTCAAGGGTGCAGAGTCAATGGCGATTATGGGTGTTGAGCCAGAAAATTTATGAGGTTTGAGGTCCTGATCGAACCTAGCGTCGATCAAAATAAACCCCGCCCCACTGTCCAGAAAGGCAGAAATTACCACCATACTTTTGCCAAGATGGATCTTGGACGGTAAAAAAAAAAAAATTGTGACCTACCCACAGAGGAAATAAGTACAACCCCGAGTTGCCAATTCACCCCGCAACTCGGGCGCCTTAGTTTTCTGGTGGGTGTTTAGGAATTTAGGAAAAACACACACACACTCCCCCTTTCCGCCAAACTACAGTTGGACCAACAGAACAAGTCGCCACACCCAACAGCATGGGTTCCTCAGTTAACTCAAACCTAGGGGCCCTTGACCCCAGGCCCCCTGCAAATTGGAGTGTCTCCTTATGTCTCTGGCAATGACAGCGGTTAACACACAAACGCCTCTTCAAAACAACCAACACCTCTGACTCCAGAACTAGGCAGCATAAATCTAACACTGGCAATCCAAGATTGCCAGAGGCGAGTATATATAGGAGAGGCGAGAGGCCAACACTGAACAGCTGAGACCATCAATGCTGGAAAGCTCTAGCAGCTCTCAACTGAACAGATTAACCTTTGCACTGCTAGCAGAAACCTTCACGGTTTAATATGATAGTGAAGTGCTTCTAATCAGTGCAGGAGCTCAGACGCCGCAGTCTTCTGGCCCCTCTAGTTACGGTAAACCCGTGGTACCTGGATTCCAGCGATGTGTCACTTACTGAGCTGCTTGATGCAGTGTTGATAAAATCCCTTTATTAGCTGCAGATGTTCTGCCTATGCACAGGGTACACAGAAAGCTGTCAATCAGTGGTGCGGGTGGGGCTATATATAGAGCTCATGAATGTGGAGGACTACATGGTAGCAGGTTTACTAGTCCTTGAGTGATAAAACTAAAACAAGCAGCCAGTTATTGACACATGGCTGGAATCAGAGTCTCTGTCTTTATATAATCAGAATCTAATAAGAGGATAGATGCAAGTGTACAATAAATCTGGAAGAATAAAGAAGTAATCAGTTTATCATAAATTATATCTACCCTACAGGTAGCATATGCATTATAATTACATACAACGTCACTAAGGAAAAGTACCTCATTTGCGTCGACCACCAATAATACACCTTGGCAAGCAGAAAGGGACCTTGAAACTTCGTAGCTAAAATCAACATGACCCTACAAAAGTACAAAAACGTTAAAAGGGTAAACATGTTGGACAAATATGGATTGATGGATACAAGGCGCATTCTTAAATAACCATGTATAAATGTGAGGGGAGTCATTTCGTATGTAGATGGACAAAGAATGCTGAGCGTTGGAAACATGTTGCTATGTTGCATAAATTTTTCACTTGAACCTTGTGGATTAATGGACTTTTAAAGATGAAATAATAAAGATGGATTTTATGGAGCTGGAGTTCCTTTTCTTTTTCCTGTGATTTACACACGTGTGGCCACACGATCTCCGGGCTTCAGCACGCCGAGAGCCGCTGTGGGTGAGCTGGTGGTTTTTTTTCTATAGCATTCTTAAATAGGCTGTGCCAAGATCGCAACTTTTTGGCTATTCTGTGGGGGGGGGGGGTGACAACTGGGACCTCCAATGATCAGAAGAACAGATGTCTCACATCCCCTTTTTTAATGGAGTGGTGCCATTGTCTACGGGACTGATGGAGATAGCTGAGCTCTGAATTCGGCCATCTCCGGCAGCCCATTACACTTTGAGTGGAGCAGCAGTGCACACGCTCATCGGCCAATCCATTGGCGTAATATGGCTCCTGCACCTGATTTCCTGTGATTGGGGTCCCAGAGATGGGTCCTCAGCTATTAGCAAGCAATCTGTTCTGTAGAAAAGCGATAAGTTGTAATCTGAGAGCAAACTCTTTCAATTTTAAAATATTGGATAGCTCTTATGGGCGTCTATAAAAAAACCAAAACAGTGTTAGATCTACAGGGTCGGCCATTTATATGGATACACCTAAATTAAATGGGAATGGTTGGTGATATCAACCTGAAACAACGGATACTGGAAGCCTGTGCTAGCATTTCTTCTGTGGTGTTGCTATCAGTGTGTCAAGAGTGGGAGAAGAGGGTTGCATTGACAATCCAACACAATGGGCAGCACTTTGAACACATTTTATAAGTGGTTATAAACTTGTACAAAACTCATGAAAGAATAAAGTTATGTTAAAACCAAGCACACCATTGTTTTTCTTATGAAATTCTCAATAAGTTTGATGTGTCACATGACCCTCTTCCCATTGAAAAAATAAAGTTGGATCCAAAATGGCCGCCATGGTCACCACCCATCTGGAAAAGTTTTCCCCCTCCCATATACCAATGTGCCACAAACAGGAAGATGATATCACCAACCATTCCCATTTCATTTAGGTGTATCCATATAAATGTCCCACCCTGTAAAATAATAAATTATTATTATTGCAGCTGCTGCATTTTGTATAACTCATTCAGTATCTGAACATCTGCAACAAGAGCACAGAGAAACAAATCAAGAAGAAACGTCACACTCACCGGAGTGTGGATCAGGTTCAGGAGATACTTCTTTCCCTCCTAAGTGTAAAACAGAGACGCAGTCTGGGCCTTCACCGTAATCCGGGCTCCCTCTCCACCTGCAGCTTGTCCAGAACTTGCTTATTGGAGGCGGCTTTTGGAATACACCCTGAGGGAAGGAGCGAGACCCCAGAATCCACACTGTTAGCTCGTGGTGGCAGTGTCCCCCTCCATACTAGTCTGTCAAGGTTAGCTTGTTTCTGTGTTTTATATATGTATTTTATGTGTGTAAACCCTCTTCATGTGTACAGCAGCCTGGAATGAACGCTGCTTAAAAAATAAATAATAGAGTAAGGCCTCATTCAGACCACAGTGATTTCTCTTGTAGGTAAAAAAAAAAAAAGACCGATTTTCATCAGCTTTGTTTTGCATCCGAGAAGTTCTAAACTTTGATTTGGATCAAAATCCGACAGGTCAACGTGTTTCGGTGAAAAATACGCGATCCGCAGAAATATGTGAACAGCCCTAGACTATAATAGATATGAGTTCTGTGAAAAACAAGGATCGAGCTCGTACGAGATCCAATATTTCATTCTATAAATCTACATAAATAATTAAGTAACGTGCCAAATTGCTTTTTTTTGTGTATGTTTTGCGTGTACGGAGGGAAAGTTCCCAGTGCTAGTGTCTATGGTGCTCCATTAGGCTAGGGCTACCTTGTGACTGTGTGTGGCGCTACTGATTGAGCAATAGCTCCAGTTCAAAGCAATACACTAATTCTAAAAGGAAATCTGTTTGACCTCAGATGTGGGCATGCAGGCCTTTGACATGTAAATCTAAACCAATGGACACTTTTATATCTTCTACCTGTTGCTGCACTCCTAAGTAATTAGAATTTTGGTTCACATGCAAATGAGGAGTTAAGTCTCTGTCTCCTGAGATTATCCCCCACAGCAAGCATCCGTTCTCTTTAGGCTACGTTCCCTTCACTTTTGATGAGTTTTCGATGTTGCAGATTTTCTACAGCATTCCTGCACCTATTAAGTAAAATAGGTTACTTGTTTTTTTTTCTTTAAATCTGTAACATCAAAAGCTCACTGAAAGCTCGTGGTGGGAACTTAGCCTCAGTGTCAATGATAGCTCACAGTTTTTGGGGACGTCAGGCACCAAGCAAGGAAAATCAGAAAGTAAGCTATCAATCAAGATAAAGAGGCTGGTGCTGGTCAGGGAAGCAACCTTGGAAGGCTGAGGCTCGGTAAGTGCTCCGTTACACCCAGAGCACTCAGAAATGCAGCAACAGATAAAAGATATAGAGGTGTCTATGGATTTAGCTTTCCAAATCCTGCATGGTCATGAATGGGAATTGGAGGGAGGGGTATATCTGATGGATTCACTTAAATTATTAAATGGCAATTGCAGTTCACATAGTTGCATACTACTTAATCTTTAGCACTACAAAAATTTGTACTTCAAGCACCAGTAAAAAAAGATTCCTTAGAGGTATCTGGTCACTATTAGTGATGATCGAGTGTGTTCTATCAACCCCTTCGGCGAGCACGCTCGGGTGCTCGCTGAGTATTTTGGCATGCTCGGCATTTCTTTTAATGTCGCCGTGCCTGCAAGTGTCACGGCTGTTAGACAGCGTGCTCGCCGAAGGGGTTCATAGAACACGCTCGATCATCACTAGTCACTATACATGAGTATACCATAAAAAATAACATATTATATAGTGAATAACACAGACACTATTCAATACAGCAGGGTTGAGGTGTATTTTGTGGTACAAAATTACAGTATTTTTGAATGACACCATTCACTTTACTGTGCAAGATATAGAAAAAAAGGGTAATGAACTCCAAATAAAGTGAAATGGTGCAGAAGAAAAAAAAACAAAAACATTTCACTGCTTTTAAAAAATTCTAAACTTTGCAAACAAATTGTTTGGCTCGTGTTTAAATTTTCTAAGACCGTTTTTAATACTTACCATTTTGGGGTACAACTTTTTGATTGCTCCATCAAATGAATAGTCATAAGTTACTTACCGGTAACGGGATTTTTCAGAGACCATGACAGCACCACGAGAGAGGGGATCCGCCCACCAAGGAGAGGAAACCTACAGGCTTAAAAGGGCGCCACCTCTCTCCCGCCTCAGTTTGGATTACAGAGCACTGAGAGGACCGCCAGGTTAATGAACACAGCAAACAATCACAAAGTTGCCATAGCTCATGACACCTATTGAGTGTGAGATTATAATTTATAAAAGGGGAGTGCTCCCACAAAGGTGAAGGGAGGGAATGTAAGGGTGCTGTCATGGTCTCCGAAAAATCCCATTACCGGTAAGTAACTTAAGATTTTATCGGTCGACCATGACAGCACCACGAGAGAATTACAGGGATGAAGTAATCTATTGAAGGACCACAGCCTGGAACACTCTTCTCCCAAAGGTGAGGTCAGCCGATACTATATAGGTTAGATATGGGTGTGTCTATGGAATGTAGAGGGACAGGACCAGGTAGCAGCCTTACATATGTCTTCTAATCAAGACACCTGTCTTCTCAGCCCAGGAGGTCGCCACAGCCCGGGTGGACTGAGCCTTCAACCCTCCTGGCACTTCCTTGCCGCTAGATGTATATGCTAGAGAAATGGCCGTAACGGAACGCTTCAAGCATTACCTGGCCTCCGCAAAGTTCACTGTGTACACGGACAACAACCCGTTGACACACCTAGACAATGCAAGACTTGGTGCCCTGGAACAGCGGTGGATGGCCCGGCTATCAAATTATGACTTCACAATCAAATACCGGGCAGGCAGAACCAACGCCAACGCAGATGCCCTATCAAGAATCCCTGCTCCACTTCTCTATGGCCCTTCTCATACCGACCCAGTAGAACCGCTCTCTCAGTAGGAACTCCAGTTTCTTCCACCCGAAGTGCCCCGCTCTGTCATGGTAGGCCTCCAGGACCATTGCTGCATCTCGTCTTGGGACCACCACCTGCCAGGTCAGCTCGTGCGTCCGGTGGTTGACAAGCTTTCTGCACAGCTTACCTTCATAGAGGAATAGCCTGCTTTTCTCCTTCCATAACTGCTTGGCTTCCTCTGGAGCGTCCGGGCCAGGGCTAGAGTCCTCCTGGGTTAACATGTCTTGCACCAGGCGAATTGCAGGGTCACTATCTTGCGTTTCAGCCCAGCCGTGGTGGGGTAAGGGATTGAACATGATGGTGGTTAGGTCTTTGTCTCTTACCCGGTGAGAATACTGAGTGGCCCCATACCGGTGGAATGCAGGGAGCTCTACTTCCTCCAGCTCTTCTGAGTCTTCTTCTCCTTCAGGCAAGTGGGGCATCCTTGGTGAAGGCGGTCTTCTCCTTGTCAGCCTCTGCCACAGGAACCTGCCAGTACCCGCTAGTAAGGTCCAAAGTAGGAAAGAAGTTAGCTGATTTTAGGGCTGCTAAAGACTCCTCTACCCTAGGTAACAGGTACGCGTCTTTATGGGTGATACGATTGACCTTTCTATAGTCCACGCACATTCTCATGGTACCGTCTTTCTTTTTTACCAAAACTAAGGGAGCTGCCCAGGGGCTACAGCTATCTCTAATGACCCCAGCTTCTTTCATTTCTCTCAGCATGCCCTTTGCGTTCTGATAATGTGCAGGAGGTACAGGTCTGTGTCTCTCTTTTATTGGTGGGTGGCTCCCCGTGGGGATGTGGTGTTCTATCCCTTTTACTCTGCTGAAGTCTAGCGGGTGCTTACTAAAGATTCTCTCGTACTCCTGTACCACCCAGTAGACTCCTTGTTTTTTGTGCAGGGGAGTGGAGTCAGCACCCACATGGAGTTTCTGGCACCAGTCCTCCTTGTGTTTCTGGGAGCCATTACCCTCCACCGGTTAAGATGGAGGCAAGGGTTCCACGACCCTGATAGCATTGTGTTGGACGGCAAACAATTTGGCTAGTGTAGCATACCGGGGCAAGTAGACTTCCCTTTCCCCGATGTTTAAGATCCAGACGGGCACCCTTCCATGGCGGACATCAACCACCCCCCTGGCTGTCAAAATGGTGGGCCTGCTGTCTGAGTACACGGGTTCTACCATGGCTTGGTAGTCTCTCCCCCTTAACCCGATTGCAGTCCGACACCAGATCATCATTTCACTTTTGGGAGGCATGGCAATGGGGAACGGGTCGCTCATCCTCACGCTACCGATTTCACCACCAGACAGTTTTACCTGTTGCCGTCTCACCAGGGCCCTTATCTCCTTCTGGAGGACTCTCTGCTGGCTGGAACTAGCATTCATCACCACCTTCTGCAAAATCACAATTACTTCTGCAAGACAATTTTCAATCACGTTAGTACCCACAGTTATTTTAGGGTGACTTTCACGGCGATCAATGTCCACAATGATCACTCCCTGTGCCGGCAGTTCAACCTTACCAATCTTGATGGTCATCTCTCTGAACCCCACTTGCGGCACAGGTTGGCCATTGCTGGCGATGATGCTTAAGTCATCGTCTGGATAACGGGTTATATCCGCGTCACTCCAGTACCGCTTGAAAAGTACGTAGGGGATGGTAGTCACTTGAGACCCGGTGTCCAGCAGTGCACTTATGGGGATACCGTCCAGCACTACGGGTAAGACCGGGCGTCCCCCCACGTACTTATCACGCCAATTAGACGGGCCTGATGACCTTATGCCTGGGGGTTGGCCCTCTGCCCCAGGTCGGACCCATTTAAAGTACAGTACCTTGCTATGTGTCCTGGCTGACTGCAACGGTGGCAAATCGGCTGTCCATCCTCAGTGTAACTGTCGGCGGGCCTCCCTCTGAACGACGGGATCCTCCTCTGTCGACGCCACGGGACATCCTCCGGACTGGAAGCCAGCTTGATGGGTCCTGACGGGTCCACCTGTAACGAATGTAAGGTCCTGGTCAATGCAGCAACACTCCTGGTTAGTTCCTGGACCTGATGGTGCAGGTCTGCAGGCGGGGATGGGTTTGAGGCCTGCGCATCAGCCCCCACAAGGTCTGCAGGGTAGGGCGCCGCCCCCTGGTGGTAAGTAATGGCAGGGCGCCGGGAAGCTACAGCGCTACTTGGTGCGGGTTCTCGGAGCACCCGGATGTCCCTATCCTTGAACTGCGCAAAAGTTAAATCGGGGTTCTGAAGGGCCATGAGGCACAGCTGGGTTCTGGGGGCGCTGGACAGCAGACCTTCTATGAACTGGTCAGTTTACAGCTTATCGGTGTCCTGCACGCTACCAGGGTCAGCTTGTTTGATAGCTCTCAGGGCTTCTTGCAGGTTCAAGGCATAATCTCTGATACTATCCTGGGCTCGCTGCTTACAGCCATAGAACCGCATTTTTATTTCTGCTGAGGTACGGGTATCAAAGGTACTCCGCAACCGGGTCAGAATGTCCTTTACAGTCCTTTTCTCCTCATCTGACCATGATTTCACTTCCCGCTGGGCTGCACCGGTGAGCTGCCCCGTCAGAATGCTCACTTTCTGTTCTTCTGTCAGGGGGTAAACTTTAAATAAACTGTGCAGTCTTTCCTTAAAGTCAGTCAATGTATGGGATTCCCCTGAGTATTGGGGCAGCCAGGCTGCTCCAGGGATGTAGGGCATGGAGAATGGCATCACCGCTGCTGCAGCCACGCTGGTGGTAGAGGGTCCCTCCGCGTCCGTCATCTTCCTCCCCCATAGTTAACCGTGGCCTACCTTCTGTTGATCCTCTTCCGTAGGCCGCGGCTCCGCTGGTGCTGCTCCGGACGAGGACCTTGCGTCGCGTCCTGGTGACGTCAGCGTCGCTCTCTCTCCTTCCAGGACCTTACGCAGCGTCGGTGAGTAGGGCGGGGCTTCAGGTCTCGCGCGGTTTGGACGTCCACGCCCCTCTTCTTCCCGCGCGGCGTCCTGAAGATGGCGTCCGATGGCGGGAAAACGGCTGAAGATGGCGGGAAAATGGCTGAAGATGGCGGGAAACTGGCTGAAGATGGCGGGAAATGACTGAAGATGGCGGGAAACGGCTCTGGATAGCGGGAAACAAGGTACGGAAACAGCCCTTTCAGGCACGCAATACCCGTTTGTGGCGGGTTGGTCACAATCCTGCCGACTACGCCAAAAGCTGACTCGCCCCCTGGGCCGTGGGGCACTCGGGAACCGGGCTTCAGTGTGATGATGGGGGTAGTAGTGGCAACCCGATCCCGTGGCTAAGGGTGGTCAGACCATATGCTGTGGCAGCCTATTTGTAGGGTTTTGAATGTCCGACTACGCCACCCGTGGATTGCGGTCGGGGATGACCGCCGCTGCAAGGCAGACCGCTGAGGCTGATGTTGGTATGCAGCACTGGGATAGAATAGCTCCCCACGGGAAGAGTGTAGCCTCAGGGCAGATAATAGGATGCTGGGGGTGATGGTGCAGGCCGCAATAATAAAGGTCCAGAGTCTACTTCAAACAGTCCAGCGTCTTTATTGTAGGTAGTACTTATGACCCAACAGGAGTACAGGGTAGGAATGGGCCTGGGTGTCTGAGAACATTCGGGCGAGCCCCACTGGTCAGGGTGAGTGGGTAGGCCTACCGTTCTCTCTCTGCCCTTGCTGACTATCCCCCTTTTAGTGGTGTGATAGCCCACGTCCCTGAGCTGGCCGTGTACTACGCCTGTATGGCTTGCGACTCGGGCCTTAGGTACCTGTTGCTTCTCCGTGCTGTACCGGTCCCTCTGTGTGCCGGTGCCTCCAGGCTTCTCATCCGTGACACAGTGATGGCAGGGTGAGATATGGAGTGTGTCAGCCTCATTTTGACTTGTTTTAAGGACATTACATCAAAGTTGGATAAGCCTGTAGTGTGTTTTTCAACTTAAATTTTGGGGGTGACTCAAAATCCAGGCCTCCATTGGTTAATAAATTTGATTTCCATTGATGATTTTGTATGAACATTTGCTAAAGAAGAACTGCGCCCAGCGGAGCCAAGCTGAAGGAAGAGAATGGACTTGATCTGACTTCAGACATTTTTTCAAGTTTCCCCTCAGGAGGGGCCAGTTCACTTTTTAGCTGGGTTAAAATACACTGCTCAAAAAAATAAAGGGAACACTCAAATAACACATCCTAGATCTGAATGAATGAAATATTCTCATTGAATACTTTGTTCTGTACAAAGGTAAATGTGCTGACAACAAAATCACACAAAAATCATCAATGGAAATCAAATTTATTAACCAATGGAGGCCTGGATTTGGAGTCACCCCCAAAATTAAAGTGGAAAAACACACTACAGGCTGATCCAACTTTGATGTAATGTCCTTAAAACAAGTCAAAACGAGGCTCAGTGTTGTGTGTGGCCTCCACGTGCCTGTATGACCTCCCTACAGCGCCTGGGCATGCTCCTGATGAGGTTGCGGATGGGCTCCTGTGGGATCTCCTCCCAGACCTGGACTAAAGCATCCGCCAACTCCTGGACATTCTGTGGAGCACCGTGACGTTGATGGATGGAGCGAGACATGATGTCCCAGATGTGCTCAATCGGATTCAGGTCTGGGGAATGGGCGGGCCAGTCCATAGCTTCAATGCCTTCATCTTGCAGGAACTGCTGACACACTCCAGCCACATGAGGTCTGGCATTGTCCTGCATTAGGAGGAACCCAGGGCCAACCGCACCAGCATATTGTCTCACAAGGGGCCTGAGGATCTCATCTCGGTACCTAATGGCAGTCAGGCTACCTCTGGCGAGCACATGGAGGGCTGTGCGGCCCTCCAAAGAAATGCCACCCCACACCATTACTGACCCACTGCCAAACCGGTCATGCTGAAGGATGTTGCAGGCAGCAGATCGCTCTCCACGGTGTCTCCAGACTCTGTCACGTCTGTCACATGTGCTCAGTGTGAACCTGCTTTCATCTGTGAAGAGCAAAGGGAGGCAGTGGCGAGTTTGCCAATTCTGGTTTTCTGTGGCAAATGCACAGTGTTGGGCTGTGAGCACAACCCCCATCTGTGGACGTCGGGCCCTCATACCACCCTCATGGAGTCAGTTCTAACCGTTTGTGCAGACACATGCACATTTGTGGCCTGCTGGAGGTCATTTTGCAGGGCTCTGGCAGTGCTCCTCCTGTTGCTCCTTGCACAAAGGCGGAGGTAGCAGTCCTGTTGCTGGGTTGTTGCCCTCCTACGGCCCCCTCCACGTCTCCTGGTGTACTGGCCTGTCTCCTGGTAGTGCCTCCAGCCTCTGGACACTACGCTGACAGACACAGCAAACCTCCTTGCCACAGCTCTCACTGATGTGCCATCCTGGATGACCTGCACTACCTGAGCATCTTCTGTGGGTTGTAGAGTCCGTCTCATGCTACCACAAGTGTGAAAGCACAACCAACATTGAAAAGTGACCAAAACATCAGCCAGAAAGCACTGGTACTGAGATGTGGTCTGTGATCCCCACCTGCAGAACCACTCCTTTATTGAGGGTGTCTTGATAATTGCCAATAATTTCCATCTATTGTCTATTCCATTTGGACAACAGCATGTGAAATTGTTTGTCAATCAGTGTTGTTTCCTAAGTGGACAGTTTGATTTCACAGAAGTTTGATTTACTTGGAGTTATATTCTGTTGTTTAAGTGTTCCCTTTATTTTTTTGAGCCGTGTATATAAAAAAATTACTGCAGCTTTAATGCTATTTATTACGTCTCAGGTAATTTTGTGACTAATACAGCATCAAAACTACCAAAAAGCTTAAATCTCCAATGGAAGCCGATAGCACCAGTGAGAACATGGCATAAGCGTAAATTAAAGGAAGAGGAGGACATTATTCACTCCAGTTTCCTGCGGCCCCTCGGGAGTATAGGTTGCTGCACAGTAGTCTGCATTCTGTGTAAAACAGGAAAAACACTTACTTAGCGGGATGAGGGCAGCGCGGTGGTCAGTAGTGACACTCTGTCAGTTGAGGATTGCTCCTATTATCTGGTTGTGTATCCTGAGAAGATGAGACCCACCGAAGAGAAGACCGAAGAGGGGACCCAGAGAAGAGGAGACCGAAGAGGGGACCCACCGAAGAGGAGACGCAAGAGGAGACCCACCGAAGAGGAGACCCAGGAGGAGACCCACCGAAGAGGAGACCCAAGAGGAGACCCATCAAAGAGGAGACCCAAGAGGAGACGCACCGAAGAGGAGACCCACCGAAGAGGAGACCCACCGAAGAGGAGACCCACCGTAGAGTAGACCCACCGAAGAGGAGACCCACCGAAGAGTAGACCCACCGTAGAGGAGACCCACCGTAGAGGAGACCCACCGAAGAGGAGGGGACCCAGCGAAGAGGAGACCGAAGAGGGGACCCACTGAAGAGGAGACGCAAGAGCAGACCCACCGAAGAGGAGACCCAGGAGGAGACCCACCGAAGAGGAGACCCAAGAGGAGACCCACCAAAGAGGAGACCCAAGAGGAGACGCACCGAAGAGGAGACAGAAGAGGAGACACACCGAAGAGGAGACCCACCATAGAGTAGACCCACCGAAGAGGAGACCCACCGTAGAGTAGACCCACCGAAGAAGAGACCCACCGAAGAGGAGACCCACCATAGAGGAGACCCACCGTAGAGAAGACCCACCGAAGAGGAGACCCACCGAAGAGGAGACCCAATAGGAGACCCACCGAAGAGGAGACCCAAGAGGAGACCCACCGAAGAGGAGACCCACCAAAGAGGAGACCCAAGAGGAGACCCACCCAAGAGGAGACCCAAGAGGAGACCCACCGAAGAGGAGACCAACCAAAGAGGAGACCCTCCGAAGAGGAGACCCACCGAAGAGGAGACCCACCGAATAGGAGACCGAAGAGGGGACCCAGCGAAGAGGAGACCGAAGAGGGGACCCAGCGAAGAGGAGACCGAAGAGGGGACCCAGTGAAGAGGAGACCGAAGAGGGGACCCAGCGAAGAGGAGAACGAAGAGGGGACCCAGCGATGAGGAGACCCAAGAGGAGACCCACCCAAGAGGAGACCCAAGAGGAGACCAAAGAGGAGACCCACTGAAGAGGAGACCCAACGAAGAGGAGACCCACCGAAGAGGAGACCGAAGAGGGGACCCAGCAAAGAGTAGACCGAAGAGGGGACCCAGCGAAGAGTAGACCGAAGAGGGGACCCAGAGAAGAGGAGACCGAAGAGGAGACCCAAGAGGAGACCCACCCAAGAGGAGACCCAAGAGGAGACCCACCGAAGAGGAGACCCAAGAGGAGACCCACCGAAGAGGAGACCGAAGAGGAGACCCACCGAAGAGGATCACTCTGCAGCCTCCATTCTGTACAGTTTGGTGTTGAGCTGACTGGAATTCAGTTTTTCAAAAAGTGGCGGAGCCTCGCAGGGATAAACATAACAGAGCGCAGCCGACAGTCCTCATAATTTACCACATTGGATCGGAGTGGATTTTTTGAGGACCTCATTTTAGTAACTCCATTCTAGCTGATTCTCTAGTAAGCCGTCTAGATTGGAGTGGATTTTTTGAGGACCTCATTTTAGTAACTCCATTCTAGCTGATTCACCATTGAGCCATCTAGATCGGAGTGGATTTTTTGTGGACCTCTTTTAGCAACTCCATTCTGTACAGTTTTGTGCTGAAGTGACTGGAAATGAGTTTTTCGGAGAGTGGGCGGAGCCTCGCGGGGAGAAACGTAACAGAGCGCAGCCGAGAGAGTCCTCATAATTTACCACACTGGATCGGAGTGGCTTTTTTTGAGGACCTCATTTAGCAACTCCATTCTAGCTGATTCACTAGTGAGCCGTCTAGATTGGAGTGGATTTTTAGATGATCTCCCTGTAGTCTCCATTCTGTACAGTTCATTGCTGACCTGACTAGAATGGAGTTGCTGGAGCGATGTCCTCATAGGATCAAATCCAATCTAGACGGCTCATGACTGAAACATCGAGAATTGAGTTAATTCCAGGAGCTCCTCATAGATTCCAATCTAGTGGCATAGGAAATATAAATGGATGGATGTATTGTTACTTTTTGTGACATACATAATTACACACAGCACTGATTGTTCAGTTTTGCCCGAATTTGACTCTTACTGTATTTCCACCAATCACAGCCACAGCACCGACATTTCTGAAGAGTGGGCGGAGCTAGAGAACATTTATGTAATCATTTTTGCCACTTTTGTGATGTAAATTATGATAATGTTGTCGGCTGCGCTCCGTCACGCTCACGACCTCCCTGCATATGTCCACCCGCTCTTCAAAATGCTGGTGCTGACCAGTACTGGTGGACAGACAAGAAAAGTAACATTTTGTCAAACATGAACAATCAGAGCTTTGTGTAAGTTTTTAAACTATGAAAACTGATAATATAAAAAAAACTAATTTTTTAATTTAACAAAAAAAAAAAAGTGGCCCAGCTTTCTACCTCTCACCTTTTATTAATACTGGCATGCGAAATTTGTTTCTTCAAGAATTGTGGCAGTAATGTTGTATAATGTCTGCCAAGAAATAATAAAACAACCTGCAGCAACTCCAATCTATATGTCTCAGTACAGAGATGACAAGATTGAGCAGCTGCACTGAGGTCCATGATTTGTGGGCACAATGTACTGTGTATAAGGACGTCCACTGTACAGAAACTCCATTCTACAACCCCTGGCAAAAATTATGGAATCACCGGGCTCGGAGGATGTTCATTCAGTTGTTTAATGTTGTTGAAAAAAAGCAGATCACAGACATGGCACAAAACTAAAGTCATTTCAAATAGCAACTTTAGGGCTTTAAGAAACACTAAAAGAAATCAAGATTAAAAATGTGGTACTCAGTAAGGGTAATTTTTTTCAGACCAAGCAGAGGGAAAAAATTATGGAATCACTCAATTCTGAGGAAAAAATTATGGAATCACCCTGTAAATTTTCATTTCCAAAACTAACACCTGCATCAAATTAGATGTGTTCGTTAGTCTGCATCTAAAAAGGAGTGATCACACCTTGGAGAGCTGTTGCACCAAGTGGACTGACATGAATCATGGCTCCAACACAACAGATGTCAATTGAAACAAAGGAGAGGATTATAAAACTCTTAAAAGAAGGTAAATCGTCACGCAATGTTGCAAAAGCTGTTGGTTGTTCACAGTCAGCTGTATCTAAAATCTGGACCAAATACAAACAACATGGGAAGGTTGTTAATAGCAAACATACTGGTAGACCAAGGAAGATATCAAAGAATCAAGACCGGAAACTTAAAGCAATATGTCTCCAAAACAGGAAATGCACAACAAAACAAATGAGGAACGAATGGGAGGAAACTGGAGTCAATGTCTGTGACCGAACTGTAAGAAACCGCCTAAAGGAAATGGGATTTACATACAGAAAAGCTAAACATAAGCCATCATTAACACCTAAACAGAAAAAAACAAGGTTACAATGGGCTAAGGAAAAGCAATCGTGGACTGTGAATGACTGGATGAAAGTCATATTCAGTGACAAATCGAGAATCTGCATTGGGCAAGGTGATGATGCTGGAACTTTTGTTTGGTGCCGTTCCAATGAGATTTATAAAGATGACTGCATGAAGAGAACATGCAAATTTCCACAGTCATTGATGATATGGGGCTGCATGTCAGGTAAAGGCACTGGGGAGATGGCTGTCATTACATCTTCAATAAATGCCCAAGTTTACATTGATATTGTGGTCAGTTTTCTTATCCCATCAATTGAAAGGTTGTTTGGGGATGATGACATCATTTTTCAAGATGATAATGCATCCTGCCATAGAGCAAAAACTGTGAAAACATTCCTTGAAAGAAGACACATAAGGTCAATGTCATGGCCTGCAAATAGTCCGGATCTCAATCCAATTGAAAATCTTTGGTGGAAGTTGAAGAAAATGGTCCATGTCAAGGCTCCAACCTGCAAAGCTGATCTGGCAACAGCAATCAGAGAAAGTTGGAGCCAGATTGATGAAGAGTACTGTTTATCACTCATTAAGTCCATGCCTCAGAGACTGCAAGCTGTTATTAAAGCCAGAGGTGGTGCAACAAAATACTAGTGATGTATTGGAGTGTTCTTTTATGTGTTTGTTTTTCATGATTCCATATTTTTTTCCTCAGAATTGAGTGATTCCATAATTTTTTCCCTCTGATTGGTCTGAAAAAAATTACTCTTACTGAGTACCACATTTTTAATCTTGATTTCTTTTAGTGTTTCTTAAATCCCTAAAGTTGCCATTTGAAATGACTTTAGTTTTGTGCCATGTCTGTGATCTGCTTTTTTTCAACATTAAACAACTGAATGAACATCCTCCAAGCCCGGTGACTCCATAATTTTTGCCAGGGGTTGTATACACCTTTTGATCACTTGTTTATAATATTTTTTGCAGATTTATTTATTTTCTGTTATGGGGTATAATAATTTTATAGGTTGGGTTATTACAGATGACCGATAACAAGTGTGCACTTTTTTGGCTTTATTTTAGTTTATTTATAAAAAAATAAACATTTTTATAGGCACTAAAACATTGAAGCCAATATTTAGAATTTTTTTTGTTTTCTTTTACATTTTAGCCCCTTTTTGTAATACAATCTTACTATTAGCGCCATATAGTAGTTTTGGCCAACATCTTGTAGTAATGTCCCCATCATGGTCCCTATCTTGTGCTTATGTCCCCCATCATGGTCCTCATCTTGTTTTATTGTCCCCCATCATGGCCATCTTGTAGAAATATCCTCCAACCTGGTCCCCTTCTTGTAGCAATCTCACCATTCGGCTCCCTATCTCATAGTAACGTGTCCCTTCCTGGTCCCCTTTTTGTAGTAATGTCTCTTTGCAGTAATGTCAGGATCCTGATCCTCATCTTCTAGTCCTGTTCCCATCCTGGTCCCCTGCGGACATTAGCTGCTGGCCTGTGATTGACCCACAGTTGGCATTGGTATAGCTGAGCAAAGAGCTTGTCTGTGCACGGCGCCTGCAATATGTTCCACTGAAATAGTGCTGACGTGCCACAATCCTCAAGGTGTACGGTGCCTGCGGCCTGCATGAAGCTGCCCCTGTGGCCAAATGTTTGAGACCCCCGCTCGAGTCTATAAAGCTACAGCTGCCAATCAAAATACAGGGTGCCATGATATACTGAGGGGCTGCCATTGGTTTGATTAGTTATTCTGTGATGACAGAGTCTCTTTACCCCCTGAGTGATTTCAGACCAATCACCTATTCTGTGGAGAAGTGATAAAGATTTACAAGACAGTGACTTGAAGGGTCAACGTGATATTTGACATTTTTTCTCAACATTTTATTTCAGTTCTATTTTCAAGCAGATCAGTGGGTGTTCATATCCTGAGACCACCATAAGCTGCCCCCAAAAAACTCACTGTCTTCACCGAGGGGTGCGCAGTTCAGGCATAAGAAAAGTATACACAGTCCATAATATGGATATCCATGGAAAACGGAGGGCTTGTAGTGATCGATGGGTTATTGCATTGTGGGGTGTCTAGGTTCTGATTGAAAGTATGAGGACATTCAGAAATGAAAAAGATATCATACAAGGTTTACTTAAATCTCACAAATGAGATAACAGGTGTATTGGTGTGATAATTCTAATAATACAGGTGCATCTCACTATATTAGAATATCATCAAAAAGTTAATTTATTTCAGTTCTTCAATACAAAAACTGAAACTCATATATTATATAGAGTCATTACACACAGAGTGATCTATTTCAAGTGTTTATTTCTGTTAATGTTGATGATTATGGCTTACAGCCAATGAAAACACAAAAGTCATTATCTCAGTAAATAGAATAATTAACAAAAAAACACCTGCAAAGGCTTCCTAAGCATTTAACAAGGTCCCTTAGTCTGTTTCAGTAGGCTCCACAATCATGGGGAAGACTACTGACTTGACAGATGTCCAGAAGGCAGTCATTGACACACTCCACAAGGTCTCAGAGTCTGGAGGAAGAGTGGAGAGGCCACAATCCAAGCTGCTTGAGGTCTAGTGTGAAGTTTCCACAATCAGTGATGGTTTGGGGAGCCATGTCATCGGCTGGTGTAGGTCCACTGTGTTTTATCAAGACCAAAGTCAGCGCAGCCGTCTACCAGGACATTTTAAAGCACTTCATGCTTCCCTCTGCTGACAAGCTTTTTGGAGATGGAAATGTCATTCTCCAGCAGGACTTGCCCCTGTCCACACTGCCAAAAGTACCAATACCTGGTTTACACACAACAGTATCACTGTGCTTGGTTGGCAGCAAACTCGCCTGACCTTAACCCCATAGAGAATCTATTATAGAGAATCTATGGGGTATTGTCAAGAGGAAGATGAGAGACACCAGACCCAACAATGCAGACGACCTGAAGGCTGCTATCAAAGCCACCTGGGCTTCCATAACCCCTCAGCAGTGTCACAGGCTGATCGCCTCCATGCCACATTGCCGCATTGATGCAGTAATTGATGCAGAAGGAGCCCCGACCAAGTACTGAGTGCATTTACTGACCATACATTTCAGTAGGATAACATTTCGGATTTTAAAATAATTTTTCAAGCTGTTATAAAAGTATTCTAATTTACTGAGATAATGACTGTTGTGTTTTCATTGGCTGTAAGCCATAATCAACATTAACAAGAATAAACACTTGAAATAGATCACTCTGTGTGTAATGGCTCTATATAATAGATCACTCTGTGTGTAATGACTCTATATAGGAGTTTCACTTTTTGTATTGAAGAACTGACAAATTAACTTTTTGATGATATTCTAATTTAGTGAGATACACCTGTAGATAAAAGGGTTTCTTAACTTGAATTGACGTCATAGCACAGACCTGCATCAACTCAGCTTAAACAGAACAAATCCATAGGACCCTATTCATCATAGTGTTTACTCCAGAATTCTGTTATAAAATGCTCAATCGTATAATTTGGATGCAACTGAAGACTATGCAAAAACGTTGCAACTTTTTGCTTTCTAATGGCATTTTTATCGGTAAGTGGGCCGGGTTGTGATGACTGCTGTTCGGCAACTTCATCATGAGCAGCGGTGGTCGCTACAAATCCTACTCCAGTAAGTGGCATAGCATGGAGGCGCTGTCCAGCCATCAGACGCTTCTGATGAATATGTCTCTTAATGAATCAGGAGCTGCGTCCTTCACCCCTGCCCTCTCCAGAACGGCAGGAACATTAATCAGGTGCAGAGTTCTTTTAAGGCGACAATGCAGCAATTTAGCTCGAGTAGTTAATATTTTCTATGCATTTATATACATAAATGACATAGCCGAGTGCTGTGATGGCCTATTTTTATTAGTCCCATACAGAATCCATGAATGGACGGACAGACCTGTGCTAAGCATATGTGAAAATTATTTTATTAAACATGGACATAGTCTTTCCTAAGTAACATTGGGGTCCCTGGTGGTCCTAACCTCAGCAACTTATGTTTTATCCAATATGACAGGAACAGTGTGTCCCTCCCCAGCCTGTGTTCATGTACTCTATGTAATGTAACCTGCTTTAGTGTAAGGGGTGTAAGGCTATGTGCCCACGATGCAGACACCTTAAAAAGAGACCTATGTAACTTCTCAAATTCCAAAACCCATCTCAGACTCGAGGGCATAAGAAACCATAGAAGGTCTCTGTAATTTAAGTTCAGGTCGTTGATACTCTGGTCTGTTGTCTCCTTCTTATGTTGGCTTCGGTCCATTCTTTCACTGGGTTTTCAACATTTTGACATCATTCGCTGTTACTGCCTTCTCTATGTCCCTAACATGTTCTCGGACAGGTACCCCCAGTTCCCTCATTGTTAGACCTATGTAAATCTTTCTGCAAGGACACTCAGCGTGGTAGATTGCACCTTTTGATGTACAGGTTAGATGTTTTCTTATTTTAAATGCTCTTTTTGTTTTGCCATCTCCCTGGCAGAAAAAACGCATGTGGATTGTACATGTGGATTGTACATGCGGATTGTACATGCGGATTGTACATGCGGATTGTACATGCAGATTGTACATGCGGATTGTACATGCGGATTGTACATGCGGATTGTTCATGCGGATTGCACATGTGGATTGTACATGCGGATTGTACATGCGGATTGTACATGTGGATTGTACATGCGGATTGTACATGTGGATTGTACATGCGGATTGTACATGCGGATTGTACATGCGGATTGTTCATGCGGATTGTACATGCGGATTGTACATGCGGATTGTACATGCGGATTGTACATGCGGATTGTACATGCGGATTGTACATACGGATTGTATATGCGGATTGTACATGCGGATTGTACATGCGGATTGTACATGCGGATTGTACATGCGTTTTTCCTGCCAGGGACTTGCTGATGTGAAGCGTTCTTCACTTGCATTTCCACATGCGGGTTGTCAAGAGTTTTCCAAGCGATTTTAGCATCACTTGGAAAGTGCTTGACAACTTGGTCACACTATATAAATCCATGCAACCGGCATGGATTTATATAGTGTGACCGTAAAGAATGGTAAAAAATAAATCTATACTTACCTTCTGATGGCCCCCGCTGTCTTGTTTCACTTCGTCCTGGCTTGCCGGCAGCTCGCGGTACACTGAAGGACCTGCCGTCACATGACTATGACATCAGCGCAGGTTTCTTCAGTCCACAGCGCACTGCCGGCAAGTGAAGACTAGGAGAGCGGGGGCCATCAGAAGGTAAGTATAATATTTTATTCTTTTTTTCACAGGTACTATGGTACCCGGGTCGGGAGGAGAGTCTCCTGTCCTCCACACCCGGGTACCATCCGCACATAGAAAACCATATTATCCGTGTGTGCAAATGTGCTGACACGGATAATATGCGTTTCAATGCAAGTCAATGGCGGCAATTACACTGCGTGTCCGCAAAATTAATGGACATGCTGCGTATTTTTCCGGAATGATAATCCGCAGCGGAAATTCCCGCAGCATGTACACAGCACGGATTATCATTGGGGGAACATGGCAGGCCTTCTACCATGCGTTTAAGCATTTTTGCCGGTGCGGAAACGCTTAAACGCATCGTGGCACACAGCCTAACAGCGTGTCCCTCCCCCGGCCTGTGTTCATGTACTCTATGTAATGTAACCTGCTCTAGTTTAAGGGGTGTAACAGCGTGTCCTTCCCCCGGGCTGTGTTCATGGACTGTCATGTAATCAGGCCTAGGTCAACATCTCTTGTTGCATCTATAGGGTGTGAACCCTTCCCCCATCCAGGGGCTGATCCCAGTAGACAGAACAATAGACTCATGTTTAGCCCAGTCAGTTGCGTGGGGCCTCCCGACGCTGGAGGGTCTCAGGCTGCGGCCAGACCCTCGTGGCGTGTGTGGATTGATAGAAGCTGCCACGTGGGATTGTGTTGTGTCCCTCATCTGCTGGATCCATTGAACTCATCCAAGGACTATTTCTTTACTTTCCCTGGCAGGAGACGCCCCCAGACTTGTTTCTGCTGTTATATAGCAAAAACGAACCAAATACGGAGAATATGGCAAAGAATCAAAAAACTTTATTGTAAACAATATACAGAAAAGACACACATGATTAAAAAGGACGACACACAGACAACCAAACTGGGTGACACATATACAACATAATAATAGATGTTAAATATCTATTGGGACAAAGTGCAAGAAGTGCTCGTATTCAAGGCATTTATGCACTGGTACAAAATTATGGCATATTTCATCACTATGTACCATGTGCCATATGGCCTATAGTGCCCTGTGAAGAAATGCTAAAGAATTATATTGCACTCTTACCCATATTAGATCAGCACCCAGAATAAACAAGGACCCCAATGCGTGTTTCGCGTGGTATCCTATGGCTTCCTCAGGGGGGATTGTTTAATAGGACCTTCCATGTCTGTTTAAATATATTTTAGGGCCTGCAGTCACGTGACCACAAAGGACCAATCATCTCCTGGACCATCAGCGCATGCACGCTGAACCGCCCGAGCCAGATGCATCATGTACGGCCATCAAGGTGAACCACGCATGACAGGGAACCAGGACACGTTGCCATGGCCCCCCAACATGCGCAGACACCATGCAGATGCCGTGCATGACGCAGAGGCAAGGGGAGGCACAGCACCCACGCGCTCGCCAAAGAGAACACAGCAACGCATTTAGACAAGTATAGTAACGCAACTACTTAATAATGCAAAAATGTGTTAGAGTAAGAAGTAATATTTTCCTATAATTGCAACACGATTCTGTCAGTACGAAAATCTATTTTCTTGGTCCAATTTAATTGTTGCTCGTAGTATCCTCATATTGATTAACCATATGTAGGTGATCCATATAGATGGTGCATATAGACTATGGAGGGAGAAAGTTACAAATGACAAAGAAAACTAATTAAAATCAACACATACAATTGTATAAAAATACCACAAAGATTATATCTATTAAAGAAATGGGTGAAGCTCAGGGCCTCATTAAGGCCATTTGGCGTCATTGTTCCCAGTTCCACTATCCATTTGGTTTCCCTTTGAGCCAGAAGTTTTTTTACATTTCCACCCCTAAATGCCACTATGGATGACATCAATACCACGTACAAGAAATCCTGAAACATTTATTCCATGACAGATTTTAAACTGGCGTGCTATTGTCTTTAAAGAGGTTGTGTCGGCCACCATCCTCATATCCCATACCCCCTCACACCAGCCACGCAGCCCCCTGGACACACTTCTACATACCCCATGCCCCTCACACCACCCACGCAGCCGCCAGGATGTCCCTCTACATACCCCATACCCCTCACACCAGCCACACAGACCCCTGGCCTGGATGCCCCTCTACATACCCCATGCCTCCTCACACCACCCACGCAGCCCCCGGGATGTCCCTCTACATACCCCATGCCTCCTCACACCACCCACGCAGCCCCCGGGATGTCCCTCTACATACCCCATGCCTCCTCACACCACCCACGCAGCCCCCGGGATGTCCCTCTACATACCCCATGCCTCCTCACACCACCCACGCAGCCCCCTGGATGTCCCTCTACATACCCCATGCCTCCTCACACCACCCACGCAGCCCCCTGGATGTCCCTCTACATACCCCATGCCTCCTCACACCACCCACGCAGCCCCCTGGATGTCCCTCTACATACCCCTTGCCTCCTCACACCACCCACACAGCCCCCTGGATGTCCCTCTACATACCCCATGCCTCCTCACACCACCCACGCAGCCCCCTGGATGTCCGTCTACATACCCCATGCCTCCTCACACCACCCAGACAGCCCCCTGGATGTCCCTCTACATACCCCATGCCTCCTCACACCAGCCACATAGCCCCTTGGATGCCCCTCTACATACTCCATGCCCCTCACACCAGCCAGACAGCCCCCTGGATGTCCCTCTACATACTCCATGCCCCTCACACCAGCCAGACAGCCCCCTGGATGTCCCTCTACATACCCCATGCCTCCTAACACCAGCCACACAGCCCCCTGGATGTCCATCTACATACCCCATGCCTCCTCACACCAGCCACACAGCCCCCTGTATGTCCCTCTACATACCCCATGCCTCCTCACACCAGCCACACAGCCCCCTGGATGCCCCTCTACATACCCCATGCCTCCTCACACCAGCTACACAGCCCCCTGGGTGTCCCTCTACATGCCCCATGCCCCTCACACCAGCCACACAGCCCCCTGGATGTCCCTCTACATACCCCATGCCTCCTCACACCAGCCACACAGCCCCCTGGATGTCCCTCTACATACCCCATGCCTCCTCACACCACCCACATAGCCCCCTGGATGTCCCTCTGCATACCCCATGCCCCCTCACACCAGCCACACAGCCCCCTGGATGCCCCTCTACATACCCCATGCCTCCTCACACCAGCCACATAGCACCTTGGATGCCCCTCTACATACCCCATGCCCCTCACACCAGCCAGACAGCCCCCTGGATGTCCCTCTACATACTCCATGCCCCTCACACCAGCCAGACAGCCCCCTGGATGTCCCTCTACATACCCCATGCCTCCTCACACCAGCCACACAGCCCCCTGGATGTCCATCTACATACCCCATGCCTCCTCACACCAGCCACACAGCCCCCTGGATGTCCCTCTACATACCCCATGCCTCCTCACACCAGCCACACAGCCCCCTGGATGCCCCTCTACATACCCCATGCCTCCTCACACCAGCTACACAGCCCCCTGGATGTCCCTCTACATGCCCCATGCCCCTCACACCAGCCACACAGCCCCCTGGATGTCCCTCTACATACCCCATGCCTTCTCACACCAGCCACACAGCCCCCTGGATGTCCCTCTACATACCCCATGCCTCCTCACACCAGCCACACAGCCCCCTGGATGTCCCTCTACATACCCCATGCCCCCTCACACCAGCCACAAAGCCCCCTGGATATCCCTCTACATACCCCATGCCCCCTTACACCAGCCACACAGCCCCCTGGATGTCCCTCTACATACCCCAAGCCCCTCTCACCAGCTACACAGCCCCCTGGATGTCCCTCTACATACCCCATGCCCCCTCACACCAGCCACACAGCCCCCTGAGGGTCTCTGGGGGTCTTGTGTTGGCCCTTTATAAGAATCATAAGGTTTCTGTTCTGTTTCCTGTAATAGATACATACGACCCAACTATGGAGACAGGAAGGGAGGAAACGTATTGTTCTCAGAGTACAGGACCCCCACAGTGTAATGCCCCCATTATGCCCCTAATGCAGGATGTATGATGCCCCCACACAGTGTAATGCCCCCATTATGCTCCTTATGCAGGATGTATGATGCCCCCACACAGTGTAATGCCCCCATTATGCCCTTTATGCAGGATGTATGATGCCCCACACAGTGTAATGCCCCCATTATGCCCCTTATGCAGGATGTATGATGCCCCCACACAGTGTAATGCCCCCATTATGCCCCTTATACAGGATGTATGATGCCCCCACAGTGTAATGCCCCCATTATGCCCTTTATGCAGGATGTATGATGCCCCACACAGTGTAATGCCCCCATTATGCCCCTTATGCAGGATGTATGATGCCCCCACACAGTGTAATGCCCCCATTATGCTCCTTATGCTGGATGTATGATGCCCCCACACAGTGTAATGCCCCCATTATGCTCCTTATGCTGGATGTATGATGCCCCCACACAGTGTAATGCCCCCATTATGCCCTTTATGCAGGATGTATGATGCCCCACACAGTGTAATGCCCCCATTATGCCCCTTATGCAGGATGTATGATGCCCCCACACAGTGTAATGCCCCCATTATGCCCCTTATACAGGATGTATGATGCCCCCACAGTGTAATGCCCCCATTATGCCCTTTATGCAGGATGTATGATGCCCCACACAGTGTAATGCCCCCATTATGCCCCTTATGCAGGATGTATGATGACCTCACACAGTGTAATGCCCCCATTATGCCCCTTATGCAGGATGTATGATGCCCCCACACAGTGTAATGACCCCATTATGCTCCTTATGCAGGATGTATGATGCCCCCACACAGTGTAATGCCCCCATTATGCTCCTTATGCTGGATGTATGATGCCCCCACACAGTGTAATGCCCCCATTATGCTCCTTATGCTGGATGTATGATGCCCCCACACAGTGTAATGCCCCCATTATGCCCCTTATGCAGGATGTATGATGCCCCCACACAGTGTAATGACCCCATTATGCCCCTTATGCAGGATGTATAATGTCCCCACACAGTGTAATGCCCCCATTATGCC
Organism: Phyllobates terribilis; assembly: GCF_046119375.1. Classification (NCBI taxonomy): domain Eukaryota; kingdom Metazoa; phylum Chordata; class Amphibia; order Anura; family Dendrobatidae; genus Phyllobates; species Phyllobates terribilis. Next base: position 1,643,372 of record NW_027362822.1, on the reverse strand, counting down.
CCTTATGCAGGATGTATGATGCCCCCACACAGTGTAATGACCCCATTATGCTCCTTATGCAGGATGTATGATGCCCTCACACAGTGTAATGCCCCCATTATGCCCCTTATGCAGGATGTATGATGCCCCCACACAGTGTAATGCCCCCATTATGCTCCTTATGCAGGATGTATGATGCCCCCACACAGTGTAATGCCCCCATTATGCTCCTTATGCAGGATGTATGATGCCCCCACACAGTGTAATGCCCCCATTATGCTCCTTATGCAGGATGTATGATGCCCTCACACAGTGTAATGCCCCCATTATGCTCCTTATGCAGGATGTATGATGCCCTCACACAGTGTAATGCCCCCATTATGCTCCTTATGCTGGATGTATGATGCCCCCACACAGTGTAATGACCTCATTATGCTCCTTATGCAGGATGTATGATGCCCCCACACACTGTAATGCCCCCATTATGCCCCTTATGCAGGATGTATGATGCCCCCACACAGTGTAATGCCCCCATTATGCTCCTTATGCAGGATGTATGATGCCCCCACACAGTGTAATGCCCCCATTATGCTCCTTATGCTGGATGTATGATGCCCCCACACAGAGTAATGCCCCCATTATGCTCCTTATGCAGGATGTATGATGCCCCCACACAGTGTAATGCCCCCATTATGCTCCTTATGCAGGATGTATGATGCCCCCACACAGTGTAATGCCCCCATTATGCTCCTTATGCAGGATGTATGATGCCCCCACACAGTGTAATGCCCCCATTATGCTCCTTATGCTGGATGTATGATGCCCCCACACAGTGTAATGCCCCCATTATGCTCCTTATGCAGGATGTATGATGCCCCCACACAGTGTAATGCCCCCATTATGCTCCTTATGCAGGATGTATGATGCCCCCACACAGTGTAATGCCCCCATTATGCTCCTTATGCTGGATGTATGATGCCCCCACACAGTGTAATGCCCCCATTATGCTCCTTATGCAGGATGTATGATGCCCCCCACACAGTGTAATGCCCCCATTATGCCCCTTATGTAGTATGTATGATGCCCCCACACAGTGTAATGCCCCCATTATGCCCCTTATGCAGGATGTATGATGCCCCCACACAGTGTAATGCCCCCATTATGCCCCTTATGCAGGATGTATGATGCCCTCACACAGTGTAATGACCCCATTATGCTCCTTATGCAGGATGTATGATGCCCCCACACAGTGTAATGCCCCCATTATGCTCCTTATGCAGTATGTATGATGCCCCCACACAGTGTAATGACCCCATTATGCTCCTTATGCAGGATGTATGATGCCCCCACACACTGTAATGCCCCCATTATGCCCCTTATGCAGGATGTATGATGCCCCCACACAGTGTAATGCCCCCATTATGCTCCTTATGCAGGATGTATGATGCCCCCACACAGTGTAATGCCCCCATTATGCTCCTTATGCTGGATGTATGATGCCCCCACATAGTGTAATGACCCCATTATGCTCCTTATGCAGGATGTATGATGCCCTCACACAGTGTAATGCCCCCATTATGCCCCTTATGCAGGATGTATGATGCCCCCACACAGTGTAATGACCCCATTATGCTCCTTATGCAGGATGTATGATGCCCCCCACACAGTGTAATGCCCCCATTATGCCCCTTATGCAGGATGTATGATGCCCCCACAGTGTAATGCCCCCATTATGTCCCTTATGCAGGATGTATGATGCCCCTACACAGTGTAATGCCCCCATTATGCCCCTTATGCAGGATGTATGATGCCCCCACACAGTGTAATGCCCCCATTATGCTCCTTATGCAGGATGTATGATGCCCCCACACAGTGTAATGCCCCCATTATGCTCCTTATGCTGGATGTATGATGCCCCCACACAGTGTAATGCCCCCATTATGCCCCTTATGCAGGATGTATGATGCCCCCACACAGTGTAATGCCCCCATTATGCCCCTTATGCAGGATGTATGATGCCCCCACACAGTGTAATGCCCCCATTATGCCCCTTATGCAGGATGTATGATGCCCCCACACAGTGTAATGCCCCCATTATGCCCCTTATACATTATGTATGATGCCCCCACACAGTGTAATGCCCCCATTATGCCCCTTATGCAGAATGTATGATGCCCTCACACAGTGTAATGCCCCCATTATGCCCCTTATGCAGGATGTATGATGCCTCCACACAGTGTAATGCCCCCATTATGCCCCTTATGCAGGATGTCTGATGCCCCCACACAGTGTAGTGCCCCCATTATGCCCCTTATGCAGGATGTATGATGCCCCCACACAGTGTAATGCCCCCATTATGCCCCTTATGCAGAATGTATGATGCCCTCACACAGTGTAATGCCCCCATTATGCCCCTTATGCAGGATGTATGATGCCTCCACACAGTGTAATGCCCCCATTATGCCCCTTATGCAGGATGTCTGATGCCCCCACACAGTGTAGTGCCCCCATTATGCCCCTTATGCAGGATGTATGATGCCCCCACACAGTGTAATGCCCCCATTATGCCCCTTATGCAGAATGTATGATGCCCTCACACAGTGTAATGCCCCCATTATGCCCCTTATGCAGGATGTCTGATGCCCCCACACAGTGTAGTGCCCCCATTATGCCCCTTATGCAGGATGTATGATGCCCCCACACAGTGTAATGCCCCCATTATGCCCCTTATGCAGAATGTATGATGCCCTCACACAGTGTAATGCCCCCATTATGCCCCTTATGCAGGATGTATGATGCCCTCACACAGTGTAATGCCCCCATTATGCCCCTTATGCAGGATGTATGATGCCTCCACACAGTGTAATGCCCCCATTATGCCCCTTATGCAGGATGTCTGATGCCCCCACACAGTGTAGTGCCCCCATTATGCCCCTTATGCAGGATGTATGATGCCCCCACACAGTGTAATGCCCCCATTATGCCCCTTATGCAGGATGTATGATGCCCCCACACAGTGTAATGCCCCCATTATGCCCCTTATGCAGGATGTATGATGCCCCCCATACAGTGTAATGCCCCCATTATGCCCCTTATGCAGGATGTATGATGCCCCCAAACAGTATAATGCCCCCATTATGCCCCTTATGCAGTATGTATGATGCCCCCACACAGTGTAATGCCCCCATTATGCCCCTTATGCAGGATGTATGATGAGCCCACACAGAGTATAGCCCCCATTATGCCCCTTATACAGGATGTATGATGCCCCCACACAGAGTATAGCCCCCATTATGCCCCTTATGCAGGATGTATGATGCCCCCACACACTGTAATGCCCCCATTATGCCCCTTATGCAGGATGTATGATGCCCCCACACAGAGTATAGCCCCCATTATGCCCGTTATGCAGGATGCATGATGCCCCCACACAGTGTAATGCCATCATTATGCCCCTTATGCAGGATGTATGATGCCCCCACACAGTGTAATGACCCCATTATGCTCCTTATGCAGGATGTATGATGCCCTCACACAGTGTAATGCCCCCATTATGCCCCTTATGCAGGATGTATGATGCCCCCACACACTGTAATGCCCCCATTATGCCCGTTATGCAGGATGTATGATGCCCCCACACAGTGTAATGCCCCCATTATACCCCTTATGCGGTATGTATGATGACCCCACACAGTGTAATGCACCCATTATGACCCTTATGCAGGATGTATGATGCCCCCACACAGTGTAATGCCCCCATTATGCCCCTTATGCAGGATGTATGATGCCCCCACACAGTATAATGCCCCCAATGCAGGATGTATGATGCCCCCACACAGTGTAATGCCCTCATTATGCCCCTTATGCAGGATGTATGATGCCCCCACACAGTGTAATGCCCTCATTATGCCCCTTATGCAGGATGTATGATGCCCCCACATAGTGTAATGCCACCATTATGCCCCTTATGCAGTATGTATGATGCCCCCCACACAGTATAATGGCCCTTTTGGAGTATGTATGATGCCCCCACACAGTGTAATGCCCCCATTATGCCCCTTATACATTATGTATGAAGCCCCCACACAGTGTAATGCCCGCATTATGCCCCTTATGCAGTATGTATGATGCCCCCACACAGTGTAATGCCCCCATTATGCCCCTTATGCGGGATGTATGATGCCCCCACACAGTGTAATGCCCCCATTATGCCCCTTATGCAGGATGTATGATGCCCCCACACAGTGTAATGCCCCCATTATGCCCCTTATGCAGTATGTATGATGCACCACACAGTGTAGTGCCCCCATTATGCCTCTTATGCAGTATGTATGATGCCTCCACACAGTGTAATGCCCCCATTATGCCCCTTATGCAGGATGTATGATGCCCCCCACACAGTGTAATGCCCCCATTATGCCCCTTATACATTATGTATGATGCCCCCACACAGTGTAGTGCCCCCATTATGCCCCTTATGCAGTATGTATGATACCCCCACACAGTGTAATGCCCCCATTATGCCCCTTATGCAGTATGTATGATGCCCCCACACAGTGTAGTGCCCCCATTATGCCCCTTATGCAGTATGTATGATGCCCCACACAGTGTAATGCCCCTATTATGCCCCTTATGCAGGATGTATGATGCCCCCACACAGTGTAATGCCCCCATTATGCCCCTTATGCAGTATGTATGATGCCCCCACACAGTGTAGTGCCCCCATTATGCCCCTTATGCAGTATGTATGATGCCCCCACACAGTGTAGTGCCCCCATTATGCCCCTTATGCAGTATGTATGATGCCCCCACACAGTGTAATGCCCCTATTATGCCCCTTATGCAGTATGTATGATGCCCCCCACACATTATAATGGCCCTTTTGCAGTATGTATGATGCCCCCACACAGTGTAATGCCCCCATTATGCCCCTTATACATTATGTATGACGCCCCCACACAGTGTAATGCCCGCATTATGCCCCTTATGCAGTATGTATGATGCCCCCACACAGTGTAATGCCCCCATTATGCCCCTTATGCGGGATGTATGATGCCCCCCATACAGTGTAATGCCCCCATTATGCCCCTTATGCAGGATGTATGATGCCCCCACACAGTATAATGCCCCCATTATGCCCCTTATGCAGTATGTATGATGCCCCCACACAGTGTAATGCCCCCATTATGCCCCTTATGCAGGATGTATGATGAGCCCACACAGAGTATAGCCCCCATTATGCCCCTTATACAGGATGTATGATGCCCCCACACAGAGTATAGCCCCCATTATGCCCCTTATACAGGATGTATGATGCCCCCACACAGAGTATAGCCCCCATTATGCCCCTTATGCAGGATGTATGATGCCCCCACACACTGTAATGCCCCCATTATGCCTCTTATGCAGGATGTATGATGCCCCCACACAGAGTATAGCCCCCATTATGCCCGTTATGCAGGATGCATGATGCCCCCACACAGTGTAATGCCCCCATTATGCCCCTTATGCAGGATGTATGATGCCCCCACACAGTGTAATGACCCCATTATGCTCCTTATGCAGGATGTATGATGCCCTCACACAGTGTAATGCCCCCATTATGCCCCTTATGCAGGATGTATGATGTCCCCACACACTGTAATGCCCCCATTATGCCCGTTATGCAGGATGTATGATGCCCCCACACAGTGTAATGCCCCCATTACACCCCTTATGCGGTATGTATGATGACCCCACACAGTGTAATGCCCTCATTATGCCCCTTATGCAGGATGTATGATGCCCCCACATAGTGTAATGCCTCCATTATGCCCCTTATGCAGTATGTATGATGCCCCCCACACAGTATAATGGCCCTTTTGCAGTATGTATGATGCCCCCACACAGTGTAATGCCCCCATTATGCCCCTTATACATTATGTATGACGCCCCCACACAGTGTAATGCCCGCATTATGCCCCTTATGCAGTATGTATGATGCCCCCACACAGTGTAATGCCCCCATTATGCCCCTTATGCGGGATGTATGATGCCCCCACACAGTGTAATGCCCTCATTATGCCCCTTATGCAGGATCTATGATGCCCCCACACAGTGTAATGCCCCCATTATGCCCCTTATGCAGTATGTATGATGCCCCCACACAGTGTAATGCCCCCATTATGCCCCTTATGCAGTATGTATGATGCCCCCCACACAGTGTGATGCCCCCATTATGTCCCTTATGCAGGATGTATGATGCCCCCACACAGTGTAATGCCCTCATTATGCCCCTTATGCAGGATGTATGATGCCCCCACACAGTGTAATGCCCCCATTATGCCCCTTATGCAGTATGTATGATGCACCACACAGTGTAGTGCCCCTATTATGCCTCTTATGCAGTATGTATGATGCCTCCACACAGTGTAATGCCCCCATTATGCCCCTTATGCAGGATGTATGATGCCCCCCACACAGTGTAATGCCCCCATTATGCCCCTTATACATTATGTATGATACCCCCACACAGTGTAGTGCCCCCATTATGCCCCTTATGCAGTATGTATGATGCCCCCACACAGTGTAATGCCCCCATTATGCCCCTTATGCAGTATGTATGATGCCCCCACACAGTGTAGTGCCCCCATTATGCCCCTTATGCAGTATGTATGATGCCCCACACAGTGTAATGCCCCTATTATGCCCCTTATGCAGGATGTATGATGCCCCAACACAGTGTAATGCCCCCATTATGCCCCTTATGCAGTATGTATGATGCCCCCATTATGCCCCTTATGCAGGATGTATGATGCCCCCACACAGTGTAATGCCCCCATTATGCTCCTTATGCTGGATGTATGATGCCCCCACACAGTGTAATGCCCCCATTATGCCCCTTATGCAGGATGTATGATGCCCCCACACAGTGTAATGCCCCCATTATGCCCCTTATGCAGGATGTATGATGCCCCCACACAGTGTAATGCCCCCATTATGCCCCTTATGCAGGATGTATGATGCCCCCACACAGTGTAATGCCCCCATTATGCCCCTTATGCAGTATGTATGATGCCCCCACAGTGTAATGCCCCCATTATGCCCCTTATGCAGTATGTATGATGCACCACACAGTGTAGTGCCCCCATTATGCCTCTTATGCAGTATGTATGATGCCTCCACACAGTGTAATGCCCCCATTATGCCCCTTATGCAGGATGTATGATGCCCCCCACACAGTGTAGTGCCCCCATTATGCCTCTTATGCAGTATGTATGATGCCCCCACACAGTGTCGTGCCCCCATTATGCCCCTTATGCAGTATGTATGATGCCCCACACAGTGTAATGCCCCTATTATGCCGCTTATGCAGGATGTATGATGCCCCCACACAGTGTAGTGCCCCCATTATGCCTCTTATGCAGTATGTATGATGCCTCCACACAGTGTAATGCCCCCATTATGCCCCTTATGCAGGATGTATGATGCCCCCCACACAGTGTAATGCCCCCATTATGCCCCTTATACATTATGTATGATGCCCCCCACACAGTGTAATGCCCCCATTATGCCCCTTATGCAGTATGTATGATACCCCCACACAGTGTAATGCCCCCATTATGCCCCTTATGCAGTATGTATGATGCCCCCACACAGTGTAGTGCCCCCATTATGCCCCTTATGCAGTATGTATGATGCCCCACACAGTGTAATGCCCCTATTATGCCACTTATGCAGGATGTATGATGCCCCCACACAGTGTAATGCCCCCATTATGCCCCTTATGCAGTATGTATGATGCCCCCACACAGTGTAGTGCCCCCATTATGCCCCTTATGCAGTATGTATGATGCCCCCACACAGTGTAGTGCCCCCATTATGCCCCTTATGCAGTATGTATGATGCCCCCACACAGTGTAATGCCCCTATTATGCCCCTTATGCAGTATGTATGATGCCCCCCACACAGTATAATGGCCCTTTTGCAGTATGTATGATGCCCCCACACAGTGTAATGCCCCCATTATGCCCCTTATACATTATGTATGACGCCCCCACACAGTGTAATGCCCGCATTATGCCCCTTATGCAGTATGTATGATGCCCCCACACAGTGTAATGCCCCCATTATGCCCCTTATGCGGGATGTATGATGCCCCCCATACAGTGTAATGCCCCCATTATGCCCCTTATGCAGGATGTATGATGCCCCCACACAGTATAATGCCCCCATTATGCCCCTTATGCAGTATGTATGATGCCCCCACACAGTGTAATGCCCCCATTATGCCCCTTATGCAGGATGTATGATGAGCCCACTCAGAGTATAGCCCCCATTATGCCCCTTATACAGGATGTATGATGCCCCCACACAGAGTATAGCCCCCATTATGCCCCTTATGCAGGATGTATGATGCCCCCACACACTGTAATGCCCCCATTATGCCTCTTATGCAGGATGTATGATGCCCCCACACAGAGTATAGCCCCCATTATGCCCGTTATGCAGGATGCATGATGCCCCCACACAGTGTAATGCCCCCATTATGCCCCTTATGCAGGATGTATGATGCCCCCACACAGTGTAATGACCCCATTATGCTCCTTATGCAGGATGTATGATGCCCCCACACAGTGTAATGCCCCCATTATGCCCCTTATGCAGGATGTATGATGTCCCCACACACTGTAATGCCCCCATTATGCCCGTTATGCAGGATGTATGATGCCCCCACACAGTGTAATGCCCCCATTATACCCCTTATGCGGTATGTATGATGACCCCACACAGTGTAATGCCCCCATTATACCCCTTATGCGGTATGTATGATGACCCCACACAGTGTAATGCCCCCATTATGCCCCTTATGCAGGATGTATGATGCCCTCACACAGTGTAATGCCCCCATTATGCCCCTTATGCAGGATGTATGATGTCCCCACACACTGTAATGCCCCCATTATGCCCCTTATGCAGGATGTATGATGCCCCCACACAGTGTAATGCCCCCATTATACCCCTTATGCGGTATGTATGATGACCCCACACAGTGTAATGCCCCCATTATGACCCTTATGCAGGATGTATGATGCCCCCACACAGTGTAATGCCCCCATTATGCCCCTTATGCAGGATGTATGATGCCCCCACACAGTATAATGCCCCCAATGCAGGATGTATGATGCCCCCACACAGTGTAATGCCCTCATTATGCGCCTTATGCAGGATGTATGATGCCCCCACACAGTGTAATGCCCTCATTATGCCCCTTATGCAGGATGTATGATGCCCCCACATAGTGTAATGCCTCCATTATGCCCCTTATGCAGTATGTATGATGCCCCCCACACAGTATAATGGCCCTTTTGCAGTATGTATGATGCCCCCACACAGTGTAATGCCCCCATTATGCCCCTTATACATTATGTATGACGCCCCCACACAGTGTAATGCCCGCATTATGCCCCTTATGCAGTATGTATGATGCCCCCACACAGTGTAATGCCCCCATTATGCCCCTTATGCGGGATGTATGATGCCCCCACACAGTGTAATGCCCTCATTATGCCCCTTATGCAGGATGTATGATGCCCCCACACAGTGTAATGCCCCCATTATGCCCCTTATGCAGTATGTATGATGCACCACACAGTGTAGTGCCCCTATTATGCCTCTTATGCAGTATGTATGATGCCTCCACACAGTGTAATGCCCCCATTATGCCCCTTATGCAGGATGTATGATGCCCCCCACACAGTGTAATGCCCCCATTATGCCCCTTATACATTATGTATGATGCCCCCACACAGTGTAGTGCCCCCATTATGCCCTTTATGCAGTATGTATGATGCCCCCACACAGTGTAATGCCCCCATTATGCCCCTTATGCAGTATGTATGATGCCCCCACACAGTGTAGTGCCCCCATTATGCCCCTTATGCAGTATGTATGATGCCCCACACAGTGTAATGCCCCCATTATGCCCCTTATGCAGTATGTATGATGCCCCCATTATGCCCCTTATGCAGGATGTATGATGCCCCCACACAGTGTAATGCCCCCATTATGCTCCTTATGCTGGATGTATGATGCCCCCACACAGTGTAATGCCCCCATTATGCCCCTTATGCAGGATGTATGATGCCCCCACACAGTGTAATGCCCCCATTATGCCCCTTATGCAGTATGTATGATGCACCACACAGTGTAGTGCCCCCATTATGCCTCTTATGCAGTATGTATGATGCCCCCACACAGTGTAATGCCCCCATTATGCCCCTTATGCGGGATGTATGATGCCCCCACACAGTGTAATGCCCCCATTATGCCCCTTATGCAGGATGTATGATGCCCCCACACAGTGTAATGCCCCCATTATGCCCCTTATGCAGTATGTATGATGCACCACACAGTGTAGTGCCCCCATTATGCCTCTTATGCAGTATGTATGATGCCTCCACACAGTGTAATGCCCCCATTATGCCCCTTATGCAGGATGTATGATGCCCCCCACACAGTGTAATGCCCCCATTATGCCCCTTATACATTATGTATGATGCCCCCACACAGTGTAGTGCCCCCATTATGCCCCTTATGCAGTATGTATGATGCCCCCACACAGTGTAATGCCCCCATTATGCCCCTTATGCAGTATGTATGATGCCCCCACACAGTGTAGTGCCCCCATTATGCCCCTTATGCAGTATGTATGATGCCCCACACAGTGTAATGCCCCTATTATGCGGCTTATGCAGGATGTATGATGCCCCCACACAGTGTAATGCCCTCATTATGCCCCTTATGCAGTATGTATGATGCCCCCATTATGCCCCTTATGCAGGATGTATGATGCCCCCACACAGTGTAATGCCCCCATTATGCTCCTTATGCAGGATGTATGATGCCCCCACACAGTGTAATGCCCCCATTATGCCCCTTATGCAGTATGTATGATGCACCACACAGTGTAGTGCCCCCATTATGCCTCTTATGCAGTATGTATGATGCCCCCACACAGTGTAATGCCCCCATTATGCCCCTTATGCGGTATGTATGATGCCCCCACACAGTGTAATGCCCCGATTATGCCCCTTATGCAGGATGTATGATGCCCCCACACAGTGTAATGCCCCCATTATGCCCCTTATGCAGTATGTATGATGCACCACACAGTGTAATGACCCCATTATGCCCCTTATGCAGGATGTATGATGCCCCCCACACAGTGTAATGCCCCCATTATGCCCCTTATACATTATGTATGATGCCCCCACACAGTGTAGTGCCCCCATTATGCCCCTTATGCAGTATGTATGATGCCCCCACACAGTGTAGTGCCCCCATTATGCCCCTTATGCAGTATGTATGATGCCCCACACAGTGTAATGCCCCTATTATGCCCCTTATGCAGGATGTATGATGCCCCCACACAGTGTAATGCCCCCATTATGCCCCTTATGCAGTATGTATGATGCCCCCACAGTGTAATGCCCCTTATGCAGGATGTATGATGCTCCCACACAGTGTAATGCCCCCATTATGCCCCTTATGCAGTATGTATGATGCCCCCACAGTGTAATGCCCCTTATGCAGTATGTATGATGCCCCCACACAGTGTAATGCCCCCATTATGCCCCTTATGCGGGATGTATGATGCCCCCCACACAGAGTATAGCCCCCATTATGCCCCTTATACAGGATGTATGATGCCCCCACACAGAGTATAGCCCCCATTATGCCCCTTATGCAGGATGTATGATGCCCCCACACACTGTAAAGCCCCCATTATGCCCCTTATGCAGGATGTATGATGCCCCCACACAGAGTATAGCCCCCATTATGCCCGTTATGCAGGATGCATGATGCCCCCACACAGTGTAATGCCCCCATTATGCCCCTTATGCAGGATGTATGATGCCCCCACACAGTGTAATGACCCCATTATGCTCCTTATGCAGGATGTATGATGCCCTCACACACTGTAATGCCCCCATTATGCCCGTTATGCAGGATGTATGATGCCCCCACACAGTGTAATGCCCCCATTATACCCCTTATGCGGTATGTATGATGACCCCACACAGTGTAATGCCCCCATTATGACCCTTATGCAGGATGTATGATGCCCCCACACAGTGTAATGCCCCCATTATGCCCCTTATGCAGGATGTATGATGCCCCCACACAGTATAATGCCCCCAATGCAGGATGTATGATGCCCCCACACAGTGTAATGCCCTCATTATGCCCCTTATGCAGGATGTATGATGCCCCCACATAGTGTAATGCCTCCATTTTGCCCCTTATGCAGTATGTATGATGCCCCCCACACAGTATAATGGCCCTTTTGCAGTATGTATGATGCCCCCACACAGTGTAATGCCCCCATCATGCCCCTTATACATTATGTATGACGCCCCCACACAGTGTAATGCCCGCATTATGCCCCTTATGCAGTATGTATGATGCCCCCACACAGTGTAATGCCCCCATTATGCCCCTTATGCGGGATGTATGATGCCCCCACACAGTGTAATGCCCTCATTATGCCCCTTATGCAGGATATATGATGCCCCCACACAGTGTAATGCCCCCATTATGCCCCTTATGCAGTATGTATGATGCACCACACAGTGTAGTGCCCCCATTATGCCTCTTATGCAGTATGTATGATGCCTCCACACAGTGTAATGCCCCCATTATGCCCCTTATGCAGGATGTATGATGCCCCCCACACAGTGTAATGCCCCCATTATGTCCCTTATACATTATGTATGATGCCCCCACACAGTGTAGTGCCCCCATTATGCCCCTTATGCAGTATGTATGATGCCCCCACACAGTGTAATGCCCCTATTATGCCCCTTATTCAGGATGTATGATGCCCCCACACAGTGTAATGCCCCCATTATGCCCCTTATGCAGTATGTATGATGCCCCCACAGTGTAATGCCCCTTATGCAGGATGTATGATGCCCCCACACAGTGTAATGCCCCCATTATGCCCCTTATGCAGTATGTATGATGCCCCCACACAGTGTAATGCCCCCATTATGCCCCTTATGCAGTATGTATGATGCCCCCACAGTGTAATGCCCCTTATGCAGGATGTATGATGCCCCCACACAGTGTAATGCCCCCATTATGCCCCTTATGCAGTATGTATGATGCCCCCACAGTACAGCCTGAGGTCCTGCAGTTGGAATAATCCCTCTGGAGTTGGTTTTCCCTTTGCCTGCTCCCCTCCATGTAGACCCTCGAGCATGTATACATGCATGTAGGGGAGCAGCCGGCCTTACTAGATATCGAGGCTTTGTACAGTAATATACGGCCTGAGGATGGTATCAGAGGGGTAAGACATTTCTTTAAATCGAGATCAGTAGAGTGTAGCAGACATAATGACTTCATGGAGGATCTTCTAAAATTCACTCTTTCTCATAACTTCTTTCTTATTGACAGGCAGTACTTCCTCCAGCTCAGGGGTACTGCGATGGGGAGCCCCTGTGCCCCCTCATATGCTAACTTATCCCTGGACTGGTGGGAGGAATCCATAATATTCAGAGTTGATTATAAGTGGTGGCATTCATATACTGGGGTATGGTACAAATATATTGACTACATTTTTATCATATGGTCGGAGACGAGTGAACAATCTTTTTAATTTGTCGGGGAATTCAACATCAATAGAGTGGGCTTTAGATTTACATCTGAATTTAATTATAATAATAATTTTTATTTTTATAGCGCCACAGCACTTTACAATTTTAGGGGGGACTTGTACAGACAATACAGACTTTACAGAATAAGCTTAACTCAGATGTTAAAAGGAGTGAGGGTCGCAAGCTTACAGTTTATAAGGAAATAGGGGAGACACAAAGGTAAAATGTACATATATTGTATAATAAAGCCTTAATATACTAAATAGAGTAAGTACATAACACTACATGAACTGGTCGCCATCCAGTATGTGTACAGTACAGACAGAGGCTAATCAGTGCATGGATGGTATGAGCATGATTTTGAAGAAAATTTTAATATGGGCCAAACTGGGACAGTCATATGAGTGTGTTGAGGTGATAGGCCAGTCTAAAGAAATGGGTTTTTATGGCACGCTTAAAGCTGTGGGTATTGGGAATTAATCGAATTGTCCTGGGTACTGCATTCCAAAGAATTGGTGCAGCACGCGAGAAATCTTGGAGACGGGAGCAGGAGGTTCGGATTATGGAGGATTTTCGTTTTAAGTCATTGGCAGAACGGAGGGCACGGGAAGGGTGGTAGACTGAGATGAGGGAGGAGATGTAGGGCGGTGCTGAATCGTGGAGCGCTTTGTGGGTGAGAGTGATAAGTTTATATTGAACTCTGTATTGGATGGGTAACCAGTGCAATGACTGGCACAGGGAAGAGGCATTGGTGTATCGGTTGGTGAGGAATATGATCCTGGCTGCTGCGATCAGGATGGATTGGAGAGGGGAAAGTTTAGAAAGAGGGATACCGATTAGTAAAGAGTTGCAATAGTCTAGACGAGAATGAATAAGAGCTACAGTAAGAATTTTTGCCTAGTCAAAGGTAAGAAAATTTCTGATTCTAGAGATGTTTTTGAGGTGTAGATGACACGAGCGAGCGAGCGAGTGATTTGATGTGAGGAGTGAAGGAAAGATCTGAATCGAGTATGACCCCAAGACCAACAAGTGGGCTTGTTGCTGGTTGCTGGGGAGTAATGGTGGAGCCACAAACTGAAGTGGCAATATTGGGCACAGGTAGGTTAGTGGAGGGAGGAAATACGAGTAGTTCAGTTTTTGACTGATTCAGTTTTAGATAGAGGGAGGACATAGTGTTCGAGACGGTGGAAAGACAATCACTGGTATTTTTTAATAATGCAGGGGTGTTGTTTGGAGAAGAGGTGTATAATTGGGTGTCATCAGCATAGAGATGGTACTGAAAGCCGAATCTGCTGATTGCTTGTCCAATAGAAGCGGTATATAAGGAAAAAAGAAGGGGGCCTAGGACTGATCCTTGAAGAACCCCGACAATAAGGGGAAGGTGAGAGGAAGAGGAGCCGGCAAAAGATACAGTGAAGGAGCGGTCAGAGAGGTAGATCCACAGTGTCGACCGCTGCAGAGAGATCCAGGAGAATCAGCAGGGAGTAGTGACCATTAGATTTTGCTGTTAGTAGATCATTAGAGACTTTAGTGAGTGCAGTTTCAGTAGAATGTAAAGGGTCAAGAAGGGAGTTATCTGAGAGATAGCGTATTAGACAGGAGTGGACCAGGCGTTCCAGGAGTTTAGAGATAAAAGGAAGATTGGAAACAGGTCTGTAGTTGGCCGTTCAGTTCTGGTGGAGGGATGGTTTTTTAAGTAATGGATGTATGTTGGCGTGTTTAAAAAATGAGGGAAAAATGCCAGATGAGAGGTAGAGGTTGAATATTTTAGTTAGGTGAGTGGTGACAGCTGGAGAAAGGGACTGAAGGAGATGTGAGGGAATAGGGTCACTGGTGCAGGTGGTAGAGCTAGAGGAAGAAAGGAGCCTTGTCACTTCTTCCATGACTGGTTCGAAGTCAGAAAATGAGCAAGATGCAGTGTGGGAGGGGGGAGCATGCATAACATTTGGGGATTGGGACAAAATTTCCTGTCTGATATGGTCAATTTTTTCTTTGAAATAATTGGCCAGATCGTCAGCGCTGAGGTCCGGTGGTCGGGCCTTGTGCTGTTTGATTAAGGAGAGAGTGAAAAGTGTCAAACAGGTGTTTTGGCTTATTGGGCCATGAGATGATGAGGTTGTTAAAGTAGGTTTGTTTGGAGAGGTGAAGGGCGGAGTTATAGATTTTAAGCATAAATTTATAATGGAGGAAATCTTCGGCCAGATTAGATTTTCTCCACAGCCGTTCAGCGCACCTGGAGCACCGCTGGAGGAAACGTGTTTACAGCGTGTGCCAGGGTTGTCGCCGTCTGTGCCGAGTTGTTCTCTGTGTAGGAGGTGCGGCTTCATCCAGGGCGAATAGCAATATTTCGTTATAATGCTTCAGTGCAGAGTTGGGACATGAGAGGGAGGAGATTGGGGCCAATGATGACTGCAATGTTTTCATGAATTTCTGGATGTTAATGGATTGTATATTTCTATAGGTGTGGAAAGTAGGGGTGTCTTGAGCAGGGTGACAGTTCTTGACAGAGAATGAAAGAAGGTTGTGATCAGAGAGCGGAAGAGGAGCGTTAGTAAAGTCATGTATTAACCGCTTCCCGACCGCCCACTGTATATAAACGTCGGCGCTGCCTGGGCTCTGTGCAGCACCGACGTTTATAATCGGTCGGTGGTCCCGCAGCGCTCAGCACCCCCAGGGTCCTGCAAGCGCTGCTTTTGCGGTGCAGAGCGACAGCTCTGACAGGGGACATCATCGGGATCTGATTGGATCAGGTCCCAATGATGTTAACCCATTGCTATCTTCTAGATGCCGCAATCTATAGCGATCGCGGCATTTAGAAGATAGTGAGAGGAGAGGGGGTTGTCCACTTACCTCTCCGACGGCCCCCTGATGTCTGAGAGGACCTGCCATTGTCATAGCAGCCGGAGGTCACATGACCGCCTCCGGGTCTGCCATGTACGGTGTCCTGCTAGACTCAGCCTGCAGCTGAAGTCTAGCAGGAGACACTGACAGTGTAAAACTGTCAGCAGAGCTCTCATGCAATGCAATACATGTGTAGCGTCGGCGTCCCTGCCTCCTGCTAGGCAGGGACGCCGTTCCCCTCACCTCTCTGCTCGGTGCCCGGCGTCTTCCTCCCGCTCTGCTGGCAGCGCGCGCTGCTTCCCGGCCACTGTGCTTAGGGTGCACGCGCGCTCCCTGTCTCTTATAGGGGCCGCGCGCGCCGTCCTAAGGAGTCCCCGGCCAATGGCCAGAGGACCTCGCCATATATAAGGCACCTCCTCCAAAATGGAGGTGCCCGAGCAATGTTGTTGCAAAGCCTTTCAACTCTGCTTCAGCCCTCAGGTCCCGTTACCAGATACCTGCCAGTTACCTGCCAGATTCCTGCTTGATACCTGCCTGATACCTGTCTATCTGCTTGCATTCCTGCGGTCCGACAGTCTGCCTACCAGCACCTGCCATTCTGTCTATGGATCAGTCCGCCCGCGGACCAGGAAGTACCTACCTGATACCTGCCTGCCTGCTCAGAGACTCTTGCCCGCTCACCTGGGAGCGCCCACCTGCTACCTGCCTGCTAGCCTACCTGGAGGCTCTGCCGTCACTTGCCGTGGCCACCTGCCAGCCAGCCGTGAGACTCTTACCCGCTCACCTGGGAGCGCTCACCTGCTACCCGCCTGCTAGCCTACCTGGAGGCTTAGCCGTCACTTGCTGTTACCACCTGCCTGTCCAGAGACTCTTGCCCGCTCACCTGGGAGTGCTCACCTGCTACCTGCCTGCTAGCCTACCTGGAGGCTCTGCCGTCACTTGCCGTGACCACTTGCCAGACAGCCGTGAGACTCTTACCCGCTCACCTGGGAGCGCTCACCTTCTACCCGCCTGCTAGCCTACCTGCAGGCTTAGCCGTCACTTGCTGTGACCATCTGCCTGTCCAGAGACTCTTACCCGCTCACCTGGGAGTGCTCACCTATTACCTGCCTGCTAGCCTACCTGGAGGCTCTGCTGTCACTTGCCGTGACCACCTGCCAGCCAGCCGTGAGACTCTTACCCGCTCACCTGCTACCCGCCTGCTAGCCTACCTGGAGGCTTAGCTGTCACTTGCTGTGACCACCTGCCTGTCCAGAGACTCTTACCCGCTCACCTGGGAGCGCTCACCTGTTACCTGCCTGCTAGCCTACCTGGAGGCTCTGCTGTCACTTGCCGTGACCACCCGCCTGTCAAGAGACTGTTCCCGTCATTTGCCGTGTCCGTCCTGCCCTTCTACCCTGAGACTGTTCTTGTCACCTGCCGTGTCTACCTTCCCGCCTTCCCTGGGAGCCACCTGCCTTCTTACAAAGACTGCCCCTTTGTATAATAGCTCAGAGGTTCCACCTCCCAGACCCGTTACAACATGTCTATTGCATTGCATGAGAACAGTGATTACAAAAATCAAAATTAATGTCCCATACAGGGACTAAGTAAAAATGTAAAAGAAGTCTAAAAAATGTTTTCAATCTGTTAAAAAAAATCACAAAATAAATAAAAATAAATAAATAATATTGTAAACCAATAAATCCGTATATTTATGCAAAAACAAAAAAAGTACATATATTTTTGGTATCGCCGCGTCCGAAACAACCCGATCTATAAAACTGTCACACTAACTCGATCTGTGCACACGGTAAAAAAAAAAAAAAAAAAAAAAACCTGAGCAAAAAACGCTTTTTCATCATATCGCCAAACAAAAAGTGGAATAAAATGCAATCAAAAAGCAAAATGGAAATAAAAATGGTACCGCTGGAAAACGTCATCTTGTTCTGCAAAAAAAAAGCTGCCATACAGCTCCATCAGCTGAAAAAGAAAAAAGCTCTCAGAATAAAGCGATGTAAAAAAAATATTTTTTCTATAAAATTGTTATATTGTGTAAAAGTGCCAAAACATAAAAAAAAAATATACGCCAAGTGTACTGACCCGAAGAATAACGCTGCCTTATCACTTTTACCGCACGCAGAACGGCATTAAAAAAAAACTCAAAAAACAATTCCTGAATTGTTGGCTTTTGTTCATTTTACCTCGCAATAAACGGAATAGAAAGCGATCAAAAAATGTCACATACCCAAAAATGGTACCAATAAAAATGTCAACTCATCCCGAAAAAAACAAGCCCTCACATGACTCTGTCGGCCGAAATATGGAAAAATTATAGCTCTCAAAATATGGCGATGCAAAAACTAGATTTTGCAAAAAAAAGCGTCTTTTAGTGTGTGACAGCTGTCAATCATAAAAACCTGATATAATTCTGTTATCGCTGTATTCGCACCGACCCGAAGAATAAAGTAATCTCATCACTTATATCACACGAGGAACGGCGTAAAAAATAAATAAAACCAATTCTTCACCTGCTACTGATTTGTTTATTATGTCTCCCAAAGATCGCAGTAAGGCTCTGCTCAAATTTATCCTGCGCTCTGCGCTGAGCACTTACATCAGAGTTTCCATGTAAATCTCTGAAATAAGTGATTCAGACGGAACCCATGACGGAAGATTCCCTGTAATGAGGCAGATATAGGCACCGTGGATGCCGTCTGGCCTGTGATCCCACGGTGTCAGTTGTTTTAGGCGTGTATAAGAGTGCGGTTGGCCACAGTTTTGTGCACTTCTGAAAAAAGTGACACCGCTAAACAGAGGCCAGATGGAGTCCAGAGTAACTCTGCTGCCTCATTACAGTGAATGGATCCCGCAGGGGTTTCATCTGAATTACGTCACTTGGAAATTTAGATGGAAACCCTGATGTAAGTGCTCAGCCTAGAGCACCGGAATAAATGTTATGTAAACTGTTCCCTATAAAAGCTTCAACTCAGTCCTCAAAAAAAGCTAGTCCCCACTCAGGTCCGTTATCTGTTAAAAATATAAGGGACTTCCAAGTTTCTGGTAGCAGAAAGGCTCTGGAAAAGCGAAATGGCCTTGCCCCCCAAAAGAAATTCAGAAAATTTTGTGCTCCCAAATCCAAATACCTGCCTCCCTTCTGAGCGCCACAAGGTGCCTAAACTACATTTAGGGTCCATATGTTTGGCATTCCTGTAGCGATGAGAGCTTGCTTAATTTACAAATGCATGTCTCCAGAAGCACGAGCTTGGGCACAATGTACTGGTCACTACAGCGTACTGGTCACTACAGTGTACTGGTCACTTCAACGTCAGTTTGAAATTTTCACTCCGCAACATCCACTGCTGCTTGTTTCTGGAAAAGACCCATGGAGTCAAAATCGTCACTACACCTGTAGGTAAATTCTCAATGGGGTATAATTTAAAAAATGGGATCACTTGAGGGGGGATTCTGCTCTTTTAGCACTTAGGGGCTGTGTATATGGAGTCCGTAAACTTTCTACAATAATTTGTTCTCCAATTGTCAAATAGCGCTCCGTCCCTCCCAGATTTCGCCTTATGGCTAAGCGGTACGGTACAGCCACATTTAGAAGAAATTGTGTGACACATTTCGGCACCATTTTTACCCATTGCCCTTTGTGAAAATGTAAAATCTGAGGGTAAAACATTTTTTGTGGTAAAAATATAATTATTTTTTCTTCACTGCCCAATGGTATAAATTTAAAAATTTAAAAATACTCACTACTTCCCTAGATGAATTCCTTGAGAGGTGTAGTTTACAAAATGAGGTCACTTGTGGGGGTTTCTGCTTTTTCGGCATGTCAGCGACTCTTCAAATGTGACATGGTGTCTGCAACCTATCCCAGCCAACATAGCGCTCCTTTCTCTTCCGAACCCTGCCGTACACCAAAGCAGTGGTTTTCCCCCACATATGGGGTATCGGCGTACTCAGGAGAAATTGCACAACAAATTTCATGGTGCAATTTATCCTGTTACCCTTATGATAATGCAAAATTAGGGGATGAAAAACATTTTTTGTGAGAAAAATGTGAAAATTTTATTTTTACGGCTCAATATTATAAACTTCTGTAAAGCACCTGGGGATGCAAGGTGCTCACCACACATCTAGATAAGTTCCCTAAGGGGTTTAGTTTCCAAAATGGTGTCACTTGTGGGGGGTTTCCACTGTTTAGGCACATCAGGAGCACTCCAGACGCAACATGGCATTCGCTAATTATTCAAACAAATTTTATATTCAAAAAGTCTAATGGCGCTCCTTCCCTTCCGAACCCTGCAGTGCGCCCAAACAGTGGTTTTCCCTCACATATGGGGTATCAGCGTGCTCAGGAGGAATTGCACTACAAATTGTGTTGTCCATTTTTTCCTGTTACCCTTGTGAAAATAAAAAAAATGGGTCTAAAGTAACATTTTTGTGAAAAAAAGTAAAATGTTCATTGTTTTCTTCCACATTCCAAAAATTCCCATGACGCACCTGAAGGGTTAATAAACTTCTTGAATGTGGTTTTGAGCACCTTGAGGGGTGCGGTTTTTAGAATGGTGTCACTTTTGGGTATTTTCTGTCATAAAGGCCCCTCAAAGTGACTTCAAATAAGATGTGGTCCCTAAAAAAATTATTTTGTTGGAAAAATGAGAAATCGCTGGTCAACTTTTAACCCTTAGAACTTCCTAACAAAGAAAATTGTTGGTTCCAAAATTGTGCTGATGTAAAGTAGACATGTGGGAAATGTTATTTATTAACTATTTTGTGTGACATATCTCTCAGATTTAAGGGCATGAAATTTCAAAGTTTGTAAATTTCAAAATTTTTGCCAAATTTCTGATTTTTTCACAAATAAACGCAAGTGATATCGAAGAAATTTTACCACTATCATGAAGTACAATATGTCACGAAAAAACAGTCTCAGAATCAGGGGGATCCGTTGAAGCGTTCCAGAGCTATTACCTCATAAAGTGACAGTGGTCAGAATTGAAAAAATTGGCCTGGTCACGAAGGCGAAAACAGGCTCTGGTGCGAAGTGGTTAAACAGAGCCGGGCGAAGATCAAGTCAAGAGTATTTCCATTTTCATGTGTAGGAGAATTAGTAAGCTGTGAAAGACCGAAGGAGGAAGCTAGTGATAAAAGATGAGCTGCCGATGGGGAGAATGGATCGCCAATTGGGATGTTAAAGTCTCCCATGATGAGGATGGGGATGTCATAAGATAGAACGTTTGGAAGCCAAGTGGTAAAATGATCCACAAACTGACGGGAGTGGCCCGGAGCGCGATAGACAACCGCCACTCTAAAGGAGAAGGGCCGGTAGAGTCTGACTCTATGGTCCTCAAAAGAAGGGAAGATAAGAGAGGGTACTGAGGATATAACCTGAAAAGTACATTTTGTTTAAAGGAGCAGACCAACACCAATTATTACCAGTTGCCGTTCCTGTATGCACTGATCAAGAAAGATTGAAATGGGACCCTAGGGACACTCATCTACCATAAACCTTCAAGCACTAATAAACTATTGAAGTGGGATAACCACCACCCCCATCCCCATACAAAGAGGAAAACCCAAGGGCCAATTTTTATGGTTGAGAAGGTACTGCTCGAATGTCACAGAATCTAATATACAGGCAATAGACCTGAACACCAGATTAAGGGATAAAGGGTACTCATGGTACATTTTCGATTCCGCATCATCGTTTGCAGAAAAATGGGAGAGACAGACACTCCTCCATACCAATCCAAGAGACCAAGAAGAAGATTGGACTACACAAGTAAGAAAAACTTATGACAATCAGAGTGACTGTATCTTTCATATCCTCAGAAAACACTGGGATATACTTGTGATCGACCCGGACCTGAGGGTGCTGTGGAATCTACTCCCACAATAACTTTCAGAAAGGGTTGGTCTTGCACCCAAGGGGACTTGGCTAGATAGAAGAATCTGTGGTTTCTTTAGATCTGGAGAAAGTTGTACATGTAATTGGATGAGACCATGTAAATGTTAGAACCTTGCTCTTAGGTTTTTTTTTCCTTTGCTGGTCACATGACCTTGTTGGCCTATTTAATCCTGCTCCGCCCTTCTGGCTTTGCTGGACTTCATTGTATATCTACTTTCTAGCTAGCCTGTGCTCTGTGTCTTGCTCTGTTAGTTTGCTTGGTCTACTGACCTCTATGTTCTATATATTTTGTTTGTTCGTCTGTCTGCTACTATTTCTGTTAGGAGGTGTCCCATATTCCTCCCAGTCCTTAGTACTTGTAGGGATTCCTTCCCCACATCTATAGGTCTCCGTACAGACTAGCTTAGGACTTTAGCAGGTCTGATCGCAGGATCAGGTTCCCTGTTACATCGTAGGGATTCAGCTGAGTTCTATCGTAGGGACAGATCTCCTCTCTTTCCTTAGCTCTGGTAGCAGAACATAACAGTAAATCTTTCTCAAGTTCCTCCATGGTTAAAATCTTTTTCCAGTGGGATTATTCCAGCTGTAAAACCTCAGGACTAGTATATATGGCCACATGCACCTGCCCCCTAGAATATGTAGACAAGATCAAGAGGGAGTCTAGGAGGAGAGTAGGGGAGCATTTGGGCGATATATGCCATGGTCGGGAGATCCCATTAGTGAGACACATGAACAGTGCACATCGAGGTGAACCCGGAGACCTCTCCTTTTGTATCATTGTGGTGGTTAAACCCAATGTGAGAGGAGGTGATCACAATAGATGTATCCTCTGAAAGGAAAGTGAGTGGATTGTTAGACTGGATTCTCGAGCCCCTAAGGGACTCAATGAGCAAATTTCCTAGATGCCTGTTTTGTGTGACTACAGCCCGATTCTGGATTATATTTTTGGATTTTATGCTCTACCCATTGCTAGTCAGTTCCCTGTGAATGGGGTTCACATATTGTTGTACTTCACCGAGATATCTGAGCTTCTATATCAGAATTATTACTTATCAGTTATATTCCACTTACACTATTTCGTCATTAACAAGTGTGGTGATCCTTGTGTATCTCTAATTGTGCAATAGAGGTCAAGTTTGACCATTTAGGAATATACTGTGGGCCACCATCCCATATTTTTTGTAGTGATAAAGTAGATCTACATGCCTATTACATGATGGGAGGATGTGCAGTACTTGTTTTTAGTTTCCCATGATGCTGATCTCAGAGATAGGATTTTTCTATGTTGGTGGTATGCAATCCAATACCATATGCGATCCGGCGTGGAACGCATGCTTCCGGACATGCGCATGCGCAGATAGGAGACCGTGGTGCACTCCGGCATGGAACGCACATGTCCGGGCACGTTTGAGCTTTCTGCCGCCCGTTGTTTTGTGCTGGATTGTGGGACGTTCTTGAGAATTTATTTTTGTTCCATCTTTCTTTAGTTGATCCCACTGATGCATCAGATAAGTCCTCAGAGAATTATAATTAGAGGAACCCATGGACACATTAGGATTTGTGAAGCTGACCTCCGCTCTCCTCTATTTCCTTTGAATTTATTGTGTGACCTGTATTTCAGAAGAGTAGCTCCTGGTTTGTTTCGTTTCCATGTGTAAATTGAATTTGACTCGTAGTCTTTGATATCTCTCTCAATCGTAGTTTTTTTGATATACCCATAAAAACCTGCGTTCACATAACCAGATTTTTGAAAAGAGGATGTGAAACAAATAATATTTAAAAATTGTTGATTTTTATTACATCAATTTAAAAACTTCAATAAAAACCATAAAAAAGCCGTGGCCTATCGATCCCATGCAAGAAGTCTTCCAATGAATGAATCACAGTAGTAATATAGTGTCCACTGCACTATTGCACAAGAGGAAGGGGGAAGGGTGATGTAACCATAAGACCAATAAATATAATACTATAGTGCCAATTACAGCTATACAAATAGATGGGTCAAGTATTAATCAAGTAAATATTGTCCCCATAAAAAGTGTTATAAATATATAATCCACAATTTTAGAGATATATATAAGTGCAGAATTTGTCCTGTAAAAAAATTGCCAAGACAGTGTACTATAAATTATACCATTCTCAAAACATTATTTGCAGTATGACGGGAAAAAATATATAAATCTGATATTAACTACAAGTGTAGAAATAAATTTCCATTCAACAATGTACTATAGATTGCATAATTCTCAAAGAATTCATGATAATATGACTGATAGAAGTACAAATATATTAACTACAAGTGTAGAAATAAATGTCCATCAGTCAAACTATTCAGTCAGACTATTCCAATTATCAAGACAGCGCTTAGAATAATGAATACTAATTACAATCATGCATGAACAATTAGTATTAAGGAAGTCCAGACAATACACTTACATGAATGTTTCAAGAGTATGGAGACAACCTCGCAGGGATCCGCCCGACACCACCGTTTTGCATGTTGCTTCTTCGATGGGGCGTGCAGTATGTTTGCATGTTGTGGCTATTTGTAGGCTAACGATCAGCTGTTTTTAGTCCCCGTAATTAGTGGAGTATATTCGGCGCATGCGCACGCAACATGACTCCGTGTATGAAGAAATGACTTCCGGAGTATAGCGGCTGACACGCATGCGGTGGAACGCATGCAGTGTCTAGTGCGCAAAACCGGAAGTCCACGGGTCTGTATGCGTACATGCGCACTTCTCCACTATGAAATCCCCATATGTTGGTAGCGGAGTTCAAAAGAGGCATATCAATATCATGAATGGGACAATAAGAAAGCAAGTACAATTATGTAAATGAACTGAGAGCACATGACCAGGAAACAAATAATTAGCATCACCAAAATAATAATAATGAGTGAAGGAGAAAATTGAAAATATAAGTGTGGCACCCCAGGGGTCTGGTTTTCCACAGTAATGTAATGTTATGTCTGAGAGCAGGTGGGAGGTCCTTTGGTCAGGGATCCTGTGCATGCCACACCTCCTGCCCAGTCTTGGGAGGGGAAGAACTTCCCCTGTATAAACCCGGGGCTGAGGCAGGGAGAGTCAGACAAGGAGAGTGGAGACAAGAAGCAGCATAGGAAACAGCAGAGTTACAAGGAGTCAGGGGCTGGCAGCTGCAGAGCTCGCCCTGACTAAGAAGATTCTTTACCGGACCCGGAGTCCGAGGCTGTGGGGACTAACTCCTACCCAGCAGCAGAATCCGTCAGGCAGGGGATTTCAGGTCCTCTGGCCCAGAAGCCCGAAGGCACGGTCACACGCGTGGGACCAGCACCGCCATCGTGGAGCGGAAGCCATTAGAAGGCCCCGAGTCACCGGCCATACGGGTGAGCACCACACGGTACACTCAGGGACGTGGGCTACTTACATCAGCTTCTAGCAAGGTAGCCAGAAGAGTACAGTCAGTTTGGGAGGCCTACAACTACGCCTGGCCAGGGGAGATCCCATCTGCTCAAAGACTGACCAGGCCCCGTTTGCTAGCAAGTACTCCGGGAGGGTCTGTCGTTGTTACCAGTAAAGACCCTGAACTACACCGTACCGTCTCTGAGTGGTTCCTGCTACCCCCATCATCCACGTCGGCTGCCCTGAGGCCATACCCCTCCCGTTGGGGGTTATACTATCACGCTGCACAATCCTACCACCGGCCTCAGCGGTCTGCCCTGCAGCAGCAGCTTCCTGGCTGCACTCAACGGGTGGCGTAGTCATCAACTATTTACTACTAATAGACTGCCGTCTAGTTTGACTCCCTGGGCATGGACCGGGTCACCGCCACGAGACTACAACCCTCCACTGATCCGGCTCCGGGTAGGCTCCCGCGTGCGCAACGCAGCGCGACACAGGCCCAGGGGCGCGTCATAAGAATCAAACAAAAAAGTGTAGAGGGAAAGGAAAGACCGAGTGGAAAACTAATTGGGAATAAAAATGTGAATAAAAAAGAAAAGGGGGAGGGGAGGACAAAGAACGTGGAAATGAATAAAAAAACTAAATGGTGAGCAGTGAAGGAAAGTGACCGGGGAAATAATATAAGAAGAAAAAAATGAAATGAAATAGAATATGATGTTAGTGAGAGTGGTATTTCAGGGGACTTCATAGGAATGATATAAAAGGCATAATAAAGATAATAATGGTGTGGGAAAGGGAAAATAAGAAAAGAGAAGTGTGATATAACAAATACATATAAAAATATATAGGTAATGCAAATATGTGTAATGTCAGGCAAATGTAAATAAACCATGACATACAAGTTGTTTAAAATAACATAAAGTATCACAATACTGATATATTAAGAATACATCACAATACATGTATAGTCCCATATACATAGCTCATAGGATGGAGCGACCAGAAAAGTCCTTTATTCAGCATGATGCTTATTTTCTTTTTTCTTTCTTCATCCAAATAGGACAAGAATAAATGACTCCTCGCCCCAGAGAATCCGCCTCAAAAGGAAACTGCAAAACAGCTTCCGGGGATCACACAAAAACAGCCAAAGGTAAGTACTGTGTGAAAAATAAGACAGTTAAAATCATTTAAAAAAACAAACATACTTAAAAAGGTGACTCAAAATGATCAAAAGGGGTGTAAGAGAGGGTTTTAAATAATTTAGCGAAATATGTAGATATCAGAGAAATACGTAGAACTTGGCGAAACGATTATAGAAAAGCAGAGAAACCGAACTGTTCATTTAGACCTTGGGGCGATATAGTGCCCAATCTAAATATCCACTTACTCTCCAGTCTTGCCAGTGCCTGGCCCAAATCGCCTCCTCTAGGGCCCAAGTCAATCTGATCAATGCCTCTTATTTTTAAGCCACTGGAATCACTGTTATGGTGGAGCTTAAAGTGTCTCGGAAGAGTTCTTAATTTGGTTATTTCTTCCATAGACATTGTTTTCTCAATGTCCAGCACATGTTCTCTAGTTCTTGTTTTTAATTCACGAGTGGTGAGGCCAATGTAAATTTTTCTACAGGGGCATTGGGCATAGTAGATGACTCCCTTAGAATTGCAGGATAGGGCCTTTCTAATCTCATATGTTCTGCTGTTATCATAATTACTAAATTCTTTGCTATTGATCATATTTTGCATGCTTTACATTTTCCGCATGCGTAAAATCCAAGTTTATTACTGTCGATTAAACATGAAGGGGGATTTCTGTCATAATGGCTATGTACCAAAGAATCTCTTACATTTTTGGAGCATCTAGCAACTAAGATTGGTTTTTGTGGTAAGGTTTTTCGGAATACCGGGTCTGTCAATAATACATCCCAATGTTTTTTCAAAATCTCACCAAGTTCCGGCCATTGCACATTATAATCTGAAATGAATCTAATATAGTCTGATGTGTCTTCATTCATGATTTTCTTACCATACAGCAATTGTTGTCTATTGGTCTTTAGTGCCCTTTTATATCCAGCTTTAATTGTTCTATTGCTGTACCCACGATCCTTGAAGCGCCTTGTAAGATCTTGTGATTGATGTTGAAATAACTCTTTGTCAGTGCCTATTCTTCTTAATCGCAAGAACTGGCCTACTGGAATACCTTTGATGGTAGCTGGTGAATGAGACGAAGAACTGTGTAGTATGGTATTGGTGGCAGTATTTTTTCTATATACATCAGTCATTAGATATCCATTTGAAATGGCCCAGATATGTAAATCCAAAAAGTTGACCTCTACCATATTGGAATGTCAATTTGATATTTAGATGATTCTGGTTAAGACATTCGAAAAATCTTTCCAATTGTGTGGTGGAGCCTTCCCAAATAAACCAGATGTCATCGATGTATCTCATCCACCCCTGTACGAGGAGGATGCCATCGACGTCATCATGGAAAAGTTGTCTTTCCCATGCTCCTAGGAACAAATTTGCATATGAGGGGGCACAAGAGGCCCCCATCGCAGTTCCCTGTTTCTGCAAATAGATCCTCTTGTTAAAAATAAAAATATTATGTTCAAGAATGAATTGGAGAAGGGTGATAATCAACTTACACATGGATTTATCAATATTGCTTTCCTGTAAAAACAAAGATACTGCCTCCAATCCGTCATGATGTCTAATAGATGAATAGAGAGCTTCCACATCTGCAGTCACCATCACAGATCCAGGTTCAAGATGTATTGAATCTATTCTCTTAAGGGCTTCTGTGGAATCTTTTATATATGAAGGTAGCGTATGAACTAACGGTTGTAAATAAAAATCTCCAATAGTGCATAGGCTTTCACACAAGCTCCCAATGCCAGAAATGATCTTTGTGCAATTTGGGTAAGAGATAGAAGGTGTAGCGCCAGCGTCCCTGCCCTCTGCTAGGCAGGGACGCTGTTCCCCTCACCTCCCTGCTCCGTGCCCGGCGTCCTCCTCCCGCTCTGCTGGCAGCGCGCGCTCCTTCCCGTCCACTGTGCTTAGGGCGCGCGCGGCGCTCTCCCTCCCTCTTAAAGGGGCCGCGCGCGCCGTCCTAAGGAGTCCCCGGCCAATGGCCGGAGGACTTCACCATATATAAGGCACCTCCTCCAAAATGGAGGTGCCCGAGCAATGTTGTTGCACTGTTCACTACTCTGCTTCAGCCCTCAGGTCCCGTTGCCAGTTCCTGCCAGTTACCTGCCAGTTACCTGCCAGATTCCTGCCTGATTATCTGCTACCTGCCTGCTAGTCTGAGGTCCGACGGTCTGCCTTACTACTCCTGTCAGTCTGTCTAAGGACCAGTCTGCCCGCTCACCTGGGAGCGCACATCAGCCACCTGCCTGCTTGCCCGAGGTCCGACGATCTGCCTTCCAACTCCTGTCAGTCTGTCTATGGACCAGCTTGCCCGCTCACCTGGGAGCACACACCTGCTACCTGCCTGCTAGTCTACCTGGAGGTTCCGCCGTCACGTGCTGTGACCACCTGCCTGTCCAGTGACTCCTGCTCGCTCACCTGGGAGCGTTCATCTGCTGCCTGTCTGCTAGCCTACCTGGAGGCTCTGCCGTCACGTGCTGTGACCACCCGCCTGTCCAGAGACTTCTGCCCGCTCACCTGGGAGCGCTCATCTGCCGCCTGTCTGTTGGTCTTCCTGGAGGCTCCGCCGTCACATGCTGTGACCACCCATTCATCCAGAGACTCTCGCCTGCGCACCTGGAAGCTCACGTCTATCATCAGCCGCCACAGGTCGTACCAACCCTTTACCTAGAGACTGCCCCGGTCACTTGCCGTGACCATCTGCCCGTTCATCCAGAGACTGCCCCGGTCACTTGCCGTGACCATCTGCCCGTTCACTCAGAGACTGCCCCGGTCACTTGCCGTGACCATCAGCCCGTTCATCCAGAGACTGCCCCGGTCACTTGCCGTGATCTCCAGCCCGTTCACTCAGAGACTGTCCCGGTCACCTGCTGTGACCTCCTGCCCGTCTTCCCTGGTCGCCACCCGCTCCCTTACAAGGACTGCCCCCTTGTATAGTAGCTCAGAGGTTCCGCCTCCCAGACCCGTTACAGTTTGCTCGGGCCATGGAACCCGGTGGCACCCAAGCTCCCTCGCTCTCGGACCTGTGTCATGAACTGTCCCGTCAAAGGTCCCAACAGGAGTCCATCCTGGGTCACCTGCGGAATGTCAATACTCGCCTGGACACTCTGACTGCTCCACCAGCAACCTCCGCCAGTGCCATGTCTCGCAATCCGGCAGCCCCGCTGCCCACTAATACCATGGTATCCTACCCCGGACCCCGGCTTTCTGCACCTCCTCGCTTCGGAGGCGACTCCGCCCAGGCTCGGGGCTTCATAAATCAGTGCACCCTGCACTTTGAACTATTGTCCCACCAGTTTAACTCCGACCGGGCCAAAATTGCATTCATCATGTCCCATCTCACCGGGGAGGCCCTGGCCTGGCTAAATCCTCTATGGGAGAGAGTAGACCCCCTGGTGTCCGACTTGCCTGCCTTTCTCACGGCTTTCCGGAAAGTCTTCGACGAACCCGGACGGAAGACCTCATCCGCATCATTTCTGCTACGCCTCCGTCAGGGAAGTCTCACCGTGGGCCAATATGCCATACGGTTCCGTACCCTTGCCTCGGAGCTGGCCTGGGATAACGACGCTCTGGTATCCGTCTTCTGGGAGGGTCTGTCCGGCCGTATTAAAGATGAACTTGCCGGTCGGGACATTCCTACCACTCTCGATGACTTAATAACTCTTGCCACCCGGATTGACCTACGGTTCCAGGAGCGTGCCAAAGAGGTCACCCGTGAGAGGAGGTTTCCACGTCTAGATCCTACTTTTCAGAAACCCGTCACTCCATCCGTCTCTCCCCAGGTACACTCTCCTGAGCCTATGCAGGTCGACCAGACCAAGATGGTCAAAACCCGTCAGGACTTACGCCGTGCCGAAGGGAGCTGCTTCTACTGTGGCAGTAAGGAGCACCGGATCCGTACCTGCCCGGAGAGGTCGGGAAACGCCTGTGTCTAGGTTCGCTCAGAGAGGTCAACCTAGACAAGAATAAATCCTCTCCATCTCTGCTACTGTCAGTCTCAATTATCTGCGGGGAGAATCGTTATTTCGAACTAGCCCAACTTGACTCTGGAGCGGCCGGGAATCTTATCTCACAGTCCCTGGTAGAAAAATACCGCATTCCCACCAAACCTCTGGCTGTACCAATATCTGTCGCTGCTGTGGATGGGGGCCTCTTACCACGACCCATCCAACTCATCACCGAATCCGTAACTCTGCAAGTGGGAATGCTGCATTCTGAGAGCATCTCCTTTCATGTTCTGCCTGGACTCTCTCACGCCCTCTTGCTAGGCCTACCTTGGCTCCAGAGACATGCACCCGTGCTTGACTGGCAGACCGGAGAAGTCCTTCGCTGGGGACAGGACTGCCATAAGACATGCCATAATTGATGCATTCTTAGATGCCATGTTTGCTTTTTGCAGGAGCAAGTGGTTAAAGTGCCAGGGATTTTATTGCAGCCGCACCTGTGCCATCCCTGAGGTGTACATCTATGTTCTGGTGCCCAAAAGAGTTCATAACATGTTAAAAAATTACAAAATGTGTCTTCTGCTTTTTGCATGTTTTTTCTTTTTACAAGAATTGTTGGAGCAAATTTTCTTTTGAAACCTTTTAATATCTGCTTTTTTATGTTTTTTTTTCTTGTAATATAGGAAAGCCTAAGGCTAGAAATAAAACCCATAATACACTGTACATGTAGACTTTAGTATCAAATAATTTCTGTCTGCGGCATTTGTGCAAACAAAACCGCTTTTATAAAAGCCTCAAACTTCTGTGTGAATCAGACATGAGATGTAACTTGATAGAAGATTACAGTTCGGGGAAGACTGGAAACATTCATACAGACGGCCAGTGGAGATGTAGTCAGTGACGGACTGTCTCCAAATATGGTTTTAGATCCGTAGTAGATGTTTCCTCATCATGAAGTAGTTATTTCTCATGTCACGTGAAATAAATATCTCCTGCATTATTGCTAATGCCAATTCCAGTGACGGAAAATGAGACGAGAATTAGCGTTATGGAAGGTGAGTCTATGAGAAACGTATTCAGCTGCAGACTTCGAGGAAGAAACTGCTTGTTGTCTGTGGCCTAAATTATAAAGGTTTTATTCCTAGATGTAAAGAAAAAACTAAATTTAAAATAATAAATCTCCTCGTATGTTTCCCCTTATTATCTCCAGTAATTGCATTATTACACAGGATTTTTATGATGTTACATCAGCTCATCTTCTTCTCATTCAGGTCTCTACAATACCGGATCCTCTCAGTGAAGATCTTCTATATAAGAAAATTTTCCTGATTTACCTATCAAAGATGGATATGGACAGGGACAAGATAGTGGAGAGGATATTACACCTCACCCTAGAGATCCTCTTCCGGCTTACTGGAGAGGTGAGATATTTTGATGATGTCACATTACATCATTCTTATCTATGGGAATAACAGATGGACAGAACTGGAGAGGTGAGGACTCTGGAAATGTCTGTAGTGAGATTTATTAATGTGTCTCTCCATAACCAGAGATTAATCACGGGGCCTCCACCTCGCCCCCTGATACATGAGGACATCAATGACCAGATCCTAGAACTCGCCTACAAGATGATTGAGCTGCTGACTGGAGAGGTGACACTGCTGGGAATGCTGGGACATTATACAGTAATACTATGAAGGGATCGGGGGATGACGGTATCATTGTATGTGTCAGGTTCCTATAAGGTGTCAGGATGTCGCCATCTATTTCTCCATGGAGGAGTGGGAGTATTTAGAAGGACACAAAGATCTGTACAAGGACATCATGATGGAGGTTCCCCAACCCCTCACATCACCAGGTAATAGACAGGACTAAATACACATGGCCTATAATTATCTGTATGTAAAGAATGAATTCAGTCCCTGTATGTGTTTCCTCCAGATCTATCCAGTAAGAGGACAACACCAGAGAGATGTCCCCGTCCTCTTCTTCCACAGGACTGTAAACAAGAAGATCCCAATGTTCCTCAGGATCATCAGGTAGATGGAGAGAAGGTGTCATGAGATCTCCCCTATGATGTGTAGACGGCTGTGAGGGTCTTGTGCTCAGTCTTGTTTCATCCACCAGTATTATATGTTTTATACTTGTATAATGAGAACGGTGGAGATGGCAGGATTAGAGCTGATCACACATGTGACTTCTCCATCTGTCTTTGACTTTTATAATATTTGTTTCAGGGTGAAGATCTGACTCATATTAATACTACAGAGACATATGTGAGGGGTGATGAGCGGTGTAAGGAGGAGATTCCTACATATGACTACCCAGGTGAGTAGTAACCACTAAATGCAGAGAAGTCACAGATTCTTCTCAGTCACCGGCTGTGGATGCTTTATCGGTGGTGTAGTCCGGCCATATCACAATCGTGTGATCACCATTTTGCTGCTAGACCACAACATTCTCCTCCTTCCGAAAATATTCAATTTACTTTGTGTAATTGTGAAAGCCCTTTTCTATAGAACTTACAACCTGGAGGATCTACCTAACCCCTGGGATTAGTAGACGCTGACCGTTACCTGCCCAAGTCTGTAAACTACAAAGCCAAATGACAGCGTACGTAGAAAGTGCTGACAAGTGAGAAAATCACTTGAAGAAAAATTATGATGGGACTGTAAGAGAAAGCGGAGGGTAATGATGCTGTTGGCTTCCTAGATCCCTGATATCTTATTGGATGAATCTACCTTCTATTCCTTCTGTGCTGCTGAATGTGCTCGTATGGTGCCTACAAGACCAGGTCCAGTCTTTCTGGCCAAAGTTTGCTTTTTTGATCGATAACATTAAATGTCCAGTGAGGGACAAGTGTAAATTTCTGTACAATAACAACAGAGTTTCCCTTTATCCCGACTTTTCAATTTCTTTTTAAACCAACTAACTTCAAACAGGATTTTGATAAACTACATAAAAAACATTACACCTGTGCCATGATATACAGTTAGGTCCATATATATTTGGACAGAGACAACATTTTTCTAATTTTGGTTCTAGACATTACCACAATGAATTTTAAACAAAACAATTCAGATGCAGTTGAAGTTCAGACTTTCAGCTTGAGGGTATCCACATTAAAATTGGATGAAGGGTTTAGGAGTTTCAGCTCCTTAACATGTGCCACCCTGTTTTTAAAGGGACCAAAAGTAATTGGACAATTGACTCCAAGGCTATTTCATGGACAGGTGTGGGCAATCCCTTCGTTATGTCATTCTCAATTAAGCAGATAAAAGGCCTGGAGTTGATTTGAGGTGTGGTGCTTGCATTTGGAAGGTTTTGCTGTGAAGTAAACATGCGGTCAAAAGAGCTCTCCATGCTGGTGAAACAAGCCATCCTTAAGCTGCAAAAACAGAAAAAAACCATCCGAGAAATTGCTACAATATTAGGAGTGGCAAAATCTATAGTTTGGTACATCATGAGAAAGAAAGAAAGCACCGGTGAACTCATCAATGTAAAAAGACCTGGGCGCCCACGGAAGACAACAGTGGTGGATGATCGCAGAATAATCTCCATGGTGAAGAGAAACCCCTTCACAACAGCCAACCAAGTGAACAACACTCTCCAGGAGGTAGGCATATCAATATCCAAATCTACCATAAAGAGAAGACTTCATGAAAGTAACTACAGAGGGTTCACTGCACGGTGCAAGCCACTCATAAGCATCAAGAATAAAAAGCCTAGACTGGACTTTGCTTAAAAACATGAAAAAAAAGCCAGCACAGTTCTGGAAGAACATTCTATGGACAGATGAAACCAAGATCAACCTCTACCAGAATGATGGAAAGAGAAAAGTATGGCGAAGGCGTGGTACAGCTCATGATCCAAAGCATACGACATCATCTGTAAAACACGGCGGAGGCAGTGTGATGGCGCGGGCATGCATGGCTGCCAGTGGCACTGGGTCACTAGTGTTTATTGATGATCTGACACAGGACAGAAGCAGCCGAATGAATTCCTTATGTATTCAGAGCCATACTGTGTGCTCAGATCCAGCCAAATGCAGCCAAACTGATTGGTCGTCGTTTCATACTACAGATGGACAATGACCCAAAACATAAAGCCAAAGCAACCCAGGAGTTTATTAAAGCAAAGAAGTGGAATATTCTTGAATGGCCAAGTCAGTCACCTGATCTCAACCCAATTGAGCATGCATTTCATTTGTTAAAGACTAAACTTCAGACAGAAAGGCCCACAAACAAACAGCAACTGAAAACCACCGCAGTGAAGGCCTGGCAGAGCATCAAAAGAAGGAAACACAGCGTCTGGTGATGTCCATGAGTTCAAGACTTCAGGCAGTCATTGACAACAAAGGGTTTTCAACCAAGTACTAGAAATGAACATTTTATTTACAATTATTTAATCTGTCCAATTACTTTTGGTCCCTTTAAAAACAGGGTGGCACATGTTAAGGAGCTGAAACTCCTAAACCCTTCATCCAATTTTAATGTGGATACCCTCAAATGAAAGCTGAAAGTCTGAACTTCAACTGCATCTGAATTGTTTTGTTTAAAATTCATTGTGGTAATGTCTAGAACCAAAATTAGAAAAATGTTGTCCCTGTCCAAATATATATGGACCTAACTGTATCTCTAAGCTGTGCGTGGCTGATGGCTGTAATACACATCTATTCACGCCTGCAGGAGATGTGGTGGCATGGCTCGAGCCCTGGTTTCATGGATTCACTCCACGTCATAAATTCCATTATGTTTTCAATCCTAAAGAATTCAGATTACTGCACAATCTCTCCTGAAATGGGGGCACTAATACTTTCTCTACTCTTCTGGTCAGGATTCATCATACCTCCAATGGTCCACCATAAATGAGTGCGACTCCGGTTTAGTGTTGGATTTTTCCCTTCATACATATGTTGTTGTTGGGGATGTTACATGTTTATATATTCTTTCTTTTTTTACAAGTTCATTCTGTATGATAGTCTGATTGTGGTGGGATCGGCCGGCCTCACTTATGTGTCTCTGTAACTCCCTGGTAGTCTTTCAAAAAGATCTCCATTGCCTCTTCCAAATGCCCGAGATCTAAATTTAAGACCCCCCAGCTCTGCAGTATTGTAAAAAACTTCACTTTAAATGTCTAATATTTCTTCTTGACACTCATGTGACAGAAAATATTGTCCCTTACGATAGTTTAGATTGCCAAGAGCCACCGAGCCCCAGACTTTAATTACCCCAGAGAGGTTTCACCACTAGTTACTCATTTTTCTCTGATGGAGACTGTTGAGTTTGATCATTTCAGTAGATGTTTTAATGTCTATACTCACAGTTTTTGACTTCAATAATCCTCTGATTTAACCCCTTCCCGTGTCACTTTATGTGGTGATAATTCTGGAATTCTTCACAAAGGATAAGAGGAAACAAATGGACCTTACAAATTATTTTCCAACTTCTCTTGAATCTGACAATCCCCTATATACGGTTGTACACTACTGTCTGGGCACATGGCAGGGTAAGAAGGGAAGGAGCGCCATTTAGCTATTTGAAAGCAGATCTTAACTGGAATAGTTCGCAGACGCAATGTATTAGGGGCGCTGTTCATGGTCACCTGGCAGCTCAAAAGATGGCCACCACAAACAGGCTTGTCACTATCTACCCTCTTTACAGATTTCACAAATGACTTTGCTCATCACCCTTTAACCCCTCTACATGGATCTGGACTTACACAGAGACCCCTAGGCTTGGGCCATAGTGTTACCTGCTGTTCTGTGGAGTGAGATGGGAATAAGAATAGTCAGGTAGCCGGATCAGAACCAGGAGGGCAGAGAAAATACAAAATCAGAAGACACGAGTAGTCAGTAAACGGGCCGAGGTCACAACAGGAACCAAATACACAAGCCGGGAGCTGAGCACAGAGGACTGAACCAGAGGAGAACACGGCTGGATCTGGCAGCTTCCGGCAATATGCTTCCAGCTTTAGTAGGGTGCGGTGCTTTCCAAATGGCTGAAGCAGGGAGCAGGTTACTCCAGCTGGACAGCACACACACCCATACTGCCAGACTGGATGGTACTACTGGTCCCAGGCTACCTAATCTTAGTGGCTGGACAGAGCCTGCGCCTTTTACTCCATATTTGGGAGGCAGAATGAACAAACAGTTGAACACCACGCTCCACTGGTTCATCCTATGAGGTTTTCTATTAGATGGTCATTGTCCTGGTGAATAAATGAATTTTTTTTTTTTATATAACTTGCCTTTATTTACAGACAGTTTAAGTAGAAATATTCAAAAATATAAAATTCAAGGATTTTTTATTAAACAATAATAATTGGTTTTATTCTTGGCAGATGACTGTACCAGGAGATCAGAGGGACAGGAGATTTTTATATCAGATGATCTTGAGATCCCACAGGATACAATTGAAGTGAATACCATTACTCCAGATCTACCATCATCCCTTCACAGCAAAGATCTGTCATCTGATCCTATGAAACAGGTCCTGTCTTCTGATTCATTACCGACTACTGAGGGAAATCAAACTCACAAAATAAGCATTAAAAAACAAACTGCTCCTAAAGCAAAGAAGCCATTTTCACGTTCAGAATATAGAAATAGTTTTCCTCTCAAAAAGTCTTTTCTCAAACATCAAAAAATTCACACAGTGAAGAATATATTTTCTTGCTCCAAGTGTGGGAGATGTTTTAATCAGAAATCAAATCTTGTTAGGCATGAGAGAACTCACACAGGAGAGAAGCCATTTTCCTGTTCAGAATGTGTGAAATGTTTTACAGAGAAATCAACTCTTATCAAGCATCACAAAACTCACACAGGGGAGAAGCCATTTTCATGTTCAGATTGTGGGAAATGTTTTAACCGGAAATCTAGTTTTCTTAAGCACCAGCGAACTCACACAGGGGAGAAGCCATTTTCATGTTCAGAATGTGGGAAATGTTTTACAGAGAAATCAAATCTTATCAAGCATCACAAAACTCACACAGGGGAGAAGCCATTTTCATGTTCAGATTGTGGGAAATGTTTTGTACAGAAATCACATCTTAATATACATCAGAGAACTCACACAGGGGAGAAGCCATTTTCTTGTTCAGAATGTGGGAAGTGTTTTGCAAAGAAATCAAATCTTATCAAGCATCACAAAACTCACACAGGGGAGAAGCCTTTTTCATGTTCAGAATGTGGGAAATGTTTTACAGAGAAATCAACTCTTATCAAACATCAGAGAACTCACACAGGTGAGAAGCCTTTTTCTTGTTCAGAATGTGTGAAATATTTTACAGAGAAATCATCTCTTATCACACATCAGAGAACTCACACAGGGGAGAAGCCATTTTCTTCAGAATGTGTGAAATATTTTACAGAGAAGTCAGCTCTTATTGCACATCAGAGAACTCACACAGGGGACAAGCCATTTTCTTGTTCAGAATGTGGGAAATGTTTTGCAAAAAAATCAAAGCTTATCAAACATCAGAGAACTCACACAGGGGAGAAGCCTTTTTCATGTTCAGAATGTGGAAAATGTTTTGCAGAGAAATCAACTCTTACCAGTCATCAGAGAACTCACACAGGAGAGAAGCCATTTTCATGTTCAGAATGTGGGAAATGTTTTACAGCGCAGTCTACTCTTATAAAACATCACAAAACTCACACAGGGGAGAAGCCATTTTCATGTTCAGAATGTGGGAAATGTATTGTAAAGAAATCAAAGCTTATCACACATCAGAGAACTCACACAGGGGAGAAGCCTTTTTCATGTTCAGAATGTGGAAAATGTTTTGCAGAGAAATCAACTCTTATCAACCATCAGAGAACTCACACAGGAGAGAAGCCATTTTCATGTTCAGAATGTGGGAAATGTTTTACAGCGCAGTCTACTCTTATAAAACATCACAAAACTCACACAAGGGAGAAGCCATTTTCATGTTCAGATTGTGGGAAATGTTTTGTACAGAAATCAGATCTTAATAAACATCAGAGAATTCACATAGGGAAGAAGCCTTTTTCTTGTTCAAAATGTGGGAAATGTTTTAACCAGAAAGCGAATCTTGATAACCACCGGAGAACCCACACAGGGGAGAATGCCACAACTACACCCAACTAGTCTCTGTACAGACAAGAAAGGCCCTAGCTGCACAACTAAAAACACCACCACTGACCTAACTCCTTAATAAGCCGTTGAGGAGTTTCTCGTACCTCCTGAGGAACCAGAGGGGAGGCTGCAACACACTGTCAACAAGGGGAAAGAAAAGTATGAAGTAAAATACGAAAACCCTGAATGAGAAACAAAAACACATTCATATAGGGCGAAGAAGTCAAGCTAAGGAGAACAAAAAATAGAAGGAACAAGTATAATCTCTCAAAAACCTATCATTGTTAGAATGAAAAGGTACTGGGAGGGAAAGTAAACTGACCGGGAGGATAGTTTCACCTTTGTGGTGAAACTTACAAAATTCATCCTCATCCACTGTATATGTAAAACCTGTCCATTTATAATGATCACGGACAAGATAAAGATTCCCAACTCACATCAGGACCACAAGATCCCAGGTACTTTCAGCTGCATCACATCTAATGTACTTAATTATATGTACCAAATGTCCAACTGGGGGTCTGTATGTAGGGGAGACAAGGCAAAAACTTAGAACAAGGATGAATTCTCATCGCCACACAAAAAAAGACAAAAAGAATAGATCTACTTGTGGCCACTTATTTTTACGGCCACAACTTCTTCTCCCTTTCCAAAACTGATATTTCTGCTTCACATCACTTGTCTCATCTATTGCATTATTCCTGTGCCACGTTGTGTATAAATATGTGACTCTTCAGATTTTGTGTTATACTATGTCTGATGAAGAGACCTGAGTAGTCTCGAAAGCTTACTGACTAATGGCTAACTGAAAAGATGGTATCAAAAACTGAGGACTCTCAAACTGTAATATTTGTCTCCATACAGCAATTTTAAGATCTCTCCACAGGTGTTCAATGGGATTTAGATCCAGACTCCTTGTTGGTCAGAACTCTCCAGCACTTTGTTTCCATCCATTTTCTGGGTGCTTCTTGAAGTATGTTTGGGGTCATTGTCATGCTGGAAGACCAATGACCTAGGACGCAAATCCAGCTTTCTGACACTAGGCACTACATTGTGACCCAAGATCCTTTGCTAATCTTCAGATTTCATGATGTCTTGCACACAGTCAAGGCACCTAGTGCCAGAGGCAGAGAATCAACCCCAAAACACCTTTGAACCTCCAACATATTTGACTGTATGGGTTGTAAATTTATTGATTATGCTGCGTACCTTGGACAAAGGAACATGCTTATCCCTAAAGATGGACTTATAACCTTGAAATTGTTGATATTTTTCAACAATTTTGGTTCTCAAATCCTCAGACAGTTCTCTTCTCCTTTTTCTGTTTTCTCCATGCTTAGTGTGGCATACATATGCACACAATGCAAAGATTGAATCAACTTCTCCCTTTTTTATCTAGTTTTAGTTGTGATTTTCATATTGCCCACACCTGTTAATTGCGTTTGAACAAGCTTCACATACTTGAAACAAAGTTGTTTACCTACAATTTTGTCCGGCCTATTTTGTGTGAAATTATGTTCAATTTGCCTTTTTCTCTCTGTTTTCTTGTGTTGTTCCAATATACGCAAAGGAAATAAACGTGTATAACAAAACATGTAATTGCAATAATTTTCTGTGAGAATTACTTCATTTTCTGGAACAATTTCAAGGGATCCAACACTTTTCACCATGACTTGTTTTTGTTGCCTTTTTAATTTGTTGCAGCATTTCATCCTCTACGTGTTCAGCTATATTAGGAGGCTTGTAGCAAAGTCCAGTTAGCAGCTTTCCATTATTGCCATGTCCATGTACATTTACCCAGACTGATTCTACATCAGGAATGTAAAACTCACAACATGAAAACTTTGACAAAGTCGTGGGCCAACCAGTATACAGTATAATGGGCCCCACAT
This sequence comes from Phyllobates terribilis, assembly GCF_046119375.1. Classification (NCBI taxonomy): domain Eukaryota; kingdom Metazoa; phylum Chordata; class Amphibia; order Anura; family Dendrobatidae; genus Phyllobates; species Phyllobates terribilis. The sequence continues at coordinate 1,602,550 of NW_027362822.1, read as the reverse complement.
CCTCCTCCATACATAAGAAACAAGAGGAAAAAACTTCAAGTCAGAGTCCCATATAATAGTGAAAAAATTACAAAATGTTATTAATTATAATTTATACAGAAAAAAATATGAATCGCAGAAACAGAGACAGTTAATAGTAAAACAATGGAGGAGCACTAATGAGCATGAGACAAATTAACATGATTCTTTTCTGATGTAAATACATAATTGGGCTTCCAAAAAATAAGAATATATTGTTAAAATGCAGTGAAGCATTCAATAAAAGTGCAGGTGCTTGTGAGGTAGGTCAGAAGTAGTTGCTATATAAGAGGTTAGTTATACCGCTGTCTGTATATAGGTACTAATATAGATAGCTCATACCGGGGACAGCAGAGCTTTATAAGTGGTATCAGTGCCCTGACCTCTTAGGCTACAGGGTAAAAGTATATCCTAATACATATTAAAGCCTAGAAAATGCTCCTAAGTAGGAAAAAAGATTAAAGAACGGCAGCAAAAAGAGTGTAGCATGAATCCTATAGAATACTTACAGCCAGTGGATGTGAACACGCCCCTGAATTGCGCTCACCCTGATGCGCGTTTCGGCACGGCTGCCTTCATCAGGAGGTGGCGTCAATGAAGGTGGGTAGGGTTTAAAAAGGGCCCTTGAGCCAATAGAAAAGGAGGTGTGTAGTCTCTCCGCCAATGGGTGTGGGGAGGGCGTGGCATGACACATGGCAATCACCGCTACACCGCCGCATCCATGGCAACCGCGTCATATGATCCATCACGCTGCAAGTACGTGGGGAACCACGTGATCATGCGTCATGGAGCACAGATTGATACGGCCAGCGAGGACACCACAGAGAACAGTGAAGCCATGCGTACCGCCCAGTCCACAGACATATAGTCAAACACAACCGGAGAGAAAAAGAAACAAGCATAATGGGGTAAACTGTCAATAATAGCATAGCCCAAATGTATATATGTATCTAAGGGGTATAGGCAATAGCCAGTTCTATATAAGTCAGAGAAGTTAATTGGCCATGACAAAACAAAGTATATATTTAAGAAAAGCATGAAGTATAACACGATTATATGAGATCATAGTATAAATGCATAATAAGAAATAAGAAAATATCTCTCAATATATCGATCTATAAATGTGAAATATATACAATAATAACTGGACAAAATGCGCACACAGGAAAAAAGTTACAGATCTTGAGAGACAATCCAGTGCCAGCAATTATGTCCATGTTATCCAATAGCAGAATGGAAGTCCTCAACGTCATTGACAGATAGAAATTATTAACTACTACCCAACCATACTAGATAAAAAGGTAAGACAAATAAAATAGCTAAAACAATGTGGATATAGGTGATCAAAGTCCAAATCCATCGGCTCTCTTTCTGGGCTAATAGTTGGCTCACTCGACCTTCCCTAATATTAGTGGTGATCATGTCAATACCCCGAACTTTGTTTAGATGCGTCACACTTATGGTGTATTCTCAAATGCTTGGGAATAGTTTTAACGTAGAAATATCCGTTTCATTTACCGCCGCTTCAATACCTAGGACGTGTTCACGTGTTCTTGTCTTAAGTTATCTAGTTGTGAGCCTTAGGCTGTGTGCCCACGATGCTTTTTAATGCGTTTCTGCAGCGTTCTTGCAGCTGCGGAAACGCATTAAAAACGCATGGTGGAAGGCCTGCCATGTTCCCCAATGATAATCTGCATGTGCTGTGCACATGCTGCGGAAATTTCCGCTGCGGATTATCATTGCGGAAAAAAACGCAGCACTACCAATTATTTTGCGGAAATGCTGCGTTTTCGCCGCCATTGACTTGCATTGGAACGCACCAATTACGCAAGACTGCATCTGTACTTGCGTTATTGGCGCGTTCTAATGTGCAGATGGTACCCGGGTGTAGAGGAGAGAAGAGTCTCCTCCACACCCAGGTACCATTAAAAAATCTGTAAAAAAAGAATAAAATAAAAAATAAATGTATATTTACCTTCCGGCGGCCCGCGCTGCGCTCCTCCTTGCTTCCCGGCACTTTGCAGTGGATTGAAGGACCTGCGCTGAAGTCAGAGTCATGTGACGGGTCACTCGACGCTGACGTCGGCAGGTCTTTCAATCCACCGCTGCGGGCACCGAGCGAAGCAAGCCAGCGCGGGCCATCGGAGGGTAAGTATATATTTATTTTTTTATTTTTAACCACTCTCTCGGGTCACACTATATAAATCCTTGCAGTTTGCATGGATTTATATAGTGTGAACTAGTTGTCACAAGCACTTTCCAAGTGATGCTAATCGCTTGGAAAGCGCTTGTCAATCCGCATGCAGAAATGTCAGTGAATAACGCTCCATTTCCGCATGTCCCTGGCAGGAAAACGCATGTACAATCCGCATGTGTTTTTTTCTGCCAGGGAGATGCAGAAACGCTCAGGAAAAAATCCTGAGCATTTCTGCATCGTGTGCACATAGCCTTACATAGATTTTAGGACAGCGGCATGTCGCATAATAGACCACCGCTTTAGAGGTACAAGTTATCGGTTTGGTGATCTAATAGGTCCTAGAGCCCTGGGAATCTGTGAAAGAGTTAGCATGTTCGACATTAGGACACGCCACAGATCAACCACATGGTACACATCCATTTACTGGAGGTGGTCTTTTCAAAAAATTAGGGGGAGTGGTAGGATAATGATGGCTTCTCATAAGATGATCACAGAGATTTTTTGCCTTTCTGAAGGTGATTTGCTGTCTGTCTGGTAGATATTTTGCCAACATGGGGTCAGTCATTAAGATGGGCCATGATTTGTTAAGACAGTCACGTAATTCTGTAGCTTTAGAGTGGAATGTTGTAATGAACCGTAACTAGTGATGAGCCAGCATGCTCGCAACTGCTCGCCCGAGCATCTCACTGCTCGCAACTGCTCGGCGCTCGCCGAGTATTTCCGGGGTTGCTCGGTGGGAGCTCGGGTCCCCTCCCTGCATGTTTGGCGCTCTTTAGAGCCCCAATGAACATGCAGGGATTGTCTGCCCCACACTGTAAAGCCGCAGCCATGTTGGTTGTGGCATTACAGTGATTGGCTGGCCGCACAGGGTCATCAGGTCTATATCAGACCTAGCGCCACCATGCTAGGCAGGCAGGCAGGGTATACAGCAGACTGCAGTGCACATAGCAAGAGGCTCCATTCCAATTCTGTCTGCTGGTGCTTTTACAGATATTTGTAGAAGTAGCACCAGGTCTCAGGAGCCAGGAATAATTTTTTTTTATCTTTATCCTGATTATTTGCTTAAAAGTCAATCCAAAGAACACTGTTTTTCTCCGCCATTTGCTTGTTGGCACTGCAGAATACAGCCAGGTCCTTTCCATATTACAGCGCTAAAAATCCAGCTATTTAAAACGGTGGTTTGTCCATCACACGGATCACATATGATTGCGCTAAAAATATTGCCATTTCTGGCCTCCATTGAAATTTTGTTTGTGTGTCAGTGAACTTACTGACACAAGGTCGGCACTGTTAAAAATAGTTACCTACAGGCCAGCTATTTAAAACTGTGGTTTGTCCGTCACACGGATCACATATAACTTCGCTCCAAATTCAGCCATTTGTAGTGAGCGTGGAAGATATTGTCCTCCATTTAAAATGGGCAAGGCATGTGGCAACGGACGGGGAACTGGACATGATGGTGATGGTGCATGCAGAGGACGTGGCCGTGGGCAAGCTGAAATTGTGGCACAACAAACACCCACATCTTCTCGCTTCACCTTCCTGTCCCAATTAATAGAGGACCGCAGTACACCACTATTGAACACAGAGCAGTGTGAAAAGGTTATTGGTTGGATAGCACATAATGCTTCCAGTCACTTAGCCACCACCACCCTGTCTTCTACACGGTCGAGTCTCAGTAGCCGTAAGTCTGGACCGCATATTCCTCACCCTGATCCTCCTTCCTCCCACTATGCCTAGTGTCCGGAGACAACTGATCCCACACTTGGACATTCCGAAGAGCTGTTCACTTTTCCATTTATAAATTTGGGCCGCTTGCCTGGTCCACTTGAAGCGGGGCAAGAGGAGATCACATATAGCTATGCTCAAATATTTGAGCAACCAAGGTCATACGAAGGCGGCGGTGGGAAAGTGTCACAAGAGGTGGACAGTGATGAGACACAATTGCCAGAAAGGAGGAGGACCAGAGTGCGGAAGTGGAAGACAAGGTGGTGCATGATATAGTAACTTACCCAACTTGGCAGGAGGACATGCAGAGCGAGGCAGCAAACAGGGGTAGGGAGGTAGAGCAACCCAAAAGGCAGGAAGAAGCAGTGTTGAAGCCACAGACAGAAGGCGGGCAACCGTTCCCCATAACACCAACACGACGGAAGTGGCCAGTACAACTGTTAGATCTTCCCCAGTCTGGTTGTTTTTTAAAGACTCTACCGATAACCCCAAAAAGGCCATTTGCACCACCGGCCAGGCCAGCATCAGCAGGGTAGCAAAACTACCAGCCTGACCACCACCAGCATGATCAGGCACATGGCAGCAAAGCACCTGACTTTGTGGGCCGAAACCCAGGGTCCAGGAACAGTGTCTGCGGGTGACACCACTGCTTCTTCTGCTGTTGTGCGTGCAAGCCAATCCCCTGTCCATGGTGCATGTGAAGATGCCTCCTGCCCGGCACCTGTCGTTGCACACTCTCAAGTAGCAGCATCAGGAAGCACGTCCTTGTCCCAGTGCAGCGTTCAGTTGTCCATACCCCAGTCCTTGGAATGCAAGCGCAAATACGCAGCCAACGTCCCACAGGCCACACTACTAAATTCCCACATTTCACGACTGCTTGCGCTCGAAATGTTGCCTTTTAGCAACCAGAATTCCGCAAGCATTTCGCAACCTGATGGCGGCGGCCGTCCCTTGGTACTCGGTCCCCAGCCGCCACTATTTCTCCCAGTGTGCCGTCCCCGCATTACGCAAGCACGTGTCCCAAAACATTAGCCGTGCCCTCAACAACGCAGTTACCGGGAAAGTCCACCTAACCACGGACACGTGGACAAGTGCTTGTGGGCAGGGACGGTACATCTCGCTGACGGAACACTGGGCTAACATACTGGAAGTGGGGACCCAGTCGGATCTTGGGACGGAACACATCCTCCCGATGCCGAGGATTGCGGTCCCTAGGTCAATCAGGGTTGCCCCCAAAGTCTATAGCTCCAGCACCTCATCCTCCTCAGCCTCTTCCTCCTCTGCAGCCTCCATCTCCGAAATGACCACATCAGTCACAAGCTGGAAGCACTGCCTTGGCCAAGCGGCAACAGGCTGTGCTGAAGCTAATATGCTTAGGTGACAAATCGCACAATGCTGAAGAGTTCACTCATCTCTAGTCATGAGATCTCCCCTATGATGTGTAGATGTCTGTGAAGGTCTTGTGCTCAGTCTTGTTTTATCCACCAGTAGTAAGTAACGCCTTTCCACTTGGCATTATATGCCTCTGTTCCCTAGCGCTGCTTCCTACTGGTGTCCTGCTTCACTAGCAATCCGTCTGGTGAAGGTCATGGTTTAACCACTTTGCACCAGAGCCTGTTTTTGCCTTCGTGACCGGGCCAATTTTTTCAATTCTGACCACTGTCACTTTATGAGGTAATTACTCTGGAATGCTTCAACGGATTCCCCTGATTCTGAGATTGTTTTTTCATTACATATTGTACTTCATGATAGTGGTAAAATTTCTTCGATATCACTTGAGTTTATTTGTGAAAAAAATCGGAAATTTGGCGAAAATTTTGCAATTTTCAAACTTTGAATTTTCATGCCCTTAAATCAGAGAGATATGTCACACAAAATAGTTAATAAATAACATTTCCCACATGTCTACTTCACATCAGCACAATTTTGGAACCAAAATTTTTTTTTGTTAGGGAGCTATAAGGGTTAAAAGTTGACCAGCGATTTCTCATTTTTACAACAAAATTTACAAAAACATTTTTTTAGGGACCACATCTTATTTGAAGTGACTTTGAGGGGCTTTTATGACAGAAAATACCCAAAAGTGATACGATTCTAAAAACTGCACCCCTCAATGTGCTCAAAACCACATTCAAGAACTTTATTAACTCTTCAGATGCTTCACGGAAATTTTTGGAATGTGGAAGAAAACAATGAACATTTAACTTTTTTTCACAAAACTGATACCCCATATGTGGTGCAAAACCACTGTTTGGGCGCACGGCATGGCTCGGAAGGAGCACCATTTGACTTTTGGAATGGAAATTTGACTGGAATCGATAGCGGACGCCATGTTGCATTTGGAGAGCCCCTGAGGTGCCTAAACAGAGGAAACCCCCAACAAGTGACCCCATTTTGGAAACTAGACCCCTCAAGGAGCTTATCTAGATGTGTGGTGAGCACATTGAACCCCCAGGGGCTTCACAGAATTTTATAATGTTGAAGTGTGAAAATAAAAAAACACATTTTTAACACAAAACTGCTACTTTAGCCTCAAATTTTTAATTTTCACAAGGGCAGCCAGAAAAAATGGACCCCAAAATGTGTTGTGCAATTTCTCCTGAGCACACTGATACCCCATATGTGGTGCAAAACCACTGTTTGGGCGCACGGCATGGCTCGGAATGTAAGGAGTGCCATTTGACTTTTGGAATGGAAATTTGGTTGGAATCGATAGCGGACGCCTTGTTGCATTTGGAGAGCCCCTGAGGTGCCTAAACAGAGGAAACCCCCAACAAGTGACCGAATTTTACAATCTACTCCTCTGTATAAATTAATCTAGTCGTGGGAAAATAAGTAGATAGGTAAATGGTCACTAAACCCATAGATGAATTCCCAGAGAGGTGTCATTTCCAAAATGGGGTCACTTCAGGGGGGATTCTGCTGTTCTGCCACTTTTCAGAGGGCTAAGTACCAGTACTAAATAATCCCCCCTGAAATGACCCCATTTTGGAAATGACACCCCTCTGGGAATTCATCTATGGGTTTAGTGACCATTTTAACTCAATGGATGATTTCCAGAAACAAGCACGCAATGGAAGGTTTAGATTCTGGAGAACCCCCCCACCCCTGGAAATGAAGTGAGCTCTACTCGAATGTGTCATTCACTAAATGAACCAAATGTTTGAATGACATAATGGGATACATTTTTACAGTTTAAAAAATGTGGTTCTGTGTGGAAGATTTTAAAGCAGTCAGTGACGCATAAGGCTGGCAATGATGGGCATTGTGGGCAATAGTAGCGGGTATCACGCCTCATTCCTCTCTTATTACATACACGACATCTTTTCTGGGGGTTCCTTCTCGTTTCCGTTGCTGGAATAAGTGCAATAAAATGTCGCTCAGTGAGTCTTTTCACATCCTCAGATTCTAATGGATGAGCGGGGCTAACACTTTCAAAAACAAGATTTTCAATTACCTTTTCTTGATAATCAAGAAAAGGATCTGAATTTCCTGCTTTTTTGTACAACACAAAAGAATTGTATGTGGCCACCTGAAACAAATAAATAACCAACTTTTTATATCAGGTATAGGACTTTCTTGATACCTGGTATGGCTGTAGAACCTGGTCTGCAAGGTCCACACCCCCCATGTGTTTGTTGTAGTCAATGACTGACACAGGTTTTTGCTTCGGAGTGGTGGATCCTAGTTCTACAGTGGCCCTTGTGGCATCTGTGTGGATCGAGCTGAGGACAAAACTATCCCTCTTATCCCTATATTTCAGGGCAAGCAGCTCTCCGTTGCGTACAGCCCCTGACTGCCCCTTTTGGAACTTTTGGTTGACCAATGGTTGTGGAAACCCCTGACAGTTTTTACGAATGGTCCCACAAGCTCCGGTGTTGTGTTCAACCAGACTTTTAAATAGGGGTATGCTGGTGTAATAATTGTCCACATATAGATTGTAGCCTTTTTGAAAAAAATGGACTTATCAGCTGCCAAACAATTTTTCCAGATGTCCCCAGATAAGTACGGCATCCTGGTGGGTTTAGTTGGCTATCTTTCCCCTCATATATGCGAAAAGCGGATGTGTATCCGGTTGAACTTTCGCACATTTTATAGAGCTTTATTCCAAACCTTACCCTTTTAGATGGGATAAATTGCTTGAGGTGCAGTCTTCCTTTGAATTTTACAAGGGACTCATCTATAGAAATATTTTGTGTTGTGGTGTAGAGCCTTAAGAATTTTTCTGACAAATTTTCAATGATGGGTCTAATTTTATATAACCTGTCATGTTCTGGGGCATTTCTGGGCAGGCATTGACTATTGTCGTTAAAATGCCAAAACCGCATGAGCATTTCATAACGGGTCCTAGGAAGAACGACTGAAAACATAGGGGTGGTTTGAACTGGGTGGTTGGACCAGTAGGATCGAATGCTCGGTTTTTTAACAAGCCCCATGGCAAACGTAAGTCCTAAAATTTTTTTTATTTCCGGGACATTAGTTGGTGTCCATAAATTTGCCCTAGCATAGTAAGATCGGGGATTCTGGCTTATGAATTGGGATGCGTATAAATTTGTTTCCACGACAATATGCTTCTAGCAAGCTGTCTGTAAAAAACAAATTAAAAAAATGAATTGGTCAAAAACCTTCCACCTCCACATTTATACCAGGAATGGCGTTGAAATCAGGGCTGAATGGAGCAGCCGAATCCGAAGCCTCCCATCTGGGAAATGCTAGATCATGTGGCAAAGCCCCTTGTACACTGGCGTGCACCAATTCACTAGTAGCAGGGACAGCGCTTGTACTGGGCAGTGTTCCCTGATTTGGAGACGTTTCTCCAGTAGCTCTATTTGCCCCTATTGTTGTACTGGTCCTTGGGCTTGAGGATGGAACAGAATCACTGCTCATTTCTGAGCTCTCAGTGTCGCCGCTACTAAAGCCCTCAAAATCCACATCTCCATCTGACATTGCACTGTCATCACTGTCAGAACATAGCAGGGCATACACCTCTTCTGCAGTATAAGTCTGACGGGCCATTTTATTTTTATATTTTTTGACTGGACTGAACGGACCGGACTGGACTGACTGGACTGGACTAACTGACCTGACAGGACTGACTGACAGGACTGATTGATCTGACAGGACTGACTGACTGACAGGACTGACTGATCTGACAGGACTGACTGATCTGACAGGACTGACTGATCTGACAGGACTGACTGACTGACAGGACTGACTGATCTGACAGGACTGACTAACCCTAACCTAACTCTTACTTCTTTTTTGATTTTTTTTGTTTCACTTTTACAGTGGCAAGGCTGACAGCTCTTGTCACACTGTTTCTCCTCTGCTCTCTCACTGAGATCGGAGGGGAAACAGTGTATTTATCAGTCAGATCGCCCGGGAAAGTTTGTTGCTAAAACAAACTTCCCTAGTGATCTCTCTGATTGGCTGGTGTGACGCTGACATCATCGAGACCTGAGCCAATCAGGTCTCGACGATGTCAGAGGTCACAGCACCGGGATCCCCTCTGCTGCTAAGGTATGTGGGGGTCCCGATCGCCGACCACCAGCTGTCACTATCTTTTAAATGCCGCGATCGCTATGGATCGCGGCATCTAGAAGATAGGAACAGGTTAACATCATGGGGACCTGATCCAATCAGGTCCCCATGATGCCACATGTCAGAGCTATCGCTCTGAACCGGTACCGCAGCGCTTGCAGGACCCCGGAGGTCCTGAGCGCTGCGGGACCACCCACCGTTTTTAAACGTCGGCGCTGCACAGAGCCCAGGCAGCGCCGACGTTTATGTACAGTGGGCGGTCGGGAACCGGTTAATGATCTAGTGGAAGGGTTGCATAGTAAAATAGCAATATTTGCAGATGATACTAAACTTTGTAAAGTAGTTAATACAGATGAGGATAGGGCACAGCTACAGGAGGATTTAGATAAATTGGGGAGTTGGGCCAAAAAATGGCAAATGGGGTTCAATGCCGATAAATGTAAGGTCATGCACATGGGAAAGAAAAACAGCAGTCACCCATACATATTAAATGAGAAACCGTTGGGGAAATCGGACATGGAGAAGGACCTGGGCGTCTTGGTTAACAGCAAATTAAATTGGAGTGCCCAGTGTCAGGCAGTAGCTGCGAAGGCAAATAGAGTCATGGCATGCATCAGAAGAGGAATAGGGGCATATGATGAGAACATTGTTCTTCCTCTGTATAAAGCGCTGGTAAGGCCGCACTTAGAATATTGTGCACAGTTCTGGGCTCCGGTGCTCAGGAAAGACATATTGGAGCTAGAGAGGGTACAAAGGAGGGCGACTAAGGTAATAAAGGGAATGGAGGGACTAGAATACCCAGAGAGGTTGTCAAAATTAGGCCTATTTACGTTGGAAAAGAGAAGGCTTAGGGGAGACTTCATAAACATGTATAAATACATCAGGGGGCAGTACAGAGATCTCTCCCATGACCTGTTTATACCAAGGATGGTGACAAAGACGAGGGGGCACACTATGCGTCAGGAGGAAAGGAGGTTCCTGCACCAGCATAGAAGGGGATTCTTTACGGTCAGAGCCGTGAGACTCTGGAACTCTCTGGGAGAGGAAGTGGTGATGTCCAACTCACTTAATGAGTTCAAGAGAGGCCTGGACGCCTTTCTTGAGAACAATAAAATTACATCTTATGCTTAGTGATAGTTAATTAATCCAGGGTTTTAATCTGACTGCCAGATTGGAGTCGGGAAGTGAATTTTTCCTCAATGATGTAAATTGGCCTATACCGCATGTTTTTTTTTTGCCTTCCCCTGGATCAACGCTGCGGAATAGCTGCAGTGCACAAGAAATAGGCTGAACTGGATGGACGCTTGTCTTTTTTCGGCCTTATAAACTATGTAACTATGTAATATCTACAAAGTGACAAGGAATCTGGTGGATTGGCGATTCCTAATGCACTAATATATTATATTGCAGCGCAACTGCAACATTTGGGTGGGTGGCATAGCGCTGCAAACCCAAATAATATTAAGGGGTTAATTACCTCAGGAACACCGTGGAATATTCCTATTCATATAGTTGAACTGAATGACCTTGAGCACAAGAAATCAATATACCCTACACTTGCTCTACTCTACAAGGTCTGGGATAGGGGTAACCATATAATGGAAATAGGAGACTGCATTGAATATACACCTACTAGCTATTGAACCTTTTCTACGCCCGGGTGGCGAGCATTTTTATTGGTATATGGTCTCCCATGCTGGTATGTGCTGCCCCCCTCCTTGTATTTGTGCTGCCCCCATCCTGTCCCCACCATCCAATCCTGGTATGCGTGGCACCCCTCACCCCCAATCCTGGTATACGTGGCAACCCTCACCCCCAATCCTGGTATGTGTGGCACCCCTCACCCCAAATCCTGGTATGCGTGACACCTCTCACCCCCAATCCTAGTATACGTGGCATCCCTCATCCTGGTATGCATGGCACCCTATCCCTCACTCCCAATCCCGGTATGCCTGGCACCCCTCACCCCCAATCCTGGTATGCGTGGCACCCCTCATCCCGGTATGCGTGGCACCCCTCACCCCCAATCCCGGTATGCGTGGCACCCCTCATCCTTATCCTGGTGTGTATGGTATCCCTCATCCTGGTATGCATGGCACCCCATCCCTCATTCCCAATCCCGGTATGCGTGGCACCCCCAATCCCGGTAAGCGTGACACCCCTCACCCCCAATCCCAGTATGCGTGGCACCCCTCACCCCCAATCCCGATATGCGTGGCACCCCTCACCCCCAATCCCCTTATGCTTGGCACCCCTCAACCCCAATCCTGGTATGCGTGGCACCCCTCATCCCCAATTCCGGCATGCGTGGCACCCCTCATCCCCAATTCCGGCATCCGTGGCACCCCTCATCCCCAATCCCGGCATGCGTGGCACCCCTCATCCCCAATCTCAGCATGCGTGGCACCCCTCATCCTCAATCCTTGTATGTGTGGCTCCCCTCATCCCCAATCTCGGCATGCGTGGCACCCCTCATCCCCAATCCTTGTATGCGTGGCACCCCTCATCCCCAATCCCGGTATGAGTGGCACCCCTCATCCCCAATCCCAGTATGCGTGGCACCCCTCATCCCCAATCCCGGTATGCGTGGCACCCCTCACCCTCAATTCTGGTATGCATGGTCCCCTCACACCCCAATCCTGGTATGTGTGGCACCCCTCACCCCCCAATCCTGGTATGCGTGGCACCCCTCACCCCCCAATCCTGGTATGCGTGGTACCCCTCACCCCCCAATCCTGGTATACGTGGTACCCCTCACCAACCAATCCTGGTATGTGTGGCACCCTTTACCCCCCCAATCCTGGTATGTGTGGCACCCCTCACCCCCCAATCCTGGTATGCGTGGTACCCCTCACCCCCCAATCCTGGTATGTGTGGCACCCCTTACCCCCCCAATCCTGGTATGTGTGGCACCTCTCACCCCCCAATCCTGGTATGCGTGGTACCCCTCACCCCCAATCGTGGTATGTGTGGCACCCCTCACCCCCCAATCCTGGTATGCGTGGTACCCCTCACCCTCCAATCCTGGTATGCATGGTACCCATCACCCCCAATCCTAGTATGTGTGGTACCCCTCACCCCCAATCCTGGTATGTGTGGTACCCCTCACCCCCCAATCCTGGTATGTGTGGTACCCCTCACCCCCCAATCCTGATATATGCATGGTCCCCTCACCCCACAATCCTGTTATGTGTGGCCCCCTCATCCCTTTCACACTGTACACACATACAAAAAAAATAAACAGTTATACTCACTTTTCTTCTTTGTACTCCAGTTCTGCTGCGTCCTCTTTTGCCGGAGGCCGGGGGAGGAGTGCGGCGCTGGAGCACCGCGCTGTCCGGCGCCATTTTGCTGAAGACACACTGTAAATGTGTCTTCAGTAAAATGGCGCCGGATAGCGCAATGCGCACGCGCTGGTCCGACGCCTTCACTCCTCCCCTGGTCTCCAGCGAAGAGAGGCGCCGCGGCAACGCTCCTCCCGGTCAGGTAAGTATGTAAGTATGGCGCCAGAGATCGCGGTATGCGTTCAGTGTCTGCGCATACCGTGATCTCCAGCACCATATACAGTCATGGCCAAAAGTATTGAGAATGACACCAACATTATATTTTCACATGATCTGCTGGCCTCTGGTTTTTATTAGTGTTTGTCTGATGTTTATATCACATACAGAAATATAATTGCAATCATATTATGAGTACCAATAGGTTATATTGACAGTTAGAATGAGTTAATGCAGCAAGTCAATATTTGCAGTGTTGCCGCTTCTTCTTCAAGACCTCTGTAATTCTCCCTGGCATGCTCTCAATCAACTTTTGGACCAAATCCTGACTGATAGCAGTCCATTCTTGCATAATCAATGCTTGCATTTTGCCAGAATTTGTTGGTTTTTGTTTGTCCACCCGTCTCTTGATGATTGACCACAACTTCTCAATGGGATTAAGATCTGGGGAGTTTCCAGGCCATGGACCCAAAATCTCTATGTTTTGTTCCATGAGCCATTTAGTTATCACCTTTATGGCAAGGTGCTCCATCATGCTGGAAAAGGCATTGTTGGGCGCCAAACTGCTCTTGGACGGTTGGGAGAAGTTGCTCTTGGAGGACATTCTGGTACCATTCTTTATTCATGGCTGTGTTTTTAGGCAAGACTGTGAGTGAGCCGATTCCCTTGGCTGAGAAGCAGCCCCACACATGAATGGTTTCAGGATGCTTTACAGTTGGCATGAGACAAGACTGGTGGTAGTGCTCACCTCTTCTTCTCCGAATAAGCTGTTTTTCCAGATGTCCCAAACAATCGAAAAGGGGATTCATCAGAGAAAATGACTTTGCCCCAGTCCTCAGCCGTCCACTACCTGTACCTTTTGCAGAATATCAGTCGGTCCCTGATGTTTTTTCTGGAGAGAAGTGGCTTCTTTGCTGCCCTCCTTGAAACCAGCCCTTGCTCAAAGAGTCTCCGCCTCACAGTGCGTGCAGAAGCACTCACACCAGCCTGCTGCCATTCCTGAGCAAGCTCGGCACTGCTGGTAGTCCGATCCCGCAGCTGAAACAGTTTTAAGATACGGTCCTGGCGCTTGCTGGTCTTTCTTGGGCGCCCTGGAGCCTTTTGACAACAATGGAAGCTCTCTCCTTGAAGTTCTTGATGATGCGATAGATTGTTGACTGAGGTGCAATCCTTGTAGCTGCGATACTCTTCCCTGTTAGGCCATTTTTGTGCAGTGCAATGATGGCTGCACGTGTTTCTTTAGAGATAACCATGGTTAACTGAAGAGAAACAATGATACCAAGAACCAGCCTCCTTTTAAAGTGTCCAGTGATGTCATTCTTACTTAATCATGACTGATTGATCGCCAGCCCTGTCCTCATCAACACCCACACCTGTGTTAATGGATCAATCACTAAAACGATGTTAGCTGCTCCTTTTAAGGCAGGACTGCAATGATGTTGAAATGTGTTTTGGGGGTTAAAGTTCATTTTCTGGGCAAATATTGACTTTGCAAGTACAGTAATTGCTGTTAAGCTGATCACTCTTTGACATTCAGGAGTATATGCAAATTGCCATTACAAAAAATGAAGCAGTAAACTTTGGAAAAATTACTATTTGTCTCATTCTCAATACTTTTGGCCATGACTGTACTCCTCTTACCTGTAACGGCTGGATGCGTGCTTCTCTCTGGAGCCAGACTGCGCGTCACGCATGCGCAGTCTATCGAGGCTTCAGACAGAGACACACATCCCGCCTTATATTATAGATATGGTTTAATAATAAATATGCTGAGTCCTATAAATTAGAGGGATTTCGCAGTTGGTTGGATAAAGGTATACTGTATTTTTCGGACTATAAGATGCACTGGACCATAAGACGCACCTAGGTTTTCGAGGAGGAAAATAGAAAAAAAATGTAAGCAAAAAATGTGGTCATGATGCACTGTTATGGGGAAGGGAGTCTGCTGCTGACACTGTTATAGGGGTAATGTCCCCCAATTCTGTTAATATCACCCATCCTGGTATACTGTATATGCCCCCCTTCCTATTATGCGTGACACCCCAATCCCCTATCCTGGTATGCATGGCACCCCTCCATCCTGGTATGCATCAGGGCTGTGGAGTCGGAGTCGGAGACCATTTTAGTGGAGTCAGAATAAAATGGACTCCACTCCTAAAATATATAATAAATTGGGTACAGTAGTAAAATGCAGTTTGTGTGGAATATTTTTTCATAAGAATGTGGAAAAGTTCTGAAATGTCCTATAAACGTCTGTCCTATTCCTGATCTAAAGGTTCGGACTTTTAGCTGAGATGAATCTGTGCTACAGTAAATTCATCACTTAAACATGAGCCATGTATGAGGGAGTCGGAGTCGTGGTCATGGAAATTGAGGAGTCGTAGTCGGAGGTTTGGCTTACCAACTCCACAGCCCTGGTATGCATGGTACCCCTTATCCCTATCCTGGCATGCAAGGCACCCCTCATCCTGGCATGCATAATACCCCTCATCCTCGTATGTATGACACCCTCCATCTTGGTATGCATGACATTCCTCACCCTGGTATGTATGGCACCCCTCCATACTGGTATACATGGCACCCCTCATCCCCATCCTAGTATGAATGGCATCCCTCTTCCTGGTATGCATGGCACTCCTCATCCTCATCCTGGTATGCATGGCCCCCTCATCCCTATCCTGGCATGCATAGCCCCCCTCATCCCTATCCTCATATGCATGGCACCCCTCATCCCTATCCTCGCGTATGCATGGCACCCATCATCCCTATCCTGGTATGCAAGGCCCACCTCATTCCTATCCTGGTATGCAAGGCCCCCCTCATACCTTTTCCTGGTAAGTGTGGCACCCCTAGTCCCTCTTCCTGGTATGCATGGCACCCCTCGTCCCTCTTCCTGGTATACATGGCACCGCTCACCCCCCTTTCTGGTATGTATGGCACCCCTCAACCCTATCCTGGGATGCATGCCCCCCCCCGTATACCTATCCTCCTATGCATGGCATCCCTCATCCCTATCCTGGTATGCATGGCATGCCTCATCCCTATCCTGGCATGCATGGCCCCCCTCATCCCTATCCTCGTATGCATGGCACCCCTCATCCGTATCCTGGTATGCATGGCCCCCATCATCCCTATCCTGGTATGCATGGCATGCCTCATCCCTATCCTGGCATGCATGGCCCCCCTCATCCCTATCCTCGTATGCATGACACCCCTCATCCCTATCCTGGTATGCATGGCCCCCATCATCCCTATCCTGGTATGCATGGCATCCCTCTTCCTGGTATGCATGGCATCCCTCTTCCTGGTATGCATGGCACGCCTCATCCCCATCCTGGTATGCATTGCCCCCCTCATCCCTATCCTGGTATGCATGGTACCCCTCATCCCTATCCTGGTATGCATGGCACCCTTCATCCATATCCTTGTATGCATGGCCCCTCTCATCCCTCTTCCTGGTATGCATGGCCCCGCTCATCCCTCTTCCTGGTAAGCATGGCACCCCTCATCCCTCTTCCTGGTAAGCATGGCACCCCTCATCCCCCTTCTGGTATGCATGGCCCCCTCATCCCTATCCTGGTATGCATGGCACCGCTCATCCGTATCCTGGTATACATGGCACCCTTCATCCCTCTTCCTGGTAAGCATGACACCCCTAGTCCGTCTTCCTGGTATGCATGGCACCCCTGGTATGCATGGCACCCCTCATCCCTCTTCCTGGTATGCATGGCACCCCTCGTCCCTCTTCCTGGTATGCATGGCACCCCTCGTCCCTCTTCCTGGTATGCATGGCACCCCTCATCCCCCTTCCTGGTATGCATGGCACCCCTCATCCCCCTTCTGGTATGCATGGCCCCCTCATCCCTATCCTGGTATGCATGGCACCCCTCATCCTTATCCTGGTATGCATGGCACTCCGAATCCCTGTTGGTATGCAAGGCCCCTCTCATCCCTCTTCCTGGTATGCATGGCACCCGTGCATCCTGTTATGCATGGATGTCACCCCTCATCCCCATCCTAGTATGCATGGCGCCCCTCATCACTATACTGGTATGCATGGCCCCCCCTTAACCCTATTCTGGTATACATGGCACACAGAAGCTGTGACTTCATTCTCCTTAATAGCCGGCACACAGTGTAGCCGCAGCGCGGATACTGCTGTTGAGCGATCGCGTGTGCCCGCTATTAAAGACCATGAATATTCACCCCCATGGGCATGAATAGCCATTTTCATTAACACCGAGCACAGTGTAGGCAGCAGCAGGCGGCTCTTGCCTCCTGTGCTCCGCTCCTCAACCAGCCAGAGTATTATTTATAAGCCACATTCGGACTGTAAGACGCACCCCCTACTTTCCTCCAAAATTTTGAAGGAAAAAAGTGCATCTTATAGTCCGAAAAATACGGTATATACGATATAAAACCTATTGTCTGAAGGGATACTTAAGTGCTTTGATCAATTAAAGGGGGGATTTGGGTTGACACAATTCTATAGATATTTACAGTTTCGGGGTTCATTTAATGCACAATCAAAATGGACTCCCTTTTGGGTAAAACATAATACTTTAGTTAAGTTGGTATTAGAGAAGGGAAATACTAAGATTCCTATGTAACATAGGATACCGGACTGATGCTGAATGTCCACGATGTAAAATGGATGCTGCGGGCCTATTACATGCGCTATGGGAATGCCGGGAGTCAGGTAAATGCTGGAAAGGAGTTATGTCTATTATAAAGAGGGAATATAAAATAGATATTCAACCAGACCCAAAAAATGCCTATTAGGTATATTAGAAGATTATATGGAATTTGACCCAATTTCAATAGGGATTTCACGTATTTTATTTCAAACTAGGAAACATATTCCACCCAAATGGATTAACACCTCACTCCCAGAAATTAGTGAACTCAAAAATAGGATAAATAATATCAGATTAGAAAAAGGGGTATATCAAAAATGAAACTCAATTAATAAATTTGAGAAAATATGAGACTTATGGTTGGATACACCTGGAATACCATCAAGGGGGTTATTGCTGAAGAGACAATTTGACTTATGGAGGAAGGGAGGCATTGACGAGGTCTAATGTTTCATTGTGTATTGGAATTCCTTAACATGTGGTCTGGGTAATATAGCAGACCTATAGGTATATAGGATTATAATGTTTATTACAATATTATACTTATATAAGAGATTTCAAGAATGTGGAATGTTAATTGTAAGATATAGTAACTGCAAGTTATCAGACGGTAATGGGCAAGCTGAAAGGATATATCGGCGAGATGCATGTATGTTATTTTATTATTGTATGTACTGGTTTCTTGTTTTGTAAAAAAAAAACTAATGAAAAAAACTCAAAAATTTACTGAATTAAAAAAAAAAGAATAGGAAAAAGGCTTCTACCCTGTGTGGATTCTCTGGTGTCTAATTAAAGCTGATTTAAGGTTAAAACATTTCCCACATTCTGAACATGAGAATGGCTTCTCCCCTGTGTGAGCTCTCTGGTGTCTAACAAGATCTGATTTCTGGTTAAAACATTTCTCACATTCAGAACAGGAAAAAGGTGTAACATACCTGGCGGCGTCCTTGCATGGTGGTCCATCTCCCACTGTGCAAGAGAGCGCACTTGATCTCCTGTCCAGAATGTCTCTCTGGCTTCCCTCCATGCTGTCTGTTTGTGTCTGTTTCTGCTGCTTAAGGGCGGCGCCCGATCACTTCCTGCTTTTTGTACCTGCTGTGGGTCACACCCCTTGTGCGTCCTCAGCCTATTGCTGTCTGTCACTTGGTATATAGCTCAGCAGCGCCCTTCTATCGCTGCCTGAGCATAGTGTTTCCTTCAGTGTGTGCGTGCACTCTGAAGGTGCCAGGTTCCGTTCTTTGTTTCCTTGTCTGCCTTTCCTGGAGGCTGTATTTCCAGGCCTGTCTGAACTGACTCCTGTATGTCTCCTGCTTTGCGGTATTAGTTCCCGTGTCTGAACTGAGTCCTGTATGTCTCCTGCTTTGCGGTATTAGTTCCCGTGTCTGAACTGAGTCCTGTATGTCTCCTGCTTTGCGGTATTAGTTCCCGTGTCTGAACTGAGTCCTGTATGTCTCCTGCTTTGTGGTATCAGCTCCCGTGTCTGAACTGAGTCCTGTATGTCTCCTGCTTTGCGGTATTAGTTCCCGTGTCTGAACTGAGTCTTGTATGTCTCCTGCTTTGCGGTATTAGTTCCCGTGTCTGAACTGAGTCCTTTCTGTGTTCTCTTGTCTGTCCTGTCTGAACACGCTCCTAGCCTGTTCCTCCTGCCTTCTAGGGGCCGATTACCTAGACCCGTTCCTGTGTCTGGTCTGTCCTGTCTGAACACGCTCCTTGCCTGTTCGTTCCGCCTTCTAGTGGCCGATTTCCTAGACCCGCTCCTGCGTCTGGTCTGTCCTGTCTGAACACGCTCCTTGCCTGTTCGTTCCGCCTCTCTGGGGGCCGTATTCCCAGACCCGCTCCTGTATCCCTCTGCAGTGTCGGTCTCCTCCGTTCACTCAGTTCCAGTCTGAACTCTCTCCTGTCCTTTACCTGTTTTTGCCTCTATGTCCGTTCCCTTCCTTTTTCTGCAGAGTCTGAACTCGTACCTAACTCCTGCTTGTTGTCTCTGCAAGTACTGTGTGAGTATCTGGCTCTGTCTTTCCCTTCCTGTCTGTTCCGTGTGAACAGAGCCCTGTCCTCCCTGCTCAGCCTTGTCTGCACTCTAGCTGTGCTTGCCTGTAACCCTCTGCCTGTATTGTTCCTGAGTCCCGGTGTGTACTGGGTCCTATCCCGCCTGTGTTCCTACCTGCTAGTGCCTCCCTGTCTGCACTCTAGCTGTGCTTGCCTTTACCCCCCTGCCTGCATACCTGCCTGCATACCAGTCGTGCCTGCCTATACCCACCAGTCTGTGTGCCAGCCTACCAGCCTGTTCCTGTATTCCCCTGTGTGGGTCAACAGCCGTGTCCGGGGTCTGTCCTGGAGTAGCACCTGGTCCCTCTGCTCGGTTCCTCCTTGGTGCACTGGCGTCGTATGCCGTCGTGCGACCCTGGTCGGATCGGGTGAATACTTAGTCACGCCCCTCCAGGCATTCACTCTCCGGCACGGTCCAGTGGAATCACTACCAATCACACGCACACGCCGCTTAGCCCGGGCGTGTGCATAACAAAAGGCTTCTCCCCTGTGTGAGTTCTCTGGTGGTTAACCAAAGCTGATTTATTGTAAAAACATTTCCCACATTCTGAACATGAGAATGGCTTCTCCCCTGTGTGAGCTCTCTGGTGTCTAACAAGATCTGATTTCTGGTTAAAACATTTCTCACATTCAGAACACGAAAAAGGCTTCTCCCCTGTGTGAGTTCTCTGGTGCTTAACCAAAGCTGATTTATGGTTAAAACATTTCCCACATTCTGAACATGAAAAAGGCTTCTCCTCTGTGTGAGATCTCTGGTGAATAACCAAAACTGATTTACGGTTAAAACATTTCCCACATTCTGGACATGAAAAAGGCTTCTCCCCAGTGTGAGTTCTCTGGTGAATAACCAAAACTGATTTACGGTTAAAACATTTCCCACATTCTGAACATGAAAAAGGCTTCTCCCCGGTGTGAGTTCTCTGGTGTCTAACCAAAACTGAGTTACAGTTAAAACATTTCCCACATTTGGAACACGAAAATCTATTGTCCACTGTGTGTATTTTTTGACTTATAGACTTTTCGAGGGTCAAACTATTTCCATTTTCTGAAAGTGAAATTGACTTCTTTGCTTTAGGAGCAGTTCGTTTTTCAATTCTTATTCTTTTATTTTGACTTTCCTTAGTAGTCGGTAATGAATCAGAAGACAGGACCTGTTTCATAGGATCAGATGACAGATCTCTGATGTGAAGGGATGATGGGATATCTGGAGTAATGGCATTCACTTCAATTGTATCCTGTGGGATCTCAAGATCATCTGATATAAAAATCTCCTGTCCCTCTGATCTCCTGGTACAGTCATCTGTCAAGAAAAAAAAAATATTAATTTTAAATAAAACATCCTTGAAATTTATATTTTTGAACATTTCTACTTAAAATGTCAGTAGAAATGACAACTTATTGACAGAATGACAATTCACAGTCTAATAGAAAACTTCATAGGATGAACCATTGGAGCGGTGTTCAACTGTTTGTGCATTCGGCCTCCAAAATATGGAAAAAGAAGCCACCAAACAATGTTATGTAGATGAAAATGATACCAATAAAAACTACTACTCATCCATAAACCAATCCAGCAAGATCCACTCTCCCAAAGTCCGATCTCCCCCTCTCTTTTGAGCCTTGCAGTGCGTCCAAACCACATTTATCATCCATGTATTTGGCATTACTATGGTGAGAAGAACCCTCTTCATTTACGGTGTGTGTCTCCTGGAGCACAATCTGGACACTATGTGTTGGGGAATAAAATGGCCAATGTGCAATTTTTACTCTCCAACATCGACTGCGAGCTAATGTCTAGAAAGTGGCCGTGGAGTCAAAATAGTCACTACTCCTATAGATTAATTCACTGAGGGTTATAATTTCCAAAATGGAGTCACTTTATGGGGATTTCTATTGCTCTGGTTTTCTGCCATTTTGTCATATTAAGGTTTCTACAAATGTTGTGTCCCATCTCCTCTGGGATCTGCAAGATCTGCATTCAAATAGCTAAATGGCGCTCCTTCCCTTCTTACCCTGCCATGTGCCCAGACAGTAGTGTACAACCGTATATAGGGGATTGTCACATTCAAGAGTAGTTGGAAATAATTTGTAAGGTCCATTTTTCTGCTATTATCCTTTGTGAAGAATTCCAAAAGTTATCACCACATAAAGTGACACACGTCAGATTTGAAAAATGGGGCTGATTAGGAACAAAAAACTGTCTGCGGGAAGGGGTTAAATCAGAGTATTTTGGGAACGAACTGTTGTAGTCAAAAATTGTGAGTATAGACAATAACACATCTACTGAAATGATGGAACTGAACAGTCTTCTCAGTAAATAGTGAGTAACTAGTGGTGAAACCTCTCTGGGGTAATTAGAGTCTGGGGCTCAGTGGCTCCTCGTCATCTAAACTATCGTAAGGGACAATATTTTCTGTCAGATAAATTTCAAGAAGAAATATTAGAAATGGAAAGAGAACTTTTTATAATACTGCAGACCTGAAGGGTCTTAAATTTAGACCTCGGGTATTGGGAAGAGGTAATGGAGACCTTCTTTTAAAGACTACCAGGGAATTACAGAGTCACATAAGTGAGTCAGGCCGATCCCACCACAATCAGACTATCATAGAGAATGAACCTGTAAAAAAGACAGAATAAAAGATATGATACATCCCCAACAAGGGAGAGCTCCAACACTAAACCGGAGTTGCGCTCATTTATGGTGGACCATTGGAGGTATGATGAGTCCTGACCAGGAGAGTAGAGAAAGTATTAGTGCCCCCATTTCAGGAGAGATTGTGCAGTATTCTGAATTCCTAAGGATTGAAAACATAATGTAATTTATGACGTGGAGTGAATCCATGAAACCAGGGCTCGAGCCATGCCACCAGATCTCCTGCAAGCGTTAATAGATGTATATTACAGCCATCAGCCACGCACAGCTTAGAGACATATCATGGCACAGGTGTAATGTTATTTATGTAGTTTATCAAGATCCTGTTTGAAGATAGTTTGAAAAGTCAGGATAAAGGGAAACTCTGTTGTTATTGTACAGAAATTCACACTTGGCCCTCACTGCACATTTAATATTTTCGATCATAAAAGTGAAGTTTGGCCAGAAAGACTGGACCTGATCTTGTAGGGACCATATGAGAACATTCAGCAGCACAGAAGGGAGAGAAGGTAGATTCATCCAATAAGATATCAGGGATCTAGGAAGCCAACAGCATCATTACCCTCCGCTTTCTCTTACAGGCCCATCAGAATATTTTTCTTCAAGTGATTTTCTCACTTGTCAGCACTTTCTACGTACGCTGTCATTTGGCTTTGTAGTTTACAGATCGGGGCAGGTAACGGTCAGCGTCTACTAATCCCAGGGGGTAGGTGGATCCTCCAGGTTGTAAGTTCTATAGAAAAGGTCTTTTACAATTACACAAAGTTATGTGAACATTTTTGGATGGAGGAGAATGTTGTGGTCTAGAGGGAAAATGGTGATCACACGATTGTGATACGGCCGGACTACACCACCGATAAAGCAGCCGCAGCCGGTGACTGAGAAGAATCTGTGACTTCTCTGCATTTAGTGGTTACTACTCACCTGGGTAATCATATGTAGGAATCTCCTCCTTACACCGCTCATCACCCCTCACATATGTCTCTGTAGTATTAATATGGGTCAGATCTTCACCCTGAAACAAATATTGTAAAAGTCACAGACAGATGGAGAAGTCACATCTATGATCAGCTATAATCCTGCCACCTCCACCGTTCTCATTACACAAGTATAAAACATGTAATACTGGTGGATAAAACAAGACTGAGCACAAGACCTTCACAGATGTCTACACATCATAGGGGAGATCTCATGACACCTTCTCTCCATCTACCTGATGATCCTGAGGAACATTGGGATCTTCTTGTTTACAGTCCTGTGGAAGAAGAGGACGGGGACATCTCTCTGGTGTTGTCCTCTTACTGGATAGAGCTGGAGGAAACACATACAGGACTGAATTCATTCTTTACATACAGATAATTAGAGGCCGTGTGTAGTTAGTTCTGTCTATTACCTGGTGATGTGAGGGGCTGGGGAACCTCCATCATGACGTCCTTGTACAGATCTTTGTGTCCTTCTAAATACTCCCACTCCTCCATGGAGAAATAGACGGCGGCATCCTGACACCTTATAGGAACCTGACACATACAATGATACCGTCATCCCCCGATCCCTCCATAGCGTTACTGTATAATGTCCCAGCATTCCCAGCAGTGTCACCTCTCCAGTCATCAGCTCAATCATCTTGTAGGTGAGTTCTAGGATCTTCTGGTCATTGATGTCCTCATGTATGAAGGGGTGAGATGGAGGCCCTGTGATTGGGCTCAGGGGTCTTCCCCATCCCTCAGACACAGGGTCCTGACAGCGCTCACTAGAGGTCTTCTTCACTACTGTGTAATCCTGGTTATGGAGAGACACATTAATAAATCTCACTCCAGACATTTCCAGAGTCCTCACCTCTCCAGTTCTGTCCATCTGTTATTCCCATAGATAAGAATGATGTAATGTGAGGTCATCAGAATCTCTCACCTCTCCAGTAAGCCGGAAGAGGATCTCTAGGGTGAGGTGTAATATCCGCTCCGCCATCTTGTCTCTGTCCATATCCATCCTTCATAGGTGATTCAGAAAAATTCTCTTATATAGAAGATCTTCACTGAGAGGATCTGATATTGTAGAGACCTGAATGAGAAGAAGATGAGCCGATGTAACATCATAAAGAATTCTGTGTAATAATACAATTAATGAAGACAATAAGGAAAATATATCAGGAGATAGAATGTGTAGATGTTGTGTTCTCTAGTTTTTATGGACTGGAACATAAGTTGAATTGCTGACTTAGACATCTCCTCCATACTTCCAATCACTGGCTAAGTTGGCCACTGCTTCAGTAAGAATCACCCAGAATCCCAAGCAGCAATGGTATTTTTATTATTTTACAACATTCTGCTTTTGTTCCTGACGTACTAATAAAACCTTTATATTTTAGGCCACAGACAACAAGCAGTTTCTTCCTTGGAGTCGGCAGCTGAATACGTTTCTTATAGACTCATCTTCCATAACGCTAATTCTCGTCATATACATTACACATGGCATGAGAAATAACAACTTCATGATGAGGACGACATCTTCATCTTCACTGACTACATCATCACCGACCGTCTATGTGAATGTTTCCCGTCTTCCCCAGGTTGTAATCTTTTATC
Source organism: Phyllobates terribilis (assembly GCF_046119375.1). NCBI lineage: Eukaryota > Metazoa > Chordata > Amphibia > Anura > Dendrobatidae > Phyllobates > Phyllobates terribilis. Next base: position 1,577,645 of record NW_027362822.1, on the reverse strand, counting down.
ACGTTAGATCTCATTTATAAGAGCGTGTTTGTAAGAACAAGACAGTTATTTGATGCTAATGGCTCCATGTACAGTGGTTTTATCCTGGATATTATGTTTCTTTTAGCATTTTCCTGTAGGCTTCCATGTATTACATGAACAACACCAAAAAAAGAAAAGCAAGTGTTAAAACATAAAATATAATTGGGAATGGTGGCACTGTGGGAACATTATACTGCATGTGGGGGGGGGGGATGGTTGTAATGTGGGAATATTATACTGCATGTGGGGGGATGGTGGTAATGTGGGAATATTATGCTGTATGTGGGGGGATGGCGGGACTGTGAGAACATTATACTGTATGTGGGGGGATGGCGGTACTGTGGAAACATACTGTATGTGGGGGGATGGTGGTAATGTGGGAACATTATACTGTATATGGGGGGGATGGTGGTAATGTGGGAACATTATACTGTATGTGGGGGGATGGTGGCACTGTGGGAACATTATACTGTATGTGGGGGGATGGCGGTACTGTGGGAACATTATACTGTATGTGGGGGGGATGGTGGTAATGTGGGAACATTATACTGTATATGGGGGGGATGGTGGTAATGTGGGAACATTATACTGTATGTGGGGGGATGGCGGTACTGTGGGAACATTATACTGTATGTGGGGGGGATGGTGGTAATGTGGGAACATTATACTGTATGTGGGAAGATTGCAGAACTGTGAGAACATTATACTGTATGTGGGGGGATGGCGGTACTGTGAGAACATTATACTGTATGTGGGGGGATGGCGGTACTGTGAGAACATTATACTGTATGTGGGGGGATGGCGGTACTGTGAGAACATTATACTGTATGTGGGGGGGGTGGCGGTACTGTGAGAACATTATACTGTATGTGGGGAGATGGCGGTACTGTGACAACATTATACTGTATGTGGGGGGATGGCGGAACTGTGAGAACATTATACTGTATGTGGGAAGATGGAGGTACTGTGGGAACATAATACTGTATGTGGGAAGATGGCGGTACTGTGGGAACATTATACTGTATGTGGGGGGGGTGGCGGTACTGTGAGAACATTATACTGTATGTGGGGAGATGGCGGTACTGTGAGAACATTATACTGTATGTGGGGGGATGGCGGTACTGTGAGAATATTATACTGTATGTGGGAAGATGGAGGTACTGTGGGAACATAATACTGTATGTGGGAAGATGGCGGTACTGTGGGAACATTATACTGTATGTGGGAAGATGGAGGTACTGTGGGAACATAATACTGTATGTGGGAAGATGGTGGTACTGTGAGAACATTATACTGTATGTGGGAAGATGGTGGTACTGTGAGAACATTATACTGTATGTGGGAAGATGGAGGTACTGTGGGAACATAATACTGTATGTGGGAAGATGGCGGTACTGTGAGAACATTATACTGTATGTGGGAAGATGGAGGTACTGTGGGAACATAATACTGTATGTGGGAAGATGGTGGTACTGTGGGAACATTATACTGTATGTGGGAAGATTGCAGAACTGTGAGAACATTATACTGTATGTGGGAAGATGGTGGTACTGTGAGAACATTATACTGTATGTGGGAAGATGGCGGAACTGTGGGAACATTATACTGTATGTGGGAAGATGGCGGTACTATGAGAACATTATACTGTATGTGGGAAGATGGAGGTACTGTGGGAACATAATACTGTATGTGGGAAGATGGTGGTACTATGAGAACATTATACTGTATGTGGGAAGATGGAGGTACTGTGGGAACATAATACTGTATGTGGGAAGATGGTGGTACTGTGAGAACATTATACTGTATGTGGGAAGATGGTGGTACTGTGAGAACATTATACTGTATGTGGGAAGATGGTGGTACTGTGAGAACATTATACTGTATGTGGGAAGATGGCGGAACTGTGGGAACATTATACTGTATGTGGGAAGATGGCGGTACTGTGGGAACATTATACTGTATGTGGGGGGGATGGCGGTACTATGAGAACATTATACTGTATGTGGGAAGATGGAGGTACTGTGGGAACATAATACTGTATGTGGGAAGATGGTGGTACTGTGAGAACATTATACTGTATGTGGGAAGATGGAGGTACTGTGGGAACATAATACTGTATGTGGGAAGATGGTGGTACTGTGGGAACATAATACTGTATGTGGGAAGATGGCGGAACTGTGGGAACATAATACTGTATGTGGGAAGATGGCGGTACTGTGAGAACATTATACTGTATGTGGGAAGATGGCGGAACTGTGGGAACATTATACTGTATGTGGGGGGATGGTGGTACTGTGAGAACATTATACTGTATGTGGGAAGATGGCGGAACTGTGGGAACATTATACTGTATGTGGGAAGATGGCGGGGCTGTGACAACATTATACTGTATGTGGGAAGATGGCGGTACTGTGGGAACATTATACTGTATATGGGGGGATGGCGGTACTGTGAGAACATTATACTGTATGTGGGCAGATGGTGGTACTGTGAGAACATTATACTGTATGTGGGAAGATGGCGGTACTGTGAGAACATTATACTGTATGTGGGAAGATGGTGGTACTGTGAGAACATTATACTGTATGTGGGGAGATGGCGGTACTGTGAGAACATTATACTGTATGTGGGGGGATGGCGGTACTGTGAGAACATTATACTGTATGAGGGGGGATGGCGGTACTGTGAGAACATTATACTGTATGTGGGGGGATGGCGGTACTGTGAGAACATTATACTGTATGTGGGGGGATGGCGGTACTGTGGGAACATTATAGTGTATGTGGGGGGATGGCGGTACTATGAGAACATTATACTGTATGTGGGAAGATGGTGGTACTGTGAGAACATTATACTGTATGTGGGGAGATGGCGGTACTGTGAGAACATTATACTGTATGTGGGGGGATGGCGGTACTGTGAGAACATTATACGGTGTGGGGAAATAGAGGTACTATGAGAGCATTATATTGAGAGGCTTAATGACCGCAGTGGCTCCTGCGACCGACCCCTACTTCAGCTGGATGTGTGTTCTCGGACTGACATTCAGCTGAAGTGCCACAATACACGCTGCTGACCAATCAGAGGCCAGCAGCTGACATCGGCATGTACGCCATTAGGGGGCGCATGGAAGTAACATCATGCTCTCCTGTCACTTCCAGCTGAAGTCAGCGGCAGCTCCAGAAAAAAGACACCGAGCGGCGAGGGAGCAGAGAGAAGGCGAGTATAATGTTCTGTTTAAATCAGCGAGTACACGGTGCCCTTGGCCATAATACTACATGTAAGAGTGTGGGCTGTGCATTATACTACATGTAAGAGTGTGGGCTGTGCATTATACTACATGTATGAGTGTGGGCTGTGCATTATACTACATGTATGGACTATGGGCTGTGCATTATACTACATGTATGACTATGAGCTGTGCATTATACTACATGTAAGAGTGTGGGCTGTGCATTATACTACATGTATGGACTATGGGCTGTGCATTATACTACATGTATGGACTATGGGCTGTGCATTATACTACATGTATGGACTATGGGCTGTGCATTATACTACATGTATGACTATGGGCTGTGCATTATACTACATGTATGGACTATGGGCTGTGCATTATACTACATGTATGGACTATGGGCTGTGCATTATACTACATGTATGACTGTGGGCTGTGCATTATACTACATGGATGACTATGGGCTGTGCATTATACTACATGTAAGAGTATGGGCTGTGCATTATACTACATGTAAGAGTGTGGGCTGTGCATTATACTACATGTATGGACTATGGGCTGTGCATTATACTACATGTATGACTATGGGCTGTGCATTATACTACATGTATGGACTATGGGCTGTGCATTATACTACATGTATGACTGTGGGCTGTGCATTATACTACATGGATGACTATGGGCTGTGCATTATACTACATGTAAGAGTGTGGGCTGTGCATTATACTACATGTAAGAGTGTGGGCTGTGCATTATACTACATGTATGGACTATGGGCTGTGCATTATACTACATGTATGACTATGGGCTGTGCATTATACTACATGTATGGACTATGGGCTGTGCATTATACTACATGTATGACTATGGGCTGTGCATTATACTACATGGATGAGTATGGGCTGTGCATTATACTACATGTATGAGTATGGGCTGTGCATTATACTACATGTACGGACTATGGGCTGTGCATTATACTACATGTACGGACTATGGGCTGTGCATTATACTACATGTATGAGTATGGGCTGTGCATTATACTACATGTACGGACTATGGGCTGTGCATTATACTACATGTACGGACTATGGGCTGTGCATTATACTACATGTACGGACTATGGGCTGTGCATTATACTACATGTATGACTATGGGCTGTGCATTATACTACATGAATGACTATGGGCTGTGCATTATACTACATGTATGACTATGGGCTGTGCATTATACTACATGTATGAGTATGGGCTGTGCATTATACTACATGGATGACTATGGGCTGTGCATTATACTACATGTAAGAGTGTGGACTGTGCATTATACTACATGTACGGACTATGGGCTGTGCATTATACTACATGTAAGAGTGTGGGCTGTGCATTATACTACATGTATGAGTGTGGGCTGTGCATTATACTACATGGATGACTATGGGCTGTGCATTATACTACATGTAAGAGTGTGGGCTGTGCATTATACTACATGTACGGACTATGGGCTGTGCATTATACTACATGTATGACTATGGGCTGTGCATTATACTACATAGATGACTATGGGCTGTGCATTATACTACATGGATGACTATGGGCTGTGCATTATACTACATGTAAGAGTGTGGACTGTGCATTATACTACATGTACGGACTATGGGCTGTGCATTATACTACATGGATGACTATGGGCTGTGCATTATACTACATGTAAGAGTGTGGGCTGTGCATTATACTACATGTACGGACTATGGGCTGTGCATTATACTACATGTATGACTATGGGCTGTGCATTATACTACATAGATGACTATGGGCTGTGCATTATACTACATGGATGACTATGGGCTGTGCATTATACTACATGTAAGAGTGTGGGCTGTGCATTATACTACATAGATGACTATGGGCTGTGCATTATACTACATGTACGGACTATGGGCTGTGCATTATACTACATGTACGGACTATGGGCTGTGCATTATACTACATGTATGGACTATGGGCTGTGCATTATACTACATGTAAGAGTGTGGACTGTGCATTATACTACATGTACGGACTATGGGCTGTGCATTATACTACATGTATGGACTATGGGCTGTGCATTATACTACATGTAAGAGTGTGGACTGTGCATTATACTACATGTACGGACTATGGGCTGTGCATTATACTACATGTATGACTATGGGCTGTGCATTATACTACATGTATGACTATGGGCTGTGCATTATACTACATGGATGACTATGGGCTGTGCATTATACTACATGTAAGAATGTGGGCTGTGCATTATACTACATGTACGGACTATGGGCTGTGCATTATACTACATGTATGACTATGGGCTGTGCATTATACTACATGTATGACTATGGGCTGTGCATTATACTACATGGATGACTATGGGCTGTGCATTATACTACATGTATGGACTATGGGCTGTGCATTATACTACATGTATGAGTGTGGGCTGTGCATTATACTACATGTATGACTGTGGGCTGTGCATTATACTACATGGATGACTATGGGCTGTGCATTATACTACATGGATGACTATGGGCTGTGCATTATACTACATGGATGACTTTGGGCTGTGCATTATACTACATGGATGACTATGGGCTGTGCATTATACTACATGGATGACTATGGGCTGTGCATTATACTACATGTATGAGTATGGGCTGTGCATTATACTACATGTAAGAGTGTGGGCTGTGCATTATGCTACATGTATGAGTGTGGGCTGTGCATTATACTACACGTATGACTATGCGCTGTGCATTATACTACATGTACGGACTGTGGGCTGTGCATTATACTACATGTACGGACTATGGGCTGTGCATTATACTACATGTATGGACTATGGGCTGTGCATTATACTACATGTATGGACTATGGGCTGTGCATTTTACTACATGTACGGACTGTGGGCTGTGCATTATACTACATGTAAGAGTGTGGGCTGTGCATTATACTACATGTATGACTGTGGGCTGTGCATTATACTACATGTATGGACTATGGGCTGTGCATTATACTACATGTATGACTATGCGCTGTGCATTATACTACATGTACGGACTGTGGGCTGTGCATTATACTACATGTATGAGTGTGGGCTGTGCATTATACTACATGTATGACTGTGGGCTGTGCATTATACTACATGTATGACTATGGGCTGTGCATTATACTACATGTAAGAGTGTGGGCTGTGCATTATACTACATGTATGGACTATGGGCTGTGCTTATACTACATGTAAGAGTGTGGGCTGTGCATTATACTACATGTATGACTGTGGGCTGTGCATTATACTACATGTATGACTATGGGCTGTGCATTATACTACATGTATGACTATGCGCTGTGCATTATACTACATGTACGGACTGTGGGCTGTGCATTATACTACATGTATGGACTATGGGCTGTGCATTATACTACATGTATGACTGTGGGCTGTGCATTATACTACATGTATGACTATGGGCTGTGCATTATACTACATGTATGGACTATGGGCTGTGCATTATACTACATGTATGACTGTGGGCTGTGCATTATACTACATGTATGACTGTGGGCTGTGCATTATACTACATGGATGACTATGGGCTGTGCATTATACTACAAGTAAGAGTGTGGGCTGTGCATTATACTACATGTATGAGTATGGGCTGTGCATTATACTACATGTATGACTATGGGCTGTGCATTATACTACATGCATGGACTATGGGCTGTGCATTATACTACATGTATGAGTATGGGCTGTGCATTATACTACATGTATGACTATGGGCTGTGCATTATACTACATGCATGGACTATGGGCTGTGCATTATACTACATGTATGACTATGGGCTGTGCATTATACTACATGTATGACTATGGGCTGTGCATTATACTACATGTACGGACTATGGGCTGTGCGTTATACTACATGTACGGACTATGGGCTGTGCATTATACTACATGTATGAGTATGGGCTGTGCATTATACTACATGTATGACTATGCGCTGTGCATTATACTACATGTACGGACTGTGGGCTGTGCATTATACTACATGTATGAGTGTGGGCTGTGCATTATACTACATGTATGAGTGTGGGCTGTGCATTATACTACATGTATGACTATGGGCTGTGCATTATACTACATGTATGACTATGCGCTGTGCATTATACTACATGTACGGACTGTGGGCTGTGCATTATACTACATGTAAGAGTGTGGGCTGTGCATTATACTACATGTATGAGTGTGGGCTGTGCATTATACTACATGTACGGACTGTGGGCTGTGCATTATACTACATGTAAGAGTATGGGCTGTGCATTATACTACAAGTAAGAGTGTGGGCTGTGCATTATACTACATGTATGGACTATGGGCTGTGCATTATACTACATGTATGGACTATGGGCTGTGCATTATACTACATGTATGGACTATGGGCTGTGCATTATACTACATGTATGGACTATGGGCTGTGCATTATACTACATGTATGGACTATGGGCTGTGCATTATACTACATGTAAGAGTGTGGGCTGTGCATTATACTACATGTATGTACTATGGGCTGTGCATTATACTACATGTATGAGTGTGGGCTGTGCATTATACTACATGTATGTACTATGGGCTGTGCATTATACTACATGTATGAGTGTGGGCTGTGCATTATACTACATGTATGGACTATGGACTGTGCATTATACTACATGTGTGGACTATGGGCTGTGCATTATACTACATGTATGACTATGGGCTGTGCATTATACTACATGTATGACTATGGGCTGTGCATTATACTACATGTAAGAGTGTGGGCTGTGCATTATACTACATGTATGACTATGGGCTGTGCATTATACTACATGGATGACTATGGGCTGTGCATTATACTACATGTATGAGTATGGGCTGTGCATTATACTACATGTAAGAGTGTGGCTGTGCATTATACTACATGTATGAGTATGGGCTGTGCATTATACTACATGTATGACTATGGGCTGTGCATTATACTACATGTATGACTATGGGCTGTGCATTATACTACATGTATGACTATGGGCTGTGCATTATACTACATGTATGACTATGGGCTGTGCATTATACTACATGTATGACTATGGGCTGTGCATTATACTACATGTATGAGTATGGGCTGTGCATTATACTACATGTATGAGTATGGGCTGTGCATTATACTACATGTAAGAGTGTGGGCTGTGCATTATACTACATGTATGGACTATGGGCTGTGCATTATACTACATGTATGAGTATGGGCTGTGCATTATACTACATGTATGAGTGTGGGCTGTGCATTATACTACATGGATGACTATGGGCTGTGCATTATACTACATGGATGACTATGGGCTGTGCATTATACTACATGTATGAGTATGGGCTGTGCATTATACTACATGTAAGAGTGTGGGCTGTGCATTATACTACATGTAAGAGTATGGGCTGTGCATTATACTACATGGATGACTATGGGCTGTGCATTATACTACATGGATGACTATGGGCTGTGCATTATACTACATGGATGACTATGGGCTGTGCATTATACTACATGTAAGAGTATGGGCTGTGCATTATACTACATGGATGACTATGGGCTGTGCATTATACTACATGGATGACTATGGGCTGTGCATTATACTACATGGATGGACTATGGGCTGTGCATTATACTACATGTAAGAGTGTGGGCTGTGCATTATACTACATGTATGACTATGGGCTGTGCATTATACTACATGTAGGAGTGTGGGCTGTGCATTATACTACATGTATGACTATGGGCTGTGCATTATACTACATGTAAGAGTGTGGGCTGTGCATTATACTACATGTATGGACTATGGGCTGTGCATTATACTACATGGATGACTATGGGCTGTGTATTATACTACATGTAAGAGTATGGGCTGTGCATTATACTACATGTATGAGTATGGGCTATGCATTATACTACATGTATGAGTATGGGCTGTGCATTATACTACATGTAAGAGTGTGGGCTGCGCATTATACTACATGTAAGAGTGTGGGCTGTGCATTATACTACATGTATGGACTATGGGCTGTGCATTATACTACATGTAAGAGTATGGGCTGTGCATTATACTACATGTATGAGTATGGGCTATGCATTATACTACATGTATGAGTATGGGCTGTGCATTATACTACATGTAAGAGTGTGGGCTGCGCATTATACTACATGTAAGAGTGTGGGCTGTGCATTATACTACATGTATGGACTATGGGCTGTGCATTATACTACATGTAAGAGTATGGGCTGTGCATTATACTACATGTATGAGTATGGGCTATGCATTATACTACTATGTATGACTATGGGCTGTGCATTATACTACATGTAAGAGTGTGGGCTGCGCATTATACTACATGTAAGAGTGTGGGCTGTGCATTATACTACATGTATGGACTATGGGCTGTGCATTATACTACATGTAAGAGTGTGGGTTGTGCATTATACTACATGTATGACTATGGGCTGTGCATTATACTACATGTAAGAGTGTGGGCTGTGCATTATACTACATGTAAGAGTGTGGGCTGTGCATTATACTACATGTAAGAGTATGGGCTGTGCATTATACTACATGTATGAGTATGGGCTATGCATTATACTACTATGTATGACTATGGGCTGTGCATTATACTACATGTAAGAGTGTGGGCTGCGCATTATACTACATGTAAGAGTGTGGGCTGTGCATTATACTACATGTATGGACTATGGGCTGTGCATTATACTACATGTAAGAGTGTGGGTTGTGCATTATACTACATGTATGACTATGCGCTGTGCATTATACTACATGTAAGAGTGTGGGCTGTGCATTATACTACATGTATGACTATGGGCTGTGCATTATACTACATGTATGACTATGGGCTGTGCATTATACTACATGTAAGAGTGTGGGCTGTGCATTATACTACATGTAAGAGTGTGGGCTGTGCATTATACTACATGTAAGAGTGTGGGATGTGCATTATACTACATGTATGACTATGGGCTGTGCATTATACTACATGTAAGAGTGTGGGCTGTGCATTATACTACATGTATGACTATGGGCTGTGCATTATACTACATGTAAGAGTGTGGGATGTGCATTATACTACATGTATGACTATGGGCTGTGCATTATACTACATGTAAGAGTGTGGGCTGTGCATTATACTACATGTATGACTATGGGCTGTGCATTATACTACATGTAAGAGTATGGGCTGTGCATTATACTACATGTAAGAGTGTGGGCTGTGCATTATACTACATGTAAGAGTGTGGGCTGTGCATTATACTACATGTAAGAGTGTGGGCTGTGCATTATACTACATGTAAGAGTGTGGGCTGTGCATTATACTACATGTATGACTATGGGCTGTGCATTATATTACATGTAAGAGTATGGGCTGTGCATTATACTACATGTAAGAGTGTGGGCTGTGCATTATACTACATGTAAGAGTGTGGGCTGTGCATTATACTACATGTAAGAGTGTGGGCTGTGCATTATACTACATGTAAGAGTGTGGGCTGTGCATTATACTACATGTAAGAGTGTGGGCTGTGCATTATACTACATGTAAGAGTGTGGGCTGTGCATTATACTACATGTAAGAGTGTGGGCTGTGCATTATACTACATGTAAGAGTGTGGGCTGTGCATTATACTACATGTAAGAGTGTGGGCTGTGCATTATACTACATGCAAGAGTGTGGGCTGTGCATTATACTACATGTAAGAGTGTGGGCTGTGCATTATACTACATGTAAGAGTGTGGGCTGTGCATTATAATGCATGTACGGACTATGGGCTGTGCATTATACTACATGTAAGAGTGTGGGCTGTGCATTATACTACATGTAAGAGTGTGGGCTGTGCATTATACTACATGTAAGAGTGTGGGCTGTGCATTATACTACATGTAAGAGTATGGGCTGTGCATTATACTACATGTAAGAGTGTGGGCTGTGCATTATACTACATGTAAGAGTGTGGGCTGTGTATTATACTACATGTACGGACTATGGGCTGTGCATTATACTACATGTAAGAGTGTGGGCTGTGCATTATACTACATGTATGAGTGTGGGCTGTGCATTATACTACATGTATGAGTGTGGGCTGTGCATTATACTACATGGATGACTATGGGCTGTGCATTATACTACATGTATGAGTATGGGCTGTGCATTATACTACATGTATGAGTGTGGGCTGTGCATTATACTACATGTAAGAGTGTGGGCTGCGCATTATACTACATGTAAGAGTGTGGGCTGTGCATTATACTACATGTATGAGTGTGGGCTGTGCATTATACTACATGTATGACTATGGGCTGTGCATTATACTACATGGATGACTATGGGCTGTGCATTATACTACATGTAAGAGTGTGGGCTGTGCATTATACTACATGTATGAGTATGGGCTGTGCATTATACTACATGTAAGAGTGTGGGCTGTGCATTATACTACATGTAAGAGTGTGGGCTGTGCATTATACTACATGTAAGAGTGTGGGCTGTGCATTATACTACATGTAAGAGTGTGGGCTGTGCATTATACTACATGTATGGACTATGGGCTGTGCATTATACTACATGTATGGACTATGGGCTGTGCATTATACTACATGTATGACTATGGGCTGTGCATTATACTACATGTAAGAGTGTGGGCTGTGCATTATACTACATGTACGGACTATGGGCTGTGCATTATACTACATGTAAGAGTGTGGGCTGTGCATTATACTACATGGATGACTGTGGGCTGTGCATTATACTACATGGATGGACTATGGGCTGTGCATTATACTACATGTACGGACTATGGGCTGTGCATTATACTACATGTAAGAGTGTGGGCTGTGCATTATACTACATGTACGGACTATGGGCTGTGCATTATACTACATGTAAGAGTGTGGGCTGTGCATTATACTACATGGATGACTGTGGGCTGTGCATTATACTACATGGATGGACTATGGGCTGTGCATTATACTACATGTACGGACTATGGGCGATGCATTATACTACATGTACGGACTATGGGCTGTGCATTATACTACATGTAAGAGTGTGGGCTGTGCATTATACTACATGGATGGACTATGTGCTGTGCATTATACTACATGTACGGACTATGGGCTGTGCATTATACTACATGTAAGAGTGTGGGCTGTGTATTATACTACATGGATGACTGTGGGCTGTGCATTATACTACATGTATGGACTATGGGCTGTGCATTATACTACGTGGATGACTATGGGCTGTGCATTATACTACATGTACAGACTATGGGCTGTGCATTATATTACATGTATGGACTATGGGCTGTGCATTATACTGCATGTATGGACTATGGGCTGTGCATTATACTACATGGATGACTATGGGCTGTGCATTATATTACATGTATGGACTATGGGCTGTGCATTATACTACATGGATGACTATGGGCTGTGCATTATACTACATGGATGACTATGGGCTGTGCATTATACTTCTGTTTTGGGGCCCCATCACTTCTATGTTCGCCCCTGGTTAGTGTAATGGTTTATTTTTTTCTATACACTAAAGAACAGAGGCAGAACAGGGGACATATACTAGGTTGAGGCCCAGGATAAGGGACATACATATACAGTGGGTACGGAAAGTATTCAGACCCCTTTAACCCCTTAACAACATTAGACGTACTAATACGCGTCTGTGCCCTGGGACTTAAGAGCCAGACCCGTATTAGTACGTCATGGCGATCTTGCGCGCACACAGGCTGTGCGGGCGCGATTGCCGCCAGGTGTCAGCTGATTGTCACAGCTGACACCCGGTACTATGTGCAGGGAGCGGTCACGCACCGCTCCCAGCACATTAACCCCCGCGATGCTGCGATCCAAGTCGATCGCAGCATTGCGGTGGCAAGGGGAGGTGATCGCAGATACTCACCTCCTCTTCTGGCTTCCAGCGCTGTCTGCCGTGGCTTCCAGGATGTTGCCATGACGACCCGATGTCGTCATGACAACATCCAGGTCACCAGACATCAGGAAGATTTTTTGGACATGCGCAGTGCATCTCCAAACAATCTTCTCCCTGTCCAGCGCTGACAGCCTGCATGGCACAGGGATGGTGCTGCATTCCTGTGCCATGCAGGCGATCAGAAAAAAAAAAGTGAAAGTCCCATAGTGGGACAAAGTAATAAAGTATAAAAACTATCAGAAAGTGAAAAAAAAAAAAAAAAATTGTAAAAATATAAAAATATATATATATATATATATATATATATATATATATATATATATAATCCACCAAAAATAAAAATATAATGTACCCATCAATAAATATTATTATAAAAAAAAACAATAAAAGTACACATATTTGGTATCGCCACGTCCGGAACAACCGGACCTATAAAACTGTCCCACTAGTTAACCCCTTCAGTGAACAGGGTAAAAAAAAAAAAAAAGAAGCAAAAAACAATGCTTCATCACCATACCGCCCCAAAAAAAATGGAATAACACGTGATCAAAAAGACAAATATAAATAAAAATGGTACTGCTGAAAACGTCATCTCGTCCCGCAAAAAACAAGCCACCATACAGCTCCATCAGCCCAAAAATAAAAAAGTTATAGCTCTCAGAATAAAGCTATGCTAAAAAATAATTTTTTCTATAAAATTGCTTTTATTATGTAAAAGTGCAAAACATAGAAATACGATATAAATGTGGTACCGCTGTAAACGTACTGACCCGAAGAATAAAGCTGCCTTATCAATTTTACCACACGCGGAAAAGAATAATAAAAAAAAAAAAAAAAATCCTGAATTGTTGGTTTTTGTTTATTCTGCCTCCCAAAAATCGGAATAGAAAGCGATCAAAAAATGTCACGTGCCTGAAAATGGCACCAATAACAACGTCAACTCATCCCGCAAAAAACAAGCCATCAAATGACTGTCTGCCAAAATCTGGAAAAATTATAGCTCTCAAAATATGGCGATGCAAAAACTTTTAGTGTGTGACAGCTGTCAGTCATAAAAACGCCATATGATTCTGGTATCGCTGTAGTCTCACCGACCCGAAGAATAATGTCGTCTAATCACTTATACTGCATGAGGAACGGCGTAAAAAATAAACTCTCAGGTTAGGGTTGTGCTAGGGTTAGGGTTGTGCTAGGGTTAGGGTTGTGCTACGGTTAGGGCTGGGGTTGGGGTTACGGTTGGGGTTAGGGTTGTGATTTTTTTCAAAAGTAAGAAAAAAAGATGACGATATGGCGACTAGTGTTGAGCGCAAGTGCTCGCTACTTGAGTTTGCATCGGGTGTTCTGGTATGCATTGAGTATCGTGGGTATTTGAGTGACATGCTCGAGTCTCCGCCCCATATGCTTCACGGCCCAAAAAACTTTGTTGGGATTGCCTGCCATGCACGAGCGATCCCCGCATGTTTTTTTTGGGTGTCTAATAACCGTGAAACATCCGGGCGGGGACTCGAGCATGTCACTCGAGCACACGCAGTACATGGTGCATACCTGAGTACCCGATGCAAACTCAAGTAGCGAGCACTTGCGCTCAAGACTAATGACAACTTATTCAATATGATGACCTAATGTTATCAAATTCTGTGTCGTACCTCTGGGTTCAAAATGTTCACTATACACCTTAATAAAATCCTTGAGGGGTATAGTTTCCAAAATGGGGTCACTTGTGGGGGAGCTTCACTGTTTAGGCACATCAGGGGCTCTCCAAACGCGACATGGTGTCCGCTAACAAATTGAATGGAAAATCGGCTCAAATTGTTAGACGCCATGTTGCGTTTGGAGAGCCCCTGCGTGCCTAAACTTTGGAGCTCACCCACAAGTGACCCCATTTTGGAAACTAGACCACCCAAGGCACCTATCTAGAAGCATAATGAGCACTTGGAACCCCCAGGTGCTTCACAAATTGATTCGAAAAAGTGAAAAAAAAACACTTTTTCATTTTTACGAATCAATTTGTGAAGCACCTGGGGGTTCCAAGTGCTCAATATGCATCTAGATAGGTGCCTTGGGGGGTCTAGTTTCCAAAATGGGGTCACTTGTGGGGGAGCTCCAATGTTTGGGCACACAGGGACTCTCCAAATACAACATGGTGTCCGCTAACAATTTGAGCCAATTTTCCATTCAATTTGTTAGCGGACACCATGTTGCATTTGGAGAGTCCCTGTGTGCCCAAACATTGGAGCTCCCCCACAAGTGACCCCATTTTGGAAACTAGACCCCCCAAGGCACCTATCTAGATGCATAGTGAGCACTTGGAACCCCCAGGTGCTTCACAAATTGATTCGTAAAAATGAAAGTGTTTTTTTTTTCACTTTTTCATTTTTATGAATCAATTTGTGAAGCACCTGGGGGTTCCAAGTGCTCTCTATGCATCTAGATAGGTGCCTTGGGGGGTCTAGTTTCCAAAATGGGGTCACTTGTGGGGGAGCTCCAATGTTTAGGCACATCAGGGGCTCTCCAAGCGCAACATGGCGTCTGCTAATTATTCAAGCAAATTTTACAATCAAAAAGTCAAATGGCGCTCCTTACGTTCCGAGCTATGCCGTGCGCCCAAACAGTGTTTTTTCCCCACATATGGGGTATCTGCGTGCCCAGGGTAAATTGCACAACAAATTTTGGGGTCCATTTTTTCTTGTTACCCCCGTGAAAATAAAAAAATTGGGTCTAAAGTAACATTTTTGTGAAAAAAGTTAAATGTTCATTTTTTTCTTCCACATTCCAAAAATTCCTGTGAAACACCTGAAGGGTTAATAAAGTTCATGAATGTGGTTTTGAGCTCCTTGAGGGGTGCAGTTTTTAGAATGGTGTCACTTTTGGGTATTTTCTGTCATAAAGACCTCTCAAAGTGACTTCAAATGTGATGTGGTCCCTAAAAAAATGGTTTTGTAAATTTTGTTGGAAAAATGAGAAATCGCTGGTCAAATTTTAACCCTTATAGCTCCATAACAAAAAAAAAAATTGGGTTCCAAAATTGTGCTGATGTAGACATGTGGGAAATGTTATTTATTAAGTATTTTGTGTGACATATCTCTCGGATTTAAGGGCATAAAAATTCAAATTTTGAAAATTGCAAAATTTTCAAAATTTTCGCCAAATTTCCGTTTTTCACAAATAAACGCAAGTGATATCGAAGAAATTTTACCAAAATCATGAAGTACAATATGACACGAAAAAACAATCTCAGAATCAGGGGGATCCGTTGAAGCGTTCCAGAGTAATTACCTCATAAAGTGAAAGTCAGAATTGTAAAAATTGGCCTGGTCATTAACGTGCAAACCACCCTCGGGGGTTAAATTTTTGACTCTTTTTTTTTTTCAACATCATTTTTATTTGATTTTTCAAAACATAAAAACATAACATACATCTAATCTGGTACATAGAGAGGTCAGAGTGCCCGTACGCAGACTGGGTCTATAACAACTCTATTCACATATTTAATTGGTATAACAGTACATTTTTCACTCTTTGTTTCATTGCAGCCATTTGGTAAATTCTAAAAAGTTCATTTTTTTTCTCATTAAAGTACACTCTGCACCCCATCTTGACTGAAAAAAACAGAAATGTAGAAATTTTTGCTAATTTATTAAAAAAGAAAACCTGAAATATAACATGGTCATAAGTATTCAGACCCTTTGCTCAGTATTGAGTAGAAGCCCCCTTTTGAGCTAGTACAGCCATGAGTCTTCTTGGGAATGATGCAACAAGTTTTTCACACCTGGATATGGGGTCCTCGGCCATTCTTCCTTGCAGATCCTCTCCAGTTCCGTCAGGTTGGATGGTGAACGTTGGCGGATAGCCATTTTCAGGTCTCTCCAGAGATGCTCAATTGGGTTTAGGTCAGGGCTCTGGCTGGGCCAGTCAAGAATGGTCACAGAGTTGTTCTGAAGCCACTCCTTTGTTATTTTAGTTGTGTGCTTAGGGTCATTGTCTTGTTGGAAGGTGAACCTTCGGCAAAGTCTGAGGTCCAGAGCACTCTAGAAGAGGTTTACATCCAGAATATCTCTGTACTTGGCTGCATTCATGTTTCCTTCAATTGTAACCAGTCGTCCTGTCCCTGCAGCTTAAAAACACCCCCATAGCATGATGCTGCCACCACTTTTCACTGTTGGGATTGTATTGGGCAGGTGATGAGCAGTGCCTGGTTTTCTCCACACATACCGCTTGGAATTATCACCAAAAAGTTCTATCTTCATCAGACCAGAGAATCTTATTTCTCATAGTCTGGGAGTCCTTCATGTGTTTTTGAGCAAACTCTATGCAGGCTTTCATATGTCTTGTACCGAGGAGAGGCTCCCATCGGGCCACTCTACCATAAAGACCCGACTGGTGGAGGACTGCAGTGATAGTTGACTTTGTGGAACTTTCTCCCATCTGCCTACTGCATCTCTGGAGCTCAGCCACAGTGATCTTGGGGTTCTTCTTAACCTCGCTCGCCAAGGCTCTTCTCCCACGATTGTTCAGTTTGGCTGGACGGCCAGGTCTAGGAAGACTTCTGGTGGTCTCAAACTTCTTCCATTTAATGATTATGGAGGCCACTGTGCTCTTAGGAATCTTGAGTAATGCAGAAATTCTTTTGTAACCTTGGCCAGATCTGTGCCTTGCCACAATTCTGTCTCTGAGCTCATTGGGCAGTTCCTTTGAGCTCAGGATTCTCATTTGGTCTCACATGCACTGTGAGCTGTGAGGTCTTATATAGACAGGTGTGCGCCTTTCTAAATCAAGTCCTATCAGTTTAATTAAACACAGCTGGACTCCAGTGAAGGAGTAGAACCATCTCAAGGAGGATCACAAGGAAATGGACAGCATGTGACTTAAATATGAGTGTCTGAGCAAAGGGTCTGAATACTTATGACCATGGGATATTTCAGTTTTTCTTTAATAAATTTGCAAAAATTTCTACATTTCTGTTTTTTTCAGTGAAGATGGGGTGCAGAGTGTACATTAATGAGAAAAAAATGAACTTTTTAGGATTTACCAAATGGCTGCAATGAAACAAAGAGTGAAACATTTACAGGGGTCTGAATACTTTCCGTATCCACTGTATATATCAGGATGGGGGGTGGTCGAAATCTCGCAACGGGTCCTATCAAATACTAGTTATGCCTCTGATTGTACTGTGTGGGGGGATGGCGGTACTATGGGGGCATTACACTGTGGGGGTCCT
This sequence comes from Phyllobates terribilis, assembly GCF_046119375.1. Taxonomy (NCBI): domain Eukaryota; kingdom Metazoa; phylum Chordata; class Amphibia; order Anura; family Dendrobatidae; genus Phyllobates; species Phyllobates terribilis. Next base: position 1,559,097 of record NW_027362822.1, on the reverse strand, counting down.
GTACTCTGAGAACAATACGTTTCCTCCCTTCCTGTCTCCATAGTTGGGTCGTATATATCTATTACAGGAAACAGAACAGAAACCTTATGATTCTTATAAAGGGGCAACACAAGACCCCCAAAGAGCCTCCGTGCTGAAGGGGTTAATGCCCCCTGCGCCCAGTAATGGGGTCTCCACATACCTCCACCTGCAGAGCCGCCACCACTTATATGGCTGCTGTGTGCGCACAGGAGCTGTGATGAGGTCACAGGAGGGGAGGAGTCAGGGGTCACATGATCAGGGGCCTCAGTGGATGCAGGACTCTGCTGTGCTGGTTGTCATGGTGCTGGATGAGCTGAAGTTTATGTGTGGGGTCAGGAGGGGTTTACAGTGTGGATGTAGCAGAGCCGCGTGTGTACGAGGTGTACGGAGCGGAGCCGCGCGTGTACGAGGTGTACGGAGCAGAACCGCACGTGTACGAGGTGTACGGAGCAGAGCCGCACGTGTACGAGGTGTACGGAGCAGAGCCGTGTGTGTACGAGGTGTATGGAGCAGAGCCGTGTGTGTACGAGGTGTAAGGATCAGAGCCGCGCGTGTACGAGGTGTACGGAGCAGAGCCGCGCGTGTACGAGGTGTACGGAGCAGAGCCGCGTGTGTACGAGGTGTACGGAGCGGAGCTGGCGTGTACGAGGTGTACGGAGCGGAGCCGCGCGTGTACGAGGTGTACGGAGCAGAGCCCTGTGTGTACGAGGTGTACGGAGCAGAGCCGCGCGTGTACGAGGTGTACGGAGCAGAGCCACGAGGCGTACGGAGCGGAGCGCGCGTGTACGAGGCGTACGGAGCGGAGCCGTGTGTGCGAGGTGTACGGAGCAGAGCCGCGTGTGTGCGAGGTGTGCGGAGCCCTGTGTGTACGATTTGTATGGAGCTGAGCCATGTGTGTACGAGGTGTGCGGAGCTTCGTGTGTACGAGGTGTACGGAGCGTGGCCGTGTGTGCACGAGGCGTACGGAGCCGTGTGTGTACGATTTGTATGGAGCGGAGCCGTGTGTGTACGAGGTGTACGGAGCAGAGTCGTGTGTGTACGAGGTGTGCTTAGCTTCGTGTGTAAAGGTGTGCGGAGCTTCGTGTGTACGAGGTGTACGGAGCGGAGCCGTGTGTGTACGAGGTGTGCGGAGCGGAGTCGCATGGGTATGAGGTGTACGGAGCAGAGCCACGCGTGTACGAGGGGTACGGAGCGGAGCCGCGCGTTTACGAGGTGTACGGAGCGGAGCCACGAGGCGTACGGAGCAGAGCGCGCGTGTACGAGCCGTAGGGAGCGGAGCCGTGTGTACGAGGTGTACGGAGCAGAGCCACGTGTGTGCGAGGTGTGCGGAGCCATGTGTGTGTACGATTTGTATGGAGCTGAGCCATGTATGTACGAGGTGTACGGAGCAGAGCCGTATGTGTACGAGGTGTGCGGAGCTTCGTGTGTACGAGGTGTATGGAGCGGAGCCGTGTGTGTACGAGGTGTGCGGAGTGGAGTCGCGTGGGTACGAGGCGTACGGAGTGGAGTCGCGTGGGTACGAGGCGTACGGAGCGGAGCCGCGCGTGTACGAGGCGTACGGAGCGGAGCCGCGCGTGTACGAGGCGTACGGAGCGGAGCCGTGCGTCTACGAGGTGTACGGTGCTGAGGTTTTATTCGATAATCTTGTTCTGCCATTTGGATTCTCCAATGCACCAACAGGATTTCACGACTTTCTGAATGATATTTCTCTGATTACATCGGGAGATTTCTTGTGATTTATCTTGATGATAGAATTTTCTCTCCTGATTTGGATTCTCACCAGGAACATGTCCGTCTTGTATTAGAAAGGTTGAGGGAGAATTCTTTCTTTGTTACAATTGAGAAATGTTTTTTTTTCTGTTCAGGAAGTTTCATTCCCGGGGTAATTTTATCGGCTGATGGTTTACGATGGATCCCGGGAAGGTGAAAGCCATAATAAATTGGGTCCAACCTAGTGACCTGAAAGTGTTGCAACGTTTTGTAGGATTCGCCAACTATTATAGGAAATTCTTTAGGGGTTTTTTCTCAGATTACTGACCTCACATGTAAGGGGGCAGATCTCAAGGTTTGGTCACCGGATGCTATTGGGGCTTTTGAAAAATTGAAGGAGTGTTTTATGTCTGCTCCTGTTCTAATCCAACCCGATCTCCAAGAACCATTCATTGTGGAGGTGGATGTTTCATTCATTGTGGAGGTGGATGTTTTGGAGGTCGGGGTAGGGGCCGTTTTATGTCAATGTTCCAAGACTCTGACCAATTTGTGGCCATGTGCTTTTTTATCAAGAAATTTTCATCTGCTGAAATAAATTTTGTGGTTGGGAATTGTGAGTTACTCACTGTTAAATCAGCCTTTAAGGTTTGAAGACATTTTCTGGAGGGAGAAGTTCATCCAATCACTGTGGTCACTGACCAGAAGAATTTAGCGTATATTGAATCAGCTGAATGGCTAACTCCTAGACAGGCCAGAGGGCCCTTATTTTTCTCTAGATTCAATTTCTCTATCACTTTCAGGCCGGGATCCAAGCAGTTTTAGTTCTCTTTCTCCCCCAAAACCTCCATTCTCCCTGAGGGCATTGTGGTTTCTGTGATATCCTTGGAGGTTGAAGCGGAGATCCGTAAAGTCCTATCTGTTCTGTCTACTCATGAGCAGCTAAGGGAATGTTCATAGAGTTATTCTAGTTGCGACCTGTAGAGGTCACCAGTTGTCTGTTTACGTTGTTTAGAAGCTGCACATCATCTAGTAATACTCTCAGGCTGTGTGCCCACGTAGCATTTTTCAAGCGTATATGCTGCGGAATTTCCGCAGCGTAAACGCTTGAAAAACGCATGTATATCCGCACCCCATGGTCCCCAATGGGATTCCGCAAGTTCTATGCACATGCTGCGGATTTTTCCGCAGCGTTTATGCCGCGTTCAAAAATCCGCAGCATGTCATTTAATTTTGCGTTTCCGCAAGCGGAATTGCCTTTGTCCAATGCATAAAAAACGCAAGGCAATTCCGCATGTGGAAAACGCGTGATAAACGCGCGAAAAATGCGCGATAAACGCGTGCGGAATTCCGCATGCGTTTTTCCGGGAGAGGACTTGCATTTATGCAGCAGAAATTTCTGCTTCATAAATGCAACGTGGGCACATAGCCTTAGGCTGTGTGCCCACTATGCGTTTTTCAAGCGTTTCTGCCGCTGAATTTCCGCAGCGAAAACGCTTAAAAAATGATAGGTAATTCGCCCCCCATGGTCCCCAATGACAAGCCGCAATGTCAATGCCCATGCTGCGGATTTTTCCGCAGCGTTTGTGCTGCGCTCAAAAATCCGCAGCATGTCCATTAATTTTGCGGATCCGCAGCGTAATCGCCGCCATTGACTTGCATTGAACCGCGTGACATCCGCATCACTGCAGATGCAGATATCACACGGTTCAATGTGGGGATGGTACCCAGGTCTGGAGAAGAGGAGACTCTCATCCAGACCTGGGTACCATAGAACCTGTAAAAAAAAAGAATTTAAAATAAATATTATACTTACCTTCTGATGTCCTCCCGGTGTTTTCTCCCCTCTGTCTGGTCTGCTATATGGGTTGCGGTGTTGTGAAGGACCTGCCATGACGTTATTGAGTCATGTGACCCGTCACATGACTCAATGACGTCACCGCAGGTCCTTCGCAACACCGCGAGCCGCCCAAGACACCGGACGGAGCAGCGAAAACACCGGGAGGATATCTGAAGGTAAGTATAATCTTTATTTTTTACCATTCTTAGGCTATGTGCCCACGTTGCATTTATGAAGCAGAAAATTTCTGCTGCATAAATGCAAGTCCTCTCCCGGAAAAACGCATGCGGAATTCCGCACGCGTTTATCGCGCGTTTTTCGCGCGTTTATCACGCGTTTTCCACATGCGGAATTGCCTTGCGTTTTTTATGCATTGAACAAAGGCAATTCTGCTTGCGGAAACGCAAAATTAAATGACATGCTGCGGATTTTTGAACGCAGCATAAACGCTGCGGAAAAATCCGCAGCATGTGCATAGAACTTGCGGAATCCCATTGGGGACCATGGGGTGCGTGTTACCAAGCGTTTTTCAAGCGTTTACGCTGCGGAAATTCCGCATCAAAAACGCTTGAAAAATGCTACGTGGGCACACAGCCTTATTCTTTTTTTTTTAACTAACTTGGTCACACTACTGTAAATCCATGCCGGTTGCATTGATTTATATAGTGTGAACAAGTTGTCAAGCACTTTTCCAAGTCATGCTAAAATTGCTTGGAAAAGCACTTGATAACCTGCATGCAAAAACGCTTGAGAAAACGCTTCAACCTGGCAGGAAAAACGCATGCGTTTTTCCTGCCAGGGAGAAGCGGAAAAAATATGCAGCATTTCTGCATGGTGGGCACATAGCCTTAGGCTGTGTGCCCACGTAGCATTTTTCAAGCGTATATGCTGCGGAATTTCCGCAGCGTAAACGCTTGAAAGACGCATGTATATCCGCACCCCATGGTCCCCAATGGGATTCCGCAAGTTCTATGCACATGCTGCGGATTTTTCCGCAGCGTTTATGCCGCGTTCAAAAATCCGCAGCATGTCATTTAATTTTGCGTTTCCGCAAGCGGAATTGCCTTTGTCCAATGCATAAAAAACGCAAGGCAATTCCGCATGTGGAAAACGCGTGATAAACGCGCGAAAAATGCGCGATAAACGCGTGCGGAATTCCGCATGCGTTTTTCCGGGAGAGGACTTGCATTTATGCAGCAGAAATTTTCTGCTTCATAAATGCAACGTGGGCACATAGCCTTATAGTCACAAGAGTCTGTCCCCTTTAAGAATAATGTGTGCTGAGGGACCGCCCCCCTCCTTCCTCAGGGAGAAAGAGTTCCTGTAATCAGTTTTCGGGGGCTTTCAGGGAAGCAGATAAGAGTGTGACTGGCTCTACACTCTCTACAACTTTTCCCTTGTCAGATGATTCCCGTAAGAGCAAATACAGTTACATGTTTTGTGTGAAATACTGTAAAGTGAAGTGTATTGTGCTCTGAGATACACCATTTAGTTAATGCCTCTTGCACTGTACTCAGGTTACATAGTTACATAGTTACATAGTTAGTAAAGCCGAATAAAGACTTGCGTCCATCAAGTTCGACCTGTTAGTTCTGTAATTGCTAAAGTTGATCCAGAGGAGGGCAAAAACCCCAAATGATTTAGCCAATCTTCACCTGAGGAAAAATTCCCTCCTGACTCTGAAACCAGCAGTCAGAATAAATCCCTGTATCAATTTACTATTTTATTTTATTTTTAAGTATATGCTGAAATCTGCCTGGTATCTAGAAATGCATCCAGTCCCCGCTTGAACTGGTGTAGTGAATCTGACATCACCGTCTCCTCACTCTGTGAAATCCATATTCTCACTGCTCTTACCGTAAAGAACCCCTTCCTATGCTGGTGCTGAAACCTTTTCTCTTCCAGTCTTAGTGAATGCCCTCTTGTTACCGTAATATCCCTCCTTTTGAACAAATCCCGGGCAAGGTCTCTATACTGTCCCCTAACATATTTGTACACATTTATTATGTCCCCCCTCAACCTTCTCTTTTCCAGGCTGAATAGTCCTAGTTTTGCCAACCTCTCTGGGTATTGCAGTCCCTCCATTCCCTTTATTAATTTTGTTGCCCTCCTTTGTACCTTTTCAAGCTCATTTATATCCTTTCTATATATTGGGGCCCATAACTGAGCACAGTATTCCAAGTGTGGTCTGACCAGTGCTTTGTACAGTGGAAGAACAATGTTCTCCTCCTTTGCAGCTATACCTCTTCTGATACATCCCATTACCCTGTTTGCCCTTACAGCAGCGGCCTGACTTTGGGCACTCCAATTTAGTTTGCCATCAATCAAGATGCCCAAGTCCTTCTCCATCTCTGAATTCCCCAATGATTTCCCATTCAGTGAGTACTGGTGACTTCCATTTTTCCTTCCCATATGTATGACCTTACATTTCTCCTCGTTAAACCTCATTTGCCATTTAATGCTCCACCTACCCAGCTTATCCAAATCCCTCTGTAGGTCTGCACTGTCCTCTTTTGTATTAATTGTTTTACATAACTTTGTGTCATCTGCAAATATTGATATTTTACTATTTATCCCGTTGACTATGTCGTTAATAAAGATATTAAATAACATTGGGCCTAGTACAGACCCCTGTGGTACCCCACTAGTGACGCTTACCCAATCTGAGTATATTCCATTTATAACCACCCTCTGCCTTCTATCCCTTAGCCAGTTAGCTACCCACTTGCAGACATTTTCCCCCAGCCCCATCATTCTCATTTTGTATACCAACCTATTATGTGGCACGCTATCGAAAGCTTTTGAGAAGTCGAGATACACGACATCCACTGGTTCCCCCTGATCTACTCGAGAGCTAACCTCCTCGTAGAAGTCAATCAGGTTTGTTTGGCAGGAGCGATTCCTCATGAATCCATGTTGGTTCGGGGTTAATAGATTATTAGCATCAAGATGCTCCATGATTGCCTCATTAATAAAGCCTTCAAAAATTTTGCCCACAACGGACGTCAGACTCACCGGCCGATAGTTTCCGGTGTTACTTTTTGCTCCCTTTTTGAATATTGGCACTACATTCGCCTGTCGCCAATCAAGTGGTACGAGGTTGATGCATTCTGTATAGAATAGAGCCTGTGGCTGTGATCTTTACCTCATTTATTCCTGTTTACTGTAACCTGTATTATCACTATGTTAGTGCTAGTTTCTTTAATGTACCCAGTACTGACTGTCATCATTTTATATTGTGTTATAGTTTTTACCACACTATCAAGTTCATTCCATCACCATTAAATCAAGATTACAGAATGCTACAGTCTATTTAATTGAGTATGAATGAGGGTTAAGCTGTATGCTAAATCCCCCACAGCATCATACGTGGAGGAAGGCAGAACAGTAAAAACAGAACCTGGCTGCAGGCGGTGGTTGAACAGACTGTACGGGACCGCTAACGTCCACGCTGCACCGCATACGGGCATTACAGCAGCCGCCATACAGCCACAGAGAACAAGAGCCCAGCCCCCCCCCCCCAGCAAACATGACGCCATTCCCACCACGCGGAAGCCCGTCCACATATAGACTCAGCCTCCCGCCAAAGTATTCAGCAGTCTACAGGTAAGCGCGCAATGTCTCGAAGCGCTCACTCAAAACGAGGTCACGAACAGGCTCCAGCAAGTCATCAATAGCAGAGCTTGCTGCATTCGCTCGCACTGAAGCCGAGGCGGCCAAATCGAGATCATCCTTCGCCGCGCAAGAGATGCAATTAAAGTTGAGACAAGTAGATCAAGAATCAAAAACGGCTCTTCTACAAGCAGAGAGTGCGCGTCTGCAAGTAGAGATGAGCGTTGTTCGACTCAAACTGTTCGCCAATCTCAAATTCGAGCTGTTTTGGGCGGTGTTCGAGCCGTTCAGCGAACACGAACAATTTGAGAAAAATTCGGCTGTTCGAGGTTAAGTTCGATAACTGTTCGTGCACCAAAATCAAAACTGGATTTTTTCTCAGTAATTCTGAAAATTAATGTTAAAACGCAGTTTGAGTGTACAGCGGGGTGGGGGGAGGGGCAGGGGATGGATCTCTGCAGGAATAATGAAGATCTCCATTTTTTTTTCTCTTTCCCGCATTTGCTGTGGGGAGGTGCAATCTGTCAGCCTATCAGCAGCGCACACACGGAGCGAACTGCTTTTTTTCACACAAGCAAGGGCATGTGTCATTGGCATTGTATGTCATATGTCCTTGCCCTATAAGACCCAGCCATATTCGCCGTCGCCACCATTTTCTCACTGCTGCAGCTGCGTGTTAGACGGCACCGCTGTTGCTGTGTGCGCTATACCTTGTTAATTTCAAGCCAATTTTCGCACAAATCTACAGATAGCTTGGGAGTAGGGAAGAGTTGTGATTGCAGTCCTTTTAAGGACTAGGCTACATCATTTCATACAACTTTTATCAGGCAGGTCTGTGCTCTTAAATAGATAGGTTGGGAGTAAAGACTAATTGTAATTGCAGTCCTTTTCAGGGCTAAGTTACATCAGTTCCTATCACTTTTTGCCAGGCAGGTCTGTGCCAGTGCTGTGCAAGCTTTTTTCACAGCATTTGGCTAAATCTAGCAAAGCAAATCCTTTTTGGCCTATTGCAGAGTGTGTTAGTCAGTGGAGTAGCCTATCTGTGTTGCAAGCTACACCACCTGTGTATAGAATACAATTTTTTTTACTGCACCTAGTGAAGTAAAACCTTTTGGGCATAGCATCATTCTATTAGTCCATCTGTACTAACCTCCATCAGGTTGCAAATTCAATATAATTTTTTTCTGCATCTAGCTCTGAAAAAATATTTCAGCTTCTATCAGTGCGTGGGACTTGTTCTATTAGTCCATCTATACTGACCTCCATCAGGTTGCAAATTCAATATATTTTTTTTCTGCATCTAGCTCTGAAAAAATATTTAGGCTTCTAGCAGTGTGTGGGACTTGTTCTATTAGTCCATCTATACTGACCTCCATCAGGTTGCAAATTCAATATAATTTTTTTCTGCATCTAGCTCTGAAAAAATATTTAGGCTTCTAGCAGTGTGTGGGACTTGGTCTATTAGTCCATCTATACTAACCTCCACCAGGTTGCAAATTAAAAATAATTTTTATCTGCATCTAGCTCTGAAAAATATTTGGGCTTGTAGCAGTGTGTGGTACTCATTGTATTAGGCCATCTATACCAAGCTCCACCAGCTTTGAAATTAATTATTTTTAGCTGCATCTAGCCCTGAAAATAATTTTTCTTCCCAATAGTGGTAGCAATAGAAATATGGGGCGCGCGCCTGGCTAACAAAAATATATGCTTCATAACAAAAAACACCAGCCTAGCGCATTGCATTAATAAGATGGCATCATCGTCTCTCCCAGTGCTAGGCCTACTACGCATGCTAGCATTCCTGTGCCTAAAACACAATGTATGGGTCCGCGCTAGCCACTATGCTGAGGGGTCTAAAGCTGCTGCTAACGCTTTATAACAATTCAATTGGCAGATTTTCACAGAGCTCTTCCCCAACGCCCACCCATCGGGCAACAGTTGCCCACCCTCCCTATTGGATCTAGTGGCGAATAGTTGATGTCATTAATCAGAGCGTCAGTTGCCCCGTCGACGTGGCAAGCATACGGTAAGGCATGGGAAGAGTGGACACGACTAGTAGCAGGCAGACGGGTTGACCAATGTGAACAAGCCAGATCACAAGTCACCATAGAATTTCTCCACCAGCTAATGATGAGGGGCATATCAGGGGCGTTAGCGCAGCGGTGTCTGACCGGAGTAGCATTTCACTTCCAACTACTGAATTGGGGAGATGTGACAAAGATTCATCATCAGACAATCCATAAAAGGGTGGAAAAGGGGTCAGCCAAGTCAAGAGTGTAGACGTCCCGTCCCGTGTCACTAAAACTGATTTCTCACATCATATCCCTAACACCATTAACATGACACTCACAATTTGAAGCAACACTACTGTCTACTGCATTTGTGATCGCCTTCTTCGGGGCGCTATGCATAAGCGAATTAGTCCCTCAATCCAAAATTACCACCAGTGGAGGCTTATTACACCAGGACGTAGTCATAGCCAATAATGCAATATGTCTACGCATACGCCAATCGAAAACGGTTCCAGCGGGCAGGGGCACTTGGGTACTTCTACAACCCACAAACGGTACACTGAGTCGGCTAACAATAGTAAAAACATATGTAACCATCAGATCACAAAGTAATTTCTTCCTATCACACATTGATGGAACGCCATTATCAAGATACCAGTTCCAAGCTATATTTAATAAATGCATAACATCGGCAGGGAACCACCCCAAAGATTACGGGACACACTCATTCCGCATAGGCGCTGCCACGGAAGCAGCAAGAGCAGGACTGTCAGAAACGGAAGTTCAGAGGATAGGCAGATGGCGATCCACGTGTTTGGCGAGATACATAAGACCGGACTTGTTATCCTAACGTGGTTTGTTTCTTTTACAGGTGACGCTAAGCCAACAGTGTGGGTGATAGGCCACTCGTATATATATTGGGCAGAAAAAAGGGCGAAAGTCCGCCCAGGCGGGAGGAAATTAGAGTTTCATAACACATATTTCAACTGGAGAGGTATTAGAGGCCTGCTATGGCCACAGGTACTAATGGAGGTAATCAAGGTAGGGAGAAATCTTAGTTATACAGGCCAGGGGAAACAACCTAGGTCAACACAAGAGCGCATAACTAATGGCAATAATGAAACTAGACACTGAGCGCTTCAGAGAATTTTTCACAAAACTAGCTATAGTATGGTCAGAGATTGTGCCGATAGCGGTATGGCAAGGTGCGCGAGACATCACAGCCATCGAACGGACAAGGCGGGTAATAAATATTCGGATGGCAAAATTTAGAAGAGACAGAGGCGGTGTAGTGATACGACACCGACAACTGGAAGGAGATAAAGCAGGCCTCATACGGCCCGACGGTGTTCACTTAATGGATATTGGACTGGACATATTCCTGTCAAGACTCCAGGATGGAGTGGAACAAGCGTTAAGAGTGATGGGTGGGGGTCAGAGTCCTGCATACGAGTACGCAGGATCGTCCGTGGCCTGGAAATAGAAAGGACATGTTGGAGAGTTACACTTGTTGGCCAACTTGCCGGAGTGGAGACCCAGGGCATGCTGCAACAAGCTGAATTATTTTAGAAATAAAATGCCTTTCTAATGGAATTGTTATGTTCTGCTACCAGAGCTAAGGAAAGAGAGGAGATCTGTCCCTACGATAGAACTCAGCTTAATCCCTACGATGTAACAGGGAACCTGATCCTGCGATCAGACCTGCTAAAGTCCTAAGCTAGTCTGTACGGAGACCTATAGATGTGGGGAAGGAATCCCTACAAGTACTAAGGACTGGGAGGAATATGGGACACCTCCTAACAGAAATAGTAGCAGACAGACGAACAAACAAAATATATAGAACATAGAGGTCAGTAGACCAAGCAAACTAACAGAGCAAGACACAGAGCACAGGCTAGCTAGAAAGTAGATATACAATGAAGTCCAGCAAAGCCAGAAGGGCGGAGCAGGATTAAATAGGCCAACAAGGTCATGTGACCAGCAAAGGAAAAAAAACCTAAGAGCAAGGTTCTAACAGTACCCCCCCTTCTAAGAGGATCCTCCGGATCCCCTAGGACCAGGCTTATCAGGAAATCTCCTGTGAAACGCTCTGATAAGTCTGGACGCGGAAACATCATCCGACCTCCCCCAAGAGTTATCCTCGGGACCGAAACCTTTCCAGGCCACAAGATACTGCAAACTACCTCTATACCGTCTAGAGTTAAGGATGCGAGAAATTTCATATTCCCTGTCCTCCACCACCGGAGGAACAGAGGCAGAGGCGTCACAATCCGATACAACAGCTTTTTTCAACAGAGAGACATGAAATACCGGATTAATTCTCCAGGAGGTAGGAACCTCCAACCTAACAGCAGATTGGTTGACAACCTGAAGCACCTTAAAGGGCCCTACAAACTTGGGACCAAATTTCTTTGAAGGAATCCTCAACCGCAGATTCCTAGAGGACAACCAAACCATGTCACCAACAGCGAACAAAACCTCCTGTCGTTTCCTATCAAAGTAGTCTTTAGATTTTCTGTTGGCCTCCTGAAGATTACCACGCACATCCGTCCAAACTCTCTCCAAATCACCGGAAAAATTCTCCTCCTCAGGCACGGCAGATCCCAACTTGGAGAACGACCCAAACGACGGATGTCTCCCAGAGCAACAAAAAAAAGGCGAACAACCAGCAGAAGAAGATGTATGATTGTTCAGAGCAAATTCAGCAAGTGGCAGAAACTCAGACCACCCCTCTTGATTGTCTGCCACAAAACAACGCAAGAACTGCTCAACATCCTGGTTTTTCCTTTCTGTCTGGCCATTAGATTCAGGATGATATCCGGACGAGAACGACAAATGAACTCCCAACCTATCACAAAAGGCACGCCAAAAACGAGCCACGAACTGAGGACCCCTATCAGAAACAATGTCAGTAGGAACGCCATGAAGTCTGACAATTTCCTTGACAAAGGCCTTAGCGAGAGTTTTAGCGCAGGGCAGTTTGACGAAAGGAACCAAGTGACACATCTTGCTAAAACGGTCCACGACCACCCAGATGACAGTAAAACCCTCAGAGGGGGGAAGGTCAGTTATAAAGTCCATAGCCAAATGTGTCCAAGGAGCACTGGGAACCTCCAAAGGACAAAGCAACCCCGCAGCAGGAGTATGTGAGGACTTAGATCTAGCACATATAGTACATTGACGCACCCACTTAATGACTTCCTTCTGCCATCCAGGCCACCAAAAACTGCGACCCACCAGTCTCTTGGTCTCAGAGATTCCGGGATGACCTGCCAACCGAGATTCGTGACACTCAACAAACAAATCTCTCCTAAAGGTCCCAGGCACAAACAACCTCCCATGAGGAGTGTTAGAAGGGGCATTCTCCTGTGCTTTAAGAATCTCATTTTCCAAAACGGAGTCCAAAGCAGCTATCACAACACCTTCTTGTAAAATGTTCTCCTCTTTCTCAGCACCGACTATGGGAGAAAAACTGCGAGACAAGGCATCCGCCTTAACATTCTTAGTACCAGGGATGTAAGTAACGGAGAAATTGAACCGCGAGAAAAACAGTGCCCACCTAGCCTGACGGGCATTCAGGCGCTTGGCAGCATCAAGATATATCAGATTTTTATGATCCGTAAGAACCTGAACGGGAAATTCCGCACCTTCCAAGAAGTGGCGCCAGTGTTCAAATGCGAGTTTAATAGCCAATAATTCCCGATTACCAATATCGTAATTCAGTTCAGTCTCCGAAAATTTTTTTGAAAAAAAAGGCACAGGGATGTAATCCATCCCCGTTATCCTGAGACAATACTGCGCCAACCCCCACAGAGGAAGCATCAACCTCAACCAAAAACGGCCTAGTAACATCAGGCTGCATAAGGATGGGAGCAGAGGTGAACCTCTCCTTGAGATACACAAAAGCTTCAATGGCCTCAGAAGACCACTGAACCGCATCAGCACCTTTCCTGGTGAGATCAGTCAGAGGTTTGACAATACTAGAAAATTTTTTTATGAATTTTCTATAGTAATTGGCGAAACCCAAAAACCTCTGTATCGATTTCAAACCAATAGGCCTAGGCCATTCCTGCACAGCCTGAACCTTAACCGGATCCATCTCAAAACCTTTGCTGGAGATAATGTAGCCCAAAAAACTAATTCTCTGTACAGCGAACTCACATTTCTCCAGCTTAGCAAAAAGCGAATTGTCCATTAATAACTGTAATACCTCACGCACGCTCCGCCAATGAGACTCCAGATCCGGCGAATAAATCAAAATGTCATCCAAATACACAACCACATTTTTACCGATCAAAGGTCTAAGGATGTCATTAATCAGATTCTGAAAAAATGCAGGAGCATTAGTAAGACCAAAAGGCATAACCAGATTCTCAAAATGACCCACAGGAGTGTTAAAAGCAGTCTTCCATTCGTCACCCTCCTTCATGCGCAACAGATTGTATGCCCCCTTAAGGTCAATTTTAGAGAACCACTTGGCCCCCATTAACTGGTTAAACAGATCAGGAATCAATGGCAGTGGGTAAGGATTGCGTACAGTAATTTTGTTAATCTCACGAAAATCCAGACAAGGACGTAAACCGCCGTCCTTTTTTTTTACAAAAAAAAATCCAACCGCCACAGGAGACTTAGAGGGCCTAATGTGACCGGCGGCCAAACTTGTCTGTATGTATTCCTCCAAAGCCTTCCTCTCAGGAATAGTAAGGTTAAATAAACGACTTTTAGGAAGAGTCGCTCCAGGGACAAATTCAATAGAACAATCATAGTCTCTATGGGGAGGCAAAACCTGCGATTCCTTCTCAGAAAAAACTCTCCAAAAATCCTGAATAGGAACAGGCAATTCTCCCCTATCCAAAGCTGCAATACGCCCATTACAACACTTGTCATAACATTTATGGCTCCAGGATTTAATTTCACTGGTAGACCAATCCAGTACAGGATTGTGAAATTTTAACCAGGGCAATCCCAATATTACTGGAGAAGGCAAGTTATTCAACACTACCAAATCCAATTTCTCATGGTGAACACCATTAATAGTGAGAGGAAATTCACAGACCTTGAGAGTAATATTCTTCAAAGGGGAACCATCCACAGAAACCACAGCAATGGGGGATGATAAAGGTTCAGGTTTTAAATTGAGTCTTTCCACGAATCCCCCATCAATAACATTCAGAGTAGACCCACAATCGACAAACACCCGAAATTCCATTAATTTTTCCTGAGCAATCGTGGAAGCAGCTAAAAATACACCCTTGGAATTTAAACAGGCAATACGGGCATGACTGACCATTTTTTTTTCTTTCTTCATACGAAGCTCACAGCCTTTAATCAAATGACCAGATTTTCCGCAATAGAAACACAAGCCTTCAAAAAATCGACGGTCTTTTTCTTGAGAGCGAGGTGCCACCGATCCAATCTCCATCGGTTCACCACTGTTAGTACACACATTCTCATAACCAGAAACTGACATAGCAGAGGATTTGCTCTCATTAACCCTTGCACGCAGTCTTCTATCCACCCGTATAGCTAATTGCATAGCCTGTTGCAAATCTTCAGGTGTAGGATAAGCAATTAGCAGGTCTTTAACCCTTTCACTGAGCCCAGCAAGAAATAGACTTTTCAGAGCAGAATCGTTCCACCCTGTTTGAGTAGACCAACGACGGAAATGAGTACAATATTTTTCCACATTACCTGATCCTTGTTTTAAACGTCTCAACTCAGTCTCAGCTGATGCGACACGGTCAGGATCATCATATAATAGTCCCAAAGCAGAAAAAAAACTATCCACTGATCTGAAGCATGTATCACTAGGTTGCAAAGAAAAGGCCCACTCCTGAGGCTCTTTGCGCAAAAGTGACATTATGAACCCTACGCGCTGGGATTCATCCCCAGAGGACTTAGGTCTCAAACGAAAATACAATAAGCAAGCATTTTTGAATGAAAAAAATTCTCGGTGTTCACCAAAAAATAAATCCGGCAAACATACCTTAGGCTCCAAGAAATGTGCTCCAGGACAGTTACTCACGTGCTGACGGAGCTCGGCCACCTCCAGAGAGAGTCCCTGCAGGCGATGAACCAAATCCTGAACCGACACCATGATGGAACAGAAAAATCTTTCCTTAGAGAATTTGCTGGCTGGACTTACTGTTATGTTCTGCTACCAGAGCTAAGGAAAGAGAGGAGATCTGTCCCTACGATAGAACTCAGCTTAATCCCTACGATGTAACAGGGAACCTGATCCTGCGATCAGACCTGCTAAAGTCCTAAGCTAGTCTGTACGGAGACCTATAGATGTGGGGAAGGAATCCCTACAAGTACTAAGGACTGGGAGGAATATGGGACACCTCCTAACAGAAATAGTAGCAGACAGACGAACAAACAAAATATATAGAACATAGAGGTCAGTAGACCAAGCAAACTAACAGAGCAAGACACAGAGCACAGGCTAGCTAGAAAGTAGATATACAATGAAGTCCAGCAAAGCCAGAAGGGCGGAGCAGGATTAAATAGGCCAACAAGGTCATGTGACCAGCAAAGGAAAAAAAACCTAAGAGCAAGGTTCTAACAGGAATGAGTATAAAGAGTTAATAAAGCTGTGACCGATCCTCACCCATCCAGTTGTAAGAGTTACATTATTGTATTGTCAAGGAAAGGGGGGCGGTAGGGGGGCTGAGCATCTGGGTTTGGTTGGGGGTCCCCACAGTCTGCCTAGGCTAGATGCATTTAAAAATTCTTATTAGATACACAGGCGGTGCAGCTTGCTTCGCAGCTGGGCTACTACGCCCAAAGTATTGCCTAGGCTAGATGCAGTTAAAAATTCTACGCTGACTAGCAGACACTGAAGCTTTGGAGCAGACCTCTGAGTAATCAGCTCTTCAGACTCAACCATCTGTGTTACCCCAAGCCATAGTGTATGTAGTTTCTTACAGTTAAAAGGGGGGGGGGGAGCGACCCAACCCACCTGGAATTGACGATGCCAACGTCACGTAAGACACAGCAAGGGGACTCCAAAAAGAGTCTCCAAAATTGTGGCACAGACAACACTTAACCCTAGAACGCATACAGTTATATGAAAAAGTTTGGGCACCCCTATTAATCTTAAGCTTATTGTTTTATAAAAATTGGTGTTTTTGCAACAGCTATTTCAGTTTGATATATGTAATAACTGTTGGACACAGTAATGTTTCTGCCTTGAAATGAGGTTTATTGTACTAACAGAAAATGTGCAATCTGCATTCAAACAAAATTTGACAGGTGCATAAGTATGGGCACCTCACCAGAAAAGTGACATTAATATTTAGTAGATCCTCCTTTTGCAAAAATAACAGCCTCTAGTCGCTTCCTGTAGCTTTTAATGAGTTCCTGGATCCTGGATGAAGGTATTTTTGACCATTCCTCTTTACAAAACAATTCCAGTTCAGTTAAGTTTGATGGTCGCCGAGCATGGACAGCCCTCTTCAAATGATCCCACAGATGTTCAATGATATTCAGGTCTGGGGACTGGGATGGCCATTCCAGAACATTGTAATTGTTCCTCTGCATGAATGCCTGAGTAGATTTGGAGAGGTGTTTTGGATCATTGTCTTGCTGAAAGATCCATCCCCTGCGTAACTTCAACTTTATCACTGATTCTTGAACATTATTGTCAAGAGTCTGCTGATGCTGAGTGGAATCAATGCGTCCCTCAACTTTAACAAGATTCCCGGTGCCGGCATTGGCCACACAGCCCCAAAGCATGATGTAACCTCCACCAAATTTTACTGTGGGTAGCAAGTGTTTTTCTTGGAATGCTGTGTTTTTTTGCCGCCATGCATAACGCCTTTTTGTATGACCAAACAACTCAATCTTGGTTTCATCAGTCCACAGGACCTTCTTCCAAAAAGAAATTGGCTTCTCCAAATGTGCTTTTGCATACCTCAGCCGACTCTGTTTGTGGCGTGCTTGCAGAAACTGCTTCTTTCGCATCACTCCCATACAGCTTCTCCTTGTGCAAAGTGCGTTGTATAGTTGACCGATGCACAGTGACACCATCTGCAGCAAGTTGATGCAGCAGCTTTCTGGAGGTGGTCTGAGGATTGTCCTTGACTGATCTCACCATTCTTCTTCTCTGCCTTTCTGATGCTTTTCTTGGCCTGCCACTTCTGGCCTTAACAAGAACTGTCCCTATGTTGTTCCATTTCCTTACTATGTTTCTCACAGTGGAAACTGACAGGTTAAATCTCTGAGACAGCTTTTTGTATCCTTCACCTGAACAACTATGTTGAATAATCTTTGTTTTCAGATCATTTGACAGTTGTTTTGAGGAGCCCATGATGCCACTCTTCAGAGGAGATTCAAAGAGGAGAACAACTTGCAAGTGGCCACTTTAAGTAGCTTTTCTCATGATTGCATACACCTGGCTATGAAGTTCAAAGCTCAATGAGGTTACAAAACCAAAAAAGGTGCTTTAGTAAGTCAGTAAAAATTAGGTAGGAGTATTTAAAACAAGAAAATGATAAGGGTGCCCATACTTATGCACCTGTCAAATTTTGTTTGAATGCAGATTGCACATTTTCTGTTAGTACAATAAACCTCATTTCAAGGCAGAAACATTACTGTGTCCAACAGTTATTACATATATCAAACTGAAATAGCTGTTGCAAAAACACCAATTTTTATAAAACATTAAGCTTAAGATTAATAGGGGTGCCCAAACTTTTTCATATAACTGTACCTGGGGCCTCGCAGGCCCGCCCTGTTAATTGTTTTCTATTTTTTGCAAGATTACTTTAGCTAGAATTTTGAAACTCTAGGTATTCTTCATGTATATAGTTGTTTGTCATTTGAGTTTGAGTTATTCCATGTTATTTGCACACGGGCCTAAAAGGCCTCAGGTATGTGAAAGTGTAGATTTTTATGGTCATGCGTTCTAGGGTTAAGTGGCATCAATTGCCCCACAGTTGCTTAAAACGGTTGGTGAGGTGATTTTACCAAATCCTCAAGCTTTTAGTCTCCCCAGGATGACACAGGGGTAGAAAAGTCCTTGCGAATCCATGATTTGTTCATCTTTATGAACGTGAGTCTGTCTACATTCTCAGTGGACTGCCACGTGCGCTTATCTGTCAGCACACCACCAGCAGCGCTGAACATACGTTCAGAGAGAACGCTGGCTGCAGGGCATGACAAGATCTCCAAGGCGTGAGTGGCGAGCTCCGGCCATTTTTCCAGATTGAAATCCCAAAATGAGCAAGGGTCCAGTGACACAGTCATGTCTTCGATGTTCACTTGGAGATACTCATGTACCATCCTCTCTAGGCGTTGACTATGTATCAGACTTCTTGTCTCCTGTGGCCTTGCAAAGGATGGTCTAAAAAAGTGGTGAAATGATTCCACAAAATTGCTGTTACCAGCAGATACTGTGTTACTGTTACGGTTTGAGTGATGAAGACTCGACAGTCCCATGGTTGGCAAGTTAGAACTGTGAAATTCACTACGTGCACCACTGGTGTTTTGTGGAAAAGCACATGTAAGATTCTGCAACAGTCTCTGCTGATACTCCTTCATGCGTCAATCCCTTTCTATGGCAGGAATTATTTCGGCAAATTTACTTTTGTACTGGGGATCTAAGAGTGTGGCAACCCAGTAGTCGGGATTACTTTGAATTCTGACAATCTGAGGGTCATGTTGCAGGTAGTGCAGCAAGAAGGCACTCATGTGTGTTGCGCATCCAGGAGCACCAAGTCCTTGTTGTGTTGGTAGCGAGGTAAGAATCATGCTTCCTTCCACTGCCCTCTCCCCCCAACCTCGCACAACAGAAATGTGATCAAGGTCTCCCTCATCTGACGAGTCTTACATGCCCATCGCCAGTTCGTCCTCCACTTCTTCCTTGGCTCCTGCACCTTCCTCAACAGTTTGGCTGCTACCACGCGCCCTGGTTGATCCCTCTCCCCCACCCTCCCATGCCTGCCGCCTTGATGCTGCCAACCGTCTGGACCTTGGAGATGTTATCCCTTCCGCATACGACTCATCCTCTACTTCCTCCACCTCCTCTTGTCCCTCCACCTGACTCTGAATTCTGTTTAATGTGTGCTCCAGCATGTAAATCACCGAAATAGTCATGCTGATAATGGCATCGTCATCAGCACTAAACATCTTCGTCGCCATTTCAAAACTGTGCAGAAGGGTGTGTGGCGCCCCTGAGGGTTCAGTCGCCACAGAGTTACTGCATCTCACCCAGAGGTGTGGTATCTCACCCTCAGGTAAGGAAGGCGTATGGCTCGGGACCCTAACACCTGCATCCAACACATACCCGCAGTGGGGGTAGGGCGAGATTGCTCCTAAGGGAGAGCACAGTCCCAGGTCCCTAGCTGGTGGGAGGGTCCTATGTAGTGGGTGCTTAGGGGAGCAGCTTAGGGGAACACATGACAGGGAGAGTATAAATAGGAAGCCATCTTAGAAAGAGCAAGCTAGTCAGAGGAGGAAAAGTGACAGGAGCAGAGGCTCGGTATGAGCTCTGCTCCGGAGGCGGGCCTAGCCTGGGAGGCCCAGGACTGAAGGAGAGAAGAGAGGAGTGGGAGCAGGAAGGCTCCAGGAACCGAAGGGACCCTAGGGCTATGGGCCGTGCAGAAGGCCATCCGTACTCCCGCTGCTACCAGGAGGTAGAGGGGTCAGGCCAGATAAGGGGAACCGGTCCCTCAACTAGCGGAGAAACAGCAACGCTCAACTAGAAACCGGAGGCTGCAGCATTTCCTGTACTACAGGCCAAAGTCCACACCAGTCTTACTAAGAAGGTAGCCACATAGGACCCAGGGGACGGAACACAAGTCGCCCGCCAAGGCCCGAGGATACCCGATAGAAGTGTCAATGGGTGTGAGGTGCAGGGAGAAGGCCAGAGAAAGGACACACAGAAGGGGGTCCTGCTAAGTACTCCAGAGCTATCTGGGGGTGGACTGAGCCCCTCAATGAGTACGCACAGCACGACGGGGGAGATTGCTCTGGTACCTGTAATCTGGACTGCAACAACTGTGAGTAAAGATCTTGGGACTGCATCACACGGACTCTGTGTTCATTACTGACTCCCTGCACTACAACCACCATCATCCACCCACACTGCCCTGAAGCTACACTCCTCCTGTGGTGAGTAATAATACCATTGCTGCAAAACCACCAGCTTCAGAGGACTGTTCCGCAGCGGCGGCCCCTTTGGCCGCACTCCACAGGTGGCATAGTCGGACATTCTAAAATCCATATATACAAATTACCCTTGGATTGACCGCCCTGGGTCACGGACCGGGTCACCGCCACAGTGACTACAACCCCCAGCGTCTACCGGCCCGGCTCAGGGTACCCCACGGCCCAGGGGGCGCGTCAACTTCATAGGTCCCTGATCTGAGACCACTCCTGCAGCGTGATTTGCCCCACCTCTGGATCTCGTTGGCCCAGGCTATACGTGAGAACGTATTGCACCAGGGCTTGTCGGTGCTGCCACAGTCGCTGCAACATGTGCAGAGTTGAATTCCACCGTGTCGGCACATCGCATTTCAGCCGGTGAACTGGCAGGCCCAACGACTTCTGTAGAGATGTAAGTCGTTGAGCTGCGGGATGCGAACGGCGGAAGTGAGCACACAGTGACCGTGCCCTCTACAGAAGGCCATCTAGTACGGGATAGTGGGCTAAAAATTTATGGGCAACCAGGTTCAACACGTGAGCCATACAAGGCACGTGTGTGACATTGCCCCGGCGAAGGTCCGCACCCAGGTTTGCAGCATTGTCGCACACGGCCTTCCCTGGTTGCAGGTCCAGTGGAGACAACCATTCATGAAACTGGGTCTCCAGAGCTGACCACAACTCCTCAGCTGTGTTACTCCCATTTCCCAGACATTTCAAAGTAAACACTGATGCCGTTGAGCCCTGCTGCCAGCATAGTAAGGAGGTGTGCAGGATTCCTTCTGCGCAGTTAGAAAGCAGGTGGCATTACCAGACAGGCTTTGGGTGCAGGTGGAGGACCGAGAGGAGGTTGAGGAGGCAGAAGCAGTGGAGGAACTTCGAGATAAAGAGGATTGACGCACAACTCGTGGGGACGGTAAGACTTGGACAGCAGCCCCTTGTCCTGCTGTCACCATAGTTACCCAGTACCCTGTCAGCGACATGTAACGCCTCTGTCCATGCCTTCTCGTCCAAGTGTCTGTGGTGAAGTGCACCCTGTCACACACAGAGTTTCTCAATGAAGCGGTGATGTTGTGTGCGACATGCTGGTGGAGCGCAGGCACACCTTTCTTTGAGAAGTAGTGCCGACTGGGCATCTGGTACTGGGGCACTGCGACGGAAATAAGGTCTCGAAAATCCACTGTGTCCTCCAGGCGGAAAGGCAGCATTTCTGTAGCCAACAGCTTGCAGATGGTGAAATTCAACCTCTTAGCTTTCTCATGGCTAGGAGGAAATGGTCTTTTACTTTTCCACATCTGAGGGACCGAGGGCTGGCTGTTGTGCTTAGACGGGGTTGAGTAGGGTGTCCCTGGCAAACTGCCGGTCTGTGAGGAAGATGCAGGCGGACATGTTAGGTTACCTTGATCCAAAGGTGGTGCTCTCGATGTCGGAGAGCGCTCAAAACCAGCAGGTGTTTCCACTTCCCAATGAACTGACGACCTGCCAATCACACTGGCTGTTGCAGGTAAAGAGGTGGCAGGTCTGCGTCCAAAAACATGTGTGACTGCTGTCCCCCCAGTCACAGAGGATGAAGAGGCCGCGAATGCACAAGATGGGGCAGACGGTGGTTGGCCCAGCCTGCTAGGCCGCATTGTAGCACAGTGAGCTTCCCACTGCAACTTATGCTTCATATCCATGTGACGGTACATGCATGAAGTACTCAAACTATGGATTTTTTGGCCTCTACTTAGCTTTTGGTGACAAATATTACAGATAACAAGAGTTGGGTCATCCTTATCGATCTGAATAAATGCCCAGGCTATGCAAGGCTTAGAGCCCATGCGACCTGAAGAGCCACTATGACTTGTGGTGAGAGGCAGAGTTGTGGTTGAGGATGCAGTTGTTGACGTGCTTCCAGTACTCTGCCTCTGTCCAGGAAGGCGCAACCTAACCTCGTCGTCAATAGCATCTGTGACGCCCCGCTGCGCTTGGTATCACAGATCCTAGAAGAGTGTATTGATGGAATCCTCCACAAGAGGCCCCCATAAACATTCACACATCTCCACCTTCCACCTCAGACCAGCAGAGGGAGCCCGTTAGGGATATAAATAGGGAAGGTGGAGCTAGGCAGTTCAGCTCCTCTGAAGAGTTCCTGCAGTAGAGAAGCCTAAGAGAGGTCAGTCTGCAGTGGAGCTCAGTCTAGTCTAGAGAACTCAGTTAATAGTTCAGCAGTGGAGCACGAGGCTCCTGCTAGCTAGATTCAGGGAGCCCAGATAGAGCTTAAGGTGCGCCATAAGATCGGTGAAGCGCGGCAAGCTGCCGTTAGTGTGTATAGCCTAGTGAGGGCCCGAGCAGGCCGAAGGCGAGTGGCGAGTTAGTACATAAGGGGCAGAGGAGCTTAACCAGCTCACCCCGAAGCATTTACCGGACACCGGATCCGAGCTTACCGGGATCTCTATGACCCAGTAAGGCATAACCGGAATCCCTAGAGAACTACAAGTCCCAGGATCGCTAAGGTGCTGATACGTAACAGAGCCTGGAGACGCTTAGGCCCCACATACTGGGAGCGTGAACTCCAAGAGAAGGCCCTACCACAAGGTAAGCCAGCGCAGGACAGAGACAAAGTTAGGCCTAGCTCCAGGCAGGTCAGAAACTTACTACGCAGAGGCAAGAAACAGGAGGCCCTACACCCGCTCATTTGGGAGGATCCTGATATGCACCCTTCACCCTACAGTGCTCTGGGATGTGCCTGAATTTCCTCCACTAAAAGGTACTGAAGTGACTACCGTGTCCGTTCCCGTTCTTGCTCTGACCCAGCTGGGTCTCGCCTGTCCTGCATTCCCCCTGCATACGCTGCCCTGAGACCTAGCTCCACCTGTGGGGAGCTGTACCATCGAGCTGCCTTATCACGGGCCTCAGTGGACTGCTGCAGCGCTGGTGCTTCTCACCAGATACCACAGGTGGCGTCACGAACTCTTATAAAATTAACAATTATCCACCCTTTTAAAGAGTGACCCCAGGGTACCGGCCAGGGAGCCGACCACTGCGACATCCCCAAGGCCAGGCAAAGGCCCGGGTACCGAGTCATCCCCATCCCCCGGGCTAGTCACATCCTCCTCCACCTCCTCCGCTGACCTCATCGACTAGCTGACTGTGGGTTGACAGTAAGTGGGATCTCCAACCTCGTCATCATCACCCTGTGTGTTATCACACCCGTCGTCCTCAGAGCCAACCTCTTCCTGCCCTGACCGAAAAGTCAAGTTGTCGCTCCAATCAGGTATTTGAGTCTCATCATCGTCTTCATCATTGTCTCCACCAACAGGAGTTACAGTTTGGGAACGAGGGTATACATTATGCTCAGAACCTTCTTCATCTGGTCCTGGATCCGACTTATAAAGATTCTGGGCATCAGTGCAGATCATTTCCTCGTCTGGATTAACAGAAGCTCTGGAGCAGACCTCCATTTCCCAGGCTATAGTATGAGTAAACAGCTCTGCAGACTCAACCATCTGTGTTACCCCATACTCAGACGGGCAGCTGGAGACTTGGGAGCTGTAAGGAAGCAAGTGCGATTGGGGTGACACCTCTGAGGACTGGAGTATTTGTGATGTTGAAATTGAGGTGGAGGAGAGCCCACTTGAAGGAGCACTTGATATCCGCTGAAGCACCTGCTGTTTTTGTGCCTCATCTGGAATTTGTAGCGATGGGCGTGTCCGTAACAAAGGGATCTTATCACATTGTCCACGAAAAGAAGTCGACATCTTAGTTTGGCTGGAAGATGTTCTTTCTTCTGCAGATGTTACTCCCCCCTACCGTGGGGGGGGCTCGACCCACCAGCGGACAGGCACCAGTATTGGGAGAGGGGGGCTGGCCATCAGGGTCCACCGCGGCTCTGGCACAAACCCGGCGACACGGAGGTGGCACGGGCAGGAACGGACGGGCCGTGTCGGCTTCTCACTTTTTGGATTTTAGAAGGGCATGACATGCCTATATCTGTGTCTCCCCCTCCTTTTACTCCTCCACCTCTTTTCTTTTCACATGACTATATGTACTTGTCACTTTTCCATGTGTTAGTTGTGTCTTCTGAGCAGTTTGTCAGCTTTTGGATACCTTTGAAGGTGTTTTCTATGTGTTTCTATGTGTTTTTGTTTGCCTGCCATTGGTTTTAACGGTGTTCAAAGGTGTTCGACGAACAGTTCGATGAACAGTTCGACGAACAGTTCGGCGAACACACGGGTGTTTGACGAACCGCACCGAACTCGAACACTACGGGGGTGGCTCAACACTAGTGCTTAGTATCGACGCAACAGAAAATCCTCCCAGTGGACGATGTGTTTAGGACCATACTCGGTGACCTGGTGAAGGTGCGTTCTCTGGAGTATGAGAGACTGGGTACACAAAGGGCTGCTCTCCTCTGGAGGGGCTTTTCTTTTAGTGTGCCCTAGTCTGGTCGTCTCCTCTCCTGGTGGTGGGCTGCTGCTGACTCCATAGATTTTTGTTTTTGATCAGTAGACAGTGATGTAGGGCTGCAGGCGCCGAACTTGGGCTTTGTCAGTTGTGGTTATTGTATTGTTTGTTTCTGTATATATTGTATATATGGGTTTGGGTGGAGGTGTTAGGTTGGGTGGTGGGAAAAGGGGGGAGGTGGGTTCATCTTGTGGGACACTGGTTATTTGGGTGAAAAACTGGCACTGCCTGATCTGGCCTATGGACGTTGGACATGGACTGAGGCATGAGACGCAGGACCAGCTCTCAGGTCAGTGCCGGGGAGGGACTGGTGGGCTTGAGTGTGGGGGGTTTTGTTTAGTATTGCATATATTTGGATAGTTAGTATTTATTTTATATTAATAATAAAAATAAAAAAAGTTTATATATATTTGTCAGCTATTGTTTATTTTATTTATTGTTTGTGGTTATTATTTTCTTTGGTAACCGGATCAGAAGTCTGTAGTGTAAGTTCTTATTATTGTGTGTATATGCATAATATGAGGAGAGAGGGAGCGGCTGGACCAGCAGAATAGTGAGTGCAGCTCTGGAGTATAATACAGGATGTAACTCAGGTTCAGTAATGTAATGTATGTTCACAGTGACTACACCTGCAGAATAGTGAGTGCAGCTCTGGAGTATAATATAGGATGTAACTCAGGATCAGTAATGTATGTACACACTGAGTGCAACAGCAGAATAGTGAGAGCAGCTCTGGAGGATAATACAGGATGTAACTCAGAATCTGTAATGTAATGTATGTACACAGTGAATGCACAAGCCGAATAGTGAGTGCAGCTCTGGAGTATAATACAGGATGTAACTCAGGATCAGTAATGTAATGTAGGTAAGCAGTGACTGCACCAGCAGAATAGTGAGTGCAGCTCTGGAGGATAATACAGGACGTAGCTCAGGATCAGTAATGTAATGAATGTACACAGTGACTGCACCAGCAGAATAGTGAGTGCAGCTCTGGAGTATAATACAGGATGTAACTCAGGATCATTAATGTGATGCATGCACACAATGACTGCACCAGCAGAATAGTGAGTGCAGCTCTGGAGTATAATATAGGATGTAACTCAGGATCAGTAATGTAATGTATTTAAACACTGACGCTACCAGCAGAATAGCGTGTGCAGCTCAAGGGTATAATACAGGATGTAACTCAGGATCAGTACAGGATCAGTAATGTAATGTATGTACACAGTGACTACACCAGCAGAATAGTGAGTGCAGCTCTGGAGTGTAATACAAGATGTAACTCAGGAACAGTAATGTAATGTATGTACACAGTGACTGCACCAGCAGAATAGTGAGTGCAGCTCTGGAGTATAATACAGGATGTAACTCAGGATCAGTAATGTAATGTATGTACACAGTGACTGCACCAGCAGAATAGTGAATGCAGCTCAGGAGTATAATACAGGATGTAACTCAGGGTCAGTAATGTAATGTATGTACACAGTGACTGCACCAGCAGAATAGTGAGTGCAGCTCAGGAGTATATTACAGGGTGTAACTCAGGATCAGTAATGTAATGTATGTACACAGTGACTGCACCAGAAGAATAGTGAGCACAGCTCTGGAGTATAATACAGGAGGTAACTCAGGATCAGTGATGTAATGTATGTACACAGTGACTGCACCAGCAGAATAGTGAGTGCAGCTCTGGGGTATAATACAGGATGTAACTCAGGATCAGTATAGGATCAATAATGCAATGTATGTACACAGTGACTGCACCAGCAGAATAGTGAGTGAAGCTCTGGAGTATAATACAGGATATAACTCAGGATCAGTAATGTAATGTATGTATGACGCACCCCCTGGGCCATGTGCAAGGGATACCCGGAGCCGGATCTGGATAGGGGTAGTAGTCCTTGTGGCGGTGACCCGGTCCGTGCCCAGGGTGTCAAACTAAGTGGCAGTCTATGGCAGTAGATGTTAACTTGATTGTCGACTACGCCACCCGTTGAGTGCGGCTTTGAAGCCGCCGCTGCAGAACAGTCCACTGAGGCCAGGTGTATGAGGATGTGCAGCGTGGTGGTATAACCCCCAATGGGAGGGGTATGGCCTCAGGGCAGCAGGTGTAGATGATGGGGGTTGTGCTGATGCAGAAAGAAGATTCAGAGTCAGGAGATGCAGTTCAGGGTTTTTACTTACTGGTGTTCTCTTGGTCACTCTGGCCTTGAGTGACCACCCGAGCCGTGCTGCTTCCACCAGGTCCTGGACTCGGCTAACCCCCAGGCAGTTCTGAAGCGTGGTCCTGAGCTCCTTTCTGACTCTCCCTTCCTCTGGCCGTTCCCACCAGGGATCCACTTTTGGCCGGCTCCCTCGGGTCTCTTGGTGGTCAAGCCTCCACTGGGCTCCCTGACCCTATACTCGGTGTGCCTTTCTAGTGGATTTGGTGAGGGTCGTGGCAGATCCTGACCACGACCTCCGGTTCCTGGCTAAGGTTCGTTTTGGGCCTCCGCCAGCTTGGGATCCGGTACCCGTGTCCGCCAACCCTTCACCCTTCTGTCCTTATTCTGGGATCTTGGGGTTCCTTCTTGTTTCCTCTCTGGGTCCTTCCGACTCCTCTCTCTCTCTCTCTGCAGGCTCTGCTCTGGAGCTGGGCCCAGCCGGAGCCACAGCTCCCTGTCAGCCCTTCTGGCTGAGCTCCCCTGCTCTGCTCCTCTTGCCTGACTGAACTCACCCTGTTCTAAAATGGTGCCCACCTTATATACTCCCTCTATGTGTGAGCTCAGGTGACCAGCACCCAATGAGCTCCTATCTTTACTCAGACTACTCCCCCTATCTGCCCCTACACTACTGGGATGTTCCACCCCCCTCCCACTCCAGCCAGGGACAGACGCTGTCGTACCTGCACATAAACTGGTGGGAGTACCGTAGTTCTGTCCCCCGGAAATGGGATGTATGTAGTGCATGCAGCCTACTAGCTCAGTTCCACACTCCATCCTTACCCGGGAGTGGAATACCACACCTCTGGCTTGAGGTGTAATACCCCTGTAGCAGCCGAGTCCTCAGGATGCTACATGTACACAGTGACTGCACAAGCAGAATAGTGAGTGCAGCTCTGGAGGATAATATAGGATGTAACTCAGTATCAGTAATGTAATGTATGTACACAGTGACTGCAGCAGCAGAATAGTGAGTGCAGCTCTGGAGTATAATACAGGATGTAAGTCAGGATCAGTACAGGATCAGTAATGTAATTTATGTACACACTGACGCCACCAGCAGAATAGCGAGTGCAGCTCTAGGGTATAATACAGGATGTAACTCAGGATCACTAATGTATGTACGCAGTGACTGCACCAGCAGCATACTGAGTGCAGCTCTGGAGTATAATACAGAAGGTAACTCAGGATCAGTAATGTAATGTATGTACACAGTGACTGCACCAGCAGAATAGTGAGTGCAGCTCTTGAGTATAATACAAGATGTAACTCAGGATCAGTAATGTAATGTATGTACACCGTGACTGCACCAGCAGAATAGTGAGTGCAGCTCTTGAGTATAATACAAGATGTAACTCAGGATCAGTAATGTAATGTATGTACACAGTGACTGCACCAGCAGAATAGTGAGTGCAGCTCTGGAGTATAATGCAGGAGGTAACTCAGGATCAGTAATGTAATGTATGTACACAGTGACTGCACCAGCAGAATAGTGAGTGCAGCTCTGGAGTATAATACAGGATGTAACTCAGGATCAGTAATGTAATGTATGTACACAGTGACTGCACCAGCAGAATAGTGAGTGCAGCTCTTGAGTATAATACAAGATGTAACTCAGGATCAGTAATGTAATGTATGTACACAGTGACTGCACCAGCAGAATAGTGAGTGCAGCTCTGGAGTATAATACAGGATGTAACTCAGAATCAGTACAGGATCTGTAATGTATGTATACAGTGACTGCACCAGCAGAATAGTGAGTGCTGCTCTGGAGTATAATACAAAATGTAACTCAGTATCAGTACAGGATGTGTAATGTATGTACACAGTGACTGCACCAGCAGAATAGTGAGTGCAGCTCTGGAGTATAATACTGGATGTAACTCAGGATCAGTAATGTAATGTATGTACACAGTGACTGCACCAGCAGAATAGTGAATGCAGCTCTGGAGTATAATACAGGATGTAACTCCGGATCAGTAATGTAATGTATGTACACAGTGACTGCACCAGCCGAATAGTGAGTGCAGCTCTGGAGTATAATACAGGATGTAACTCAGGATCAGTAATGAATGACACAGTGACTGCACAAGCAGAATAGTGATTGCTGCTCTGGAGTATAATACAGGATGTAACTCAGGATCAGTAATATAATGTATGTACACAGTGACTACACCAGCAGAATAGTGAGTGCAGCTCTGGAGTATAATACAGGATGAAGCTTATGATCAGTAATGTAATGTATGTACACAGTGATTGCACCAGCAGAATAGAGAGTGCAGCTCTGAAGTATAAGACAGGATGTAACTCAGGATTAGTACAGGATCAGTAATGTAATGTATGTACACAGTGATTCCATCAGCAGAATAGTGAGTGCAGCTCTGGAGAATACTACAGGAGGTAACTCAGGATCAATAGTGTATGTACACAGTGACTGCACCAACAGAATAATGAGCACAGCTCTGGAGTATAATGCAGGATGTAACTCAGGATCAGTAATGTAATGTAATGTACACAGTGACTGCACCAGCAGAATATTGAGTGCTGCTCTGGAGTATAATGCAGGATGTAACTCAGGATCAGTAATGTAATGTAATGTACAAAGTGACTGCACCAGCAGAATAGTGAGTGCAGCTCTGGAGTATAATACAGGATGTAACTCTGGATCAGTAATGTAAGGTATGTACACAGTGACACCACCAGTAGAATAGTGAGTACAGCTCTGGAGTATAATACAGGATGAAGCTCATGATCAGTAATGTAATGTATGTACACAGTGATTGCACCAGCAGAATAGAGAGTGCAGCTCTGAAGTATAAGACAGGATGTAACTCAGGATTAGTACAGGATCAGCAATGTAATGTATGTACACAGTGATTCCATCAGCAGAATAGTGAGTGCAGCTCTGGAGAATACTACAGGAAGTAACTCAGGATCAATAGTGTATGTACACAGTGACTGCACCAGCAGAATAGTGAGCACAGCTCTGGAGTATAATGCAGGATGTAAATCAGGATCAGTAATGTAATGTATGTACACAGTGACTCCACCAGCAGAATAGTGAGTGCAGCTCTGGAGTATAATACAGGAGGTAACTCAGGATCAGTAATGTTATGTATGTGCACAGTGACTGCACCAGCAGAATAGTGAGTGCAGCTCTGGAGTATAATACAGAAGATAACTGAGGATCAGTAATGTAATGTATGTACACAGTGACTGCACCAGCAGAATAGTGAGTGCAACTCTGGAGTATAATACAGGATGTAACTCAGGATCAGTAATGTAATGTATGTGCACAGTGACTGCACCAACAGAATAGTGAGTGGAGCTCTGGAGTATAATACAGAAGGTAACTGAGGATCAGTAATGTAATGTATGTACACAGTGACTGCACCAGCAGAATAGTGAGTGCAGCTCTGGAGTATAATACAGGATGTAACTCAGGATCAGTAATGTAATGTATGTACACAGTGACTGCACCAGCAGAATAGTGAGTGCAGCTCTGGAGTATAATACAGGAGGTAACTCAGGATCAGTAATGTTATGTATGTGCACAGTGACTGCACCAGCAGAATAGTGAGTGCAGCTCTGGAGTATAATACAGAAGATAACTGAGGATCAGTAATGTAATGTATGTACACAGTGACTGCACCAGCAGAATAGTGAGTGCAACTCTGGAGTATAATACAGGATGTAACTCAGGATCAGTAATGTAATGTATGTGCACAGTGACTGCACCAGCAGAATAGTGAGTGCAGCTCTGGAGTATAATACAGAAGGTAACTGAGGATCAGTAATGTAATGTATGTACACAGTGACTGCACAAGCAGAATAGTGAGTGCAGCTCTGGAGTATAATACAGGA
Source organism: Phyllobates terribilis (assembly GCF_046119375.1). Lineage (NCBI taxonomy): Eukaryota > Metazoa > Chordata > Amphibia > Anura > Dendrobatidae > Phyllobates > Phyllobates terribilis. The sequence goes on along the minus strand of NW_027362822.1, from coordinate 1,528,249 downwards.
TGTAACTCAGGATCAGTAATGTAATGTATGTACACAGTGACTGCACCAGCAGAATAGTGAGTGCAGCTCTGGAGTATAATACAGGAGGTAACTCAGGATCAGTAATGTTATGTATGTGCACAGTGACTGCACCAGCAGAATAGTGAGTGCAGCTCTGGAGTATAATACAGAAGATAACTGAGGATCAGTAATGTAATGTATGTACACAGTGACTGCACCAGCAGAATACTGAGTGCAGCTCTGGAGTATAATACAGGATGTAACTCAGGATCAGGTAACGTAATGTATGTACACAGTGACTATAAGTGCATAATAGTGAGTGCAGCTCTGGAGTTTAATAAAGGATGTAACTCAGGATCAGTAGTGTAATGTATGTACACAGTGACTGCACCAGCAGAATAGTGAGTGCAGCTCTGGAGTATAATACAGGATGCAACTCGGGATCAGTAATGTAATGTATGTACACAGTGACTGCACCAGCAGAATAGTGAGTGCTGCTCTGGAGTATAATACAGGATGTATCTCAGAATCAGTAATGTAATGTATGTACACAGTGACTGCACCAGCAGAATAGTGAGTGCAGCTCTGGAGTATAATACAAAATGTAACTCAGTATCAGTACAGGATCAGTAATGTACAGTATGTTCCCAGTGACTGCACCAGGAGAATAGTGAGTGCAGCTCTGGAGTATAATACAGGATGTAACTCAGGATCAGTAATGTAATGTATGTACACAGTGACTGCACCAGCAGAATAGTGAGTGCAGCTCTGGAGTATAATACAGGATGTAACTCAGCATCAGGAATGTAATGTATGTACACAGTGACTGCACCAGCAGAATAGTTAGCGCAGCTCTGGAGTATAATACAGGAGGTAACTCAGGATCAGTGATGTAATGTATGTACACAGTGACTGCACAAGCAGAATAGTGAGTGCAGCTCTGGAGTATAAAACAGGATGTAACTCAGGATCAGTAAGGTAATGTGTGTACACAGTGACTATACCAGCAGAATAGTGAGTGCAGCTCTGGAGTATAATACAGGATGTAGCTCAGGATCAGTAATGTAATGTATGTACACAGTGACTGCACCTGCAGAATAGAGAGTGCAGCTCTGAAGTATAAGACAGGATGTAACTCAGGATTAGTACAGGATCAGTAATGTAATGTATGTACACAGTGACTCCATCAGCAGAATAGTGAGTGGAGCTCTGGAGAATACTACAGGAAGTAACTCAGGATCAGTAATGTATGTACACAGTGACTGCACCAGCAGAATAGTGAGCACAGCTCTGGAGTATAATACAGGAGGTAACTCAGGATCAGTAATGTAATGTATGTACACGGTGACTGCACCAGCAGAATAGTGAGTGCAGCTCTGGAGGATAATATAGGATGTAACTCAGGATCAGTAATGTAATGTATGTACACAGTGACTGCACCAGCAGAATAGTGAGTGCAGCTCTAGAGTATAATACAGGATGTAACTCAGGATCAGTAATGTAATGTATGTACACGGTGACTGCACCAGCAGAATAGTGAGTGCAACTCTGGAGTATAATACAGGATGTAACTCAGAATCAGTAATGTAATGTATGTACACAGTGACACCACCAGCAGAATAGGGAGTGCAACTCTGGAGTATAATACAGGAGGTAACTCAGGATCAGTAATGTAATGTATGTACACAGTGACTGCACCTGCAGAATAGTGAGCGCAGCTCTGGAGTATAATACAGGATGTAACTCAGGATCAGTAATGTTATGTATGTACACAGTGACTGCACCAGCAGAATAGTGAGTGCAGCTCTGGAGTATAATACAGAAGATAACTGAGGATCAGTAATGTAATGTATGTACACAGTGACTGCACCAGCAGAATAGTGAGTGCAGCTCTGGAGTATAATACAGGATGTAACTCAGGATCAGGTAACGTAATGTATGTACACAGTGACTATAAGTGCATAATAGTGAGTGCAGCTCTGGAGTTTAATAAAGGATGTAACTCAGGATCAGTAGTGTAATGTATGTACACAGTGACTGCAGCAGCAGAATAGTGATTGCTGCTCTGGAGTATAATACAGGATGCAACTCGGGATCAGTAATGTAATGTATGTACACAGTGACTGCACCAGCAGAATAGTGAGTGCTGCTCTGGAGTATAATACAGGATGTATCTCAGAATCAGTAATGTAATGTATGTACACAGTGACTGCACCAGCAGAATAGTGAGTGCAGCTCTGGAGTATAATACAAAATGTAACTCAGTATCAGTACAGGATCAGTAATGTACAGTATGTTCCCAGTGACTGCACCAGGAGAATAGTGAGTGCAGCTCTGGAGTATAATACAGGATGTAACTCAGGATCAGTAATGTAATGTATGTACACAGTGACTGCACCAGCAGAATAGTGAGTGCAGCTCTGGAGTATAATACAGGATGTAACTCAGCATCAGGAATGTAATGTATGTACACAGTGACTGCACCAGCAGAATAGTTAGCGCAGCTCTGGAGTATAATACAGGAGGTAACTCAGGATCAGTGATGTAATGTATGTACACAGTGACTGCACAAGCAGAATAGTGAGTGCAGCTCTGGAGTATAAAACAGGATGTAACTCAGGATCAGTAAGGTAATGTGTGTACACAGTGACTATACCAGCAGAATAGTGAGTGCAGCTCTGGAGTATAATACAGGATGTAGCTCAGGATCAGTAATGTAATGTATGTACACAGTGACTGCACCTGCAGAATAGAGAGTGCAGCTCTGAAGTATAAGACAGGATGTAACTCAGGATTAGTACAGGATCAGTAATGTAATGTATGTACACAGTGACTCCATCAGCAGAATAGTGAGTGGAGCTCTGGAGAATACTACAGGAAGTAACTCAGGATCAGTAATGTATGTACACAGTGACTGCACCAGCAGAATAGTGAGCACAGCTCTGGAGTATAATACAGGAGGTAACTCAGGATCAGTAATGTAATGTATGTACACGGTGACTGCACCAGCAGAATAGTGAGTGCAGCTCTGGAGGATAATATAGGATGTAACTCAGGATCAGTAATGTAATGTATGTACACAGTGACTGCACCAGCAGAATAGTGAGTGCAGCTCTAGAGTATAATACAGGATGTAACTCAGGATCAGTAATGTAATGTATGTACACGGTGACTGCACCAGCAGAATAGTGAGTGCAACTCTGGAGTATAATACAGGATGTAACTCAGAATCAGTAATGTAATGTATGTACACAGTGACACCACCAGCAGAATAGGGAGTGCAACTCTGGAGTATAATACAGGAGGTAACTCAGGATCAGTAATGTAATGTATGTACACAGTGACTGCACCAGCAGAATAGTGAGCGCAGCTCTGGAGTATAATACAGGATGTAACTCAGGATCAGTAATGTTATGTATGTACACAGTGACTGCACCAGCAGAATAGTGAGTGCAGCTCTGGAGTATAATACAGGATGTAACTCAGGATCAGTAATGTATGTACACAGTGACTGCACCAGCAGAATATTGAGTGCAGCTCTGGAGTATAATACAGGATGTAACTCAGGATCAGTAATGTAATGTATGTACACGGTGACTGCACCAGCAGAATAGTGAGTGCAGCTCTGGAGGATAATATAGGATGTAACTCAGGATCAGTAATGTAATGTATGTACACAGTGACTGCACCAGCAGAATAATGAGTGCAGCTCTGGAGTATAATACAGGATGTAACTCAGGATCAGTAATGTAATGTATGTACACAGTGACTGCACCAGCAGAATAGTGAGTGCAGCTCTGGGGTATAATACAGCATGTAACTCAGGATCAGTAATGTAATGTATGTACACGGTGACTGCACCAGCAGAATAGTGAGTGCAGCTCTGGAGGATAATATAGGATGTAACTCAGGATCAGTAATGTAATGTATGTACACAGTGACTGCACCAGCAGAATAGTGAGTGCAGCTCTGGAGTATAATACAGGATGTAACTCAGGATCAGTAATGTAATGTATGTACACAGTGACTGCACCAGCAGAATAGTGAGTGCAGCTCTGGGGTATAATACAGCATGTAACTCAGGATCAGTAATGTAATGTATGTACACAGTGACTGCACCAGCAGAATAGTGAGTGCAGCTCTGGGGTATAATACAGCATGTAACTCAGGATCAGTAATGTAATGTATGTACACAGTGACTGCACCAGCAGAATAGTGAGTGCAACTCTGGAGTATAATACAGGATGTAACTCAGAATCAGTAATGTAATGTATGTACACAGTGACTGCACCAGCAGAATAGTGAGTGCAGCTCTGGAGTATAATACAGGATGTAACTCAGCATCAGTAATGTAATGTATGTACACAGTGACTGCACCAGGAGAATAGTGAGTGCAGCTCTGGGGTATAATACAGGATGTAACTCAGGATCAGTAATGTAATGTATGTACACAGTGACTCCACCAGCAGCATACTGGGTGTAGCTCTGATCAGCTGCTAGTCAGTGTGCTGATTGCGGGTGTGGTGGCTGCAGATCCTGCTGTGAGCTCCTGATCTCTGAGAAACCAACACCTCTCCGCCTGGGGACCTGCTCTCTCTCTTTCCCAGGGAGGGAACTGGTTTCTGGGATGAGTGATGGAGCCAAGTTCCAGGCTTCTGCTTCCCGAACCAGGCCGGCGGGGGGCAGAAGAAACCAGCAACCGGCCTGCACATCAGAGGACTTGGGGGTGAGACGCTCGACCAGGAGTCGCAGCAATGTGGCTCCTACTCCCCCCGGGACTGTGGAGACCCCTAGAAGCCGCACGGCTTCCAGCATGGAGGTGAAGCCTGACAGCGGCGTGCATGATGGCGTTCCTTCCGGAGGAAAGCTGAGTGCTCACGGAGGTGAGGCCGACCTCCCTGAGGGGGGTTGGGCGCTGCAGGGACCCCGGGAGTCTGTGTCCACCTATGCCTCCCGGGTCATGATCCACCTCCGTGAGTATGAAGATGCCAGTAAGCTCATCAGGAGGCTCCGTGAGGAGCTGCGCTGCACAAGCGCAAAAGCTGCGGGGGCCTCCAAACCAAGGAAGGCCAAGCTCCAGGCTGAAGTAAAGAGGCCGACCAGCGAGATTCACCTGCTGGAAATAAGGAAAGCCACCATCAGAGAGCAGAGTGGTCCATTCAAAAAAAAACTAATAAATGAAGACCGCTACAGAGAAATGGCTGATACCAGAGAGCAAAGGCAGATGGGGCTGCAGCCTGAGAGCCAGGTGGATGATGAGAATGATGATGACCAGCAGGAAGCCCCACCTGGCAGCCTGCAATATCACCCACAGGCCACGTGCAGCGAGCTCCCTGCAGGACAGGCGATAGTGACAACCGGTCGCAGTTCTGCCGGCTCTGGGGAGGACAGTGACAGCAGCGGCTAGGGAGGGGCGCTAATGGCGGAGATTAAGCTCCTGGAGTCCCCAGTGTGCCTCCAAAACTTCCATCTTGGTGACGATCTACCAGAAGAGGCACCTGGGGGCCACAAAAAGGCAAAGAAGACCAAGCCAAAGCTGCAGGAAGCGGTAAGCTATGTCTATGCCCCCCTCCCTGTACCCCCTGAGTCGGCGGCAGGCTCAGCTCGCTGTATAAGCCCCGTTGCCCAGCCCAGCCCGGGTTCTGCTGTGGATCCGGTGCAAAGGCGCGGGGAGATTACAGAGCGCGGTAGTGAGGCGCAGAGCTCCGTCTCTGCTTGTAGTAGCGGGGACGCAGCAGAAGTTGCATCAGCCGAGAGGCTGGACAGTGAGGGCGGCCCGGCGGCGGGCGTTCCATTAGGCCATGATGCTGTGGTGCGCTCCTCAGTGAGGGGAGCAGCCCGGTGTCGGGGGCAGCTCCGGTAGACTCGGCACCTCTGAATGCTGTTGCCGCTGATCACTTAGTTGAGAAGCGGCGGCAGTGTGAGGGGGCTGTCGGGGCTGAGCGTTCCGGTCCTCCCACCAAAGTGCTATTTTGTGTTGGCGTCGCTGGTCTGGAAGATCCTGATGCTAAAGATCAGCGGCGCCTAACAGCAGCTAAAGATCAGCGGCACATTATACCGAATGCCAAACAGCGGAAATTACCGACCGATGATGTGGAGGGCACACATAAGACCAAGGGTGAGGTCGCCTCCAGTTCCATGGAGGTGACTGAGCCCCTTGTGCCTGATGCGGAGGTCAAAATGTCATCCGCCATTGTTACTGGTCCAGCAGGAATGAATGTGGTGGTGGGGGTGAATGAGGCTAATTCATTGTCTAGTGGTGTGGTTGCTGGTTTGGTGGAGGGTGAGATGGAGGTGAGTAATGGTGATGCTATTGGGGCTGATGTGGTCACTGGTCCGGTTGCCCCCACGGGGGTGGCAACACCTGTCCAGAGTTATGCCAGTGTCACCTCCGGGGCAAATAGGGCATCCTCCTCGTCTCCGGGCTTTGGGGATGGCATGTTGCAACGGCGCCTTCTGGAGGCTCTAAAGAAGGGGGAGAGATCACTAATGGTAGAGGGTCGAGAGGTTGATCTATCCTTCTGGATAGAGAGGCATGGCCTCAGGGCCTTCCGAGAGCAAAAGGGGGGGGATACAGTGTGGTCCCTCCCAACAGCCGGGCCAGGCAGTGTGCGTAGGAATGTGGTCCGTCTTCGGTGGAGGGGCAGTGATGCATGTCCTCCAAGGTCTAAAGTTGTGGAGCTCCTGCTGAGGACGGGCTTCAAGGCGATTGACATCTACGCCTTGATACATCCCTATTCCATGCCTGAGTTTGATGTCAGCTTTGTTCGGCCGGAGGGGCTTGAGCTCTTCTGGGCGAATTATGAGTTGGCAAAAAATGAGCCCGGCTGGCGAGACTTTGCCATTCAGGCAGTGTCACGCCAAAACCAAATCAAGAAAGTGACCGTGATGACTCGTAACGAGTCGCTTTCTTGTTATGACATCATGACGTGGCTTGGTCGGTATGGAGAGGTGGTGGAGATGCCAAAGAAAAACCGCGACGAGTTTGGTATCTGGTCAGGGGCCTGGACGTTTATGGTAAAACTTAAGCGTTCAGGTGGTACGGTTGCCCACATTCCATCGTCTGCCTTCCTGGGTAGGGATCGTATCCTGGTCTTCTACCAGGGGCAACCGAAGCTCTGTCACAGGTGCGGCGACCCCCACACACTTCAGTGCAAACTGCACTGTGCAGAAATGCGCGTTGTGTGGGGGTGTCGGCCATCTTGCTGCCTCTTGTGTGGAGATTAGGTGCCACCTGTGTGGTGAGTTAGGTCACCCATTCAGCCGTTGTCCTCGCTCCTTCGCTAATGCAGTCGAGACCCCGGTGGGAGAAAGCCATGAGGCCGATTCTGCTGGGGAGGGGACTAGCAGGGGTGGGGGAGCTGAGGGGAGAGGGAAGAAAAGCAATAAAAAGACGCCTGCCCAGCTGAGGCGTCTAGACAAGCGCAGACAGGAGAGGGAGCGGGGCGAGCCCCAGACTACCGGGGCAGCCCCTGTCCTGGATGCCAGTCTTGCTGCTGAGGCCCCGAGGGATGATGGGTTGGATGAGGAGGTCAGGAGGATCCACAGGGAGGAAACTGCCTCTGCCTCAGAATCCTGCCATTATGAAAGTATGGATGAGGATAATAAGCGGTGGCTAGAGAACAAGTGTAAGCTCGGCACCAAAAAGAAGAAAAAGAAGGGAGATAAAACATCTTCTCCCACTCTGACCAAGGTACCTAAGGAAGGTAAAACCGACTCCCCTCTGGTTGGTCTTTCTAACCGGTTCCAAGCCCTTGATAACATCTCTTCCTCTGAGGAGGAGGCTGAGGGTGAGGTTCCGGCTTCGGCGGAGCTTACAGGGGGCGCAGTCTCCTTCTCCTGGGGATGCAAGGTCCTTGGGGGGAGGGACTGGCCCAGAGTCCGGAGACGAGGACGAGAAAAGAAGGAAAAATGCTGAAATGGACACCTCTGTCATTAAAGAGGGGGAAGGATTCCTCGTCTGAGGCAGAGGATAAGGGGAGTGGGAAGAGGAAAGCCATCTAACTTAATCACCAATGATGGCGGTACCCACTCCGTTGACGCTTTCGTCCATTAATGTCGCCAGCATTAAGTCAAATATGGCTAGATTTGCGGCCTTTGATTTTCTCAGCCGGGTTGAAGCTGACATTTTCTTTTTGCAAGAGACCAGGCTGCCAAATATGGCAGAGGTGTTTATAGCTAATAGGGAGTGGAGACTCGGGCCCTCCTATTGGTCTCTTGCGGCCGAGCCGTATAGCGGAGTGGCGGTCCTTTTTACCGCACCGGTAGAATGCCGACGGGTTATTGAGTTAGAAATGGGGAGGTGCCTGATATTAGATGTCCTCATGAAGGGACAAGAGCTCCGGCTCATTAACATCTATGGTCCCCAATCTAAGTGGGACCGGAAGTGTCTCTTTACGAGGATCAAGCCCTACCTTTTTACGAGTCGGCAGGTCGTCTTTGGAGGGGACTTCAACACTGTCACGAGGCCCCGGGATAGAGGAGGTTCCAGAGACAAGCTGACTTATAATAGCGTCGCCCTTAATAGTATAGCTAGTGAGGCTCGCCTGGTGGATGTCCACATCCGGAACACCGCAGGCCACGAGGGGTTCACCTATCATAGAGGTAACTGTAGGTCCAGAATAGACAGGTTTTATTTAAAGGAGGAAGCTGTCTCTTCAGCAGTATCTGTTGTTGAGGTGGAGTTCTCCGATCACTGTTTGATTTTGTTTTCCTTGAATGTTACAGAGACCCCCCCGAATGGGAAGAGGCTTTTGGAGGCTCAATTCGTCTCTCTTGGAAGAAGCGGAGATAAGACAGTCCTTTGAGGATTTTCTTCAGAGCCAGGTACCCTTACTGGATCTTTGTAGTAGTAAGTCAGAGTGGTGGGAGATGTTTAAGAAAAGGGTGGCGAGATTCTTCCGCCAGCTCTCGAGCCTCAGGAGCCTGGACAGGTACCGCCTGTATCAGGGCCTGAGGAGGAAACTCGAGCATCTTGTCTCAACTGGAGGTAGCCGTGAGGAGATCTCCAGAGTAAAATCTTTGCTAATGAGGTGTCAGTATGATAGACACGCATCTTTGGTTTTTGAGAGGGATTACGGGAAGTACCGCTCGCCCGACCCTTACAGAAACTGCAAGATGTCAGTGAATAGTAAAGTTGTTACAGGACTGGTTGACACTGCGGGGTCCCTGAAAAGATCCAGATCAGGAATTCTGGAGGTCGTCAGATCCTTCTACTCGCACCTCTTGGGGAAGAGGGATCTGGATTGGGATGAGATGTCGGCTTTTCTGGCTGAAGCCGTCCCCGAACCAGGGGTAGACCCCTCTCTTGGCGTTTTGATAGAGATGATCAGGGAAGAGGAAGTTAAGTTGCCGATTGAAGGGCTTGCCCTGAAGAAATCTCCCTGTCCGGATGGCTTAACATCTGAATTCTATAAGACCTTTAAGGACGCCTTGGTTCCCCTCTTGACTGAGGTATTCAATGAGTGTCTTTCCTCGGGCACTCTGCCAAAGTCAATGAGGAGGCCTGCCCTGATCATCTTGTCAAAGGGTAAGGACCCATCTTGCATTGAGAATTGGCGTCCCATAGCACTTCTCAATGCAGACAGGAAGGTTTTGGCAAAGGTGCTGTTTAATCGGCTGGTGAAATTTGTGCCCCAACTCATTTCAGAAGCCAAGCATTGCTCTGTTCCGGGCCGCAGTACAATTAGTGCTGTACTCTGTGTCCGAGAGGCGGTGGAGCAGGGTAGGGCTGGCCACTGGAAGGGGTACATGCTGTCATTGGACCAGGCAAAAGCGTTTGATCGGGTTAATCATGAGTACCTCTGGTCTGTCCTTCTGAGGTATGTCCTGCCGGGGGGGTTTGTTGATTGGCTTAAGACCTTGTACGCTGGGGCAGAGAGTTTCCCGCTTGTGAACGGTTAGATTGGCAGCTCTTTTGAGGTTGGGTGTGGTGTTCGCCAGGGTTGTCCCTTGAGCCCGCTACTGTACGTGTTTGCGATTGACCCACTTCTTAGGAGGGTGGAGGGTGGACCGTTGGCTGGGATCAGGATGGACCGGGCAGCACCGGAAGCCACTCTGAGAGTGGTGGCGTATGCCGATGACGTCACCGTCTTTGTTTCCTCTGATGGGGAGGCAGAATGGCTGATGTCAGAGGTAAATTGCTACTCGGAGGCATCCGGGTCCATGATCAACCGGGATAAGTGTGAGAGTCTCTGGTTGGGAGGAGGAGATCCTGGTTTTGATCTCCCGGACACCCTTCCAGGACCCAGAGTCTCTGCAAAAGTTCTTGGCATCGAATTTGGCCAGGGGGATTACCCCAAACAAAATTGGGACAGCAGGCTAGATATCGCCACTCAGAAGGTGAACCAATGGAAGGGTTGGTCTTTGACCCTAAGGGAAAGGGTAAACCTGATCAAAACTTACCTGCTCCCTTTGCTGATCTATTTGGGCAGTGTGTGCATCTTGCCGAAGCCTCTCTGGACTCGGGTCTACAGTTTGTTCTTCCAACTGTTATGGGGGAATAGACTGAACCTGATCAAGAGGGAGGTTACTTACCGTACGAGGAGACTAGGAGGGTTGGGTATGGTCAACCCTGTGGTATTCCTTGTGAATACCTTCATTAAGATCAATATTGCAAACCTCTGGAAAGAGAGGGCTCCTCCGTGGGTATTCTCCTGTAAGGGATGGTTTCAGCCTTTCTTCCAGGAATGGGAGACAGGAGGGCAAGTGAAGGATCTCCGCACACCGCATGGACATCTCCCGGCTTACGCTACCGTGGTTCTGAAGGTAATTCGCCGGTGGGGTCTGGGAATGTGGGAGGTCAGGACTCTGCCAAGGAAGCTCCTTGACAAAAGGGTTCTGTTGACCCATTTTCAGAAGCCTCTGGCGCTCAGGGATTGCCCAAGTCGGGATCTTGGGGTGGGTCTGCATCTTTTGAATTCTATCAGGATCCCCTCGAAGTTCTGGGACTTGGCTTGGCGCTGCTTCCATGGGAAACTGTGTGTGAGGGACAATCTGAAGTGTAGGAGCTCTGAGGACAGGAACTGTCCTCGGGAGCATTGTGGTACCATGCTTGAAAGCATGGACCACTTCCTGCTTCGTTGTCCCTTTAACACAGAGGTGTACAACAGGGTGGGCGCCTCCATTGGCTGGCCCCGGCTGGCCGGTCTCTCTTATGCGGAATGGGCCTATGGAGCATTCGGGGACCTGGGTGGTCGGGACCGCTGCACCTTATTTCTAGTTAGCGCAGTGGTTAGGCATCACACGTGGAACGCACGGTGCTTAGTATCGACGCAGCAGAAAATCCTCCCAGTGGACGATGTGTTTAGGACCATACTCGGTGACCTGGTGAAGGTGCGTTCTCTGGAGTATGAGAGACTGGGTACACGGAGGGCCGCTCTCCTCTGGAGGGGCTTTTCTTTTAATGTGTCCTAGTCTGGTCATCTCCTCTCCTGGTGGTGGGCTGCTGCTGACACCATAGATTTTTGTTTTTGATCAGTAGACAGTGATGTAGGGCTGCAGGCACCGAACTTGGGCTTCGTCAGTTCTGGTTATTGTATTGTGTGTTATTCTATTGTTTGTTTCTGTATATATTGTGTATATGGGTTTGGGTGTAGCTGTTAGGTTGGGTGATGGGAAAATGGGGGAGGTGGGTTCATCTTGTGGGACACTGGTTATTTGGGTGAAAAACTGGCACTGCCTGATCTGGCCTATGGACGTTGGACATGGACTGAGGCATGAGGCGCGGGACCAGCTCTCAGGTCAGTGCCGGGGAGGGACTGGTGGGCTCGAGTGTGGTGGGTTTTGATTTGTCTTGTATATATTTGTATAGTTAGTATTTATTTTATTTATATTAAAAAAAAAAAAAAAAATGTATATATTAGTTTGTATATAATTTGTCGGTTATTGTTTATTATATTGTTATTATTTGTTTGGTAACCGGACCAGATGTCATGGTGTAGGTAGTTATTATTGTGTATATATGTATAATATGTGTGTGAGGAGAGAGGGAGCGGCTGGACCAGTTCATTACATTGTTTATTTTCTGGTTATTAATTTTCTTATGTTTCTGTTATTATTATTGTTATGTTTTTCATTTTTATAATAAAAGATCTACAGGATATAACTCAGGATCAGTAATGTAATGTATATACACAGTGACTGCACCAGCAGAATAGTGAGTGCAGCTCTGGAGTATAATACAGGATGTAACTCAGGATCAGTAATGTAATGTCTGTACACAGTGACTGCACCAGCAGAATAGTGAGTGCAGCTCTGGAATATAATACAGGATGTAACTCAGGATCAGTAATGTAATGTATGTCCACAGTGACTGCACCAGCAGAATAGTGAGTGCAGCTCTGGAGTATAATACAGGAGGTAACTCAGAATCAGTAATGTAATGTATGTACACAGTGACTGCACCAGCAGAATAGTGAGTGCAGCTCTGGAGTATAATACAGGAGGTAACTCAGGATCAGTAATGTAATGTATGTACACAGTGACTGCACCAGCAGAATAGTGAGTGCAGCTCTGGGGTATAATACAGGATGTAACTCAGGATCAGTAATGTAATGTATGTACACAGTGACTCCACCAGCAGAATAGTGAGTGCAGCTCTGGAGTATAATACAGGAGGTAACTCAGGATCAGTAATGTAATGTATGTACACAGTGACTGCACCAGCAGAATAGTGAGTGCAGCTCTGGAGTATAATACAGGATGTAACTCAGGATCAGTAATGTAATGTATGTACACAGTGACTGCACCAGCAGAATAGTGAGTGCAGCTCTGGAGTATAATACAGGATGTAACTTAGGATCAGTAATGTATGTACACAGTGACTGCACCAGCAGAATAGTGAGTGCAGCTCTGGAGTATAATACAGGATGTAACTCAGGATCAGTAATGTAATGTATGTACACAGTGACTGCAGCAGCAGAATAGTGAGTGCAGCTCTGGGGTATAATACAGGAGGTAACTCAGGATCAGTAATGTAATGTATGTACACAGTGACTGCACCAGCAGAATAGTGAGTGCAGCTCTGGAGTATAATACAGGATGTAACTCAGGATCAGGATTGTAATGTATGTACACAGTGACTCCACCAACAATAATGAGTGCAGCTCACTAATCAACTTAATTGACGGAATACAGTGTAAAGTTCTTATGAGAACTGAGCCAATAAATTTATATAATTTCCTAACAACTTCGTTAACATTGATTCATCACTGCAGGGTTGAAGTTTCTTGTAACACTTTTCTCCATAGTTTGAGTTCTCCTCTGAATTCTCGGAGTCCATTAGACACATCGCGGTTTTCCGGTCGCACTCACAGGTTTGTTTGGCACATTCTCCTATGTACCTATTCCGATCTGCGGGAGTAACAGAAACATTTATCATTATGAAGGATCCGTGGCTGAGACATGAGACAAAGGATCTGTAATCTGATTTAATAGTGAATGGTGCTGACAACAAATTTCCAGTATATGTAAAAAGAATGAATGAAGTTTTATAAAATAACTCAGCTGTGATAAAGCGACTTCTCGTGGAGTAAATAAAGTTTAATGGCTGCCGATTCTGAATTCAATACTTCTGTATCTTTCTAATAGGCTTTCAATCGATTAGTCAAACAGTTTGCACCATGAATGTGGCGTAAAACTGAAATTTTGTAACTTCTGCCATTTTTCTGCCAGTTCTTCTAACTTTTGAAAAGTGGGTGGAGCTTAGCAGAGAGTGTGGTCGAGCACGACCTGAAAAATTCATTATAATATATAGCAGGAAAATGGCATAAAGTAATATAGAAATAAACTCTGATCCGTGACTACAGCACAGTTCTGTCCCTGGTGCCCGGCAGCTGAACGATGCACCAGATTCACTATGATCTCTACGCTTCTACGGAGCGTCTTACTCCAGCGCACCCAGGATCATGACTGGAACTGAAAACATCTGTTTTAGTGAATCAGGACCGTTATACCTAAAACTTCTATACAAGTTTAATGAATGAAGTGAATGAACTAGAACATTTTTTTCTGTAGCTAAAAAATTGTAATCACAGCTGAGGGTTTGTTACACTCGTATCTCCGAATGTCACCTTGTGTCCTGACCCCAAAGAGAACAGAGCACTTACCACAAGTGATGGTCCCGTTACTGTAAGTGTAAGTGTATTTCTGAAATTTGGTGAAACAGACACTAATATCATTATAGCAGCATTGTCGTATACCGCAGCACCTGAGGAAGCAAGAGAGTAATGTCACCGGGGCGAAACTATAATGTGTTCAATCCCACCTGGGCCCTGCAGGCAAAAAAGAAAAAAACCCTGTTGGTCTGGAGGAGAAGACGCTTACTATTAACCCTTGTGTGTGCATCAGCACGATGACTGCACGTTGGTCTGTCCGGACCTCGTCCGTGGACTCACCCGGATCCTGTATTAGGTGAATATCTGATGTTTTCTAAATAATAGAAGCTTGTGGGGGTATCATAAACAATGGGGGACCCTCATACACTGCGGGGGTAATTGTGGGGGTCCCTGAAATAGTGTGTGAGGGGCCTCATACACCATAGGAACTACTCTTGGGGCACTTGTAAAGTGTGAGGTCCACTATATAGTTTGATAACTCTCGGAGTAATCTAGTAAAGGTCACCTGCAGTCCTATGTAACACCACAGATAACACAGTGGTCACTCTCTGAGTACATATAATGTAGTAGATGTCACCTGCAGTCCTATGTAACACCACAGATAACACAGTGATAACTCTCTGAGTACAGATAATGTAGTAGATGTCACCTGCAGTCCTATGTAACACCACAGATAACACAGTGATAACTCTCTGAGTACAGATAATGTAGTAGATGTCACCTGCAGTCCTATGTAACACCACAGATAACACAGTGATAACTCTCTGAGTACACATAATGTAGTAGATGTTACCTGCAGTCCTATGTAACACCACAGATAACACAGTGATAACTCTCTAAGTACAGATAATGTAGTAGATGTCACCTGCAGTCCTATGTAACACCACAGATAACACAGTGATAACTCTCTGAGTACACATAATGTAGTAGATGTCTCCTGCAGTCCTATGTAACACCACAGATAACACAGTGATAACTCTGTGAGTACATATAATGTAGTAGATGTCACCTGCAGTCCTATGTAACACCACAGATAACACAGTGATATCTCTCTGAGTACAGATAATGCAGTAGATGTCACCTGCAGTCCTATGTAACACCACAGATAACACAGTGATAACTCTCTGAGTACAGATAATGTAGTAGATGTCACCTGCAGTCCTATGTAACACCACAGATAACACAGTGATAACTCTCTGAGTACACATAATGTAGTAGATGTTACCTGCAGTCCTATGTAACAGCACAGATAACACAGTGATAACTCTCTGAGTACAGATAATGTAGTAGATGTCACCTGCAGTCCTATGTAACACCACAGATAACAACGTGATACCTCTCTGAGTACAGATAATGTAGTAGATGTCACCTGCAGTCCTATGTAACACCACAGATAACAGTGATAACTCTCTGAGTACAGATAATGTAGTAGATGTCACATGCAGTCCTATGTAACACCACAGATAACACAGTGATATCTCTCTGAGTACAGATAATGTAGTGATGTCACCTGCAGTCCTATGTAACACCACAGATAACACAGTGATAACTCTCTGAGTACACATAATGTAGTAGATGTCTCCTGCAGTCCTATGTAACACCACAGATAACACAGTGATAACTCTCTGAGTACAGATAATGTAGTAGATGTCACCTGCAGTCCTATGTAACACCACAGATAACACAGTGATAACTCTGAGTACAGATAATGTAGTAGATGTCACCTGCAGTCCGATGTAACACCACAGATAACACAGTGATAACTCTCTGAGTACAGATAATGTAGTAGATGTCACCTGCAGTCCTATGTAACACCACAGATAGCACAGTGATAACTCTCTGAGTACAGATAATGTAGTAGATCTCACCTGCAGTCCTATGTAACACCACAGATAACACAGTGATAACTCTCTGAGTACAGATAATGTAGTGGATGTCACGTGCAGTCCGATGTAACACCACAGATAACACAGTGATAACTCTCTGAGTACAGATAATGTAGTAGATGTCACCTGCAGTCCTATGTAACACCACAGATAGCACAGTGATAACTCTCTGAGTACAGATAATGTAGTAGATCTCACCTGCAGTCCTATGTAACACCACAGATAACACAGTGATAACTCTCTGAGTACAGATAATGTAGTAGATGTCACCTGCAGTCCTATGTAACACCACAGATAACACAGTGATAACTCTCTGAGTACACATAATGTAGTAGATATTACCTGCAGTCCTATGTAACACCACAGATAACACAGTGATAACTCTCTGAGTACAGATAATGTAGTAGATGTCACCTGCAGTCCTATGTAACACCACAGATAACACAGTGATAACTCTCTGAGTACACATAATGTAGTAGATGTCTCCTGCAGTCCTATGTAACACCACAGATAACACAGTGATAACTCTGTGAGTACAGATAATGTAGTAGATGTCACCTGCAGTCCTATGTAACACCACAGATAACACAGTGATAACTCTCTGAGTACAGATAATGTAGTAGATGTCACCTGCAGTCCTATGTATCACCACAGATAACACAGTGATAACTCTCTGAGTACAGATAATGTAGTAGATGTCACCTGCAGTCCTATGTAACACCACAGATAACACAGTGATATCTCTCTGAGTACAGATAATGCAGTAGATGTCACCTGCAGTCCTATGTAACACCACAGATAACACAGTGATAACTCTCTGAGTACAGATAATGTAGTAGATGTCACCTGCAGTCCTATGTAACACCACAGATAACACAGTGATAACTCTCTGAGTACACATAATGTAGTAGATGTTACCTGCAGTCCTATGTAACAGCACAGATAACACAGTGATAACTCTCTGAGTACAGATAATGTAGTGATGTCACCTGCAGTCCTATGTAACACCACAGATAACACAGTGATAACTCTCTGAGTACAGATAATGTAGTAGATGTCACCTGCAGTCCTATGTAACACCACAGATAACACAGTGATAACTCTCTGAGTACAGATAATGTAGTAGATGTCACCTGCAGTCCTATGTAACACCACAGATAACACAGTGATAACTCTCTGAGTACAGATAATGTAGTAGATGTCAACTGCAGTCCTATGTAACACCACAGATAACACAGTGATAACTCTCTGAGTACAGATAATGTAGTAGATGTCACCTGCAGTCCTATGTAACACCACATATAACACAGTGATAACTCTCTGAGTACAGATAATGTAGTAGATGTCACCTGCAGTCCTATGTAACACCACAAATAACACAGTGATAACTCTCTGAGTACAGATAATGTAGTAGGTGTCACCTGCAGTCCTATGTAACACCACAGATAACAGTGATAACTCTCTGAGTACAGATAATGTAGTAGATGTCACCTGCAGTCCTATGTAACACCACAGATAACACAGTGATAACTCTCTGAGTACAGATAATGTAGTAGATGTCACCTGCAGTCCTATGTAACACCACAGATAACACAGTGATAACTCTCTGAGTACAGATAATGTAGTAGATGTCACCTGCAGTCCTATGTAACACCACAGATAACACAGTGATAACTCTCTGAGTACAGATAATGTAGTAGATGTCACCTGCAGTCCTATGTAACACTACAGATAACACAGTGATAACTCTCTGAGTACAGATAATGTAGTAGGTGTCACCTGCAGTCCTATGTAACACCACAGATAACAGTGATAAATCTATGAGTACAGATAATGTAGTAGATCTCACCTGCAGTCCTATGTAACACCACAGATAACACAGTGATAGCTCTCTGAGTACAGATAATCTAGTAGATGTCACCTGCAGTCCTATGTAACACCACAGATAACAGTGATAACTCTCTGAGTACAGATAATGTAGTAGATGTCACCTGCAGTCCTATGTAACACCACAGATAACACAGTGATAACTCTCTGAGTACAGATAATCTAGTAGATGTCACCTGCAGTCCTATGTAACACCACAGATAACAGTGATAACTCTCTGAGTACAGATAATGTAGTAGATGTCACCTGCAGTCCTATGTAACACCACAGATAACACAGTGATAACTCTCTGAGTACAGATAATGTAGAAGTCACCTGCAGTCCTATGTAACACCACAGATAACACAGTGATAACTCTCTGAGTACAGATAATGTAGTAGATGTCACCTGCAGTCCTATGTAACACCACAGATAACACAGTGATAACTCTCTGAGTACACATAATGTAGTAGATGTCTCCTGCAGTCCTATGTAACACCACAGATAACACAGTGATAACTCTGTGAGTACAGATAATGTAGTAGATGTCACCTGCAGTCCTATGTAACACCACAGATAACACAGTGATAACTCTCTGAGTACAGATAATGTAGTAGATGTCACCTGCAGTCCTATGTATCACCACAGATAACACAGTGATAACTCTCTGAGTACAGATAATGTAGTAGATGTCACCTGCAGTCCTATGTAACACCACAGATAACACAGTGATAACTCTCTGAGTACACATAATGTAGTAGATGTCTCCTGCAGTCCTATGTAACACCACAGATAACACAGTGATAACTCTGTGAGTACAGATAATGTAGTAGATGTCACCTGCAGTCCTATGTAACACCACAGATAACACAGTGATAACTCTCTGAGTACAGATAATGTAGTAGATGTCACCTGCAGTCCTATGTATCACCACAGATAACACAGTGATAACTCTCTGAGTACAGATAATGTAGTAGATGTCACCTGCAGTCCTATGTAACACCACAGATAACACAGTGATATCTCTCTGAGTACAGATAATGCAGTAGATGTCACCTGCAGTCCTATGTAACACCACAGATAACACAGTGATAACTCTCTGAGTACAGATAATGTAGTAGATGTCACCTGCAGTCCTATGTAACACCACAGATAACACAGTGATAACTCTCTGAGTACACATAATGTAGTAGATGTTACCTGCAGTCCTATGTAACAGCACAGATAACACAGTGATAACTCTCTGAGTACAGATAATGTAGTGATGTCACCTGCAGTCCTATGTAACACCACAGATAACACAGTGATAACTCTCTGAGTACAGATAATGTAGTAGATGTCACCTGCAGTCCTATGTAACACCACAGATAACACAGTGATAACTCTCTGAGTACAGATAATGTAGTAGATGTCACCTGCAGTCCTATGTAACACCACAGATAACACAGTGATAACTCTCTGAGTACAGATAATGTAGTAGATGTCAACTGCAGTCCTATGTAACACCACAGATAACACAGTGATAACTCTCTGAGTATAGATAATGTAGTAGATGTCACCTGCAGTCCTATGTAACACCACATATAACACAGTGATAACTCTCTGAGTACAGATAATGTAGTAGATGTCACCTGCAGTCCTATGTAACACCACAAATAACACAGTGATAACTCTCTGAGTACAGATAATGTAGTAGGTGTCACCTGCAGTCCTATGTAACACCACAGATAACAGTGATAACTCTCTGAGTACAGATAATGTAGTAGATGTCACCTGCAGTCCTATGTAACACCACAGATAACACAGTGATAACTCTCTGAGTACAGATAATGTAGTAGATGTCACCTGCAGTCCTATGTAACACCACAGATAACACAGTGATAACTCTCTGAGTACAGATAATGTAGTAGATGTCACCTGCAGTCCTATGTAACACCACAGATAACACAGTGATAACTCTCTGAGTACAGATAATGTAGTAGATGTCACCTGCAGTCCTATGTAACACTACAGATAACACAGTGATAACTCTCTGAGTACAGATAATGTAGTAGGTGTCACCTGCAGTCCTATGTAACACCACATATAACAGTGATAAATCTATGAGTACAGATAATGTAGTAGATCTCACCTGCAGTCCTATGTAACACCACAGATAACACAGTGATAGCTCTCTGAGTACAGATAATCTAGTAGATGTCACCTGCAGTCCTATGTAACACCACAGATAACAGTGATAACTCTCTGAGTACAGATAATGTAGTAGATGTCACCTGCAGTCCTATGTAACACCACAGATAACACAGTGATAACTCTCTGAGTACAGATAATCTAGTAGATGTCACCTGCAGTCCTATGTAACACCACAGATAACAGTGATAACTCTCTGAGTACAGATAATGTAGTAGATGTCACCTGCAGTCCTATGTAACACCACAGATAACACAGTGATAACTCTCTGAGTACAGATAATGTAGAAGTCACCTGCAGTCCTATGTAACACCACAGATAACACAGTGATAACTCTCTGAGTACAGATAATGTAGTAGATGTCACCTGCAGTCCTATGTAACACCACAGATAACACAGTGATAACTCTCTGAGTATAGATAATGTAGTAGATGTCAACTACAGTCCTATGTAACACCACAGATAACACAGTGATAACTCTCTGAGTACAGATAATGAAGTAGATGTCACCTGCAGTCCTATGTAACACCACAGATAACACAGTGATAACTCTCTGAGTACACATAATGTAGTAGATGTTACCTGCAGTCCTATGTAACACCACAGATAACACAGTGATAACTCTCTGAGTACACATAATGTAGTAGATGTCACCTGCAGTCCTATGTAACACCACAGATAACACAGTGATAACTCTCTGAGTACAGATAATGTAGTAGATGTCACCTGCAGTCCTATGTAACACCACAGATAACACAGTGATAACTCTCTGAGTACACATAATGTAGTAGATGTCTCCTGCAGTCCTATGTAACACCACAGATAACACAGTGATAACTCTGTGAGTACAGGTAATGTAGTAGATGTCACCTGCAGTCCTATGTATCACCACAGATAACACAGTGATAACTCTCTGAGTACATATAATGTAGTAGATGTCACCTGCAGTCCTATGTAACACCACAGATAACACAGTGATATCTCTCTGAGTACAGATAATGCAGTAGATGTCACCTGCAGTCCTATGTAACACCACAGATAACACAGTGATAGCTCTCTGAGTACAGATAATGTAGTAGATGTCACCTGCAGTCCTATGTAACACCACAGATAACACAGTGATAACTCTGAGTACAGATAATGTAGTAGATGTCTCCTGCAGTCCTATGTAACACCACAGATAACACAGTGATAATTCTCTGACTACACATAATGTAGTAGATGTTACCTGCAGTCCTATGTAATACCACAGATAACACAGTGATAACTCTCTGAGTACAGATAATGTAGTAGATGTCACCTGCAGTCCTATGTAACACCACAGATAACAGTGATAACTCTCTGACTACAGATAATGTAGTAGATGTAATCTGCAGTCCTATGTAACACCACAGATAACACAGTGATATCTCTCTGAGTACAGATAATGTAGTGATGTCACCTGCAGTCCTATGTAACACCACAGATAACACAGTGATAACTCTCTGAGTACACATAATGTAGTAGATGTCTCCTGCAGTCCTATGTAACACCACAGATAACACAGTGATAACTCTGTGAGTACAGATAATGTAGTAGATGTCACCTGCAGTCCTATGTATCACCACAGATAACACAGTGATAACTCTCTGAGTACAGATAATGTAGTAGATGTCACCTGCAGTCCTATGTAACACCACAGATAACACAGTGATAACTCTCTGAGTACACATAATGTAGTAGATGTCTCCTGCAGTCCTATGTAACACCACAGATAACACAGTGATAACTCTGTGAGTACAGATAATGTAGTAGATGTCACCTGCAGTCCTATGTAACACCACAGATAACACAGTGATAACTCTCTGAGTACAGATAATGTAGTAGATGTCACCTGCAGTCCTATGTATCACCACAGATAACACAGTGATAACTCTCTGAGTACAGATAATGTAGTAGATGTCACCTGCAGTCCTATGTAACACCACAGATAACACAGTGATATCTCTCTGAGTACAGATAATGCAGTAGATGTCACCTGCAGTCCTATGTAACACCACAGATAACACAGTGATAACTCTCTGAGTACAGATAATGTAGTAGATGTCACCTGCAGTCCTATGTAACACCACAGATAACACAGTGATAACTCTCTGAGTACACATAATGTAGTAGATGTTACCTGCAGTCCTATGTAACAGCACAGATAACACAGTGATAACTCTCTGAGTACAGATAATGTAGTGATGTCACCTGCAGTCCTATGTAACACCACAGATAACACAGTGATAACTCTCTGAGTACAGATAATGTAGTAGATGTCACCTGCAGTCCTATGTAACACCACAGATAACACAGTGATAACTCTCTGAGTACAGATAATGTAGTAGATGTCACCTGCAGTCCTATGTAACACCACAGATAACACAGTGATAACTCTCTGAGTACAGATAATGTAGTAGATGTCAACTGCAGTCCTATGTAACACCACAGATAACACAGTGATAACTCTCTGAGTATAGATAATGTAGTAGATGTCACCTGCAGTCCTATGTAACACCACATATAACACAGTGATAACTCTCTGAGTACAGATAATGTAGTAGATGTCACCTGCAGTCCTATGTAACACCACAAATAACACAGTGATAACTCTCTGAGTACAGATAATGTAGTAGGTGTCACCTGCAGTCCTATGTAACACCACAGATAACAGTGATAACTCTCTGAGTACAGATAATGTAGTAGATGTCACCTGCAGTCCTATGTAACACCACAGATAACACAGTGATAACTCTCTGAGTACAGATAATGTAGTAGATGTCACCTGCAGTCCTATGTAACACCACAGATAACACAGTGATAACTCTCTGAGTACAGATAATGTAGTAGATGTCACCTGCAGTCCTATGTAACACCACAGATAACACAGTGATAACTCTCTGAGTACAGATAATGTAGTAGATGTCACCTGCAGTCCTATGTAACACTACAGATAACACAGTGATAACTCTCTGAGTACAGATAATGTAGTAGGTGTCACCTGCAGTCCTATGTAACACCACATATAACAGTGATAAATCTATGAGTACAGATAATGTAGTAGATCTCACCTGCAGTCCTATGTAACACCACAGATAACACAGTGATAGCTCTCTGAGTACAGATAATCTAGTAGATGTCACCTGCAGTCCTATGTAACACCACAGATAACAGTGATAACTCTCTGAGTACAGATAATGT
Source organism: Phyllobates terribilis (assembly GCF_046119375.1). Taxonomy (NCBI): domain Eukaryota; kingdom Metazoa; phylum Chordata; class Amphibia; order Anura; family Dendrobatidae; genus Phyllobates; species Phyllobates terribilis. Next base: position 1,504,968 of record NW_027362822.1, on the reverse strand, counting down.
AGTAGATGTCACCTGCAGTCCTATGTAACACCACAGATAACACAGTGATAACTCTCTGAGTACAGATAATCTAGTAGATGTCACCTGCAGTCCTATGTAACACCACAGATAACAGTGATAACTCTCTGAGTACAGATAATGTAGTAGATGTCACCTGCAGTCCTATGTAACACCACAGATAACACAGTGATAACTCTCTGAGTACAGATAATGTAGAAGTCACCTGCAGTCCTATGTAACACCACAGATAACACAGTGATAACTCTCTGAGTACAGATAATGTAGTAGATGTCACCTGCAGTCCTATGTAACACCACAGATAACACAGTGATAACTCTCTGAGTATAGATAATGTAGTAGATGTCAACTACAGTCCTATGTAACACCACAGATAACACAGTGATAACTCTCTGAGTACAGATAATGAAGTAGATGTCACCTGCAGTCCTATGTAACACCACAGATAACACAGTGATAACTCTCTGAGTACACATAATGTAGTAGATGTTACCTGCAGTCCTATGTAACACCACAGATAACACAGTGATAACTCTCTGAGTACACATAATGTAGTAGATGTCACCTGCAGTCCTATGTAACACCACAGATAACACAGTGATAACTCTCTGAGTACAGATAATGTAGTAGATGTCACCTGCAGTCCTATGTAACACCACAGATAACACAGTGATAACTCTCTGAGTACACATAATGTAGTAGATGTCTCCTGCAGTCCTATGTAACACCACAGATAACACAGTGATAACTCTGTGAGTACAGGTAATGTAGTAGATGTCACCTGCAGTCCTATGTATCACCACAGATAACACAGTGATAACTCTCTGAGTACATATAATGTAGTAGATGTCACCTGCAGTCCTATGTAACACCACAGATAACACAGTGATATCTCTCTGAGTACAGATAATGCAGTAGATGTCACCTGCAGTCCTATGTAACACCACAGATAACACAGTGATAGCTCTCTGAGTACAGATAATGTAGTAGATGTCACCTGCAGTCCTATGTAACACCACAGATAACACAGTGATAACTCTGAGTACAGATAATGTAGTAGATGTCTCCTGCAGTCCTATGTAACACCACAGATAACACAGTGATAATTCTCTGACTACACATAATGTAGTAGATGTTACCTGCAGTCCTATGTAATACCACAGATAACACAGTGATAACTCTCTGAGTACAGATAATGTAGTAGATGTCACCTGCAGTCCTATGTAACACCACAGATAACAGTGATAACTCTCTGACTACAGATAATGTAGTAGATGTAATCTGCAGTCCTATGTAACACCACAGATAACACAGTGATATCTCTCTGAGTACAGATAATGTAGTGATGTCACCTGCAGTCCTATGTAACACCACAGATAACACAGTGATAACTCTCTGAGTACACATAATGTAGTAGATGTCTCCTGCAGTCCTATGTAACACCACAGATAACACAGTGATAACTCTGTGAGTACAGATAATGTAGTAGATGTCACCTGCAGTCCTATGTAACACCACAGATAACACAGTGATAACTCTCTGAGTACAGATAATGTAGTAGATGTCACCTGCAGTCCTATGTAACACCACAGATAACACAGTGATAACTCTCTGAGTACAGATAATGTAGTAGATGTCACCTGCAGTCCTATGTAACACCACAGATAACACAGTGATAACTCTCCGAGTATAGATAATGTAGTAGATGTCAACTGCAGTCCTATGTAACACCACAGATAACACAGTGATAACTCTCTGAGTACAGATAATGAAGTAGATGTCACCTGCAGTCCTATGTAACACCACAGATAACATAGTGATAACTCTCTGAGTACAGATAATGTAGTAGATGTAACCTGCAGTCCTATGTAACACCACAGATAACACAGTGATAACTATCTGAGTGCAGATAATCTAGTAGATGTCACCTGCAGTCCTATGTAACACCACAGATAACACAGTGATATCTCTCTCAGTACAGATAATGTAGTAGATGTCACCTGCAGTCCTATGTAACACCACAGATAACACAGTGATAACTCTCTGAGTACAGATAATGTAGTAGATGTCACCTGCAGTCCTATGTAACACCACAGATAACACAGTGATAACTCTCTGAGTACACATAATGTAGTAGATGTCTCCTGCAGTCCTATGTAACACCACAGATAACACAGTGATAACTCTGTGAGTACAGGTAATGTAGTAGATGTCACCTGCAGTCCTATGTATCACCACAGATAACACAGTGATAACTCTCTGAGTACATATAATGTAGTAGATGTCACCTGCAGTCCTATGTAACACCACAGATAACACAGTGATATCTCTCTGAGTACAGATAATGCAGTAGATGTCACCTGCAGTCCTATGTAACACCACAGATAACACAGTGATAGCTCTCTGAGTACAGATAATGTAGTAGATGTCACCTGCAGTCCTATGTAACACCACAGATAACACAGTGATAACTCTGAGTACAGATAATGTAGTAGATGTCTCCTGCAGTCCTATGTAACACCACAGATAACACAGTGATAATTCTCTGACTACACATAATGTAGTAGATGTTACCTGCAGTCCTATGTAATACCACAGATAACACAGTGATAACTCTCTGAGTACAGATAATGTAGTAGATGTCACCTGCAGTCCTATGTAACACCACAGATAACAGTGATAACTCTCTGACTACAGATAATGTAGTAGATGTAATCTGCAGTCCTATGTAACACCACAGATAACACAGTGATATCTCTCTGAGTACAGATAATGTAGTGATGTCACCTGCAGTCCTATGTAACACCACAGATAACACAGTGATAACTCTCTGAGTACACATAATGTAGTAGATGTCTCCTGCAGTCCTATGTAACACCACAGATAACACAGTGATAACTCTGTGAGTACAGATAATGTAGTAGATGTCACCTGCAGTCCTATGTAACACCACAGATAACACAGTGATAACTCTCTGAGTACAGATAATGTAGTAGATGTCACCTGCAGTCCTATGTAACACCACAGATAACACAGTGATAACTCTCTGAGTACAGATAATGTAGTAGATGTCACCTGCAGTCCTATGTAACACCACAGATAACACAGTGATAACTCTCCGAGTATAGATAATGTAGTAGATGTCAACTGCAGTCCTATGTAACACCACAGATAACACAGTGATAACTCTCTGAGTACAGATAATGAAGTAGATGTCACCTGCAGTCCTATGTAACACCACAGATAACATAGTGATAACTCTCTGAGTACAGATAATGTAGTAGATGTAACCTGCAGTCCTATGTAACACCACAGATAACACAGTGATAACTATCTGAGTGCAGATAATCTAGTAGATGTCACCTGCAGTCCTATGTAACACCACAGATAACACAGTGATATCTCTCTCAGTACAGATAATGTAGTAGATGTCACCTGCAGTCCTATGTAACACCACAGATAACAGTGATAACTCTCTGAGTACAGATAATGTAGTAGATCTCACCTGCAGTCCTATGTAACACCACAGATAACACAGTGATAACTCTCTGAGTGCAGATAATCTAGTAGATGTCACCTGCAGTCCTATGTAACACCACAGATAACAGTGATAACTCTCTGAGTACAGATAATGTAGTAGATGTCACCTGCAGTCCTATGTAACACCACAGATAACACAGTGATAACTCTCTGAGTATAGATAATGTAGTAGAAGTCACCTGCAGTCCTATGTAACACCACAGATAACACAGTGATATCTCTCTGAGTACAGATAATGTAGTGATGTCACCTGCAGTCCTATGTAACACCACAGATAACACAGTGATAACTCTCTGAGTACACATAATGTAGTAGATGTCTCCTGCAGTCCTATGTAACACCACAGATAACACAGTGATAACTCTGTGAGTACAGATAATGTAGTAGATGTCACCTGCAGTCCTATGTAACACCACAGATAACACAGTGATAACTCTCTGAGTACAGATAATGTAGTAGATGTCACCTGCAGTCCTATGTAACACCACAGATAACACAGTGATAACTCTCTGAGTACAGATAATGTAGTAGATGTCACCTGCAGTCCTATGTAACACCACAGATAACACAGTGATAACTCTCTGAGTATAGATAATGTAGTAGATGTCAACTGCAGTCCTATGTAACACCACAGATAACACAGTGATAACTCTCTGAGTACAGATAATGAAGTAGATGTCACCTGCAGTCCTATGTAACACCACAGATAACATAGTGATAACTCTCTGAGTACAGATAATGTAGTAGATGTAACCTGCAGTCCTATGTAACACCACAGATAACACAGTGATAACTCTCTGAGTGCAGATAATCTAGTAGATGTCACCTGCAGTCCTATGTAACACCACAGATAACACAGTGATATCTCTCTCAGTACAGATAATGTAGTAGATGTCACCTGCAGTCCTATGTAACACCACAGATAACAGTGATAACTCTCTGAGTACAGATAATGTAGTAGATCTCACCTGCAGTCCTATGTAACACCACAGATAACACAGTGATAACTCTCTGAGTGCAGATAATCTAGTAGATGTCACCTGCAGTCCTATGTAACACCACAGATAACAGTGATAACTCTCTGAGTACAGATAATGTAGTAGATGTCACCTGCAGTCCTATGTAACACCACAGATAACACAGTGATAACTCTCTGAGTATAGATAATGTAGTAGAAGTCACCTGCAGTCCTATGTAACACCACAGATAACACAGTGATAACTCTCTGAGTACAGATAATGTAGTACATGTCACCTGCAGTCCTATGTAACACCACAGATAACAGTGATAACTCTCTGAGCACAGATAATGTAGTAGATGTCACATGCAGTCCTATGTAACACCACAGATAACACAGTGATAATTCTCTGAGTACAGATAATGCTGTAGATGTCACATGCAGTCCTATGTAACACCACAGATAACACAGTGATAACGCCCTGAGTATAGATAATGTAGTAGATGCCACCTGCAGTCCTATGTAACACCACAGATAACAAAATGATATCTCTCTGAGTACAGATAATGTAGCAGATGTCACCTGCAGTCCTATGTAACACCACAGATAACACAGTGATAACTCTCTGAGTACAGATAATGTAGTAGATGCCACCTGCAGTCCTATGTAACACCACAGATAACACAGTGATAACTCTCTGAGTACAGATAATGTAGTAGATGTCACTTGCAGTCCTATGTAACACCACAGATAACACAGTGATAACTCTCTGAGTACAGATAATGTAGTAGATGTCACCTGCAGTCCTATGTAACACCACAGATAACACAGTGATAACTCTGTGTTTAACTGTGGTGTTACATAGGACTGCAGGTCACGTGTTGTATAGATTTTCACTTACCTTCGAATACGATCCAATAATTGATCACTCGTTGTTACCGCACAATAGCATCTATAAGGAAGAGCATCTGATATGTCTTTGGTCGTTGTTTCCTTCAGCATATCTGTGAAATCTTTGCCATGGATTCTGACGCCGTCCACCCACCCTAGAAGATAGAAGCCGCCATCACTTGTTGTGTGACACTGATCGGAGCAGTCACCAGGAATGACGGATGTTACAGGGAATATTCATCTTCTGGATCAGGAGCTGCCTGGAGATCAGTCCCTACTATATTCCCATTACCTGAGGGGCTCCAGATAATATCAGGACTTACCGAGACTAAGGAGGAGCAGCAGACAGGTTATCATTGTGCCCAGGAGACCGAGGGGGAATATCCAGGAGAAGACGATCTGTAAGAACAGCAGATACCACCATGCTTTATATCCTCCTGATATCTGCACTACATATTCCTACCACTAGGTGGGGCTGCAGAGAGCTATCTGCTATTGGCTGCCTGGGGGCTTATTACCTAATAACAGCATCATATGATCCGGTGATCGTGTACGGAAACATTAACCCTTACCTGTTCAGTACGTGTGATTTTGGGGAAACAAAATTGTTCCCACAGAATCAATAGATGGTGGAATGTGTGTGATAATGACCACGGTGTGAAAATGTAACAACACAAAATATTGGCAGAACTGTACGTTTTGGGGAGGGTAGGCATTTTCACCAAAGTAAGAATTATTAGATTATATTCTAATATATATTCCCGGAAATTTTAAGTTGTTTTTTTTTTTTTTTCGTTTTTGTCTTTTCCTCCCCTTCTTCTTAGAGCCATAACTTTTTTTATTTTAGCCTGTGCCCATGGTTGTACGAGGACCAGTTTTTTTACAGGATGAGTTATATTTTTTCATGACATCATTTATTTTATCATTTTATGCATCAGAAAGCGGGAAAAAAATTCCAAGTGAGTTAAAATTTCTAAAAAAAAAGTGCAATTCCACAATTGTTTTGTATTTTTTGTTTTGTTTTCATTTCCCATCTTCACTTCTATATATTATTTCCCATCTTCTCTTCTCTATATTATTTCCCATCTTATCTTCTCTATGTTATTTCCCATCTTCTCTTCTCTATATTATTTCCCATCTTCACTTCTCTATATTATTTCTCATCTTCACTTCTCTATATTATTTCCCATCTTCTCTTCTCTATATTATTTCTCATCTTCACTTCTCTATATTCTTTCCCATCTTCACTTCTCTATATTATTTCCCATCTTCACTTCTCTATATTATTTCCCATCTTCACTTCTCTATATTATTTCCCATCTTCACTTCTCTATATTATTTCCCATCTTCTCTTCTCTATATTATTTCTCATCTTCTCTTCTCTATATTATTTCCCATCTTCACTTCTCTATATTATTTCCCATCTTCACTTCTCTATATTATTTCCCATCTTCACTTCTCTATATTATTTCCCATCTTCTCTATATTATTTCACATCTTCTCTTCTCTATATTATTTCCCATCTTCTCTATATTATTTCCCATCTTCTCTATATTATTTCACATCTTCACTTCTCTATATTATTTCTCATCTTCTCTATATTATTTCACATCTTCTCTTCTCTATATTATTTCCCATCTTCACTTCTCTATATTATTTCCCATCTTCTCTTCTCTATATTATTCCCATCTTCACTTCTCTATATTATTTCCCATCTTCTCTTCTCTATATTATTTCTCACCTTCTCTTCTCTATATTATTTCCCATCTTCACTTCTCTATATTATTTCCCATCTTCACTTCTCTATATTATTTCCCATCTTCTCTATATTATTTCACATCTTCTCTTCTCTATATTATTTCCCATCTTCTCTATATTATTTCCCATCTTCTCTATATTATTTCACATCTTCACTTCTCTATATTATTTCTCATCTTCTCTATATTATTTCACATCTTCTCTTCTCTATATTATTTCCCATCTTCACTTCTCTATATTATTTCCCATCTTCACTTCTCTATATTATTGCCCATCTTCTCTTCTCTATATTATTTCCCATCTTCTCTTCTCTATATTATTTCTCATCTTCTCTTCACTATATTATTTCCCATCTTCACTTCTCTATATTATTTCTCATCTTCTCTTCTCTATATTATTTCCCATCTCCACTTCTCTATATTATTTCCCATCTTCACTTCTCTTTATTATTTCCCATCTTCTCTTCTCTATATTATTTCCCATCTTCTCTTCACTATATTATTTCCCATCTTCACTTCTCTATATTATTTCCCATCTTCTCTTCTCTATATTATTTCCCATCTTCTCTTCTCTATATTATTTCCCATCTTCTCTTCACTATATTATTTCCCATCTTCACTTCTCTATATTATTTCCCATCTCCACTTCTCTTTATTATTTCCCATCTTCTCTTCTCTATATTATTTCCCATCTTCTCTTCTCTATATTATTTCCCATCTTCTCTTCTCTATATTATTTCCCATCTTCACTTCTCCATATTATTTCCCATCTTCACTTCTCCATATTATTTCCCATCTTCTCTTCTCTATGTTATTTCCCATCTTCTCTTCTCTATGTTATTTCCCATCTTCACTGACAATCACACAGACGTAATGTAATCATCTGCAGATTCTTTTTTTTTTTCATTTAAGGGGTGAAAAAAATGTAAAAATTTGTAAGAAAAAACAAATTTTGAATTTTTTGCCATTTTCCAAGACCTGAGGGCTATGAGACTGGGTGAGGACTTATTTTTTGCACCCCGAGCTGACGCTTTTACTTCTACCATTTTGGGAAAGATAAAATGTTTTGATCATCTCTTATTGCATTTTATTACAATTAATGTAATTCTGGCTTTTTGATTTCTTTCTGTTACACCATTTGCAGATTGGATTCATTTATTTTATATTTTGATAAGTCAGACTTTTATGAACGCAGCAATATCAATCATGTTTTTTTCGTTTTATTTTTAATGGGACAAAAGGGGGATGATTTGAACTTTTTTTCAGTTTTTATTGTATTTAATAGTCCCCCTTAGGGGACTTGAACCTGCGATCACCCAATCGGTTGTGCAATACGTATAGCTAAAATCACTTTCTCCTATGAACACCGGCCACGGGCTGACGTTTACAAGTGGATCTTAATGGCAGGCATGGGGGTCATCAGCGGACCCCCGGCTTTCATGACAACCCATCAATGCCTTGCGATCACGTCGCGGGCACTCAGATAGGGACGTGAAATGACGAACGTCCCTGTCGACACGTGTTAAATGCTTCTGTCAGAGATTGACTGATGCATTTAACCGGTTAACAATCATTGGCGGAGATCCACTCCGCCCACGAAAGTAAGAGTAAACCAGCCATTATGTGTGGGGAAAGATGCCGGCTCAGCGTGCGAGCCCGCATCAAAGGCAGGGACACAACTTTTTTGTGTCAAAAGTAGTAAAGGGGTTAAATATTAAGAAACCTATTGTCAAAGATAAGTGCAGGGACACTGATGGACTGTGGGGGGTGGGGTGTCACCCAGATCCCCCCAATACCACTAGCTGTCAAAATTAATTGCAGGGACCCCGGGGGGGTCACAAAGATTTGACACCAATTTGTCAGGGATAACAGCCAGTGGAGTCGTGCAGATCCCACCACTGTCACCAGTTTGTCAGGGAGACACAACTCCGCTGCCTCCGATCGTCGAGACAATTACGTGGCTGCTTCCAGTACTAGGCCGGTCATTGGGAACTCACAGTGAGTGTATGGTATATACACCTCCGATTCCAATGCATGGAATATATATTTATACACCCTGATACGATCACTGTCAAATCCAAAATAATAGAAGAACTCCTACCTGTCACCAGCAATCGTTTATACAGGATGATTGGACATCCATTACAGGTAGCGAATGCCTTCAGCGGTGCAGTTTACAGGGCAAGAGGAACAAATCTATTGAATTTTATATATTTAATCCAGAAACGTAGACAGTGTTTATAAAAAATATAGAAAGATGATACAAAATGGAACAAAACAATAGGATATATACAGTTACATACAATGAAAAGGAATAACAACAACAAATCTAAACCTGATGTTGCAGGAATGGCTCTTATCGTTATGGGGGGAAGCACTGAGATTGGGAAAATGGAGCACTCTCACAATGAACTTGTGTGTTCCAGAATGAACAAAGACAGAGACCCAAACTTTCATTTTTATTTGCTCAAGATATGCCCACATGTCTCCCCTCGATGAGCTCAGATGGGGCTTGTTGTGGGTTGTGCTAGGTTCTTCAGAATTTTATGTGATCCCTATCTTACAGGATATCTTTGCCCTTTGAGGTCCCAGGCGGTAGATATTGTCATCATCTTTCTTATCGCGATTTTATCTAATGGTGTTGTGCACTGCTTGTATTGTGCTCTATGAACGGGTATCCCTTTAATCTATTTTTTCAATTGCTAATGTGATACATCAAGCCAGCAAGCTTTTTTCTTTTCATTTGATAATGTGATAGGGCAAGCTGTAGTAACCCACTTTGTATTTTTTTGTGGGTGAAATTGGATTACCATTGCGGGAAAAACCACAGCAAGGCCATTGTTCGGGTGTTTCCGGTGCAAATTCGTGGCCATTAACTTGCATTGAATCACATCAAAACCGCAGGTATAATAAATATACTTGCAGATTTGCTGCATTTCAATTAAAGCCAATAGGTGCAAATTCGCGCCGGAAACGTGGCGCAGGTGGTACACGGGTTGGGAGAAGAGGACTATTACTCCCCTCGTCCGACCACGCTTCCAGTGATAACAGAGAGATCGGCACTGCTGGGGGGAGCACCTGTCCGGCACCCTCCAGTATCATCCTGGTCCCCGACGGCGATGCGATGCTCCCGGCGGCCGGCGGTACACTGCAGGTCCTGGGAGCAGCAGTGTACTGTGCTGCCAGAACCTGCAGTGATGTCAGCAATGAGTTGTCGGTCACGTGACCAATCAGCTGATGCTCACTTGACCTCCCCATGGGAACATTCACAAGAATACTCCCATGGTTTTAAGTTCACTGGGGTTCATCAGCTGATTTTCAGCTGATGAACCCCAGTGACCTCCTGCAGCAGCATGTACACTGATGGGAATGATATTACACTCCTGTCAGTATACATTGCTGCCTTCTATAGCAGTGACATCAGTGATCGCTGATGTCACTGCGGTAGAAGTGACACAGATCATCAAAAGACAATTGTTGGTGGTGCGCGTACTACGTCATTGACGGCGGATAGGTGAGGGATATGTTTATTTGTTATTTGACTTTTTTTCAGAAGATCGAAGGCTTTAGGTACTGAGAGGGTACTAAAGTTTTTTTTAGAGCCGTGTGTCTTTTATTTAATTAAAATACTTTATTCTGGCTGTGTATTTATTGAAAAGGCAGCGACCACTTTACTACACGGTTAGTAATGGGGGTGTCTTATAAGATGCCCTCCATTACTATCCTGGGCTTCAGTCAGCCGCCAGTACAAGGCTGACGTGAACCCCAACCCCTTTACCCCACTCGACATCGCTACAGGGCAGTGGGAAGAGCGGAGGCTAAGCGCCAGATTTGGCGCATCTTATGGATGCACCATTTCTGGGACTGCTGAGGGGTGATATTATTAGCCGCGGAGGGGGCTAATATTCATGGTCCCTTCCCTTGCTATTAATATCAGTCCACAGCTGCCTGTTTAGCCTTTTCTGGTTAGATTTTATAGGGGAACCCTACGTCAATTTTTTCTGGGGTCCCCCTGCAATCTAGTCAGTAAAGGCTAAACAAACAGCTATGGGCTGATATTAATTGCCAGGAAACATTTTTGGCTAATGGCCTCTTCCCCGTCTACTAATATCAGCCCTCAGCGGTTGGCTTTCCCTTTGCTGGTTATAAAAATGATGCGCTTTGGACACATATTTTTTGCTGTGTCCAAAACGCTGCGTTCTATTGCACACAGGTAAGTCCACAAGTGTTCACTGAACCATGTGGATTTATCGCATTCTATACTTTCTCATGGTCAAATTTCTGTTGTGAAGACTAGCGACTCTGCAAGAGAATTTTAAATGCTGCGGTCCTGAAAGACACACTGCATGTCCATGTCCACAGGTGATTCACAGCCTCTGATGCACGCAGAGCGGACATGGGATTTCTAGAGATCACATTCACTATGCTGTAACATCTGAATGCTGCAGGTTTGACGCTGCATAAGTATGCAGAGTAAAACCTGCAGCGGCTCCTGATCGTGGCCACGTACCCAAATTCACCCGCATGTCAATTTCTGTAGCGGACACGCTAGTCTCTGCTGCATATTTTGAAAGAATTTTGAAATATCATTATATGCAGTGGATTCACATTTACTGACAACAAAAGTGCGGCATTAGAGCCCCGCGTTTTGGATGCAAAAAAATACGCTGCATCCAAAGTGCTGTTTCTAGCTGTTCGTAGGGATGTAGCCGCTAACGAAACAGCTGAGAGCTGTTATTATTAGGGAACATGTTTGACACCTAACTCTTTTTTTTTGGTGATGACAAGATGTGAATCATCACTAAAGTAAAGAGTTAAATAAACACACAGACACAGAGTAAACACTTTATTTTTAAATACAACAGACACAGTCGTTAATCATTTAAATTAACCAATATATTCACCCCAGTTCTGTAATCCAAAAAACAAGGTCCCATCAAATAACTTAATTTTAGCTCCAAAAAGGATCATTTATCTACAAAAAAACTTAAAAAAGCGCATGAAAAATGCATCAAAAACATGTCAAAACTGCACAGTTTTTCCGCATCAATTTTCCTGCCAAGGAGATACAGAAACAGTCAGGAAAATTCTGCTTCAAATCCTGACCGTGCGCACATAGCCGAAAACTGAGTTGGTGCTACTTCTATATAGATAGATAGATAGATAGAGAGATAGAGAGATAGATAGATTATAGATAAATAGATAAAAAATAGTTAGATTATGGATAAATAGATAATAGATAAATATGTTTTAACCACCATTGTCTTATATATAATATTGCTGCTATATTCAATATGTGAACTTGTTGCGCTTCATATTTGATTTGCGATTAATGAACTGACTTGGCGCCACCTCTGTCACATGGATGACGGTCTGATGACGCAGGACGGCCAGGTGCTGTTTACATTTGGGTTTTGCGCCAAAATGTTTTATGCAATTGAGGATGTTGGTCTCTGCCAGAAAATAAAGAACAAAGATCATAATGTTCCCAAATAAAGTTAGGATTATAGTTCATATACAACTACAGATGCCACTGGCGCTTACAAGAGACCCTTCCCCACAAGGAGCCCTCCACCCACCCATCCAACCGGCACAACTTTTATACGATGCAAGTGTGCGGCCCCAGATCTGCTCCTGGGCCCGGAACCATCAACCCCGGGCGCTGGTGATGCAAACCTGCTCCTGGGCAGAACCACCTGCCCCTACATCTGAATGGGTGTACGGACGCACGGCCTGGGACTCGTCCGTGGGGGTGGAAGACCAGAGCCTCCCATTGCTGCCCGCTCCTGTGCCCTCAGTCATCCACCAGGAAGAAGGAGATCCATTCCTGTGGGAAAACCAGGGAGGGGACCTCATGGGTTTTCCCCGGGAGACCCGTAAGGAGGCTGCACGTCGGGAGGAGCATTGCCGGAGGGCGCTCCTGCAGTTGGAGAAGAAGCGGCGCATCCGGCAGGTGCGCTGGGAGAAGATGGAGGCGAGGAACATGGAGGAGAAGACTCGGGCCCCCAAGGCAAAAATGGCCACACCCAGTCCCCGCGTAAAAGGGACTGTCGTGAAGTTCTACCTGGACGCCGGGAGGGGCTTCATCAGAGAGCCACAGGTCGCGACGGATTTATTTGTTAATCGGAGGGACGTGGAGTCCCACTTCCAGCAAGTACATCCTGACCGAGATCTGTACCCTGGTGATCGAGTCACCTACACCAGGCACAGAGGTGAGCGGGGCTGGTATGCCCTGAATGTATACAGGGTAGTGGAGGAGGACATGCCCCTGCAATCAGAGGCTGATGTTCCGGCTGGGCCAGCCTACAGAGAACAGGTGTCTCCCCGGAGGGAGCACCACTACTAAGCACAGTATGTGAAACTGAACTGTACTGTATATAGTTACCCGGAAGGGTACATCCTTGTTTGAGTGAACTAAAAAGTTTTGTGTGCACAATTACCCGATAAGGGTATACAAACTGACAGGCTGAGGACTGAGCAGCCAAAAACTTTTAAACTGTACATAGTTTGCACTTATTAAAGTGCCTCTTATTGGTTTTATATTAAGAGACTGAGGCGCCCCTGCGGGTTCAGTTACCACAGAGATACTGCATCTCGCCCAGAGGTGTGGTATCTCACTCTCAGGTAAGGATGGAATACTGCCCGGGATCCTAACATCTGCATTCATTACACCACACTTCAGAGGGCAGGGCGAGATTGCTCCTAAGGGAGAGCACAGTCCCTGGTCTCTGGTTGGAATGGGGGGAACCAAGTGAGGTGGAACCATGTAGTGGGTGTGGGTGAAGGACGTAGTTTAAGGGAGCACTTCAGTAGGAGTATATAGAGGGAAGCCATCTTGGGTGTGACAGTGAGAACAGTGAGGAGGGAGTGGAAGGATCGGAGGCTCTGCAGGAGCTCTGCTCCGGAGGCGGGCCTAGTGAGAGGCCCAGGAGGAGAGACTGACTGAGGAGAGGAAAGGAGGAGGAAGGAAGGCTCCAGAAGGAAAGAGGGGATCCTAGGGGTACGGGCAGTGCTGGAGGCCACCCTTACTCCCGAATCTACCAGCACATGGAGGGATCAAGCCGCAGAGGGGACCGGCCCCTTAACTAGTGGAGAACTACAAGGCTCAGCTAGAAACCGGAGGCTTCTGCACTTTTAGGGTGCAGTTGCCACAGCCACAATTACATCGCCGAAAAGGTGGCCACAGAGGGTCCAGGCGACTGCAGGTCGCCCGACAAGATCCGAGGCTACCGGCTTGGGACACTGATTATGAGGCGCAGGGCAGGAGGGTGAGAGCCAGAGCAGGAACACGACTGAGAAAGGCACACAGAAAGGGGTCCCGTTAAGTGCTCCTCAATTATCTGAGGGATTACTGAACCCCTCCCTGAGTAAGCACAGGACGATGTGGGAGGTTGCCCTGGCCTGGTAACTTGGAGTCTGAAAATCGTGAGTAAAACCCTGGAGACTACACCCCACTGCCTCTGTGATTATTATCTGCGCCATCACCTGCACTACAAGGTCCAGCATCACCTACTTCACCACAATAGCCACAGCATCTACACTGCCCTGGAGCTAAGCTCTACCTGTGGAGAGCCAAACCAACTCTGCTGCATTAACAACAACTCCAGAGGACTGCTCCGTAGCGGCAGCTCCCTTTAGCCGCATACCACAGGTGGCATCACAAACTTTATATAAAAACTATAAATTCCCTGTAAAAAATAGCCCCTTTTATTGACTGCCCTGGGACACGGACCGGGTCACCCCCACTGTGACATCTCCCCTAGCAACGACCGGCCTGGCACCGAGTACCCCACGGCCCACGGAGCGCATCCTAGACCACTGAACAAAAACCTGTTTGGTGTGGCCGAAGATGTGGTCCGACAGCTGATCACCTATGCCCTGCAGCCACGCCCAGGGCCTACATTGAGGGTTTGTGGACGGGTCCCTCATGTTGCTCAAATTGCACTTTCTCCAGTGAGATGGACACCCGGTTATGGATCTCACTGTGTTGAGTTGAAAAATGTGTTTTATGAGAAAGTGTTTTATAAATGTAAAGAGAATTTTATTGGGGAAAGTGTTAAAATGTTTTATAAGTTAATAAGAAACATGTAACGTTTAAGAAATGTGCCTCCCATAAAGGGAAGAAAAGTTGTTTGAAAATTCTTCTAAGTGATGCTTCTAAAAATTTTGCATGTCTTTAAATTGCTGTGTTTTTACTCTGTTCCAGCCCGCGGACCTGCTGTGTTTTACCAGGGGTGTATGTGGCACAGAGGTACTGCATCTCACCCAGAGGTGTGGTATCCCACTCTCAGGTAAGGATGGAGTACTGCCAGGGACCCAAACACCTGCAACCAACACTACACTACTCCAGACCAGCAGAAGGGGCATGATGCATTGCTGCGCTGCTGAGCCCTGTCCTTAGCTGGAGTGGGGGGAACCAAGAGAGGGGGAACCATGTAGTGGATGTGGGTGGAGGAAGCAGGTCAGGGGAACACTTGAGAAGGAGGATATAAAAAGGGGAAGCCATCTTGGAAGTCCAGTCAGTCCAGTCAGAGTGTTCAGTCAGAGGAGGAGCAGAAGCTCTGCAGGAGTTCTGCTCAAGAGGAGGGCCTAGTGAGAGAAGCCCAGGACAGACTGAAGAGAGGAGAGGAGCAGGAATGAAGGCTTAAGAACAGAAAAGATCCCAGGAGCACGGGCAGTGCGGATGCCACCCGTGCGCCCGAACCCACCAGGAGTGGAAGGATCAGGCCGCAGAGAGGTGACCGGCCCCTAAACTAGCAGAGTTCTTCAAGTCTCAACTAGATAACCGGAGGGTGCAGCATTTCAGGTGCTGCAGCCAACAGCCACATCTAACTCGCCAAAAAGGTGGCCATAGAGGACTCAGGAGACAGTGAAAACGTCGCCCAACAAGGTCCGCGGTGACTGGCTTGGGACACTGGGTGTGAGGTGCAGGGAGACGGCCAGAAGGAACACACAGAAGGGGGTCCTGTTACGTACTCTGGAGGTACCTGGGAGTTTGCTGAACCCCTCCTTGAGTAAACACAGGACAATGTGGGAAGTTACCCTGGCCTTGGTAACTCGGAGTCCAAAAATCGTGAGTAAAACCCTGAAGACTGCACCCCACTGTCTCAGCGAATTATTACTGCGCCATCATCCCCTGAACTACCCTACACACCTACTTCATCTATAACATCCCTGCAACGCCCTGGAGCTAAGCTCTACCTGTGGAGAGCTAAACCAACTCTGCTGCACTAACATCAGCTCCAGAGGATCTGCACCGCAGCGGCAGCTCCCTTTTGCCGCATACCACAGGTGGCGTCACGAACATTTCATAAAAACTATAATCCATTACTATAAAATCCCCTTTTATTGACCGCCCTGGGTCACGGACAGTGTCACTGCCACTGTGACATCTCCCCTAGCAATGACAGGCCCGGCTACCGAGTACCCCACGGCCAAGGGGGCGCGTCCAGTGTAAACAGGTATGATGCAACAGCACAGATAATGAGGAGACAGTAGTATTTAACAGACACTTCTATCTATGTACAGTGGGGAAAATATGTATCTGATACACTGCCGACTTTGCAAGTTTTCCCTCCTACAAAGAATGGAGAGGTCTGTAATTTTTATCGTAGGTCACTTCAGCTGTCAGAGACAGAATCTAAAAATAAAAACTAGAAAATCACATTGTATGATTTTTACATAATAAATTTGCATGTTATTACATGAAATAAGTATTTGAGACAGTAAGAAAACAGAACTTAATATTTGGTCCAGAAACCTTTGTTACAATCACAGAGGTCAGACGTTTCCTGTAGTTCTTGACCAGGTTTGCACACACTGCAGCAGGGATCTTGGTCCACTCCTCCATACAGATCTTCTCCAGGTCTTTCAGATTTCGGGGCTGTCGCTGAGCAACATTGAGTTTCAGCTCCCTCCAAAGATTTTCTATTGGGTTCAGGTCTGGAGACTGGCTAGGCCACTCCAGGACCATGAAATGATTCTTACAGAGCCACTCCATAGTTGCCCTGGCTGTGTGTTTTGGGTCATGGTTATCCATCCTCCCTTCAATATGATGCAGTCATCCTGTCCTCTATGCATAAAAAAGCCCTCAATGTATGATGTTTCCCCCATCCATGCTTCACGGTTGGGACGGTGTTCTTGGGGTTGTACTTATCTTACTTCTTCCTTCAAACACGGCGAGTGGAGTTGATACCAAAAAGTTCTATTTTCGTCACATCTGACCACATGGCCTTCTATTTCTCCTGTGGATCATCCAGATGGTCACTGGTGAACTTCAATCGGGCCTGGACATGTGCTGGCGTGAGCAGGGGGACCCTTCGTGCCCTGCAGGATTTTAATCCATGAGAGCGTAGTGTGTTACTAACGGTAATGTGTGAGACTGTGGTCCCAGCTCTTTTCAGGTCATTGACCAGGTCCTCCTGTGTACTTCTGGGCTAACTCCCGACCTCTCTTAGAATTATCATTACCCCATTAGGCGAGATCTTGCATGGAGCCCCAGACCGAGGAAGATTGACAGTCATCTTGTGTTTATTCCATTTTCTAATAAATGTGCCAATAGTTGTTGCCTTCTCACCAAGCTGCTTGCCCACTGTCCTATAACGCATCCCAGCCTTGTGAAGGTCTACAATTTTGTCCGTGATGTCCTTAGAAGAAAGTACACAGGATGATACCCAGGGTGATACTACCCAGCCCAGCCTCATCTCAACACAGAATGGGTAATAAAGAGGAGGAGGCTGAGGAGGAGAAGGAGGAACAGCAGATGGTTGTCTGCACTACAGAGGATTCCAGCCAAACCATCTTCATTTAGTCTGTTCAGCGTGGATGAGCTGCAGAGGGGGAGAAAGAGAAGGAGGAGGAGTAGATGGAGAGTCGTCCTCCCGGTGAGGACAGTGAAGTCTTGCCTGTCTGGAGTCTGGCACACATGTCTGACTTTATGTCTCGCTGCTTTTCCGTGAACCTCGCGTTATATTCATTTTGTCCAACACTGATTACTGGTTGTTCACCCTTCTCGACCCAGTCTACAAGGAGAACTTTCCATCTCTCCTTCCTGCGGCGAACAGGACTAGTAAAATGGTGCAATACCAGAATTCCCTAGTCAAACAATTAGTATAAAAATTACCATCTGACGACGCTGGCGGCAGTGGACATAGCTCCTTCGGCAACAAAAGAAGAGAGATGAGGGGGACACACACAAGGTCCAACAATGGCAGGTCAACTGAAAATGCTGACAGGCCGACTCTTATCAAACTGAAAAAGGGCTGGATTGGGCCAGACTTCTCAACACCACCGGATGACAGCAGCGTAACATAAAGCCAATTCCCATGCACCACTTCCCATTCCAAACAAGGGTATACGGCTCATAGTTTCTTGTTTTTCTTCTCCTTATTTTTCACATTTCCCCATCCATGTCCATTTCCTCTTTTTCTTTTACCATACTTTTTATTGCATTATAATTAATATTTGTTTTTACAGCCACAATTTCCACTTTCCAAAAAAAGGGACTAAGAAATTGTAGATAAATGTCCAAAAAAATAACAGCAGGAAAAGTCTGTCTTATTAGTGTGTCATGTACACACATTGAATGAGACTAATATAATAGGTGTGAAAAGCTGATATTACTATGTGACAGGCGCACTATTTATTTTACTCACTTATATAGAGCCATTAATTCCACAGCGCTTCACAGACAATATCGGCGCTGTCCACATTGAGGTTCACAATCTACATTCCCCATCAGTCTTTGGAGTGTGGGAGGAAACCGGAGGAAACCCACACAAACATGGGGAGGACATACGAACTCCTTGCAGATGTTGTCCCTGGTGGGATTTGAACCCAGGACCCCAGAGATGCAAGGCTGCAGTGCTAACCACGATGAATCCGTCACAAATTGATATTCACTTCTCTATGGCATTTATTTAACACCATTATCCACTTCCCATAAAGGAGCGACCAAGGAATACAAGGTACACAATTAAATAACAGCAGCAGCAGTCCGCATTATCATTGTGCTGTGAATATTCGGCAAATTAGATTAATAAAACAGGTGTTCAAAAACTCCTCCTGTTTGTGACATGAACACTTTGTGAGGCATCATAGAGGTAAATGCTCTTTTTATTTTATTTTCTTTCAGTAATATTTGTGGCTTGTTTCTGTATAAATGTAAAAAAAAAAAAAATGCTGCAAGGGAAACCCAGCGGCACCATGCGAGGCCATGTGATCCTTCTCTGGCGGACGCCGTCTTCTGCAATGTAGAAAATCATCTTTGGAGACTTACACAAAGACAATCACATATTGTTTTTTGAATTTGCCAAGTTAGGTGGATTCCTAAAATTTAACACAAATTCAATTTGCATCAATTTCATTCCCATATTTCTATTACCAGGATTATATACGATGAACGGTATCAGAGACGTCTCATTCATGGGGAAGGAGTGTCATGTTCTTGGAGAATGCCCCCTATTGGTGTCACCCTGGCTTTTCAGTATTGGGGTCTACACCAATTACTGCAGATAAGTGGATCGCCTGTCAGTACATTTCTGGGTCTGGTGTTCCAATGTCCTCAGGGGGCAAAGATGGTCAATGTGGCGTCTCTCGTACTTTACAAATCATTGCGTGAGCTGCAATCTTGGGGACAGCGTGACAATATTTGCTCTTAACTTTTTAAGCTGAGATCAATATCCTCAACCTCATTAAATGTACTGGCACAGAATCCAGAAGTAAACCACTCCTGTGTCTACAGACAGTCATCCATGTGACAGAGACGGCCGCCAAGTAATTTACGTAATTACAAAGTAAATATGAAGCGCACGAAAAGACATACAGAAACATCTCTAAGTTTATTAAATATATTATTATCCCATAAGAGAGGGTCTGCTATACAGTTATAGGGTATGCAATAAGTCAGACGGCTGAACAATTGTAGGAAAAATCCCATGAAGAATTTAAAGACACATAGATTAGGGCCACAGTAACGACGAATTCCCATTAGAAAGGAGAGGGTCTGCTAGACAGTTATAGGGTATGCAGTAAGTCCGATGGCTGACCAATTTTATGAAAAACTCCATGAAAAATTTAAAAACACATAGAGCAGGGCCACAGTAATGACAAATTCCCATTAGAAAGGAGAGGGTCTGCTCTGCAGTTATAGGGTATGCAGGAAGTCCGCGCGCGCCGTCCTAAGGAGTCCCCGGCCAATTGCCGGAGGATCTCCCATATATAAGGCACCTCCTCCAAAATGGAGGTGCCCGAGCAAAGTTGTTTGCACTGTGTCTTCCTGTGCTTCTGCCCTCAGGTCCCGCTGCTAGCCTGACTTCTCGTCCTGCCTGCCAGCCTGTTATCCATCAGTTACCTGCCTGTTACCTGCCTCGTCTGTCAGACCGTTCACCTGGGAGCGTCCACCAGTTACATGCCTGTTACCTGCCTCGTCTGTCAGACCGCTCACCTGGGAGCGTCCACCAGTTACCTGCCTGTTACCTGCCTTGTCTGCCAGACCTCTCACCTGGGAGCGTCCACCAGTTACCTGCCTGTTACCTGCTGTCTCCGTCAGCCCGCTCACCTGGGAGCGCCCGCCAGTTACCTGTCAGGTATCCGCCTCGCCTGTCTACCCAGAGACTGTCCCCGTCACTTGCCGTGACCTCCTGCCTGTCTACCAAGAGACTGTCCCCGTCACTTGCCGTGACCACCTGCCTGTCTACCCAGAGACTGTCCCCGTCACTTGCCGTGACCACCTTCCTGTCTACCCAGAGACTGTCCCCGTCACTTGCTGTGGCTACCTGCTTGCCTTCCCTGGGAGTCACCCGCTTCCTTACAAGGACTTCCCCTTTGTATTGCAGCTCAGAGGTTCCACCTCCCGGCCCCGTTACAGTTTGCTCGGGCCATGGAACCCGGTGGCACCCAAGCTCCCTCACTCTCGGACCTATGCCATGAACTATCCCGTCAGAGGTCCCAACAGGAGCCCATCCTGAGTCACCTGCGTAGTGTTAACTCCCGCCTGGACACACTGACTGCCTCATCGGGAGCTGCTTCCACTCGCACAACTACTACCCCGGCAGCGTCGCTGCCCATCAATACCATGGCATCCCTTCCCGGTCCCCGCCTTTCCGCCCCACCTCGTTGTGGTGGAGACCCCGGCCTGGCACGGGGCTTCATTAACCAGTGAACCCTGCACTTCGAACTTTTGGCACACCAGTTCACCACCGACCGGGCCAAGGTGGCCTTCATCATGTTCCATCTCACTGGGGAGGCACTGGCCTGGCTAAATCCTCTATGGGAGAGAGGAGACCCCCTGGTATCCAACTTGCCAGCCTTTCTCACGGCTTTCCGGAAAGTCTTTGATGAACTAGGAAGAAAGACCTCTTCTGCCTCCTCTCTGCTACACCTTCGCCAAGGGAGTCTCACCGTGGGCCAATATGCCATACGGTTCCGTACCCTTGCTTCCGAGCTTGCCTGGGATAATGAGGCCCTGGTGTCCGTCTTCTGGGAGGGCCTATCTGGCCGGATTAAAGATGAACTTGCCGGTCGGGACATTCCAACCACCCTGGATGACTTGGTGACACTTGCAACCCGGATTGACATCCGGTTCCAGGAGCGTACCAAAGAGGTCACCCGTGAGAGGAAGTTTCCCCGCCTTGCTCCTACATCTGTAACTCCCCGGGCGCACTCGCCAGAGCCCATGCAGGTCGACCAGACCAAGATGGTCAAAACCCGTCAAGAGTCACGCCGTGTCGAGGGGAGCTGTTTCTACTGTGGCAGTAAGGAGCACCGGATCCGTGCCTGCCCAGAGAGGCCGGGAAACGCCTGTGTCTAGGATCGCTCAGAGAGGTCGTCCTAGACAAGAGTAAACCCTCTCTATCTCTGATGCTGTCAGTCTCTATCATCTGCGGGGAGAACCGTTACTTTGAACTAGCTCAACTTGATTCTGGAGCTGCCGGAAATCTCATTTCTCAGTCCCTGGCAGAGAAATACCGCATTCCCACTAAACCTCTGGCTGAACCCTTATCTGTCGCCTCCGTGGATGGGGGTCTCTTACCGCAACCCATCCAACTCATCACCGAACCCATAACGCTGCAGGTGGGAATGCTGCACTCTGAGAGCATCTTCTTCCATGTTCTACCGGGACTCTCTCACGCCCCTTTTGTTAGGCCTACCTTGACTCCAGAGACATGCACCCGTGCTGAATTGGCAGACCGGAGAAGTCCTACGCTGGGGGCAGGACTGCCATAAGACTTGTTTAGTTCCTGTTCGTCCTGCTCGTCCCTCTCATTCTCCAGCCAATCTACCCAGCCTACAGGTCCCTTATTGGTCTTATGCTGATGTTTTCAACAAGAAAGAAGCAGAGACATTACCCCCTCATAGACCATACGATTGCCCAATCGACCTGGTACCCGGCGCTACTCCACCCCGTGGGCGTATTTACCCGTTGTCCGCTGCCGAGACCCGGGCCATGTCTGAATATATCGAGGAAAATCTGGCCCGGGGATTTATCCGGAAATCTACCGGCGGGAGCAGGCTTCTTCTTCGTTAAAAAAAAAGATGGTTCACTCCGTCCCTGTATTGACTATATAGGTCTTAACCGGATCACGGTGAAGAAAAAATACCGCCTTCCGCTCATTCCTGAATTATTTG
This sequence comes from Phyllobates terribilis, assembly GCF_046119375.1. Lineage (NCBI taxonomy): Eukaryota > Metazoa > Chordata > Amphibia > Anura > Dendrobatidae > Phyllobates > Phyllobates terribilis. Next base: position 1,482,177 of record NW_027362822.1, on the reverse strand, counting down.
ACCGTCTGAGGGGTGCCAGAATCTTCACCAAGCTGGATCTCCGTGTGGCGTATAACCTGTTCCGTATCCGTCGCGGGGATGAATGGAAGACGGCATTCAACACCTGGGACGGCCACTATGAATACCTCGTAATGCCCTTCGGCCTCTGTAATGCTCCCGCCGTCTTTCAAGAGTTGGTCAATGACATCTTCCGTGACCTTCTCTACTCCTGCGTGGTGGTGTACCTGGACGACATCTTGATCTTCTCTCCGGATCTTCCCGCACACTGGAGGGACGTTCGTCAAGTCCTGCTCAGGCTCAGGCAAAACCACCTCTACGCAAAATTTGAGAAGTGCCTCTTTGAGCAGACCTCACTTCCATTTCTGGGCTACGTCATCTCCCAGACAGGCCTACGAATGGATCCTGAGAAACTTTCTGCCATCCTAAGTGGTCCCGACCGGAGGGGTTGAAGGCTATTCAGCGGTTACTGGGCTTCGCCAACTACTAACGCCTCTTCATTCCTCACTTCTCTTCCAGGACTGCCCCTACTGCAATGCCTCCTTCAGGTTTAAAGCATAGTCCCATACACTGTCCTGCACCCTTTGTTTGCACCTGTAGAACTTCATTTTATTCTCTGCTGTTCTACGGGTGTCAAAGGTATCCTTCAACCGGGCCAGTATTTCCATAACAGTGCCTTTGTCCCTGCCCGGCCAGGACTTCACCTCTCTCTGGGCTGCACTGATTAGCTGGCCGATGAGGATGCTGACTTTTTGCTCCTCAGACAGGGGGTACACTTTAAACAAACTGCACAGTCTCTCCTCAAAGTCGCTCAGAGTGTGCGACTCCCCTGAGTACTGAGGCAACCACGCCGCCCCCAGTATGTGCGGCATTGATAACGGCATTACAGTGGCGGCTGCCGAGCCCGCAGCTGAATCCTCTCCCAGGTTGGGCATCTCCCCCCCCCCCTAGTGAAACTCAGCCAGGTCCTGGGCATCTGCTGACGTACCAATATGCTGCTCTGCAGGCAGAAGGGATCGCTTACCTGTAGTTTCCGGATCGGGGCCTCCTGCTTCCCCTCGGCTGATGGCAAATGACATGATGATATAGTTCAGTAAAGTCTATGGCACACAGTACCCGGTGATACCTGGCTTCGTGAATCCTGTTTGTGACGCCTAGTTGACGCTCCCCCTGGGCCATGGGGTATGAGGTAGCCGGGCCGGTCAGTGCTGGGGGATGTCACAGTGGCGATGACCGGGTCCGTGACCCAGGACAGTCAATAAAAAGGGGATTATAGTTTTTATAGTTTAATGTTTGTGACGCCACCTGTGGTATGGGGATATATGGAGCCGCCGCTGCGGTACAGTTCCTCTGGAGCTGATGGTGACACAGCAGAGTTGGGACAGCTCTCCACAGGTAGAGCTTAGCTCCAGGGCAGGAAATGGTGATGTTATAGATGTTGCTGTGCAGTGTAATGCAGGGGATGGCACAGATAATAACCAGTCCACAACTTAATGGTGGTTACTTCTTATCTTTACTTGCGGTGGTTAGGCAGACCGGGGCACGGGTACTAGCTTGTAGTAGAGGTCCGGGCGGCCTGAAAGCAAGTTGGGAATCCAACTCGCCAGGTGAAGTTGGAGGCCTTTCCTCTGCGCTAATCTCTTTGGCCCTGCTGCTTATAGCTGTGCTGTGGCCATCATCCCTGAGTAAAACGTCTCTGTGCTCACCCGTATGGCAGGCAGCTCAGGCCTTCCTGGAGTGTCGCTCCCACGTGGTGGTGCTGGGCCCTCTGTGCTGCAGAGCCTCCGGGCATCTGTTGGGGCCAGGAGACCTGCAGTCTTCTGCCCTCCGGTTTCTGCTGCTGGGCCTTCAGTGCCCCACAACCTCAGACTCCGGTGTCCGGTTCTTCTACGCTCCTCTCTGGGGTGAGCTGTCGTGCAGCTCCACTCCCCAGGTCTTTCCTCTTCGCTGTCCTGTCTTCAACTCTCACTAACTCTAACTAACCCCACCTCCAGATCCCAGTTGCTAAGGGGAGGAGCTCCCCTTGCTGATCTGGAGCCAGGAAAGTGTTGCATGCTACTGTACCTGATTAGGGGACCCCTGCTTGCTTCCAGGTATGGCATCAACTCCTGTGAGGGAGGCAATGCCACTGTGGCAACTGGACCCCTGGGGTGCCACATATCTATCTGAGATGAGAGAATTTATTCAATGGGAATCACGTTCGTGTTGAAGTTCATGAAATTTGCAAATGCCAGAGAATTCTAAAAATGTGCAATTCAATTTCCACGAATCACAAAATACTGCCCAGCGCCTCTTTACACTTTGCAGATGATGAATATCAGACATTGAAGACTCCCATGGACTGAGACATGAGCACAGGCGCTGCTCCATAATCCATGCAGATGTCTCATGGTGGAGCGTCATCCATCAGCTGTCATATGCTTCATGGACACTAGTCCTCCGAGACTGGGAAGGGACAAATTGTTCCTTACAAGTAAACCAAAATTCTGCCCATTCCACTGGGAAATGAGAGGACTGTCTGTCCAGTACCATCCGGACATGGAGTCCTACAGCATTAACTCCTTCATGACTGGAGCATTTTACGTTTTTGCCTTTTCGTTTTTTGCTCCCCTTGTTCCCGGAGCCATAACATTTTTATTTTTCGGTCAGTATGGGCATGTGAGGGCTTATTTTTTGCAGGGTGAGTTGTATATTTGAACGACATCACTGGTTTTACCATATCGTGTACTGGAAAAAAAGTGCGGTGAAATTGCAAAAAAAGCGCAATTTCACAGTTGTTTTGTTTGTTTTTTTTTACCACGTTCACTGAATGATAAAACTGACCTGCCATTATTATTTTACAGGTCATTATGAGTTCGTAGACACCAAACATGTATAGGTTCTCTTTTATTTAAATGGTGAAACAAAAATCCAAAGTTTGCAAAAAATTTAAAATGGTGCCATTTTATGAGACCCGCAGCGTCTCCATTTTTCGTGATCTGGGGCTGGGTGAGGGCTTATTTTTGTGCGCAGAGCTTTAGTTTTTATTGATACCGTTTTGGGGTAGATCCTATGTGTTGATCGCCCATTATTGCTTTTTATTGCAATATTGAGGCGACCAAAAAAATTAATTTTTAATTAATACAGAGTACCTGAGGAACTAGAACAGAATTGTGAGTAAAATCGGATGACTGCACCCCACTGCCTCCGTCAGTTATTTCCTCTGTGTCATCACCCCCTGCACTACAAGTCCCAGCATCTCCACCACCCACTCTACACTGCCCTGGGGCCCGCTCCACCTGTGGGGAGCCGTTCCAACCAAGCTGCCCTGTCAACTGCCCGAGAGGTCTGCAGCAGCGCTGGTACCGATTACCGGAAACCACAGATGGCGTCACGAAACAGAACTACTAATCATTCCATCGAATGACAGCCCCTTTTTCAAGAGAGACCCCAGAGTACGGGCCCAGGAGCCGACTACTGTGACAACCTACAACGAAGGTAAAGGCCCGGGTACCGAGTTTCCCCATATCCCCTGGGCAAGTCATTTCCGTCTACTGTGCTTAGTAGTGGTGCTCCCTCCGGGGAAGCTCTTGTCCACTGTAGGCTGGCCCAGCCGGGTCTTCAGCGCTGTAGGGTGAAGAACTGCTCCTTTTCTCCACCCTGTGGACATTCAGGGCATACCAGCCCCTCTCACCTCTGTGCCTCGTGTAGGTGACGTAATCACCCGGGTACAAGTTCCGGTCCGGATGACCTTCTTTTAGCTGGGACTCCACGTCCCTCCGGTTTACAAAAAGATCCGTCTCAGACTGCGGGTCCTGGATGAAGCCCCAACCTCCGTCCAGGTTGAACTTCACTACGGTTCCTTCGGCACGGGGACCGTATGCTGAGCTCCTGTGCAAAAAATACATATATAGCACCAATCCATAATAGTACAAAACTATATGCAAATATATTATTAAGAAGTACCTCATGTACTAAAAGTGACATGTGCTATACATATATGCCTATTGACAAGGAGCATGTTATGTGCATAAAATAACTAATACATCACGACGTAGTGCAGTAGACAAAAAACAGCAGCAAAAACAGCAAAAAAATGCATATGAATCAATCAAACAGACAGCATATGGCATCCATCACAGGAAGGCCTGGGAATCCAACAACCTCAAGGGAAAACAACAACATACAACAAAAGACAATAAAAAAGGAGGGATAAAAATGGAATAAAACCAGCATACATAGGACTCAGGTCAAAAGGTGGAAAGGACATCCATAAAAGTACAAGGCAATTTAGAGGAAAGGCACAAAGCTGTTATGATCATTGAGTCCATGGGGGGATATAGTATTCAATTTATAAATCCATTTTGTTTCTTTTTGGGCCAATAGTTTTTTCCAGTTACCCCCTCTGGGGCTCAAAAAAACACGATCAATGCCTCTAAACATCAATCCAGTTGGGTCAGAATTGTGAGTCACTTTAAAGTGACGGGGGATCGGTTTTAATAAAGATATATAGGGGATCCTTATATATACCTACCCATTCCAGCTTCCCATCACCCCTGGACGAAGCATTTCCCGTGTGAAACGCGCGTCGGGTGCGTGGTGGATGCCTGGACCACTGACCTGAGCTTGTTGGTAATTATGGTTATATCTTAGTCTCTTTAATTGTCCCTTTGGGCATTAATATTTATACATGTAATTGTACTGGGATGATTGACCAACAGAGGTTATTTATTAACTATTAATTTATATATTTATGGATTGTTATTATTCTCTGTAACAAGTATATATATTTTCTCTGTTGCTCGATGTATTTAATATCTTATTTTGTACTGATTATCAACTATATGCCTATGTTAGCTACTTGAATGACATAGTTGTTAGCTTATACATATTATGGGTCCAGGCACCCTACCACCTTTTTCATCTGTGGTGTGTCTTGTTTTTATTATAGTTGTATGTACTTTTTAAATGTTTTCATTAAAGTATTGGCAATTTTCAACTTTCAACTTTGTTTTTTTTGCCCTTATTACTTTTGGTGTATTCTAGGTCTGTTTGGCCCATTAGATTCATTGGTGTCTATTGACCTCTGTAACTGTAATAAGTTTATCAGATACATATTTTCCCCACTGTACATAGATAGAAGTGTCTGTTAAGTACTACTGTCTCCTGATTATCTGTGCTGTTGCATCATACCTATTTACACTTGCATCATATACAAGTTGTGCCGGTTAGATGGGTGGGTGGAGGGCTGCTGGTGGGGAAGGGTCTCTTGTAAGCGCCAATGGCATCTGTAGTTCTGTATGAACTATAATCCTAACTTTATTTGGGAACATTATGATCTTTGTTCTCTACTTGCTGGCAGAGACCAACATCCTCAATTGCATAAAACGTTTTGGCGCAAAACCCGAATGTAAACAGCACCTGTCCGTCTTGCATCATCAGACCGTCATCCATGTGACAGAGGTGCTGCCAAGTCAGTTCATTAATCGTAAATTAAATATGAAGAGCAACAAGTTCACATATTGTACTGTATATAGCAATATTATATTATATAAGACAATGGTGGTTAAAACATATTTATCTATCTATTATCTATGTATCTATAATCTATCTATCTATCTATCTATCTATCTATCTATCTATCTCTCCATCTAAAGTAGCACCAACACAGTTTTCGGCTATGTGCACACGGTCAGGATTTGAAGCAGAATTTTCCTGTTTCTGTATCTCCTTGGCAGGAAAATTGGTGTGGAAAAAGCATGCTGTTTTGACATGTTTTTAATACATTTCTCATGCGTTTTTTGTACATCAATGATGCTTTTTGGAGCTAAAACTAAATTATTTGATGGGACCTTATTTTTTGGATTACAGAACTGGGGCGAGTATATTGATTAATTTAAATGATTAAAGAATGTGTCTGTTGTATTTCAAATAAAGTGTTTACTCTGTGTCTGTGTGTTTATTTAACTCTTTACTTTACTTTGGTGATGATTCACACCTTGCCATCACCAAACAAAAGAGTTAGGTGTCAAACATGTTCCCAAATAGTAACAGCTCACAGCTGTTTCATTAGCTGCTACGTTCCCACGAACAGCTAGAAGCAGCACTTTGGACGCAGCGTGTTTTTGTTGCATCCAAAATGCAGGGTTATAATGCCGCACTTTTGTTGTCAGTAAATATGAATCCACTGCATATAATGACATTTCAAAATTCGGTCAAAATCTGCAGCGGAGAGTAGCATGTCCGCTACAGAAATTGACATGCGGGTGAATTTGGGTACGTGGCCACGATCAGGAGCAGCTGAAGGTTTTTCACTGCATACTTATGCAGCGTCAAACCCCGCAGCATTCAGATGTTATAGCATAGTGAATGTGATCTCTAGAAATCCCATGTCCGCTATGCGTGCATCAGAGGCTGCAAATCACCCTTGGACACGGACATGCAGTGTGTCTTTCAGGACTGCAGCATGTAAAATTCTCTTGCAGAGACGCTAGTCTTCGCAACTGAAATTTGACCATGAGAAAGTATAGAATGCGATAAATCCACATGGTTCAGTGAACACATGTGGACTTTCCTGTGTTCAATCGAATGCAGCGTTTTGGACGCAGCAAAAAATATGCGTCCAAAGCGCGTCATTTTTATAACCAGCAAAGGGAAAGCCAAGCGCTGGGGACTAATATTAGTAGCTGGGGAAGAGGCCATTAGCCAAAAATGTTCCCTGGCTATTAGTATCAGCCCACAGCTGTTTGTTAAGCCTTTACTGGCTGGATTACAGGGGTACCCCAGAAAAAAATTGACGTAGGGTCCCCCTATAAAATCTAACCATAAAAGGCTAAACAGACAGCAACAGGCTGATACTAATAGCCAGGGAAGGGGCCATGGATACTAGCCCCCTCCGCAGCTAATAATATCACCCTTCAGCAGTTCCAGAAATGGCGCATCCATAAGATGCATCTGGCGCTTAGCATCCGCTCTTCCCACTGCCCTGTAGCGGTGGCGAGTGGGGTAATGGGTTTGTGGTTCACATCAGCATTGTATTGGCGGGTGACGTGAACCCCAGGTTTGTAATGGAGGATAGACGCCCTCATTACTAACTGCATAGTAAAGTGGTCACCACTTTTTCAATAAATATACGGCCAGAATAAAGTATTTTAATGAAATAAAAAACACACGTTTCTAATATTTTTTGTATTACCCTCTACAATGACACTATATACAGAGCTCTTGTGTATAATGTCACTGGTAAGCCCTGTATTACCTGTACACTTATACTATATACTGTGTACTATATATAGAGCTCCTGTGTTAAACGTGGGCGAGGGATGGTCACAGCACAGGACTTATAGTTAGGTCCTAGTTTTATAAACCAACCAGTTTATAAAACAAAGGAAATGATGTTAGGTAAACAGCGTATAAGTAACAAATCAGATGACAGCAGTTATTCTAAATAATAAAAACTAGGAGTATACGCAGGTACACTTAACAGAATTAACAGTTATATATAAGCAAAATACACGCGATTAACCCTTTCCATGCATAAAGCCATAAAACGACAGTGTTGTGCCAGTACTTTAGTAATCACCTACTCCGAGCAGTTTTTGAAGTGTCTTTAACAGAAGAGGCCTTTTTTCTAACTAAACTTCTGTAAAGTTATTTATATATGCGCATATATATTTAGATGTACGATAGAACCTGTTCTTCCTCAGACTGAAGTAGAAGGGTCCTTGCTGGGTCGAGTCCCGAATAATCAGAAATGCTGACTTGAATCTCTTAGAGATTGCCGATCTCTCTAACACAGGACTTCTCTAACTCCTTTGAGATAGAGCCTCACAAGGCCGAGCTCAAGATGCTGTGTCCTTGGTTGTCCTCCCCAAATTGGTTCATATCAAGCCAAACAACACGTCCCAGATCCAGGGTCGCACCGCTGTATCCAGACCTTTTCTCCAATGATGTGCAGCTTCACTCAGTATTTCAACTCCCTAGCAACTGTCAACAACTGCCAAACCCCCGCGCTGCAACTCTGTCCTCCCCACTGCACTCTACTGGCCAGATCATATATTACATCACAAATCTCCAGCAGTACAGTAAACTATAATTATCCATTACATGTGTATGATGGCACTTATTGTATTATTAGTGTTATTTGTATTGGGGTTTTTATTAATGGTCAGTATTGTAGTATTCATTGACTATGTGGTGGTAATATGTGGTCTGCTCATGATGTGGCAGTATTTCGCACATATTTTGCCTGTGACTGATAGGGACAGAGATTAGGTGTAGCTGAGAGTTGAGGTGACACATGGACAGGATGTCCTCCTGGAGACAGACTTATAGGGTGTTACGGGTCTGGGTGGTGGAACCTCTGTGCTTCGGTGCAAGGAGGGACCAGGGGGTGTAACTAAGTGCTTACTTGGACCGACCCAGATCACACGGTGGCTTAGTCGACTCCGTGAACCAGGGAGGAACCTGGCAGGTGAACCAGGTGCCACTCTGGGACTGACCTTGTGTGAGAGCAGGTGACTCCCATGGGTCAGATGACAGGAGCTGACCGATACAGTGGATGAGCATGGCAGGAAGGCTGGTGGGTGATCCGAGTAGTTAAGCAGGCAGTTACGGCTGATAGCCAGACATGTAAGCAGGCGGGTACGGCAGGTAACTGGCAAGTGCTCCGGGTAGGCAGGCTGGTGGGCACGGCAGATAACTGGCAAGTGCTCCAGGTAGGCACGCTGGCGGGCACGGCAGGTAACTGGCAGGTGCTCTGGGTAGGCAGGCTAGTGGGCACGGCAGGTAACTGGCAGGTGCCCCGGGTAGGTAGGCTGGTGGGCACGGCTGATAGACAGACTGGCAGGCAGGACTGTTAGACAGACTGGCAGGCAGGACTCTTAGACAGACTGGTGGGCAAGGCTGACAGGCAGGAGGACCTGAGGGCTGAGGAAAGTGTTAACACACAAAACAACAACCTTGCACAGACACCTCCATTTTTGAGGAGGTGCCTTATATAGGGGAAGTCCTCCGGCCATTGGCCGGGGACTCTTTAGGATGGCACGCGCGGCCCCTTTAAGAGGGAGGGAGTACATGCGCGCCCTAAGCACAGTGCCCGGGAAGCTGCATGTGGTGCGCACCACAGCAGCAGCAGGAGGGGAGCAGGAAGATACCGGACGGGGACCGCGGCGGTGAGGGGAACGGCATGAGGCAAAAACGCCGAAGCTACATAGGGGTTTTCCTGCAAAAAAAGCTATGCTATGTACTGTGTAATGGCTGTGTGTCACCGTACAGGGACATGGTCTGATCATACCAGAGAGCCCAGTGGTCGGCGCTCATAGCAAGAAAGCAAATCTGCTACATATAGGCAATCTGATCATCGCCTGTGTGGAGCAGAGGACATCTGACAAGTGCTGCTTCTAATCTCCTATGGAGACTATTGATGCAAGCAAAAAGTGCAAAAAAAATGTATTTAAAAACATTAAGAAAATAAAAAATATATAAAAGTTTAAATCACTCCCCTTTCGCCCCATTCAAAATAAAACAATAAAAAAACCACATATACACATATTTGCAATTGCCCCGTTCAGAATCACCCGATCCATCAATATAAAAAAATAATTAATTAATTTGATCGATAAACGCTGTGACAAGAAAATAATTCTAAACGCCAAAATAAATTTTTTTGGTTGCCTCAAGCAATAAAAAGCAATAACGGGCGATCAACACATAGGATCTACCCCAAAACGGTATCAATAAAAACGACAGCTCTGCGCACAAAAAATAAGCCCCCACCCGGCCCCAGATCACGAAAAATGGAGACGCTGCGGGTCTCATAAAATGGCACCATTTTTAATTTTTTTTTTTGCAAACTTTGGATTTTTGTTTCACCATTTAAATAAAAAAGAACCTATACATGTTTGGTGTCTACGAGCTCGTAATGACCTGTAAAATAATAATGGCAGGTCAGTTTTATCATTCAGTGAACGTGTTAAAAAAAAAAAAAAACACCTGTGAAATTGCACTTTTTTTGCAATTTCACCGCACTTTTTTCCAGTACACGATATTCTAAAACCAGTGATGTCGTTCAAAAATACAACTCATCCTGCAAAACATGAGCCCTCACATGCCCATATTGACCGAAAAATAAAAATGTTATGGCTTCGAGAACAAGGGGAGCAAAAAACGAAAAGGCAAAAACGTAAAATGCTCCAGTCATGAAGGAGTTAATGCTTTAGGACTCCATGTCCGGATGGTACTGGATGGACAGTCCTCTCATTTCCCAGTGGAATGGGCAGAATTTTGGTTTACTTGTAAGGAACAATTTGTCCCTTCCCAGTCTCGGAGGACTAGTGTCCATGAAGCGTATGACAGCTGATGGATGACGCTCCACCATGAGACATCTGCATGGATTATGGAGCAGCGTCTGTGATCATGTCTCAGTCCATGGGAGTCTTCAGTATCTGATATTCATCATCTGCAAAGTGTAAAGAGGCGCTGGGCAGTATTTTGTGATTCAGGGAAATTGAATTGCAGATTTTTAGAATTCTCTGGCATTTGCAAATTTCATGAACTTCAACAGGAACGTGATTCCCATTGAATAAATTCTCTCATCTCAGATAGATATGTGGCACCCCAGGGGTCCGGTTGCCACAGTGGGATTGCCTCCCTCACAAGAGTTGATGCCATACCTGGAAGGAAGCAGGGGTCCCCTAGTCAGGTATACTAGCATGCAACACTTTCCTGGCTCCAGACCAGCAAGGGCAGCTACTCCCCTTGGCAACTGGGATCTGGAGGCGAGGTTAGTTAGAGTTAGTGAGAGTTGAAGACAGGACAGCGAAGAGGAAAGACCTGGGGAGTGGAGCTGCACGGCAGCTCACCCCAGAGAGGAGCGTAGAAGAACCGGACACCGGAGTCTGAGGTTGTGGGGCACTGAAGGCCCAGCAGCAGAAACCGGAGGGCAGAAGACTGCAGGTCTCCTGGCCCCATCAGATGCCCGGAGGCTCCGCAGCACAGAGGGCCCAGCACCACCACGTGGGAGCAACACTCCAGGAAGGCCTGAGCTGCCTGCCATACGGGTGAGCACAGAGACGTTTTACTCAGGGATGATGGCCACAGCACAGCTATAAGGAGCAGGGCCAAAGAGATTAGCGCAAAGAGAAGGCCTCCAACTTCACCTGGCGAGATGGATTCCCAACTTGCTTTCAGGCCGCCCGGACCTCTACTACAAGCTAGTACCCGTGCCCCGGTCTGCCTAACCACCGCAAGTAAAGATAAAAGGAAACCACTATTAAGTTGTGGACTGGTTATTATCTGCGCCTTCCCCTGCATTACACTGCACAGAAACATCTATAACATCACCATTTCCTGCCCTGGGGCTAAGCTCTACCTGTGGAGAGCTGTCCCAACTCTGCTGCGTCACCATCAGCTCCAGAGGAACTGTACTGCAGCGGCGGCTCCATATATCCCCATACCACAGGTGGCATCACAAACATTAAACTATAAAAACTATAATCCCCTTTTTATTGACCGTCCTGGGTCACGGACCGGGCCAACGCCACTGTGACATCCCCCACCACCGACCGGCCCGGCTACCTCATACCCCATGGCCCAGGGGGAGCGTTAACTAGGCGTCACAAACAGGATTCACGAAGCCAGGTATAACCGGGTACTGTGTGCCATAGACTTTACTGAACTATATCATCATGTCATTTGCCGTTAGCCGAGGGGAAGCAGGAGGCCCCGATCCAGAAACTACAGGTAAGCGATCCCTTCTGCCTGCAGAGCAGCATATTGGTGCGTCAGCAGACACCCAGGACCTGGCTGAGTTTCACTAGGGGGGAGGAAGATGCCCAACCTGGGAGAGGATTCAGCTGCGGGCTCGGCCGCCGCCACTGTAATGTCGTTATCATTGCCGTACATACCGAGGGCGGTGTGGTTGCCTCAGTACTCAGGGGAGTCACACACACTCTGAGTGACTTTGAGGAGAGACTGCGCAGTTTGTTTAAAGTGTACCCCCTGTCTGAGGAGCAAAAAGTCAGCATCCTCATCGGCCAGCTAATCGGTGCAGCCCAGAGAGAGGTGAAGTCCTGGCCGGTCAGGGATAAAGGCACTGTTATGGAAATACTGGCCCGGTTGAAGGATACCTTTGACACCCGCACAACAGCAGAGAATAAAATGAAGTTCTACAGGTGCAAACAAAGGGTGCAGGACAGTGTATGGGACTATGCTTTAAACCTGCAGGAGGCATTGCGGGCAATTAAACAGGTAGTGTTATGTTCTGCTATCAGAGCTAAGGAAAGAGAGGAGATCTGTCCCTACGATAGAACTCAGCTTAATCCCTACGATGTAACAGGGGACCTGATCCTGCGATCAGACCTGCTAAAGTCCTAAGCTAGTCTGTACGGAGACCTATAGATGTGGGGAAGGAATCCCTACAAGTACTAAGGACTGGGAGGAATATGGGACACCTCCTAACAGAAATAGTAGCAGACAGACGAACAAACAAAATATATAGAACAAAGAGGTCCGTAGACCAAGCAAACTAACAGAGTTAGATACAGAGCACAGGCTAGCTAGAAAGTAGATATACAATGAAGTCCAGCAAAGCCAGAAGGGCGGAGCAGGATTAAATAGGCCAACAAGGTCATGTGACCAGCAAAGGAAAAAACCTAAGAGCAAGGTTCTAACAGTACCCCCCCTTCTAAGAGGATCCTCCGGATCCCCTAGGACCAGGCTTATCAGGAAATCTCCTGTGAAACGCTCTGATAAGTCTGGACGCGGAAACATCATCCGACCTCACCCAAGAATTATCCTCGGGTCCGAAACCTTTCCAGGCCACAAGATACTGCAAACTACCTCTATACTGTCTAGAGTTAAGGATGCGAGAAATTTCATATTCCCCATCCTCCACCACCGGAGGAACAGAGGCAGAGGCGTCACAATCCGATACAACAGCTTTTTTCAACAGAGAGACATGAAATACCGGATTAATTCTCCAGGAGGTAGGAACTTCCAACCTAACAGCAGATTGGTTGACAACCTGAAGCACCTTAAAGGGCCCTACAAACTTGGGACCCAATTTCTTAGAAGGAATCCTCAACCGCAGATTCCTAGAGGACAACCAAACCATGTCACCAACAGCGAACAAAACCTCCTGTCGTTTCCTATGAAAGTAGTCTTTAGATTTTCTGTTGGCCTCCTGAAGATTACCACGCACATCCGTCCAAACTCTCTCCAAATCACCGGAAAAATTCTCCTCCTCAGGCACGGCAGATCCCAACTTGGAGAACGACCCAAACGACGGATGTCTCCCAGAACAACAAAAAAAAGGCGAACAACCAGCAGAAGAAGATGTATGATTGTTCAGAGCAAATTCAGCAAGTGGCAGAAACTCAGACCACCCCTCTTGATTGTCTGCCACAAAACAACGCAAGAACTGCTCAACATCCTGGTTTTTCCTTTCTGTCTGGCCATTAGATTCAGGATGATATCCTGACGAGAACGACAAATGAACTCCCAACCTGTCACAAAAGGCACGCCAAAAACGAGCCATGAACTGAGGACCTCTATCAGAAACAATGTCAGTAGGAACGCCATGAAGTCTGACAATTTCCTTGACAAAGGCCTTAGCGAGAGTTTTAGCGCAGGGCAGTTTGACGAAGGGAACCAAGTGACATATCTTGCTAAAACGGTCCACGACCACCCAGATGACAGTAAAACCCTCAGAGGGGGGAAGGTCAGTTATAAAGTCCATAGCCAAATGTGTCCAAGGAGCACTGGGAACCTCCAAAGGACAAAGCAACCCCGCAGCAGGAGTATGTGAGGACTTAGATCTAGCACATATAGTACATTGGCGCACCCACTTAATGACTTCCTTCTGCCATCCAGGCCACCAAAAACTGCGACCCACCAGTCTCTTGGTCTCAGAGATTCCGGGATGACCTGCCAACCGAGATTCGTGACACTCAACAAACAAATCTCTCCTAAAGGTCCCAGGCACAAACAACCTCCCATGGGGAGTGTTAGATGGGGCATTCTCCTGTGCTTTAAGAATCTCATCTTCCAAAACGGAGTCCAAAGCAGCTATCACAACACCTTCTTGTAAAATGTTCTCCTCTTTCTCACTGCGAGACAAGGCATCCGCCTTAACATTCTTAGTACCAGGGATGTAAGTAACGGAGAAATTAAACCGCGAGAAAAACAGTGCCCACCTAGCCTGACGGGCATTCAGGCGCTTGGCAGCATCAAGATATATCAGATTTTTATGATCCGTAAGAACCTGAACGGGAAATTCCGCACCTTCCAAGAAGTGGCGCCAGTGTTCAAATGCGAGTTTAATAGCCAATAATTCCCGATTACCAATATCGTAATTCAGTTCAGTCTCCGAAAATTTTTTTGAAAAAAAGGCACAGGGATGTAATCCATCCCCGTTATCCTGAGACAATACTGCGCCAACCCCCAGAGAGGAAGCATCAACCTCAACCAAAAACGGCTTAGTCACATCAGGCTGCATAAGGATGGGAGCAGAGGTGAACCTCTCCTTGAGATACACAAAAGCTTCAATGGCCTCAGAAGACCACTGAACCGCATCAGCACCCTTCCTGGTGAGATCGGTCAGAGGTTTGACAATACTAGGAAAATTTTTTATGAATTTTCTGTAATAATTGGCGAAACCCAAAAACCTCTGTATCGATTTCAAACCAATAGGCCTAGGCCATTCCTGTACAGCTTGAACTTTAACCGGGTCCATCTCAAAACCTTCACTGGAGATAATGTAGCACCCTGAGGATTCGGCTGCTACAGGGGTATTGCACCTCAACCCAGAGGTGTGATATTCCACTCCCGGGTAAGGATGGAGTGTGGAACTGAGCTCAGTTAGCTGCATGCACTACACACATCCCATTTCCGGGGAACAGACCGATGGTACTCCCACTAGAGAAATGTGCAGGTACGACAGTGTCTGTTCCTGGCTGGAGTGGGAGGGGGGTGGAACATCCCAGTAGTGTAGGGGCAGATAGGGGGAGCAGCCTGGGTAAAGCTAGGAGCTCATTGGGTGCTGGTCACCTGAGCTCACACATAGAGGGAGTATATAAGGTGGGAACCATCTTAGATCAGGGTCAGTCTGTCAGTCTTTTGCAGAGTCAGAGGAAGAGAGCAGAGGAGAAGAGCAGCTCCAAGGCCCAGAGAGAGAGAGGAGAAAGAAAGACCCAGAGGGGGAGAAAGAAGGAACTCCAAGAGCCCAAATTAGACCAGAGGGTGAAGAGTTGGCAACAGGGTACCGGATCCCAAGCTGGCAGAGGCTACAGCACACCTTAGCCAGGAACCGGAGGTCGTGGGCAGGATCGATCTGCCACGATCACCCACTAAATCCACCTGGAAGGCAGACCAGGAATAGGGTCAGGGAACCCAGAGACAAGGGTTTACCACCAAGATGCCCGAGGAAGCCGGACATAGGTGGATCCCTGGTGGGGAAGGCCAGAGAAGAGGACAGGACAGAAAGGGAGCTCAGGACCACGCTCCAGAATCACCTGGGGGTTGGCTGAGTCCAGGACCTGGTGGACGCAGCACGGCTCGGGTGGTCACTTAAGGCCGGAGTGACCAGAACAACTGCAGTAAGTAAACAAACCCTGAACTGCACAGCCCGACTCTGAGTCTCATTTCCATCCTCGCTGCACCACCACAACCCCCATCCTCTGCAACTGACCCCCTGAGGCTATACCCCTCCCGTTGGGGGTTATACTACCTGAGCTGCACATACATCACCAGCCTCAGCGGACCCTGCTGCAGCGGCGGCCGTATTGACCGCAATTCAACGGGTGGCGTAGTCGACACAAAAGAACATCTAGTAACATCATAAGGACTGCCACACACTGAGCTTGACACCCTGGGCACGGACCGGGTCACAGCCACTCGGAGACTACAACCCCCATCTGATCCGGCTCCGGGTATCCCCAACAACACTGGCCCAGGGGGCGCGTCAACTTTGGCGTAGTCGGCAGGATAACGTGCCCGCAACAACCGGGTACTGCGTGCCTGAAGAAAAGTTCACCGTTACCTCAAAAAGAAGTCTCCTGCCGGTTCCGGAGGGTCCCCGCCATCGGGCCCCATCACAGGTCGTTTCCCGCCGGTTGTCCGCCATTTGCAGCTTTTTCCCGCCATTTCCGAAGATTTCCCGCCTTGGAAGAGCGGACGCCATTATGGGCGTGCCAGAGGGTGGCAAGAGGTCACCTCCCATCGTGGCCAGGTCGAAGAATGGCGCCAAAAGCGGAAACCGCGCCCACCAACAGAGACTGTGATGCTGGAAGTGTCCATCAGCGTAAGAGAACTGCCCCTGGAACTGACAATCACAAAGTTGCCCCGGGACCACCCTCAATGTGGGCGGAGACAGAAGGAGAGAACAAAGATGGGTGTCGCCTGGAGCAGTCTGGAGAGAGCGCACCCGGAGACAAGACGTCTGGAAGAGAGTCCAGAGAAAGCACACCCGGAGATGGAGGGAGAGCCAGGCAGCACCGACCCAGTGGTCAGGAGCCTGATGCGGGCCGCCATTCCAGGCAGCACCGACCCAGTGGTCAGGAGCCTGTTGCAGGTCGCCACTCCAGAAGGCCTGCTGGAGATCCTAGCACAGCTCCCCCGAGACCGGGAGTGTGCACAGACCGCGCTGGAGGGCCTCGCACGGAGGATGGCCCGGGTGCAGCGAGAGACGTTGGCGGAGTGGAGCCGAGAGATGGCCCAGCAGACCGGAACCCGTCAGCGGAGCACGCCAACCGAGACGAGGAGACAGACCGCCTCTGAGGATGGCGCAGGAGGAATGAAGGCAGGAGACGGCGCCGAGAAGGGAGCTGAACGGACGGAGGCAGGTAAAGGGGACGTCTCTACCCCGAGCCGGGAAACCGCGCGCCTGCCCCAGCTCCCCGTCGCAGAGCCCGAAGTACCCCCTGCCGTGCCCGTCGCTGCATCGTCACCGCCGCCGACTAGGCCTCAACCGGAAACCGCGGCCGCGACCCCTGTGACGTCACACGCCTCGACCTCGAGCGTGGCAAAGCAGGAAATACCACCGGCCTGGTCGCAAGGCCTAGTACCTCCGGGCGCCGCAATACCAACAGCGCCCCCTACCTCCGCGGAGCCCCCGGCCTGGTCGCAGGGCCGAATAACCCAGGGCGCCGCCGTTCTTACGGTGCCCTTTGCCTTTAAGGTGCCCCAGGCCTGGTCGCAAGGCCTGGTTAACCCGGGCGCCGCTACCATCAACGCGCCCTCAACATCTAGAGTGCCGCACCTGGGTGAAGACCTATTCGCCCAGCATACGTGCCCGGATGGGCAGCCCTTTGTATGGCCCCAGGAGTACATTCAGCTGGAACTCCAGAGAGCAAGGCCCATGTGCGAGCCCCTGATTCCGGCTCCGAAGCCTGTAAAGAGGACCTCGCCCCCGCTGGAGGAGGCACAGTTTGAGTGGGACCCCACCGGAGAAGACCTCATGGGGTTCACTCAGGAGACTCGGGCGGCCGCAGCGGAGCGTGCAGAGTGCTGCCGGCAGCAGCTCGAGGTCTTCGAGAGGGAGCGGAGAGAGAGGCGGGTCCGGGAACAGCAAGCGCAGATAAGGAGCGCGGAGCAGAAGAGCCGGACCAGGAGGAATCCCCGTGCAGCACATGGTCCCCCTTCCACCGGGACTGTGATAAAATTCAACATGCAGCACGGATGGGGCTTTATTAGAGACCATCATACCCCCGGCGACGTCTTTGTAACCCGCAGAGACGTAGAAAGCCATCTGCCGGAGGGACACAGAGGTCGTGACCTGTATGTAGGGGACGAGGTCACCTTCACCCGGCACAAGTGTGCCAAAGGACCCTACGCCCTCCATGTGCATCGCCTGACGGAGGAGGAGCTGCGGTGTGAGGAGGAGCAAGAGGACCCGGACGGGTCTGAAACTGAAACCAACCAACAAGAAAGAGCAGGAGGACGCCGTCATTGAAGTACGGTAGAGAGAGACTGTATAAAGTTACCCGTCAGGGTATAAGAACTGTTCTAGTTAAAATATAGTCCCCGTTGGGACCAGCCAAGAGTGAACTGTTAACCCCGTGTGTCCCTATTCCCACTGACCGAGGACTGAGAGCGGTCAATCCTCCCTAATACCTGGCCGAGGACTGAGAGCGGCCATAATTCCCTTGTATATAGTTGCGCTTCCTAAAGCGCCCCCTACCGGTTTTATAGGAAAACCGTGTTTCTTCAAGAGACTGTCGCACTTTACCCGGTCACAAGTTGCACCGTGACCGGAGGAACCAGAAACAAGAATGTTTATATGAAAAGTTTATTGCTGCTGATGATGTTTTATATGTTTATGTTTTATGAAAAAAAATGTATGTTTGTGGATGTTTATATCTTACAGCCCGAGGACGTGCTGTGATTTACCAGGGGGGAATGTAGCACCCTGAGGATTCGGCTGCTACAGGGGTATTGCACCTCAACCCAGAGGTGTGATATTCCACTCCCGGGTAAGGATGGAGTGTGGAACTGAGCTCAGTTAGCTGCATGCACTACACACATCCCATTTCCGGGGAACAGACCGATGGTACTCCCACTAGAGAAATGTGCAGGTACGACAGTGTCTGTTCCTGGCTGGAGTGGGAGGGGGGTGGAACATCCCAGTAGTGTAGGGGCAGATAGGGGGAGCAGCCTGGGTAAAGCTAGGAGCTCATTGGGTGCTGGTCACCTGAGCTCACACATAGAGGGAGTATATAAGGTGGGAACCATCTTAGATCAGGGTCAGTCTGTCAGTCTTTTGCAGAGTCAGAGGAAGAGAGCAGAGGAGAAGAGCAGCTCCAAGGCCCAGAGAGAGAGAGGAGAAAGAAAGACCCAGAGGGGGAGAAAGAAGGAACTCCAAGAGCCCAAATTAGACCAGAGGGTGAAGAGTTGGCAACAGGGTACCGGATCCCAAGCTGGCAGAGGCTACAGCACACCTTAGCCAGGAACCGGAGGTCGTGGGCAGGATCGATCTGCCACGATCACCCACTAAATCCACCTGGAAGGCAGACCAGGAATAGGGTCAGGGAACCCAGAGACAAGGGTTTACCACCAAGAGGCCCGAGGGAGCCGGACATAGGTGGATCCCTGGTGGGGAAGGCCAGAGAAGAGGACAGGACAGAAAGGGAGCTCAGGACCACGCTCCAGAATCACCTGGGGGTTGGCCGAGTCCAGGACCTGGTGGACGCAGCACGGCTCGGGTGGTCACTTAAGGCCAGAGTGACCAGAACAACTGCAGTAAGTAAACAAACCCTGAACTGCACAGCCCGACTCTGAGTCTCATTTCCATCCTCGCTGCACCACCACAACCCCCATCCTCTGCAACTGACCCCCTGAGGCTATACCCCTCTCGTTGGGGGTTATACTACCTGAGCTGCACATACATCACCAGCCTCAGCGGACCCTGCTGCAGCGGCGGCCGTATTGACCGCAATTCAACGGGTGGCGTAGTCGACACAAAAGAACATCTAGTAACATCATAAGGACTGCCACACACTGAGCTTGACACCCTGGGCACGGACCGGGTCACAGCCACTCGGAGACTACAACCCCCATCTGATCCGGCTCCGGGTATCCCCAACAACACTGGCCCAGGGGGCGCGTCAATAATGTAACCCAAAAAACTAATTCTCTGTACAGCGAACTCACATTTCTCCAGCTTAGCAAAAAGCGAATTGTCCATTAATAACTGTAATACCTCACGTACACTCCGCCAATGAGACTCCAGATCCGGCGAATAAATCAAAATGTCATCCAAATACACAACCACATTTTTGCCGATCAAAGGTCTAAGGATGTCATTAATAAGATTCTGAAAAAATGCTGGAGCATTAGTAAGACCAAAAGGCATAACCAGATTCTCAAAATGACCCACAGGAGTGTTAAAAGCAGTCTTCCATTCGTCACCCTCCTTCATGCGCAACAGATTGTATGCCCCCTTAAGGTCAATTTTAGAGAACCACTTGGCCCCCATTAACTGGTTAAACAGATCAGGAATCAATGGCAGTGGGTAAGGATTGCGTACAGTAATTTTGTTAATCTCACGAAAATCCAGACAAGGACGTAAACCGCCGTCCTTTTTTTTTACAAAAAAAAATCCAACCGCCACAGGAGACTTAGAGGGCCTAATGTGACCGGCGGCCAAACTTGTCTGTATGTATTCCTCCAAAGCCTTCCTCTCAGGAATAGTAAGGTTAAATAAACGACTTTTAGGAAGAGTCGCTCCAGGGACAAATTCAATAGAACAATCATAGTCTCTATGGGGAGGCAAAACCTGCGATTCCTTCTCAGAAAAAACTCTCCAAAAATCCTGAATAGGAACAGGCAATTCTCCCCTATCCACAGCTGCAATACGCCCGTTACAACACTTGTCATAACATTTATGGCTCCAGGATTTAATTTCACTGGTAGACCAATCTAGTACAGGATTGTGAAATTTTAACCAGGGCAATCCCAATATTACTGGAGAAGGCAAGTTATTCAACACTACCAAATCCAATTTCTCATGGTGAACACCATTAATAGTGAGAGGAAATTCACAGACCTTGAGAGTAATATTCTTCAAAGGGGAACCATCCACAGAAACCACAGCAATGGGGGATGATAAAGGTTCGGGTTTTAAATTGAGTCTTTCCAAGAATCCCCCATCAATAACATTCAGAGTAGACCCACAATCAACAAACACCCGAAATTCCATTAATTTTTCCTGAGCAATCGTGGAAGCAGCTGAAAATACACCCTTGGAATTTAAACAGGCAATACGGGCATGACTGAGCATTTTTTTTTCTTTCTTGATACGAAGCTCACAGTCTTTAATTAAATGACCAGATTTTCCGCAATAGAAACACAAGCCTTCAGAAAATCTGCGATCTTTTTCTTGAGAGCGAGGTGCCATCGCTCCAATCTCCATCGATTCACCACTGTTAGTACACACATTCTCATAACCAGAAACTGACATAGCAGAGGATTTGCTCTCATTAACCCTTGCACGCAGTCTCCTATCCACCCGTATAGCTAATTGCATAGCCTGTTGCAAATCTTCAGGTGTAGGATAAGCAATTAGCAGGTCTTTAACCCTTTCACTGAGCCCAGCAAGAAAGAGACTTTTCAGAGCAGAATCGTTCCACCCTGTTTGAGTAGACCATCGACGGAAATGAGTACAATATTTTTCCACATTACCTGATCCCTGTCTCAAACGTCTTAACTCAGTCTCAGCTGATGAGACACGGTCAGGATCATCATATAATAGTCCCAAAGCAGAAAAAAAACTATCCACTGAACTGAAGCATGTATCACTAGGTTGCAAAGAAAAGGCCCACTCCTGAGGCTCTTTGCGCAAAAGTGACATTATAAACCCTATGCTCTGGGAATCATCCCCAGAGGACTTGGGTCTCAAACGAAAATACAATAAGCAAGCATTTTTAAATGAAAAAAATTCTCGGTGTTCACCAAAAAATAAATCCGGCAAACGTACCTTAGGCTCCAAGAAATGTGCTCCAGGACAGTTACTCACGTGTTGACGGAGCTCAGTCACCTCCAAAGAGAGTCCCTGCAGGTGTTTAGCCAAATCCAGAACCGACACCATGATGGAACAGAAAAATTTTTTCCTTAGAGCATTTGCTGGGCTGGACTTACTGTTATGTTCTGCTATCAGAGCTAAGGAAAGAGAGGAGATCTGTCCCTACGATAGAACTCAGCTTAATCCCTACGATGTAACAGGGGACCTGATCCTGCGATCAGACCTGCTAAAGTCCTAAGCTAGTCTGTACGGAGACCTATAGATGTGGAGAAGGAATCCCTACAAGTACTAAGGACTGGGAGGAATATGGGACACCTCCTAACAGAAATAGTAGCAGACAGACGAACAAACAAAATATATAGAACAAAGAGGTCCGTAGACCAAGCAAACTAACAGAGTTAGATACAGAGCACAGGCTAGCTAGAAAGTAGATATACAATGAAGTCCAGCAAAGCCAGAAGGGCGGAGCAGGATTAAATAGGCCAACAAGGTCATGTGACCAGCAAAGGAAAAAACCTAAGAGCAAGGTTCTAACAGGTAGACCCCGACAGTGTGCGAGATGAGGACAGATTGCTAACTGAGCAGTTTATCGAGGGGCTCCTGTCTAATGCTCACCGGACACAGCTGCACATAATGGCTCTGCAAAACTCTGATCTGGACTTTGCGCAATTTAAAGACCGAGCCATCCGGGTGCTGCGAGAACCAACCCCAAGTGGCACTGCACCCCTCCGGCACCCAGCTATCACCTACCACCAGGAGGTGGCATCCTTTTCCTCAGAACCTGTGGAGGCTGACGCGCAGACCATAGATAATGACCCGTCTGCAGACCTACGCCTTCAGTTCCAGGAGCTGACCAAAAGTGTGGCTGCACTAACCAAAACCAAGCAGGCCATACAAGTGTCTCCTAAGGAAAAGATCCAGCTGGCTTCCAATCGAGATGATGTCCCATGGCGGTGACAGAGAAGGATTCCACCAACCAGAGGGAGGAACAACGATCGCTACGACCAGAATGGACAACCCATCTGCCGCCGCTGTCAGAAGGCGGGGCACTTCGCAAGATTCTGTAATTTTAAACGAGCAACCCCTGGGGCAGAGGTCCAACCCCCCAGGAGTAAGACGACCAGGCCCACAAAGCTGGCGAGACAAGTACGTGGGAGGACATCCGGTCCTGCCTGTCGTGCTTGATGGCATCCCGATGAACGCACTGCTGGACACTGGGTCCCAGGTGAAAACGATGCCATATATCTTTTATAAACAATACTGGACTGATTCAGATATTACCCACAGTCCAGATGAACATCTTAGTATCTATGCCAGCAATGGTCAGCCCTTACCCTGGGGTATAAAGAGGTGACCATAAAAGTTGGCCGAGTAGAATTGCCATCACAAGGAATGATTATTGGTGATATTGATCGCCGTGAAAGTCATCCTATGATAACTATAGGCACCAATGTGTTAGAATTGTATTGGGGAAATTATTCTTTTGTTACAACAGGTCGCAGAGACTGCCAGTTCCAGTCAGCAGCGAGTTCTGCAAAAGGAGATCAGAGCCCTGATGCAAAGACAACAGGTAGAGCTGTGTGGTGGAGAAGTCGGCAGTGTCAGGATGAGTGACCCATTCCCCATTGCAATGCCTCCTAGGAGTGAAATGTTAATATGGTGTCGGGTAGCAATTGGTCTCTGGAGTCAAGATTATCAGGCCCTGGTAGTGTGGCGCCCCTGAGGGTTAGACCTCCACAGGGATGCTGCACTTCTCTAATGGAGTGTAGTGTTCCTCCTCTGAGGTAAGAACAGTGTGATTGTCAGGACCCAACCTTTACATCCAACACCACATTTCTCCACCAGAGGGGGCTAGAATGCACTAGGTGCTGCCCTCCTGTTTACAGGGAGACTGGGGAACCAAGAGTTAGGGGAACCAGTTAGTGGGTGAGGGTGGAGGACTCACAATTTAGTGACACTGTAAATTTCATATTTAATTAAAAGCCATTTTGGTTTTTGGTTCTTTGACTGTTCTACTGTGACCTCCTAACCTGGACGCGAATCCTGTGTGGGCCTGCATCGGATGGAGACACAGCCCTCGTACCCCGGCCTTGGGACGAGGGGCAGGTTGAAGACGAGGAATGTCTCAACCTGGTCAAGGACCACAACCAAGAAGGCCCGGAGCTTAAGAATGTAGCTCCACAGCAAATGGATCCCAGGGAGGATGCAGACGGAGTGGAGTACGCCACCTGTCCTCACCACCTGATATATTCAGAGGGAGTCCGGCTGCAAGAGGGGTACCGGCCCCTGACACCCGACCTTCCTACTCCATGTCCTGGTTGGGAAAGCCCGGTAGGCCCTGAGGATCCTACCGGGTATCGGGAGGAGTGGAGCTGCCACCCGTGCCCTTTTTCTGAGAGGAGTTCAGAGGAAGACCTGGCCTATTTGCCGACACAGACAGGAAAGGATACGGTCTGTAGTTCAGGAACACTCTGCTGCGGGGTCCTGATTGAATGCTGGACTTGCTCGGAGGTTGTTGGACCCTCATCCCTGGTGACCGCAGGACTCTGCAGGGAGCAGGGAGTTGCTGTAACGGGTCTGGGAGGCGGAACCTCTGAGCTACTATACAAGGGGGCGGCCCTTGTAAGGGAGCGGGCGGCAGTCTCTGGATGAACAGACAGGGAGATACGGCAAGTGATCAGGGCAGTCTCTGGGTAAAGGGTAGGTACGACCTGTGATGGCAGAGCCTCCGGGTAGGCTAACAGGCAGATGGTAGATGTGTGCTCCCAGGTGAGCAAGCGAGAGTCTCGGGAATAACAGGTGGTCACGGCACGTGACGGCGGAACCTCCAGGCTGGCAAGCAGGCAGGTAACGGAGAAGCGCTCCCAGGTGAGCGGGCAAGAGTCTCTGAAGTAGCTGATGGTCACAGCACGTGACAACGGAGCCTCCGGGCTGGCAAGCAGGCAGGTAACGGAGAAGCGCTCCCAGGTGAGCGGACAAGAGTCTGAAGTAGCTGATGGTCACAGCACGTGACAACGGAGCCTCCGGGCTGGCAAGCAGGCAGGTAACGGAGAAGCGCTCCCAGGTGAGCGGGCAAGCTGGTCCATAGACAGACTGACCGGAGTTGTAAGGCAGACCGTCGGACCTCAGGAAAGTAGGCAGGTAGCTGATGTGCGCTCCCAGGTGAGCGGGCAGGCTGGTCCTTTAGACAGACTGACAGGAGTAGTAAGGCAGACCGTCGGACCTCAGACTGGCAGACAGGTAACAAGTATTCAGGCAGGAATCAGGCAGGTAACTGGCAGGAAACTGGCAGGAAACTGGCAGGAAACTGGCAGGAAACTGGCAACGGGACCTGAGGGCTGAAGCACAGGTGAGACACAGGTGCAAACAACATTGCTCGGGCACCTCCATTTTGGAGGAGGTGCCTTATATATGATGAAGTCCTCCGGCCATTGGCCGGGGACTCCTTAGGACGGCGCGCGCGGCCCCTTTAAGAGGAGGGAAGCGCGCGCGCGCCCTAAGCACAGGGGCCGGGAAGGAGCGCGCGCTGAGAGCAGAGCGGGAGGAGGACGCCGGGAAGGAGCGCGCGCTGACAGCAGAGCGGGGAGAGGACGCCGGGCACGGAGCAGAGCGGTGAGGGGAGCAGCGTCCCTGCCTAGCAGAGGGCAGGGACGCCAGCGCTACAGTACCCCCCCCTTTAGGCCCCCCCTTTTTTAGGCCAGACAGAAATTTAGCTAGGATGAGAGGGGCATGGATGTTCTCCCGGGGCTCCCACGTTCTCTCCTCAGGACCAAACCCCTTCCAATCTACCAGAAAAAAGGTCTTTCCTCTTACCCTTTTGGTGGCAAGAATGTTCTCTACCTCAAACTCGTCCTCAGCAGAAACCGGAGCAGGAGGCGTACCTGTAGACTTGGAAAAAGAGTTAAGTACCACAGGTTTGAGGAGAGATACATGGAAGGAGTTAGGGATCCGTAAGTTGACCGGGAGTTTCAATTTATAGGCCACCGGGTTGATCTGACTGATGACCTCCAGTGGGCCGATGAACCGAGGCCCTAACTTATAGGAAGGGATCTTGAGCCGGACATATTTGGACGAGAGCCAGACTTTATCCCCAGGACGGAATTGAGGAGGATCCAGGCGTTTTTTGTCAGCGTGTCTTTTCATACGCTCGGAAGACTGAAGGAGTGCGGATCGGGTACTCTCCCAAATGGAGGAAAATTTGCTAACGAGAAATTCCGCAGCCGGATTGTCCACCGAGGTGGAGACAGGAAAAGGAATCCGAGGATGCTGACCAAAGACTACAAAAAACGGGATTTGGAGGAGGATTCGCTCTCGTGATTATTGTAAGAGAACTCGGCCCATGGTAGGAGATCCACCCAGTCAGAATGGTGGGCATTAACGAAGTGCCGGAGGTAACTGGTCAGGTTCTGATTGATCCGCTCCACTTGACCATTGGACTGTGGGTGGTAAGCGGAAGAGAAGTCCAGGGAGACGTCTAGTAGTTTACAAGTGGCTCTCCAGAAGCGTGAGGTGAACTGTACCCCACGATCCGACACGATGTGGAGGGGCAGGCCATGAAAACGGAAGATGTGACGAATAAAGTCTCTAGCTAGCTCGGGTGCAGACGGGAGGCCTGGCAGGGGAACGAAATGAGCCATCTTGGAGAAGCGGTCAGCGACCACCCAAATGACCGTACAACCGGCAGAGAGTGGGAGGTCAGTTATGAAGTCCATTGCAATATGCTGCCAGGGGGCAGCAGGTACTGGGAGCGGAAGGAGGCGACCGGCTGGCAGCTGTCTCGGAACCTTGTTGCGGGCGCAGGACACACAGGCAGAAACAAAGTCTATTACATCCTTGTGCAGGGTAGGCCACCAGTAGTGCCGGGAAATAAGCTGGAGGGTCTTCTTCTGACCAGCGTGGCCAGCCAATTTAGACGAGTGACCCCAGTGAAGGATCTTCTCCCGATCAGGTACTGATACGAACGTCTTTCCGGGAGGAAGACGATTTAGACTCACGGGAGCCACCTGCATTACTCTGGCGGGATCGATGATGTGTTTCGGATCTTCCTCGAGATCAGATACCAGAAAGGATCGAGACAAGGCGTCCGCCTTGACGTTTTTGTCAGCCGGGCGAAAATGAAGGACAAAATCAAAACGAGCAAAAAACAAGGACCACCGGGCTTGGCGCGGGTTAAGTCTCTGGGCATGCTGGAGATAAGCCAAGTTCTTGTGGTCAGTGTAAATTATTACCGGGTGAAGAGCCCCCTCAAGCAGGTAACGCCACTCCTCCAATGCCAGTTTGATGGCCAATAACTCTCGATCTCCTATGGAATAATTGCGCTCTGAGGAGGAGAAGAGTTTAGAGAAGAAGCCGCAAGTTACCATCCTCCCGGAAGAAGATTTTTGAGTAAGTACCGCTCCAGCTCCAGAGGAGGAGGCGTCCACTTCCAGGAAGAACTGCTTGTTGCCGTCCGGGCGATGCAGCACCGGGGCGGAAGAGAAGGCCTGTTTTAAGGAAAGAAAGGCTTCTTCTGCTTCGGGCGGCCACTCTTTGGGATTAGTACCCTTACGGGTGAGCGCGGAAATTGGGGCAGTCCGGGAAGAGAAGTGTGGTATGAAGAGGCGGTAGTAGTTGGCGAAGCCCAGGAACCGCTGAATGGCCTTCAGCCCCTCCGGTCGAGGCCATTTCTCGATGGCAGACAGTTTCTCTGGATCCATTCGTAGGCCGGTCTGAGAAATAATGTAGCCCAAAAACGGAAGCGAGGTCTGCTCAAAGAGGCACTTCTCGTATTTAGCGAAGAGGTGATTCTGCCTGAGCCTGAGCAGGACCTGACGAACGTCCCTCCGGTGAGTCTGGAGATCCGGAGAGAAGACCAAGATGTCGTCCAGGTACACCACTACGCAGGAGTAGAGAAGGTCCCGGAAGATGTCATTGACCAACTCTTGAAAGACGGCAGGAGCGTTACAGAGACCAAAGGGCATTACCAGGTATTCATAGTGGCCGTCCCGGGTGTTGAATGCCGTCTTCCATTCATCCCCTTGACGGATACGAACCAGGTTGTACGCCCCACGGAGGTCTAGTTTGGTGAAGATTCTAGCCCCCCTCAGACGATCAAATAATTCTGGAATGAGCGGAAGGGGGTACTTATTCTTCACCGTGATCTGGTTTAGGCCTCTATAGTCTATACAGGGACGGAGAGAGCCGTCCTTCTTTTTAACGAAAAAGAAGCCTGCTCCCGCCGGGGAGGTAGATTTCCGGATGAATCCCCTGGCCAGATTCTCCTCAATATATTCGGACATCGACCGGGTCTCAGCAGCGGATAAAGGATAAATACGCCCACGGGGAGGAGTAGTACCGGGTAACAGGTCGATGGGACAGTCGTATGGTCTATGAGGGGGTAATGTCTCTGCCTCCTTTTTATTAAAGACATCAGCATAAGACCAATAAGGAATTGGAAGTCCAGATAGATTAGCTGGGGTAGGAGAGGGACGGACGGGATGGACGGGAACCAGGCAGGTCTTATGACAGTCTTGTCCCCAGCGAAGGACTTCTCCGGTTTGCCAGTCAAGCACGGGTGCATGTCTCTGGAGCCAAGGCAGACCTAGCAAGAGGGCGTGAGAGAGTCCAGGCAGAACATGAAAGGAGATACTCTCAGAATGCAGCATTCCCACCTGCAGAGTAATGGATTCGGTGATGAGTTGGATGGGGCGTGGTAAGAGCCCCCCATCCACGGCAGCCACAGACAAGGGTACAGCCAGAGGTTTGGTGGGGATGCGGTATTTCTCTACCAGGGACTGTGAAATAAGATTCCCGGCTGCTCCAGAGTCCAGTTGGGCTAGTTCGAAATAACGGTTCTCCCCGTAGACGATTGAAACTGACAACAGCAGGGATGGAGAGGATTTATTCTTGTCTAGGTGGACCTCTCTGAGCGAACCTAGACACAGGCGTTTCCCGACCTTTCCGGGCAGGCACGGATCTGGTGCTCCTTACCGCCACAGTAGAAGCAGGTCCCCTCGGCACGGCGTAAGTCCTGACGGGTCTTGACCATCTTGGTCTGGTCGACCTGCATAGGCTCAGGAGGGTGTACCTGGTTAGAGACAGAAGGAGTGACGGGTTTCTGAAAAGTAGGAGCTAGACGTGGTAACCTCCTCTCACGGGTGACCTCTCTGGCACGCTCCTGGAACCGTAGGTCAATCCGGGTGGCAAGAGTTATTAAGTCATCGAGAGTGGTAGGAGTGTCCCGACCGGCAAGTTCATCTTTAATACGGCCGGACAGACCCTCCCAGAAGACGGAAACCAGAGCGTCGTTATCCCAGGTCAGCTCCGAGGCAAGGGTACGGAACCGTATGGCATATTGGCCCACGGTGAGACTCCCCTGACGGAGGCGTAGCAACGATGATGCAGATGAGGTCTTCCGTCCGGGTTCGTCGAAGACTTTCCGGAAAGCCGTGAGAAAAGCAGGCAAGTTGGACACCAGGGGGTCTCCTCTCTCCCATAGAGGATTTAGCCAGGCCAGGGCTTCCCCGGTGAGATGGGACATGATGAAGGCAATTTTGGCCCGGTCGGAGTTAAACTGGTAGGACAAAAGTTCAAAATGCAGGGTGCACTGATTTAAGAAGCCCCGAGCCTGGACGGAGTCGCCTCCGAAGCGAGGAGGTGCAGAAAGCCGGGGTCCGGGGTAGGATACCATGGTATTAGTGGGCAGCGGAGCTGCCGGATTGCAAGATATGGCACTGGCGGAGGTTGTTGGTGGATCAGACAGAGTGTTCAGGCGAGTATTAACATTCCGCAGGTGACCCAGGATGGACTCCTGTTGGGACCTCTGACGGGACAGTTCAAGACAGAGGTCCGAGAGCGAGGGAGCTTGGGTGCCACCGGGTTCCATGGCCCGAGCAAACTGTAACGGGTCTGGGAGGCGGAACCTCTGAGCTACTATACAAGGGGGCGGCCCTTGTAAGGGAGCGGGCGGCAGTCTCTGGATGAACGGACAGGGAGATACGGCAAGTGATCAGGGCAGTCTCTGGGTAAAGGGTAGGTACGACCTGTGATGGCAGAGCCTCCGGGTAGGCTAACAGGCAGATGGTAGATGTGTGCTCCCAGGTGAGCAAGCGAGAGTCTCGGGAATAACAGGTGGTCACGGCACGTGACGGCGGAACCTCCGGGCTGGCAAGCAGGCAGGTAACGGAGAAGCGCTCCCAGGTGAGCGGGCAAGAGTCTCTGAAGTAGCTGATGGTCACAGCACGTGACAACGGAGCCTCCGGGCTGGCAAGCAGGCAGGTAACGGAGAAGCGCTCCCAGGTGAGCGGACAAGAGTCTGAAGTAGCTGATGGTCACAGCACGTGACAACGGAGCCTCCAGGCTGGCAAGCAGGCAGGTAACGGAGAAGCGCTCCCAGGTGAGCGGGCAAGCTGGTCCATAGACAGACTGACCGGAGTTGTAAGGCAGACCGTCGGACCTCAGGAAAGTAGGCAGGTAGCTGATGTGCGCTCCCAGGTGAGCGGGCAGGCTGGTCCTTTAGACAGACTGACAGGAGTAGTAAGGCAGACCGTCGGACCTCAGACTGGCAGACAGGTAACAAGTATTCAGGCAGGAATCAGGCAGGTAACTGGCAGGAAACTGGCAGGAAACTGGCAGGAAACTGGCAGGAAACTGGCAGGAAACTGGCAACGGGACCTGAGGGCTGAAGCACAGGTGAGACACAGGTGCAAACAACATTGCTCGGGCACCTCCATTTTGGAGGAGGTGCCTTATATATGATGAAGTCCTCCGGCCATTGGCCGGGGACTCCTTAGGACGGCGCGCGCGGCCCCTTTAAGAGGAGGGAAGCGCGCGCGCGCCCTAAGCACAGGGGCCGGGAAGGAGCGCGCGCTGAGAGCAGAGCGGGAGGAGGACGCCGGGAAGGAGCGCGCGCTGACAGCAGAGCGGGGAGAGGACGCCGGGCACGGAGCAGAGCGGTGAGGGGAGCAGCGTCCCTGCCTAGCAGAGGGCAGGGACGCCAGCGCTACAGTCGCCTTCCTTCTGCCATCTCTAGTGTGAGTAAAGCCTTGGAAGTTCACCCCTATGGCCTCCGGACTGTTTATTCTGCGCTACACCGCGCGACGCGGCACCTGTTCTCCTCTACTACTACCCCCTCCATCCTGTCTCTCTGCCCTGAGGCCCTGCTCCGCCTGTGGGGAGTAGTAACAACCATGGCTACCTTAACACCAGGCCTCAGTGGACTGCAGCAGCGCTGGTGGCATTCACCAGGTGCCACAGGTGGCGTAGTCGGAATCAGCCACTCAACCCGGATAAGCCTACACCATCCTTTTTTTAAATTGTGATGGCCCTGAGCACGGGTCAGGTCCGGGCCACGGCTGCATCCCATCTCTGCATCACAGGACCCGACTCCGAGTCCCCCATCTCCCAGGGTAAAGAAAAGGGCTTCCGAGAAGAGGTGTCACAGTAGAACCCGGGGGCTAGTCGATGTCCGCAAGGGGAGAGTACCGATGCTGATCCTGAATTGTGGGGAGAAAGAGGTCCATTTACCCCGGTATGCTACCCTTGCTAAGCTATTCACTGTCAGTAACAATACAGTTGAACTGTTGCCTCTGTCCAAACCAGCAGAAGATAATGGCTCCAAGGGGCAGATGGAGGATTGGTGTCAGAAGCTACAAGTGGGCACTGACTCCACCCCTTTGCACGAAAAGCATGGAGTATACCGGGTGGTCCAAGAATATGAGCGAGTCTTTAGCAAACACCCACTAGATTTTGGGCAGGTAAAAGGGGACCAACATCACATCCCCACGGGAGATCATCTGCGTAATTAAAGAGAGGTACCGGCCTGTACCCCCAGCTCACTATCAATGTGCCAAAGGAATGTTATGGGAGATGAAGGAAGCTGGGGTGATCACAGATAGTTGTAGCTTCTGGGCAGCTCTATTAGTTCTTGTCAGAAAGAAATATGGTACAATGAGGATGTGTGTTGATTACAGGCAGATTAACAGCATTCCACATAAGGACGCCTACCCATTACCCAGAATTGAGGAATCATTAGCAGCATTGAGATCAGCTATTTCTCCACTTTGGATCTCAAAAGTGGGTACTGGCAGGTTCCTGTGGCAGAGGCGGACAGAGAAAAGACCGCGTTTACAACACCAATGGGCCTCAGCGAGTTCAACTGCATGCCATTCGGGCTCTGCAATGCCCCAGGAACCTTCCAGCGGTTAATGGAGTGTTGCCTAGGACACAGAAACTTTGAAACCGTCCTGTTGTACCTAGACAACGTAATTGTTTACTCAAAAACATATAAAGACTACCTGGAGCACCTGGCCGAGGTGTTCGAAGCCCTATCTGGTTATGGCCCTGAAAGTAAAGCCGTCCAAGTGCCACCTGTTAAAGCCCAAGGTGCAGTACCTAGGTCATGTGGTAAGCGCCGAAGGCGTAGCACCAGATCCTGAAAAAGTCACTGTGATCAAGGACTGGCCAAGACCCTCCACTATCAAGGAAGTGCGGCAGTTCCTCAGGCTGGTAGGCTACTACAGGAGATTCATCAAGGGTTTCACCAAGATAGCGGCACCCATGCAGGACCTCTTAGTGGGCCAGTCCAAGAAGTCCAAGAACCCGAAACCTCCGTTCAAATGGGGTAAAACAGAAGACGAATCTATCACTCTACTGAAAATGGCTCTTTCTGGAGACAAAGTCCTGGCCTACCCCGACTATGGCCAACCCTTTATACTCCATACGGATGCCAGTGACGTGGGACTGGGAGCGGTGCTGTCCCTGGTACAGCAGGGCGGAGAGAGAGTTATTTCCTATGCCAGCAGGAAGCTCCGACCTACAGAAATTAACCCCGACAACTATAGTTCCTTTAAGTTGGATTGGAGTTTTTAGCCATAGTCTGGGCTGTAACGGAGTGCTTCAAACACTACCTCGCCTCCTCCATATTTACAGTCTTCACAGACAACAACCCGCTGACGCACCTGGAGACCGTGAAGCTTGGTGCCCTAGAGCAACGATGGATGGCCCGACTGTCTAACTACGAGTTTACCATCAAGTATCGGGCGGGGCATAAAAACACCAATGCTGATGCGCTGTCTAGGATGCCCAACTTTCCAGATGGGGAAGAAGACCCGGAAGATCTGGAGGACATAGAGCTACCCGCTTTCCATCGCCACGGGGTGACCCAGTGCTCCCACTGTGTGAGGGAAAAGCGCTACGCCAACAGAGAGGCCACGTTCAACCCATTGCCCCA
Source organism: Phyllobates terribilis (assembly GCF_046119375.1). NCBI lineage: Eukaryota > Metazoa > Chordata > Amphibia > Anura > Dendrobatidae > Phyllobates > Phyllobates terribilis. The sequence goes on along the minus strand of NW_027362822.1, from coordinate 1,449,475 downwards.
CCATGGATGGGCAGAGACAAAAGATATCAACCCGGCTGTCTGCCTGGTAAAGGAGTTGCTGACAAAGCTGACTCTAACCCTGATCCAGATGCTCCACAGGAGGTCCAACAGTTCTGGAAGGAGAAGGGCAAACTGTTCATCTATGAGGGAAAGCTGTGTCGAAGCAGTATCAATTCCCGGACACACAATCTGGTCTGGCAGGTGGTGGTCCTGAGGTGGGATGCACCAATGGTCTTAGAAGCGTCCACGAAGGAGCAGGACACTTCGGGTGGAAGAAGTTGGAAGTCCTGCTACGTGAGAGATTCTACTGGGTTAGCATGAGGAAAGTAATCGAGAGATGGTGTTGAGAATGTGGTCCATGCAACCTGAGATAGAAAGACAGTGACAGCCAGAGGGCTCCCCTGCAGCCCATAATCACCAAACAACCATTTGAACTGGTAGCCTTGGACCACGTGAAGCTAGCCCCAAGCTGGTCAGGCTACGTCTACGATCTCACCATAGTAAACCACTATTCCAGGTTCTTGGTAGTAGTGCCAGTGAAAGATCAGATGGCTCAGATGGCAGCCAAAGCGTTTCAACAACACTTTTGTTGCCAGCACAGTTACCCTGAACGAGTGCTGACCGACCAAGGTCCTGCCTTTGAAGCAGAAGTGTTTCAGGAATTATAATGACCATGACGTATTATGCCAAGACCAAAAGGTTTTGCGAGAAAATGAACCAGGTGGTAATAGACCTGTTGAAGACGTTGCCCCTTGAAGAACGTAGCCTGTGGCCAGAGAAGTTACCAGATTTGATGGACCTATGTAACCACATCCCGGTGAACTCCTCCAACTGTACACCCGCTTACCTGGTGAAAGCAGGACCTGGTAAGCTACCCATTGACTTAGACATGGGAGTCTTAACACCAGAGACGACATCACCAGAGCGGCGGCAGCAATACCGCAAGGTGCAAGAATGTGTGGAGAGAAGTTTGTCCCAGGTGAGACAGAAGCAGGAGAATACTTACAATCAGCACGCACGTGCAGTTCCCTTATCACCTGGAGAACAGGTAATCAAGAGGAAGAGACGAGTCCATAAATTAGATGACCAGTGGGAGGTTGAGACATATACTGTCCTACCCTCAAATTATGATAACACCAAAGTGTGCCTCATCAGTAAAGATGGAGGGGAAACTTCAGCGGCAGTCTCAAGAGACCACCTGAAGATATGCCCTGAACAGTTGAAACACACAAAAGAAGACCAAGACAGCCATCAGCCCATAGAAAAAGTGGAGGAAACGGTCCAGACAGTCCTTGGGGCATTTCCCCGGTCTTGGACGAAGGGGGGGAAGCGAGGGGAGCTACTCCCCTTGGCAACTGGGATCTGGAGGCGGGGTTAGTTACAGTTAGTGAGAGAAGTTGAAGACAGGACAGCGAAGAGGAAAGACCTGGGGAGTGGAGCTGCACGGCAGCTCACCCCAGAGAGGAGCGTAGAAGAATCGGACACCGGAGTCTGAGTTTGTGGGACACTGAAGCCCCAGCAGCAGAAACAGGAGGACAAAAGACTGCAGGTCTCCTGGCCTCATCAAACGCCCGGAGGCTCCGCAGCACATAGGGCCCAGAAACACCACATAGGAGCGACACTCCAGGAAGGCCCGAGCTGCTTGCCATACGGGTGAGCACAGAGAAGTTTTACCCAGGGACGAGGGCTGCAACACAGCTATAAACAGCAGGGCCAAAGAGATTAGCGCAAAGAGAAGGCCTCCAACTTCACCTGGCAAGGTGGATTTCCAACTTGCTTCCTGGCCGCCTGGACCTCTACTACAAGCTAGTACCCGTGCCCTGGTCGGCCTAAGCACCACAAGTAAAGATAAGAGGAAACCACCATTAAGTTGTGGACTGGTTATTATCTGCGCCTTCACCTGCATTACACTGCACAGCAACATCTATAACATCACCACTTCCTGCCCTGGAGCTAAGCTCTGCCTGTGGAGAGCTGTCCTAACTCTGCTGCATCACCATCAGCTCCAGAGGAACTGCACCGCAGCAGCGGCTCCATATAGCCGCATACCACAGGTGGCGTAAGGAACATTAAACTATAAAATCTATAATCCACTTTTTATTGACCGCCCTGGGTCACGGACTGGGTTACCGCCACTGTGACATCCTCCAGCACCGATCGGCCGGGCATCAAGTACCCCACCGCCCAAGGGGTGCGTCAGATAGATGGAAAGATGTATGTGAGATCCAGGCTTCAGCCTCCATTGTCTTTATGGGATACTAATACTCTGTACATTTAATAAACTTAGAGATGTTTCTGTATGTCTTTTCGTGCGCTTCTTATTTACTTTGTAATTACATAAATTACTTGGCGGCCGTCTCTGTCACATGGATGACTGTCTGCAGACACAGGAGCGGTTTACTTCTGGATTCTGTGCCAGTACATTAATGAGGTTGAGGATATTGATCTCAGATTAAGAAGTTAAGAGCAAATATTGTCACGCTGTCCCCAAGATTGCTGCTCACGCAATGATTTGTAAAGTACGAGAGACGCCACATTGACCATCTCTGCCCCCTGATGACATTGGAACACCAGACCCAGAAATGTACTGACAGGCGATCCACTTATCTGCAGTAATTGGTGTAGACCCCAATACTGAAAAGCCAGGGTGACACAAATAGGGGGCATTCTCCAAGAACATGACACTCCTTCCCCATGAATGAGACGTCTCTGATACCGTTCATCGTATATAATCCTGGTAATAGAAATATGGGAATGAAATTGATGCAAAATGAATTTGTGTTAAATTTTAGGAATCCACCTAACTTGGCAAATTCAAGCAATATGTGATTGTCTTTGTGTAAGTCTCCAAAGATGATTTTCTACATTGCAGAAGACGGCGTCCGCCAGAGAAGGATCACATGGCCTCGCATGGTGCCGCTGGGTTTCCCTTGCAGCATATTTTTTTTTTTTTTACATTTATGCAGAAACAAGCCGCAAATATTGCTGAAAGAAAATAAAATAAAAAGAGCATTTACCTCTATGACGCCTCACAAAGTGTTCATGTCACAAACAGGAGGAGTTTTTGAACACCTGTTTTATTAATCTAATTTGCCGAATATTCACAGCACAATGATAATGCGGACTGCTGCTGCTGTTATATAATTGTGTACCTTGTATTCCTTGGTCGCTCCTTTATGGGAAGTGGATAATGGTGCTAAATAAATGCCATAGAGAAGTGAATATCAATTTGTGACGGATTCATCGTGGTTAGCACTGCAGCCTTGCATCTCTGGGGTCCTGGGTTCAAATCCCACCAGGGACAACATCTGCAAGGAGTTTGTATGTTCTCCCCATGTTTGTGTGGGTTTCCTCCGGGTTCTCTGGTTTCCTCCCACACTCCAAAGACTGATAGGGAATGTAGATTGGGAATGCCAATGTGGACAGTGCCGATATTGTCTGTGAAGCGCTGTGGAATTAATGGCTCTATATAAGTGAGTAAAATAAATCGTGCGCCTGTCACATAGCAATATCAGCTTTTCACACCTATCATATTAGTCTCATTCGATGTGTGTACATGACACACTAATAAGGCTGAGTTTTGCTGCTGTTATTTTTTTGGACATTTATCTATAATTTCTTAGCTCCTTTTTTTGGAAAGTGGAAATTGTGGCTGTAAAAACAAATATTAATTATAATGCAATAAAAAGTATGGCAAAAGAAAAAGAGGCAATGGACATGGATGGGGAAATGTGAAAAATAAGGAGAAGAAAAACAAGAAACTATGAGCCGTATACCCTTGTTTGGATGGGAAGTGGTGCATGGGAATACAACACAAAAAAAGTAACATTTGAATTGGCTTTATGTTACGCTGCTGTCATCCGGTGGTGTTGAGAAGTCTGGCCCAATCCAGTGCTAGTTCATTTTTATAAGAGTCAGCCTGTCAGCATTTTCAGTTGACCTGCCTTTGTTGGACCTGGTGTGTGTCTCCCTCATCTCTCCTCTTTGGTTGCCCAAGGAACTATGTCCTCTGCTGCCAGTGTTGTCAGATGGTAATTTTTTTACTAATTGTTTGACTAGGGAATTCTGGTATTGCACCATTTTACTAGTCCTGTTCGCCACAGGAAGGAGTGATGAAAAGTTCTCCTTGTAGACTGGGTCGAGAAGGGTGAACAACCAGTAATCAGTGTTGGACAAAATGCATATAACGCGAGGTTCACGGAAAAGGCAGAGAGACATAAAGTCAGCCATGTGTGCCAGACTCCAAACAGGCAAGACTTCACTGTCCTCACCGGGAGGATGACTCTCCATCTACTCCTACTCCCTCTCTTTCTCCCCCTCTTCAGCCCATCCACGCTGAACAGACTAAATGAAGATGGTTTGGCTGGTATCCTCTGTAGTGCAGGCAACCATCTGCTGTTCCTCCTTCTCCTCCTCAGCCTCCTCCTCTTTATTACCCATTCTGTGCTGAGATAAGGCTGGGCTGGGTAGTATCACCCTGGGTATCATCCTGTGTACTTTCTTCTGAGGACACCAGGGACAAAATTGTAGACCTGTACAAGGCTGGGATTGGTTATAGGACAGTAGGCAAGCAGCTTGGTGAGAAGGCAACAACTATTGGCACAATTATTAGAAAATGGAAGAAACACAAGATGACTGTCAATGTTCCTCGGTCTGGGGCTTCATGCAAGATCTCGCCTCGTGGGGTAATGATAATTCTAAAAGAGGTTGGGAATCAGCCCAGAACTAAACGGGAGGAGCTGGTCAATGATCTGAAAAGAGATGGGACCACAGTCTCAAACATTACCGTTAGTAACACATTACGCTGTCATGGATTAAAATCCTGCGGGGCACGCAAGGTCCCCCTGCTCATGACAGCACATGTCCAGGCCCGATTGAAGTTCACCAGTGACCATCTGGATGATCCAGAGGAGACATAGGAGAAAGCCATGTGGTCAGATGTGACCAAAATAGAACTTTTTGGTATCAACTCCACTCGTCGTGTTTGAAGGAAGAAGAAGGATGAGTACAACCATAAGAACACCGTCCCGACCGTGAAGCATGGATGGGGGAAACATCATACTTTGAGGGCGCTTTTCTGCATAGGGGACTGGATGACTGCACCGTATTGAAGGGAGAATGGATGGTCATGTATCACGAGATTTTGGCCATCCACCTCCTTCCCTCAGTAAAAGCATTGAAGTTTCTGGGTCTTTCAGCATGACAATGACCCAAAACACACAGCCAGGTCAGCTATGGAGTGGCTCCGTAAGAATCATTTCATGGTCCTGGAGTGGCCTAGCCAGTCTCCAGACCTGAGCCCAATGGACAATCTATGGAGGGAGCTGAAACTCAATGTTGCCCAACGACAGCCCCGAAACCTGAAAGATCTGGAGAAGATCTGTATGGAGGAGTGCACCAAGATCCCCGCTCCAGTGTGTGCAAACCTGGTCAAGAACTACAGGAAACGTCTGACCTCTGTAACTGCAAACAAAGGTTTCTGGACCAAATATTAAGTTCTGTTTTCTTACTGTCTCAAATACTTATTTCATGCAATAACATGCAAATTAATTATGTAAAATTCATACAATGTGATTTTCAGGATTTATTTTTAGAGGGAAAACTTGCAAAGTTGGCAGTGTATCAAATACTTATTTACCCCACTGTAGATAGTTAGAAGTGTCTGGTAAGTGCTACTGTCTCCTCATTATCTATGCTGTTGCATCCGCGTACCTGTTTACACTTGCATCATATACAAGTTGTGCCGGTTGGATGGGTGGGTGCAGGGCTGCTTGTGGGGAAGGGTCTCTTGTAAGCGCCAATGGCATCTGTAGTTCTGTATGAACTATAATCCTAACTTTATTTGGGAACATTATGATTAGTGTTGAGCCACCCCCATAGTGTTCGGGTTCGGTTCGGTTCGTCGAACACCAGGATGTTCGAGGAACTGTTCGTCGAACTGTTCGTTGAACACCTTAGAACACCGTTGAACACCGTTAAAACCAATGGCAGGCAAACAAAGACACATAGAAACACATAGAAAACACCTGCAAAGGTGTCCAAAAGCTGACAAACTGCTCAGAAGACGCTCTCTTTAAAAGAGCCGGCCGGCAATTCAGCAGCGGCATACACCGGTACCCGACAATTTAGACAAGAAGGAATAGAGCATCACACATAGATTAGATAGATAGAAACATGTCAGTCACATATATAAGAAGTACAGTGACAGTGTTGGTTACTGCACTTGTCATTTAGTGTAAAGGATTTAGTAAAAAAAATATTAGTGTTTTCATGCACCGTCTCTTTAAAAAAGCCGGCCGGCAATTCAGCAGCGGTACCCGACAATTTAGAACAGAAAGAATAGAGCTTCACACATAGATTAGATAGATAGAAACATGTCAGTCACATTTATAATAAGTACAGCGACAGTGTTGGTTACTGTACTTGTCATTTAGTGTTAAAATAAAGGATTTATTAAAATAAAAATTGGCGTGGGGTTCCCCGTAATTTTAGGCTCTAGCGGAGGTTAAGCAGACGGCTGGGGCAGAGGTTTGAAGCCTGGGAAGGGGGTAATACCAACGGAGCTTCCCAGGCTACTAATATCAGCCCCCAGCTGAATACTTAGCCTTTACTAGCTATTAAAATGGGGGACCCCCCCCCAAAAAATGACGTGGGGTCCCCCCTATGTTAATAGCTAGCAAAGGCTAGGCAGACAGCTGGGGGCTGATATTAATAGCTCAGGAAGGGTGCCATGAATATTGGCCCCCTCCCAGGCTAGAAACACCAGCCGTCAGCCGCCCCAGAAATGGCGCATCCATATTCTGGCACTTAGCCTCGCTCTTCCCACCGCCCTGTAGTGGTGGCAGTGGGGTAATAGGGTTGGGGTTGATGTCAGCTTATAACGCCTGCTGACATCAAGCCCAGGTTAGTAATGGAGAGGCGTCTATAAGACACCCCCATTACTAACCCCATAGTAAAAGTTAAAAAAAACACAAACACCCAGAATAAAGTCCTTTAATTGAAATAAACACACAATTCTTTATTGTTCTAAATTAAACCATACTTACCATCACGCCCATTCCAGCTGAAGCCAACGATCTCCTGTAATAAAAATAAAATAATAAACCAACATCATCCTTACCTTTCGATGAGAAGTGCAGGCATGCTTGCGCTCCTCAGTGTCTCGCTGTCACGGCATCCAGATGAGCCGAGGTCATGTCCAATGAACTCGGCGCACCTTATGCACGTCACTGACAGCGTGGGAAAATTCTCCTGCACTCAGCCCTTCAGCGTGGGAGAATTCTCACGCTGAAGCGCTGAGTGCAGGAGAATTCTCCCACGCTGTCAGTGACGTGCATGAGGTGAGCAGAGATCATTGGACATGAACTCACCTCATGCACGTCACTGACAGCGTGGGAAAATTCTCACGCTGAAGCGCTGTCAGTGACGTGCATGAGGTGAGTTCATGTCCAATGATCTCTGCTCACCTCATGCACGTCACTTACAGCGTGGGAGAATTCTCCTGCACTCAGCATTTCAGCGTGAGAATTTTCCCACGCTGTCAGTGACGTGCATGAGGTGAGCTGAGTTCATTGGACATGACCTCGGCTCATCTTTATGCCGTCAAAGCGAGACACTGAGGAGCGCAAGCATGCCTGCGCTTCTCAGTGTCTGCGGGATGACAGGCTGGATGGCAGCGTTCTGCTGCGGTCCAGCCTGTCATCTCGATGTAGCAGAGCTGGAGCCATCCTGGGAACCATGGAAAGGTAAGGATGATGTTGGTTTATTATTTTTCTTTTATTGCAGGAGATCGTTGGCTTCAGCTGGAATGGGTGTGATGGTAAGTATGGTTTAATTTAGAACAATAAAGAATTGTGTGTTTATTTCAATTAAAGGACTTTATTCTGGGTGTTGTGTTTTTTTTAAATACTTTACTAGAAATTCATGGCGGTCATGTCTAATACTGGCGTGACCCCATGAATTTTGGGCTTAGGGCCAGCTGATAATACCAAGCTGTCCCTAACCCCTTTATTACCCAGTGAGCCACCGCACCAGGGCCCTGGATGAGTTGGGTACAGCGCCAGAAGATGGCGCTTCTATGAACGCGCCATTTTCCGGGGTGGCTGCGGACTGCAATTTGCAGCGGGGGGGGGGGGGGGGCAGAAAGCTTGGGCCTCCCTGCGCTGCAGATTCCAGCCCCCAGCTGCCTAGTTGTACCCGGCTGGACACAAAAATAGGGCGAAGCCCCACGTATTTTTTTTTTAATTATTTCATGAAATTCATGAAATAATTAAGAAAAAAAGGCCTTCCCTATATTGTTGTGTCCGGCCCGGTACAAATAGGCAGCTGGTGGTTGGGGGCAGCCCGTTCCTGCCTGCTGTACCTGGCTGGACACAAATATAGTGCGAAGCCCCACTTCAATTTTTTTAAATTATTTCAGGAAATTCATGAAATAATTTAAAAAAAATTGACGTGGGGCTTCGCACTATATTTGTGTCCAGTCAGGTGCAGCAGGCAGGAACGGGCTGCCCCCAACCACCAGCTGCCTATTTGTACCTGGCCGGACACAACAATATAGGGAAGCCCTTTTTTTCTTAATTATTTCATGAAATAATTTAAAGAAAATTGACGTGGGGCTTCGCCCTGTTTTTGAGTCCAGCCAGGTACAACTAGGCAGCTGGGGGCTGGAATCCGCAGCGCAGGGAGGCCCAAGCTTTCCAGGCCACCCCCGCTGCAAATTGCAGTCCGCAGCCACCCCGGAAAATGGCGCGTTCATAGAAGCGCCATCTTCTGGCGCTGTACCCAACTCATCCAGGGCCCTGATGCGTTGGCTCACTGGGTAATAAAGGGGTTAGGGCCAGCTTGGCATTATCAGCTGGCCCTAAGCCCGAAATTCATGGGGTCACGCCAATATTAGACATGACCACCATGAATTTCTAGTAAAGTATTTAAAAAAAACACAACACCCAGAAAAAAAGTCCTTTAATTGAAATAAACACACAATTCTTTATTGTTCTAAATTAAACCATACTTACCGTCACCCCCATTCCAGCTGAAGCCAACGATCTCCTGAAATAAAAGAAAAATAATAAAGCAACATCATCCTTACCTTTCCATGGTTCCCAGGACGGCTCCAGCTCTGCTACATCGAGATGACAGGCTGGACCTGCAGAACGCTGCCATCCAGCCTGTCATCCCGCAGACACTGAGAAGCGCAGGCATGCTTGCGCTCCACAGTGTCTCTCTGTGAGGGCATCCAGATGAGCCGAGTTAATGTCCAATGAACTCGGCTCACCTCATGCACGTCACTGACAGCGTTGGAAAATTCTCCTGCACTCAGCGCTTCAGCGTGGGAGAATTCTCACGCTGAAGCGCTGAGTGCAGGAGAATTTTCCCACGCTGTCAGTGACGTGCATGAGGTGAGCTGAGTTCATTGGACATGAGCTCACCTTATGCACGTCACTGACAGCGTGGGAGAATTCTCCTGCACTCAGCGCTTCAGCGTGAGAATTTTCCCACGCTGTCAGTGATGTGCATGAGGTGAGCTGAGTTCATTGGACATGACCTCGGCTCATCTGGATGCCGTCACAGAGAGACGCTGAGGAGCGCAAGCATGCCTGCGCTTCTCAGTGTCCGCGGGATGACAGGCTGGATGGCAGCGTTCTGCTGCGGTCCAGCCTGTCATCTCGATGTAGCAGAGCTGAAGCTGTCGTGGGAACCATGGAAAGGTAAGGATGATGTTGCTTTATTATTTTTCTTTTATTGCAGGGGATCGTTGGCTTCAGCTGGAATGGGCGTGACGGTAAGTATGGTTTAATTTAGAACAATAAAGAATTGTGTCTTTATTTCAATTAAAGGACTTTATTCTGGGTGTTTGTGTTTTTTTTTAACTTTGACTATGGGGTTAGTAATGGGGGTGTCTTATAGACGCCTCTCCATTACTAACCTGGGCTTGATGTCAGCTGGCATTATAAGCTGACATCAACCCCAGCCCTATTACCCCACTGCCACCGCTACAGGGCAGTGGGAAGAGCGAGGCTAAGTGCCAGAATTGGCGCATCCTATGGATGTGCCATTTCTGGGGCGGCTGACGGCTGGTGTTTCTAGCCTGGGAGGGGGCCAATATTCATGGCACCCTTCCTGGGCTATTAATATCAGCCCCCAGCTGTCTGCCTAGCCTTTGCTAGCTATTAAAATAGGGGGGACCCCACGTCAATTTTTTGGGGGGTCCCCCATTTTAATAGCTAGTAAAGGCTAGGCATTCAGCTGGGGGCTTATATTAGTAGCCTGGGAAGCTCCATGGGTATTACCCCCTTCCCAGGCTTCAAACATCTGCCCCAGCCGTCTGCTTAACCTCCGCTAGAGCCTAAAATTAAGGGGAACCCCACGGTAATTTTTTTTTAAATAAATCCTTTATTTTAACACTAAATGACAAGTACAGTAATCAACACTGTCACTGTACTTCATATATATGTGACTGACATGTTTCTATCTATCTAATCTATGTGTGATGCTCTATTCCTTCCATTCTAAATTGTCGGGTACCGCTGCTGAATTGCCGGCCGGCTTTTTTAAAGAGACGGTGCATGAAAACACTAATATTTTTTTTAATAAATCCTTTACACTAAATGGCAAGTGCAGTAATCAACACTGTCACTGTACTTCTTATATATGTGACTGACATGTTTCTATCTATCTAATTTATGTATGATTCTCTATTCCTTCTATTCTAAATTGTCGGGTACCGCTGCTGAATTGCCGGCCGGCTTTTTTAAAGAGACGGTGCATGAAAACACTAACATTTTTTTTTATAAATCCTTTACACTAAATGACAAGTACAGTAATCAACACTGTCACTGTACTTCTTATATATGTGACTGACATGTTTCTATCTATCTAATCTATGTGTGAAGCTCTATTCTTTCGGTTCTAAATTGTCGGGTACCGGTGTATGCCGCTGCTGAATTGCCGGCTTTTCATGTTTCACTGTGAGCACAGTTCCCATCGATTTGGGCAATCACTCTAATGCCACAACCACCATGGCTGTGGCATTACAGTGAGTGGCAGACAATCCCTGCATGATTGGTGCTCTAAATAGCGCCAGACATGCAGGACACGCTTTTGGTGCACGAACAGTTATCGAACATAACCTCGAACAGCCGAATTTTTTGCAAATCGTTCGGGTTCGTCGAACAACTCGAACACCGCCCAAAACAGCTCGAATTTGAGATTGGCGAACAGTTCTAGTCGAACACCGCTCATCTCTAATTATGATCTCTATTCTTTACTTGCTGGCAGAGACCAACATCCTGAATTGCATAAAACGTTTTGGCGCAAATCCCAAATGTAAACAGCACCTGGCCGTCCTGCATCATCAGACCGTCATCCATGTGACAGAGGTGCTGCCTAGTCAGTTCATTAATCGCAAATCAAATATGAAGAACGAGTTCACATATTGTACTGTATATAGCAATATTATATTATATAAGACAATGGTGGTTAAAACATATTTATCTATCTATTATCTATAATCTTCCTTTTATCTATTTATCTATAATCTACCTATTATCTATCTATCTATAGATAGACATGTTCCCTAATAATAACAGCTCACAGCTGTTTCATTAGCCGCTACATCCCCACGAACAGCTAGAAGCAGCACTTTGGATACAGCGTATTTTTTTCCGTCCAAAATGTGGGGTTCTAATACTAAATCTAAACTCTAGTCTCCGCTGCAGGTTTTGACCTATTGAAGTGTCATTATATGCATTGGATTCATATTTACTGACAACAAAAGTGCGGCATTAGAACCCCGCATTTTGGATGCAATGCAAAATACGCTGAGTCCAAAGTGCTCCTTCTATCTGTTCGTGGGGATGTAGCGGCTAATGAATCAGCTCTGAGTTGTTATTGTTAGGGAACATGTTTGAAATCTAACTCTTTTGTTTTGTGATGACAAAGTGTGAATCAGACCCTTTCATCACCAAAGTATAGTAAAGAATTAAATAAACACACAGACACAAAGTAAACACTTTATTTGAAATACAACAGACACATTCTTTAATCATTTAAATTATATAATGACACTTCAATTGGTCAAAATCTGCAGCAGAGACTAGCGTGTCTGCTACATAAATTAACATGCTGCCAGTGAATTTGGGTACTTGGCCACATTCAGGAGCCGTTGCAGGTTTTACGCTGCTTACTTGTGAAGCGTCAAACCCGCAGCATTCAGATGTTACAGCATAGTGGATGGGATCTCTAGGAATCCCATGTCCGCTATGCATGCATCAGAGGCTGCGAATCACTCGTGGACACGGACATGCAATGTGTCTTTCAGGACAGCAGCATGTCAAATTCTCTTGCAGAGTCGCTAGTCTTCGCAACTGAAATTTGATCATGAGAAAGTATAGAATGCTATAAATCCACATGGTTCAGTGAACACATGTGGACTTACCTGCATTCAATAGAACGCAATGTTTTGGATGCAGCAAAAGATATGGGTCCAGAGCGCGTCATTTTTATAACCAGCAGAGGGAAAGCCGACAGCTGAGGGCTGATATCAGTAGACGGGGAAGAAGCCATTAGCCAAAAATGTTCCCTGGCAATTAATATCAGCCCATAGCTGTTTGTTTAGCCTTTACTTGCTAGATTACAGGGGGACACCAGAAAAAAATTTACATAGGGTTCCCCTATAAAATCTAACCAGAAAAGGCTAAACAGGCAGCTGCGGGCTGATTTTAATAGCCAGGGAAGGGGCGATGGATACTTGCCCCCTCCGCAGCTGATAATATCACCCCTTAACAGTCCCAGAAATGGTGCATCCAGAAGATGCGTCAAATCTGGCGCTTAGCCTCTGCTCTTCCCACTGCCCTGTAGCCGTGTCAAGTGGGGTAAAGTGGTTGGGGTTCACGTCAGCCTTGTACTGGCGGCTCACTGAAGCCCAGGATAGTAATGGAGGGTGTCTTATAACACGCCCCCATTACTAACCGCGTAGTTGGTCGCCGCTTTTTCAATAAATACACAGCCAGAATAAAGTATTTTAATTAAATAAAAAACACACGGTTCTAAAAGAATTTTTATTACCCTCTCCGTTCCTGAAGCCTTCGATCTTCTGAAAAAAACGTCAAATAACAAACCCCCATATCCCTCACCTATCCGCCGTCAACGACGTAGTCCACGTACTGCCAACAATTGTCCTATGATGATCCGTGTCACTTCTACAGCAGTGACATCAACGATCACTGATGTTACTGCTGTAGAAGGCAGCAATGTATACTGACAGGAGTGTAATATCATTCCCATCAGTGTACATGCTGCTGCAGGAGGTCACTGGGGTTCATCAGCTGAAGATCAGCTGATGAGCCCCAGTGAACTTACCACCATGGGAGTATTCATGCAAATGTTCCCATGGGGAGGTCAAGTGAGCATCAGCTGATCGGTCACGTGACCAACAGCTGATTGCTGACATCACTGCAGGTCCTGGCAGCACAATACACTGCTGCTTCCAGGACCTGCAGTGAACCGCCGGCCGCCGGGAGCAGCGCATCGCCGCCGGGGACCAGGAAGACACCGGAGGGCGCCGGACAGGTGAGTATAAGGTTTTTTGTATTTTTACTTTTTTTTTTTTACTTTTTTTACCGAGGGCATGACAGCTGGGCAGAGCAAACTACTGCTCCTCCCAGCAGTGCCGATCTCTCTGTTATCAGTGGGAGCGCGGTCAGATGAGGGGAGTAGTAGTCCTCCTCTCCAACCCGGGTACCACTCACACCACGTTTCCGGCGTGTATTTGCACCTATTGGCTTTAATTGAAATGCAGCAAATCCGCAAGTATATTTATTATACCTGAGGTTTTGATGTGATTCAATGCAAGTCAATGGCCATGAATTTGCACCAGAAACACCCAAACAATGGCCATGCTGTGGTTTTTCCCGCAATGCTAATCCAATTTCACCCACAAAAATTTGGGTTACTACAGCTTGCCCTATCACATTAACAAATGAAAAGAAAAAAAGCTTGCTGGCTTGATGTATCACATTAGCAAGTGAAAAAATTGATTGAAGGGATACCCGTGCATAGAGCACAATACAAGCAGTGCACAACACCGTTCTATGTCATTGGCCCTGCTGTTTTTGTCTGAACATGAATAATTGCACAAGAAAGAAAAAATGTGCTGCAAAGTCGATTTCACAGGCACACAGCAGACTACTTATCTAAACTATCTGACTTAAAAAAAACCACCTATCTATCTACCTAAAATCACTCTTTACACAGGAGCACTGTCAGCAGAGTCTGTGAGCAGTGACATTCATAAAATGGCGATTTTCACACTTAAAGTTACAGAAAAAAAAAAAGAAAGATAAAAAGATTGTAAACGCGCTGCTCCTCTGACATCTTCTGAGCTCTCCCAAGCCCCTCCACTCATCAAACACGTCCCCCCGCTCATCATACACAAGGCGTACGCTTGCCAAACTGTTAAAAACACTGTAGTTGCTCCGTAATAATTTGACTGTACTTATTCGCCTAATGTTACAGATTTTCTCGAATTTAAGTAAAAATGCTCGCCTTTCCGATCACGAATCCAAATCCACCATATTTATGTCGAATTTAACTTTTGAGATTGGATTTCAAACATATTTGCTCATCTCTAATCACTAGTGATTAGTGATGAGCAAGCATGCTCGTCATTGCTCGTATTCGCCCAAGCATCTCACTGCTCAAGATGCTCGGCACTCCTCGAATATTTCCGGGATTCCGGGATGCTCGGTTGGGAGCTCGGGTCCCCTCCCCGCATGTTTGGTGCTCTTTAGAGAGCCAATGAACTTGCAGGGATTGTCTGCCACTCACTGTAAAGCCATAGCCATCTTGTTTGAGGCATTACAGTGATTGGTTGGCCGCATAGTGTCATCAGGTGTATATAAAACCTTGTGAGGTTATGTTTGTCACAGTCTACCCTTCAAACAGGCAGAGTAGGGAAAGGTGCTGCTGTGTGAGGGACAGAATTGGCAGTATAATAGTTAGATATAGGTATTCTACAGCAAGATACATATCCATCTGAACTAACAGTCCTTCTGAGGACTAATCCAGCTGCATATATAAATCCTGGTGATAGCAGGAGTTAGGCAGGCAATGATTGTGGACACTATACAGCACAATAGGGTCCATTGCACGTTCTGTCTAGTGCTGCTGCTGCTTGTTACAGATAGCCATTGGACTAGATATCAGGGCTTTTTTTTTTTGCTCTTAATCCTGATTATATCCTTAAAAAGTAATAGAGTCCAATATTATACTGCTCAATTTGCTTGTTAGCACTGCAGAATACAGCCAGATATTTACCATCATCAAACTTGATCCCATATTACTGCTGAGCAAATCCAGAAATTTGTAGGGAAAGTGCAAAATATCCTACTCCATTTACAGTTTGGCCGCAGTGTGTTGGTGGAGCTATTCACACGTGGTCGCTGGCAATAATAGTAAACTACAAGGCCGGTATTTAAAACTGTGGACGTCTGTCAGGCATATCACATATTACTGCAGTACAAATCCAGCAATTTGTGGGGACCATGCAAAATATTATCCTCCATTTACAGTTTGGCAGTAGGGTAGCTGTGAAGCTATTCACACATGGTCACTGCAATAACAGTAAACTACAAGGCTGGTATTTAAAACCGTGGGTGTCCGTCAGACGTATCACATAATACTGCGGTACAAATCCAGCGATTTGTATGGACCGTGTAAAATACTCTATTCCATTTACAGTTTGGCCGCAATGTGTTGGTGAAGCTATTTACACGTGGTCGCTGGCAATAATAGTAAACTATAAGGCCAGTATTTAAAACCGCGGGTGTCCGTCAGACATATCACATATTACTGCAGTACAAATACAGCAATTTGTAGGGACCGTGCAAAATATTATCCTCCATTTACAGTTTGGCAGCAGTGTTGCTGTAAAGCTATTAACACGTGGTCGCTGCCAATAACAGTAAACCTCAAGGCTGGTATTTAAAACCGTGGGGTCCGTCAGACGTATCACATATTAACGCCGTACATATCCAGCAATTTGTAGGGACCGTGCAAAATATTATCCTCCATATAAAATGGGCAAGGCACGTGGCAAGGGATGGGGAAGTGGACGTGATGGTGATGGTGCATGCAGAGGCAGAGGCCAAAGCCTTGGGCAAGCTGATATTGTGCCACAACAAGCACTTTTATCTTATCGCCCTACCTTCCTCTTGCAATTACTAGGGGACTGCAGCACACC
Organism: Phyllobates terribilis; assembly: GCF_046119375.1. Lineage (NCBI taxonomy): Eukaryota > Metazoa > Chordata > Amphibia > Anura > Dendrobatidae > Phyllobates > Phyllobates terribilis. The sequence continues at coordinate 1,433,235 of NW_027362822.1, read as the reverse complement.
ACTAATGAACCCAGAGCAGTGTCAAAAGGTTGTTGGTTGGATAGCAGATAATGCTTCCAGTCACTTTGCCACCACCACCACCCTTTCTTCCACAAGGTCAAGTCTCAGTAGCCGTGAGTCTGGACCGCATATTCCTCACCCTGATCCCCTTCCTCCCACCAAGCCGAGTGTCCGGAGAAAACTAATCCCACACTTGGACACTCCAAACAGCTGTTCAATTTTCCATTTATAGATTCGGGCCTCTAGCCCAGCCAGCTTCAAATCGGGGCAAGAGGAGATCGCATGTAGCGATGCCCTAATATCTGAGCAGCCACGGTCACAGGAAGGTGACGGTGGGAAGCTGTCACAACAGGTGGATGAAAATGAGACACAATTGCCAGAAAGTCAGGAGGAGGACCAGGGTGTGGAAGTGGAAGATGAGGTGGTGGACGATGAAGTCACTGACCCAATCTGACAAGGTGACATGTAGAGCGAGGACAGCAGCAAACAGGGTGAGGGAGGCATAGCACCACAACAGGTAGGAACAAGCAGTGAGCTGGCCACAGACACAAGGCGGGCAACTGTGTCCTGGAACACCAACACAACAGAAGTTGCCAGTAAAACTGTTAGGTCTTCCAGAGTCTGGTTGTTTTTTAAAGACTGTCCAGATAACCCCAAAAAGGCCATTTGCTACATTTGCCAAGTCAGCAGCAGGGGCAGCAAAACTAGCAGCCTGACCACCACCAGCATGCTCAGGCACATGACAGCAAAGCACCCGACTAGGTGGGCCAAACCCCAGGGTCCAGAAACAGTGTCTGCGGGTGACACCACTGATTGTTCTGCTGCTGTGCGTGCACGCCAATCACTTGTCCATGACACATGCAAAGATGACTGTCGCCCTACACCTGTCGTTGCAAACTTGCAACTACCAGAAACCACGTCCACATCCCAGCGCAGCATTCAGTTGTCTCTACCCTACTCCTTGGAATGCAAGCGCAAATACGCAGCCCCCAACCCTCAGGCCACACTTCTAAACTCACACATTTCTCGAATGCTTGTGCTCGGAATGTTTGCTTTTAGGCTTGTGGAGACTAAAGCTCTCCATAATCTGATAGCGGTAGCCGTCCTTCGGTACTCGGTCCCTAGCCGCCACTATTTATTTCGGTGTGCTGTCATTACGCAAGCACGTGTCCCAGAACATTAGCCATGCCCTCAACAGCGCAGTTACAGGGAAGGTCCACCTAACCACGGATACGTGGACAAGTGCTTGTGGCCATTGACGGTACATCTCACTGACGGCGCATTGGGTTAATATCGTGAAAGCCGGAATCCAGTCAGACATTGGGATGGAACACATCCTCCCGATGCCAAGGATTGCGGGTCCTGGATCAATCAGGTTTGCCCCCACATTCTAACATTCTACAGCTCCTGCACCTCTTCCTTCTCTTCAGCCTCCATTTCCGAAATGGCCTCATCAGTCGGAAGCTGGAAGTAGTGATGAGCGAATATGTTTGAAATCCGATCTTAAATGTTAAATTCAACACGAATATGGCACATACAGTTTTGTGATAGGAAATATGAGAATTTTTTCTTAAAGAAGGAAAGATATCGGTAACATCAGGTGCAGAAGTGCGGGAAAATTATTACGGTGCAACTATAGTGTTTTTAACAATTTGGCTAGCATACTCTTTGTGTATGATGAGCGAGCGGACGTGTTTGATGAGGGGAGGGGCTGGGGAGAGCTCAGTGGAGCTCAGAGGAGAGGAGTGGTGGGCTTGTAATCTTTTTTTTTTTTCTGTAACTTTAAGTGTGAAAATCGCGGCTAGCCAATCAGAGCGCAGGAAGCATCCACACATTTCCAGACACAAGGGCTTCTGCCATTGGCTGCTGAAATCATCTGTCCTCTCTATATAAAGAGCGGCCATGTTCCCTGAGCACCATTTTATGCATGTAACTGGTCACAGACGCAGCTGCTGACAGTGCTCCTGTGTAATGAGAGATTTTAGCTAGATAGGCGGTTGTTTGGAAGTCAGATAGTTTAGATAACTAGTCTCCTGTGTGCCTGTGAAATCGACCTTGCAGCACATGTGCTATTTAGTGTTGAGCATTCCGATGCTGAAATATCGGATATCGACCGATATTCGCGGTATCGGAGTTCCGATACTGAGTTCCGATACTTTTAGAATATCGAATACCGGAATCGGAAGTTCCCATAATGTCTGCGCTCTGCAGTGTCTCTGAAGGATGACAAGCTGGATGGCAGCGCTCAGCTTACTGTACTTGTCATTTAGTGTTAAAGGATTTATTAAAAGAAATAATAGTGTTTTCATGCACCGTCTCTTTAAAAAAGCCGGCCGGCAATTCAGCAGCGGTACCCGACAATTTACAACAGAAAGAATAGAGCATCACACATAGATTAGATACATAGAAACATGTCAGTCACATATATAATAAGTACAGTGACAGTGTTGATTACTGTACTTGTCATTTAGTGTTAAAATAAAGGATTTATTAAAAAAAATTGGCGTGGGGATCCCCGTAATTTTAGTCTCTAGCGGAGGTTAAGCAGACAGCTGGGGAAGATGTTTGAAGCCTGGGAAGGGGGTAATACCCACAGAGCTTCCCAGGCTACTAATATCAGCCCCCAGCTGAATACCTAGCCTTTACTAGCTATGAAAATGGGGGACCCCCCCAAAAAAATGACGTGGGGTCCCCCCTATTTTAATAGCTAGCAAAGGCTAGGCAGACAGCTGGGGGCTGATATTAATAGCCCAGGAAGGGTGCCATGAATATTGGCCCCCTCCCCGTCTAGAAACACCAGCCGTCAGCCGCCCCAGAAATGGCGCATCCATAGGATGCGCCAATTCTGGCACTTAGCCTCGCTCTTCCCACTGCCCTGTATTGGTGGCAGTGGGGTAATAGGGCTGGGGTTGATGTCAGCTTATAATGCCAGCTGACATCAAGCCCAGGTTAGTAATGGAGAGGCGTCTATAAGACACCCCCATTACTAACCCCATAGTCAAAGTTAAAAAAAAAAACACAAATGCCCAGAATAAAGTCCTTTAATTGAAATAAACACAAAATTCTTTAATGTTCTAAATTAAACCATCACGCCCATTCCAGCTGAAGCCAATGTCTTCTGCAATAAAAGTAAAATAATAAACCAACATCATCCTTACTTTTCCATGGTTCCCACGACAGCTTCAGCTCTGCTACATTCACATGACAGGCTGGATCACAGCCGAAAGCTGCCATCCAGCTTGCCATGCCGCACACACTGAGAAGCGCAGGCATGCTTGTGCTCCTCAGTGTCTCGCTGTGACGAATTCCAGATGAGCCGAGGTCATGTCCAATGAACTCGGCTCACCTCATGCACGTCACTGACAGCGTGGGAAGATTCTCCTGCACTCAGCGCTTCAGGGTGAGAATTCTCCCACGCTGTCAGTGACGTGCATGAGGTGAGCTGAGTTCATTGCACGTGAGCTCACCTCATGCACGTCACTGACATCGTGGGAAAATTCTCCTGCACTCAGCTCTTCAGCGTGAGAATTCTCCCACTCTGTCAGTGACGTGCATGAGGTGAGCTAAGTTCATTGGACATGAGCTCATCTCATGCACGTCACTGGCAGCGTGGGAGAATGTCAGGTAAAATGTATTTTTGTCTGAGTTTTAAAAAATGAGAGATGTCCTAAATTTCCACCCCCTGTCCATTTGTAAGACATAGAACTGCAGTGCTTGCCCCCACCCTAAGAATTTTTATTACCGTCGTAAACTCTCAGGGTAGAGCAGCATCTAGTTTAAACTGGTCTCTCCCTCCAATTCTATTGTTTAGCTGGACAAACGTTTGATGTCAATTTTAATAATGCACAGGACTGTCCCTAACCCAGGGACCACATTTTTGGAATGCTCACCTTTTCCCCATTATAATAGTATATCTTGCATAACTGAGAAACGACCGGGAACTGGGGTAATGGATTCTGAGCTTCTGAGCGTCATAGAGATTTCATATTTGATATTAATCTTCATGAATAGTGGTGACGGCCAACATGATGTCTCCATCTTGGATGTGGGACCCCCCTACACCAAGATATGAAATCTGAAGGTTTTTATGTTCTATGCAGCTGGGTGGTTTCACAAAACCGAGCCCCCGTGTGAGGTAAACAATATGGGCGTTTCCTAATCCTTTGGACCCTTTAGTAAAAACCAGAGCAGCCATTTTCCAAGTCATTCCAACCAGGGACATCAGACGCATGTGACTCGCCCCCTGGGCCGTGGGGCACTCGGATCCGGGCAATAGGGGAATGATGGGAGTAGTAGTGGCTACCCGGCTCCGTGGCTCAGGGTGGTCAGGCCAGTGGTAGTCTGTTATGTGCTGATGATTATGTCCGACTACGCCACCCGTGGATTGCGGTTATTAGGAACCGCCGCTGCATGCAGACCGCTGGGGCTGATGAGGTGTGCAGCTAGGGTAGTGTGACTCCCCACGGGAAGAGTGCGGCCCCATGGCAGTATAGTGGATGGTGGGAGTGATGGTAGTGAGAGTCCCAGTGCTGATAGTGCTGGAGGAGCAAGGAGCACACAGACAACAGGTTGCAGTCCAGGGTCTTTACTAGAACAGGTAAATTGACCCACAAACAGTTCCGGCTAGGAGGGGGACCTGGATGTCTGAGAGCAACGGGGAAATTGGCCCTGGTCAGGGTGACGGTGTAGGCCTACCGTGCTTTCTGCGCTCCTTCTGGCTATCTCCTCCTTATAGGATAACAGCCCACGCTTCCGAGCTCTCCGTGTATTCTCGCCTGTATGACCTGCGACGTGGGTTCCTTTCTGCTCCCAGCCTTGTACGGCTTTGCTGGTCCCTTCTGTTGTGGCTGGGCCTTCAGGCTTCTTAGGCCAAGGAATATACAGTCCCCTGCGGACTGGTTATCTGCTGGAGGATGTGGAATCCTTCCAGCCTCAGACACCAAAGTCTGGTAAAGTCAGTCTCTTATCTACCAAGACAGGCTTGCTTCGCCTCTTGTCTCTGGCTTGTGGCTCTCCTCCTGCCACACTTCCTCTTAGGTGCAACACAACTTTTTGTCCCTGCTCTGCTCTGGGACAAGTCTCAGTCCTGAAACAGGTCATCAAGTTCTCTCTAACCCTGCCCCCAGCACCAGCTTTTATAGGGGCAGCCAGCTCCCCCTACTGGCCTGAGACAGGAGGCATTGCATGCTAATGTTCCCCTGACTAGAGAACCTCCCCCTTGCTCTCAGACATAGCTTTATTACACTTTGTGGCATCCAGGCCAGGGTGACACACATGCCCTACACGCCGCATGAAGGAATCACATCTACTTTCTGAGGAGCCGTCCCCTCCACAGAATCTGAGACCATCACCTTGTGAAGCAGGTTTTGCTATTACTTATTCCTTTTATTTTAATAACTGTTTATGCATATATGTAAATTGTCTCTTTTGTAATATCTTGTATATCTTTTGTAAACACTGCCACCTTTTGGGAGTAAATCATTATTATTTACCAGTTTCGTTCTTCTTGTCCTATGTCGAGCAAACACGTTCCTCACCCGCTAATTCACGTTACCTAACGGGTACCCGATCCACCTGTTAAGCGATCGGTGGTGGCAGTATACCAGTATTTATGTGATAATGTGGTTTGAGGGTGGCTGGTTGGAGGTATATATACGTTCCTGGAAGGAACTGTTGGTATATATACGTCCTGTCACATCACGTGCCGCAATAGTCGACAGAAAATAGAGCAGCTGCACCCGTGCTTATCCTCGGTCAATACCGTGTGTGACCAGCAGGATAAGGGGGCGCCAGAGAGCTGCAAGGTCTGACCCAAAAGTGGGTGCTGTTTTATGATAAATTGGTGGCAAGCGGTGGGATCATAGGACATTAGTGATCTGGTTTGAGCAATCATTCCTCTCACTAAAAACTTGCACAAAAGTTTTGGAAGATCAAACTCAGTGTTTATTAGATCTGAGACATTACTGTATGTGTAGCAGTTGCCCCTACCCTTCTCTTGTTTTTCTATCCTATCTTTTATTTGGCAATAATGGCTACACGTGGAGAGCCCCGGTATCACCAGCAGACGAAGGACACTATCACTGCTCTCTGTGAGCTGAGGCAGATTGACCCCATGGGCAAAACCAAGGCCCAAATGATTGCTGAACTGTTACAAGGTGCTGCAGAGCCCGTCCGACAGCAGAGCCCCGATGATGGGGCGGCCAGCCAAGGCCCGGATGGCGCTGCTGCAGGGGTCCCACCTGTGATTGCCAGCCATACCGGCAATCAGGGTAGTGTGGACCCCCACCTGCAGATGGCCTTGGAGGAGCTCGCCGCAGACGATCGTGATGGACGACTGCAGCTGATCCTGAGATTCCAGGAGTGAGCAGAGCAACAGGCCCAAGCTAACCGAGAGGCTGCTGAGCGACAAGCTCAAGCTGACCGAGAGGCTGCTGAGCGACAAGCTGACCGACAACACCAGCTGGAGCTAGCCCGGATTCAGAAGGAGTCACCCTCTACGCAGACCCGTGAGTCCAACAATGCCAGCTGCTTTAAACTTCGTCCTGAACACTTCCCTGTGATGGAAAAGGATGGGGACTTGGACACATTTCTGCGGGGCTTTGAAAAGGCCTGCAGGCAGTATCAGCTGCCAACAGACGAGTGGGCAAAATATTTAACCCCAGGACTCCGAGGAAAAGCTTTGGAGGTGTTTGCTTCCCTCCCTCGAGAGCAAGATGGAGACTATGAGGCCGTCAAGCAGGCCCTGATAAAATAGTATCAGCTGACTCCGGAGGTTTACAGGAAAAAGTTCAGAGCCCTCCAACGTGGACCACATGACACCTACAGCGACGTGGTAGACAGGCTCCGAACCAACTTTGAGCAGTGGATCCAAGGACTGTCAGCGACCTCCTTTGAGCAGCTAAAGGACCTGATGGTTAAAGACCAGTTCCTGCATCTGTGAACTAACTGAGGTACGGCAGTTCGTAAGGGATCGGGAGCCACCTGATGAAAATAAAGCAGCACAGATCGCAGACACCTACGAGGCTAACCGGAGAACGGAGGTGCGGAAGCCGGTCGTCACCATCTGGAAAGGGGGTAAGCCGTCAACCACCATCCCTGCCCCTGCCAGCCGACCTTCCGGAGGCCTTTTCCCCGTTACCAAGGCCCTGCCTGCATCTGATGCCCGCAGATGTTATTTCTGCAACCAGACTGGTCATCTCAGCACCACTTGCCCAGAGAAGCAGAGGAAGAACCCCCCATCCAAGGCCCCAGGGCCTAAGGCATCAGTTCTTTTGGTGGGTGGGCCAGTTGGGAGGGCCTGTGAAAACTTGCAGTCTGTCAGGGTGGGGAACACTCTCACTATAGGCCTCAAGGACACTGGGGCCGAACGAACCCTCATCCAACCCGAACTGGTGTCCACTGAAGAACTTATTCCAGGAAAGACCCTGACTGTCACCGGGATTGGGGGCGTCCGATGCCCCTTGCCCATGGCCCGTGTTTTTATTGATTGGTGTGCGGGGAGTGGGGTGAAGGAAGTGGGAGTATCTGACAACCTACCTGAAAATGTTTTGCTGGGAACTGATTTGGTCAGGATGTTTGCTTATTATGTCCCTGACACCCCTCCCCGATCTGATACGGTTGGTAAGGTTAATGCTGATAATGGGAATGTCAATGCTTTACATGATGATGATGATGATGATGTTGTATTGGAAGGTGCAGGAGAACTCAGCCATGTCACTCTGCGGGGTGATGTTGCTGAGGATCCCCTAGCAGGAGCAAAGGTCAGTGCCAAGGGTAATTGGGGAGAAGCACAGGGACCATGAAGCAGGTGGTGCTGTGCCAGCAACCAGTGTCACAACAGATGGTGACCTGGCTGATAGTCGCTGCCCTGCCCCATATGTAGCACTGTGCCTGAGGTAATGGAGGATGATGGAGAAGTAGTTCTCATGACCTCGCAGGCTAATGAGACGGTGTTATTCCCCGGGGAGACGGTCTATATTGCTGTTGTTACCCGCAGTCAGAGTGCCCAGAACGCAAGTAACGCCCTGCCTTCTGGACCCTCCTCAGACAGAGGAATAACATTTGTCATGAAACAACACCCACTTTTGGGTCAGACCTTGCAGCTCTCTGGCGCCCCCTTAACCTGCTGGTCACACATGGTATTGACCGAAGATAAGCACGGGTGCAGCTGCTCTATTTTCTGTCGACTATTGCGGCGCGTGATATGACAGGACGTATATATACCAACAGTTCCTTCCAGGAATGTAGATATACCTCCGACCAGCCACCCTCAAACCACAATATCACATAAATACTGGTATACTACCAACACCGATCGCTTAACAGGTGGATCGGATACCCGTTAGGTAACGAGAATTAGCGGGTGAGGAACGTGTTTGCTCGACATAGGACAAGAAGAACGAAACTGGTAAATAATAATGATTTACTCTCAAAAGGGTGCAGTGTTTACAAAATATATACAAGATATTATAAAAGAGACAATGTACATATATGCATAAACAGTTATTAAAATAAAAGGGATAAGTAATAGCAAAACCTGCTTAACAAGGTGATGGTCTCAGATTCTGTGAGGGGGACGGCTCCCCAGAAAGTAGATGTGATTCCTTCACGCAGCGTGTAGGGCATGCGTCTGACGTCCCTGGTTGGAATGACTTGGAAAATGGCCGCTCTGGTTTTTACTAAAGGGGCCAAACGATAAGGAAACACCCATTATTTACCTCACAAGGGGGGCTCAGCTTTGTGAGCCCACCCTACTGCACAAGACCTAATCATCCTTCATATTCCACATCTTGATGTGGGAGGGGTCCCACATCCAAGATGGAAACATCATGTTGGCCGTCACTAATTTTAATGCAGATAGATATTAAACATGACATCTCTATGATGCTCCGACGCTAAGAAACCATTTTCCCAGTTCCCGGTCGTTTCTCAGTTATGCAAGATATAATATTATAATGGGAAAAAGGTGAGCATTCCAAAAATGTGGTCCCTGAGTTAGTGACAGTCCTGTGCATTATTAAAATTGACATTAAACGTTTGTCCAGCTAAACAATAGAATTGGAGTGAGAGACCAGTTTAAACTAGACGCTGCTCTACGCTGAGGGTTTACGACGGTAATAAAAAATTTTAGGGTGGGGGCAAGCACTGCAGTTCTATGTCTTACAAATGGACAGGGGGGTGGAAATTTGAGACAGCTCTCATTTTTAAAACTAGGACCAAAAATACATTTTGCCTGACACCTCCCCCTTTTAGACTGCGATATGGAGGTAAGACCTTCTGGTACTCTTCCAAGCGTATCTCTGGAGGCTCACCTCGCCGGGACAACGCACGGGCATTGCCATGCTCGCTGCCTTTGCGGTGTTGAGCGGTAAAGTCGTACTGCTGGAGCGTGAGGCTCTAGCGTAACAACCTTCCGTTGGCACCGGACATGGTGTGCAGCCAACTCAGGGGGTTGTGGTCAGTCACGACAGTGAAGGGGCGCCCGTACAAGTAAGGCTGTAAGCGGTTGAGGGCCCATACAATGGCCAGGCACTCCTTCTCTATCGTGGAATAGGCCACTTCCCTCGGTAGCAGTTTCCGGCTTAGGTACAACACGGGGTGTTCTTGGTTCCCGAGTCGACCTGGCTGAGTACAGCACCAAGGCCAAACTCACTGGCGTCGGTCTGTACGAAGAGGGGCCGTGTACCGTCGACCGCCTTTAGCACAGGAGATCTGCTCAAGGCAGTCTTCAAAGCCCGAAAGGCCACCTCGCATTCTCCTGTCCATTTGACTGAATGGGATAGGCTCCTCCTGGTGAGGTCTGTCAAGGGCTTCGCAAGGCTACTATAGTCTTGTACAAAGCGTCTATAGTACCCTGCGGTGCCCAAGAAGGACTGCACCTGCTTCTTGGTCCTGGGGTGGGCCAGGACACGATAGCGTCCACTTTCCCAGGCTCTGGCTTCAGAGTACCCCCACCTACCTGGTGCCCCAGGTAGTGGACCTCGTTCATGCCCATCTGGCACTTTCCCGGCTTGATGGTCAAGCCCGCCTGGTGAATGCCTGCTGAAGATGCTCGAGGTGATCCTCCCAGGTGGGACCGAAGATGGCAATGTCATCCAGGTACGCCACTGCGTACCTCTCCAGTCCCTGGAGCAGGTGGTTGACCATTCGCTGGAAAGTGGCAGGGGCATTTTTCATGCCGAAAAGCATGACCGTGGATTCATACAATCCGAAGGGGGTGATAAAGGCGGACTTCTCCTGGGCCCCGGGGCTCAAGGGAATCTGCCAATATTCCCGACTCAAATCCATAATGGAGAGATAGCTCGCACTGGCTAACCGCTCCAGCAGCTCCTCAATGCGTGGCATTGGTTGTGCATCAGAGGCTGTGATAGCGTTGAGCCCTCTGTAGTCCACACATAACCGGGTGGTCCGGTCCTTCTTCGGCACCAGGACTACAGGTGAGGCCCACGCGCTTTTGGACCGCTTAATCACCCCCAACTTCAGCATCTCCTCGACCTCCTGGAGCATGACATGCTGCACCTCGTCGGAGATTCGATAGGCTGTCCGCCGGAGTGGGGCTTGATTCCCGGTGTCCACTTCATGGACCGCCGCCTCAGTCCTGCCAGGCATGTTGGTGAACACTGCTTGGAAGGGTTTCAGCACTGCTCGCAGCTGAGACCTCTGGTCTGCGGATAGCAAGGCGCTTATCTCTACATCCTCTAGGAACCCGCTGGCCTTCGCTTGTGCGAGCATGTCCAAGAGAGGGTCATCCTCCCCATCCTTGGGCAGGTTGCAGACCGGTAGGACGCAGGTTCCACGTTCTTGATGAGCCTTCATCATATTAACGTGAAATGCCTTCCGCCTACCCCGCTCGTGGTCAAGTGTGATCACGTAGGTGACCGGGTTGAGCTGTTGGTGAATGACATACGGGCCTTCCCAGGCCGCCTGAAGCTTGTCTTTTGGTACGGGGGCTAGCACCCACACCTTCTGACCCACCTGGTAGGTCCGTTCTCGGGCGTTCTGGTCGTACCAATGCTTCTGGTCAGCCTGGGCTTGCGCCATGTTGTCATGCACCAACTGCGTCAAGGTCTGCATCTTGTCACGGAAGCTCATGACATACTCTATGATGGACACTCCTGGGGAGCTCGGCTCTTCTTCCCAGAATTCCCTTATCAACCCAAGGGGTCCTCGGACATGCCTGCCATACAGGAGCTCAAAGGGGGAGAACCCCATCGAGGCCTGTGGAACCTCTTTGTAATCAAATAGCAAGTGTGGGAGGTAATGCTCCCAGTCGCAACCCTGGGTTTCAACCAGCATTTTTAACATCTGTTTGAGTGTACCGTTGAATCGCTCACACAAACCATTGGTCTGTGGGTGATACGTGCTCGATACCAAATGCTGCACCTGCATTTTCTTACATAGGGCCTCCATTAAGCGTGACATGAACTGGGTCCCCTGGTCGGTAAGCATCTCCCTGGGAAATCCTACTCGCGAAAAGATGGCCAAGAGGGCGTCCAGCATCTTATCCACCCTAATTGAGGACACGGCTACTGCTTCCGGATACCGGGTAGCATAGTCTACCACGGTAAGGATGAAACGTTTTCCAGAGCTGCTGGGTATGGCCAGTGGTCCCACAATGTCCACAGCAATCCTCTGGAAAGGCTCCTCTATCACTGGCAAAGAGATCAGGGGGGCTTTGAGAGCTGGCCCTGACTTTCCCACTCTTTGACACGTGGTACAGGAGTGACAGTAGTTCACCACATCTGTCCTCATTTTGGGCCAATAAAAGTGATGAGACAGCCGGGCCTTGGTTTTGCTGACCCCCAAGTGTCCAGCGAGTGGAATTCCATGGGCGATCCGCAACAACTCATCCCTGAATTGGTAGGGGACGACCAGCTGTCTTTCCCTCAGCCACTCCTGTTGGGGTGTACAGGGAACTGTCTCCCGGTACAACCTCCCTTGGTCCCAGAATACCCTCTCCTTATCTGACTCGGAGGTGGGTTTCTCAGCGAGGCTCCTTAACGTCTCCAGGCTAGCATCTGAGTGCAGAGCTGCCTGAAACTCCTGGCTGGAGGAAGCCAGAAGTGAGGTTAAGGCCACGTCCTCACTGGGACCGACTCTGGGTCCATACCTGATCCTGTTATTCCTCTGTCCGAGGAGGGTCTAGAAGGCAGGGCGTTACTTGCGTTCTGGGCACTCTGACTGCGGGTAACAGCGACAATATAGACCGTCTCCCCGGGGAATAACACCATCTCATTAGCCTGCGAGGCCATGAGAACTACTTCTCCATCATCCTCCATTACCTCAGGCACAGTGCTACGTATGGGGCAGCGACTATCAGCCAGGTCACCATCTGTTGTGACACTGGTCGCTGGCACAGCACCACCTGCTTCATGGTCCCTGTGCTTCTCCCCATTATCCTTGGCACTGACCTTTGCTCCTGCTAGGGGATCCTCAGCAACATCACCCCGCAGAGTGACATGGCTGAGTTCTCCTGCACCTTCCAATACAACATCATCATCATCATCATCATCATCATCATCATCATGTAAAGCATTGACATTCCCATTATCAGCATTAACCTTACCAACCGTATCAGATCGGGGAGGGGTGTCAGGGACATAATAAGCAAACATCCTCCCCAAATCAGTTCCCAACAAAACATTTTCAGGTAGGTTGTCAGATACTCCCACTTCCTTCACCCCACTCCCCGCACACCAATCAATAAAAACCCGGCAAGGGGCATCGGACACCCCCAATCCCGATGACAGTCAGGGTCTTTCCCGGAACAAGCTCTTCAGCGGACACCAGTTCGGGTCGAATGAGGGTTCGTTCGGCCCCAGTGTCCTTGAGGCCTATAGTGAGAGTGTTCCCCACCCTGACAGACTGCAAGTTTTCACAGGCCCTCCCAACTGGCCCACCCACCAAAAGAACTGATGCCTTAGGCCCTGGGGCCTTGGATGGGGGGTTCTTCCTCTGCTTCTCTGGGCAAGTGGTGCTGAGATGACCAGTCTGGTTGCAAAAATAACACCTGCGGGCATCAGATGCAGGCAGGGCCTTGGTAACGGGGAAAAGGCTTCCGGAAGGTCGGCTGGCAGGGGCAGGGATGGTGGTTGATGGCTTACCCCCTTCCCAGCTGGTGACGACCGGCTTCCGCACCTCCGGTCTCCGGTTAGCCTCGTAGGTGTCTGCGATCTGCGCTGCTTTATTGGCATCAGGTGGCTCCCGATCCATTACGAACTGCCGTACCTCAGTCGGACACAGATGTAGGAACTGGTCTTTCACCATCAGTTCCTTTAGCTGCTCAAAGGAGGTCGCTGACAGTCCTTGGATCCACTGCTCAAAGTTAGTTCGGAGCCCGTCTACCACGTCGCTGTAGGTGTCATGTGGTCCACGTTGGAGGGCTCTGAACTTTTTCCGGTAAACCTCCGGAGTCAGCTGATACTATTTTATCAGGGCCTGCTTGACGGCCTCATAGTCTCCATCTTGCTCTCGAGGGAGGGAAGCAAACACCTCCAAAGCTTTTCCTCGGAGTCCTGGGGTTAAATATTTTGCCCACTCGTCTGTTGGCAACTGATACTGCCTGCAGGCCTTTTCAAAGCCTCGTAGAAATGTGTCCAAGTCCCCATCCTTTTCCATCACAGGGAAGTGCTCAGGACGAGGTTTAAACCGGCTGGCACTGTTGGACTCACGGGTCTGCGTAGAGGGCGACTCCTTCTGAATCCGGGCTAGCTCCAGCTGGTGTTGTCGGTCAGCTTGTCGCTCAGCAGCCTCTCGGTCAGCTTGGGCCTGTTGCTCTGCTCGCTCCTGGAATCTCAGGATCAGCTGCAGTCGTCCATCACGATCGTCTGCGGCGAGCTCCTCCAAGGCCATCTGCAGGTGGGGGTCCACACTACCCTGGTTGCGGGTATGGCTGGCAATCACAGGTGGGACCCCTGTAGCAGCGCCATCCGGGCCTTGGCTCAGCACCTTGTAACAGTTCAGCAATCATTTGGGCCTTGGTTTTGCCCGTGGGGTCAATCTGCCTCAGCTCACTGAGAGCAGTGATAGTGTCCTTCGTCTGCTGGTGATACCAGGGCTCTCCACGTGTAGCCATTATTGCCAAATAAAAGATAGGATAGAAAAACAAGAGAAGGGTAGGGGCAACTGCTACACATACAGTAATGTCTCAGATCTAATAAACACTGAGTTCGATCTTCCAAAACTTTTGTGCAAGTTTTTAGTGAGAGGAATGATTGGTCAAACCAGATCACTAATGTCCTATGATCCCACCGCTTGCCACCAATTTGTCACGAAACAACACCCACTTTTGGGTCAGACCTTGCAACTCTCTGGCGCCCCCTTATCCTGCTGGTCACACACGGTATTGACCGAGGATAAGCACGGGTGCAGCTGCTCTAATTTATGTCGACTATTGCGGCACATGATGTGACAGGACGTATATATACCACCAGTTCCTTCCAGGAACGTATATATACCTCCGACGAGCCACCCTCAAACCACAATATCACATAAATACTGGTATACTGCCACCACCGATCGCTTAACAGGTGGATCGGGTACCCGTTAGGTAACGTGAATTAGCGGGTGAGGAACATGTTTGCTCGACATAGGGCAAGAAGAACGAAACTGGTAAATAATAATGATTTACTGTTTATGCATATATGTAAATTGTCTCTTTTGTAATATCTTGCATATCTTTTGTAAACACTGCCCCCTTTTGAGAGTAAATCATTATTATTTACCAGTTTCGTTCTTCTTGTCCTATGTCGAGCAAACACGTTCCTCACCCGCTAATTCACGTTACCTAACGGGTACCCGATCCACCTGTTAAGTGATCGGTGGTGGCAGTATACCAGTATTTATGTGATATTGTGGTTTGAGGGTGGCTGGTCGGGGGTATATATACTTTCCTGGAAGGAACTGGTGGTATATATACGTTCTGTCACATCACGTGCCACAATAGTCGACAGAAAATAGAGCAGCTGCACCCGTGCTTATCCTCGGTCAATACCGTGTGTGACCAGCAGGATAAGGGGGCGCCAGAGAGCTGCAAGGTCTGACCCAAAAGTGGGTGCTGTTTCATGACAGAGAATTCTACTGCTGAAGCGCTGAGTGCAGGAGAATTTTCCCACGCTGTCAGTGACGTGCATGAGGTGAGCTGAGTTCATTGGACATGAGCTCACCTCATGCACGTCACTGACAGCGTGGGAAAATTCTCATGCTGAAGCGCTGAGTGCAGGAGAATTCTCCCACGCTGTCAGTGACGTGCATGAGGTGAGCTGAGTTCATTGGACATGAGCTCACCTCATGCACGTCACTGACAGCGTGGGAAAATTCTCATGCTGAAGCGCTGAGTGCAGGAGAATTCTCCCACGCTGTCAGTGACGTGCATGAGGTGAGCTGAGTTCATTGGACATGAGCTCACCTCATGCACAACACTGACAGCGTGGGAAAATTCTCCTGCACTCAGCGCTTCAGCGTGAGAATTTTTCCACGCTGACAGTGACATGTATGAGGTGAGCTGAGTTCATTGGACATGACCTCGGCTCATCTTTATGCCGTCACAGCCAGGCACTGAGGAGCGCAAGCATGCCTGCGCTTCTCAGATCCTCTGTGGCATGGCAAGCTGGATGGCAGCGTTCTGCTGCGATCCAGCCTGTCATGTGAATGTAGCAGAGCTTGAGCCGTCGTGTCAACCATGGAATGGTAAGGATGAGGTTGCTTTATTATTTTACTTTTATTGCAGGAGATCGTTGGCTTCAGCTGGAATGGGCGTGATGGTAAGTATAGTTTAATTTAGAACAATGGATGCGCCATTTCTGGGGGGTCTGACGGCTGGTGTTTCTAGCCTGGGAGGGGGCCAATATTCATGGCACCCTTCCTGGGCTATTAATATCAGCCCCCAGCTGTCTGCCTAGCCTTTGCTAGCTATTAAAATAGGGGGGACCCCACATCATTTTTTGGGGGGGGTCCCCCATTTTAATAGCTAGTAAAGGCTAGGTATTCAGCAGGGGGCTGATATTAGTAGCCTGGGAAGCTCCGTGGGTATTACCCCCTTCCTAGGCTTCAAACATCTGCCCCAGCTGTCTGCTTAACCTCTGCTAGAGACTAAAATTACGAGGAACCCCACGCCAATTTTTTTTTTAATAAATCCTTTATTTTAACACTAAATGACAAGCACAGTAATCAACACTATCACTGTACTTCTTATATATGTGACTGACATGTTTCTATCTATCTAATCTATGTGTGATTCTCTATTCTTTCTATTCTAAAATGTCGGGTACCGCTGCTGAATTGCCAGCCGGATTTTTTAAAGAGACGGTGCATGAAAACACTATTATTTTTTTTAATAAATCCTTTACACTAAATGACAAGTACAGTAAGCAACACTGTCACTGTACTTCATATATATGTGACTGACATGTTTCTATCTATGTGTGATGTTCTATTCTTTCTGTTGTAAATTGTCGGGTACCGGTGTATGCCGCTGCTGAATTGCCGGCTTTTCATGTAATACATTCTACATTATTCTTAGTTGGTTTCCTTCATGTAGAATTAACCTACAAGGAAAGAAAGGGTTTATTTTTATTCTGATATTTGTGTCCCATTGACTTGCATTGGTTTCTGGTATCGGAATCGGCGATATCCAATACTTTTTTGGGTATCGGTCCGATCCAATCCGATCCGATATTTCCCGATATCGGAAGGTATCACTCAACACTAGTGCTATTACTTAGGTTCTGACAAAAATAGCAGGGCCCATGTCCTAGAAGTGTGTTGTGCACTGCTTGTATTGTGCTCTATGCATGAGTATACCTTCAATCTATTTTTTCACTTGCTAATGTGATACAGCAAGCAAGCAAGCCCTAGTAGCCCACCTTTTCATTTTGTGGTGTTGAAATTCAGCTGTATGCAGAGCTCCTGAGTGCAGAGTACAAAAATCTATTTTTTTTTCCATTTGCTAATGTGATAGGGCAAGCTATAGTGCCTCACCTTGTCATTTGTTGTGGGTGAAATTCAACTGTATGCACAGTAGCACAGTAAGATAATTTTTTTTTTTCTGTTGCGTCCACAAAAAAAAATGTTCTGTCACAAACGTGATACACTCTGCTATAAGCCACCTACTACTTTAGTGGCATTGAACTTCAGCTTTTTTCAGAGTAAAAAAATATATTATTTCTGTTGCTAGCCAAAGTCCAAAAAATATTTTTTTTCTATGATAAATGTGATAGAGTCTGCCATAAGCCACCTAGTCCTTTTGTGGCAGTGAAATTCAGCTGTATGCAGAGCTTATGCAGAGTAAAAAAAATCTATTTTTTGCTGTGACTAACGTGATCTGAGTTTGAAATATCTTAGAGCATATATGTTATATACAGACCTCATCCACAGTAAAAAAAAAAATATTTTCTTCTGTTCCTAACGTTATACAGCAGGAGACATCTCAGTTTGATATAGTTTGTAGAATATCTCGTATGTTATACAGACCTCATCCACAGTAAAAAATACTTTCTTCTGTTCCTAACATTTACAGCAGGGGACATCTCAGTTTAAAATAGTTTAGAGCATATGTGCTGTGTTATACAGGCATCATCGACACTAAAGAAATACTTTCTTATCAGGGTGTCAAGGGAGGGTGGATCACTGCGATCAAGGAGGGTTGGTTATACCAGACAAATGGAAGAGGAAGAGGTGATGGGTGAGCAACAATCAGAAGATGAAGAGTATAATCATCTGTCACAGATGTGTCAGACGTAACAGTCAGTCACTTTGCAGCTGCCTGCAGAAGGTCACTTTGTTTGGTATTGCAGACACTTTCTTAATCCGTCTTCTTTTAGGACCCAGCGGATACCTCCCTTCTGCTCTAATTGACACACCCTGATCTGCATGTTTAAAACATCTCAGTCTGATTCAGGGACTCGCTGGTGATATTTCTATGTTTCATTCCCTGGCTGGAGTACAAGCAGCTTCTTCTCTAGTGCCCTTGGAAGACTGTTGGCATTTATCCTCTGGTGTCTGCTCAAGCTCAGTTATCCTCTTTTGTTTGTCTACCTTGTTGTCTTTAGTTTGTAGTGGGACCAAACCAGTGCTCATGTCTTCCCCCTCCCTATCTAGGGCCAAGCTCTAGGGATATACGGGGATTAGGTTTTCTGCTCGGCAATTCGTTTGGAACAAATATAGGCACGGTATGGTAGGAAGGATGCTATTATATCTGCCTAGGGGTTTCCACTCCCCCTTTCCCTAGTAATTGGGCTTCCTTCCCCTCTTCCCTTCGTGTTGCACTTAGTCTTCCCACACCATAAGTGACATTATCACCGGCGTGCATATTTTTACAAAAAAAAACTAATACGTGGTTTTATTTGTGTGTTGTTGTTTTTTCGGGCGTGTTTTTTTTTCTTTCTTACTTGGTTATGGCCCTGGTTGCAGAGCTGGGAGAGTGGCTGTGCTGTCTGTCTCTGGAGGTGACTGACCTCTGCTATGAGGTTCAGCAGCAGCAACAGCGGCTGCAAGTCCCAACTGTTGAGGTCTCTGCAGGGAGGCTGGCCCAGCTTGAACCCAAGGTTGCCCTCCCAGACAGGTTTTCAGGAGGTAGGGACAAGTTTTTTGTATTCAAGGAAGCTTGCAAACTATATTTTACACTTCGTCCTTACTCCTCCGGAGAGGAGGAACGAGTAGGAATTGTAATCTCACTGCTGCAAGGAGATCTTCAATCCTGGGCTATCTCTTTGCCGCAGGATTCAGTTTGTCTCCAAACTGTGAAGGTTTTTTTTGGGGCCCTAGTTCTCATCTTTGATGACCCTGACCGAATTGCCTTGGCTGAGTCCAGGCTACGTCGCCTCCAGCAGGTATCGGTCAGTGGAGGCATATAGCTCCGAATTCCACAGATGGGCTACTGATACAATATGGAATGACCCGGCTCTCAGAAGCCAATTTTGTCAGGGCCTTACTGAAAGGTGGAAAGATGCTTTGGCAGTGTATTAAACCCCTGAGTCCTTGGCGGCTGCCATGTCATTTGTGATACGCGTTGATAGACGCCTTCGGGATAGGTGGGTAAGACAACCTTCTCCGGAGCCTTCTTTTCGGGGTAATGCCCCTCTGCCGGGGACCAGGTCTGGTGGTGAACCAGTACTAGGGGAGATGAAGGAACCCATGCTGTTGGGGGGTGCCTCTGCACCGTACATTTCTCCGGAGATTCGCAAAAAAAAGGAGTGTTTTTTGTGGAAAAAAGGGACATTTTATTGGGGCCTGTTCTTTGATGCCTATGCAAATGGAAACTTGTTTAACCCTTGGTAGTCTGGAGTTGGATAAGCAAGGGATGTATTTATCGTCACCCTGCAGTTCCCGGTTTGTCCTGACAGCATAGGTGGTGCTAGAGAGCAAAACCGAGAACATCTCTGTGTTTGTTGACAGTGGAGCTGGAGTCAGCATGGTTGATGCTGAGTTTGTGAGAACTCATGGTCTTGCTTGCTGTACTTTAGCTAAGCCTGTTCCCATCTTCGCCATTGACTCAACGTCACTTGCACAGAATGCTCTGACTCAGATTGTACACAATATAAGACTGAGGTTGGGGTCGATTCATTGTGAGATAATTCCTTCCTATGTCCTGGACGGTCTTCCCACCCCAATTGTATTGGGTCTACCCTGGTTGGTGAAACATAATCTGTTGGTGGATTGGCAAACCAGGGAGATCATGGAGTGAGGAGATTAATGCCATGAGAACTGTTTAAATATTTCCCTTTCTACAGTTTCTACAGAAACCTTACCTGCATTTTTGTCTGGTTTTGAGGATGTTTTTTCTGAGAGGGGGTGTCAGGATTTGTCTCCTCATCATGCACATGACTGTCCTACTAACCTGACCCCCAGAGCTAAACTACCTAAGACCAGACTGTATAATCTTTCTGATCCTGAGAGACAAGCCATGAAGGATTTCATTGCAGAGAGTCTGTAGAAGGGACATATCAGACCCTCATCTTTGCCCGTGGCGGCAGGATTCTTCTTCGAGATGTAAAAAAGATGGCAGTCTACATCCCTGTTTTTCCGTGAATTAAATCAAATTACCATTCGAGATCCATACCCTCTTCCTCTGATTCCAGATCTGTTCAGCCAGGTTGTGCGAGCTAAGGTGTTCTCCAAGTTAGATATAAGGGGGGCCTACAACCTGGTTAGAACCAAAGAAGGAGATGAATGGAAAACAGCGTTGAATACCCCCGAGGGTAATTTTGTGAGTTTGGTCATGTTCGGTCTGACCAATGCACCTGCAAAGTTCCAGCATTTCATAAATTATATTTTCCATCATTTGGAGGGCAGGTTTGTGGTGGTCTATCTGGACGATATTTTGGTTTACTCACCTGATTTTGAGATACATCGGGGGCATGTTAAACAGGTGCTTCAAATATTAAGGGATAACAAACTATATGCCAAACTAGAGAAATGTGTTTTTGCCGTTCAGGAGATGTAGTTTTTGGGATACCTGTTGTCTGCTTTGGGTTTTCCGATGGATCCGGAGAAGATCCGTGCTGATCTTGATTGGAACCTTCCCGAGAACCTGAAGGCTCTACAGCATTTTCTGGGCTTTACTAATTTTTGCCCAAAATGTATCCAAACTAATTCTGTAATTTTGAAACATCTCACTGACATGACAAGGAAGGGGTGTGATTTTTCCAAATGGTTGGATGCCACCCGGCAGGCTTTTTCCTCCCTAAAGAGCTGTTTTGCCACTGCACTTATACTCAGTCAACCCAATGTTTCCCAATCCTTTATTGTGGAAGTTGATGTGTCGTAGGTGGAAGTTGGGGCTGTGTTATCTCAGTGTCCATCCTCGGGTAAATGACATCCATGCACTTTGTTTTCCTAAGAAATTATCTTCAGCTGATAGAAATTATGGTGTGGGAAATAGGGAGCTTTTGGTGATTAAATTGGCATTCGTAGAATGACGACATTGGTTGGAGGGGGCTGTCCATCCTATCACTGTTATCACAGACCATAAGAATCTGTCATATCTTCAATAGGCTAAACGTCTCAACCCTAGGCAAGCTAGATGGTCCTTATTTTTTATTAGGTTCAATTTTGTTGTCACTTTTCATCCAGGGGTCAAAAATGTCAAGGCTTATGCTTTGTCCCGGAGCTTCCCTGGTGGTGGTGACTAAGAGAACCCTGTCCAGATTTTACAGAAGGGGGTAGTCATTTCAACATTGTAACTTGAACTGTATGGTGAGGTGTTGGAGGCTCAGGGGAAGTTTTTTTGTACCATCTAATCTGTGCCGCAAAGTAATTAGGAAACATCACAACTCTGTGCTTGCCGGTTATCACAGTGGTAAGGCAACTGCGGACCTCCTTTCTCGTCGTTTTTGGTGGCCGGGGTTGCATTGGGATGTGATTGAACATGTGTCTTCTTGTCGTGTTTGTGTGCGTTCTAAGGTATTGCATACCCATCCGTCTGGTACTCTCCTTCCGCTACCTATTCCTAGTAGGCCATGGACACACTTGTCCATGGATTTTAATACTGACCTACCGGTATCTGCTGGCAAAACTGTGTTTTTTGTGGTTGTAGATAGGCTCAGTAAAATAGTTCACTTCTTCGCATTACCGGCGCTTCCAAATCCCAAAACTCTTGCTCAGGTGTTTATAAATGAGATTGTGAAGCTTCACGGGGTTCTCTCCGATGTGGTTTCAGATCGGGGGACATAGTTTGTTTCCGAGTTCTGGAAAGCATTCTGTTCTCAACTGGAAGTGCAGCTGTCCTTTTCCTCTACCTTCCATCCTCAGTCGAATGGACAGTCTGAGCGTGTTAAAAAATAGAGAAACTACCGCACTCCTGGAGTAGTGAGGTGCTCAGGTAGGGTTGCAAGCCCGACGTAATATTAAACAAAAAACCTGGCACTCAAATAGACTTGAAGATTTCTTAGAGGATTTTTTTAAAAAATAATATTTAATGATAATGTAGTACAATAAGCAGACGTTTCGGTCCCACGGACCTTCATCGGTGTACTATGACAGGAAATAATACAAAAAAATAATAAATCAATAGACAATAGTAGACATGCAACATTTTGCAAAAATAACAAGCATAGTGAGCAAAAATCCAAAGAAAATCAAAATAAATGGTCATGGATACATGGCATAGGGTTAACAACAAGGGGAACCGGATGGGAGAGAGGGAGAGGAAGGGGCTGGATGTAAATGAAAATGGAAATGTAATAGAACCTACCAGAAGAAATCAAGAGGAGAAAAGCTGGGAAGAAAAAGAACAAACAGAGTATAAGTATCTGTAGACGCAACAATGGCAGGACACAAGAAGGGAGAGAGAGAACAGCTGTTACCTGTAGGGTATGGTAATAAAGAGTGGTTGTCACGAGGAAGAACGCGGTATCCACTGCTTGTTCTAGGCTGTAGGTGTACAGGGAGAGAGGAGAGTATATATAAGGAAAGGGGGAGGTCGTATAGGGGCCAAGAACCAATCATTGGTGACAGTGGAGTGAATGTGAGCGATAGGGGATAGCGCCGCAGGACCTGAAGACCGGAAATGACGTCAGTCAGGTCCTGAAGCCTGAATGCCGGTCACGTGACCGGAAATGACGCGTGGTTGCGTTCCACTGAGCGGTTCAAGGTGTTCAGAGAGAGATGCAGTCAGGAGATCCAGCGGAAGGATGCATGAAGGGTGGGAGGGAGGAGTAGGAACATCATTGGGGTGGCATCTAGGGAAACAAAAATAAGCATAAGTATATAGTAAATTTAGTACAACAATGTATACACTACAATAGGAACCATAAAGTCTCCAGACATGGAATAACAAAAGACATGTAATATTATAGCCTTAAGAATACATGTAAAAGTGGTCAGAACAAAACCAGACTGTATATAATGACATAGTAAAAAGAGGAGATTATAGTCAAGTGGATATTTGACTATTGGATATGCACAAAATGATATTAATACAGAAATCGGGGTACTCATATAAATGAACAGAGATCATATTCTCTGTTGAGACCTTTTGGGGACAGGGACTGTAGCTCATGTATCCAGTATGCCTCTCTGAGTTTCAACAAGCGAACACGATCCCCTCCACGCCTTGGGGGGTTAACTTGTTCTATGACCTGGAATTTGAGCTGCGATATTGAATGTCCTGCTGATGTGAAATGTGCCGGGATGGGTAGAAATAGATTTTTACAGCGTATAGTAGACTTGTGTTTAGAGATTCTATCTTTGATAGGTTGGGTTGTTTCGCCGACGTATATAAGGCCACAGGGACATTTAATGACGTAAATGACATAAGAAGAGTTGCAGGTAAAGTAATCTTTGATCCTGTACTGTTTTCCTGATTGTGGATGATGTAAAGTACTGCCCCTGATGATGTTGTTACACTGGTAACACTGGAGACATGGAAAGGTCCCCGTTTTTGGTGTGGACAGGAATCTTTGTCGCGGTCTGGTGTTTGTGGTGCCAATATCGGCACGTACCAGTCGATCCCGGATGTTGGGTGCCCTTTTATAGCAAGGTAAGAAGGGGACTGTGAAACCGGGGACAGAGGGGTATGCAGTTTGAAGTATGTTCCAGTGTTGTCTGATTTTCCTGTGTAGTATGAAAGTCATGGGGTGGTAGGTATGTACAAATGGGATACGGTTATTGGATGGGTATCGGGGTGGAGTGGTTCCCTCCAATGCTTTAGATAGGGTGTCTATCGGGTATCCTCTATCCACAAATTTATTCTGTATCTCATGTAGTCTCTGGCTTTGAATGGAAGGGTTGCTAACTATACGCTGAACACGGCGGAATTGTGACTTAGGAACTGAGGAGAATATGGATCTAGGATGTGAGCTAGAGAAATGTAGAAGACCATTTCTGTCAGTAGGTTTGACATAAAGGTCAGATGAGAGAAAACCCAACTCATCTTTGATGATAGTCGTGTCTAGAAAGTTGATGGAATCTTTATTTGATGTGATGGTAAAATGAAGGCCCTCCCAGGCTGAATTAAGAGATCCAAAGAATTCCGTAAGGGTTTCAGGAGGCCCCTCCCATATGCAAAAAATATCATCAATGTAGCGTTTCCAGGCTACGGAGTGAATCTGGAAGAGAGGATGGGTGTATATCACCTCCTCCTCGAATGTGGCCATGTAGCAATTTGCATATGGTGGGGCCACATTAGATCCCATAGCGGTACCCCGTTTCTGTAAAAAGAAAGTGTCCTGGAAAAGGAAATAGTTTTTTGTTAACACCAAGTTTAGGAGATCAAGACAGAGGTGACTGACTTCAGCCGGTGTCTCTGAATCTGCTAACAATTTTTTGACACACTGGATCCCTTTTGCGTGTGGTATAGATGTATATAAGTTGTTTACGTCCAGTGTGACCAACAGGGAATCAGGATTTGTCTGTTTGATGTCTCGAATGGTAGTGAGAAAAGCCCCAGTATCTAGGATGAACGATTTTGTTTTTTTGACTAGCGGAGTCAGGATTTTTTCCAAAAAAATGGATAAAGGAGATAAAATTGATTCTGTGGAGGCCACGATGGGACGGCCTGGGGGATTTTCCAGATTTTTATGAATTTTAGGCAATGTATAAAAGACCGGGATGATAGGGAATTTTTTTTGTTAGATATTCACAGGTCCTGGAATCAATTGTTCCTTTAAGGGAGTGTACATTCAGGATCTGTGAAATGGAGTCCCTAGTTGTGGATGTGGGATCTAGTGTCAGTTTTTCATAGACTGAACTATCCTCTAGTTGTCTTGAAATCTCATTGAGATAGGAGATTTTGTCCATAACGACAATTGCTCCGCCCTTATCTGCCGGTTTAATGATGATGGAGGGATCAGATTCAAGGCCTTTTAATGCCTGTCTATCTAAAGAAGATAGGTTGTGGTGGTAATGGATCCGACCTAAGTTAATGTCAGACCTTAGTTTTTGAAAAGATTGGTCTATGAATTGAATGAAAGTCTCGGCTGCATGATAGTGTTGTGGTGGTCGGTAAGTGCTTTTGTTTTTCAATCCGAGACTACTCGCCGTGATCTTAACCGGGTCTGTGGTAAGGTTAGTGGTGTTAACAATATTCTCCTGAGAGAAATGTGCCTTAAGTCTAATGGACCGGTAAAACCTCTGTAAATCCATATCAAGTCCAAAAGTGCTACATTTATTAGATGGACAGAAAGATAAACCTTTCTGTAGCACTGATAGTTCTGCTATGCTGAGTGACCGAGAGGAGATGTTGACTACCAATGGGGTCCTACCTGGGAGCGTGTCACCCTGGTAAAGTTCCTGTCGTTTCCGGTTGAAGCCGCCTCTCCTCGTCCTCCTCGTCTTTTGTTGTACTTCTGGCGAAAACCTAAAAAACGAGCAGAGGTTGTAGGTTGGTCTCGTCTGTCCACCTCTGAGCCAGAGGAGGACAGGTCGGTAGAGGAGTGGCCGGGATAGATGGGTCCACGTCGGATAGTGGAAGAATCGTGCCATTTGTATACACGATCTTTCTGGTAGTCTTCTGTGTCCCGAATAAATTTTAATCTTTTTCTATTCTCGGTGTCACGTCGATGTTTTTCGATGTTTTGGTTGATCTTGGTCTTTAAAGAGCTGAGTTCTTCTGTAGAAAAAGTAGAAGCCAATTGAGATTCAATGCTGGAGATCTGTTCCTTGGAAGAGGTAATTTCTTTCTGTAGAGATTCAATGGTGAGAGTCATTAAATCGAATGAACATTTATTCAATATGCGTTCGAATTTAGTACAATATTCTTCTTGGTCGCTAAAAAGCGTGGGGCGTAAAGGAACCCTGAGTCCACGTGGGATACGCTGGACTCTAATATATTCGGTAAGTGTAGCGCAATGCAGTTCAATATTGGTAAGATGACGTAATTCCTTCTCCCAATCCCTACCCCTCGTCTCCTTGGTTCTTGGCCCCTATACGACCTCCCCCTTTCCTTATATATACTCTCCTCTCTCCCTGTACACCTACAGCCTAGAACAAGCGGTGGATACCGCGTTCTTCCTCGTGACAGCCACTCTTTATTACCATACCCTACAGGTAACAGCTGTTCTCTCTCTCCCTTCTTGTGTCCTGCCATTGTTGCGTCTACAGATACTTATACTCTGTTTGTTCTTTTTCTTCCCAGCTTTTCTCCTCTTGATTTCTTCTGGTAGGTTCTATTACATTTCCATTTTCATTTACATCCAGCCCCTTCCTCTCCCTCTCTCCCATCCGGTTCCCCTTGTTGTTAACCCTATGCCATGTATCCATGACCATTTATTTTGATTTTCTTTGGATTTTTGCTCACTATGCTTGTTATTTTTGCAAAATGTTGCATGTCTACTATTGTCTATTGATTTATTATTTTTTTGTATTATTTCCTGTCATAGTACACCGATGAAGGTCCGTGGGACCGAAACGTCTGCTTATTGTACTACATTATCATTAAATATTATTTTTTAAAAAAATCCTCTAAGAAATCTTCAAGTCTATTTGAGTGCCATAGTCTGAGCGTGTTAGTCAGAATTTGGAGACCTACCTTTCGTGTTTTGTCTCCGAAAATCAGGAGGATTGGGCATTCTACTTACTGCTGGCAGAATTTGCTATTAATAATCATAGTCAGGAATCTACCGGCAGGTCACCATTCTTTGGTGCATATGGTTACCAACCACAGTTTCGTACTTTTAGTGGGGGAGTGGCTTCGGGAGTTCCTGAGGAGGAACGTTTTGCTTCATCGCTCTCATCGGTGTGACGGATGTTTCTGAGTAATTTGAAGATCATGGGAGACAGGTACAAATATATGGCTGACAGGAAACGCTTGCCAGGTCCGGACTTGAATGTGAATGACTTTGTGTGGTTGGCCTTCTTGGAAGCTGGGACCTAGATTTATTGGTTCCTATAAAATAATCACCATCATAAACCCAGCAGCGTTTCATCTTGAGCAAATCAGGCCCTTAAGATCTACAATGTCTTTCACAGGTCTCTGCTCAAGAAATGTGTGGAACCTCTTGAGTCCTCACCCCTACCGCCACCCCCAATAATGGTTGATGGTAATTTGGAGTTTCAGATTTCGAGGATTGCAGATTCTTTTCTCCAATGTCGTTCCCTACAATAGTTGGTGTAGTGGAAGGGTTATGGACCAGAGGAAAGGATGTGGGTTTCAGCATCAGAGGTGAATGCCCCCAGGTTGGTTCGTTCATTCCACACCTCTTATCCTAAGAAACCTGGTCCTGAGTGTCCGGAGGCCACTCGTAGAAGGAGAGATACTGTCACGGGTGTGTCAGATGTAACAGACAGTCGCTCTGCAGCTGGCTGCAGAAGGTCACTTCGTTTGGCATTGCAGACGCCTTCTTAATCTGTCTGCTTTTAGGACCCAGCAGCTACCTTCCTTCTGCTCTAATTGACACACCCTGGTTTGGGTGTTTAAAACCTCTCAGTCTGCTTCAGGGACTCACCGGTGATATTTCTATGTTTCTTAGCTCTGGCTGGAGTACTAGCAGCTTCTTCTCTGGTGCCCTTGAAAGACTGTTGGCATTTCTCCTCTGGTGTCTGCTAAGCTCAGTTATCTCCATTTATTTGTCTACCTTGTTGTCTTTAGTTTGTAGTGGGGCCTGAACATTACTCACCTCCTCCCCTTCCCTATCTAGAGCCAAGCTCTAGGGATATACAGGTCTTAGGTTTTCTGCATGGCGTTTGGTGTGGAACCAATATAGGGACAGTAGTGTTGGCAGGGTTTTATTAGATCTGCCTAGGGGTTTCCACTCCCCCTTTCCCTAGTGTTTGGGCTTCCTGCCCATCTTCCCTTCATGTGGCATTTAGACTTCCCACACCGTGTGTGACACCATCCCCTCTCTGTTCGTGTATGAAGGGAGGAGACGGAGGAAACAAGTATCAGAGTTACGCAGCCACCAACATGGCATGGGCTTGAACCTCATGGAACAGCCCGTCATATGAGTGCCTTCTTGCTGCACTATCTGCAACATGATGCCCATATAGTTATGATTCAAAAGAGTGCTGACTACTGGGTTGCCACTCTGTCACGTCCTGAACTGCAGGTGCGGTGGACAAGGCAGAGCAGAGCGAAACCGCCGGAGCGGTGGACAAGGCAGAGCAGAGAGGAACCACCAGAGCGGTGGACAAGGCAGAGCAGAGCGAAACCGCAGGTGCGGTGGACAAGGCAGAGCAGAGAGGAACCGCCGAAGTGGTGGGCAAGGCACAGCAAAGAGGAACCGCCGGAGCGGTGGAAAAGGTAGAGCAGAGCGAAACCGCAGGTGCGGTGGACAAGGCAGAGTAGAGAGGAACCGCTGGAGCGGTGGGCTATGTTTCTTGGCTCTGGCTGGAGTACTAGCAGCTTCTTCTGGTGTCCTTGGAAGACTGTTGGCGTTTCTCCTCTGGTGTCTGCTCAAGCTCAGTTATCCCCATTTGTTTGTCTACCTTGTTGTCTTTAATTTATAGTGGGGCCTGAACAGTGCTCACCTCTTTCCCCCTCCCTATCTAAGGCCAAGCTATAGGGATATACAGGGCTTAGGTTTTCTGCTCGGCGATTGGTGTGAAACCAATATAGGGACGGTAGTGTAGGCAGAGTGTTATTAGATCTGCCTAGGGGTCTACACTCCCCCTTTCCCTAGTGTTTGGGCTTCCTGCCCCTCTTCCTTTCATGTTGCACTTTGACTTCCCACACCGTGTGTGACACCATCCCCTCTCTGTTCATGTTTGACGTGAGGGGACGGCGGAAACAAGCATCAGAGTTACCCAGCCACCAACACGGCATGGGCTTGAACCTCATGGAACAGCCAGATATATGAGTGCCTTTTTGCTGCACTATCTGCAACATGATGCCCGTATAGTTATGATTCGAAAGAATGCTGACTACTGGGTTACCACTCTGTTACGTCCAAGTTATAAGAGTAAAATTTGCCAGATGCTTTCCGCCCGGGAAAGGGACCTGCAAATGCTCGAGTATCGAAACACGCTTTTACACAATCTTAAGATAGGTTTTACCCAAGACAGCAGTGGGCCACACAGTGTGCATCACAGCTCTACACTTCCAACCTCCGGCATGTCAATTCGCCAACGCCAAAATATTAGCAGAAGCAGTAGTGTAAGTGGCAAAAGCAATTTCTGTGAGTCCTTTTACATATATTTTAGACCAGCTTGTGCGCCAGCAAAACAGAGTACAAGTCTGACATGTGGTGAATGACTGAAGAGGATGGTGCACTCCCGATTGAGTCTCCATCTTCTTGGTTGGCTGTAGTGGAAGAGGCGCTATTTCTAATTCTACTGTAGTGAAATTGATGCCACTTCGCTGGTGTCTGCCACTAATTTTTGTAAATGTGGAGAATCCTGATTGGTTCTCCATATACTGGGTTGGCTGTAGTGGAAGAGGTTTTGGTCTCCATTATAATAGTTATACTGTAGTGAAATCAATTTTTTGATGCAGATATTGTTCTCCACACAGGAATAAACAAACATGATAAACTCAAAATTGGTTTTCAATAAACAACCATCAGCCTCCCCATCAAATGCATCTGCTGATTCTTCCTCCTTCTCTGTTACCGTGCCAAGTATTGTCATGCAGGTCTCTGACCGCAGAACCTCCGGATGTATACCTGCTCCAGTAAGGCTGAGTGAGACCCCCGTCAGCTGTAACAGAAGTGGACGTACCCGCTATGTTTGTTTCACTGAGCACACCACATGTTTCTCAATCCACCGTAACATCTCCGCCTACACCTCACTCACAATCCAGCAGTTTGTCCAGTTTGCCATACTCCTCCCTTTCTCAGCACTGCAGCCAGCCCTCTGTCCCGAAGTTGTGGTCACTTAAAATATGGTTTCCTTGTACACATGACAAAGCTAAGAGGTTGAACTCCATCATCTCCAATCTGTTGGCCACGGAAATGGTGGTCTTAGGCCCTAATTTTCTTAAATGTAAACAGTCCTAATTGGGACTCCATCTATTGGATTGGCTGTAGTGGAAGAGGTGTTGTTCCTAATTCTACAATTTCTACTGTACTGAAATTGATGCCACTTTTCTGGTGTCTGCCACAAATTTTTGGAAATGTGGAGAATACACATATTCTATTGAAATGAATTCTTTGGTGTAGATATTGTTCTCACAGGGGTACACATGATAAGATAGAAATTGTTTTTCTTTCTACCATGGTATATAAAACAGGCTATATTTCCTCTTTTAATTCTTTAGTGCAGATATGTCTGTGTACCCCTGTGTGGAGAACAATGATAAACTCAAAATTGGTATAGAAAGCAGACTACATCTGGGCTTAAAATTCTGTGTGACAAATATTGTTCTCCATACAGGGGGAAAAAAAAACTTGGGACCGAGCAGCTTCCTTAGCCTCATCATCAGAAATTAACCCCTGGGGGGAGGGGAGGTGATCCTGATGAGACTCAGATACCTGAGGGTCATGCGGACTGTACTGTGCTGTCAGGGAAAGAAGAGGAGGAGGGTGACTATCAAGGCGAGGAATGGGATAATACATTGGATGATGATGAGGTTGTGGATCCCACTTGGCATGGGCCCAGAGGCTTGTGTAGCACCCCGAGGACTCGGCTGCTACAGGAGTATTGCACCTCGAACCAGAGGTGCGGTATTCCACTCCCGGGTAAGGATGGAGTGTGGAACGGGGCTCAGTTAGCTGCATACACTACACTCACCCCATTTCCGGGGGACAGATCAACGGTACTCCCACCAGATAGATGTGCAGGTACGACAGCGTCTGTCCCTGGCTGGAGTGGGGAGGGGGGAGGAATATCCCAGTGGTGTAGGAGCAGACAGGGGAGGGACTCTGGGCATAGGTAGGAGCCCATTGGGTGCTGGTCACCTGGGCTCGGGTGTCAGAAGGGAGTATAAAAGGTGGGCACCATCTGAGGTCAGTGTTCAGTTCAGAGAGGAGCTCAGCCAGAGAGGGCTGACAGGGAGCTGTGGCTCAGTCTGGGCCCAGCTCCAGAGGCAAGCCTGGAGTGGAGGCCTGAGACAGCAGAAAGAGAAAGGAGGCAAGAAACACCAGGAAAGGCCCAGAGACGCAAGAGAGGAGGGAACCCTAAGATCCCACGAGATAACGGGTGAAGGGTTGGCAGAACAGGGTGCCGGATCCCAAACTGGTGGAGGCCAATTATCCTTAGCCAGGAACCGGAGGTCGTGGTCAAGTCTTGGCGCGACCCCTCACCATATCCACCAGGAAGGCATACCGTATAGGGTCAGGGAAACCGGGAAAGGTTTCGCCACCAGAAGGCCCGAGGGAGCTGGACAAAGGTGGGTCCCTGGTGGGGACGGCCAGAGAAAGGAAAGAGAGGGAAGCCCTGAACCACACTCCGGAATTGCCTGGGAGTTGACCGAGTCCCTCCCCTGGTGAACGCAGCACGGCTCGGGTGGTCACTCTTGGCCGAAGTGATCTGAACACCAACAGTGAGTAAAGCTTTGGAAACTGCACTTCAAGCCTCTGTGTTTCATCGC
The DNA here is from genome assembly GCF_046119375.1 of Phyllobates terribilis. NCBI lineage: Eukaryota > Metazoa > Chordata > Amphibia > Anura > Dendrobatidae > Phyllobates > Phyllobates terribilis. Next base: position 1,401,836 of record NW_027362822.1, on the reverse strand, counting down.
CGCACCTGCACCATCAGTACTGGGACACCCACACCATCACTCCCATCATCATCTCCACAATAGCTGCCCTGAGGCAATACTCCTCCCGTGGGGAGTCATCCCACTCTCAGCTGCACAAATAACATCAGCCTCAGCGGTCTGCAGTGCAGCGGCGGTCCCCACTGACCGCAATCCACGGGTGGCGTAGTCGAACTCTATAACATCTTATTCTAAGTTCTGCCACTTGGTTTGACACCCTGGGCACGGACCGGGTCACCGCCACGAGGACTACTACCCCTATCAGATCCGGCTCCGGGTATTCCCCGCATGCGCAACGCTGCCCAACATGGCCCAGGGGGCGCGTCAACATTGGCGTAGTCGGCAGGATTCCGTGCCCGCAACCACCGGGTACTGCGTGCCTGAAGAAAAGTTCACATGTACCGTAAGAAGAAGCCTCCCGCCAATTCCAGAGGATTCCCGCCATCGGGCGCCAGGTCGGGTCGTTTCCCGCCGTTTACCCGCCATCTGCAGCCTTTGCCCGCCATCCGCGGAGTTTCCCGCCATCAGGAGACGATTCCCGCCATCTGAGACGGTTTCCCGCCCTGGCAGAGCGGACGCCATTATGGGCGTGCCAGAGGGCGGCAAGAGACCACCTCCCATCGTGGGCATGGCCCCAGAATGGCGCCAAAAGCGGGGACCGCCCCCATCAGCCGAGACTACAACAATGGAGATGTCCATCAGAGTGGGGGGTCTGCCCCTGAAACTGACTGTCACTAAGTTGCCCCGGGACCACTCCCAATGGGGGCGGATAGGGAACAAAACTGAGGGGCTGGGTGCGGCCTGGAGGAGTCTGGACAGACCGCACCCGGGAATGGAGGAAGCGTCCAGCAGTGCCAACACCGTGGTCCGGAGCCTGCTGCAGGCCGCACCGCCAGCCAGCCTAGTGGAGATCCTGGCACAGCTCCCCAGAGATCCGGAGCGTGCGCAGGCTGCGCTGGAGGACTTGGACCGGAGGATGGTCCGGGCACAGCAGGATGCGCTGGCCGAGTGGAGAAGGGAGATGGCCCGGCATGCTGGGATCCGCCAGCAGGAGGCGCCACCTGCAACAAGGAGCATGTCCGCCTCTGAGGATGGTACAGGAAGGACGAAGGCCGGAGACGATGCCGCGGAGGGAGCTGCAAGGATGGAAGCAGGTAATGGGGACGTCATTACCCCGACCCCAGTAGCCGTAAGCCTGCCCCAGCTCCCCGTCGCAGAGCCCGAAGTCCCACTCGCCGCGCCCGTTGCCGCACCGCCACTGCTCCCAGCTAGGCCTCAAGCGGCAGGAGCCGCGGTCACGTCCCCCCTTACGCCACGCCCCTCGACCCTGAGCGCGGCAAAGAAGGAAGTGCCACCGGCCTGGTCGCAAGGCCTGGTGAACCCGGGCGCCGCTGTCCCTCCAGCGCCCTCTTCCCCAAAGGTGCCATTCCTAGACCCAAATAGGATACCTCCGGCCTGGACGCAAGGCCGAGTACCCCCGGGTGCTGCGGTCCCCACCGCGCCCTCTGCCTCCACAGTGCCACCCCTGGGCGCAGATCTTTACGCACAACATACCAGCCCGGACGGGCTGCCCTTCGTGTGGCCACCGGAGTACGTCAACCCCCGACTCCGGAAGGAACGGCCCCTGTGTGAGCCTCTGATCCCGGCTCCGGCGCCCGCCAAGATTGCTCCGATCCCGTTAGAGGACGCCCAATTTGAATGGGATCCGACCGGTGATAACCTCATGGGGTTCACCCAGGAGACCCGGGCGGACGCAGCCAGGCGTGAGGAGTGCTGCCGTCAACAGCTGGAGGTCTTTGGAAGAGAACGGCGAGAGAGGCGGATCCGCGAGGAACAGCTGCAGGCCCGAAGCGCGGAACAGAAGCGCAGGGCCCGACGAAACCCCCGTACGGCCCACGGTCCCCGCGCCAACGGGACCGTAATAAAGTTCCAGCTAGAGAATGGCTGGGGCTTTATCCAGGACCACCGAACTCCCGGCGACGTCTTTGTTACCCGCAGGGATGTCGAGAGCCACCTACCTGAAGGACACCGTGGACGTGATCGCTACCCGGGTGACGTGGTCACCTTCACCCGGCATGAGTGTGCCAAAGGACCGTACGCCCTTCACGTACACCGGCTAACTGAGGAGGAGTTGCAGTATGAGGAAAGCCAAGAGGACCCGGACGGGTCTGAAGACTACCCTCAGGAGGGAGCACGGAGAGGACATAGCTACTGAAGGGAAGTAGCGTGAACAAAGAATTGTATATAGTCACCCGTCGGGTACAGGAACTCTTACTGATTGAAGTGTGGTCCCCGTTGGGACTAGTATGGAACTGTTAAAGAACTGTTACCTGTGTGCCCCTAATCCCTAACCAGGCTGAGGACTGTGAGCAGCCATTCTCCTATTCCCACTGGCCGAGGACTGAGAGCGGCCATCCTGTAAATAGTTGCGCTTCCTTAAGCGCCCCTTACTGGTTTTATAAGAACTGTTTTTCTACCGTGGAATTAGTGACTGTTGCACTTTACCTGGTCACAAGTTGCACCGTGGCCAGAGATCCAGAATATGTTTTGAAAATGTTTACTTGAAAATGTCTTATAATGGAGAGTTTAAAATGCTGCTGAAACAGTAATGCCAAAGTTTTATATAGTGTTTTACAAAAGAGTTCCGGTGGCATTAGCAAAGTGTTGTATAAAAACGTTTTATACCAGTAACGTCAAAGAAGAGAAGAGTACCTCCCATAAAGGGATGAGTTGATAGTTAATGTCTTATATGTGAGTGCACTTTAAAAATTTTGTATGACTAAATTGTTTTACTCTTTTCCAGCCCGAGGACGTGCTGTGATTTACCAGGGGGGAATGTAGCACCCCGAGGACTCGGCTGCTACAGGAGTATTGCACCTCGAACCAGAGGTGCGGTATTCCACTCCCGGGTAAGGATGGAGTGTGGAACGGGGCTCAGTTAGCTGCATACACTACACTCACCCCATTTCCGGGGGACAGATCAACGGTACTCCCACCAGATAGATGTGCAGGTACGACAGCGTCTGTCCCTGGCTGGAGTGGGGAGGGGGGAGGAATATCCCAGTGGTGTAGGAGCAGACAGGGGAGGGACTCTGGGCATAGGTAGGAGCCCATTGGGTGCTGGTCACCTGGGCTCGGGTGTCAGAAGGGAGTATAAAAGGTGGGCACCATCTGAGGTCAGTGTTCAGTTCAGAGAGGAGCTCAGCCAGAGAGGGCTGACAGGGAGCTGTGGCTCAGTCTGGGCCCAGCTCCAGAGGCAAGCCTGGAGTGGAGGCCTGAGACAGCAGAAAGAGAAAGGAGGCAAGAAACACCAGGAAAGGCCCAGAGACGCAAGAGAGGAGGGAACCCTAAGATCCCACGAGATAACGGGTGAAGGGTTGGCAGAACAGGGTGCCGGATCCCAAACTGGTGGAGGCCAATTATCCTTAGCCAGGAACCGGAGGTCGTGGTCAAGTCTTGGCGCGACCCCTCACCATATCCACCAGGAAGGCATACCGTATAGGGTCAGGGAAACCGGGAAAGGTTTCGCCACCAGAAGGCCCGAGGGAGCTGGACAAAGGTGGGTCCCTGGTGGGGACGGCCAGAGAAAGGAAAGAGAGGGAAGCCCTGAACCACACTCCGGAATTGCCTGGGAGTTGACCGAGTCCCTCCCCTGGTGAACGCAGCACGGCTCGGGTGGTCACTCTTGGCCGAAGTGATCTGAACACCAACAGTGAGTAAAGCTTTGGAAACTGCACTTCAAGCCTCTGTGTTTCATCGCCGCACCTGCACCATCAGTACTGGGACACCCACACCATCACTCCCATCATCATCTCCACAATAGCTGCCCTGAGGCAATACTCCTCCCGTGGGGAGTCATCCCACTCTCAGCTGCGCAAATAACATCAGCCTCAGCGGTCTGCAGTGCAGCGGCGGTCCCCACTGACCGCAATCCACGGGTGGCGTAGTCGAACTCTATAACATCTTATTCTAAGTTCTGCCACTTGGTTTGACACCCTGGGCACGGACCGGGTCACCGCCACGAGGACTACTATCCCTATCAGATCCGGCTCCGGGTATTCCCCGCATGCGCAACGCTGCCCAACATGGCCCAGGGGGCGCGTCACTTGCAGCTGAGTAGCTCACCTGAGGAGGTGGAGGAGGAAGACGAGAAGATTATGTTGCATCCTATGGTACAGACATGGAGTGATGCAACCGCGACGAGCACTGCATCCTTAGCTACAACTGTGGCTGTGGCCAGCAGCGGTCGCAAGTCTGTAGCTTGCAGGGCCGGCAAGGGTTGCCTAGCCTGGCCTTTTTTTTGAGACCACAGAGGATGAGCCAACTCACGTTATCTGCAAACTTTGCAAGAAAAAACTCAGTAGAGGGAAAAAGTGTAATAATTTGACTACTACATGCATGAACATTCACATGCGCAATCAACATGCTTTACACTGGCAAACTCCCTGCGATAAAATGCTGTCCAGTGGACCTCAACAACCATCAGCCGCTCCATCAATCGAATCTGCTGCTTCTTCCTCCTCCTCTGTTACTGTCACGCAAGGTGTGGGAAAGATTATGTTAAATATTAATTACAGATATTCATTTTATTCTGAATTATGAATTCTGTACCATACATTGCATAAGATTGCATCAGCCATCGTGCTAGGGTTTCTAGATGACATGCGCTATTTGTGTATTTTTAGTTCAGTGCCATATGCAGAAGAACAGGTGCTATATGATCGGCCTATATAACCCCATGTTAGAGACAGGGTGCGCTCTTGCCATTTCACAGGACACTGGACGAGGATCTATGCGTGTGAAGGAAACAGCTGCCGATGTAGGCCTAAGGAGACACGTGCTTTACCCGGACATATGGTGTCATCCTGACACACGTGCTGGACACAGACAGACACAATCTACCATACAGGATCCCAGAAAAAGGTGAATATCAACTATTAAGTTAATTATGGACAAATGGACAATCACTTTGTAACTATTTAACTATTTTATGTAATTACTGCAATCATTCTTTTTAATGGACAATCCAAGAATAAATCGATAATTTTTTTCAAAAAAATATTGTGATATAGTCTGTGATCGATCGCATCTGATAAGAAGTCCTTAATAGGAAAAAAATATACAGAAATAAGCATTTTTTTACAGACTAAGTGCAACATGAAGAGATGAGGGGAAGGGAGCCCGGATACTAGGGTAAGGGGGAGTGGAGACCTCCTAGGCTGATCTCATATCACCCTGTCTCCCCTTTCATCCCTACTTTGGTTCCTCACCAATCGCCGCACAGGAACCCAAAACCCTGTATTTGTGTAACGGGTCCGGGAGGTGGAACCTCTGAGCTTCAATACAAAGGGGAAGTCCTTGTAAGGAAGCGGGTGACTCCCAGGGAAGGCAAGCAGGTAGTCACAGTAAGTGACGGGGACAGTCTCTGGGTAAGCAGGCAGGTAGTCACGGCAAGTGACGGGGACAGTCTCTGGGTAGACAGTCAGGTGGTCACGGCAAGTGACGGGGACAGTCTCTGGGTAGACAGGCAGGTGGTCACGGCAAGTGAGGGGGACAGTCTCTGGGTAGACAGGCAGGTGGTCATGGCAAGTGAAGGGGACAGTCTCTGGGTAGATGGGCAGGTGGTCACGGCAAGTGATGGGGACAGTCTCTGTGTAGACGGGCAGGTACCTTCAACCCAGTGGGCAGATAGACACGGCAGGTACTGGCAGGTGCTTCCGGGTAAGCAGGTGGATAGCCGTGGCAGGTGCTGGCGGGCGCTTCAGGATAAGCAGGTGGATAGCCGTGGCAGGTGCTGGCTGGCACTTCTGGATAAGCAGGTAGATAAACTCAGCAGGTGCTGGCAGGTGCTTCCAGGTAAGCAGGAAGATAGACTCAGGGGGTGCTGGCAGGTGTTCCAGGTAGCAGACAGGTGAAAGGCAGGAATCAGGCTGGACTAGACAGGCTAGCGGAGGACCTGAGAGCTGAAGCAGAGGTGAAGACACAGTGCGACAACTGATGCTCGGGCACCTCCATTTTGGAGGAGGTGCCTTAAATGTGGGAAGTCCTCTGGCCATTGGCCGGGGACTTTTTAGGAAGACGCGCGCAGTCCCTTTAAGAGGGGGAATGCGCGCGCGCCCTAAGCACTCTGCTGGAGGAGGGACACGCGCCGGCCACAGCAGGGAATGGAGCACAGGGAGAAGCCACGCCAGGAGTCGGGGGGCAAGAGAGAGAAGCGCTGGAGGGACCCACGTGAGGAGCACGGAGGTGAGAGGGACGGCGTCCCTGCCTAGCAGAGGGCAGGGACGCCGATGCTACAGTACCCCCCCTTTAGGCCCCCTCTTCTTTAGGCCAGAAAGAAATTTATCAAGGAGGAGCGGGGCATGAATGTTCTCCCGGGGCTCCCACGGTCTCTCCTCAGGACCAAACCCCTTCCAATCCACTAGAAAAAAGGTCTTTCCTCTTACCCTCTTGGTGGCCAGAATGCTCTCTACCTCAAACTCGTTTTCAGCGGAAACTGGAGCAGGAGGCCTACCTATAGACTTGGAAAAAGAGTTAAGTACCACGGGTTTGAGGAGAGATACATGGAAGGAGTTGGGGATCCGGAAGTTGGCCGGGAGTCTCAATTTATAGGCCACCGGGTTGATTTGCTTGATAACTTCCAGTGGGCCGATGAACCGGGGCCCTAACTTGTAGGAAGGAATCTTGAGCCGGACATATTTGGACGAGAGCCAGACCTTATCTCCAGGACGGAATTGGGGCGGATCCAGACGTCTCTTGTCAGCCTGTCTCTTCATCCGCTCGGAGGACTGAAGAAGTGCGGATCTGGTACTCCCCCCAAATGGTGGAGAATTCGCTAACAAGAGATTCTGCGGCCGGGTTGTCCACCGAGGCGGAGATGGGAAACGGGATCCGGGGATGTTGGCCGTAGACTGTAAAAAACGGGGATTTGGAAGAGGATTCGCTCTCGTGATTATTGTAGGAGAGTTCGGCCCACGGTAAAAGATCCACCCAATCGGAATGTTGGGCATTAACAAAGTGCCGGAGGTAACTGGTTAAGATTTGGTTGATCCGCTCTACTTGACCATTGGACTGTGGGTGATAAGCAGAAGAGAAGTCCAAGGTGACCCCAGCAGTTTACACGTGGCTCTCCAGAAGCGAGAGGTGAACTGAACCCCTATATTGGACACGATGTGGAGAGGAAGACCATGGAGACGGAAAGTATGATGAATAAAGTCCTTAGCCAACTGAGATGCAGATGGAAGACCCGGCAGGGGTATGAAGTGAGCCATTTTAGAGAAGCGATCAGCGACCACCCAAATGACCGTACAACCAGCAGAGACAGGGAGATCCGTTATAAAGTCCATGGCTATATGCTGCCACGGGGCAACATGTATGGGAAGAGGCAGAAGGCAGCCGGCTGGCAGATGTCTAGGAACCTTGTTACAGGTGCAGGACGCACAGGCCGAGACATAGTCTATTACCTCCTTGCGCAGGATAGGCCACCAGTAATGCCGGCCAATAAGCTGGAGGGTCTTCTTTAGGCCAGCATGGCCGGCTAGCTTAGACGAATGTCCCCAGTGCAGAACCTTCTCACGATCAGGTACTGTCACGAACGTCTTACTGGGTGGAAGACGATTCAGATTCAAAGGAGCCACCTGCAACACCTTGGCGGGGTCGATGATGTGCTTAGGCTCCTCCTCTAGATCGGAGAACAGAAAGGATCGGGACAAGGCATCGGCTTTGATATTCTTGTCTGCTGGGCGGAAATGAAGAATGAAATCAAAGCGGGCGAAGAACAAGGACCACCGGGCCTGGCGCGGGTTAAGTCTTTGGGCACTCTGGAGGTAAGCCAAGTTTTTGTGGTCCGTATAAATTATTACCGGGTGAAGAGCCCCCTCGAGCAGGTAGCGCCACTCCTCCAGTGCGAATTTAACGTCTAACAATTCTCGGTCTCCTATAGAATAATTGCGCTCAGACGAGGAGAAGAGCTTGGAGAAGAAGCCGCAGGTTACCATTCTTCCGGATGGCGACTTTTGGGTGAGCACCGCTCCGGCTCCGGAGGAGGAAGCATCTACTTCTAAGAAGAATTGTTTATTGTGGTCCGGACAGTGCAGCACAGAAGCGGAGGAGAAAACTTGTTTCAAAGAAGGGAAGGCCTCTTCAGCCTCGGGCGGCCATTCTTTGGGACTAGCGCCCTTACAGGTGAGCGCGGAGATAGGGGCAGTCCGGGAAGAGAAGTGCAGAATGAAGAGGCGGTAGTAATTGGCGAAGCCCAGGAACCGCTGAATAGCCTTCAACCCCTCCGGTCGGGGCCACTTCAGGATGGCAGAAAGTTTCTCAGGATCCATTCGTAGGCCGGTCTGGGAGATGACGTAGCCCAGAAATGGAAGCGAGGTCTGCTCAAAGAGGCACTTCTCAAATTTTGCGTAGAGGTGGTTTGCCTGAGCCTGAGCAGGACCTGACGGACGTCTCTCCGGTGTGTGGGAAGATCCGGAGAGAAGATCAAGATGTCATCCAGGTACACCACCACGCAGGAGAAGAGAAGGTCACGGAAGATGTCATTGACCAACTCTTGAAAGACGGCGGGAGCATTACAGAGGCCGAAGGGCATTACGAGGTATTCATAGTGGCCATCCCGAGTGTTGAATGCCGTCTTCCATTCATCCCCCCGGCGGATACGGACCAGGTTATACGCCCCACGGAGATCCAGCTTAGTGAAGATCCTGGCACCCCTCAGACGGTCAAATAATTCAGGAATGAGCGGAAGGGGGTATTTGTTCTTCACCGTGATCTGGTTAAGACCTCTATAGTCTATACAGGGACAGAGTGAGCCATCCTTTTTTTTAACGAAGAAGAAGCCTGCTCCCGCCGGGGAGGTAGATTTACGGATAAATCCCCGGGCCAGATTTTCCTCGATATATTCAGACATGGCCCGGGTCTCAGCAGCGGAAACGGGTAAATACGCCCACAGGGTGGAGTAGCGCCGGGTACCAGGTCGATTGGGCAATCGTATGGTCTATGGGGGGGTAATGTCTCTTCTTCTTTCTTGTTGAAAACATTAGCATAAGACCAATAAGGACCTGGTAGGCCGGGTAGATTGGCTGGAGTAGGAGAAGGACGAGCAGGACGAACAGGAACTAAACAAGTCTTATGACAGTCCTGCCCCCAGCTGTCTGCCAATTCAGCACGGGTGCATGTCTCTGGAGCCAAGGAAGGCCTAACAAAAGGGCGTGAGAGAGTCCAGGTAGAACATGGAAGAAGATCCTCTCAGAGTGCAGCATTCCCACCTGCAGAGTTATGGGTTCAGTGATGAGTTGGATGGTTAGCGGTAAGAGACCTCCATCCACAGAGGCAACAGATAAGGGTTCAGCCAAAGGTTTAGTGGGAATGCGGTATTTCTCTACCAGGGACTGGGAAATGAGGTTTCCGACAGCTCCAGAATCGAGTTGAGCTAGTTCAAAGTAGCGGTTCTCCCCGCAGATGATAGAGACCGACAGCATAAGAGATGGAGAGGGTTTACTCTTGTCTAGGACGACCTCCCCGAGCGATCCTAGACACTGGCGTTTCCTGGCCTCTCCGGGCAGGAACAGATCCGGTGCTTTTTACTGCCACAGTAGAAACAGCTCCCCTCGGCACGGCGTGACTCTTAACAGGTTTTGACCATCTTGGTCTGGTCGACCTGCATGGCTCTGGTGAGTGCGCCCGGGGAGTTACAGAGGAAAAGACGGGTCTCTGGAAAGTGGGAGCAAGGCGGGGAAACCTCCTCTCACGGGTGACCTCTTTGATATGCTCCTGGAACCGGATGTCAATCCGGGTGGCAAGTGTTACTAAGTCATCCAGGGAGGTTGGAATGTCCCCACCGGCGAGTTCATCTTTAATCCAGCTGGATAGGCCTTCCCAGAAGACGGACACCAGGGCCTCGTTATCCCAGGCAAGCTCGGAAGCAAGGGTACGGAACCGTATTGCATATTGGCCCACGGTGAGACTCCCTTGGCGGAGGCGTAGCAGAGAGGAGGCGGATGAGGTCTTTCGTCCTGGTTCGTCGAAGACTTTCCGGAAAGCCGTGAGAAAGGCTGGCAGGTTGGACACCAGGGGGTCTCCTCTCTCCCATAGGGGATTTAGCCAAGCCAGTGCCTCCCCAGTGAGATGGGACATGATGAAGGCCACTTTGGCCCGGTCGGTGGTGAATTGGTGTGCCAAAAGTTCGAAGTGCAGGGTGCACTGGTTAATGAAGCCTCGTGCCAGATCGGGGTCTCCACCAAAATGAGGCGGGGCGGATAGGCGGGGACTGGGAAGGGATGCCATGGTATTGATGGGCAGCGGCGCTGCCGGGGTAGGAGTCGTGTGACTGGAAGCAGGTCCCGATGAGGCAGTCAGTGTGTCCAGGCGGGAATTAACATTACGCAGGAAAGTTCATGGCATAGATTCGAGAGCAAGGGAGCTTGGGTGCCACAGGGTTTCATGGCCCGAGCAAACTGTAACGGGTCCGGGAGGTGGAACCTCTGAGCTGCAATGCAAAGGGGAAGTCCTTGTAAGGAAGCATGTGACTCCCAGGGAAGGCAAGCAGGTAGTCACAGCAAGTGATGGGGACAGTCTCTGGGTAAGCAGGCAGGTGGTCACGGCAAGTGATGGGGACAGTCTCTGGGTAGACAGGCAGGTGGTCACGGCAAGTGAAGGGGACAGTCTCTGGGTAGACAGGCAGGTGGTCACGGCAAGTGACGGGGACAGTCTCTGGGTAGACGGGCAGTTACCTTCAACCCAGCGGGCAGATAGACACGGCAGGTACTGGCAGGTGCTTCCGGGTAAGCAGGTGGATAGCCGTGGCAGGTGCTGGGGGGCGCTTCCGGATAAGCAGGTGGATAGCCGTGGCAGGTGCTGGCGGGCGCTTCTGGATAAGCAGGTAGATAAACTCAGCGGGTGCTGGCAGGTGCTTCCAGGTAAGCAGGAAGATAGACTCAGCGGGTGCTGGCAGGTGCTTCCAGGTAGCAGACAGGTGAAAGGCAGGAATCAGGCTGGACTAGACAGGTTAGCGGAGGGACCTGAGGGCTGAAGCAGAGGTGAAGACACAGTGCGACAACTGATGCTCGGGCACCTCCATTTTGGAGTAGGTGCCTTAAATGTGGGAAGTCCTCTGGCCATTGGCCGGGGACATTTTAGGAAGACACGCGCAGTCCCTTTAAGAGGGGGGAATGCGCGCGCGCCCTAAGCACTCTGCTGGAGGAGGGACGCGCGCCGGCCACAGCAGGGAACGGAGTGCAGGGAGAAGCCACGCCAGGAGCCGGGGGGCGAGAGAGAGAAGCGCTGGAGGGACCCACGTGAGGAGCACGGAGGTGAGAGGGACGGCGTCCCTGCCTAGCAGAGGGTAGGGACGCCGATGCTACAATTTGCCTAGAGCTAGGCCCTGGCTAGGGAAAGGGGGGGGGGGTGAGCACAAGTCAGTCTCCACTAAAAACTAAAGACAACAAATAGACAGACACGGGGTAAACTAACTTAGCTTGAGCTGACTTCAGAGAGATTACACATATGTCCTCTTTGCACCAGAGAGGAAGTAAGCAGACTGCATTAGCTCCAAGCTTTCACAAGGAAACATGTGAATATCACCGGCGCCTCCCTATTGCAAACTTAAAGTATTTAAACACCCAGGCCAGGGTGTTAATTAGGAAGAGGAAGGTACCCGCTGGGCCCTAGAGTGAGAGATCTAAGAAGGTGTTTGTAATGCCAAACAAAGAGATCTCCTGCAACCAACTGCAGGGCGTCTGTCTGTCACATCTGACACACCCGTGAGAGTCTCTCCTCCTCTACGAGTGGCCTCTGGACACTCAGGACCAGGATAAGAGGTGTGAAATGAATGAACTAACCTGGGAGCGTTCAACTCTGATGCCAAAACCCACATTCTGGACCATAACCATTCTAGGGCACCAAATATTGTAGGGAACAACATTGGAGATGGGAATCTGTGTCACCCTGGCCTGGATGCCACAAATCTATATTAAAGCTGTGTCTGAGCGCAAGGGGGAGGTTCTCTGGTCAGGGACCATTAGCATGCAGCGCCTCCTGTCCCAGGCCAGTAGGGGGAGCAGGCTGCCCCTATAAAAGCTGGAACGGGGGGCAGGGTTAGGGAGTTCTGGACGACCTGTCTCTGGAGTGAGAGGTGTCCCAGAGAAGGGAGAGTCAGTTCAGCTGTAGCTGAGGAGGTCGTGTGGCAGCAGAGGAGCCACCAGCCAGGGACGGAAGGCGAGGGGAGCCTGTCCTGGCTGAGAGAGAAACTAAACTACCGGACTTTGGTCCGAGGCTGTTAGGATTCCAAGTCCTACAGCAAATAATCAGTCCGCAGGGAATTGTATGTCCCTTGGCCTAAGAAGCCCGGAGTTTCCGCCACAGCAGAAGGGACCAGCAAAGCTGCACCAGGCCAAGAATAGAAAGGAACCCAAGTTGCAAGCCATACGGGCGAGAAGACACGGCGAGCTCAGGAGTGTGGGCTGTTACACTACAATGAGGGAAATAGCCAGAAAGAGCGCAGAGAATACGGTAGGCCTTCACCCTCACCCTGACCAGGGCCAGCTTCCCACTTGTTCTCAGACATCCAGGCCCCCTCCTAGCTGGGACTGTTTTTGGGTCATCTCACCTGTTCTAATAAAGACCCTGAACTGTTTAAGAGGCCTCCGTTTCCTGGCTATTGCGATCGGAATCATCCCCTCCATCATCCATTTATATACTGCCCTGGGGCCACACTCCTCCCGTGGGGAGTTATACTACTTAGTGCTGCAAACCTACATCTGCCCCAGCGGTCTGCACTGCAGCGGCGGTTAACCCTGACCGCAATCCACGAGTGGCGTAGTCGGACATTTAAAACCCTACAAATAGACTGCCACAACATTTGGTCTGACCACCCTGAGCCACGGACCGGGTTGCCACTACTACCCCCATTATTGCCCTGTTGCCCGGTTCCGAGTGCCCCACGGCCCAGGGGGCGAGTCAGCTTTGGCGTAGTCGGCAGGATTGTGACCAACCCGCCACAAACGGGTACTGCGTACCTGAAAAGCCTGTCTGCGTACCTTGAGAGGGAGGTTTCCCGCCACCCAGAGCCGCTTCCCGCCATTTTCAGCCGTCTCCCGCCATTTTCAGCCGTCTCCCGCCATCTTCAGCAGTTTCCCGCCATCCTCAGCTGCTTTCCCGCCATCCTCAGCCGTCTTTCCGCAATCTTCAGCCGTTTTCCCGCCATCGGACGCCATCTGCAGGATGCTGCACGGGAAGAAGAGGGGCGTGGACGTCCAAACTGCGCGAGACCTGAAGCCCCGCCCTACACACCGACGCTGCGCAAGGTCCTGGAAGAGAGAGAGAGCGACACTGACATCACCAGGACGCGACGCAAGGTTCTCGCATGGAGCAGCACCAACAGAGCCGCGGCCTACAGAAGAGGATCAACGGAAGGTAGGCCACGGTTAACTAGGGGGGAAGAAGATGACGGACGCGGAGGGACCCTCGACCAGCAGTGTGGCTGCAGCAGCGGTGATGCCGTTCTCTATGCCCTACATCCCCGGAGCAGCCTGGCTGCCCCAATACTCAGGGGAATCCCATACATTGACTGATTTTAAAGAAAGACTGCACAGTCTATTTAAAGTTTATCCCCTGACAGAGGAACAGAAAGTGAGCATTCTGACGGGGCAGCTAACCGGTGCAGCCCAGCGGGAAGTGAAATCATGGTCAGATGAGGAGAAAAGGACAGTAAAGGACATTCTGACCCGGCTGCGGAGTACCTTTGATACCCGCACCTCAGCAGAAATTAAAATGCGGTTCTATGGCTGTAAGTAGCGAGCCCAGGATAGTATCAGAGACTATGCCTTGAACCTGCAAGAAGCCCTGAGAGCTATCAAACAAGCTGACCCTGATAGCGTGCAGGACACCGATAAGCTCTTAACTGACCAGTTCATAGAAGGTCTGCTGTCTAGCGCCCACAGGACCCAGTTGCTCCTCATGGCCCTACAGAACCCCGATTTGACTTTTGCGCAGTTCAAGGATAGGGCCATCCGGGTGCTCAGAGAACCCCCACCAAGTGGCGCTGTAGCTTCTCGACGCCCTGCCATTACTTACTGTAGCGTCGGCGTCCCTGCCCTCTGCTAGGCAGGGACGCTGTTCCCCTCACCTCTCTGCTCCGAGCCCGGCGTCCTCCTCCCGCTCTGCTGGCAGCGCGCGCTCCTTCCCGGCCACTGTGCTTAGGGCGTGCGCGCGCTCCCTCCCTCTTAAAGGGGCCGCGCGCGCCGTCCTAAGAAGTCCCCGGCCAATGGCCGGAGGACTTCACCATATTTAAGGCACCTCCTCCAAAATGGAGGTGCCCGAGCAATGTTGTTGCACTGTTCACTACTCTGCTTCAGCCCTCAGGTCCCGTTGCCAGTTACCTGCCAGATACCTGCCAGATTCCTGCCAGCCTGCTGTCTTATTCCTGCCTGATATTCTGCTACCTGCCTGCTAGCCTGAGGTCCGACGGTCTGCCTTACTACTCCTGTCAGTCTGTCTAAGGACCAGCTTGCCCGCTCACCTGGGAGCGCACATCAACTACCTGCCTGATTGCCTGAGGTCCGACGGTCTGCCTTCCAACTCTTGTCAGTCTGTCTATGGACCAGCTTGCCCGCTCACCTGGGAGTGCACATCTGCTACCTGCCTGCTAGCCTACCTGGAGGCTCTGCCGTCACGTGCTGTGACCACCTGCCTGTCCAGTGACTCCTGCCCGCTCACCTGGGAGCGCTCATCTGCTGCCTGTCTGCTAGCCTACCTGGAGGCTCTGCCGTCACGTGCTGTGACCACCCGCCTGTCCAGAGACTTCTGCCCGCTCACCTGGGAGCGCTCATCTGCCGCCTGTCTGTTGGTCTTCCTGGAGGCTCCGCCGTCACATGCTGTGACCACCCGTTTATCCAGAGACTCTCGCCTGCTCACCTGGGAGCTCACGTCTACCATCAGCCGCCACAGGTCGTACCAACCCTTTACCCAGAGACTGCCCCGGTCACTTGCCGTGACCATTTGCCCGTTCACCCAGAGACTGCCCCGGTCACTTGCCGTGACCATCTGCCCGTTCACCCAGAGACTGCCCCGGTCACTTGCCGTGACCATCTGCCCGTTCACCCAGAGACTGCCCCGGTCACTTGCCGTGACCATCTGCCCGTTCATCCAGAGACTGCCCCGGTCATTTGCCGTGATCTCCTACCCGTTCTTCTAGAGACTGTCCCGGTCACCTGCTGTGACTGCCTGCCTGGTCGCCACCCGCTCCCTTACAAGGACCGCCCACTTGTATAGTAGCCCAGAGGTTCCGCCTCCCAGACCCGTTACACTTACCACCAGGGGGCGGCGCCCTACCCTGCAGACCTTCTGGGGGCTGATGCGCAGGTCTCAAGCCCATCCCCACCTGCAGACCTGCACCATCAGGTCCAGGAACTAACCAGAAGTGTTGCTGCATTGACCAGGACCGTACAGTCATTACAGGTGGACCCGTCAGGACCCATCAAGCTGGCTTCCAGTCCGGAGGATGTCCCATGGCGTTGACAGAGGAGGATCCCGCCGTTCAGAGGGAGGCCCGCCGACCGTTACACTGAGGATGGACAGCCGATTTGCCGCCGTTGCAGTCAGCCAGAACACCTAGCAAGGTACTGTACTTTAAATGGGCCCGACCTGGGGCAGAGGGCCAACCCCCAGGCATAAGGTCACCAAGCCCGTCTAATTGGCGTGATAAGTACGTGGGGGGACGCCTGGTCTTACCCGTAGTGCTGGACGGTATCCCCATGAGTGCACTGCTGGACACCGGGTCTCAAGTGACTACCATCCCCTACGTACTTTTCAAGCGGTACTGGATTGAAGCGGATATAACCCGTTATCCAGATGATGACTTAAGCATCATTGCCAGCAATGGCCAACCTGTGCCGCAAGTGGGGTTCAGAGAGATGACCATCAAGATTGGTAAGGTTGAACTGCCGGCACAGGGAGTGATCATTGTGGACAATGATCGCCGTGAGAGTCACCCTAAAATAACTGTGGGTACTAATGTGATTGAAAACTGTCTTTCAGAAGTAATTATGATTTTGCAGCAGGTGGCGATGAACGCAAGCTCCAGCCAACAGAGGGTCCTCCAGAAAGAGATAAGAGCCCTGATGAGACGGCAACAGGTAGAACTGTCTTGTGGTGAGAGGATGAGCGACCCGTTCCCCATTGCCATGCCTCCCAAAAGTGAAATGATGATCTGTTGTCGGACAGCAATCGGGTTAAGAGGGAGAGACTACCAAGCCATGGTAGAACCTGTGTACTCAGACAGCAGGCCCACCATTTTGACAGCCAGGGGGGTGGTTGATGTCCACCATGGAAGGGTGCCCATCTGGATCTTAAACATCGGGGAAAGGGAAGTATACTTGCCCCGGTACGCTACACTAGCTAAATTGTTTGCCGCCCAACACAATGCTATCAGGGTCGTGGAACCCTTGCCTCCATCTTCCCCGGTGGAGAGTAATGGCTCACAGAAACACAAGGAGGACTGGTGCCAGGAACTCCATGTGGGTGCTGACTCCACTCCCCTGCACCAAAAACAAGGAGTCTACCGGGTGGTACAGGAGTACAAGAGAATCTTTAGTAAGCACTCGCTAGACTTCGGCAGAGTAAAAGGGATAGAACACCACATCCCCACACGGAGCCACCCACCAATAAAAGAGAGACACAGACCTGTACCCCCTGCACATTATCAGAATGCAAAGGGCATGCTGAGAGAAATGAAAGAAGCTGGGGTCATTAGAGATAGCTGTAGCCCCTGGGCAGCCCCCTTGGTTCTGGTAAAAAAGAAAGACGGTACCATGAGAATGTGCGTGGACTATAGAAAGGTCAATCGTATCACCTATAAAGACGCGTATCCGCTACCTAGGATAGAGGAGTCTTTAGCAGCCCTAAAATCAGCTAACTTCTTCTCTACTTTGGATCTTACTAGCGGGTACTGGCAGGTTCCTATGACAGAGGCTGACAAGGAGAAGACAGCCTTCACCACCCCGATGGGACTGAGTGAGTTCAACTGTATGCCCTTTGGGCTCTGCAACGCACCAGGGACCTTCCAGAGGCTGATGGAATGCTGTCTAGGGCACCGAAACTTTGAGACGGTCCTCCTTTACCTGGACGACGTGATCGTCTATTCGAAGACTTACGAGGACCATCTAAAGCACCTGGCAGAGGTGTTCGAAGCCCTGGCAGGCTATGGCCTGAAGGTGAAACCCTCAAGGTGTCACCTGTTGAAACCGAAGGTCCAGTACCTGGGACACGTGGTGAGTGCAGAGGGAGAAGCCCCCGACCCCGACAAAGTGACAGCCATCAAGAGCTGGCCAAGCCCCTCTAACATCAAAGAAGTGAGGCAATTCCTCGGGTTGGTAGGCTACTACCGAAGGTTCATCCCCAGGTTCACTAAGATGGCAGCCCCTATGCAGGACCTCCTGATAGGATAGTCTAAGTCCAGAAGCCAAAAGCCACCCTTCAAGTGGGACAAGCCGGAAGAGGAGTCCTTCCGCCAGTTGAAGATGGCCCTCACAGGGGATGAGATCCTGGCCTACCCCGATTATGGCCAGCCATTTATCCTCCACACAGACGACAGTAATGTGGGGCTGAGAGCCGTACTATCACAAAACCAACAGGGCAGAGAAAGGGTGATCGCGTACGCCAGCCGGAAGCTGAGGCCCACCGAGAGAAACCCGGAGAATTACTGCTCTTTCAAGCTAGAATTCTTGGCAGTGGTGTGGGCCGTAACGGAGCGTTTCAAACATTACCTGGCCTCTGCGAAGTTCACTGTGTACACGGACAACAATCCGTTAATGCATCTGGACAATGCGAGACTTGGTGCCCTAGAGCAGCAGTGGATGGCCCGGCTGGCAAATTATGACTTCACCATCAAGTACCGGGCAGGCCGAGCCAATGCCAATGCAGATGCCCTATCGAGAATTCCCCACTTGCCCGATGAGGGAGAAGATCCGGACGAGCTGGAGGAAGTAGAGCTCCCTGCATTCCACCGGTATGGGGCCACTCAATACTCCCACCGCGAGAAGGAGGAAGACTTAACAACCATTATGATCAATCCCCTACCTCACCACAGCTGGGCCGAAACCCAAGATAGTGACCCTGCAATCCGCATGGTGAAAGACCTGCTGACCCGAGAAGACGCCCGTCTAGGCCCGGATGCCCCAGAGGAAGCCAAGCAGGTATAGAAAGAGAAGAGCAGGCTGTTCCTCTATGAAGGTAAGCTGTGCAGAAGACTCGTCAACCACCGGACGCACGAGCTGACCTGGCAAGTCGTGGTCCCAAGGCGAGATGCAGCTATGGTCCTGGAGGCTTACCATGAGCTGGAAGAAACTGGAGTTCCTGCTAAGAGGACGGTTCTTCTGGATCGGCATGAAAGGGGCTGTAGAGAAGTGGTGCAGAGACTGTGGCCCTTGTAATCTAAGGAGGAAGGACCGCACCAGTCAGAAGACACCCTTGAGGCCCATCGTCACCACGCAGCCTCTTGAGCTGGTAGCTCTGGACCACGTCAAATTGGTTCCAAGCCGGTCAGGATACGTTTATGCCCTGACAATCGTGGACCAATATTTCCGATTTCTAGTGGTGGTCCCGGTAAAAGACTTGACTGCCCAAATGGTGGCCAGAGCCTTCCAGCAAAACTTCTGCCGCCCACACGGGTATCCGGAACAGGTCCTGACAGACCAAGGTCCAGCGTTCGAGGCTGAATTCTTCCAAGAGTTCTGCAACCTCTATGGCTGTAAGAAGATTCGGACAACGCCTTACCACCCACAAACCAACGGGATGTGTGAGAAAATGAACAATATAGTCATTGATCTCCTGAAGACATTGCCCCTGGAGGAACGCAGCCTGTGGCCAGAAAAACTGCCGGACCTGATAGACTTATACAACCATATCCCGGTGAATGCTACAAACTGCACCCCGGCTTACCTGATGCGAGCAAGACCAGGTAAGCTGCCCATAGACCTGGAGATGGGAGTCCTAACACCCGAGGACACCTCCCCAGATGCAGACTGGGATACGGAAAGGCGACTGCAGTACAAGAAGGTACAGGAGATTGTGGAGAAGAGCCTGGCCCAGGCGAGAGAAAAGCAAGAGAGGCTCTTCAACCAACACGCCCCTGCTGGTCCCCTAAAACCTGGTGCGCAGGTCCTGAAGCGAAAGAGAAGGCTACACAAGCTGGACGACCAGTGGGAAAGGGAACCCTACACAGTACTGCAGTCTGATCACGACAACCCGAAGGTGTGCGTGGTCACTAAGGATGGAGTAGAAACCACTAGTACCGTCTCCAGAGACCACCTAAAAAGGTGCCCCGAGCAACTACAGAGTGCAGAAGAGGATCAAAGTGACCTTGAACCCACAGAGGACAAGGAAGAAATGATCAGCACCGCTCTCAGAGAATTTACTCAGTCCTGGACTCGAATAAACGGTGCCATAGGGGTACCCGTCCTGCATTTCCTGCAACTGGCTCAGCAATAACCTACACCAGAGCAGGAAGGTGGAGAAGAACAAGCAGTTCCAGAGGCAGAAGAGCCTGTACCAGCAGCCCAGGAGAGTCAACCCTCTGCTGACAGTGAGCCTGCCTGCGGTAAGCCAGAGGGCCCGCAGATAGCTGCCTGCCCTGCCTGTAAGTCTAGCCAGTGATTGCACCCCAAACGCTAGTGAGAAAAAACAGGTTAGACCACCACCAGACAGTGGGTTACGTAGGTCAACCCGAAGCACTAGGGGTCAAATGCCAGCTCGCTGGAAGATCTAAATGGATAATGTATGTATTTAATGTGTTATGTTGTACCCTGGTTATTAATTATGTTTTTCTAGTTTTTCTAGCTCATGGACTGACAGGTTATGGACGGTGAATAACCGAAACTACCATGTAGATAGTTGCACTTGGTGAATCTTGCGAAGACGGCCACGGAAGAAAAACCTGTCTGGCGTGGCCCCGTGTGGTCCAAAGTAGGTAGTTTCGCCTTGCAGCCGCGCCCAGGGCCAACGTTTGGGGTTTGGACAGGTCCCCACGTCGCTCAAAGACTTCGCCTTGTTGGGTGAAATGGACACCCGGTCACGGAAGTGCCGTGGCCTTAAGGACAAAATGCACTTGTAAATATGTTATGTTGTTGTTTATAACCTGTATTTGTGTTTCCTGTTAGTCCCGGAGTACTAAGTTTTACTAGGGGGGAATGTGTCACCCTGGCCTGGATGCCACAAATCTATAATAGAGCTGTGTCTGAGTGCAAGGTTCTCTGGTCAGGGACCATTAGCATGCAGCACCTCCTGTCCCAGGCCAGTAGGGGGAGCAGGCTGCACCTATAAAAGCTGGAACTGGGGGCAGGGTTAGGGAGTTTGGATGACCTGTCTCTGGAGTGAGAGGTGTCCCAGAGAAGGGAGAGTCAGTTCAGCTGTAGCTGAGGAGGTCATGTGGCAGCAGAGGAGCCACGAGCCAGGGACGGAAGGCGAGGGGAGCCTGTCCTGGCTGAGAAAGAAACTGAACTACTGGACTTTGGCGTCCGAGGCTGTTAGGATTCCAAGTCCTACAGCAAATAACCAGTCCGCAGGGGATTGTATGTCCCTTGGCCTAAGAAACCTGTAGGTTCCGCCACAGCAGAAGGGACCAGCAGAGCTGCACCAGACCAAGAATAGAAAGGAACCCAAGTTGCAAGCCATACGGGAGAGAAGACACGGCGAGCTCAAGAGTGTGGGCTGTTACACTACAAGGAGGGAAATATAATAAATAACACACTTCATGAGCGGATAGTAACAATAGCACTATATATCATATATACTTATTCCAAAAATAATTGTACTATCCTATATAGGACCAATAGTACTCCATCGTCAAACCATAAGATGAACATAGAAGAAAAAATGAAAAAAGGAGCCTAGAGTATTGCAAAACTTATATAATATTTATTAGAATAAATAGTGAATCAGACATATATAGGAGCACAACAAGAGGTGTGAGGCAGAAAAAACCACAACAACCCTCACCGCATGGCTGCCACCAAGGAGGGACTAGCAATAAAAGAAATAACAGCTAGCAATCAACGAAGGGAAGACCGAAACGCGCGTCGGGGCATCCCTGCTCCGCGTGTGCTGCCCCCTGGACGGACCTCTGCCCTCCTGTCACCTCTGTTTATAGCTTCTAACCACATCCCTGGTATGTATATAGCGGTGATCTGTTTTTACATACTGTATACGAATGGGGATTTTACATCTATGAGATAGATGGCAGGGCTTTGATTTTGTACACCAATAATAATGTCATTAGATATACTACTTATCAAAATGTATCTATCATACTTGGTATGGGGATACTAGTAATACTTTGATCATGTTGGTGTACGCATATTATGCTTTGATTGCTAGCTGTTATTTCTTTTATTGCTAGTCCCTCCTTGGTGGCAGCCATGCGGTGAGGGTTGTTGTGATTTTTTCTGCCTCACACCTCTTGTTGTGCTCCTATATATGTCTGATTCACTATTTATTCTAATAAATATTATATATGTTTTGCAATACTCTAGGCTCCTTTTTTCGTTTTTTCTTCTATGTGCATCTCAAGGAGGGAAATAGCCAGAAAGAGCGCAGAGAATACGGTAGGCCTTCACCCTCACCCTGACCAGGGCCAGCTTCCCACTTGTTCTCAGACATCCAGGCCCCCTCCTAGCTGGGACTGTTTTTGGGTCATCTCACCTGTTCTAATATAGACCCTGAACTGTTTAAGAGGCCTCCGTTTCCTGGCTATTGCGATTGGAATCATCCCCTCCATCATCCATTTATATACTGCCCTGGGGCCATACTCCTCCCGTGGGGAGTTATACTACTTAGTGCTGCACACCTACATCTGCCCCAGCGGTCTGCACTGCAGCGGCGGTTAACCCTGACCGCAATCCACGGGTGGCGTAGTCGGACATTTAAAACCCTACAAATAGACTGCCACAACATTTGGTCTGACGACCCTGAGCCACGGACCGGGTTGCCACTACTACCGCCATTATTGCCCTGTTGCCCGGTTTCGAGTGCCCCACGGCCTAGGGGGCGAGTCAAATCTACAATTCTCAAAATCAATAGGTTACCATCAGTGATGAGTAGAGATGAGTGGTATTCAAATCAAACTGTTCGCCAATCTCAAATTCGAGCTGTTTTGGGCGGTGTTCGAGCCGTTCGACGAACACGAACGATTTGAAAAAAATCCGGCTGTTCGAGGTTATGTTCGATAACTGTTCATGCACCAAAATCGTAACTGGATTTTTTCACAGTAATGATGAAAATTAATCTTAATACGCAGTTTGAGTGTACAGCGGGGCGGGGGGAGGGGCAGGGGATGGATCTCTGCAGGAATAATGAAGATCTCCATTTTTTTTTCTCTTTCCTGCATTTGCAGTGGGGAGGTGCAGTCTGTCAGCCTATCAGCAGCGCACGCACAGAGCAAAGTGCTTTTTTTCACACAAGCAAGGGCATGTGTCATTGGCTGTGTATGTCACATGTCCTTGCCCTATAAGACCCAGCCATTTTCGCCGTCGCCACCATTTTCTCACTGCTGCAGCTGAGTGTTAGATGGCACCGCTGCTGCTGTGTGCGCGCTATACAATACAACTGTGTAAATTGCAAGCAAATTTTATCTGAAATAAACAGATAGCTTGGGAGTAGGGACTAGTTCTAATTGCAACCCTTTTGAGGGCTAGGTTACAGCATTTCCTACGACTTTTAGCAGGCAAGTCTGTGCTCTTAAATAGACAGATAGGTTGGGAGTAGTGACTAGTTGTAATTGCAACCCTTTTGAGTTACATCAGTTCCTATAACGTTTTGCCAGGCAGGTCTGTTTTAGTGCTGTGCAAGTGTTTTTCACAGCATTTGGCTATATCTAGCTAAGCAAATCCTTTTGGGCCTCTTGCAGTGTGTGTTAGTCAGTGGAGTAGCCTCTCTGTGTTGCAAGCTACACCACCAGTATATGTAATACAATTTTTTACTGCACCTAGCCAAGTAAAACCTTTTGGGCATATTAACAGTGTGTGTTAGTCAGTGGAGTAGCCTATCTGTCTTGCAAGCTACACCACCTGTGTACATAATACAAATTTTTTACTGCACCTAGTCAAGTAAAACCTTTTGGGCATATTAGCAGTATGTGGTACTCATTCTATTAGGCCATCTATACTAAGCTCCACCAGCTTTCAAATTACTAATAATTTTTAGCTGCATCTTGCCTGGAAAATAATTTTGGGCATAGTAGCAGTGTGTGGTACTCATTCTATTGGGCTATCTATACTAAGCTCCACCATCATTCAAATTACTAATAATTTTTAGCTGCATCTTGCATGGAAAATAATTTTGGGCATAGTAGCAGTGTGTGGTACTCATTCTATTAGGCCATCTATACTAAGCTTCACCAGCTTTAAAATTACAAATAATTTTTAGCTGCATCTTGCCTAGAAAATAATTTTAGGCCTGTAGCAGTGTGTGGCACTCATTCTATTAGGCCATCTATACTAAGCTCCACCAGCTTTCAAATTACTAATAATTTTTAGCTGCATCTTGCCTGGAAAATAATTTTGGGCATAGTAGCAGTGTGTGGTACTCATTCTATTAGGCCATCTATACTAAGCTCCACCAGCTTTCAAATTACTAATAATTTTTAGCTGCATCTTGACGGGAAAATAATTTTGGGCATAATAGCAGTGTGTGGTACTCATTCTATTAGGCTATCTATACTAAGCTCCACCAGCTTTCAAATTACTAATAATTTTTAGCTGCATCTTGCCTGGAAAATAATTTTGGGCATAGTAGCAGTGTGTGGTACTCATTCTATTAGGCCATCTATACTAAGCTCCACCAGCTTTCAAATTACTAATAACTTTTAGCTGCATCTTGCCTGGAAAATAATTTTGGGCATAGTAGCAGTGTGTGGTACTCATTCTATTAGGCTATCTATACTAAGCTCCACCAGCTTTCAAATTACTAATAATTAGAGATGAGCGTTGTTCTACTCGAACTGTTCGCCAATCTCAAATTCGAGCTGTTTTGGGCGGTGTTCGAGCTGTTCGGTGAACACGAACGATTTGAGAAAAATTCGGCTGTTCGAGGTTATGTTCGATAACTGTTCGTGCACCAAAATCATAACTGGATTTTTTCTCAGTAATGATGAAAATTAATGTTAATACGCAGTTTGAGTGTACAGTGGGGTGGGGGGAGGGGCAGGGGATGGATCTCTGCAGGAATAATGAAGATCTCCATTTTTTTTTCTCTTTCCCGCATTTACAGTGGGGAGGTGCAATCTGTCAGCCTATCAGCAGCGCACACACGGAGTGAAGTGCTTTTTTTCACACAAGCAAGGGCATGTGTCATTGGCAGTGTATGTCACATGTCCTTGCCCTATAAGACCAAGCCATTTTCCCCGTCGCCACCATTTTCTCACTGCTGCAGCTGCGTGTTAGACGGCACCGCTGTTGCTGTGTGCGCTATACCTTGTTAATTTCAAGCCAATTTTCGCACAAATCTACAGATAGCTTGGGAGTAGGGAATAGTTGTGATTGCAGTCCTTTTAAGGACTAGGTTACAGCATTTCCTACGACTTTTATCAGGCAGGTCTGTGCTCTTAAATAGATAGGTTGTGGGAGTAAAGACTAATTGTAATTGGAGTCCTTTTCAGGACTAGGTTGCATCAGTTCCTATCAGTTTTTGCCAGGCAGGTCTGTGCCAGTGCTGTGCAAGTTTTTTTCACAGCATTTGGCTGAATCTAGCAAAGCTAATCCTTTTTGGCCTATTGCAGAGTGTGTTAGTCAGTGGAGTAGCCTATCTGTGTTGCAAGATATACCACCTGTGTATAGAATACCAATTTTTTTACTGCACCTAGTGAAGTAAAATCTTTTGGGCATAGCATCATTCTATTAGTCCATCTATACTGACCTCCATCAGGTTGCAAATTGAATATAATTTTTTTCTGCATCTAGCTCTGAAAAAATATTTTGCCTTCTAGCAGTGTGTGGGACTTTCTCTATTAGTCCATCTATACTGACCTCCATCAGGTTGCAAACTGAATATATTTTTTTCTGCATCTACCTCTGAAAAAATATTGGGCTTGTAGCTGTGTGTGGGACTTGTTCTATTAATCCATCTATACAGACCTCCATCAGGTTGCAAACTGAATATAATTTTTTTCTGCATCTACCTCTGAAAAAATATTTGGGCTTCTAGCTGTGTGTGGGACTTGTTCTATTACTCCATCTATACTGACCTCCATCAGGTTGCAAATTGAATATAATTTTTTTCTGCATCTAGCTCTGAAAAAATATTGGGCTTGTAGCTGTGTCTGGGACTTGTTCTATTAATCCATCTATACAGACCTCCATCAGGTTGCAAACTGAATATAATTTTTTTCTGCATCTACCTCTGAAAAAATATTTGGGCTTCTAGCTGTGTGTGGGACTTGTTCTAATACTCCATCTATACTGACTTCCATCAGGTTGCAAATTGAATATAATTTTTTTCTGCATCTAGCTCTGAAAAAATATTGGGCTTCTAGCTGTGTGTGGGACTTGTTGTATTAGTCCATCTATACTGACCTCCATCAGGTTGCAAGCTGAATATATTTTTTTCTGCATCTACCTCTGAAAAAATATTGGGCTTCTAGCTGTGTGTGGGACTTGTTCTATTAATCCATCTATACAGACCTCCATCAGGTTGCAAACTGAATATAATTTTTTTCTGCATCTAGCTCTGAAAAAATATTTGGCCTTCTAGCAGTGTGTGGGACTTTCTCTATTACTCCATCTATACTGACCTCCATCAGGTTACAAATTAAAAATAATTTTTTTCTGCATCTAGCTCTGAAAAAATATTTGGGCTTCTAGCTGTGTGTGGGACTTGTTCTATTACTCCATCTATACTGACCTCCATCAGGTTGCAAATTGAATATAATTTTTTTCTGCATCTAGCTCTGAAAAAATATTTGGGCTTCTAGCTGTGTGTGGGACTTGTTGTATTAGTTCATCTATACTGACCTCCATCAGGTTGCAAACTGAATATATTTTTTTCTGCATCTACCTCTGAAAAAATATTGGGCTTGTAGCTGTGTGTGGGACTTGTTCTATTAATCCATCTATACAGACCTCCATCAGGTTGCAAACTGAATATAATTTTATTCTGCATCTAGCTCTGAAAAAATATTTGGCCTTCTAGCAGTGTGTGGAACTTTCTCTATTAGTCCATCTATACTGACCTCCATCAGGTTGCAAACTGAATATAATTTTTTCTGCATCTAGCTCTGAAAAAATATTTGGCCTTCTAGCAGTGTGTGGGACTTTCTCTATTAGTCCATCTATACTGACCTCCATCAGGTTGCAAACTGAATATAATTTTTTTCTGCATCTAGCTCTGAAAAAATATTTGGCCTTCTAGCAGTGTGTGGGACTTGTTCTATTAGTCCACCTATACTGACCTCCATCAGGTTGCAAATTCAAAATAATTTTTTGTCTGCATCTAGCTCTGAAAAAATATTTGGCCTTCTAGCAGTGTGTGGGACTTTCTCTATTAGTCCATCTATACTGACCTCCATCAGGTTGCAAACTGAATATTTTTTTTTCTGCATCTACCTCTGAAAAAATATTTGGGCTTCTAGCTGTGTGTGGGACTTGTTCTATTAGTCCATCTATACTGACCTCCATCAGGTTGCAAATTGAATATAATTTTTTTCTGCATCTAACCCAGCCAATAGTTTTGGCCTAATACCACAGTTTGGCCACTCAGCTCTGCTCGGTTCCCATCCATTGTTTTTTTGTGCAAACAACTCCAGAGTTGTGAATTAGTTAACCACCAAAATGAGTGGAAAAAGGCCTGCTGCTGGTGGAAAGGGGAATAGGCATGTTGGGAAGGGGAAAAAAGGTTGTGTCCATGGGGTAGGTGTTAAAGCAACAGTAACATCTGCAGAAGAAAGACCATCTTCCAGCCAAACTAAAATGTCTACTTCTTTTAGCGGACAATGTGATAAGATCCCTTTCTTACGGCCACGCCAATCGCTACAAATTCCAGATGAGGCACAAAAACAGCAGGTGCTTCAACGGATATCAAGTGCTCCTTTAAGTGGGCTCTCCTCCACATCAACTTCAACATCACAAATACTCCAGTCCTCAAAGGTGTCACCCCAATCGCACTTGCTTCCTCACAGCTCCCAAATCTCCAGCTGCCCGTCTGAGTATGAGGTAGAACAGATGGTTGAGTCTGCAGAGCTGTTTACTCATACTATAGCCTGGGAATCAGAGGTCGACTCCAGCGCTTCTGTGAATCCAGACGAGGAAATGATCTGCACTGATGCCCAGAATCTTTATGAGTCGGATCCAGGACCAGACACAGAAGGTTCTGACCATAATGTAGACCCTCATTCCCAAACTGTAACTCCTGTTGGTGGAGACAATGAGGAAGACGATGATGAGACTCAAATACCTGATTGGAGCGACAACTTTAGTTTTTTGTCAGGGCAGGAACAGGTTGGCTCTGAGGACGACGGGTGTGATAACGCACAGGGTGATGATGATGAGGTTGGAGATCCCACTTACTGTCAACCCACAGTCAGCCAAGAGATGAGGTCAGCAGAGGAGGTGGAGGAAGATGCTAGTGACGACGAGGTCAGGTTGCGCCTTCCTGGACAGAGACGTAGTACTGGAAGCACGTCAACAACTGCATCCTCAAACACAACTCTGCCTCTCACCACAAGTCGTGGTGGCTCTTCAGGTCGCATGGGTGCTAAGCCTTGCATAGCCTGGGCATTTTTTCAGATTGATAAAGATGACCCAACTCGTGTTATCTGTAACATTTGTCAGCAAAAGCTAAGTAGAGGCCAAAAAATACATAGCTTGAGTACTTCATGCATGAACCGGCGCATGGACATGAAGCATAAGTTGCAGTGGGAAGATCATTGTGCTACAATGCGGCCTAGCCGGCCGGGCCAACCACCGTCTGCCATATCTTGTGCATATGCGGCCTCTTCATCCTCTGTGACTGGGGGGACAGCAGTCACACCTGTTTTGGGGCGCAGACCTGCCACCTCTTTACCCGCAACAGCCAGCGTGATTGGCAGGTCATCATTTTCTTTGGAGGTGGTAACACCAGCTGGTGTTGAGCGCTGTCCGACATCGATAGCACCACCTTTGGATCAAGGCAACCTAACATGTCCGACTGCATCTTCCTCACAGACCGGCAGTTTGCGGGGACACCCTTATCAACCCCGTCTAAGCACAATAGCCAGCCCTCGGTCCCTCAGATGTGGACAAGTAAAAGACCATTTCCTCCTAGCCATGAGAAAGCTAAGAGGTTGAATTTCACCATCTGCAAGCTCTTGGCTACAGAAATGCTGCCTTTCCGCCTGGTGGACACAGAGGATTTTCGAGACCTTATGTCCGTCGCAGTGCCCCAGTACCAGATGCCCAGTCGGCACTACTTCTCAAAGAAAGGTGTGCCTGCGCTCCACCAGCATGTCGCACACAACATCACCGCTTCTTTGAGAAACTCTGTGTGTGACAGGGTGCATTTCACCACAGACACTTGGACGAGTAGGCATGGACAGGGGCGTTACATGTCGCTGACTGGGCACTGGGTAACTATGGTGACAGCAGGACAAGGGGCTGCTGTCCAAGTCTTGCCGTCCCCACGAGTTGTGCGTCAATCCTCTTTATGTCAAAGTTCCTCCACTGCTTCTGCCTCCTCAACCTCCTCTCGGTCTTCCACCTGCACCCAAAGCCTGTCTGGTCATGCCACAAGCTTTCTAACTGCGCAGAAGGGATCCTGCACACCTCCTTACTATGCTGGCAGTAGGGCTCAACGTCATCAGGCGGTTTTTACTTTGAAATGTCTGGGAAATGTGAGTCACACAGCTGAGGAGTTGTGGTCAGCTCTGGAGAACCAATTTCATGAAAGGTTGTCTCCACTGGACCTGAAACCAGGGAAGGCCGTGTGCGACAATGCTGCAAACCTGGGTGCGGCCCTTCGCCGGGGCAATGTCACACACGTGCCTTGTATGGCTCACGTGTTGAACCTGGTTGTCCAGCAATTTTTAGCCCACTATCCCAGACTAGATGGCCTTCTGCAGAGGGCACGGTCGCTGTGTGCTCACTTCCGCCGTTCGCATGCCGCAGCTCAGCGACTTACATCTCTACAGAAGTCGTTGAGCCTGCCACTTCACCGGCTAAAATGCGATGTGCCTACCCGGTGGAATTCAACTCTGCACATGTTGCAGCGACTGTGGCAGCACCGACAAGCCCTGGTGCAATACGTTCTGATGTATAGCCTGGGCCAACGAGATCCAGACGTGGGGCAAATCACGCTGGAGGAGTGGTCTCAGATCAGGGACCTATGCACCCTTCTGCACAGTTTTGAAATGGCGACGAAGATGTTTAGTGCTGACGATGCCATTATCAGCATGACTATTCCGGTGATTTACATTCTGGAGCACATGTTAAACAGGATTCGGAGTCAGGTGGTGGCACAAGAGGAGGTGGAGGAAGTAGAGGAGGAGGAGTTGTATGCGGAAGGGCTAACATCTGCAAGGTCCAGACGGTCGGCAGCACCAAGGCGGCAGGCATGTGAGGGTGGGGGAGATGGTTTTACCAGGGCGCATTGTAGCAGCCAAACTAGTGAGGAAGGTGCAGGAGCCCAGGAAGAAGTGGAGGACGAACTGATGGAAGACTCATTAGATGAGGGAGACCTTGATCACATTTCTGTTGTGCGAGGTTGGGGGGAGAGGACAGAGGAAGGAAGCATGATTGTTACCTCGCCACCAACACAACAGGGACTTGGTGCTCCTGGATGCGCAACACACATGAGTGCCTTCTTGCTGCACTACCTGCAACATGACCCTCGAATTGTGAGAATTAGAAATAATCCTGACTACTGGGTTGCCACACTGTTAGATCCCCGGTACAAAAGTAAATTTGCAGAAATTATTCCTGCCATAGAAAGGGATGCACGCATGCAGGAGTATCAGCAGAGACTGTTGCAGAATCTTACATGTGCTTTTCCACAAAACACCAGTGGTGCACGTAGTGAATCTCACAGTTCCAACTTGCCAACCGTGGGACCGTCAAGTGTTCAGCACTCAAACCATAACAGAACCACAGTATCTGCTGGTAACATCAATTTTGCGCAATCATTTCACCACTTTTTTAGCCCATCCTTTGCAAGGCCACAGGAGACAAGAAGTCTGACACATAGTCAACGCCTAGAGACGATGGTACAGAAGTAACTCCAAGTAAACATTGAAGCCATGACTGTTTCACTGGACCCTTGCTCTTTTTGGGCTTCCAATCCGGAGCTAGCCACTTACGCCTTGGAGATCTTGTCATGCCCCGCAGCCAGCGTTCTGTCTGAACGTGTGTTCAGCGCTGCTGGTGGTGTGCTGACAGATAAGCGCACGCGGCTCTCCACTGATAATGTAGACAGACTCACGTTCATAAAGATGAACAAATCATGGATCCGAAACGACTTTTCTACCCCTGTGTCATCCTGGGGAGAGTAAAAGATGGATGATTGGTTAAAATCACCCTACCAACCGTTTTAAGCTTTCAAATTACTAATCATGTTTATCTGTATCTTGGCTGGAAAATAATTTGGGCTTTGTGGCAGTGTGCAGCACTGATTCCATTAGGCCATCTATAATAAGCTCCACCAGATTTAAAATTACTAATCATGTTTATCTGTATCTTGGCTGGAAAATAATTTGGGCTTTGTAGCAGTGTGCAGCACTGATCCTATTAGGCCATCTATACTAAGCTCCACCAGATTTAAAATGAATAATAATTTTTAGCTGCATCTAGCCCGGAAAATAATTTTGGGGCTCCGTGATGCGCAAGACACATAAGTGCCTTCTTGCTGCACTACCTGCAACATGACCCTCATATTGTCAGATTTCAAAGTAATCATGACTACTGGGTTGCCACACTCTTAGATCCCCCAAACTTTTCGATCAACCTTTTCATTTTAATAAAGACCAAAAAAATGGTCATTTTTGAAATTATAAGCATTAGCAGGTTATTAGAAACTGAAATCAAACAGTTTTCAACTCATAACTTTATTCTAGGTGATGTTACATTTTCACATAGGACCCCTTGTTCGAAAGGAGCTTCTGAACTCTCTCGTCCATTGAATTTGTCAGGTTTTGGATGGTTTCTGCTTCAATTGTTTTGCATGAGGACAGAATACCCTCCCAGAGCTGTTGCTTAGATGTGAACTGCCTCCCGCCATCATAGACACTCCTTTTGATGATGCTCCAGAGGTTCTGAATGGGGTAGAGGTCAGGGGAGCATGGGGGTCACACCATAAGTTTATCCCCTTTTATGCCCATATCAGCCAGAGATGCAGATGTTTTATGTGCAGCATGAGATGGTGCATTATCATGCAAAAAAATGATCTTGCTGTGAAATACACGGTTCTTCTTCTTGAACCATGGCAGGAAGTGCTGTTTGAGAAAATCCACATACATTATGGAGTTCATCTTTAGCGCCTTCAGGGATCCTAAAGGGGCCGACAATCTCTCTCCCCATGATTCCAGCCCAAAACATTACTCCACCTCCTCCTTGTTGGCGCTGTAGCCGTGTTTGCGTGGGGTGTCCATCAACCAGCCATCCTCCACTCCATCCATCTGGACCATCGAGCGCTGCACGCCACTCATCCGTGAACAAAACAGTTTTGAAATCAGTCTTCATGTAATGTTTGGCCCACTGGAGCCGTTTCTGCTTGTGTGAAGTGGATAGAGGAGGTCGACAGGATGGCGTATGCACAGCTGCAAACCTCTGAAGGACCCTGCATCTTGTTGTTCGGGGGACGTTGGAGGCACCAGCAGCTTCAAAAACTTGTCTGCTGCTATGACAAGGCTTTTTTGCCGCTGCTCTTTTAACCTGACGTAATTGCCTGTAGGAAAGAGTCCTCAATTTGCCCTTATCAGCACGCACACGTGTGTACTGTGAATCAGCTACATACTTCTTGATTGCCAAGACACTTCATCCTGATCATCGCACAATGTTGATTGTAGTCATGCCTTGACCTAAACACTCCACAATTTGTTGCTTCTCAGCAGCCGACACATCCTTTTTCTTTCCCATTTTGGCAGAAAATGTAGGCTGCTTAATAATGTGAGACAGCCTTCTTAAGTAGTCTTGCCTTTCATTGGACACACCTGCCAAACTAATTAGCACAGGTGTCTGCAATTGCTTACAGTGATATAAAGAGCCCTGACACACATCACCATCAATGAGTTTAACTGACAAACAAACAAATTCTTCCCTTATCACTCCTAAACACTTTTTGCATAATAATTTGGAACACAGTGTACATGTGCTTTTCCACAAAACACCAGTGGTTCACGTAGTGAATCTTACAGTTCTAACTTGCCAACCGTGGTCTGTATGGAGTTGTTCAATAAAGGGCCCAAAATTAAGATAACATAGATGGGAGAGGTCTCTATGAATAGGAATTCCTAAGTATTTGATACCCTGTGAGGGCCAGGCAAAGGGAAAGTTGGACTGGATGGAATCCTATATGGATTTGGGGAGGGAGACATCGAGGGCCTCAGACTTCGCTGCATTGATTTTAAAATTTGACCATGCAACAAAGTGATCTATTTCAGCCATAACAGCATGGATGGATATATGTGATTGAGTGATATATACTAGGACATCATCAGCAAATAGAGAGCACTTGTACTCGGTGCCTCCCACCTCAATCCACCTAATATTGGGGTTATGGCGAATTGATAAGAGCAGGTGCTCCATCACTAGGATGTATAAGAGAGGGGACAGAGAACATCCCTGCCTTGTCCCATTGGTGATTGTGAAAGGTGATGAAAATGTTCTGACGCGCCCCCTGGGCCTTGGGACACCCGAAGCCGGACCCTTTTTGGTGGATGCTGGTGGTTGTAGTCTCCGTGGCGGCGACCCGGTTCCGTGGCTCAGGGCGGTCAAACCAGTGGCAGAACTATTTATGTGGTTTTGATGTTTAAATGTCCGACTACGCCACCCGTGGATTGCGGTCAGAGTGAACCGCCGCTCCAGGGCAGACCGCTGAGGCTGGTGTTGTGGGTGCAGCAGAGCGTAGCATAACTCCCCACGGGAGGAGTATAGCCTCAGGGCAGTGTATGCGGAGGATGGGGGTGATGGTGCAGGGCAGCAGCAGTAACGACACGGAGTCAGTGATGCAGTCCAGGGCCTTTACTCACAGTTCTTATTATCCAGACCACGTCTGCAGGTAACGGCTGCCCACGTCGTACTGTGCTCACCAGGTGAGGGGCTCAGACAACTCCCAGATAACTTTGGAGCGCTTCACAGGCCCCCTTTTGTGTGTCCTTTGTCTGGCCTTTCTTACCAACCCTTCTGTCCGGCTGCCTCGGGCCTCCTCTTGGTAAACTTGGCGCCAGTTTCCCTGACACTATGTGGTGCCTTCCTAGCGGGTGTAGCGAGGGGCTGCGCCACATAAAATGTCACAGCCTCCTGTTTCTAGCTGAGGGTCGTTTCCTGCCTCCACTAGTTTCGGGGACCGGTCTCCCCCTTTGGCCTGACCCCTCCACGCAGGTGGATTCGGGCGTGCGGTGGCGACTCGCCCGTCCGCACCCCTGGGATCCCTTCGTTCCTCGTTCCTGGAGCCTTCTCCGCTCCTCTTCCTTCCTTCTCCCTCTTCCAGGCCTGGGCCTCTGTTACTAGGCCCGCCTCCGGAGCAGAGCTCATGCAGAGCCCCTGCTCCCTGCCACTTCTGCTCAGACTTCTCTGCACTGAACTAAGATGGTGCCCACCTTTTATACTCCCTTCTCAATGCACCCAGGAACTGCTTCCTCCCTGCTCCTGCACTACAGGGTTCCCCTTCCTCAGTGTTCCCTCCCCCCACTCCAGCCAGGGACAGGGACTGTCGTGCCCATCTCAGGGGCATATTGGTCGCCCTGCCCCACGGCAATGTGGTGTAATGCATGCAGGTGTCGGGTCCTGATCCACACTCCATCCTTACCTGAGAGTGAGATGTCACACCTCTGGGTGAGGTGCAATACCTCTGTAGCAACCGAGCCCTCAGGGTAATACAGTTCCATTTATCTTCAGCCTAGGTGACGTATTGCGATACAGGGCCGTGATTTTGGCTATAAAAGGGTCCCCTAGACCCCTACCCCAAGCTTTTTAAGAGAATCATATATGGCGTGCCAGGAGACTCTATGGAATGCTTTCTCAGCATCCAACGAGAGTATCTAATTACAAATTTTTAACTGCATCTAGCCCAGGAAATACTTTGTGCCTAGTAGCAGTGTCTGCTAGTCAGCGGATTATCCCGGCTGTTAAGCAAGCTACACCACCTGTAGTTTGGACACTTAATTTTTTCAAAGGAAATGCTTCGGGACCACGGGATACTCAGTGAAGAGCATCAGGAGGCACCCCAAGGCATAGGGGCTGGGCCTGGCAGTAGGATGCCTTGCGGTGGACAGCCGAGCTCGATCCTTATAAAAGCTTTTTAACTGCAGCAGCTTTAGTGGACGCAACTGGAGCTGGAATTACGTGGCTGCTGGCATCAGACTTGCCCTCCAATAGATCCTTGTAAATGGATTTAAAGTGTATTCATTCAAATTAGAGAGACAATTTAAATAAAAAATCTTAGAGCTGCCTCCACCACAGGGGGGCTCGCTCGACCCACCAGCGGACAGGTACCAGTATTGGGAGAGGGGGGCTGGCCGTCAGGGTTCACCGCGGCTCTGGCACAAACCCGGCGACACGGAGGTGGCACGGGCAGGAGCGGACTGAACGTGTCGGCTTCTCACTTTTTGGATTTTAGAAGGGCATGACATGCCTATATCTGTGTCTCCCCTCCTTTTACTCCTCCACCTCTTTTCTTTTCGCATGACTATATGTACTTGTCACTTTTCCATGTGTTAGTTGTGTCTTCAGAGCAGTTTGTCAGCTTTTGGACACCTTTGAAGGTGTTTTCTATGTGTTTCTATGTGTTTTTGTTTGCCTGCCATTGGTTTTAACGGTGTTCGAAGGTGTTCGACGAACAGTTCGACGAACAGTTCGGCGAACACACGGGTGTTCGACGAACCGAACCGAACTCGAACACTACGGGGGTGGCTCAACACTACTAATAATTTTTAGCTGCATCTTACCTGGAAAATAATTTTGGGCATAGTAGCAGTGTTTGGTACTCATTGTATTAGGCCATCTATACTAAGCTCCACCAGCTTTCAAATTACTAATAATTTTTAGCTGCATCTTGCCTGGAAAATAATTTTGGGCATAGTAGCAGTGTGTGGTACTCATTCTATTAGGCCATCTATACTAAGCTCTACCAGCTTTCAAATTACTAATAACTTTTAGCTGCATCTTGCCTGGAAAATAATTTTGGGCATAGTAGCAATGTGTGGTACTCATTCTATTAGGCCATCTATGCTAAGCTCCAGCAGCTTTCAAATTACTAATAATTTTTAGCTGCATCTTACCTGGAAAATAATTTTGGGCCTGTACCAGTGTGTGGTACTCATTCTACTAGGTGATCTATACTAAGCTCCACCAGCTTTCAAATTACTAATAATTTTTAGCTGCATCTTGCCTGGAAAAAAAATTAGGGCATAGTAGCAGTGTGTGGTACTCATTCTATTAGGCCATCTATACTAAGCTCTACCAGCTTTCAAATTACTAATAACTTTTAGCTGCATCTTGCCTGGAAAATAATTTTGGGCATAGTAGCAATGTGTGGTACTCATTCTATTAGGCCATCTATACTAAGCTCTACCAGCTTTCAAATTACTAATAACTTTTAGCTGCATCTTGCCTGGAAAATAATTTTGGGCATAGTAGCAATGTGTGGTAATCATTCTATTAGGCCATCTGTACTAAGCTCCACCAGCTTTCAAATTACTAATAACTTTTAGCTGCATCTTGCCTGGAAAATAATTTTGGGCATAGTAGCAATGTGTGGTACTCATTCTATTAGGCTATCTATACTAAGCTCCACCAGCTTTCAAATTACTAATAATTTTTAGCTGCATCTTGCGTGGAAAATAATTTTGGGCCTGTAGCAGTGTGTGGTACTCTTTCTATTAGGCCATCTATACTAAGCTCCACCAGCTTTCAAATTACTAATAATTTTTAGCTGAATCTTGCCTGGAAAATAATTTTGGGCCTGTAGCAGTGTGTGGTACTCATTCTATTAGGCCATCTATACTAAGCTCCACCAGCTATCAAATTACTAATAATTTTTAGCTGCATCTTGCCTGGAAAATAATTTGGGGCCTGCAGCAGTGTGTGGTACTCATTATTAGGCCATCTATACTAAGCTCCACCAGCTTTCAAATTAATAATAATTTTTAGCTGCATCTTGCCTGGAAAATAATTTTGGGCATAGTAGCAGTGTGTGGTACTCATTCTATTAGGCCATCTATACTAAGCTCCACCAGCTTTCAAATTAATAATAATTTTTGTTTTCTTTGAACGTGTGTTCAGCACTGCTGGTGGTGTGCTGACAGCTAATCGCACGCAGCTGTCCACTGACAATGTAGACAGACTCACTTTTATAAAGATGAACAAGTCATGGAACCTCAAGGACTTTTCTACCCTTGTGTCATCCTGGGGAGACTAAAAGCTTGAGAATTTGTTAAAATCACCTCACCAACCGTTTTAAGTAACTCTGGGGCAATTGATGCCACTTAAGTACTGTCTGTGCCCCAAATTTTTGGAAAAAATGGAAACTCTTTTTGGAGTCCCCTTGCTGTGTTTTACCTGACGTTGGCATCATCAATTACAGGCGGGTTGAGTATCCCCCCCCTTTTTAACCGTAAGAAACTACATACACTATGGCTTGGGGTAACACAGATGGTTGAGTCTGAAGAGCTGTTACTCAGAGGTCTGCTCCAAAGCTTCAGTGTCTGCTAGTCAGCGTAGTAACCCAGCTACGATGCAAGCTGCACCGCCTGTGTATCTAATAATGATTTTTAACTGCATCTAGCCTAGGCAGACTGTGGTGACCCCCAACCAAACCCAGACGCTCAGCCCCCTACCGCCCCCCTTTCATTGACAATACAATCATGTAACTCTTACAACTGGATGGGTGAGGATCGGTCACAGCTTTATTAACTGTTTATACTCATTACATTAGAAAGGCATTTTATTTCTAAAATAATTCAGCTTGTTGCAGCATGCCCTGTGTCTCCAGTCTCCACAACGGCAAGTTGGCCAACAAGTGTAACTCTCCAACATGTCCTTTCTATTTCCAGGCCACGGAGGATTCTGCGTACTCGTATGCAGGACTCTGACCCCTATCCATCACTCTTAACGCTTGTTCCACTCCGTCCTGGAGTCCTGACAGGAGTATGTCCAGTCCAATATCCATTAAGTGAACACAGTCGGGCCATCTGAGGCCTGCTTTATCTCCTTCCAGTTGTCGGTGTCGTATCACTACACAGCCACTGTCTCTTATAAATTTTGGCGTCCAAATATTTATTAGCCGCCTTGCCGTTCGATGGCCGTGATGTCTCGCGCACCTTGCCATACCACGCTCGGCACAATCTCTGACTATTTTTGTGAAAAATTCTCTGAAGCGCTCAGTGTCTAGTTTCATTATTGCCATTAGTTATGCGCTCTTGTGATAACCTAGGTCATTTCCCCCGGCCTGTATAACTGAGATGAATGGACCTCTTGCCTCTCTCCCTAACTTGATTACCTCCATTAGTACCTGTGGCCATTGCAGGCCTCTAATACCTCTCCAGTTCAAATATGTGTTATGAAACTCTAATTTCCTCCCGCCTGGGCGGACTTTCGCCCTTTTTTCTGCCCAATATACATACGAATGGCCTATGACCCACACTGTTGGCTTAGCGTCACCTGTAAAAGAAATAAACCACGTTAGGATAACAAGTCCGGTCTTATGTATCTCGCCAAACACGTGGAACGCCATCTCCCTATCCTCTGAACTTCCGTTTGTGACAGTCCTGCTCTTGCTGCTTCCGTGGCCGCGCCTATGTGGAATGAGTGTGTCCCATAATCTTTGGGGTGGTTCCCTGCCGATGTTATACATTTATTAAATATAGCTTGGAACTGGTATCTTGATAATGGCGTTCCATCAATGTGTAATAGGAAGAAATTACTTTGTGATCTGATGGTTATATATGTTTTTACTATTGTTACCTGACTCAGCGTACCATTTGTGGGTTGTAGAAGTACCCAAGTGCCCCTGCCCGCTGGAACTGTTTTCGATTTGCGTATGCGTAGACGTATTGCGTTATTGGCTATGACTACGTCCTGGTGTAATAAGCCTCCACTGGTGGTAATTTTGGATTGAGGGATTAATTCGCTTATGCATAGCGCCCCGAAGAAGGTGATCGCAAATGCAGTAGACAGTAGTGTTGCTTCGAATTGTGATAATCATGTTAATGGTGTTAGGGATATGATGTGAGAAATCAGTTTTAGTGACACGGGACAGGACGTCTACACTCCTGACTTGGCTGACCCCTTTTCCACCCTTTTATGGATTGTCTGAATCTCTTTGTCACATGTCCCCAATTCAGTAGTTGGAAGTGAAATGCTACTTCGGTCAGCCACTGCTGCGCTGACGCCCCTGATATGCCCCTCATCATTAGCTGGTGGAGAAATTCTATGGTGACTTGTAATCTGGCTTGTTCACATTGGTCAACCCGTTGCCTGCTACTAGTCATGTCCACTCTTCCCATGCCTTACCGTATGCTTGCCACATCGACGGGGCAACTGACGCTCTTATTAATGCCATCAACTATTCTCCACTAGATCCCATAGGGAGGGTGGGCAACTGTTGCCCGATGGGTGGGTGTTGGGGAGGAGCTCTGTGAAAATCTGCCAATTGAATTGTGATAAAGCGTTAGCAGCAGCGTTAGACCCCTCAGCATCATGGCTAGCGCGGACCCATACATTGTGTTTTAGGCACAGGAATGCTAGCCGGCGTAGTAGGCCTAGCACTGGGAGAGACGATGATGCCATATTATTAATGAAGTGCGCTAGGCTGGTGTTTTTTGTTATGAAGAGTATATTGTTGTTAGCCAGGCGCGCGCCCCATATTTCTATTGCTACCACTATTGGGAATAGTTCCAGGAGTGTCTGTTTTTTGTCAGCACTTGTTCTGCCCAATACGGAGGCCATAAGCCTGTGCACCACTAGTTATCTAGTATCGCTGCATATCCGCCCGCCTCTGCCGCCCCGGAGAATAATCTTAGTTCAATGTTGGACTGTTTTGCTGACATAAATAACGTGTGACCATTGAATGATTATAAGAAGGTTTTCCACACCTCTAAGTCCGCCCGTAGCTGCCTGCTGATTCTGATTGTATGACTCGGTTTAGATGCCCCTTTTGTTGCGGGCGATAAATGAAGAGAAAAAACCCTTCCAACTGGCATCACCCGGCTGGCAAACACGAGGAGACCTAGTAATACTTGCATCTGCTGTAGCGTTACTTTCCATACTGCGCAAAAAAACTAGATCAGGTGTAATGTTTTGGTATTTTTTCTGTTGGGAAGCGGAACAACCTTGCTGTGGTGTCGATTTCGATGCCTAAGAACGATTTTTTTTAGTTGTTGGGCCTATGTTTTTGGTTGGGCATAATGGGACTCCAAACCGACGGGAGATGTTTGTGAATTTATTGAGTAAGGGGCAGCGAAAGTGGATGACCAATCGCCACATGGCAGAAAAAGAAAGGAAAAAATCAGCTCACCCACCTAGAAGATCAACAGCAGGGAGCCAGGAGTGCTACCAGACGAACATGAGGAACCAGGAAGATCCAGCTGAACAAATCTTCTAAAATCCACTTTTTATTGGGTCATACAAAAAATATATTTTAAAAGTCCACCTTAGAGAAGAACAGCAAACGTGTTTCGAACTAAAGGTTCTTAATCATTGCATAGCAAAAAAACAGCAAGGAAGTGGTATTTATATGTCATGTCCTGCTATGCACCTGTTCAAGGCTGAGTTAATCAGCAATTTAAACACACATACCATGTTAAAATCGTATAGCATAAAAACAATGTATATAAATGTAAATAATCCAAAAGAAAAAGAAAAGAAGAAAAAAGGAACATATATATAATAATAATCTATAAATGATCATTCATAATGATACATCAAATCATGTCTGATGTT
Organism: Phyllobates terribilis; assembly: GCF_046119375.1. Classification (NCBI taxonomy): domain Eukaryota; kingdom Metazoa; phylum Chordata; class Amphibia; order Anura; family Dendrobatidae; genus Phyllobates; species Phyllobates terribilis. The sequence continues at coordinate 1,361,712 of NW_027362822.1, read as the reverse complement.
TAAACCCACTGGTACACGTGTATTTAAAGTATAAATCCACCAACTTTCTCTATTAAGGAGCTTTTGACTCGCCCAGGGGATGGGGATGACTCGGTACCCGGGCCTTTTTGCCTGACCTTGGGGATGTCGCGGTGGTCGGCTCCCGTGCCCGTACTCTGGGGTCAGCTTTTAAAAAGGGATTGGTTTGTTTATTAGTTTTATAAAAGTTTGTGACGCCACTAGTGTTGAGCGATACCTTCCGATATCGGCAAATATCGGATCGGATCGATACCGAAAAAGTATCGGATATCGCTGATTCCGATACCGGAAACCAATGCAAGTCAATGGGACAGAAATAATCAGAATGAAAATAAACCCTTTCTTTCCTTGTAGGTTAATTCTACATGAAGGAAAACAACTAAGAATAATGTAGAATGTATTGGGGGAGGTGGGGGAGACAATAAAGCCATAGAGGTTTAGCCCAATCAAATAGAATAGCAGGAATTAATATTTTTTTAAGACGTTCTGAGTTACGGAAATATTGACTATGTTAAGTATTTTTATATTTTGTCAGATATTTATGTTTCACTACTTCCATGCTCTTCACCTTCTTTTTTACTTCTCCCACACTTTCTCCTTCATCATCCTCAGCATCAGCATCTTTTTCATCCACTTCTTTTTCACCTTCTTCATCTTCTTCTTCTTCTTCACCTTCTTTGCATTATTCTTTTTTTTTACATTCTTCATATTCTACTTCTTCATCTTCATCATATTCTTATTTGTGGCAGGCATTCCTGTAGTTGTTATCTATAAAAGGTTGGACATTACACCTTTCGTTCTGCCCGTCACAAAAGATTTACAACAGAATTTGTCCGCGTTCAGTTTGGCCTGCAGCAGCAGGTCTTTTCCAGGGGCACCACGAGGAGGAACGGACTCACCCCCATACATTGCTTAGTCATCTTCTGCTTATAATTTAGATATTATCTTTTGCTCTGATTTTTAGTCTTATGCTTAATGTTCTTCCGCTTTTTGTTCTGCAGCTGCTTGTATTTCTGCTTCTTGGTTTTCTGTCTCTTGTTCTTCTGTATCTTGGTGCTTGTCTTCTCTTCTTTGTCCTCTTGGTCAACTTCTTCAGGGTCATATTCTTGGTCTTCTTCAGGGTGGTCTTCAGGGTCGTCGTCTTCGGGGGTCCTCGTCTTCTTCGGGTTGGTCTTCTGGGTCCTCGTCTTCGGGGTCCTCGTCTTCTTCGGGGTGGTCTTCAGGGTCCTCGTCTTCTTCGGGGTGGACTTCAGGGTCCTCGTCTTCTTCGGGGTGGACTTCAGGGTCCTCGTCTTCAGGGACCTCGTCTTCTTCGGGGTGGTCTTCAGGGTTCTCGTCATCAGGGTCCTCGTCTTCGGGGTCCTCGCCTTCTTCGGGTTGGTCTTCAGGGTCTTCGTCTTCAGGGTCCTCGTCAGGGAGATCCAGAGTGATTACCAAGAACCATTTCAAAAAGCTTGAACTTGGAAATGTAGCAGAAGGTACAAGAAGGCTGAGGAACTACCGAGGACCAGCTGACGGTACTGGAACCCGGATGGGTAGCAGAAGGTACAAGAGCCAATGGAACTGCCGAAGACCAGCTGACGGTACTGGAACTCGGTTACTAAGCAGGAGGTACCTGCGCCAGAAAGAACTACCAAGGACCAGCAGAAGTTGGTGGAACTTGGATACCGAGAAGGAGGCACCTAATCCAAAGGCACTGCCGAGAACCAGCTGACGGTACTGGAACCCGGATGGGTAGCAGAAGGTACCCATGTAAAAAAAAGTTCAAGGCCGCGAGCCGGCCCAGTTACCAAAACCCACAGTCCTACAGGGGGTACTTGTCCTATTGGTACTATGGAACCAGCCTTCATTGCCAGATCCCGCAGCCCTCATAGGAGTCACCTAGACTGCAGGCACCATAGAGTCGGCTAACCCGAGCGCAACACGACAGGACAACGCATTGGAGGCAAAGTGACGTTGACACTACCCGGAAACAGCTGGCGTGCTGGAACCAGGCTGGGCAGGAGGGAGTATCCGTGCCAAAGACACTGCCGAGAACCAGCTGACGGTACTGGAACCCGGATGGGTAGTAGAAGGTACAAGAGCAAATGGAACTACCAAGGACCAGCTGAAGGGACTGGAAGCCGGATGGGTAGCAGAAGGTATAAGAGCCAATGGAACTACCGAGGACCAGCTGACGGTACTGGAACTCGGTTACTAAGCAGGAGGTACCTGTGTCAGAAAGCACTACCAAGGACCAGCAGACGTTGGTGGAACTTGGATACCGAGAAGGAGGCACCTAATTCAAAGGCACTGCCGAGAACCAGCTGACGGTACTGGAACCCGGATGGGTAGCAGAAGGTACCCATGTAAAAAAAAAGTTCAAGGCCGCGAGCCGGCCGCAGTTACCAAAACCCACAGTCCTACAGGGGGTGCTTGTCCTATTGGCACTATGGAACCAGCCTTCATTGCCAGATCCCGCAGCCCACATAGAAGTCACCTAAACTGCAGGCACCATAGAGTCGGCTAACCCGACCGCAACACGACAGGACAACGCATTGGAGGCAAAGTGACGTTGACACTACCCGGAAACAGCTGGCATGCTGGAACCAGGCTGGGCAGGAGGGAGTAACCGTGAAAACGACACTGCGGGGAAACAGCTGGCGGTGCTGGAACCCAGGGTAAATACTAAAAACATAGTGGAGCCAGAGGTGTAATTGGAGCAAGTTTTAAATCAGTAGTACAGTGGATGTGGACAAATCAGGAGAATTTGCCGGACACACAGCTGGGGATCAGCTGACGTTACTGAACCCCAATAACACTGGAGCAAGCGTTGACTGTGCAGACGGCACTTCTGAGCAGCAACTAGCGGGATTGGAGCCCAGGGTAAATACTAAAAACAGAGGAGCCAGAGGTGTATTTGGAGGAGGTTTCAAATCAGTAGTACAGTGGATGTGGACAAAGCAGGAGAATTTGCTGGACACACAGCTGGGGATCAGCTGACGTTACCGAACCCCAATAACACGGCAGCAAGTGTTGACTGTGCAGACGGCACTTCCGAGCGCCAACTGGTGGTGTTGGAGCTCAGGGATAATACTGAAAACAGAGGAGCCAGAGGTGTAATTGGAGTAACTTTAAAATCTGTAGTAGTGAGAATGTATACAGAGCAGGAGAAATTGCCGTCCGCACAGCAGGGGAACAGCTGACGTTACCGAACCCCAATAACACGGCAGCAAGTGTTGACTTTGCAGACGGAACTTCCGAGCACCAACTGGCGGTGTTGGAGCTCAGGGATAATACTGAAAACAGAGGAGCCAGAGGTGTAATTGGAGCAACTTTAAAATCTGTAGTAGTGAGAATGTGGACAGAGCAGGAGAAATTGCCGTCCGCACAGCAGGGGAACAGCTGACGTTACCGAACACCAATAACACGGCAGCAAGTGTTGACTGTGCAGACGGCACTTCCGAGCGCCAACTGGCGGTGTTGGAGCTCAGGGATAATACTGAAAACAGAGGAGCCAGAGGTGTAATTGGAGCAACTTTAAAATCTGTAGTAGTGAGAATGTGGACAGAGCAGGAGAAATTGCCGTCCGCACAGCAGGGGAACAGCTGACGTTACCGAACCCCAATAACACGGCAGCAAGTGTTGACTGTGCAGACGGCACTTCCGAGCGCCAACTGGCAGTGTTGGAGCTTAGGGATAATACTGAAAACAGAGGAGCCAGAGGTGTAATTGGAGCAACTATATAATCTGTAGTAGTGAGAATGTGGACAGAGCAGGAGAAATTGCCGTCCGCACAGCAGGGGAACAGCTGATGTTACCGAACCCCAATAACACGGCAGCAAGTGTTGACTGTGCAGACAGCACTTCCGAGCGCCAACTGGCGGTGTCGGAGCTCAGGGATAATACTGAAAACAGAGGAGCCAGAGGTGTAATTGGAGCAACTTTAAAATCTGTAGTAGTGAGAATGTGGACAGAGCAGGAGAAATTGCCGTCCGCACAGCAGGGGAACAGCTGACGTTACCGAACCCCAATAACACGGCAGCAAGTGTTGACTGTGCAGACGGCACTTCCGAGCGCCAACTGGCAGTGTTGGAGCTTAGGGATAATACTGAAAACAGAGGAGCCAGAGGTGTAATTGGAGCAACTATATAATCTGTAGTAATGAGAATGTGGACAGAGCAGGAGAAATTGCCTTCCGCACAGCAGGGGAACAGCTGACGTTACCGAACCCCAATAACACGGCAGCAAGTGTTGACTGTGCAGACGGCACTTCCGAGCGCCAACTGGCGGTGTTGGAGCTCAGGGATTACAGTTCAGGTGGTAGAAACATGAACAGAACAGGAGACCTGGATACTGTTGCCAACCAATTATTTATTCTGGAAGAGGACTGGCAAATTCATGAGAGATCCAGGTCTTGTTTATTTTGAGAAAAGTAAGCCGGTCAACGTTATCGGAGGATAGTCGCATGCCACGGTCTGTTAGTACACCACCTGCGGCACTAAAGACGCGTTCCGATAATACACTAGCAGCAGGGCAAGCTAGCACCTCCAATGCATACTGACTAAGCTCTGGCCATGTATCCAGCTTACAGACCCAAAACTTGAAGGGAGAAGAGCCGTCTGGGAGTACACTAAGAGGGCAAGACATGTAGTCTGTCACCATCTGACGGAAACGTTGCCTCCTGCTGACTGGAGCCGTCTGTGATGGTGTAGACATTTGTGGTGGCGGTGACACAAAACTTTGCCACATTTCGGCTATACTGGTCTTGCCTTGTGCTGAGGCACTGCTTCTCCTCCCTCTTTGTGCAGAGCTTCCTCTACTGCCTCGACGCACTGAGCTGCTTTGTAAAGCACTAGCAGCACTGCTCTCGGTTGGAATGGAGAACATGGAATGCACCAGTGCGTCTTGGTACTCCCGCATTTTACGCTCCCGGTTCAACGGTTTTATGAGGCTTTGTAAGTTGTCCCAGTAGTGAGGATCTAGGAGGGTGGACACCCAATAATCAGCCGTGTTGAGAATGTGGGCGATGCGGTGGTCGTTTCTCAGGCACTGCAGAATGAAATCAACCATGTGCTGCAGACTGCCAACTTGCCAAGAAACTCTGTCCCCTGCTTGAGGCGTGATCTCTGCCTGCTCTGCATCACCCCACCCTCGCTCTAGATACTGACTACTAGAGCATTGTGTACCTCCCTCCTCTGGACAGATGTCTTCCTCATCCATTGACTCCTCCTCATCCTCCTCACAAAGTGTCCCCTGCCTAGGCCTTTGTGAGGAACCACGTAGACTGTAGAGAAGCAGATGGCATTTGTGACTCCTCATCCTCCACCTCTTCCAAAACCTCGTCCCTTAATGCTTGCAGTGTTTTTTCAAGCAGGCAGATAAGGGGGATAGTCATGCTGACTAGTGCATCATCTGCACTCGCCATCCACGTGGAATAATCGAAGGCACGCAAAACGTGGCAAATGTCCTTTATAGAGGCCCACTCAGTGGTGGTGAAGTGTGAACGGCGCGCACTGCGACTTGTTTGCGCCTGCTGCAGCTGGTACTCCATTACTGCTGCCTGCTGCTCACACAACCTCTCCAACATATGTAACGTTGAATTCCACCTGTTGGATAGGTCACATATGATGCGATGTTCCGGAAGACGTAATCGGCGCTGCAGAGCTGCAATGCGTGATCTTACATTGCTGGAACGCCGCAAGTGAGCGCACTCTATGCGGACCTTGTGAAGCAGTGCATCAAGATCCGGATAGTCCCTCAAAAAACTCTGCACGACCAAGTTGAGCACATGTGCCAGACATGGGATGTGAGTGAGGTTGCCTAGGCCCAGAGCTGCCACCAGATTTTGGCCATTGTCACACATTACCATGCCTGGCTGGAGATTCGCTGGCACAAACCACACGTCGCTCTGCTGCTTGATGGCATTTCAGAGCTCCTGCGCTGTGTGGCTTCGATTCCCCAAAGAAATTAATTTTAATACGGCCTGTTGGCCACGGCTGTGCTCATATCAGTCATCATAACAGGTAACCGTTCACGGGTCGATGTGGAGGTAGACCGTGACGGCTCCTGCAGCGCTGATTCAGAGGAACTGGAGTATGAGGAGGAGTCAATGTGTACAGACTGGATTCCTGCAATCCTTGGAGTTGGCAGAACACGTACAGCGCCACTCTCAAGATCTGTACCCGGCTCCACAACATTTACCCAATGGGCAGTGAGGGAAAGGTATCGTCCCTGTCCATGCTTACTGGTCCACGCATCTGTGGTCAGGTGGACCTTGCTACTGACGGCGTTTTGTAGCGCATGTTTAATTTTTCCCTCCACATGATGTTGCAGGGCAGGGACGGCTTGCCTGCGGAAATAAAAGCGGCTGGGCACGTTGTATTGTGGGACTGCCAATGCCATAAAGTTACGGAATGTGTCAGTCTCCACCAGCCTGAATGATAGCATTTCAAGGGCCAGTAGTTTAGCAATGCCAGCATTCAGAGCCTGTGCTCGGGTGTGGTATGCTGAGTATGGGCACCTTTTCTCCCATGCCTGTGCTAACAATGGCTGTAGACTGGCCTGGGAGTGTGAGGATGACTGGGAAAGTGGTGCTGTGGGTGGAATGACACTGTGTCTCTGTACAACAGTGCCAGAGATTCTTCCATGGCGATCCTGTGAGGAAGCCGAACCAGCTGTGTGTGAGCTGGAGGAAGAGGCTACAATACGAGCTGAAGAGGTGGTAGGAGGCGCTGTAGGTTGGCCTAGGTCTTCAGTGTGTTTTTGTAACTCCACCACGTGCTTGGTCCGCACATGTTTCCACATATTTGTGGTATTGAGGTTTCTGACACTTTTCCCTCTTTTCACCTTCTGATTACACAGCTTGCATTTGATAAAGCAAATGTCATCTGCAACTGTGTCAAAAAAGGACCAGGCACTGCAAGTCTTGGAAGCGCCCGCTTTTGGAAGAGCCATGCTCCTAATGGGTGCCGAAGTGGAGGCTACAGGCAACCAAGTCTGCCCCCTCCCTCTCCCTCCTTTTTGGGCTGTTCGGGGAATCTCTTCCTCAGAGCTGCTCCCACCACCTTCCTGTCCCTCACGCCATGATAGGTCAAGGACCTTATCATCTACACCACCCTCTTCAAACAACTGCTTCTCCTGGGTAGTCTCGACAGCCCAGTACGCACCAGAAAGTGGCACCTGAGTCTCATCATCAGATGCGTACTGAGGTGTGCTGCTGGCCATAGGCACTGGCCCACCTGCCTCTTCAGATTCAGAGAGACAAAACGGTTGTGCATCACTGCATACTACCTCTTCTTCAAATTCTCGAATTCTGCTTGGCTGGCCCCCTCTTTCCAAGCCAAGAGATTCAGAGAACAGAAGTAGAGATGGCTCCTGTCCAGGGCTCTCTGACTGCCTGGGCAATTTGGCAGGTGGTGAAGAGACAGATGGGTGCTCTTCAGTGCTCAGGACCTGAGAGGATCAGGAACTAATTGAAGTCGATGCGTTAGCTGCCATCCATCCAACAACGGCTTCAATTTGGTCCTCCCGCAGCAGTGGGGTACGGCTAGCTCCTACAAAGCTGCACATAAAGGACTGTTCCCTGCTAAAACTGGGGGATGCTGAGTCACTGGTGCCCGCAGCAGGCACAGAATCCCCATGTCCTCTCCCTGCAGGCACAGAATCCTCACGTCCTCTCCCTGCAGAAACTCCACGCCCACGACCACATGCCTTACTCCCTGCCTTCTTCATCTTGGTAGACTGATAAAGATAGGCAGAAAAGTACTAAGGGCTTAGTGTGCTTATTCCTGAACAGCTGCTAACAGGTATAAGAAACACTAATTTTATAAAGTGTAGACTAGACTTTAATATGAGCTAATGTGGCCTACACAACTGTAAAGTGGAGTGTTTGGTGAACTTTATTTAGGTTTTTTTTGTCACAAAAAGACACTGGATGTGCCTAAAGATGTAATAACGATAGTATCACAAACTTTTTGTAGCTATTACAATGTAGGAAGGTAACCTACAATGCAATAGATGAGGCTACAAAAAATAGGCTAATACTAATCTGGCTGGGGCTGCAGGGCCCAATGCTGCAGAAAGGCTCCTCTAACTACTCCTATATAGTGTGTTTGGAACCAATTTAGCTGAATACGGATGGAACCACCACACTAATAGGAGATATCAGGAAAAATTATGAATTGGCAAAAAAGGACAATGTATGAGGCAGTGACACACACTGAGTGCACTACAACCAGACGGGGTTGAAGCACACACTACAGGGTGAGCTGCACTCACACACACAGACCTTGCAGAAAGCAGTGAACAGCACAGAGAACTGTGCACTAGCACTGCAAGGCACAGCGATTTATAAAGTAGCTTGGGTAAAGCAGAATAGACCAAATAGGTAGCTAAAACTGTCCCTCAGAACAACAGCATCCTATCCCTAACTGAATTCACAGCAGAGTGAGCTCAAAATGGCGGCGGCGGCTTTTATAGTGCATCATGACATCATTTCAGCAGCCAATCACAGCCATGCCATTAGTTAAGATGCCTACATGCCTAACAGGATGTGCCCACACTTAGGATCCTCATTGGCTGAATAAAATGAAAATGGCTCATTGCATTATGGGAACTTCCGATTCCGATATACGATATTGCAAAAGTATCGGAATTAAGTATCGGAATTCCGATACCGCGAATATCGGCCGATACCCGATATTTCAGTATCGGAATGCTCAACACTAGACGCCACCTGTGGTTTCTGGTGAGATTCACCAGCGCTGTGGCAGTCCACTGAGGCCGGTGATAAGGCAGCTTAGATGGTATCACTCCCCACAGGTGGAGCTACGCCTCAGGGCAGCTTACGGAAAGGGGGATGCAGGTCAGAGGGGACCCAGCTGGGTCAGAGCAAGAACAGGAGCACACACGAAAGTCACTTCAGTACCTTTTACTGATGGAAATTCAGGCACATCCCAGAGCACTGTAGGGTGAAGGGTGCATGTCAGGATCCTCCTCAATGAGCGGGTGTAGGGCCTCCTGTTACTTGCCTCTGCGTAGTAAGTTTCTGACCTGCCTGGAGCTAGGCCTAACTTTGTCTCTGTCCTGCGCTGGCTGACCTTGTAGTAGGGCCTTTTCTTGGAGTACACGCTCCTCAGCTTGCGGGACCTATGTGTTTCCCAGCTCTGTTACGTATCAGCACTTTATCAATCCTGGGACCTGTAGTTCTCCAGGGATTCCGGTTATACCTTACAGGGTCATAGAGATCCCGGCAAGCTTTGGACCCGGTGTCCGGTAAATGCTTCGGGGTGAGCTAGTTAAGCTCCTCTGCCCCCTATGTACTAACTCTCCACTCGCCTTCGGCCTACTCGGGCCCTCACTAGGCTACTCACACTAACGGCAGCTTGCCGCGCTTCACCGATCTTATGGCGCCGGCACACCTAAAGCTCACTATTCTGAGCTACAACTCAACTGAGCTCAACTCTGCATTCAGACCTGTTCTTGCTGAACTCTTCAGAGGAACTGCTGAATCACTGAGCTCCACTGCAGACTGACCTGTTTCTGTGTCTCACTCTGCAGGAGCTAAACTGCCTGGCTCCACCTTCCCTATTTATCTCCCTATTGGGCTCCCTCTGCTGGTCTGAGGTGGAAGGTGGAGATGTGTGAATGTTTATTGGGGCCTCTTGTGCAGGCTTCCATCAATGCACACTTCTAGGATCTGTGATACCAAGCGCAGCTGGGCGTCACACTTTCTCCTATAATCATCCACCAAATCTCCACCAATCGCCACGGCCCACGGAGGGGCCACCACAGTCAGTGAATCCTTCCTTATTTAGTATACAGTCTACCAATACTTTGGGCGTATAAGCCGAGCTGCGAAGCAAGCTGCACCGCCTGTGTATCTAATAATAATTTTTAACTGCATCTAGCCTAGGCAGACTGTGGGGACCCCCAACCAAACCCAGACGCTCTGCATCTAACCGAGCCAATCATTTGATAGTTTTGCTAGTAGCAGAGTCGCATGGGCTCTAAACGTTGCATAGCCTGTGCATTTTTTCAGATCGATAAGGATCACCCAACTCGTGTTATCTGCAACATTTGTCACCAAAAGCTAAGTAGAGGCTAAAAAATCCATAGTTTGAGTACTTCATGAATGAACCGTCACATGAAGCATAAGTTGCAGTGCAAAGCTCACTGTGCTACAATGCGGCCTAGCGGGCCGGGACAACCACCATCTGCCCCACCTGTGTCATTCTGGGGAGACTAAAAGCTTGAGGATTTTGGAAAATCACCTCACCAACCATTTTAAGCAACCCTGGGACAATTAATGCCACTTAAGTGGTGTCTGTGACACAATTTTGGGAAAAAAATGGAGACTCTTTTTGGAGTCCCCTTGCTTTGTTTTACATGACGTTGCCATCGTCAATTCCAGGTGGGTCAGGTCTCCCCCCCCCCCCCCCTTTTAACCGTAAGAAACTACATACACTATGGCTTGGGGTAACACAGATGGTTGAGTCTGAAGAGCTGTTTACTCATACTATAGCCTGGGAATCAGAGGTCTGCTCCAAAGCTTCAGTGTGCTAGTCAGCGGAGTAGCCACCGCCTGTAGATCTAATTACACTTTTTTTTTCAAATTCAATTTTTTTTTATTTTTGTGTTGAAAAAGTACAAGAAAATACAATATACATAGTAAAAGGGGTAGTATAACTATAAATCTATGCATAACGACAGTACATTGGGGGGTACAGGGAGGGTTTTCCATCAATATCCAGATCAAGCATGTATTTTTCCATATGAAAGATAGAGAGAGAGGGAGCGGACCACGGCAGACCACCAATCAATAGAGTGCGATTATGATCATTGTTGTGCCGACATCACGGATAACTTTAGTTGGGGGCTAGATGGTAGGTGTCAGAGTTTTGCAAATCAATCCAATCCCTCCAAATCACACAGTATCTATCAACATCAGCCGGTGAGATGGCAATCAGATGCTACATCCTATTAAGGAGGGAGATCTCCGCAAACCATTCCTCCACAGTGGGTGGGTCTCTGCTTTACCGGTGTCGTGGAATGACATTCTTAGCCGCCTGTATTAGGTAGCCTATTGATGACCTTTTATAACTACGTTTACTTATTGGTAACATTGATAAAAGGAGGGCTTCTGGCGTATTAGGGATAGTCAAACCAGTTATTTTCTCAATCATGGGAACCACCTTTGCCCAAAATGCATTTATTATAGGGCATGCCCACCATATGTGTGACATTGTCCCTTCCCCCTCCCCACATCTCCAACATCTATCTGAGACCACTGGATACCATCTATGAAGGACTGCTGGTACCCGGTACCATCTAGAGATAATTTTGAAGGAGGTTTCCTGAGCTTTGGACCCTATTGAGGTTTTATGTGTTAGGAAGAAACATTTATCCCATTGTGAGTCAGAGAAGGACTGCCCCAGTTCCCTTTCCCATGCACCACAGAATCCTGGCCTATTGTCAGTTACCTGGGCAATGAGGAGATTATACAGTAGGGAGATGGAGTGTGTAGGGGGTGACAATGATAGGCTCAATTTTTCAAAGTTTGTGACATCTCTATGAAGATGTGTGCGCTTCTTCACAGTTGAATAGAAGTGTTGTAACTGGCTATATTCAAAATTAGCCTTCGCGGAAGTGGTTCTTCCCTGTAACAAGTCATTGAGGGGGAGCAGCGAAGTATTGGAGATGACATGAGAAAATAATATCGGATGGGATTTATTTGAACTGAGAAATCTATTTGCAGATAATCCAGATTTCCCACCAGGACTATCTGAAATCAGTAGCAAGGGGCCCTGGGGTTCGATTGAGGATAAGCTTTTTTGGGGGGATCTCAAAGCCAAAGCAGTGGCATAAGTACTATATGACATGAGACCAAGAGAGGGGACAATTAAATGGTCGCACCATGGGAGAGTGTTAAGAGCTTTAGGACAAATGGATTGAGCTATTTTGACCCACAATTTCCCCTCCGAATGATGGAAGAAGTCCAGGATTCTAGCGTGTACTGCTGCCATATAATACCTTCTACAATCCGGAAGGCTAAGGCCCCCCTTTTGTTTGTGTCTGATCAGAACGTCCCCCCGAATGCGTGGACGCCCACTTGCCCAGATAAATCTGCAAAAGCTACTGCGTAGTCTTTTCCAAGAATTTGAGGGAATTACCACAGGAATGGTTTGGAAGAGGTATAAGAGTTAAGGTAGGACGTTCATTTTTAGTATATTTATTCTGCCGAACCAGGAAATATCCTTCACCGGCCAAGAAGTAAGATCTCTATGAAGTTGTTCAATAAAGGGCCCAAAATTAAGATAAAATAGATGGGAGAGGTCTCTATGAATACGAATTCCTAAGTATTTGATACCCTGTGAGGGCCAGGCAAAGGGAAAGTTGGACTGGATGGAATCCTGTATGGATTTGGGGAGGGAGACATCGAGGGCCTCAGACTTCACTGCATTGATTTTAAAATTTGACCATGTACCAAAGTGATCTATTTCAGCCATAACAGCAGGGATGGATATATGTGGTTGAGTGATATATACTAGGACATCATCAGCAAATGCAGAGCACTTGTACTCGGTGCCTCCCACCTCAATCCACCTAATATTGGGGTTATGGCGAATTGATGAGAGCAGGTGCTCCGTCACTAGGATGTATAAGAGAGGGGACAGAGGACATCCCTGCCTTGTCCCATTGGTGATTATGAAAGGTGATGATAATGTTCCATTTATCTTCAGCCTAGCTGACGGATTGCAATACAGGGCCATGATTTTGGCTATAAAAGGGTCCCCTAGACCCCTACCCCAAGCTTTTTAAGAGAATAATATATGGCATGCCAGGATACTCTATGGAATGCTTTCTCAGCATCCAAGGAGAGTATCTAATTTCAAATTTTTAACTGCGTCTAACCCAAGCAATACTTTGGGCCTAGTAGCAGTTTCTGCTAGTCAGCGGATTATCCCAGCTGTTAAGCAAGCTACACCACCTGTAGTTTGGACACTTAATTTTTTCAAGGGAAATGGTTCGGGCCCCCGGGACACTCAGTGAAGAGCATCGGGGAGGCACCCCAAGGCACAGGGGCTGGGACTGGCGGTAGGACGCCTTGCGGTGGACCGCCAAGCTCGATCCTTATAAAAGATTTTTAACTGCAGCAGCTTTAGTGGACGCTACTGGAGCTGGAATTACGCGGCTAATGGCATGAGACTTGCCCTCCAATAGATCCTTGTAAATGGATTTAAAGTGTATTCATTCAAATTAGAGAGACAATTTAAATTAAAAATCTTAGTGCTGCCTCCACCACAGGGGGGCTCGCTCGACCCACCAGCGGACAGGCACCAGTATTGGGAGAGGGGGGCTGGCCGTCAGGGTCCACCGCAGCTCTGGCACAAACCCGGTGACACGGAGGTCGCACGGGCAGGAACGGACTGGCCGTGTCGGCTTCACACTTTTTTGGTTTTAGAAGGGCATGACATGCCTATATCTGTGTCTCCCCCTCCTTTTACTCCTCCACCTCTTTTCTTTTCTCATGACTATATGTACTTGTCACTTTTCCATGTGTTAGTTGTGTCTTCTGAGCAGTTTGTCAGCTTTTGGACACCTTTGAAGTGTTTTCTATGTGTTTTCTATGTGTTTCTATGTATTTTTGTATGCCTGCCAGTGGTTTTAACGGTGTTCGAAGGTGTTCGACGAACCGAATCGAACTCAAACACTATGGTGGTGACTCAACACTATTACACAGCCATATATTACTCAGTCATATATTAGTCAGTCATATATTACTCAGTTATATATTAGTCGTATATTACTCGGTCATATATTAGTCAGTCGTATATTACTCAGTCATACATTAGTCATACATTACTCGGTCATATATTAGTCAGTCTTATATTAGTCGTATATCACTAAGTGATATATTAGTCAGTCGTATATTACTCAGTCATATATTAGTCATTCATATATTAACCCCTTAACAACATCTGACGTACTAATAGGCGTCTGTGCCCTGGGACTTAAGAGCCAGACCCGTATTAGTACGTCATGGCGATCGCGCGCGCACACAGGCTGTGCTTGCGCGATCGCCGCAGGGTGTCAGCTGATTGTCACAGCTGACACCCGGTACTATGTGCAGGGAGTGGTCCTGCACCGCTCCCAGCACATTAACCCCCGCGATGCTGCGATCGAAGTCGATCGAAGTCGATCGCAGCATTGCGGGGGCAAGGGGAGGTGATCGCCGATACTCACCTCCTCTTCCGGCTTCCAGCGCAGTCTGCAAAGGCTTCCCGGGTGTTGCCATGACGACCCGATGTCGTCATGACAACATCCGGGTCACCAGACAGCAGGAAGATTGTTTGGACATGCACAGTGCATCTCCAAACAATCTTCACACTGTGCACCGCTGACAGCCTGCATGGCATAGGGATGGTGCTGCATTCCTGTGCCATGCAGGCGATCAGAGAAAAAAAAGTGAAAGTCCCAGAGTGGGACAAAGTAATAAAGTGTATAAACTGTCTGAAAGTGGAAAAAAAAAAAAAAAAAAAAATTGCAAAAATATAAAAAAATGAAAAAAATAATTCACCAAAAATAAAAATATAATGTACCCATCAATAAATATTATTATAAAAAAAAAACAACAACAAAAAAAAACAATAAAAGTACACATATTTGGTATCGCCGCGTCCGGAACAACTTGACCTATAAAACTGTCCCACTAGTTAACCCCTTCAGTGAACACGGTAAAAAAAAAAAAAAAAAAAAAACGAAGCAAAAAACAATGCTTTATCACCATACCGCCAAACAAAAAGTGGAATAACACGCGATCAAAAAGACGCATATAAATAAAAATGGTACCACTGAAAACGTCATCTCGTCCCGCAAAAAACAAGCCCCATACAGCTCCATCAGCCGAAAAATAAAAAAGTTATAGCTCTCAGAATAAAGCGATGCTAAAAAATATTTTTTTCTATAAAATAGCTTTTATTGTGTATAAGCGCCAAAACATAGAAAAATTATACAAATGTGGTACCGCTGTAAGCGTACTGACCCGAAGAATAAAGCTACCTCATCAATTTTACCAGACGCGGAACAGAATAAAGAAAAAAAAAACAATTCCTGAATTGTTGGTTTTTGTTTATTCTGCCTCCCAAAAATCGGAATAGAAAGCGATCAAAAAATGTCACGTGCCTGAAAATGGCACCAATAACAACGTCAAGTCATCCCGCAAAAAACGAGCCGTCACATGACTGTCTGCTAAAATCTGGAAAAATTATAGCTGTGAAAATATGGCGATGCAAAAACTAGATTTTACAAAAAATGCGTCTTTTAGTGTGTGACAGCTGTCAGTCATAAAAACCCCATATGATTCTGGCATTGCTGTAATCACACCGACCCGAAGAATAAAGTCGTCTAATCACCTATACCGCACAAGGAACGGCGTCAAAAATAAACTCTTGGGTTAGGATTGGGCTAGGGTTAGGGCTGGGTTTGGGGCTAGGGTTGTGCTGGGGCTAGGGTTGTGCTAGGGCTAGGGTTGTGCTAGGGCTAGGGTTGTGCTAGGGCTAGGGTTGTGCTAGGGCTAGGGTTGTGCTAGGGCTAGGGCTGGGGTGGGGATTTTTTTCAAAAGTAAGAAAAAAAGATGACGATATGGCGACTAGTGTTGAGCGCAAGTGCTCGCTACTTGAGTTTGCATCGGGTGCTCTGGTATGCATTGAGTATCGTGGGTATTTGAGTGACATGCTCGAGTCTCTGCCCCATATGTTTCGCGGCCAAAAAAAGTTTACGGGGATTGCCTGCCATGCACGAGCGATCCCCGCATGTTTTTTTTTGGGTGTCTAATAACCGTGAAACATGCGGAGTAGGGACTCGAGCATGTCACTCGAGTACACGCTGTACATGGTGCATACCTGAGTACCCGATGCAAACTCAAGTAGCGAGCACTTGCGCTCAAGAATAATGACAACTTATTCAATATGATGACCTAATGTAAACAAATACTGTGCCATACATCTGGGTTCAAAATGTTCACTATACACCTTAATAAAATCCTTGAGGGGTATAGTTTCCAAAATGGGGACACTTGTGGGGGAGCTCCACTGTTTAGGCACATCACGGGCTCTCCAAACGCGACATGGTGTCCGCTAACAAACTGAATGGAAAATCGGCTCAAATTGTTAGCAGACGCCATGTTGCGTTTGGAGAGCCCCTGTGTGCCAAAACATTGGAGCTCCCCCACAAGTGACCCCATTTTGGAAACTAGACCCCCCAAGGCACCTTTCTAGATGCATAGTGAGCACTTGAAAGCCCCAGGTGCTTCACAAATTGATTCGTAAAAATGAAAAAGTAGAAAAAAAAAAACACTTTTTCATTTTTATGAATCAATTTGTGAAGCACATGGGGTTCCAAGTGCTCACTATGAATCTAGATAGGTGCCTTGGGGGGTCTAGTTTCCAAAATGGGGTCACTTGTGGGGGAGCTCCAATGTTTGGGCACACAGGGGCTCTCCAAACACAACATGGTGTCCGCTAATTATTCAAGCAAATTTTACAATCAAAAAGTCAAATGGCGCTACTTCCCTTCCGAGCCCTGCCGTGCACCCAAACAGTGTTTTTTCCCCAAATATTGGGTATCTGCGTGCCCAGGGGAAATTGCAGAACAAATTTTGGGGTCCATTTTTTCCTGTTACCCCTGTGAAAATAAAAAAAATTGGGTCTAAAGTAACATTTTTGTGAAAAAAGTTAAATGTTCATTTTTTTCTTCCACATTCAAAAAATTCCTGTGAAGCACCTGAAGGGTTAATAAAGTTCTTGAATGTGGTTTTGAGCACCTTGAGGGGTGCAGTTTTTAGAATGGTGTCACTTTTGGGTATTTTCTGTCATAAAGACCTCTCAAAGTGACTTCAAATGTGATGTGGTCCCTAAAAAAATGGTTTTGTAAATTTTGTTGGAAAAATGAGAAATCGCTGGTCAACTTTTAACCCTTATAGCTCCCTAACAAAAAAAAATTTTGGTTACAAAATTGTGCTTATGTGAAGTAGACATGTGGGAAATGTTATTTACTAACTCTTTTGTCTGACATATCTCTCTGATTTCAGGGCTTAAAAATTCAAATTTTGAAAATTGCAAAATTTTCCAAAATTTTCGCCAAATTTCCGTTTTTTTAACAAATAAACGCAAGTGATATTGAAGAAATTTTTCCACAATCATGAAGTACAATATGTCACGAAAAAACGTTCTCAGAATCAGGGGGATCAGTTGAAGCGTTCCAGAGTAATTACCTCATAAAGTGACAGTGGTCAGAATTGTAAAAATTGGCCTGGTCATTAACGTGCAAACCACCCTCGGGGCTTAAGGGGTTAATCAGTCATATATTAGTCAGTCATATATTAGTCAGTCATATATTAGTCGTATATTAGTCAGTCATATATTAGTCAGTCATATATTAGTCAGTCATATATTAGTCAGTCAAAACCTACAAAAGACAAAAATATATCTCATACCCTACCATCATTATATATAAATGTAAAGCAAAGTTGCATAATAAATATAGGGTACTTAGTGAACTATTTTTGATCAAAAAAAGTATACAAGCCGTCCCACCAGCGGCAGGGTGACCCTAAATTGGGACGGTACCTATACTGTCTATATTAAAAACCTTACTGTATATCAAAGTTGAAGTTAATCCTCCACTAAGTATGACAAATCTAACCCAAGCTGGGGTACAGAAACGCCTCAGTAACATTAAAATAAACAAATCACCAGGACCTGATGGCATACACCCACGGGTACTAAGGGAACTAAGTAATGTGATAGACAGACCGTTATATCTTATATTTAAGGACTCTGTTGAGACTGGGTCTGTACCACTTGATTGGCGACAGGCGAATGTAGTGCCAATATTCAAAAAGGGAGCGAAAAGTGACGCCGGAAACTATCGGCCGGTGAGTCTGACGTCCGTTGTGGGCAAAATTTTTGAAGGCTTTATTAATGAGGCAATCATGGAGCATCTTGATGCTAATAATCTATTAACCCCGAACCAACATGGATTCATGAGGAATCGCTCCTGACAAACAAACCTGATTGCCTTCTACGAGGAGGTTAGCTCTCGAGTAGATCAGGGGGAACCAGTGGATATCGTGTATCTCGACTTCTCAAAAGCTTTCGATAGCGTGCCACATAATAGGTTGGTATACAAAATGAGAATGATGGGGCTGGGGGAAAATGTCTGCAAGTGGGTAGCAAACTGGCTAAGGGATAGAAGACAGAGGGTGGTTATAAATGGAATATACTCAGATTGGGTAAGCGTCACTAGTGGGGTACCACAGGGGTCTGTACTAGGCCCAATGTTATTTAATATCTTTATTAACGACATAGTCAACGGGATAAATAGTAAAATATCAATATTTGCAGATGACACAAAGTTATGTAAAACAATTAATACAAAAGAGGACAGTGCAGACCTACAGAGGGATTTGGATAAGCTGGGTAGGTGGAGCATTAAATGGCAAATGAGGTTTAACGAGGAGAAATGTAAGGTCATACATATGGGAAGGAAAAATGGAAGTCACCAGTACTCACTGAATGGGAAATCATTGGGGAATTCAGAGATGGAGAAGGACTTGGGCATCTTGATTGATAGCAAACTAAATTGGAGTGCCCAAAGTCAGGCCGCTGCTGTAAGGGCAAACAGGGTAATGGGATGTATCAGAAGAGGTATAGCTGCAAAGGAGGAGAACATTGTGCTTCCACTGTACAAAGCACTGGTCAGACCACACTTGGAATACTGTGCTCAGTTATGGGCCCCAATATATAGAAAGGATATAAATGAGCTTGAAAAGGTACAAAGGAGGGCAACAAAATTAATAAGGGGAATGGAGGGACTGCAATACCCAGAGAGGTTGGCAAAACTAGGACTATTCAGCCTGGAAAAGAGAAGGTTGAGGGGGGACATAATAAATGTGTACAAATATGTTAGGGGACAGTATAGAGACCTTGCCCGGGATTTGTTCAAAAGGAGGGATATTACGGTAACAAGAGGGCACTCACTAAGACTGGAAGAGAAAAGAAGATAAGAAGATATACTTTATTTTATCCCGGAGGAAATTGCGGTATCACAGCAGCAGAACACAGATCTCGAACATGACACATATAATAACAAAACATTTGGAATGCTTTAGACATTGCTTTTCAGACATTTGTTAAACACCCCCATAGCTGTTGGAACAAACGATCTCCTGTATTTTTCCTTTTTACACCTTAGTTGTATTAGGCGATTGCTGAATGTGCTCTTCTGTTTCGCAAACAGTTCATAAAGCGGGTGTGTGTTGTTGCCCATTATAGCTCTGCACTTCTTCTTAATCCTATCCTCTACCACCTCTTCAAAAGTCCCAAGCTGTAGGCCCACCGTCGCGCTAGCCTTCTTTATAAGTTTGTTGAGCTTGTTGGCGTCAGCAACACGCACACTGTTACCCCAGCAAATTATTGCCGCAAAGGTGGCACTAGCCACAATGGATTGGTAGAACACCTCAAGCATTTTGCCACACACATTAAAAGACCTTAACTTCCTTAGGAAGTACAATCTACTCATCCCCTTCTTGTAGACCTTCTCCATGTGGCACTTCCAGTCTAGCTTGCTATCCAGGTAAACCCCCAAATATTTGAAACTGTCCACCATCTCCACATCCTGACCGTCAATGGTAACAGGTAGGCATACCTTCTTGCACCTTCCATAGCTCATCACCAACTCCCTGGTTTTCTTAACATTTAGTTCTAGATGGTTAGCCTGGCACCATACTACAAAGTCCGCAACCACCCTTCTATATTCCTCTTCGTCCTGGTCCTTCCCAATACCGCCAACTATCACAGAGTCATCCGAGTACTTCTGGAGGTGACAACGGTCTGATTTATACTGAAAGTCAGCTGTGTACAATGTAAAGAGGAATGGCGACAGCACTGTTCCCTGCGGGGCTCCGACACTGCTCAGTACACTATCTGATGTAGCCGTCCCCCACCTAACAAACTGTGGCCTATCCGACAGGTAGTCAATTATCCAATTCACAAGTCCCTCATCCACCGCCATTTTAATCAACTTTCCTCGCAGTAAGAGTGGCTGTAATGTGTTGAACGCACTAGAGAAATCAAAGAACAAAGCACGCACTGTGGTTCCATCATTGTCCAAAAAGGAATGTACTGTTTGTAGCAGAGACGCTACAGCATCGTCCACACCCAGTCCCTGCCGGTACGCAAACTGAAGAGCATCAGTATGCGCCATCACCCTCGGACACAAGTGAGCAAGTACTATTCTCTCCAAGGACTTCATCGCATGCGATGTTAAGAAAAGGTTTCAGCACCAGCATAGGAAGGGGTTCTTTACGGTAAGAGCAGTGAGAATATGGAATTCACTGAGTGAGGAGACGGTAATGTCGGATTCACTAAACCAGTTCAAGCGGGGACTGGATGCTTTTCTAGATACCAGGCAGATTTCAGCGTATACTTAAAAATAGAATAAAATAGTAGGTTGATACAGGGATTTATTCTGACTGCTGGTTTCAGAGTCGGGAGGGAATTTTTCCTCAGGTGAAGATTGGCTAAATCATTTGGGGTTTTTGCCCTCCTCTGGATCAACTTTAGCAATTACAGAACTAACAGGTCGAACTTGATGGACGCAAGTCTTTATTCGGCTTTACTAACTATGACTAAGTAATGCATATAAAAGGGTAGACAAATAGGACCGGGTCCCAACTCCAGACCACCCAGGCCCGTGGTAAGCTACATATATACTAATCAGCTCAACAAAGGGGATGCCACACCCTTAAATTGCACAGAATGCAAACAAGACAAAAAACCAAGCAATGTGAACTGAGGTCTAAGATGGTAGACATGCAAGAAATAGGAGCATGTTCACACTAGCAAAAAGAAGCAAAACCTACAAAAGACAAAAATATATCTCATACCCTACCATCATTATATATAAATGTAAAGCAAAGTTGCATAATAAATATAGGGTACTTAGTGAACTATTTTTGATCAAAAAAAGTATACAAGCCATCCCACCAGCGGCAAGGTGACCCTAAATTGGGACGGTACCTATACTGTCTATATTAAAAACCTTACTGTATATCATACTGTTTGCATTCTGTGCAATTTAAGGGTGTGGCATCCCCTTTGTTAAGCTGATTAGTATATATGTAGCTTACCACGGGCCTAGGTGGTCTGGAGTTGGGACCCGGTCCTATTTGTCTACCCTTTTATATGCATTACTTCAACTTTGATATACAGTAAGGTTTTTAATATAGACAGTATAGGTACCGTCCCAATTTAGGGTCACCTTGCCGCTGGTGGGACGGCTTGTATACTTTTTTTGATCAAAAATAGTTCACTAAGTACCCTATATTTAATATGCAACTTTGCTTTACATTTATATATAATGATGGTAGGGTATGAGATATATTTTTGTCTTTTGTAGGTTTTGCTTCTTTTTGCTAGTGTGAACATGCTCCTATTTCTTGCATGTCTACCATCTTAGACCTCAGTTCACATTGCTTGATATATTAGTCAGTTGTATATTACTCAGTCATATATTATTCAGTCTTATATTAGTCGTATATTAGTCAGTCATATATTAGTCAGTCATATATTACTCAGTCATATATTAGTCAGTCATATATTACTCAGTCTTATATTAGTCGTATATTACTCAGTCATATATTAGTCAGTCGTATATTAGTCAGTCATATATTAGTCGCATATCACTCAGTCGCATTTCACTCAGTCATATATTACTCAGTCGCATATTACTCAGTCATATATTAGTCAATCGTATATTACTCAGTCATATATTAGTCAATCGTATATTACTCTGTCATATATTAGTCGTATATTACGCAGTCATATATTAGTCAGTCGTATATTAGTCGTATATTACTAAGTCATTACTAAGTCATTACTTAGTCGTATATTACTCAGTCGCATATTAGTATAATATCACTGGTAATCCCTGTATTACCTGTACTCTGACACTATATACAGGGCTCCTGTGTATAATATCACTGGTGATCACTGTATTACCTGTATACTGTACGCTATATACAGAGCTCCTGTGTATAATATCACTGGTGATCCCTGTATTACCTGTACACTGACACTATATATACAGAGCTCCTGTGTATAATATCACTGATGATCCCTGTATTACCTGTACACTGACACTATATACAGAGCTCCTGTGTATAATGTCACTGGTGATCACTGTATTACCTGTACACTGACACTATATACAGAGCTCCTGTGTATAATATCACTGGTGATCCCTGTATTACCTGTACTCTGACACTATATACAGAGCTCCTGTGTATAATATCACTGGTGATCCCTGTATTACCTGTACAATGACACTATATACAGGGCTTCTGTGTATAATATCACTGATGATCCCTATAATACCTGTACACTTGTACTGTATACTGTGTACTATATACAGGGCTCCTGTGTGAAACATGGATGAGGGACGGTCACAGGACGAGAGGTACAGCAGCAATCAGCAGACACGCACAAAGATTAGATAACATAATATGAATATTTACTAACCAGTTTATAAAACAAAGGAACGAATGGTAGGTAAACCGTGTATAAGTAACAAATACAATGACAGCAGTTACACTTAATAATAACAACTAAGAGTATACGCAGGTACACTTAACAGAATTAACAGTTATATGTAAGCAAAATACATGCAATTAACCCTTTCCATGTATAAAACCATAAAATGACAGTGTTGTGCCAGTACTTTAGTAATCGCCTACTCCGAGCAGTTTTTGAAGTGTCTTTTACAGAAGAGGCCTTTTCTTCTAACTAAACCTCTATAAAGTTATTTATATATGCGTATATATATTTATATGTAAGATGGAACAGGGTCATCCACAGACTGAAATCGAACGTCTTTGCTGGGTCGAGTACTGAATAATCAGAAATGCTGACTTGAATCTCTTAGAGAATGCCGATCTCTCTAACACAGGACTTCTCTAACTCCTTTGAGATAGAGCCTCACAAGGCCGAGCTCAAGATGCTGTGTCCTTGGTTGTCCTCCCCAAATTGGTTCATATCAAGCCAAACAACACATCCCAGAGTCACCAAAAACAGATCCAGGGTCACACCGCTGTATCCAGACCTTTTCTCCAATGATGTGCAGCTTCACTCAGTCCTTCAACTCCCCTAGCAACTGTCACCAACTGCCAAACCCCCGCACTGCTGCTTTTGCCTCTCGGCTGCACTCTACTGGTCAGATCATATATTACATCACAAATCTCCAATAATACATTAAACTGTGATTATCCCTTACATATGTATAATGACACTAATGGTATTATTAGCATTATTATTGGGGTTTATATTAATGGTCAGTATTGTAGTATTCATTGACATTGTGGTGGTAATATGTGGTCTGGTCATGATGTGGCAGTATTTTGCACATATTTGGCCTGTGACTGATGGGGACAGAGATTAGGTATAGCAGAGAGTTGAGGTGACACATGGACATGAGGTCATCCTGGAGACAGACTTAAAGGGGTTTCCTACAAAGAGAAGCTATGCTATGTGTTACGGATCCGGGTGATGGAACCTCTGTGCTGCGGTGCAAGGAGGGACCAGAGGGGTGTAACTAGGTATCAATTCAGACTGACCAAGTTCGCATGGCGGCTCAATCGATTCCGTGAACCAGGGAAGGACCGAGCAGAGGGACCAGGTGCTACTCTGGGCCAGTCCTTGTATGACAGCAGGTGACTCCCACGGGTCAGAAGGCAGGGACTGACCAGTACAGCAGATGAGCACGGCAGGCAGGCTGACGGGTGATCCGGGTAGACGGACTGGCAGACACCACAAGTAACTGTTAGGAGCTTCCAGGTAGGCTGGCTGGTAGGCACGGCAGGTAACTGGCACGTTCCCGGGTTGGCAGGCAAGCCTGGCCCATAGACAGACTGGTGAGTTTGGACCATAGGCAGACCGTCAGGCTGGAGAGTGTACTTGGCTGGCGGAGACAGTCAGGCTGGCGGACTGGACTGGTAGTCAGGCTGGCAGACTGGACTAGTAGTCAGACTAGTGTGGCACTCTGCTACTACAGGTACCACAGGACCCAAAAAGGGTGCATGGATGGACTTCTCCACAAGAGGCCCTCACTACAAACAGACACCTCCACCCTTCCACCTCAGACCACCAGAGGGAGCCTGTTAGGGATATATATATATGGAGGGTAGAGTTAGACAGTGAGTTTTTAGTCAGAGAGCAGTCTGAGAGCAGCACGTCTGCTGCTGTATTGAGGACCCTGAGTGTGGCCGAGGCAAGGAGAGAGGGGACAGAGGAGCATCCCAGGCTCACCCCAAGACACAATCCGGACACTGGGTCCGCGCCTGCAGGGTTCTCTACTCCCAGTAGGGACAACCAGCATACCAGGAGGCTTTCAGACCCCTTGACATCCTGAAGCTACCATCAAATACAGGACAAGGAACCATGAAGGCCGAAACATAAAACAGCCAAAATGAGGAAGTGTATACCCATGTGTGGGTGTGTAGCGGTGCATGTGAATACACCTCCCCAAATAACACAGTGGATTTGACTTTATGTTACTCTGCTGTTATTTGGTGGTGATGAGAAGTCTGGCCCAATCCAGCCCTTGTTCATTTTGATAAGGGTCAGCTTGTCAGCATTGTCAGTTGACAGGCGAGTGCGCTTATCAGTTATAATTCCCCCA
Source organism: Phyllobates terribilis (assembly GCF_046119375.1). NCBI lineage: Eukaryota > Metazoa > Chordata > Amphibia > Anura > Dendrobatidae > Phyllobates > Phyllobates terribilis. Next base: position 1,336,977 of record NW_027362822.1, on the reverse strand, counting down.
GCGGCACTAAAAACACGCTCCGATAACACGCTAGCGGCAGGGCAGGCCAGGACCTCCAAGGCGTACAGAGCGAGTTTATTCCAAGTGTCCAGCTTGGATACCCAATAATTAAAAGGCACAGAGGAATCACGGAGGATGCTGGTATGGTCGACAAGGTACTCCCTCACCATCTTTTGAAACTTTCCACTCCTTGTGAGAGTACCCCAATCCTCAGAGTCTGTCCAAAGGGAGGGTCTGAGAAAACTTTCCCAGAACGTTGACAGTGTTCCCCTGCCTCTACTGGATTGGAGTTTCCCCTCTCTCGCCTGTATGCTTTGGTTGGTAAATGAACTGCGACCTCTGCCGCTAGCGTGTTCATATGGGAATTTTTTTAACAGATCTGCAGCAAGGGCCTTCTGGTACTGGCCCATTTTTGTAGACCTCTCCACCTCAGGAATAAGAGTGAAAGTTCTCCTTGTAACGGGGGTCTACAAGAGTCACCAACCAGTAATGACTGTCACCCAACATTTTGACAACGTGAGGGTTACGGTTAAGGCAGCGTAACATAAAGCCAGCCATGTGTGCCAGACTGGTAACAGGCAAGACTTCGGTGTCCTCACCAAGATGACGACTGACCATGCTCTCCTCCTCCTCCTCCTCCTCCCCACTGTCGTCAGGCCACCCACGCTGAACCGACGGTATGACAGTTGTACAGGTACCACTGTCTACAGCGCATGATACCAGCTCCTGTTCTTCTTCCACCTCCTCCTCCTCCTCCTCTCCCTCATTGTCCCCCAATGCACCTTGGGATGAGATGAGGCTAGGCTGTGTGTAATGGCCCGCTACAGCTTCTTGATCCATCTGATAATACTCTGGCTGCAATGCATCTGTTATGATCTGCTACAGAGACTAAGGAAAGAGAGGAGATCTGTCCCTACAATAGAACTAAACTAGATCCCTACGATGTAACGGGGAACCTGATCCTGCGATCAGACCCGCTAAAGTCCTCGGCTAGTCTGAACGCAGACCTATAGATGTGGGGGAGGGATCCCTACAAGATCTAGGGACTGGGATAAGTAGGACACCTCCTAGCAGAAATAGTAGCAGTCAAAGACAAACACACAACAAAAAGCATAGAGGTCAGAAGACCTAGCAAAACTAACAGAGAACGGCAATAGAGCAACAAGCTAGCTCAACAGTAGTAAATACAAATGAAGTCCAGCAAAGCCAGGAGGGCGGAGCCGGATTAAATAGGCAAAATGGTCATGTGACCAGCAAACTAAAAAAAACCTAACAGGAGAGTTGTAACAGTACCCCCTCTTCTAAGAGGATCCTCCGGATCCCCTAGGCCCAGGCTTACCAGGAAACCTCCTGTGAAACGCTCGGACAAGTCTGGGAGCAGAAACATCATCCGCCCTCACCCATGAGTTATCCTCAGGTCCGAAACCCTTCCAAGCGACGAGATACTGCAAACTCCCTCTATACCGTCTAGAATTTAGGATGCGGGAAATTTCATATTCCCCGTCCTCCACCACCGGAGGAACAGTGGCAGAGGCGTAACCATCCGACACATCAGCTTTTTTCAACAGAGAAACATGAAACACCGGAACCTCCAGCCTAACAGCAGATTGGTTAACTATCTGAAGTACCTTAAAGGGCCCTACGAACTTGGGACCCAATTTTTTAGAAGGAATCCTCAATCGCAGATTCTTAGAGGACAACCAAACCATGTCACCAACAGCAAACAAAACCTCTTGCCGTTTCCTATCAAAGTACCTCTTAGATTTTTTGTTAGCCTCCTGAAGATTACCACGCACATCCGTCCAAACTCTCTCCAAATCACCGGAAAAACTCTCCTCCTCAGGCACAGCCGAAACCAATTTGGAAAATGACCCAAAAGACGGATGTCTCCCAGAACAACAAAAAAAAAGGCGAACACCCAGCAGAAGAGGATGTATGGTTGTTAAGAGCAAATTCAGCAAGTGGCAGAAACTCAGACCACCCCTCTTGATTGTCTGCCACAAAACAACGCAAGAACTGCTCAACATCCTGGTTCTTCCTTTCTGTCTGGCCATTAGACTCAGGATGATATCCGGAAGAAAACGACAAATGAACTCCCAACCTGCCACAAAAGGCACGCCAAAAACGAGCCACGAACTGAGGTCCCCTATCAGAAACAATGTCAGTAGGAACACCATGTAGTCTGACAATCTCCTTGACAAAGGCCTTAGCGAGTGTCTTAGCGCAAGGCAGTTTGATGAAGGGAACCAAGTGACACATCTTGCTAAAACGGTCCACGACCACCCAGATGACCGTGAAACCTTCAGAGGGAGGAAGGTCAGTAATAAAGTCCATAGCCAGATGTGTCCAAGGTGCACTAGGAACCTCCAGAGGGCAAAGCAACCCCGCAGTAGGAGCATGCGAAGACTTGGATCTAGCACACACAGTACATTGGCGCACCCACTTAATGACTTCCTTCTGCCATCCAGGCCACCAAAAACTGCGACCCACAAGTCTCTTGGTCTCAGAAATTACTGGATGACCTGCCAACCGAGACTCATGACACTCAAACAAATCTCTCCTAAAGGTCCTAGGCACAAACAACCTCCCATGGGGAGTGTTAGATGGGGCATTCTCCTGTGCTTTAAGAATCTCATCCTCCAAAACGGAGTCCAAAGCAGCAATCACAACACCTTCTTGTAAAATGGTCTCCTCCTCCTCCTCAACACCGACCATGGGAGAAAAGCTGCGAGACAAAGCATCCGCTTTAACATTCTTGGTACCCGGGATGTAAGTAACGGAAAAATTAAACCGCGAGAAAAAAAGTGCCCACCTAGCCTGACGGGCATTCAAGCGCTTGGCAGCATCAAGATAGATCAGAATTTTATGATCAGTGAAAACCTGAACGGGAAATTCAGCACCTTCCAAGAGGTGACGCCAGTGTTCAAATGCGAGTTTAATCGCCAGCAATTCCCAATTACCAATATCGTAATTAAGTTCAGTCTCGGAAAATTTTTTTGAAAAAAAGGCACAGGGATGTACTCCATCCTTGTTTTCCTGAGACAACACCGCACCAACCCGCACCGAAGAAGCATCAACCTCAACCAAAAACGGCTTAGTCACATCAGGCTGCATAAGGATGGGAGCAGAGGTGAACCTCTCCTTTAAAAACACAAAAGCTTCAATGGCCTCAGAAGACCACTGAACCGCATCAGCACCTTTCCTGGTGAGATCAGTCAGAGGTTTGACAATAATAGAAATTTTTTTTATGAATTTTCTGTAGTAATTGGCGAAACCCAAAAACCTCTGTATCGATTTCAAACCAATAGGCCTAGGCCATTCCTGTACAGCCTGAACTTTAACCGGGTCCATCTCAAAACCCTCACTGGAGACAATGTAACCCAAAAAACTAATTCTCTGTACAGCGAACTCACATTTCTCCAGCTTAGCAAAAAGCGAATTGTCCATTAATAACTGTAATACCTCACGTACGCTCCACCAATGAGACTCCAGATCCGGCGAATAAATCAAAATGTCATCCAAATACACAACCACATCTTTGCCGAGTAAAGGTCTAAGGATATCATTAATAAGATTCTGAAAAAATGCTGGAGCATTGGTAAGACCAAAAGGCATCACCAGATTCTCAAAATGACCCACAGGAGTGTTAAAAGCAGTCTTCCATTCATCACCCTCCTTCATGCGCAACAAATTGTATGCCCCCCGGAGATCAATTTTAGAGAACCACTTGGCCCCCACTAACTGGTTAAATAAATCGGGAATCAATGGAAGTGGGTAAGGATTGCGTACAGTAATTTTATTAATCTCACGAAAGTCCAGACAAGGACGTAAACCGCCACCTTTTTTTTTCACAAAAAAAAAACAGCCACAGGAGACTTGGAAGGCCTAATGTGACCAGCGGCCAAGCTTGTCTGTATGTATTCCTCCAAAGCCTTTCTCTCAGGAATAGTAAGATTAAATAAACGACTCTTAGGAAGAGTCGCTCCAGGGACAAATTCAATGGTACAATCATAGTCTCTATGGGGAGGCAAAACCTGCGACTCCTCCTCAGAAAAAACTCTCCAAAAATCCTGAATAGGTACAGGCAATTCCCCTCTATCCACAGCAGCAATGCGCCCGTTACAACACTTGTCATAACACTTAGGGCTCCAGGACTTAATTTCATAGGTAGACCAATCCAGTACAGGATTGTGCAATTTTAACCAGGGTAACCCCAATATTACTGGAGAAGGCAAATTATCCAATACCACCAAATCCAAATTCTCTTGATGAATACCATTAATAGTGAGGGGAAATTCACAGACCTTGTGAGTAGTGTTGAGCATTCCGATACTGAAATATCGGGTATCGGCCGATATTCGCGGTATCGGAATTCCGATACTTAATTCCGATACTTTTGCAATATCGTATACTGGAATCGGAAGTTCCCATAATGCAATGAGCCATTTTCATTTTATTCAGCCAATGAGGATCCTAAGAAGTGTGGGCACATCCTGTTAGGCATGTAGGCATCTTAACTAATGGCATGGCTGTGATTGGCTGCTGAAATGATGTCATGATGCACTATAAAAGCCGCCGCCGCCATTTTGAGCTCACTCTGCTGTGAATTCAGTTAGGGATAGGACGCTGTTGTTCTGAGGGACAGTTTTAGCTACCTATTTGCTCTATACTGCTTTACCCAAGCTACTTTCTAAATCGCTGTGCCTTGCAGCGCTAGTGCACAGTTCCCTGTGCTGTTCACCGCTGTCTGCAAGGTCTGGTGTAGTGTGTGCTTCAGCCAAGTCTGGTTGTAGTGCACTCAGTGTGTGTCACTGCCTCATACATTGTCCTTTTTTGCCAATTCATAATTTTTCCTGATATCTCCTATTAGTGTGGTGGTTCCATCTGTATTCAGCTAAATTGGTTCCAAACACACTATATAGGAGTAGATAGAGAAATTTTCTTCCATCTTGCAGCACTAGTGCACAGTGCTCTGCATCTGTACTGTTCACCGCTGTCTGCAAGGTCTGGTGTGTGAGTGCAGCTCACCCTGTAGTGTGTGCTTCAACCCCGTCTGGTTGTAGTGCACTCAGTATGTGTCACTGCCTCATACATTGTCGTTTTTTGCCAATTCATAATTTTTCCTGATATCTCCTATTAGTGTGGTGGTTCCATCTGTATTCAGCTAAATTAGTTCCAAACACACTATATAGGAGTAGATAGAGAATTTTTTTCCGTCTTGCAGCACTAGTGCACAGTGCTCTGCATCTGTACTGTTCACCGCTGTCTGCAAGGTCTGGTGTGTGAGTGCAGCTCACCCTGTAGTGTGTGCTTCAACCCCGTCTGGTTGTAGTGCACTCAGTGTGTGTCACTGCCTCATACATTGTCCTTTTTTGCCAATTCATAATTTTTCCTGATATCTCCTATTAGTGTGGTGGTTCCATCCGTATTCAGCTAAATTGATTCCAAACACACTATATAGGAGTAGATAGAGGAGCCTTTCTGCAGCATTGGGCCCTGCAGCCCCAGCCAGATTAGTATTAGCCTATTTTTTGCAGCCTCATCTATTGCATTGTAGGTTACCTTCCTACATTGTAATAGCTACAAAAAGTTTGTGATACTATCGTTATTACATCTTTAGGCACATCCAGTGTCTTTTTGTGACAAAAAAAAAACCTAAATAAAGTTCACCAAACACTCCACTTTACAGTTGTGTAGGCCACATTAGCTCATATTAAAGTCTAGTCCACACTTTATAAAATTAGTGTTTCTTATACCTGTTAGCAGCTGTTCAGGAATAAGCACACTAAGCCCTTAGTACTTTTCTGCCTATCTTTATCAGTCTACCAAGATGAAGAAGGCAGGGAGTAAGGCATGTGGGCGTGGGCGTGGGCGTGGAGTTTCTGCAGGGAGAGGACGTGAGGATTCTGTGCCTGCAGGGAGAGGACGTGGGGATTCTGTGCCTGCTGCGGGCACCAGTGACTCAGCATCCCCCAGTTTTACCAGGGAACAGTCCTTTATGCGCAGCTTTGTAGGAGCTAGCCGTACCCCACTGCTGCGCGAGGACCAAATTGAAGCCGTTGTCAGATGGATGGCAGCTAACGCATCGACTTCAATTAGTTCCAGATCCTCTCAGGTCCTGAGCACTGAAGAGCACCCATCTGTCTCTTCACCACCTGCCAAATTGCCCAGGCAGTCAGAGAGCCCTGGACAGGAGCCATCTCTACTTCTGTTCTCTGAATCTCTTGGCTTGGAAAGAGGGGGCCAGCCAAGCAGAATTCGAGAATTTGAAGAATAGGTAGCATGCAGTGATGCGCAACCGTTTTGTCTCTCTGAATCTGAAGAGGCGGGTGGGCCAGTGCCTATGGTCAGCAGCACACCTCAGTACGCATCTGATGATGAGACTCAGGTGCCACTTTCTGGTGCGTACTGTGCTGTCGAGACTACCCAGGAGAAGCAGTTGTTTGAAGAGGGTGGTGTAGATGATGAGGTCCTTGACCCATCATGGCGTGAGGGACAGGAAGGTGGTGGGAGCAGCTCTGAGGAAGAGATTCCCCGAACGGCCCAAAAAGGAGGGAGAGGGAGGGGGCAGACTTGGTTGCCTGTAGCCTCCACTTCGGTACCCATTAGGAGCATGGCTCTTCCAAAATCCAAAGCGGGCGCTCCCAAGACTTGCAGTGCCTGGTCCTTTTTTGACACAGTTGCAGATGACATTTGCTTTGTCAAATGCAAGCTGTGTAATCAGAAGGTGAAAAGAGGGAAAAGTGTCAGCAACCTCAATACCACAAATATGTGGAAACATGTGCGGACCAAGCACGTGGTGGAGTTACAAAAACACACTGAAGACCTAGGCCAACCTACAGCGCCACCTACCACCTCTTCAGCTCGTGTTGTAGCCTCTTCCTCCAGCTCACATACAGCTGGTTCGGCTTCCTCACAGGATCGCCATGGAAGAATCTCTGGCACTGTTGTACAGAGACACAGTGTAATTCCACCCACAGCACCACTTTCCCAGTCATCCTCACACTCCCAGGCCAGTCTACAGCCATCGTTAGCACAGGCATGGGAGAAAAGGCGCCCATACTCGGCAAACCACCCCCGAGCACAGGCTCTGAATGCTGGCATTGCTAAACTACTGGCCCTTGAAATGCTATCATTCAGGCTGGTGGAGACTGACACATTCCGTAACTTTATGGCATTGGCAGTCCCACAATACAACGTGCCCAGCCGCTTTTATTTCAGCAGGCAAGCCGTCCCTGCCCTGCAACATCATGTGGAGGGAAAAATTAAACATGCGCTACAAAACGCCGTCAGTAGCAAGGTCCACCTGACCACTGATGCATGGACCAGTAAGCATGGACAGGGACGATACCTTTCCCTCACTGCCCATTGGGTAAATGTTGTGGAGCCGGGTACAGATCTTGAGAGTGGCGCTGTACGTGTTCTGCCAACTCCAAGGATTGCAGGAATCCAGTCTGTACACATTGACTCCTCCTCATACTCCAGTTCCTCGGAATCAGCGCTGCAGGAGCCGTCACGGTCTACCTCCACATCGACCCGTGAACGGTTACCTGTTATGATGACCGATATGAGCACAGCCGTGGCCAAACGTCAACAGGCCGTATTAAAATTAATTTCTTTGGTGAATCGAAGCCACACAGCGCAGGAGCTCTGGAATGCCATCAAGCAGCAGAGTGACGTGTGGTTTGTGCCAGCGAATCTCTAGCCAGGCATGGTAGTGTGTGACAATGGCCGAAATCTGGTGGCAGCTCTGGGCCTAGGCAACCTCACTCACATCCCATGTCTGGCACATGTGCTCAACTTGGTCGTGCAGAGTTTTTTGAGGGACTATCCAGATCTTGATGCACTGCTTCACAAGGTCCGCATAGAGTGCGCTCACTTGCAGCGTTCCAGCAATGCAAGATCACGCATTGCAGCTCTGCAGCGCCGATTATGTCTTCCGGAACATCGCATCATATGTGACCTACCCACCAGGTGGAATTCAACGTTACATATGTTGGAGAGGTTGTGTGAGCAGCAGGCAGCAGTAATGGAGTACCAGCTGCAGCAGGCGCAAACAAGTCGCAGTGAGCGCCGTTCACACTTCACCACCACTGAGTGGGCCTCTATGAAGGACATTTGCCACGTTTTGCGTGCCTTCGATTATTCCACGCGGATGGCGAGTGCAGATGATGCACTAGTCAGCATGACTATCCCCCTTATCTGCCTTCTTGAAAAAACACTGCAAGCACTAAGGGACGAGGTTTTGGAAGAGGTGGAGGATGAGGAGTCACAAATGCCATCTGCTTCTCTACAGTCTGCGCAACGTGGTTCCTCACAAAGGCCTAGGCAGGGGACACTTTGTGAGGAGGATGAGGAGGAGTCAATGGATGAGGAAGACATCTGTCCAGAGGAGGGAGGTACACAATGCTCTAGTAGTCAGTATCTAGAGCGAGGGTGGGGTGATGCAGAGCAGGCAGAGATCACGCCTCAAGCAGGGGACAGCGTTTCTTGGCCAGTTGGCAGTCTGCAGCACATGGTTGATTTCATGCTGCAGTGCCTGAGAAACGACCGCCGCATCGCCCACATTCTCAACACGGCTGATTATTGGGTGTCCACCCTCCTAGATCCTCGCTACCGGGACAACTTACAAAGCCTCATAACACCGTTGAACCGGGAGCGTAAAATGCGGGAGTACCAAGACGCACTGGTGCATTCCATCATGTTCTCCATTCCAACCGAGAGCAGTGCTGCTAGTGCTTTACAAAGCAGCTCAGTGCGTCGAGGCAGTGGAGGAAGCTCTGCACAAAGAGGGAGCAGAAGCAGCGCCTCAGCACAAGGCAAGACCAGTATGGCCGAAATGTGGCAAAGTTTTGTGTCCCCGCCGCCACAAATGTCTACACCATCACAGACGGCTCCAGTCAGCAGGAGGCAACGTTTCCGTCAGATGGTGACAGACTACATGTCTTGCCCTCTTAGTGTACTCCCAGACGGCTCTTCTCCCTTCAAGTTTTGGGTCTGTAAGCTGGATACATGGCCAGAGCTTAGTCAGTATGCACTGGAGGTGCTAGCTTGCCCTGCTGCTAGTGTATTATCGGAACGCGTCTTTAGTGCCGCAGGTGGTGTACTAACAGACCGTCGCATGCGACTATCCTCCGATAACGTTGACCGGCTTACTTTTCTCAAAATGAACAAGGCCTGGATCTCTCATGAATTTGCCAGTCCTCTTCCAGAATAAATAATTGGTTGGCAACAGTATCCAGGTCTCCTGTTCTGTTCATGTTTCTACCACCTGAACTGTAATCCCTGAGCTCCAACACCGCCAGTTGGCGCTCGGAAGTGCCGTCTGCACAGTCAACACTTGCTGCCGTGTTATTGGGGTTCAGTAACGTCAGCTGTTCACCTGCTGTGCGGACGGCAATTTCTCCTGCTCTGTCCACATCCACTGTACTACTGATTTAAAACCTCCTCCAAATACACCTCTGGCTCCTCTGTTTTCAGTATTATCCCTGAGCTCCAACACCGCCAGTTGGCGCTCGGAAGTGCCGTCTGCACAGTCAACACTTGCTACCATGTTATTGGGGTTCAGTAACGTCAGCTGTTCCCCTGCTGTGCGGACGGCAATTTCTCCTGCTCTGTCCACATTCTCACTACTACAGATTTTAAAGTTGCTCCAATTACACCTCTGGCTCCTCTGTTTTCAGTATTATCCCTGAGCTCCAACACCGCCAGTTGGCGCACGGAAGTGCCGTCTGCACAGTCAACACTTGCTGCCGTGTTATTGGGGTTCAGTAACGTCAGCTGTTCCCCTGCTGTGCGGACGGCAATTTCTCCTGCTTTGTCCACATCCACTGTACTACACATTTTAAAGTTGCTCCAATTACACCTCTGGCTCCTCTGTTTTCATTCTTATCCCTGGGCTCCAACACCGCCAGTTGGCGCTCGGAAGTGCCGTCTGCACAGTCAACACTTGCTGCGGTGTTATTGGGGTTCAGTAACGTCAGCTGTTCCCCTGCTGTGCGGACGGCAATTTCTCCTGCTTTGTCCACATCCACTGTACTACACATTTTAAAGTTGCTCCAATTACACCTCTGGCTCCTCTGTTTTCATTCTTATCCCTGGGCTCCAACATCGCCAGTTGGCGCTCGGAAGTGCCGTCTGCACAGTCAACACTTGCTGCGGTGTTATTGGGGTTCGTTAACGTCAGCTGTTCCCCTGCTGTGTTCACGGCAATTTCTCCTGCTCTGTCCATATTCACTGTGCTACTTATTTAAAACTTGCTCCAATTACACCTCTGGCTCCTCTCTGTTTTTATTCTTATCCCTGGGCTCCAGCACCGCCAGTTGGCGCTCGGAAGTGCTGTCTGCACAGTCAACACTTGCTGCCGTGTTATTGGGGTTCGGTAACGTCAGCTGTTCCCCTGCTGTGCGGACGGCAATTTCTCCTGCTTTGTCCACATCCACTGTACTACACATTTTAAAGTTGCTCCAATTACACCTCTGGCTCCTCTGTTTTCATTCTTATCCCTGGGCTCCAACACCGCCAGTTGGCGCTCGGAAGTGCCGTCTGCACAGTCAACACTTGCTGCGGTATTATTGGGGCTCAGTAACGTCAGCTGTTTCCCTGCTGTGCGGACGGCAATTTCTCCTGCTTTGTCCACATCCACTGTACTACACATTTTAAAGTTGCTCCAATTACACCTCTGGCTCCTCTGTTTTCATTCTTATCCCTGGGCTCCAACACCGCCAGTTGGCGCTCGGAAGTGCCGTCTGCACAGTCAACACTTGCTGCCGTGTTATTGGGGTTCAGTAACGTCAGCTGTTCCCCTGCTGTGCGGACGGCAATTTCTCCTGCTTTGTCCACATCCACTGTACTACACATTTTAAAGTTGCTCCAATTACACCTCTGGCTCCTCTGTTTTCATTCTTATCCCTGGGCTCCAGCACCCCCAGTTGGCGCTCGGAAGTGCCGTCTGTACAGTCAACACTTGCTGCGGTGTTATTGGGGTTCGGTAACGTCAGCTGTTCCCCTGCTGTGTTCACGGCAATTTCTCCTGCTCTGTCCATATTCACTGTGCTACTTATTTAAAACTTGCTCCAATTACACCTCTGGCTCCTCTCTGTTTTTATTCTTATCCCTGGGCTCCAATACCGCTAGTTGCTGCTCAGAAGTGCCGTCTGCACAGTCAACGCTTGCTCCAGTGTTATTGGGGTTCAGTAACGTCAGCTGATCCCCAGCTGTGTGTCTGGCAAATTCTCCCGCTTTGTCCACATCCACTGTACTACGGATTTAAAACCTCCTCCAAATACACCTCTGGCTCCTCCGTTTTTAGTATTTACCCTGGGCTCCAATACCGCTAGTTGCTGCTCAGAAGTGCCGTCTGCACAGTCAACGCTTGCTCCAGTGTTATTGGGGTTCAGTAACGTCAGCTGATCCCCAGCTGTGTGTCCGGCAAATTCTCCTGCTTTGTCCACATCCACTGTACTACGGATTTAAAACCTCCTCCAAATACACCTCTGGCTCCTCCGTTTTTAGTATTTACCCTGGGCTCCAATACCGCTAGTTGCTGCTCAGAAGTGCCATCTGCACAGTCAACGCTTGCTCCAGTGTTATTGGGGTTCAGTAACGTCAGCTGATCCCCAGCTGTGTGTCCGGCAAATTCTCCTGCTTTGTCCACATCCACTGTACTACGAATTTAAAACCTCCTCCAAATACACTTCTGGCTCCTCCGTTTTTAGTATTTACCCTGGGCTCCAATACCGCTAGTTGCTGCTCAGAAGTGCCGTCTGCACAGTCAACGCTTGCTCCAGTGTTATTGGGGTTCAGTAACGTCAGCTGATCCCCAGCTGTGTGTCCGGCAAATTCTCCTGCTTTGTCCACATCCACTGTACTACGAATTTAAAACCTCCTCCAAATACACCTCTGGCTCCTCCGTTTTTAGTATTTACCCTGGGCTCCAATACCGCTAGTTGCTGCTCAGAAGTGCCGTCTGCACAGTCAACGCTTGCTCCAGTGTTATTGGGGTTCAGTAACGTCAGCTGATCCCCAGCTGTGTGTCCGGCAAATTCTCCTGCTTTGTCCACATCCACTGTACTACGGATTTAAAACCTCCTCCAAATACACCTCTGGCTCCTCTGTTTTTAGTATTTACCCTGGGCTCCAGCACCGCCAGCTGGTTCTCGGCAGTTCCATTGGCTCTTGTACCTTCTGCTACCCATCCGGGTTCCAGTACCGTCAGCTGGTTCTTGGCAGTGACTTTGGCACGGGTACTCCCTCCTGCCCTGCCTGGTTCCAGCACGCCAGCTGTTTCCGGGTAGTGTCAACGTCACTTTGCCTCCAATGCGTTGTCCTGTCGTGTTGCGGTCGGGTTAGCCGACTCTATGGTGCCTGCAGTTTAGGTGACTCCTATGTGGGCTGCGGGATCTGGCAATGAAGGCTGGTTCCATAGTGCCAATAGGACAAGCACCCCCTGTAGGACTGTGGGTTTTGGTAACTGCGGCCGGCTCGCGGCCTTGAACTTTTTTTTACATGGGTACCTTCTGCTACCCATCCGGGTTCCAGTACCGTCAGCTGGTTCTCGGCAGTGCCTTTGGATTAGGTGCCTCCTTCTCGGTATCCAAGTTCCACCAACGTCTGCTGGTCCTTGGTAGTCCTTTCTGGCACAGGTACCTCCTGCTTAGTAACCGAGTTCCAGTAACATCAGCTGGTCCTCGGTAGTTCCATTGGCTCTTGTACCTTCTGCTACCCATCCGGGTTCCAGTACCGTCAGCTGGTCCTCGGTAGTTCTATTTGCTCTTGTATCTTCTGCTACCCATCCGGGTTCCAGTACCGTCAGCTGGTCCTCGGTAGTTCCTCAGCTTTCTTGTACCTTCTGCTACATTTCCATGTTCAAGCTTTTTGAAATGGTTCTTGGTAATCACTCTGGATCTCCCTGACGAGGACCCTGAAGACAAGGACCCTGAAGACCAACCCTAAGAAGACGAGGACCCCGAAGACAATGACCCTGAAGACGAGGACCCTGAAGACCACCCCGAAGAAGACGAGGACCCTGAAGACCACCTCGAAGAAGACGAGGACCCTGAAGACCACCCCGAAGAAGACGAGGACCCTGAAGACCACCCCGAAAAAGACGAGGACCCCGAAGACGAGGACCCAGAAGACCAACCCGAAGAAGACGAGGACCCCGAAGATGAGGACCCCCGAAGACGACGACCCTGAAGACCACCCCGAAGAAGACCAAGAAGATGACCCTGAAGAAGTTGACCAAGAAGACAAAGAAGAGAAGACAAGCACCAAGATACAGAAGAACAAGAGACAGAAAACCAAGAAGCAGAAATACAAGAAGCTGCAGAACAAAAAGAGGAAGAACATTAAGCATAAGACTAAAAATCAGAGCAAAAGATAATATCTAAATTATAAGCAGAAGATGACTAAGCAGTGTATGGGGGTGAGTCCGTTCCTCCTCGTGGTGCCCCTGGAAAAGACCTGCTGCTGCAGGCCAAACTGAACGCGGACAAATCCTGTTGTAAATCTTTTGTGACGGGCAGAACGAAAGGTGTAATGTCCAACCTTTTATAGATAACAACTACAGGAATGCCTGTCACAAATAAGAATATGATGAAGAAGAAGAATATGAAGAAGATGAAGAAGTAGAATATGAAGAATGTAAAAAAAAGAATAATACGAAGAAGGTGAAGAAGAAGAAGGTGAAGAAGAAGTGGATGAAAAAGATGCTGAGGATGATGAAGGAGAAAGTGTGGGAGAAGTAAAAAAGAAGGTGAAGAGCATGGAAGTAGTGAAACATAAATATCTGACAAAATATAAAAATACTAGAGATGAGCGTTGTTCTACTCGAACTGTTCGCCAATCTCAAATTCGAGCTGTTTTGGGCGGTGTTCGATCCGGTCGGCGAACACGAACAATTTGAGAAAAATTCGTCTGTTCGAGGTTATGTTCGATAACTGTTCGTGCACCAAAATCATAACTGGATTTTTTCTCAGTAATGATGAAAATTAATGTTAATACGCAGTTTGAGTGTACAGCGGGGCGGGGGGAGGGGCAGGGGATGGATCTCTGCAGGAACAATGAAGATCTCCATTTTTTTTTCTCTTTCCCGCATTTGCAGTGGGGAGGTGCAATCTGTCAGCCTATCAGCAGCGCACACACGGAGCGAAGTGCTTTTTTTCACACAAGCAAGGGCATGTGTGATTGGCAGTGTATGTCACATGTCCTTGCCCTATAAGACCAAGCCATTTTCCCCGTCGCCACCATTTTCTCACTGCTGCAGCTGCGTGTTAGACGGCACCGCTGTTGCTGTGTGCGCTATACCTTGTTAATTTCAAGCCAATTTTCGCACAAATATACAGATAGCTTGGGAGTAGGGAATAGTTGTGATTGCAGTCCTTTTAAGGACTAGGTTACAGCATTTCCTACGACTTTTATCAGGGAGGTCTGTGCTCTTAAATAGATAGGTTGTGGGAGTAAAGACTAATTGTAATTGGAGTCCTTTTCAGGACTAGGTTACATGAGTTCCTATCAGTTTTTGCCAGGCAGGTCTGTGCCAGTGCTGTGCAAGTTTTTTTCACAGCATTTGGCTGAATCTAGCAAAGCTAATCCTTTTTGGCCTATTGCAGAGTGTGTTAGTCAGTGGAGTAGCCTATCTGTGTTGCAACATATACCACCTGTGTATAGAATACCAATTTTTTTACTGCACCTAGTGAAGTAAAATCTTTTGGGCATAGCATCATTCTATTAGTCCATCTATACTGACCTCCATCAGGTTGCAAACTGAATATAATTTTTTTCTGCATCTAGCTCTGAAAAAATATTTGGGCTTCTAGCAGTGTGTGGGACTTGGTCTATTAGTCCATCTATACTGACCTCCATCAGGTTGCAAATTAAAAATAATTTTTTTCTGCATCTAGCTCTGAAAAAATATTTGGGCTTCTAGCAGTGTGTGGGACTTGGTCTATTAGTCCATCTATACTGACCTCCATCAGGTTGCAAATTAAAAATAATTATTTTCTTCATTTATCTCTGAAAAAATATTTGGGCTTCTAGCAGTGTGTGGGACTTGTTCTATTAGTCCTTCTATACTGACCTCCAGCAGGTTGCAAATTGAATATAATTTTTTTCTGCATCTAGCTCTGAAAAAATATTTGGGCTTCTAGCGGTGTGTGGGACTTGGTCTATTAGTCCATCTATACTGACCTCCATCAGGTTGCAAATTGAATAAAAAAATTTTCTGCATCTAGCTCTGAAAAAATATTTGGGCTTCTAGCAGTGTGTGGGACTTGGTCTATTAGTCCATCTATACTGACCTCCATCAGGTTGCAAATTAAAAATAATTTTTTTCTTCATTTAGCTCTGAAAAAATATTTGGGCTTCTAGCAGTGTGTGGGACTTGTTCTATTAGTCCTTCTATACTGACCTCCAGCAGGTTGCAAATTGAATATAATTTTTTTCTGCATCTAGCTCTGAAAAAATATTTGGGCTTCTAGCGGTGTGTGGGACTTGGTCTATTAGTCCATCTATACTGACCTCCATCAGGTTGCAAATTAAAAATAATTTTTTTCTTCATTTATCTCTGAAAAAATATTTGGGCTTCTAGCAGTGTGTGGGACTTGTTCTATTAGTCCTTCTATACTGACCTCCAGCAGGTTGCAAATTGAATATAATTTTTTTCTGCATCTAGCTCTGAAAAAATATTTGGGCTTCTAGCGGTGTGTGGGACTTGGTCTATTAGTCCATCTATACTGACCTCCATCAGGTTGCAAATTAAAAATAATTTTTTTCTGCATCTAGCTCTGAAAAAATATTTGGGCTTCTAGCAGTGTGTGGGACTTGGTCTATTAGTCCATCTATACTGACCTCCATCAGGTTGCAAATTAAAAATAATTTTTTTCTTCATTTATCTCTGAAAAAATATTTGGGCTTCTAGCAGTGTGTGGGACTTGTTCTATTAGTCCTTCTATACTGACCTCCAGCAGGTTGCAAATTGAATATAATTTTTTTCTGCATCTAGCTCTGAAAAAATATTTGGGCTTCTAGCGGTGTGTGGGACTTGGTCTATTAGTCCATCTATACTGACCTCCATCAGGTTGCAAATTAAAAATAATTTTTTTCTGCATCTAGCTCTGAAAAAATATTTGGGCTTCTAGCAGTGTGTGGGACTTGTTCTATTAGTCCTTCTATACTGACCTCCAGCAGGTTGCAAATTGAATATAATTTTTTTCTGCATCTAGCTCTGAAAAAATATTTGGGCTTCTAGCGGTGTGTGGGACTTGGTCTATTAGTCCATCTATACTGACCTCCATCAGGTTGCAAATTAAAAATAATTTTTTTCTGCATCTAGCTCTGAAAAAATATTTGGGCTTCTAGCAGTGTGTGGGACTTGGTCTATTAGTCCATCTATACTGACCTCCATCAGGTTGCAAATTGAATAAAAAAAATTTCTGCATCTAGCTCTGAAAAAATATTTGGGCTTCTAGCGGTGTGTGGGACTTGGTCTATTAGTCCATCTATACTGACCTCCATCAGGTTGCAAATTAAAAATAATTTTTTTCTGCATCTAACCCAGCCAATAGTTTTGGCCTAATACCACAGTTTGGCCACTCAGCTCTGCTCGGTTACCATCCATTGTTTTTTTGTGCAAACAACTCCAGAGTTGTGAATTAGTTAACCACCAAAATGAGTGGAAAAAGGCCTGCTGCTGGTGGAAAGGGGAATAGGCGTGTTGGGAAGGGGAAAAAAGGTTGTGTCCGTGGGGTAGGTGCAGAAGAAAGACCATCTTCCAGCCAAACTAAAATGTCTACTTCTTTTAGCGGACAATGTGATAAGATCCCTTTCTTACGGCCACGCCAATCGCTACAAATTCCAGATGAGGCACAAAAACAGCAGGTGCTTCAACGGATATCAAGTGCTCCTTTAAGTGGGCTCTCCTCCACATCAACTTCAACATCACAAATACTCCAGTCCTCAAAGGTGTCACCCAAATCGCACTTGCTTCCTCACAGCTCCCAAATCTCCAGCTGCCCGTCTGAGTATGAGGTAGAACAGATGGTTGAGTCTGCAGAGCTGTTTACTCATACTATAGCCTGGGAGTCAGAGGTCGACTCCAGCGCTTCTGTGAATCCAGACGAGGAAATGATCTGCACTGATGCCCAGAATCTTTATGAGTCGGATCCAGGACCAGACGCAGAAGGTTCTGACCATAATGTAGACCCTCATTCCCAAACTGTAACTCCTGTTGGTGGAGACAATGAGGAAGACGATGATAAGACTCAAATACCTGATTGGAGCGACAACTTTAGTTTTTTGTCAGGGCAGGAACAGGTTGGCTCTGAGGACGACGGGTGTGATAATGCACAGGGTGATGATGATGAGGTCGGAGATCCCACTTACTGTCAACCCACAGTCAGCCAAGAGATGAGGTCAGCAGAGGAGGTGGAGGAAGATGCTAGTGACGACGAGGTCAGGTTGCGCCTTCCTGGACAGAGACGTAGTACTGGAAGCACATCAACAACTGCATCCTCAAACACAACTCTGCCTCTCACCACAAGTCGTGGTGGCTCTTCAGGTCGCATGGGTGCTAAGCCTTGCATAGCCTGGGCATTTTTTCAGATCGATAAAGATGACCCAACTCGTGTTATCTGTAACATTTGTCAGCAAAAGCTAAGTAGAGGCCAAAAAATACATAGTTTGAGTACTTCATGCATGAACCGGCACATGGACATGAAGCATAAGTTGCAGTGGGAAGCTCAGTGTGCTACAATGCGGCCTAGCCGGCCGGGCCAACCACCGTCTGCCATATCTTGTGCATCCGCGGCCTCTTCATCCTCTGTGACTGGGGGGACAGCAGTCACACCTGTTTTGGGGCGCAGACCTGCCACCTCTTTACCCGCAACAGCCAGCGTGATTGGCAGGTCATCATTTTCTTTGGAGGTGGTAACACCAGCTGTTCTTGAGCGCTGTCCGACATCGATAGCACCACCTTTGGATCAAGGCAACCTAACATGTCCGCCTGCATCTTCCTCACAGACCGGCAGTTTGCCGGGGACACCCTTATCAACCCCGTCTAAGCACAATAGCCAGCCCTCGGTCCCTCAGATGTGGACAAGTAAAAGACCATTTCCTCCTAGCCATGAGAAAGCTAAGAGGTTGAATTTCACCATCTGCAAGCTCTTGGCTACAGAAATGCTGCCTTTCCGCCTGGTGGACACAGAGGATTTTCGAGACCTTATGTCCGTCGCAGTGCCCCAGTACCAGATGCCCAGTCGGCACTACTTCTCAAAGAAAGGTGTGCCTGCGCTCCACCAGCATGTCGCACACAACATCACCGCTTCTTTGAGAAACTCTGTGTGTGACAGGGTGCATTTCACCACAGACACTTGGACGAGTAGGCATGGACAGGGGCGTTACATGTCGCTGACTGGGCACTGGGTAACTATGGTGACAGCAGGACAAGGGGCTGCTGTCCAAGTCTTGCCGTCCCCACGAGTTGTGCGTCAATCCTCTTTATGTCAAAGTTCCTCCACTGCTTCTGCCTCCTCAACCTCCTCTCGGTCTTCCACCTGCACCCAAAGCCTGTCTGGTCATGCCACAAGCTTTCTAACTGCGCAGAAGGGATCCTGCACACCTCCTTACTATGCTGGCAGTAGGGCTCAACGTCATCAGGCGGTTTTTACATTGAAATGTCTGGGAAATGTGAGTCACACAGCTGAGGAGTTGTGGTCAGCTCTGGAGAACCAATTTCATGAATGGTTGTCTCCACTGGACCTGAAACCAGGGAAGGCCGTGTGCGACAATGCTGCAAACCTGGGTGCGGCCCTTCGCCGGGGCAATGTCACACACGTGCCTTGTATGGCTCACGTGTTGAACCTGGTTGTCCAGCAATTTTTAGCCCACTATCCCAGACTAGATGGCCTTCTGCAGAGGGCACGGTCGCTGTGTGCTCACTTCCGCCGTTCGCATCCCGCAGCTCAGCGACTTACATCTCTACAGAAGTCGTTGGGCCTGCCACTTCACCGGCTAAAATGCGATGTGCCTACCCGGTGGAATTCAACTCTGCACATGTTGCAGCGACTGTGTCAGCACCGACAAGCCCTGGTGCAATACGTTCTGACGTATAGCCTGGGCCAACGAGATTCAGAGGTGGGGCAAATCACGCTGGAGGAGTGGTCTCAGATCAGGGACCTATGCACCCTTCTGCACAGTTTTGAAATGGCGACGAAGATGTTTAGTGCTGACGATGCCATTATCAGCATGACTATTCCGGTGATTTACATGCTGGAGCACATGTTAAACAGAATTCGGAGTCAGGTGGTGGCACAAGAGGAGGTGGAGGAAGTAGAGGAGGAGGAGTTGTATGCGGAAGGGCTAACATCTGCAAGGTCCAGACGGTCGGCAGCACCAAGGCGGCAGGCATGTGAGGGTGGGGGAGATGATTTTACCAGGGCGCATGGTAGCAGCCAAACTAGTGAGGAAGGTGCAGGAGCCCAGGAAGAAGTGGAGGACGAACTGATGGAAGACTCATCAGATGAGGGAGACCTTGATCACATTTCTGTTGCGCGAGGTTGGGGGGAGAGGACAGAGGAAGGAAGCATGATTGTTACCTCGCCACCAAAACAACAGGGACTTGGTGCTCCTGGATGCGCAACACACATGAGTGCCTTCTTGCTGCACTACCTGCAACATGACCCTCGAATTGTGAGAATTAGAAATAATCCTGACTACTGGGTTGCCACACTGTTAGATCCCCGGTACAAAAGTAAATTTGCAGAAATTATTCCTGCCATAGAAAGGGATGCATGCAGGAGTATCAGCAGAGACTGTTGCAGAATCTTACATGTGCTTTTCCACAAAATACCAGTGGTGCACGTAGTGAATCTCACAGTTCCAACTTGCCAACCGTGGGACCGTCAAGTGTTCAGCACTCAAACCGTAACAGAACCACAGTATCTGCTGGTAACATCAATTTTGCGGAATCATTTCACCACTTTTTTAGCCCATCCTTTGCAAGGCCACAGGAGACAAGAAGTTTGACACATAGTCAACGCCTAGAGACGATGGTACAGGAGTATCTCCAAGTAAACATTGAAGCCACGACTGTGTCACTGGACCCTTGCTCTTTTTGGGCTTCCAATCTGGATAAATGGCCGGAGCTGGCCACTTACGCCTTGGAGATCTTGTCATGCCCCGCAGCCAGCGTTCTGTCTGAACGTGTGTTCAGCGCTGCTGGTTGTGTGCTGACAGATAAGCGCACGCGGCTCTCCACTGATAATGTAGACAGACTCACGTTCATAAAGATGAACAAATCATGGATCCGAAACGACTTTTCTACCCCTGTGTCATCCTGGGGAGAGTAAAAGCTTGATGATTGGTTAAAATCACCCTACCAACCGTTTTAAGCTTTCAAATTACTAATCATGTTTATCTGTATCTTGACTGGAAAATAATTTGGGCTTTGTAGCAGTGTGCAGCACTGATCCTATTAGGCCATCTATAATAAGCTTCACCAGATTTAAAATTAAAAATAATTTTTAGCTGCATCTAGCCCGGAAAATAATTTTGGGGCTCCGAGATGCGCAAGACACATAAGTGCCTTCTTGCTGCACTACCTGCAGCATGACCCTCATATTGTCAGAATTCGAAGTAATCATGACTACTGGGTTGCCACACTCTTAGATCCCCCAAACTTTTCGATCAACCTTTTCATTTTAATAAAGACCAAAAAAATGGTCATTTTTGAAATTATAAGCATTAGCAGGTTGTTAGAAACTGAAATCAAACAGTTTTCAACTCAAAACTTTATTCTAGGTGATGTTACATTTTCACATAGGACCCCTTGTTCGAAAGGAGCTTCTGAACTCTCTCGTCCATTGAATTTGTCAGGTTTTGGATGGTTTCTGCTTCAATTGTTTTGCATGAGGACAGAATACCCTCCCAGAGCTGTTGCTTAGATGTGAACTGCCTCCCGCCATCATAGACACTCCTTTTAATGATGCTCCAAAGGTTCTGAATGGGGTAGAGGTCAGGGGAGCATGGGGGTCACACCATAAGTTTGTCCCCTTTTATGCCCATATCAGCCAGAGATGCAGATGTTTTATGTGCAGCATGAGATGGTGCATTATCATGCAGAAAAACGATCTTGCTGTGAAATACACGGTTCTTCTTCTTGAACCATGGCAGGAAGTGCTGTTTGAGAAAATCCACATACATTATGGAGTTCATCTTTAGCGCCTTCAGGGATCCTAAAGGGGCCGACAATCTCTCTCCCCATGATTCCAGCCCAAAACATTACTCCACCTCCTCCTTGTTGGCGCTGTAGCCGTGTTTGCGTGGGGTGTCCATCAACCAGCCATCCTCCACTCCATTCATCTCTACCATCGAGCGCTGCACGGCACTCATCCGTGAACAAAACAGTTTTGAAATCAGTCTTCATGTAATGTTTGGCCCACTGGAGCCGTTTCTGCTTGTGTGAAGTGGATAGAGGAGGTCGACAGGATGGCGTATGCACAGCTGCAAACCTCTAAAGGACCCTGCATCTTGTTGTTCGGGGGACGTTGGAGGCACAAGCAGCTTCAAAAACTTGTCTGCTGCTATGACAAGGCTTTTTTGCCGCTGCTCTTTCAACCTGACGTAATTGCCTGTAGGAAAGAGTCCTCAATTTGCCCTTATCAGCACGCACACGTGTGTACTGTGAATCAGCTACATACTTCTTGATTGCCAAGACACTTCATCCTGATCATCGCACAATGTTGATTGTAGTCATGCCTTGACCTAAACACTCCACAATTTGTTGCTTCTCAGCAGCCGACACATCCTTTTTCTTTCCCATTTTGGCAGAAAATGTAGGCTGCTTAATAATGTGAGAGAGCCTTCTTAAGTAGTCTTGCCTTTCATTGGACACACCTGCCAAACTAATTAGCACAGGTGTCTGCAATTGCTTACAGTGATATAAAGAGCCCTGACACACATCACCATCAATGAGTTTAACTGACAAACAAACAAATTCTTCCCTTATCACTCCTAAACACTTTTTGCATAATAATTTGGAACGCGGTGTACATGTGCTTTTCCACAAAACACCAGTGGTTCACGTAGTGAATCTTACAGTTCTAACTTGCCAACCGTGGTCTGTATAGAATTGTTCAATAAAGGGCCCAAAATTAAGATAACATAGATGGGAGAGGTCTCTATGAATAGGAATTCCTAAGTATTTGATACCCTGTGAGGGCCAGGCAAAGGGAAAGTTGGACTGGATGGAATCCTATATGGATTTAGGGAGGGAGACATCGAGGGCCTCAGACTTCGCTGCATTGATTTTAAAATTTTACCATGTAACAAAGTGATCTATTTCAGCCATAACAGCAGGGATGGATATATGTGATTGAGTGATATATACTAGGACATCATCAGCAAATAGAGAGCACTTGTACTCGGTGCCTCCCACCTCAATCCACCTAATATTGGGGTTATGGCGAATTGATGAGAGCAGGTGCTCCGTCACTAGGATGTATAAGAGAGGGGACAGAGGACATCCCTGCCTTGTCCCATTGGTGATTGTGAAAGGTGATGAAAATGTTCTGACGCACCCCCTGGGCCTTGGGACACCCGGAGCCGGACCCTTTTTGGTGGATGCTGGTGGTTGTAGTCTTCGTGGCGGCGATCCGGTTCCGTGGCTCAGGGCGGTCAAACCAGTGGCGGAACTATTTATGTGGTTTTGATGTTTAAATGTTCGACTACGCCACCCGTGGATTGCGGTCAGAGTGAACCGCCGCTACAGGGCAGACCGCTAAGGCTGGTGTTGTGGGTGCAGCAGAGCGTAGCATAACTCCCCACGGGAGGAGTATAGCCTCAGGGCAGTGTATGCGGAGGATGGGGGTGATGGTGCAGGGCAGCAGCAGTAACGACACGGAGTCAGTGATGCAGTTCAGGGCCTTTACTCACAGTTCTTATTATCCAGACCACGTCTGCAGGTAACGGCTGCCCACGTCGTACTGTGCTCACCAGGTGAGGGGCTCAGACAACTCCCAGATAACTTTGGAGCGCTTCACAGGACCCCCTTTGTGTGTCCTTTGTCTGGCCTTTCTTACCAACACTTCTGTCCGGCTGCCTCGGGCCTCCTCTTGGTAAACTTGGCGCCAGTTTCCCTGACCCTATGTGGTGCCTTCCTAGTGGGTGGAGCAAGGGGCTGCGCCACATAAAATGTCAGAGCCTCCGGTTTCTAGCTGAGGGTCGTTTCCTGCCTCCACTAGTTCGGGGACCGGTCTCCCCCTTTGGCCTGACCCCTCCACGCAGGTGGATTCGGGCGTGCGGTGGCGACTCGCCCGTCCGCACCCCTGGGATCCCTTCATTCCTCGTTCCTGGAGCCTTCTCCGCTCCTCTTCCTTCCTTCTCCCTCTTGCAGGCCTGGGCCTCTGTTACTAGGCCCGCCTCCGGAGCAGAGCTCATGCAGAGCCCCTGCTCCCTGACACTTCTGCTCAGACTTCTCTGCACTGAACTAAGATGGTGCCCACCTTTTATACTCCCTTCTCAATGCACCCAGGAACTGCTTCCTCCCTGCTCCTGCACTGCAGGGTTCCCCTTCCTCAGTGTTCCCTCCCCCCACTCCAGCCAGGGACAGGGACTGTCGTGCCCATCTCAGGGGCATATTGGTCGCCCTGCCCCACGGCAATGTGGTGTAATGCATGCAGGTGTCGGGTCCTGATCCACACTCCATCCTTATCTGAGAGTGAGATATCACACCTCTGGGTGAGGTGCAATACGTCTGTAGCAACCGAGCCCTCGGTGCTACAGTTCCATTTATCTTCAGCCTAGGTGACGTATTGTGATACAGGGCCGTGATTTTGGCTATAAAAGGGTCCCCTAGACCCCTACCCCAAGCTTTTTAAGAGAATCATATATGGCGTGCCAGGAGACTCTATGGAATGCTTTCTCAGCATCCAACGAGAGTATCTACTTACAAATTTTTAACTGCATCTAGCCCAGGAAATACTTTGTGCCTAGTAGCAGTGTCTGCTAGTCAGCGGATTATCCCGGCTGTTAAGCAAGCTACACCACCTGTAGTTTGGACACTTAATTTTTTCAAAGGAAATGCTTCGGGACCACGGGATACTCAGTGAAGAGCATCAGGAGGCACCCCAAGGCATAGGGGCTGGGACTGGCACTAGGATGCCTTGCGGTGGACAGCCGAGCTCGATCCTTATAAAAGCTTTTTAACTGCAGCAGCTTTAGTGGACGCTACTGGAGCTGGAATTACGCGGCTGCTGGCATGAGACTTGCCCTCCAATAGATCCTTGTAAATGGATTTAAAGTGTATTCATTCAAATTAGAGGGACAATTTAAATTAAAAAGCTTAGAGCTGCCTCCACCACAGGGGGGCTCTCTCGACCCACCAGCGGACAGGCACCAGTATTGGGAGAGGGGGGCTGGCCGTCAGGGTTCACCGCGGCTCTGGCACAAACCCGGCGACACGGAGGTGGCACGGGCAGGAGCGGACTGGCCGTGTCGGCTTCTCACTTTTTGGATTTTAGAAGGGCATGACATGCCTATATCTGTGTCTCCCCCTCCTTTTACTCCTCCACCTCTTTTCTTTTCGCATGACTATATGTACTTGTCACTTTTCCATGTGTTAGTTGTGTCTTCTGAGCAGTTTGTCAGCTTTTGGACACCTTTGAAGGTGTTTTCTATGTGTTTCTATGTGTTTTTGTTTGCCTGCCATTGGTTTTAACGGTGTTCGAAGGTGTTCGACGAACAGTTCGACGAACAGTTCGGCGAACACACGGGTGTTCGACGAACCGAACCGAACTCGAACACTACGGGGGTGGCTCAACACTAAAAAATACTTAACATAGTTAATATTTCCGTAACTCAGAACATAATAAAAAAAATAGTAATTCCTGCTATTCCATTTGACTGGGCTAAACCTCTATGCCTTTATTGTCTCCCCCACCTCCCCCAATACATTCTACATTATTCTTAGTTGTTTTCCTTCATGTAGAATTAACCTACAAGGAAAGAAAGGGTTTATTTTAATTCCGATATTTATGTCCCATTGACTTGCATTGGTTTCCGGTATCGGAATCGGCGATATCCGATACTTTTTCGGTATCGGTCCGATCCAATCCGATCCGATATTTCCCGATATCGGAAGGTATCGCTCAACACTACTTGTGAGTAACACTCTTCAAGGGAGAGCCATCGACAGAAACCACAGCAATAGGGGATGACAAAGTTTTAGGTTCTAATCTAAGTTTTTCCAAGAATCCCCCATCAATCACATTCAGAGTAGATCCACAATCCACAAATACCCGAAATTCGATTAATTCATCCTGAGCAGCAGTAGTGGCAGATAGGAATACTCCCTTAGAATTTAAACAGGCAATACGAGCATGACTGACCATTTTTTTTTCTTTCTTCTTACGAAGCACACAGCTCTTAATAAAATGACCAGAACTTTCGCAATAGAAGCACAAGCCTTCAGAAAGTCGGCGGTCTTTTTCCTGAGAGCGGGGTGCCATCGCCCCAATTTCCATCGGCTCTCCATTGTCAGCACAGAACCTCTCAGGACTCGAAGCTGACATAGCAGAGGATTTGCTCTCATTAACCCTTGCACGCAGTCTCCTGTCCACACGTATAGCTAATTGCATTGCCTCCTGCAAGTTTCCAGGTGTGGGATAAGCAATCAGTAAATCCTTAACCCTTACACCTAGCCCTGCAAGAAACAAGCTTTTCAAAGCTGAATCGTTCCACCCTACCTGGGCAGACCACCGACGGAAGTGAGAACAATATTTTTCCACATTACCTGATCCCTGCCTCAAACGTCTTAATTCAGACTCAGCAGATGAGACACGATCAGGATCATCGTACAACAAACCCAAAGCAGAAAAAAAACTATCCACTGAACTAAAGCACGGATCACTAGGATGGAGAGAGAAGGCCCATCCCTGAGGATCTTTGCGCAAAAGTTACATTATGAACCCTATGCGCTGTGATTCATCACCAGAGGATCCGGGTCTCAAACGAAAATATAATAGACAAGCATTTTTAAAAGAAAAAAAATCTTGTTGTTCGCCAAAAAATAAATCAGGCAGACGTACCTTTGGTTCCACAAAATGCGCTCCAGAACAGCTACTCACGTGTTGTTGGAGCTTGGCCACCTACAGAGAGAGTTCCTGCAAGCGTTGAGCCAAATCTTGCACCGAGACCATGATGGAAAACTGGAGGTCTTTCCCCAGAGAAAATCCTTTCCCTTTTTTTTTTTTTTATGGCTGGACTTACTGTTATGATCTGCTACAGAGACTAAGGAAAGAGAGGAGATCTGTCCCTACAATAGAACTAAACTAGATCCCTACGATGTAACGGGGAACCTGATCCTGCGATCAGACCCGCTAAAGTCCTCGGCTAGTCTGAACGCAGACCTATAGATGTGGGGGAGGGATCCCTACAAGATGTAGGGACTGGGATAAGTAGGACACCTCCTAGCAGAAATAGTAGCAGTCAAAGACAAACACACAACAAAAAGCATAGAGGTCAGAAGACCTAGCAAAACTAACAGAGAACGGCAATAGAGCAACAAGCTAGCTCAACAGTAGTAAATACAAATGAAGTCCAGCAAAGCCAGGAGGGCGGAGCCGGATTAAATAGGCAAAATGGTCATGTGACCAGCAAACTAAAAAAAACCTAACAGGAGAGTTGTAACAGCATCCTCTTTAATTCTCTGCAGAGAGCGTTGCAAAAGACAGACTAGTGGGATGCTGACACTAATGATGGCGTCATCGCCACTCACCATCTTGGTGGCCTCCTCAAAGTTTATGTGTATGTCACATGTCCTTGACCTATAAGACCAAGCCATTTTCCCCATCGCCACCATTTTCTCACTGCTGCAGCTGCGTGTTAGACGGCACCGCTGTTGCTGTGTGCGCTATACCTTGTTAATTTCAAGCCAATTTTCGCACAAATATACAGATAGCTTGGGAGTAGGGAATAGTTGTGATTGCAGTCCTTTTAAGGACTAGGTTACAGCATTTCCTACGACTTTTATCAGGGAGGTCTGTGCTCTTAAATAGATAGGTTGTGGGAGTAAAGACTAATTGTAATTGGAGTCCTTTTCAGGACTAGGTTACATGAGTTCCTATCAGTTTTTGCCAGGCAGGTCTGTGCCAGTGCTGTGCAAGTTTTTTTCACAGCATTTGGCTGAATCTAGCAAAGCTAATCCTTTTTGGCCTATTGCAGAGTGTGTTAGTCAGTGGAGTAGCCTATCTGTGTTGCAACATATACCACCTGTGTATAGAATACCAATTTTTTTACTGCACCTAGTGAAGTAAAATCTTTTGGGCATAGCATCATTCTATTAGTCCATCTATACTGACCTCCATCAGGTTGCAAATTAAAAATAATTTTTTTCTGCATCTAACCCAGCCAATAGTTTTGGCCTAATACCACAGTTTGGCCACTCAGCTCTGCTCGGTTACCATCCATTGTTTTTTTGTGCAAACAACTCCAGAGTTGTGAATTAGTTAACCACCAAAATGAGTGGAAAAAGGCCTGCTGCTGGTGGAAAGGGGAATAGGCGTGTTGGGAAGGGGAAAAAAGGTTGTGTCCGTGGGGTAGGTGCAGAAGAAAGACCATCTTCCAGCCAAACTAAAATGTCTACTTCTTTTAGCGGACAATGTGATAAGATCCCTTTCTTACGGCCACGCCAATCGCTACAAATTCCAGATGAGGCACAAAAACAGCAGGTACTTCAACGGATATCAAGTGCTCCTTTAAGTGGGCTCTCCTCCACATCAACTTCAACATCACAAATACTCCAGTCCTCAAAGGTGTCACCCAAATCGCACTTGCTTCCTCACAGCTCCCAAATCTCCAGCTGCCCGTCTGAGTATGAGGTAGAACAGATGGTTGAGTCTGCAGAGCTGTTTACTCATACTATAGCCTGGGAATCAGAGGTCGACTCCAGCGCTTCTGTGAATCCAGACGAGGAAATGATCTGCACTGATGCCCAGAATCTTTATGAGTCGGATCCAGGACCAGACGCAGAAGGTTCTGACCATAATGTAGACCCTCATTCCCAAACTGTAACTCCTGTTGGTGGAGACAATGAGGAAGACGATGATAAGACTCAAATACCTGATTGGAGCGACAACTTTAGTTTTTTGTCAGGGCAGGAACAGGTTGGCTCTGAGGACGACGGGTGTGATAATGCACAGGGTGATGATGATGAGGTCGGAGATCCCACTTACTGTCAACCCACAGTCAGCCAAGAGATGAGGTCAGCAGAGGAGGTGGAGGAAGATGCTAGTGACGACGAGGTCAGGTTGCGCCTTCCTGGACAGAGACGTAGTACTGGAAGCACATCAACAACTGCATCCTCAAACACAACTCTGCCTCTCACCACAAGTCGTGGTGGCTCTTCAGGTCGCATGGGTGCTAAGCCTTGCATAGCCTGGGCATTTTTTCAGATCGATAAAGATGACCCAACTCGTGTTATCTGTAACATTTGTCAGCAAAAGCT
The DNA here is from genome assembly GCF_046119375.1 of Phyllobates terribilis. Classification (NCBI taxonomy): domain Eukaryota; kingdom Metazoa; phylum Chordata; class Amphibia; order Anura; family Dendrobatidae; genus Phyllobates; species Phyllobates terribilis. Next base: position 1,308,479 of record NW_027362822.1, on the reverse strand, counting down.
AAGTAGAGGCCAAAAAATACATAGTTTGAGTACTTCATGCATGAACCGGCACATGGACATGAAGCATAAGTTGCAGTGGGAAGCTCAGTGTGCTACAATGCGGCCTAGCCGGCCGGGCCAACCACCGTCTGCCATATCTTGTGCATCCGCGGCCTCTTCATCCTCTGTGACTGGGGGGACAGCAGTCACACCTGTTTTGGGGCGCAGACCTGCCACCTCTTTACCCGCAACAGCCAGCGTGATTGGCAGGTCATCATTTTCTTTGGAGGTGGTAACACCAGCTGGTCTTGAGCGCTGTCCGACATCGATAGCACCACCTTTGGATCAAGGCAACCTAACATGTCCGCCTGCATCTTCCTCACAGACCGGCAGTTTGCCGGGGACACCCTTATCAACCCCGTCTAAGCACAATAGCCAGCCCTCGGTCCCTCAGATGTGGACAAGTAAAAGACCATTTCCTCCTAGCCATGAGAAAGCTAAGAGGTTGAATTTCACCATCTGCAAGCTCTTGGCTACAGAAATGCTGCCTTTCCGCCTGGTGGACACAGAGGATTTTCGAGACCTTATGTCCGTCGCAGTGCCCCAGTACCAGATGCCCAGTCGGCACTACTTCTCAAAGAAAGGTGTGCCTGCGCTCCACCAGCATGTCGCACACAACATCACCGCTTCTTTGAGAAACTCTGTGTGTGACAGGGTGCATTTCACCACAGACACTTGGACGAGTAGGCATGGACAGGGGCGTTACATGTCGCTGACTGGGCACTGGGTAACTATGGTGACAGCAGGACAAGGGGCTGCTGTCCAAGTCTTGCCGTCCCCACGAGTTGTGCGTCAATCCTCTTTATGTCAAAGTTCCTCCACTGCTTCTGCCTCCTCAACCTCCTCTCGGTCTTCCACCTGCACCCAAAGCCTGTCTGGTCATGCCACAAGCTTTCTAACTGCGCAGAAGGGATCCTGCACACCTCCTTACTATGCTGGCAGTAGGGCTCAACGTCATCAGGCGGTTTTTACATTGAAATGTCTGGGAAATGTGAGTCACACAGCTGAGGAGTTGTGGTCAGCTCTGGAGAACCAATTTCATGAATGGTTGTCTCCACTGGACCTGAAACCAGGGAAGGCCGTGTGCGACAATGCTGCAAACCTGGGTGCGGCCCTTCGCCGGGGCAATGTCACACACGTGCCTTGTATGGCTCACGTGTTGAACCTGGTTGTCCAGCAATTTTTAGCCCACTATCCCAGACTAGATGGCCTTCTGCAGAGGGCACGGTCGCTGTGTGCTCACTTCCGCCGTTCGCATCCCGCAGCTCAGCGACTTACATCTCTACAGAAGTCGTTGGGCCTGCCACTTCACCGGCTAAAATGCGATGTGCCTACCCGGTGGAATTCAACTCTGCACATGTTGCAGCGACTGTGGCAGCACCGACAAGCCCTGGTGCAATACGTTCTGACGTATAGCCTGGGCCAACGAGATTCAGAGGTGGGGCAAATCATGCTGGAGGAGTGGTCTCAGATCAGGGACCTATGCACCCTTCTGCACAGTTTTGAAATGGCGACGAAGATGTTTAGTGCTGACGATGCCATTATCAGCATGACTATTCCGGTGATTTACATGCTGGAGCACATGTTAAACAGAATTCGGAGTCAGGTGGTGGCACAAGAGGAGGTGGAGGAAGTAGAGGAGGAGGAGTTGTATGCGGAAGGGCTAACATCTGCAAGGTCCAGACGGTCGGCAGCACCAAGGCGGCAGGCATGTGAGGGTGGGGGAGATGATTTTACCAGGGCGCATGGTAGCAGCCAAACTAGTGAGGAAGGTGCAGGAGCCCAGGAAGAAGTGGAGGACGAACTGATGGAAGACTCATCAGATGAGGGAGACCTTGATCACATTTCTGTTGCGCGAGGTTGGGGGGAGAGGACAGAGGAAGGAAGCATGATTGTTACCTCGCCACCAACACAACAGGGACTTGGTGCTCCTGGATGCGCAACACACATGAGTGCCTTCTTGCTGCACTACCTGCAACATGACCCTCGAATTGTGAGAATTAGAAATAATCCTGACTACTGGGTTGCCACACTGTTAGATCCCCGGTACAAAAGTAAATTTGCAGAAATTATTCCTGCCATAGAAAGGGATGCATGCAGGAGTATCAGCAGAGACTGTTGCAGAATCTTACATGTGCTTTTCCACAAAATACCAGTGGTGCACGTAGTGAATCTCACAGTTCCAACTTGCCAACCGTGGGACCGTCAAGTGTTCAGCACTCAAACCGTAACAGAACCACAGTATCTGCTGGTAACATCAATTTTGCGGAATCATTTCACCACTTTTTTAGCCCATCCTTTGCAAGGCCACAGGAGACAAGAAGTCTGACACATAGTCAACGCCTAGAGACGATGGTACAGGAGTATCTCCAAGTAAACATTGAAGCCACGACTGTGTCACTGGACCCTTGCTCTTTTTGGGCTTCCAATCTGGATAAATGGCCGGAGCTAGCCACTTACGCCTTGGAGATCTTGTCATGCCCCGCAGCCAGCGTTCTGTCTGAACGTGTGTTCAGCGCTGCTGGTGGTGTGCTGACAGATAAGCGCACGCGGCTCTCCACTGATAATGTAGACAGACTCACGTTCATAAAGATGAACAAATCATGGATCCGAAACGACTTTTCTACCCCTGTGTCATCCTGGGGAGAGTAAAAGCTTGATGATTGGTTAAAATCACCCTACCAACCGTTTTAAGCTTTCAAATTACTAATCATGTTTATCTGTATCTTGACTGGAAAATAATTTGGGCTTTGTAGCAGTGTGCAGCACTGATCCTATTAGGCCATCTATAATAAGCTTCACCAGATTTAAAATTAAAATAATTTTTAGCTGCATCTAGCCCGGAAAATAATTTTGGGGCTCCGAGATGCGCAAGACACATAAGTGCCTTCTTGCTGCACTACCTGCAGCATGACCCTCATATTGTCAGAATTCGAAGTAATCATGACTACTGGGTTGCCACACTCTTAGATCCCCCAAACTTTTCGATCAACCTTTTCATTTTAATAAAGACCAAAAAAATGGTCATTTTTGAAATTATAAGCATTAGCAGGTTGTTAGAAACTGAAATCAAACAGTTTTCAACTCAAAACTTTATTCTAGGTGATGTTACATTTTCACATAGGACCCCTTGTTCGAAAGGAGCTTCTGAACTCTCTCGTCCATTGAATTTGTCAGGTTTTGGATGGTTTCTGCTTCAATTGTTTTGCATGAGGACAGAATACCCTCCCAGAGCTGTTGCTTAGATGTGAACTGCCTCCCGCCATCATAGACACTCCTTTTAATGATGCTCCAAAGGTTCTGAATGGGGTAGAGGTCAGGGGAGCATGGGGGTCACACCATAAGTTTGTCCCCTTTTATGCCCATATCAGCCAGAGATGCAGATGTTTTATGTGCAGCATGAGATGGTGCATTATCATGCAGAAAAATGATCTTGCTGTGAAATACACGGTTCTTCTTCTTGAACCATGGCAGGAAGTGCTGTTTGAGAAAATCCACATACATTATGGAGTTCATCTTTAGCGCCTTCAGGGATCCTAAAGGGGCCGACAATCTCTCTCCCCATGATTCCAGCCCAAAACATTACTCCACCTCCTCCTTGTTGGCGCTGTAGCCGTGTTTGCGTGGGGTGTCCATCAACCAGCCATCCTCCACTCCATTCATCTGGACCATCGAGCGCTGCACGGCACTCATCCGTGAACAAAACAGTTTTGAAATCAGTCTTCATGTAATGTTTGGCCCACTGGAGCCGTTTCTGCTTGTGTGAAGTGGATAGAGGAGGTCGACAGGATGGCGTATGCACAGCTGCAAACCTCTGAAGGACCCTGCATCTTGTTGTTCGGGGGACGTTGGAGGCACAAGCAGCTTCAAAAACTTGTCTGCTGCTATGACAAGGCTTTTTTGCCGCTGCTCTTTCAACCTGACGTAATTGCCTGTAGGAAAGAGTCCTCAATTTGCCCTTATCAGCACGCACACGTGTGTACTGTGAATCAGCTACATACTTCTTGATTGCCAAGACACTTCATCCTGATCATCGCACAATGTTGATTGTAGTCATGCCTTGACCTAAACACTCCACAATTTGTTGCTTCTCAGCAGCCGACACATCCTTTTTCTTTCCCATTTTGGCAGAAAATGTAGGCTGCTTAATAATGTGAGAGAGCCTTCTTAAGTAGTCTTGCCTTTCATTGGACACACCTGCCAAACTAATTAGCACAGGTGTCTGCAATTGCTTACAGTGATATAAAGAGCCCTGACACACATCACCATCAATGAGTTTAACTGACAAACAAACAAATTCTTCCCTTATCACTCCTAAACACTTTTTGCATAATAATTTGGAACGCGGTGTACATGTGCTTTTCCACAAAACACCAGTGGTTCACGTAGTGAATCTTACAGTTCTAACTTGCCAACCGTGGTCTGTATGGAATTGTTCAATAAAGGGCCCAAAATTAAGATAACATAGATGGGAGAGGTCTCTATGAATAGGAATTCCTAAGTATTTGATACCCTGTGAGGGCCAGGCAAAGGGAAAGTTGGACTGGATGGAATCCTATATGGATTTAGGGAGGGAGACATCGAGGGCCTCAGACTTCGCTGCATTGATTTTAAAATTTTACCATGTAACAAAGTGATCTATTTCAGCCATAACAGCAGGGATGGATATATGTGATTGAGTGATATATACTAGGACATCATCAGCAAATAGAGAGCACTTGTACTCGGTGCCTCCCACCTCAATCCACCTAATATTGGGGTTATGGCGAATTGATGAGAGCAGGTGCTCCGTCACTAGGATGTATAAGAGAGGGGACAGAGGACATCCCTGCCTTGTCCCATTGGTGATTGTGAAAGGTGATGAAAATGTTCTGACGCACCCCCTGGGCCTTGGGACACCCGGAGCCGGACCCTTTTTGGTGGATGCTGGTGGTTGTAGTCTTCGTGGCGGCGATCCGGTTCCGTGGCTCAGGGCGGTCAAACCAGTGGCGGAACTATTTATGTGGTTTTGATGTTTAAATGTCCGACTACGCCACCCGTGGATTGCGGTCAGAGTGAACCGCCGCTACAGGGCAGACCGCTAAGGCTGGTGTTGTGGGTGCAGCAGAGCGTAGCATAACTCCCCACGGGAGAGTATAGCCTCAGGGCAGTGTATGCGGAGGATGGGGGTGATGGTGCAGGGCAGCAGCAGTAACGACACGGAGTCAGTGATGCAGTTCAGGGCCTTTACTCACAGTTCTTATTATCCAGACCACGTCTGCAGGTAACGGCTGCCCACGTCGTACTGTGCTCACCAGGTGAGGGGCTCAGACAACTCCCAGATAACTTTGGAGCGCTTCACAGGACCCCCTTTGTGTGTCCTTTGTCTGGCCTTTCTTACCAACACTTCTGTCCGGCTGCCTCGGGCCTCCTCTTGGTAAACTTGGCGCCAGTTTCCCTGACCCTATGTGGTGCCTTCCTAGTGGGTGGAGCAAGGGGCTGCGCCACATAAAATGTCAGAGCCTCCGGTTTCTAGCTGAGGGTCGTTTCCTGCCTCCACTAGTTCGGGGACCGGTCTCCCCCTTTGGCCTGACCCCTCCACGCAGGTGGATTCGGGCGTGCGGTGGCGACTCGCCCGTCCGCACCCCTGGGATCCCTTCATTCCTCGTTCCTGGAGCCTTCTCCGCTCCTCTTCCTTCCTTCTCCCTCTTGCAGGCCTGGGCCTCTGTTACTAGGCCCGCCTCCGGAGCAGAGCTCATGCAGAGCCCCTGCTCCCTGCCACTTCTGCTCAGACTTCTCTGCACTGAACTAAGATGGTGCCCACCTTTTATACTCCCTTCTCAATGCACCCAGGAACTGCTTCCTCCCTGCTCCTGCACTGCAGGGTTCCCCTTCCTCAGTGTTCCCTCCCCCCACTCCAGCCAGGGACAGGGACTGTCGTGCCCATCTCAGGGGCATATTGGTCGCCCTGCCCCACGGCAATGTGGTGTAATGCATGCAGGTGTCGGGTCCTGATCCACACTCCATCCTTATCTGAGAGTGAGATATCACACCTCTGGGTGAGGTGCAATACGTCTGTAGCAACCGAGCCCTCGGTGCTACAGTTCCATTTATCTTCAGCCTAGGTGACGTATTGTGATACAGGGCCGTGATTTTGGCTATAAAAGGGTCCCCTAGACCCCTACCCCAAGCTTTTTAAGAGAATCATATATGGCGTGCCAGGAGACTCTATGGAATGCTTTCTCAGCATCCAACGAGAGTATCTACTTACAAATTTTTAACTGCATCTAGCCCAGGAAATACTTTGTGCCTAGTAGCAGTGTCTGCTAGTCAGCGGATTATCCCGGCTGTTAAGCAAGCTACACCACCTGTAGTTTGGACACTTAATTTTTTCAAAGGAAATGCTTCGGGACCACGGGATACTCAGTGAAGAGCATCAGGAGGCACCCCAAGGCATAGGGGCTGGGACTGGCACTAGGATGCCTTGCGGTGGACAGCCGAGCTCGATCCTTATAAAAGCTTTTTAACTGCAGCAGCTTTAGTGGACGCTACTGGAGCTGGAATTACGCGGCTGCTGGCATGAGACTTGCCCTCCAATAGATCCTTGTAAATGGATTTAAAGTGTATTCATTCAAATTAGAGGGACAATTTAAATTATAAAGCTTAGAGCTGCCTCCACCACAGGGGGGCTCTCTCGACCCACCAGCGGACAGGCACCAGTATTGGGAGAGGGGGGCTGGCCGTCAGGGTTCACCGCGGCTCTGGCACAAACCCGGCGACACGGAGGTGGCACGGGCAGGAGCGGACTGGCCGTGTCGGCTTCTCACTTTTTGGATTTTAGAAGGGCATGACATGCCTATATCTGTGTCTCCCCCTCCTTTTACTCCTCCACCTCTTTTCTTTTCGCATGACTATATGTACTTGTCACTTTTCCATGTGTTAGTTGTGTCTTCTAAGCAGTTTGTCAGCTTTTGGACACCTTTGAAGGTGTTTTCTATGTGTTTCTATGTGTTTTTGTTTGCCTGCCATTGGTTTTAACGGTGTTCGAAGGTGTTCGACGAACAGTTCGACGAACAGTTCGGCGAACACACGGGTGTTCGACGAACCGAACCGAACTCGAACACTACGGGGGTGGCTCAACACTAAAAAATACTTAACATAGTTAATATTTCCGTAACTCAGAACATAATAAAAAAAATAGTAATTCCTGCTATTCCATTTGACTGGGCTAAACCTCTATGCCTTTATTGTCTCCCCCACCTCCCCCAATACATTCTACATTATTCTTAGTTGTTTTCCTTCATGTAGAATTAACCTACAAGGAAAGAAAGGGTTTATTTTAATTCCGATATTTATGTCCCATTGACTTGCATTGGTTTCCGGTATCGGAATCGGCGATATCCGATACTTTTTCGGTATCGGTCCGATCCAATATTTCCCGATATCGGAAGGTATCGCTCAACACTACTTGTGAGTAACACTCTTCAAGGGAGAGCCATCGACAGAAACCACAGCAATAGGGGATGACAAAGTTTTAGGTTCTAATCTAAGTTTTTCCAAGAATCCCCCATCAATCACATTCAGAGTAGATCCACAATCCACAAATACCCGAAATTCGATTAATTCATCCTGAGCAGCAGTAGTGGCAGATAGGAATACTCCCTTAGAATTTAAACAGGCAATACGAGCATGACTGACCATTTTTTTTTCTTTCTTCTTACGAAGCACACAGCTCTTAATAAAATGACCAGAACTTTCGCAATAGAAGCACAAGCCTTCAGAAAGTCGGCGGTCTTTTTCCTGAGAGCGGGGTGCCATCGCCCCAATTTCCATCGGCTCTCCATTGTCAGCACAGAACCTCTCAGGACTCGAAGCTGACATAGCAGAGGATTTGCTCTCATTAACCCTTGCACGCAGTCTCCTGTCCACACGTATAGCTAATTGCATTGCCTCCTGCAAGTTTCCAGGTGTGGGATAAGCAATCAGTAAATCCTTAACCCTTACACCTAGCCCTGCAAGAAACAAGCTTTTCAAAGCTGAATCGTTCCACCCTACCTGGGCAGACCACCGACGGAAGTGAGAACAATATTTTTCCACATTACCTGATCCCTGCCTCAAACGTCTTAATTCAGACTCAGCAGATGAGACACGATCAGGATCATCGTACAACAAACCCAAAGCAGAAAAAAAACTATCCACTGAACTAAAGCACGGATCACTAGGATGGAGAGAGAAGGCCCATCCCTGAGGATCTTTGCGCAAAAGTTACATTATGAACCCTATGCGCTGTGATTCATCACCAGAGGATCCGGGTCTCAAACGAAAATATAATAGACAAGCATTTTTAAAAGAAAAAAAATCTTGTTGTTCGCCAAAAAATAAATCAGGCAGACGTACCTTTGGTTCCACAAAATGCGCTCCAGAACAGCTACTCACGTGTTGTTGGAGCTTGGCCACCTACAGAGAGAGTTCCTGCAAGCGTTGAGCCAAATCTTGCACCGAGACCATGATGGAAAACTGGAGGTCTTTCCCCAGAGAAAATCCTTTCCCTTTTTTTTTTTTTATGGCTGGACTTACTGTTATGATCTGCTACAGAGACTAAGGAAAGAGAGGAGATCTGTCCCTACAATAGAACTAAACTAGATCCCTACGATGTAACGGGGAACCTGATCCTGCGATCAGACCCGCTAAAGTCCTCGGCTAGTCTGAACGCAGACCTATAGATGTGGGGGAGGGATCCCTACAAGATGTAGGGACTGGGATAAGTAGGACACCTCCTAGCAGAAATAGTAGCAGTCAAAGACAAACACACAACAAAAAGCATAGAGGTCAGAAGACCTAGCAAAACTAACAGAGAACGGCAATAGAGCAACAAGCTAGCTCAACAGTAGTAAATACAAATGAAGTCCAGCAAAGCCAGGAGGGCGGAGCCGGATTAAATAGGCAAAATGGTCATGTGACCAGCAAACTAAAAAAAACCTAACAGGAGAGTTGTAACAGCATCCTCTTTAATTCTCTGCAGAGAGCGTTGCAAAAGACAGACTAGTGGGATGCTGACACTAATGATGGCGTCATCGCCACTCACCATCTTGGTGGCCTCCTCAAAGTTTGTCAGGATAGTACATATGTCAGACATCCAGGTCCACTCCTGAGGTCTTATGTGTGGCGTCTGACCTGAATATCGACGGCCTTGTTGCAGCTGGTACTCCACAACTGCTCTCTTCTGCTCACAAATCACAAATTGCACTGTGCACTTTAATTACTTATTTATTTATATCTATATTTTATCTTAATACCAAAATACCACTTGCCATTTCATCACTTATATGTACTTTTACCTATCAGGCATATCCGTTTACATGGACATAGTTTATCTATATAAACCCCTTTATGCTCTCTGATTCTATTTTATCCCCTTTCCCGTATTGCTATACCCCGTGTTTTTATTTTTATCACTCAATAAATTTAATTATTCATCATATATTCTTTGGTTGATGTGTCTATTTTAGGTTTTATATATGATGGTACATATGTCAGACATCCAGGTCCACTCCTGAGGTCTTATGTGTGGAGTCTGACCTGAATATCGATGGCCTTGTTGCAGCTGGTACTCCACAACTGCTCTCTTCTGCTCACAAAACCTTTGCAACATGTGGAGGGTAGAGTTCCAACGTGTGGGGACATCACACACCAGTCGTTGTGCCGGAAGCAGCAAACGCTGCTGCAACATAGCAAGGGCGGCGGAAGCTGTAGGCGACTTGCGAAAATGAGCTGACAGGCAGCGCACTTTCACGAGCAGATCTGGCAACTCGGGGTACGATTTAAGAAACCGCTGAACCACGAGGTTAAGCACATGAGCCAGGCATGGTACGTGTGTGATCTCACCTCGCCTCAGAGCCGACACCAGGTTACGGCCATTGTCACACACGACCATACCTAGATGTAGGTTCGGCGGTCTCAGCCACAGATCTGCCTGCTCTATCACAGCTGTCCGCAACTCACAAGCAGTGTGAGGTTTATCACCTAAGCTTATGAGTTTCAGCACATCCTGCTGCCGCTTGGCGAAGGCAGTACTGCAATGCTTCCAGCTTGTAACTGATGTGGTGATATCTGAGATGAACATGAGGAGGAGGAGGAGGAGGAGGATGCGCAGGAGCTGTACACTGTGGGGGTAACTCTGACTGACATAGGGCCAGCAATCCTCGGTGTGGGGAGGATGTGTTCCGTCCCAAGGTCCGACTGGGTCCCGGCTTCCACTATGTTTACCCAGCGTGCCGAAGGGAGATGTACCGTCCCTGGCCACAAGCACTTGTCCACGTGTCCGTTGTCAGGTGGACTCTCCCAGTAACTGCATTGTTGAGGGCACGGCAGATGTTTTTGGACATGAGCTTGTGTAGTGCGGGGATGGCACACCGGGCAAAATAGTGTCGGCTGGGGACCGAGTACCGAGGGATGGCCACCGCCATAAGGTTGTGGAAGGATTCCGTCTCCACCAGCCTAAAAGGCAGCATTTCCAACGCGAGCAGTCGTGAAATGTGCGAATTTAGGACTGTGGCCTGTGGGGCGTTAGCTGCGAATTTCTGCTTTCTTTCAAAGGTCTGAGATATGGACAATTGAACGCTGCGGTGGGACGTGGACGTGGACGTTGATGCTGTTTCTTGAGAAACTGCCATAACAAGTGAAGACTGAGAGGAGGGGGCATCTTTACATGCAGTATGAACAGGGGATTGCCTTGCACACACAACATGGGTTTCTATTGCACGCACAACAGCGGAAGAAGCAGTGGTGACACCCGCTGACACTGGTCGTGGACCATGGGGTTCGCCCTACAAAGTCGGGTGCTTTGCTGCCATGTGCCTGATCATGCTGGTGGCGGTCAGGCTGGTAGTTTTGTCACCCCTGCTGATGCTGGCATGGCAGGTGGTACAAATGGCCTTTTTGGGGTTATCAGCAGAGTCTTTAAAAAAATTCCAGACTCTGGAAGACCTACCGCTTGTACTGGCAACGTCCCTCGTGTTGGTGTTACGGGGAACGGTTGGCCGCCTTCTGTCTGTGGCCACCACACTGCTTCTTCCTGCCTGTTGGGTTACTCTGCCTCCCTCCCCCTGTGTGCTGCTGGCCTCACTCTGCATGTCCTCCTGCCACGTTGGGTCAGTTACTAGATCATCCACCACCTCCTCCTCTTCCACTTGCGCACCACGATGCTCCTCCTCACTTCCTGGCAATTGTGTCTCGTCATCGTCCAACTCTTGTGACAAATTGCCAGCGTCTACTTCCTGTGGCCGTGGCTGTTCAAATATTTGGGCATCGCTACATGGGATCTCCTCTTCCACCACTTCAAGCGGAGCAGGCGAGGGGCAAAAATATGGAAATGGACCAGTGAACAGCTCTTCAGAGTGTCCAAGTGTGGGATAAGTTGCTGTCTGACGACACTCGGCATGGTGGGAGGAAGGAGCATCAGGGTGAGGAGGAGTATGCGGTCAAGACTCATGGCTACTAAGAGTTTACCGTGTGGAAGACAGACCGGAGGTGGTGGTGCCCAGGTAATTGGAAGTATTATCTGCTATCCAATTAATAACCTGTTCACACTGATCAGTTCGCAATACTGGTGTTGTTCTGTGCTTCCCTAGTAATTCAGTCAAGAAGTGGGAGCGAGAAGATGTGGCTGTTGGTTGTGGCACATTTTCACCTTGGCCACGGCCCCGTCCTCTGCATGCACCATCACCAGAACGTCCAGTTCCACGTCCCTTTCCACGCGCCTTGCCCATTGTAAAGGAAGTAAAATAGCTTACATTCGCACTATCAATGGCAAAAGGGTAATAAAAAGTAGATTAGAACCGTGGAAGAGGAAAACCACAGTTCTATTTCCCTGGCCTACACCCGACTCTTTTAAACAATCTGAACAATCAGGGAGAAACTATTACTGTTTTTCTTTACGGAAAAAATATCAAAACCTGAATAATAGAGATTTTTTACTGTGGAAGAGCAAAACAACAATTATAATTTACTGGTGTATACCAGACTTTTTTAAAAATATAGATTTGCGGCTGAACAGTGAGCGACAAACTCAAGCGTTTTTTTTTTAGATACCTAAGGCCCAAAACTGGATACTACAGAGATTTGACCAGTGAAACTGCAAAACCACACTGGGATTTGTTGGGCCTACACCAGACTATTTTTAACAGATATATTTTGGTGTCACAACAGTCAGGAGACACTACTGTTTTTTTTGTAAGGCAAAAAATGCGAAAAGCAGGATAATAGAGATTTTTTACCGAGGAACAGCAAACCCACAGTTAAAATTTACTGGTGTATACCAGACTTTTTTAAATATATAGATTTGTGGCTGAACAGTGAGCGACACACTCAAACTGTTTTTTTTAGATACCAAAGGCCCAAAACTGGATACTACAGAGATTTGACCCGTGGAACTGCAAAACCACACTTCTGTTTCTGTGGCCTATACCAGACTCTTTTCAACAGATATATTTGTGTCTGAAAAATCAGAGACACTTTTTTTTTTTAGGGGGGAAGGGACACCAATAGGTTAATAAGACGGGTATTTGTACAGTGTGAAGGAGGGGAAAAAAAAAAGGATTTAGATGAAAAAAAAGGATTTTTACTGGCCCCCGAGACCTGGAGCTAAGTCCAGCAATTTCAGAAACAGGAGCACACAGGACTGTAATGCAGTGTTTGCTGGTATAACCATTGCGTCCCCTATACAGCCTGCCTGCCTGCCTGATATCTGGGATAGATATTAGTCCTGAGAAGGACTGTTTGTTTGTTCTGGCAGCCTTTACAGACCCTACACTAACTATTTCGCAGGAAAAATCTCTCCCTAGCTCAGCAGCACTGTCCCTACACTGTCTAATCCGGAGCGACTGTGTCCAAGATGGCGGCACCCGGTTTTAAATACTCGAGGTGACACTGTGCGGCCAGCCAATCACTGTAATGCCCACAAACAACATGGCTGCGGCAGTGCAGTGACTGGCTGGCAATCCCTGCATGTTCATTGGCTCTGTAAAGAGCGCCAAACATGCAGGGCGGAGACCCGAACTCCCGCCCGAGTAACCCGGAAATGCTTGGTGCTTGCCAAACATCCCAAGCAGCGTGATGCTCAGGCGAGTACCGAGCAGTGTCGAGCATGCTCGCTCAGCACTAATCTGTGTCTCACAGAAGCGCCCCTGCAAGTGAAAAGGATTCAAGTCAGGAGTGAAACTAAGCACAGGTCAGGTACAGTTCCTAAACTAGCAGTGCAGAGTATTGTCAGGCAGAAAGATAAGGACTGGAAGAAATGGTGTCACAGGGATATTCTCCCTCAGCAAACCCTCCCACCTCCTCTATCTCACTGTACTGTAAAGAATGCTGTGTTCATTAATGTGCCTTTGCATTAGAACTGTGCTGTCCAGTAATAATGGGAAGACTGTGAACTGCTGTGCTGCTAAAGAAACTGTTCTGTTTGTCAGTGGAGCCTGTTGCTCATAAGACTTAACTTGCACTGGCTGTGCGGCTTCTCATTAAATGCTACTGTTTTACTGTTTTATGAGGACTCTTGTCAAGTGTGTCTGAACAGCAAGTGAAACAACCTATGTGTCTGTGCCTGAAGGTCAATACCCCTGTGTGCCTGAGAGAAGCTGCAGCACAAGGTCTATGGTCGCCCTGAGTAACATTTCCCCCAGGATTCCAAAGAATTCATGTAACCTTTCTCGCCCCTATCTGAACTTAGCAGCGTGCGTGTAACATTGGTGGCCCGTACGGAGGATCCTGAGCGGGAATTAGCGTCTACAGGGATAAGAGGAAAAGTGTCTGGAAAAACACAGCAGCACAGCACCTCAACACAACTCTGCTACACCAGTTAAAGGGGACCAGCCCTAAAGAAAAACTCACTAGCAGCAATGGATGTGGAAATACAAACGGACAGAATTAGTGAGCTGCTTCTTCAGTTAACCCGTGAAGAATTGAGAAAAGTAGCAGAATATATAAAGATGTCAGAAGAACAGGTTTCTAAAGCACACAACCGCAGACAACTGTTAGCTGCCATTAATGCAAAAATGGATGAGCTGGGGGAGAAAGAAGCTGAAGGCGTCATGGGGACATTCCTCCAGGAACTAACACAGTTTCTAACCAGGTTGAAGTTGGAGGATGGAGGGGCGGCACCAATTACCAAAAGCGGGAATCTCCGTCCACAGACAGAACTACAGGAATTGAAAGAACAATTCAAATCCCTAACAGCCCTGCAGGAATCGACCAAAACCTCTGAACGGGTGACAGGACTCAGACAGGATCTCTAACCTGCTCGGGTTAGATAAATCAGGGAGACAGTCCTCTCTAACACCACAAATCACCATAAGGAAAGAATTCAAGATCCTGGGACAGATTGGAGAGTGTGAACAGAAAGAGAAACTGTCTTATATGAACTTGTTGCACCAGATTGATGCAGGCTTAGAGAAAGGCTACCAGATGAGATCGTTGAGGGGGTGGTGAAAGCGATCAGCCCAGGACTGAACCTCCGTAATATGCTAGAAATGAATAATCAATTGACCTTGCCACAGCTGAAGATGATTTTAAAAGGGCAGTATAAAGAAGAGACTACTTCAGAGTTGTTCCACCGACTCATTAACCTCTCACAGAAAAATAATGAATCACCCCAAAGTTTCTTGTTCAGAGCAATTGAACTGAAGGATAGACTGTTTGCATCCATTGATGTAGAAGCTATACGAAAAAAACCCTGTTTGGGAGAAAAGAATAGACAAATTGCAGCGCCCCAAGTGGCAAACACAATATTACAGTCTTTGATGGGTGCAAAATTTCATGCACTCACCTGATGGAAGACCGATATAGCTTTTGATTATGTATCCTCAAAAATCCCTCTGGGATACTTTTCAATGAACAGGGCTTGCAGTCGATCGCAGCATTGCGGGGTCAAGGGGGGAGGTAAGCGTCATACTTACCTCCTTTCCAGCCTCCAGCAATGATTGCGGCGGCTCCTGGATGTTGTCATGACGACCCAATGTCATCATGACAACATACGGGTCACCAGGAGGCAGGACGTTACTTTGGTCACGAGCAGTGGATGACCAAAGAAATGTCTCCCTGTGTGCAGCACTGACAGGCTGCATGGCATAGGGAGCTGCTGCTCTCTGTGCTATACAGCTGATCAGGCTGCAAAAAGTGAAAGTCCCATAGTGGGACAATGTGTAAAAGTAAAAAAAGGGTAGGAAAGTGAAAAAAAAATTGTAAAAATGAAAAATAATATTTAATAAAAATTAATAAAAGTACACATATTTGGTATTGCCACGTCCAGAATGACCTGATGTATAAAAATGTCCCACTAATTAACCCCTTTAGAGAAGATGGTAAAAAAAATAAATAAAAAGCAAAGCAAAGAACAATGCTTTATCATCATACCGCCACACAAAAAATGGAATAACACGCGATCAAAAAGACGAATGTAAATAAAAATGGTACCACTGAAAATGTAATTTTGTCCCGTAATAAACAAGCCACCATACAGTTCCATCATCTAAAAAATAAAAAAGTTCTAGCTCTCAGAATAAAGAGATACAAAAAAATTATTTTTCTAGAAAATAGTTTTTATTGTGTAAAAGAGCCAAAACAAAAAAACTATAAATGTGGTACCACTGTAAACGTACTGACCCAAAGAATAAAGCTACCTTATCAAATTTACCACACGTGGAGCGGCATAAAAAACCCCAAAAAAACAATTCCGGAATTACTGGTTTTTGTTTATTCTGCCTCCCAAAAATCAGAATAGAAACCGATCAAAAAATGTCACATGCCCGAAAATGGTACCAACAAAAACGTCAACTTGTCCCGCAAAAAACAAGCCATCACATGACTCTGTCGGCCAAAATATGGGAAAATTATAGCTCTCAAAATGTGGTGTTGCAAAAACTAGTCATTGCAAAAAAAAGCGTCTTTTAGTGTGTGACAGCTGTCAATCATAAAAACCCGATATGAATCTGGTATCGCTGTAATCACACCGACCCGAAGAATAAAGTAATCTCATCACCGCACGAGGAACAGTGTAAAAAAATAAACTTTAGGGTTAGGGTTGTGCTAGGGTTAGGGTTGGGCTAGGGTTAGGGTTGGGCTAGAGTTGGGGTTTGGCTAGGGTTGGGGTTGGGGTTAGGGTTGGGCTAGGGTTAGGGTAGAGCTAGGGTTAGGGTTAGGGTTGGAGTTGTGTTAGGGTTAGAAGTTTTTCAACAGTAAAGAAAAAAAATTGATGACGATATGGCGACTAATGTTGAGCGCAAGTGCTCGCTACTTGAGTTTGCATCGGGTGCTCGGGTATGCACTGAATATCGCGGGTGTTCGAGTGACATGCTCGAGTCTCGTCCCCATATGCTTCACGGCCAAAATATCCGTTGCTGGGATCACCTGCCATGCACGAGCGATCCCCGCATGTTTTTTTTTTGGGTGTCTAACAACCGTGAACATGCGCGGCAGGGGATTCGAACATGTCACTCGAGCACCCGTAATAATTGGTGCATACCTGAGTACCCGATGCAAACTCAAGTAGCGAGCACTTGCGCTCAAGACTAATGACAACTTATTCAATACGATGACCTAATGTTATCAAATTCTGTCATACCTCTGGGTTCAAAATGTACACTATACCCCTTGATAAAATCCTTGAGGGGTCTAGTTTCCAAAATGGAGTCAATTGTGGGGGGTTTCCACTATTTAGGCATATCAGGGGTTCCCAAAATGGACATGGCATCCGCTTTTGATTCCAGCCAATTTTACGTTCAAAAAGTCACACAGTGCTCCTTCCCTTCTGAACCTTGATGTGCGATATGTGCAGGAGAAACTGCACAACAGTTTTTAGGTTCCATTTTCTCATCTTACCCTTGTGAAAATAAAAAATATGGGGCTAAAAGATCGTTTTTGTGGAAAAAGATTTTTTTATTTTCACGGCTCCATGTTATAAACTTCTGTGAGGCACCTGGGGGTTAAGGGTGCTTACCACACATCTAGATAAGTTCCCTGAGAGGTCTAGTTTCCAAAATGGTGTCAGTTGTGGGGGTTTTCCACTGTTTTGGCATATCCACTAATTATTCAAGCAAATTTTACATACAAAAAGAAAAATGGCCCTTCTTCCTTTCCGAACCTTGCCGTGCGCCCAAGCAGTAGTTTTCCCCCACATATGGCATTTCAGCTTACTCAGGAGAGATTGCACAACAAGATTCATGGTGCAATTTCTCCTGTTACCCTTATGAAAATGAAAACCTGGAGGCTGAAAAACATTTTTTGTGAGAAAAATGTGAAAATTTTATTTTCACTGCTCCATGTTGTAAACTGTGAACCATCTGGGGGATCAAGGTGCTCACCACACATCTAGGTAAGTTCCCTGAGGGATCTAGTTTCCAAAATGGTATCACTTATGGGGGGTTTCCACTGTTTAGGCACATCATGGGCTCTCTAAACGCAGCATGGCGTCTGATAATTATTCAAGCAAATTTTACTTTCAAAAAGTCAAATGGCGCTCCTTCCCTTCTGAGCCCTGCCGTGTGCCCAAACAGTGTTTTTCCCCACGTATGGGGTATCTGTGTGCTTAGGGGAAATTGCACAACAAATTTTGGGGTCCATTTTTCCTGTTACCCGTGCAAAAATAAAAAATATTGGGTCTAAAGTAACATTTTTGTGTAAAAAGTTAAATGTTCATTTTTTTTCTTCCCCATTCCAAAAATTCCTGTGAAGCACCTGAAGGGTTAATAAACTTCTTGAATATGGTTTTGAGCACCTTGAGGGGTGCAGTTTTTAGAATGGTGTCACTTTTGGGTATTTTCTGTCATAACCAGGTACCCCCTGGTGTTGCAACTAGGAATGCTATTTTAAACCGGAAAGAAACGTTTTGGATATATTGTTTGGGAACATTACATTGAAATGGATTGAATGATATCATAGAGAGAGTTTAAATGTTTTGACATTTTTTTCATTTTTTTTTCTCTTTTATTGCATCTATGTTGACAAGACTGTGGTTTGAATGGCTGAACCAATTAGTGGGTGTGCTCCTGAACCTGGTCCACACCCCAAATTAAGTTTCTAGGGCTGGGATAAATGGTTTGCCACTATATATAAGTGTGGTTAAATTTTATACTAGTAGGATTTGTACTGTGTGTTATGATACCTGAAGAAGGATATATATTGTATCCGAAATGCGTTGTATCTATTTTAACTTACTAAATAAAAAATTTAAAAAATTCAAAATATCATCTTAGGATGTGAGACCTGGGAAGCGCTGCCATTATCAACTGGATACATTCCTCTTGAGAGATGTAGAAGCAGAAGAGAAGTTTGATGCTGGACTAGTCCAGAAGAAGTTCTTGAGATCATTGGGAACGGGATTAATCAGCAAAGATATCAAGTTGCAGGTGAAATAGTACCTAGAAGACCCTGGCATTCTGGACGAAATCCTAATTGAAAAAAAAAGTATGAGGCCACTAGTTTGGAGTCAGAGAGGGAACAGAAGTTAAAGAAAGGCTCTGCTCCTAAAATCACCAAAATGAGTCTGCTGAAGTTGGAGACCCCCGGTGTCCAGACTGAAGATCATCATAGAGACCCTCCAGTGCCACCTCCAAGAGGGAACCCTAAATCACCAACAAAAGAGAGGCCTGCCAGCGGTGACTGGGAGGAAGTAGTAGGAGAACTGCAAGCTGAGTTGATTGAGGTGAAAAAGTTGATTCATTCCAGGCCAGAACCAGTATCCCTCAGACCCAGGAGTGGGTTCCAAAACAGAATATACCCGGTCTAAGATGTGGGGAGGAAGGACATTATGCCAAGGAGTGCCAATGGTCATTGTCGTTTGGGTTAAAAGACAGAAGTTGCCCGTGCGGGGCGACTGGTAACCGCGACACGGAGGAGGCCCCAGAAGCAAATCCAAATCAGAACAAACCCCAGAACGGCGCATGAGATAGAATTGCTGCACAAGTACTATCCCGAAGTGTGTTCCCGTCAACAACAGCTGCAAGGGAGACAGGGGCATTTGTTACTTAATGCCCAGTGCGGAGGTCAAACGATGTGTTCCTGGGAGGAGGATTCCTCAGTCAGTAAAGATAGCCTCATCAGCCTAATCTGTGAAAGGTGCTTTATACAGTGCCAGCTAGATGGACTCCTAGTAAAAGCAAAGTGGGACACAGGAGCCCTAGCGAGCCTTTTAAGTGAAGAATGAAGAAGGCGCTACCTGCCACACACTTGCCTTCGGTCACTAAAAGAACTCTTGGGACCAGTGGAACTCCACTTCAAAGCCGTCAACCAGACAGAAATCCCTTTCATAGGCTGGGTGAAAGTGACTTTCCACCTCAGGATCACGAAGAACAGCAACACCATTGAGCTTTTGGTACCTTTTCTCATGACCAGTGATCAGAACGTGGCAGAGGATCCTATCCTGGGTTATAATGTAATCAGTGAGGTCATCACAAAACACAAAACACAAGTCAGGGACACTGGTGGTGGATGCAATTGCCACATCGCTTGCCATACCCAACGCCATGATGGAAAATGTGATTCATAGAGTAAAGAAAGGACAGAATACAATGGACCTAAACTAAGTCAAGGTAGGCTGGTGCCAAACCATCATCCCTGCAAACCAAATGGTGGGGGTAAGGTGTGGAGTCTGGGTAGAACCGGGAAGAAAAGTCCAGAAAAGACTGTTTGTGCCAAAAGACTCCTCAGAACTTCCGGAAGGCCTAGTTCAAGGTGAGACTGTGCTTACGATTCCTACTGGTGGGTTCTCTCGAGTAACAATACCGGTGAATACTATGAAACACGAAATTAGGCTGGTGTACCAGGGATAGGGAAAAGGGTAGGGGGTCCCTATATGTCCCTAGATGAAATATATCACAATAGTAAAAATATGGGCACTCAATATCCAAACATACTAACCTATATACTGCATCCAAAGGGGATAAAACTTAGTGGATAAATGGAAATACTGGCTTGGAAAAGGCCTGGAGAAATAAATAAAAAAATAAGAGATCGCTGTTGAAGCACCAGTGGGATCTATAGGAGGCTCAATAATGCAGGGGATGAGAGGTATCATGTTGGAGAACCAGTAGGAACTATAGGAGGATCACTAGTATAAGAGATGGGAAAGACTATACCTTGTTGGTGGTGTGGTAGTGTAAGCTTGCATTCCTGCTGCTTCTCCGGTGTGTGGGAGGCTTTGGTGGCAGTGAATCTTAAATATAGGTACTGCTGAGTACTTCCGGCGGAAGTGTTAATGAAATGGAGGCTTGGAACGCAGGGAAGACTGAGCGGACCTAAAATGTAGTGGCTAAAGGGCGAAGTGGGTCTAAGATGGAGTGGCTGTAGGGTGGACACCTTAACTCAGGCCATAGAGAAGAAATGGGCACTTATTTGCACAACTTAGCAGCAGTGAATAACTATTATAATAGGGCATAGGGAGAGAAGGACAATACCTTCTAACACCAAAGGAATCATATTCCAGATACAAAGTGGGGAGATTAATCTATAGAATGGAGAATGTTTAGTATACGAATAAAAAAGAAAAAAAAAAATAAGGAAAAAAAATAGGGAAAAAATAAGGGAAAAAAATAGAGGAAAAAGTAGGGAAAAATAAGGCAAAGAAAAGATAAAGAAAAAATAAAGAACAAATAGTGACAAAATAGGGAAGAAATAAGGCAAAAACTATATAAAGAAAAATAAAAAGGAAAAAAATAAGGTTAGACTATAGTGGCATTACTTACCCTGTACTCAATGGGTCGGAGGGAAAGATCAGGAAGGGGAGAAGAGGGAAAAAGAGATAAAAAAAAATGTAAAACAAAGACATCAATAAGGATCACATTAATATCTAAAATTCAATTCCCTGTTGCTTTTCTGCATAGGGGACAGGATGACTGCACAGTATTGAAGGGAGGATGGATGTGGTCATGTATCACAAGATTTTGGCCATCCACCTCCTTCCCTCGTTAAAAGCATTGAAGTTTCTGGGTCTTCCAGCATGACAGTGACCCAAAACACACAGCCAGGGCAACTATGGAGTGGCTCCGTAAGAAGCATTTCATGGTCCTGGAAGTGGCCTAGCCAGTCTCCAGACCTGAACCCAATAGAAAATCTTTGGAGGGAGCTGAAACTCAATGTTGCCCAACGACAGCCCCGAAATCTGAAAGATCTGGAGAAGATCTGTATGGAGGAGGGGGCCAAAATCCCTGCGCAGTGTGTGCAAACCTGGTCAAGAACTACAGGAAACGTCTGACCTCTGTAACTGTAACAAAGGTTTCTGGACCAAATATTAAGTTCTGTTTTTCTATTGTCTCAAATACTTATTTCATGCAATAACATGCAATTTTATTATGTAAAAATCCTACAATGTGATTTTCTAGTTTTTATTTTTAGATTCTGTCTCTCACAGCTGAAGTGACCTACGATAAAAATTACAGACCTCTCCATTCTTTGTAGGAGGGAAAACTTGCAAAATCCGTAAGCGTATCAGATGCATATTTTCCCCTGTGTACATAGATAGAAGTGTCTGTTAAGTGCTACTGTCTCCTCATTATCTATGCTGCTGCATCCGCGTACCTGTTTACACTTGCATCATAGACAAGTTGTGCCGGTTGGATGGGTGGGTGCAGGGCTGCTTGTGGGGAAGGGTCTCCTGTAAGCGCCAATGGCATTTGTAGTTCTGTATGAACTATAATCCTAACTTTATTTGGGAACATTATGATCTTTGTTCTTTACTTTCTGGCAGAGACCAACATCCTGAATTGCATAAAACGTTTTGGCGCAAAAACCGAATGTAAACAGTACCTGTGCGGCCTGAGGCATGAGACCGTCATAAATGTGACAGAGGTGGTGCCAAGTCAGTTCATTAATCGCAAATTAAATATGAAGCACAACAAGTTCACATATTATACTGTATATAGCAATATTATATTATATAAGACAATGGTGGTTAAAACATATTTATGTATCTATTATCTATAATCTACCTATTTATCTATCTATCTATCTATCTATAGGTATATATCTTTAGTAGTGTTGAGCGAGCACTAAAATGCTCGGGTGCTCGAAGCTCGGCCCGAGCTCGCCGTGATACTTGGGTGCTTGACCCGAGCAACGAGCCCAATGTTAGTCTATGGGAGACCCATGCATTTTTGCATTGGCACCCCCGGCAGTCTGTAGAAAGCCTAACAAGTGTCCAAAACGATAGTGACAGTGCTCAAATGACATGGGGACAGCATGGGGATCACCACAGGAAGCATTTCTGACCCCCAGGTCACTGCTGTCAACAATGTGGTCAGAGGTATTAAGCCACTTTTAAGGGCTCACAATAAAACGTTCAAAAACGAAACTGAAACTGCTTTCCTGTGAAATATGTTAAGGAACATCCTTTCCAGGGTAAAGACTTGTGTATAAGGTAAAATAAATAACCAAAAACCAAAATACTCCTCCACACCTTGGGCTATGTTCACAAGTAGCATATTTTATGTGTTTTTGCACTTTTGTATTGCTTTCAACCGTGACAAATGCATTCACCGGGAAATGTCATTTTAACATTTTACAACCTTATCTGGCCTTGTGCGGTGTGACACATGCATACAGTGCTGAAAAGACATGGGAACAGCATGGGGAAGACCCCTAGAAGTATCTCTGACTCCCAGGTCACTGCCTAAATGCTTGCCCATCAGAAGTGATCCTTCCCGCATCAGAAGATGCAGACTTGCAACTATCCCCGTGCAAGTCCTTGTCCCAGGGCAGTGTTCAATTGTACCTCCCCCATTATTTGCAATGCAAGCGCAAATATGCAACCAACCACCCACCCACCCGCAGGCTGCAATACTATACTGCTAGCTTGCACTTGAAATGGGGCCTTTTAGTTTGGAGGAGGCAGATGCTGGCCACTACCTCATGGCTGCATCGGCGGCGAGGTCTCCATACTCAGTCCCCCGCCGCCACTCTTTGTCCCGGGAACCTTCCCCACACTTTTCTTAGCCTGGCCTGCTTTAGGGCAGCATTGGACAAGCCCACCAGAGAACCAGACTCCTCCGGTGGGCCCTGGCTTCTCCATCAGGGGAGTTGAGAGTGCCAAAGTGAGGAGCATGATGCTGATGATAGAAGTTAGCATCTGCTTTGTTTTCTTTTAATGCAAGCGTAAGTGTGCAGTCTGTCACCCATCCCCCCACCCACCCCCAGGCTGCAATGCCATACTGTTAACTTGCACTTGAAATGGGGCCTTTTAGTTTGGAGGAGGTCGAAGCTGGCCACTACCTCATTGCTGCTTCGGCAGCGAGGTATCCATACTCAGTCCCCAGCCGCCCTGCGGCCGGGTGTCCACGCTCGGTCCCCAGCCGCCAGGGGGCGACCGGGTGTCCATAATCGGTCCCCAGCCGCCACGCGGCCGGGTGTGCACTCAGGGTCCCCAGCCGCCTGGGGGCGCCAGGTGTCCATAAACGGTCCCCAGCCGCCCCTATTTCTCCTGTCACCTTCCCACACACTTTTCTTAGCCTGGCCTGCTTTAGGGCAGCATTGGACGAGCCCACCAGAGAACTAGACTCCTCCGGTGGGCCCTGGCTTCTCCATCAGGGAAGTTGAGAGTCCCAAGATGAGGAGCATGATGATGATGATAGAAGTTAGCATCTGCTTTGTTTTCTTGGAATGCAAGCGCATGTATGTAGTAGCGGCTAGGCCTGAGGTGGTCAGCGTTTTGGTGCATATCCTACCTCCTCCGAGGATTGCTGGATGTTTTCCTGCTACTATCCCAGTTCTATGACTCCCGTTAAAACAAAGCTTCAGGTGATAAATGATGGATGAGGTGGTGGCAAAGGAGAAAGAGCAGGAGGAACATGGACCATTCACATCAATATCAGGCCAGTCAACCACATATGTCTTGTAGGATATGTTTCTGTAACAAAAGGAGCGGTTCGGCTACACAGTTATAGGGCATACAGTGAGTGTAATGCCTACCAAAAATTTCGAGGCACTCCAATGCCCCTTGGAAATTACATGGAGGTCAGAGGGCCTTAACTAAACCGTTTTTTCCATTTATAGCAACTGGGTCTCCTGTACACTGTTAGCCTAAGCAGTGAATGGAAGGCTTTCAAAAATTATGAGGAACTGCAATGCCCCTTGAAACAGACGTGAATTACAGAGTACTAAAAACCTTCTACCCATTATTGGGGAGTGGGTCTTCCTTAGTTTTCACCTTTGCATTGAAAAGCAAAAGCTGACTAAAATTAGGAGGAAATGCAATGCCTGTTGGAAGAGTCATGGAGGTTAGAGGTAATTAAAAACAACATTTCAATGCCCCTTGGAAGAGCTGTGGAGTTCAGAGTAGAGATGAGCGTTGTTCTACTCGAACTGTTCGCCAATCTCAAATTCGAGCTGTTTTGGGCGGTGTTCGAGCCGGTCGGCGAACACGAACAATTTGAGAAAAATTCGGCTGTTCGAGGTTATGTTCGATAACTGTTCGTGCACCAAAATCATAACTGGATTTTTTCTCAGTAATGATGAAAATTAATGTTAATATGCAGTTTGAGTGTACAGCGGGGCGGGGGGAGGGGCAGGGGATGGATCTCTGCAGGAACAATGAAGATCTCCATTTTTTTTTCTCTTTCCCGCATTTGCAGTGGGGAGGTGCAATCTGTCAGCCTATCAGCAGCGCACACACGGAGCGAAGTGCTTTTTTTCACACAAGCAAGGGCATGTGTGATTGGCAGTGTATGTCACATGTCCTTGCCCTATAAGACCAAGCCATTTTCCCCGTCGCCACCATTTTCTCACTGTTGCAGCTGCGTGTTAGACGGCACCGCTGTTGCTGTGTGCGCTATACCTTGTTAATTTCAAGCCAATTTTCGCACAAATATACAGATAGCTTGGGAGTAGGGAATAGTTGTGATTGCAGTCCTTTTAAGGACTAGGTTACAGCATTTCCTACGACTTTTATCAGGCAGGTCTGTGCTCTTAAATAGATAGATTGTGGGAGTAAAGACTAATTGTAATTGGAGTCCTTTTCAGGACTAGGTTACATCAGTTCCTATCAGTTTTTGCCAGGCAGGTCTGTGCCAGTGCTGTGCAAGTTTTTTTCACAGCATTTGGCTGAATCTAGCAAAGCTAATCCTTTTTGGCCTATTGCAGAGTGTGTTAGTCAGTGGAGTAGCCTATCTGTGTTGCAAGATATACCACCTGTGTATAGAATACCAATTTTTTTACTGCACCTAGTGAAGTAAAATCTTTTGGGCATAGCATCATTCTATTAGTCCATCTATACTGACCTCCATCAGGTTGCAAACTGAATATAATTTTTTTCTGCATCTAGCTCTGAAAAAATATTTGGGCTTCTAGCAGTGTGTGGGACTTGGTCTATTAGTCCATCTATACTGACCTCCATCAGGTTGCAAATTAAAAATAATTTTTTTCTTCATTTAGCTCTGAAAAAATATTTGGGCTTCTAGCAGTGTGTGGGACTTGTTCTATTAGTCCTTCTATACTGACCTCCAGCAGGTTGCAAATTGAATATAATTTTTTTCTGCATCTAGCTCTGAAAAAATATTTGGGCTTCTAGCGGTGTGTGGGACTTGGTCTATTAGTCCATCTATACTGACCTCCATCAGGTTGCAAATTGAATAAAAAAATTTTCTGCATCTAGCTCTGAAAAAATATTTGGGCTTCTAGCAGTGTGTGGGACTTGGTCTATTAGTCCATCTATACTGACCTCCATCAGGTTGCAAATTGAATAAAAAAATTTTCTGCATCTAGCTCTGAAAAAATATTTGGGCTTCTAGCAGTGTGTGGGACTTGGTCTATTAGTCCATCTATACTGACCTCCATCAGGTTGCAAATTAAAAATAATTTTTTTCTTCATTTAGCTCTGAAAAAATATTTGGGCTTCTAGCAGTGTGTGGGACTTGTTCTATTAGTCCTTCTATACTGACCTCCAGTAGGTTGCAAATTGAATATAATTTTTTTCTGCATCTAGCTCTGAAAAAATATTTGGGCTTCTAGCAGTGTGTGGGACTTGGTCTATTAGTCCATCTATACTGACCTCCATCAGGTTGCAAATTAAAAATAATTTTTTTCTTCATTTATCTCTGAAAAAATATTTGGGCTTCTAGCAGTGTGTGGGACTTGTTCTATTAGTCCTTCTATACTGACCTCCAGCAGGTTGCAAATTGAATATAATTTTTTTCTGCATCTAGCTCTGAAAAAATATTTGGGCTTCTAGCGGTGTGTGGGACTTGGTCTATTAGTCCATCTATACTGACCTCCATCAGGTTGCAAATTAAAAATAATTTTTTTCTGCATCTAGCTCTGAAAAAATATTTGGGCTTCTAGCAGTGTGTGGGACTTGGTCTATTAGTCCATCTATACTGACCTCCATCAGGTTGCAAATTGAATAAAAAAATTTTCTGCATCTAGCTCTGAAAAAATATTTGGGCTTCTAGCGGTGTGTGGGACTTGGTCTATTAGTCCATCTATACTGACCTCCATCAGGTTGCAAATTAAAAATATTTTTTTTCTGCATCTAGCTCTGAAAAAATATTTGGGCTTCTAGCAGTGTGTGGGACTTGGTCTATTAGTCCATCTATACTGACCTCCATCAGGTTGCAAATTGAATAAAAAAATTTTCTGCATCTAGCTCTGAAAAAATATTTGGGCTTCTAGCAGTGTGTGGGACTTGGTCTATTAGTCCATCTATACTGACCTCCATCAGGTTGCAAATTAAAAATAATTTTTTTCTTCATTTAGCGCTGAAAAAATATTTGGGCTTCTAGCAGTGTGTGGGACTTGTTCTATTAGTCCTTCTATACTGACCTCCAGCAGGTTGCAAATTGAATATAATTTTTTTCTGCATCTAGCTCTGAAAAAATATTTGGGCTTCTAGCGGTGTGTGGGACTTGGTCTATTAGTCCATCTATACTGACCTCCATCAGGTTGCAAATTAAAAATAATTTTTTTCTGCATCTAGCTCTGAAAAAATATTTGGGCTTCTAGCGGTGTGTGGGACTTGGTCTATTAGTCCATCTATACTGACCTCCATCAGGTTGCAAATTGAATAAAAAAATTTTCTGCATCTAGCTCTGAAAAAATATTTGGGCTTCTAGCAGTGTGTGGGACTTGGTCTATTAGTCCATCTATACTGACCTCCATCAGGTTGCAAATTAAAAATATTTTTTTTCTTCATTTATCTCTGAAAAAATATTTGGGCTTCTAGCAGTGTGTGGGACTTGTTCTATTAGTCCTTCTATACTGACCTCCAGCAGGTTGCAAATTGAATATAATTTTTTTCTGCATCTAGCTCTGAAAAAATATTTGGGCTTCTAGCAGTGTGTGGGACTTGGTCTATTAGTCCATCTATACTGACCTCCATCAGGTTGCAAATTGAATAAAAAAATTTTCTGCATCTAGCTCTGAAAAAATATTTGGGCTTCTAGCGGTGTGTGGGACTTGGTCTATTAGTCCATCTATACTGACCTCCATCAGGTTGCAAATTAAAAATAATTTTTTTCTGCATCTAACCCAGCCAATAGTTTTGGCCTAATACCACAGTTTGGCCACTCAGCTCTGCTCGGTTACCATCCATTGTTTTTTTGTGCAAACAACTCCAGAGTTGTGAATTAGTTAACCACCAAAATGAGTGGAAAAAGGCCTGCTGCTGGTGGAAAGGGGAATAGGCGTGTTGGGAAGGGGAAAAAAGGTTGTGTCCGTGGGGTAGGTGCAGAAGAAAGACCATCTTCCAGCCAAACTAAAATGTCTACTTCTTTTAGCGGACAATGTGATAAGATCCCTTTCTTACGGCCACGCCAATCGCTACAAATTCCAGATGAGGCACAAAAACAGCAGGTGCTTCAACGGATATCAAGTGCTCCTTTAAGTGGGCTCTCCTCCACATCAACTTCAACATCACAAATACTCCAGTCCTCAAAGGTGTCACCCAAATCGCACTTGCTTCCTCACAGCTCCCAAATCTCCAGCTGCCCGTCTGAGTATGAGGTAGAACAGATGGTTGAGTCTGCAGAGCTGTTTACTCATACTATAGCCTGGGAATCAGAGGTCGACTCCAGCGCTTCTGTGAATCCAGACGAGGAAATGATCTGCACTGATGCCCAGAATCTTTATGAGTCGGATCCAGGACCAGACGCAGAAGGTTCTGACCATAATGTAGACCCTCATTCCCAAACTGTAACTCCTGTTGGTGGAGACAATGAGGAAGACGATGATAAGACTCAAATACCTGATTGGAGCGACAACTTTAGTTTTTTGTCAGGGCAGGAACAGGTTGGCTCTGAGGACGACGGGTGTGATAGCGCACAGGGTGATGATGATGAGGTCGGAGATCCCACTTACTGTCAACCCACAGTCAGCCAAGAGATGAGGTCAGCAGAGGAGGTGGAGGAAGATGCTAGTGACGACGAGGTCAGGTTGCGCCTTCCTGGACAGAGACGTAGTACTGGAAGCACGTCAACAACTGCATCCTCAAACACAACTCTGCCTCTCACCACAAGTCGTGGTGGCTCTTCAGGTCGCATGGGTGCTAAGCCTTGCATAGCCTGGGCATTTTTTCAGATCGATAAAGATGACCCAACTCGTGTTATCTGTAACATTTGTCAGCAAAAGCTAAGTAGAGGCCAAAAAATACATAGTTTGAGTACTTCATGCATGAACCGGCACATGGACATGAAGCATAAGTTGCAGTGGGAAGCTCAGTGTGCTACAATGCGGCCTAGCCGGCCGGGCCATCCACCGTCTGCCATATCTTGTGCATCCGCGGCCTCTTCATCCTCTGTGACTGGGGGGACAGCAGTCACACCTGTTTTGGGGCGCAGACCTGCCACCTCTTTACCCGCAACAGCCAGCGTGATTGGCAGGTCATCATTTTCTTTGGAGGTGGTAACACCAGCTGGTCTTGAGCGCTGTCCGACATCGATAGCACCACCTTTGGATCAAGGCAACCTAACATGTCCGCCTGCATCTTCCTCACAGACCGGCAGTTTGCCGGGGACACCCTTATCAACCCCGTCTAAGCACAATAGCCAGCCCTCGGTCCCTCAGATGTGGACAAGTAAAAGACCATTTCCTCCTAGCCATGAGAAAGCTAAGAGGTTGAATTTCACCATCTGCAAGCTCTTGGCTACAGAAATGCTGCCTTTCCGCCTGGTGGACACAGAGGATTTTCGAGACCTTATGTCCGTCGCAGTGCCCCAGTACCAGATGCCCAGTCGGCACTACTTCTCAAAGAAAGGTGTGCCTGCGCTCCACCAGCATGTCGCACACAACATCACCGCTTCTTTGAGAAACTCTGTGTGTGACAGGGTGCATTTCACCACAGACACTTGGACGAGTAGGCATGGACAGGGGCGTTACATGTCGCTGACTGGGCACTGGGTAACTATGGTGACAGCAGGACAAGGGGCTGCTGTCCAAGTCTTGCCGTCCCCACGAGTTGTGCGTCAATCCTCTTTATGTCAAAGTTCCTCCACTGCTTCTGCCTCCTCAACCTCCTCTCGGTCTTCCACCTGCACCCAAAGCCTGTCTGGTCATGCCACAAGCTTTCTAACTGCGCAGAAGGGATCCTGCACACCTCCTTACTATGCTGGCAGTAGGGCTCAACGTCATCAGGCGGTTTTTACATTGAAATGTCTGGGAAATGTGAGTCACACAGCTGAGGAGTTGTGGTCAGCTCTGGAGAACCAATTTCATGAATGGTTGTCTCCACTGGACCTGAAACCAGGGAAGGCCGTGTGCGACAATGCTGCAAACCTGGGTGCGGCCCTTCGCCGGGGCAATGTCACACACGTGCCTTGTATGGCTCACGTGTTGAACCTGGTTGTCCAGCAATTTTTAGCCCACTATCCCAGACTAGATGGCCTTCTGCAGAGGGCACGGTCGCTGTGTGCTCACTTCCGCCGTTCGCATCCCGCAGCTCAGCGACTTACATCTCTACAGAAGTCGTTGGGCCTGCCACTTCACCGGCTAAAATGCGATGTGCCTACCCGGTGGAATTCAACTCTGCACATGTTGCAGCGACTGTGGCAGCACCGACAAGCCCTGGTGCAATACGTTCTGACGTATAGCCTGGGCCAACGAGATTCAGAGGTGGGGCAAATCACGCTGGAGGAGTGGTCTCAGATCAGGGACCTATGCACCCTTCTGCACAGTTTTGAAATGGCGACGAAGATGTTTAGTGCTGACGATGCCATTATCAGCATGACTATTCCGGTGATTTACATGCTGGAGCACATGTTAAACAGAATTCGGAGTCAGGTGGTGGCACAAGAGGAGGTGGAGGAAGTAGAGGAGGAGGAGTTGTATGCGGAAGGGCTAACATCTGCAAGGTCCAGACGGTCGGCAGCACCAAGGCGGCAGGCATGTGAGGGTGGGGGAGATGATTTTACCAGGGCGCATGGTAGCAGTCAAACTAGTGAGGAAGGTGCAGGAGCCCAGGAAGAAGTGGAGGACGAACTGATGGAAGACTCATCAGATGAGGGAGACCTTGATCACATTTCTGTTGTGCGAGGTTGGGGGGAGAGGACAGAGGAAGGAAGCATGATTGTTACCTCGCCACCAACACAACAGGGACTTGGTGCTCCTGGATGCGCAACACACATGAGTGCCTTCTTGCTGCACTGCCTGCAACATGACCCTCGAATTGTGAGAATTAGAAATAATCCTGACTACTGGGTTGCCACACTGTTAGATCCCCGGTACAAAAGTAAATTTGCAGAAATTATTCCTGCCATAGAAAGGGATGCACGCATGCAGGAGTATCAGCAGAGACTGTTGCAGAATCTTACATGTGCTTTTCCACAAAATACCAGTGGTGCACGTAGTGAATCTCACAGTTCCAACTTGCCAACCGTGGGACCGTCAAGTGTTCAGCACTCAAACCGTAACAGAACCACAGTATCTGCTGGTAACATCAATTTTGCGGAATCATTTCACCACTTTTTTAGCCCATCCTTTGCAAGGCCACAGGAGACAAGAAGTCTGACACATAGTCAACGCCTAGAGACGATGGTACAGGAGTATCTCCAAGTAAACATTGAAGCCACGACTGTGTCACTGGACCCTTGCTCTTTTTGGGCTTCCAATCTGGATAAATGGCCGGAGCTAGCCACTTACGCCTTGGAGATCTTGTCATGCCCCGCAGCCAGCGTTCTGTCTGAACGTGTGTTCAGCGCTGCTGGTGGTGTGCTGACAGATAAGCGCACGCGGCTCTCCACTGATAATGTAGACAGACTCACGTTCATAAAGATGAACAAATCATGGATCCGAAACGACTTTTCTACCCCTGTGTCATCCTGGGGAGAGTAAAAGCTTGATGATTGGTTAAAATCACCCTACCAACCGTTTTAAGCTTTCAAATTACTAATCATGTTTATCTGTATCTTGACTGGAAAATAATTTGGGCTTTGTAGCAGTGTGCAGCACTGATCCTATTAGGCCATCTATAATAAGCTTCACCAGATTTAAAATTAAAAATAATTTTTAGCTGCATCTAGCCCGGAAAATAATTTTGGGGCTCCGAGATGCGCAAGACACATAAGTGCCTTCTTGCTGCACTACCTGCAGCATGACCCTCATATTGTCAGAATTCGAAGTAATCATGACTACTGGGTTGCCACACTCTTAGATCCCCCAAACTTTTCGATCAACCTTTTCATTTTAATAAAGACCAAAAAAATGGTCATTTTTGAAATTATAAGCATTAGCAGGTTGTTAGAAACTGAAATCAAACAGTTTTCAACTCAAAACTTTATTCTAGGTGATGTTACATTTTCACATAGGACCCCTTGTTCGAAAGGAGCTTCTGAACTCTCTCGTCCATTGAATTTGTCAGGTTTTGGATGGTTTCTGCTTCAATTGTTTTGCATGAGGACAGAATACCCTCCCAGAGCTGTTGCTTAGATGTGAACTGCCTCCCGCCATCATAGACACTCCTTTTAATGATGCTCCAAAGGTTCTGAATGGGGTAGAGGTCAGGGGAGCATGGGGGTCACACCATAAGTTTGTCCCCTTTTATGCCCATATCAGCCAGAGATGCAGATGTTTTATGTGCAGCATGAGATGGTGCATTATCATGCAGAAAAATGATCTTGCTGTGAAATACACGGTTCTTCTTCTTGAACCATGGCAGGAAGTGCTGTTTGAGAAAATCCACATACATTATGGAGTTCATCTTTAGCGCCTTCAGGGATCCTAAAGGGGCCGACAATCTCTCTCCCCATGATTCCAGCCCAAAACATTACTCCACCTCCTCCTTGTTGGCGCTGTAGCCGTGTTTGCGTGGGGTGTCCATCAACCAGCCATCCTCCACTCCATTCATCTGGACCATCGAGCGCTGCACGGCACTCATCCGTGAACAAAACAGTTTTGAAATCAGTCTTCATGTAATGTTTGGCCCACTGGAGCCGTTTCTGCTTGTGTGAAGTGGATAGAGGAGGTCGACAGGATGGCGTATGCACAGCTGCAAACCTCTGAAGGACCCTGCATCTTGTTGTTCGGGGGACGTTGGAGGCACAAGCAGCTTCAAAAACTTGTCTGCTGCTATGACAAGGCTTTTTTGCCGCTGCTCTTTCAACCTGACGTAATTGCCTGTAGGAAAGAGTCCTCAATTTGCCCTTATCAGCACGCACACGTGTGTACTGTGAATCAGCTACATACTTCTTGATTGCCAAGACACTTCATCCTGATCATCGCACAATGTTGATTGTAGTCATGCCTTGACCTAAACACTCCACAATTTGTTGCTTCTCAGCAGCCGACACATCCTTTTTCTTTCCCATTTTGGCAGAAAATGTAGGCTGCTTAATAATGTGAGAGAGCCTTCTTAAGTAGTCTTGCCTTTCATTGGACACACCTGCCAAACTAATTAGCACAGGTGTCTGCAATTGCTTACAGTGATATAAAGAGCCCTGACACACATCACCATCAATGAGTTTAACTGACAAAAAAACAAATTCTTCCCTTATCACTCCTAAACACTTTTTGCATAATAATTTGGAACGCGGTGTACATGTGCTTTTCCACAAAACACCAGTGGTTCACGTAGTGAATCTTACAGTTCTAACTTGCCAACCGTGGTCTGTATGGAATTGTTCAATAAAGGGCCCAAAATTAAGATAACATAGATGGGAGAGGTCTCTATGAATAGGAATTCCTAAGTATTTGATACCCTGTGAGGGCCAGGCAAAGGGAAAGTTGGACTGGATGGAATCCTATATGGATTTAGGGAGGGAGACATCGAGGGCCTCAGACTTCGCTGCATTGATTTTAAAATTTTACCATGTAACAAAGTGATCTATTTCAGCCATAACAGCAGGGATGGATATATGTGATTGAGTGATATATACTAGGACATCATCAGCAAATAGAGAGCACTTGTACTCGGTGCCTCCCACCTCAATCCACCTAATATTGGGGTTATGGCGAATTGATGAGAGCAGATGCTCCGTCACTAGGATGTATAAGAGAGGGGACAGAGGACATCCCTGCCTTGTCCCATTGGTGATTGTGAAAGGTGATGAAAATGTTCTGACGCACCCCCTGGGCCTTGGGACACCCGGAGCCGGACCCTTTTTGGTGGATGCTGGTGGTTGTAGTCTTCGTGGCGGCGATCCGGTTCCGTGGCTCAGGGCGGTCAAACCAGTGGCGGAACTATTTATGTGGTTTTGATGTTTAAATGTCCGACTACGCCACCCGTGGATTGCGGTCAGAGTGAACCGCCGCTACAGGGCAGACCGCTAAGGCTGGTGTTGTGGGTGCAGCAGAGCGTAGCATAACTCCCCACGGGAGGAGTATAGCCTCAGGGCAGTGTATGCGGAGGATGGGGGTGATGGTGCAGGGCAGCAGCAGTAACGACACGGAGTCAGTGATGCAGTTCAGGGCCTTTACTCACAGTTCTTATTATCCAGACCACGTCTGCAGGTAACGGCTGCCCACGTCGTACTGTGCTCACCAGGTGAGGGGCTCAGACAACTCCCAGATAACTTTGGAGCGCTTCACAGGACCCCCTTTGTGTGTCCTTTGTCTGCCCTTTCTTACCAACACTTCTGTCCGGCTGCCTCGGGCCTCCTCTTGGTAAACTTGGCGCCAGTTTCCCTGACCCTATGTGGTGCCTTCCTAGCGGGTGGAGCAAGGGGCTGCGCCACATAAAATGTCAGAGCCTCCGGTTTCTAGCTGAGGGTCGTTTCCTGCCTCCACTAGTTCGGGGACCGGTCTCCCCCTTTGGCCTGACCCCTCCACGCAGGTGGATTCGGGCGTGCGGTGGCGACTCGCCCGTCCGCACCCCTGGGATCCCTTCATTCCTCGTTCCTGGAGCCTTCTCCGCTCCTCTTCCTTCCTTCTCCCTCTTGCAGGCCTGGGCCTCTGTTACTAGGCCCGCCTCCGGAGCAGAGCTCATGCAGAGCCCCTGCTCCCTGCCACTTCTGCTCAGACTTCTCTGCACTGAACTAAGATGGTGCCCACCTTTTATACTCCCTTCTCAATGCACCCAGGAACTGCTTCCTCCCTGCTCCTGCACTGCAGGGTTCCCCTTCCTCAGTGTTCCCTCCCCCCACTCCAGCCAGGGACAGGGACTGTCGTGCCCATCTCAGGGGCATATTGGTCGCCCTGCCCCACGGCAATGTGGTGTAATGCATGCAGGTGTCGGGTCCTGATCCACACTCCATCCTTATCTGAGAGTGAGATATCACACCTCTGGGTGAGGTGCAATACGTCTGTAGCAACCGAGCCCTCGGTGCTACAGTTCCATTTATCTTCAGCCTAGGTGACGTATTGTGATACAGGGCCGTGATTTTGGCTATAAAAGGGTCCCCTAGACCCCTACCCCAAGCTTTTTAAGAGAATCATATATGGCGTGCCAGGAGACTCTATGGAATGCTTTCTCAGCATCCAACGAGAGTATCTACTTACAAATTTTTAACTGCATCTAGCCCAGGAAATACTTTGTGCCTAGTAGCAGTGTCTGCTAGTCAGCGGATTATCCCGGCTGTTAAGCAAGCTACACCACCTGTAGTTTGGACACTTAATTTTTTCAAAGGAAATGCTTCGGGACCACGGGATACTCAGTGAAGAGCATCAGGAGGCACCCCAAGGCATAGGGGCTGGGACTGGCACTAGGATGCCTTGCGGTGGACAGCCGAGCTCGATCCTTATAAAAGCTTTTTAACTGCAGCAGCTTTAGTGGACGCTACTGGAGCTGGAATTACGCGGCTGCTGGCATGAGACTTGCCCTCCAATAGATCCTTGTAAATGGATTTAAAGTGTATTCATTCAAATTAGAGGGACAATTTAAATTAAAAAGCTTAGAGCTGCCTCCACCACAGGGGGGCTCTCTCGACCCACCAGCGGACAGGCACCAGTATTGGGAGAGGGGGGCTGGCCGTCAGGGTTCACCGCGGCTCTGGCACAAACCCGGCGACACGGAGGTGGCACGGGCAGGAGCGGACTGGCCGTGTCGGCTTCTCACTTTTTGGATTTTAGAAGGGCATGACATGCCTATATCTGTGTCTCCCCCTCCTTTTACTCCTCCACCTCTTTTCTTTTCGCATGACTATATGTACTTGTCACTTTTCCATGTGTTAGTTGTGTCTTCTGAGCAGTTTGTCAGCTTTTGGACACCTTTGAAGGTGTTTTCTATGTGTTTCTATGTGTTTTTGTTTGCCTGCCATTGGTTTTAACGGTGTTCGAAGGTGTTCGACGAACAGTTCGACGAACAGTTCGGCGAACACACGGGTGTTCGACGAACCGAACTCGAACACTACGGGGGTGGCTCAACACTAGTTCAGAGTGGTTTAAGAAGACGCTTTTAATGCCCATTTGAAGAGACGTGGAGGTCACAGTCGCTCAACAAAATTGTTTTAATGCCCCTTGGAAAAGTGGTGGAGGTCACTGTAGCTTAACAAGATGGTTTTAATGCCCCTTGGAAAGGTGGTGGAGGTCACAGTAGCTTAACAAGACGGTTTTAATGCCCCTCGAAAGAGACGTGGAGGTCACAGTAGCTTAACAAGACGGTTTTAATGCCCCTTGGAAGAGACATAGAGGTCACAGTAGCTTAACAAGATGGTTTTAATGCCCCTCAGAAGAGACGTGGAGGTCCCAGTAGCTTAACAAGACGGTTTTAATGTCCCTTGGGAAAGTGGTGGAGGTCACAGTAGCTTAACAAGATGGTTTTAATGCACCTCGGAAGAGACGTGGAGGTCCCAGTAGCTTAACAAGATGATTTGAATGCCCCTTGGAAAAGTGGTGGAGGTCGCAGAAGCTTAACAAGACAGTTTTAATGCCCCTTACAAGAGCCATACAGTACAGCATCTTAAAAATATTATTCCCATTATTGGGGAGTGGGTCTCCCATAGTCTATGCTTATGCCTTCCAAGCAAAAGCTGACAAAAATAAGGACGGAGAACTTTCAATAATGGCAACATGGACCATGGTCACCCTGGTGGTATAGTGGTGGTGGAGGCTGAGGATAAGGAGAAGAACATAAAACAGCCGAAATAAGGAAGCGTATACCCATGTGTGGGTGTGAAGCGGTGCATGTGAATACACCTCCCGAAATAACACAGTGGATTTGACTTTATGTTACTCTGCTGTTATTTGGTGGTGATGAGAAGTCTGGCCCAATCCAGCCCTTGTTTATTTTGATAAGGGTCAGCTTGTCAGCATTGTCAGTTGACAGGCGAGTGCGCTTATCAGTTATAATTCCCCCAGCGCCACTAAAAACACGCTCCGATAGCATGCTAGCAGCAGGGCAGGCCAGGACCTCCAAGGCGTACAGAGCGAGTTCATTCCAAGTGTTCAGCTTGGATACCCAATAATTAAAAGGCACAGAGGAATCACGGAGTACGCTGGTACGGTCGGCAATGTACTACCTCACCATCTTTTGAAACTTTCCACTCCTTGTGAGAGTACCACGCGCCTCAGGTTCTGTCCGAAGGGAGGGTCTGAGAAAACTGTCCCAGAACGTTGACAGTGTTCCCCTGACTCTGCTGGATTGGAGTTGCGTCTCTCTCGCATGTACGCCTTTGTTGGGCAACGAACTGTGACCTCTGCCGCTAGCGTGTTCAGACGGGAATTTTTTTAATAGTTCTTCATCAAGGGCCTTCTGCTACTGCCCCATTTTTGTAGACCTCTCCACCTCAGTAATAAGAGAGTGAAAGTTCTCCTTGTAGTGGGGGTCTAAAAGTGTCACCAACCAGTAATGACTGTCACCCAACATTTTGACAACAAGAGGGTCACGGTTAAGGCAGCGTAACATAAAGTCAGCCATGCGTGCCAGACTGGTAACGGGCAAGACTTCCATGTCCTCACCAAGATGACGACTGACCATGCTCTCCTCCTCCTCCTCCTCCTTCCCCCTGTCCTCAGGCCACCCACACTGAAACGACGGTATGACAGTTGTACAGGTACTACCATCTACAGCGCATGATACAAGCTCCTCCTCCTCTCCAGTCACTTTGCCACCACCCTTTCTTTCACAAAGTCAAGTCTCAGTAGCAGTGAGTCTGGACAGCATATTCCTCACCCTGATCCCCTTCCTCCCACTAAGCCGAGTGTCAGGAGGAAACTGACCCCACACTTGGACACTCCAAAGAGCTGTTCATTTTTCCATTTATAGATAGGGGCCTCTAGCCCAGCCAGCTTCAAGCTGGGCAAGAGGAAATCGCATGTAGCAATGCCCAAATATTTGAGCAGCCACGGTCACACAAAGTCGACGGTGGGAAGCTGTCGCAAGAGGTGGATGATGATAAAACACAATTGCCAGAAAGTCAGGAGGAGGACCAGGGTGCGGAAGTGGAAGACGAGGTGGTGAACGATGAAGTCACTGACCCAATCTGACAAGGTAACTTGCAGAGCGAGGACAGCAGCAAACAGGGGGAGGGAGGCATAGCAACACAAGAGGCAGGAACAAGCAGTGTGGTGGCCACAGACACAAGGCGGGCAACTGTGTCCTGGAACACCAACACTACGGTAGTTGCCAGTACAACTGTTAGGTCTTCCCGAGTCTGGTTGTTTTTTAAAGACTGTCCAGATAACCACAAAAAGGCCATTTGCTACATTTGTCAAACCAGCAGCAGCAGGGGCAGCAAAACTAGCAGCCTGACCACCACCAGCATGCTCAGGTACATGACAGCAAAGCACCCGACTAGGTGGGCTGAACACCAGGGTCCAGAAACCGAGTCTGTGGGTGACACCACTGATTGTTCTGCTGTTGTGCGTGCACGCCAATCCCTTGTCCATGGCACATGCGAAGATGACTCCCGCCCTGCACCTGTCATTGCAAACTCACAAGTACCACTATCAGAAACCACGTTCACGTCCCAGCGCAACATTCAGTTGTCTCTACCCCAGTCCTTGGAATGCAAGTGCAAATATGCAGCCACCTACCCACAGGACACACTACTAAACTCACACATTTCTCGAATGCTTACGCTCGAAATGTTGGCTTTTAGGCTTGTGGAAACTAAAGCTTTCCGCAACCTGAGAGCGGCGACCGTCCCTCGGTACTCGTTCCCTAGCCACCACTATTTCTCCCGGTGTGCCTTCCCCGCATTACATAAGCACGTGTCCCAGAACATTAGCCGTGCCCTCAACAAGGCACTGGGAAGGTCCACCTAACCATGGACACGTGGACAAGTGCTTGTGGCCAGTGATGGTACATCTCACTGACGGCACATTGGGTTACTATCGTGGAAGCCGGAATCCAGTCAGACCTTGGGATGGAACACATCCTCCCAATGCAGAGGATTGCGGGTCCTGGGTCAATCAGTGTTGCCCCCACATTCTAACAGTCTACAGCTCCTGCACCTCCTCCTCCTCTTTAGCCTCCATTTCCAAAATGACCACATCAGTCGGAAGCTGGATGTAGTGATGAGCACATATGTTCGAAATCCTATTTTAAATATTAAATTCAACACGAATATGGCATATACAGTTTTGTGATAGGAAACGCGAGCATCTTTTCTTAAAATAGGAAAAAATCGGTAACATTAGGTGCAGAAGTGCTGCAAAATTATTACGGTGCAACTATAGTGTTTTCAACAATTTGGCTAGCATACTCCTTGTGTATGATGAGCAAGTGGACGTGTTTGATGAGGGGAGGAGCTGGGGAGAACTCAGTAGAGCTCAGAGGAAAGGAGTGGCACGCTTGTAATTTTTTTTTTTTCTGTAACTTTAAGTGTGAAAATCGCGGTTAGCCAATCAGAGAGCAGGAAGCATCCACATATTTCCTTCTGCCATTGGCTGCTGAAATCAGCCAGGTTCCTTTAGCGCCATTTTATGCATGTAACTGGTCACAGACGCAGCTGCTGACAGTGCTCCTGTGTAATGAGACATTTTAGCTAGATAAATAGGCGGTTGTTTGGAAGTCAGATAGTTTAGATAACTAGTCTCCTGTGTGCCTGTGAAATTGACCTTGCAGCACATATGCTATTACTGAGGTTCGGACAAAAACAGCAGGGCCCATGTCCTAGAATTGTGTTGTGCAATACTTGTATTGTGCTCTATGCATGAGTATCCCTTCAATCTATTTTTTCACTTGCTAATGTGATACAGCAAGCAAGCAAGCCCTAGTAGCCCACCTTTTCATTTTGTGGTGTTGAAATTCAGCTGTATGCAGAGCTCCTGAGTAGAGATGAGCGTTGTTCTACTCGAACTGTTCGCCAATCTCAAATTCGAGCTGTTTTGGGCGGTGTTCGAGCCGTTCGGCGAACACGAACGATTTGAGAAAAATTCGGCTGTTCGAGGTTATGTTCGATAACTGTTCGTGCACCAAAATCATAACTGGATTTTTTCTCAGTAATGATGAAAATTAATGTTAATACGCAGTTTGAGTGTACAGCGGGGTGGGGGGAGGGGCAGGGGATGGATCTCTGCAGGAATAATGAAGATCTCCATTTTTTTTTCTCTTTCCCGCATTTGCAGTGGGGAGGTGCAGTCTGTCAGCCTATCAGCAGCGCACACACGGAGCGAACTGCTGTTTTTCACACAAGCAAGGGCATGTGTCATTGGCAGTGTATGTCACATGTCCTTGCCCTATAAGACCAAGCCATTTTCCCCGTCGCCACCATTTTCTCACTGCTGCAGCTGCGTGTTAGACGGCACCGCTGTTGCTGTGTGCACTATACCTTGTTAATTTCAAGCCAATTTTCGCACAAATATACAGATAGCTTGGGAGTAGGGAATAGTTGTGATTGCAGTCCTTTTAAGGACTAGGTTACAGCATTTCCTACGACTTTTATCAGGCAGGTCTGTGCTCTTAAATAGATAGATTGTGAGAGTAAAGACTAATTGTAATTGGAGTCCTTTTCAGGACTAGGTTACATCAGTTCCTATCAGTTTTTACCAGGCAGGTCTGTGCCAGTGCTGTGCAAGTTTTTTTCACAGCATTTGGCTGAATCTAGCAAAGCTAATCCTTTTTGGCCTATTGCAGAGTGTGTTAGTCAGTGGAGTAGCCTATCTGTGTTGCAAGATATGCCACCTGTGTATAGAATACCAATTTTTTTACTGCACCTAGTGAAGTAAAATCTTTTGGGCATAGCATCATTCTATTAGTCCATCTATACTGACCTCCATCAGTGTCACGGGTGTGTTGCCACGAAGATCGTCATGAGTACACAGCCTGACTTCTCGCAGCTGACTTGTTGGTGCTTTGTGTTTCTCGGCAGTGAGGGAGTTAATTCTCTCTCTCTCTGGGCTAGATGAGGTCCAGCCTCGCCCAGCTGCAATCAATACTTCTGTAGTGAGACTCCTTCATATGCCTGCTGGTCTGTTTGGGAGGTGTCGGTGAAAGCATTTCATTCAGACTGACAGAGCGGATCGTGGTGTTTGGAGTTGCTGAGATAAGTGTATTTGGAAGTGTTTTTTCCCTTTCCTCGCTTTATCATTTATCTCCTTTCCCGTTGGTTTTCCCTCTGTTGTAGTTGAGTAGTTTTGTATGCAAGGTGGTTTTGGTTTTTCCCTTGTACTGTCTCGTTCGTCTAAGTACTGTGTTTGGGCATATTATTTCTTGTTCCCTTTGGTTGTGATCGGGGTCCTTCTCAGGACTAGATTACTGAGGTGCAGGGATCTTCAGGAGGTAGGGGTTACGCTGGCGGCCTGGACCTCTGTACCTTTAACAGTACCTCCAGGTTGAGGGATTAGTCAGGGCCCCAGCTTAGGGTCAGCTTAGGCCCCCTACCTCCAGTATACAGAGACAGCGTGACATTTTCACCGACCAACTTAGTTTTTCTCCAGCTACCATGGATCCAGTAGCCGGTCTAGCTCGGCAATTGCAGAGTTTGTCCATGGAGCTGGCGGACGTTAGGTCCAAGGTTTGGCATCCTCAGGAGCAAGCCGGACCAGAACCTAAAGTAGCTCTCCCTGACAGGTTCACTGGGGGGCGGGACAAGTTTTTTGTTTTCCGGGAGGCATGCAAATTGTACTTTCGGCTGCGGCCTCGGTCATCGGGGAGTGAAGAACAAAGGGTGGGAATTGTCATCTCGCTCCTACAAGGGGACCCACAATCTTGGGCGTTCTCTCTTCCCCCGGGTTCCCCGGCTCTCCAGTCAGTGGATAGGTTTTTCGCTGCTCTGGGACTCGTATATGATGACCCAGATCGGATCTCCCTTGCTGAGTCTAAGTTACGTAGGATCCAGCAGGGAGATCGTCCGGCGGAGGAATTCTGTTCGGAGTTCCGTAGGTGGGCCACGGACACCCAGTGGAATGACCCGGCTCTTAGGAGCCAGTTTTGTCATGGTTTATCCGACAAATTACAGGATGTGTTGGCTCAGTATGACTCTCCCGTGTCACTGGAAGCCGCTATGGCCCTTGCTATTCGCGTGGACAGACGGCTTCGGGAGAGGTGCGGGATAACTCTACCCCCTGTGATGACTCCACCTCCTACAAGGTCCCCTCATATGGTGGTTCCCCTGGTCAGTCCAGAGGAGCCTATGCAATTAGGAGGGACATCATTTCGGGGGAGGGGACCGGTGGTGCGCCATAAGGCAGGAAGGTGTTTCTTCTGCGGGAGAAAGGGACATTTTATTGGGGGGTGTCCATCCCGTCCCTTGCAGAGTGAAGAGTCGTCGGAAAACTGTTGATCCCAGGTTGTGTGGTGGACGGCAATCTGGGAGTAGGTATTTCGTCCCTAGGTTCGTCTCAGTTTCTTGTACCGGCGGAGGTGGTGGTGGGTACGAGAACTGAGAGGATATCTGTTCTTCTGGATAGTGGGGCCGGGGCTAATCTGGTTGATGCTCGGTTTGCCCGGGTTCAAGGTATGCGGTTGAGTGAGTTGGCTAAACCCATCCCCATATTCTCGATCGATGCCAGGCCTCTCGGTCAGGGAAGTTTTTTGCAAGCTGTGCATGACGTAAAACTTCAAGTGGGGGCAATACATAAAGAACTGTTGTCTTGCTACGTGTTGGAGGGTCTTCCCACTCCTATTGTGTTGGGCCTTCCTTGGTTAGCTAAGCATAACCCGGTTATTAATTGGCAAACCAGGGAGATAAGCCAATGGAGTAAATTCTGTAATAAAAACTGCATGAACACGGTCATTGGTGCGGTTACTCCTTGGGTCTTACCTCCATTTCTGGCGGACTTTGAGGATGTATTCTCGGAGAAAGGGTGTCAGGAACTACCTCCTCATCGCGTGTATGACTGTTCTGTAAAACTGCTGCCTGAGGCCAAGTTACCTAAAGCTAGGTTGTATAACCTTTCTGGTCCTGAGAGGCAGGCCATGAAGGATTATATTTCAGAAAGTCTGGCTAAGGGGCATATTAGACCTTCATCTTCACCGGTGGCTGCGGGGTTCTTCTTTGTTAAGAAGAAAGATGGAGGCCTACGCCCTTGCCTGGATTTCCGTGAACTTAATCGGATTACGGTCCGAGATCCGTATCCGCTCCCACTTATTCCCGATCTCTTTAATCAGATCGCGGGCGCCAAATGGTTCTCTAAGTTGGATCTCAGGGGGGCGTACAATCTGATTAGGATGAAGGAGGGGGATGAGTGGAAGACGCGTTTAACACTCGGGAGGG
The DNA here is from genome assembly GCF_046119375.1 of Phyllobates terribilis. Lineage (NCBI taxonomy): Eukaryota > Metazoa > Chordata > Amphibia > Anura > Dendrobatidae > Phyllobates > Phyllobates terribilis. The sequence goes on along the minus strand of NW_027362822.1, from coordinate 1,265,466 downwards.
GCATTATGAGAACCTTGTCATGCCATTCGGTCTGACTAATGCCCCGGCGGTGTTTCAACACTTTGTTAATGACATTTTTCGCCGCCTGGTGGGACAGTTTGTTGTCATATATCTGGATGATATCTTAATTTACTCGCCGGATCTGGTGTCTCATCAGGAGCACGTTAGGCAGGTGTTACAGATCTTGCGGGATAATAAACTGTATGCCAAGTGGGAAAAGTGTGTGTTCGCCGTACAGGAACTCCAGTTTTTAGGCTTTCTGGTTTCAGCGTCCGGTTTTCGTATGGACCCTGGGAAAGTGCGGGCAGTTCTTGAGTGGGATCGGCCAGAGAATCTTAAGGCACTACAACGTTTCCTGGGGTTTGCTAATTATTACCGGAAGTTCATTCGTAATTTCTCGTCCTTGGTTAAGCCTCTCACTGACATGACTAAAAAGGGGACGGATTTTTCTAGGTGGTCTGACAAGGCTTGTCAAGCATTCTCCTCTTTGAAAAAATGTTTTGCCTCGGCACCCATACTCATTCAACCTGATGCGTCTCAGCCATTCATTGTAGAGGTAGACGCTTCCGAGGTAGGGGTGGGAGCAGTATTGTCACAGGGTTCGTCCCCTGGTAAGTGGCATCCGTGCGCCTTTTTCTCTAAAAAATTGTCGTCCGCTGAGAGGAATTACGATGTCGGCAATAGGGAACTCTTGGCCATTAAGTTAGCTTTTGAGGAGTGGCGCCATTTTTTGGAGGGGGCAGTTCATCCGGTCACCGTCATCACCGATCACAAGAACCTGCTATATCTGGAGTCCGCGAAACGTCTGAATCCCAGACAAGCTAGGTGGTCATTGTTTTTTACCAGGTTTAATTTTGTCGTTACATATCGTCCTGGGTCAAAAAATGTTAAGGCGGATGCCTTATCTCGTAGTTTCCCGGGGGCCGGGAATACGGACGACCCGATTCCTATCCTTCAGGAGGGGGTGGTGGTTTCGGCAGTATGCTCTGAGCTTGAGGAGGAGGTATTGGAGGCTCAGGGGGACGCCCCTGTTGGACCTCCGGGGAGGCTGTTTGTTCCAGATCAGTTGCGACAAAAGGTGATCGAGGCACACCATAACTCAGTTTTTGCAGGACACCCGGGGAGTAAAGCAACTGTGGATCTCCTCTCGCGTCGGTTTTGGTGGCCTAACTTACATAAGGAGGTGGTAACTTTTGTCGCGTCCTGTGGGGTTTGTGCGCGCTCTAAGACCTCACATACCCGTCCGTCTGGGGCCCTCTTACCTTTGAAGATCCCGGAGCGTCCTTGGACTCATCTGTCTATGGACTTTATTACGGACCTCCCTCCGTCTTCGGGAAAAACGGTCATACTCGTTGTAGTGGACAGGTTCAGCAAGATGGCACATTTTATCGCTCTTCCGGCTCTCCCTAATGCTAAAACTCTTGCGCAGGTGTTCATTGGGGAGATTGTGAGGCTTCACGGGGTCCCCTCCGAGGTGGTGTCTGATCGGGGGTCTCAGTTTGTGTCTAAGTTCTGGAAGGCGTTTTGTGCACGGCGGGGGATGCAGTTGTCATTCTCATCGGCTTTTCATCCTCAGACCAATGGTCAGACGGAACGTATGAACCAGAGCTTGGAGACATATCTCCGGTGTTTTGTGTCAGAGAACCAGGAGGACTGGGCTTCTTTCTTACCTCTGGCAGAGTTTGCTCTTAATAATAGGCGGAGCGAGTCCACTGGTAAGTCCCCGTTTTTTGGGGCATATGGTTTTCACCCCCAGTTTTGTACTTTCAGTAGGGGGGGCTCTTCGGGGGTTCCTGAGGAGGAACGATTTTCCTCATCACTCGCTTCAGTATGGAGAGGGGTGCTGAAGAATCTGAATACTATGGGGAACCGATACAAACGTATGGCTGATAGGAGGAGAGTGTCTGGTCCGGACCTAAGTGTGAACGATCGGGTATGGTTGTCTACCAGGAATATTAAACTTAAGGTTCCCTCCTGGAAACTGGGTCCCAGGTTCATCGGGCCGTACAGAATCAGTTCTATTATTAATCCGGTGGCATTCCGTCTTGACCTCCCCCCTACGTTTAAAATTCACAACGTGTTTCACAGATCATTGCTTAAGAGGTATGTGGCGCCGGTGGTACCGTCACCTTTACCTCCCCCTCCAGTGGTTGTCAATGGTAACTTGGAGTTCCAGGTATCGAGGGTCATTGATTCACGCTTTAATCGCCGGTCCCTTCAGTACCTGGTTCATTGGAAGGGGTATGGTCCTGAGGAGAGGATGTGGGTTCCTGCGTCGGATATTAACGCAGACCGATTAGTTCGGGCCTTCCACACGACTCACCCGGATAAACCTGGCCCTGAGGGTCCGGAGGCCCCTCGTAGAAGGGGGGGTACTGTCACGGGTGTGTTGCCACGAAGATCGTCACGAGTACACAGCCTGACTTCTCGCAGCTGACTTGTTGGTGCTTTGTGTTTCTCGGCAGTGAGGGAGTTAATTCTCTCTCTCTCTGGGCTAGATGAGGTCCAGCCTCGCCCAGCTGCAATCAATACTTCTGTAGTGAGACTCCTTCATATACCTGCTGGTCTGTTTGGGAGGTGTCGGTGAAAGCATTTCATTCAGACTGACAGAGCGGATCGTGGTGTTTGGAGTTGCTGAGATAAGTGTATTTGGAAGTGTTTTTTCCCTTTCCTCGCTTTATCATTTATCTCCTTTCCCGTTGGTTTTCCCTCTGTTGTAGTTGAGTAGTTTTGTATGCAAGGTGGTTTTGGTTTTTCCCTTGTACTGTCTCGTTCGTCTAAGTACTGTGTTTGGGCATATTATTTCTTGTTCCCTTTGGTTGTGATCGGGGTCCTTCTCAGGACTAGATTACTGAGGTGCAGGGATCTTCAGGAGGTAGGGGTTACGCTGGCGGCCTGGACCTCTGTACCTTTAACAGTACCTCCAGGTTGAGGGATTAGTCAGGGCCCCAGCTTAGGGTCAGCTTAGGCCCCCTACCTCCAGTATACAGAGACAGCGTGACAATCAGGTTGCAAATTGAATATAATTTTTTTCTGCATCTAGCTCTGAAAAAATATTTGGGCTTCTAGCAGTGTGTGGTACTTGTTCTATTAGTCCATCTATACTGAACTCCATCAGGTTGCAAACTGAATATAATTTTTTTCTGCATCTAGCTCTGAAAAAATATTTGGCCTTCTAGCAGTGTGTGGGACTTTCTCTATTAGTTCATCTATACTGACCTCCATCAGGTTGCAAATTAAAAATAATTTTTATCTGCATCTAGCTCTGAAAAAATATTTGGCCTTCTAGCAGTGTGTGGGAGTTTCTCTATTAGTCCATCTATACTGACCTCCATCAGGTTGCAAATTGAAAATAATTTTTAATCTGCATCTACCTCTGAAAAAATATTTGGGCTTCTAGCTGTGTGTGGGACTTGTTCTATTAGTCCATCTATACTGACCTCCATCAGGTTGCAAACTGAATATAATTTTTTTCTGCATCTAGCTCTGAAAAAATATTTGACCTTCTAGCAGTGTGTGGGACTTTCTCTATTAGTCCATCTATACTGACCTCCATCAGGTTGCAAATTAAAAATAATTTTTATCTGCATCTACCTCTGAAAAAATATTTGGGCTTCTAGCTGTGTGTGGGACTTGTTCTATTAGTCCATCTATACTGACCTCCATCAGGTTGCAAACTGAATATAATTTTTTTCTGCATCTAGCTCTGAAAAAATATTTGGCCTTCTAGTAGTGTGTGGGACTTTCTTTATTAGTCCATCTATACTGACCTCCATCAGGTTGCAAATTAAAAATAATTTTTGTCTGCATCTACCTCTGAAAAAATATTTGGGCTTCTAGCTGTGTGTGGGACTTTTTCTATTAGTCCATCTATACTGACCTCCATCAGGTTGCAAACTGAATATAATTTTTTTCTGCATCTATCTCTGAAAAAATATTTGGCCTTCTAGCAGTGTGTGGGACTTTCTCTATTAGTCCATCTATACTGACCTCCATCAGGTTGCAAATTAAAAATAATTTTTTTTTCTGCATCTACCTCTGAAAAAATATTGGGCTTCTAGCTGTGTGTGGGACTTGTTCTATTAATCCATCTATACAGACCTCCATCAGGTTGCAAACTGAATATAATTTTTTTCTGCATCTACTTCTGAAAAAATATTTGGGCTTCTAGCTGTGTGTGGGACTTGTTCTATTAGTCTATCTATACTGACCTCCATCAGGTTGCAAACTGAATATAATTTTTTTCTGCATCTAGCTCTGAAAAAATATTTGGCCTTCTAGCAGTGTGTGGGACTTTCTCTATTAGTCCATCTATACTGACCTCCATCAGGTTGCAAATTCAAAATAATTTTTTGTCTGCATCTATCTCTGAAAAAATATTAGGCCTTCTAGCAGTGTGTGGGACTTTCTCTATTAGTCCATCTATACTGACCTCCATCAGGTTGCAAACTGAATATATTTTTTTTCTGCATCTACCTCTGAAAAAATATTTGGGCTTCTAGCTGTGTGTGGGACTTGTTCTATTAGTCCATCTATACTGACCTCCATCAGGTTGCAAATCGAATATAATTTTTTTCTCCATCTAACCAAGCCAATAGTTTTGGCCTAATACCACAGTTTGGCCACTCAGCTCTGCTCGGTTCCCATCCATTGTTTTTTTGTGCAAACAACTCCAGAGTTGTGACTTAGTTAACCACCAAAATGAGTGGAAAAAGGCCTGCTGATGGTGGAAAGGGGAATAGGCGTGTTGGGAAGGGGAAAAAAGGTTGTGTCCGTGGGGTAGGTGTTAAAGCAACAGTAACATCTGCAGAAGAAAGACCATCTTCCAGCCAAACTAAAATGTCTACTTCTTTTAGCGGACAATGTGATAAGATCCCTTTCTTACGGCCACGCCAATCGCTACAAATTCCAGATGAGGCACAAAAACAGCAGGTGCTTCAACGGATATCAAGTGCTCCTTTAAGTGGGCTCTCCTCCACATCAACTTCAACATCACAAATACTCCAGTCCTCAAAGGTGTCACCCCAATCGCACTTGCTTCCTCACAGCTCCCAAATCTCCAGCTGCCCGTCTGAGTATGAGGTAGAACAGATGGTTGAGTCTGCAGAGCTGTTTACTCATACTATAGCCTGGGAATCAGAGGTCGACTCCAGCGCTTCTGTGAATCCAGATGAGGAAATGATCTGCACTGATGCCCAGAATCTTTATGAGTCGGATCCAGGACCAGACGCAGAAGGTTCTGACCATAATGTAGACCCTCATTCCCAAACTGTAACTCCTGTTGGTGGAGACAATGAGGAAGACGATGATGAGACTCAAATACCTGATTGGAGCGACAACTTTAGTTTTTTGTCAGGGCAGGAACAGGTTGGCTCTGAGGACGACGGGTGTGATAATGCACAGGGTGATGATGATGAGGTTGGAGATCCCACTTACTGTCAACCCACAGTCAGCCAAGAGATGAGGTCAGCAGAGGAGGTGGAGGAAGATGCTAGTGACGACGAGGTCAGGTTGCGCCTTCCTGGACAGAGACGTAGTACTGGAAGCACGTCAACAACTGCATCCTCAAACACAACTCTGCCTCTCACCACAAGTTGTGGTGGCTCTTCAGGTCGCATGGGTGCTAAGCCTTGCATAGCCTGGGCATTTTTTCAGATCGATAAAGATGACCCAACTCGTGTTATCTGTAACATTTGACAGCAAAAGCTAAGTAGAGGCCAAAAAATACATAGTTTGAGTACTTCATGCATGAACTGGCACATGGACATGAAGCATAAGTTGCAGTGGGAAGCTCAGTGTGCTACAATGCGGCCTAGCCGGCCGGGCCAACCACCGTCTGCCATATCTTGTGCATCCGCGGCCTCTTCATCCTCTGTGACTGGGGGGACAGCAGTCACACCTGTTTTGGGGCGCAGACCTGCCACCTCTTTACCCGCAACAGCCAGCGTGATTGGCAGGTCATCATTTTCTTTGGAGGTGGTAACACCAGCTGGTGTTGAGCGCTGTCCGACATCGATAGCACCACCTTTGGATCAAGGCAACCTAACATGTCCGCCTGTATCTTCCTCACAGACCGGCAGTTTGCCGGGGACACCCTTATCAACCCCGTCTAAGCACAATAGCCAGCCCTCGGTCCCTCAGATGTGGACACGTAAAAGACCATTTCCTCCTAGCCATGAGAAAGCTAAGAGGTTGAATTTCACCATCTGCAAGCTCTTGGCTACAGAAATGCTGCCTTTCCGCCTGGTGGACACAGAGGATTTTCGAGACCTTATGTCCGTCGCAGTGCCCCAGTACCAGATGCCCAGTCGGCACTACTTCTCAAAAAAAGGTGTGCCTGCGCTCCACCAGCATGTCGCACACAACATCACCGCTTCTTTGAGAAACTCTGTGTGTGACAGGGTGCATTTCACCACAGACACTTGGACGAGTAGGCATGGACAGGGGCGTTACATGTCGCTGACTGGGCACTGGGTAACTATGGTGACAGCAGGACAAGGGGCTGCTGTCCAAGTCTTGCCGTCCCCACGAGTTGTGCGTCAATCCTCTTTATGTCAAAGTTCCTCCACTGCTTCTGCCTCCTCAACCTCCTCTCGGTCTTCCACCTGCACCCAAAGCCTGTCTGGTCATGCCACAAGCTTTCTAACTGCGCAGAAGGGATCCTGCACACCTCCTTACTATGCTGGCAGTAGGGCTCAACGTCATCAGGCGGTTTTTACTTTAAAATGTCTGGGAAATGTGAGTCACACAGCTGAGGAGTTGTGGTCAGCTCTGGAGAACCAATTTCATGAATGGTTGTCTCCACTAGACCTGAAACCAGGGAAGGCCGTGTGCGACAATGCTGCAAACCTGGGTGCGGCCCTTCGCCGGGGCAATGTCACACACGTGCCTTGTATGGCTCACGTGTTGAACCTGGTTGTCCAGCAATTTTTAGCCCACTATCCCAGACTAGATGGCCTTCTGCAGAGGGCACGGTCGCTGTGTGCTCACTTCCGCCGTTCGCATCCCGCAGCTCAGCGACTTACATCTCTACAGAAGTCGTTGGGCCTGCCACTTCACCGGCTAAAATGCGATGTGCCTACCCGGTGGAATTCAACTCTGCACATGTTGCAGCGACTGTGGCAGCACCGACAAGCCCTGGTGCAATACGTTCTGACGTATAGCCTGGGCCAACGAGATCCAGAGGTGGGGCAAATCACGCTGGAGGAGTGGTCTCAGATCAGGGACCTATGCACCCTTCTGCACAGTTTTGAAATGGCGACGAAGATGTTTAGTGCTGACGATGCCATTATCAGCATGACTATTCCGGTGATTTACATGCTGGAGCACATGTTAAACAGAATTCGGAGTCAGGTGGTGGCACAAGAGGAGGTGGAGGAAGTAGAGGAGGAGGAGTTGTATGCGGAAGGGCTAACATCTGCAAGGTCCAGACGGTCGGCAGCACCAAGGCGGCAGGCATGTGAGGGTGGGGGAGATGGTTTTACCAGGGCGCATGGTAGCAGCCAAACTAGTGAGGAAGGTGCAGGAGCCCAGGAAGAAGTGGAGGACGAACTGATGGAAGACTCATCAGATGAGGGAGACCTTGATCATATTTCTGTTGTGCGAGGTTGGGGGGAGAGGACAGAGGAAGGAAGCATGATTGTTATCTCGCCACCAACACAACAGGGACTTGGTGCTCCTGGATGCGCAACACACATGAGTGCCTTCTTGCTGCACTACCTGCAACATGACCCTCGAATTGTGAGAATTAGAAATAATCCTGACTACTGGGTTGCCACACTGTTAGATCCCCGGTACAAAAGTAAATTTGCCGAAATTATTCCTGCCATAGAAAGGGATGCACGCATGCAGGAGTATCAGCAGAGACTGTTGCAGAATCTTACATGTGCTTTTCCACAAAACACCAGTGGTGAACGTAGTGAATCTCACAGTTCCAACTTGCCAACCGTGGGACCGTCAAGTGTTCAGCACTCAAACCGTAACAGAACCACAGTATCTGGTGGTAACATCAATTTTGCGGAATCATTTCACCACTTTTTTAGCCCATCCTTTGCAAGGCCACAGGAGACAAGAAGTCTGACACATAGTCAACGCCTAGAGACGATGGTACAGGAGTATCTCCAAGTAAACATTGAAGCCATGACTGTGTCACTGGACCCTTGCTCTTTTTGGGCTTCCAATCTGGATAAATGGCCGGAGCTAGCCACTTACGCCTTGGAGATCTTGTCATGCCCCGCAGCCAGCGTTCTGTCTGAACGTGTGTTCAGCGCTGCTGGTGGTGTGCTGACAGATAAGCGCACGCGGCTCTCCACTGATACTGTAGACAGACTCACATTCATAAAGATGAACAAATCATGGATCCGAAATGACTTTTCTACCCCTGTGTCATCCTGGGGAGAGTAAAAGCTTGATGATTGGTTAAAATCACCCTACCAACCGTTTTAAGCTTTCAAATTACTAATCATGTTTATCTGTATCTTGGCTGGAAAATAATTTGGGCTTTGTAGCAGTGTGCAGCACTGATTCTATTAGGCCATCTATAATAAGCTCCACCAGATTTAAAATTACTAATCATGTTTATCTGTATCTTGGCAGGAAAATAATTTGGGCTTTGTAGCAGTGTGCAGCACTGATTCTATTAGGCCATCTATAATAAGCTCCACCAGATTTAAAATTACTAATCATGTTTATCTGTATCTTGGCTGGAAAATAATTTGGGCTTTGTAGCAGTGTGCAGCACTGATCCTATTAGGCCATCTATACTAAGCTCCACCAGATTTAAAATTAATAATAATTTTTAGCTGCATCTAGCCTGGAAAATAATTTTGGGGCTCCGAGATGCGCAAGACACATAAGTGCCTTCTTGCTGCACTACCTGCAACATGACCCTCATATTGTCAGAATTCGAAGTAATCATGACTACTGGGTTGCCACACTCTTAGATCCCCCAAACTTTTCGATCAACCTTTTCATTTTAATAAAGACCAAAAAAATGGTCATTTTTGAAATTATAAGCATTAGCAGGTTATTAGAAACTGAAATCAAACAGTTTTCAACTCAAAACTTTATTCTAGGTGATGTTACATTTTCACATAGGACCCCTTGTTCGAAAGGAGCTTCTGAACTCTCTCGTCCATTGAATTTGTCAGGTTTTGGATGGTTTCTGCTTCAATTGTTTTGCATGAGGACAGAATACCCTCCCAGAGGTGTTGCTTAGATGTGAACTGCCTCCCGCCATCATAGACAGTCCTTTTGATGATGCTCCAGAGGTTCTGAATGGGGTAGAGGTCAGGGGAGCATGGGGGTCACACCATAAGTTTGTCCCCTTTTATGCCCATATCAGCCAGAGATGCAGATGTTTTATGTGCAGCATGAGATGGTGCATTATCATGCAAAAAAATGATCTTGCTGTGAAATACACGGTTCTTCTTCTTGAACCATGGCAGGAAGTGCTGTTTGAGAAAATCCACATACATTATGGAGTTCATCTTTAGCGCCTTCAGGGATCCTAAAGGGGCCGACAATCTCTCTCCCCATGATTCCAGCCCAAAACATTACTCCACCTCCTCCTTGTTGGCGCTGTAGCCGTGTTTGCGTGGGGTGTCCATCAACCAGCCATCCTCCACTCCATCCATCTGGACCATCGAGCGCTGCACGGCACTCATCCGTGAACAAAACAGTTTTGAAATCAGTCTTCATGTAATGTTTAGCCCACTGGAGCCGTTTCTGCTTGTGTGAAGTGGATAGAGGAGGTCGACAGGATGGCGTATGCACAGCTGCAAACCTCTGAAGGACCCTGCATCTTGTTGTTCGGGGGACGTTGGAGGCACCAGCAGCTTCAAAAACTTGTCTGCTGCTATGATAAGGCTTTTTTGCCGCTGCTCTTTTAACCTGACGTAATTGCCTGTAGGAAAGAGTCCTCAATTTGCCCTTATCAGCACGCACACATGTGTACTGTGAATCAGCTACATACTTCTTGATTGCCAAGACACTTCATCCTGATCATCGCACAATGTTGATTGTAGTCATGCCTTGACCTAAACACTCCACAATTTGTTGCTTCTCAGCAGCCGACACATCCTTTTTCTTTCCCATTTTGGCAGAAAATGTAGGCTGCTTAATAATGTGAGACAGCCTTCTTAAGTAGTCTTGCCTTTCATTGGACACACCTGCCAAACTAATTAGCACAGGTGTCTGCAATTGCTTACAGTGATATAAAGAGCCCTGACACACATCACCATCAATGAGTTTAACTGACAAACAAACAAATTCTTCCCTTATCACTCCTAAACACTTTTTGCATAATAATTTGGAACACAGTGTACATGTGCTTTTCCACAAAACACCAGTGGTTCACGTAGTGAATCTTACAGTTCTAACTTGCCAACCGTGGTCTGTATGGAGTTGTTCAATAAAGGGCCCAAAATTAAGATAACATAGATGGGAGAGGTCTCTATGAATAGGAATTCCTAAGTATTTGATACCCTGTGAGGGCCAGGCAAAGGGAAAGTTGGACTGGATGGAATCCTATATGGATTTGGGGAGGGAGACATCGAGGGCCTCAGACTTCGCTGCATTGATTTTAAAATTTGACCATGTAACAAAGTGATCTATTTCAGCCATAACAGCATGGATGGATATATGTGATTGAGTGATATATACTAGGACATCATCAGCAAATAGAGAGCACTTGTACTCGGTGCCTCCCACCTCAATCCACCTAATATTGGGGTTATGGCGAATTGATGAGAGCAGGTGCTCCGTCACTAGGATGTATAAGAGAGGGGACAGAGGACATCCCTGCCTTGTCCCATTGGTGATTGTGAAAGGTGATGAAAATTTTCTGATGCACCCCCTGGGCCTTGGGACACCCGGAGCCGGACCCTTTTTGGTGGATGCTGGTGGTTGTAGTCTTCGTGGCGGCGACCCTGTTCCGTGGCTCAGGGTGGTCAAACCAGTGGCGGAACTATTTATGTGGTTTTGATGTTTAAATGTCCGACTACGCCACCCGTGGATTGCGGTCAGAGTGAACCGCCGCTGCAGGGCAGACCGCTGAGGCTGGTGTTGTGGGTGCAGCAGAGCGTAGCATAACTTCCCACGGGAGGAGTATAGCCTCAGGGCAGTGTATGCGGAGGATGGGGGTGATGGTGCAGGGCAGCAGCAGTAACGACACGGAGTCAGTGATGCAGTCCAGGGCCTTTACTCACAGTTCTTATTATCCAGACCACGTCTGCAGGTAACAGCTGCCCACGTCGTACTGTGCTCACCAGGTGAGGGGCTCAGACAACTCCCAGATAACTTTGGAGCGCTTCACAAGACCCCCTTTGTGTGTCCTTTGTCTGGCCTTTCTTACCAACCCTTCTGTCCGGCTGCCTCGGGCCTCCTATTGGTAAACTTGGCGCCAGTTTCCCTGACCCTATGTGGTGCCTTCCTAGCGGGTGTAGCGAGGGGCTGCGCCACATAAAATGTCAGAGCCTCCGGTTTCTAGCTGAGGGTCGTTTCCTGCCTCCACTAGTTTCGGGGACCGGTCTCCCCCTTTGGCCTGACCCCTCCACGCAGGTGGATTCGGGCGTGCGGTGGCGACTCGCCCGTCCGCACCCCTGGGATCCCTTCATTCCTCGTTCCTGGAGCCTTCTCCGCTCCTCTTCCTTCCTTCTCCCTCTTCCAGGCCTGGGCCTCTGTTACTAGGCCCGCCTCCGGAGCAGAGCTCATGCAGAGCCCCTGCTCCCTGCCACTTCTGCTCAGACTTCTCTGCACTGAACTAAGATGGTGCCCACCTTTTATACTCCCTTCTCAATGCACCCAGGAACTGCTTCCTCCCTGCTCCTGCACTACAGGGTTCCCCTTCCTCAGTGTTCCCTCCCCCCACTCCAGCCAGGGACAGGGACTGTTGTGCCCATCTCAGAGGCATATTGGTCGCCCTGCCCCACGGCAATGTGGTGTAATGCATGCAGGTGTCGGGTCCTGATCCACACTCCATCCTTACCTGAGAGTGAGATATCACACCTCTGGGTGAGGTGCAATACCTCTGTAGCAACCGAGCCCTCAGGGTGCTACAGTTCCATTTATCTTCAGCCTAGGTGACGTATTGTGATACAGGGCCGTGATTTTGGCTATAAAAGGGTCCCCTAGACCCCTACCCCAAGCTTTTTAAGAGAATCATATATGGCGTGCCAGGAGACTCTATGGAATGCTTTCTCAGCATCCAACAAGAGTATCTAATTACAAATTTTTAACTGCATCTAGCCCAGGAAATACTTTGTGCCTAGTAGCAGTGTCTGCTAGTCAGCGGATTATCCCGGCTGTTAAGCAAGCTACACCACCTGTAGTTTGGACACTTAATTTTTTCAAAGGAAATGCTTCAGGACCACGGGATACTCAGTGAAGAGCATCAGGAGGCACCCCAAGGCATAGGGGCTGGGACTGGCAGTAGGATGCCTTGCGGTGGACAGCCGAGCTCGATCCTTATAAAAGCTTTTTAACTGCAGCAGCTTTAGTGGACGCTACTGGAGCTGGAATTACGCGGCTGCTGGCATGAGACTTGCCCTCCAATAGATCCTTGTAAATGGATTTAAAGTGTATTCATTCAAATTAGAGAGACAATTTAAATTAAAAAGCTTAGAGCTGCCTCCACCACAGGGGGGCTCGCTCGACCCACCAGCGGACAGGCACCAGTATTGGGAGAGGCGGGCTGGCCATCAGGGTTCACCACGGCTCTGGCACAAACCCGGCGACACGGAGGTGGCACGGGCAGGAGCGGACTGAACGTGTCGGCTTCTCACTTTTTGGATTTTAGAGGGGCATGACATGCCTATATTTGTGTCTCCCCCTCCTTTTACTCCTCCACCTCTTTTCTTTTCGCATGACTATATGTACTTGTCACTTTTCCATGTGTTAGTTGTGTCTTCTGAGCAGTTTGTCAGCTTTTGGACACCTTTGAAGGTGTTTTCTATGTGTTTCTATGTGTTTTTGTTTGCCTGCCATTGGTTTTAACGGTGTTCGAAGGTGTTCGACGAACAGTTCGACGAACAGTTCGGCGAACACACGGGTGTTCGACGAACCGAACCGAACTCGAACACTACGGGGGTGGCTCAACACTACTCCTGAGTGCAGAGTACAAAAGTCTATTTTTTTTCATTTGCTAATGTGATAGGGCAAGCTATAGAAGCTCACCTTGTCATTTTTTGGGGGTGAAATTCAGCTGTATGCACAGTAAAAAAAATATATTTTTTCTGTTGCTAGCCAGAGTCCATAAAATACTTTTTTCTGTCACAAACGTGATACACTCTGCTGTAAGCCACCTACTACTTTAGTGGCATTGAACTTCAGCTTTTTTCAGAGTAAAAAAAATATATTATTTCTGCTGCTAACCAAAGTCCAAACATTTTTTTTTCTATGACAAATGTGATAGAGTCTGCCCTAAGTCAACTAGTCCTTTTGTGGCGGTGAAATTCAGCTGTATGCAGAGCTTATGCAGAGTAAAAAAAATCTATTTTTTGCTGTGACTAACGTGATACAGCAGGCTAGATCTGAATTTGAAATAGCTTGGACCATATATTTTATGTAATACAGGCCTCATCCACAGTTAAAAAAATACTCTCCTGTTCTTAACGTTATACAGCAGGGACATTTCAGTTTGAAATAGTTTGGAGATTATCTCCTATGTTATACAAGCCTCATCCACACTAAAATACTTTCTTCTGTTAGTAACTTTATACAGCAAGCCATATCTTACCTTGTCATTTAGTACCGCTGAAATTCAGGTGTGTGCAGATCTGTTGCGGAGGAAAAAATCTACTTTTGTTTTACTAATAGCGTGCTCCTACCACAGTATCTGAGCCACATGAGTGAGAAAAAGAGAGGTCGTGGTGGAAGGGGGAATAAGCTTGGTGTTCAAGGTATATGTGGGGTTTGTGGTAATGTTAGTGAAAGCACTAGTGAACAAACACCGTCATGTCCTATCAGAAGACAACTGACAACTTCTGTTACTGGACAGGCTACTCCACTCCCTATCTTTGGCAGCCGCACAGCGATACGCCTTGTTGATAAGGGCCAGAAAGAGCTGGTGCTCCACTGGATGGCAAGCGATGCTTCAAGTGGCCTCTCCTCTTCTCCCTCCACCTCATCATCATACACTGAACAGTCCACAGAGGTGGCCAATTACCCATGCTTCCCCCTCATCACAACTGTCCAACTGCCAACTGACTGTAGTGAACCACAGATGAACGAGTCTGTAGAACTGTTCACCCATTCTATACCATGGGCATCAGAAGTGTACTCCAAACATTCACAGAGTCAAGAGGAGGAAAGCACATACACCGATTCCCAAAATTTGTCTAGGATGGAGTCGGGGCAGGACGAAGTAGAGTCCGAGCAGTGTCCTGACCCTCATCACCAGACGTTAACCACCAGAGAGGGAGGTGATCCTGATGAGACTCAGATACCTCAGGCTCATGGGGACTGTACTGTGCTGTCAGGGCAACAAGAGGAGAAGGGTCACTCTGAGGGCGAGGAATGGCATAACACATTGGATGATGATGAGGTTGAAGATCCTATTTGGTGTGAACCCAGAGTCATGCAGCCGAGTAGCTCATCTGAGGAGGTGGAGGAGGAAGACGAGGAGGTTACATTTCGCCATACAGCGCAGATACAGAGTGATGCATGAAGAGTACTGCATGCTTAGCCACAACTGTGGCTGTAACCAGCAGCAGTCACGGGTTTACAGCTGGCAGGGGCGGAAAGGGTTGCCTAGCCTGGGCCTTTTATGACACTGCAAAGGATTAGCCAGCTCACATTATCTGCAGTCTTTGCCAGAAAAACTCAGTAGGGGGAAAAAGTGCATTAATTTGACTGCTACATGCATGAACCTTCACATGCTCAATCAACATGCATTATGCTTGCAATCTTACTGCACTAAATGCGGACCAGAGGACCTCAACAACCATCAGCTGCCCCATCAACCTCATCTGCTGCTTCTTCCTCCTCCTCTGTTAGAGTGCCAAATATTGAAATGCAGGTCTCCCACCGCAGACCCTCCGGTTCTCTATTCGCTCTAGTCTGGCTGAGTGAGAGCCTGTCAGCTGTAAGGGAAGATGACATGCCTGCTGTGTTTGTTTAACCAAGCACACCACATCTTTCGCAATCCACCGTAACATGTTCCAATGCACCTCACTCACGGAACAGGAGTTTGTCCGGTTCACCGTACCCCTCCCTCTCTAAGCACTGCAGCTAGCCCTTGGTTCCACAGTTGTGGTCACTTAAAAGATTGTTTCTTGCTTCACATGAGAAAGATAAGAGGTTGAACTCCACCATCTCCAATCTGTTGGCCACGGAAATGCTGCCTTTCCACCTTGTAGATACAAACAGTTTCTGAAAGCTGATCGCCGTCGCAGTCCCCCAGTACCAATTGCCCAATCGAAATTACTTCTCTAAGAAAGCTGGGCCTGCGCTACACCAGCATGTCGCAGACAACAACACCCGTTCCTTGACTAAATCTATGTCTGCCAGGGTGCATTTCACCACAGACACCTGGATGAGTAAGCATAGCCAAGGGCATTACATTTCGCTGACTGGGCACTGGGTGACTCTGGTGGCTGTGGGGGCAGGCGAGGAAGGGGCTGCTCCACAAATCTTGGAATCCCAAAGGCTTGCAGAACAAACCTCTGTATTTCACACTTCCTCCACTGCTTCTGCCTCCTCCTCCTCCTCTAGGGCCTTCACCTGCGCACTCAACCTCTGCCTTAATGAGACACGCGTTCCAACAATGCATCCATACCACCTCCGTACTGCGAAGGCCAGGTCTCACCGCAATCAGGCAGTCTTAAAATTAATATGCCTTGTAGATTGCAGTCATACAGCTGAAGAGTTGTGGACAGCTCTCCAGGCTGAGTTTAAGCAATGGCTGTCTCCGCTGAACCTGAAGACAGGAAAGGCCGTGTGCGATAACGGTGCGAAACTGATGGCGGCCCTACTTCGAGGTGAGCTCACACACGTGTCTTGCATCGCTCACGTCCTTAATCTGGTGGTACAGTGATTTCTCTGCCACTATGCCAGCATGGATGAGCTGCTTCAGAAAGCACAGAAGCTGTGTGATCACTTCCACCGTTCGCACCCCTCATGTCATCGACTTTCATCGATACAGAGATCTTTGTCTATGTCAGTTAACAAGTTGATATGCGATGTGCCGGCAGGGTGGAATTCCTCTCTGCACATGTTGCAGTGACTGTGGCAGCAGCCACGAGCCCTGACGTAGTATGTCATATTGTATAGCTTGGGCCAACGCAGTACGGATGTTGGGGAATATAACGTTTACTGAGTGGGCACAGATTAAGGACCGCTGCGTCCTTTTGTCCTTTTGCAGAGTTTTGAAATGGCTACTTAAATGGTTAGCGCTGACGATGTCATCATCAGCATCACTATTACGGTCATCTACATGCTGGAGCAGACTTTGAATAGCCTGCTGCAGGAGGTGGTAGTCCCAGAAGAAGAGGAGGATACGGGAGGGATAAGAATGTCTCAAAGTTCCAGACTGTCATCACACAGGCGGATGCCAAGTGACGGTGGATTACTGTGATCGAGGGGGGTTGGTGATACCAGACAAACTGTTAGTGAAGGTGCAAGAGCCGAGGAACAAATGGTAGAGGAAGAAGTGATGGGCGAGCAAGAGTCAGAAGATGAAGAGGTGATCGTGGTTGGTGGAAGGGGACAGAAGAAACAAGCATCAAAGTTTCCCAGCCATCAATACAGACTGTCTTTGGACCTCATGGAACAGCCAGACATATGAGTGCCTTCTTGATCCACTATCTGCAACATGATCCCCGTATAGTTATGATTTGAAATAGTGATGAGTACTGGGTTGCCACTCTGTTAGATCCACATTTTAAGAGTAAATTTTGCCAAATGCTTCTCACCCTGGAAAGGGACCTGCTAATGCTAGAGTATCAAAACAAGCTTTTAAGCAAACTTAAGAGAGGTTTTCCCCAAGATAGCAGTGAGGCATACAGTGTGCATCGCAACCTCCGGCACGTCAGTTCGTCAATGACAAAACATTGGCAGCAGCAGCGTAAGTGGCAGAAAGAATTTCTGGGAGTCCTTTCACACATTTTTTACAACAGCTCGTGCACCAGCACAACAGAGTACAAGTCTGACACGTGGAGAATGACTGGAGAGGATAGTGCAGGAGTATCTAGAGCTCAATATGAATACCATCAGGGAGGATTTGGACCTTCTTACATTTTGGTCTTTAAAAATGGATGAATGGCCTGAGCTCGCCTGTTACGCCTTGGAGGTTTTATCATGCCCGGCAGCCAGCGTTCCCTCAGAACGTGTCTTTAGCACTGCTGGTGGTGTCCTGATGGATAAGTGCAGCCGGCTGTCCCCTGAAAGTGTAGACCCCCTAACTTTCATCAAGATGAACAAGTCATGGATCTCCAAGTACTTTTGCATCCCAATCGCAAACTGTACAGAAAAGGCGATGTTGTAATTTTTAGTGTGCTGCATTGATTTCACGGAATTGCGGTCTGTGATATGGCTTCTGTGCCTGCTCTTACTGCTGCTGCAGGTTTAAGGCCGTAATTTTTTTAAATGTGAACACTCCTGATTGTGTCTCCATCTGCTGGGTTGACTGTAATGGAATACGTGTCGTTCCTATTTCTATTATTTCTACTGTACTGAAATTGATGTCACTTTGCTGGTGTCTGCCACTAATTTTTGTAAATGTGGAAAATCCTGATTGTGTCTCCATCTACTAGGTTGACTGTAGTGGAAGAGGGATCTGTCTCCATTATACTACTTCTACTCTAGGGAAATTGATGCCACTTCGGTGGTGTTAGGCCCTAATTTAGGGAAATGTGAACACTCCTGGTTAGGTCTCCATCTCCTGGGTTGGCTGTAATGGTAGAGGTTTTGATCTCCTTTACAATAGTTATACTCTAGTGAAATTAATTTTTTGGTGTACATATTGCTCTCCACATAGGGGTACACAGACATGATAAACTCATAATTGGTTTTCTTACTACCGTCGTATATAAGGCAGACTACATCTCAGCTTATATTTCTTTGGTGCAAGTATTGTTCTCCATACATGGGGAAAAAAAATTAGAGTCCACACAGCTGATCCTTGTCACCAGACGCTAACCCCCGGGGGAGAGGTGATACTAATGAGACTCAGATACCTGAGTGTCACGTGGACTGTACTGTTCTGTCAGGGCAAAAAGAGGAGGAGGGTGACTCTCAGGTCGAGGAATGTGATAATACATTTGATGATGATGAGGTTGTAGATCCCACTTGGTGTGACCCCAGAGGCACGCAGTTGAGTAACTCACCTGTGGAGATGGACAAGAAGGAAGATGAGGAGGATATGTTGCGTCCTATGGCACAGACACGGAGTGATGCAAGCATGAGGAGCATTGCATCCTTAGTCACAACTGTGGCTGTGGCCAGCAGCGGTCGCAGGTCTGCAGCCCGCAGGGGCGGCAAGGGTTGTCTAGCATAGGCCTTTTTTGAAACCAGAAAGGATGAGCCAGCTCATGTTATCTGCAAACTTGGCAAGAAAATACTCAGTAGTGGAAAAAAGTGCAATAATTTGACTACTTTACACTGGCAATCTCACTGCGATAAAATGCAGACCTCAAAAACTATCAGCCACCCCATCAACTACATCTGCTGCTTCTTCCTCCTCCTCTGTTACCGTGCCATGTATTGTCACGCAGGTCTACGACTGTAGAACCTACGGTTGTATATCCACTCCAGTCACCCTGAATCCGAGCGTGTCATCTGTAACAGAAGCAAACATATCTGTTGTGTTTGTTTCACCGAGGACACCACTTGTTTCTCAATCCACCATAACCTCTCCACCTGCACCTCACTCACGGTCCAGCAGTTTGTCCGGTTCCCCATACTACACCCTCTCTCATCACTACAGCCAGCCTTCAGTCCCGCAGTTGTAGTCACATAAAAGATTGTTTCTTGTACACATGACAAAACTTGAACTCCACCATCTCCAATCTGTTGGCCACGGAAATGGTGATGTTAGACCCTAATTTTTGGAAATGTGAACACTCCTGGTTGAGTCTCCATCTGCTGGATTGTCTCTTGTGGAAGAGTTTTCGGTTGCCTTTCTACTCTAGTGAAAGTAATTCTTTGGAGCAGATATTGTTGTCACAGGGGTACACATGATATAACTGAAATTGATTTTCTTACTACCGAGGTATATAAAGCAGGCTACATTTCATTTTTTAATTCTTTGGTGCTGATATTGTTTTCCATACAATGGTACACATTAGTGATGAGAGAGCACTAAATGTGCTCAACTTAGTGATTCAGCGGTTTCTCAAAACCTACCCAGATCTGCCAGAGCTGCTTGTGAAAGTATGTCGCATGTGTGCCCATTTCAGAAAGTCAGCTACAGCTTACACCACCCTCACAGTGCTTCAGCAGTGTTTGCAGCTTTTGGCTCACCAACTGCTGTGTGATGTCACCACATGTTGGAAATCAACTATGCAGATGTTGGGAAGGATTTGTGAGCAACAGAGGGCAGTTGTTTAGTACCAGCTTCAACACGCCCATTGGAATTCAGGTAAGCCTCCACACATAAGAG
Source organism: Phyllobates terribilis (assembly GCF_046119375.1). Classification (NCBI taxonomy): domain Eukaryota; kingdom Metazoa; phylum Chordata; class Amphibia; order Anura; family Dendrobatidae; genus Phyllobates; species Phyllobates terribilis. The sequence continues at coordinate 1,245,869 of NW_027362822.1, read as the reverse complement.
CTGATGAGTGGGCAAGGATATCTGATATCTGTGCCATCCTCCAAAACTTTGAAGACTCCACCAAGATGGTGAGCGGTGATGACACCATAATTAGCATCACCATCCCTCTTCTCTGTCTACTGAAACGCTTGTTGCTCACAGTTAAAGAGGAGGTATTGCAGGTGGAGCAAGGAACTGTACAGCCCAGCCTCATCTCAATGAGTATTAGGTGATAATGAGAAGGATGAGGAGGAGAACATGGACAGTCATCCTCTTGGTGAGGACAGGGAAGTCTTGGCTGTCTTGGAAGATTTGATACCCCTCTTTCTGTCTGTGGGAAAGCTGTATGAATATTGCCTAATGATGACTTTCAGTAGCCTAAACAGTGACTTTGCTTATGCACATTATTTCTCAAAATGCATTGCAGATCAAGCCATTTCCCAACTCTGTAGTCATGAAATTCCAGGTGTAAAGAAAGATTTTTGTGTGTGAATAAACACCACTGAGAAGTGTGAGATGATGTTGGATGGGCTGCCATTGCTTATGGAACAAGCAGCATTAGAGGACTTCCTGGGAGAAATGACAGCCAGAGTAGATACGGTATCCCTCTATGCCAGTCCTTTCACCGAGCTAAAGAATATGGCTGAACTGAAATACAACTGTCACCAAGAAGCAGTGTCAGACTGAAGAACATTGGGCCCACTAGAGGATTTGATTCTGAGGGCCCACCTTTCTCCCCTGCTCAAGAGCCCCATAGCAGCTGCAAGGTTTGCGCTATGAACTCTCCTGAGGGAATTCTCTGGTGGGCCCGTCCAACCTTACCGAGAAGTAGGACTAGTGTCCTGTGTGCCTATGAAATCGACCGTGCAGCAGTTTTTTTTTGTGCTATTAGTGACTGAGGTTTGGACAAAAACAGCAGGGCCCATGTCCTAGAGCTGTGTTGTGCACTGCTTGTATTGTGCTCTATGTGCAAGTATCCCTTGAATCTATTTTTTCACTTACTAATGTGATACAGCAAGCAAGCCCTAGTAGCCCACCTTTTCATTTTTATTGTGATTGAAATTTAGCTGTATGCAGAGCTCCTGAGTACAGAGCACAAAAATCTATTTTTTTCATTTGCTAATGTGATAAGTAGTGTTGAGCGATACCTTCCGATATCGGGAAATATCGGATCGGATTAGATCGGAGTGATACCCAAAAAATATCGGATATCGCCGATTCCGATACCGGAAACCAATGCAAGTCAAAGGGACACAAATATCGGAATGAAAATAAACCATTTCTTTCCTTGTAGGTTAATTCTACATGAAGGAAAACAACTAAGAATAATGTAGAATGTATTGGGGGAGATGGGGGAGACAATAAAGGCATAGAGGTTTAGCCCAATCAAATGGAATAGCAGGAATTAATATTTTTTTTAAGACGTTCGGAGTTACAAAGATATTGACTATGTTAATGTGGCACCCCAGGGGTCTGGTTACCACAGTAATAGCAATATTACATCTGAGAGCAGGTGGGAGGTCTCCTGGTCAGGAACCCTAAGCATGCAACACTTCCTGCCCAGTCCTGGGAGGGGAAGAACTTCCCCTATAAAAACTGGGGCTGAGGCGGGGTTAGAGGAGAAGAAGAGGAGTCCCAGACAGAGACACAGTCTGGTCTGGAGTGGAGCAGATACAGGGAGAGCAAGATCAGGAGCTCTGTGGGAGCAGTGATAAAAGGGGTCAGAGACTGGAAGCTGTAGAGCTCGTCCTGACTGAAGAGATCTCACCGGACACGGAGTCCGAGGCTGTGGGGACTGACCCATACCCAGCAGCAGAAACCGACCGGCAGGGGATTTCAGGTCCTCTGGCCAAGAAACCCGAAGGCACGGTCACACGCAAGGGACCAGCACCGCCGTTGTGGAGCGGAGGCTACCAGAAGGCCCCGAGTCACCGGCCATACGGGTGAGCACCACACGGTACACTCAGGGACGTGGGCTACTTTTACCCGCTTCTAGCAAGGTAGCCAGGGAGAGTACAATAAGTTGGGGAGGCCTACAACTCCGCCTGGCCGGGGGAGATCCTATCTGCTCACGGACTGACCAGGCCCCGATCGCTAGCCAGTACTCCCGGGAGGGTCTACCTTTGCCACCAGTAAAGACCCTGAACTACACCGCACCGTCTCTGAGTGGTTCCTGGTGCCTGCGTGCAATTCTGCTATCCCCATCATCCACGTCCGCTGCCCTGAGGCCATACCCCTCCCGTTGGGGGTTATACTATCCACGCTGCACAACCGTACCACCGGCCTCAGCGGTCTGCCCTGCAGCGGCGGCTTCATAACCGCATTCAACGGGTGGCATAGTCGAACACTATAACATCTTCTACTAAATTCCGCCACTTAGTTTGACACCCTGGGCACGGACCGGGTCACCGCCACGAGGACTACTAACCCCAACAGATCCGGCTCCGGGTAGCCCCCGCGTGCGCAACGCTACACAACACAGGCCCAGGGGGCGCGTCAACTTTGGCGTAGTCGGCAGGATTCCGTGCCCGCAACCACCGGGTACTGCGTGCCTGAAAAAGACTGTTAAACTTACCTGTGGTGAAGATTCCCACCATCCGACGCCATCTTCTGCCTTCTTCCCGCCATCCGTGGAGTTTTCCCGCCATCCGACGCCATCTTCTGCCTTCTTCCCGCCATCCGTGGAGTTTTCCCGCCATTGGACGCCATCTGGAGGACGCCGCGCGGGAAGAAGAGGGGCGTGGACTCCGAAAGCGCGCGAGAACTGAAGCTCCGCCTCACGTCCGGACGTTGCGTAAGGTCCTGGAAGGAGCCCAGCAGACGCCGACGTCACAGGAGCGCGACGGAAGGTCCTCAACCCTGACGATCCACTGCGGAGCCGCGGCCTACGGAAGAGGACCATCGCAAGGTAGGCCACGGTCCACTAGGGGGGAGGAGGATGTCGGATACGGAGGAGAGCTTCACTGCCACAGCCACCGCCAGCGCCACCGCTGCTGCGGTCATGCCTTTCACCATGCCCTATATCCCGGGGGCAGCCTGGCTACCCCAGTACTCAGGGGAGTCACATACCCTAAATGACTTCAGAGAAAGGCTGGATAGCCTCTTCCAGGTGTACCCCCTCACAGAGGAGCAAAAAGTGAGCATCCTGGTGGCTCAATTAACAGGGGCAGCCCAAAGGGAGGTAAAGTCCTGGCCACCTGGGAGGAGGAGGACTGTCGCAGAGATACTAGCCCGGCTGAAGGACACCTTTGATACCCGTACCTCAGCCGAGATCAAGCTTAGATTCTACGGGTGCAAGCAGCGAGCACATTAGAATATAAGGGACTATGCACTAAACCTACAAGAGGCCCTGAGGGCCATTAAGCAAGCCGACCCTGACGGCGTGGGAAACGAAGACAAGCTGTTGACTGAACAATTTATAGAGGGTCTACATTGCAATGCCCACCGAACCCAGTTGCGGGCAATGGCCTTACAGGACCCTCATCTGGACTTTGCACAGTTCAAGGACAGAGCCATCCGGGTGCTCCGAGAACCGGCACCAGGTGGCGCTGTGACCCACAGACACCCTACTACCACTTACCACCAGGAGACGGCGCCCTTGTCGGCAGGGCCTGTGGGAGCTGATGCGCAGGCTTTAAACAATGACCCGGCTACAGACCTGCACCATCAGGTCCAAGAGCTAACTAAAAGCGTTGCTGCGCTAACCCGAACTGTGCAGTCTTTACAGGTTTCTACTCCAGGGAAGATCCAGCTGGCATCCGGACCGGAGGACATCCCGTGGCGCCGACCAAGGAGGACCCCACCGGCCAGAGGAAGACCCAGCGACCGATACAACGAGGACGGACAACCCATCTGCCGCCGCTGCAATCAACCCGGACATATGGCAAGGTACTGTCCTTTAAACTGGCACAACCTGGGGTAGAGGGCCAACCCCTAGGAATAAGATCACCAGGCCCATCGAACTGGCGTGACAAATACGTGGGCGGACGTCCAGTCTTGCCTGTGGTACTGGATGGCATTCCTATGAGTGCCCTACTGGACACCGGGTCACAGGTCACCACCATCCCGTACGTGCTCTTCAAGCAGTACTGGAATGACTCGGATATAACCCGATACCCTGACGACGACTTGAGTATCATCGCCAGCAATGGTCAGCCCGTGCCACAGATCGGATTTAAAGAGATGACCATTAAAATCGGTAAAGTCGAACTGGCAGCACAGGGACTGATCATTGTGGACATTGACAAGCGCGAGAGTCACCCAAAGATAACTCTAGGAACTAATGTGATTGAAAATTGTCTTGCAGAGGTGATTCTCATTTTACAGCAGGTTGCCAAGAACGCCAGCTCCGGCCAGCAGCGAGTGCTCCAAAAAGAGATCCGGGCACTGATGCGACGGCAACAGGTGGAACTCTCCGGTGGTGAGATTGGTAGCGTGAGAATGTGTGACCCTTTCCCTATTGCCATGCCCCCGAAAAGTGAAATGATGATTTGGTGCCGGGCAGCTATTGGTCTGAGAGGTAGAGATTACCAGGCAATGGTAGAACCAGTCTACTCAGACAGTAGGCCCACCATTTTGACGGCACGGGGGGTGGTTGATGTACGCCATGGGAGGGTGCCCGTTCGCATAATAAATATCGGGAAGAGGGAAGTGTACCTGCCCCGGTATGCTACGCTAGCCAAATTATATACCATCAACCAAAATTCTGTACAGTCCGTGGAACCCTTGCCTCCATCTCATCCAGAGGAAGGTAACGGCTCTAAGCAACAAATGGAGGACTGGTGTCAGCAACTGCATTTGGGTACTGACTCCACACCCGCTCACCACAAGCAGGGAGTCTACCGGGTGATCCAGGAATACGAGAGAGTGTTCAGTAAACACCCGCTAGACTTCGGGCGGGTAAAGGGAGTGGAACATCACATCCCCACGGGAGACCATCCTCCCATAAAGGAGAGGTATCGTCCCGTACCCCCTGCACATTACCAACACGCCAAGGGGATGCTTAGAGACATGAAGGAGGCTGGGGTAATCAGGGATAGCTGTAGCCCCTGGGCAGCTCCACTAGTCTTGGTTAAAAAGAAAGACAACACCATGAGAATGTGTGTAGATTACCGGAAAATCAACCGTATCACACACAAAGATGCGTACCCCTTACCAAGGATAGAGGAGTCTTTGGCTGCTTTAAAATCTGCTAACTTCTTCTCCACTTTGGATCTCACTAGCGGGTACTGGCAGGTTCCTGTAGCAGAGGCGGACCGGGAGAAGACCGCATTCACCACCCCGATGGGACTTAGCGAGTTTACCTGCATGCCGTTCGGACTCTGCAACGCACCAGGAACCTTCCAACGATTGATGGAATGCTGTCTGGGACACCGGAACTTTGAGACGGTCCTGCTGTACCTGGACGATGTTATAGTTTATTCCAAAACCTACGAGGACCACCTGAAACACCTGGCGGAAGTGTTTGAAGCCCTGGCAAACTACGGTCTGAAGGTGAAACCGTCGAAGTGTCACCTGCTAAAACCAAAAGTGCAGTACCTGGGACACGTGGTGAGTGCTGACGGAGTGGCTCCCGACCCTGATAAGATCACCGCGATTAAAGAATGGCCAAGACCCTCCAGCGTAAGGGAAGTGCGACAGTTCCTCGGGTTGGTAGGCTACTACCGAAGATTCATTCCCGGTTTCACCAAAAAGGCAGCTCCTATGCAGGACCTCCTGATAGGCCAGTCCAGGAAGGCCAAGAACCAGAAGCCGCCCTTCAGATGGGAGAAGCTGGAAGAAGAGTCCTTCCGCCAGCTGAAGATGGCCCTCACGGGGGATGAAATCCTGGCGTACCCTGATTACAGCCAGCCCTTTATCCTCTACACCGACGCAAGTAACATCGGGCTAGGAGCCGTACTGTCCCAGATCCAGCAGGGGAGAGAACGGGTAATTGCTTACGCCAGCCGAAAACTGCGACCCACCGAAAGAAACCCTGAGAATTACAGCTCATTCAAGCTAGAGTTCCTGGCAGTGGTGTGGGCAGTCACCGAACGCTTTAAGCACTACCTCGCCTCTTCCCGGTTCACCGTGTACACGGATAACAACCCGTTGACACACCTGAACACTGCAAGACTCGGTGCCCTGGAGCCGAGATGGATGGCCCGCCTGTCCAACTATGAGTTCACGATCAAATACCGGGCAGGACGCTCCAATACCAACGCGGATGCCTTGTCCAGAATGCCAAACCTACCGGACGTAGGGGAAGATCCAGAGGAACTGGAAGAAGTTGAACTCCCCGCGTTCCACCGTCATGGGACTACCCAGTATTCCCACTGTGTAAGGGGTAAGCAATCCGCTACGTTCAACCCCTTACCTCATTACAACTGGGCGGAAACGCAAGACAGTGACCCCGCCGTCCGACTGGTGAAGGAGATGCTGACTCAGCCAGATGTTCGCCTTGACCCAGACGCTCCGGAGGAAACCAAGCAACTGTGGGCTGAGAAGAGTCGACTGTTCCTTTACAAGGGGAAGTTGTGCCGTAGAATGGTTAACTCCCGGACGCATGAACTGATCTGGCAAGTAGTGGTGCCAAGAAGAGACGCGGCTATGGTACTGGAGGCATACCACGACGGAGCTGGGCACTTCGGATGGAAGAAGCTGGAGTTCCTGCTGCGCGGGCGGTTCCACTGGGTAGGCATGAGAGGAACCATCGAGAGGTGGTGCAGAGACTGTGGCCCATGCAACCTAAGAAGGAAGGACCGTGCCAGCCAGAAGACACCCCTGCAGTCCATCGTCACCAGGCAGCCGTTGGAACTGGTAGCCTTGGATCATGTAAAACTGACCCCCAGCAGAAGTGGCTACGTCTATGCGTTAACCATCGTGGATCACTACTCCTGGTTCTTGGTTGTAGTCCCCGTCAAGGACTTAACGGCTCAAACAGCAGCTAGAGCCTTCCAGCAGCACTTCTGCCGTCCACACGGATACCCAGAGCAGGTGCTGACGGACCAGGGACCTGCCTTTGAAGCGGAAGTCTTCCAGGAGTTCTGCACTCTGTATGGCTGCCGGAAGATAAGAACAACACCCTATCATCCGCAAACCAATGGACTCTGCGAGAAGATGAACCAGGTGGTGATAGACCTTCTGAAAACATTGCCCCTGGAAGAACGCAGTCTGTGGCCTGAGAAACTGCCTGATCTGGTGGACCTATACAACCACATCCCTGTAGGTTCTACCAACTGTACCCCGGCTTACCTAATGAGAGCAAGACCTGGTAAGCTGCCTGTTGATCTGGATATGGGAGTCCTGACACCCGAGGACACTTCACCAGAAGCAGACTGGGACACAGAGAGGCAGCAGCAGTACCGGAAAGTACAGGAGAGCGTTGAGCGAAGTCTCTGTCAAGCAAGAGAAAGACAGGAGAAGACTTACAACCAGTATGCTCCCGCTGTTCCCCTGGTACCTGGAGAGCAGGTCTTGAAGAGGAAGAGACGGCTCCACAAGTTGGACGACCAGTGGGAGAAGGACCCGTACACCGTACTGCCATCAAGCCATGAAAACCCCAAAATCTGCACAATCAGTAAGGATGGAGGAGAAACCACAGCCATTGTCTCCCGAGATCACCTGAAGAAGTGTCCCGAGCAGCTACGAAACCCTGAAGAAGATCAAGAAAACCCTCGACCCGCAGAGGAAAGGGAAGAGATGGTCAGTACTGTACTCGGAGACTTCCCTCGGTCTTGGACACAAGTAAATGGCGCTGTTGTGGTACCCGTCCTCACCTTCCTCCAGCCAGCATCCCAAGTGCCTACGGAAAAACAGGTAGAGCTGGAAGAGCAGCCGGTCCAGGAGGCAGAAGACCCCACACAAGCAGACCAGTAGAATCGACCCTCTGCTTATAGTGAGCCTGCCGTGCCCCTAGTGAGCCAAAGAGCCCGTAGACAGCTGCCCAGCTTACCTTTGACAGCTCCTACACCCTGTAGCTCAGGACCGGTCAGTAAGCTCCGTAGGTCTACTAGGGCCACTAGAGGCCAGTTGCCCGTACGTTGGAGGATCTAAAGTGTTCAGACTGTTTTATTGGTATTTACCTGTTTACTGTTGCTTGTAAATAATTATGTTTTTCCAGTTATTTTATAGGTGTCTTTTGTGGATTAACCGGAATTCTTTGTATATATGTTTGGAGCGTAACCCAGGAATGGACTAAGACTGCTAAAGACTCGGGGTAGGACAGACCCCCACCTGGTTATGGCTCCCTGTTCTTTGGTGAAATGGACACCCTTATTGCTTCAAAAACTGCACCCGGTTGCGGACACGCTGTGACCACCCTAACGTGTTTTCCCTTATTGTATTGTTCCTGTTTATACCCTGTTATGTTTTCAAAAATATGTTTAGTCCCGGAGTACTAAATTTTACTAGGGGGGAATATGGCACCCCAGGGGTCTGGTTACCACAGTAATAGCAATATTACGTCTGAGAGCAGGTGGGAGGTCTCCTGGTCAGGAACCCTAAGCATGCAACACTTCCTGCCCAGTCCTGGGAGGGATAAGAACTTCCCCTATAAAAACTGGGGCTGAGGCGGGGTTAGAGGAGAAGAAGAGGAGTCCCAGACAGAGACACAGTCTGGTCTGGAGTGGAGCAGATACAGGGAGAGCAAGATCAGGAGCTCTGTGGGAGCAGTGATAAAAGGGGTCAGAGACTGGAAGCTGTAGAGCTCGTCCTGACTGAAGAGATCTCACCGGACACGGAGTCCGAGGCTGTGGGGACTGATCCATACCCAGCAGCAGAAACCGACCGGCAGGGGATTTCAGGTCCTCTGGCCAAGAAACCCGAAGGCACGGTCACACGCAAGGGACCAGCACCGCCGTTGTGGAGCGGAGGCTACCAGAAGGCCCCGAGTCACCGGCCATATGGGTGAGCACCACACGGTACACTCAGGGACGGGGGCTACTTTTACCCGCTTCTAGCAAGGTAGCCAGGGAGAGTACAATAAGTTGGGGAGGCCTACAACTCCGCCTGGCCGGGGGAGATCCTATCTGCTCACGGACTGACCAGGCCCCGATCGCTAGCCAGTACTCCCAGGAGGGTCTACCTTTGCCACCAGTAAAGACCCTGAACTACACCGCACCGTCTCTGAGTGGTTCCTGGTGCCTGCGTGCAATTCTGCTATCCCCATCATCCACGTCCGCTGCCCTGAGGCCATACCCCTCCCGTTGGGGGTTATACTATCCACGCTGCACAACCGTACCACCGGCCTCAGCGGTCTGCCCTGCCGCAGCGGCTTCATAACCGCATTCAACGGGTGGCGTAGTCGAACACTATAACATCTTCTACTAAATTCCGCCACTTAGTTTGACACCCTGGGCACGGACCGGGTCACCGCCACGAGGACTACTAACCCCAACAGATCCGGCTCCGGGTAGTCCCCGCGTGCGCAACGCTACACAACACAGGCCCAGGGGGCGCGTCATTAAGTATTTTTTTATTTTGTCAGATATTTATGTTTCACTACTTCCATGCTCTTCACCTTCTTTTTTACTTCTCCCACATTTTCTCATTCATCATTCTCAGCAGCAGCATCTTTTTCATCAATTTCTTCTTCACCTTATTCATCTTCTTCTTCTTCACCTTCTTCCTATTATTCTTTTTTTTTTACATTCTTCATATTCTTCTTATTCAACTATTATTCTTCTTCATGTTCTACTTCTTCATCTTCTTCATCATATTCTTATTTGTGACAGGCATTGCTGTAGTTGTTATCTATAAAAGTTTGAAGATTACACCTTCCGTTCTGCCTGTCACAAAAGATTTACAACAGGATTTGTCCGCGTTCAGTTTGGCCTGCAGCAGCAGGTCTTTTCCAGGGGCACCACGAGAATGAACGGACTCACCCCCATACACTGCTTAGTCTTCTTCTGCTTATAATTTAGATAATATCTTTTGCTCTTTTAGTCTTATGCTTAATTTTCTTCAGCTTTTTGTTCTGCAGCTTCTTGTTCTTCTGCTTCTTGGTCTTCTGTCTCTTATTCTTTTGTATCTTGGTGGTTGTCTTCTTGTTCTTTGTCCTCTTGGTCATCTTCTTCAGTGTCATCTTCTTGGTCTTCTTTGGGGTGGTCTTCAGGGTCGTCGTCTTCAGGGTCATCTTCGGGGTCCTCGTCTTCTTCGGGGTGGTCTTCAGGGTCGTCGTCTTCAGGGTCGTCGTCTTCGGGGTCCTCGTCTTCTTCGGGGTGGTCTTCAGGGTCATCGTCTTCGGGGTCCTCGTCTTCTTCGGGGTGATCTTCAGGGTCGTCGTCTTCAGGGTCGTCGTCTTCGGGGTCCTCGTCTACTTCGGGGTGGTCTTCAGGGTCGTTGTCTTCAGGGTCTTCTTCTTCGGGGTGGTCTTCAGGGTCGTCTTCTTCGGGGTGGTCTTCAGGGTCATCGTCTTCTGGGTCCTCGTCTTCTTCGGGGTGGTATTCAGGGTCGTCATCTTCAGGTTCGTCGTCTTCGGGGTCCTCGTCTTCTTCGGGGTGGTCTTCAGGGTCATCGTCTTCAGGGTCGTCGTCTTCGGAGTCCTCGTCTTCTTCAGGGTGGTCTTCAGGGTCGTCGTCTGGGAGATCCAGAGTGATTACCAAAAACCATTTCAAAAAGCTTGAACTTGGAAATGTAGCAGAAGTTACAAGAAGGCTGAGGCACTGCCTAGAACCAGCTGACGGTACTGGAACCTGGATGGGTAGCAGAAGGTACAAGAGCCAATGGAACTACCGAGGACCAGTTGACGGTACTGGAACCCAGTTACTAAGCAGGAGGTACCTGTGCCAGAAAGCACTACCAAGGACCAGCAGGCATTGGTGGAACTCGGATACCAAGAAGGAGGCACCTAAGCCAAAGGCACTGCCGAGAACCAGCTGAAAGTACTGGAACTCGGATGGGTAGCAGAAGGTACCCATGAAAAAAAAAGTTGCAAGGCCGCGAGCCGGCCGGAGTTACCGAAACCCACAGTACTACAGGGCGTGCTTGTCCTATTGGCACTATGGAACCAGCCTTCATTACGAGATCCCGCAGCCCACATAGGAGTCACCTAAACTGCAGGCACCATAGAGTCAGCTAACCTGACCGCAACATGACAGGACAACATATTGGAGGCAAAGTGACGTTGACACTACCTGGAAACAGCTGGCGTGCTGGAACCAGGCTGGGCAGGAGGGAGTACCCATGCCAAAGACACTGCCGAGAACCAGCTGACGGTACTGGAACCTGGATGGGCAGCAGAAGGTACAAGAGCCAATGGAACTACCGAGGACCAGCTGACGGTACTGGAACCCGGATGGGTAGCAGAAGGTACAAGAGCCAATGGAACTACCGAGGACCAGCTGACGGTACTGGAACCCGGTTACTAAGCAGGAGGTAGCTTTGCCAGAAAGCACTACCAAGGACAAGCAGATGTTGGTGGATCTCGGATACCGAGAAGGAGGCACCTAAGCCAAAGGCACTGCCGAGAACCAGCTGACGGTACTGGAACTCGGATGGGTAGCAGAATGTACCCATGAAAAAAAAGTTGCAAGGCTGCGAGCCGGCCAGAGTTACCGAAACCCACAGTCCTACAGGGGGTGCTTGTCCTATTGGCACTATGGAACCAGCCTTCATTGCGAGATCCCGCAGCCCACATAGGAGTCACCTAAACTGTAGGCGCAATAGAGTCGGCTAACCCGACCGGAACATGACAGGACAACGTATTGGAGGCAAAGTGACGTTGATACTACCCGGAAACAGCTGGCATGCTGGAACCAGGCTGGGAAGGAGCGAGTACCCGTGCCAAAGACAATGCTGGGAAACAGCTGGCGGTGCTGGAACCCAGGGTAAATACTGAAAACAGAGTGGAGCCAGAGGCCTAATTGGAGCAAGTTTAAAATCAGTAGTAGTGTGAATGTGGACAGAGCAGGAGAAATTGCCAGACACACAGCAGGGGATCAGCTGACATTACTGAACCCCAATAACACTAGAGCAAGTGTTGACTGTGCAGACGGCACTTCTGAGCAGCAACTGGCGGTGTTGGAGCCCAGGGTAAATACTGAAAACAGAGAGCAACCAGAGGCCTAATTGGATCAAGTTTAAAATCAGTAGTAGTGTGAATTTGAAAAGAGCAGGAGAAATGGCCGGACACACAGCAGGGGATCAGCTGACGTTACTGAACCCTAATAACACTGGAGCAAGTGTTGACTGTGCAAACGGCACTTCTGAGCAGAAACTGGTGGTGTTGGAGCCCAGGGTAAATACTGAAAACAGAGAGGAGCCAGACAGAGGCCTAATTGGAGCAACTTTAAAATCAGTAGTAGTGACAATGTGGACAGAGCAGGAGAAATTGTCGGACACACAGCAGAGGAACAGCTGACGTTACTGAACCCCAATAACACTGGAGCAAGTGTTGACTGTGCAGACAGCACTTCTGAGCAGCAACTAGCGGTGTTGGAGCCCAGGGAATACATTTCAGGTGGTAGAAACATGAACACAACAGGAGACCTGGATACTGTTGACAACCAGTTATTTAATCTGGAAGAGGACTGGCAAAGTCATGCGAGATCCAGGCCTTGCTCATTTTCAGAAAAGTAAGCCGGTCAACATTATCGGAGGATGGTCGCATGCGACGGTCTGTTAGTACACCACTGCGGCACTAAAGACGCGTTCCGATAATACACTAGCAGCAGGGCAAGCCAGCACCTTCAATGCATACTGGCTAAGCTCTGGCCATGTATCCAGCTTAGAGACCCAAAACTTGAAGGAGGAAGAGCCGTCTGGGAGTACACTGAGAGGACAAGACGTGTAGTCTGTAACCATCTGACGGAAACGTTGCCTCCTGCTGACTGGAGCCGTCTGTGATGGTGTAGACATTTGTGGCGGGGACATAAAACGTTGCCACATTTGGGCCATACTGGTCTTGCCTTGTGCTGAGGCTCTGCTTCTCCTCCCTCTTTGTGCAGAGCTGCCTCGACGCACTGAGCTGCTTTGTAAAGCACTAGCAGCACTGCTCTCGGGTGGAATGGAGAACATGATGGAATGCACCAGTGTGTCTTGGTACTCTTGCATTTTACGCTCCCGGTTCAACGGTGTTATGATGCTTTGTAAGTTGTCCCGGTAGCGAGGATCTAGGAAGGTGGACACCCAATAATCAGCCATGTTGAGAATGTGGGCGATGCGGCGGTCGTTTCTCAGGCACTGCAGAATGAAATCAACCATGTGCTGCAGACTGCCAACTGGCCAAGAAGCGCTGTCCCCTGCTTGAGGCGTGATATCTGCCTGCTCTGCATCACCCCACCCTCGCTCTAGATACTGACTACTAGAGCATTGTGTACCTCCATCCTCTGGACAGATGTCTTCCTCCTCCATTGACTCCTCCTCATCCTCATCACAAAGTGTCCCCTGCCTAGACCTTTGTGAGGAACCACGTTGCGCAGACTGTACAGAAGCAGATGGGATTTGTCACTCCTCATCTTCCACCTCTCCCAAAACCTCCTCCCTTAGTGCTTGCAGTGTTTTTTCAAGCAGGCAGATAAGGGGGATAGTCATGCTGACTGCATCGTCTGCACTCGCCATCCACGTGGAATAATCGAAGGCATGCAAAACGTGGCAGATGTCCTTCATAGAGGCACAGTCAGTGGTGGTAAAGTGTGAATGGCGAGCAGTGCGACTTATTTGCGCCTGCTGCAGCTGGTACTCCATTACTGCTGCCTGCTACTCACACAACCTCTCCAACATATGTAACGCTGAATTCCACCTGGTGGGTAGGTCACATATGATGCGATGTTCCGGAAGGCGTAATCGGCGCTGCAGAGCTGCAATGCGTGATCTTGCGATACTGGAACGCCGAATTGAGTGCACGCTATGCGGACCTTATGCAGCAGTGCATCAAGATCCGGATAGTCCCTCAAAAAACTCTGCACGACCAAGTTGAGCACATGTGCCAGACATGGGATGTGAGTGAGGTTGCCTAGGCCCAGAGCTGCCACCAGATTTTGGCCATTGTCACACACTACCATGCCTGGCTGGAGATTCGCTGGCACAAACCACACGTCGCTCTGCTGCTTGATGGCATTCCAGAGCTCCTGCACTGTGTGGCTTCGATTCCCCAAAGAAATTAATTTCAATATGGCCTGTTGACGTTTGGCCACGGCTGTGCTCATATCGGTCGTAATAGATAACCGTTCACGGGTCGATGTGGAGGTAGACCGTGACAGCTCCTGCAGCGCTGATTCAGAGGAACTGGAGAATGAGGAGGAGTCAATGTGTACAGACTGGATTCCTGCAATCCTTGGAGTTGGCAGAACACGTACAGCGCCACTCTCAAGATCTGTACCCGGCTCCACAACATTTACCCAATGGGCAGTGAGGGAAAGGTATCGTCCTTGTCCATGATTACTGGTCCATGCATCGGTGGTCAGGTGGACCTTGCTACTAATGGCGTTTTGTAGCGCATGTTTAATTTTTCCCTCCACATGCTGTTTGCAGGGCAGGGACGGCTTGCCTGCTGAAATAAAAGCGGCTGGGCAGGTTGTATTGTGGGACTGCCAATGCCATAAAGTTACAGAAGGTGTCAGTCTCCACCAGCCTGAATGATAGCATTTCAAGGGACAGTAGTTTTGCAATGCCAGCATTCAGAGCCTGTGCTCGGGGGTGGTTTGCTGAGTATGGGCGCCTTTTCTCCCATGCCTGTGCTAACTATGGCTGTAGGCTGGCCTGGGAGTGTGAGGATGACAGGGAATGTTGTCCTGTGGGTGGCATGACACTGTGTCTCTGTACAACAGTGCCAGAGGTTCTTCCATGGCGATCCTGTGAGGAAGCCGAACCAGCTGTGTGTGAGCTGGAAGAAGAGGCTACAACACGAGCTGAAGAGGTGGTAGGTGGCGCAGTAGGTTGGCCTAGGTCTTCAGTGTGTTTTTGCAACTCCACCACGTGCTTGGTCCGCACATGTTTCCACATATTTGTGGTATTGAGGTTGCTGACACTTTTCCCTCTTTTCACTTTCTGATTACACAGCTTGCGTTTGACAAAGCAAATGTCATCTGCAACTGTGTCAAAAAAGGACCAGGCACTGCAAGTCTTGGGAGCGCCCGTTTTGGGTTTTGGAAGATGCATGCTCCTAATAGGTGCCGAAGTGGAGGCTACAGGCAACCAAGTTTGCCCCCT
Source organism: Phyllobates terribilis (assembly GCF_046119375.1). NCBI lineage: Eukaryota > Metazoa > Chordata > Amphibia > Anura > Dendrobatidae > Phyllobates > Phyllobates terribilis. The sequence goes on along the minus strand of NW_027362822.1, from coordinate 1,230,761 downwards.
CCCTCTCCCTCCTTTTTGGGCCCTTCAGGGAATCTCTTCCTCAGAGCTGCTCCCACCACCTTCCTGTACCTAAGCCATGATGGGTCAAGGACCTCATCATCTACACTACCCTCTTCAAACAGCTGCTTCTCCTGGGTAGTCTCGAGAGCACAGTATGCACCAGAAAGTGGCACCTGAGTCTCATCATCAGATGCGTACTGAGGTGTGCTGACCATAGGTACTGGCCCACCCGCCTCTTCAGATTCAGAGAGATAAAGTGGCTGCGCATCACTGCATACTACCTCTTCTTCTAATTCTAGAATTCTGCTTGACTGGCCCCCTCTTTCCAAGCCAAGAGATTCAGAGAATAGAAGTAGAGATGGCTCCTGTCCAGGGCTCTCTGACTGCCTGGGCAATTTGCAGGTGGTGAAGAGACAGATGGGTGCTCTTTAGTGCTCAGGACTTGAGAGGATCTGGAACTAATTGAAGTCGATGCGTTAGCTGCCATCCATCCGACAATGGCTTCAATTTGGTCCTCCAGCAACAGTGGGGTAGAGCGACCTCCTACAAAGCTGCGCATAAAGGACTGTTGCCTGGTAAAACTGTGGGATGCTGAGTCACTGGTGCCCGCAGCAGGCACAGAATCCCCACGTCCTCTCCCTGCAGGCACAGAATCCTCACGTCCTCTCCCTGCAGAAACTCCACGCCCACGCCCACGACCACATGCCTTACTCCCTGCCTTCTTTATCTTGGTAGACTGATAAAGATAAGCAGAAAAGTACTAAGGGCTTAGTGTGCTTATTCCTGAACAGCTGCTAACAGGTATAAGAAACACTAATTTTATAAAGTGTGGACTAGACTTTAATATGAGCTAATGTGGCCTACACAGCTGTAAATTGGAGTGTTTGGTGAACTTTATTTAGGTTTTTTTTTTTCACAAAAAGACACCTGATGTGCCCAAAGATGTAAAACCGATAGTATCACAAACTTTTTGTAGCTATTACAATGCAGGAAGGTAACCTACAATGCAATAGATGAGGCTACAAAAAATAGGCTAATACTAATCTGGCTGGGGCTGCAGGGCACAAGGCTGCAGAAAGTCTCCTCTATCTACTCCTATATAGTGTGTTTGGAAGCAATCTAGCTGGATATGACGCGCCCCCTGGGCCGTGTTCAGGGGATACCCGGAGCCGGATCTGGATAGGGGTAGTAGTCCTTGTGGCGGTGACCCGGTCCGTGCCCAGGGTGTCAAACTAAGTGGCAGTCTATGGCAGTAGATGTTAGATGACTACGCCACCCGTTGAATGCAGCTTTAGAGCTGCTGCTGCAGGGCAGACCGCTGAGGCCGGTGGTAGGATTGTGCAGCGTGGTAGTATAACCCCCAACGGGAGGGGTATGGCCTCAGGGCAGCCGACGTGGATGATGGGGGTAGCAGGAACCACTCGGAGACGGTACGGTGTAGTTTAGGGTCTTTACTGGTAACAAAGATAGACCCTCCCGGAGTACTGGCTAGCGATTGGGGCCTGGTCAGTCCTTGAGCAGATGGGATCTCCCCTGGCCAGGTGGAGTTGTAGGCCTTCCCAACTAACTGTACTCTTCTGGCTACCTTGCTAGAGGCGGGTAAAAGTAGCCCACGTCCCTGAGTGTACCGTGCGGTGCTCACCCGTATGGCCGGTGACTCGGGGCCTTCTAGTAGCTTCCGCTCCACGACGGCGGTGCTGGTCCCACGTGTGTGACCGTGCCTTCGGGTTTCTGGGCCAGAGGACCTGCAATCCCCTGCCGGTCGGTTTCTGCTGCTGGATAGGAGTTAATCCCCACAGCCTCGGACTCCGGGTCCGGTGATAACTTCTCAGTCAGGGCGAGCTCTGCAGCTGCCAGCCCCTGACTCCTTGTAACACTGCTCCCACAGAGCTCCTGGTGTGATTCTCCTATAGCTGCTTCTCTGTCTCTACTTCTTCTTTACTCACTAACCCTGCCTCAGCCCCAGGTTTATATAGGGGAAGTTCTTCCCCTCCCAGGACTGGGCAGGAGGTGTGGCATGCATAGGATTCCTGACCAAGAGACCTCCCACCTGCTCTCAGACATAATATTGCATTACTGTGGAAACCAGACCCCTGGGGTGCCACAGATACGGATGGTTCCACACTAATAGAAGAAATAAAGAAAAACGAGCAATCAAAAAGGACAATGTATGAGGCAGTGACGCACGGTGAGTGCACTACAACTGGACGTGGCTGCAGAACACACTACAGCGTGAGCTGCACTCACACACAGAGACCTTGCAGACAGCCATGAACAGTCCAGAGAACTGTGCACTAGCGCTGCAAGGCAAAGAAAAGCTTATAAAGTAGCCTGGGTAAAGCACAATAAAGCAAATCGGTAGCTAAAACTGTCACTCAGAAAAGCAGCGTCCTATCCCTAACTGAATTCACAGCAGAGTGAACCCAAAATGGCGGCAGCGGCTTTTATAGTGCATCATGACATCATTTTAACAGCCAATCACAGCCATGCCATTAGTTAACATGCCTAACATGCCTAACATGATGTGCCCACACTTCTTAGGATCCTCATTGGCTGAATAAAATGAAACTGGCTCATTGCATTATGGGAACTTCCAATTCCGGTATTCGATATTGTAAAAGTATCGGAATTAAGTATCGGAATTCCGATACCGCGAATATTGGTCGATACCCGATATTTCAATATTGGAATGCTCAACACTAGTGATAAGACAAGCTCTAGTAGCCCACCTGTCATTTTGTGGGTGTGAAATTCACTTGTATGCACAGTAAAAAATATATTTTTTTTCTGTTGCTAGCCAGAATCCAAAAAATATTTTTTTCTGTAGCAAACGTGATATAGTCATCTATAAGCCACCTAGTACTTTAGTGGCATGGAACTTTTCCTATTTTTCAGAGTAAAAAAATATATATTTTTTGCTTATGCAAAATATAAAATATGCAATTGTAGCACCCTGAGGATTCAGCTGCTACAGGAGTATTGCACCTCAACCCAGAGGTGTGATATTCCACTCCCGGGCAAGGATGGAGAGTGGGACTGAGCTCAGATAGACTGCATGCACTACATACATCCCACTTCAGAGGAGCAGGCCGACGGTACTCCCACTTAGAAATGTGCAGGTACGACCGAGCCTGTTCCTGGCTGGAGTGGGAGGGGGGTGGAACATCCCATGTAGTGTAGGGGCAGATAGGGGGAGCAGTCTGGGTAGTGTTAGGAGCTCATTGGGTGCTGGTCACCTGAGCTCACACATAGAGGGATATAAAAGGAGGGCACCAACTAGAATCAGGGTCAGTTGTAGAGAACAAGTTAGTTGGAGAGGAGCCTGTCTGATGCAGAGAACAAATCGGCAGAGAGAAGGAAACAGCAGCCCTGGAGAGAGAGAGAGTGGAGCAGAGAAAGACCCAGAGGGGGAAGACTGAAGGGACCCAAGAACCCAAATTAGAGCACCGGGTGAGGAGTCAGCAAAAGGGTACCGGAACCCAAGCTGGTGGGGGCAAAAACAATCCCTAGCCAGAGACCGGAGGCCGTGGGCAGCATCTGCCACGGCCACCCACCACATCCACCCCGAAGGCACACCACATGAAGGGTCAGGGAACCCAAGGCCAAGGGTGTCCCAACAGCAGGCCCGAGGGAGCTGGACCTAGGTGGATCACTGGTGGGGACGGCTGAAGAAAGGACAGAGGGAGAGCTCAGGGCCACGCTCCGGACTTGTTTGGGGGTTGGCTGGATCCAGGACCTGGTGGACGCAGTACGGCTCGGGTGGTCACTCGAAGCTGGGGTGACCGGGAACATCAGCAGTGAGTAAACTCCCTAAACTGCATAACCCGACTCTGTCTTCATTGCCGTCTGCACTGCACCACCACAACCCCCATCCTCTACACCTGTCCCCCTGAGGCTATACCCCTCCAGTTGGGGGTTATTCTACCAAGCTGCACCACACCATCAGCCTCAGTGGACCCTGCTGCAGCGGCGGCCACCGTGACCGCAACACAACGGGTGGCGTAGTCGACACAACGAACTTAATAACATCTGTAGGACTGCCACATAACTCTGAGTTTGACGCCCTGGGCACGGGCCGGGTCACAGCCGCTCGGAGACTACAAACCCCCATCTGATCCGGTGCCGGGTATTCCCCTCAAAAAGGAATATGTCCCAGGGGGCGCGTCAACTTTGGCGTAGTCGGCAGGATTACGTGCCCGCAACACCCGGGTACTGCGTGCCTGAAGAAAAGTGCAAGTTTACCTCAGAAAGAAGTCTCCCGCCGGTTCCGGAGGGTCCACGCCATCGGACTCCATCACCAGTCGTTTCCCGCCGATTGTCCGCCATTTCCAGCTTGTTCCCGCCATCTGCAGAGTTTCCCGCCACTGGGAAGCGATTCCCGCCATTTCCAGCTTTTTCCCGCCTTGGAAGAGCAGCGGACGCCATTATGGGCGTGCCAGAAGATGGAAAGAGGCCGCCTCCCATCGTGGGCCAGGACAGAAAATGGCGCCAAAAGTGGAAACCGCCCCCACCAACAGAGACTGTGATGCTGGAGGTGTCTGTCAGCGTGAAAGAACTGCCCCTGGAGCTGACAGTCACCGAGTTGCCCCGGGACCGCCCTCGAAGTGGGTGGAGACGAAAGAAAAGAGCAAAGATGGGTGCCGCCTGGAGCAGTCTGGAGCGAGCGCACCCGGAGACAAGAAGTCTAACGAGGAGTCTGGAGCGAGCGCACCCGGAGGCAAGAAGCCTGGAGCAGAGTAGAGAGCGAGCTCACCCGGAGATGGAGAGAAAGCAGAACAGCACCGGCCCGCTGGCCAGGAGTCTGCTAGAAACAGAAGAAGGAGGGCAGAGCAGCACCGGCCCGCTGGCCAGGAGCCTGCCGGAAGCAGAGCAGAGCAGCACCGACCCGATGGTCAGGAGCCTGCTAGAGTCCACAACCCCGCTAGGGCTAGCGGAGATCTTAGCGCAGCTCCCCCGAGACCGGGAGTGTGCACAAACTGCCCTGGAGGGCCTCGCAAGGAGGATGGCCCGGGTACAGCGTGAGATACTGGCGGAGTGGAGCCGGGAGATGGCCCAACAAGCTGGAACCCGTCCACGGAGCACGCTCCCCTGGGAGAGGACACCAACTGCCTCTACGGATGACGCGGGAGGACCCAAGGCCGGAGACGGCGCTGAAAAGGGAGCCGAACGTATGAAGGCAGGTAAAGGGGACGCTTATACCCCATACCGAGAGACCGCCTACCTGCCCCGGTTCCCCGTCGCAGAGCCCGAAAGTCCCCCGTCCGTGCCCGTAACCGCCATGTCACCGCCAATGACTAGGCCCCGACCGGAAGCCGCCGCCGCGACCCCTGTGACGTCACACGCACCGACCCGGAGCGTGACCAAGCAGGAAGAGCCTCCGGCCTGGTCGCAAGGCCCAGTACTCCCGGGCCCCGCATCACCAACAGCGCCCCCTACCTCCGCGGAACCTCCGGCCTGGCCGCAAGGCCAGGTAGCACAGGGCGCCGCCGTATTAACGGTGCCCTTTACGTTCCAAGTGCCCCAGGCCTGGCCGCAAGGCCTGGGCGACCTGGGCGCCACCACCACTGCGCCCGCACCCGCAAAACCAAGGGTGCCGAGGATGGGAAAGGACCTCTTCAGCCAGCTCACATGGCCGGACGGGCGGCCCTTCATCTGGCCCGAAGAGTTTTGTGAGCTGGAGCGGCAACAGAGACTAGGGCCCTTGTGTGAGCCCCTGATCCCGGCTCCGAAGCCCGTGACTCGGGTCTCGCCTCCTCTAGAAGAAGCCCAATTCGTGTGGGACCCCACGGGAGAAGATTTGATGGGGTTCACCGGAGAAACTCGGGCAGCCGCAGCTGAGCGTACTGAGTGTTGTCGTCAGCAGCTAGCAGAGTTTGCGAGAGAACGGGAGGAGAGGCGGGTCAGAGAACAACAGGCCCAAATCCGGAGCGCGGAGCAGAAGAGCCGGACTAGGAGGAACCCCCGTGCAGCGCACTGTCCCCGCACCATCGGGACGGTGATAAAGTTCAACCCGCAGCATGGGTGGGGCTTTATTCGGGACCGTAACAACCGCGGTGACGTTTTTGTGACCCGCAGAGACGTCGAGTCCCACCTGCCGGAGGGTCACAAAGGCCGTGACCTCTACGTCGGAGACGAGGTCACTTTCACCCGGCACAAGTGTGCCAAAGGACCTTACGCCCTCCACGTACACCGCCTGACGGAGGAGGAGTTGCGGTACGGAGAGGAGGAGCCAGAGGACCCGGACCGGTCTGAAGCAACACAGTATCACCAAGAAAAAGCAGGAGGGAGCCGTCGTTGAGGACGGGAGTAGAGACTGTATATAGTTGCCCGTCGGGGCACAGTAAACTGAAACAGTGAACTGAAACTGAAAATTGAAACTGTCGTTGCTGCTAAAATAGTCCCCGTTGGGACCAGTGAACTGTTTACCCGTTATCCCGTATCCATACCAGGCTGAGGACTGTGAGCAGCCATTCCCTTCCCTTTTACCTGGCCGAGGACTGAGAGCGGCCACCCTCATCTCTGTACATAGTTGCGCTTCCTAAGGCGCCCCCTACTGGTTTTACTGGGAACCGTCTTTAGGAAAAGAAACTGTTGCACTTTTCCCGGGCACACGTTGCACAGTGTCCGGAGGAGGAACCAGAGACAAGAGACGACGAGAATGTTTATATGAAAAGTTTTATATGTTTTATATGTTTATGTTTATGAAAAAAAAAAAAATGTATGTTTATGTGGTTTTTGTCTTACAGCCCGAGGACGTGCTGTGATTTACCAGGGGGGAATGTAGCACCCTGAGGATTCAGCTGCTACAGGAGTATTGCACCTCAACCCAGAGGTGTGATATTCCACTCCCGGGCAAGGATGGAGAGTGGGACTGAGCTCAGATAGACTGCATGCACTACATACATCCCACTTCAGAGGAGCAGGCCGACGGTACTCCCACTTAGAAATGTGCAGGTACGACCGAGCCTGTTCCTGGCTGGAGTGGGAGGGGGGTGGAACATCCCATGTAGTGTAGGGGCAGATAGGGGGAGCAGTCTGGGTAGTGTTAGGAGCTCATTGGGTGCTGGTCACCTGAGCTCACACATAGAGGGATATAAAAGGAGGGCACCAACTAGAATCAGGGTCAGTTGTAGAGAACAAGTTAGTTGGAGAGGAGCCTGTCTGATGCAGAGAACAAATCGGCAGAGAGAAGGAAACAGCAGCCCTGGAGAGAGAGAGAGTGGAGCAGAGAAAGACCCAGAGGGGGAAGACTGAAGGGACCCAAGAACCCAAATTAGAGCACCGGGTGAGGAGTCAGCAAAAGGGTACCGGAACCCAAGCTGGTGGGGGCAAAAACAATCCCTAGCCAGAGACCGGAGGCCGTGGGCAGCATCTGCCACGGCCACCCACCACATCCACCCCGAAGGCACACCACATGAAGGGTCAGGGAACCCAAGGCCAAGGGTGTCCCAACAGCAGGCCCGAGGGAGCTGGACCTAGGTGGATCACTGGTGGGGACGGCTGAAGAAAGGACAGAGGGAGAGCTCAGGGCCACGCTCCGGACTTGTTTGGGGGTTGGCTGGATCCAGGACCTGGTGGACGCAGTACGACTCGGGTGGTCACTCGAAGCTGGGGTGACCGGGAACATCAGCAGTGAGTAAACTCCCTAAACTGCATAACCCGACTCTGTCTTCATTGCCGTCTGCACTGCACCACCACAACCCCCATCCTCTACACCTGTCCCCCTGAGGCTATACCCCTCCCGTTGGGGGTTATTCTACCAAGCTGCACCACACCATCAGCCTCAGTGGACCCTGCTGCAGCGGCGGCCACCGTGACCGCAACACAACGGGTGGCGTAGTCGACACAACGAACTTAATAACATCTGTAGGACTGCCACATAACTCTGAGTTTGACGCCCTGGGCACGGGCCGGGTCACAGCCGCTCGGAGACTACAAACCCCCATCTGATCCGGTGCCGGGTATTCCCCTCAAAAAGGAATATGTCCCAGGGGGCGCGTCACAATAGTGTTACTGCTTATAAGAACGCGCAGGTAAAAATCCGCAATCCCGATGGCACTGTATGCCCTGATGCAAAGGATAATAGAATACTGATAAGTAGGAGGGATGCGCTAAAAAACACTCATAGGTAAAAAGAGTGATTTCTACCTGGATCGCAACTTCTTCTAGAACAGGTAGGAAAGTATAAGCTTGGCGAACATCCACAATCCCAATAGCACCATAAACCCTGTGTGGTAAGAGGTTGCAGTCCAGGTAAGGAGAAGAGCGAACATGCTGAGCTGGCAGCGGTAACAGGAGACCAGCTGAAGGAGAAGATCCACCAGTCCACGCCACACGGGAGTCCACAGGAGAAGCTGCAAGCACAGCGGCAGGTGGATGCGGCGCGTGGCGTGCAGGAGTCCTAAGTTGAAGCTGACTCGCCCCCTGGGCCTAGTAGGGACGTGTGTGGGATACCCGGAGCGGGGTCTCTGGGGGGTGTAGTATCCGTGGCGGTGACCCGGTCCCGTGGCTCAGGGTGGTCAGGCCAATGGCGGTATTTTGTGGGGGCTATTTTAATTGTCCGACTACGCCACCCGTGGATTGCGGTCAGTGCGGACCGCCGCTGCAAGGCAGACTGCTGGGGCTGATGGTGTATGCAGCTTAGGTAGTGTGACTCCCCACGGGAAGAGTGCAGCCCCAGGGCAGTGTAGTTGATGGTGAGGGTGATAGTGCACGGGAGTCCCGGCACTAGTAGTGCTGGTGTGGCGATGAAGCAGGCACAACTCAGAGTCTTTGCAGTGCAGTTCAGGGTCTTTACTGGTGATATTAAGGCAGACCCTCCCGGGAGTACTGGCTAGCATAAGGGGCCTGGTCAGTCTGCGAGCAAGCAGGAGTCCCCCTGGCCAGGTGGAGTTGTAGGCCTCCCCGTCTATCTGCACTCTTTCTGGCTACCTTGCTGTGAGCGGGTAGAAGTAGCCCACGTCCCTGAGTATACCGTGTGGTGCTCACCCGTATGGCTGGTGACTTGGGGCCTTCTGTTAGCCTCTGCTCCTCGATGGCGGTGCTGGTCCCTTCCTTGTGACTGAGCCTCCGGGCTTCTATGGCCAGAGAACCTGGAATCCCCTGCCGACTGGTTTCTGCTGCTGGGTGAATATACATCCCCACAGCCTCGGACTCCGTTGTCCGGTAGTAGTTTCTTCTGCCAGGGCGAGCTATATCTCTGCTTAGCTTCCAGCCCCTGGTCTTCTGCTCCTAGCTCCTACAGAGCTCCTTGCTGACACTTTCCCTGTGTCTGGAACTATCTCCAGGCTCTGACTGCTCTGACTGACTAATCCCGCCCCAGACCCAGTTTATAAGGGCAGATTCCTCCCCTCCCAGGTCTGGGTAGGAAGTGTTGCATGCTTAAGGGCTCCTGACCAGAGAAACCTCCCACTTGCTCTCAGACGTAATATTTCTATTACTGTGGTAACCAGACCCCTGGGGTGCCACATTCCCCCCTAGTGAATTTTAGTACTCTGAGACTAAACACATTTTTAAGAAAGCACAAATACAGGGTATAAACAACAATATAACATATGTACAAGGACATTTTGTCTTTAAGGTCACGGCGCGTCCGTAACCGGGTGTCCATGTCACCCAACAAGGTGAAGTCTTGGCACAGAGAAGGGGGACCTGTCCAAAGCAAACCCCAAACGTTGGCCCTGGGCGTGGCTGCAAGGCTGAAGCTAGCTACTTTGGGCCACAAGGGGGCCATGCCAGACAGGTTTTCTCTTCCGCGGCCATCTTCGCAAGAGGCACCAAGTTGCAACTATCTACATGTAGTTCCGGTTATTCAGTGTCCATAACCTGTCAGTCCAAATAAACCTGAATGGTAACTAGAGAAACATAATTAGTAACCAGGTAACAAAAACATAAAATATTTTCAACATTTGCAAGTTACAGATGACATTTTAGATTCTCCAGCGAGAGGACATCTGTCCTCTAGTACTCCTGGTGGACCTACGTAACCCACTATCTGGCTCTGCACTACAGGGTGTAGAAGGTGTTGCGGGTAGGTCTGGCAGCTTTCTGCGTACTCTTTGGCTCACTAGGGGTACGGCAGGCTCACTACTAGCAGAGGGTAGATTCTCCTGGGCTGCTGGTATGAATTCTCCTGCCTCCTGGGCCAGCTGCTCTTCTGACACTCCTGGTTCTTCTGTAGGTCCTTGTGGGGCTGGCTGGAGAAAGGTGAGGACGGGTACCACGACTGCATTGTTGATTTGAGTCCAAGACTGGGGAAAGTCTCCGAGTACGGTACTGATCATTTCTTCCCTTTCCTCTGCAGGTTGAAGGTTTTCTTGATCTTCTTCAGGGCTTTGCAGCTGCTCGGGACACTTCTTCAGGTGGTCTCTGGAGACAATGGCTGTGGTCTCTCCTCCATCCTTACTGATGATACATACTTTTGGGTTCTCATGACTTGAGGGCAGTACGGTGTACGGGTCCTTCTCCCACTGGTCGTCCAACTTGTGTAGCCGCCTCTTTCTCTTCAAGACCTGCTCTCCAGGTACCAGGGGAACAGCGGGAGCATACTGGTTATAAGCCTTCTCTTGCCTTTCTCTTGCTTGAGACAGACTCCGATCGACGCTCTCCTGTACTTTCCGATACTGCTGCTGCCATTCTGTATCCCAGTCTGCCTCTGGCGAGGTGTCCTCAGGTGTCAGGACTCCCATATCCAGGTCGATAGGCAGCTTACCAGGTCTTGCTCTCATTAGGTAAGCCGGGGTACAGTTGGTGGAGCCTACAGGGATGTGGTTGTACAAGTCCACCAAATCAGGCAGTTTTTCAGGCCACAGATTGCGTTCCTCCAGGGGCAACGTTTTCAGTGAGTCCATCACCACCTGGTTCATTTTCTCACATAGTCCGTTGGTCTGAGGGTGATAGGGCATTGTTCTTATCTTCCTGCAGCCATACAGATTGCAGAACTCTTGGAAGACCTCCGCATCGAAGGCTGGTCCTTTGTCCGTCAGCACTTGCTCCGGGTACCCGTGTGGACGGCAGAAGTGCAGCTGGAAGGCCCTGACTGCTGTTTGTGCCATTAAGTCCTTGACAGGGACCACCACTAGGAACCGGGAGTAGTGATCTACGATGGTGAGGGCGTAGACGTACCCAGATTTGCTTGGAGCCAGTTTCACATGATCCAGGGCTACCAATTCCAGTGGCTGCCTGGTGATGATGGGCTGCAGGGGACTCTTCTGGCTGGCACGGTCCTTTCTTCTTAGGTTGCACGGGCCACAGTCTCTGCACCACCTCTCGATGGCTCCTCTCATGCCTACCCATTAGAACCATTCACGCAACAAGAACTCCAGCTTTTTCCATCCGAAGTGTCCTGCTCCATCGTGGTACGCCTCCAGAACCATAGCCGCGTCTCGTCTTGGGATCACTACCTACCAGGTTAGCTCATGTGTTCTGGAGTTGACCATTCTCCGGCACAGCTTCTTCTTGTAAAGAAACAGCCTGCTTTTCTCCTTCCACAGTTGCTTGGTCTCCTCCGGAGCGTCTGGATCAAGACGGGCATCAGCCTGTGTCAGCATTTCCTTCACCAGACGGACTGCAGGATCACTGTCTTGTGTCTCTGCCCAGCTGTAGTGGGGTAAGGGATTGAACGTAGCAGAGCGCCTGTCCCTCACACGGTGGGAATACAGGGTAATCCCATGGCAGTGGAACGCAGAGTTTGATTTCTTCCAGTTCTACTGGATCTTCCCATACATCCGGTAGGTTTGGCATTCTCGACAGGGCATCCGCGTTGGCATTTGAGCGTCCCGCCCGGTACTTTATGGTGAATTCATAGTTGGACAGGCGGGCCATCCATCTCTGCTCCAGGGCACCAAGTTTTGCAGTGTCCAGGTGTGTCAACGGGTTGTTATCCGTGTACACGGTGAACTTGGAAGAGGCAAGGTAATGCTTGAAACGTTCGGTCACTGCCCACACCACGGCCAGGAACTCTAGCTTGAATGAGCTATAATTCTCAGGGTTTCTCTCTGTGGGCCGTAGTTTTCGGCTGGCGTAAGCGATTACCAGTTCTTTCCCCTGCTGGATCTCGGACAGTATGGCTCCTAGCCCGATGTTGCTCGCATCCGTGTGGAGGATAAAGGGCTGGCTGTAGTCAGGGTACGTCAGGATTTCATTCCCCGTGAGGGTCATCTTCAGCTGGCGGAAGGACTCCTCTTCCAGCTTTTCCCACCTGAAGGGCGGCTTCTGGTTTTTGGCCTTCCTGGATTGACCTATCAGGAGGTCCTGCATAGGAGCTGCAATTTTGGTGAAACCGGGAATGAATCTTCGGTAGTAGCCTACCAACCCGAGGAACTGCCGCACTTCCTTTATGCTGGAGGGTCTTGGCCAGTCCTTAATCACGGTGATCTTATCGGGGTCGGGAGCCACTCCGTCAGCACTCACCACGTGTCCCAGGTACTGCACCTTTGGTGTCAGGAGGTGACACTTGGAGGGCTTCACCTTTAGGCCGTAGCTTGCCAGGGCGTCAAACACTTCTGCCAGGTGTTTCAGGTGGTCCTCATAGGTTTTGGAATAGACGATGACATCATCCAGGTATAACAGGACCGTCTCGAAATTCCGGTGTCCCAGACAGCATTCCATCAACCGCTAGAAGGTTCCTGGTGCGTTGCAGAGCCTGGATGGCATACAGTTGAATTCGCTGAGGCCCATCCGGGTGGTGAATGCAGTCTTCTCCTTGTCTGCCTCTGCTACAGGAACCTGCCAGTACCCGCTAGTAAGATCCAAAGTGGAGAAGAAGTTAGCAGATTTTAATGCAGTTAAAGATTCTTCTATTCTAGGTAACGGGTATACATCTTTGTGCGTGATACGGTTGACCTTTCTGTAGTCTACACACATTCTCATTGTGTTGTCCTTCTTTTTCACTAGGACTAGTGGAGCTGCCCAGGGGCTACTGCTGTCCCTGATTACCCCAGCCTCCTTCATGTCCCGCAACATTCCCTTTGCATGTTAATAGTGTGCAGGGGGTACAGGTCGGTATCTTTCCTTTATGGGTGGATGGTCTCCTGTGGGGATGTGATGTTATACCCCCTTTACTCGCCCGAAGTCTAGCGGGTGTTTACTAAAGACTCTTTCGTACTCCTGAACCACCCGGTAGACTCCCTGTTTTTGGTGTGAGGGAGTGGAGTCAGTATCCAAATGCAGTTGCTGACACCAGTCCTCCATTTGTTTCTTAGAGCCGTTACCTTCCTCTGGTTGAGATGGAGGCAAGGGTTCTACGGCCTTTACAGAATTTTGGTTTATGGTGAACAATTTGGCTAGCGTGGCATACCGGGGCAGGTATACTTCTCTCTCCCCGATGTTTATGATGCGGACGGGCACCCTCGCATGGTGTACATCGACCACACCCCATGCTGTCAAAATGGTGGGCCTACTGTCTGAGTAGATGGGTTCTACCATTGCTTGGTAGTCTCTACCCCTTAGACCAATAGCTGCCCGGCACCAGATTATCATCTCACTTTTCGGGGGCAATAGGGAACGGGTCACACATTCTCACGCTACCTATCTCACCACCGGATAGTTCCACTTGTTGCCGCTTCATCAGTGCCCGGATCTCTTTTTGGAGAACACGCTGCTGGCTGGAACTGGCGTTCTTGGCAACCTGCTGTAAAATGAGAATCACCTCTGCAAGACAATTTTCAATCACGTTAGTCCCTAAGGTTATTCTAGGGTGACTCTCATGACGGTCAATGTCCACAATAATCAGTCCTTGTGCCGCCAGTTCGACTTTACCGACCTTAATGGTCACCTCCTTGAATCCCACCTACAAATTGAATCCCACCTGCTGCACGGGCTGACCATTGCTGGCGATGATACTCAGGTCGTCATCTGGGTAGCGGGTTATGTCCGGGTCATTCCAGTACCGCTTAAAGAGCACGTACGGGATGGTAGTCACCTGTGACCCAGTGTCCAGTAGGGTACTCATAGGAATGCCATCCAGTACCACAGGCAAGACCGGACGTCCCCCTATGTATTTATCACGCCAGTTCGATGGGCCTGATGATCTTAGGCCTGGGGGTTGTCCATCTACCCCAGGTTGTGCCCGTTTAAATGACAGTACCTTGCCATGTGTCCGGGTTGATTGCAGCGGCAGCAGATGGGTTGTCCGTCCTCGTTGTATCTGTCGCTGGTGTTATGATCTGCTACAAGCACTAAGGAAAGACAGGAGATCTGTCCCTACAATAAAACTAAGCTGGATCCCTACAATGTAACGGGGAACCTGATCCTGCGATCAGACCCGCTAAAGTCCTCGGCTAGTCTGAACGAAGACCTATAGATGTGAGGGAAGGGATCCCTACAAGAACTAGGGACTGGGAGAAAGATGGACACCTCCTAGCAGAAATTGTAGCAGAAATAAGACAAACAAACAACATAGAACATAGAGGTCCGAAGACCTAGCAAAACTGACAGAGAAAGGTAACAGAGCACCAAGCTAGCTCAAGAGTAGAGATGACCGTTGTTCTACTCGAACTGTTCGCCAATCTCAAATTCGAGCTGTTTTGGGCGGTGTTCGAGCCGGTCGGCGAACACGAACAATTTGAGAAAAATTCGGCTGTTCGAGGTTATGTTCGATAACTGTTCGTGCACCAAAATCATAACTGGATTTTTTCTCAGTAATGATGAAAATTAATGTTAATACGCAGTTTGAGTGTACAGCGGGGCGGAGGGAGGATCAGGGGATGGATCTCTGCAGGAACAATGAAGATCTCCATTTTTTTTTCTCTTTCCCGCATTTGCAGTGGGGAGGTGCAATCTGTCAGCCTATCAGCAGCGCACACACGGAGCAAAGTGCTTTTTTTCACACAAGCAAGGGCATGTGTGATTGGCAGTGTATGTCACATGTCCTTGCCCTATAAGACCAAGCCATTTTCCCCGTCGCCACCATTTTCTCACTGCTGCAGCTGCGTGTTAGACGGCACCGCTGTTGCTGTGTGCGCTATACCTTGTTAATTTCAAGCCAATTTTCGCACAAATATACAGATAGCTTGGGAGTAGGGAATAGTTGTGATTGCAGTCCTTTTAAGGACTAGGTTACAGCATTTCCTACGACTTTTATCAAGCAGGTCTGTGCTCTTAAATAGATAGATTGTGGGAGTAAAGACTAATTGTAATTGGAGTCCTTTTCAGGACTAGGTTACATCAGTTCCTATCAGTTTTTGCCAGGCAGGTCTGTGCCAGTGCTGTGCAAGTTTTTTTCACAGCATTTGGCTGAATCTAGCAAAGCTAATCCTTTTTGGCCTATTGCAGAGTGTGTTAGTCAGTGGAGTAGCCTATCTGTGTTGCAAGATATACCACCTGTGTATAGAATACCAATTTTTTTACTGCACCTAGTGAAGTAAAATCTTTTGGGCATAGCATCATTCTATTAGTCCATCTATACTGACCTCCATCAGGTTGCAAACTGAATATAATTTTTTTCTGCATCTAGCTCTGAAAAAATATTTGGGCTTCTAGCAGTGTGTGGGACTTGGTCTATTATTCCATCTATACTGACCTCCATCAGGTTGCAAATTAAAAATAATTTTTTTCTTCATTTAGCTCTGAAAAAATATTTGGGCTTCTAGCAGTGTGTGGGACTTGTTCTATTAGTCCTTCTATACTGACCTCCAGCAGGTTGCAAATTGAATATAATTTTTTTCTGCATCTAGCTCTGAAAAAATATTTGGGCTTCTAGCGGTGTGTGGGACTTGGTCTATTAGTCCATCTATACTGACCTCCATCAGGTTGCAAATTAAAAATAATTTTTTTCTGCATCTAGCTCTGAAAAAATATTTGGGCTTCTAGCAGTGTGTGGGACTTGGTCTATTAGTCCATCTATACTGACCTCCATCAGGTTGCAAATTGAATAAAAAAATTTTCTGCATCTAGCTCTGAAAAAATATTTGGGCTTCTAGCGGTGTGTGGGACTTGGTCTATTAGTCCATCTATACTGACCTCCATCAGGTTGCAAATTAAAAATAATTATTTTCTGCATCTAGCTCTGAAAAAATATTTGGGCTTCTAGCAGTGTGTGGGACTTGGTCTATTAGTCCATCTATACTGACCTCCATCAGGTTGCAAATTAAAAATATTTTTTTTCTGCATCTAGCTCTGAAAAAATATTTGGGCTTCTAGCAGTGTGTGGGACTTGGTCTATTAGTCCATCTATACTGACCTCCATCAGGTTGCAAATTGAATAAAAAAATTTTCTGCATCTAGCTCTGAAAAAATATTTGGGCTTCTAGTGGTGTGTGGGACTTGGTCTATTAGTCCATCTATACTGACCTCCATCAGGTTGCAAATTAAAAATAATTTTTTTCTGCATCTAGCTCTGAAAAAATATTTGGGCTTCTAGCAGTGTGTGGGACTTGGTCTATTAGTCCATCTATACTGACCTCCATCAGGTTGCAAATTGAATAAAAAAATTTTCTGCATCTAGCTCTGAAAAAATATTTGGGCTTCTAGCGGTGTGTGGGACTTGGTCTATTAGTCCATCTATACTGACCTCCATCAGGTTGCAAATTAAAAATAATTATTTTCTGCATCTAGCTCTGAAAAAATATTTGGGCTTCTAGCAGTGTGTGGGACTTGGTCTATTAGTCCATCTATACTGACCTCCATCAGGTTGCAAATTGAATAAAAAAATTTTCTGCATCTAGCTCTGAAAAAATATTTGGGCTTCTAGCGGTGTGTGGGACTTGGTCTATTAGTCCATCTATACTGACCTCCATCAGGTTGCAAATTAAAAATAATTTTTTTCTTCATTTAGCTCTGAAAAAATATTTGGGCTTCTAGCAGTGTGTGGGACTTGTTCTATTAGTCCTTCTATACTGACCTCCAGCAGGTTGCAAATTGAATATAATTTTTTTCTGCATCTAGCTCTGAAAAAATATTTGGGCTTCTAGCGGTGTGTGTGACTTGGTCTATTAGTCCATCTATACTGACCTCCATCAGGTTGCAAATTAAAAATAATTTTTTTCTGCATCTAGCTCTGAAAAAATATTTGGGCTTCTAGCAGTGTGTGGGACTTGGTCTATTAGTCCATCTATACTGACCTCCATCAGGTTGCAAATTGAATAAAAAAATTTTCTGCATCTAGCTCTGAAAAAATATTTGGGCTTCTAGCGGTGTGTGGGACTTGGTCTATTAGTCCATCTATACTGACCTCCATCAGGTTGCAAATTAAAAATAATTTTTTTCTGCATCTAGCTCTGAAAAAATATTTGGGCTTCTAGCAGTGTGTGGGACTTGGTCTATTAGTCCATCTATACTGACCTCCATCAGGTTGCAAATTGAATAAAAAAATTTTCTGCATCTAGCTCTGAAAAAATATTTGGGCTTCTAGCGGTGTGTGGGACTTGGTCTATTAGTCCATCTATACTGACCTCCATCAGGTTGCAAATTAAAAATAATTTTTTTCTGCATCTAGCTCTGAAAAAATATTTGGGCTTCTAGCAGTGTGTGGGACTTGGTCTATTAGTCCATCTATACTGACCTCCATCAGGTTGCAAATTGAATAAAAAAAATTTCTGCATCTAGCTCTGAAAAAATATTTGGGCTTCTAGCGGTGTGTGGGACTTGGTCTATTAGTCCATCTATACTGACCTCCATCAGGTTGCAAATTAAAAATAATTTTTTTCTGCATCTAGCTCTGAAAAAATATTTGGGCTTCTAGCGGTGTGTGGGACTTGGTCTATTAGTCCATCTATACTGACCTCCATCAGGTTGCAAATTAAAAATAATTTTTTTCTGCATCTAACCCAGCCAATAGTTTTGGCCTAATACCACAGTTTGGCCACTCAGCTCTGCTCGGTTACCATCCATTGTTTTTTTGTGCAAACAACTCCAGAGTTGTGAATTAGTTAACCACCAAAATGAGTGGAAAAAGGCCTGCTGCTGGTGGAAAGGGGAATAGGCGTGTTGGGAAGGGGAAAAAAGGTTGTGTCCGTGGGGTAGGTGCAGAAGAAAGACCATCTTCCAGCCAAACTAAAATGTCTACTTCTTTTAGCGGACAATGTGATAAGATCCCTTTCTTACGGCCACGCCAATCGCTACAAATTCCAGATGAGGCACAAAAACAGCAGGTGCTTCAACGGATATCAAGTGCTCCTTTAAGTGGGCTCTCCTCCACATCAACTTCAACATCACAAATACTCCAGTCCTCAAAGGTGTCACCCAAATCGCACTTGCTTCCTCACAGCTCCCAAATCTCCAGCTGCCCGTCTGAGTATGAGGTAGAACAGATGGTTGAGTCTGCAGAGCTGTTTACTCATACTATAGCCTGGGAATCAGAGGTCGACTCCAGCGCTTCTGTGAATCCAGACGAGGAAATGATCTGCACTGATGCCCAGAATCTTTATGAGTCGGATCCAGGACCAGACGCAGAAGGTTCTGACCATAATGTAGACCCTCATTCCCAAACTGTAACTCCTGTTGGTGGAGACAATGAGGAAGACGATGATAAGACTCAAATTCCTGATTGGAGCGACAACTTTAGTTTTTTGTCAGAGCAGGAACAGGTTGGCTCTGAGGACGACGGGTGTGATAACGCACAGGGTGATGATGATGAGGTCGGAGATCCCACTTACTGTCAACCCACAGTCAGCCAAGAGATGAGGTCAGCAGAGGAGGTGGAGGAAGATGCTAGTGACGACGAGGTCAGGTTGCGCCTTCCTGGACAGAGACGTAGTACTGGAAGCACGTCAACAACTGCATCCTCAAACACAACTCTGCCTCTCACCACAAGTCGTGGTGGCTCTTCAGGTCACATGGGTGCTAAGCCTTGCATAGCCTGGGCATTTTTTCAGATCGATAAAGATGACCCAACTCGTGTTATCTGTAACATTTGTCAGCAAAAGCTAAGTAGAGGCCAAAAAATACATAGTTTGAGTACTTCATGCATGAACCGGCACATGGACATGAAGCATAAGTTGCAGTGGGAAGCTCAGTGTGCTACAATGCGGCCTAGCCGGCCGGGCCAACCACCGTCTGCCATATCTTGTGCATCCGCGGCCTCTTCATCCTCTGTAACTGGGGGGACAGCAGTCACACCTGTTTTGGGGCGCAGACCTGCCACCTCTTTACCCGCAACAGCCAGCGTGATTGGCAGGTCATCATTTTCTTTGGAGGTGGTAACACCAGCTGGTCTTGAGCGCTGTCCGACATCGATAGCACCACCTTTGGATCAAGGCAACCTAACATGTCCGCCTGCATCTTCCTCACAGACTGGCAGTTTGCCGGGGACACCCTTATCAACCCCGTCTAAGCACAATAGCCAGCCCTCGGTCCCTGAGATGTGGACAAGTAAAAGACCATTTCCTCCTAGCCATGAGAAAGCTAAGAGGTTGAATTTCACCATCTGCAAGCTCTTGGCTACAG
The DNA here is from genome assembly GCF_046119375.1 of Phyllobates terribilis. NCBI lineage: Eukaryota > Metazoa > Chordata > Amphibia > Anura > Dendrobatidae > Phyllobates > Phyllobates terribilis. The sequence continues at coordinate 1,211,378 of NW_027362822.1, read as the reverse complement.
AAATGCTGCCTTTCCGCCTGGTGGACACAGAGGATTTTCGAGACCTTATGTCCGTCGCAGTGCCCAAGTACCAGATGCCCAGTCGGCACTACTTCTCAAAGAAAGGTGTGCCTGCGCTCCACCAGCATGTCGCACACAACATCACCGCTTCTTTGAGAAACTCTGTGTGTGACAGGGTGCATTTCACCACAGACACTTGGACGAGTAGGCATGGACAGGGGCGTTACATGTCGCTGACTGGGCACTGGGTAACTATGGTGACAGCAGGACAAGGGGCTGCTGTCCAAGTCTTGCCGTCCCCACGAGTTGTGCGTTAATCCTCTTTATGTCAAAGTTCCTCCACTGCTTCTGCCTCCTCAACCTCCTCTCGGTCTTCCACCTGCACCCAAAGCCTGTCTGGTCATGCCACAAGCTTTCTAACTGCGCAGAAGGGATCCTGCACACCTCCTTACTATGCTGGCAGTAGGGCTCAACGTCATCAGGCGTTTTTTACATTGAAATGTCTGGGAAATGTGAGTCACACAGCTGAGGAGTTGTGGTCAGCTCTGGAGAACCAATTTCATGAATGGTTGTCTCCACTGGACCTGAAACCAGGGAAGGCCGTGTGCGACAATGCTGCAAACCTGGGTGCGGCCCTTCGCCGGGGCAATGTCACACATGTGCCTTGTATGGCTCACGTGTTGAACCTGGTTGTCCAGCAATTTTTAGCCCACTATCCCAGACTAGATGGCCTTCTGCAGAGGGCACGGTCGCTGTGTGCTCACTTCCGCCGTTCGCATCCCGCAGCTCAGCGACTTACATCTCTACAGAAGTCGTTGGGCCTGCCACTTCACCGGCTAAAATGCGATGTGCCTACCCGGTGGAATTAAACTCTGCACATGTTGCAGCGACTGTGGCAGCACCGACAAGCCCTGGTGCAATACGTTCTGACGTATAGCCTGGGCCAACGAGATCCAGAGGTGGGGCAAATCACGCTGGAGGAGTGGTCTCAGATCAGGGACCTATGCACCCTTCTGCACAGTTTTGAAATGGCGACGAAGATGTTTAGTGCTGACGATGCCATTATCAGCATGACTATTCCGGTGATTTACATGCTGGAGCACATGTTAAACAGAATTCGGAGTCAGGTGGTGGCACAAGAGGAGGTGGAGGAAGTAGAGGAGGAGGAGTTGTATGCGGAAGGGCTAACATCTGCAAGGTCCAGACGGTCGGCAGCACCAAGGCGGCAGGCATGTGAGGGTGGGGGAGATGATTTTACCAGGGCGCTTGGTAGCAGCCAAACTAGTGAGGAAGGTGCAGGAGCCCAGGAAGAAGTGGAGGACGAACTGATGGAAGACTCATCAGATGAGGGAGACCTTGATCACATTTCTGTTGTGCGAGGTTGGGGGGAGAGGACAGAGGAAGGAAGCATGATTGTTACCTCGCCACCAACACAACAGGGACTTGGTGCTCCTGGATGCGCAACACACATGAGTGCCTTCTTGCTGCACTACCTGCAACATGACCCTCGAATTGTGAGAATTAGAAATAATCCTAACTACTGGGTTGCCACACTGTTAGATCCCCGGTACAAAAGTAAATTTGCAGAAATTATTCCTGCCATAGAAAGGGATGCACGCATGCAGGAGTATCAGCAGAGACTGTTGCAGAATCTTACATGTGCTTTTCCACAAAATACCAGTGGTGCACGTAGTGAATCTCACAGTTCCAACTTGCCAACCGTGGGACCGTCAAGTGTTCAGCACTCAAACCGTAACAGAACCACAGTATCTGCTGGTAACATCAATTTTGCGGAATCATTTCACCACTTTTTTAGCCCATCCTTTGCAAGGCCACAGGAGACAAGAAGTCTGACACATAGTCAACGCCTAGAGACGATGGTACAGGAGTATCTCCAAGTAAACATTGAAGCCACGACTGTGTCACTGGACCCTTGCTCTTTTTGGGCTTCCAATCTGGATAAATGGCCGGAGCTAGCCACTTACGCCTTGGAGATCTTGTCATGCCCCGCAGCCAGCGTTCTGTCTGAACGTGTGTTCAGCGCTGCTGGTGGTGTGCTGACAGATAAGCGCACGCGGCTCTCCACTGATAATGTAGACAGACTCACGTTCATAAAGATGAACAAATCATGGATCCGAAACGACTTTTCTACCCCTGTGTCATCCTGGGGAGAGTAAAAGCTTGATGATTGGTTAAAATCACCCTACCAACCGTTTTAAGCTTTCAAATTACTAATCATGTTTATCTGTATCTTGACTGGAAAATAATTTGGGCTTTGTAGCAGTGTGCAGCACTGATCCTATTAGGCCATCTATAATAAGCTTCACCAGATTTAAAATTAAAAATAATTTTTAGCTGCATCTAGCCTGGAAAATAATTTTGGGGCTCCGAGATGCGCAAGACACATAAGTGCCTTCTTGCTGCACTACCTGCAGCATGACCCTCATATTGTCAGAATTCGAAGTAATCATGACTACTGGGTTGCCACACTCTTAGATCCCCCAAACTTTTCGATCAACCTTTTCATTTTAATAAAGACCAAAAAAATGGTCATTTTTGAAATTATAAGCATTAGCAGGTTGTTAGAAACTGAAATCAAACAGTTTTCAACTCAAAACTTTATTCTAGGTGATGTTACATTTTCACATAGGACCCCTTGTTCGAAAGGAGCTTCTGAACTCTCTCGTCCATTGAATTTGTCAGGTTTTGGATGGTTTCTGCTTCAATTGTTTTGCATGAGGACAGAACACCCTCCCAGAGCTGTTGCTTAGATGTGAACTGCCTCCCGCCATCATAGACACTCCTTTTAATGATGCTCCAAAGGTTCTGAATGGGGTAGAGGTCAGGGGAGCATGGGGGTCACACCATAAGTTTGTCCCCTTTTATGCCCATATTAGCCAGAGATGCAGATGTTTTATGTGCAGCATGAGATGGTGCATTATCATGCAGAAAAATGATCTTGCTGTGAAATACACGGTTCTTCTTCTTGAACCATGGCAGGAAGTGCTGTTTGAGAAAATCCACATACATTATGGAGTTCATCTTTAGCGCCTTCAGGGATCCTAAAGGGGCCGACAATCTCTCTCCCCATGATTCCAGCCCAAAACATTACTCCACCTCCTCCTTGTTGGCGCTGTAGCCGTGTTTGCGTGGGGTGTCCATCAACCAGCCATCCTCCACTCCATTCATCTGGACCATCGAGCGCTGCACGGCACTCATCCGTGAACAAAACAGTTTTGAAATCAGTCTTCATGTAATGTTTGGCCCACTGGAGCCGTTTCTGCTTGTGTGAAGTGGATAGAGGAGGTCGACAGGATGGCGTATGCACAGCTGCAAACCTCTGAAGGACCCTGCATCTTGTTGTTCGGGGGACGTTGGAGGCACAAGCAGCTTCAAAAACTTGTCTGCTGCTATGACAAGGCTTTTTTGCCGCTGCTCTTTCAACCTGACGTAATTGCCTGTAGGAAAGAGTCCTCAATTTGCCCTTATCAGCACGCACACGTGTGTACTGTGAATCAGCTACATACTTCTTGATTGCCAAGACACTTCATCCTGATCATCGCACAATGTTGATTGTAGTCATGCCTTGACCTAAACACTCCACAATTTGTTGCTTCTCAGCAGCCGACACATCCTTTTTCTTTCCCATTTTGGCAGAAAATGTAGGCTGCTTAATAATGTGAGAGAGCCTTCTTAAGTAGTCTTGCCTTTCATTGGACACACCTGCCAAACTAATTAGCATAGGTGTCTGCAATTGCTTACAGTGATATAAAGAGCCCTGACACACATCACCATCAATGAGTTTAACTGACAAACAAACAAATTCTTCCCTTATCACTCCTAAACACTTTTTGCATAATAGTTTGGAACGCGGTGTACATGTGTTTTTCCACAAAACACCAGTGGTTCACATAGTGAATCTTACAGTTCTAACTTGCCAACCGTGGTCTGTATGGAATTGTTCAATAAAGGGCCCAAAATTAAGATAACATAGATGGGAGAGGTCTCTATGAATAGGAATTCCTAAGTATTTGATACCCTGTGAGGGCCAGGCAAAGGGAAAGTTGGACTGGATGGAATCCTATATGGATTTAGGGAGGGAGACATCGAGGGCCTCAGACTTCGCTGCATTGATTTTAAAATTTTACCATGTAACAAAGTGATCTATTTCAGCCATAACAGCAGGGATGGATATATGTGATTGAGTGATATATACTAGGACATCATCAGCAAATAGAGAGCACTTGTACTCGGTGCCTCCCACCTCAATCCACCTAATATTGGGGTTATGGCGAATTGATAAGAGCAGGTGCTCCGTCACTAGGATGTATAAGAGAGGGGACAGAGGACATCCCTGCCTTGTCCCATTGGTGATTGTGAAAGGTGATGAAAATGTTCTGACGCACCCCCTGGGCCTTGGGACACCCGGAGCCGGACCCTTTTTGGTGGATGCTGGTGGTTGTAGTCTTCGTGGCGGCGATCCGGTTCCGTGGCTCAGGGCGGTCAAACCAGTGGCGGAACTATTTATGTGGTTTTGATGTTTAAATGTCCGACTACGCCACCCGTGGATTGCGGTCAGAGTGAACCGCCGCTACAGGGCAGACCGCTAAGGCTGGTGTTGTGGGTGCAGCAGAGCGTAGCATAACTCCCCACGGGAGGAGTATAGCCTCAGGGCAGTGTATGCGGAGGATGGGGGTGATGGTGCAGGGCAGCAGCAGTAACGACACGGAGTCAGTGATGCAGTTCAGGGCCTTTACTCACAGTTCTTATTATCCAGACCACGTCTGCAGGTAACGGCTGCCCACGTCGTACTGTGCTCACCAGGTGAGGGGCTCAGACAACTCCCAGATAACTTTGGAGCGCTTCACAGGACCCCCTTTGTGTGTCCTTTGTCTGGCCTTTCTTACCAACACTTCTGTCCGGCTGCCTCGGGCCTCCTCTTGGTAAACTTGGCGCCAGTTTCCCTGACCCTATGTGGTGCCTTCCTAGCGGGTGGAGCAAGGGGCTGCGCCACATAAAATGTCAGAGCCTCCGGTTTCTAGCTGAGGATCGTTTCCTGCCTCCACTAGTTCGGGGACCGGTCTCCCCCTTTGGCCTGACCCCTCCACGCAGGTGGATTCGGGCGTGCGGTGGCGACTCGCCCGTCCGCACCCCTGGGATCCCTTCATTCCTCGTTCCTGGAGCCTTCTCCGCTCCTCTTCCTTCCTTCTCCCTCTTGCAGGCCTGGGCCTCTGTTACTAGGCCCGCCTCCGGAGCAGAGCTCATGCAGAGCCCCTGCTCCCTGCCACTTCTGCTCAGACTTCTCTGCACTGAACTAAGATGGTGCCCACCTTTTATACTCCCTTCTCAATGCACTCAGGAACTGCTTCCTCCCTGCTCCTGCACTGCAGGGTTCCCCTTCCTCAGTGTTCCCTCCCCCCACTCCAGCCAGGGACAGGGACTGTCGTGCCCATCTCAGGGGCATATTGGTCGCCCTGCCCCACGGCAATGTGGTGTAATGCATGCAGGTGTCGGGTCCTGATCCACACTCCATCCTTATCTGAGAGTGAGATATCACACCTCTGGGTGAGGTGCAATACGTCTGTAGCAACCGAGCCCTCGGTGCTACAGTTCCATTTATCTTCAGCCTAGGTGACGTATTGTGATACAGGGCCGTGATTTTGGCTATAAAAGGGTCCCCTAGACCCCTACCCCAAGCTTTTTAAGAGAATCATATATGGCGTGCCAGGAGACTCTATGGAATGCTTTCTCAGCATCCAACGAGAGTATCTACTTACAAATTTTTAACTGCATCTAGCCCAGGAAATACTTTGTGCCTAGTAGCAGTGTCTGCTAGTCAGCGGATTATCCCGGCTGTTAAGCAAGCTACACCACCTGTAGTTTGGACACTTAATTTTTTCAAAGGAAATGCTTCGGGACCACGGGATACTCAGTGAAGAGCATCAGGAGGCACCCCAAGGCATAGGGGCTGGGACTGGCACTAGGATGCCTTGCGGTGGACAGCTGAGCTCGATCCTTATAAAAGCTTTTTAACTGCAGCAGCTTTAGTGGACGCTACTGGAGCTGGAATTACGCGGCTGCTGGCATGAGACTTGCCCTCCAATAGATCCTTGTAAATGGATTTAAAGTGTATTCATTCAAATTAGAGGGACAATTTAAATTAAAAAGCATAGAGCTGCCTCCACCACAGGGGGGCTCTCTCGACCCACCAGCGGACAGGCACCAGTATTGGGAGAGGGGGGCTGGCCGTCAGGGTTCACCGCGGCTCTGGCACAAACCCGGCGACACGGAGGTGGCACGGGCAGGAGCGGACTGGCCGTGTCGGCTTCTCACTTTTTGGATTTTAGAAGGGCATGACATGCCTATATCTGTGTCTCCCCCTCCTTTTACTCCTCCACCTCTTTTCTTTTCGCATGACTATATGTACTTGTCACTTTTCCATGTGTTAGTTGTGTCTTCTGAGCAGTTTGTCAGCTTTTGGACACCTTTGAAGGTGTTTTCTATGTGTTTCTATGTGTTTTTGTTTGCCTGCCATTGGTTTTAACGGTGTTCGAAGGTGTTCGACGAACAGTTCGACGAACAGTTCGGCGAACACACGGGTGTTCGACGAACCGAACCGAACTCGAACACTACGGGGGTGGCTCAACACTACTCAAGAGTAGAAATTACAATGAAGTCCAGCAAGGCCAGGAGGGCGGAGCCGGATTAAACAGGCAAAAAAGGTCATGTGACCAGCAAACTAGAAAAAACCTAACAGGAAAGTTCTAACAGTACCCCCTCTTCTAAGAGGATCCTCCGGATCCCCTAGGCCCGGGCTTATCAGGAAACCTCCTGTGAAACGCTCCAACAAGTCTGGAAGCAGAAACATCATCCGCCCTCACCCATGAGTTATCCTCGGGTCCGAAACCCTTCCAAGCGACGAGATACTGCAAACTCCCTCTATACCGTCTAGAATTTAGGATGCAGGAAATTTCATATTCCCCGTCCTCCACCACCGGAGGAACAGTGGCAGAGGCATCACCATCCGACACATCAGATCTTTTCAACAGAGAAACATGAAACACTGGATTAATCTTCCAGAAGGTAGGAACCTCCAACCTAACTGCAGATTGGTTAACTATCTGAAGCACCTTAAAAGGCCCTACAAACTTGGGACCCAATTTTTTAGAAGGAATCCTCAATCGCAGATTCTTAGAGGACAACCAAAGCATGTCACCAATAGCAAACAAAACCTCTTGCCGTTTCCTATCAAAGTACCTCTTAGATTTTTTGTTAGCCTCTTGAAGATTACCACACACATCCGTCCAAACTCTCTCCAAATCACCAGAAAAACTCTCCTCCTCAGGCACAGCTGATACCAATTTGGAGAATGACCCAAAAGACGGATGTCTCCCAGAACAACAAAAAAAAGGCGAACACCCAGCAGAAGAGGATGTATGGTTGTTAAGAGCAAATTCAGCAAGTGGCAGAAACTCAGACCACCCCTCTTGATTGTCTGCAACAAAACAATGCAAGAACTGCTCAACATCCTGGTTCTTTCTTTCTGTCTGGCCATTAGACTCAGGATGATATCCGGATGAAAACGACAAATGAACTCCCAACCTGTCACAAAAGGCACGCCAAAAACGAGCCACGAACTGAGGTTCCCTATCAGAAACAATGCCAGTAGGAACGCCATGCAGTCTGATAATTTCCTTGACAAAGGCCTTAGCGAGTGTTTTAGCGCAGGGCAGTTTGATGAAGGGAACCAAGTGACACATCTTGCTAAAACGGTCCACGACCACCCAGATGACCGTGAAACCCTCAGAGGGGGGAAGGTCAGTAATAAAGTCCATAGCCAGATGTGTCCAAGGTGCACTAGGAACCTCCAGAGGGCAAAGCAACCCCGCAGCAGGAGCATGTGAAGACTTAGATCTAGCACACACAGTACATTGATGCACCCACTTAATGACTTCCTTCTGCCATCCAGGCCACCAAAAACTGCGACCCACAACTCTCTTGGTCTCAGAAATTCCTGGATGACCTGCCAACCGAGACTCATGACACTCAACAAACAAATCTCTCCTAAAGGTCCTAGGCACAAACAACCTCCCATGTGGAGTGTTAGATGGGGCATTCTCCTGAGCTTTAAGAATCTCATCCTCCAAAACGGAGTCCAAGCAGCAATCACAACACCTTCTTGTAAAATGCTCTCCTCCTCCTCAGCACAGACCATGGGAGAAAAGCTGCGAGACAAGGCATCAGCTTTAACATTCTTGGTACCCGGGATGTAAGTAACGGAAAAATTAAACCGCGAGAAAAAAAGTGCCCACCTAGCCTGACGGGCATTCAAGCGCTTGGCAGCATCAAGATAGATCAGATTTTTATGATCAGTGAAAGCCTGAATGAGAAATTCAGCACCTTCCAAGAGGTGACGCCAGTGTTCAAATGCGAGTTTAATAGCCAGCAATTCCCGATTACCAATATCGTAATTAAGTTCAGTCTCAGAAAAATTTTTGAAAAAAGGGCACAGGGATGTATTCCATCCTTGTTTTCCTGAGACAACACCGCACCGACCCCCACAGAAGAAGCATCAACCTCAACCAAAAACGGCTTAGTAACATCAGGCTGCATAAGGATGGGAGCAGAGGTGAACCTCTCCTTTAGAAACACAAAAGCTTCAATGGCCTCAGAAGTCCACTGAACCGCATTAGCACCTTTCCTGGTGAGATCGGTCAGTGGTTTGACAATAATAGAATTTTTTTTTATGAATTTTCTGTAATAATTGGCGAAACCCAAAAATCTCTGTATCGATTTCAAACCAATAGGCCTAGGCCATTCCTGCACAGCTTGAACCATAACAGGATCCGTCTCAAAACCTTCACTGGAGGTAATGTAGCCCAAAAAACTAATCCTCTGTACAGCGAACTCACATTTCTCCAGCTTAGCAAAAAGCGAATTGTCAATTAATAACTGTAAAACTTCACGTACGCTCCGCCAATGAGACTCCAGATCCGGCGAATAAATCAAAATGTCATCCAAATACACAACCACATTTTTGCCGATCAAAGGTCTAAGGATTTCATTAATAAGGTTCTGAAAAAATGCTGGAGCATTGGTGAGACCAAAAGGCATAACCAGATTCTCAAAATAACCCACAGGAGTGTTAAAAGCAGTCTTCCATTCATCACCTTCCTTCATGAGCAACAAATTGTATGCCCCCCGGAGATCAATTTTAGAGAACCACTTGGCTCCCACTAACTGGTTAAACAAATCAGGAATCAATGGCAGTGGGTAAGGATTGCGTACAGTAATTTTATTAATCTCACGAAAGTCCAGACAAAGACGTAAACCGCCGTCCTTTTTTTTAACAAAAAAAAATCCAACAGCCACAAGAGACTTGGAAGGCCTAATATGACCGGCGGCCAAGCTTGTCTGTATGTACAACTCCAAAGCCTTCCTCTCAGGAATAGTAAGATTAAATAAACGACTTTTAGGAAGAGTCGCTCCAGGGACAAATTCAATGGTACAATCATAGTCTCTATGGGGAGGCAAAATTTGTGATTCCTTCTCAGAAAAAACTTTCCAAAAATCCTGAATAGGTACAGGTAATTCCCCTTTATCCACAGCAGCATTGCACCCGTTACAACACTTGTCATGACACTTAGGGCTCCAGGACTTAATTTCATTGGTAGACCAATCCAGTACAGGATTGTGCAATTTTAACCAGGGTAACCCCAACACTACTGGAGAAGGCAAATTATTTAATACTACCAAATCCAAATTCTCTTGGTGAATACCATTAATAGTGAGGGGAGATTCACAGACCTTGTGAGTAACACTCTTTAAGGGAGAGCCATCGACAGAAACCACGGCAATAGGGGATGACAAAGGTTTGGGTTTTAATTTAAGTTTTTCCAGGAATCCCCCATCAATCACATTCAGAGTAGAACCACAATCCACAAATATCCGAAATTCAATTAATTCTTCCTAAGCAGTGGTAGTAGCAGAAAGAAGTACACCCTTAGTATTTAAACAGGCTATACGGGCGTAACTGACCTTTTTTTTTCCTTTGTTCATACGAAGCACACAGTTTTTAATGAAATGGTCAGATTTTCCGCAATAAAAGCACAAACCTTCAGAAAATCTGCGGTCTTTTTCCTGAGAGCGGGGTGACATCACCCCAATCTCCATCGGCTCTCCAATGTCAGTACAGACCCTCTCAAGACTCGGAGCTGACATGGCAGAGGATTTACTCTCATTAACCCTTGCACGCAGTCTCCTGTCCACCCGTATAGCTAATTGCATTGCCTCCTGCAAGTTTCCAGGTGAAGGATAAGCAATCAGCAGATCCTTCACCCTTTCACCTAGCCCCACAAGAAACAAACTTTTCAAAGCTGAATCGTTCCACCACACCTGAGTAGACCACCGACGGAAGTGAGTACAATAATTTTCAACATTACCTGATCCCTGCCTCAAACGTCTTGATTCAGACTCAGCAGATGAGACACGATCAGGATCATCATACAACAACCCCAAAGCAGAAAAAAAACTATCCACTGATCTAAAGCACGGATCACTAGGTTGGAGAGAAAAGGTCCATCCCTGAGGATCTTTGTGCAAAAGTGACATTATGAACCCTATGCGCTGTGATTCATCACCAGAGGATCCGGGTCTTAAACGAAAATACAATAAACAAGCATTTTTAAAGGAAAAAAAATCTTGTTGTTCACCAAAAAATAGATCAGGCAGACGTACCTTTGGCTCTACAAAATGTGCTCCAGAACAGCTACTCACGTGTTGTTGGAGCTTGGCCACCTCCAGAGAGAGACCCTGCAAGCGTTGAGCCAAATCCTGAACCGAGACCATGATGGAAACTGGAGGTCTTTCCTTAGAGAAATTTTTGGGCTGGACTTACTGTTATGATCTGCTACAAGCACTAAGGAAAGACAGGAGATCTGTCCCTACAATAGAACTAAGCTAGATCCCTATGATGTAGCGGGGTACCTGATCCTGCGATCAGACCCGCTAAAGTCCTCGGCTAGTCTGAACGAAGACCTATAGATGTGAGGGAAGGGATCCCTACAAAAACTAGGGACCGGGAGAAAGATGGACACCTCCTAGCAGAAATTGTAGCAGAAATAATACAAACAAACAACATAGAACATAAAGGTCCCAAGACCTAGCAAAACTGACAGAGAAAGGTAACAGAGCACCAAGCTAGCTCAAGAGTAGAAATTACAATGAAGTCCAGCAAGGCCAGGAGGGCGGAGCCGGATTAAACAGGCAAAAAAGGTCATGTGACCAGCAAACTAGAAAAAACCTAACAGGAAAGTTCTAACAGCTGGGTCTTCCTCTGGACGTTGGGATCCTCCTCTGTCGGCGCCATGGGATGTCCTCCGGTCCGGATGCCAGCTGGATCTTTCCTGGAGGAGAGACCTGTAAAGACTGCACAGTTCTGGTTAGCACGGCTACGCTTTTGGTTAACTCTTGGACCTGATGGTGCAGGTCTGTAGCCGGGTTGTTATCCCAAGCCTGCGCACCAGCTCCTACAGACTCTGTAGACAAGGACGCCGTCTCCTGGCGATAGGTAATAGCAGGGCGCCGGTGGGTTACAGCGCTACCCGGTGCTGGTTCTCGGAGCACCCGGATGGCCCTGTCTTTGAACTTGGCAAAGTCTAAAAAAGGGTTCTGCAAGGCCATTGCACGTAACTGGGTTCGGTGGGCGTTGGACAGCAGACCCTCTATGAATTGCTCAGTTAACAGTTCATCTGCATTCCGCACACTGTCCGGGTCTGCTTGTTTAATGGCTCCCAGGGCCTCTTGCAAGTTCAAAGCATAGTCTCTTATACTGTCTGGGGCCCGCTGCCTGCACCCATAAAATTTCATTTTGATCTCTGCTGAGGTGCGGGTATCAAAAGTGTCCCTCAGACGGGTTAAGATCTCTTTTACAGTCTCCTTGTCCCGGACTGACCAGGACTTTACTTCACGTTGGGCTGCCTCGGTTAGCTGGCCTACCAATATGCTCACTTTTTGTCCCTCTGTCAGGGGGTACACCTTAAACAGGCTTTACAGTCTCTCTTTAAAGTCACTTAGGGTATGTGACTCCCATGAGTACTGGGGCAGCCAGGCCGCTCCGGGGATATAGGGCATTGTAAATGGCATTACTGCGGCAGCAGCCGCGCTGGTGGTAGAGGGTCCCTCCGTATCCGTCATCTTCCTCCCCCCCCTAGTTAAGTGTGGCCTAGCTTCCGTTGCTCCTTCTCCGTAGGCCGCGGCTCCGCAGACTATCGTCAGGGTGGAGGACCTTGCGTCGCGCTCTGGTGACGTCAGCGTCGCTCTCTCTTCCTTCCAGGACCTTGCGCAGCGTCAGTGCGTAGGGCGGAGCTTCAGATCTCGCGCGCTTTCGGCGTCCACGCCCCTCTTCTTCCTGCGCGGTGTCCCGAAGATGGCGTCTGATGGTGGGAAAACGACTGCGGATGGCGGGAAAATGGCTGAAGATGGCGGGAACCGACTGCAGATGGCGGGAAACGGCTCCGTATGGCGGGGAACGGCTGCAGATGGCGGGAAACGGCTCCGGATGGCGGGGAACGGCTGCAGATGGCGGGGACCTTCACCATGGCAGGTAGGACAGTCTTTTGAAGGCGCGCAGTACCCGGTGGTTGCGGGCACGAAATCCTGCCGACTACGCCAAAGCTGACTCGCCCCCTGAGCCTAGTGTGGACGTGTGTGGGATACCCGGAGCCGGGTCTCTGGGGGTTGTAGTATCCGTGGCGGTGACCCGGTCCCGTGGCTCAGGGTGGTCAGGCCAATGGCGGTATTTTGTGGGGGTTAGGTTAATTGTCCGACTACGCCACCCGTGGATTGCGGTCAGTGCGGACCGCCGCTGCAAGGCAGACCGCTGGGGTTGATGGTGTATGCAGCTTAGGTAGTGTGACTCCCTACGGGAAGAGTGCAGCCCCAGGGCAGTGTAGTTGATGGTGAGGGTGATAGTGCACGGGAGTCCCGGCACTAGTAGTGCTGGTGCGGCGATGAAGCAGGCACGAATCAGAGTCTTTGCAGTGCAGTTCAGGGTCTTTACTGGTGATATTAAGGCAGACCCTACCGGGAGTACTGGCTAGCATAAGGGGCCTGGTCAGTCTGCGAGCAAGCAGAAGTCCCCCTGGCCAGGTGGAGTTGTAGGCCTCCCCGTCTATCTGCACTCTTTCTGGCTACCTTGATGTGAGCGGGTAGAAGTAGCCCACGTCCCTGAGTATACCGTGTTGTGCTCACCAGTATGGCTGGTGACTTGGGGCCTTCTGTTAGCCTCCGCTCCTCGATGGCGGTGCTGGTCCCTTCCTTGTGACTGAGCCTCCAGGCTTCTATGGCCAGAGGACCTGGAATCCCCTGCCGGCTGGTTTCTGCTGCTGGGTGAATATACGTCCCCACAGCCTCGGACTCCGTTGTCCGGTAGTAGTTTCTTCTGCCAGGGCGAGCTATATCTCTGCTTAGCTTCCAGCCCCTGGTCTTCTGCTCCTAGCTCCTACAGAGCTCCTTGCTGACACTTTCCCTGTGTCTGGAACTGTCTCCAGGCTCTGACTGCTCTGACTGACTAATCCCGCCCCAGATCCAGTTTATAAGGGCAGATTCCTCCCCTCCCAGGTCTGGGCAGGAAGGGTTGCATGCTTAAGGGCTCCTGACCAGAGAAACCTCCCACTTGCTCTCAGACGTAATATTTCTATTACTGTGGTAACCAGACCCCTGGGGCCCCACAAAGCCGCAAGCGGTGGTGCAGCATGCAGACATCTGCAGGAAAAGCCAGTCCAGACTGTATAATCTTTCTGATCCTGAGAGACAAGCCATGAAGGATTTCATTGCAGAAAGTCTGGAGAAGGGACATATCAGACCCTCATCTTTGCCCGTGGCGGCAGGGTTCTTCTTCGTGAAGAAAAAAGGATGGCAATCTACGTCACTGTTTTTTCATGAATTAAATCAAATTACCATTTGAGATCCATACCCTCTTCCTCTAATTCCAGATCTATTCAGCCAGGTTGTGGAAGTTACGGTGTTCTCCAAGTTGGATTTAAGAGGGGCCTACAACCTTGTTAGAATCAGAGAAGGGGATGAATGGAAAACTGCGTTGAATACCCCCGAGGGTCATTTTGAGAGTCTGGTCATGTTCGGTCTGACCAATGCACGTGCAATGTTACAGCATTTCATAAATGATATTTTCCATCATTTGGAGGGCAGGTTTGTGGTGGTCTATCTGGACGATATTTTGGTTTACTCACCTGATTTTGAGATACATCGGGGGCATGTTAAACAGGTGCTTCAAATATTAAGGGATAGCAAACTATATGCCAAACTAGAGAAATGTGTTTATTCCGTCCAGGAGGTGTAGTTTTTGGGGTACCTGTTGTCTGCTTTGGATTTTCGAATGGATCTGGAGAAGATCCGTGCTGTTCTTGATTGGAACCTTCCCAAGAACCTGAAGGCTCTACAGAATTTTCTGAGCTTTACTAATTTTTGCCGAAAATGTATCCAAACTAATTCTGTAATTTTGAAACATCTCACTGACATGACAAGGAAGGGGTGTGATTTTTACAAATGGTTGGATGCCTCCATGCAGGCTTTTTCCTCCCTAAAGAGCTGTTTTGCCACTGCATCTATACTCAGTCAACCCGATGTTTCCCAATCCTTTATTGTGGAAGTTGCGGTGTCATAAGTGGGGGTTGGGGCTGTATTATCTCAGTGTCCGTCCTCAGGTAAATGGCATCCATGCACTTTGTTTTCTAATAAATTATCTTCAGCTGAGAGAAATTATGACGTGGGTAATAGGGAGCTTTTGGCGATTAAATTGGCATTTGTAGAATGACAACATTGGTTGGAGGGGGCAGTCCATCCTATCACTGTTATCACAGACCATAAGAATCTGTCATATCTTCAATCGGCTAAACCTCTCAATTAGTGATGAGCGAGCAATAAAATACTTGGGTACTCGTTGCTTGGGTCGAGCACATTGGAATACTCGGGTGCTCGACCTGAGCAACGAGCTCAATGTAAGTCTATGGGAAACGTGATCATTTTTCAGGTAGCTCCCCCCGGCGGTCTGCAGAGGGCCTAAAAATTTCCCAAATCGATGGGAACAGTGCTCAAATGGCATGGGAACAGCATGGGGAAGACCCCTGGAAGCATTTCTCACTCCCAGGTCGCTGCTGTCAACAACGTTGTCAGAGTATTACACCACTTTTACGGACTCACAATAAAACATACAAAAACGAAACAAAAATAAATTTTCCTGGGAAATATGTTAAGGAACATCCTTTCCAGGGTAATGATTTGTATATAAGGCAAAATAAATAACCAAAAGCAACAATACTCCTCCACATCTTGGGCTATGTTCACACGTAGTGTTTTTGATGTGGAGGTGGAAGCTTTTCATAACCTCATGCCGGCGGTGGCTGGGTGTCCATACTCGGTCCCCAGCTGCCACTGTTTCTCCCGGTGTCGTCTCCGCCTTCCACAAGCACGGGTCCCACAACATTACCCGTGCCATCCCCAGTGCACTTACTGGGAAGGACCGCCTAACCACAAACACGTGGACAGGTGAATGCGGCCAGGGTCGGTACAGAGCTAGTCCACAGCTTTTTTTGCTGAGAGTTGTATTTTACCACAGCCATATTCTTTAGCTCGGTGAAAGGACTGGCATAGAGGGCAACCGTATCTACTCTAGGTGTAATTTCTCCCAGGAAGTCCTCTAAAGCAGCTTTTTCAGAAGCAATGTAAGCCCGTCCAACATCAACTCACACTTCTCGGTGTTGCTTTGACACACAAACATCTTTCTTTGTGCATTTAATTTCATGACTGCAGAGTTGGGCAATGGCTTTATCTGCAATCCGGTTTGAAAAATAACATGCATAAGCATATCCGATCCACATTAAAAAAACAGCCATAGAGTGTCCGGGAACCCTCCCCCACACTTTTCTTAGCCAGGGCTGCTTCTCGGCAGGGTTGGACGTGCCCACCAGAAAACCGGAGACTCCTCCAGTGGGCCCTGGCTTCTCCTTCAGGAGAGTTCATAGTACCAAGGTGAGGCCATGATGATGATAGAGGCCACCATCAGCTTAGTTTTCTGTTACTTGGAATGCAAGCGCAAGTATGCAACCAGCCACCCACCCACAGGCTGCAATACTAAACTCTCAGATTTCTGGGCAGCTGCTTGCACTTTAAATGTGGCCTTTTAGGCTTGTGGAGGCGGAAGCTTTTCACATCCTCTTGCCTCATGTCCATACTCGGTCCCCATCCATCACTATTTCTCCCAGTGTTGTCTCCGCTTTCTACAAGCTCGGGTCTCTGATCATTACTGCTGGTACTTTTCTGTGGGAATTTGCTTGCTTCCTACCAGCCTGGAATATTTCCAGTAAACTATGATACGACGCCATGGTATTAGCACTGCCCCCAGTAACAGTAGCGAAGCCATCCCCAATTTCCTTCTCAGAAATTTTATTTGGTAGACTGAGTGGCTGCCCAAATACATTAGTTTCTCACAAAGGAGCTGAAGATAGAGTGGCAGTAGGTGCAAGTTTCTCCAGTCTGTTAGTTATTAGAGGGTGAACCGCAGCACATTGGATCAGTGGTTAGCACTGAAGCCTTGCAGCGCTGGGATCCTGGGTTCAAATCCCAGCAAGGACAACATCTGCCAGAACTTTGTATGTTCTCCCCATGTTTGCATGGGTTTCCACCTCAGTAAAAAAGCAGCCATAGAGTGTCCGGGAACCTTCCCACACACTTTTCTTAGCCAGGACTGCTTCGCGGCAGGGTTGGACGGTCCCACCAGAGAATCCTCTGGTGTGCCCTGGCTTCTACATCAGGAGAGTTCATGATAGCGCTAACTTTGTAGCTGCTATGGGGCTCTTGAGCGGGGGGAGAAAGATAAGCCCTCAGAGTCAAATTATCTGGTGGGCACAATGTTTTTCAATCTGAAACAGCTTCTCAGTGGGAGTTGTATTTCACCACAGCCATATTCTTTAGCTCGGCGAAAAGACTGGCATAGAGGGAAACCGTATCTACTCCGGCTGTCATTTCTCCGTCACCAGGTTCGGCCCATTGTCACACACGACCATGCCTGGCTGTATGATCAGCGGTGAGAGTCACAGTTCAAGCTGCTGTGTTACAGCTTTCAACAACTCTGCAGCGCTGGGCGGTTTGTCACCTAAGCATTAAGCATGTTATCTTCAGCACAACCTGTTGCCTCTTGATCAAGGCAGTGCTGCAGTGCTTTCAGCTTGTGACTGATGTGGTCATTTAGGAGATGGAGGAGGAGGTGCATGAGCTGAAGAATATTATTACATTGAGGATATATTGGCAACTCTGTTTTTATACTAAAGAAAGATCCTACTGTTTTTTTTTTTTACGTTACTTTTTAAGACAAATGCGTTCACCGGGAAATGTCATTTTAACATTTTACAACCTTATCTGGCCATGTGGTGTGTGACACATCATCAGACACATCCTGTTTCATTCATGATGGGACTCTGAAAGACACATGGAGCAGGGCCACAGTAACAAGTGCGACATGTTCCCATTAGAAAGGAGAGAGTCTGCTATACAGTTATAGGGTATGCAGTGAGTCCAACGGCTGACCAAATTAAGAAAAACCCCACTAACAATTTAAAGAGACATAGAGCAGGGCCACAGTAACGACATGTTCCCATTAGAAAGGAGAGAGTCTCCCATAGTGTTGGCCTATGCAGTGAATGCAAGGGCTGCCAAAAATTTGGAGGCACTTCAATGCCCCTTGGAAGAGACATGGAGGTCAGAGGGCCTACTCAAAACAATTTTCCTATTATTAGGAAGTGGGTCTCCCATAGTGTTGGCCTATGCAGTGAATGCAAGGGTTGCCAAAAATTTGGAGGCACTCCAATGCCCCTTGGAAGAGACGTGGAGGTCAGAGGGCCTACTCAAAACAATGTTCCTATTATTAGGAAGTGGGTCTCCCATAGTGTTGACCTATGCAGTGAATGCAAGGGTTGCCAAAAATTTGGAGGCACTCCAATGCCCCTTGGAAGAGACGTGGAGGAGGGCCTCATAAAAAAAATGTTCCCATTAGAAAGGAGCGGGCCTCCTATACTTGTAATGGCCCTGCATTAAGTGTATGGGCTGACAAAGATTTACCCCTGGGGGGTATTGTGGCACCCCAGGGGTCTGGTCTCCACAATAATAGCAATATTATGTCTGAGAGCAGGTGGGAGGTCTCTTGGTCAGGAATCCTATGCATGCCACACCTCCTGCCCAGTCCTGGGAGGGGAAGAACTTCCCCTATATAAACTTAGGGCTGAGGCAGGGTTAGAGTTGTTGAGCTGAAGAGAAGAGAAGCAGCATAGGAAGAAACAACAGGAGCTCTGTGGGAGCAGTGCTACAAGGAGTCAGGGGCTGGCAGCTGCAGAGCTCGCCCTGACTGAGAAGTTATCACCGGACCCGGAGTCCGAGGCTGTGGGGACTAATCCTTACCCAGCAGCAGAAACCGACCGGCAGGGGATTTCAGGTCCTCTGGCCCAGAAACCCGAAGGCACGGTCACACGCGTGGGACCAGCACCGCCGTCATGGAGCGGAAGCCACTAGAAGGCCCCGAGTCACCGGCCATACGGGTGAGCACCACACGGTACACTCAGGGACGTGGGCTACTTTTACCCGCCTCTAGCAAGGTAGCCAGAAGAGTACAGTTAGTTGGGAAGGCCTACAACTCCGCCTGGTCAGGGGAGATCCCATCTGCTCAAGGACTGACCAGGCCCCGATCGCTAGCAAGTACTCCGGGAGGGTCTATCTTTGTCACCAGTAAAGACCCTAAACTACACCGCACCGTCTCTGAGTGGTTCCTGCTACCCCCATCATCCACGTCGGCTGCCCTGAGGCCATACCCCTCCCGTTGGGGGTTATACCATCCACGCTGCACCATCCTTCCACCGGCCTCAGTGGTCTGCCCTGCAGCGGCAGCTCCATAGCTGCATTCAACGGGTGGCGTAGTCGTCCTACATCTACTGCTAATACTCAGCCACACAGTTTGACTCCCTGGGCACGGACCGGGTCACCGCCACGAGACTACTACCCCCAACAGGCCCGGCTCCGGGTAGTCCCCGCGTGCGCAACGCTACACCACGTAGACCCAGGGGCGCGTCAGTATACATGAACATACTGTATACATTTTTTTTTTACGGGCATCATAAACACCCTTTAAAAAAATTAGGTGGGTGTTGCATCATGGACCACGGTCACTCTGGTGATATGGAGGTGGAGGATGAGGAGAAGGAGGAGGACAAGAAAAAATAGCCAAAATCAGGAAGCGTATACCCATATCTGGGTGTGAAAAGGTGCATGGGAATATAACACCCAGGAAAAGACACTGGATTGGAGTTTGTAGCATCGGCGTCTCTGCCCCGTACTAGGCAGAGACGCCGTCCCTCTCACCTCCCCGCTCCTGGCGCGGCGTCCTCCAGCGCTTCTCTCCCCGCTGCTTCCGGCACGCGCTCCTTCCCCGGCAGTGTGCTTAGAGCGCGCGCGCTCCCCATCTCTTAAAGGGACCGCGCGCGCCGTCCTAAGGAGTCCCCGGCCAATTGCCAGAGGACCTCCCATATATAAGGCACCTCCTCCAAAATGGAGGTGCCCGAGCAATGTTGTTGCAAAGCCTTCACTCTGCTTCAGCCCTCAGGTCCCGTTACCAGTTACCTGCCAGTCACCTGCCAGATTTCTGCTTGTTACCTGCCAGTCACCTGGCAGATTCCTGCTTGATACCTGCCTGATATCCGCTTACCTGCTTGCTAGCCTCTGGTCCGACGGTCTGCCTTCCGACACCTGTCAGTCTGTCTATGGACCAGCCTGCCCGCTCACCTGGGAGCGCTCACCTGCTACCTGTCTGCTAGCCTACCTGGAGGCTCCGCCGTCATGTGCTGTGACCACCTGCCTGTCCAGAGACTCCTGCCCGCTCACCTGGGAGCGCTCACCTGCTACCTGCCTGCTAGCCTACCTGGAGGCTCCGCCGTCACGTGCTGTGACCACCTGCCTGTCCAGAGACTCTTGCCCGCTCACCTGGGAGCGTCCCCCTGCTACCTGCCTGCTAGCCTACCTGGAGGCTCTGCCGTCACTTGCCGTGACCATCCGCCTGTCAAGAGACTGTCCCCGTCACTTGCCGTGACCACCTGCCCGTTTACCCAGAGACTGTCCCTGTCACTAGCCGTGACTACCTGCCCGCCTTCCCTGGGAGCCACCCGCTTCCTTACAAGGACTGCCCCCTTGTATAGTTGCTCAGAGGTTCCACCTCCCAGACCAGTTACAGAGTTTATGTTACGCTGCTATTATTCGGTGGAAGTCTGGCCAAATCCAGCCCTTGTTCATTTTTATACGAGTCAGTCTGTCAGCATTTTCAGTTGACAGGCGGATTCGCTTATCAATTATAATTCCATCAGCTGCACTAAAAACCCACTCTGATAAAACGCTAGCGGCAAGGCAGGCCAGGACCTCCAAGGCATAGAGAGCCAGTTCATTCCACGTATCCAGCTTGGATACCAAATAATTATAAGGCACAGAGAAATCACGGAGGACGTTGGTACGGTCGACAAGGTACCCCCTCAGCATCTTCCCAAACTTTGCACTCCTTGTGAGAGTACCCCATGCCTTAGGGCCTGTGCGATGGGAGAAGCTGAGAAAACTCTTCCAGAACAACAGTGTTCCCCTACCTCTGCTGGATTGAAGTTATGTCTCTCTCGCCTGTACTCCTTGGTTGTCCAACGAAGTGTGCCCTCTGCCGCCAGCGTTTTCAGAGGGGAATTTTTTTATAGTTCTGCAACAAGGGCATTCTGGTACAGCCCCATTTTTGTAGACCTGTCCGCCCAGGAATAAGAGATATAAAGTTCTCCTTGTAGCGTGGGTCTAGAAGTGTCACCAACCAGTAATGACTGTCACCCAAAATTTTGAGAACGCGATGGTCATGGGAAAGGCAGCGTAACATAAACTCGGCCATGCATGCCAGACTACTAACAGGCAAGACTTCCGTGTTCTCACCAAGAGGATGACTGACCATGCTCTCCTCCTCCTCTCTGTCCTCTGGCCATCCACGCTGAACAGATGGCATGACAGTGTGGCGCCCTGCTGCGCATTGGTGCCACAGATCCCTGAAGGGTGCATGGATGGACCTTTCCACAAGAGGCCCTCACACATTCACACACCTCCACCCTACCACCTCAGACCAGCAGAGGGAGCCCATTAGGGATATATATAGGGAGGGTGGTGCCAGGCAGCTCCTTCTCAGTTGGAGTTTCAGTGAGAGTTAGTCTCTTAGACACAGAGAGGGACAGAGCTCAGAGTTGAGCAGAGAGTGTGGTGATGCTCAGAGAGCAGCGAAGAGGCTGCAAGCTGGCTGCTGTGCTTAGGCGAGCCAAGGCCTACAGCACGTGTGAAGGCCTAGTGAGGGCCCCGAGTGTGGCCGAAGGCGAGAGGAGAGAGGAGTTGAGGGGGCTGAGGAGCATACCAGGCTCACCCCGAGATATATTCCTGATACCGGGTCCGCGCCTACAGGGACTCTTTACACCCAGTAGGAACCACTGGAACCCCTGGAGAACTACAGGTCCCAGGTTCACCAAATGCTGATTGCAGTACCAGGGCTAGGAGTCACGGAGGCCCCAGCATCCAGGGAGAGTGATCTCCAATAGAAGGCCCTACCACCAGGTCAGCAGGTGCAAAGAGAGACAATAACCAAGCTAGACCTAGCTCCAGGCAGGTCAGAAGCTTAGCGAGTAAAGCCACGGATCAGGAGGCCCTATACCTGCTCACTGGGGAGAGTCCAAAAGTGCGCCCTTCACCCGGAGTACCCTGGGCCGTGCCTGAAGCATCACCAGTAAAAGTACTGAAGCTTATCATCGTGTGAGTGTCCGTCTTTCCTCTGGGACCGTCCTGCCGTCTCTCCCCTGCACCACCATCCATTACACGCCCACGCTGCCCTGGAGCTAGCTCTACCTGTGGAGAGCCACACCATCCCTGCTGCCACATCACCAGCTCCAGAGGACTGCTCCGCAGCGGCGGCACCCCTGTGCCGCATTCCACAGGTGGCGTCACGAACTTTCCAAATCCCCTATAAATCTATCCCCCTTTTTACTGACCGCCCTGGGTCACGGACCAGGCCAGCTACCGTGATTTCCCCCAAGCAACCAGAGGCCCGGCTGCTGAGTACCCCACGGCCCAGGGGGCACGTCAACAGCTGTGCAGGTAGTACCGTCTATAACGCATGAAACTAGCTCCTGTCCTTCCTCCTCCTCCTCTTCCTCATTGTCACCCTGTATGGTTCCTGGCGCCATCTCATCGTGCTTCGCCTGCAATGCATCCTCTTTGATTGTGAGCAGAGAGAGTTTCAGAAGACAGAGAAGCGGGATGGTGATGCTAATTATGGTGTCATCGTCGCTCACCATCTTGGTGGAGTCCTCAAAGTTTTGGAGGATGGTACATATGTCTGACATCCATGTCCACTCCTGATTTCTTATGTGTGGAGACTGAATTGAATACCGATGGCCTTGTTGATGCTGGTACTCAACAACTGCCCTCTTCTGCTCACAAATCCTTCCCAACATCTGCATTGCAGAGTTCCAACGCGTGGGGACATCAAACACCAGTCTGTGAGCGGGAAGCTGCAAGCGCTGCTGAAACACTGCAAGTGCGGCGGAAGCTGTAGCTGACTTTCTAAAATGGGCACACAGGCGGCGTACTTTAACAAGCAGATCCGACAGCTCTGGGTAGGATTTGAGAAACCACTGAACCATAAGGTTAAGCACATGAGCCAGGCATGGTACGTGTGAGCCTGCCTCGCCTCAAAACCGCCACCAGGTTCCAGCCATTGTCACATACGACCATGCCTGGCTGTAGGTTCAGCAGTGTGAGCCACAGATCTGCCTGCTCTTTCAGAGCAGTCCACAACTCTTCAGCATTGTGCGGTTTTTCACCTAAGCATATTAGCTTCAGTACAGCCTGTTGCCGCTTGGTCGAGGCAGTGCAGCAGTGCCTCCAGCTTGTGACTGATGTGGTCATTTCGGAGATGGAGGCTGAAGAGGAGGAGGAGGCTGAGGAGGATGAGGTGAAGGAGCTGTAGACCATGGGGGCAACACTGATTGACCTAGGGCCTGCAATCCTTGGCGTCGAGAGGACGTGCTCCGTCCCAAGTAGTGTTGAGCCACCCCCGTAGTGTTCGAGTTCGGTTCGGTTCGTCGAACACCCGTGTGTTCGTCGAACTGTTCATCGAACACCGTCGAACACCGTTAAAACCAATGGCAGGCAAACAAAAACACATAGAAACACATAGAAAACAACTTCAAAGGTGTCCAAAAGCTGACAAACTGCTCAGAAGACATAACTAACACACGGAAAAGTGACAACTACATATAGTCATGCGAAAAGAAAAGAGGTGGAGGAGTAAAAGGAGGGGGAGACACAGATATAGGCATGTCATGCCCTTCTAAAACCCAAAAAGTGAGAAGCCGACACGGCCAGTCCGTTCCTGCCCGTGCCACCTCTGGATCGCCAGGTTTGTGCCAGAGCCGTGGTGGACCCTGGTGGCCAGCCCCCCTCTCCCAATACTGGTGCCTGTCCGCTGGTGGGTCGAGCGAGCCCCCCTGTGGTGGAGGCAGGTCTAAGCTTTTTAATTTAAATTGTCTCTCTAATTTGAATGAATACACTTTAAATCCTTTTACAAGGATCTATTGGAGGGCAAGTCTCATGCCAGCAGCCGCATAATTCCAGCTCCAGTAGCGTCCACTAAAGCTGCTGCAGTTTAAAAGCTTTTATAAGGATCGAGCTCGGCGGTCCACAGTAAGGCGTTCTACCGCCAGTCCCAGACCCTATGCCTTGGGGTGCCTCCTGATGCTCTTCACTGAGTATCCTGGGGTCCCGAAGCATTTCCTTTGAAAAAATTAAGTGTCCAAACTACAGGTGGTGTAGCTTGCTTAACAGCTGGGATAATCCACTGACTAGCAGACACTGCTACTAGGCACAAAGTATTTCCTGGGCTAGATGCAGTTAAAAATTTGTAATTAGATACTCTTGTTGGATGCTGAGAAAGCATTCCATAGAGTCTCCTGGCACGCCATATATTATTCTCTTAAAAAGCTTGGGGTAGGGGTCTAGGGGACCCTTTTATAGCCAAAATCACGGCCCTGTATCGCAATACATCACCTAGGCTGAAGGTAAATGGAACCTCACCCAGAGGTGTGATATCTCACTCCTGCATGCATTACACCACATTGCCGTGGGGCAGGGCGACCAATATGCCCCTGAGATGGGCACGACAGTCCCTGTCCCTGGCTGGAGTGGGGGGAGGGAACACTGAGGAAGGGGAACCCTGTAGTGCAGGAGCAGGGAGGAAGCAGTTGCTGGGTGCATTGAGAAGGGAGTATAAAAGGTGGGCACCATCTTAATTCAGTGCAGAGAAGTCTGAGCAGAAGTGAAAGGGAGCAGGGGCTCTGCATGAGCTCTGCTCCGGAGGCGGGCCTAGTAACAGAGGCCCAGGCCTGGAAGAGGGAGAAGGAAGGAAGAGGAGTGGAGAAGGCTCCAGGAATGAGGAACAAAGGGATCCCAGGGGTGCGGACGGGCGAGTCGCCACCGCACGCCCAAATCCACCAGCGTGGAGGGGTCAGGCCAAAGGGAGAGACTGGTCCCTGAAACTAGTGGAGGCGGGAAAGGACCCTCAGCTAGAAACCGAAGGCTGTGCCATTTTATGTGGCGCAGCCCCTCGCTTCAACTGCTAGGAAGGTACCACATAGGGTCAGGGAAACTGGCGCCAAGTTTACCAAGAGGAGGCCCGAGGCAGCCAGACAGAAGCGTTGGTAAGAAAGGCCAGACAAAGGACACACAAAGGGGGTCCTGTGAAGCGCTCCAAAGTTATCTGGGAGTTGTCTGAGCCCCTCACCTGGTGAGCACAGTACGTCGTGGGCAGCCGTTACCTGCAGAAATGGTCTGGATAATAAGAACTGTGAGTAAAGGCCCTGGACTGCATCACTGACTCCGTGTCGTTACTGCTGCTGCCCTGCACCATCACCCCCATCCTCCGCATACACTGCCCTGAGGCTATACTCCTCCCGTGGGGTGTTATACTACGCTCTGCTGCACCCACAACACCAGCCTCAGCGGTCTGCCCTGCAGCGGCGGTTCACTCTGACCGCAATCCACGGGTGGCATAGTTGGACATTTAAACATCAAAACCACATAAATAGTTCCGCCACTGGTTTGACTGCCCTGAGCCACGGAACCGGGTCGCCGCCACGGAGACTACAACCACCAGCATCCACCAAAAAGTGTCCGGCTCCGGGTGTCCCAAGGCCAAGGGGGCGCGTCAGAACATTTTCATCACCTTTCATAATCACCAATGGGACAAGGCAGGGATGTCCTCTGTTCCCTCTCTTATACATCCTAGTGATGGAGCATCTGCTCTCATCAATTCGCCATAACCCCAATATTAGGTGGATTGAGGTGGGAAGCACCGAGTACAAGTGCTCTGCATTTGCTGATGATGTCCTAGTATATATCACTCAATCACATATATCCATCTCTGCTGTTATGGCTGAAATAGATCACTTTGTTACATGGTCAAATTTTAAAATCAATTCAGCGAAGTCTGAGGCCCTCGATGTCTCCCTCCCCAAATCCATACAGGATTCCATCCAGTCCAACTTTCCCTTTGCCTGGCCCTCACAGGGTATCAAATACTTAGGAATTCCTATTCATAGAGACCTCTCCTGTCTATGTTATCTTAATTTTGGGCCCTTTATTGAACAACTCCATACAGACCATGGTTGGCAAGTTAGAACTGTAAGATTCACTACGTGAACCTGTTATGATCTGCTACAAGCACTAAGGAAAGACAGGAGATCTGTCCCTACAATAGAACTAAGCTAGATCCCTACGATGTAACGGGGAACCTGATCCTGCGATCAGACCCGTTAAAGTCCTCAGCTAGTCTGAACGAAGACCTATAGATGTGAGGGAGGGCTCCCTACAAGAACTAGGGATTGGGAGAAAGATGGACACCTAGCAGAAATTGTAACAGTACACCCTCTTCTAAGAGGGTCCTCCGGATTCCCTAGGCCCAGGCTTATCAGGAAACCTCTTGTGAAACGCTCTGACAAGTCTGGAAGCAGAAACATCATCCGCCCTCACCCATGAGTTATCCTCGGGACCAAAACCCTTCCAAGCGACGAGATACTGCAAACTCCCCCTATACCGTCTAGAATTAAGGATGCGGGAAATGTCATGTTCCCCGTCCTCCACCACCGGAGGAACAGTGGCAGTGGCGTCTCTATCTGATACATCAGCTTTTTTCAATAGAGAAACATGAAACACCGGATTAATCTTCCAGGAGGTAGAAACCTCCAACCTAACAGCAGATTGGTTAACTATCTGAAGCACCTTAAAGGGCCCTACAAACTTGGGACCCAATTTTTTAGAAGGAATCCTCAACCGCAGATTCTTAGAGGACAACCAAACCATGTCACCAACCGTAAACAAAACCTCTTGACGTTTCCTGTCAAAGTACCTCTTAGATTTTTTGTTAGCCTCCTGAAGATTACCACGCACATCCGTCCAAACTCTCTCCAAATCACCGGAAAAACTCTCCTCCTCAGGCACAGCCGATACCAATTTGGAGAATGACCCAAAAGACGGATGTCTCCCAGAACAACAAAAAAAAGGCGAACACCCAGCAGAAGAGGATGTATGGTTGTTAAGAGCAAATTCAGCAAGCAGCAGAAATTCAGACCACCCCTCTTGATTGTCTGCCACAAAACAACGCAAGAACTGCTCAACATCCTGATTCTTCCTTTCTGTCTGGCCATTAGACTCAGGATGATATCCAGATGAAAACGACAAATGAACTCCCAACCTGTCACAAAAGGCACGCCAAAAACGAGCCACAAACTGAGGTCCCCTATCAGAAACAATGTCAGTAGGAACACCATGGAGTCTGACAATTTCCTTGACAAAGGCCTTAGCGAGTGTCTTAGCGCAGGGCAGTTTGATGAAGGGAACCAAGTGACACATCTTGCTAAAATGATCCACGACCACCCAGATGACCGTGAAACCCTCAGAGGAGGGAAGGTCAGTAATAAAGTCCATAGCCAGATGTGTCCAAGGTGCACTAGGAACCTCCAGAGGGCAAAGCAACCCCGCAGCAGGAGTATGAGAAGACTTAGATCTAGCACACACAGTACATTGTCGCACCCACTTAATGATTTTCTTCTGCCATCCAGGCCATCAAAAACTGCGACCCACAAGTCTCTTGGTCTCAAACGAAAATACAATAAAGAAGCATTTTTAAAGGAAAAAAAATCTTGTTGTTCACCAAAAAATAAATCAGGCAATCGTACCTTTGGCTCCACAAAATGCGCTCCAGAACAGCTACTCACGTGTTGTTGGAGCTCGGCCACCTTCAGAGAGAATCCCTGCAGGCGTTGAGCCAAATCCTGAACCGACACCATGATGGAAACTGGAGGTCTTTCCTTTCAGATATTTTTGGGCTGGACTTACTGTTATGATCTGCTACAAGCACTAAGGAAAGACAGGAGATCTGTCCCTACAATAGAACTAAGCTAGATCCCTACGATGTAACGGGGAACCTGATCCTGCGATCAGACCCGCTAAAGTCCTCAGCTAGTCTGAACGAAGACCTATAGATGTGAGGAAGGGATTCCTACAAGAACTAGGGACCGGGAGAAAGATGGACACCTCCTAGCAGAAATTATAGCAGAAAAGACAAACACACAACAAAGAACATAAAGGTCAAAAGACCTAGCTAAACTGACTGAGTAAGGTAACAAAGCACCTGGCTAGCTTAAGAGTAGAAATTACAATGAAGTCCAGCATGGCCAGAAGGGCGGAGCAGGATTAAATAGGCAAAAAGGTCATGTGACCAGCAAGATAGAAGAAACCTATCAGGAGAGTTCTAACAGAACCACTGGTGTTTTGTGGAAAAGCACATGTACACTGTGTTCCAAATTATTATGCAAAAAGTGTTTAGTAGTGTTGAGCGAACATGCTCGACACTGCTCAGTACTCGCCCGAGCATCACGCTACTCGGGATGTTCGGTGAGCACCGAGCATTTCCGGGTTACTCGGGCGAGAGCTCGGGTCTCTGCCCTGCATGTTTGTTGCTCTTTACAGAGCCAATGAACATGCAGGGATTGCCAGCCAGTCACTGTAATGCCGCAGCCATGTTGTTTGTGGGCATTACAGTGATTGGCTGGCCGCACAGCATTACCTCGAGTATTTAAAACCGGGCGCCGCCATCTTGGACACAGACGCTCCGGATCAGACAGTGTAGGGACAGCGCTGCTGAGCTAGGGAGAGATTTTTCTTGCGAAATAGTTAGTGTAGGGTCTGTAAAGGCTGCCAGAACAAACAAACAGTCCTTCTCAGGACTAATATCCATCCCAGATATCAGGCAGACTGTATAGGAGACGCAGTGGTTATACCAGCAAACGCTGCATTACAGTCCTGTGTGCTCCTGTTGCTGAAATTGCTGGACTTAGCTCCAGGTCTCAGGGGACAGGAAAAATCCTTTTTTTTTCATCTAAATCCTCTTTTTTTTTCCTCCTTCACACTGTACAAATACCCATCTTATTAACCTTTTGGTGTCCCCCCCCCAAAAAAAAAAGCGTGTCTCTGATTTTTCAGACACAAATATATCTGTTGAAAATAGTCAGGTGTAGGCTAGAGAAACAGAAGTGTTGTTTTGCACTTCCACGGTTCAAACCTCTGTATTATCCAGTTTTGGGCCTTTGGTATCTAAAAAAAATAGTTTGAGTGTGTCGCTCACAGTTCATCCACAAATCTATATATTTAAAAAATTCTGGTATACCCCAGTAAAAAATAACTGTGGTTTTGCCATCCCACTGTAAAAAATCTCTATTCTTCAGGTTTTGGTATATTTTCCGTAAAGAAAAACAGTAGTGTCTCCTGACTGTTGTGACACAAAAATATATCTATTGAAAATAGTCTGGTGTAGGCCCGACAAATCCCAGTGTGGTTTTGCACTTCCACGGGTCAAATCTCTGTACTATCCAGTTTTGGGCCTTTGGTATCTAAAAAAACAGTTTGAGTGTGTCGCTCACTGTTCATCCGCAAATCTATATATTTAAAAAAGTCTGGTATACCCCAGTAAACAATAACTGTGGTTTTGCCATCCCATGGTAAAAAATCTCTATTCTTCAGGTTTTGGTATATTTTCCGTAAAGAAAAACAGTAGTGTCTCCTGACTGTTGTGACCCAAAAATATATCTGCTGAAAATAGTCTGGTGTAGGCCCGACAAATCCCAGTGTGGTTTTGCACTTCCACGGGTCAAATATCCGTACTATCCAGTTTTGGGCCTTTGGTATCTAAAAAAACACAGTTTAAGTGTGTCGCTCACTGTTCATTCGCAAATCTATATATTTAAAAAAGTCTGGTATACCCCAGTAAACAATAACTGTGGTTTCGCCATTCCACGGTAAAAAATCTCTATTCTTCAGGTTTTGGTATATTTTCCGTAAAGAAAAACAGTAGTGTCTCGTGACTGTTGTGACACACAAATATATCTGATGAAAATAGTCTGGTGTAGGCTCGACAAATCCCAGTGTGGTTTTGCACTTCCATGGGTCAAATCTCTGTACTATCCAGTTTTGGGCCTTTGGTATCTAAAAAAACACAGTTTGAGTGTGTCGCTCACTGTTCATCCGCAAATCTATATATTTAAAAAAGTCTGGTATACCCCAGTAAACAATAACTGTGGTTTTGGCATCCCACGGTAAAAAATCTCTATTCTTCAGGTTTTGGTATATTTTCCGTAAAGAAAAATCTCCGGACTGTTGTGACACAAAAATATATCTGTTGAAAATAGTCTGGTGTAGGCCCGACAAATCCCAGTGTGGTTTTGCACTTCCACGGGTCAAATCTCTGTACTATCCAGTTTTGGGCCTTTGGTATCTAAAAAAACACAGTTTGAGTGTGTCGCTCACTGTTCATCCGCAAATCTATATATTTAAAAAAGTCTGGTATACCCCAGTAAACAATAACTGTGGTTTTGCCATCCCATGGTAAAAAATCTCTATTCTTCAGGTTTTGGTATATTTTCCGTAAAGAAAAACAGTAGTGTCTCCTGACTGTTGTGACACAAAAATATATCTGCTGAAAATAGTCTGGTGTAGGCCCGACAAATCCCAGTGTGGTTCTGCACTTCCACGGGTCAAATCTCTGTACTATCCAGTTTTGGGCCTTTGGTATCTAAAAAAACAGTTTGAGTTTGTCGCTCACTGTTCATCCGCAAATCTATATATTTAAAAAAGTCTGGTATACCCCAGTAAACAATAACTGTGGTTTTGCCATCCCACGGTTAAAAAATCTCTATTCTTCAGGTTTTGGTATATTTTCCGTAAAGAAAAGCATTAGTGTCTCCTGACTGTTGTGACACAAAAATATATCTGCTGAAAATAGTGTGGTGTAGGCCCGACAAATCCCAGTGTGGTTTTGCACTTCCACGGGTCAAATATCTGTACTATCCAGTTTTGGGCCTTTGGTATCTAAAAAAACACAGTTTAAGTGTGTCGCTCACTGTTCATTCGCAAATCTATATATTTAAAAAAGTCTGGTATACCCCAGTAAACAATAACTGTGGTTTTGCCATCCCACGGTAAAAAATCTCTATTCTTCAGGTTTTGGTATATTTTCCGTAAAGAAAAACAGTAGAGTCTCGTGACTGTTGTGACACAAAAATATATCTGTTGAAAATAGTCTGGTGTAGGCTCGACAAATCCCAGTGTGGTTTTGCACTTCCATGGGTCAAATCTCTGTACTATCCAGTTTTGGGCCTTTGGAATCTAAAAAAACACAGTTTGAGTGTGTCGTTCACTGTTCATCCGCAAATCTATATATTTAAAAAAGTCTGGTATACCCCAGTAAACAATAATTGTGGTTTTGCCATCCCATGGTAAAAAATCTCTATTCTTCAGGTTTTGGTATATTTTCCGTAAAGAAAAATCTCCGGACTGTTGTGACACAAAAATATATCTGTTGAAAATAGTCTGGTGTAGGCCCGACAAATCCCAGTGTGGTTTTGCACTTCCACGGGTCAAATCTCTGTACTATCCAGTTTTGGGCCTTTGGTATCTAAAAAAACACAGTTTGAGTGTGTCGCTCACTGTTCATCCGCAAATATATATATTTAAAAAAGTCTGGTATACCCCAGTAAACAATAACTGTGGTTTTGCCATCCCACGGTAAAAAATTTCTATTCTTCAGGTTTTGGTATATTTTCCGTAAAGAAAAACAATAGTGTCTCCTGACTGTTGTGACACAAAAGTATATCTGTTGAAAATAGTCTGGTGTAGGCCCGACAAATCCCAGTGTGGTTTTGCACTTCCACGGGTCAAATCTCTGTACTATCCAGTTTTGGGCCTTTGGTATCTAAAAAAAACAGTTTGAGTGTGTCGCTTACTGTTCATCCGCAAATCTATATATTTAAAAAAGTCTGGTATACCCCAGTAAACAATAACTGTGGTTTTGCCATCCCACGGTAAAAAATCTCTATTCTTCAGGTTTTGGTATATTTTCCGTAAAGAAAAACAGTAGTGTCTCCTGACTGTTGTGACACAAAAATATATCTGCTGAAAATAGTCTGGTGTAGGCCCGACAAATCCCAGTGTGGTTTTGCACTTCCATGGGTCAAATATCTGTACTATCCAGTTTTGGGCCTTTGGTATCTAAAAAAACACAGTTTAAGTGTGTCGCTCAGTGTTCATTCGCAAATCTATATATTTAAAAAAGTCTGGTATACCCCAGTAAACAATTACTGTGGTTTTGCCATCCCACGGTAAAAAATCTCTATTCTTCAGGTTTTGATATATTTTCCGTAAAGAAAAACAGTAGAGTCTCGTGACTGTTGTGACACAAAAATATATCTGTTGAAAATAATCTGGTGTAGGCCCGACAAATCCCAGTGTGGTTTTGCACTTCCACGGGTCAAATCTCTGTACTATCCACTTTTGGGCCTTTGGTATCTAAAAAAACAGTTTGAGTGTGTCGCTCACTGTTCATCTGCAAATCTATATATTTAAAAAAGTCTGGTATACCCCAGTAAACAATAACTGTGGTTTTGCCATCCCACGGTAAAAAATCTCTATTCTTCAGGTTTTGGTATATTTTCCATAAAGAAAAACAGTAGTGTCTCCTGACTGTTGTGACACAAAAATATAGCTGCTGAAAATAGTCTGGTGTAGGCCCGACAAATCCCAGTGTGGTTTTGCACTTCCACGGGTCAAATTTCTGTACTATCCAATTTTGGGCCTTTGGTATCTAAAAAAACACAGTTTAAGTGTGTCGCTCACTGTTCATTCGCAAATCTATATATTTAAAAAAGTCTGGTATACCCCAGTAAACAATAACTGTGGTTTTGCCATCCCACGGTAAAAAATCTCTATTCTTCAGGTTTTTGTATATTTTCCGTAAAGAAAAACAGTAGAGTCTCGTGACTGTTGTGACACAAAAATATATCTGTTGAAAATAGTCTGGTGTAGGCCCGACAAATCCCAGTGTGGTTTTGCACTTCCACGGGTCAAATTTCTGTACTATCCAGTTTTGGGCCTTTGGTATCTAAAAAAACACAGTTTGAGTGTGTCGCTCACTGTTCATCCGCAAATCCATATATTTAAAAAAGTCTGGTATACCCCAATAAACAATAACTGTGGTTTTGCCATCCCACGGTAAAAAATCTTTATTATTCAGGTTTTGGTATATTTTCCGTAAAGAAAAACAGTAGTGTCTCCTGACTGTTGTGACACAAAAATATATCTGTTGAAAATAGTCTGGTGTAGGCCCGACAAATCCCAGTGTGGTTTTGCACTTCCACGTGTCAAAACTCTGTACTATCCAGTTTTGGGCCTTTGGAATCTAAAAAAACACAGTTTGAGTGTGTCGCTCACTGTTCATCCGCAAATCTATATATTTAAAAAAGTCTGGTATACCCCAGTAAACAATAACTGTGGTTTTGCCATCCCACGGTAAAAAATCTCTATTCTTCAGGTTTTGGTATATTTTCCGTAAAGAAAAATCTGCGGACTGATGTGACACAAAAATATATCTGTTGAAAATAGTCTGGTGTAGGCCCGACAAATCCCAGTGTGGTTTTGCACTTCCACGGGTCAAATCTCTGTACTATCCAGTTTTGGGCCTTTGGTATCTTAAAAAACACAGTTTGAGTGTGTCGCTCACTGTTCATCCGCAAATCTATATATTTAAAAAAGTCTGGTATACCCCAGTAAACAATAACTGTGGTTTTGCCATCCCACGGTAAAAAATCTCTATTCTTCAGGTTTTGGTATATTTTCTGTAAAGAAAAACAGTAGTGTCTCCTGACTGTTGTGACACAAAAGTATATCTGTTGAAAATAGTCTGGTGTAGGCCCGACAAATCCCAGTGTGGTTTTGCACTTCCACGGGTCAAATCTCTGTACTATCCAGTTTTGGGCCTTTGGTATCTAAAAAAACACAGTTTGAGTGTGTCGCTCACTGTTCATCCGCAAATCTATATGTTTAAAAAAGTCTGGTATACCCCAGTAAATAATAACTGTGGTTTTGCCATCCCACGGTAAAAAATCTCTATTCTTCAGGTTTTGGTATATTTTCCGTAAAGAATAACAGTAGTGCCTCCTGACTGTTGTGACACAAAAATATATCTGTTGAAAATAGTCTGTTGTAGGCCCAACAAATCCCAGTGTGGTTTTGCACTTCCACGGGTCAAATCTCTGTACTATCTAGTTTTGGGCCTTTGGTATCTAAAAAAACACAGTTTGAGTGTGTCACTCACTGTTCATCCGCAAATCTATATATTTAAAAAAGTCTGGTATACCCCAGTAAACAATAACTGTGGTTTTGCCAACTCATGGTAAAAAATCTCTATTCTTCAGGTTTTGGTATATTTTCCATAAAGAAAAACAGTAGTGTCTCCTGACTGTTGTGACACAAAAATATATCTGTTGAAAATAATCTGGTGTAGGCCCGACAAATCCCAGTGTGGTTTTGCACTTCCACGGGTCAAATCTCTGTACTATCCAGTTTTGGGCCTTTGGCATCTAAAAAAACACAGTTTGAGTGTGTCGCTCACTGTTCATCCGCAAATCTATATATTTAAAAAAGTCTGGTATACCCCAGTAAACAATAACTGTGGTTTTGCCATCCCACGGTAAAAAATCTCTATTATTCAGTTTTGGTATTTTTTATGTAAAGAAAAACAGTAATAGTTTCTCCCTAATTGTTCAGATTGTTTAAAAGAGTCGGGTGTAGGCCATAGAAATAGAACTGTGGTTTTCCACTTCCACGGATCTAATCTACTTTTTATTACCCTTTTTCCATTGATACTGCAAGTGTAAGCTATTTTACTTCCTTTACAATGGGCAAGGCGCGTGGCAAGGGATGTTGAAGTGGACGTTCTGGTGATGGTTCGTGCAGCGGACGGGGCCGTGGCCACGGTGAAAATGTGCCACAACCAACAGCCACATCTTCTCGCTCCCTCTTCTTGACCGAATTACTAGGGAAGCACAGAACAACACCAGTATTGAGAACTGATCAGTGTGAACAGGTTATTAATTGGATAGCAGATAATACTTCCAGTTACCTGGGCACCACCTTCTCCGGTCTGTCTTCCACACGGTCAACTCTTAGTAGCCGTGAGTCTCGACCGCATACTCCTCCTCACCCTGATGCTCCTTCTTCCCAGCATGCCGAGTGTCATCAGACAGCAATTGATCCCACACTTGGACACTCTGAAGAGCTGTTCACTGGTCCATTTCCATATTTGGGCCCCTCGCCTGATACGCTTGAAGTGGTGGAAGAGGAGATCCCATGTAGCGATGCCCAAATATTTGAACAGCTACGGCCACAGGAAGTCAACGCTGGCAATTTGTCACAAGAGGTGGACGATGACGAGAAACAATTGCCAGGAAGTGAGGAGGAGCATCGTGGTGCGCAAGTGGAAGAGGAGGAGGTGGTGGATGATCTAGTAACTGACCCAACGTGGAAGGAG
Source organism: Phyllobates terribilis (assembly GCF_046119375.1). NCBI lineage: Eukaryota > Metazoa > Chordata > Amphibia > Anura > Dendrobatidae > Phyllobates > Phyllobates terribilis. The sequence goes on along the minus strand of NW_027362822.1, from coordinate 1,176,346 downwards.
GACATGCAGAGTGAGGCCAGTAGCACACAGGGGGAGGGAGGCAGAGTACCCCAACAGGCAGGAAGAAGCAGTGTGGTGGCCGCAGACAGAAGGCGGGCAACCATTCTCCGTAACACCAACACGAGGGACGTTGCCAGTACAAGAAGTAGGTCTTCCAGAGTCTGGAATTTTTTTAAAGACTCTGCTGATAACCCCAAAAAGGCCATATGTTCCACATGCCATGCTAGCATCAGCAGGGGTGACAAAACTACCAGCCTGACCACCACCAGCATGATCAGGAAAATGGCAGCAAAGCACCCGACTTCGAGGGGTGAAACCCAGGGTCCACGACCAGTGTCAGTGTGTGTCACCACTGCTTCTTCCACTGTTGTGCGTGCAAAAGAACCCCCTGTTGTGTGTGCAAGGCAATCCCCTGTCCATACTGCATGTAAAGATGACCCCTCCTCTCAGTCTTCACTTGTTATGGCAGTTTCTCAAGAAACAGCATCAACGTCCATGTCCACGTCCCAACGCAGCATTCAATTGTCCATATCCAAGACCTTTGAACGAAAGCGGAAATTCGCAGCTAGCGCCCCACAGGCCGCAGTCCTAAATTCGCACATTTCACGACTGCTTGCGTTGGAAATGCTGCCTTTTAGGCTGGTGGAGATGGAATCCTTCCGCAATCTTATGGCTGTGGCCGTCCTCCCCGCACTACACGAGCACGTGTCCCAAAGCATCTGCCGTGCCCTCAACAACGCAGTTACTGTGAGAGTCCACCTGACATTTGACACGTGGACAAGAGCTTGTGGCCAGGGACGGCACATCTCTCTGACGACACACTGGGTAAACATAGTGGAAGCCGGGACCCAGTCAGACCTTGGGACGGAACACGTCCTCCCCACACCGAGGATTGCGGGCTCTATGTCAGTCATAGTTGCCCCCACAGTGTATAGCTTCTGCGCATCATCCTCCTCCTACTTCTCCTCATGTTCAGCCTCCATCTGAGATATCACCACATCAGTTACAAACTGGAAGCACTGCAGTACTGCCTCCGCCAAGCGGCAACAGGCTGTGCTGAAACTCATAAGCTTAGGTGATAAACCTCACACTGCTTGTGAGTTTTGGACAGCTGTGAAAGAGCAGGCAGATCTGTGGCTGAGACCGCTGAACCTACATCCCGGCATGGTCGTGTGTGAGAATGGCCGTAACCTGGTGGCGGCTCTGAGGCGAGGTGAGATCACACACGTACCATGCCTGGCTCATGTGCTTAACCTCGTGGTTCAGCGGTTTCTTAAATAGTACCCCGAGTTGCCAGATCTGCTCGTGAAAGTACTCCGCCTGTCAGCTCATTTTCGCAAGTCTGCTACAGCTTCCGCCGCCCTTGCTGTGTTGCAGCAGCGTTTGCAGCTTCCGGCACACCGACTGGTGTGTGATGTCCCCACACGTTGGAACTCTACCCTCCACATGTTGCAAGGGATTTGTGAGCAGAAGAGAGCAGTTGTGGAGTACCAGATGCAACAAGGCCGTCGATATTCAGGTCAGACTCCACACATAAGACCTCAGGAGTGGACCTGGATGTCTGACATATGTACCATCCTGAAAAACTTTGAGGAGGCCACCAAGATGGTGAGTGGCGATGACACCATCATTAGTGTCAGCATCCCACTTGTCTGTCTTTTGCAACGCTCTCTGCAGAGAATTAAAGAGGAGGCATTGCAGCCAGAGTATGATGAGATGGATCAAGAAGCCGTAGTGGGTGATTACACACAGCCCAGCCTCATCTCATCCCAACGTGCATTGGGGGACAATGAGGGAGAGGAGGAGGAGGAGGAAGAACAGGAGCTGCTATCATGCGCTGTAGACGGTAGTACCTGTACAAGTGTCATACCGTCGGTTCAGCGTGGGTGGCCTGAGTACAGGGGGGGGGGAGGAGGAGGAGTAGAGCATGGTCAGTAGTCATCTTGGTAAGGACACGGAAATCTTGCCCATTACCAGTCTGGCACACATGGCTGACTTTATGTTACGCTGCCTTAACCGTGACCCTCGCGTTGTCAAAATGTTGGGTGACAGTCATTACTGGTTGGTGACACTTTTAGACCCCCTCTACAAGGAGAACTTTCACTCTCTTATTCCTGAGGTGGAGAAGTCTACAAAAATGGGGAAGTACCAGAAGGCCCTTGCTACAGAACTCTTAAAAAAATTCCCATCTGAACACGCTAGCGGCAGAGGTCACAGTTCGTTGCCCAACCAAGGTGTACAGGCGAGAGAGATTCAACTCCAATCCAGCAGAGGCAGGGGAACACTGTAAACATTCTGGGACAGATTTCTGAGACCCGCCCAGCTTACAGGCCCTAAGGCGCGGGGTACTCTCACAAGGAGTGGAAAGTTTCAAAAGATGGTGAGGGAGTACCTTTCAGACCGTACCAGCGTCCTCCGTGATTCCTATGTGCCTTTTAATTGTTGGGTATCCAAGCTGGACACTTGGAATGAACTCGCTCTGTACGCCTTGGAGGTCCTGTCCTGCCCTGCTGCTAGCGTGTTATCGGAGCGTGTTTTTAGTGCCGCTGGGGGAATTATAACTGATAATCACACTCGCCTGTCAACTGACAATACTAACAAGCTGACCCTTATCAAAATGAACAAGGACTGGATTGGGCCAGACTTCTCATCCCCACCAAATGACTGCAGAGTAACATAAAGTCAAATCCACTGTGTTATTTCGGGAGGTGTATTCACATGCACCGCTTCACACCCACACATGGGTATACGCTTCCTCATTTCGGCTGTTTTATGTTCTTCTCCTTATTCTCAGCCTCCACCACCACTATACCAACAGGGTGCCAGCATTGCAAGTTCCTCCGTCCTTATTTTTGTCAGCTTTTGCTTGGAAGGCTTAAGCAAATCCTATGGGAGACCCACTCCCCAATAATGGGACTTATGTTTGTAATATGCTATACTGCATGGCTCTTGTAAGGGGCATTGCAAGTTGCTCCATCCTAATTTTTGGAAGCTTTCGCTTGGAAGGCATAAGCAAATACTATGGGACACCCACTCCCCAATAATGGGAATAATATTTTTAAGATGCTGTACTGTATGTCTCTTGTAAGGAGTATTAAAAGCATCTTGTTATACCACTCTGACCTCCACGTCTCTTGTAAGGGGCATTAAAAGCGTCTTGTTATAACACTCTGACCTCCACGTCTCTTATAAGGGGCATTAAAAGCCTCTTGTTATACCACTCTGACCTCCACGTCTCTTGTAAGGGGCATTAAAAGCATCTTGTTATACCACTCTGACCTCCACATCTCTTTTAATGGGCATTAAAAGCGTCTTGTTATACCACTCTGACCTCCAAGTCTCTTCTGAGGCGCATTAAAAGCATCTTGTTATACCACTCTGACCTCCACGTCTCTTGTAAGGGGCATTAAAAGCATCTTGTTATACCACTCTGACCTCCACGTCTCTTGTAAGGGGCATTAAAAGCATCTTGTTATACCACTCTGACCTCCACGTCTCTTGTAAGGGGCATTAAAAGCGTCTTGTTATACCACTCTGACCTCCACGTCTCTTCTGAGTGGCATTAAAAGCATCTTGTTATACCACTCTGACCTCCACGTGTCTTGTAAGGGGCATTAAAAGCGTATTGTTATACCACTCTGATCTCCATGTCTCTTGTAAGGGGCATTAAAAGCATCTTGTTGTACCACTCTGACCTCCACGTCTCTTGTAAGGGGCATTAAAAGCATCTTGTTATACCACTCTAACCTCCACGTCTCTTGTAAGGGGCATTAAAAGCGTCTTGTTATACCACTCTGACCTCCACGTCTCTTGTAAGGGGCATTAAAACCGTCTTGTTATACCACTCTGACCTCCACGTCTCTTGTAAGGGGAATTAAAACCGTCTTGTTAAGCTACTGGGACCTCCACGAGTCTTTGAACGGGCATTGCAATTCGTCCTAATTTTTGGAAGCTTTTGCTTGGAAGGCATAAGCAAATACTATGGGAGACCCACTCTCCAATAATGGGACTTATGTTTGTAATATGCTGTACTGCATTGCTCTTGTAAGGGGCATTGTAAGTTGCTCCATCCTAATTTTTGGATGCTTTTTCTTGGAAGGCATAAGCAAATCCTATGGGAGACCCACTCCCCAATAATGGGGCTTATGTTTGTAATATGCTGTACTGCATGACTCTTGTAAGGGGCATTGCAAGTTGCTCCGTCCTAATTTTTGGAAGCTTTTGCTTGGAAGGCATAACCAAATCCTATGGGAGACCCACTCCCCAATAATGGGAATAATATTTTTAAGATGCAGTACTGTATGGCTCTTGTAAGAGGCATTAAAAACATCTTGTTAAGCTACTGTGACCTCCACTTCTGTTCCAAGGGGCATTTAAACCATCTTGTTAAGCTACTGTGACCTCCACATCTCTTCCAAGGGGCATTAAAAGCGTCTTCTTAAGCTACTGTGACCTCCACGTCTCTTCCGAGGGGCATTAAAACCGTCTTTTTAAGCTACTGTGACCTCCACGTCTCTTCAAATTGGCATTAAAAGCGTCTTCTTAAGCCACTCTGAACTCCACAGCTCTTCCAAGGGGCATTGAAATGTTGTTTTTAATTACCTCTAACCTCCACGACTCTTCCAACGGGCATTGCATTTCCTCCTAATTTTAGTCAGCTTTTGCTTTTCAATGCAAAGGCGAAAACTAAGGGAGACCCACTCCCCAATAATGGGTAGAAGGTTTTTAGTACGCTGTAATCCACGTCTGATTCAAGGGGCTTTGCAGTTCCTCATAATTTTTGGAAAGCCTTCCATTCATTGCTTAGGCTAACAGTGTACAGGAGACCCAGTTGCTATAAATGGAAAAAACGGTTTAGTTAAGGCCCTCTGACCTCCATGTCATTTCCAAGGGGCATTGGAGTGCCTCAAAATTTTTGGTAGGCATTGCACTCACTGTATGCCCTATAACTGTGTAGCCAAACCGCTCCTTTTGTTACAGGAACATATCCTACAAGACATATGTGGTTGACTGGCCTGATATTGATGTGAATGGTCCCTGTTCCTCCTGCTCTTTCTCCTTTGCCACTACCTAATCCATCATTTATCACCTGAAGCTTTGTTTTAACGGGAGTCATAGAACTGGAATTGTAGCAGGAAAACATGCAGCAATCCTCGGAGGAGGTAGGATATGCGCCAAAACGCTGACCACCTCAGGCCTAGCTGCTACTACATACATGCGCTTGCATTCCAAGAAAATAAAGCAGATGCTAACTTGTATCATCATCATCATGGTCCTCACCTTGGCACTCTCAACTCCCCTGATGGAGAAGCCAGGACCCACCAGAGGATTCTGGCTCTCTGGTGGTCTCGTCCAATGCTGCCCTAAAGCAGGCCGGGCTAAGAAAAGTGTGTGGGGGAAGTTGACAGGAGAAATAGGGGCAGCTGGGGACCGTTTATGGACGACCGGCTGCCCCCAGGCGGCTGGGGACCGTGTGTGGTACCCGGCCGCGGGGCGGCTGGTGACCGAGTATGGACACCCGGCCGCCCCCTGGCGGCTGGGGACCGAGTGTGGTACCCGGCCGCGGGGCGGCTGGTGACTGAGTATGGATTCCAGGCCGCCAACGCAGCCATGACGTGGTGGCCAGATTCCGCCTCCACATGCCTAAAAGGCCCAATTTCAAATGCAAGCACGCAGTATGGTATTGCAGCCTGGGGATGGGTGGGTGGTTGGCTGCATATTTGTGCTTGCATTGCAAGGAATGGGAGAGGTACAATTGAACAGTGCCCTGGGACAAGAACTTGCACGGGGATAGTTGCAAGTCTGCATTTTCTGATGCGGCAAGGACCACTTCTGATGGGCACACTTTTAGGCAGTGATCTGGGTGTCAGAGATGCTTCCAGGGGTCTTCCCTGTGCTGTTCCCATGTCTTTTCAGCACTGCATGCATGTGTCACACATCACATGGCCAGATAACGTTGTAAAATGTTAAAATGACATTTCCCGGTGAATGCATTTGTCATGGTTGAAAGCAATACAAAAGTGCAAAAACGCATAAAAAAATTCTACTTGTGAACATAGCCCAAGGTGTGGAGGAGTATTTTTTTGGGGGGGGGTATTTATTTCACCTTATACACAAGTCTTCTTTACCCTGGAAAGGAAGTTCCTTAACATATTTCACAGGAAAGCAGTTTCATTTTTGAACGTTTTATTGTGAGCCCGTAAAAGTGGCTTAATACCTCTGACCACGTTGTTGACAGCAGTGATCTGGGGGTCAGAAATGCTTCCTGGGGCGATCCCCATGCTCTCCCCATGTTATTTAAACACTGTCACTATCGTTTTGGGCACTTGTTATGCTTTTAAAAGACTACCGGGGGTGCCGCACAAAAAATGCTCGGGTCTCCCATAGACTAACATTGGGCTCGTTGCTCGGGTTGAGCACCCGAGTATCACGGCGAGCTCGCCCGAGCTTCGAGCACCCGAGCATTTTAGTGCTCGATCAACACTAGTGTTTAGGAGTGATAAGGTAAGAATTTTTTTGTTTGTCAGTTAAACTCATTGATGGTGATATGTGTCAGGGCTCTTTATATCACTGTAAGCAATTGCAGGCACCTGTGCTAATTTGTTTGGCAGGTGTGTCCAATGAAAGGCAAGACTACTTAAGAAGGCTGTCCCACATTATTAAGCAGCCTACATTTTCTGCCAAAATGGGAAAGAAAAAGGATGTGTCGGCTGCTGAAAAGCAACAAATTGTGGAGTGTTTAGGTCAAGGCATGACTACAATCAACATTGTGCGATGATCAGGATGAAGTGTCTTGGCAATCAAGAAGTATGTAGCTGATTCACAGTACACACGTGTGCGTGCTGATAAGGGAAAATTGAGGACTCTTTCCTACAGGCAATTACATCAGGTTAAAAGAGCAGCAGCAAAAAAGCCTTGTCATAGCAGCAGACAAGTTTTTGAAGCTGCTGGTGCCTCCAACGTCCCCCGAACAACAAGATGCAGGGTCCTTCAGAGGTTTGCAGCTGTGCGTAAGCCATCCTGTCGACCTCCTCTATCCACTGCACACAAGCAGAAATGGCTCCAGTTGGCCAAACAATACATGAAGACTGACTTCAAAACTGTTTTGTTCACGGATGAGTGCTGTGAAACGCTCGATGGTCCAGATGGATGGAGTGGAGGATGGCTGGTTGATGGACACCCCACGCAAACACGGCTACAGTGCCAACAAGGAGGAGGTGGAGTAATGTTTTGGGCTGGAATCATGGGGAGAGAGATTGTCGGCCCCTTTAGGATCCCTGAAGGGGTAAAGATGAACTCCATAATGTATGTGGAGTTTCTCAAACAGCACTTCCTGCCATGGTTCAAGAAGAAGAACCGTGTATTCCGCAGCAAGATCATTTTCATGCATGATAATGCACCGTCTCATGCTGCACATAACACATCTGCATCTCTGGCTGATATGGGCATAAAAGGGGACTAACTTATGGTGTGACCCCCATGCTCCCCTGACCTCTACCCCATTCAGAACCTCTGGAGCATCATCAAAAGGAGTGTCTATGATGGCGGGAGGCAGTTCACATCTAAGAAACAGCTCTGGGAGGGTATTCTGTCCTCATGCAAAACAATTGAAGCAGAAACCATCCAAAACCTGACAAATTCAATGGACGAGACAGTTCAGAAGCTCTTTTCGAATAAGGGGTCCTATGTGCAAATGTGACATCACCTAGAATAAAGTTTTGAGTTGAAAACTGTTTGATTTCAGTTTCTAATAACCTGCTAATGCTTATAATTTCAAAAATGACCATTTTTTTGTTCTTTATTAAAATGAAAAGGTTGATCGAAGAGTGGGGGGGGATCTAAGAGTGTGGCATTCTCGAATTCTGAGAATCTGAGGGTCATGTTGCAGGTAGTGCAGCAAGAAGGCACTCATGTGTCTTGCGCATCTAATAGCCACAAAATTATTTTCCGGGCTAGATGCAACTAAAAATTATTATTAATTTTAAATCTGGTGGAGCTTAGTATAGATGGCCTAATAAAATCAGTACTGCACACTGTTACAAAGCCCAAATTATTTTCCAGCCAAGATACAGATAAACATGATTAGTAATTTTAAATCTGGTGGAGCTTAGTATAGATGGCCTAATAGAATCAGTACAGCTCACTGCTACAAAGCCCAAATTATTTTCCAGCCAAGAGACAGATAAACATGATTAGTAATTTTAAATCTGGTGGAGCTTAGTATAGATGGCCTAATAGAATCAGTACTGCACACTGCTACAAAGCTCAAATTATTTTCCAGCCAAGATACAGATAAACATGATTAGTAATTTGAATGCTTATAACGGTTGGTGAGGTGATTTTAACAAATCATCAAACTTTTACTCTCCCCAGAATGACACAGGGGTAGAAAAGTCGTTTCGAATCCATGATTTGTTCATCTTTATGAACGTGAGTCGGTCTACATTATCAGGGGAGAGCCGCGTGCGCTCATCTGTCAGCACACCGCCAGCAGCGCTGAACACACGTTCAGACAGAACGCTGGCTGCAGGGCATGACAAGATGTCCAAGGTGTAAGTGGCGAGCTCCGGCCATTTATCCAGATTGGAAGCCCAAAAAGAGCAAGGGTCCAGTGACACAGTCATGGCTTCAATGTTTACTTGGAGATTCTCCTGTACCATCGTCTCTAGGCGTTGACTATGTGTCAGACTTCTTGTCTCCTGTGGCCTTGCAAAGGATGGGCTAAAAAAGTGGTGAAATGATTCGCAAAATTGATGTTACCAGCAGATACTGTGGTTCTGTTACGGTTTGAGTGCTGAACACTTGACGGTCCCACGGTTGGCAAGTTGGAACTGTGAGATTCACTACGTGCACCACTGGTGTTTTGTGGAAAAGCACATGTAAGATTCTGCAACAGTCTCTGCTGATACTCCTGCATGTGTGCATCTCTTTCTATGGTAGGAATAATTTCTGCAAATTTACTTTTGTACCGGGGATATAACAGTGTGGCAACCCAGTAGTCAGAATTATTTCTAATTCTCACAATTCGAGGGTCATGTTGCAGGTAGTGCAGCAAGAAGGCACTCATGTGTGTTGCGCATCCAGGAGCACCAAGTCCCTGTTGTGTTGGTGGCGATGTAACAATCATGCTTCCTTCCTCTGTCCTCTCCCCCCAACCTCGCACAACAGAAATGTGATGAAGTTCTCCCTCATCTGATGAGTCTTCCATCAGTTCATCCTCCACTTCTTCCTGGGCTCCTGCACCTTCCTCACTAGTTTGGCTTCTACCATGCGCCCTGGTAAAACCATCTCCCCCACCCTCACATGACTGCCGCCTTGGTGCTGCCGACCGTCTGGACCTTGCAGATGTTAGCCCTTCCGCATACAACTCCTCCTCCTCTACTTCCTCCACCTCCTCTTGTGCCACCACCTGGCTCCGAATTCTGTTTAAGATGTGCTCCAGCATGTAAATCACCGGAATAGTCATGCTGATAATGGCATCGTCAGCACTAAACATCTTCGTCGCCATTTCAAAACTGTGCAGAAGGGTGCATAGGTCCCTGATCTGAGACCACTCCTCCAGCGTGATTTGCCCCACCTCTGGATCTCGTTGGCCCAGGCTATACGTCAGAACGTATTGCACCAGGGCTTGTTGGTGCTGCCACAGTCGCTGCAACATGTGCAGAGTTGAATTCCACCGGGTAGGCACATCGCATTTTAGCCGGTGAAGTGGCAGGCCTAACGACTTCTGTAGAGATGTAAGTCGCTGAGCTGCGGGATGCTAACGGCGGAAGTGAGCACACAGCGACCGTGCCCTCTGCAGAATGCCATCTAGTCCGGGATAGTGGGCTAAAAATTGCTGGACAACCAGGTTCAACACGTGAGCCATACAAGGCACGTGTGTGACATTGCCCCGGGGGAGGGCCGCACCCAGGTTTGCAGCATTGTCGCACACGGCCTTCCCTGGTTTCAGGTCCAGTGGAGACAACAATTCATGAAATTGGTTCTCCAGAGCTGACCACAACTCCTCAGCTGTGTGACTCACATTTCCCAGACATTTCAAAGTAAAAACCGCCTGATGACGGTGAGCCCTGCTGCCAGCATAGTAAGGAGGTGTGCAGGATCCCTTCTGCTCAGTTAGAAAGCTTGTGGCATGACCAGACAGGCTTTGGGTGCAGGTGGAGGACCGAGAGGAGGTTGAGCAGGCAGAAGCAGTGGAGGAACTTTGAGATAAAGAGGATTTACACACAACTCGTGGGGATGGTAAGACTTGGACAGCAGCCCCTTGTCCTGCTGTCACCATAGTTACCCAGTGCCCAGTCAGCGACATGTAACGCCCCTGTCCATGCCTACTCGTCCAAGTGTCTGTGGTGAAATGCACCCTGTCACACACAGAGTTTCTCAAAGAAGCGGTGATGTTGTGTGCGACATGCTGGTGGAGCGCAGGCATACCTTTCTTTGAGAATTAGTGCCGACTGGGCATCTGGTACTGGGCCACTGCGACGGACATAAGGTCTCGAAAATCCTCTGTGTCCACCAGGCGGAAAGGAAGCATTTCTGTAGCCAAGAGTTTGCAGATGGTGAAATTCAACCTCTTAGCTTACTCATGGCAAGGAGGAAATGGTCTTTAACTTGTCCACATCTGAGGGACCCGAGGGCTGGCTGTTGTGCTTATACGGGGTTGAGAAGGGTGTCCCCGGCAAACTGCCGGTCTGTGAGGAAGATGCAGGCGGACATGTTAGGTTGCCTTGATCCAAAGGTGGTGATATCGATGTCGGACAGCGCTCAACACCAGCTGGTGTTTCCACCTCCAAAGAAAATGATGACCTGCCAATCACGCTGGCTGTTGCGGGTAAAGAGGTGGCAGGTCTGCATCCCAAAACAGGTGTGACTGCTGTCCCCGCAGTCACAGAGGATGAAGAGGCCGCGGATGCACAAGATGTGGCAGACGGTGGTTGGCCCGGCCGGCTAGGCCGCATTGTAGCACAGTGAGCCTCCCACTGCAACTTATGCTTCATGTCCATGTGCCGGTTCATACATGAAGTACTCAAACTATGTATTTTTTGGCCTCTACTTAGCTTTTGCTGACAAATGTTACAGATAACACGAGTTGGGTCATCTTTATCGATCTGAAAAAATGCCCAGGCTATGCAAGGCTTAGCCCCCATGCGACCTGAAGAGCCACCACGACTTGTGGTCAGAGGCAGAGTTGTGTTTGAGGATGCAGTTGTTGACGTGCTTCCAGTACTACGTCTCTGTCCAGGAAGGCGCAACCTGACCTCGTCGTCACTAGCATCCTCCTCCACCTCCTTTGCTGACCTCATCTCTTGGATGACTGTGGGTTGACAGTAAGTGGGATCGCCCACCTCATCATCATCACCCTGTGTGTTATCACACTCGTCGTCCTCAGAGCCAACCTGTTCCTGCCCTGACAAAAAACTAAAGTTGTCGCTCCAATCAGGTATTTGAGTCTCATCATCGTCTTCCTCATTGTCTCCACCAACAGGAGTTACAGTTTGGGAATGAGGGTCTACATTATGGTCAGAACCTTCTGCGTCTGGTCCTGCATCCGACTCATAAAGATTCTGGGCATCAGTGCAGATCATTTCCTCGTCTGGATTCACAGTAGCTCTGGAGCCGACCTCTGATTCCCAGGCTATAGTATGAGTAAACAGCTCTGCAGATACAACCATCTGTCCTACCCCATACTCAGATGGGCAGCTGGAGATTTGGGAGCTGTGAGGAAGCAAGTGCGATTGGGGCGACACCTCTGAGGACTGGAGTATTTGTGATGTTGAAATTGAGGTGGAGGAGAGCCCACTTAAAGGAGCACTTGATATCCGTTGAAGCACCTGCTGTTTTTGTGCCTCATCTGGAATTTGTAGCGATTGGCGTGGCCGTAAGAAAGGGATCTTATCACATTATCCGCTAAAAGAAGTAGACATTTTAGTTTGGCTGGAAGATGGTCTTTCTTCTGCAGATGTTACTGTTGCTTTAACACCTACCCCACGGACACAACCTTTTTTCCCCTTCCCAACATGCCTATTCCCCTTTCCACCAGTAGCAGGCCTGTTTCCACTCATTTTGGTGGTTAGCTAATTCACAACTCTGGAGTTGTTTGCACAAAAAAACAATGGATGGGAACCGAGCAGAGCTGAGTGGCCAAACTGTGGTATTAGGCCAAAAGTATTGGCTGGGTTAGATGCAGATAAAAATGACATTGAATTTGCAACCTGATGGAGGTTAGTATAGATGGACTAGAAGCCGAAATATTTTTTCAGAGCTAGATGCAGATAAAAATTATATTTAATTTGCAACCTGGTGGAGGTTAGTATAGATGGACTAATAGACCAAGTCCCACACAGTGCTTGAAGCCGAAATATTTTTTCAGAGCTAGATGCAGAAAAAAATTAGATTGAATTTGCAACCTAATGGAGGTCAGTATAGATGGACTAATAGACCAAGTCCCACACACTGCTACAAGCCCAAATATTTTTTCAGAGCTAGATGCAGATAAAAATTATTTTTAATTTGCAACCTGGTGGAGGTTGGTATAGATGGACTAATAGACCAAGTCCCACACACTGCTACAAGCCCAAATATTTTTTCAGCGCTAGATGCAGAAAAAAATTATATTGAATTTGCAACCTGATGGAGGTCAGTATAGATGGACTAATAGATAAAGTCCCACACACTGCTACAAGCCGAAATATTTTTTCAGAGCTAGATGCAGATAAAATTATTTTTAATTTGCAATCTGGTGGAGGTTAGTATAGATGGACTAATAGACCAAGTCCCACACACTGCTAGAAGCCCAGATATTTTTTCAGAGCTAGATGCAGAAAAAAATTATATTGAATTTGCAACCTGATGGAGGTCAGTATAGATGGACTAATAGACCAAGTCCCACACACTGCTACAAGCCCAAATATTTTTTCAGAGTTAGATGCAGATAAAAATTATTTTTAATTTGCAACCTCGTGGAGGTTAGTATAGATGGACTAATAGACCAAGTCCCACACACTGCTACAAGCTGAAATATTTTTTCAGAGCTAGATGCAGAAAAAAATTAGATTGAATTTGCAACCTGGTGGAGGTTAGTATAGATGGACTAATAGAACAAGTCCCACACACTGCTAGAAGCCCAAATATTTTTTCAGAGCTAGATGCAGATAAAAATTATATTTAATTTGCAACCTGGTGGAGGTTAGTATAGATGGACTAATAGAACAAGTCCCACACACTGCTAGAAGCCCAAATATTTTTTCAGAGCTAGGTGCAGATAAAAATTATATTTAATTTGCAACCTGGTCGAGGTTAGTATAGATGGACTAATAGACCAAGTCCCACACACTGCTAGAAGCCAAAATATTTTTTCAGAGCTAGATGCAGAAAAAATTATATTGAATTTGCAACCTGATGGAGGTCAGTATAGATGGACTAATAGACCAAGTCCCACACATTACTAGAAGCCCAAATATTTTTTCACAGCTAGATGCAGATAAAAATTATTTTTAATTTGCAACCTGGTGGAGGTTAGTATAGATGGACTAATAGACCAAGTCCCACACACTGCTACAAGCTGAAATATTTTTTCAGAGCTAGATGCAGAAAAAAATTAGATTGAATTTGCAACCTGGTGGAGGTTAGTATAGATGGACTAATAGAACAAGTCCCACACACTGCTAGAAGCCCAAATATTTTTTCAGAGCTAGATGCAGATAAAAATTATATTTAATTTGCAACCTGGTGGAGGTTAGTATAGATGGACTAATAGACCAAGTCCCACACACTGCTAGAAGCCCAAATATTTTTTCAGCGCTAGATGCAGAAAAAAATTATATTGAATTTGCAACCTGATGGAGGTCAGTATAGATGGACTAATAGACCAAGTCCCACACACTGCTAGAAGCTGAAAAAAATTTTCAGAGCTAGATGCCGATAAAAATTATTTTGAATTTGCAACCTGGTGGAGTTTAGTATAGATGGACTAATAGAACAAGTCACACACACTGCTAGAAGGCCAAATATTTTTTCAGAGCTAGATGCAGAAAAAAATTATATTGAATTTGCAACCTGATGGAGGTCAGTATAGATGGACTAATAGACCAAGTCCCACACACTGCTACAAGCCCAAATATTTTTTCAGAGCTAGATGCAGATAAAAATAATTTTTAATTTGCAACCTGGTGGAGGTTAGTATAGATGGACTAATAGACCAAGTCCCACACACTGCTACAAGCCCAACTATTTTTTCAGAGCTAGATGCAGAAAAAAATTATATTGAATTTGCAACCTGATGGAGGTCAGTATAGATGGACTAATAGACCAAGTCCCACACACTGCTAGAAGCCCAAATATTTTTTCAGAGCTAGATGCAGATAAAAATTATTTTTAATTTTCAACCTGGTGGAAGTTAGTATAGATGGACTAATAGACCAAGTCCCACACACTGCTAGAAGCCGAAATATTTTTTCAGAGCTAGATGCAGAAAAAAATTATATTGAATTTGCAACCTGATGGAGGTCAGTATAGATGGATTAATAGACCAAGTCCCACACACAGCTAGAAGCCGAAATATTTTTTCAGAGCTAGATGCAGAAAAAAATTATATTGAATTTGCAACCTGATGGAGATCAGTATAGATGGACTAATAGAACAAGTCCCACACACTGCTAGAAGCCAAAATATTTTCTCAGAGCTAGAGGCAGAAAAAAATTATATTGAATTTGCAACCTGATGGAGGTCAGTATAGATGGACTAATAGAACAAGTCCCATACACTGCTAGAAGCCAAAATATTTTTTCAGAGCTCGATGCAGATAAATATTATATTGAATTTGCAACCTGGTGGAGGTTAGTATAGATGGTGCAGTAAAAAAATTGGTATTCTATACACAGGTGGTATATCTTGCAACACAGATAGGCTACTCCACTGACTAACACACACTGCAAGAGGCCAAAAAGGATTTGCTTTGCTAGATTTAGCGAAATGCTGCGAAAAAAACTTGCACAGCACTGGCACAGACCCGCCTGGCAAAAACTGATAGGAACTGATGTAACTTAGTCCTGAAAAGGACTGCAATTACAATTAGTCTTTACTCCCAACCTATCTATTTAAGAGCACAGACCTGCCTGATAAAAGTCGTAGGAAATGATGTAACCTAGTCTTTAAAAGGACTGCAATCACAACTATTCCCTACTCCCAAGCTATCTGTAGATTTGTGCGAAAATTGGCTTGAAATTAGCAAGGTATAGGGCACACAGCAACAGCGGTGCGGTCTAACACGCAGCTGCAGCATTGAGAAAATGGTGGCGATGGGGAAAATGGCTGGGTCTTATAGGGCAAGGACATTTGACATACACTGCCAATGACACATGCCCTTGCTTGTGTGAAAAAAAGCACTTCGCTCCGTGTGTGCGCTGCTGATAGGCTGACAGATTGCACCTCCCCACTGTAAATGCGGGAAAGAGAAAAAAAAATGGAGATCTTCATTATTTCTGCAGAGATCCATCCCCTGCCCCTCCCCACGCCCCGCTGTACACTCAAACTGCGTATTAACATTAATTTTCAGCATTGCTGAGAAAAAATCCAGTTATGCTTTTGGTGCACGAACAGTTATCGAACATAACCTCGAACAGCCGAATTTTTTTCAAATCGTTCGTGTTCGCCGAATTTGAGATTGGCAAACAGTTCGAGTCGAACACCGCTCATCTCTAGTCCCAAGGTCCGAATGGGTCACGGCTTCCACTATGTTAACCCAGTGTGCCGTCAGCGAGATGTACCGTCCCTGCCCACAAGCACTTGTCCACGTGTCTGTGGTTAGGTAGACTTTCCCAGTAACTGCATTGTTGAGGGCACGGCTAATGTTTTGGGACACGTGCTTGTGTAATGCGGGGACGGCACACCGGGAGAGATAGTGGCGGCTGGGGACCGAGTACCGAGGGATGGCCGCCGCCATCAGGTTGTGGAATGCTGCCGTCTCCACGAGCCTAAAAGGCAGCATTTTGAGCGCAAGCAGTCGTGAAATGTGAGAATTTAGTAGTGTGGCCTGTGGGGCGTTTTCTGCATATTTGCACTTGTGTTCCAAGGACTGACTGGGGTATGGACAACTGAACACTGCGCTTGGACAAGGACATGGACGTGCTTCCTGATGCTGCTACTTGAGAGTGTGCAATGACAGGTGCAGGGCAGGAGGCATCTTCGCATGCACCATGGACAGGGGATTGGGTTGCATGCACAACAGCGGAAGAAGCAATGGTGCCACTTGCAGACACTGTTGCTGAACCCTGGGGTATGGCCCACAAAGTTGGGTGCTTCGCTGCCATGTGCCTGATCATGTTGGTGGTGGTCAGGCTGGTCATTTTGCCACCCCTGATGATGCTGGCCTGGCAGGTGCTGCAAATGGCCTTTTTGGGGTTATCGGCAGAGTCTTTAAAAAAACAACCAGCTTCGGGAAGACATAACAGTTGTACTGGCAACTTCTTTCATGTTGGTGTTACAGGGAATGGTTGCCTGCCTTCTGTCTGCGGCCATCACACTGCTTCTTCCTGCCTGTTGGGGTGCTACGCCTCCCCCCCCCTGTGTGCTGCTGTCCTCGCTCTGCATGTCCTCCTGCCAGGTTGGGTCAGTTACTATATCATCCACCATTCCCTGTTACTACAGGATCTCATCTCTCGGCATCACAGACTTGGCCCTATCTTGCATCTTTTCATACCTAACTGACAGGACATTATAATAATATAATTTTCATTTTTATATAGCACCAACATATTCCGCAACGCTTTACATACATTATCATTGCTGTCCCCATTGGGGCTCACAATCTAAATTCCCTATCAGTATGTCTTTGGAGTGTGGGAAGAAACCGAAGAACCTGGAGGAAACCCATGCAACCACGGGGAGAACATACAAACTCCTTGCAGATGTTGTCCTTTGACCCCAGGACCCCAGTGCTGCAAGGCTGCAGTGGTAACCACTGAGCCACCGTGCTGCCCACGTGCTGCCACATTCAGTGTCTCCCACTCACGCACCACCTCCTAATCTCCCCCTATCTGTCGGTGTCCCCCAAGGTTCAGTTCTAGGACACAAGCTCTTCTCCATCTATACCTTCAGCCTGGGACAGCTCATAGTCTCATGGCTTTCGGTATCTCCTCTATGCTAATGACACACAAATCTACATCTCTGGACTTGATATCACCTTCTTACTAACCAGAATCCCACAATGTATGTCCTCTATTTCATCTTTCTTCTCTGCTAGATTTGTAAAAATTAGCATGGATAAAACAGAATGCATCATCTTTCCACCATCTTATTCATCCTCCCCAACTGACATATCCATCAAAGTGAATGGCTGCCCACTCTGCCCAGTCCCACAAGCTTGACTCTGATCTGTCCTTCAAACGTCAGATCCAAGCCCTTTCCACTTGCTGCTGACTCCAACTCCAAAATATCTCCAGAATCCGCACATTCCTCAACCATGACTCTACAAAAACACCAATGCACTACCTCATCATCTGCCGTCTCAACTGCTGCAAGCTCCTGCTCTGTGGTCTCCTTTATACCACTCTCGCACCCCTCCAATTTATCCTAAAGTGTGGTGGCCGATTAATCCATCTGTCTCCCCCCTATTCCGAGGCTTCTCCCCTCTGTCAATCCCTGCGCTGGCTCCCTGTTGCTCAGAGACTCCAGCTGAAAAGCCAACCTTTGTCATACCATGCAATCCTAAACCTGTCTCCTCCATACATCTGTGACCTAGTCTCCCTGTACTAGTTACCTGCACAAAACCTTCCATCCTTACAAGATCTCCTTCTTTACTTCCCTCTTATCTCTTCTTGCCACAATCGCATACAAGATTTGTCTCATGCATTTCCCTACTCTGTAACTCTGTACCCCAACACATCAGACTGTCGCCTACTGCAGAAACTTTGAAAAGGAAGCTGAAGACCCACTTCTTCTGACAAGAGTACAATCTGCGGTAAGTCTCGTTCCAGCATACCACTGCACGA
Organism: Phyllobates terribilis; assembly: GCF_046119375.1. Lineage (NCBI taxonomy): Eukaryota > Metazoa > Chordata > Amphibia > Anura > Dendrobatidae > Phyllobates > Phyllobates terribilis. Next base: position 1,158,359 of record NW_027362822.1, on the reverse strand, counting down.
TTAGCTGTACCCTGACCTCCTGTATCCTCACTAGTGTTGAGCAAGCACTAAAATGCTCGGGTGCTCGAAGCTTGGGCCGAACTCACCGTGATACTCAGGTGATCGACCCGAGCAACGAGCCCAATGTTAGTCAATGGGAGACCCAAGTATTTTTGCGGCGGCACCCCCGGCAGTCTGTAGAAAGCCTAAAAAGTGCCCAAAACGATAGTGACAGTGCGCAAATGACATGGGGAGAGCATGGGGATCGCCCCAGGAAGCATTATGACCCCCAGGTCACTGCTGTCAACAACGTGGTCAGAGGTATTAAGCCACTTTTACGGGCTCACAATAAAACGTTTGAAAAACGAAACTTAAACGGTTTTCCTGTGAAATATGTTAAGGAACATCCTTTCCAAGACTTGTGTATAAGGTAAAATAAATAACCAAAAACAAAAATACTCATCCACACCTTGGGCTATGTTCACAAGTAGCATTTTTTATGCATTTTTGCACTTTTGTATTGCTTTCAACCGTGACAAATGCATTCACCGGGAAATGTCGTTTTAACATTTTACAACCTTATCTGGCCATGTGCTGTGTGACACATGCAGACAGTGCTGAAAAGATATGGGAACAGCATGGGGAAGACCCCTGGAAGCATTTCTGACACCCAGGTTACTGCCTAAAAGCTTACCCATCAGAAGTGATCCTTGCCACATCAAAAGATGCAGACTTGCAACTATCCCCATGCAAGTCCTTGTCCCAGGGCAGTGTTCAATTGTACCTCCCCCATTCCTTGCAATGCAAGTGCAAGTATGCAGCCTGCCACCCACCAACCCCCAGGCTGCAATACCATACTGCTTGCTTGCTTGCACTTGAAATTGGGCCTTTTAGGCATGTGGAGGCAGAATCTGGCCACCACGTCATGGCTGGGTCGGCGGCCTGGTATCCATACTCGGTCCCGAGCCGCCCCGTGGCTGGGTGCCCACACACGGTCCCCAGCCACCTGAGGACGGTCAGGTGTCCATAAACGGTCCCCAGCCGCCCATATTTGTCCCGCTGCGCCTTATACACAAGCGCGCATACCAAAACATTATCTGTGCCCTCCCCAGTGCATTCAGTGGGAAGGACAGCCTAACCACAAACACGTGGACAAGTGAATGTGGCCATGGATGGTCCAGCTCACTGACACCTTCACACTGGGTTAATATTGTGGAAGCTGGGACACAGTTGGACACTGGGATGCAACACGTCCTCCAGACATAGAGGATTGCGGGTCCTGGGTCAATCAAGCTTCCATACAAGGTTCAGAAGGTAGACAGCAGCAGTGGTCGGCCTCCTACACAACAAGTAAATTATTCATGATCATGAGGCCATCCATCTCCTTAGCTTTCTGTTCCTTGGAATGCAAGCGCATGTATGTAGTAGCGGCTAGGCCTGAGGTGGTCAGCATTTTGGTGCATATCCTACCTCCTCCGAGGATTGATGGATGTTTTCCTGCTACTATCCCAGTTCTATGACTCCCGTTAAAACATAGCTTCAGGTGATGAATGATGGATGAGGTGGTGGCAAAGGAGAAAGAGCAGGAGGAACAGGGACCATTCACATCAATATCAGGCCAGTCAAACACACATGTCTGGTAGAATATGTTTCTGTACCAAAAGGAGCGGTTTGGCTACACAGTTATAGAGCATACAGTGAGTGCAATGCCTACCAAAAATTTCAAATCACTCCAATGCCCCTTGGAAATGAGATGGAGGTGAGAGGGCCTTAACTAAACCGTTTTTTCCATTTATAGCGACTGGGTCTCCTGTACACTGTTGGCCTAAGCAGTGAATGGAAGGCTTTCCAAAAATTATGAGGAACTGCAATGCCCCTTGAAACAGACGTGGATTACAGCATACTAAAAACCTTCTACCCATTATTGGGGAGTGGGTCTCCCTTAGTTTTCGCCTTTGCATTGAAAAGAAAAAGCTGACTAAAATTAGGAGGAAATACAATGCCCGTTGGAAGAGTCGTGGAGGTTAGAGTTAATTAAAAACAACATTTCAATGCCCCTTGGAAGAGCTAAGAGAACTTGCAGAAGATAGCCATATATATGATTTGCTACTAAACATATTCGTATATATGATAATTTAAATGGCTGTCAGGAAGTAGGACTATCAATATGACAAATCATCATATATAACTTCATAGGGGGGGAGACGACAAAGTCGCCTAAATGATGATAATAACGTCAAGGATGTACAAAAGACAAGGAGGTCACAGTTGCTTAACAAGACAGTTTTAATGCCCCTTGGAAGAGATGTGGAGATCAGAGTGCTGTTAATGTGAGGTAAAAAACATCAACAGCAATTGCCAAATGAAAAGTGAGCACCTAGGTCAGATTACAGCAGCAGGCATATGGTTATCATATACTAAATGTATAGTGTGACTTTAACAAAGGCCGACGCCGAAATGCGCGTCGGGGCTGAGCACAGGTCTGGGTTCCCTCTGGTATACCTCTCTATATAGGTAATATACTAATACCTTATATGCCATTATCTGTTTATGTAGATCCGTGATATAGGGGACCAATGCAGTTTAGATTTTAGCATATGTGCATATGGATGGTAAAATAGATACTGTCACACTATACATTTAGTATATGATAACCATATGACTGCTGCTGTAATCTGACCGAGGTGCTCACTTTTCATTTGGCAATTGCTGTTGATGTTTTTTACCTCACATTAACATGTCTAATTTTAAATAATAAAGTGTTTTTGATTTATTTTGTACATCCTTGACATTATTATCATCATTTAGGCGCCTTTGTAGTCTCCCCCCCTTGGAAGAGACGTGGAGATCAGAGTGGTTTAAAAAGACGGTTTTAATGCCCCTTGGAAGAGACGTGGAGTTCAGAGTGGTTTAACAAGATGATTTTAATATCCCTTGGAAGAGACGTGGAGGTCACAGTAGCTTAGCAAGACAGTTTTAATGCCCCTTGGAAGAGAGGTGGAGGTCGCAGTAGCTTAACACGACAGTTTTAATGCCCCTTGGAAGAATGGTGGAGGACATAGTAGCTTAACAAGACACTTTTAATGCCCCTTGGAAGAATGGTGGAGGTTGCAGTAGCTTAACAAGACAGTTTTAATGCCCCTTGGAAGAGACATGGAGGTGACAGCTTAACAAGACGGTTTTAATGCCCCTTAGAAGAGATGTGGAGGTCAGAGTGGTTTAACAAGACGGTTTTAATGCCCCTTGGAAGAGACGTGGAGGTCACAGTAGCTTAACAAGACAGTTTTAATGCACCTTGGAAGAGACGTGGAGGTCACAGTAGCTTAACAAGATGGTTTTAATGCCCCTTGGAAAAGACGTGGAGGTCAGAGTTGTTTAACAAGACGGTTTTAATGTCCGTTGGAAAAGACGTGGAGGTCACAGTTGCTTAACAAGACAGTTTTAATGCCCCTTGGAAGAGACGTGGAGGTCAGAGTGGTTTAGCAAGATGGTTTAATGCCCCTTGGAAGAGACGTGGAGGTCACAGTAGCTTAACAAGATGGTTTTAATGCCCCTTGCAAAAGACGTGGAGGTCAGAGTGGTTTAACAAGACGGTTTTAATGCCCCTTGGAAAAGACGTGGAGGTCACAGTTGCTTAACAAGACAGTTTTAATGCCCCTCGGAAGAGATGTGGAGGTCAGAGTTGTTTAACAAGATGGTTTTAATGCGCCTTGGAAGAGACGTGGAGTTCAGAGTGGTTTAACAAGACAGTTTTAATGCCCCTTGGAAGAGACGTGGAGTTCAGAGTCGTTTAACAAGATGGTTTTAATGCCCCTTGGAAGAGACGTGGAGGTCACAGTAGCTTAACAAGACATTTTTAATGCACCTTGGAAGAGATGTGGAGGTCACAGTAGCTTAATAAGATGGTTTTAATGCCCCTTGGAAAAGACGTGGAGGTCAGAGTGGTTTAACAAGACGGTTTTAATGCCCCTTGGAAAAGATGTGGAGGTCACAGTTGCTTAACAAGACAGTTTTAATGCCCCTTGGAAGAGACGTGGAGGTCAGAGTGGTTTAACAAGATGGTTTTAATGCCCGTTCGAAAAGACGTGGAGTTCAGAGTGGTTTAACAAGACAGTTTTAATGCCCCTTGGAAGAGATGTGGAGTTCAGAGTGGTTTAACAAGACGGTTTTAATGCCCCTTGGAAGAGACGTGGAGTTCAGAGTTGTTTAACAAGATGGTTTTAATGCCCCTTGGAAGAGACGTGGAGGTCACAGTAGCTTAATAAGACAGTTTTAATGCACCTTGGAAGAGACGTGGAGGTCACAGTAGCTTAACAAGATGGTTTTAATGCACATTGGAAGAGACGTGGAGGTCACAGTAGCTTAACAAGATGGTTTTAATGCCCCTTGGAAAAGACATGGAGGTCAGAGTTGTTTAACAAGACGGTTTTAATGTCCGTTGGAAAAGACGTGGAGGTCACAGTTGCTTAACAAGACAGTTTTAATGCCCCTTGGAAGAGACGTGGAGGTCAGAGTGGTTTAGCAAGATGGTTTTAATGCCCATTGGAAGAGACGTGGAGTTCAGAGTGGTTCAACAAGACGGTTTTAATGCCCCTTGGAAGAGACATGAATGTCAGAGTGGTTTAACAAGACGGTTTTAATGCCCCTTGGAAAAGACGTGGAGTTCAGAGTTGTTTAACAAGATGGTTTTAATGCCCCTTGGAAGAGACGTGGAGGTCACAGTTGCTTAACAAGACAGTTTTAATGCCCCTTGGAAGAGACGTGGAGTTCAGAGGGGCTTAACAAGACGGTTTTAATGCCCCTTGGAAGAGACGTGGAGTTCAGAGTGCTGTTAATGTGAGGTAAAAAACATCAACAGCAATTGCCAAATGAAAAGTGAGTACCTAGGTCAGATTACAGCAGCAGGCATTTGGTTATCATATACTAAATGTATAGTGTGACTTTAACAAAGGCCCACGCCGAAACACGCGTCGGGGTTCAGCACAGGTCTGGGTTCCCCCTGGTATACCTCTCTATATAGGTAATATACTAACACCTTATATGCCATTATCTGTTTATGGAGATCCGTGATATAGGGGACTAGAGATGAGCGTTGTTCTACTCGAACTGTTCGCCAATCTCAAATTCGAGCTGTTTTGGGCGGTGTTCGAGCCGTTCGGCGAACACGAACGATTTGAGAAAAATTCGGCTGTTCGAGGTTATGTTCGATAACTGTTCGTGCACCAAAATCATAACTGGATTTTTTCTCAGTAATGATGAAAATTAATGTTAATACGCAGTTTGAGTGTACAGCGGGGTGGGGGGAGGGGCAGGGGATGGATCTCTGCAGGAATAATGAAGATCTCCATTTTTTTTTCTCTTTCCCGCATTTGCAGTGGGGAGGTGCAGTCTGTCAGCCTATGAGCAGCGCACACACGGAGCGAACTGCTGTTTTTCACACAAGCAAGAGCATGTGTCATTGGCAGTGTATGTCACATGTCCTTGCCCTATAAGACCAAGCCATTTTCCCCGTCACCACCATTTTCTCACTGCTGCAGCTGCGTGTTAGACGGCACCGCTGTTGCTGTGTGCGCTATACCTTGCTAATTTCAAGCCAATTTTCGCACAAATCTACAGATAGCTTGGGAGTAGGGAATAGTTGTGATTGCAGTCCTTTTAAGGACTAGGTTACAGCATTTCCTATGACTTTTATCAGGCAGGTCTGTGCTCTTAAATAGATAGATTGTGGGAGTAAAGACTAATTGTAATTGCAGTCCTTTTCAGGACTAGGTTACATCAGTTCCTATCAGTTTTTGCCAGGCAGGTCTGTGCCAGTGCTGTGCAAGTTTTTTTCACAGCATTTGGCTGAATCTAGCAAAGCTAATCCTTTTTGGCCTATTGCAGAGTGTGTTAGTCAGTGGAGTAGCCTATCTGTGTTGCAAGATATACCACCTGTGTATAGAATACCAATTTTTTTACTGCACCTAGTGAAGTAAAATCTTTTGGGCATAGCATCATTCTATTAGTCAATCTATACTGACCTCCATCAGGTTGCAAATTGAATATAATTTTTTTCTGCATCTAGCTCTGAAAAAATATTTGGGTTTCTAGCAGTGTGTGGGACTTGTTCTATTAGTCCATCTATACTGACCTCCATCAGGTTGCAAACTGAATATAATTTTTTTCTGCATCTAGCTCTGAAAAAATATTTGGCCTTCTAGCAGTATGTGAGACTTTCTCTATTAGTCCATCTATACTGACCTCCATCAGGTTGCAAATTAAAAATAATTTTTATCTGCATCTAGCTCTGAAAAAATATTTGGCCTTCTAGCAGTGTGTGGGACTTTCTCTATTAGTCCATCTATACTGACCTCCATCAGGTTGCAAATTAAAAATAATTTTTATCTGCATCTAGCTCTGAAAAAATATTTGGCCTTCTAGCAGTGTGTGGGACTTTCTCTATTAGTCCATCTATACTGACCTCCATCAGGTTGCAAATTAAAAATAATTTTTTTTCTGCATCTACCTCTGAAAAAATATTGGGCTTCTAGCTGTGTGTGGGACTTGTTCTATTAATCCATCTATACTGACCTCCATCAGGTTGCAAACTGAATATAATTTTTTTCTGCATCTACCTCTGAAAAAATATTTGGGCTTCTAGCTGTGTGTGGGACTTGTTCTATTAGTCCATCTATACTGACCTCCATCAGGTTGCAAACTGAATATAATTTTTTTCTGCATCTACCTCTGAAAAAATATTTGGGCTTCTAGCTGTGTGTGGGACTTGTTATATTAGTCCATCTATACTGACCTCCATCAGGTTGCAAACTGAATATATATTTTTTCTGCATCTACCTCTGAAAAAATATTTGGGCTTCTAGCTGTGTGTGGGACTTGTTCTATTAGTCCATCTATACTGACCTCCATCAGGTTGCAAATCGAATAAAATTTTTTTCTCCATCTAACCCAGCCAATAGTTTTGGCCTAATACCACAGTTTGGCCACTCAGCTCTGCTCGGTTCCCATCCATTGTTTTTTTGTTCAAACAACTACAGAGTTGTGAATTAGTTAACCACCAAAATGAGTGGAAAAAGGCCTGCTGCTGGTGGAAAGGGGAATAGGCGTGTTGGGAAGGGGAAAAAAGGTTGTGTCCGTGGGGTAGGTGTTAAAGCAACAGTAACATCTGCAGAAGAAAGACCATCTTCCAGCCAAACTAAAATGTCTTCTTCTTTTAGCGGACAATGTGATAAGATCCCTTTCTTACGGCCACGCCAATCGCTACAAATTCCAGATGAGGCACAAAAACAGCAGGTGCTTCAACGGATATCAAGTGCTCCTTTAAGTGGGCTCTCCTCCACATCAACTTCAACATCACAAATACTCCAGTCCTCAAAGGTGTCACCCCAATCGCACTTGCTTCCTCACAGCTCCCAAATCTCCAGCTGCCCGTCTGAGTATGAGGTAGAATAGATGGTTGAGTCTGCAGAGCTGTTTACTCATACTATAGCCTGGGAATCAGAGGTCGACTCCAGCGCTTCTGTGAATCCAGACGAGGAAATGATCTGCACTGATGCCCAGAATCTTTATGAGTCGGATCCAGGACCAGACGCAGAAGGTTCTGACCATAATGTAGACCCTCATTCCCAAACTGTAATTCCTGTTGGTGGAGACAATGAGGAAGACGATGATGAGACTCAAATACCTGATTGGAGCGACAACTTTAGTTTTTTGTCAGGGCAGGAACAGGTTGGCTCTGAGGACGACGGGTGTGATAACACACAGGGTGATGATGATGAGGTTGGAGATCCCACTTACTGTCAACCCACAGTCAGCCAAGAGATGAGGTCAGCAGAGGAGGTGGAGGAAGATGCTAGTGACGACGAGGTCAGGTTGCGCCTTCCTGGACAGAGACGTAGTACTGGAAGCACGTCAACAACTGCATCCTCAAACACAACTCTGCCTCTCACCACAAGTCGTGGTGGCTCTTCAGGTCGCATGGGTGCTAAGCCTTGCATAGCCTGGGCATTTTTTCAGATCGATAAAGATGACCCAACTCGTGTTATCTGTAACATTTGTCAGTAAAAGCTAAGTAGAGGCCAAAAAATACATAGTTTGAGTACTTCATGCATGAACCGGCACATGGACATGAAGCATAAGTTGCAGTGGGAAGCTCAGTGTGCTACAATGCGGCCTAGCCGGCCGGGCCAACCACCGTCTGCCATATCTTGTGCATCCGCGGCCTCTTCATCCTCTGTGACTGGGGGGACAGCAGTCACACCTGTTTTGGGGCGCAGACCTGCCACCTCTTTACCCGCAACAGCCAGCGTGATTGGCAGGTCATCATTTTCTTTGGAGATGGTAACACCAGCTGGTGTTGAGCGCTGTCCGACATCGATAGCACCACCTTTGGATCAAGGCAACCTAACATGTCCGCCTGCATCTTCCTCACAGACCGGCAGTTTGCCGGGGACACTCTTATCAACCCCGTCTAAGCACAATAGCCAGCCCTCGGTCCCTCAGATGTGGACAAGTAAAAGACCATTTCCTCCTAGCCATGAGAAAGCTAAGAGGTTGAATTTCACCATCTGCAAACTCTTGGCTACAGAAATGCTGCCTTTCCGCCTGGTGGACACAGAGGATTTTCGAGACCTTATGTCCGTCGCAGTGCCCCAGTACCAGATGCCCAGTCGGCACTACTTCTCAAAGAAAGGTGTGCCTGCGCTCCACCAGCATGTCGCACACAACATCACCGCTTCTTTGAGAAACTCTGTGTGTGACAGGGTGCATTTCACCACAGACACTTGGACGAGTAGGCATGGACAGGGGCGTTACATGTCGCTGACTGGGCACTGGGTAACTATGGTGACAGCAGGACAAGGGGCTGCTGTCCAAGTCTTGCCGTCCCCACGAGTTGTGCGTCAATCCTCTTTATGTCAAAGTTCCTCCACTGCTTCTGCCTCCTCAACCTCCTCTCGGTCTTCCACCTGCACCCAAAGCCTGTCTGGTCATGCCACAAGCTTTCTAACTGCGCAGAAGGGATCCTGCACACCTCCTTACTATGCTGGCAGTAGGGCTCAACGTCATCAGGCGGTTTTTACTTTGAAATGTCTGGGAAACGTGAGTCACACAGCTGAGGAGTTGTGGTCAGCTCTGGAGAACCAATTTCATGAATGGTTGTCTTCACTGGACCTGAAACCAGGGAAGGCCGTGTGTGACAATGCTGCAAACCTGGGTGCGGCCCTTCGCCGGGGCAATGTCACACACGTGCCTTGTATGGCTCACGTGTTGAACCTGGTTGTCCAGCAATTTGTAGCCCACTATCCCAGACTAGATGGCCTTCTGCAGAGGGCACGGTCGCTGTGTGCTTACTTCCGCCGTTCGCATCCCGCAGCTCAGTGACTTACATCTCTACAGAAGTCGTTGGGCCTGCCACTTCACCGGCTAAAATGCGATGTGCCTACCCGGTGGAATTCAACTCTGCACATGTTGCAGCGACTGTGGCAGCACCGACAAGCCCTGGTGCAATACATTCTGACGTATAGCCTGGGCCAACGAGATCCAGAGGTGGGGCAAATCACGCTGGAGGAGTGGTCTCAGATCAGGGACCTATGCACCCTTCTGCACAGTTTTGAAATGGCGACGAAGATGTTTAGTGCTGACGATGCCATTATCAGCATGACTATTCCGGTGATTTACATGCTGGAGCACATGTTAAACAGAATTCGGAGTCAGGTGGTGGCACAAGAGGAGGTGGAGGAAGTAGAGGAGGAGTAGTTGTATGCGGAAGGGCTAACATCTGCAAGGTCCAGACGGTCGGCAGCACCAAGGCGGCAGGCATGTGAGGGTGGGGGAGATGGTTTTACCAGGGCGCATGGTAGCAGCCAAACTAGTGAGGAAGGTGCAGGAGCCCAGGAAGAAGTGGAGGACGAACTGATGGAAGACTCATCAGATGAGGGAGACCTTGATCACATTTCTGTTGTGCAAGGTTGGGGGGAGAGGACAGAGGAAGGAAGCATGATTGTTACCTCGCCACCAACACAACAGGGACTTGGTGCTCCTGGATGCGCAACACACATGAGTGCCTTCTTGCTGCACTACCTGCAACATGACCCTCGAATTGTGAGAATTAGAAATAATCCTGACTACTCGGTTGCCACACTGTTAGATCCCCGGTACAAAAGTAAATTTGCAGAAATTATTCCTGCAATAGAAAGGGATGCACGCATGCAGGAGTATCAGCAGAGACTGTTGCAGAATCTTACATGTGCTTTTCCACAAAACACCAGTGGTGCACGTAGTGAATCTCACAGTTCCAACTTGCCAACCGTGGGACCGTCAAGTGTTCAGCACTCAAACCGTAACAGAACCACAGTATCGGCTGGTAACATCAATTTTGCAGAATTATTTCACCACTTTTTTAGCCCATCCTTTGCAAGGCCACAGGAGACAAGAAGTCTGAAACATAGTCAACGCCTAGAGACGATGGTACAGGAGTATCTCCAAGTAAACATTGAAGCCATGACTGTGTCACTGGACCCTTGCTCTTTTTGGGCTTCCAATCTGGATAAATGGCCGGAGCTAGCCACTTACGCCTTGGAGATCTTGTCATGCCCCGCAGCCAGCGTTCTGTCTGAACGTGTGTTCAGCGCTGCTGGTGGTGTGCTGACAGGTAAGCGCACGCGGCTCTCCACTGATAATGTAGACAGACTCACGTTCATAAAGATGAACAAATCATGGATCCGAAATGACTTTTCTACCCCTGTGTCATCCTGGGGAGAGTAAAAGCTTGATGATTGGTTAAAATCACCCTACCAACCGTTTTAAGCTTTCAAATTACTAATCATGTTTATCTGTATCTTGGCTGGAAAATAATTTGGGCTTTGTAGCAGTGTGCAGCACTGATTCTATTAGGCCATCTATAATAAGCTCCCCCTGATTTAAAATTACTAATCATGTTTATCTGTATCTTGGCTGGAAAATAATTTGGGCTTTGTAGCAGTGTGCAGCACTGATCCTATTAGGCCATCTATACTAAGCTCCACCAGATTTAAAATTAATAATAATTTTTAGCTGCATCTAGCCCGGAAAATAATTTTGGGGCTCCGAGATGTGCAAGACACATAAGTGCCTTCTTGCTGCACTACCTGCAACATGGCCCTCATATTGTCAGAATTCGAAGTAATCATGACTACTGGGTTGCCACACTCTTAGATCCCCCAAACTTTTCGATCAACCTTTTCATTTTAATAAAGACCAAAAAAATGGTCATTTTTGAAATATAAGCATTAGCAGGTTATTAGAAACTGAAATCAAACAGTTTTCAACTCAAAACTTTATTCTAGGTGATGTTACATTTTCACATAGGACCCCTTGTTCGAAAGGAGCTTCTGAACTCTCTCGTCCATTGAATTTGTCAGGTTTTGGATGGTTTCTGCTTCAATTGTTTTGCATGAGGACAGAATACCCTCCCAGAGGTGTTGCTTAGATGTGAACTGCCTCGCGCCATCATAGACACTCCTTTTGATGATGCTCCAGAGGTTCTGAATGGGGTAGAGGTCAGGGGAGCATGGGGGTCACACCATAAGTTTGTCCCCTTTTATGCCCATATCAGCCAGAGATGCAGATGTTTTATGTGCAGCATGAGATGGTGCATTATCATGCAAAAAAATGATCTTGCTGTGAAATACACGGTTCTTCTTCTTGAACCATGGCAGGAAGTGCTGTTTGAGAAAATCCACATACATTATGGAGTTCATCTTTAGCGCCTTCAGGGATCCTAAAGGGGCCGACAATCTCTCTCCCCATGATTCCAGCCCAAAACATTACTCCACCTCCTCCTTGTTGGCGCTGTAGCCGTGTTTGCGTGGAGTGTCCATCAACCAGCCATCCTCCACTCCATCCATCTGGACCATCGAGCGCTGCACGGCACTCATCCGTGAACAAAACAGTTTTGAAATCAGTCTTCATGTAATGTTTAGCCCACTGGAGCCGTTTCTGCTTGTGTGAAGTGGATAGAGGAGGTCGACAGGATGGCGTATGCACAGCTGCAAACCTCTGAAGGACCCTGCATCTTGTTGTTCGGGGGACGTTGGAGGCACCAGCAGCTTCAAAAACTTGTCTGCTGCTATGACAAGGCTTTTTTGCCGCTGCTCTTTTAACCTGACGTAATTGCCTGTAGGAAAGAGTCCTCAATTTGCCCTTATCAGCACTCACACGTGTGTACTGTGAATCAGCTACATACTTCTTGATTGCCAAGACACTTCATCCTGATCATCGCACAATGTTGATTGTAGTCATGCCTTGACCTAAACACTCCACAATTTGTTGCTTCTCAGCAGCCGACACATCCTTTTTCTTTCCCATTTTGGCAGAAAATGTAGGCTGCTTAATAATGTGAGACAGCCTTCTTAAGTAGTCTTGCCTTTCATTGGACACACCTGCCAAACTAATTAACACAGGTGTCTGCAATTGCTTACAGTGATATAAAGAGCCCTGACACACATCACCATCAATGAGTTTAACTGACAAACAAACAAATTCTTCCCTTATCACTCCTAAACACTTTTTGCATAATAATTTGGAACACAGTGTACATGTGCTTTTCCACAAAACACCAGTGGTTCACGTAGTGAATCTTACAGTTCTAACTTGCCAACCGTGGTCTGTATGGAGTTGTTCAATAAAGGGCCCAAAATTAAGATAACATAGATGGGAGAGGTCTCTATGAATAGGAATTCCTAAGTATTTGATGCCCTGTGAGGGCCAGGCAAAGGGAAAGTTGGACTGGATGGAATCCTATATGGATTTGGGGAGGGAGACATCGAGGGCCTCAGACTTCGCTGCATTGATTTTAAAATTTGACCATGTAACAAAGTGATCTATTTCAGCCATAACAGCATGGATGGATATATGTGATTGAGTGATATATACTAGGACATCATCAGCAAATAGAGAGCACTTGTACTCGGTGCCTCCCACCTCAATCCACCTAATATTGGGGTTATGGCGAATTGATGAGAGCAGGTGCTCCGTCACTAGGATGTATAAGAGAGGGGACAGAGGACATCCCTGCCTTGTCCCATTGGTGATTGTGAAAGGTGATGAAAATGTTCTGATGCACCCCCTGGGCCTTGGGACACCCGGAGCCGGACCCTTTTTGGTGGATGCTGGTGGTTGTAGTCTTCGTGGCGGCGACCCTGTTCCGTGGCTCAGGGTGGTCAAACCAGTGGCGGAACTATTTATGTGGTTTTGATGTTTAAATGTCCGACTACGCTACCCGTGGATTGCGGTCAGAGTGAACCGCCGCTGCAGGGCAGACCGCTGAGGCTGGTGTTGTGGGTGCAGCAGAGCGTAGCATAACTTCCCACGGGAGGAGTATAGCCTCAGGGCAGTGTATGCGGAGGATGGGGGTGATGGTGCAGGGCAGCAGCAGTAACGACACGGAGTCAGTGATGCAGTCCAGGGCCTTTACTCACAGTTCTTATTATCCAGACCACGTCTGCAGGTAACAGCTGCCCACGTCGTACTGTGCTCACCAGGTGAGGGGCTCAGACAACTCCCAGATAACTTTGGAGCGCTTCACAGGACCCCCTTTGTGTGTCCTTTGTCTGGCCTTTCTTACCAACCCTTCTGTCCGGCTGCCTCGGGCCTCCTCTTGGTAAACTTGGCGCCAATTTCCCTGACCCTATGTGGTGCCTTCCTAGCGGGTGTAGCGAGGGGCTGCGCCACATAAAATGTCAGAGCCTCCGGTTTCTAGCTGAGGGTCGTTTCCTGCCTCCACTAGTTTCGGGGACCGGTCTCCCCCTTTGGCCTGACCCCTCCACGCAGGTGAATTCGGGCGTGCGGTGGCGACTCGCCCGTCCGCACCCCTGGGATCCCTTCATTCCTCGTTCCTGGAGCCTTCTCCGCTCCTCTTCCTTCCTTCTTCCTCTTCCAGGCCTGGGCCTCTGTAACTAGGCCCGCCTCCGGAGCAGAGCTCTTGCAGAGCCCCTGCTCCCTGCCACTTCTGCTCAGACTTCTCTGCACTGAACTAAGATGGTGCCCACCTTTTATACTCCCTTCTCAATGCACCCAGGAGCTGCTTCCTCCCTGCTCCTGCACTACAGGGTTCCCCTTCCTCAGTGTTCCCTCCCCCCACTCCAGCCAGGGACAGGGACTGACGTGCCCATCTCAGAGGCATATTGGTCGCCCTGCCCCACGGCAATGTGGTGTAATGCATGCAGGTGTCGGGTCCTGATCCACACTCCATCCTTACCTGAGAGTGAGATATCACACCTCTGGGTGAGGTGCAATACCTCTGTAGCAACCGAGCCCTCAGGGTGCTACAGTTCCATTTATCTTCAGCCTAGGTGACGTATTGTGATACAGGGCCGTGATTTTGGCTATAAAAGGGTCCCCTAGACCCCTACCCCAAGCTTTTTAAGAGAATCATATATGGCGTGCCAGGAGACTCTATGGAATGCTTTCTCAGCATCCAACGAGAGTATCTAATTACAAATTTTTAACTGCATCTAGCCCAGGAAATACTTTGTGCCTAGTAGCAGTGTCTGCTAGTCAGCGGATTATCCCGGCTGTTAAGCAAGCTACACCACCTGTAGTTTGGACACTTAATTTTTTCAAATGAAATGCTTCGGGACCACGGGATACTCAGTGAAGAGCATCAGGAGGCACCCCAAGGCATAGGGGCTGGGACTGGCAATAGGATGCCTTGCGGTGGACAGCCGAGCTCGATCCTTATAAAAGCTTTTTAACTGCAGCAGCTTTAGTGGACGCTACTGGAGCTGGAATTACGCGGCTGCTGGCATGAGACTTGCCCTCCAATAAATCCTTGTAAATGGATTTAAAGTGTATTCATTCAAATTAGAGAGACAATTTAAATTAAAAAGCTTAGAGCTGCCTCCACCACAGGGGGGCTCGCTCGACCCACCAGCAGACAGGCACCAGTATTGGGAGAGGGGGGCTGGCCGTCAGGGTTCACCGCGGCTCTGGCACAAACCCGGCGACACGGAGGTGGCACGGGCAGGAGCGGACTGAACGTGTCGGCTTCTCACTTTTTGGATTTTAGAAGGGCATGACATGCCTATATTTGTGTCTCCCCCTCCTTTTACTCCTCCACCTCTTTTCTTTTCGCATGACTATATGTACTTGTCACTTTTCCATGTGTTAGTTGTGTCTTCTGAGCAGTTTGTCAGCTTTTGGACACCTTTGAAGGTGTTTTCTATGTGTTTCTATGTGTTTTTGTTTGCCTGCCATTGGTTTTAACGGTGTTCGAAGGTGTTCGACGAACAGTTCGACGAACAGTTCGGCGAACACACGGGTGTTCGACGATCCGAACCGAACTCGAACACTACGGGGGTGGCTCAACACTATAGGGGACCAATGCAGTTTAGATTTTTAGCATATGTGCATATGGATGGTAAAATAGATACTGTCACACTATACATTTAGTATATGATAACTATATGCCTGCTGCTGTAATCTGACCGAGGTGCTCACTTTTCATTTGGCAATTGCTGTTGATGTTTTTTACCTCACATTAACATGTCTAATTTTAAATAATAAAGTGTTTTTGATTTCTTTTGTACATCCTTGACGTTATTATTTTCCTTTAAGCGACTTCGTCGTCTCACCCCCTTGGAAGAGAAGTGGAGATCAGAGTGGTTTAAAAAGATGGTTTTAATGCCCCTTGGAAGAGATGTGGAGTTCAGAGTGGTTTAACAAGATGATTTTAATACCCCTTGGAAGAGACGTGGAGGTCACAGTAGCTTAGCAAGACAGTTTTAATGCCCCTTGGAAGAGCCGTGGAGGTCGCAGTAGCTTAACAAGACTGTTCTAATGCCCCTTGGAAGAATGGTGGAGGTCATAGTAGCTGAACAAGCCACTTTTAATGCCCCATGGAAGAATGGTGGAGGTAGCAGTAGCTTAACAAGACAGTTTTAATGCCCCTTGGTAGAGACGTGGAGGTGACAGTAGCTTAACAAGATGGTTTTAATGCCCCTTAGAAGAGACGTGGAGGTCAGAGTGGTTTAACAAGACGGTTTTAATGCCCCTTGGAAGAGACATGGAGTTCAGAGTTGTTTAACAAGATGGTTTTAATGCCCCTTGGAAGAGACGTGGAGGTCACAGTAGCTTAAAAAGACAGTTTTAATGCACCTTGGAAGAGATGTGGAGGTCACAGTAGCTTAAAAAGATAGTTTTAATGCACCTTGGAAGAGACGTGGAGGTCACAGTAGCTTAACAAGATGGTTTTAATGCCCCTTGGAAAAGATGTGGAGGTCAGAGTGGTTTAACAAGACGGTTTTAATGCCCCTTGGAAGAGACGTGGAGTTCAGAGTTGTTTAACAAGATGTTTTTAATGACCCTTGGAAGAGACGTGGAGGTCACAGTAGCTTAACAAGACAGTTTTAATGCACCTTGGAAGAGACGTGGAGGTCACAGTAGCTTAACAAGATGGTTTTAATGCCCCTTGGAAAAGACGTGGAGGTCAGAGTGGTTTAACAAGATGGTTTTAATGCCCCTTGGAAAAGACGTGGAGGTCACAGTTGCTTACCAAGACAGTTTTAATGCCCCTTGGAAGAGACGTGGAGGTCAGAGTGGTTTAATAAGATGGTTTTAATGCCCCTTAGAAGAGACGTGGAGTTCAGAGTGGTTTAACAAGACAGTTTTAATACCCCTTGGAAGAGACGTGGAGTTCAGAGTGGTTTAACAAGACGGTTTTAATGCCCCTTGGAAGAGACGAGGAGTTCAGAGTTGTTTAACAAGATGGTTTTAATGCCCCTTGGAAGAGACGTGGAGGTCACAGTAGCTTAATAAGACAGTTTTAATGCACCTTGGGAGAAGCGTGGAGGTCACAGTAGCTTAACAAGATGGTTTTAATGCCCCTCGGAAAAGACGTGGAGGTCAGAGTTGTTTAACAAGACGGTTTTAATGCCCGTTGGAAAAGACGTGGAGGTCACAGTTGCATAACAAGACAGTTTTAGTGGTGTTCAGAGTGCTGTTAATGTGAGGTAAAACACATCAACAGCAATTGCCAAATGAAAAGTGAGCACCTAGGTCAGATTACAGCAGCAGGCATATGGTTATCATATACTAAATGTATAGTGTGACTTTAACAAAGGCCGACGCCGAAACGCGCATCGGGGTTCAGCACAGGTCTGGGTTCCCTCTGGTATACCTCTCTATATAGGTAATATACTAATACCTTATATGCCATTATCTGTTTATGGAGATCCGTGATATAGGGGACCAATGCATTTTAGATTTTTAGCATATGTGCATATGGATGGTAAAATAGATACTGTCACACTATACATTTAGTATATGATAACTATATGCCTGCTGCTGTAATCTGACCGAGGTGCTCACTTTTCATTTGGCAATTGCTGTTGATGTTTTCTACCTCACATTAACATGTCTAATTTTAAATAATAAAGTGTTTTTGATTTCTTTTGTACATCCTTGACGTTATTATCATCCTTTAGGCGACTTCGTCGTCTCACCCCCTTGGAAGAGAAATGGAGATCAGAGTGGTTTAAAAAGATGGTTTTAATGCCCCTTGGAAGAGACGTGGAGTTCAGAGTGGTTTAACAAGATGATTTCAATACCCCTTGGAAGAGACGTGGAGGTCACAGTAGCTTAGCAAGAGAGTTTTAATGCCCCTTGGAAGAGACGTGGAGGTCGCAGTAGCTTAACAAGATGGCTTTAATGCCCCTTGGAAGAATGGTGGAGGTCATAGTAGCTTAAAAAGCCACTTTTAATGCCCCTTGGAAGAATGGTGGAGGTCGCAGTAGCTTAACAAGACAGTTTCAATGCCCCTTGGAAGAGACGTGGAGGTGACAGTAGCTTAACAAGACGATTTAAATGCCACTTAGAAGAGACGTGGAGGTCAGAGTGGTTTAACAAGACGGTTTTAATGCCCCATGGAAGAGACGTGGAGTTCAGAGTTATTTAACAAGATGGTTTTAATGCCCCTTGGAAGAGGCGTGGAGATCACAGTAGCTTAAAAAGACGGTTTTAATGCCCCATGGAAGAGACGTGGAGTTCAGAGTTATTTAACAAGATGGTTTTAATGCCCCTTGGAAGAGGCGTGGAGATCACAGTAGCTTAAAAAGACAGTTTTAATGCACCTTGGAAGAGACGTGGAGGTCTCAGTAGCTTAACAAGATGGTTTTAATGCCCCTTGGAAAAGACGTGGAGGTCAGAGTGGTTTAACAAGACGGTTTTAATGCCCCTTGGAAGAGACGTGGAGGTCACAGTTGCTTAACAAGAAAATTTTAATACTCCTTGGAAGAGACGTGGAGGTCAGAGTGGTTTAACAAGATGGTTTTAATGCCCCTTGGAAGAGACGTGGAGTTCAGAGTGGTTTAACAAGACAGTTTTAATGCCCCTTGGAAGAGACGTGGAGTTCAGAGTGGTTTAACAAGACGGTTTTAATGCCCCTTGGAAGAGACGTGGAGTTCAAAGTTGTTTAACAAGATGGTTTTAATGCCCCTTGGAAGAGACGTGGAGGTCACAGTAGCTTAACAAGACAGTTTTAATGCACCTTGGGAGAGACGTGGAGGTCACAGTAGCTTAGCAAGATAGTTTTAATGCCCCTTGGAAAAGATGTGGACGTCAGAATGGTTAAACAAGACGGTTTTAATGTCCCTTGGAAAAGACTTGGAGGTCACAGTTGCTTAACAAGACAGTTTTAATGCCCCTAGGAAGAGACGTGGAGGTCAGAGTGGTTTAACAAGACGGTTTTAATGCCCCTTGGAAGAGACGTGGAGTCCAGGGTGGTTTAACAAGACAGTTTTAATGCCCCTTGGAAGAGACGTGGAGTTCAGAGTGGTTTAACAAGATGGTTTTAATGGCCATTGGAAGAGACGTGGAGTTCAGAGTGGTTTAGCAAGACGGTTTTAATGCCCCTTGGAAGAGACGTGGAGGTCAGAGTGGTTTAATAAGACGGTTTTAATGCCCCTTGGAAAAGACATGGAGGTCACAGTTGCTTAACAAGACAGTTTTAATGCCTCTTGGAAGAGACGTGGAGGTCAGAGTGGTTTAACAAGATGGTTTTAATGCCCCTTGGAAGAGACGTGGAGTTCAGAGGGGCTTGACAAGACGGTTTTAATGCCCCTTGGAAGAGACGTGGAGTTCAGATTGGTTTAACAAGACGATTTTAATGCTCCTTGGAAGAGTCGTGGAGTTCAGAGTTGTTTAACAAGACGTTTTTAATACCTCTTGGAAGAGACGTGGAGGTCACATTAGCTTAACAAAACAGGTTTAATGTACCTTGGAAGAGACGTGGAGGTCACAGTAGCTTAACAAGATGGTTTTAATGCCCTTGGAAACGACGTGGAGGTCAGAGTGGTTTAACAAGACAGTTTTAATTCCCCTTGGAAGAGACGTGGAGTTCAGAGTGGTAAAACAAGATGGTTTTAAAGCCCCTTGGAAGAGACGTGGAGTTCAGAGTTGTTTAACAAGATGGTTTTAATGCCCCTTGGAAAAGACGTGGAGGTCACAGTTGCTTAACAATACAGTTTTAATGCCCCTTGAAAGAGACGTGGAGGTCAGAGTGGTTTAACAAGATGGTTTTAATGCCCCTTGGAAGAGACGTGGAGTTCAGAGGGGCTTAACAAGATGGTTTTAATGCCCCTTGGAAGAGACGTGGAGTTCAGAGTGGTTTAACAAGATGGTTTTAATGCCCCTTGGAAGAGACGTGGAGTTCAGAGTGATTTAACAAGACGGTTTTAATGCCCCTTGGAAGAGACGTGGAGTTCAGAGTGGTTTAACAAGATGGTTTTAATGCCCCTTGGAAGAGACGTGGAGGTCACAGCAGCTTAACAAGATGGTTTTAATGCCCCTTACAAGAGCCATGCAGTACAGCATATAAAAAACATTATTCCCATTATTAGGGAGTGGGTCTCCCATAGTATTTACCTATGCCTTCCAAGCAAAAGCTGCAAAAAATTAGGACGGAGGAACTTGCAATGCTGGCAGCACGGACCACTGTCACCCTGGCGGTATAGTTGTGGTGGAGGCTGAGGATAAGGAGAAGAGCAAAAAATAGCCGAAATGAGGAAGCGTCATTTGGTGGTGATGAGAATTCTGGCCCAATCCAGCCCTTGTTCATTTTGATAAGGGTCAGCTTGTCAGCATTGTCAGTTGACAGGCGAGTGCGCTTATCAGTTATAATACCCCCAGCAGCACAATAAACACGCTCTGATAACACGCTAGTGGCATGGCAGGCCAGGACCTCCAAGGCATACAGAGAGAGTTCATTCCAAGTGTCCAGCTTGGATACCCAATAATTAAAAGGCACAGAGGAATCACGGAGGACGCTGGTACGGTCGGCAACGTACTCCCTCACCATCTTTTGAAACTTTCCATTCCTTGTGAGAGTACCCCGCCCTCAGGGCCTGTAAGCTGAGCGGGTCTCAGAAAACTGTCCCAGAACGTTGACAGTGTTCCCCTGCCTCTGCTGGATTGGAGTTGTGTCTCTCTCGCCTGTACGCCTTGGTTGGGCAACGAACTGTGACCTCTGCCACTAGCGTGTTCAAATGGGAATTTTTTTAAAAGTTCTGCAGCAAGGGCCTTCTGGTACTGCACCATTTTTGTAGACCTCTCCACCTCAGGAATAAGAGAGTGAAAGTTCTCCTTGTAGCGGGGGTCTAAAAGTGTCACCAACCAGTAATGACTGTCACCCAACATTTTGACAACGCGAGGGTCACAGTTAAGGCAGCGTAACATAAAGTCAGCCATGCGTGCCACACTGGTAACTGGTGCCACACTGTGTCCTCACCAAGATGACGACTGACCATGCTCTCCTCCTCCTCCCCCCAGTCCTCAGGCCACCCACGCTGGACCGACGGTATGACAGTTGTACAGATACTACCATCTACAGCGCATGATACCAGCTCTTGTTCTTCCTCCTGCTCCTCCTTCTCTCCCTCATTGTTGACCACTGCACATTGGGATGAGATGAGGCTGGGCTGTGTGTAATCGCCCGCTATGGCTTCTTGATCTATCTCATCATACTCTGGCTGCAATGCCTCCTCTTTAATTCTCTGCAGAGAGCGTTGCAAAAGACAGACAAGTGGGATGCTGACGCTAATGATGGCGTCATCGCCACTCACCATCTTGGTGGACTCCTCGCCACTCACCATCTTGGTGGACTCCTCAAAGTTTGTCAGGATGGTACATATGTCAGACATCCAGGTCCACTCCTGAGGTCTTATGTGTGGAGTCTGACCTTAATATTGATGGCCTTGTTGCAGCTTGCACTCCACAACTGCTCTCTCTTGCTCACAAATCCTTTGCAACATGTGGAGGGTAGAGTTCCAATGTGTGGGGACATCACACACCAGTCGGTGTGCCGGAAGGTGCAAATGCTGCTGCAACACAGCAATGGTGGAGGAAGCTGTAGCCGACTTCCGAAAATGAGCTGACAGGCGGCGTACTTTGACGAGCAGATCTGGCAACTCGGGGTACGATTTAAGAAACCACTGAACCAAGAGTTTAAGCACATGAGCCAGGCATGGTACGTGTGTGATCTCGCCTCGCCTCAGAGTCGCCACCAGGTTACGGCCATTGTCACACGCGACCATGCCTGGATGTAGGTTCAGCGGTCTCAGCCTCAGATCTGCCTGCTCTTTCACAGCTGTCCACAACTCACAAGAAGTGTGAGGTTTATCACCTAAGCTTAGGAGTTTCAGCACAGCCTATTGCCTCTTGACTGAGGCAGTACTGCAGTGCTTCCAGCTTGTAACTGATGTGGTGATATCTGAGATGGAGGCTGAACATGAGGAGGAGGAGGAAGATGATGCGCAGGAGCTGTACACTGTGGGGGCAAGTCTGACTGACATAGGGCCCGCAATCCTCTGTGTGGGGAGGATGTGATCCATCCCAAGGTCTGACTGGGTCCCGGCTTCCACTATGTTTACCCAGTGTGCCGTCAGGGAGATGTACCGTTCCTGGCCACAAGCACTTGTCCACGTGTCCATTGTCAGGTGGAGTCTCCCAGTAACTGCATTGTTGAGGGCACGGCAGATGATTTGGGACACGTGCTTGTGTAGTGCAGGGATGGCACACCGAGCAAAATAGTGTCGGCTGGGGACCGAGTACCGAGGGACGGCCACCGCCATAAGGTCGCAGAAGGATTCCGTCTCCAACAGCCTAAAAGTCAGCATTTCCAACGTAAGCAGTCGTGAAATGTGCGAATTTAGGACTGTGGCCTGTGGGGCGTTGGCTGCGAATTTGCACTTTCATTCCAAGGTCTGGAATATGGAGAATTGAACGCTGCGGTGGGACGTGGACATGGACGTTGATGCTGTTTCTTGAGAAACTGCCATAACATGTGAAGACTGAGAGGAGGGGGCATCTTTGCATGCAGTATGGACAGGGGATTGCCTTGCACGCACAACAGTGGGTTCTCTTACATGCACAACAGCGGAAGAAGCAGTGGAGACACCCGCTGACACCGGTCGTGGACCCTGGGGTTCTCCCCACAAAGTCGGGTGCTTTGCTGACATGTGCCTGATCATGCTGGTGGTGGTCAGGCTGGTAGTTTTGCCACCCCTGCTGATGCTGACCTGGCAGGTGGTACAAATGGACTTTTTGGGGTTATCAGCAGAGTCTTTAAAAAAATTCCAGACTCTGGAAGACCTACCGCTTGTACTGGCAATGTCCCTCATGTTGGTGTGTCGGGGAAACGTTGCCCGCCTTCTGTCTGCGGTCACCACACTGCTTCTTCCTGCCTGTTGGGTTACTCTGCCTCCCTCACCCTGTGTGCTTCTATCCTCACTCTGCGTGTCCTCCTGCCACTTTGGGTCAGTTACTAGATCATCCACCACCTCTTCCTCTTCCACTTGCGCACCACGGTCCTCCTCCTCACTTCCTGGCAATCGTGTCTCATCATCGTCCACCTCTTGTGACAAATTGCCAAAGTCGCCTTGCTGTGGCTGTGGCTGTTCAAATATTTGGTCATCGCTACATGGGATCTCCTCTTCCACCACTTCAAGTTGAGCAGGCGAGGGGCCCAAATATGGAAATGGACCAGTGAACAGCTCTTCAGAGTGTCCAACTGTGAAATCAGTTGCTGTCTGACGACAATCGGCATGGTGGGAGGAAGGAGCATCAAGGTGAGGAGGAGATTGCAGTCAAGACTCACGGCTACTAACACTTGACCATGTGGAAGACAGACCGGAGGTCGTTGTGCCCAGGTGACTGGAAGTATTATCTGCTATCCAATTAATAACCTGTTCACACTGATCAGTTCGCAATAGTGGTGCTGTTGTGTGCTTCCCTAGTAATTCGGTCAAGAAGTGGGAGCGAGAAGATGTGGCTGTTGGCTGTGACACATTTTCATCTTGGCCACGGCCCCATCCTCAGTACGCACCATCACAAGAACTTCCAGTTCCACGTCCCTTGCCACGCGCCTTGCCCATTGTAAATGAAGTAAAATAACTTACACTCACACTATCAATGGCAAAAGGGTAATAAAAAGGAGATTTGAACCGTGGAAGAGGAAAACCACAGTTCTAGTTCTCTGGCCTACACCAGAATCTTTTAAACAGATATATTTGTCTCTGAACAGTCAGCGAGACACTCAAACTGCTTTTTTTTATGCAAAAAGGTGGAATACACCCAGATTTGAACCGTGGGAGAGTAAAACCACCGTTCTAGTTATCTGGCCTACACCAGAATCTTTTAAACAGATATATTTGTGTCTAAACAGTCAGGGAGACACTCAAAATGTTTTTTTTTAATGAAAAAAGGCAAAAAAGTGGATAATACAGAGATTTGAACCGTGGAAGAGGAAAACCACAGTTCTAGTTATCTGTCCTACCAGACTCTTTTAAACAGACATATTTGTGTCTGAACAGTCAGAGAGACACTCAAAATGTTTTTTTTATTGAAAATAGGCAAAAAAGTGGATAATACAGAGATTTGAAGCGTGGAACTGCAAAACCACAGTTCTAGTTATCTGGCCTACACCAGACTCTTTTAAACAGATATATTTGTGTCTGAACACTCACAGACACACTCAAATATATTTTTTTTTGGGGGGGGGGATACCAAAAGGTTAATAAGATGGGTATTTGTACAGTTTGACTGAGGAAAAAAAAAAAGGATTTAGATGAAAAAAAAAGGATTTTTTCTGGCCCCTGAGACCTGGGGCTAAGTCTAGCAATTTGAAAAGCAGCACACAGGACTGTAATGCAGTGTTTGTTGGTATAACCACTGCATCTCCTATACAACCTGCATGCCTGCCTGATATCTGGGATGGATATTAGTCCTGAGAAGGACTGTTTGTTTGATTTTGCAGGTTTTAGAGACCATACACTACCTATTTCGCAGTATAAATCTCTCCCTAGCTCAGCAGCACTCTCCCTACACTGTCTGATCGGGAGCGACTGTGTCCAAGATGGCGGCACCCAGTTTTAAATACTCGAGGTGACGCTGTGTAGCCAGCCAATCACTGTAATGCCCACAAACAACATGGCTGCGGCATTACAGTGACTGGCTGGCAATCCCTGCATGTTCATTGGCTCTGTAAAGAGCGCCAAACATGCAGGGCGGAGACCCGAGCTCCCGCCCGAGTAACCCGGAAATGCTCAGTGCTCGCCGAACATCCAGAGTAGTGAGATGCTCGGGAGAGTACCGAGCAGTGTCATGCATGCTCGCTCAACACTAATCCTCACCCATCCCTTGTAGATTGTTTGTGCGCCCTCGCAGTCAGGGTCCTCTCTCCTCTTGTTCCAGTCGATGACTCCTTTTCACATGTAAAGCGCCACGGAATAAATGTTGCTTTAATAATAATAATGATAATTATAGTACTTGTACTCTGGGTCAATTGATGGCACTTTCATGGTGCCTACCCATAATTTTATGTATTTTGGCAGTGTTTGGGCCTGATTGAAGGTGTTGTGTATGCATGTGTTTTTGCCCCCCATTGAATCCAATAGCGTTCAGCAATGTTCGGTGAACATTCAATGAATAAAATCGGCGATTATTGCAAATTTGACAATCGTAATTCGAACTGAACATTGAAACAATTGCTCATCACTACTCATAACTATACGAGGATCATGTTGCAGATAGTGCATCATGAAGGCACTCATATGTTGGGATCTTCCAGGAGGTCCAAGGCCATGCTGTATTGATGGCTTTGTAACACTGATGCTTGTTTCCTCCATCCCCTCCCGCCAACCACGAACAACAGAGAGGAGATGATTATCCCCTTCATCTTCTGTTTCTCTCCCATCACCTCTTCCTCCTGCATTTGTTGCTCAGCTCTGGCACGTTCACTAACAGTTTGTCTAGTATCACCAACCCCCTTGATTGCAGTAATCCACCATTAGTGTTGAGCCACCCCCGTAGTGTTCGGGTTCGGTTCGGTTCGTCGAACACCGGGATGTTCGAGGAACTGTTCGTCGAACTGTTCATCGAACACCTTAGAACACCGTCGAACACCGTTAAAACCAATGGCAGGCAAACAAAAACACATAGAAACACATAGAAAACACCTTCAAAGGTGTCCAAAAGCTGACAAACTGCTCAGAAGACGCTTTCTTTAAAAAAGCCGGCCGGCAATTCAGCAGCGGCATACACCGGTACCCGACAATTTAGACAAGAAAGAATAGAGCCTCACACATAGATTAGATAGATAGAAACATGTCAGTCACATATATATGAAGTACAGTGACAGTGTTGCTTACTGTACTTGTCATTTAGTGTAAAGGATTTATTAAAAAATATAATAGTGTTTTCATGCACCGTCTCTTTAAAAAAGCCGGCCGGCAATTCAGCATCTGTACCCGACAATTTATAACAGACAGAATAGAGCTTCACACATAGATTAGATAGATAGAAACATGTCAGTCACATATATATGAAGTACAGTGATAGTGTTGGTTACTGTACTTGTCATTTAGTATTAAAATAAAGGATTTATTATTAAAAAAAATTGGCGTCGGGTTCCCCTTAATTTTAGTCTCTAGCGGAGGTTAAGCAGACAGCTGGGGCAGATGTTTGAAGCCTGGGAAGGGGGTAATACCCACGGAGCTTCCCAGGCTACTAATATCAGCCCCCAGCTGAATACATAGCCTTTACTAGCTATTAAAATGGGGGACCCCCCCAAAAAAATGACGTGGGGTCCCCCCTAATTTAATAGCTAGCAAAGGCTAGGCAGACAGCTGGGGGCTGATATTAATAGCCCAGGAAGGGAGCCATGAATATTGGCCCCCTCCCAGGCTAGAAACACCAGCCGTCAGCCGCCCCAGAAATGGCGCATTCATAGGATGCGCCAATTCTGGCACTTAGCCTCGCTCTTCCACGCTGCCCTGTAGCGGTGGCAGGGGGTAATAGGGCTGGGGTTGATGTCCGCTTATAATGCCAGCTGACATCAAGCCCAGGTTAGTAATGGAGAGGCGTCTATAAGACACCCCCATTACTAACCCCATAGTCAAAGTTAAAAGAAAACACAAACACCCAGAATAAAGTCCTTTAATTGAAATAAAGACACAATCCTTTATTGTTCTAAATTAAACCATACTTACCATCACGCCCATTCCAGCTGAAGCCAACGATCTCCTGCAATAAAAGAAAAATAATAAAGCAACATCATCCTTACCTTTCCATGGTTCCCACGACAGCTTCAGCTCTGCTACATCGAGATGACAGGCTGGACCGCAGCAGAACGCTGCCATCCAGCCTGTCATCCCGCAGACACTGAGAAGCGCAGGCATGCTTGCGCTCTGCAGTGTCTGGCTGTGACGGCATAAAGATGAGACGAGTTCATGTCCAATGAACTCGGCACACCTCATGCACGTCACTGACAGCGTGGGAAAATTCTCACGCTGAAGCGCTGAGTGCAGGAGAATTCTCCCACGCTGTCAGTGACGTGCATAAGGTGAGCTCATGTCCAATGAACTCAGCTCACCTCCTGCACGTCACTGACAGCGTGAGAGAATTCTCCTGCACTCAGCGCTTCAGCGTGAGAATTCTCTCACGCTGAAGCGCTGAGTGCAGGAGAATTTTCCCACGCTGTCAGTGACGTGCATAAGGTGAGCTCATGTCCAATGGACTCAGCTCACCTCCTGCACGTCACTGACAGCGTGGGAGAATTCTCCTGCACTCAGCGCTTCAGTGTGAGAATTCTCCCACGCTGAAGCGCTGAGTGCAGGAGAATTTTCCCACGCTGTCAGTGACGTGCATGAGGTGAGCCGAGTTCATTGGACATTAACTCGGCTCATCTGGATGCCCTCACAGAGAGACACTGTGGAGCGCAAGCAAGCCTGCGCTTCTCAGTGTCTGCGGGATGACAGGCTGGATGGCAGCGTTCTGCTGCGGTCCAGCCTGTCATCTCGATGTAGCAGAGCTGAAGCTGTCATGGGAACCATGGAAAGGTAAGGATGATGTTGCTTTATTATTTTTCTTTTATTTCAGGAGATCGTTGGCTTCAGCTGGAATGGGCGTGACGGTAAGTATGGTTTAATTTAGAACAATAAAGAATTGTGTGTTTATTTCAATTAAAGGACTTTTTTCTGGGTGTTGTGTTTTTTTTAAATACTTTACTAGAAATTCATGGTGGTCATGTCTAATATTGGCGTGACCCCATAAATTTTGGGCTTAGGGCCAGCTGATAATGCCAAGCTGGCCCTAACCCCTTTATTACCCAGTGAGCCACCGCATCAGGGCCCTGGATGAGTTGGGTACAGCGCCAGAAGATGGCGCTTCTATGAACGCGCCATTTTCCGGGGTGGCTGCGGACTGCAATTTGCAGCGGGGGTGGCCCAGAAAGCTTGGGCCTCCCTGCGCTGCGAATTCCAGCCCCCAGCTGCCTAGTTGTACCTGGCTGGACACAAAAACAGGGCGAAGCCCCACGTCAATTTTCTTTAAATTATTTCATGAAATAATTAAGAAAAAAAGGGCTTCCCTATATTGTTGTGTCCGGCCAGGTACAAATAGGCAGCTGGTGGTTGGGGGCAGCCCGTTCCTGCCTGCTGCACCTGACTGGACACAAATATAGTGCGAAGCCCCACGTCAATTTTTTTTTAATTATTTCATGAATTTCCTGAAATAATTTAAAAAAATTGAAGTGGGGCTTCGCACTATATTTGTGTCCAGCCAGGTACAGCAGGCAGGAACGGGCTGCCCCCAACCACCAGCTGCCTATTTGTACCTGGCCGGACACAACAATATAGGGAAGGCCTTTTTTTCTTAATTATTTCATGAATATCATGAAATAATTAAAAAAAAAAATACGTGGGGCTTCGCCCTATTTTTGTGTCCAGCCAGGTACAACTAGGCAGCTGGGGGCTGGAATCTGCAGCGCAGGGAGGCCCAAGCTTTCTGGGCCCCCCCCGCTGCAAATTGCAGTCCGCAGCCACCCCGGAAAATGGCGCGTTCATAGAAGCGCCATCTTCTGGCGCTGTACCCAACTCATCCAGGGCCCTGGTGTGGTGGCTCACTGGGTAATAAAGGGGTTAGGGCCAGCTTGGTATTATCAGCTGGCCCCAAGCCCAAAATTCATGGGGTCACGCCAGTATTAGACATGACCGCCATGAATTTCTAGTAAAGTATTTAAAAAAAACACAACACCCAGAATAAAGTCCTTTAATTGAAATAAACACACAATTCTTTATTGTTCTAAATTAAACCATACTTACCATCATGCCCATTCCAGCTGAAGCCAACGATCTCCTGCAATAAAAGAAAAATAATAAACCAACCTCATCCTTACCTTTCCATGGTTCCCACGACAGCTTCAGCTCTGCTACATCGAGATGACAGGCTGGACCGCAGCAGAACGCCGCCATCCAGCCTGTCATCCCGCAGACACTGAGAAGAGCAGGCATGCTTGCGCTCCTCAGTGTCTCGCTGTGACGGCATCCAGATGAGCCGAGGTCATGTCCAATGAACTCGGCTCACCTCATGCACGTCACTGACAGCGTGGGAAAATTCTCACGCTGAAGTGCTGAGTGCAGGAGAATTCTCCCACGCTGTCAGTGACGTGCATGAGGTGAGCTCATGTCCAATGAACTCAGCTCACCTCATGCACCTCACTGACAGCGTGGGAGAATTCTCCTGCACTCAGCGCTTCAGCGTGAGAATTTTCCCACGCTGTCAGTGACGTGCATGAGGTGAGCCGAGTTCATTGGACATGAACTCGTCTCATCTTTATGCCGTCACAGCCAGACACTGCAGAGCACAAGCATGCCTGCGCTTCTCAGTGTCTGCGGGATGACAGGCTGGATGGCGGCGTTCTGCTGCGGTCCAGCCTGTCATCTCGATGTAGCAGAGCTGAAGCTGTCCTGGGAACCATGGAAAGGTAAGGATGAGGTTGCTTTATTATTTTATTTTTATTGCAGGAGATCGTTGGCTTCAGCTGGAATGGGCGTGATGGTAAGTATGGTTTAATTTAGAACAATAAAGAATTGTGTCTTTATTTCAATTAAAGGACTTTATTCTGGGTGTTGTGTTTTTTTTAACTTTGATTATGGGGTTAGTAATGGGGGTGTCTTATAGACGCCTCTCCATTACTAACCTGGGCTTGATGTCAGCTGGCATTATAAGCTGACATCAACCCCAGCCCTATTACCCCCTGCCACCGCACCAGGGCAGCGTGGAAGAGCGAGGCTAAGTGTCAGAATTGGCGCATCCTATGAATGCGCCATTTATGGGGCGGCTGACGGCTGATGTTTCTAGCCTGGGAGGGGGCCAATATTCATGGCTCCCTTCCTGGGCTATTAATATCAGCCCCCAGCTGTCTGCCTAGCCTTTGCTAGCTATTAAATTAGGGGGGACCCCACGTCATTTTTTTGGGGGGGTCCCCCATTTTAATAGCTAGTAAAGGCTATGTATTCAGCTGGGGGCTGATATTAGTAGCCTGGGAAGCTCCGTGGGTATTACCCCCTTCCCAGGCTTCAAACATCTGCCCCAGCTGTCTGCTTAACCTCCGCTAGAGCCTAAAATTAAGGGGAACCCCACGCCAATTTTTTTAATAATAAATCCTTTATTTTAATACTAAATGACAAGTACAGTAACCAACACTATCACTGTACTTCATATATATGTGACTGACATGTTTCTATCTATCTAATCTATGTGTGAAGCTCTATTCTGTCTGTTATAAATTGTCGGGTACAGATGCTGAATTGCCGGCCGGCTTTCTTAAAGAGACGGTGCATGAAAACACTATTATTTTTTTTAATAAATCCTTTACACTAAATGACAAGTACAGTAAGCAACACTGTCACTGTACTTCATATATATGTGACTGACATGTTTCTATCTATCTAATCTATGTGTGATTCTCTATTCCTTCTATTCTAAATTGTCGGGTACCGCTGCTGAATTGCCGGCCGGCTTTTTTAAAGAGACGGTGCATGAAAACACTATTATTTTTTTTGATGAATCCTTTACGCTAAATGACAAGTACAGTAAGCAGCACTTTCACTGTAATTCGTATATATGTGGCTGACATGTTTATATCTATCTAATCTATGTGTGAAGCTCTATTCTTTCGGTTCTAAATTGTCGGGTACCGGTGTATGCCGCTGCTGAATTGCCGGCTTTTCATGTTTCACTGTGAGCACTGTTCCCATCGATTTGGGCAGTCACTGTAATGCCACAACCACCATGGCTGTGGCATTACAGTGAGTGGCAGACAATCCCTGCATGATTGGTGCTCTAAATAGCACCAGACATGCAGGACACGCTTTTGGTGCACGAACAGTTATCGAACATAACCTCGAACAGCCGAATTTTTTGCAAATCGTTCGGGTTCGTCGAACAACTCGAACACCGCCCAAAACAGCTCGAATTTGAGATTGGCGAACAGTTCTAGTCGAACACCACTCATCTCTATCCACCATCACTTGGCATCCGTCTGTGTGAGGACAGCCTTTAACTTTGAGACATTATTATCCCTTCCACATTCTCCTCTTCTTCTGGAACTACCACCTCCTGCCCCAGGCTATTCAAAGTCTGCACCAGTTGTGTCCCTGCCTTCGATGCGGTCTCACATGCTGAGCCCGCATATTTCCCCACACATGATGGCTGGTTTAATCTTACAGGTTCCACCCAACCATCAAGTTCACCCTCAACTTTTCAAAATCCCAAATGCACAGTCCACAGGAGCAAGCAGAGCGGCTTGTCTCAAAAATCTTCCCAAGAGGGGAAGTCGGACGGGGAATAGTACAGAGGAAATGGAACGGGACTCTTATAACTGCCAGCGTCTCAGAGGCCAAAGAGGTCGACTATGGAAGGGACAGCTCAGGAGAAACAGACGGTGAATATTAAAATATGCTGTGCAATGAACTGTGAACCTGGAAAAGGATGTACCCAATACTGCATGTTCCCTCATGTTGAAGTTGGACTGTTAAGTAAAGTTCTTTTTTATAAAATGGAGTGGAAGTCTCCCATTGTGTGTGCGGTGGTTCCTGAAGTGGAAAACTGAAGACAGCAGAGATCTACGACCAAAACATTAGTGTTCTGCACCACACGCACAGCACAGAAGAATTGGGACATTTGTCTTTGTCATGGAGCCAGGGTGTAGGAACACAACAACAGTCTCTCGCCACTACTACCACCCTGCACCCCTCACAGATGTATAGTTCAAGGCAGATAAAGACAGGGGGTGCAGCCCAGTGTCTGACCAGGAATCTGCACCAGGGGATGAAGTTATCCACCTAAAGCCAGTGAGGGGTGCTGGCCGGTCACACCTACGTATATGGCAAAAAAACAAGTATATGTAAGCTCTGCATCAGTGTGATGTCACAAAGGCTATGGGCTTGCTCTGAAAGGAGGTTCAGCCAGCGCTAATCCAACGCGTTTCTGAGGCTACGGCCTCCTTCATCAGGGATCCAAGGTAGGATCACTTGTTTAACATTTTTATATACGCTGCTCAAAAAAATAAAGGGAACACTTAAACAACAGAATATAACTCCAAGTGAATCAAACTTCTGTGAAATCAAACTGTACATTTAGGAAGCAACACTGATTGACAATCAATTTCACATGCCGTTGTGCAAATGGAATAGACAACAGATGGAAATTATTGGCAATTATTAGTGTTGAGCGAGCATTAAAATGCTCGGGTGCTCGAAGCTCGGGCCGAGCTCGCCGTGATACTCGGGTGCACGACCCGAGCAACGAGCCCAATGTTAGTCTATGGGAGACTCGAGCATTTTTGCGGTGGCACCCCCGGCAGTCTTTTAAAAGCCTAACAAGTGCCAAAAACGATAGTGACAGTGCTCAAATGACATGGGGACAGCATGGGGATCGCCCCAGGAAGCATTTCTGACCCCCAGGTCACTGCTGTCAACAATGTGGTCAGAGGTATTAAGCCACTTTTACGGGCTCACAATAAAACGTTCAAAAACGAAAGTGAAACTTTTTTCCTGAGAAATATGTTAAGGAAGTTCCTTTCCAGGGAAAAGACTTGTGTATAAGTTGAAATAAATCACCAAAAACAAAAATACTCCTCCACACCTTCGGCTATGTTCACAAGTAGCATTTTTTATGCATTTTTGCACTTTTGTATTGCTTTCAACTATGACAAATGCATTCACCGGGAAATGTCATTTTAACATTTTACAACCTTTTCTGGCCATGTGCTGTGTGACACATGCATAAAGTGCTGAAAAGACATGGGAACAGCATGGGGAAGACCCCTGGAAGCATCTCTGACTCCCAGGTCACTGTCTAAAAGTGTGCCCATCATAAGTGATCCTTCCCGCATCAGAAGATGCAGACTTGCAACTATCCCCATGCAAGTTCTTGTCCCAGGGCAGTGTTCAATTGTACCTCCCCCATTCCTTGCAACACAAGCGCAAGTATGCAGCCTGCCACCCACCCACCCCCAGGCTGCAATACCATACTGCTTGCTTGAACTTGAAATTGGGCCTTTTAGGCATGTGGAGGCGGTCATGGCTGTGTTGGCGGCCTGGAATCCATACTAAGTCCCCAGCTGCCCCGCGGCCGGGTGTCCACACACGGTCCCCAGCCGCCTGGGGGCAGCGGGTGTCCATAAACGGTCCCCAGCCACCCCTATTTCTCCTTGGAACATCCCCCCCCACACTTTTCTTAGCCCGGCCTGCTTTAGGCAGCATTGGATGAGCCCACCAGAGAACCAGACTCCTCCGGTGGGCCCTGACTTCTCCATCGGTGGAGTTGGAAGTGCCAAGGTGAGGAGCATGATGATGATGACAGAAGTTAGCATCTGCTATGTTTTCTTTTAATGCAAGTGTAAGTGTGCAGCCTGCCACCCACCCACCTCCAGACAGCAATTCCATACTGCTAGCTTGCACTTGAAATGGGGCCTTTTAGTTTGGAAGAGTCCGAAGCTGGCCACTACCTCATGGCTGCTTCGGCAGCGAGGTATCCATACTCAGTCCCCAGCCGCCCCTATTTGTCCTGGTGTGCCTTATACATAAGATTAAGCGCGTATACCAAAACATTACCTGTGCCCTCCCCAGTGCATTTAGTGGGAAGGAGAGCCTATTCAGCTGTAGTGTGTGCATGCCAAACCCCTGTTCATGGTACATGCGAAGATGCCTCCCACCTTGCACCTGTCACTGCAGACTTGCAACTATCCCCATTCAAGTCCTTGTCCCAGGGCAGTGTTCAATTGTACCTCTCCCATTCCTTGCAATGCAAGCGCAAGTATGCAGCCTGCCACCCACCCACCCCCAGGCTGCAATACCATACTGCTTGCTTGCACTTTAAATTGGACCTTTTAGGCATGTGGAGGTGGAATCTGGCCACCACACCATGGCTGTGTCAGCGGCCTGGTATCCATACTCAGTCCCCAGCCGCCTGGTGGCCGAGTGTCCCCGCTTGCTCCCCAGCCTCCAGGGGGTGGCGCGGTGTCCATTCTCGGTCCCCAGCCACCCCTATTTGTCCCGGTAACCTTTCCCACACTTTTCTTAGCCTGGCCTGCTTTAGGGCAGCATTGGCCGAGCCCACCAGACTATCAGACTCCTCCGGTGGGCCCTGGCTTCTCCATCAGGGGAGTTGAGAGTGCCAAGGTGAGGAGCATGATGAGGATGATAGAAGTTAGCATCTGCTTTGTTTTGTTGTAATGCAAGCGCATGTATGTAGTAGCGGCTAGGCCTGAGGTGGTCAGCGTTTTGGCGCATATCCTACCTCCTCCGAGGATTGCTGGATGTTTTCCTGCTACTATCCCAGTTCTATGACTCCCGTTAAAACAAAGGTTCAGGTGATAAATGATGGATGAGGTAGTGGCAAAGGAGAAAGAGCAGGAGGAACAGGGACCATTCACATCAATATCAGGCCAGTCAACCAGATATGTCTTGTAGGATATGTTTCTGTAACAAAAGGAGCGGTTCGGCTACACAGTTATAGGGCATACAGTGAGTGCAATGCCTACCAAAAATTTAGAGGCACTCCAATGCCCCTTGGAAATGACATGGAGGTCAGAGGGTGTTAACTAAACCTTTTTTTCCATTTATAGCAACTGGGTCTCCTGTGCACTGTTGGCCTAAGCAGTGAATGGAAGGCTTTCCAAAAATTATGAGGAACTGCAATGCCCCTTACAAGAGCCATGTGTGGCACCCCAGGTGTCTGGTCAGGATCCCTTAAACATGCAACATCCTCCTGCCCCAGTCCTGGGAGGTGAGAATTCTGCTCTTATAAACTGGATCTGGGGCGGGGTTGAGTGAGACAGAGAACAGTCAGAGTCAGAGTGAGAGCAAGGGAAAGTAACAGCAAGGAGCTCTGTAGGAGCTAGGAGCTAAAGACCAGGGGCTGGAAGCTGAGCAGAGCTTGCCCTGGCAGAAGACAATAGGAACCGGACACAGGAGTCCGAGGATGTGAGGACTTATATATCCAGCAGCAGAAACCAGCCGGCAGGGGATTTCAGGTCCTCTGGCCATAGAAGCCCGGAGGCTCAGTCACAAGTAAGGGACCAGCACCGCCGTTGTGGAGCAGAGGCTAACAGAAGGCCCCAAGTCACCAGCCATACGGGTGAGCACTACACGGTACACTCAGGGACGTGGGCTACTTCTACCCACTTACAGCAAGGTAGCCAGGAAGAGTGCAGACAGACGGGGAGACCTACAACTCCACCTGGCCAGGGGAACTCCTACTTTCTCACAGACTGACCAGGCCTCTTATGCTAGCCAGTACTTCCGGGAGGGTCTACCTTATAATCATCAGTTAAGACCCTGAACTGCACTTCAAAGACTCTGAGTCGTTCCTGCTGCGCTCGTGCACCATCACCCCCATCATCCACACACACTGCCCTGAGGCTATACTCCTCCCGTGGGGAGTTATCCTATTCTCTGCTGCGCACACAACACCAGCCTCAGCAGTCTGCCTCGCAGCGGTGGTACTCCCTGACCGCAATCCACGGGTGGCGCAGTCGGACAATTAACCTCAAAACCTAAGAAAGACTGCCACTAGTTTGACCAGCCTGAGCCACGGGACCGGGTCACCGCCACAGAGACTACAGACCCCAGAGACCCGGCACCGGGTATCCCACACACGTGTACACACGGCCCAGGGGGCGCGTCACATGCAGTACAGCATATTACAAACATAAGTCCCATTATTGGGGAGTGGGTGTCCCATAGTATTTGCTTATGCCTTGCAAGCAAAAGCAGCCAAAAATAAGGACGGAGCAACTTGCAATGCCCCTTACAAGAGCCATGCAGTACAGCATATTACAAACATAAGTCCCATTATTGGAGAGTGGGTCTCCCATAGTATTTTCTTACGCCTTGCAAGCAAAAGCTGCCAAAAATTAGGACGGAGCAACTTGCAATGCCCCTTACAAGAGCCATGCAGTACAGCATATTACAAACATAAGTTCCATTATTGGGGAGTGGGTCTCCCATAGTATTTGCTTATGCCTTGCAAGCAAAAGCTGCCAAAAATTAGGACGGAGCAACTTGCAATGCCCCTTACAAGAGCCATGCAGTACAGCATATCACAAACATAAGTCCCATTATTGGGGAGTGGGTCTCCCATAGTATTTGCTTATGCCTTGCAAGCAAAAGCTGCCAAAAATTAGGACAGAGCAACTTGCAATGCCCCTAACAAGAGCCATGCAGTACAGCATATTACAAACATAAGTCCCATTATTGGGGAGTGGGTGTCCCATAGTATTTGCTTATGCATTGCAAGCAAAAGCTGCCAAAAATAAGGACGGAGCAACTTGCAATGCCCCTTACAAGAGCCATGCAGTACAGCATATTACAAACATAAGTCCCATTATTGGGGAGTGGGTCTCCCATAGTATTTGCTTATGCTTTCCAAGCAAAAGCTGCCAAAAATTAGGACGGAGCAACTTGCAATGCCCCTTACAAGAGCCATGCAGTACAGCATATTACAAACATAAGTCCCATTATTGGGGAGTGGGTGTCCCATAGTATTGGCTTATGCCTTGCAAGCAAAAGCTGCCAAAAATAAGGACGGAGGAACTTGCAATGCTGGAACCCTGGTGGTATAGTGGTGGTGGAGGCTGAGGATAAGGAGAAGAAGATAAAACAGCCGAAACGAGGAAGCATATACCCATGTGTGGGTGTGAAGCGGTGCATGTGAATACACCTCCTAAAATAACACAATGGATTTGACTTTATGTTACTCTGCTGTCATTTGGTGGTGATGAGAAGTCTGGCCCAATCCAGCCCTTGTTGATTTTGACAAGGGTCAGCTTGTCAGCATTGTCAGTTGACAGGCGAGTGCACTTATCAGTTATAATTCCCCCAGCGGCACTAAAAACACGCTCCGATAGCACGCTAGCGGCAGGGCAGGCCACGACCTCCAAGGCGTACAGAGCGAGTTCATTCCAAGTGTCCTGCTTGGATACCCAATAATTAAAAGGCACAGAGGAATCACGGAGGACGCTGGTACGGTCGGCAAGGTACTCCCTCACCATCTTTTGAAACTTTCCACTCCTTGTGAGAGTACCCCGAGCCTCAGGGCCTGTAAGCTGGACTGGTGTCAGAAAACTGTCCCAGAACGTTGACAGTGTTTCCCTGCCTCTGCTGGATTGGAGTTGCATCTCTCTCGCCTGTACGCCTTGGTTGGGCAACGAACTGTGACCTCTGTGTTCAGATGGGAATTTTTTTAACAGTTCTGCAGCAAGGGCCTTCTGGTACTGCCCCATTTTTGTAGACCTCTCCACCTCAGGAATAAGAGAGTGAAAGTTCTCCTTGTAGCGGGGGTCTACAAGTGTCACCAACCAGTAATGACTGTCACCCAACTTTTTGACAATGCGAGGGTCATGGTTAAGGCAGCGTAACATAAAGTCAGCCATGCGTGCCAGACTGGTAACGGGCAAGATTTCCGTTTCCTCACCAAGATGACGACTGACTATGCTCTCCTCCTCCTCCTCCTCTTCCTCCTCCCCCCTGTCCTCAGGCCACCCACGCTGAACCGACGGTATGACACTTGTACAGGTTCTACCGTCTACAACGCATGATAGCAGCTCCTGTTCTTCCTCCTCCTCCTCCTCCTCTCCCTCATTGTCCCCCAATGCACGTTGGGATGAGATGAGGCTGGGCTGTGTGTAATCGCCCGCTACGGCTTCTTGATCCATCTCATCATACACTGGATGCAATGCCTCCTCTTTAATTCTCTGCAGAGAGCGTTGCAAAAGACAGACAAGTGGGATGCTGACACTAATGATGGCGTCATCGCCACTCACCATCTTGGTGGCCTCCTCAAAGTTTGTCAGTATGGTACATATGTCAGACATCCAGTTCCACTCCTGAGGTCTTATATGTGGAGTCTGACCTGAATATCGACGGCCTTGTTGCAGCTGGTACTCCACAACTGCTCTCTTCTGCTCACAAATCCTTTGCAACATGTGGAGGGTAGAGTTCCAATGTGTGGGGACATCACACACCAGTCGGTGTGCCGGAAGCTGCAAACGCTGCTGCAACACAGCAAGGGCGGCGGAAGCTGTAGCCAACTTGTGAAAATGAGCTCACAGGCGGCGTACTTTCACGAGCAGATCTGGCAACTCGGGGTACGATTTAAGAAACCGCTGATCCACGAGGTTAAGCACATGAGCCAGGCATGGTACGTGTGTGATCTCATCTCGCCTCAGAGCTGCCACCAGGTTACGGCCATTGTCACACACGACCATGCCGGGATGTAGGTTCAGCAGTCTCAGCCACAGATCTGCCTGCTCTTTCACAGCTGTCCACAACTCACAAGCAGTGTGAGGTTTATCACCTAAGCTTATGAGTTTCAGCACAGCCTGTTGCCGCTTGGCGGAGGCAGTACTGCAATGCTTCCAGCTTGTAACTGATGTGGTGATATATGAGATGGAGGCTGAACATGACGAGGAGGAGGAGGAGGAGGATGCGCAGGAGCTGTACACTGTGGGGGCAACTCTGACTGACATAGGGCCCGCAATCCTCGGTGTGGGGAGGATGTGTTCCGTCCCAAGGTCCGACTGGGTCCTGGCTTCCACTATGTTTACCCAGTGTGCCGTCAGAGAGATGTACCGTCCTGGCCACAAGCACTTGTCTACGTGTCCGTTGTCAGGTGGACTCTCCCAGTAACTGCGTTGTTGAGGGCACGGCAGATGCTTTGGGACACGTGCTTGTGTAGTGCGGGGATAGCACACCGGGCAAAATAGTGTCGGCTGGGGACTGAGTACCGAGGGACGGCCACCGCCATAAGATTGCGGAAGGATTCCGTCTCCACCAGCCTAAAAGGCAGCATTTCCAACGCAAGCAGTCGTGAAATGTGCGAATTTAGGACTGTGGCCTGTGGGGCGTTAGCTGCGAATTTCCGCTTTCGTTCAAAGGTCTGGGATATGGACAATTGAACGCTGTGGTGGGACGTGGACGTGGACGTTGATGCTGTTTCTTGAAAAACTGCCATAACAAGTGAAGACTGAGAGGAGGGGGCATCTTTACATGCAGTATGGACAGGGGATTGCCTTGCACACACAACAGGGGGTTCTATTGCATGCACAACAGTGGAAGAAGCAGTGGTGACACCCGCTGACACTGGTCGTGGACCCTGGGTTTCGCCCCACAAAGTCGGGTGCTTTGCTGCCATGTGCCTGATCATGCTGGTGGTGGTCAGGCTAGTAGTTTTGTCACCCCTGCTGATGCTGGCATGGCAGGTGGAACATATGGCCTTTTTGGGGTTATCAGCAGAGTCTTTAAAAAAATTCCAGACTCTGGAAGACCTACCGCTTGTACTGGCGACGTCCCTCGTGTTGGTGTTACGGGGAACGGTTGCCTGCCTTCTGTCTGCGGCCACCACACTGCTTCTTCCTGCCTGTTGGGGTATTCTGCCTCCCTCCCCCTGTGTGCTGCTGGCCTCACTCTGCATGTCCTCCTTCCACGTTGGGTCAGTTACTAGATCATCCACCACCTCCTCCTCTTCCACTTGCACACCACGATCCTCCTCCTCACTTCCTGGCAATTGTGTCTCTTCATCGTCCACCTCTTGTGACAGATTGCCAACGTCTACTTCCTGTGGCCGTGGCTGTTCAAATATTTGGGCATCGCAACATGGGATCTCCTCTTCCACCAGTGAACAGCTCTTCAGAGTGTCCAAGTGTGGGATCACTTGCTGTCTGACGACACTCGGCATGGTGGGAGGAAGGAGCATCAGGGTGAGGAGGAGTATGCGGTCGAGACTCACGTCTACTAAGAGTTGACCGTGTGGAAGACAGACCGGAGGTGGTGGTGCCCAGGTAACTGGAAGTATTAACTGCTATCCAATTAATTACCTGTTCACACTGACCAGTTCTCAATACTGGTGTTGTTCTGTGCTTCCCTAGTACTTCGGTCAAGAAGTGGGAGCGAGAAGATGTGGCTGTTGGTTGTGGCACATTTTCACCTTGGCCACGGCCCCGTCCTCTGCACGAACCATCACCAGAACGTCCACTTCCACGTCCCTTGCCACGCGCCTTGCCCATTGTAAATGAAGTAAAATAGCTTACACTTGCACTATCAATGGAAAAAGGGTAATAAAGAGTAGATTAGAACCGTGGAAGAGGAAAACCACAGTTATTGTTTACTGAGGTATACCACACTTTTTTAAATAGAGATATTTGTGGCTGAACAGTGAGCGACACACTCAAACTGCTTTTTTTTTAGATACCAAAGGCCCAAAACTGGATAGTACAGCGATTTGACCCATGGAACTGCAAAACCACACTGGGATGTTGGGCCTACACAAGACTATTTTCAACAGATATATTTTTGTGTCACAACAGTCAGGAGACACTACTGTTTTTCTTTACGGAAAAAAACTACCAAAAGCTGAATAATAGAGATTTTTTACCGTGGGATGGCAAAACCACAGTTATTGTTTACTGGGGTATACCACACTTTTTTAAATAGAGATATTTGCGGCTGAACAGTGAGCGACCCACTCAAACTGTTTTTTTTTTAGATACAAATGGCCCAAGATGGATAATACAGAGGTTTGAACCGTGGAAGTGCAAAACAACACTTCTGTTTCTCTAGCCTACACCAGACTATTTTCAACAGTTATATTTGTGTCTGAAAAATCAGAGACACGCTTTTTTTTTGGGGGGGGGGACACACCAAGAGGTTAATAAGATGGGTATTTGTACAGTGTGAAGGAGGAAAAAAAAAGGAGGATTTAGATGAAAGTAAAAGGATTTTTCCTGGCCCCTGACACCTGGTGCTAAGTCCAGCAATTTCAGCAACAGGAGCACACAGGACTGTAATGCAGCGTTTGCTGGTATAACCACTGTGCCTCCTATACAGCCTGCCTGCCTGCCTGCCTTGTATCTGGGATGGATATTAGTCCTGAAAAGGACGATTGTTTGTTCTGGCAGCCTTTACAGACCCTACACTAACTATTTCACAGTTTATATCACTCCCTAAAACAGCAGCGCTGTCCCTACACTGTCTAATCCGGAGCGACTGTGTCCAAGA
This sequence comes from Phyllobates terribilis, assembly GCF_046119375.1. Taxonomy (NCBI): domain Eukaryota; kingdom Metazoa; phylum Chordata; class Amphibia; order Anura; family Dendrobatidae; genus Phyllobates; species Phyllobates terribilis. The sequence continues at coordinate 1,117,512 of NW_027362822.1, read as the reverse complement.
TGGTGGCGCCCTGTTTTAAATACCGAGGTGACGCTGTGCGGCCAGCCAATCACTGTAATGCCCACAACCAACATGGCTGCAGCATTACAGTGACTGGCTGGCAATCCCTGCATGTTCATTGGCTCTGTAAAGAGCGCCAAACATGCAGGGCGGAGACCCGAGCTCCCGCCCGAGTAACCCGGAAATGCTCGGTGCTCGCCGAACATCCCGAGTAGCGTGATGCTCGGGCGAGTACCGAGCAGTGTCGAGCATGTTCGCTCAACACTAGCAATTATCAATCTGCCCTCAATTAAGGAGTGGTTCTGCAGGTGGGGACCACAGACCACATCTCAGTGCCATTGTTTCTGGCTGATGTTTTGGTCACTTTTGAATGTTGGTTGTGCTTTCACACTCGTGGTAGCATGAGACGGACTCTACAACCCACAGAAGTTGCTCAGGCAGTGCAGCTTATCCAGGATGGCACATCAATGCGAGCTGTGGCAAGAAGGTTTGCTGTGTCTGTCAGCGTAGTGTCCAGAGGCAGGAGGCGCTACCAGGAGACAGACCAGTACACCAGGAGATGTGAAGGGGGCCATAGGAGGGCAACAACCCAGCAGCAAGACCGCTACCTCCGCCTTTGTGCAAGGAGGAACAGGAGGCGCGCTGCCGGAGCCCTGCAAAATGACTTCCAGCAGGCCAGAAATGTGCTGGTGTCCGCACAAATGGTTAGAAACCGACTCCATGAGGGTGGTATGAGGGCCCGACGTCCACAGATGGAGGTTGTGCTCACAGCCCAACACCGTGCAGGACACTTGGCATTTGCCTTAGAACACCAGGATTGGCAAAGTCGCCACAGGCGCCCTGTGCTCTTCACAGATGAAAGCAGGTTCACACTGAGCACATGTGACAGACGTGACAGGGTCTGGAGACTCCGTGGAGAGCGATCTGCTGCCTGTAACATCCTTCAGCATGACCGGTTTGGCAGTGGGTCAGTAATGGTGTGGGATGGCATTTCTTTGGAGGGCCGCACAGCCCTCCATGTGCTTGCCAGAGGTAGCCTGACTGCCATTAGGTACCGAGATGAGATCCTCAGACCCCTTGTGAGACCATATGCTGGTGCGGTTGGCCCTGGGTTCCTCCTAATGCAGGACAATGCCAGACCTCATGTGGCTGGAGTGTGTCAGCAGTTCCTGCAAGATGAAGGCATTGAATCTATGGACAGGCCCGCCCATTCCCCAGACCTGAATCCGATTGAGCACATCTGGGACATCATGTCTCGCTCCATCCACCAACGTCACGTTGCACCACAGACTGTCCAGGAGTTGGCGGATGCTTTAGTCCAGATCTGGGAGGAGATCCCACAGGAGACCATTCGCAACCTCATCAGGAGCATGCCCAGGCGTTGTAGGGAGGTCATACAGGCATGTGGAGGCCACACACAATACTCAGCCTCATCAGGAGCATGCCCAGGCGTTGTAGGGAGGTCATACAGGCACGTGGAGGCCACACATAATACTGAGCCTCATTTTGACTTGTTTTAAGGACATTATATCAAAGTTGGATCAGCGTGTAGTGTGTTTTTCCACTTCAATTTTGGGGGTGACTCCAAATCCAGGCCTCCATTGATTAATAAATTTGATTTCCATTGATGATTTTTGTGTGATTTTGTTGTCAGCACATTCAACTTTGTACAGAACAAAATATTCAATGAGAATATTTCATTCATTCAGATCTAGGATGTGTTATTTCAGTGTTCCCTTTAATTTTTTGAGCAGTTTATATATGGGGAAGACCATGTGCAGGACCTAATTGGGGGCCATCCTTTCAGTGAGTAAGACATTATGCTAATATTATGTGCTGATACACTGAGACATATGGGGGAATTTGAACTTTGTTCTGTCTCCTTTTTGATGTGCTATTTACCCTGTTTGCTGGTCTATGCAATTATGCTATATATGTAATATGTGGTCTACACACATGTGGCACGTGATTTGGTGGTGTTTTTAATACATGTCTGTGTATGCACCTTCTTTCAAATATCCTGTTCAAATAAAGATATATATTTTTATTATTAAGGACCTATGGATCGTCTTTTTTAGCTCTTGAGCTCCCCCCTTCACAGTTTATATATGAGTAGCATTGCAGCGCATCGTTGCAGTTTTTATTAAAGAAGTTGTCCATTACTTTATTCCCCCCCCAATGTATCCCCCCGGGGACCCAAAGACTTCTTGTAAATACCTTCTGTTGCTGATAGCGCCGCTCACAGGCATTATCGGTGGCCGCTCACAGGCATCTCGTGACCCCGCGCTGACATCACGACAAGTGAGGCGTGACTCAGCGTTGGGGTCCCCGCGGTGGCAGCTGGGTTGTGGGCGTGGTTACCCCTGCATCACACCCAGCATCCACTGCGCGCTTTCCCATTGAATGGGGAGAGGCAGAGTGCGCGGTGGATGCCGGGTGTGATGCGGGGGGTAACCTCGCCCACAGCCTGGCATCCATCGTGGAACCAGGAAGACAGAGACCCCCGGCTGATGCCAGTACTTGTCGTGACATCAGCGGATGTCAGAGCCGGCTGCAGCCGGGGGTCACATGATGCCTGTGAGAGGCCAGTGATAGCGACGCTCACAGGCAATATCTGCAACAGAAGGTATTTACAAGACGTCTTAGGACCCTGGGGTGAAGGTAGTGGGCAACCCCTTTAATACAGGATGTAACTCAGGATCAGTACATGTTAATGCACGCATCTAGGTTCAGATAGGTTACATGAATTCTTTGGAATTCTGGGGGAACCGTTACTCAGGGCGACCATAGACCATGTGCTGCAGCTTCTTTCAGGCACACAGGGGTATTGACCCTCAGGCACAAACACGTAGGTTGTTTCACTAGCTGACCAGACACACTTGACAAGAGTCCTCATAAACGGTAGAACAGTAGCATTTAATAAGAAGCCGCACAGCCAGTGCAAGTTAAGTCGTATGAGCAACAGGCTCCATGGAAAAACAGTACAGTTTCCTTAGCAGCACAGCAGTTCACAGTCTTCCCAGTAGTACAGGACAGCACAGTTCTAATGCAAAGGCACATTAATGAACACAGAATTCCTTTACAGCACAGTTAGATGGAGGAGGGGGTTAGGGAGATGATCCATGTGACGCTATTTATTCCAGTCCTTATCTTTCTGCCTGACAATACTCTGCACTGCTAGTTCAGGAACTCTTCCTGACCTGTGCTTAGCTTCACTCCTGACTTGAATCCTTTTCTCTTGCAGGGGCACTTCTGTGAGATACAGAACACACACAAAACCTTTCTCTTTAACTCCAGCCAGACAGTAAACAACTTCGTTACAATCCCCCTGGGGCTCTGCTAAATCACTCCACTTCTCCTATGACTGTGTTAACCTCTCTAGTTGCTGGATGCTTCTGGAGAACAACATTTCCTGAGCTTGTGTTACTTCTAATAGTTAATGAATGCTTTTAAAGCAACATCACTACTTCTGCATGTCACACTCTTCCTTCCTTTTTGAATGTCGTCCTCGACATTCGTCTTAATTGGTCAATCTGACCAATTCTGATACAGTGATGAAAGTTGGATAACTTCATATACATTGATAACAACCTAATCTTACAACCTTTTTCTTGTAGGATGCCTGTAAGAAATAAACAATTAACACAATTAAAACAATCAGCGTCTCTTCAGCTAGAGCTTTTTGTAAGTCTTCAACTAGCTCTCTCTCACTAGGCTTTAACAGTTCTTTGTTTCTACAAAGTCTTTTAAGGAAAATCAAAGCATGAAAACAAGTCTTTCCACCAGGCAACATCTTCCATAGTGACTCTCGGTGGTGAATACCACGCAAGTGTGCTTACCTGCTCCCCAGGCAAAGATATCTGTTTCCAGTCTACAGTCCTTGGCACTTGACTTGGTTCACCAAGTGTCTCTTCATGCCGTTTTACCTCATGCAGCCGTTTTACCTCATGCGCTGTTCTGGGGTTTGGTGAGATTTGGATTTGCTTCTGGGGCCTCCTCCGTGTCGCGGTTACTAGTCACTCCACACTGGTAACCTCGTGTCTTTTAACCCAAACGACCATTGGCATTCCTTGGCATAATGTCCTTCCTCACCACATCTTAGACAGTAGACACATACCGTACGCTGATTTTATGAATGGCACGCTTCACAAGCCGGGTATCTTCTGTTTTGGAACCCACTCCTGGGTCTGAGGGATACAGGTTCTGGCCTGGAACGAATCAATTTTTTCACCTCAATCAACTCGGCTCGCAGTTTTCCTATTACTTTTTCCCAGGAAGCGCTGGCGGTCCTCTCTTTTGTTGGTGATTTAAGGTTCCCACTCGGAGGTGGCACTGGAGGGTCTCTATGATGATCTTCGGACTGGCCACTGGTGGTCTCCAACTTTAACTGACTTATTTTGGTGATTTAAGAGCAGAGCTCTTCTTTAATTTCTGTTCGCTCTCCGACTCCAAACTAGCTGCCTCATTCATTTTTTCAATTCTGACTTCGTCCGGAGTGCCAGGACCTTCTAGGTACTGTTTCAGCTGCAACTTGATGTCTTTGCTGATTAACCCCGTTCAGAAATGATCTGAAAAACTTCTTCTGGACTAGTCCAGCATCAAACTTCTCCTCCGCTTCTACATCTCTGAATGCAAACACATTATTGTCTATTAGTGTTTATCGAGCACTAAAATGCTCGGGTGCTCGACCCGAGCAATGAGCCCAATGTTAGCCTATGGGAGACCCGAGCATTTTTGTGGCGGCACCCCCGGCAGTCTTTTAAAAGCCTAACAAGTGGCCAAAATGATAGTGGCAGTGCTCAAATGACATGAGGACAGCATGAGGATCGCCCCAGGAAGCATTTCTGATGACCAGGTCACTGCTGTCAACAACGTGGTCAGAGGTATTAAGCCACTATTAAGGGCTCACAATAAAACGTTCAAAAATGAAACTGAAACTGCTTTCCTGTGAAATATGTTAAGAAACTTCCTTTCCAGGGTAAAGACTTGTGTATAAGGTAAAATAAATAACCCCCAAAAAAAAATACTCCTCCACACCTCGGGCTATGTTCACAAGTAGCATTTTTTATGCGTTTTTTCACGTTTGTATTGCTTTCAACTATGACAAATGCATTCACCGGGAAATGTCATTTTAACATTTTACAACCTTATCTGGCCATGTGCTGTGTGACACATGCATGCAGTGCTGAAAAGACATGGGAACAGCATGGGGTAGACCCCTGGAAGCATCTCTGACACCCAGGTCACTGCCTAAAAGTGTGCCCATCAGAAGTGATCCTTCCCGCATCAGAAGATGCAGACTTGCAACTATCCCCATGCAAGTTCTTGTCCCAGGGCACTGTTCAATTGTACCTCCCCCATTCCTTGCAATGCAAACGCAAATATGCAGCCAACCACCCACCCACCCCCAGGCTGCAATACCATACTGCTTGCTTGCACTTGAAATTGGGCCTTTTAGGCATGTGGAGGCGGAATCTGGCCACCACGTCATGGCTGCGTTGGCAGCCTGGAATCCATACTAAGTCCCCAGCCGCCCGGTGGCCGGGTGTCCACACTTGGTCCCCAGCCGCCTGGGGGCAGCTGGGTGTCCATAAACGGTCCCCAGCCGCCCCTATTTCTCCTGTCAACTTCCCCCCACACACTTTTCTTAGCCCGGCCTGCTTTAGGGCAGCATTGGACGAGACCACCAGAGAACCAGAATCCTCTGGTGGGCCCTGGCTTCTCCATCAGGGGAGTTGAGAGTGCCAAGGTGAGGGGCATGATGATGATGATAGAAGTTAGCATCTGCTTTGTTTTCTTTTAATGCAAGCATAAGTGTGTAGCCTGCCACCCACCCACCCCCAGGTTGCAATGCCATACTGCTAGCTTGCACTTGAAATGGGGCCTTTTAGTTTGTAGGAGGACGAAGCTGGCCACTACCTCATGGCTGCTTCGGCAGCGAGGTATCCATACTCAGTCCCCAGCTGCCCCTATTTGTCCCGCTGTGCCTTATACATAGGATTAAGAGCGTATATCAAAACATTACCTGTGCCCTCCCCAGTGCATTTAGTGGGAAGGACAGCCTATTCCGCTGTAGTGTGTGCATGCCAAACCCCTGTTCTTGGCACATGCGAAGATGCCTCCCACCCTGCACCTGTCATTGCAGACTTGCAACTATCCCCATTCAAGTCCTTGTCCCAGGGCAGTGTTTAATTGTACCTCTCCCATTCCTTGCAATGCAAGCGTAAGTATGCAGCCTGCCACCCACCCACCCCCAGGCTGCAATACCATACTGCTTGCTTGCACTTGAAATTGGGCCTTTTAGGCATGTGGAGGCGGAATCTGGCCACCACGTCATGGCTGCGTTGGCGGCCTGGAATCCATACTCAGTCCCCAGACGCTCGGCGGCCGGGTGTCCACACTCGGTCCCCAGCCACCTGGAGGTAGCCGGGTGTCCATAAACGGTCCCCAGCCGCCTCTATTTCTCCTTCGAACATCCCCCCCACACACTTTTCTTAGCCTGGCCTGCTTTAGGGCAGCATTGGACGAGCCCACCAGAGAACCAGACTCCTCCGGTAGGCCCTGGCTTCACCATCAGGGGAGTTGAGAGTGCCAAGGTGAGGACCATGATGATGATGATACAAGTTAGCATCTGCTTTGTTTTCTTGGAATGCAAGCGCATGTATGTAGTAGTGGCTAGGCTTGAGGTGGTCAGCGTTTTGGCGCATATCCTACTTCCTCCGAGGATTGCTGGATGTTTTCCTGCTACTATTCCAGTTCTATGACTCCCGTTAAAACAAAGCTTCAGGTGATAAATGATGGATGAGGTAGTGGCAAAGGAGAAAAAGCAGGAGGAACAGGGACCATTCACATCAATATCAGGCCAGTCAACCACATATGTCTTGTAGGATATGTTTCTGTAACAAAAGGAGCGGTTCAGCTACACAGTTATAGGGCATACAGTGAGTGCAATGCCTACCAAAAATTTTGAGGCACTCCAATGCCCCTTGAAAATGACATGGAGGTCAGAGGGCCTTAACTAAACCGTTTTTTCCATTTATAGCAACTGGGTCTCCTGTATGCTGTTGGCCTAAGCAGTGAATGGAAGGCTTTCCAAAAATTATGAGGAATTGCAATGCCCCTTGAAACAGACGTGGATTACAGTGTACTAAAAACCTTCTACCCATTATTGGGGAGTGGGTCTCCCTTAGTTTTCACCTTTGCATTGAAAAGCAAAAGCTGACTAAAATTAGGAGGAAATGCAATGCCCGTTGGAAGAGTCGTGGAGGTTAGAGGTAATTAAAAACTACATTTCAATGCCCCTTGGAAGAGCTGTGGAGTTCAGAGTGGCTTAAGAAGACGCTTTTAATGCCCCTTTGAAGAGATGTGGAGGTCACAGTAGCTTAACAAGATGGTTTTAATGCCCCTCGTAAAAGATGTGGAGGTCCCAGTAGCTTAACAAAACGGTTTGAATGCCCCTTGGAAGAGATGTGGAGGTCACAGTAGCTTAACAATACAGTTTTAATGCCCCTTGGAAAAGTGGTGGATGTCGCAGTAGCTTAACAAGACGGTTTTAATGCCCCTCAGAAAAGATGTGGAGGTCCCAGTAGCTTAACAAGATGGTTTGAATGCCCCTTGGAAAAGACGTGGAGGTCACAGTAGCTTAACAAGACGCTTTTAATGCCCCTCACAAGAGCCATACAGTACAGCAACTTAAAAATATTATTCCCATTATTGGGGAGTTGGTCTCCCATAGTATTTGCTTATGCTTTCCAAGCAAAAGCTGCCAAAAATTAGGATGGAGGAAATTGCAATGCCCCTTACAAGAGCCATGCAGTACAGCATATTACAAACATTATTTCTATTACTGGGGAGTGGATCTCCCATAGTATTTGCTTATGCCTTCCAAGCAAAAGCTGCCAAAAATTAGGACGGAGGAACTTGCAATGCCCCTTACAAGAGCCATGCAGTGCAGCATATTACAAACATAAGTCCCATTATTGGGGAGTCGGTCTCCCATAGTATTTGCTTATGCCTTCCAAGCAAAAGCTTCCAAAAATTAGGATGGAGCAACTTGTAATGCCCCTTACAAGAGCCATGCAGTACAGCAAATTACAAACATAAGTCCCATTATTGGGGAGTGGGTCTCCCATAGTATTTGCTTATGCCTTCCAAGCAAAAGCTGCCAAAAATTAGGACGGAGCAACTTGCAATGCCCCTTACAAGAGACATCCAGTACAGCATATTACAAACATAAGTCACATTACTGGGGAGTGGGTCTTCCATAGAATTTGCTTATGCCTTCCAAGCAAAAGCTGCCAAAAATTAGGACGGAGCAACTTGCAATGTCCCTTACAAGAGCTATGCAGTACAGCATATTACAAACATATGTCCCATTATTGGGGAGTGGGTCTCCCATAGTATTTGCTTATGACTTCCAAGCAAAATCTTCCAAAAATTATGAGGAAATGCAATGCCCGTTCGAAGACTCGTGGAGGTCCCAGTATCTTAACAAGACGCTTTTAATGCCCCTTACAAGAAACGTGGAGGTCAGAGTGGTATAACAAGACTCTTTTAATGCACCTTACAAGAGACGTGGAGGTCAGAGTGGTATAACAAGACGCTTTTAATGCCCCTTATAAGAGACGTGGAGGTCAGAGTGGTATAACAAGATGCTTTTAATGCCCCTTACAAGAGACGTGGAGGTAAGAGTGGTATAACAAGACAGTTTTAATGCCCCTTACAAGAGACGTGGAGGTCAGACTGGTATAACAAAGCGCTTTTAATGCCCCTTATAAGAGACGTGGAGGTCAGAGTGGTATAACAAGACGCTTTTAATGCCCCTTACAAGAGACGTGGAGGTCAGAGTGGTATAACAAGATGCTTTTAATGCCCCTTACAAGAGACGTGGAGGTCAGGGTGGTATAACAAATCGCTTTTAATGCCCATTACAAGAGACATGGAGGTCAGAGTGGTATAACAAGACGCATTTAATGCCCCTTACAAGAGACGTGGAGGTCAGAGTGGTATAACTAGATGCTTTTAATGCCCCTTGGAAGAGACGTGGAGGTCAGAGTGGTATAGCAAGACGGTTTTAATGCCCCTTACAAGAGACGTGGAGGTCAGAGTGGTATAACAAGATGCTTTTAATGCCCCTTACAAGAGACGTAGAGGTCAGAGTGGTATAACAAGACGCTTTTAATGCCCCTTACAAGAGACGTGGAGGTCAGAGTGGTATAACAAGATGCTTTAATGCCCCTTACAAGAGACGTGGAGGTCAGAGTGGTATAACAAGACTGTTTTAATGCCCCTTACAAGAGACGTGGAGGTCAGAGTGGTATAACAAGACGCTTTTAATGCCCTTTACAAGAGACGTGGATGTCAGAGTGGTATAACAAGACACTTTTAATGCCCCTTACAAGAGACGTGGAGGTCAGACTGGTATAACAAGACACTTTTAATACCCCTCAGAAGAGACGTGGAGATCCCAGTAGCTTAACAAGACGGTTTTAATGCCCCTTACAAGAGACGTGGAGGTCAGAGTGGTATAACAAGACGGTTTTAATGCCCCTTACAAGAGACATGGAGGTCAGAATGGTATAACAAGATGCTTTAATTCCCCTTAAAAGAGACGTGGAGGTCAGAGTGGTATAACTAGATGCTTTTAATGCCCCTTACAAGAGACGTGGAGGTCAGAGTGGCATAACAAGATACTTTTAATGCCCCTTACAAGAGACGTGGAGGTCAGAGTGGTACAACAAGATGCTTTTAATGCCTCTTACAAGAGACATGGAGGTCAGAGTGGTATAACAAGACGGTTTTAATGCCCCTCAGAAGAGACGTGGAGGTCCCAGTAGCTTAACAAGATGCTTTTAATGCCCCTTACAAGAGACGTGGAGGTCAGAGTGGTATAACAAGACACTTTTAATGCCCCTTACAAGAGACTTGGAGGTCAGAGTGGTGTAACAAGACGGTTTTAATGCCCCTCAGAAGAGACGTGGAGGTCCCAGTAGCTTAACAAGATGCTTTTAATGCCTCTTACAAGAGACATGGAGGTCAGAGTGGTATAACAAGACGGTTTTAATGCCCCTCAGAAGAGACGTGGAGGTACCAGTAGCTTAACAAGATGCTTTTAATGCCCCTTACAAGAGACGTGGAGGTCAGAGTGGTATAACTAGATGCTTTTAATGCCCCTTGGAAGAGACGTGGAGGTCAGAGTGGTATAGCAAGATGGTTTTAATGCCCCTTACAAGAGACGTGGATGTCAGAGTGGTATAACAAGATGCTTTTAATGCCCCTTACAAGAGACGTAGAGGTCAGAGTGGTATAACAAGACTGTTTTAATGCCCCTTACAAGAGACGTGGAGGTCAGAGTGGTATAACAAGACACTTTTAATGCCCCTTACAAGAGACGTGGAGGTCAGATTGGTATAACAAGATGCTTTTAATGCCTCTTACAAGAGACATGGAGGTCAGAGTGGTATAACAAGACGGTTTTACTGCCCCTCAGAAGAGACGTGGAGGTCCCAGTAGCTTAACAAGATGCTTTTAATGCCCCTTACAAGAGACGTGGAGGTCAGAGTGGTATAACAAGACACTTTTAATGCCCCTTACAAGAGACGTGGAGGTCAGAGTGGTATAACAAGACACTTTTAATGCCCCTTACAAGAGACGTGGAGGTCAGATTGGTATTACAAGACGCTTTTAATGCCTCTTACAAGAGACATGGAGGTCAGAGTGGTATAACAAGACGGTTTTAATGCCCCTCAGAAGAGACGTGGAGGTCCCAGTAGCTTAACAAGATGCTTTTAATGCCCCTTACAAGAGACGTGGAGGTCAGAGTGGTATAACAAGACACTTTTAATGCCCCTTACAAGAGACTTGGAGGTCAGAGTGGTGTAACAAGACGGTTTTAATGCCCCTCAGAAGAGACGTGGAGGTCCCAGTAGCTTAACAAGATGCTTTTAATGCCTCTTACAAGAGACATGGAGGTCAGAGTGGTATAACAAGACGGTTTTAATGCCCCTCAGAAGAGACGTGGAGGTACCAATAGCTTAACAAGATGCTTTTAATGCCCCTTACAAGAGACGTGGAGGTCAGAGTGGTATAACTAGATGCTTTTAATGCCCCTTGGAAGAGACGTGGAGGTCAGAGTGGTATAGCAAGACGGTTTTAATGCCCCTTACAAGAGACGTGGAGGTCAGAGTGGTATAACAAAACGCTTTTAATGCCCATTACAAGAGACATGGAGGTCAGAGTGGTATAACAAGACGCATTTAATGCCCCTTACAAGAGACGTGGAGGTCAGAGTGGTATAACTAGATGGTTTTAATGCCCCTTGGAAGAGACGTGGAGGTCAGAGTGGTATAGCAAGATGGTTTTAATGCCCCTTACAAGAGACGTAGAGGTCAGAGTGGTATAACAAGACGCTTTTAATGCCCCTTACAAGAGACGTGGAGGTCAGAGTGGTATAACAAGATGCTTTAGTGCCCCTTACAAGAGACGTGGAGGTCAGAGTGGTATAACAAGACTGTTTTAATGCCCCTTACAAGAGACGTGGAGGTCAGAGTGGTATAACAAGATGCTTTTAATGCCCCTTACAAGAGACGTGGAGGTCAGATTGGTATAACAAGATGCTTTTAATGCCTCTTACAAGAGACATGGAGGTCAGAGTGGTATAACAAGACGGTTTTAATGCCCCTCAGAAGAGACGTGGAGGTCCCAGTAGCTTAACAAGATGCTTTTAATGCCCCTTACAAGAGACGTGGAGGTCAGAGTGGTATAAGAAGACACTTTTAATGCCCCTTACAAGAGACGTGGAGGTCAGATTGGTATTACAAGACGCTTTTAATGCCTCTTACAAGAGACATGGAGGTCAGAGTGGTATAACAAGACGGTTCTAATGCCCCTCAGAAGAGACGTGGAGGTCCCAGTAGCTTAACAAGATGCTTTTAATGCCCCTTACAAGAGACGTAGACGTCAGCGTGGTATAACAAGACGCTTTTAATGCCCCTTACAAGAGACGTGGAAGTCAGAGTGGTATAACAAGACGCTTTTAATGCCCCTTACAAGAGACGTGGAGGTCAGAGTGGTATAACAAGACGCTTTAATGCCCCTTACAAGAGACATGGAGGTCAGAGTGATATAACAAGACGGTTTTAATGCCCCTCAGAAGAGACGTGGAGGTCCCAGCTGCTTAACAAGATGCTTTTAATGCCCCTTACAAGAGACGTGGAGGTCAGAGTGGTATAACAAGATGCTTTTAATGCATCTTACTAGAGACGTGGAGGTCAGAGTGGTATAACAAGATGGTTTTAATGCCCCTCGGAAGAGACGTGGAGGTCCCAGTAGCTTAACAAGATGCTTTTAATGCCCCTTACAAGAGATGTGGAGTTCAGCGTGTTATAACAAGATGCTTTTAATGCCCCTTACAAGAGACGTGGAGGTCAGACTGGTATAACAACACACTTTTAATACCCCTCAGAAGAGACGTGGAGGTCCCAGTAGCTTAACAAGACGGTTTTAATGCCCCTTACAAGAGACGTGGAGGTCAGAGTGGTATAACAAGACGGTTTTAATGCCCCTTACAAGAGACGTGGAGGTCAGACTGGTATAACAACACACTTTTAATACCCCTCAGAAGAGACGTGGAGGTCCCAGTAGCTTAACAAGACGGTTTTAATTCCCCTTACAAGAGACGTGGAGGACAGAGTGGTATAACAAGACGGTTTTAATGCCCCTTACAAGAGACGTGGAGGTCAGAATGGTATAACAAGATGCTTTAATGCCCCTTACAAGAGACGTGGAGGTCAGACTGGTATAACAAGACACTTTTAATACCCCTCAGAAGAGACGTGGAGATCCCAGTAGCTTAACAAGACGGTTTTAATGCCCCTTACAAGAGACGTGGAGGTCAGAGTGGTATAACAAGACGGTTTTAATGCCCCTTACAAGAGACGTGGAGGTCAGAATGGTATAACAAGATGCTTTAATTCCCCTTAAAAGAGACGTGGAGGTCAGAGTGGTATAACTAGATGCTTTTAATGCCCCTTACAAGAGACGTGGAGGTCAGAGTGGCATAACAAGATGCTTTTAATGCCCCTTACAAGAGACGTGGAGGTCAGAGTGGTACAACAAGATGCTTTTAATGCCCCTTACAAGAGCCATACAGTACAGCATCTTAAAAATATTATTCACATTATTGGGGCGTGGGTCTACCACAATCTTTGCTTATGCCTTCCATGCAAATGTTGACAAAAATAAGGACGGAGGTACTTTCAATAATGGCAACACGGACCATGGTCACCCTGGTGGTATAGTGGTGGTGGATGCTGAGGATAAGGAGAAGAACATAAAACAGCCGAAATGAGGACGCATATACCCATGTGTGGGTGTGAAGCGGTGCATGTGAATACACCTCCCGAAATAACACAGTGGATTTGACTTTATGCTACTCTGCTGTCATTTGGTGGTGATGAGAAGTCTGGCCCAATCCAGCCCTTGTTGATTTTGATAAGGGTCAGCTTGTCAGCATTGTCAGTTGACAGGTGAGTGCGCTCAACAGCTATAATTCCCCCAGCGGCATTAAAAACTAGTGTTGAGCCACCCCCGTAGTGTTCGGGTTCGGTTCGGTTTGTCGAACACCGGGATGTTCGAGGAACTGTTCGTCGAACTGTTCGTCGAACACCTTAGAACACCGTCGAACACCGTTAAAACCAATGACAGGCAAACAAAAACACATAGAAACACATAGAAAACACCTTCAAAGGTGTCCAAAAGCTGACAAACTGCTCAGAAGACGCTTTCTTTAAAAAAGCCGGCCGGCAATTCAGCAGCGGCATACACCGGTACCCGACAATTTAGACAAGAAGGAATAGAGCATCACACATAGATTAGATAGATAGAAACATGTCAGTCACACATATAAGAAGCACAGTGACAGTGTTGGTTACTGTACTTGTCATTTAGTGTAAAGGATTTATTAAAAAATATAATAGTGTTTTCATGCACTGTCTCTTTAAAAAAGCCGGCCGGCAATTCAGCATCTGTACCCGACAATTTATAACAGACAGAATAGAGAATCACACATAGATTAGATAGATAGAAACATGTCAGTCACATATATATGAAGTACAGTGACAGTGTTGGTTGCTGTACTTGTCATTTAGTGTAAAGGATTTATTAAAAAATATAATAGTGTTTTCATGCACCGTCTCTTTAAAAAAGCCGGCCGGCAATTCAGCATCGGTACCCGACAATTTATAACAGACAGAATAGAGCATCACACATAGATTAGATACATAGAAACATGTCAGTCACATATATATGAAGTACAGTGACAGTGTTGATTACTGCACTTGTCATTTAGTGTTAAAATAAAGGATTTACTATTAAAAAATTGGCGTGGGGTTCCCCGTAATTTTAGTCTCTAGCGGAGGTTAAGCAGACGGCTGGGGCAGATGTTTGAAGCCTGGGAAGGTGGTAATACCCACGGAGCTTCCCAGGCTACTAATATCAGCCCCCAGCTGAATACCTAGCCTTTACTAGCTATTAAAATGGGGGACCCCCCCAAAAAAATGACGTGGGGTCCCCCCTATTTTAATAGCTAGCAAAGGCTAGGCAGACAGCTGGGGGCTGATATTAATAGCCCAGGAAGGGTGCCATGAATATTGGCCCCCTCCCAGGCTAGAAACACCAGCCGTCAGCCGCCCCAGAAATGGCGCATCCATAGGATGCGCCAATTCTGGCACTTAGCCTCGCTCTTCCCACTGCCCTGTAGCGGTGGCAGTGGGGTAATAGGGCTGGGGTTGATGTCAGCTTATAATGCCAGCTGACATCAAGCCCAGGCTAGTAATGGAGAGGCATCTATAAGACACCCCCATTACTAACCCCATAGTCAAAGTTAAAAAAAAAACACAAACACCCAGAATAAAGTCCTTTAATTGAAATAAAGACACAATTCTTTATTGTTCTAAATTAAACCATACTTACCGTCATGCCCATTCCAGCTGAAGCCAACGATCTCCTGCAATAAAAGAAAAATAATAAAGCAACCTCATCCTTACCTTTCCATGGTTCCCACGACGGCTCCAGCTCTGCTACATCGAGATGACAGGCTGGACCGCAGCAGAACGCTGCCATCCAACCTGTCATCCCGCGGACACTGAGAAGCGCAGGCATGCTTGCGCTCCTCAGTGTCTCTCTGTGACGGCATAAAGATGAGCCGAGGTCATGTCCAATGAACTCGGCTCACCTCATGCACGTCACTGACAGCGTGGGAAAATTCTCACGCTGAAGCGCTGAGTGCAGGAGAATTTTCTCACGCTGTCAGTGACGTGCATGAGGCTGATATTTAAATTTGGCGCACAAATCGGTGATTGGTCGCGGGCAGCGTCCGCGACCAATCAGCACAGTAGTGTTTAACTTTGGCGGCAAGATCAGTGATTGGTCGCGCGCCAAGACCGCGACCAATCACCGATTTCGGCGCCACATTTAAATATCGGCCGCGACCAATCAGCACAGCGTTGTTTAAATGTGGATCCAAGATCGGTGATTGGTCGCGGCCGATATTTAAATTTGGCGCACAAATCTGTGATTGGTCGCGGGCAGCGTCCGCGACCAATCAGCACAGTAGTGTTTAACTTTGGCGGCAAGATCAGTGATTGGTCGCGGTCAAGACGGCGACGAATCACCGATTTGTGCGGCACATTTAAATAGCGGCCGCGACCAATTGGATGTCAGCACCGCTCCCCGGTCCTCCCTTCACACCCTAGCCGCATGGATGTCAGCGGCGCTGCCTGTGCGGATACTTCCGCTCCGAGAACCCGGGACATGAGCGTCTGCTCGCAGCAGAAGTATCCCGGCCCGCAGCGCCGCTCCCCGGTCCTCCCTTCACACCCTAGCCGCTGATGTCCCCACAGTATCCGCATGGTGTTACAAAGGTCCGGACATTTGTGTTAAAAATCGCTGATTGGTCGCTGGCGCTGCCCGCGACCAATCACCGATTTGGGCGCCAAATTTAAATATCGGCCGCGACCAATCACCGATCTTGGCTCCACATTTAAACACCGCTGTACTGATTGGTCGTGGACGCTATTTAAATGTGGCGCCAAAATCGGTGATTGGTCGCGTCCAGCATCGGCGACCAATCAGCACAGCGGTGTTTAAATGTGGAGCCAAGATCGGTGATTGGTTGCGGCCGATATTTAAATTTGGCGCCCAAATCGGTGATTGGTCGCGGGCAGCGCCAGCGACCAATCAGCGATTTTTAACGCAAATGTCCGAATCTTTGTAACACCATGCGGATACTGTGGGGACATCAGCGGCTAGGGTGTCAAGGGAGGACCGGGGAGCGGCGCTGCGGTTCGGGATACTTCTGCCGCGAGCAGTCGCTCATCTCCCGGCTTCTCGCAGCGGAAGTATCCGACCAGGCAGCGGCGCTCCCCGATCCTCACCAATACGATTCGCTGATTGGTCGCGCTCTCCGCACGCGACCAATCAGTGATCTTGGCGCTAAAGTTAAACACCGCTCTGCTGATTGGTCGCGGACGCTGCCCGCGACCAATCACCGATTTGGGCGCCACATTTAAATAGCGGCCGCGACCAATCAGCGAGCTTGGCGCCAAATTTAAACAACGCTCTGCTAATTGGTCGCGGATGCCGGCCGCGACTAATCAGCATTATTGGCGCCATATTTAAACCCTGCTCGGCTGATTGGTCACGGTTGCCGGACGCGACCAATCAGCAGTATTGGCGCCAAATTTAAAACCCGCTCTGCTGATTGGTCACAGTTGCCGGCCGCGACCAATCAGCGATTTTGGCGCCAAATTTAAACCCCGCTCTGCTGATTGGTCGCGACCGCCGGCCGCGACTAATCAACATTGTTGCCGCCAAATTTAAACACCGCTCTGCTGAATGGTCGCGGTCGTGACCAATCACCATTATTGGCGCCAAATTTAAACACCGCTTTGCTGATTGGTCGCGACCGCAACCAATCAGCATTATTGGCGCCAAATTTAAACACCGCTTTGCTGATTGGTCGCGACCGCGACCAATCAGCATTATTGGCGCAAAATTTAAACCCCGCTCTGCTGATTAGTCGCGACCGCCGGCCGTGACCAATCAGCGATATAGTCGCCAAATTTCAACACCGCTTTGCTGATTGGTCGCGGTTGCTGGCCGTGACCAGTCAGCGATTTTGGCGCCAAATTTAAACACTGCTCTGCTGATTGCGCCGGGTCTGCCGCATACATATTCTAGAATACCCGATGCGTTAGAATCGGGCCACCATCTAGTTTCATGAAATAATTTAAAAAAAAATTGATGTGGGGCTTCGCACTATATTTGTTTCCAGCCAGGTACAGCAGGCAGGAACGGGCTGCCCCCAACCACCAGCTGCCTATTTGTACCTGGCCGGACACAACAATATAGGGAAGCCCTTTTTTTCTTAATTATTTCATGAATTTCATGAAATAATTAAAAAAAAAAATACGTGGGGCTTCGCCCTATTTTTGTGTCCAGCCAGGTACAACTAGGCAGCTGGGGGCTGGAATCCGCAGCGCAGGGAGGCCCAAGCTTTCTGGGTCCCCCCCGCTGCAAAATGCAGTCCGCAGCCACCCCGGAAAATGGCGCATTCATAGAAGCGCCATCTTCTGGCGCTGTACCCAACTCATTCAGGGCCCTGGTGCGGTGGCTCACTGGGTAATAAAGGGGTTAGGGCCAGCTTGGCATTATCAGCTGGCCCTAAGCCCGAAATTCATGGGGTCACGCCAATATTAGACATGACCACCATGAATTTCTAGTAAAGTATTTAAAAAAAACACAACACCCAGAATAAAGTCCTTTAATTGAAATAAACACACAATTCTTTATTGTTCTAAATTAAACCATACTTACCGTCACGCCCATTCCAGCTGAAGCCAACGATCTCCTGCAATAAAAGAAAAATAATAAAGCAACCTCATCCTTACCTTTCCATGGTTCCCACGACAGCTTCAGCTCTGCTACATCGAGATGACAGGCTGGACCGCAGCAGAACGCTGCCATCCAGCCTGTCATCCCGCGGACACTGAGAAGCGCAGGCATGCTTGCCCTCCTCAGTGTCTCGCTGTGACGGCATAAAGATGAGACGAGTTCATGTCCAATGAACTCGGCGCACCTCATGCACGTCACTGACAGCGTGGGAGAATTCTCCTTCACTCAGCACTTCAGCGTGAGAATTCTCCCACGCTGTCAGTGACGTACATGAGGTGAGCTCATTTATGTCAAATGATCTCAGCTCACCTCATGCACGTCACTGACAGCGTGGGAAAATTCTCCTGCACTCAGCGCTACAGCATGAGAATTCTCCCACGTTGTCAGTAACGTGCATGAGGTGAGCTCATTCATGTCCAATGAACTCAGCTGACCTCATGTATGTCACTGACAGCGTGGGAGAATTCTCACGCTGAAGTGCTGAGTGCAGGAGAATTTTCCCACGCTGTCAGTGACGTGCATGAGGTGAGCCGAGTTCATTGGACATGACCTCGGCTCATCTTTATGCCGTCACAGCCAGACACTGCAGAGCGCAAGCATGCCTTCGCTTCTCAGTGTCTGCGGGATGACAGGCTGGGTGGCAGCGGTTCTGCTACGGTCGAGCCTGTCATCTCGATGTAGCAGAGCTGAAGCTGTCGTGGGAACCATGGAAAGGTAAGGATGAGGTTGCTTTATTATTTTTCTTTTATTGCAGGAGATCGTTGGCTTCAGCTGGAATGGGTGTGGTGGTAAGTATGGTTTAATTTAGAACAATAAAGGAATGTGTCTTTTTTTCAATTAAAGGACTTTATTCTGGGTGTTTGTGTTTTCTTTTAACTTTGACTATGGGGTTAGTAATGGGGGTGTCTTATAGACGCCTCTCCATTACTAACCTGGGCTTGATGTCAGCTGGCATTATAAGCTGACATCAACCCCAACCCTATTACCCCACTGCCACCGCTACAGGGCAGTGGGAAGAGCGAGGCTAAGTGCCAGAATTGGCGCATCCTATGGATGCGCCATTTCTGGGGCGGCTGACGGCTGGTGTTTCTAGCCTGGGAGGGGGCCAATATTCATGGCACCCTTCCTGGGCTACTAATATCAGCCCCCAGCTGTCTGCCTAGCCTTTGCTAGCTATTAAAATATGGGGGACCCCACGTCATTTTTTTGGGGGGGTCCCCCATTTTAATAGCTAGTAAAGGCTAGGTATTCCGCTGGAGGCTGATATTAGTAGCCTGGGAAGCTCCGTGGGTATTACCCCCTTCCCAGGCTTCAAACATCTGCCCCAGCCGTCTGCTTAACCTCCGCTAGAGCCTAAAATTATGGGGAACCCCAACGCCAATTTTTTTTTAAATAAATCCTTTATTTTAACACTAAATTACAAGTACAGTAATCAACACTATCACAGTACTTCATATATACGTGACTGACATGTTTCTATCTATCTAATCTATGTGTGAAGCTCTATTCTGTCTGTTATAAATTGTCGGGTACAGATGCTGAATTGCCGGCTGGCTTTTTTAAAGAGACAGTGCATGAAAACACTATTATTTTTTTTAATAAATCCTTTACACTAAATGACAAGTACAGTAAGCAACACTATCACTGTACTTCATATATGTGTGACTGACATGTTTCTATTTATTTAATCTATGTGTGATGCTCTATTCTTTCTATTCTAAATTGTCGGGTACAGATGCTGAATTGCCGGCCCGCTTTTTTAAAGAGACGGTGCACGAAAACACTAATATTTTTTTTGATAAATCCTTTAACACTAAATGACAAGTACAGTAAGCAACACTGTCACTGTACTTCTTATATATGTGGCTGACATGTTTCTATCTATCTAATCTATGTGTGAAGCTCTATTCTTTCGGTTCTAAATTGTCGGGTACCGGTGTATGCCGCTGCTGAATTGCCGGCTTTTCATGTTTCACTGTGAGCACTGTTCCCATCGATTTGGGCAATCACTGTAATGCCACAACCACCATGGCTGTGGCATTACAGTGAGTGGCAGACAATCCCTGCATGATTGGTGCTCAAAATAGTGCCAGACATGCAGGACACGCTTTTGGTGCACGAACAGTTATCGAACATAACCTCGAACAGCCGAATTTTTTGCAAATCGTTCGGGTTCGTCGAACAACTCGAACACTGCCCAAAACAGCTCGAATTTGAGATTGGCGAACAGTTCTAGTCGAACACCGCTCATCTCTACTAAAAACACGCTCCGATAACACGCTAGCGGCAGGGCAGGCCAGGATCTTCAAGGCGTACAGAGCGAGTTCATTCCAAGTGTCCAGCTTGGATACCCAATAATTAAAAGGCACAGAGGAATCACGGAGGACACTGGTACGGTCGACAAGGTACTCCCTCACCATCTTTTGAAACTTTCCACTCCTTGTGACAGTACCCCGCGCCTCAGGGTCTGTCCGAAGGGAGGGTCTGAGAAAACTGTCCCAGAACATTGACAGTGTTCCCCTGCCACTGCTGGATTGGAGTTGCCTCTCTCTCGCTTGTACTCTTTGGTTGGTCAACGAACTGTGACCTCTGCCGCTAGCGTGTTCAGATGGGAATTTTTTTAACAGTTCTGCAGCAAGGGCCTTCTGGTACTGGCCCATTTTTGTAGACCTCTCCACCTCAGGAATAAGAGAGTGAACGTTCTCCTTGTAGCGGGGGTCTACAAGTGTCACCAGCCAGTAATGACTGTCACCCAACATTTTGACAATGCGAGCGTCACGGTTAAGGCAGCGTAACATAAAGTCAGCCATGCGTGCCAGACTGGTAACGGGCAAGATTTCCGTGTCTTCACCAAGATGATGACTGACCATGCTCTCCTCCTCCTCCTGCTCCTTCTCCTCCCCCCTGTCCTCAGGCCACCCACGCTGAACCGACGGTATGACACTTGTACAGGTACTACCGTCTGCAGCGCATGATACCAGCTCCTGTTCTTACTCCTCCTCGTCCTCTGCCTCATTGTCCCCCAATGCACGTTGGGATGAGATGAGGCTGGGCTGTGTGTAATCACCCTCTATGGCTTCTTGATCCATCTCATCATACTCTGGCTGCAATGCCTCCTCTTTAATTCTCTACAGAGAGCGTTGCAAAAGACAGACAAGTGGGATGCTGACACTAATGATGGCATCATCGCCACTCACCATCTTGGTGGCCTCCTCAAAGTTTGTCAGGATGGTACATATGTCAGGCCTCCAGGTTCACTACTGAGGTCTTATATGTGGAGTCTGACCTGAATATCGATGGCCTTGTTGCAGCTGGTTCTCCACAACTGCTCTCTTCTGCTCACAAATCCTTTGCAACATGTGGAGGGTAGAGTTCCAACGTGTGGGGACATCACACACCAGTCGGTGTGCCGGAAGCTGCAAACGCTGCTGCAACACAGCAAGGGCGGCGGAAGCTGTATCTGACTTGCGAAAATGAGCTGACAGGCGGCGTACTTTCATGAGCAGATCAGGAAACTCAGGGTGCGATTTAAGAAACTGCTGAACCACGAGGTTAAGCACATGAGCCAGGCATGGTACGTGTGTGATCTCACCTCGCCTCAGAGCCGCCACCAGGTTACAGTCATTGTCACACACGACCATGCCTGGATGTAGGTTGAGCGGTCTCAGCCACAGATCTGCCTGCTCTTTCACAGCTGTCTACAACTCACAAGCAGTGTGAGGTTTATCACCTAAGCTTATGAGTTTCAGCACAGCCTGTTGCCGCTTGGCGGAGGCAGTACAGCAGTGCTTCCAGCTTGTAACTGATGTGGTGATATATGAGATGGAAGCTGAACATGAGGAGGAGGAGGAGGATGGTGCCCAAGAGCTGTACACTGTGGGGGCAACTCTGACTGACATAGGGCCCGCAATCCTCGGTGTGGGGAGGATGTGTTCCGTCCCAAGGTCCGACTGGCTTCCACTATGTTTACCCAGTGTGCCGTCAGGGAGATCTACCGTCCCTGGCCACAAGCACTTGTCCACGTGTCCATTGTCAGGTGGACTCTCCCAGTAACTGCGTTGTTGAGGGCACGGCAGATGTTTTGGGACACGTGCTTGTGTAGTGCGGGGATGGCACACTGGGCAAAATAGTGTCGGCTGGGGACCGAGTACCGAGGGACGGCCACCGCCATAAGGTCGCAGAAGGATTCCGTCTCCACCAGCCTAAAAGACAACATTTCCAACGCAAGCAGTCGTGAAATGTGCGAATTTAGGACTGTGGCCTGTGGGGCGTTAGCTGCGAATTTCCACAGAGAGAAGATGGGAAATAATATAGAGAAGAGAAGATGGGAAATAATATAGAGAAGAGAAGATGGGATATAATATAGAGAAGTGAAGATGGGAACTAATATAGAGAAGTGAAAATGGGAAATAATATAGAGAAGTGAAGATGGGAATAATATAGAGAAGAGAAGATGAGAAATAATATAGAGGAGTGAAGATGGGAAATAATATATGTAACGGGTCTGGGAGGCGGAACCTCTGAGCTACTATACAAGGGGGCGGTCCTTGCAAGGGAGCGGGTGGCGACCAGGGAAGACGGGCAGGAAGTCACAGCAGGTGACCGGGACAGTCTCTGGGTGAACGGGCTGGAGGTCACGGCAAGTGACCGGGGCAGTCTCTGGATGAACGGGCAGGAGGTCACGGCAAGTGACCGGGGCAGTCTCTGGATGAACGGGCAGGAGGTCACGGCAAGTGACCGGGGCAGTCTCTGGATGAACGGGCAGGAGGTCACAGCAAGTGACCGGGGCAGCCTCTGGGTAAAGGGTAGGTACGACCTGTGATGGCTGAGCCTCCAGGTAGGCTAGCAGGCAGATGGTAGATGTGTGCTCCCAGGTGAGCAAGCGAGAGTCTCTGGATAAACGGGTGGTCACAGCATGTGACGGCGGAGCCTCCAGGTAGGCCAACAGACAGGCAGCAGATGAGCGCTCCCAGGTGAGCGGGCAGGAGTCTCTAGAATGGCAGGTGGTCACAGCACGTGACGGCGGAGCCTCCATGTAGGCCAACAGACAGGCAGCAGATGAGCGCTCCCAGGTGAGCGGGCAGGAGTCTCTGGAATGGCAGGTGGTCACAGCACGTGACGGCGGAGCCTCCAGGTAGGCCAACAGACAGGCAGCAGATGAGCGCTCCCAGGTGAGCGGGCAGGAGTCTCTGGAATGGCAGGTGGTCACAGCACGTGATGGCGGAGCCTCCAGGTAGGCTAGCAGGCAGGTAGCAAATGTGCGCTCCCAGGTGAGCGGGCAAGCTGGTCCATAGACAGACTGACAGGAGTAGGAAGGCAGACCGTCGGACCTCAGGCTAGCAAGCAGGTAGGAGGAATGTCAGGCAGGAAACAGACAGCAAACTGGCAGGATTCTGGCAGGTAACTGGCAGGTAACTGGCAACGGGACCTGAGGGCTGAAGCAGAGTAGTGAACAGTGCAACAACATTGCTCGGGCATCTCCATTTTGGAGGAGGTGCCTTATATATGGTGAAGTCCTCCGGCCATTGGCCGGGGACTCCTTAGGACGGCGCGCGCGGCCCCTTTAAGAGGGAGGGAGCGCACGCGCGCGCGCCCTAAGCACAGTGGCCGGGAAGGAGCACGCGCTGCCAGCAGAGCGGGAGGAGGACGCCGGGCTCGGAGCAGAGGGGTGAGGGGAACAGCGTCCCTGCCTAGCAGAGGGCAGGGACGCCGGCGCTACAGTACCCCCCCTTTAGGCCCCCCCTTTTTTAGGCCAGAGAGAAATTTAGCTAGGATGAGAGGGGCATGGATGTTCTCCCGGGGCTCCCACGTTCTCTCTTCAGGACCAAACCCCTTCCAATCTAATAGAAAAAAGGTCTTCCCTCTTACCCTTTTGGTGGCCAGAATGTTCTCTACCTCAAATTCGTTTTCAGCGGAAACCGGAGCAGGAGGCGTACCTGTAGACTTGGAAAAAGAGTTAAGTACCACAGGTTTGAGGAGAGATACATGGAAGGAGTTAGGGATCCGCAAGTTGGCCGGGAGTTTCAATTTATAGGCCACCGGGTTGATCTGACTGATGACCTCCAGAGGACCGATGAACCGAGGCCCTAACTTATAGGAAGGAATCTTGAGCCGGACATACTTGGACAAGAGCCAGACCTTATCCCCTGGACGGAATTGAGGAGGATCCAGACGTTTTTTGTCAGCATGTCTTTTCATACTCTCGGATGACAGAAGGAGTGCGGACCGGGTACTCTCCCATATGGAGGAAAATTTGTTAACAAGAGATTCCGCAGCCGGATTGTCCACCGAAGTGGAGACGGGAAATGGGATCCGAGGATGCTGACCGAAGACTACAAAAAACGGGGATTTGGAGGAAGATTCGCTCTCATGATTGTTGTAAGAAAATTCGGCCCATGGCAGGAGATCCACCCAGTCTGAATGGTGGGCATTAACGAAGTGCCGGAGGTAACTGGTCAGGTTCTGATTGATCCGCTCCACTTGACCATTAGACTGTGGGTGGTAAGCGGAGGAGAAGTCCAGGGTGACGTCTAGCAGTTTACAAGTGGCTCTCCAGAAGCGTGAGGTGAACTGTACCCCACGATCCGACACTATGTGGAGGGGCAGTCCATGAAGACGGAAGATGTGGCGGATAAAGTCTTTAGCCAGCTCGGGTGCAGACGGGAGGCCTGGCAGGGGAACGAAATGAGCCATCTTGGAAAAGCGGTCAGCGACCACCCAAATGACCGTACAACCGGCAGAGACGGGGAGATCAGTTATAAAGTCCATTGCTATATGCTGCCAGGGGGCAGCAGGTACTGGAAGCGGAAGGAGGCGACCGGCTGGCAGATGTCTCGGAACCTTGTTGCGGGCGCAGGACACACAGGCAGAAACAAAGTCTATTACGTCCTTGTGCAGGGTAGGCCACCAGTAGTGCCGGGTAATAAGCTGGAGGGTCTTTTTCTGACCGGCGTGGCCAGCTAGTTTAGACGAGTGACCCCAGTGTAGGATCTTCTCCCGATCAGGTACTGATACGAACGTCTTACCGGGAGGGAGACGATTTAGACTCACGGGAGCCACCTGCATTACTCTGGCGGGATCGATGATGTGTTTCGGTTCTTCCTCGAGATCAGACACCAGAAAGGATCGGGACAAGGCGTCCGCCTTGATGTTTTTGTCAGCCGGGCGAAAATGAAGAATAAAATCAAAGCGAGCAAAAAACAAGGACCACCGAGCTTGGCGCGGGTTAAGTCTCTGGGCATGCTGGAGGTAAGCCAAGTTCTTGTGGTCAGTGTAAATTATTACCGGGTGAAGAGCCCCTTCGAGCAGGTAACGCCACTCCTCCAATGCCTGCTTGATGGCCAATAACTCTCGATCTCCTATGAAATAGTTGCGCTCAGAAGAGGAGAAGAGTTTGGAGAAGAAGCCACAAGTTACCATTCTCCCGGAATATGATTTTTGGGTAAGTACCGCTCCGGCTCCAGAGGAGGAGGCGTCAACCTCCAGGAAGAACTGCTTGTTGCCATCTGGGCGATGCAGCACCGGGGCAGAAGAGAAGGCCTGTTTTAAGGAAAGAAAGGCCTCCTCTGCTTCGGGCGGCCACTCTCTGGGATTAGTGCCCTTACGGGTGAGCGCGGAAATTGGGGCAGTCCGGGAAGAGAAGTGCGGTATGAAGAGGCGGTAGTAGTTGGCGAAGCCCAGGAACCGCTGAATGGCCTTCAACCCCTCCGGTCGGGGCCATTTCTCGATGGCAGACAGTTTCTCTGGATCCATTCGTAGGCCGGTCTGAGAAATAATGTAGCCCAAAAACGGAAGCGAGGTCTGCTCAAAGAGGCACTTCTCATATTTAGCGAAGAGGTGATTCTACCTGAGACTGAGCAGGACCTGACGAACGTCCCTCCGGTGAGTCTGGAGATCCGGAGAGAAGACCAAGATGTCGTCCAGGTACACCACTACGCAGGAGTAGAGAAGGTCCCGGAAGATGTCATTGACCAACTCTTGAAAGACGGCAGGAGTGTTACAGAGACCAAAGGGCATTACCAGATATTCATAGTGGCCGTCCCGGGTGTTGAATGCAGTCTTCCATTCATCCCCTTGACGGATACGGACCAGGTTGTATGCCCCACGGAGGTCCAGTTTGGTGAAGATTCTAGCCTCCCTCAGACGATCAAATAATTCTGGAATGAGCGGAAGGGGGTACTTATTCTTCACCGTGATCTGGTTAAGGCCTCTATAGTCTATACAGGGACGGAGAGAGCCGTCCTTCTTTTTTATGAAAAAGAAGCCTGCTCCCGCCGGGGAGGTAGATTTCCGGATGAATCCCCTGGCCAAATTCTCCTCAATATATTCGGACATCGACCGGGTCTCAGCAGCGGACAATGGGTAAATACGCCCACGGGGAGGCGTAGTACCGGGTAACAGGCCGATAGGACAGTTGTATGGTCTATGAGGGGGTAATGTCTCTGCCTCCTTTTTATTAAAGACATCAGCAAATGACCAATAGGGAATCGGAAGTCCAGGTAGATTAGTTGGGGTAGGAGAAGGACGGGCGGGATGAACAGGAACCAAACAAGTCTTATGACAGTCCTGTCCCCAGCGAAGGACTTCTCCGGTCTGCCAGTCAAGCACGGGTGCATGTCTCTGGAGCCAAGGTAGACCTAGTAAGAGGGCGTGAGAGAGTCCAGGCAGAACATGAAAAGAGATGCTCTCAGAATGCAGCATTCCCACCTGCAGAGTTATGGATTCGGTGATGAGTTGGATGGGACGTGGTAAGAGGCCCCCATCCACAGCAGCGACAGATAATGGTATAGCCAGAGGTTTGGTGGGAATGCGGTATTTTTCTACCAGGGCCTGTGAAATAAGATTCCCGGCCGCTCCAGAGTCAAGTTGGGCTAGTTCGAAATAACGATTCTCCCCGCAGATAATTGAGACTGACAGCAGCAGAGATGGAGAGGATTTATTCTTGTCTAGGTCGACCTCTCTGAGCGAACCTAGACACAGGCGTTTCCCGACCTCTCCGGGCAGGAACGGATCCGGTGCTCCTTACTGCCACAGTAGAAGCAGCTCCCCTCGGCACGGCGTAAGTCCTGACGGGTTTTGACCATCTTGGTCTGGTCGACCTGCATAGGCTCAGGAGAGTGTACCTGAGGAGAAACGGAGGGAGTGACGGGTTTCTGAAAAGTAGGAGCTAGACGTGGAAACCTCCTCTCACGGGTGACTTCTTTGGCACGCTCCTGGAACCGTAGGTCAATCCGGGTGGCAAGAGTTATTAGGTCATCGAGAGTGGTAGGAATGTCTCGACCGGCGAGTTCATCTTTAATACGGCCGGACAGACCCTCCCAGAAGACAGATACCAGAGCGTCGTTATCCCAGGCCAGCTCCGAGGCAAGGGTACGGAACCGTATGGCATATTGGCCCACGGTGAGACTTCCCTGACGGAGGCGTAGCAGAGATGATGCGGATGAGGTCTTCCGTCCGGGTTCGTCGAAGACTTTCCGGAAAGCCGTGAGAAAGGCAGGCAAGTCGGACACCAGGGGGTCTCCTCTCTCCCATAGAGGATTTAGCCAGGCCAGGGCCTCCCCGGTGAGATGGGACATGATGAAGGCAATTTTGGCCCGGTCGGAGTTAAACTGGTGGACAGGAGTTCAAAGTACAGGGTGCACTGATTTATAAAGCCCCGATCCTGAGCGGAGTCGCCTCCGAAGCGAGGAGGTGCAGAAAGCCGGGGTCCGGGGTAGGATACCATAGTATTGGTGGGCAGCGGAGCTGCCGGATTGCGAGTCATGGCACTGGCGGTGGTTGCTGGTGGAGCAGTCAGAGTGTCCAGGCGAGAATTGACATTCCGCAGGTGACCCAGGATGGACTCCTGTTGGGACCTCTGACGGGACAGTTCATGACAAAGGTCCGAGAGTGAGGGAGCTTGGGTGCCACCGGGTTCCATGGCCCGAGCAAACTGTAACGGGTCTGGGAGGCGGAACCTCTGAGCTACTATACAAGGGGGAGGTCCTTGTAAGGGAGCGGGTGGCGACCAGGGAAGACGGGCAGGCAGTCACAGCAGGTGACCGGGACAGTCTCTGGGTGAACGGGCTGGAGGTCACGGCAAGTGACCGGGGCAGTCTCTGGATGAACGGGCAGGAGGTCACGGCAAGTGACCGGGGCAGTCTCTGGATGAACGGGCAGGAGGTCACGGCAAGTGACCGGGGCAGTCTCTGGATGAACGGGCAGGAGGTCACAGCAAGTGACCGGGGCAGTCTCTGGGTAAAGGGTAGGTACGACCTGTGATGGCTGAGCCTCCAGGTAGGCTAGCAGGCAGATGGTAGATGTGTGCTCCCAGGTGAGCGAGCGAGAGTCTCTGGATAAACGGGTGGTCACAGCATGTGACGGCGGAGCCTCCAGGTAGGCCAACAGACAGGCAGCAGATGAGCGCTCCCAGGTGAGCGGGCAGAAGTCTCTGGAATGGCAGGTGGTCACAGCACGTGACGGCGGAGCCTCCATGTAGGCCAACAGACAGGCAGCAGATGAGCGCTCCCAGGTGAGCGGGCAGGAGTCTCTGGAATGGCAGGTGGTCACAGCACGTGACGGCGGAGCCTCCAGGTAGGCCAACAGACAGGTAGCAGATGAGCGCTCCCAGGTGAGCGGGCAGGAGTCTCTGGAATGGCAGGTGGTCACAGCACGTGATGGCGGAGCCTCCAGGTAGGCTAGCAGGCAGGTAGCAGATGTGCGCTCCCAGGTGAGCGGGCAAGCTGGTCCATAGACAGACTGACAGGAGTAGGAAGGCAGACCGTCGGACCTCAGGCTAGCAAGCAGGTAGGAGGAATGTCAGGCAGGAAACAGACAGCAAACTGGCAGGATTCTGGCAGGTAACTGGCAGGTAACTGGCAACGGGACCCGAGGGCTGAAGCAGAGTAGTGAACAGTGCAACAACATTGCTCGGGCACCTCCATTTTGGAGGAGGTGCCTTATATATGGTGAAGTCCTCCGGCCATTGGCCGGGGACTCCTTAGGACGGCGCGCGCGGCCCCTTTAAGAGGGAGGGAGCGCACGCGCGCCCTAAGCACAGTGGCCGGGAAGGAGCGCGCGCTGCCAGCAGAGCGGGAGGAGGACGCCGGGCTCGGAGCAGAGGGGTGAGGGGAACAGCGTCCCTGCCTAGCAGAGGGCAGGGACGCCGGCGCTACAATATAGAGAAGAGAAGATAGCAAATACTGTAATATAGAGAAGAGGAGATGGGAAATAATATAGAGAAGTGAAGATGGGAAATAATATAGGGAAGTGAAGATGGGAAATAATATAGAGAAGAGAAGATGGGAAATAATATAGAGAAGAGAAGATGGGAAATAATATAGAGAAGTGAAGATGGGAAATAATACAGAGAAAAGAAGATGGGAATAATATAGAGAAGTGAAGATGGGAAATAATATACAGAAGTGAAGATGGGAAATAATATAGAGAAGAGATGATGGGAAATAATAAAGTGAAGAGAAGATCGTAAATAATATAGAGAAGAGAAGATGGGAAATAATAAAGAGAAGAGAAGATGGGAAATAATATAGTGAAGTGAAGATGGGAAATAATATAGTGAAGAGAAGATGGGAAAAAATATAGAGAAGTGAAGATGGGAAATAATATAGAGAAGTGAAGATGGGAATAATAAAGAGAAGAGAAGATGGGAAATAATATAGAGAAGAGAAGATGGGAATTAATATAGAGAAGTGAAGAATGGAAATAATATAGCGAAGTGCAGTTGGGAAATAATATGCAGAAGTGAAGATGGGAAACAATATACAGAAGTGAAGATGGGAAATAATATACAGAAGTGAAGATGGGAAATAATATAGTGAAGAGATAATGGGAAATAATAAAGAGAAGAGCAGATAGGAAATAATATGGAGAAGAGAAGATGGGAAATAATAAAGAGAAGTGAAGATGGGAAATAATATACAGAAGTGAAGATGGGAAATAATATAGAGAAGTGAAGATGGGAAATAATATAGAGAAGTGAAGATGGAAATAATATAGAGAGGTGAAGATGGAAATAGTATAGAGAAGTGAAGATGGAAATAATATAGAGAAGAGAAGATGGGAAATAATATAGAGAAGAGAAGATGGGAAATAATATAGAGAAGTGAAGCTGGGAAATAATATAGAGAAGTGAAGATGGGAATAATATAGAGAAGAGAAGATGGGAAATAATATAGAGAAGTGAAGATGAGAAATAATATAGTGAAGAGAAGATGGGAAATAATATAGAGAAGTGAAGATGGGAATAATATAGAGAAGAGAAGATGGGAAATAATATAGAGAAGTGAAGTTGAGAAATAATATAGTGAAGAGAAGATGGGAAATAATATAGAGAAGTGAAGATGGGAATAATATAGAGAAGAGAAGATGGGAAATAATATAGAGAAGAGATGATGGGAAATAATAAAGAGAAGAGAAGATGGGAAATAATATAGAAAAGAGAAGATGGGAAATAATATAGAGAAGAGAAGATGGGAAATAATATATAGAAGTGAAGGTGGGAAATAATATAGAGAAGTGAAGATGGGAAATAATATAGTGAAGTGAAGGTGGGAAATAATATAGAGAAGTGAAGATGGGAAATAATATAGAGAAGAGAAGATGGGAAATAATATAGTGAAGTGAAGGTGGGAAATAATATAGTGAAGTGAAGATGGTAATTAATATAGAGAAGTGAAGATGGGAAATAATATAGGGAAGTGAAGGTGGGAAATAATATAGAGAAGTGAAGATGGGAAATAATATAGAGAAGAGAAGATGGGAAATAATATAGAAAAGAGAAGATGGGAAATAATATAGAGAAAAGAAAAGATGGGAAATAATATAGAGAAGAGAAGATGGGGAATAATATAGAGAAGTGAAGATGGGAAATAATATAGAGAACTGAATATGGGAAATAATATAGAGAAGAGAAGATGGGAAATAATATAGGGAAGAGAAGATGAGAAATAATATAGAGACGTGAAAATGGGAAATAATATAGAGAAGAGAAGATGGGAAATAATATAGAGAAGAGAAGATGGGAAATAATATAGCGAAGAGAAGATGGTAAATAATATAGAGAAGTGAAGATGGGAAATAATATAGCGAAGTGAAGATGGGAAATAATATAGAGAAGTGAGGATGGGAAATAATATAGAGAAGTGAAGATGGGAAATAATATAGAGAAGTGAGGATGGGAAATAATATAGAGAAGAGATGATGGGAAATAATAAAGAGAAGAGAAGATGGGAAATAATATAGAGAAGAGAAGATGGGAAATAATATAGAGAAGAGAAGATGGGAAATAATATATAGAAGTGAAGGTGGGAAATAATATAGAGAAGTGAAGATGGGAAATAATATAGAGAAGTGAAGGTGGGAAATAATATAGAGAAGTGAAGATGGGAAATAATATAGCGAAGAGAAGATGGGAAATAATATAGAGAAGTGAAGGTGGGAAATAATAAAGAGAAGTGAAGATCGGAAATGATATAGAGAAGAGAAGATGGGAAATAATATAGAGAAGTGAAGATGGGAAATAATATAGAGAAGTGAAGATGATAATTAATATAGAGAAGAGAAGATTGGAAATAATATAGCGAAGTGAAGATGGTAAATAATATAGAGAAGTGAAGATGGTTAATAATATAGAGAAGTGAAGGTGGGAAATAATATAGAGAAGTGAAGATAGGAAAGGATATAGAGAAGAGAAGATGGGAAATAATATAGAGAAGTGAAGATGGGAAATAATATAGAGAAGTGAAGATGGTAATTAATATAGAGAAGAGAAGATTGGAAATAATATAGAGAAGAGAAGATGGGAAATAATATAGAGAAGAGAAGATGGGAAATAATATAGAGAAGTGAAGATGATAAATGATATAGAGAAGAGAAGATGGGAAATAATAGAGAGAAGTGCATATGGGAAATAATATAGAGAAGAGAAGAAGGGAAATAATATAGAGAATTGAGGATGGGAAATAATACAGAGAAGAGAAGATGGGAAATGATATTGAGAAGAGAAGATGGAAAATAATATAGAGAAGTGAAGATGGGAAATAATATAGGGAAGAGAAGAAGAGAAATAATATAGGCAATTGAAGATGGGAAATAATATAGCGAAGAGATGATGGGAAATAATATAGAGAAGATATGATGGGAAATAATATAGAGAAGAGAAGATGGAAAATAATATAGAGAAGTGAAGATGGGAAATAATATAGTGAAGAGAAGAAGAGAAATAATATAGAGAATTGAAAATGGGAAATAATATAGCGAAGTGAAGATGGGAAATAATATAGAGAAGAGAAGATGGGAAATAATATAGAGAAGTGAAGATGGGAAATAATATAGTGAAGTGAAGATGGTAAATGATATAGAGAAGAGAAGATGGGAAATAATAGAGAAAAGTGAAGATGGGAAATAATATAGAGAATTGAAGATGGGAAATAATATAGAGAAGAGAAGAAGGGAAATAATATAGGGAATTGAAGATGGGAAATAATACAGAGAAGAGAAGATGGGAAATGATATTGAGAAGAGAAGATGGAAAATAATATAGAGAAGTGACGATAGCAAATAATATAGAGAAGTGTAGATGGGAAATAATATAGAGAAGTGAAGATGGGAAATAATATAGGGAAGTGAGGATGGGAAATAATATAGAGAAGAGATGATGGGAAACAATAAAGAGAAGAGAAGATGGGAAATAATATAGAGAAGAGAAGATGGGAAATAATATAGAGAAGAGAAGATGGGAAATAATATATAGAAGTGAAGGTGGGAAATAATATAGGGAAGTGAAGATGGGAAATAATATAGAGAAGTGAAGGTGGGAAATAATATAGGGAAGTGAAGATGGGAAATAATATAGAGAAGAGAAGATGGGAAATAATATTGTGAAGTGAAAGTGGGAAATAATATAGAGAAGTGAAGATGGAAATAATATAGAGAAGAGAAGATGGGAAATAATATAGAGAAGAGAAGATGGGAAATAATATAGAGAAGTGAAGCTGGGAAATAATATACAGAAGTGAAGATGGGAATAATATAGAGAAGAGAAGATGGGAAATAATATAGAGACGTCAAGATGGGAAATAATATAGTGAAGAGAAGATGGGAAATAATATAGAGAAGAGAAGATGGGAAATAATATAGAGAAAAGAAAAGATGGGAAATAATATAGAGAAGAGAAGATGGGGAATAATATAGAGAAGTGAAGATGGGAAATAATATAGAGAAGTGAATATGGGAAATAATATAGAGAAGAGAGGATGGGAAATAATATAGAGAAGAGAAGATGAGAAATAATATAGAGACGTGAAGATGGGAAATAATATAGAGAAGAGAAGATGGGAAATAATATAGAGAAGAGAAGATGGGAAATAATATAGCGAAGAGAAGATGGGAAATAATATAGCGAAGAGAAGATGGTAAATAATATAGAGAATTGAAGATGGGAAATAATATAGCGAAGTGAAGATGGGAAATAATATAGAGAAGTGAGGATGGTAAATATTATAGAGAAGTGAAGATGGGAAATAATATAGAGAAGTGCGGATGGGAAATAATATAGAGAAGAGATGATGGGAAATAATAAAGAGAAGAGAAGATGGGAAATAATATAGAGAAGAGAAGATGGGAAATAATATAGAGAAGAGAAGATGGGAAATAATATATAGAAGTGAAGGTGGGAAATAATATAGAGAAGTGAAGATGGGAAATAATATAGAGAAGTGAAGGTGGGAAATAATATAGAGAAGTGAAGATGGGAAATAATATAGAGAAGAGAAGATGGGAAATAATATAGGGAAGTGAAGGTGGGAAATAATATAGAGAAGTGAAGATCGTTAATGATATAGAGAAGAGAAGATGGGAAATAATATAGAGAAGTGAAGATGGGAAATAATATAGAGAAGTGAAGATGATAATTAATATAGAGAAGAGAAGATTGGAAATAACATAGCGAAGTGAAGATGGTAAATAATATAGAGAAGTGAAGATGGGAAATAATATAGAGAAGTGAAGGTGGGAAATAATATAGAGAAGTGAAGATAGGAAAGGATATAGAGAAGAGAAGATGGGAAATAATATAGAGAAGTGAAGATGGGAAATAATATAGAGAAGTGAAGATGGTAATTAATATAGAGAAGAGAAGATTGGAAATAATATAGAGAAGAGAAGATGGGAAATAATATAGAGAAGAGAAGATGGGAAATGATATTGAGAAGAGAAGATGGAAAATAATATAGAGAAGTGAAGATGGGAAATAATATAGAGAAGAGAAGAAGATAAATAATATAGGGAATTGAAGATGGGAAATAATATAGAGAAGAGATGATGGGAAATAATATAGAGAAGATATGATGGGAAATAATATAGAGAAGAGAAGATGGAAAATAATATAGAGAAGTGAAGATGGGAAATAATATAGTGCAGAGAAGAAGAGAAATAATATAGAGAATTGAAAATGGGAAATAATATAGCGAAGTGAAGATGGGAAATAATATAGAGAAGAGAAGATGGGAAATAATATAGAGAAGTGAAGATGGGAAATAATATAGTGAAGTGAAGATGGTAAATGATATAGAGAAGAGAAGATGGGAAATAATAGAGAAAAGTGAAGATGGGAAATAATATAGAGAATTGAAGATGGGAAATAATATAGAGAAGAGAAGAAGGGAAATAATATAGGGAATTGAAGATGGGAAATAATACAGAGAAGAGAAGATGGGAAATGATATTGAGAAGAGAAGATGGAAAATAATATAGAGAAGTGACGATGGCAAATAATATAGAGAAGTGAAGATGGGAAATAATATAGAGAATTGAAGATGGGAAATAATATAGAGAAGAGATGATGGGAAATAATATAGAGAAGAGAAGATGGGAAATAATATAGAGAAGAGATGATAGGAAAAAATAAAGAGAAGAGAAGATGGGAAATAATATAGTGAAGAGAATATGGGAAATAATATAGAGAAGAGAAGATGGGAAATAATATAGACAAGTGAAGATGGGAAATAATATAGAGAATTGAACATGGGAAATAATATAGCGAAGAGAAGAAGGGAAATAATATAGCGAATGGAAGATGGGAAATAATACAGAGAATAGAAGATGGGAAATGATATTGAGAAGAGAAGATGGAAAATAATATAGAGAAGTGAAAATGGGAAATAATATACAGAAGTGAAGATGGGAAATAATATAGAGAATTGAAGATGGGAAATAATATAGAGAAGAGATGATGGGAAATAATATAGAGAAGAGAAGATGGGAAATAATATAGAGAAGAGATGATAGGAAAAAAATAAAGAGAAGAAAAGATGGGAAATAATATAGTGAAGAGAAGATGGGAAATAATATAGAGAAGAGAAAATGGGAAATAATATAGGGAAGTGAAGATGGGAAATAATATAGAGAAGTGAAGCTGGGAAATAATATAGAGAAGTGAAGATGAGAAATAATATAGAGAAGAGAAGATGGGAAATAATATAGAGAAGAGAAGAAGGGAATTAATATAGAGAAGTGAAGATGGGAAATAATATAGAGAAGAGAAGATGGGAAATAATATAGAGAAGAGAAGATGGAAAATAATATAGAGAAGAGAAGATGAGAAATAATATAGAGAAGTGAAGATGGGAAATAATATAGCGAAGAGAAGATGGGAAATAATATAGCGAAGTGAAGACGGGAAATAATATACAGAAGTGAAGATGGGAAATAATATAGAGAAGTGAAGATGGGAAATAAAATAGAGAAGTGAAGATGGGAAATAATAAAGAGAAGAGAAGATGGGAAATAATATAGAGAAGTGAAGATGGGAAATAATATAGAGAAGTGAAGATGAGAAATAATAAAGAGAAGAGAAGATGGGAAATATTATAGAGAAGACAAGATGGGAAATAATATAGAGAAGAGAAGATGGGAAATAATATAGAGAAGAGACGATAGGAATTAATATAGAGAAGTGAAGATGGGAAATAATATAGAGAAGAGAAGATGGGAAATAATATAGAGAAGAGAAGATGGGAAATAATAAAGAGAAGTGAAGATGGAGAATATATAGAAAAGAGAAGATGGGAAATAATATAGGGAAGAGAAGATGAGAAATAATATAGAGAAGAGACGATAGGAATTAATATAGAGAAGAAAAGATGGGAAATAATATAGAGAAGAGAAGATGGGAATTAATATAGAGAAGTGAAGATGGGAAATAATATAGGGAAGAGAAGATGAGAAATAATATAGAGAAGAGACGATAGGAATTAATATAGAGAAGAGAAGATGGGAAATAATATAGAGAAGAGAAGATGGGAATTAATATAGAGAAGTGAAGATGGGACATAATATAGAGAAGTGAAGATGGGAAATAATATAGAGAAGTGAAGATGAGAAATAATATAGAGAAGAGAAGATGGGAAATAATATAGGGAAGAGAAGATGAGAAATAATATAGAGAAGAGAAGATGGGAATTAATATAGAGAAGTGAAGATGGGAAATAATATAGAGAAGTGAAGATGAGAAATAATATAGAGAAGATAAGATGGGAATTAATATAGAGAAGTGAAGATGGGAAATAATATAGAGAAGTGAAGCTGGGAAATAACATAGAGAAGTGAAGATGAGAAATAATATAGAGAAGAGAAGATGGGAAATAATATAGAGAAGAGAAGATGAGAAATAATATAGGGAAGTGAAGATGGGAAATAATATAGCGAAGAGAAGATGGGAAATAATATAGCGAAGTGAAGATGGGAAATAATATACAGAAGTGAAGATGTGAAATAATATAGAGAAGTGAAGATGGGAAATAGTATAGAGAAGAGAAGATGGGAAATAAAATAGAGAAGTGAAGATGGGAAATAATATAGAGAAGTGAAGATGGGAAATAATAAGGAGAAGTGAAGATGGGAAATAATATAGAGAAGTGAAGATGGGAAATAGTATAGAGAAGAGAAGATGGGAAATAAAATAGAGAAGTGAAGATGGGAAATAATATACAGAAGTGAAGATGTGAAATAATATAGAGAAGTGAAGATGGGAAATAGTATAGAGAAGAGAAGGTAGGAAATAATATAGAGAAGAGAAGATGGGAAATAATGTAGAGAAGTGAAGATGGGAAATAATAGAGAGAAGTGAAGATGGGAAATAATATAGAAAACTGAAGATGGGAAATGTTTTAGAGAAGAGAAGATGGGAAATAATATAGAGAAGTGAAGATGGGAAATAATATAGAGACGTGAAGATGGGAAATAATATAGAGAAGAGAAGGTAGGAAATAATATAGAGAAGAGAAGATGGGAAATAATGTAGAGAAGTGAAGATGGGAAATAAGATAGAGAAGAGAAGATGGGAAATAATATAGAGAAGTGAAGATGGGAAACAATATACAGAAGTGGAGATGGGAAATAATATAGAGAAGAGATGATGGGAAATAATATAGAGAAGTGAAGCTGGGAAATAATATAGAGAAGTGAAGATGGGAAATGTTTTAGAGACGAGAAGATGGGAAATAATATAGAGAAGAGAAAATGGAAAATAATATAGAGAAGAGAAGATGGGAAATATTATACAGAAGTGAAGATGGAAAATAATATAGAGAAGAGAAGATGGGAAATAATATAGAGAAGAGAAGATGGGAAATAATATAGAGAAGTGAAGATGGGAAATAATATAGAGAAGTGAAGATGGGAAATAATATAGAGAAGTGAAGATGGGAAATAATATACAGAAGTGGAGATGGGAAATAATATAGAGAAGAGAATATGGAAAATAATGTAGAGAATTGAAGATGGGAAATGTTTTAGAGAAGAGAAGATGGGAAATAATATAGAGAAGAGATGATGGGAAATAATATAGAGAAGAGAAGATGGTAAATAATATAGAGAAGAGAAGGTAGGAAATAATATAGAGAAGTGAAGATGGGAAATAATATAGAGAAGTGAAGATGGGAAATAATATAGAGAAGTGAAGATGGGAAATAATATACAGAAGTGGAGATGGGAAATAATACAGAGAAGAGAAGATGGGAAATAATATAGAGAAGAGAAGATGGGAAATAATATAGAGAAGAGAAGATGGGAAATGAAAAGAAAAACAAAAAATACAAAACAATTGTGGAATTGCTTTTTTTTTAGAAACTTTAACTCACTTGGAATTTTTTTCTCGCTTTCTGATGCATAAAATAATAAAATAAATGATGACATTCAAAAATATAACTCGTCCCGTAAAAAAACAGGTCCTCATACAACCATGGGTACAGACAAAAATTAAAAAGGTTATGGCTCTAGGAAGAAGGGGAGGAAAAGACAAAAACGAAAAAAAAAAAAAAACAACTGAAAATTGCCGGGAATTTAAGTCCATATATATCAGAATATAATCTAGTAATTCTTACTTTGGTGAAAATGCCTCCTCTCCCCAAAACGTACAGTTCTGCCAATATTTTGTGTAGTTACATTTTCACTCCGTGGTCATTATCACACACATTCCCCCACCTATTGATTCTGTGGGAACAATTTTGTTTCCCTAAATTCACATGTACTGTACACATAAGGGTTAATGTTTCCGTACACGATCACCGGATCATATGATGCTGTTATTAGGTAATAAGCCCCCAGGCAGCCAATAGCAGATAGCGCTCTG
The DNA here is from genome assembly GCF_046119375.1 of Phyllobates terribilis. Taxonomy (NCBI): domain Eukaryota; kingdom Metazoa; phylum Chordata; class Amphibia; order Anura; family Dendrobatidae; genus Phyllobates; species Phyllobates terribilis. The sequence goes on along the minus strand of NW_027362822.1, from coordinate 1,078,934 downwards.
CAGCCCCACCTAGTGGTAGGAATATGTAGTGCAGATATCAGGAGGATATAAAGCATGGTGGTATCTGCTGTTCTTACAGATCGTCTTCTCCTGGATATTCCCCCTCGGTCTCCTGGGCACAATGATAACCTGTCTGCTGCTCCTCCTTAGTCTCGGTAAGTCCTGATATTATCTGGAGCCCCTCAGGTAATGGGAATATAGTAGGGACTGATCTCCAGGCAGCTCCTGATCCAGAAGAGGAATATTCCCTGTAACATCCGTCATTCCTGGTGACTGCTCCGATCAGTGTCACACAACAAGTGATGGCGGCTTTTATCTTCTAGGGTCGGTGGACGGCATCATAATCCATCTCAAAGATTTCACAGATATGCTGAAGGAAACAACGACCAAAGAAATATCAGATGCTCTTCCTTATGAATGCTATTGTGCGACAACAACAAGTGATCAATTATTGGATCGCATTCGAAGGTAAGTGAAAATCTATACAAGACGTGACCTGCAGTCCTATGTATCACCACAGATAAAACACAGAGCGTTATCACTGTATTATCTGTGGTGTTACATAGGACTGCAGATGACATCTACTACATTATCTGTGCTCAGAGAGTCATCACTGTGTTATCTGTGGTGTTACATAGGACTGCAGGTGACATCTGCCACATTATCTGTACTCAGAGAGTTATCACTGTGTTATCTGTGGTGTTACATAGGACTGCAGGTGACATCTACTGCATTATCTGTACTCAGAGAGTTATCACTGAGTTATCTGTGGTTTTACATAGGACTGCAGGTGACATCTACTTCATTATCCGTACTCAGGCAGTTATAACTATGTTATCTGTGGTGTTACATAGGACTGCAGGTGACATCTACTGCATTATCTGTACTCAGAGAGTTATCACTGTGTTATCTGTGGTGTTACATAGGACTGCAGGTGACATCTACTGCATTATCTGTACTCAGAGAGTCATCACTGTGTTATCTGTGGTGTTACATAGGACTGCAGGTGACATCTACTACATTATCTGTACTCAGAGTCATCACTGTGTTATCTGTGGTGTTACATAGGACTGCAGATGACATCTACTACATTATCTGTACTCAGAGAGTAATCACTGTGTTATCTGTGGTGTTACATAGGACTGTAGGTGACATCTACTACATTATCTGTACACTGTGTTACCTGTGGTGTTACATAGGACTGTAGGTGACATCTACTACATTATCTGTGCTCAGAGAGTCATCACTGTGTTATCTGTGGTGTTACATAGGACTGCAGGTGACATCTACTTCATTATCCGTACTCAGGCAGTTATAACTATGTTATCTGTGGTGTTACATAGGACTGCAGGTGACATCTACTACATTATCTGTACTCAGAGAGTTATCACTGAGTTATCTGTGGTTTTACATAGGACTGCAGGTGACATTTGCTACATTATCTGTACTCACAGAATTATCACTGTGCTATCTGTGGTGTTACATAGGACTGCAGGTGACATCTACAATATTATCTGTACTCAGAGAGTTTTCACTGAGTTATCTGTGGTTTTACATAGGACTGCAGGTGACATCTACTACATTATCTGTACTCAGAGAGTTATCACTGTGTTATCTGTGGTGCTACATAGGACTGCAGGTGACATCTACTACATTATCTGTACTCAGAGAGTCATCACTGTGTTATCTGTGGTGTTACATAGGACTGCAGGTGACATCTACTACATTATCTGTACTCATAGAGTTATCACTGTGTTATCTGTGGTGTTACATAGGACTGCAGGTGACATCTACTACATTATCTGTACTCAGAGAGTTATCACTGTGTTATCTGTGCTGTTACATAGGACTGCAGGTGACATCTACTACATTATTTGTACTCAGAGAGTTATCACTGTGTTACCTGTGGTGTTACATAGGACTGCAGGTGACATCTACTACATTATCTGTACTCAGAGAGTTATCACTGTGTTATCTGTGGTGTTACATAGGACTGCAGGTGACATCTACTACATTATCTGTAATCAGAGAGTTATCACTGTGCTATCTGTGCTGTTACATAGGACTGCAGGTGACATCTACTAGATTACTTAGAGAGTTATTAAACTCTATAATAGTCCCCACGTTTTGCAAGTCCCCAAGAGTAGTTCCTATAAAGTATGAGGGCCCTCCCACACCATTTCAGGGACCCCCACAATTACCCCTGCAGTGTATGAGGGTCCCCCATTGTTTATGATATCCCCACAAGCTTCTATTATATAAAAAACATCAGATATTCACCTAATACAGGATCCGGATGAGTCCGCTGACAAGGTCCGGACAGACCAACGCGCAGTCATCCTGCTGATGCACACACAAGGGTTAATAGTAAGGGTCTTCTCCTACAGACCAACAGGATTTTTTCCTTTTTTGCCTCCAGGGTCCAGGTGGGATTGAACACATTATAGTTTCGCCCCTGGTGACATTACTCTCTTGCTCCCTCAGGTGCTGCGGTATACGACAATGCTGCTCTGATGATTTCCCTATCTGTAACACTGTATTTAAGAAATACACTTATACTTACAGTAACGGGACCATCACTTGTGGTAAGTGCTCCGTTCTCTTTGGGGTCAGGATACAAGGTGACATTGTTAGATACGAGTGTAACAAACCCTCAGCTGTGAGTACAATTTTTTTAGATAGAGATAAAAATGTTCTAGTTCATTCACTTCATTCAGAGACATTAAACTTGTATAGAAGTTTTAGGTATAACGGCCCCGATTCACCAAAACTGATGATTTGTTTGCCAGTTATGACTCCGGGTGCGCTGGAGTAAGACGCTCAATAGAAGCGTAGAGGTCATAGTGAATCTGGTGCATCGTTCAGCTGCCGGGCACCAGGGGCAGAACTGTGCTGCAGTCACGGATCAGAGTTTATTTCTATATTACTTTATGCCATTTTCCTGCTATATATTATAATGAATGTGTCAGGTCGTGCAAATTGTTTGACTAATCGGTTTAAAGCCTATTAGAAAGATACAGAAGTATTGAATTCAGAATCGGCAGCCATTAAACTTTATTTACTCCACGAGAAGTCGCTTTATCACGGCTGAGGTATTTTATGAAACTTCTTTCATTCTTTTCACATAAACTGGAAATTTGTTGTCCGCACCATTCACTATTAAATCAGATTACAGCTCCTTTGTCTCATGTCTCAGGCGCGGATCCTTCATAATGATAAATGTTTCTGTTACTCCCGCAGATCGGAATAGGTACATAGGAGTATGTGCCTCACGAATATGTGAGTGCGACTGGAAAGCCGCGAAGTGTCTAATGGACACCAAGAATCCAGAAGACAACACAAAATATGGAGAAAAGTGTTACAAGAAACTTGAATCATGCATTGATGAATCATTACTTAAGAAGTGGTTGTTAGAAATTTATAAAGCTTAATTGCCTAAGTTCTCATAAGAACTTTACACTGTATTCCGTCAATTAAGTCGATTAGTGAGCTGCACTCACTATCCTGCTGGTGCAGTCACTGTGTACAGAACATTACATTACTGATCCTGAGTTACATCCTGTATTATACTCCAGAGCTGCACTCACTATCCTGCTGGTGCAGTCACTGTGTACAGAACATTACATTACTGATCCTGAGTTACATCCTGTATTATACTCCAGAGCTGCACTCACTATTCTGCTGGTGCAGTCACTGTGTACATACATTACATTACTGATCTTGAGTTACATCCTGTATTATACTCCAGAGCTGCACTCACTATTCTGCTGGTGCAGTCACTGTGTACATACATTACATTACTGATCCTGAGTTACATCTTGTATTATACTCCAGAGCTGCACTCACTATTCTGCTGGTGGTGTCACTGTGTACATACATTACATTACTGATCCTGAGTTACATCCTGTATTATACCCCAGAGCTGCACTCACTATTCTGCTGGTGCAGTCACTGTGTACATACATTACATTACTTACCCTGAGTTACCTCCTATGTTATACTCCAGAGCTGCACTCACTATTCTGCTGGTGGTGTCACTGTGTACATACATTACATTACTGATCCTGAGTTACACCCTGTATTATACTCCAGAGCTGCACTCACTATTCTGCTCGTGCAGTCACTGTGTACATACATTACATTACTGATCCTGAGTTACATCTTGTATTATACTCCAGAGCTGCACTCACTATTCTGCTGGTGCAGTCACTGTGTACATACATTACATTACTGATCCTGTACTGATTCTGAGTTACGTCCTGTATTATACTCCAGAGCTGCACTCACTATTCTGCTGGTGCAGTCACTGTGTACATACATTACATTACTGATCCTGAGTTACCTCCTGTATTATACTCCAGAGTAGTGTTGAGCCACCCCCGTAGTGTTCGAGTTCGGTTCGGTTCGTCGAACACCCGTGTGTTCGCCGAACTGTTCGTCGAACTGTTCGTCGAACACCTTCGAACACCGTTAAAACCAATGGCAGGCAAACAAAAACACATAGAAACACATAGAAAACACCTTCAAAGGTGTCCAAAAGCTGACAAACTGCTCAGAAGACATAACTAACACATGGAAAAGTGACAAGTACATATAGTCATGCGAAAATAAAAGAGGTGGAGGAGTAAAAGGAGGGGGAGACACAGATATAGGCATGTCATGCCCTTCTAAAATCCAAAAAGTGAGAAGCCGAAACGGCCAGTCCGCTCCTGCCCGTGCCACCTCCGTGTCGCCGGGTTTGTGCCAGAGCCGCGGTGAACCCTGATGGCCAGCCCCCCTCTCCCAATACTGGTGCCTGTCCGCTGGTGGGTCGAGCGAGCCCCCCTGTGGTGGAGGCAGCTCTAAGCTTTTTAATTTAAATTGTCTCTCTAATTTGAATAAATACACTTTAAATCCATTTACAAGGATCTATTGGAGGGCAAGTCTCATGCCAGCAGCCGCGTAATTCCAGCTCCAGTAGCGTCCACTAAAGCTGCTGCAGTTAAAAAGCTTTTATAAGGATCGAGCTCGGCTGTCCACCGCAAGGCATCCTACTGCCAGTCCCAGCCCCTATGCCTTGGGGTGCCTCCTGATGCTCTTCACTGAGTATCCCGTGGTCCCGAAGCATTTCCTTTGAAAAAATGAAGTGTCCAAACTACAGGTGGTGTAGCTTGCTTAACAGCCGGGATAATCCGCTGACTAGCAGACCCTGCTACTAGGCACAAAGTATTTCCTGGGCTAGATGCAGTTAAAAATTTGTAATTAGATACTCTCGTTGGATGCTGAGAAAGCATTCCATAGAGTCTCCTGGCACGCCATATATGATTCTCTTAAAAAGCTTGGGGTAGGGGTCTAGGGGACCCTTTTATAGCCAAAATCACGGCCCTGTATCGCAATACGTCACCTAGGCTGAAGATAAATGGAACTGTAGCACCCTGAGGGCTCGGTTGCTACAGAGGTATTGCACCTCACCCAGAGGTGTGATATCTCACTCTCAGGTAAGGATGTAGTGTGGATCAGGACCCGACACCTGCATGCATTACACCACATTGCCGTGGGGCAGGGCGACCAATATGCCCCTGAGATGGGCACGACAGTCCCTGTCCCTGGCTGGAGTGGGGGGAGGGAACACTGAGGAAGGGGAACCCTGTAGTGCAGGAGCAGGGAGGAAGCAGTTCCTGGGTGCATTGAGAAGGGAGTATAAAAGGTGGGCACCATCTTAGTTCAGTGCAGAGAAGTCTGAGCAGAAGTGGCAGGGAGCAGGGGCTCTGCATGAGCTCTGCTCCGGAGGCGGGCCTAGTAACAGAGGCCCAGGCCTGGAAGAGGGAGAAGGAAGGAAGAGGAGCGGAGAAGGCTCCAGGAACGAGGAACGAAGGGATCTCAGGGGTGCGGACAGGCGAGTCGCCACCGCACGCCAGAATCCACCTGCGTGGAGGGGTCAGGCCAAAGGGGGAGACCGGTCCCCGAAACTAGTGGAGGCAGGAAACGACCCTCAGCTAGAAACAGGAGGCTGTGACATTTTATGTGGCGCAGCCCCTCGCTACACCCGCTAGGAAGGCACCACATAGGGTCAGGGAAACTGGCGCCAAGTTTACCAAGAGGAGGCCCGAGGCAGCCGGACAGAAGGGTTGGTAAGAAAGGCCAGACAAAGGACACACAAAGGGGGTCCTGTGAAGCACTCCAAAGTTATCTGGGAGTTGTCTGAGCCCCTCACCTGGTGAGCACAGTACGACGTGGGCAGCCGTTACCTGCAGACGTGGTCTGGATAATAAGAACTGTGAGTAAAGGCCCTGGACTGCATCACTGACTCCGTGTCATTACTGCTGCTGCCCTGCACCATCACCCCCATCCTCCGCATACACTGCCCTGAGGCTATACTCCTCCCGTGGGGAGTTATGCTACGCTCTGCTGCACCCACAACACCAGCCTCAGCGGTCTGCCCTGGAGCGGCGGTTCACTCTGACCGCAATCCACGGGTGGCGTAGTCGGACATTTAAACATCAAAACCACATAAATAGTTCCGCCACTGGTTTGACCGCCCTGAGCCACGGAACCGGGTTGCCGCCACGGAGACTACAACCACCAGCATCCACCAAAAAGGGTCCGGCTCCGGGTGTCCCAAGGCCCAGGGGGGGCGTCAGAACATTTTCATCACCTTTCACAATCACCAATGGGACAAGGCAGGGATGTTCTCTGTCCCCTCTCTTATACATCCTAGTGACGGAGCACCTGCTCTCATCAATTCGCCATAACCCCAATATTAGGTGGATTGAGGTGGGAGGCACCGAGTACAAGTGCTCTCTATTTGCTGATGATGTCCTAGTATATATCACTCAATCACATATATCCATCCATGCTGTTATGGCTGAAATAGATCACTTTGTTATATGGTCAAATTTTAAAATCAATGCAGCGAAGTCTGAGGCCCTCGATGTCTCCCTCCCCAAATCCATATAGGATTCCATCCAGTCCAACTTTCCCTTTGCCTGGCCCTCACAGGGTATCAAATACTTAGGAATTCCTATTCATGGAGACCTCTCCCATCTATGTTATCTTAATTTTGGGCCCTTTATTGAACAACTCCATACAGACCACGGTTGGCAAGTTAGAACTGTAAGATTCACTACGTGAACCACTGGTGTTTTGTGGAAAAGCACATGTACACTGCATTCCAAATTATTATACAAAAAGTGTTTAGGAGTGATAAGGGAAGAATTTGTTTGTTTGTCAGTTAAACTCATTGATGGTGATGTGTGTCAGGGCTCTTTATATCACTGTAAGCAATTGCAGACACCAGTGCTAATTAGTTTGGCAGGTGTGTCCAATGAAAGGCAAGACTACTTAAGAAGGCTCTCTCACATTATTAAGCAGCCTACATTTTCTGCCAAAATGGGAAAGAAAAAGGATGTGTCGGCTGCTGAGAAGCAACAAATTGTGGAGTGTTTAGGTCAAGGCATGACTACAATCAACATTGTGCGATGATCAGGATGAAGTGTCTTGGCAATCAAGAAGTATGTAGCTGATTCACAGTACACACGTGTGCGTGCTGATAAGGGCAAATTGAGGACTCTTTCCTACAGGCAATTACGTCAGGTTGAAAGAGCAGCGGCAAAAAAGCCTTGTCATAGCAGCAGACAAGTTTTTGAAGCTGCTTGTGCCTCCAACGTCCCCCGAACAACAAGATGCAGGGTCCTTCAGAGGTTTGCAGCTGTGCATATGACGCGCCCCCTGGGCCATATTCTTTAGGGGAATACCCGGAGCCGGATCAGATGGGGGTTGTAGTCGCCGAGTGGCTGTGACCCGGTCCGTGCCCAGGGTGTCAAGCTCAGTGTGTGGCAGTCCTACAGATGTTGCTAACGTTCTTTTGTGTCGACTACGCCACCCGTTGATGTGCGGTCAATACGGCCGCCGCTGCAGCAGGGTCCGCTGAGGCTGGTGGTGTGTGTGCAGCTTGATAGTAGTATAACCCCCAACGGGAGGGGTATAGCCTCAGGGGGTCAGTCGCAGAGGATGGGGGTTGTGGTGGTGCAGTGAGAGTGGTAATAAGACTCCGAGTCGGGCTGTGCAGTTCAGGGTTTTTACTTACTGCAGATGTTCTGGTCACTCTGGCCTTGAGTGGCCACCCGAGCCGTGCTGCGTCCACCAGGTCCTGGACTCGGCCAACCCCCAGGTGATTCTGGAGCGTGGTCCTGAGCTCCCTTTCTGACTTGTCCTCCTCTCTGGCCTTCCCCACCAGGGATCCACCTAAGTCCGGCTCCCTCGGGCCTCTTGTTGGTAAACCCTTGTCTCTGGGTTCCCTGACCCTATGCACGGTTTGCCTTCCGGGTGGATTTAGTGGGTGGTCGTGACAGATTCTGCCCACGACCTCCGGTCTCTGGCTGAGGTGTGCTGTAGCCTCCACCAGCTTGGGATCCGGTACCCTGTTGCCAACTCTTCACCCTCTGATCTAATTTGGGCTCTTGGAGTTCTTTCTTTCTCCCCCTCTGGGTCCTTTTTTTCTCCTCTCTCCCTCTGGGCCTTGGAGCTGCTCTGCTTCTCTGCTCTCTTCCTCTGACTCTGCAAAAGACTGACAGACTGACCCTGATCTTAGATGGTTCCCACCTTATATACTCCCTCTATGTGTGAGCTCAGGTGACCAGCACCCAATGAGCTCCTAGCATTACCCAGACTGCTCCGCCCTTTCTGCCCCTACACTACTGGGATGTTCCACCCCCCTCCCACTCCAGCCAGGAACAGACACAGTCGTACCTGCACATTTCTTAAGTGGGAGTACCGTTGGTCTGTTCCCCGGAAATGGGATGTATGTAGTGCATGCAGTCTATCTGAGCTCAGTTCCACACTCCATCCTTACCCGGGTGTGGAATATCACACCTCTGGGTTGAGGTGCAATACCCCTGTAGCAGCCGAATCCTCAGGGTGCTACATTCCCCCCTGGTAAATCACAGCACGTCCTCGGGCTGTAAGACAACAAAAAAACATACCAAACATACAATTTTTTTTTCAAAACATCATAAACATATAAAACATCACATATATATATATCATAAAACTTTTTCATAAATAACATTCTTCTTGTTTCTGGTTCCTCCGGCAGATGGGACTCCACGTCTCTGCGCGTTACAAAGACGTCGCCGGGGGTCTGATGGTCTCTGATGAAGCCCCATCCGTGCTGCATGTTGAACTTTATCACAGTCCCGGTGGTATGGGGACCATGAGCTGCACGGGGTTTCCTCCTGGTCCGGCTCTTCTGCTCCGCGCTCCTTATCTGCGCTTGTTGTTCCCGGACCCGCCTCTCTCTCCGCTCCCTCTCGAAGTCCTCGAGCTGCTGCCGGCAGCACTCTGCACGCTCCGCTGCGGCCGCCCGAGTCTCCTGAGTGAACCCCATGAGGTCTTCTCCGGTGGGGTCCCACTCAAACTGTGCCTCCTCTAGCGGGGGCGAGGTCCTCTTTACGGGCTTCGGAGCCGGAATCAGGGGCTCACACATGGCCCTTGCTCTTTGAAGCTCCAGCTGTATGTATTCTTCGGGCCATACAAAGGGCTGCCCATCCGGGCACGTGTGCTGGGCGAACAGGTCTTCACCCAGGTGCGGCACTCTCGATGTTATGGGCGCAGTGGTGGTAGCGGCGCCCGGGTTGCCCAGGCCTTGCGACCAGGCTTGGGGCACCCTAAAGGCAAAGGGCACCGTAAGAACGGCGGCGCCCTGGGTTATTCGGCCCTGCGACCAGGCCGGGGGCTCCGCGGAGGTAGGGGGCGCTGTTGGTATTGCGGCGCCCGGGGGTACTAGGCCTTGCGACCAGGCCGATGGTGTTTCCTGCTTGGCCGCGCTCGGGGTCGAGGCGCGTGACGTCACAGGGGTCGCGGCCGCGGCTTCCGGTTGAGGCCTAGTCTGCGGCGGTGACGTTGCAGCGACGGGCACGGCAGGGGGAACTTCGGGCTCTGCGACGGGGAGCTGGGGCAGGCACGCGGTTTCCCGGCTCGGGGTAGAGACGTCCCCTTTACCTGCCTCCGTCCGTTCAGCTCCCTTCTCTGCGCCGTCTCCGGCCTTGAGTCCTCCTGCACCATCCTCAGAGGCGGTCTGTCTCCTCGTCTCGGGTGGCGTGCTCCGCTGACGGGTCTCGGTCTGCTGGGCCATCTCTCGGCTCCCCTCCGTCAACGTCTCCCGTTGCACCCGGGCCATCCTCCGTGCGAGGCCCTCCAGCGCAGTCTGTGCACACTCCCGATCTCGGGGGAGCTGTGCTAGGATCTCCACTAAGCCTAGTGGACTTGTTGCTTCCAGCAGGCTCCTGACCAGTGGGTCGGTGCTGCTCTGCTCTCCCTCCATCTCCGGGTAGGCTTTCTCTGGACTCTTCTCCAGACGTCTTGTCTCCGGGTGCGCTCTCTCCAGACTGCTCCAGGCGGCACCCATCTTTGCTCTTTTGTTCTGAGTCCTCCCACTTCGAGGGCGGTCCCGGGGCAACTTGGTGATTGTCAGCTCCAGGGGCAGTTCTTTCACGCTGATGGACACCTCTAGCATCACAGTCTCTGTTGGTGGGGGCGGCTTCCGCTTTTGGCGCCATTCTTCATCCTGGCCCACGATGGGAGGCGGCCTCTTGCCATCCTCTGGCACGCCCATAATGGCGTCCGCTCTTCCAAGGCGAAAAATCTTTGGAAATGGCGGGAATCGTCTCCCAGTGGCGGGAAACTCTGCAGATGGCGGGAAAAAGCTGTTAATGGCGGACAACCGGCGGGAATCAATCTGTGATGGAGTCCGATGGCGGGGACCCTCCGGGACCGGCGGGAGACTTCTTTTTGAGGTAAACTTGTACTTTTCTTCAGGCACGCAGTACCCGAGTGTTGCGGGCACGTGATCCTGCCGACTACGCCAAAGTTGACGCGCCCCCTGGGCCATATTCTTTAGGGGAATACCCGGAGCCGGATCAGATGGGGGTTGTAGTTGCCGAGTGGCTGTGACCCGGTCCGTGCCCAGGGTGTCAAGCTCAGTGTGTGGCAGTCCTACAGATGTTGCTAACGTTCTTTTGTGTCGACTATGCCACCCGTTGATGTGCGGTCAATACGGCCGCCGCTGCAGCAGGGTCCGCTGAGGCTGGTGGTGTGTGTGCAGCTTGATAGTAGTATAACCCCCAACGGGAGGGGTATAGCCTCAGGGGGTCAGTCGCAGAGGATGGGGGTTGTGGTGGTGCAGTGAGAGTGGTAATAAGACTCCGAGTCGGGCTGTGCAGTTCAGGGTTTTTACTTACTGCAGATGTTCTGGTCACTCCGGCCTTGAGTGGCCACCCGAGCCGTGCTGCGTCCACCAGGTCCTGGACTCGGCCAACCCCCAGGTGATTCTGGAGCGTGGTCCTGAGCTCTCTTTCTGACTTGTCCTCCTCTCTGGCCTTCCCCACCAGGGATCCACCTAAGTCCGGCTCCCTCGGGCCTCTTGTTGGTAAACCCTTGTCTCTGGGTTCCCTGACCCTATGCACGGTTTGCCTTCCGGGTGGATTTAGTGGGTGGTCGTGACAGATTCTGCCCACGACCTCCGGTCTCTGGCTGAGGTGTGCTGTAGCCTCCACCAGCTTGGGATCCGGTACCCTGTTGCCAACTCTTCACCCTCTGATCTAATTTGGGCTCTTGGAGTTCTTTCTTTCTCCCCCTCTGGGTCCTTTTTTTCTCCTCTCTCCCTCTGGGCCTTGGAGCTGCTCTGCTTCTCTGCTCTCTTCCTCTGACTCTGCAAAAGACTGACAGACTGACCCTGATCTTAGATGGTTCCCACCTTATATACTCCCTCTATGTGTGAGCTCAGGTGACCAGCACCCAATGAGCTCCTAGCATTACCCAGACTGCTCCCCCTTTCTGCCCCTACACTACTGGGATGTTCCACCCCCCTCCCACTCCAGCCAGGAACAGACACAGTCGTACCTGCACATTTCTTAAGTGGGAGTACCGTTGGTCTGTTCCCCGGAAATGGGATGTATGTAGTGCATGCAGTCTATCTGAGCTCAGTTCCACACTCCATCCTTACCCGGGAGTGGAATATCACACCTCTGGGTTGAGGTGCAATACCCCTGTAGCAGCCGAATCCTCAGGGTGCTACACATACGCCATCCTGTCGACCTCCTCTATCCACTTCACACAAGCAGAAACGGCTCCAGTGGGCCAAACATTACATGAAGACTGATTTCAAAACTGTTTTGTTCACGGATGAGTGCCGTGCAGCGCTCGATGGTCCAGATGGATGGAGTGGAGGATGGCTGGTTGATGGACACCCCACGCAAACACGGCTACAGCGCCAACAAGGAGGAGGTGGAGTAATGTTTTGGGCTGGAATCATGGGGAGAGAGATTGTCGGCCCCTTTAGGATCCCTGGAGGCGCTAAAGATGAACTCCATAATGTATGTGGATTTTCTCAAACAGCACTTCCTGCCATGGTTCAAGAAGAAGAACCGTGTATTTCACAGCAAGATCATTTTTCTGCATGATAATGCACCATCTCATGCTGCACATAAAACATCTGCATCTCTGGCTGATATGGGCATAAAAGGGGACAAACTTATGGTGTGACCCCCATGCTCCCCTGACCTCTACCCCATTCAGAACCTTTGGAGCATCAATAAAAGGAGTGTCTATGATGGCGGGAGGCAGTTCACATCTAAGCAACAGCTCTGGGAGGGTATTCTGTCCTCATGCAAAACAATTGAAGCAGAAACCATCCAAAACCTGACAAATTCAATGGACAAGAGAGTTCAGAAGCTCCTTTCGAACAAGGGGTCCTATGTGAAAATGTAACATCACCTAGAATAAAGTTTTGAGTTGAAAACTGTTTGATTTCAGTTTCTAACAACCTGCTAATGCTTATAATTTCAAAAATGACCATTTTTTTGGTCTTTATTAAAATGAAAAGGTTGATCGAAAAGTTTGGGGGATCTAAGAGTGTGGCAACCCAGTAGTCATGATTACTTCGAATTCTGACAATATGAGGGTCATGCTGCAGGTAGTGCAGCAAGAAGGCACTTATGTGTCTTGCGCTTCTCGGAGCCCCAAAATTATTTTCCGGGCTAGATGCAGCTAAAAATTATTTTTAATTTTAAATCTGGTGGAGCTTATTATAGATGGCCTAATAGGATCAGTGCTGCACACTGCTACAAAGCCCAAATTATTTTCCAGTCAAGATACAGATAAACATGATTAGTAATTTGAAAGCTTAAAACGGTTGGTAGGGTGATTTTAACCAATCATCAAGCTTTTACTCTCCCCAGGATGACACAGGGGTAGAAAAGTCGTTTCGGATCCATGATTTGTTCATCTTTATGAACGTGAGTCTGTCTACATTATCAGTGGAGAGCCGCGTGCGCTTATCTGTCAGCACACCACCAGCAGCGCTGAACACACGTTCAGACAGAACGCTGGCTGTGGGGCATGACAAGATCTCCAAGGCGTAAGTGGCTAGCTCCGGCCATTTATCCAGATTGGAAGCCCAAAAAGAGCAAGGGTCCAGTGACACAGTCGTGGCTTCAATGTTTACTTGGAGATACTCCTGTACCATCGTCTCTAGGCGTTGACTATGTGTCAGACTTCTTGTCTCCTGTGGCCTTGCAAAGGATGGGCTAAAAAAGTGGTGAAATGATTCCGCAAAATTGATGTTACCACCAGATACTGTGGTTCTGTTACGGTTTGAGTGCTGAACACTTGACGGTCCCACGGTTGGCAAGTTGGAACTGTGAGATTCACTACGTGCACCACTGGTATTTTGTGGAAAAGCACATGTAAGATTCTGCAACAGTCTCTGCTGATACTCCTGCATGCGTGCATCCCTTTCTATGGCAGGAATAATTTCTGAAAATTTACTTTTGTACCGGGGATCTAACAGTGTGGCAACCCAGTAGTCAGGATTATTTCTAATTCTCACAATTCGAGGGTCATGTTGCAGGTAGTGCAGCAAGAAGGCACTCATGTGTGTTGCGCATCCAGGAGCACCAAGTCCCTGTTGTGTTGGTGGCGAGGTAACAATCATGCTTCCTTCCTCTGTCCTCTCCCCCCAACCTCGCACAACAGAAATGTGATCAAGGTCTCTCTCATCTGATGAGTCTTCCATCAGTTCGTCCTCCACTTCTTCCTGGGCTCCTGCACCTTCCTCACTAGTTTGGCTGCTACCATGCGCCCTGGTAAAACCATCTCCCCCACCCTCACATGCCTGCCGCCTTGGTGCTGCCGACCTTCTGGACCTTGCAGATGTTAGCCCTTCCGCATACAACTCCCCCTCCTCTACTTCCTCCACCTCCTCTTGTGCCACCACCTGACTCCGAATTCTGTTTAACATGTGCTCCAGCATGTAAATCACCGGAATAGTCATGCTGATAATGGCATTGTCAGCACTAAACATCTTCGTCGCCATTTCAAAACTGTGCAGAAGGGTGCATAGGTCCCTGATCTGAGACCACTCCTCCAGCGTGATTTGCCCCACCTCTGAATCTCGTTGGCCCAGGCTATACGTCAGAACGTATTGCACCAGGGCTTGTCGGTGCTGCCACAGTCGCTGCAACATGTGCAGAGTTGAATTCCACCGGGTAGGCACATCGCATTTTAGCCGGTGAAGTGGCAGGCCCAACGACTTCTGTAGAGATGTAAGTCGCTGAGCTGCGGGATGCGAACGGCGGAAGTGAGCACACAGCGACCGTGCCCTCTGCAGAAGGCCATCTAGTCTGGGATATTGGGCTAAAAATTGCTGGACAACCAGGTTCAACACGTGAGCCATAAAAGGCACGTGTGTGACATTGCCCCGGCGAAGGGCCGCACCCAGGTTTGCAGCATTGTCGCACACGGCCTTCCTTGGTTTCAGGTCCAGTGGAGACAACCATTCATGAAATTGGTTCTCCAGAGCTGACCACAACTCCTCAGCTGTGTGACTCACATTTCCCAGACATTTCAATGTAAAAACCGCCTGATGACGTTGAGCCCTACTGCCAGCATAGTAAGGAGGTGTGCAGGATCCCTTCTGCGCAGTTAGAAAGCTTGTGGCATGACCAGACAGGCTTTGGGTGCAGGTGGAAGACCGAGAGGACGTTGAGGAGGCAGAAGCAGTGGAGGAACTTTGACATAAAGAGGATTGACGCACAACTCGTGGGGATGGCAAGACTTGGACAGCAGCCCCTTGTCCTGCTGTCACCATAGTTACCCAGTGCCCAGTCAGCGACATGTAACGCCCCTGTCCATGCCTACTCGTCCAAGTGTCTGTGGTGAAATGCACCCTGTCACACACAGAGTTTCTCAAAGAAGCGGTGATGTTGTGTGCGACATGCTGGTGGAGCGCAGGCACACCTTTCTTTGAGAAGTAGTGCCGACTGGGCATCTGGTACTGGGGCACTGCGACGGACATAAGGTCTCGAAAATCCTCTGTGTCCACCA
The DNA here is from genome assembly GCF_046119375.1 of Phyllobates terribilis. Classification (NCBI taxonomy): domain Eukaryota; kingdom Metazoa; phylum Chordata; class Amphibia; order Anura; family Dendrobatidae; genus Phyllobates; species Phyllobates terribilis. The sequence continues at coordinate 1,063,574 of NW_027362822.1, read as the reverse complement.
GGCGGAAAGGCAGCATTTCTGTAGCCAAGAGCTTGCAGATGGTGAAATTCAACCTCTTAGCCTTCTCATGGCTAGGAGGAAATGGTCTTTTACTTGTCCACATCTGAGGGACCGAGGGCTGGCTATTGTGCTTAGACGGGGTTGATAAGGGTGTCCCCGGCAAACTGCCGGTCTGTGAGGAAGATGCAGGCGGACATGTTAGGTTGCCTTGATCCAAAGGTGGTGCTATCGATGTCGGACAGCGCTCAACACCAGCTGGTGTTACCACCTCCAAAGAAAATGATGACCTGCCAATCACGCTGGCTGTTGCGGGTAAAGAGGTGGCAGGTCTGCGCCCCAAAACAGGTGTGACTGCTGTCCCCCCAGTCACAGAGGATGAAGAGGCCGCGGATGCACAAGATATGGCAGACGGTGGTTGGCCCGGCCGGCTAGGCCGCATTGTAGCACACTGAGCTTCCCACTGCAACTTATGCTTCATGTCCATGTGCCGGTTCATGCATGAAGTACTCAAACTATGTATTTTTTGGCCTCTACTTAGCTTTTGCTGACAAATGTTACAGATAACACGAGTTGGGTCATCTTTATCGATCTGAAAAAATGCCCAGGCTATGCAAGGCTTAGCACCCATGCGACCTGAAGAGCCACCACGACTTGTGGTGAGAGGCAGAGTTGTGTTTGAGGATGCAGTTGTTGACGTGCTTCCAGTACTACGTCTCTGTCCAGGAAGGCGCAACCTGACCTCGTCGTCACTAGCATCTTCCTCCACCTCCTCTGCTGACCTCATCTCTTGGCTGACTGTGGGTTGACAGTAAGTGGGATCTCCAACCTCATCATCATCACCCTGTGTGTTATCACACCCGTTGTCCTCAGAGCCAACCTGTTCCTGCCCTGACAAAAAACTAAAGTTGTCGCTCCAATCAGGTATTTGAGTCTTATCATCGTCTTCCTCATTGTCTCCACCAACAGAAGTTACAGTTTGGGAATGAGGGTCTACATTATGGTCAGAACCTTCTGCGTCTGGTCCTGGATCCGACTCATAAAGATTCTGGGCATCAGTGCAGATCATTTCCTCGTCTGGATTCACAGAAGCGCTGGAGTCGACCTCTGATTCCCAGGCTATAGTATGAGTAAACAGCTCTGCAGACTCAACCATCTGTTCTACCTCATACTCAGACGGGCAGCTGGAGATTTGGGAGCTGTGAGGAAGCAAGTGCGATTTGGGTGACACCTTTGAGGACTGGAGTATTTGTGATGTTGAAGTTGATGTGGAGGAGAGCCCACTTAAAGGAGCACTTGATATCCGTTGAAGCACCTGCTGTTTTTGTGCCTCATCTGGAATTTGTAGCGATTGGCGTGGCTGTAAGAAAGGGATCTTATCACATTGTCCGCTAAAAGAAGTAGACATTTTAGTTTGGCTGGAAGATGGTCTTTCTTCTGCAGATGTTACTGTTGCTTTAACACCTACCCCACGGACACAACCTTTTTTCCCCTTCCCAACACGCCTATTCCCCTTTCCACCAGCAGCAGGTCTTTTTCCACTCATTTTGGTGGTTAACTAATTCACAACTCTGGAGTTGTTTGCACAAAAAAACAATGGATGGTAACCGAGCAGAGCTGAGTGGCCAAACTGTGGTATTAGGCCAAAACTATTGGCTGGGTTAGATGCAGAAAAAAATTATATTCAATTTGCAACCTGATGGAGGTCAGTATAGATGGACTAATACAACAAGTCCCACACACAGCTAGAAGCCCAAATATTTTTTCAGAGGTACTGTAGATGCAGATAAAAATTATTTTTAATTTGCAACCTGATGGAGGTCAGTATAGATGGACTAATAGAGAAAGTCCGACACACTACTAGAAGGCCAAATATTTTTTCAGAGCTAGATGCAGAAAAAAATTATATTCAGTTTGCAACCTGATGGAGGTCAGTATAGATGGATTAATAGAACAAGACCCACACACAGCTAGAAGCCCAATATTTTTTCAGAGGTAGATGCAGAAAAAAATATATTCAGTTTGCAACCTGATGGAGGTCAGTATAGATGGACTAATACAACAAGTCCCACACACAGCTAGAAGCCCAAATATTTTTTCAGAGGTACTGTAGATGCAGATAAAAAGTATTTTTAATTTGCAACCTGATGGAGGTCAGTATAGATGGACTAATAGAGAAAGTCCGACACACTACTAGAAGGCCAAATATTTTTTCAGAGCTAGATGCAGAAAAAAATTATATTCAGTTTGCAACCTGATGGAGGTCAGTATAGATGGATTAATAGAACAAGACCCACACACAGCTAGAAGCCCAATATTTTTTCAGAGGTAGATGCAGAAAAAAATATATTCAGTTTGCAACCTGATGGAGGTCAGTATAGATGGACTAATACAACAAGTCCCACACACAGCTAGAAGCCCAATATTTTTTCAGAGGTAGATGCAGAAAAAAATATATTCAGTTTGCAACCTGATGGAGGTCAGTATAGATGGACTAATACAACAAGTCCCACACACAGCTAGAAGCCCAAATATTTTTTCAGAGGTACTGTAGATGCAGATAAAAATTATTTTTAATTTGCAACCTGATGGAGGTTAGTATAGATGGACTAATAGAGAAAGTCCGACACACTACTAGAAGGCCAAATATTTTTTCAGAGCTAGATGCAGAAAAAAATTATATTCAGTTTGCAACCTGATGGAGGTCAGTATAGATGGACTAATACAACAAGTCCCACACACAGCTAGAAGCCCAATATTTTTTCAGAGCTAGATGCAGAAAAAAATATATTCAGTTTGCAACCTGATGGAGGTCAGTATAGATGGACTAATACAACAAGTCCCACACACAGCTAGAAGCCCAATATTTTTTCAGAGGTAGATGCAGAAAAAAATATATTCAGTTTGCAACCTGATGGAGGTCAGTATAGATGGACTAATACAACAAGTCCCACACACAGCTAGAAGCCCAAATATTTTTTCAGAGGTACTGTAGATGCAGATAAAAATTATTTTTAATTTGCAACCTGATGGAGGTCAGTATAGATGGACTAATAGAGAAAGTCCGACACACTACTAGAAGGCCAAATATTTTTTCAGAGCTAGATGCAGAAAAAAATTATATTCAGTTTGCAACCTGATGGAGGTCAGTATAGATGGATTAATAGAACAAGACCCACACACAGCTAGAAGCCCAATATTTTTTCAGAGGTAGATGCAGAAAAAAATATATTCAGTTTGCAACCTGATGGAGGTCAGTATAGATGGACTAATAGAGAAAGTCCGACACACTACTAGAAGGCCAAATATTTTTTCAGAGCTAGATGCAGAAAAAAATTATATTCAGTTTGCAACCTGATGGAGGTCAGTATAGATGGATTAATAGAACAAGACCCACACACAGCTGGAAGCCCAATATTTTTTCAGAGGTAGATGCAGAAAAAAATATATTCAGTTTGCAACCTGATGGAGGTCAGTATAGATGGACTAATACAACAAGTCCCACACACAGCTAGAAGCCCAAATATTTTTTCAGAGGTACTGTAGATGCAGATAAAAATTAGTTTTAATTTGCAACCTGATGGAGGTCAGTATAGATGGACTAATGGAATGATGCTATGCCCAAAAGATTTTACTTCACTAGGTGCAGTAAAAAAATTGGTATTCTATACACAGGTGGTATATCTTGCAACACAGATAGGCTACTCCACTGACTAACACACTCTGCAATAGGCCAAAAAGGATTAGCTTTGCTAGATTCAGCCAAATGCTGTGAAAAAAACTTGCACAGCACTGGCACAGACCTGCCTGGCAAAAACTGATAGGAACTGATGTAACCTAGTCCTGAAAAGGACTGCAATCACAACTATTCCCTACTCCCAAGCTATCTGTAGATTTGTGCGAAAATTGGCTTGAAATTAACAAGGTATAGCGCACACAGCAACAGCGGTGCCGTCTAACACGCAGCTGCAGCAGTGAGAAAATGGTGGCGACGGGGAAAATGGCTTGGTCTTATAGGGCAAGGACATGTGACATACACTGCCAATCACACATGCCCTTGCTTGTGTGAAAAAAAGCACTTCGCTCCGTGTGTGCGCTGCTGATAGGCTGACAGATTGCACCTCCCCACTGCAAATGCGGGAAAGAGAAAAAAAAATGGAGATCTTCATTGTTCCTGCAGAGATCCATCCCCTGCCCCTCCCCCCACCCCGCTGTACACTCAAACTGCGTATTAACATTAATTTTCATCATTACTGAGAAAAAATCCAGTTATGATTTTGGTGCACGAACAGTTATCGAACATAACCTCGAACAGCCGAATTTTTCTCAAATTGTTCGTGTTCGCCGAACGGCTCGAACACCGCCCAAAACAGCTCGAATTTGAGATTGGCGAACAGTTCGAGTAGAACAAACCTCATCTCTACTCCAGAGCTACACTCACTATTCTGCTGGTTCAGTCACTGTGTACATACATTACATTACTGATCCTGATTTACCTCCTGTATTATACTCCAGAGCTGCACTCACTATTCTGCTGGTGCACTCACTGTGTACATACATTACATTACTGATCCTGTACTGATCCTGAGTTACCTCCTGTATTATACTCCAGAGCTGCACTCACTATTCTGCTGGTGCAGTCACTGTGTACATACATTACATTACTGATCCTGATTTACCTCCTGTATTATACTCCAGAGCTGCACTCACTATTCTGCTGGTGCACTCACTGTGTACATACATTACATTACTGATCCTGTACTGATCCTGAGTTACCTCCTGTATTATACTCCAGAGCTGCACTCACTATTCTGCTGGTGCAGTCACTGTGTACATACATTACATTACTGATCCTGAGTTACCTCCTGTATTATACTCCAGAGCTGCACTCACTATTCTGCTGGTGCAGTCACTGTGTAAATACATTACATTACTGATCCTGAGTTACATCCTGTATTATACTCCAGAGCTGCACTCACTATTCTGCTGGTGCAGTCACTGTGTACATACATTACATTACTGATCCTGAGTTACATTCTGTATTATACTCCAGAGCTGCAGTCACTATTCTGCAGGTGCAGTCACTGTCTACATACATTACATTACTGATCCTGAGTTACATTCTGTATTATACTCCAGAGCTGCAGTCACTATTCTGCTGGTGCAGTCACTGTGTACATACATTACATTACTGATCATGTTACTGATCCTGAGTTACCTCCTGTATTATACTCCAGAGCTGCACTCACTGTTCTGCTGGTGCAGTCACTGTGTACATACATTACATTACTGATCCTGAGTTACATCCTGTATTATACTCCAGAGCTGCACTCACTATTCTGCTGGTGCAGTCTCTGTGTACATACATGACATTACTGATCCTGAGTTACCTCCTGTATTATACTCCAGAGCTGCACTCACTATTCTGCTGGTGCAGTCACTGTGTACATACATGACATTACTGATCCTGAGTTACCTCCTGTATTATACTCCAGAGCTGCGCTCACTATTCTGCTGGTGCAGTCACTGTGTACATACATGAAATTACTGATCCTGAGTTACATCCTGTATTATACTCCAGAGCTGCACTCACTATTCTGCTGGTGCAGTCACTGTGTACATACATTACATTACTGATCCTGAGTTACATCCTGTATTATACTCCAGAGCTGCACTCACTATTCTGCTGGTGCAGTCACTGTGTACATACATGACATTACTGATCCTGAGTTACCTCCTGTATTATACTCCAGAGCTGCACTCACTATTCTGCTGGTGCAGTCACTGTGTACATACATTACATTACTGATCCTGAGTTACATCCTGTATTATACTCCAGAGCTACACTCACTATTCTGCTGGTGCAGTCACTGTGCACATACATTACATTACTGATCCTGAGTTACATCCTCTATTATACTCCAGAGCTGCACTCACTATTCTGCTGGTGCAGTCACTGTGTACATACATTACATTACTGATCCTGAGTTACCTCCTGTATTATACTCCAGAGCTGCACTCACTATTCTGCTGGTGCAGTCACTGTGTACATACATTACATTACTGATCCTGAGTTACATCCTGTATTATACTCCAGAGCTGCACTCACTATTCTGCTGGAGCAGTCACTGTGTACATACATTACATTACTGATCCTGAGTTACCTCCTGTATTATACTCCAGAGCTGCACTCACTATTCTGCTGGTGCAGTCACTGTGTACATACATTACATTACTGATCCTGAGTTACATCCTGTATTATACTCCAGAGCTGCACTCACTATTCTGCTGGTGCAGTCACTGTGTACATACATTACATTACTGATCCTGAGTTACATCCTGTATTATACTCCAGAGCTGCACTCACTATTCTGCTGGTGCAGTCACTGTGTACATACATGACATTACTGATCCTGAGTTACCTCCTGTATTATACTCCAGAGCTGCACTCACTATTCTGCTGGTGCAGTCACTGTGTACATACATGACATTACTGATCCTGAGTTACCTCCTGTATTATACTCCAGAGCTGCACTCACTATTCTGCTGGTGCAGTCACTGTGTACATACATTACATTACTGATCATGTTACTGATCCTGAGTTACCTCCTGTATTATACTCCAGAGCTGCACTCACTATTCTGCTGGTGCAGTCACTGTGTACATACATTACATTACTGATCATGTTACTGATCCTGAGTTACCTCCTGTATTATACTCCAGAGCTGCACTCACTATTCTGCTGGTGCAGTCACTGTGTACATACATTACATTACTGATCCTGAGTTACATCCTGTATTATACTCCAGAGCTGCACTCACTATTCTGCTGGTGCAGTCACTGTGTACATACATGACATTACTGATCCTGAGTTACCTCCTGTATTATACTCCAGAGCTGCACTCACTATTCTGCTGGTGCAGTCACTGTGTACATACATGACATTACTGATCCTGAGTTACCTCCTGTATTATACTCCAGAGCTGCACTCACTATTCTGCTGGTGCAGTTACTGTGTACATACATTACATTACTGATCATGTTACTGATCCTGAGTTACCTCCTGTATTATACTCCAGAGCTGCACTCACTATTCTGCTGGTGCAGTCACTGTGTACATACATTACATTACTGATCATGTTACTGATCCTGAGTTACCTCCTGTATTATACTCCAGAGCTGCACTCACTGTTCTGCTGGTGCAGTCACTGTGTACATACATTACATTACTGATCCTGAGTTACATCCTGTATTATACTCCAGAGCTGCACTCACTATTCTGCTGGTGCAGTCACTGTGTACATACATGACATTACTGATCCTGAGTTACCTCCTGTTTTATACTCCAGAGCTGCGCTCACTATTCTGCTGGTGCAGTCACTGTGTACATACATGACATTACTGATCCTGAGTTACATCCTGTATTATACTCCAGAGCTGCACTCACTATTCTGCTGGTGCAGTCACTGTGTCCATACATTACATTACTGATCCTGAGTTACATCCTGTATTATACTCCAGAGCTGCACTCACTATTCTGCTGGTGCAGTCACTGTGTACATACATTACATTACTGATCATGTTACTGATCCTGAGTTACCTCCTGTATTATACTCCAGAGCTGCACTCACTGTTCTGCTGGTGCAGTCACTGTGTACATACATTACATTACTGATCCTGAGTTACATCCTGTATTATACTCCAGAGCTGCACTCACTATTCTGCTGGTGCAGTCTCTGTGTACATACATGACATTACTGATCCTGAGTTACCTCCTGTATTATACTCCAGAGCTGCACTCACTATTCTGCTGGTGCAGTCACTGTGTACATACATTACATTACTGATCCTGAGTTACAACCTGTATTATACTCCAGAGCTGCACTCACTATTCTGCTGGTGCAGTCACTGTGTACATACATGACATTACTGATCCTGAGTTACCTCCTGTATTATACTCCAGAGCTGCACTCACTATTCTGCTGGTGCAGTCACTGTGTACATACATTACATTACTGATCCTGAGTTACATCCTGTATTATACTCCAGAGCTACACTCACTATTCTGCTGGTGCAGTCACTGTGCACATACATTACATTACTGATCCTGAGTTACATCCTCTATTATACTTCAGAGCTGCACTCACTATTCTGCTGGTGCAGTCACTGTGTACATACATTACATTACTGATCCTGAGTTACCTCCTGTATTATACTCCAGAGCTGCACTCACTATTCTGCTGGTGCAGTCACTGTGTACATACATTACATTACTGATCCTGAGTTACATCCTGTATTATACTCCAGAGCTGCACTCACTATTCTGCTGGAGCAGTCACTGTGTACATACATTACATTACTGATCCTGAGTTACCTCCTGTATTATACTCCAGAGCTGCACTCACTATTCTGCTGGTGCAGTCACTGTGTACATACATTACATTACTGATCCTGAGTTACATCCTGTATTATACTCCAGAGCTGCACTCACTATTCTGCTGGTGCAGTCACTGTGTACATACATTACATTACTGATCCTGAGTTACATCCTGTATTATACTCCAGAGCTGCACTCACTATTCTGCTGGTGCAGTCACTGTGTACATACATGACATTACTGATCCTGAGTTACCTCCTGTATTATACTCCAGAGCTGCACTCACTATTCTGCTGGTGCAGTCACTGTGTACATACATGACATTACTGATCTTGAGTTACCTCCTGTATTATACTCCAGAGCTGCACTCACTATTCTGCTGGTGCAGTCACTGTGTACATACATTACATTACTGATCATGTTACTGATCCTGAGTTACCTCCTGTATTATACTCCAGAGCTGCACTCACTATTCTGCTGGTGCAGTCACTGTGTACATACATTACATTACTGATCATGTTACTGATCCTGAGTTACCTCCTGTATTATACTCCAGAGCTGCACTCACTATTCTGCTGGTGCAGTCACTGTGTACATACATTACATTACTGATCCTGAGTTACATCCTGTATTATACTCCAGAGCTGCACTCACTATTCTGCTGGTGCAGTCACTGTGTACATACATGACATTACTGATCCTGAGTTACCTCCTGTATTATACTCCAGAGCTGCACTCACTATTCTGCTGGTGCAGTCACTGTGTACATACATGACATTACTGATCCTGAGTTACCTCCTGTATTATACTCCAGAGCTGCACTCACTATTCTGCTGGTGCAGTTACTGTGTACATACATTACATTACTGATCATGTTACTGATCCTGAGTTACCTCCTGTATTATACTCCAGAGCTGCACTCACTATTCTGCTGGTGCAGTCACTGTGTACATACATTACATTACTGATCATGTTACTGATCCTGAGTTACCTCCTGTATTATACTCCAGAGCTGCACTCACTGTTCTGCTGGTGCAGTCACTGTGTACATACATTACATTACTGATCCTGAGTTACATCCTGTATTATACTCCAGAGCTGCACTCACTATTCTGCTGGTGCAGTCACTGTGTACATACATGACATTACTGATCCTGAGTTACCTCCTGTTTTATACTCCAGAGCTGCGCTCACTATTCTGCTGGTGCAGTCACTGTGTACATACATGACATTACTGATCCTGAGTTACATCCTGTATTATACTCCAGAGCTGCACTCACTATTCTGCTGGTGCAGTCACTGTGTCCATACATTACATTACTGATCCTGAGTTACATCCTGTATTACACTCCAGAGCTGCACTCACTATTCTGCTGGTGCAGTCACTGTGTACATACATTACATTACTGATCATGTTACTGATCCTGAGTTACCTCCTGTATTATACTCCAGAGCTGCACTCACTGTTCTGCTGGTGCAGTCACTGTGTACATACATTACATTACTGATCCTGAGTTACATCCTGTATTATACTCCAGAGCTGCACTCACTATTCTGCTGGTGCAGTCTCTGTGTACATACATGACATTACTGATCCTGAGTTACCTCCTGTATTATACTCCAGAGCTGCACTCACTATTCTGCTGGTGCAGTCACTGTGTACATACATGACATTACTGATCCTGAGTTACCTCCTGTATTATACTCCAGAGCTGCGCTCACTATTCTGCTGGTGCAGTCACTGTGTACATACATGACATTACTGATCCTGAGTTACATCCTGTATTATACTCCAGAGCTGCACTCACTATTCTGCTGGTGCAGTCACTGTGTACATACATTACATTACTGATCCTGAGTTACATCCTGTATTATACTCCAGAGCTGCACTCACTATTCTGCTGGAGCAGTCACTGTGTACATACATTACATTACTGATCCTGAGTTACCTCCTGTATTATACTCCAGAGCTGCACTCACTATTCTGCTGGTGCAGTCACTGTGTACATACATTACATTACTGATCCTGAGTTACATCCTGTATTATACTCCAGAGCTGCACTCACTATTCTGCTGGTGCAGTCACTGTGTACATACATTACATTACTGATCCTGAGTTACATCCTGTATTATACTCCAGAGCTGCACTCACTATTCTGCTGGTGCAGTCACTGTGTACATACATGACATTACTGATCCTGAGTTACCTCCTGTATTATACTCCAGAGCTGCACTCACTATTCTGCTGGTGCAGTCACTGTGTACATACATGACATTACTGATCCTGAGTTACCTCCTGTATTATACTCCAGAGCTGCACTCACTATTCTGCTGGTGCAGTCACTGTGTACATACATTACATTACTGATCATGTTACTGATCCTGAGTTACCTCCTGTATTATACTCCAGAGCTGCACTCACTATTCTGCTGGTGCAGTCACTGTGTACATACATTACATTACTGATCATGTTACTGATCCTGAGTTACCTCCTGTATTATACTCCAGAGCTGCACTCACTATTCTGCTGGTGCAGTCACTGTGTACATACATTACATTACTGATCCTGAGTTACATCCTGTATTATACTCCAGAGCTGCACTCACTATTCTGCTGGTGCAGTCACTGTGTACATACATGACATTACTGATCCTGAGTTACCTCCTGTATTATACTCCAGAGCTGCACTCACTATTCTGCTGGTGCAGTCACTGTGTACATACATGACATTACTGATCCTGAGTTACCTCCTGTATTATACTCCAGAGCTGCACTCACTATTCTGCTGGTGCAGTTACTGTGTACATACATTACATTACTGATCATGTTACTGATCCTGAGTTACCTCCTGTATTATACTCCAGAGCTGCACTCACTATTCTGCTGGTGCAGTCACTGTGTACATACATTACATTACTGATCCTGAGTTACATCCTGTATTATACTCCAGAGCTGCACTCACTATTCTGCTGGTGCAGTCACTGTGTACATACATTACATTACTGATCATGTTACTGATCCTGAGTTACCTCCTGTATTATACTCCAGAGCTGCACTCACTGTTCTGCTGGTGCAGTCTCTGTGTACATACATGACATTACTGATCCTGAGTTACCTCCTGTATTATACTCCAGAGCTGCACTCACTATTCTGCTGGTGCAGTCACTGTGTACATACATGACATTACTGATCCTGAGTTACCTCCTGTATTATACTCCAGAGCTGCGCTCACTATTCTGCTGGTGCAGTCACTGTGTACATACATGACATTACTGATCCTGAGTTACATCCTGTATTATACTCCAGAGCTGCACTCACTATTCTGCTGGTGCAGTCACTGTGTACATACATTACATTACTGTTCCTGAGTTACCTCCTGTATTATACTCCAGAGCTGCACTCACTATTCTGCTGGTGCAGTCACTGTGTACATACATTACATTACTGATCCTGAGTTACATCCTGTATTATACTCCAGAGCTGCACTCACTATTCTGCTGGTGCAGTCACTGTGTACATACATGACATTACTGATCCTGAGTTACCTCCTGTATTATACTCCAGAGCTGCACTCACTATTCTGCTGGTGCAGTCACTGTGTACATACATGACATTACTGATCCTGAGTTACCTCCTGTATTATACTCCAGAGCTGCACTCACTATTCTGCTGGTGCAGTCACTGTGTACATACATTACATTACTGATCATGTTACTGATCCTGAGTTACCTCCTGTATTATACTCCAGAGCTGCACTCACTATTCTGCTGGTGCAGTCACTGTGTACATACATTACATTACTGATCATGTTACTGATCCTGAGTTACCTCCTGTATTATACTCCAGAGCTGCACTCACTATTCTGCTGGTGCAGTCACTGTGTACATACATTACATTACTGATCCTGAGTTACATCCTGTATTATACTCCAGAGCTGCACTCACTATTCTGCTGGTGCAGTCACTGTGTACATACATGACATTACTGATCCTGAGTTACCTCCTGTATTATACTCCAGAGCTGCACTCACTATTCTGCTGGTGCAGTCACTGTGTACATACATGACATTACTGATCCTGAGTTACCTCCTGTATTATACTCCAGAGCTGCACTCACTATTCTGCTGGTGCAGTTACTGTGTACATACATTACATTACTGATCATGTTACTGATCCTGAGTTACCTCCTGTATTATACTCCAGAGCTGCACTCACTATTCTGCTGGTGCAGTCACTGTGTACATACATTACATTACTGATCCTGAGTTACATCCTGTATTATACTCCAGAGCTGCACTCACTATTCTGCTGGTGCAGTCACTGTGTACATACATTACATTACTGATCATGTTACTGATCCTGAGTTACCTCCTGTATTATACTCCAGAGCTGCACTCACTGTTCTGCTGGTGCAGTCTCTGTGTACATACATGACATTACTGATCCTGAGTTACCTCCTGTATTATACTCCAGAGCTGCACTCACTATTCTGCTGGTGCAGTCACTGTGTACATACATGACATTACTGATCCTGAGTTACCTCCTGTATTATACTCCAGAGCTGCGCTCACTATTCTGCTGGTGCAGTCACTGTGTACATACATGACATTACTGATCCTGAGTTACATCCTGTATTATACTCCAGAGCTGCACTCACTATTCTGCTGGTGCAGTCACTGTGTACATACATTACATTACTGTTCCTGAGTTACCTCCTGTAGATCTTTTTATTATAAAAATGAAAAACATAACAAAATTAACAACCACAAAATAAACAATGTAATGACCTGGTCCGGCCGCTCCCTCTCCTCACACACATATTATTCATATACTAGATGGTGGCCCGATTCAAACGCATCTTGTATCCTAGAATATGTCTCCCGACAGTAGCGTACTTATTTTAAATCCGACGCCAATTGACCGGAGACCGTGTTTAAATTTGGCGCCAATATCACTGATTGGTCGCGGCCGGGCGCGACCAATTGGCATAGAGATGTTTAAACTTGGCGCGCCGGCGGCCGCGACCGATCAGTGAACCCTATTAGTGAGGACCGGGGAGCAGCGCTGTTTGTGCGGGTACTTCCGCTGCGAAGCCGGGAGATGACCCGGCTACTCACAGCAGAAGTCTCCCGACCGGCGGCGCCGCTCCCTGGTCCTCTCTTCACACTTGCCGTCGGGAGATCAGCGGCGCCTCCGGTCGGTGTACTTATGCTGCGAGCCGCCGGGAGATGCCTGGCTAAAGCCGGGCATCTCCCGGCTGCATCGCCGCTGACCTCCGTGCGGCAGATGAGCCGCTAACGGCCGCCATCTTTTTCTGAAATGCCGCGTCGCTGATTGGCCAACCAGCAACGCGGGATTTCCTGGACAGACAGACAGACAGACGAGATAAGACGATTATATATATTAGATACACAATAATAACTACTCATATTACAGACTTCTGGTCCGGTTACCAAAGAAAATAATAACCACAAACAAAATAAACAATAGCTGACAAAATATTTAAAACTTTTTTTTTTAAATTAATATAAAATAAATACTAAATATACAAATATATACAATACTAAACAAAACCCCCCACACTCGAGCCCACCAGTCCCAACCCCGGCACTGACCTGAGAGCTGGTCCTGCATCTCATGCCTCAGTCCATGTCCAGATCAGGCAGTGCCAGTTTTTCACCCAAATAATCAGTGTCCCACAAGATGAACCCACCTCCCCCCTTTTCCCACCACCCAACCTAACAGCTACACCCAAACCCATATATACAATATATACAGAAACAAACAATAGAATAACAAACAATACAATAACCACAACTTACAAAGCCAAAGTTCGGCGCCTGCAACCCTACATCACTGTCTACTGATCAAAACAAAAATCTATGGTGTCAGCAGCAGCCCACCACCAGGAGAGGAGATGACCAGACTAGGGCACACTAAAAGAAAAGCCCCTCCAGAGGAGAGCGGCCCTTCGTGTGCCCAGTCTCTCATACTCCAGAGAACGCACCTTCACCAGGTCACCGAGTATGGTCCTAAACACATCGTCCACTGGGAGGATTTTCCGTTGCATTGATACTAAGCACTGTGCGTTCCACGTGTGATACCTAACCACTGCGCTAACTAGAAATAAGGTGCAGCGGTCCCGACCACCCAGGTCCCCGAATGCTCCATAGGCCCATTCTGAATAAGAGAGACCGGCCAGCCGGGGCCAGCCAATGGAGGCGCCCACCCTGTTGTATACCTCTGTGTTAAATGGACAACGAAGCAGAAAGTGGTCCATGATTTCCAGCATGGTACCAAAATGCTCCAGAGGACAGTTCCTGTCCTCAGAGCTCATACACTTCAGATTGTCCCTCACACACAGTTTCCCATGGAAGCAGCGCCAAGCCAAGTCCCAAAACTTCGAGGGGATCCTGATAGAATTCAAAAGATGCAGACCCACCCCAAGATCCCGATTTGGGCAATCTCTGAGTGACAGAGGCCTCTGAAAATGGGTCAACAGAACCCTTTTGTCAAGAAGCTTCCTGGGCAGAGTCCTGACCTCCCTCATTCCCAGACCCCACCGACGAATTACCTTCAGAAACAGGGTAGCGTAAGCCGGGAGATGTCCATGCGGTGTGCGTAGATCCTTCACTTTCCCTCCTGTCTCCCATTCCAGGAAGAAAGGCTGAAACCATCTCTTACAGGAGAATACCCACAGAGGAGCCCCCTCCTTCCAGAGGTTTGCAATATTGATCTTAATGAAGGTATTCTCAAGGAATACCACAGAGTTGACCATACCCAACACACCTAGTCTCCTCGTACAGTAAGTAACCTCCCTCTTGACCAGGTTCAGTCTATTCCCCATAACAGTTGGAAGAACAAACTGTAGACCTGAGTCCAGAGAGGCTCCGGCAAGATGCACACACTTCCCAGATAGATCAGCAAAGGGAGCAGGTAAGTTTTTATCAGGTTTATCCTTTCCCTTAGGGTCAAAGACCAACCCTTCCATTGGTTCACCTTCTGAGCGGCGATCTCTAGCCTGCTGTCCCAATTTTGTTTGGGATAATCCCCCTGGCCAAATTCGATGCTAAGAACTTTTGCTGAGACTTTGGGTCCTGGAAGGGTGTCCGGGAGATCAAAACCAGGATCTCCTCCTCCCAGCCAGAGACTCTCACACTTATCTCGGCTGATCTTAGACCCGGATCCCTCTGAGTAGCGATTTACCTCTGACATCAGCCATTCTGCCTCCCCATCAGAGGAAACAAAAACGGTGACATCATCGGCATACGCCACCACTCTCAGAGTGGCTTCTGGTGCTGCCCGGTCCATCCCGATCCCAGCCAATGGTCCACGCTCCACCCTCCTAAGAAGCTGGTCAATTGCAAACACGTACAGCAGCGGACTCAAGGGACAACCCTGGCGAACACCACATCCAACCTCAAAAGAGCTGCCAATCCAACCGTTCACAAGCGGGAAACTCTCTGCCCCAGCGTACAAGGTCTTAAGCCAATCAACAAACCCCCCCGGCAGGCCATACCTCAGAAGGACAGACCAGACGTACTCATGATTAACCCGATCAAACGCTTTTGCCTGGTCCAATGACAGCATGTACCCCTTCCAGTGACCAGCCCTACCCTGCTCCACTGCCTCTCGGACACAGAGTACAGCACTAATTGTACTGCAGCCCGGAACAGAGCAATGCTGGGCTCCTGAAAGGAGTTGGGGCACAAATTTTACCAGCCGATTAAACAGCACTTTTTTCCAAAACCTTCCTGTCTGCATTGAGAAGCACTATGGGACGCCAATTCTCAATGCAAGATGGGTCCTTACTCTTTGACAAGATGATCAGGGTAGACCTCCTCATTGACTTTGGCAGAGTGCCCGAGGAAAGACACTCATTGATTGCCTCAGTCAAGAGGGGAACCAAGGCGTCCTTAAAGGTCTTATAGAATTCAGATGTTAAGCCATCTGGACCGGGAGATTTTTTTAGGGCAAACCCTTCAATCGCCATCTTAACTTCCTCTTCCTTGATTATCTCTGTCAAAACGCCAAGAGAGTGGTCTACCCCTGGTTCGGGGACGGCTTCAGCCAGAAAAGCCGACATCTCATCCCATTCCAAATCCCTCTTCCCCAAGAGGTGTGAGTAGAATGATCTGACGACCTCCAGGATCCCTGATCTGGATCTTTTCAGGGACCCCGCAGTGTCAACCAGTCCTGTAACAACTTTACTATTCACTGACATCTTGCAGTTTCTGTAAGGGTCAGGCGAGCGGTATTTCCAATAATCCCTATCAAAAACCAAAGATGCGTGTCTATCATACTGACACCTCATTAGCAAAGATTTCACTCAGGAGATCTCCTCGCGGCTATCTCCAGTTGAGACAAGATGCTCGAGTTTCCTCCTCAGGCCCTGATCCTATCCTCAAAGGACTTTCTTATCTCCGCTTCTTCCAAGAGAGACGAATTGAGCCTCCAAAAGCCTTTTCCCATCCGGGGGGTCTCTGTAACATTCAGGGAAAACAAAATTAAACAGTGATCGGAGAACTCCACCTCAACAATAGATACTGCTGAAGAGACGGCTTCCTCCTTTAAATAAAACCTGTCTATCCTGGACCTACAGTTACCTCAATAATAAGTGATCCCTTGGTGGCCTGGGGTGTGCCGGATGTGGACATCCACCAGGCGAGCCTCACTAGCTATACTATTAAAGGTGACACTATCATAAGTCAGCTTGTCTCTGGAACCTCCTCTATCACGGGGCCTCGTGACAGTGTTAAAGTCCCCTCCAAAGACGACCTTCCGACTCGTAAAAAGGTAGGGCTTGATCCTCATAAAGAGACACTTCCGGTCCCACTTAGATTGGGGACCATAGATGTTAATGAGCCGGAGCTCTTGTCCCTTCTTGAGGACATCTAATATCAGGCACCTCCCCATTTCTAACTCAATAACCCGTCGGCATTCTACCCGTGCGGTAAAAAGTACCGCCACTCCACTATACGACTTGGCCGCAAGAGACCAATAGGAGGGCCCGAGTCTCCACTCCCTCTTAGCGATAAACACCTCTGCCATATTTGGCAGCCTGGTCTCTTGCAAAAAGAAAATGTCAGCTTCAACCCGGCTGAGAAAATCAAAGGCGGCAAATCTATCCAGATTTGACTTAATGCTGGCGACATTAATGGATGCCAGTGTCAATGGAGTGAGTACCGTCATCATTGGTGATTGAGTTAGATGGCTTTCTTCTTCCCACTCCCCTTATCCTCTGCCTCAGACGAGGATTCCTTCCCCCTCTTTAACGATACAGAGGTGTCCATTGCCACATTTTTCCTTCTTTTTTTGTCCTCGTGTCCGGACTCTGGGCCAGTCCCTCCCTCCAAGGACCTTGCATCCCCAGGAGAAGGAGACTCGGCGCCCCCTGTAAGCTCCGCCGAAGCCGGAACCTCACCCTCAGCCTCCTTTTCAGAGGAAGAGATGTTATCAAGGCCTTGGAACCGATTATAAAGACCAACTAGAGGGGAGTCAGTTTTACCTTCCTTAGGTACCTTGGTCAGAGCAGGAGAAGATGTTTTATCTCCCTTCTTTCTCTTCTTTTTGGTGCCGAGCTTACGCTTGTCCTCTAGCCACCGCTTATTATCCTCATCCATACTTTCATAATGGGAGAATTCTGAGGCAGAGGCAGTTTCTTCCCTGTGGATCCTCCTGACCTCCTCATCCAACTCATCATCCCTTGGGGCCTCAGCAGCAACACTGGCATCCAGGACAGGGGCCGCCCCAGTATCCCGGGGCTCGCCCCGCTTCCTCTCCTGTCTGCGCTTGTCTAGACGCCTCAGCTGGTCAGGCGTCTTTTTATTGCTTTTCTTTCCTGGCCCCTCAGCTACCCCACCCCTGCTTGTCCCCTCCCCAGCAGAATCGACCTCATGGCTTTCTCCCACCAGGGTCTTGATAGCATTAGCGAAGGAGCGAGGACAACGGCTGAAAGGGTGACCTAACTCACCACACAGGTGGCACCTAATCTCCACACTAGAGTCAGCAAGATGGCCGACACCCCCACACAATCCACATTTCTGCACAGCACAGTTTGCACTGAAGTCTGTGGGGTCGCTACACCTGTGACAGAGCTTCGGTTGCCCCTGGTAGAATACCAGGATACGATCCCTACCCAGGAAGGCAGATGATGGAATGTGGGCAACTGTACCACCTCAACGCTTAAGTTTTATTATAAATGTCCAGGCCCCTGACCAGATACCAAACTCGTTATGGTTTTTCTTTGGCATCTCCACCACCTCTCCATACCGACCAAGCCACGTCATGATGTCATAACAAGAAAGCGACTCGTAACGAGTCATCACGGTCACTTTCTTGATTTGGTTTTGGTGAGAAACTGCCTGAATGGTAAAGTCTCGCCAGCCGGGCTCATTTTTCGTCAACTCATAATTCGTCCAGAAGAGCTCAAGCCCCTCCGGCCGAACAAAGCTGACATCAAACTCAGGCGTGGAATAGGGATGTATCAAGGCTTAGATGTCAATCACCTTGAAGCCCATCCTCAGGAGCTCCACAACCTTGGAGGATATGCATCACTGCCCCTCCACCGAAGACGGACCACATTGCTACGCACACTGACTGGCCCGGCTGTTTGGAGGGACCACACTGTATCCCCCCCTTTTTGCTCTCGGAAGGCCTCGAGGCCATGCCTCTCTATCCAGAAGGATAGATCAACCTCTCGACCCTCTAACATTAGTGATCTCTCCCCCTACTTTAGAGCCTACAGAAGGCGCCGTTGCAACATGCCGTCCCCAAAGCCCGGAGACGAGGAGGGGGATGCCCTATTTGCCCCGGAGGTGACACTGGCACAACTCTGGACAGGCGTTGCCACCACCGTGGGGGCAACCGGACCAGTGACTACATCAGCCCCAACAGCATCACCATTACTCACCTCCATCTCACCCTCCACCAAACCAGCAACCTCATCACTAGACAATGAATTGGCCTCATTCACACCCACCACCACATTCATTCCTGCTGGACCAGTAACAATGGTGGATGACATTTTGACCTCAGCATCATCAGGCACAAGGGGCTCAGTCACCTCCATAGAACTGGAGGCGAACTCACCCCTGGTCTTACTGTATGTGTGCCCTCCACATCATCAGTCGGTAATTTCTGCTGTTTTGCATTTGTAGCAATGCGCCGCTGATCTTTAGCTGCTGTGAGGCGCTGCTGATCTTTAGCATTAGGATCTTCCTGACCAGCGGTGCCAACACAAAACAGCACTTTCGTGGGAGGACTGGAACTCAGCCTCAGCAGCCCCTTCGCACTGCCGCCGCTTCTCAACTAAGTGATCAGCGGCAACAGCATTCAGAGGCACCGAGGCTACCGGAGCTGCCCCCGACACCGGGCTGCTCCTCTCTCCCCCTTTGCACCGGATCCACAGCAGAACCCGGGCTGGGCTTGGCAATGGGGCTTATACAGCGAGCTGAGCCTGACGCCGACTCAGGGGGTACAGGGAGGGGGGCATATATGTGGCGCCCCTGAGGGTTCAGTCGCCACAGGGGTACTGCACCTCATATAGAGGTGTGGTATCTTTTTTCTCAAGGTAAGGATGGAGTACCACCCAGGACCCCAATAACACACACTCAACACTACACCACTCCAATTCTGAAGAGGGCCATATGCACCAGTGTGCTGCCCCGGGCCTGAATGGAGATATGGAGGGGAACCAAAGATAGGGGGAACCATGTAGTGAGTGAGGTTGGAGGAAGCACTTAGCTAAGCACTTAGCAAATCATATTTAACTGGAGGCCATCTTAGTAAAAAGGTCTTTGGTTGTGGGTCTTCGGTCGGGGTCCAGCACAAGGCTGTAGCTGGCTGAAGGTTCACGGTCCTCGGTCTCAGGCCTCGAGATGAGGAGCGGGGCAGAGTGATTGTCGCCTCTGCCCCGGCCAGGGTCCCAAGCAAGAAGGCCCAGGAGGGGAGCAGAGGAGTCAGGCTCCACAGGCAAAAGGATCCCAGGGGGAGTACAGATGGAGCGGGAGTCGCCACCTGTACACCCTAAACTGAGTTTACCCCTTGGGACCCCGCCGCGAGAGGGTAAACCGGTCCCTCTATCTGACTTTGCACTTCAGGTCTCTGTCGGAAAAAACAGAGGCTTATGTGGATCCCAGGGGGATATGGACGGAGCGGAGACGCCACCTGTATACCCTAATCTGTGTTTATCCAGAGGGACCCGGCCTTACTTAGTGAGGGACGCAAGGCGGAAGAAGTCGAACAAGAGAGGAACACACTAGAGCGGGGTCCTGTTTCGGTGCTCCTGAACCACCTGGGAAAGTGCTGAGCCCCGCCCTGGCGGCCACAGCTCGCCGTGTGACAACAGAGAGAAGCTCTGAGCTAAAAGTGAGTAAAGACTCGGATAACTTCAGCCACCGCCTCTGTCTGTTATTTCCTCCGCGACACCTCCCCTGCACTACAGAGCCCAGCGCTCCCTCCATCGTTCTACAACTACACACTGCCCTGAGGCCTGCTCCACCTGTGGGGAACGTTTCTATTAAAGCTGCCCCTAACATCAGCCTCAGCGGACTGTCACAGCGCTGGTAACCTTTTACCAGAATCCACAGGTGGCGTCATGAACATTTCTACAAATCTCCTTTTTATTTTTCTCCCCTTTTATTTTTGGACTGACCACCCTGGGTCATGGACCGGGCCAGCCACTGTGACATCCCATCCACCCATCCACCAAGGCCCGTCTGCCGATTACCCTACTAGGCCCAGGGGGCGCGTCATATACATAGCTTACAACTTCCTGCAGCTTTGGCTTGGTCTTCTTAGCCTTTTTGTGGCCCCCAGGTGCTGGTTCTGGTAGATCGTCACCAAGATGGAAGTTTTGGAGGCACACTGGGGACTCCAGGAGCTTTGTCTATGCCATTAGCTCCCCTCCCTGGCCACTGCTGTCACTGTCCTCCCCAGAGCCGGCAGAACTGCGACCGGATGTCATTGTCGCGTGTCCTGCAGGGAGCTCGCTGCACGTGGGCTGGGAGTGTCTTTGCAGGCTGCCAGGTGGGGCTTTCTGCTGGTCATCATCACTTTCATCATCCACCTGGCTCTCAGGCTGCAGCCCCATCTGCCTTTGCTCTCTGCTATCAGCCGTTTCTCTGAATCGATCTTCATTAATTAGTTTTTCCTTGAATAGACCACTCTGCTCTCTGATAACAGCTTTCCTAAGTTCAAGCACATGAATCTCACTGGTGAGCCTCTTTACTCCCACCTGGAGTTTAGCCTTGCTCTGTTTGGAGGCTCCCGTAGCTTTGGCGCTTGTGCAGCGCAGCTCCTCCCGGAGCCTCCTGACGAGCTTACTCGCATATTCATACTCACGGAGGTGGATCATGACCCAGGAGGCATAGGTGGACACAGACTCCCGGAGACTTTGCAGCCCCCAACCTTCCTCAGTGAGGTCGGCCTCACCTCCGTGAGCACTCAGCTTTCCTCCAGAAGGAGTGCCATCATGCACGCTGTCAGGCTTTTCCTCCATGCTGGAAGCCTTGCGGCTTCTCTGGGTCTCCACAAACCCAGGGGAAGTAGGAGCCACATTGCTGCGACTCCTGGTGGAGCGTCTCATCCCCGAGTCCTTCAATGTGCAGGCCAGTTGCTGGTTTCTCCTGCCCCCCCGCCGGCCTGGATCGGGAAGCAGAAGCCTGGGACTTGGTTCCATCACTCATCCCAGGAAACTCCCTCCCTCCCTGGGTATGAGAGATCAGATCCCCAGGTGGAGTGGTGTTGGTTCTCAGAGTTCTGGAGCACACAGCATGATCTGCAGCCACCACACCCACAATCACCACAGTGAGCAACAGCTGATCAGAGCTGCACTCACTATTCTGCTGGTGCAGTCACTGTGTACATACATTACATTACTGATCCTGAGCTACATCCTGCATTATACTCCAGAGCTGCACTCACTAATCTGCTGGTGCAGTTGACGCACCCCCTGGGCCATGGGGTACTCGGTAGCTGGGCCCCTCATTGCTAAGGGAGATGTCACAGTGACGGTGACCCGGTCTGTGACCCAGGGCAGTCAATAAAAGGGGGGTAGTTTGATAGGGGTTTTATAGTTAATGTTCGTGACGCCACCTGTGGAATGCGGCTATGGGGAGCTGCCGCTGCGGAGCAGGTCCTCTGGAGCTGATGGGATGCAGCAGAGTTGTTTCAGCTCTCCAGAGGCAGAGCTTTATCTCCAGAGCAGTATGGAGATGTTGTAGGGGATGCTAGGCGTTGTAGTGCAGGGCTGATGGTGCAGCAGCAATAACTGACAGAGACAGTATGGTGCAGTCTTCAGGGTTTTACTCACAGTTTCTTTGACTGGTGTAGACGGCTGGTACGGTCCAGGGTACTTGGTAGGAAGGGTGCACTTCTGGACGCTCCCCAGTGAGCGGGTATAAGGCCTTCTGGTCTGTTTCTTCCTCACTCTCTCTCACTCTCTGTGAAGCTCCTGACCTGCTTGGAACTAGGCGTAACTTCTGTACTCTTTCACTCTCTCACCTGTCTGCTTGGTGGCAAGAACTTTACTCTGGATACCACTATCCCTGGACGCTGGGGACTTCATGGTTCCTAGTTCTTTGGATGATTGCAGTTTCAGGTTAACCAGGGGTATGGAATCCCCTTGATATTCCGGTTGTTCCTACTGGGCGTAGAGGACCCTGTAGGCACGGACCCGGTGTCCGGCTTGTGTTCTGGGGTGAGCCTAAGATTCTCCTCTTCCCCTTGACACTTCTCTCTCCTCATTGCCTCCGGCCACGCTCTAGGCCATCCGGCTCAGCACGTGATTTAGGCCTTAACCTGACCTCAGCACAGCAGCTACCATGTGCTGCTTCTTTGCTGCTCTCAAGTGTCAGCACACTCTGCCCCGACTAGGTTAAGAGGAAGGCCATTGGAAGCATGCACGGTGAGGTTTGTGACGCGCCCCCTGGGCCTGTGGGGTATTCGGCAGCCGGGCCTGGTAAATGGGGATAGATGTCACAGTGGCTGGCCCGGTCCGTGACCCAGGGTGGTCAGTCCAAAAATAAAAGGGGAGAAAAGTAAAAGGGGAATTTGTAGAAATGTTCGTGACGCCACCTGTGGTTTCTGGTAAGAGGTTATCAGCGCTGCGACAGTCCACTGAGGCTGATGTTAGGGGCAGCTTTTGATAGAACGGCTCCCCACAGGCAGAGCAGGCCTCAGGGCAGTGTGAAGAGGTGTAGCATGATGGAGAGAGCACTGGGTTAGTAGTGCAGGTGAGGTGTCACGGAGGAAATAGGCAGAAGCGGTGGCTCAAGTCATCCGAGTCTTTACTCACTGATAGCGCAAAGCTTCTCTCTGTTGTAACACGGCGAGCTGCGGCCACCAGGGCGGGGCTCAGCACTTTCCCAGGTGGTTATGGAGCACTTGTCAGGACTCCGCTCTATAGTGTAACTCTCTTGTTCGACTACTCCCACCTTGCGTCCTCCACCCTCACTCACTACATGGTTCCCCCTAACTTTGGTTCCCCTCCAAATCTCCATTCAGGCCTGTCAGGCAAAATGTATTTTTGTCCTAGTTTTAAAAATAAGAGATGTCTTAAATTTCCACCCCCTGCTCATTTGGAAGAGGATACATAGAACTCATTCTGGCTTCCCCCAAAACCAGAAATTTTTATGACCGCCATAAAACCTCAGCCCACAGCAAGCATACTGGTATACCCTGGATTTTCCCTCCAATCCTATTGTCTAACTGTACAAACTTTTAATGTCGATTTTAATAATGCACATGACTGTCACAAACACAGGGACCACATTTTTGAGATGTTCACCTTTTTCCAATTGTGATGGTGTGGTTTTCGTGGCTGGGAGACCACCAGGAACCTGGGAAATGGATTCTGAGCTTCTGAGCATCATAGATATATCATATTTGATATCCATCTTCATGAATAGTGGTGACGGCAAACATGATGTCTCCATCTTGGAGGTGGGACCCCCCCATACCAAGATGTGAAATCTGAAGGATTTTTATGTCTTATGCCGCTATGTGGGTTCACAAAACCGAGCCCCCGTGTGAGGTAAACAACATGGGTGTCTCCTAATGTTTTTGCCCCTTACTAAAACCAGAACGGCCATTTTAATTCATTTTTGCCTGGGACGTCAGACACATGCACCCCTCGATGCGTGGAAGAATCACATTTAATTTCCGGGGAGCCGTCCCCCCCACAGAATCTGAGACCATAACCTCGTGGCGCAGGTTTTGCTATCACTTATCCCTTTTATTTTAATAACTGTTTATGCATATATGTAAATTGTCTCTTTTATAATATCTTGTATATCTTTTGTAAACACTGCCCACTTTCGTGAGTAAATCATTATTATTTACCAGCTTCGCTCTTCTTGTCCTATGTCGAGCAAACACGTTCCTCACCCGCTAATTCACGTTACCTAATGGATACCCAATCCACCTGTTAAGCGATCGGTGGTGGCAGTATACCAGTATTTATGTGATATTGTGGTTTGAGGGTGGCAGGACGGAGGTATATATACGTTCCTGGAAGGAACTGGTGGTATATATACGTCCTGTCACATCACGTGCCACAATAGTCGACATAAATTAGAGCAGCTGCGCCCGGGCTTATCCTCGGTCAATACCATGTTTGACCAGCAGGATAAGGGGGCACCAGAGGGCTGCAAGGTCTGACCAAGTGTTTTCCCTGACAAATTGGTGGCAAGCGATGGGATCATAGGACATTGGTGATCTGGTTTGAGCAATCATTCCTCTCACTAAAAACTTGCACGGTTCTTACCTGGACACTGCACAAAAGTTTTGAAGATCAAACTCAGTGTTTATTAGATCTGAGACAATACTGTATGTGTAGCAGTTACCCCTACCCTTCTTTATTTTTTCTTTTCTATTTTTATTTTGGTGATCATGGTCGTAGTTGGGGAGTTCTGGTACAGCCAGCAGAAAAAGGACACTCTTATTGGAATATGTATAACCAAAGGCATTGACCCCGTCGGCAAAAACAAGGAACAAATGGCTGCTGCATTGGCGCAACTGGAGACTGAGCAAGCCCTTCTCCAGACCTCAGCAGGGCCAGGGGTCAGCCGAGATATGGACAGTACTGCTGCAGGGGTCCCACCTGTAGATGCACGCCGCGTCAGCGACCACGGCAGCGTGTACCCCTATCTGCAGATGGCTCTATAGCAACTTCCTGCAGAGGATCATGAAGGACAGCTGAAAGTAATTCAGCAGCACCAGGAGGCTGCCGAGCAGCGAGCGGCGGCCGAGAGGGCCCAGCGAGAGGCCGAGAGCGCCAAGAGAGCCAAGCGAACCAAGCGAGAGGCCGAGAGAGCCCAGCAAGAGGCCGAGCGAGCCGAGCGAGAGGCCCAAGCCCGGAGGGCCCATGAACTGCAGATGGCCCAACTCGGGATCCCAGCATCCACCTCATGGGACGGTGAGACCAACAATGCGACCCTGTTTAAGCCCCGTCCAGAGCATTTTCATGTGATGGAAAAGGACGGCGATCTCGACACCTTTCTGAGGGGTTTTGAAAAGACTTGCAGACAGTATCAGCTGCCTGAGGAACAGTGGGCGCGATACTTAACTGCAGGGCTGCGAGGCAAAGCTCTGGATGTGTTTGTGGCTCTTCCTCAGAGCCTCGATGGGAACTATGATGCCATTAAGCAGGCCCTAATCCAGAGGTTCCAACTGACTCCTGAGGTGTACCGTAAAAAGTTCCGGAACCTCCAACATGGACCGCGCGACAGTTACAGCGATGTGGTGCTTGGGCTCCGAACCAACTTCGAGCAGTGGATCCAAGGACTGTCAGCGACCACCTTTGAGCAGCTAAAAGATCTGATGGTGAAAGACCAGTTCCTGCATCTGTGTCCGACTGAGGTACGGCAGTTCGTGATGGATCGGGAGCCACCAGATGCCAATAAAGCAGCGCAGATCGCAGACACCTGCGAGGCCAACCGGAGACCGGAGGTGCGGAAGCCGGTCGTCACCAGCTGGAAAGGGGGTAAGCCATCAACCACCATCCCAGCCCCTGCCAGCCGACCTTCCGGGGGCCTTTTTCCCGTTACCAATGCCCGGCCTGCATCTGATGCCCGCAGGTGTTATTTCTGCAACCAGACTGGCCATCTCTGCGCCACTTGCCCAGAGAAGCAGAGGAAGAACCCCCCATCCAAGGCTCCAGGGCCTAATGCATCAGTTTCTTTGGTGGGTGGGCCGGTTGGGAGGGCCTGTGAAAACTTGCAGTCTGTCAGGGTGGGGGACACTGTCACTGTAGGCCTCATGGATACTGGGGCCGAACGAACCCTCATCCAACCCGAACTGGTGTCCGCTGAAGCGCTTATTCCGGGAAAGACCCTGACTGTCACCGGGATCGGGATTGGGGGCGTCTGATGCCCCTTGCCCATGGCTCAGGTTTTTATTGATTGGGGTGCGGGGAGTGGGGTGAAGGAAGTGGGAGTATGTGAAAATCTACCTGCAAATGTTTTGTTGGGAACTGATTTGGGGAGGATGTTTGCTTATTATGTCCCTGACCCCCCTCCTCGATCTGATACGGTTGGTAAGGTTAATGCTGATGCTGTGAATGTCAATGCTTTACCTGCTGCTGCTGCTGCTGCTGATGTACTGGAAGGTACAGGAGAACTCAGCCATGTCACGCTGTGGGGTGATATTGCTGAGGATCTCCTAGCAGGAACAAGTGTCAGTGCAAAGGGTAATGTGGAGAGGCACAGGGACCATGAAGCAGGTGGTGCTGTGCCAGCGACCAGTGTCACAACAGATGGTGACCTGGCTGATGGCTGCCCCATACGTAGCACTGTGCCTGAGGTAATGGGGGAGGATGGGGAAGTAGTACTCATAGCCGCACAGGCTGATGGGACGGTGTTATTCCCCAGGGAGACAGCCTATATAGCCGCTGTTACCCACAGTCAGAGTGCCCAGAATGCAAGTAACGCCCTGCCTTCTGGACCCTCCTCGGACAGAGGAATAACAGAATCAGGTATGGACCCAGAGCCGGTCCCAGAGGGTCCCAGTGAGGACGTGGCCTTAACCTCACTTCTGGCTTCCTCCAGGCAGGAGTTTCAGGCAGCTCTGCACTCGGATGCTAGCCTAGGGACGTTAAGGAGCCTCGCAGAGAAGCCCACCTCCGAGTCTGATAAGGAGAGGGTATTCTGGGACCAAGGGAGGTTGTACCAGGAGACAGTTCCCTGTACACCCCAACAGGAGTGGCTGAGGGAAAGACAGCTGGTCGTCCCCTACCAATTCAGGCATGAGTTGTTGCGGATCGCCCATGAAATTCCACTCGCTGGACACTTGGGGGTCAGCAAAACCAAGGCCCGGCTGTTTCACCACTTTTATTGGCCCAAAATGAGGACGGATGTGGTGAACTACTGTCGCTCCTGTACCACATGTCAAAGAGTGGGAAAGTCAGGGCCGGCTCCCAAAGCCCCCCTGATCTCTTTGCCAGTGATAGAGGAGCCTTTCCAGAGGATTGCTGTGGACATTGTGGGACCACTGGCCATACCCAGCAGCTCTGGAAAACGTTTCATCCTTACCGTGGTAGACTATGCTACCTGATATCTGGAGGCAGTAGCCTGTCCTCAATTAGGGCGGATAAGGTGGCGGACGCCCTCTTGGCCATCTTTTCGCGAGTAGGCTTTCCCAGGGAGATGCTTACCGACCAGGCGACCCAGTTCATGTCACGCTTAATGGAGGCCCTATGTAAGAAAATGCAGGTGCAGCATCTGGTATCGAGCGCGTATCATCCCCAAACCAATGGTTTGTGTGAGCGATTCAGCGGTACCCTCAAACAGATGTGAAAAATGCTGGTTGAGACCCAGGGACACGACTGGGAGCATTACCTCCCACACCTGTTATTTGCTTACAGAGAGGTTCCACAGGCCTCGACGGGGTTCTCCCCCTTTGAGCTCCTGTATGGCAGGCGTGTCCGAGGACCCCTTGGATTGATAAGGGAATTCTGGGAAGAAGAGCCGAGCTCCCCAGGAGTGTCCATCGTGGAGTATGTCATGCGCTTCTGTGACAAGATGCAGACCTTGACGCAGTTGGTGCATGACAACATGGCGCAAGCCCAGGCTGACCAGAAGCATTGGTAGGACCAGAACGCCCAAGAGCGGACCTACCAGGTGGGTCAGAATGTGTGGGTGCTGGTCCCCGTACCAAAGGACAAGCTTCAGGCGGCCTGGGAAGGCCCGTACGTCATTCACCAACAGCTCAACCCGGTCACCTACGTGATCACTCTTGACCACACGCGGGGTAGGCGGAAGGCTTTTCACGTTAATATGATGATGGCTCATCAAGAACGTGGAGCCTGCGTCCTACCGGTCTGCAGCCTGCCCAAGGATGGGGAGGACGACCACCTCTTGGACATGCTGGCCCAAGCGAAGGCCAGTGGGTCCCAAGAGGATGTAGAGATAAGCGTCTTGCTATCCGCAGACCAGAGGTCTCAGATGTGAGCAGTATTGAAACCCTTCCAAGCAGTGTTCACCAACCTGCCTGGCAGGACTGAAGTGGCGGTCCATGAAGTGGACACCGGGAATCATCCCCACTCCGGCGGACAGCCTATCGAATCTCCGACGAGGTGCAGCATGTCATGCGCTAGGAGGTTGAGGAGATGCTGAAGTTGGGGGTGATTAAGCGGTCCAAGAGTGCGTGGGCGTCACCTGTAGTCCTGGTGCCAAAGAAGGACGGGACCACCCGGTTCTGTGTGGACTACAGGGGGCTCAACGCTATCACAGCCTCTGACGCACAACCAATGCCACGTATTGAGGAGCTGCTGGAGCAGTTAGCCAGCGCGAGCTATCTCTCCATTATGGATCTGAGTCGGGGATATTGGCAGATTCCCTTGAGCCCCGGAGCCCAGGAGAAGTCCGCCTTTATCACCCCCTTCGGATTGTATGAATCTACGGTCATGCCTTTTGGCATGAAAAATGCCCTTGCCACTTTCCAGCGAATGGTCAACCACCTGCTCCAGGGACTGGAGAGGTACGCAGTGGCGTACCTGGATGATATTGCCATCTTCAGTCCCACCTGAGAGGATCACCTCGAGCATCTGCAGCAGGTGCTCGGGCGCATTCACCAGGCGGGCTTGACCATTAAGCCAGGAAAGTGCCAGATGGGCATGAACGAGGTCCTCTACCTGGGGCACCGGGTAGGTGGGGGTACTCTGAAGCCAGAGCCTGGGAAGGTGGCTGCTACCATGTCCTGGCCCACTCCCAGGACCAAGAAGCAGGTGCAGTCCTTCTTGGGCACCGCAGGGTACTATAGACGCTTTGTACAAGACTATAGTAGCCTTGCAAAGCCCTTGACAGACCTCACCAGGAGGAGCCTACCCCATTCAGTCAAATGGGCAGATGAATGCGAGGTGGCCTTTCGGGCTTTGAAGACTGCCCTGAGCAGCCCTCCTGTGCTAAAGGCGGTCGACGGCAAACGGCCACTCTTCGTGCAGACCAACGCCAGTGAGTTTGGCCTCGGTGCTGTACTCAGCCAGGTCGACTCGGGGAACCAAGAACACCCCGTGTTGTACCTAAGTCGGAAACTGCTGCCGAGGTAAGTGGCCTATTCCACCATAGAGAAGGAGTGCCTGGCCATTGTATGGGCCCTCAACCGTTTACAGCCTTACTTGTACGGGTGCCCCTTCACTGTCGTGACTGACCACAACCCCCTGAGTTGGCTGCACACCATGTCCGGTGCCAACGGAAGGTTGTTACGCTGGAGCCTCACCCTCCAGCAGTACGACTTTACCGTTCAACACCGCAAAGGCAGCGAGCATGGCAATGCCGATGGGTTGTCCCGGCGAGGGGAGCCTCCAGAGATACGCCTGGAGGAGTGCCAGAAGGTCCTACCTCCATAGCGCAGTCTAAAAAGGGGGAGGTGTCAGGCAAAATGTATTTTTGTCCTAGTTTTAAAAATGAGAGATGTCTTAAATCTCCACCCCCTGCTCATTTGGAAGAGGCCACATAGAACTCATTCTGGCTTCCCCCAAAACCAGGAATGTTTATGACCGCCATAAAACCTCAGCCCACAGCAAGCATACTGGTATACTCTGGATTTTCCCTCCAATCCTATTGTCTAACTGTACAAACTTTTAATGTCGATTTTAATAATGCACATGACTGTCACAAACACAGGGACCACATTTTTGAGATGTTTACCTTTTTCCAATTGTGATGGTGTGGTTTTCGTGGCTGGGAGACCACCAGGAACCTGGGAAATGGATTCTGAGCTTCTGAGCATCATAGAGATATCATTTTTGATATCCATCTTCATGAATAGTGGTGACGGCAAACATGATGTCTCCATCTTGGAGGTGGGACCCCCCATACCAAGATATGAAATATGAAGGATTTTTATGTCTTATGCAGCTGGGTGGGTTCACAAAACCGAGCCCCCGTGTGAGGTAAACAACATGGGTGTCTCCTAATTTTGGCCCCTTACTAAAAACCAGAACGGCCATTTTAATTCATTCTTGCCCGGGACGTCAGACGCATGCACCCCTCGCTGCGTGGAAGAATCACATTTAATTTCCGGGGAGCCGTCCCCCCCACAGAATCTGAGACCATCACCTCATGGCGCAGGTTTTTCTATCACTTATCCCTTTTATTTTAATAACTGTTTATGCATATATGTAAATTGTCTCTTTTATAATATCTTGTATAACTTTTGTAAACACTGCCCAATTTCAGGAGTAAATCATTATTATTTACCAGCTTCGTTCTTCTTGTCCTATGTCGAGCAAACACGTTCCTCACCCGCTAATTCACGTTACCTAATGGGTACCCAATCCACCTGTTAAGCGATCGGTGGTGGCAGTATACCAGTATTTATGTGATATTTTGGTTTGAGGGTGGCTGGATGGAGGTATATATACGTTCCTGGAAGGAACTGGTGGTATATATACATCCTGTCACATCACGTGCCACAATAGTCGACATAAATTAGAGCAGCTGCGCCCGTACTTATCCTCGGTCAATACTGTGTTTGACCAGCAGGATAAGGGGGCGCCAGAGGGCTGCAAGGTCTGACCAAGTGTTTTCCCTGACATGGCCCAGGGCAGCACACTGGTGCATATGGCCCCCCTTCAGAACTGGAGTGGTGTAATGTTGGGTTTGTGATTGGGGTCCTGGGTGGTACTCCATCCTTACCTTGAGAGAGGAGATACCACACCTCTGTATGAGGTGCAGTAACCCTGTTGTGACTGAACCCTCAGGGCACCACATTTCCCCCTGGTGAAACACAGCATGTCCGCGGGCTGGAATAGAGTCAAAACATGGTATATTTCAGACTTTCAAAAATGTAAATGCTTTTTTAACAATAACATTCTTCCCTTTATGGGAGGTACTTTGCTTAAACGTTACCGGTTAAACATGACAAATATAGAAAACTTTAGAAAACATTATATAAGTGGAAGTTCAGCAGCATGAGGGACCTGTCCAAAGCAAACCCTCAATGTAGGCCCTGGGCGTGGCTGCAGGGCATTGGCGATCCTGAGTTGGACCACAATTGAAGCCACGCCAGACAGGTTTTCCTTCTGAGGTCTGCAGTTGTAGATATAAAACCAATAGGGGGCACCTTAATAGGTGAAAACTATATACAAGAGAGTTTGTTGGCTGCTCACTGTCCGCAGGAACAACGTCTATTACCCTTACGGGTCAAGTGAAAAAAAATATAATAACAACACACAGGAAAAACAAACAAGAAGTCCAGACTCCTGTTCTGCACTAGTAGTGGTATCCCCAATGGGGATACCGCTCATTCTTGCCCACAGGCCCAGCAGGGTTGTCTGTGGCAGAGTGCAGGGGAACGTCCTCCTTGAACATGCGGTGCACCTCCAGTGCATACCACCCACATATTCCGTGGTGGCGGGTGTATGAGACGTAGTCTCCCGGGTACAGGTTGGGGTCGGGGTGGCCTTGCTCCAGGTGAGGCTCAACGTCCCACCGGTTGACTAAAATGTCCCGGGTGAACTGGGAGCTGCGAATAAAGCCACATCCCGCCTCCTGGTCGAAGCGGACTATTAGTCCTTCCTCCCGGGGACTGGGATGGGAGGCCTCCGCCTGACGGGCGTGGGCCTTCGCGGCCTTGGATTTCACTTCCAGCTTTTCGCAATGGACCCTCCGGGCATGCCGTTCTTTCTCGAGTTGGAGGAGCTCGAGTCGGCAGAACTCCTCGTGCTGTCGAGCCTCAGCTTGGGTCTCCCGGGGAAACCCCATCAGGCCCCCCCCCCTGGTTGTCCCATCTATATTCTTCTGCTTTTGGGCAGGCAACCGGGGGTGCTGGCAACGGCATTAACGGGGGCCACTGTTGATCCTCCAGTCTGGCAGTCCAGTCTGGGTTCGGGTGTGCATACACCCAGGCGAGGGCAGGGGCTGGCGGTTCTGCAAGCGGGAAGGGTAGCAGGCCTCCGGATGCTGCGACTTGGACCTGAGGCTCCGGGGTCAATAGCTGCTTCCAGACGGTGGCGCCCGGGGATGGAGGTGACGGTAGGAGGTCCAGGAGCAGGTCGGCGCACTCCGCGCCCGGGACAGGGGATTCTTTCCTATCTGCTCCTGGGCTGCACGTGGCCTCCTGGGATCCTTCCTTCTCCGCCTGGGCTGGGACATCGCTGGTGGGGGGCGACATATCCTGGTGTCGGGCCGCAAGCTTCCCCAGCAGCTCCTGTCTCCATTCGGCGACCACCATCCGCTGGGCCTCCTCAACCCGACGGGTCAGCTCCTGGGTCTCGCCTCGGAGGAACTCGGTCTCCTCCATTGTCAGCTGGAGGTTGGATCCCTCCAGGATGAGGGAGGTGGCTGTTGGTAGGCCAGCGGCAGAGGGTAGGTCTTGGCCTCCTTCCATACTGGCTGCCAGGTGCGGCCTGTCTAGACTTGCCCAGACCACACCTTGTCTCCCTCTTGTTCTCCTCCTCTTTCGGGGGTGGTTCAATGGCATTTTGCCGACGGTCACTCCTTGGGATGTCCCATCCGTCTTGATGAACAAAACTATGCGGACAGTCACTATTGCAAGGGGAGGGTTGTACTTTTGGCGCCATTCTGGAACCTGGCCCACGATGGGAGTTTTTACTTTGTTGTTGCTTGCGATGCACATAATGGCTCCCGTTCTTCTGGAGCGGGCGCCACATTTAATGTAGAAATACAGTTCTTAGGAAAGGCGCACAGTACCCGGTGGCAATGGGTACAGAATTCTGCCGTTGCCGCGGGCACAAAATCCTGCTCGTGACGCCAGAAGCTGACGAGCCCCCTGGGCCTGTGGGGTACTCAGCAGCCGGGCCTGGTAAATGGGGATAGATGTCACAGTGGCTGGCCCGGTCCATGACCCAGTGTGGTCAGTCCAAAAATAAAAGGAGAGAAAAGTAAAAGGGGAATTTGTAGAAATGTTTGTGACGCTACCTGTGGTTTCTGGTAAGAGGTTACAAGAGCTGCGACCGTCCGCTGAGGCTAATGTTAGGGGCAGCTTTTGATAGAACGGCTCCCCACAGGCGGAGCAGGTCTCAGGGCAGTGTAAAGAGGTGTAGCACGATGGAGGGAGCGCTAGGCTTAGTAGTGCGGGTGAGGAGTCGCGGAGGAAATAACAGGCAGAAGCGGTGGCTGAAGTAATCCGAGTCTTTACTCACTTTTAGCACAAAGCTTCTCTCTGTTGTCACGCAGCGAGCAGCGGCCACCAGGGCGGGGCTCAGCACTTTCCCAGGTGGTTCTGGAGCACTTGTCAGGACCCCGCTCTAGTGTGTTCCTCTCTTGTTCGACTTCTCCTGCCTTGCGTCCCTCACTAAGTACGGCCAGGTTCCTCTGGATAAACTCAGATTATGGTATACCGGTGGCAACTCCGCTCCGTCCGCATCCCCCTGGGATCCATATAAGCCTCCGGTTTTTCCGACAGAGACCTGAAGTGCAAAGTCAGATAGAGGGACCGGTTTACCCTCTCGCTGCCGGGTCCCAAGGGGTAAACTCAGTTTAGGATGTACAGGTGGCGACTCTTCACCGTCCGTACTCCCCCTGGTATCCTTTCGCCTGTGGAGCCTAACTCCTCTGCTCCCCTCCTGGGCCTCCTTACTTGGGACCCTGACAGGGGCAGAGGCGCCAATCACTCTGCCCCGCTCCTTGTCTCGAGGCCTGAGACCGAGGACAGTGGACCTTCAGCCAGCTACAGCCTTGTGCTGGACCCCGACCAAAGACCCACAACCAAAGACCTTTTTACTAAGATGGCCTCCAGTTAAATATGATTTGCTAAGTGCCTAGATAAGTGCTTCCTTCACCCTCACTCACTACATGGTTCCCCTCCATATCTCCATTCAGGCCCGGGGCAGCACACTGGTGCATATGGCCCCCTTCAGAACTGGAGTGGTGTAGTGTTGGGTGTGTGATTGGGGTCCTGGGTGGTACTCCATCCTTACCATGAGAGAGGAGATACTACACCTCTGTATGAGGTGCAGTAACCCTATGGCGACTGAACCCTCAGGGGCGCCACATTTGGGTCTGGCGAGCGGAGTTCATCTATGGACCAGTACCTTTTGTAGAGGACATCAGGTATGATGGTCACCTGTGATCCGGTGTTCAATAGTGCAGGTGTTGCTATGCCTTCCAGCACGATGGACAGGAAAGGCCTTCCTCCTACAAACCAGTCATACCAAACACAAAAAGAGAAAGAGGGAGTTTTTTTATGAAGATAAAAATTGTATAAATTTTATCAACAAGAAGTTTAAGGCAAGACAAAATACATCATAAAAGAAAGTACATGTGCAAGAGGGCTGGAATGAATAGCAGCAAGGCACAGGCAGTACTGGGGGAGGGTTACAGGGAGTTATATGTTATAATTACAATCATACATAGATTAGTACAGATAACACCCATGAATCCCATAATCACATTGCTGTAGCAAATTAGCTCCACTGAGTTAGACTCTGCAGGTTAAGTATTAAGTATGGCAATGTTATAATTATTCAGTAACTGACAGATGTGTCAGACATCATAACTTTAGTAATATACTAAAAAACCATTGGAGCATTCAGTAGCCACAGCAAAAGGTGGATGGAGGTTAACAACGCTTACCCCAGGCCGATGTGCCAAGAAATAGAAGATGTGGGGCTCCTTATTTGGGACCCTGACAGGGGCAGAGGCGCCAATCACTTTGCCCCGCTCCTTGTCTCGAGGACTGAGACCGAGGACAGTGGACCTTCAGCCAGCTACAGCCTTGTGCTGGACCCCGACCAAAGACCCACAACCAAAGACCTTTTTACTAAGATGGCCTCCAGTTAAATATGATTTGCTAAGTGCCTAGATAAGTGCTTCCTTCACCCTCACTCACTACATGGTTCCCTCTAACTTTGGTTCCCCTCCATATCTCCATTCAGGCCCGGGGTAGCACACTGGTGCATATGGCCCCCTTCAGAACTGGAGTGGTGTAGTGTTGGGTGTGTGATTGGGGTCCTGGGTGGTACTCCATCCTTACCATGAGAGAGGAGATACCACACCTCTGTATGAGATGCAGTAACCCTATGGTGACTGAACCCTCAGGGGCGCCACATTTGGTTCTGGCGGGTGGAGTTCATCTATGGACCAGTACCTTTTGTAGAGGACATCAGGTATGATGGTCACCTGTGACCCGGTGTCCAAAATTGCAGGTGTTGCTATGCCTTCCAGCACGATGGACAGGAAAGGCCTTCCTCCTACAAACCGGTCATACCAGCCTGATGGGCCTGATTGGTCTACTCCTGGGTGTTAGCCCTCGGCCCCAGGGTTTGCCCGTTTAAAGGACAGGTCCATGTGGGGTGGCCTACCTTGTGGCAATGGTAGCAGACGAGCTCTCCTGGAGGGCGACGTAGGTCGTTGGTTCTCCCACAGGGTGGCGTTGTCCTTCTTCTTCTCCTCATCCAGGGGACATCCTCGGGACTGTCGGCGAGTAGGATCCTTCCATCCGGCTTGGGCTCCTTCTGTAGCTGCAGGGTGCTTACGACGGTGGTCAGGGTTTTTACTTAGCTGACGCACTTCAGAGCACAGGCTGTCCAGCTCGCTAGGAGGCG
Organism: Phyllobates terribilis; assembly: GCF_046119375.1. NCBI lineage: Eukaryota > Metazoa > Chordata > Amphibia > Anura > Dendrobatidae > Phyllobates > Phyllobates terribilis. Next base: position 1,027,192 of record NW_027362822.1, on the reverse strand, counting down.
CTGTTTGCACTTTTGCCTCAGCCGCTAATGAAGGAGCAGTGGATGCTGCTGGTACCGCAGGATAGCAGTATCTGATGTTTCCAGGGGCTGCAGGCCCTTAATAGCCATGTCCTTCAGGGCGTCAAAGGTGGCATTCGGATGATCTAAGGCCCACCACCGTACAGTTCTGCTCTCCTCCTGGGACCTCAACCCTCGGATGAATTGCTCTGTCAGCATTTTGTCCTCATCATGTATGTTGGTTGGACTAACATGTTTCAGGGCCCGCAGGGCCTCTTGTAAGCGCCAGGCATAGTCCCGGATACTGTCCTCAGGTTTCTGGGCACAGTGGTAGAACCTCATCCGGAGATCTGTCTCAGTGCAGTTCTCAAAGACAGTTTGCAGTCTCTTAAATCTAATAGGTACTGATTCCTGGTCCGCGGCTGGCCAGGATTCAATCTCCCGCTCTGCGGCACCAGTCAATTGTCCCAGCACAACAGCGGCTCTCTGTTTACCAGTCATTGAGTACATATCCAACACACCGCATATTTTCCTTTTGAACCCAGACAGGGTGTCTGGTTTGCCATCATACTGAGGAAGCCATTTCGCCCCGGGGACGTACGGCAGGGCCATGGGTATCATTGGAGTCATGGCCCCTGCTGGTGGGGCGGTTGCTCCGGCCTGAGCACCGCCGGGTGCGGGTTGGGCATTGGGAGCGTTAACCGGTGTTTCGCTGGTCGTCAGCCATGGTAGCGCCCCCCTAGTAAACTGTAGCCTACCTTCTTTCCTTCGATCGAGTAGGCCGCAACGAAGTGAGTGATTCCTTGTCGAGCAACTTCAGTGCAGGACCTTGCATCTCCTTCCAGGACCTGATGCTTCCTGGTGCTGCGTCAGAGTGCGAGGCGGGGCTTGGGCTTCGCGGGCTACCAACGATCACGCCTCTCTGGTTCCCGCGGTTACGCCCCTCTTCTTCCCGCGCGGTGACACGGTAATGGTGGCGATTTTCACCGCAGTTGTGATACACAGTCCACACACGGCACACAGTACCAGGTGGCTACGGGCACGAAATACTGTTCGTGACGCCAAGTTTGACGCACCCCCTGGGCCATGGGGTACTCGGTAGCCGGGCCCGTCATTGCTAAGGGATATGTCACAGTGGTGGTGACCCGGTCCGTGACCCAGGGCGGTCAATAAAAGGGGGGTAGTTTGATAGGGATTTTATAGTTAATGTTCGTGACGCCACCTGTAGAATGCGGCTATGGGGAGCCGCTGCTGCGGAGCAGGTCCTCTGGAGCTGATGGGATGCAGCAGAGTTGTTTCAGCTCTCCACAGGCAGAGCTTTAGCTCCAGGGCAGTATAGAGACGTTGTAGGTGATGCTAGGCATTGTAGTGCAGGGCTGATGGCGCAGCAGCAATAACTGACAGACAGTATGGTGCAGTCTTCAGGGTTTTACTCACAGTTTCTTAGACTGGTGTAGATGGCAGGTACGGTCCAGGGTACTTGGTAGGAAGGGTGCACTTCTGGACACTCCCCAGTGAGCGGGTATAAGGCCTCCTGGTCTGTTTCTTCCTCACTCTCTCTCTCTCTCTCTGTGAAGCTCCTGACCTGCTTGGAACTAGGCCTAGCTTCTGTACTCTTTCACTCTCTCACCTGTCTGCTTGGAGGTAAGAACTTTCCTCTGGATTAGAGATGAGCGTTGTTCTACTCGAACTGTTCGCCAATCTCAAATTCGAGCTGTTTTGGGCGGTGTTCGAGCCGTTCGGCGAACACGAACAATTTGAGAAAAATTCGGCTGTTCGAGGTTATGTTCGATAACTGTTCGTGCACCAAAATCATAACTGGATTTTTTCTCAGTAATGATGAAAATTAATGTTAATACGCAGTTTGAGTGTACAGCGGGGTGGGGGGAGGGGCAGGGGATGGATCTCTGCAGGAATAATGAAGATCTCCATTTTTTTTTCTCTTTCCCGCATTTACAGTGGGGAGGTGCAATCTGTCAGCCTATCAGCAGCGCACACACGGAGCGAAGTGATTTTTTTCACACAAGCAGGGGCATGTGTCATTGGCAGTGTATGTCACATGTCCTTGAACTATAAGACCCAGCCATTTTCCCCGTCGCCACCATTTTCTCACTGCTGCAGCTGCGTGTTAGACGACACCGCTGTTGCTGTGTGCGCTATACCTTGTTAATTTCAAGCCAATTTTCGCACAAATCTACAGATAGCTTGGGAGTAGGGAATAGTTGTGATTGCAGTCCTTTTAAGGACTAGGTTACAGCATTTCCTACGACTTTTATCAGGCAGGTCTGTGCTCTTAAATAGATAGATTGTGGGAGTAAAGACTAATTGTAATTGCAGTCCGTTTCAGGACTAGGTTACATCAGTTCCTATCAGTTTTTTCCAGGCAGGTCTGTGCCAGTGCTGTGCAAGTTTTTTTCACAGCTTTTAGCTGAATCTAGCAAAGCTAATCCTTTTTGGCCTATTGCAGAGTGTGTTAGTCAGTGGAGTAGCCTATCTGTGTTGCAAGATATACCACCTGTGTATAGAATACCAATTTTTTTACTGCACCTAGTGAAGTAAAATCTTTTGGGCATAGCATCATTCTATTAGTCCATCTATACTGACCTCCATCAGGTTGCAAATTAAAACTAATTTTTATCTGCATCTACAGTACCTCTGAAAAAATATTTGGGCTTCTAGCTGTGTGTGGGACTTGTTGTATTAGTCCATCTATACTGACCTCCATCAGGTTGCAAACTGAATATATTTTTTTCTGCATCTAGCTCTGAAAAAATATTTGGGCTTCTAGCAGTGTGTGGGACTTGTTCTATTAGTCCATCTATACTGACCTCCATCAGGTTGCAAACTGAATATAATTTTTTTCTGCATCTAGCTCTGAAAAAATATTTGGCCTTCTAGCAGTGTGTGGGACTTTCTCTATTAGTCCATCTATACTGACCTCCATCAGGTTGCAAATTCAAAATAATTTTTTGTCTACATCTAGCTCTGAAAAAATATTTGGCCTTCTAGCAGTGTGTGGGACTTTCTCTATTAATCCATCTATACTGACCTCCATCAGGCTGCAAATTCAAAATAATTTTTATCTGCATCTAGCTCTGAAAAAATATTTGGCCTTCTAGCAGTGTGTGGGACTTTCTCTATTAGTCCATCTATACTGACCTCCATCAGGTTGCAAATTCAAAATAATTTTTTGTCTGCATCTAGCTCTGAAAAAATATTTGGCCTTCTAGCAGTGTGTGGGACTTTCTCTATTAGTCCATCTATACTGACCTCCATCAGGTTGCAAATTAAAAATAATTTTTATCTGCATCTAGCTCTGAAAAAATATTTGGCCTTCTAGCAGTGTGTGGGACTTTCTCTATTAGTCCATCTATACTGACCTCCATCAGGTTGCAAACTGAATATATTTTTTTTCTGCATCTACCTCTGAAAAATATTGGGCTTCGAGCTGTGTGTGGGACTTGTTCTATTAATCCATCTATACTGACCTCCATCAGGTTGCAAACTGAATATAATTTTTTTCTGCATCTAGCTCTGAAAAAATATTTGGCCTTCTAGCTGTGTGTGGGACTTGTTCTATTAGTCCATCTATACTGACCTCCATCAGGTTGCAAATTGAATATAATTTTTTTCTGCATCTACCTCTGAAAAAATATTTGGGCTTCTAGCAGTGTGTGGGACTTGTTCTATTAGTCCATCTATACTGACCTCCATCAGGTTGCAAATTGAATATAATTTTTTTCTGCATCTAAACCAGCCAATAGTTTTGGCCTAATACCACAGTTTGGCCTCTCAGCTCTGCTCGGTTCCCATCCATTGTTTTTTTGTGCAAACAACTCCAGAGTTGTGAATTAGTTAACCACCAAAATGAGTGGAAAAAGGCCTGCTGCTGGTGGAAAGGGGAATAGGCGTGTTGGGAAGGGGAAAAAAGGTTGTGTCCATGGGGTAGGTGTTAAAGCAACAGTAACATCTGCAGAAGAAAGACCATCTTCCAGCCAAACTAAAATGTCTACTTCTTTTAGCGGACAATGTGATAAGATCCCTTTCTTACGGCCACGCCAATCGCTACAAATTCCAGATGAGGCACAAAAACAGCAGGTGCTTCAACGGATATCAAGTGCTCCTTTAAGTGGGCTCTCCTCCACATCAACTTCAACATCACAAATACTCCAGTCCTCAAAGGTGTCACCCCAATCGCACTTGCTTCCTCACAGCTCCCAAATCTCCAGCTGCCCGTCTGAGTATGAGGTAGAACAGATGGTTGAGTCTGCAGAGCTGTTTACTCATACTATAGCCTGGGAATCAGAGGTCGACTCCAGCGCTTCTGTGAATCCAGACGAGGAAATGATCTGCACTGATGCCCAGAATCTTTATGAGTCGGATCCAGGACCAGACGCAGAAGGTTCTGACCATAATGTAGACCCTCATTCCCAAACTGTAACTCCTGTTGGTGGAGACAATGAGGAAGACGATGATGAGACTCAAATACCTGATTGGAGCGACAACTTTAGTTTTTTGTCAGGGCAGGAACAGGTTGGCTCTGAGGACGACGGGTGTGATAACGCACAGGGTGATGATGATGAGGTTGGAGATCCCACTTACTGTCAACCCACAGTCAGCCAAGAGATGAGGTCAGCAGAGGAGGTGGAGGAAGATGCTAGTGACGACGAGGTCAGGTTGCGCCTTCCTGGACAGAGACGTAGTACTGGAAGCACGTCAACAACTGCATCCTCAAACACAACTCTGCCTCTCACCACAAGTCGTGGTGGCTCTTCAGGTCGCATGGGTGCTAAGCCTTGCATAGCCTGGGCATTTTTTCAGATCGATAAAGATGACCCAACTCGTGTTATCTGTAACATTTGTCAGCAAAAGCTAAGTAGAGGCCAAAAAATACATAGTTTGAGTACTTCATGCATGAACCGGCACATGGACATGAAGCATAAGTTGCAGTGGGAAGCTCAGTGTGCTACAATGCGGCCTAGCCGGCCGGGCCAACCACCGTCTGCCATATCTTGTGCATCCGCGGCCTCTTCATCCTCTGTGACTGGGGGGACAGCGTTCACACCTGTTTTGGGGCGCAGACCTGCCACCTCTTTACCCGCAACAGCCAGCGTGATTGGCAGGTCATCATTTTCTTTGGAGGTGGTAACACCAGCTGCTGTTGAGCGCTGTCCGACATCGATAGCACCACCTTTGGATCAAGGCAACCTAACATGTCCGCCTGCATCTTCCTCACAGACCGGCAGTTTGCCGGGGACACCCTTATCAACCCCGTCTAAGCACAATAGCCAGCCCTCGGTCCCTCAGGTGTGGACAAGTAAAAGACCATTTCCTCCTAGCCATGAGAAAGCTAAGAGGTTGAATTTCACCATCTGCAAGCTCTTGGCTACAGAAATGCTGCCTTTCCGCCTGGTGGACACAGAGGATTTTCGAGACCTTATGTCCGTCGCAGTGCCCCAGTACCAGATGCCCAGTCGGCACTACTTCTCAAAGAAAGGTGTGCCTGCGCTCCACCAGCATGTCGCACACAACATCACCGCTTCTTTGAGAAACTCTGTGTGTGACAGGGTGCATTTCACCACAGACACTTGGACGAGTAGGCATGGACAGGGGCGTTACATGTCGCTGACTGGGCACTGGGTAACTATGGTGACAGCAGGACAAGGGGCTGCTGTCCAAGTCTTGCCGTCCCCACGAGTTGTGCGTCAATCCTCTTTATGTCAAAGTTCCTCCACTGCTTCTGCCTCCTCAACCTCCTCTCGGTCTTCCACCTGCACCCAAAGCCTGTCTGGTCATGCCACAAGCTTTCTAACTGTGCAGAAGGGATGCTGCACACCTCCTTACTATGCTGGCAGTAGGGCTCAACGTCATCAGGTGGTTTTTACTTTGAAATGTCTGGGAAATGTGAGTCACACAGCTGAGGAGTTGTGGTCAGCTCTGGAGAACCAATTTCATGAATGGTTGTCTCCACTGGACCTGAAACCAGGGAAGGCCGTGTGCGACAATGCTGCAAACCTGGGTGCGGCCCTTCGCCGGGGCAATGTCACACACGTGCCTTGTATGGATCACATGTTGAACCTGGTTGTCCAGCAATTTTTAGCCCACTATCCCAGACTAGATGGCCTTCTGCAGAGGGCATGGTCGCTGTGTGCTCACTTCCGCCGTTCGCATCCCGCAGCTCAGCGACTTACATCTCTACAGAAGTCGTTGGGCCTGCCACTTCACCGGCTAAAATGCGATGTGCCTACCCGGTGGAATTCAACTCTGCACATGTTGCAGCGACTGTGGCATCACCGACAAGCCCTGGTGCAATACGTTCTGACGTATAGCCTGGGCCAACGAGATCCAGAGGTGGGGCAAATCACGCTGGAGGAGTGGTCTCAGATCAGGGACCTATGCACCCTTCTGCACAGTTTTGAAATGGCGACGAAGCTGTTTAGTGCTGACGATGCCATTATCAGCATGACTATTCCGGTGATTTACATGCTGGAGCACATGTTAAACAGAATTCGGAGTCAGGTGGTGGCACAAGAGGAGGTGGAGGAAGTAGAGGAGGAGGATTTGTATGCGGAAGGGCTAACATCTGCAAGGTCCAGACGGTCGGCAGCACCAAGGCGGCAGGCATGTGAGGGTGGGGGAGATGGTTTTACCAGGGCGCATGGTAGCAGCCAAACTAGTGAGGAAGGTGCAGGAGCCCAGGAAGAAGTGGAGGACGAACTGATGGAAGACTCATCAGATGAGGGAGACCTTGATCACATTTCTGTTGTGCGAGGTTGGGGGGAGAGGACAGAGGAAGGAAGCATGATTGTTACCTCGCCACCAACACAACAGGGACTTGGTGCTCCTGGATGCGCAACACACATGAGTGCCTTCTTGCTGCACTACCTGCAACATGACCCTCGAATTGTGAGAATTAGAAATAATCCTGACTACTGGGTTGCCACACTGTTAGATCCCCGGTACAAAAGTAAATTTTCAGAAATTATTCCTGGCATAGAAAGGGATGCACGCATGCAGGAGTATCAGCAGAGACTGTTGCAGAATCTTACATGTGCTTTTCCACAAAACACCAGTGGTGCACGTAGTGAATCTCACAGTTCCAACTTGCCAACCGTGGGACCGTCAAGTGTTCAGCACTCAAACCGTAACAGAACCACAGTATCTGCTGGTAACATCAATTTTGCGGAATCATTTCACCACTTTTTTAGCCCATCCTTTGCAAGGCCACAGGAGACAAGAAGTCTGACACATAGTCAACGCCTAGAGACGATGGTACAGGAGTATCTCCAAGTAAACATTGAAGCCACGACTGTGTCACTGGACCCTTGCTCTTTTTGGGCTTCCAATCTGGATAAATGGCCGGAGCTAGCCACTTACGCCTTGGAGATCTTGTCATGCCCCGTAGCCAGCGTTCTGTCTGAACGTGTGTTCAGCGCTGCTGGTGGTGTGCTGACAGATAAGCGCACGCGGCTCTCCACTGATAATGTAGACAGACTCACGTTCATAAAGATGAACAAATCATGGATCCGAAACGACTTTTCTACCCCTGTGTCATCCTGGGGAGAGTAAAAGCTTGATGATTGGTTAAAATCACCCTACCAACCATTTTAAGCTGTCAAATTACTAATCATGTTTATCTGTATCTTGGCTGGAAAATAATTTGGGCTTTGTAGCAGTGTGCAGCACTGATCCTATTAGGCCATCTATACTAAGCTCCACCAGATTTAAAATTAATAATAATTTTTAGCTGCATCTAGCCTGGAAAATAATTTTGGGGCTCAGAGATGCGCAAGACACATAAGTGCCTTCTTGCTGCACTACCTGCAACATGACCCTCATATTGTCAGAATTCGAAGTAATCATGACTACTGGGTTGCCACACTCTTAGATCCCCCAAACTTTTCGATCAACCTTTTCATTTTAATAAAGACCAAAAAAATGGTCATTTTTGAAATTATAAGCATTAGCAGGTTATTAGAAACTGAAATCAAACAGTTTTCAACTCAAAACTTTATTCTAGGTGATGTTACATTTTCACATAGGACCCCTTGTTCTAAAGGAGCTTCTGAACTCTCTCGTCCATTGAATTTGTCAGGTTTTGGATGGTTTCTGCTTCAATTGTTTTGCATGAGGACAGAATACCCTCCCAGAGCTGTTGCTTAGATGTGAACTGCCTCCCGCCATCATAGACACTCCTTTTGATGATGCTCCAGAGGTTCTGAATGGGGTAGAGGTCAGGGGAGCATGGGGGTCACACCATAAGTTTGTCCCCTTTTATGCCCATATCAGCCAGAGATGCAGATGTTTTATGTGCAGCATGAGATGGTGCATTATCATGCAAAAAAATGATCTTGCTGTGAAACACACGGTTCTTCTTCTTGAACCATGGCAGGAAGTGCTGTTTGAGAAAATCCACATACATTATGGAGTTCATCTTTAGCGCCTTCAGGGATCCTAAAGGGGCCGACAATCTCTCTCCCCATGATTCCAGCCCAAAACATTACTCCACCTCCTCCTTGTTGGCGCTGTAGCCGTGTTTGCGTGGGGTGTCCATCAACCAGCCATCCTCCACTCCATCCATCTGGACCATCGAGCGCTGCACGGCACTCATCCGTGAACAAAACAGTTTTGAAATCAGTCTTCATGTAATGTTTGGCCCACTGGAGCCGTTTCTGCTTGTGTGAAGTGGATAGAGGAGGTCGACAGGATGGCGCATGCACAGCTGCAAACCTCTGAAGTACCCTGCATCTTGTTGTTCGGGGGATGTTGGAGGCACCAGCAGCTTCAAAAACTTGTCTGCTGCTATGACAAGGCTTTTTTGCCGCTGCTCTTTTAACCTGACGTAATTGCCTGTAGGAAAGAGTCCTCAATTTGCCCTTATCAGCACACACACGTGTGTACTGTGAATCAGCTACATACTTCTTGATTGCCAAGACACTTCATCCTGATCATCGCACAATGTTGATTGTAGTCATTCCTTGACCTAAACACTCCACAATTTGTTGCTTCTCAGCAGCCGACACATCCTTTTTCTTTCCCATTTTGGCAGAAAATGTAGGCTGCTTAATAATGTGAGACAGCCTTCTTAAGTAGTCTTGCCTTTCATTGGACACACCTGCCAAACTAATTAGCACAGGTGTCTGCAATTGCTTACAGTGATATAAAGAGCCCTGACACACATCACCATCAATGAGTTTAACTGACAAACAAACAAATTCTTCCCTTATCACTCCTAAACACTTTTTGCATAATAATTTGGAACACAGTGTACATGTGCTTTTCCACAAAACACCAGTGGTTCACGTAGTGAATCTTACAGTTCTAACTTGCCAACCGTGGTCTGTATGGAGTTGTTCAATAAAGGGCCCAAAATTAAGATAACATAGATGGGAGAGGTCTCTATGAATAGGAATTCCTAAGTATTTGATACCCTGTGAGGGCCAGTCAAAGGGAAAGTTGGACTGGATGGAATCCTATATGGATTTGGGGAGGGAGACATCGAGGGCCTCAGACTTCGCTGTATTGATTTTAAAATTTGACCATGTAACAAAGTGATCTATTTCAGCCATAACAGCATGGATGGATATATGTGATTGAGTGATATATACTAGGACATCATCAGCAAATAGAGAGCACTTGTACTCGGTGCCTCCCACCTCAATCCACCTAATATTGGGGTTATGGCGAATTGATGAGAGCAGGTGCTCCGTCACTAGGATGTATAAGAGAGGGGACAGAGGACATCCCTGCCTTGTCCCATTGGTGATTGTGAAAGGTGATGAAAATGTTCTGATGCACCCCCTGGGCCTTGGGACACCCGGAGCCGGACCCTTTTTGGTGGATGCTGGTGGTTGTAGTCTTCGTGGCGGCGACCCGGTTCCGTGGCTCAGGGCGGTCAAACCAGTGGCGGAACTATTTATGTGGTTTTGATGTTTAAATGTCCGACTACGCCACCCGTGGATTGCGGTCAGAGTGAACCGCCGCTGCAGGGCAGACCGCTGAGGCTGGTATTGTGGGTGCAGCAGAGCGTAGCATAACTCCCCACGGGAGGAGTATAGCCTCAGGACAGTGTATGCGGAGGATGGGGGTGATGGTGCAGGGCAGCAGCAGTAACGACACGGAGTCAGTGATGCAGTCCAGGGCCTTTACTCACAGTTCTTATTATCCAGACCACGTCTGCAGGTAACGGCTGCCCACGTCGTACTGTGCTCACAAGGTGAGGGGCTCAGACAACTCCCAGATAACTTTGGAGCGCTTCACAGGACCCCCTTTGTGTGTCCTTTGTCTGGCCTTTCTTACCAACCCTTCTGTCCGGCTGCCTCGGGCCTCCTCTTGGTAAACTTGGCGCCAGTTTCCCTGACCCTATGTGCTGCCCTCCTAGCGGGTGTAGCGAGGGGCTGCGCCACATAAAATGTCACAGCCTCCGGTTTCTAGCTGAGGGTCGTTTCCTGCCTCCACTAGTTTCGGGGACCGGTCTCCCCCTTTGGCCTGACCCCTCCACGCAGGTGGATTCGGGCGTGCGGTGGCGACTCGCCCGTCCGCACCCCTGGGATCCCTTCGTTCCTCGTTCCTGGAGCCTTCTCCGCTCCTCTTCCTTCCTTCTCCCTCTTCCAGGCCTGGGCCTCTGTTACTAGGCCCGCCTCCGGAGCAGAGCTCATGCAGAGCCCCTGCTCCCTGCCATTTCTGCTCAGACTTCTCTGCACTGAACTAAGATGGTGCCCACCTTTTATACTCCCTTCTCAATGCACCCAGGAACTGCTTCCTCCCTGCTCCTGCACTACAGGGTTCCCCTTCCTCAGTGTTCCCTCCCCCCACTCCAGCCAGGGACAGGGACTGTCGTGCCCATCTCAGGGGCATATTGGTCGCCCTGCCCCACGGCAATGTGGTGTAATGCATGCAGGTGTCGGGTCCTGATCCACACTCCATCCTTACCTGAGAGTGAGATATCACACCTCTGGGTGAGGTGCAATACTTCTGTAGCAACTGAGCCCTCAGGGTGCTACAGTTCCATTTATCTTCAGCCTAGGTGACGTATTGTGATACAGGGCCGTGATTTTGGCTATAAAAGGGTCCCCTAGACCCCTACCCCAAGCTTTTTAAGAGAATCATATATGGCGTGCCAGGAGACTCTATGGAATGCTTTCTCAGCATCCAACGAGAGTATCTAATTACAAATTTTTAACTGCATCTAGCCCAGGAAATACTTTGTGCCTAGTAGCAGTATCTGCTAGTCAGCGGATTATCCCACCTGTTAAGCAAGCTACACCACTTGTAGTTTGGACACTTAATTTTTTCAAAGGAAATGCTTCGGGACCACGGGATACTCAGTGAAGAGCATCAGGAGGCACCCCAAGGCATAGGGGCTGGGACTGGCAGTAGGATGCCTTGCGGTGGACAGCCGAGCTCGATCCTTATAAAAGCTTTTTAACTGCAGCAGCTTTAGTGGACGCTACTGGAGCTGGAATTACGCGGCTGCTGGCATGAGACTTGCCCTCCAATAGATCCTTGTAAATGGATTTAAAGTGTATTCATTCAAATTAGAGAGACAATTTAAATTAAAAAGCTTAGAGCTGCCTCCACCACAGGGGGGCTCGCTCGACCCACCAGCGGACAGGCACCAGTATTGGGAGAGGGGGGCTGGCCGTCAGGGTTCACCGCGGCTCTGGCACAAACCCGGCGACACGGAGGTGGCACGGGCAGGAGCGGACTGAACGTGTCGGCTTCTCACTTTTTGGATTTTAGAAGGGCATGACATGCCTATATCTGTGTCTCCCCCTCCTTTTACTCCTCCACCTCTTTTCTTTTCGCATGACTATATGTACTTGTCACTTTTCCATGTGTTAGTTATGTCTTCTGAGCAGTTTGTCAGCTTTTGGACACCTTTAAAGGTGTTTTCTATGTGTTTCTATGTGTTTTTGTTTGCCTGCCATTGGTTTTAACGGTGTTCGAAGGTGTTCGACGAACAGTTCGACGAACAGTTCGGCGAACACACGGGTGTTCGACGAACCGAACCAAACTCGAACACTACGGGGGTGGCTCAACACTACTCTGGATACCACTATCCCTGGACGCTGGGGCCTTCGTGGTTCCTAGTTCTTTGGATGATTGCAGTTTCAGGTTAACCAGGGGTCTGGAATCCCCTCGGTAAACCGGTTGTTCCTACTGGGCGTAGAGGACCCTGTAGACGCGGACCCGGTGTCCGGCTTGTGTTCTGGGGTGAGCCTAAGATGCTCCTCTTCCCCTTGAGACTTCTCTCTCGTCCTTGTCTTCGGCCACGCTCTAGGCCCTCCGGCTCAGCACATGCTTTAGGCCTTAACCTGCCCTCAGCACAGCAGCTAACATGTGCTGCTTCTTTGCTGCTCTCAAGTATCAGCACAGTATCTGTGCCTTAACAGGGCTCCCTCTGGTGCTATGAGGTGGAAGGGTGGAGGTGACTGTGTGTAATTAGGGCCTCTTGTGGAAAAGTCCGTTCATGCACCCTTTTGGTTCCTGTGGTACCTGTGGGTAGCAGGGTGCCACACAGTCACTGTGTACATACATTACATTACTGATCCTGAGTTACATCCTGTATTATACTCCAGAGCTGCACTCACTATTCTGCTGGTGCAGTCACTGTGTACATACATTACATTACTGATCCTGAGTTACATCCTGTATTATACTCCAGAGCTGCACTCACTATTCTGCTGGTGCAGTCACTGTGTACATACATTGCATTACTGATCCCGAGTTACCTCCAGTATTATACTCCAGAGCTGCACTCAGTATTCTGCTGGTGCAGTCACTGTGTACATACATTACATTACTGATACTGAGTTACCTCCAGTATTATACTCCAGAGCTGCACTCACTATTCTGCTGGTGCAGTCACTGTGTACATACATTACATTACTGATCCTGAGTTACATCCTGTATTATACTCCAGAGCTGCACTCACTATTCTGCTGGTGCAGTCACTGTGTACATACATTACATTACTGATCCTGAGTTACATCCTGTATTATACTCCAGAGCTGCACTCACTATTCTGCTGGTGCAGTCACTGTGTACATACATTACATTACTGATCCTGAGTTACATCCTGTATTATACTCCAGAGCTGCACTCACTATTCTGCTGGTGCAGTCACTGTGTACATACATTGCATTACTGATCCCGAGTTACCTCCAGTATTATACTCCAGAGCTGCACTCAGTATTCTGCTGGTGCAGTCACTGTGTACATACATTACATTACTGATCCTGAGTTACATCCTGTATTATACTCCAGAGCTGCACTCACTATTCTGCTGGTGCAGTCACTGTGTACATACATTACATTACTGATCCTGAGTTACCTCCTGTATTATACTCCAGAGCTGCGCTCACTATTCTGCTGGTGCAGTCACTGTGTACATACATGACATTACTGATCCTGAGTTACATCCTGTATTATACTCCAGAGCTGCACTCACTATTCTGCTGGTGCAGTCACTGTGTACATACATTACATTACTGATACTGAGTTACCTCCAGTATTATACCCCAGAGCTGCACTCACTATTCTGCTTACACCAGGCATTGTAGAGTCATCTGTTCTTCAGGAAAAGCTAAATTGATACTTCCTCACCAGCTTGCTGACGGTTTCCATTAACAAGCGGCTGATTTGTGTCTTCATCATATAACGAGCGCTGCTCTTTCACAGGGAGACTCCGGCGGACCCCTGAGCTGTCAGGCTCCTAATGGATCCTGGGAAGTCCACGGCATCGTCAGCTTTTGCTCCGGAATCAGCAGAAATGATGAGAAGAAGCCAACCGTCTTCACCCGCGTCTCCGCCTTCCTGGACTGGATCAATGATGTGAGTGCCGGGGGGAAGTGGCGCCATCTCTGGGGGGTTTGGGTACTGCTGCAGTTGTCCCTGCTGTATCGGTCGTGTTGTCAGCAGGGCGTTTCTCGTCAGACTCCGTCCTCATTGTCTCTGCAGGACATTACTGATACATTGTTTCTCTTGTGATCGTTTATTTACAGAAAATCGTCAACAACTAAGAAGATTCCAGAGAGACAACATCTGATCATCGTCCTATAACTGCCTGTACAATGTAATCAGTGCCGAGCAATAAAGACACCTAGAACCTGAGCCGCCTAGTCAGCCTCTATCTGCTGTATCTCATCCTACCCTGTGTGATACTGACTGCTGAGCAGTGTATCTAATCCCCTCCTGTATGATACTGTTTGCTGAGCTGTGTATCTAATCCTATCCTGTTTGATACTGTCTGCTGAGCCGTATATCTAATCCTATCCTGTGTGATACTGTCTGCTGAGCCGTGTATCTAATCCTATCCTGTGTGATACTGTCTGCTGAGCCGTGTATCTAATCCTCTCCTGTGTGATACTGTCTGCTAAGCCGTATATCTAATCCTCTCCTGTGTGATACTGTCTGCTGAGCCGTGTATCTAATCCTATCCTGTGTGAAACTGTCTGCTGAGCCGTGTATCTAATCCTATCCTGTTTGATACTGTCTGCTGAGCCGTGTATTTAATCCTACCCTGTGTGATACTGTCTGCTGAGCAGTGTATCTAATCCTCTCCTGTGTGACACTGACTGCTGAGCCGTGTATCTAATCCCATCCTGTGTGATACTGTCTGCTGAGCTGGGTATCTAATCCTCTCCTGTGTGATACTGACTGCTGAGCCATGTATCTAATCCTCTCCTGTGTGATACTGACTGCTGAGCCCTGTATCTTATCCTCTCCTGTGTGATACTGTCTGCTGAGCCGTGTATCTAATCCTCTCCTGTGTGATACTGACTGCTGTGCTGTGTATCTAATCCTCTCCTGTGTGATACTGTCTGCTGAGCTGTGTATCTAATCCTCTCCTGTGTGATACTGTCTCCTGAGCTGTGTATCTAATCCTCTCCTGTGTGATACTGACTGCTGTGCTGTGTATCTAATCCTCTCCTGTGTGTTGCTGTCTGCTGAGCCGTGTATCTAATCCTCTCCTGTGTGATACTGTCTGCTGAGCTGTGTATCTAATCCTCTCCTGTGTTATACTGTCTGCTGAGCTGTGTATCTAATCCTCTCCTGTGTGATACTGACTGCTGTGCTGTGTATCTAATCCTCTCCTGTGTGTTGCTGTCTGCTGAGCCGTGTATCTAATCCTCTCCTGTGTGATACTGTCTGCTGAGCTGTGTATCTAATCCTCTCCTGTGTGATACTGTCTGCTGAGCTGTGTATCTAATCCTCTCCTGTGTGATACTGACTGCTGTGCTGTGTATCTAATCCTCTCCTGTGTGTTGCTGTCTGCTGAGCCGTGTATCTAATCCTCTCCTGTGTGATACTGTCTGCTGAGCTGTGTATCTAATCCTCTCCTGTGTGATACTGTCTGCTGAGCTGTGTATCTAATCCACTCCTGTGTGATACTGTCTGCTGAGCTGTGTATCTAATCCTCTCCTGTGTGTTGCTGTCTGCTGAGCCGTGTATCTAATCCTCTCCTGTGTGATACTGTCTGCTGAGCCGTATATCTAATCCTCTCCTGTGTGATACTGTCTGCTGAGTCGTGTATCTAATCCTATCCTGTGTGTTGCTGTCTGCTGAGACGTGTATCTAATCCTCTCCTGTGTGTTGCTGTCTGCTGAGCCGTGTATCTAATCCTCTCCTGTGTGATACTGTCTGCTGAGCCGTGTATCTAATCCTCTCCTGTGTGATACTGTCTGCTGAGCCGTGAATCTAATCCGATCCTGTTTGATACTGTTTGCTGAGCCGTGTATCTAATCCTATCCTGTGTGATACTGACTGCTGAGCCCTGTATCTAATCCTCTCCTGTGTAATACTGTCTGCTGAGCTGTGTATCTAATCCTCTCCTGTGTGATACTGTGAGCTGAGCCGTGTATCTAATCCTCTCGTGTGATACTGTTTGCTGAGCTGTGTATCTAATCCCCTGCTGTGTGATACTGTTTGCTGAGCTGTGTATCTAATCCTCTCCTGTGTGATACTGTCTGCTGAGCCCTGTATCTAATCCTCTCCTGTGTATTACTGTCTGCTGAGCTGTGTATCTAATCCTCTCCTGTGTGATACTGTGTGCTGAGTCGTGTATCTAATCCTCTCGTGTGATACTGTTTGCTGAGCTGTGTATCTAATCCTGTCCTGTGTGATACTGTCTGCTGAGCTGTGTATCTAATCCTCTCCTGTGTGATACTGACTGCTGAGCTGTGTATCTAATCCTATGCTGTGTGATACTGTCTGCTGAGCTGTGTATCTAATCCTCTCCTGTGCGATAATGTCTGATGAACTGTGTTTCTAATCCTCTCCTGTGTGATACTGTCTGCTGAGCCGTGTTTCTAATCCTACCCTGTGTGATACTGTCTGCTGAGCGGTGTATCTAATCCTCTCCTGTGTGATACTGTCTGCTGAGCCGTGTTTCTAATCCTACCCTGTGTGATACTGTGTGCTGAGCCGTGTATCTAATCCTCTCCTGTGTGATACTGTCTGCTGAGCTGTGTATCTAATCCTCTCCTGTGTGATAATGTCTGATGAACTGTGTTTCTAATCCTCTCCTGTGTGATACTGTCTGCTGAGCCGTGTTTCTAATCCTACCCTGTGTGATACTGTCTGCTGAGCCGTGTATCTAATCCTCTCCTGTGTGATACTGTCTGCTGAGCCGTGTATCTAATCCTCTCCTGTGTGATACTGTCTGCTGAGCCGTGTTTCTAATCCTACCCTGTGTGATACTGTCTGCTGAGCCGTGTATCTAATCCTCTCCTGTGTGATACTGTCTGCTGAGCTGTGTATCTAATCCTCTCCTGTGTGATACTGTCTGCTGAGCTGTGTATCTAATCCTCTCCTGTGTGATACTGTGTGCTGAGCCGTGTATCTAATCCCCTCGTGTGATACTGTTTGCTGAGCTGTGTATCTAATCCCCTCCTGTGTGATACTGTCTGCTGAGCCGTGTATCTAATCCTCTCCTTTGTGATACTGTTTGCTGAGCTGTGTATCTAATCCTATCCTGTTTGATATTGTGTGCTGAGCCGTGTATCTAATCCTATTATGTGTGATGCTGACTGCTGAGCTGTGTATCTAATCCTATCCTGTGTGATACTGTCTGCTGAGCTGTGTATCTAATCCTATCCTGTGTGATACTGTCTGCTGAGCTGTGCATCTAATCCTCTCCTGTGTGGTACTGTCTGCTGAGCCGTGTATCTAATCCTCTCCTGTGTGATACAGTCCGCTGAGTCCTGTATCTAATCCTCTCCTGTGTGATACTGTCTGCTGAGCCATGTATCTAATCCTCTCCTGTGTGATACAGTCTGCTGAGCTGTGTATCTAATCCTCTCCTGTGTGATTCTGTGTGCTGAGCCGTGTATCTAATCCTCTCATGTGATACTGTTTGCTGAGCTGTGCATCTAATCCCCTCCTGTGTGATACTGTCTGCTGAGCCGTGTATCTAATCCTCTCCTGTGTGATACTGTTTGCTGAGCCGTGTATCTAATCCTATCCTGTTTGATATTGTGTGCTGAGCCGTGTATCTAATCCTATCATGTGTGATACCGTCTGCTGAGCCGTGTATCTAATCCTATTATGTGTGATGCTGACTGCTGAGCCGTGTATCTAATCCTCTCCTGTGTGATACTGTCTGCGGAGCTGTGTATCTAATCCTATCCTGTTTGATATTGTGTGCTGAGCTGTGTATCTAATCCTATCCTGTGTGATACTGTCTGCTGAGCTGTGTATCTAATCCTCTCCTGTGTGATACTGTCTGCTGAGCTGTGTATCTAATACTCTCCTGTGTGATACTGTCTGCTGAGCCGTGTATCTAATCCTATCCTGTGTGATACTGTCTGCTGAGCCGTGTATCTAATCATATCCTGTGTGATACTGTGTGCTGAGCAGTGTATCTAATCCTATCCTGTGTGATACTGTTTGCTGAGCCGTGTATCTAATCCTATCCTGTGTGATACTGACTGCTGAGCTGTGTATCTAATCCTATCCTGTGTGATACTGTCCGCTGAGCTGTGTATCTAATCCTATCCTGTGTGATACTGTCTGTTGAGCTGTGTATCTAATCCTCTCCTGTGTGATACTGTCTGCTGAGCTGTGTATCTAATCCCCTCCTGTGTGATACTGTGTGCTGAGCCGTGTATCTAATCCTCTCCTGTGTGATACTGTGTGCTGAGCCGTGTATCTAATCCTATCCTGTATGATACTGTGTGCTGAGCCGTGTATCTAATCCCCTCCTGTGTGATACTGTGTACTGAGCTGTGTATCTAATCCTCTCCTGTGTGATACTGTCTGCTGAGCCATGTATCTAATCCTCTCGTGTGATACTGTTTGCTGAGCTGTGTATCTAATCCCCTCATGTGTGATACTGTCTGCTGAGCCGTGTATCTAATCCTCTCCTGTGTGATACTGACTGCTGAGCTGTGTATCTAATCCTCTCCTGTGTGATACTGTGTGCTGAGCCGTGTATCTAATCCTATACTGTAATACTGTCTGCTGAGCTGTGTATCTAATCCTCTCCAGTGTGATACTGTCTGCTGAGCCATGTATCTAATCCTCTCCTGTGTGATACTGTCTGCTGAGCCGTGTATCTAATCCTCTCCTGTGTGATACTGTTTGCTGAGCTGTGTATCTAATCCGCTTATGTGTGATACTGTCTGCTGAGCCGTGTATCTAATACTCTCCTGTGTGATACTGTTTGCTGAGCCGTGTATCTAATCCTCTCTTGTTTGATACTGTCTGCTGAGCCGTGTATCTAATCCTCTCCTGTGTGTAACTGTCTGCTGAGCTGTGTATCTAATCCTGTCCTGTGTGATACTGTCTGCTGAGCTGTGTATCTAATCCTGTCCTGTGTGATACTGTCTGCTGAGCCGTGTATCTAATCCTCTCCTGTGTGTAACTGTCTGCTGAGCTGTGTATCTAATCCTGTCCTGTGTGATACTGTCTGCTGAGCTGTGTATCTAATCCTGTCCTGTGTGATACTGTCTGCTGAGCCATGTATCTAATCCTCTCCTGTGTGATACTGTCTGCTGAGCTGTGTATCTAATCATCTCCTGTGTGATACTGTCTGCTGAGCTGTGTATCTAATCCTCTCCTGTGTGATACTGTCTGCTGAGCCGTGTATCTAATCCCCTCCTGTGTGATGCTGTCTGCTGAGCCGTGTATCTAATCCTACCCTGTGTGATACTGTCTGCTGAGCTGTGTATCTAATCCTCTCCTGTGTGATACTGTCTGCTGAGCTGTGTATCTAATCTTATCCTGTGTGAAACTGTCTGCTGAGCCGTGTATCTAATCCTCTCCTGTGTGATACTGTCTGCTGAGCTGTGTATCTAATCCTCTCCTGTGTGATACTGTCTGCTGAGCTGTGTATCTAATCTTATCCTGTGTGATACCGTCTGCTGAGCCGTGTATCTAATCCTCTCCTGTGTGATACTGTCTGCTGAGCTGTGTATCTAATCCTCTCCTGTGTGAAACTGTCTGTTGAGCCGTGTATCTAATCCTCTCCTGTGTGAAACTGTCTGTTGAGCCGTGTATCTAATCCACTCCTGTGTGATACTGTCTGCTGAGCTGTGTATCTAATCCTCTCCTGTGTGATACTGTTTGCTGAGCTGTGTATCTAATCCTCTCCTGTGTGAAACTGTCTGTTGAGCCGTGTATCTAATCCTATCCTGTGTGATACTGTCTGCTGAGCTGTGTATCTAATCCTCTCCTGTGTGATACTGTCTGCTGAGCTGTGTATCTAATCCTCTCCTGTGTGATACTGTCTGCTGAGCTGTGTATCTAATCTTCTCCTGTGTGATACTGTCTCCTGAGCCGTGTATCTAATCCTATGCTGTGTGATACTGTCTGTTGAGCCGTGTATCTAATCCTCTCCTGTGTGAAACTGTCTGTTGAGCCGTGTATCTAATCCTCTCCTGTGTGATACTGTCTGCTGAGCTGTGTATCTAATCCTCTCCTGTGTGAAACTGTCTGTTGAGCCGTGTATCTAATCCTCTCCTGTGTGATACTGTCTGTTGAGCCGTGTATCTAATCCTCTCCTGTGTGAAACTGTCTGTTGAGCCGTGTATCTAATCCTCTCCTGTGTGAAACTGTCTGTTGAGCCGTGTATCTAATCCTCTCCTGTGTGATACTGTCTGTTGAGCCGTGTATCTAATCCTCTCCTGTGTGATACTGTCTGCTGAGCTGTGTATCTAATCCTCTCCTGTGTGAAACTGTCTGTTGAGCCGTGTATCTAATCCTATCCTGTATGATACCATATGCTGAGCTGCGTATCTAATCCTCTCCTGTGTGATACTGTCTGCTGAGCCGTGTATCTAATCCTCTCCTGTGTGATACTGTCTGCTGAGCTGTGTATCTAATCCTCTCCTGTGTGAAACTGTCTGTTGAGCCGTGTATCTAATCCTATCCTGTGTGAAACTGTCTGTTGAGCCGTGTATCTAATCCACTCCTGTGTGATACTGTCTGCTGAGCTGTGTATCTAATCCTCTCCTGTGTGATACTGTTTGCTGAGCTGTGTATCTAATCTTCTCCTGTGTGAAACTGTCTGTTGAGCCGTGTATCTAATCCTATCCTGTGTGATACTGTCTGCTGAGCTGTGTATCTAATCCTCTCCTGTGTGATACTGTCTGCTGACCCGTGTATCTAATCCACTCCTGTGTGATACTGTCTGCTGAGCTGTGTATCTAATCCTATCCTGTGTGATACTGTCTGCTGAGCCGTGTATCTAATCCTCTCCGGTGTGATACTGTCTGCTGAGCCGTGTATCTAATTATATCCTGTGTGATACTGTCTGCTGAGCTGTGTATCTAATCCTCTCCTGTGTGATACTGTCTGCTGAGCTGTGTATCTAATCCTCTCCTGTGTGATACTGTCTGCTGAGCCGTGTATCTAATCCTATGCTGTGTGATACTGTCTGTTGATCCGTGTATCTAATCCTCTCCTGTGTGAAACTGTCTGTTGAGCCGTGTATCTAATCCTCTCCTGTGTGATACTGTCTGCTGAGCTGTGTATCTAATCCTCTCCTGTGTGAAACTGTCTGTTGAGCCGTGTATCTAATCCTCTCCTTTGTGATACTGTCTGTTGAGCCGTGTATCTAATCCTCTCCTGTGTGAAACTGTCTGTTGAGCCGTGTATCTAATCCTCTCCTGTGTGAAACTGTCTGTTGAGCTGTGTATCTAATCCTCTCCTGTGTGAAACTGTCTGTTGAGCTGTGTATATAATCCTATCCTGTATGATACCATATGCTGAGCTGCGTATCTAATCCTCTATTGCGTGATACTGTCTGCTGAGCCGTGTATCTAATCCTCTCCTGTGTGAAACTGTCTGTTGAGCTGTGTATATAATCCTATCCTGTATGATACCATATGCTGAGCTGCGTATCTAATCCTCTCCTGCGTGATACTGTCTGCTGAGCCGTGTATCTAATCCTATCCTGTGTGATACTGTCTGCTGAGCTGTGTATCTAATCCTCTCCTGTGTGATACAGTCTGCTGAGCTGTGTATCTACTCCTATCCTGTGTGATACTGTCTGCTGAGCTGTGTATCTAATCCTCTCCTGTGTGATACTGTCTGCTGAGCTGTGTATCTAATCCTCTCCTATGTATAAATGTCTGCTGAGCTGTGTATCTAATCCTCTCCTGTGTGATACAGTCTGCTGAGCCGTGTATCTAATCCTCTCCTGTGTGATACTGACTGCTGAGCTGTGTATCTAATCCTCTCCTGTGTGATACTGTCTGCTGAGCCGTATATCTAATCCCCTCCTGTGTGATGCTGTCTGCTGAGCCGTGTATCTAATCCTACCCTGTGTGATACTGTCTGCTGAGCTGTGTATCTAATCTTATCCTGTGTGATACCGTCTGCTGAGCCGTGTTTCTAATCCTCTCCTGTGTGAAATTGTCTGTTGAGCCGTGTATCTAATCCTCTCCTGTGTGAAACTGTCTGTTGAGCCGTGTATCTAATCCTCTCCTGTGTGATACTGTCTGCTGAGCTGTGTATCTAATCCTCTCCTGTGTGAAACTGTCTGTTGAGCCGTGTATCTAATCCTATCCTGTGTGATACTGTCTGCTGAGCTGTGTCTCTAATCCTATCCTGTGTGATACTGTCTGCTGAGCCGTGTATCTAATCCTATCCTGTGTGATACTGTCTGCTGAGACGTGTATCTAATCCTCTCCTGTGTGATACTGTCTACTGAGCCGTGTATCTAATGCTATCCTGTGTGATACTGTGTGCTGAGCTGTGTATCTAATCCTCTCCTGTGTGAAACTGTCTGTTGAGCCGTGTATCTAATCCTATCCTGTGTGATACTGTCTGCTGAGCTGTGTATCTAATCCTATCCTGCGTGATACTGTCTGCTGAGCCGTGTATCTAATCCTATCCTGTGTGATACTGTCTGCTGAGCTGTGTCTCTAATCCTATCCTGTGTGATACTGTCTGCTGAGCTGTGTCTCTAATCCTATCCTGTGTGATACTGTCTGCTGAGCCGTGTATCTAATCCTCTCCTGTGTGATACTGACTGCTGAGCTGTGTATCTAATCCTCTCCTGTGTGATACTGTCTGCTGAACCGTGTATCTAATCCACTCCTGTGTGATGCTGTCTGCTGAGCCGTGTATCTAATCCTCTCCTGTATGATACTGTCTGCTGAGCCGTGTATCTAATCCTATTATGTGTGATACTGACTGCTGAGCTGTGTATCTAATCCTCTCCTGTGTGATACTGACTGCTGAGCCGTGTATCTAATCATCTCCTGTGTGATACTGTCTGAGGAGCTGTGTATCTAATCCTCTCCTGTGTGATACTGTCTGCTGAGCCGTGTATCTAATCCTCTCCTATGTGATACTGTGTGCTGAGCTGTGTATCTAATCCTCTCCTGTGTGATACTGTTTGCTGAGCTGTGTATCTAATCCTATCCTGTGTGATACTGTCCGCTGAGCCGTGTATCTAATCCTATTATGTGTGATACTGACTGTTGAGCTGTGTATCTAATCCTCTCCTGTGTGATACTGACTGCTGAGCCGTGTATCTCATCCCATCCTGTGTGATACTGTCTGCTGAGCTGGGTATCTAATCCTCTCCTGTGTGATACTGACTGCTGAGCCGTGTATCTAATCCTCTCCTGTGTGATACTGACTGCTGAGCCCTGTATCTTATCCTCTCCTGTGTGATACTGTCTGCTGAGCCGTGTATCTAATCCTCTCCTGTGTGATACTGACTGCTGTGCTGTGTATCTAATCCTCTCCTGTGTGATACTGTCTGCTGAGCTGTGTATCTAATCCTCTCCTGTGTGATACTGTCTCCTGAGCTGTGTATCTAATCCTCTCCTGTGTGATACTGACTGCTGTGCTGTGTATCTAATCCTCTCCTGTGTGTTGCTGTCTGCTGAGCCGTATATCTAATCCTCTCCTGTGTGATACTATCTGCTGAGCTGTGTATCTAATCCTCTCCTGTGTTATACTGTCTGCTGAGCTGTGTATCTAATCCTCTCCTGTGTGATACTGACTGCTGTGCTGTGTATCTAATCCTCTCCTGTGTGTTGCTGTCTGCTGAGCCGTGTATCTAATCCTCTCCTGTGTGATACTGTCTGCTGAGCTGTGTATCTAATCCTCTCCTGTGTGATACTGTCTGCTGAGCTGTGTATCTAATCCTCTCCTGTGTGATACTGACTGCTGTGCTGTGTATCTAATCCTCTCCTGTGTGTTGCTGTCTGCTGAGCCGTGTATCTAATCCTCTCCTGTGTGATACTGTCTGCTGAGCTGTGTATCTAATCCTCTCCTGTGTGATACTGTCTGCTGAGCTGTGTATCTAATCCACTCCTGTGTGATACTGTCTGCTGAGCTGTGTATCTAATCCTCTCCTGTGTGTTGCTGTCTGCTGAGCCGTGTATCTAATCCTCTCCTGTGTGATACTGTCTGCTGAGCCGTATATCTAATCCTCTCCTGTGTGATACTGTCTGCTGAGTCGTGTATCTAATCCTATCCTGTGTGTTGCTGTCTGCTGAGACGTGTATCTAATCCTCTCCTGTGTGTTGCTGTCTGCTGAACCGTGTATCTAATCCTCTCCTGTGTGATACTGTCTGCTGAGCCGTGTATCTAATCCTCTCCTGTGTGATACTGTCTGCTGAGCCGTGAATCTAATCCGATCCTGTTTGATACTGTTTGCTGAGCCGTGTATCTAATCCTATCCTGTGTGATACTGACTGCTGAGCCCTGTATCTAATCCTCTCCTGTGTAATACTGTCTGCTGAGCTGTGTATCTAATCCTCTCCTGTGTGATACTGTGAGCTGAGCCGTGTATCTAATCCTCTCGTGTGATACTGTTTGCTGAGCTGTGTATCTAATCCCCTCCTGTGTGATACTGTTTGCTGAGCTGTGTATCTAATCCTCTCCTGTGTGATACTGTCTGCTGAGCCCTGTATCTAATCCTCTCCTGTGTATTACTGTCTGCTGAGCTGTGTATCTAATCCTCTCCTGTGTGATACTGTGTGCTGAGTCGTGTATGTAATCCTCTCGTGTGATACTGTTTGCTGAGCTGTGTATCTAATCCTGTCCTGTGTGATACTGTCTGCTGAGCTGTGTATCTAATCCTCTCCTGTGTGATACTGACTGCTGAGCTGTGTATCTAATCCTATGCTGTGTGATACTGTCTGCTGAGCTGTGTATCTAATCCTCTCCTGTGTGATAATGTCTGATGAACTGTGTTTCTAATCCTCTCCTGTGTGATACTGTCTGCTGAGCCGTGTTTCTAATCCTACCCTGTGTGATACTGTCTGCTGAGCCGTGTATCTAATCCTCTCCTGTGTGATACTGTCTGCTGAGCCGTGTTTCTAATCCTACCCTGTGTGATACTGTGTGCTGAGCCGTGTATCTAATCCTCTCCTGTGTGATACTGTCTGCTGAGCTGTGTATCTAATCCTCTCCTGTGTGATAATGTCTGATGAACTGTGTTTCTAATCCTCTCCTGTGTGATACTGTCTGCTGAGCCGTGTTTCTAATCCTACCCTGTGTGATACTGTCTGCTGAGCCGTGTATCTAATCCTCTCCTGTGTGATACTGTCTGCTGAGCCATGTTTCTAATCCTACCCTGTGTGATACTGTGTGCTGAGCCGTGTATCTAATCCTCTCCTGTGTGATACTGTCTGCTGAGCCGTGTATCTAATCCTCTCCTGTGTGATACTGTCTGCTGAGCCGTGTTTCTAATCCTACCCTGTGTGATACTGTCTGCTGAGCCGTGTATCTAATCCTCTCCTGTGTGATACTGTCTGCTGAGCTGTGTATCTAATCCTCTCCTGTGTGATACTGTCTGCTGAGCTGTGTATCTAATCCTCTCCTGTGTGATACTGTGTGCTGAGCCGTGTATCTAATCCCCTCGTGTGATACTGTTTGCTGAGCTGTGTATCTAATCCCCTCCTGTGTGATACTGTCTGCTGAGCCGTGTATCTAATCCTCTCCTTTGTGATACTGTTTGCTGAGCTGTGTATTTAATCCTATCCTGTTTGATATTGTGTGCTGAGCCGTGTATCTAATCCTATTATGTGTGATGCTGACTGCTGAGCTGTGTATCTAATCCTATCCTGTGTGATACTGTCTGCTGAGCTGTGTATCTAATCCTATCCTGTGTGATACTGTCTGCTGAGCTGTGTATCTAATCCTCTCCTGTGTGGTACTGTCTGCTGAGCCGTGTATCTAATCCTCTCCTGTGTGATACAGTCCGCTGAGTCCTGTATCTAATCCTCTCCTGTGTGATACTGTCTGCTGAGCCATGTATCTAATCCTCTCCTGTGTGATACAGTCTGCTGAGCTGTGTATCTAATCCTCTCCTGTGTGATACTGTGTGCTGAGCCGTGTATCTAATCCTCTCATGTGATACTGTTTGCTGAGCTGTGCATCTAATCCCCTCCTGTGTGATACTGTCTGCTGAGCCGTGTATCTAATCCTCTCCTGCGTGATACTGTTTGCTGAGCCGTGTATCTAATCCTATCCTGTTTGATATTGTGTGCTGAGCCGTGTATCTAATCCTATCATGTGTGATACCGTCTGCTGAGCCGTGTATCTAATCCTATTATGTGTGATGCTGACTGCTGAGCCGTGTATCTAATCCTCTCCTGTGTGATACTGTCTGCTGAGCAGTGTATCTAATCCCCTCCTGTATGATACTGTTTGCTGAGCTGTGTATCTAATCCTATCCTGTTTGATACTGTCTGCTGAGCCGTATATCTAATCCTATCCTGTGTGATACTGTCTGCTGAGCCGTGTATCTAATCCTATCCTGTGTGATACTGTCTGCTGAGCTGTGTATCTAATCCTCTCCAGTGTGATACTGTCTGCTGAGCCATGTATCTAATCCCCTGCTGTGTGATACTGTTTGCTGAGCTGTGTATCTAATCCTCTCCTGTGTGATACTGTCTGCTGAGCCCTGTATCTAATCCTCTCCTGTGTATTACTGTCTGCTGAGCTGTGTATCTAATCCTCTCCTGTGTGATACTGTGTGCTGAGTCGTGTATCTAATCCTCTCGTGTGATACTGTTTGCTGAGCTGTGTATCTAATCCTGTCCTGTGTGATACTGTCTGCTGAGCTGTGTATCTAATCCTCTCCTGTGTGATACTGACTGCTGAGCTGTGTATCTAATCCTATGCTGTGTGATACTGTCTGCTGAGCTGTGTATCTAATCCTCTCCTGTGCGATAATGTCTGATGAACTGTGTTTCTAATCCTCTCCTGTGTGATACTGTCTGCTGAGCCGTGTTTCTAATCCTACCCTGTGTGATACTGTCTGCTGAGCGGTGTATCTAATCCTCTCCTGTGTGATACTGTCTGCTGAGCCGTGTTTCTAATCCTACCCTGTGTGATACTGTGTGCTGAGCCGTGTATCTAATCCTCTCCTGTGTGATACTGTCTGCTGAGCTGTGTATCTAATCCTCTCCTGTGTGATAATGTCTGATGAACTGTGTTTCTAATCCTCTCCTGTGTGATACTGTCTGCTGAGCCGTGTTTCTAATCCTACCCTGTGTGATACTGTCTGCTGAGCCGTGTATCTAATCCTCTCCTGTGTGATACTGTCTGCTGAGCCGTGTATCTAATCCTCTCCTGTGTGATACTGTCTGCTGAGCCGTGTTTCTAATCCTACCCTGTGTGATACTGTCTGCTGAGCCGTGTATCTAATCCTCTCCTGTGTGATACTGTCTGCTGAGCTGTGTATCTAATCCTCTCCTGTGTGATACTGTCTGCTGAGCTGTGTATCTAATCCTCTCCTGTGTGATACTGTGTGCTGAGCCGTGTATCTAATCCCCTCGTGTGATACTGTTTGCTGAGCTGTGTATCTAATCCCCTCCTGTGTGATACTGTCTGCTGAGCCGTGTATCTAATCCTCTCCTTTGTGATACTGTTTGCTGAGCTGTGTATCTAATCCTATCCTGTTTGATATTGTGTGCTGAGCCGTGTATCTAATCCTATTATGTGTGATGCTGACTGCTGAGCTGTGTATCTAATCCTATCCTGTGTGATACTGTCTGCTGAGCTGTGTATCTAATCCTATCCTGTGTGATACTGTCTGCTGAGCTGTGCATCTAATCCTCTCCTGTGTGGTACTGTCTGCTGAGCCGTGTATCTAATCCTCTCCTGTGTGATACAGTCCGCTGAGTCCTGTATCTAATCCTCTCCTGTGTGATACTGTCTGCTGAGCCATGTATCTAATCCTCTCCTGTGTGATACAGTCTGCTGAGCTGTGTATCTAATCCTCTCCTGTGTGATTCTGTGTGCTGAGCCGTGTATCTAATCCTCTCATGTGATACTGTTTGCTGAGCTGTGCATCTAATCCCCTCCTGTGTGATACTGTCTGCTGAGCCGTGTATCTAATCCTCTCCTGTGTGATACTGTTTGCTGAGCCGTGTATCTAATCCTATCCTGTTTGATATTGTGTGCTGAGCCGTGTATCTAATCCTATCATGTGTGATACCGTCTGCTGAGCCGTGTATCTAATCCTATTATGTGTGATGCTGACTGCTGAGCCGTGTATCTAATCCTCTCCTGTGTGATACTGTCTGCGGAGCTGTGTATCTAATCCTATCCTGTTTGATATTGTGTGCTGAGCTGTGTATCTAATCCTATCCTGTGTGATACTGTCTGCTGAGCTGTGTATCTAATCCTCTCCTGTGTGATACTGTCTGCTGAGCTGTGTATCTAATACTCTCCTGTGTGATACTGTCTGCTGAGCCGTGTATCTAATCCTATCCTGTGTGATACTGTCTGCTGAGCCGTGTATCTAATCATATCCTGTGTGATACTGTGTGCTGAGCAGTGTATCTAATCCTATCCTGTGTGATACTGTTTGCTGAGCCGTGTATCTAATCCTATCCTGTGTGATACTGACTGCTGAGCTGTGTATCTAATCCTATCCTGTGTGATACTGTCCGCTGAGCTGTGTATCTAATCCTATCCTGTGTGATACTGTCTGTTGAGCTGTGTATCTAATCCTCTCCTGTGTGATACTGTCTGCTGAGCTGTGTATCTAATCCCCTCCTGTGTGATACTGTGTGCTGAGCCGTGTATCTAATCCTCTCCTGTGTGATACTGTGTGCTGAGCCGTGTATCTAATCCTATCCTGTATGATACTGTGTGCTGAGCCGTGTATCTAATCCCCTCCTGTGTGATACTGTGTACTGAGCTGTGTATCTAATCCTCTCCTGTGTGATACTGTCTGCTGAGCCATGTATCTAATCCTCTCGTGTGATACTGTTTGCTGAGCTGTGTATCTAATCCCCTCATGTGTGATACTGTCTGCTGAGCCGTGTATCTAATCCTCTCCTGTGTGATACTGACTGCTGAGCTGTGTATCTAATCCTCTCCTGTGTGATACTGTGTGCTGAGCCGTGTATCTAATCCTATACTGTAATACTGTCTGCTGAGCTGTGTATCTAATCCTCTCCAGTGTGATACTGTCTGCTGAGCCATGTATCTAATCCTCTCCTGTGTGATACTGTCTGCTGAGCCGTGTATCTAATCCTCTCCTGTGTGATACTGTTTGCTGAGCTGTGTATCTAATCCGCTTATGTGTGATACTGTCTGCTGAGCCGTGTATCTAATACTCTCCTGTGTGATACTGTTTGCTGAGCCGTGTATCTAATCCTCTCTTGTTTGATACTGTCTGCTGAGCCGTGTATCTAATCCTCTCCTGTGTGTAACTGTCTGCTGAGCTGTGTATCTAATCCTGTCCTGTGTGATACTGTCTGCTGAGCTGTGTATCTAATCCTGTCCTGTGTGATACTGTCTGCTGAGCCGTGTATCTAATCCTCTCCTGTGTGTAACTGTCTGCTGAGCTGTGTATCTAATCCTGTCCTGTGTGATACTGTCTGCTGAGCTGTGTATCTAATCCTGTCCTGTGTGATACTGTCTGCTGAGCCATGTATCTAATCCTCTCCTGTGTGATACTGTCTGCTGAGCTGTGTATCTAATCATCTCCTGTGTGATACTGTCTGCTGAGCTGTGTATCTAATCCTCTCCTGTGTGATACTGTCTGCTGAGCCGTGTATCTAATCCCCTCCTGTGTGATGCTGTCTGCTGAGCCGTGTATCTAATCCTACCCTGTGTGATACTGTCTGCTGAGCTGTGTATCTAATCCTCTCCTGTGTGATACTGTCTGCTGAGCTGTGTATCTAATCTTATCCTGTGTGAAACTGTCTGCTGAGCCGTGTATCTAATCCTCTCCTGTGTGATACTGTCTGCTGAGCTGTGTATCTAATCCTCTCCTGTGTGATACTGTCTGCTGAGCTGTGTATCTAATCTTATCCTGTGTGATACCGTCTGCTGAGCCGTGTATCTAATCCTCTCCTGTGTGATACTGTCTGCTGAGCTGTGTATCTAATCCTCTCCTGTGTGAAACTGTCTGTTGAGCCGTGTATCTAATCCTCTCCTGTGTGAAACTGTCTGTTGAGCCGTGTATCTAATCCACTCCTGTGTGATACTGTCTGCTGAGCTGTGTATCTAATCCTCTCCTGTGTGATACTGTTTGCTGAGCTGTGTATCTAATCCTCTCCTGTGTGAAACTGTCTGTTGAGCCGTGTATCTAATCCTATCCTGTGTGATACTGTCTGCTGAGCTGTGTATCTAATCCTCTCCTGTGTGATACTGTCTGCTGAGCTGTGTATCTAATCCTCTCCTGTGTGATACTGTCTGCTGAGCTGTGTATCTAATCTTCTCCTGTGTGATACTGTCTCCTGAGCCGTGTATCTAATCCTATGCTGTGTGATACTGTCTGTTGAGCCGTGTATCTAATCCTCTCCTGTGTGAAACTGTCTGTTGAGCCGTGTATCTAATCCTCTCCTGTGTGATACTGTCTGCTGAGCTGTGTATCTAATCCTCTCCTGTGTGAAACTGTCTGTTGAGCCGTGTATCTAATCCTCTCCTGTGTGATACTGTCTGTTGAGCCGTGTATCTAATCCTCTCCTGTGTGAAACTGTCTGTTGAGCCGTGTATCTAATCCTCTCCTGTGTGAAACTGTCTGTTGAGCCGTGTATCTAATCCTCTCCTGTGTGATACTGTCTGTTGAGCCGTGTATCTAATCCTCTCCTGTGTGATACTGTCTGCTGAGCTGTGTATCTAATCCTCTCCTGTGTGAAACTGTCTGTTGAGCCGTGTATCTAATCCTATCCTGTATGATACCATATGCTGAGCTGCGTATCTAATCCTCTCCTGTGTGATACTGTCTGCTGAGCCGTGTATCTAATCCTCTCCTGTGTGATACTGTCTGCTGAGCTGTGTATCTAATCCTCTCCTGTGTGAAACTGTCTGTTGAGCCGTGTATCTAATCCTATCCTGTGTGAAACTGTCTGTTGAGCCGTGTATCTAATCCACTCCTGTGTGATACTGTCTGCTGAGCTGTGTATCTAATCCTCTCCTGTGTGATACTGTTTGCTGAGCTGTGTATCTAATCTTCTCCTGTGTGAAACTGTCTGTTGAGCCGTGTATCTAATCCTATCCTGTGTGATACTGTCTGCTGAGCTGTGTATCTAATCCTCTCCTGTGTGATACTGTCTGCTGACCCGTGTATCTAATCCACTCCTGTGTGATACTGTCTGCTGAGCTGTGTATCTAATCCTATCCTGTGTGATACTGTCTGCTGAGCCGTGTATCTAATCCTCTCCGGTGTGATACTGTCTGCTGAGCCGTGTATCTAATTATATCCTGTGTGATACTGTCTGCTGAGCTGTGTATCTAATCCTCTCCTGTGTGATACTGTCTGCTGAGCTGTGTATCTAATCCTCTCCTGTGTGATACTGTCTGCTGAGCCGTGTATCTAATCCTATGCTGTGTGATACTGTCTGTTGATCCGTGTATCTAATCCTCTCCTGTGTGAAACTGTCTGTTGAGCCGTGTATCTAATCCTCTCCTGTGTGATACTGTCTGCTGAGCTGTGTATCTAATCCTCTCCTGTGTGAAACTGTCTGTTGAGCCGTGTATCTAATCCTCTCCTTTGTGATACTGTCTGTTGAGCCGTGTATCTAATCCTCTCCTGTGTGAAACTGTCTGTTGAGCCGTGTATCTAATCCTCTCCTGTGTGAAACTGTCTGTTGAGCTGTGTATCTAATCCTCTCCTGTGTGAAACTGTCTGTTGAGCTGTGTATATAATCCTATCCTGTATGATACCATATGCTGAGCTGCGTATCTAATCCTCTCCTGCGTGATACTGTCTGCTGAGCCGTGTATCTAATCCTCTCCTGTGTGAAACTGTCTGTTGAGCTGTGTATATAATCCTATCCTGTATGATACCATATGCTGAGCTGCGTATCTAATCCTCTCCTGCGTGATACTGTCTGCTGAGCCGTGTATCTAATCCTATCCTGTGTGATACTGTCTGCTGAGCTGTGTATCTAATCCTCTCCTGTGTGATACAGTCTGCTGAGCTGTGTATCTACTCCTATCCTGTGTGATACTGTCTGCTGAGCTGTGTATCTAATCCTCTCCTGTGTGATACTGTCTGCTGAGCTGTGTATCTAATCCTCTCCTATGTATAAATGTCTGCTGAGCTGTGTATCTAATCCTCTCCTGTGTGATACAGTCTGCTGAGCCGTGTATCTAATCCTCTCCTGTGTGATACTGACTGCTGAGCTGTGTATCTAATCCTCTCCTGTGTGATACTGTCTGCTGAGCCGTATATCTAATCCCCTCCTGTGTGATGCTGTCTGCTGAGCCGTGTATCTAATCCTACCCTGTGTGATACTGTCTGCTGAGCTGTGTATCTAATCTTATCCTGTGTGATACCGTCTGCTGAGCCGTGTATCTAATCCTCTCCTGTGTGATACTGTCTGCTGAGCCGTGTTTCTAATCCTCTCCTGTGTGAAATTGTCTGTTGAGCCGTGTATCTAATCCTCTCCTGTGTGAAACTGTCTGTTGAGCCGTGTATCTAATCCTCTCCTGTGTGATACTGTCTGCTGAGCTGTGTATCTAATCCTCTCCTGTGTGAAACTGTCTGTTGAGCCGTGTATCTAATCCTATCCTGTGTGATACTGTCTGCTGAGCTGTGTCTCTAATCCTATCCTGTGTGATACTGTCTGCTGAGCCGTGTATCTAATCCTATCCTGTGTGATACTGTCTGCTGAGACGTGTATCTAATCCTCTCCTGTGTGATACTGTCTACTGAGCCGTGTATCTAATGCTATCCTGTGTGATACTGTGTGCTGAGCTGTGTATCTAATCCTCTCCTGTGTGAAACTGTCTGTTGAGCCGTGTATCTAATCCTATCCTGTGTGATACTGTCTGCTGAGCTGTGTATCTAATCCTATCCTGCGTGATACTGTCTGCTGAGCCGTGTATCTAATCCTATCCTGTGTGATACTGTCTGCTGAGCTGTGTCTCTAATCCTATCCTGTGTGATACTGTCTGCTGAGCTGTGTATCTAATCCTATCCTGTGTGATACTGTCTGCTGAGCCGTGTATCTAATCCTCTCCTGTGTGATACTGACTGCTGAGCTGTGTATCTAATCCTCTCCTGTGTGATACTGTCTGCTGAACCGTGTATCTAATCCACTCCTGTGTGATGCTGTCTGCTGAGCCGTGTATCTAATCCTCTCCTGTATGATACTGTCTGCTGAGCCGTGTATCTAATCCTATTATGTGTGATACTGACTGCTGAGCTGTGTATCTAATCCTCTCCTGTGTGATACTGACTGCTGAGCCGTGTATCTAATCATCTCCTGTGTGATACTGTCTGAGGAGCTGTGTATCTAATCCTCTCCTGTGTGATACTGTCTGCTGAGCCGTGTATCTAATCCTCTCCTATGTGATACTGTGTGCTGAGCTGTGTATCTAATCCTCTCCTGTGTGATACTGTTTGCTGAGCTGTGTATCTAATCCTATCCTGTGTGATACTGTCCGCTGAGCCGTGTATCTAATCCTATTATGTGTGATACTGACTGTTGAGCTGTGTATCTAATCCTCTCCTGTGTGATACTGACTGCTGAGCCGTGTATCTCATCCCATCCTGTGTGATACTGTCTGCTGAGCTGGGTATCTAATCCTCTCCTGTGTGATACTGACTGCTGAGCCGTGTATCTAATCCTCTCCTGTGTGATACTGACTGCTGAGCCCTGTATCTTATCCTCTCCTGTGTGATACTGTCTGCTGAGCCGTGTATCTAATCCTCTCCTGTGTGATACTGACTGCTGTGCTGTGTATCTAATCCTCTCCTGTGTGATACTGTCTGCTGAGCTGTGTATCTAATCCTCTCCTGTGTGATACTGTCTCCTGAGCTGTGTATCTAATCCTCTCCTGTGTGATACTGACTGCTGTGCTGTGTATCTAATCCTCTCCTGTGTGTTGCTGTCTGCTGAGCCGTATATCTAATCCTCTCCTGTGTGATACTATCTGCTGAGCTGTGTATCTAATCCTCTCCTGTGTTATACTGTCTGCTGAGCTGTGTATCTAATCCTCTCCTGTGTGATACTGACTGCTGTGCTGTGTATCTAATCCTCTCCTGTGTGTTGCTGTCTGCTGAGCCGTGTATCTAATCCTCTCCTGTGTGATACTGTCTGCTGAGCTGTGTATCTAATCCTCTCCTGTGTGATACTGTCTGCTGAGCTGTGTATCTAATCCTCTCCTGTGTGATACTGACTGCTGTGCTGTGTATCTAATCCTCTCCTGTGTGTTGCTGTCTGCTGAGCCGTGTATCTAATCCTCTCCTGTGTGATACTGTCTGCTGAGCTGTGTATCTAATCCTCTCCTGTGTGATACTGTCTGCTGAGCTGTGTATCTAATCCACTCCTGTGTGATACTGTCTGCTGAGCTGTGTATCTAATCCTCTCCTGTGTGTTGCTGTCTGCTGAGCCGTGTATCTAATCCTCTCCTGTGTGATACTGTCTGCTGAGCCGTATATCTAATCCTCTCCTGTGTGATACTGTCTGCTGAGTCGTGTATCTAATCCTATCCTGTGTGTTGCTGTCTGCTGAGACGTGTATCTAATCCTCTCCTGTGTGTTGCTGTCTGCTGAACCGTGTATCTAATCCTCTCCTGTGTGATACTGTCTGCTGAGCCGTGTATCTAATCCTCTCCTGTGTGATACTGTCTGCTGAGCCGTGAATCTAATCCGATCCTGTTTGATACTGTTTGCTGAGCCGTGTATCTAATCCTATCCTGTGTGATACTGACTGCTGAGCCCTGTATCTAATCCTCTCCTGTGTAATACTGTCTGCTGAGCTGTGTATCTAATCCTCTCCTGTGTGATACTGTGAGCTGAGCCGTGTATCTAATCCTCTCGTGTGATACTGTTTGCTGAGCTGTGTATCTAATCCCCTCCTGTGTGATACTGTTTGCTGAGCTGTGTATCTAATCCTCTCCTGTGTGATACTGTCTGCTGAGCCCTGTATCTAATCCTCTCCTGTGTATTACTGTCTGCTGAGCTGTGTATCTAATCCTCTCCTGTGTGATACTGTGTGCTGAGTCGTGTATGTAATCCTCTCGTGTGATACTGTTTGCTGAGCTGTGTATCTAATCCTGTCCTGTGTGATACTGTCTGCTGAGCTGTGTATCTAATCCTCTCCTGTGTGATACTGACTGCTGAGCTGTGTATCTAATCCTATGCTGTGTGATACTGTCTGCTGAGCTGTGTATCTAATCCTCTCCTGTGTGATAATGTCTGATGAACTGTGTTTCTAATCCTCTCCTGTGTGATACTGTCTGCTGAGCCGTGTTTCTAATCCTACCCTGTGTGATACTGTCTGCTGAGCCGTGTATCTAATCCTCTCCTGTGTGATACTGTCTGCTGAGCCGTGTTTCTAATCCTACCCTGTGTGATACTGTGTGCTGAGCCGTGTATCTAATCCTCTCCTGTGTGATACTGTCTGCTGAGCTGTGTATCTAATCCTCTCCTGTGTGATAATGTCTGATGAACTGTGTTTCTAATCCTCTCCTGTGTGATACTGTCTGCTGAGCCGTGTTTCTAATCCTACCCTGTGTGATACTGTCTGCTGAGCCGTGTATCTAATCCTCTCCTGTGTGATACTGTCTGCTGAGCCATGTTTCTAATCCTACCCTGTGTGATACTGTGTGCTGAGCCGTGTATCTAATCCTCTCCTGTGTGATACTGTCTGCTGAGCCGTGTATCTAATCCTCTCCTGTGTGATACTGTCTGCTGAGCCGTGTTTCTAATCCTACCCTGTGTGATACTGTCTGCTGAGCCGTGTATCTAATCCTCTCCTGTGTGATACTGTCTGCTGAGCTGTGTATCTAATCCTCTCCTGTGTGATACTGTCTGCTGAGCTGTGTATCTAATCCTCTCCTGGGTGATACTGTGTGCTGAGCCGTGTATCTAATCCCCTCGTGTGATACTGTTTGCTGAGCTGTGTATCTAATCCCCTCCTGTGTGATACTGTCTGCTGAGCCGTGTATCTAATCCTCTCCTTTGTGATACTGTTTGCTGAGCTGTGTATTTAATCCTATCCTGTTTGATATTGTGTGCTGAGCCGTGTATCTAATCCTATTATGTGTGATGCTGACTGCTGAGCTGTGTATCTAATCCTATCCTGTGTGATACTGTCTGCTGAGCTGTGTATCTAATCCTATCCTGTGTGATACTGTCTGCTGAGCTGTGTATCTAATCCTCTCCTGTGTGGTACTGTCTGCTGAGCCGTGTATCTAATCCTCTCCTGTGTGATACAGTCCGCTGAGTCCTGTATCTAATCCTCTCCTGTGTGATACTGTCTGCTGAGCCATGTATCTAATCCTCTCCTGTGTGATACAGTCTGCTGAGCTGTGTATCTAATCCTCTCCTGTGTGATACTGTGTGCTGAGCCGTGTATCTAATCCTCTCATGTGATACTGTTTGCTGAGCTGTGCATCTAATCCCCTCCTGTGTGATACTGTCTGCTGAGCCGTGTATCTAATCCTCTCCTGCGTGATACTGTTTGCTGAGCCGTGTATCTAATCCTATCCTGTTTGATATTGTGTGCTGAGCCGTGTATCTAATCCTATCATGTGTGATACCGTCTGCTGAGCCGTGTATCTAATCCTATTATGTGTGATGCTGACTGCTGAGCCGTGTATCTAATCCTCTCCTGTGTGATACTGTCTGCGGAGCTGTGTATCTAATCCTATCCTGTTTGATATTGTGTGCTGAGCTGTGTATCTAATCCTATCCTGTGTGATACTGTCTGCTGAGCTGTGTATCTAATCCTCTCCTGTGTGATACTGTCTGCTGAGCCGTGTATCTAATCCTCTCCTGTGTGATACTGTCTGCTGAGCCGTGTATCTAATCATATCCTGTGTGATACTGTGTGCTGAGCAGTGTATCTAATCCTCTCCTGTGTGATACTGTCTGCTGAGCTGTGTATCTAATCTTCTCCTGTGTGATACTGTCTCCTGAGCCGTGTATCTAATCCTATGCTGTGTGATACTGTCTGTTGAGCCGTGTATCTAATACTCTCCTGTGTGATACTGTCTGCTGAGCCGTGTATCTAATCCTATCCTGTGTGATACTGTCTGCTGAGCCGTGTATCTAATCATATCCTGTGTGATACTGTGTGCTGAGCAGTGTATCTAATCCTATCCTGTGTGATACTGTTTGCTGAGCCGTGTATCTAATCCTATCCTGTGTGATACTGACTGCTGAGCTGTGTATCTAATCCTATCCTGTGTGATACTGTCCGCTGAGCTGTGTATCTAATCCTATCCTGTGTGATACTGTCTGTTGAGCTGTGTATCTAATCCTCTCCTGTGTGATACTGTCTGCTGAGCTGTGTATCTAATCCCCTCCTGTGTGATACTGTGTGCTGAGCCGTGTATCTAATCCTCTCCTGTGTGATACTGTCTGCTGAGCTGTGTATCTAATCCTCTCCTGTGTGATACTGTGTGCTGAGCCGTGTATCTAATCCTATCCTGTATGATACTGTCTGCTGAGCCGTGGATCTCATCCCCTCCTGTGTGATACTGTGTACTGAGCTGTGTATCTAATCCTCTCCTGTGTGATACTGTCTGCTGAGCCATGTATCTAATCCTCTCGTGTGATACTGTTTGCTGAGCTGTGTATCTAATCCCCTCATGTGTGATACTGTCTGCTGAGCCGTGTATCTAATCCTCTCCTGTTTGATACTGTCTGCTGAGCCGTGTATCTAATCCTCTCCTGTGTGATACTGACTGCTGAGCTGTGTATCTAATCCTCTCCTGTGTGATACTGTGTGCTGAGCCGTGTATCTAATCCTATACTGTAATACTGTCTGCTGAGCTGTGTATCTAATCCTCTCCTGTGTGATACTGTCTGCTGAGCCATGTATCTAATCCTCTCCTGTGTGATACTGTTTGCTGAGCCGTGTATCTAATCCGCTTATGTGTGATACTGTTTGCTGAGCCGTGTATCTAATCCTCTCTTGTTTGATACTGTCTGCTGAGCCGTGTATCTAATCCTCTCCTGTGTGTAACTGTCTGCTGAGCTGTGTATCTAATCCTGTCCTGTGTGATACTGTCTGCTGAGCTGTGTATCTAATCCTCTCCTGTGTGATACAGTCTGCTGAGCCATGTATCTAATCCTCTCCTGTGTGATACTGTCTGCTGAGCTGTGTATCTAATCATCTCCTGTGTGATACTGTCTGCTGAGCTGTGTATCTAATCCTCTCCTGTGTGATACTGTCTGCTGAGCCGTGTATCTAATCCCCTCCTGTGTGATGCTGTCTGCTGAGCCGTGTATCTAATCCTACCCTGTGTGATACTGTCTGCTGAGCTGTGTATCTAATCCTCTCCTGTGTGATACTGTCTGCTGAGCTGTGTATCTAATCTTATCCTGTGTGATACTGTCTGCTGAGCTGTGTATCTAATCCTCTCCTGTGTGATACTGTCTGCTGAGCTGTGTATCTAATCCTCTCCTGTGTGATACTGTCTGCTGAGCTGTGTATCTAATCTTATCCTGTGTGATACCGTCTGCTGAGCCGTGTATCTAATCCTCTCCTGTGTGATACTGTCTGCTGAGCTGTGTATCTAATCCTCTCCTGTGTGAAACTGTCCGTTGAGCCGTGTATCTAATCCTCTCCTGTGTGAAACTGTCTGTTGAGCCGTGTATCTAATCCACTCCTGTGTGATACTGTCTGCTGAGCTGTGTATCTAATCCTCTCCTGTGTGATACTGTTTGCTGAGCTGTGTATCTAATCCTCTCCTGTGTGAAACTGTCTGTTGAGCCGTGTATCTAATCCTATCCTGTGTGATACTGTCTGCTGAGCTGTGTATCTAATCCTCTCCTGTGTGATACTGTCTGCTGAGCTGTGTATCTAATCCTCTCCTGTGTGATACTGTCTGCTGAGCTGTGTATCTAATCTTCTCCTGTGTGATACTGTCTCCTGAGCCGTGTATCTAATCCTATGCTGTGTGATACTGTCTGTTGAGCCGTGTATCTAATCCTCTCCTGTGTGAAACTGTCTGTTGAGCCGTGTATCTAATCCTCTCCTGTGTGATACTGTCTGCTGAGCTGTGTATCTAATCCTCTCCTGTGTGAAACTGTCTGTTGAGCCGTGTATCTAATCCTCTCCTGTGTGATACTGTCTGTTGAGCCGTGTATCTAATCCTCTCCTGTGTGAAACTGTCTGTTGAGCCGTGTATCTAATCCTATCCTGTGTGATACTGTCTGCTGAGCTGTGTATCTAATCCTCTCCTGTGTGAAACTGTCTGTTGAGCCGTGTATCTAATCCTATCCTGTATGATACCATATGCTGAGCTGCGTATCTAATCCTCTCCTGTGTGATACTGTCTGCTGAGCCGTGTATCTAATCCTCTCCTGTGTGATACTGTCTGCTGAGCTGTGTATCTAATCCTCTCCTGTGTGAAACTGTCTGTTGAGCCATGTATCTAATCCTATCCTGTGTGAAACTGTCTGTTGAGCCGTGTATCTAATCCACTCCTGTGTGATACTGTCTGCTGAGCTGTGTATCTAATCCTCTCCTGTGTGATACTGTTTGCTGAGCTGTGTATCTAATCTTCTCCTGTGTGAAACTGTCTGTTGAGCCGTGTATCTAATCCTATCCTGTGTGATACTGTCTGCTGAGCTGTGTATCTAATCCTCTCCTGTGTGATACTGTCTGCTGACCCGTGTATCTAATCCACTCCTGTGTGATACTGTCTGCTGAGCTGTGTATCTAATCCTATCCTGTGTGATACTGTCTGCTGAGCCGTGTATCTAATCCTCTCCTGTGTGATACTGTCTGCTGAGCTGTGTATCTAATCCTCTCCTGTGTGATACTGTCTGCTGAGCTGTGTATCTAATCCTCTCCTGTGTGAAACTGTCTGTTGAGCCGTGTATCTAATCCTCTCCTGTGTGATACTGTCTGCTGAGCTGTGTATCTAATCCTCTCCTGTGTGAAACTGTCTGTTGAGCCGTGTATCTAATCCTCTCCTTTGTGATACTGTCTGTTGAGCCGTGTATCTAATCCTCTCCTGTGTGAAACTGTCTGTTGAGCCGTGTATCTAATCCTATCCTGTGTGATACTGTCTGCTGAGCTGTGTATCTAATCCTCTCCTGTGTGAAACTGTCTGTTGAGCTGTGTATATAATCCTATCCTGTATGATACCATATGCTGAGCTGCGTATCTAATCCTCTCCTGCGTGATACTGTCTGCTGAGCCGTGTATCTAATCCTCTCCTGTGTGATACTGTCTGCTGAGCTGTGTATCTAATCCTCTCCTGTGTGAAACTGTCTGTTGAGCCGTGTATCTAATCCTATCCTGTGTGATACTGTCTGCTGAGCTGTGTATCTAATCCTCTCCTGTGTGAAACTGTCTGTTGAGCCGTGTATCTACTCCTATCCTGTGTGATACTGTCTGCTGAGCTGTGTATCTAATCCTCTCCTGTGTGATACTGTCTGCTGAGCTGTGTATCTAATCCTCTCCTATGTGTAACTGTCTGCTGAGCTGTGTATCTAATCCTCTCCTGTGTGATACAGTC
The DNA here is from genome assembly GCF_046119375.1 of Phyllobates terribilis. Classification (NCBI taxonomy): domain Eukaryota; kingdom Metazoa; phylum Chordata; class Amphibia; order Anura; family Dendrobatidae; genus Phyllobates; species Phyllobates terribilis. The sequence continues at coordinate 986,827 of NW_027362822.1, read as the reverse complement.
TGCTGAGCCGTGTATCTAATCCTCTCCTGTGTGATACTGACTGCTGAGCTGTGTATCTAATCCTCTCCTGTGTGATACTGTCTGCTGAGCCGTATATCTAATCCCCTCCTGTGTGATGCTGTCTGCTGAGCCGTGTATCTAATCCTACCCTGTGTGATACTGTCTGCTGAGCTGTGTATCTAATCTTATCCTGTGTGATACCGTCTGCTGAGCCGTGTATCTAATCCTCTCCTGTGTGATACTGTCTGCTGAGCCGTGTGTCTAATCCTCTCCTGTGTGAAATTGTCTGTTGAGCCGTGTATCTAATCCTCTCCTGTGTGAAACTGTCTGTTGAGCCGTGTATCTAATCCTCTCCTGTGTGAAACTGTCTGTTGAGCCGTGTATCTAATCCTCTCCTGTGTGATACTGTCTGCTGAGCTGTGTATCTAATCCTCTCCTGTGTGAAACTGTCTGTTGAGCCGTGTATCTAATCCTATCCTGTGTGATACTGTCTGCTGAGCTGTGTCTCTAATCCTATCCTGTGTGATACTGTCTGCTGAGCCGTGTATCTAATCCTATCCTGTGTGATACTGTCTGCTGAGCCGTGTATCTAATCCTCTCCTGTGTGATACTGTCTGCTGAGCCGTGTATCTAATGCTATCCTGTGTGATACTGTGTGCTGAGCTGTGTATCTAATCCTCTCCTGTGTGAAACTGTCTGTTGAGCCGAGTATCTAATCCTATCCTGTGTGATACTGTCTGCTGAGCTGTGTATCTAATCCTATCCTGCGTGATACTGTCTGCTGAGCCGTGTATCTAATCCTATCCTGTGTGATACTGTCTGCTGAGCTGTGTCTCTAATCCTATCCTGTGTGATACTGTCTGCTGAGCTGTGTATCTAATCCTATCCTGTGTGATACTGTCTGCTGAGCCGTGTATCTAATCCTCTCCTGTGTGATACTGACTGCTGAGCCGTGTATCTAATCCTATTATGTGTGATACTGACTGCTGAGCTGTGTATCTAATCCCCTCCTGTGTGATGCTGTCTGCTGAGCCGTGTATCTAATCCTCTCCTGTATGATACTGTCTGCTGAGCCGTGTATCTAATCCTATTATGTGTGATACTGACTGCTGAGCTGTGTATCTAATCCTCTCCTGTGTGATACTGACTGCTGAGCTGTGTATCTAATCATCTCCTGTGTGATACTGTCTGAGGAGCTGTGTATCTAATCCTCTCCTGTGTGATACTGTCTGCTGAGCCGTGTATCTAATCCTCTCCTATGTGATACTGTGTGCTGAGCTGTGTATCTAATCCTCTCCTGTGTGATACTGTTTGCTGAGCTGTGTATCTAATCCTATCCTGTGTGATACTGTCCGCTGAGCCGTGTATCTAATCCTATTATGTGTGATACTGACTGTTGAGCTGTGTATCTAATCCTATCCTGTGTGATACTGTCTGCTGAGCTGTGTATCTAATCCTCTCCTATGTGATACTGTGTGCTGAGCCGTGTATCAAATCCTCTCCTGTGTGATACTGTTTGCTGAGCTGTGTATCTAATCCTATCCTGTGTGATACTGTCTGCTGAGCTGTGTATCTAATCCTATCCTGTGTGATACAGTCTGCTGAGCCGTGTATCTAATCCTCTCCTTTGTGATACTGACTGCTGAGCTGTGTATCTAATCCTATCCTGTGTGATACTGTCTGCTGAGCCGTGTATCTAATCCTATCCTGTGTGATACTGTCTGCTGAGCTGTGTATCTAATCCTATCCTGTGTGATACAGTCTGCTGAGCCGTGTATCTAATCCTCTCCTGTGTGATACTGACTGCTGAGCTGTGTATCTAATCCTATCCTGTGTGATACTGTCTGCTGAGCAGTGTATCTAATCCTATCCTGTGTGATACTGTCTGCTGAGCCGTGTATCTAATCCTCTCCTATGTGATACTGTGTGCTGAGCCGTGTATCTAATCATCTCCTGTGTGATACTGTTTGCTGAGCTGTGTATCTAATCCTCTCCTGTGTGATACTGTCTGCTGAGCTGTGTATCTAATCCTATCCTGTGTGATACTGTCTGCTGAGCTGTGTATCTAATCCTATTATGTGTGATGCTGACTGCTGAGCTGTGTATCTAATCCTATCCTGTGTGATACTGCCTGCTGAGCCGTGTATCTTATCCTCTCCTGTGTGATGCTGTCTGCTGAGCCGTGTTTCTAATCCTCTCCTGTGTGATATTGCCTGCTGAGCCGTGTTTCTAATCCTATCCTGTGTGATGCCATCTGCTGAGCCGTGTATCTAATCCTCTCCTGTGTGATACTGCCTGCTGAGCCGTGTATCTAATCCTCTCCTGTGTGATATTGCCTGCTGAGCCGTGTTTCTAATCCTCTCCTGTGTGATATTGCCTGCTGAGCCGTGTTTCTAATCCTATCCTGTGTGATACTGTCTGCTGAGCTGTGTATCTGATCCTATCCTGTGTGATACAGTCTGCTGAGCCGTGTATCTAATCCTCTCCTGTGTGATACTGTCTGCTGAGCTGTGTATCTACTCCTCTCCTGTGTGATACTGTCTGCTGAGCCGTGTATCTAATCCTCTCCTGTGTGATACTGTATGCTGAGCTGTGTATCTAATCCTCTCCTGTGTGAAACTGACTGCTGAGCTGTGTATCTAATCCTGTCCTGTGTGATACTGTCTGCTGAACTGTGTATCTCATCCTCTCCTGTGTGATACTGTCTGCTGAGCCGTGTATCTAATCCATTCCTATGTGATACTGTGTGCTGAGCCGTGTATTTAATCCTCTCCTGTGTGATACTGTCTGCTGAGCTGTGTATCTAATCCTATCCTGTGTGATACTGTCTGCTGAGCCGTGTATCTAATCCTATTATGTGTGATACTGACTGTTGAGCTGTGTATCTAATCCTGCCCTGTGTGATACTGTCTGCTGAGCCGTGTTTCTAATCCTCTCCTGTGTGATACTGTCTGCTGAGCTGTGTATCTAATCCTCTCCTGTGTGATATTGCCTGCTGAGCCGTGTTTCTAATCCTCTCCTGTGTGATACTGTCTGCTGAGCTGTGTATCTGATCCTATCCTGTGTGATACAGTCTGCTGAGCCGTGTATCTAATCCTCTCCTGTGTGATACTGTCTGCTGAGCTGTGTATCTACTCCTCTCCTGTGTGATACTGTCTGCTGAGCCGTGTATCTAATTCTCTCCTGTGTGATACTGTCTGCTGAGCCGTGTATCTAATCCTATTATGTGTGATACTGACTGCTGAGCTGTGTATCTAATCCTCTCCTGTGTGAAACTGACTGCTGAGCTGTGTATCTAATCCTGTCCTGTGTGATACTGTCTGCTGAGCTGTGTATCTAATCCTCTCCTGTGTGATACTGTCTGCTGAGCTGTGTATCTAATCCTCTCCTGTGTGATACTGTCTGCTGAGTTGTGTATCTAATCCTCTCCTGTGTGATACTGTCTGTTGAGCCGTGTATCTAATCCTCTCCTGTGTGAAACTGTCTGTTGAGCCGTGTATCTAATCCTATCCTGTGTGATACTGTCTGCTGAGCTGTGTATCTAATCCTCTCCTGTGTAAAACTGTCTGTTGAGCTGTGTATATAATCCTATCCTGTATGATACCATATGCTGAGCTGCGTATCTAATCCTCTCCTGTGTGATACTGTCTGCTGAGCCGTGTATCTAATCCTCTCCTGTGTGATACTGTCTGCTGAGCTGTGTATCTAATCCTCTCCTGTGTGAAACTGTCTGTTGAGCCGTGTATCTAATCCTATCCTGTGTGAAACTGTCTGTTGAGCCGTGTATCTAATCCACTCCTGTGTGATACTGTCTGCTGAGCTGTGTATCTAATCCTCTCCTGTGTGATACTGTTTGCTGAGCTGTGTATCTAATCCTCTCCTGTGTGAAACTGTCTGTTGAGCCGTGTATCTAATCCTATCCTGTGTGATACTGTCTGCTGAGCTGTGTATCTAATCCTATCCTGTGTGATACTGTCTGCTGAGCCGTGTATCTAATCCTCTCCTGTGTGATACTGTCTGCTGAGCTGTGTATCTAATCCTCTCCTGTGTGATACTGTCTGCTGAGCTGTGTATCTAATCCTCTCCTGTGTGATACTGTCTGCTGAGCCGTGTATCTAATCCTATGCTGTGTGATACTGTCTGTTGAGCCGTGTATCTAATCCTCTCCTGTGTGAAACTGTCTGTTGAGCCGTGTATCTAATCCTCTCCTGTGTGATACTGTCTGCTGAGCTGTGTATCTAATCCTCTCCTGTGTGAAACTGTCTGTTGAGCCGTGTATCTAATCCTCTCCTGTGTGATACTGTCTGTTGAGCCGTGTATCTAATCCTCTCCTGTGTGAAACTGTCTGTTGAGCCGTGTATCTAATCCTATCCTGTGTGATACTGTCTGCTGAGCTGTGTATCTAATCCTCTCCTGTGTGAAACTGTCTGTTGAGCTGTGTATATAATCCTATCCTGTATGATACCATATGCTGAGCTGCGTATCTAATCCTCTCCTGTGTGAAACTGTCTGTTGAGCTGTGTATATAATCCTATCCTGTATGATACCATATGCTGAGCTGCGTATCTAATCCTCTCCTGTGTGATACTGTCTGCTGAGCCGTGTATCTAATCCTCTCCTGTGTGATACTGTCTGCTGAGCTGTGTATCTAATCCTCTCCTGTGTGAAACTGTCTGTTGAGCCGTGTATCTAATCCTATCCTGTGTGAAACTGTCTGTTGATCCGTGTATCTAATCCACTCCTGTGTGATACTGTCTGCTGAGCTGTGTATCTAATCCTCTCCTGTGTGATACTGTTTGCTGAGCTGTGTATCTAATCCTCTCCTGTGTGAAACTGTCTGTTGAGCCGTGTATCTAATCCTATCCTGTGTGATACTGTCTGCTGAGCTGTGTATCTAATCCTATCCTGTGTGATACTGTCTGCTGAGCCGTGTATCTAATCCTCTCCCGTGTGATACTGTCTGCTGAGCTGTGTATCTAATCCTCTCCTGTGTGATACTGTCTGCTGAGCTGTGTATCTAATCCTCTCCTGTGTGATACTGTCTGCTGAGCCGTGTATCTAATCCTATGCTGTGTGATACTGTCTGTTGAGCCGTGTATCTAATCCTCTCCTGTGTGAAACTGTCTGTTGAGCCGTGTATCTAATCCTCTCCTGTGTGATACTGTCTGCTGAGCTGTGTATCTAATCCTCTCCTGTGTGAAACTGTCTGTTGAGCCGTGTATCTAATCCTCTCCTGTGTGATACTGTCTGTTGAGCCGTGTATCTAATCCTCTCCTGTGTGATACTGTCTGCTGAGCTGTGTATCTAATCCTATCCTGTGTGATACTGTCTGCTGAGCTGTGTATCTAATCCTCTCCTGTGTGAAACTGTCTGTTGAGCCGTGTATCTAATCCTATCCTGTGTGATACTGTCTGCTGAGCTGTGTATCTAATCCTCTCCTGTGTGAAACTGTCTGTTGAGCCGTGTATCTAATCCTATCCTGTGTGATACTGTCTGCTGAGCTGTGTATCTAATCCTCTCCTGTGTGAAACTGTCTGTTGAGCCGTGTATCTAATCCTATCCTGTGTGATACTGTCTGCTGAGCTGTGTATCTAATCCTCTCCTGTGTGATACTGTCTGCTGAGCTGTGTATCTAATCCTCTCCTATGTGTAACTGTCTGCTGAGCTGTGTATCTAATCCTCTCCTGTGTGATACTGTCTGCTGAGCTGTGCATCTAATCCTCTCCTGTGTGATACAGTCTGCTGAGCCGTGTATCTAATCCTCTCCTGTGTGATACTGACTGCTGAGCTGTGTATCTAATCCTCTCCTGTGTGATACTGTCTGCTGAGCCGTATATCTAATCCCCTCCTGTGTGATGCTGTCTGCTGAGCCGTGTATCTAATCCTACCCTGTGTGATACTGTCTGCTGAGCTGTGTATCTAATCTTATCCTGTGTGATACCGTCTGCTGAGCCGTGTATCTAATCCTCTCCTGTGTGATACTGTCTGCTGAGCCGTGTGTCTAATCCTCTCCTGTGTGAAATTGTCTGTTGAGCCGTGTATCTAATCCTCTCCTGTGTGAAACTGTCTGTTGAGCCGTGTATCTAATCCTCTCCTGTGTGAAACTGTCTGTTGAGCCGTGTATCTAATCCTCTCCTGTGTGATACTGTCTGCTGAGCTGTGTATCTAATCCTCTCCTGTGTGAAACTGTCTGTTGAGCCGTGTATCTAATCCTATCCTGTGTGATACTGTCTGCTGAGCTGTGTCTCTAATCCTATCCTGTGTGATACTGTCTGCTGAGCCGTGTATCTAATCCTATCCTGTGTGATACTGTCTGCTGAGCCGTGTATCTAATCCTCTCCTGTGTGATACTGTCTGCTGAGCCGTGTATCTAATCCTATCCTGTGTGATACTGTGTGCTGAGCTGTGTATCTAATCCTCTCCTGTGTGAAACTGTCTGTTGAGCCGTGTATCTAATCCTATCCTGTGTGATACTGTCTGCTGAGCTGTGTATCTAATCCTATCCTGCGTGATACTGTCTGCTGAGCCGTGTATCTAATCCTATCCTGTGTGATACTGTCTGCTGAGCTGTGTCTCTAATCCTATCCTGTGTGATACTGTCTGCTGAGCTGTGTATCTAATCCTATCCTGTGTGATACTGTCTGCTGAGCCGTGTATCTAATCCTCTCCTGTGTGATACTGACTGCTGAACCGTGTATCTAATCCTCTCCTGTATGATACTGTCTGCTGAGCCGTGTATCTAATCCTATTATGTGTGATACTGACTGCTGAGCTGTGTATCTAATCCTCTCCTGTGTGATACTGACTGCTGAGCCGTGTATCTAATCATCTCCTGTGTGATACTGTCTGAGGAGCTGTGTATCTAATCCTCTCCTGTGTGATACTGTCTGCTGAGCCGTGTATCTAATCCTCTCCTATGTGATACTGTGTGCTGAGCTGTGTATCTAATCCTCTCCTGTGTGATACTGTTTGCTGAGCTGTGTATCTAATCCTATCCTGTGTGATACTGTCCGCTGAGCCGTGTATCTAATCCTATTATGTGTGATACTGACTGTTGAGCTGTGTATCTAATCCTATCCTGTGTGATACTGTCTGCTGAGCTGTGTATCTAATCCTCTCCTATGTGATACTGTGTGCTGAGCCGTGTATCTAATCCTCTCCTGTGTGATACTGTTTGCTGAGCTGTGTATCTAATCCTATCCTGTGTGATACTGTCTGCTGAGCTGTGTATCTAATCCTATCCTGTGTGATACAGTCTGCTGAGCCGTGTATCTAATCCTCTCCTGTGTGATACTGACTGCTGAGCTGTGTATCTAATCCTATCCTGTGTGATACTGTCTGCTGAGCCGTGTATCTAATCCTATCCTGTGTGATACTGTCTGCTGAGCTGTGTATCTAATCCTATCCTGTGTGATACAGTCTGCTGAGCCATGTATCTAATCCTCTCCTGTGTGATACTGACTGCTGAGCTGTGTATCTAATCCTATCCTGTGTGATACTGTCTGCTGAGCAGTGTATCTAATCCTATCCTGTGTGATACTGTCTGCTGAGCCGTGTATCTAATCCTCTCCTATGTGATACTGTGTGCTGAGCCGTGTATCTAATCCTCTCCTGTGTGATACTGTTTGCTGAGCTGTGTATCTAATCCTCTCCTGTGTGATACTGTCTGCTGAGCTGTGTATCTAATCCTATCCTGTGTGATACTGTCTGCTGAGCTGTGTATCTAATCCTATCCTGTGTGATACTGTCTGCTGAGCTGTGTATCTAATCCTATTATGTGTGATGCTGACTGCTGAGCTGTGTATCTAATCCTATCCTGTGTGATACTGCCTGCTGAGCCGTGTATCTTATCCTCTCCTGTGTGATGCTGTCTGCTGAGCCGTGTTTCTAATCCTCTCCTGTGTGATATTGCCTGCTGAGCCGTGTTTCTAATCCTATCCTGTGTGATGCCATCTGCTGAGCCGTGTATCTAATCCTCTCCTGTGTGATACTGCCTGCTGAGCCGTGTATCTAATCCTCTCCTGTGTGATATTGCCTGCTGAGCCGTGTTTCTAATCCTCTCCTGTGTGATATTGCCTGCTGAGCCGTGTTTCTAATCCTATCCTGTGTGATACTGTCTGCTGAGCTGTGTATCTGATCCTATCCTGTGTGATACAGTCTGCTGAGCCGTGTATCTAATCCTCTCCTGTGTGATACTGTCTGCTGAGCTGTGTATCTACTCCTCTCCTGTGTGATACTGTCTGCTGAGCCGTGTATCTAATCCTCTCCTGTGTGATACTGTATGCTGAGCTGTGTATCTAATCCTCTCCTGTGTGAAACTGACTGCTGAGCTGTGTATCTAATCCTGTCCTGTGTGATACTGTCTGCTGAGCTGTGTATCTAATCCATTCCTATGTGATACTGTGTGCTGAGCCGTGTATCTAATCCTCTCCTGTGTGATACTGTCTGCTGAGCTGTGTATCTAATCCTATCCTGTGTGATACTGTCTGCTGAGCCGTGTATCTAATCCTATTATGTGTGATACTGACTGTTGAGCTGTGTATCTAATCCTGCCCTGTGTGATACTGTCTGCTGAGCCGTGTTTCTAATCCTCTCCTGTGTGATACTGTCTGCTGAGCTGTGTATCTAATCCTCTCCTGTGTGATATTGCCTGCTGAGCCGTGTTTCTAATCCTCTCCTGTGTGATACTGTCTGCTGAGCTGTGTATCTGATCCTATCCTGTGTGATACAGTCTGCTGAGCCGTGTATCTAATCCTCTCCTGTGTGATACTGTCTGCTGAGCTGTGTATCTACTCCTCTCCTGTGTGATACTGTCTGCTGAGCCGTGTATCTAATTCTCTCCTGTGTGATACTGTCTGCTGAGCTGTGTATCTAATCCTATTATGTGTGATACTGACTGCTGAGCTGTGTATCTAATCCTCTCCTGTGTGAAACTGACTGCTGAGCTGTGTATCTAATCCTGTCCTGTGTGATACTGTCTGCTGAGCTGTGTATCTAATCCTCTCCTGTGTGATACTGTCTGCTGAGCCGTGTATCTAATCCATTCCTATGTGATAATGTGTGCTGAGCCGTGTATCTAATCCTCTCCTGTGTGATACTGTCTGCTGAGCTGTGTATCTAATCCTATCCTGTGTGATACTGTCTGCTGAGCCGTGTATCTAATCCTATTATGTGTGATACTGACTGTTGAGCTGTGTATCTAATCCTATCCTGTGTGATACTGTCTGCTGAGCTGTGTATCTAATCCTCTCCTATGTGATACTGTGTGCTGAGCCGTGTATCTAATCCTCTCCTGTGTGATACTGTTTGCTGAGCTGTGTATCTAGTCCTATCCAGTGTGAAACTGTCTGCTGAGCTGTGTATCTAATCCTCTCCTGTGTGATACTGTCTGCTGAGCTGTGTATCTAATCCTATCCAGTGTGAAACTGTCTGCTGAGCTGTGTATCTAATCCTCTCCTGTGTGATACTGTCTGCTGAGCCATGTATCTAATCCTATCCAGTGTGAAACTGTCTGCTGAGCTGTGTATCTAATCCTCTCCTGTGTGATACTGTCTGCTGAGCCGTGTATCAAATCCCCTCCTGTGTGATGCTGTCTGCTGAGCCGTGTATCTAATCCTCTCCTGTGTGAAACTGTCTGCTGAGCTGTGTATCTAATCCTCTCCTGTGTGAAACTGTCTGTTGAGCCGTGTATCTAATCCTATCCTGTGTGATACTGTCTGCTAAGCTGTGTATCTAGTCCTATCCAGTGTGAAACTGTCTGCTGAGCTGTGTATCTAATCCTCTCCTGTGTGATACTGTCTGCTGAGCTGTGTATCTAGTCCTATCCAGTGCGAAACTGTCTGCTGAGCTGTGTATCTAATCCTCTCCTGTGTGATACTGTCTGCTGAGCCGTGTATCTAATCCTATCCAGTGTGAAACTGTCTGCTGAGCTGTGTATCTAATCCTCTCCTGTGTGATACTGTCTGCTGAGCTGTGTATCTAATCCTCTCCTGTGTGAAACTGTCTGTTGAGCCGTGTATCTAATCCTATCCTGTGTGATACTGTCTGCTGAGCTGTGTATCTAATCCTATCCAGTGTGATACTGTCTGCTGAGCTGTGTATCTAATCCTCTCCTGTGTGATACTGTCTGCTGAACCGTGTATCTAATCCCCTCCTGTGTGATGCTGTCTGCTGAGCCGTGTATCTAATCCTCTCCTGTGTGATACTGTCTGCTGAGCTGTGTATCTAATCCTATTATGTGTGATACTGACTGCTGAGCTGTGTATCTAATCCTCTCCTGTGTGATACTAACTGCTGAGCCGTGTATCTAATCATCTCCTGTGTGATACTGTCTGAGGAGCTGTGTATCTAATCCTCTACTGTGTGATACTGTCTGTTGAGCCGTTTATCTAATCCTATTATGTGTGATACTGACTGCTGAGCTGTGTATCTAATCCTCTCCTGTGTGATACTGTCTGTTGAGCCGTGTATCTAATCCTATTATGTGTGATACTGACTGCTGAGCTGTGTATCTAATCCTCTCCTGTGTGATACTGTCTGCTGAGCCGTGTATCTAATCCTATCCTGTGTGATACTGTCTGCTGAGCCGTGTATCTAATCCTATTATGTGTGATACTGACTGCTGAGCTGTGTATCTAATCCTCTCCTGTGTGATACTGTCTGTTGAGCCGTGTATCTAATCCTATTATGTGTGATACTGACTGCTGAGCCGTGAATCTAATCATCTCCTGTGTGATACTGTCTGAGGAGCTGTGTATCTAATCCTCTACTGTGTGCTACTGTCTGCTGAGCCGTGTATCTAACCCTCTCCTATGTGATACTGTGTGCTGAGCCATGTATCTAATCCTCTCCTGTGTGATACTGTTTGCTGAGCTGTGTATCTAATCCTATCCTGTGTGATACTGTCTGCTGAGCCGTGTATCTAATCCTATTATGTGTGATACTGACTGTTGAGCTGTGTATCTTATCCTCTCCTATGTGATACTCTCTGCTGAGACGTGTATCTAATCCTATTATGTGTGATACTGACTGCTGAGCTGTGTATCTAATCCTCTCCTGTGTGATACTGTCTGTTGAGCCGTGTATCTAATACTATTATGTGTGATACTGACTGCTGAGCCGTGTATCTAATCATCTCCTGTGTGATACTGTCTGAGGAGCTGTGTATCTAATCCTCTACTGTGTGCTACTGTCTGCTGAGCCGTGTATCTAATCCTCTCCTATGTGATACTGTGTGCTGAGCCATGTATCTAATCCTCTCCTGTGTGATACTGTTTGCTGAGCTGTGTATCTAATCCTATCCTGTGTGATACTGTCTGCTGAGCTGTGTATCTAATCCTCTCCTGTGTGATACTGACTGCTGAGCTGTGTATCTAATCCTATCCTGTGTGATACTGTCTGCTGAGCAGTGTATCTAATCCTCTCCTGTGTGATACTGTCTGCTGAGCTGTGAATCTAATCCTCTCCTGTGTGATACTGTCTGCTGAGCCGTGTATCTAATTCTCTAATGTGTGATACTGTCTGCTGAGCCGTGTATCTAATCCTATCCTGTGTGATACTGTCTGCTGAGCTGTGTATCTAATCCTCTCCTGTGTGATACTGTCTGCTGAGCCGTGTATCTAATCCTCTCCTGTGTGATACTGTCTGCTGAGCTGTGAATCTAATCCTCTCCTGTGTGATACTGTCTGCTGAGCCGTGTATCTAATTCTCTAATGTGTGATACTGTCTGCTGAGCTGTGTATCTAATCCTCTCCTATGTGATACTGTGTGCTGAGCCGTGTATCTAATCCTCTCCTGTGTGATACTGTCTGCTGAGCTGTGTATCTAATCCCCTCCTGTGTGATACTGTCTGCTGAGCCGTGTATCTAATCCTCTGCTGTGTGATACTGTCTGCTGAGCTGTGTATCTAATCCTATCCTGTGTGATACTGTCTGCTGAGCCGTGTATCTAATCCTATTATGTGTGATGCTGACTGCTGAGCCGTGTATCTAATCCTATCCTGTGTGATACTGTCTGCTGAGCCGTGTATCTAATCCTATTATGTGTGATGCTGACTGCTGAGCCGTGTATCTAATCCTATCCTGTGTGATACTGTCTGCTTAGACGTGTATCTAATCCTCTCCTGTGTGATACTGTCTGCTGAGCTGTGTATCTAATCCTCTCCTTTGTGATACTGTCTGCTGAGCCGTGTATCTAATCCTCTCCTGTGTGATACAGTCTGCTGAGCCGTGTATCTAATCCTCTCCTGTGTGATACAGTCTGCTGAGCCGTGTATCTAATCCTCTCCTGTGTGATACTGTCTGCTGAGCTGTGTATCTAATCCTCTCCTGTGTGATACTGTTTGCTGAGCTGTGTATCTAATCCTCTCCTGTGTGATACTGTCTGCTGAGCCGTGTACCTAATCCACTCCTGTGTGATACTGTCTGCTGAGCTGTGTATCTAATCCTCTCCTATGTGTAACTGTCTGCTGAGCCGTGTATCTATTCCTCTCCTTTGTGATACTGTCTGCTGAGCTGTGTATCTAATCCTATGCTGTGTGATTCTGTCTGCTGAGCTGTGTATCTAATCCTCTCCTGTGTGATACTGTCTGCTGAGCCGTGTACCTAATCCACTCCTGTGTGATACTGTCTGCTGAGCTGTGTATCTAATCCTCTCCTATGTGTAACTGTCTGCTGAGCCGTGTATCTAATCCTATGCTGTGTGATACTGTCTGCTGAGCTGTGTATCTAATCCTATGCTGTGTATCTAATCCTCTCCTGTGTGATAATGTCTGCTGAGCCATGTATCTAATCCTATTCTGTGTGATACTGTCTGCTGAGCTGTGTATCTAATCCTCTCCTATGTGTAACTGTCTGCTGAGCCGTGTATCTAATCCTATGCTGTGTGATACTGTCTGCTGAGCTGTGTATCTAATCCTCTCCTGTGTGATACTGTCTGCTGAGCTGTGTATCTAATCCTCTCCTGTGTGATACTGTGTGCTGAGCCGTGTATCTAATCCTCTCGTGTGACACTGTTTGCTGAGCTGTGTATCTAATCCCCTCCTGTGTGATACTGTCTGCTGAGCCGTGTATCTAATCCTCTCCTGTGTGATACTGTCTGCTGAGCCGTGTATCTAATCCTCTCCTGTGTGATACTGTCTGCTGAGCCGTGTATCTAAGCCTATTATGTGTGATGCTGACTGCTGAGCCGTGTATCTAATCCTATCCTGTGTGATACTGTCTGCTGAGCCGTGTATCTAATCATATTATGTGTGATGCTGACTGCTGAGCCGTGTATCTAATCCTATCCTGTGTGATACTGTCTGCTTAGCCGTGTATCTAATCCTCTCCTGTGTGATACTGTCTGCTGAGCTGTGTATCTAATCCTCTCCTGTGTGATACTGTCTGCTGAGCCGTGTATCTAATCCTCTCCTGTGTGATACAGTCTGCTGAGCTGTGTATCTAATCCTCTCCTGTGTGATACTGTCTGCTGAGCCGTGTATCTAATCCTCTCCTGTGTGATACAGTCTGCTGAGCCGTGTATCTAATCCTCTCCTGTGTGATACAGTCTCCTGAGCCGTGTATGTAATCCTCTCCTGTGTGATACTGTCTGCTGAGCTGTGTATCTAATCCTCTCCTGTGTGATACTGTCTGCTGAGCCGTGTATCTAATCCTCTCCTGTGTGATACAGTCTGCTGAGCTGTGTATCTAATCCTCTCCTGTGTGATACTGTCTGCTGAGCTGTGTATCTAATCCTCTCCTGTGTGATACTGTCTGCTGAGCCGTGTATCTAATCCTCTCCTGTGTGATACAGTCTGCTGAGCCGTGTATGTAATCCTCTCTTGTGTGATACTGTCTGCTGAGCTGTGTATCTAATCCTCTCCTGTGTGATACTGTCTGCTGAGCTGTGTATCTAATCCTCTCCTGTGTGATACTGTCTGCTGAGCCGTGTACCTAATCCACTCCTGTGTGATACTGTCTGCTGAGCTGTGTATCTAATCCTCTCCTATGTGTAACTGTCTGCTGAGTCGTGTATCTAATCCTCTCCTGTGTGATACTGTCTGCTGAGCTGTGTATCTAATCCTATGCTGTGTGATACTGTCTGCTGAGCTGTGTATCTAATCCTCTCCTGTGTGATACTGTCTTCTGAGCCGTGTACCTAATCCACTCCTGTGTGATACTGTCTGCTGAGCCGTGTATCTAATCCTATCCTGTGTGATACTGTCTGCTGAGCCGTGTATCTAATCCTATCCTGTGTGATACTGTCTGCTGAGCTGTGTATCTAATCCTATGCTGTGTATCTAATCCTCTCCTGTGTGTAACTGTCTGCTGAGCCGTGTATCTAATCCTCTCCTATGTGTAACTATCTGCTGAGCCGTGTATCTAATCCTATGCTGTGTGATACTGTCTGCTGAGCTGTGTATCTAATCCTATGCTGTGTATCTAATCCTCTCCTGTGTGATACTGTCTGCTGAGTTGTGTATCTAATCCTCGCCTGTGTGATACTGTCTGCTGAGCCGTGTATCTAATCCCCTCCTGTGTGATGCTGTCTGCTGAGCTGTGTATCTAATCCACTCCTGTGTGATACTGTCTGCTGAGCTGTGTATCTAATCCTATCCTGTGTGATACTGTCTGCTGAGCTGTGTATCTAATCCTATCCTGTGTGATACTGTCTGCTGAGCCGTGTATCTAATCCTCTCCTGTGTGATACTGTCTGCTGAGCTGTGTATCTAATCCTCTCCTGTGTGATACTGTCTGCTGAGCCGTGTACCTAATCCACTCCTGTGTGATACTGTCTGCTGAGCTGTGTATCTAATCCTATCCTGTGTGATACTGTCTGCTGAGCTGTGTATCTAATCCTCTCCTATGTGTAACTGTCTGCTGAGCCGTGTATCTAATCCTCTCCTGTGTGATACTGTCTGCTGAGCTGTGTATCTAATCCTCTCCTGTGTGATACTGTCTGCTGAGCCGTGTATCTAATCCCCTCCTGTGTGATGCTGTCTGCTGAGCCGTGTATCTAATCCTCTCCTGTGTGAAACTGTCTGTTGAGCCGTGTATCTAATCCTCTCCTGTGTGATACTGTCTGCTGAGCCGTGTACCTAATCCACTCCTGTGTGATACTGTCTGCTGAGCTGTGTATCTAATCCTATCCTGTGTGATACTGTCTGCTGAGCAGTGTATCTAATCCTCTCCTGTGTGATACTGTCTGCTGAGCCGTGTATCTAATCCTTTCCTGTGTGATACTGTCTGCTGAGCTGTGTATCTAATCCTCTCCTGTGTGAAACTGTCTGTTGAGCCGTGTATCTAATCATCTCCTGTGTGATACTGTCTGCTGAGCTGTGTATCTAATCCTCTCCTGTGTGAAACTGTCTGTTGGGCCGTGTATCTAATCCTATCCTGTGTGATACTGTCTGCTGAGCTGTGTATCTAATCCTATCCTGTGTGATACTGTCTGCTGAACCGTGTATCTAATCCCCTCCTGTGTGATGCTGTCTGCTGAGCCGTGTATCTAATCATCTCCTGTGTGATACTGACTGCTGAGCAGTGTATCTAATCCTCTCCTGTTTGATACTGTCTGCTGAGCTGTGTATCTAATCCTCTCCTGTGTGATGCTGACTGCTGAGCCGTGTATCTAATCCTCTCCTGTGTGATACTGTCTGCTGAGCAGTGTATCTAATCATCTCCTGTGTGATACTGTCTGCTGAGCTGTGTATCTAATCCTCTCCTGTGTGATGCTGACTGCTGAGCAGTGTATCTAATCCTATCCTGTGTGATACTGTCTGCTGAGCAGTGTATCTAATCCCCTCCTGTGTGATGCTGTCTGCTGAGCTGTGTATCTAATCCTCTCCTGTGTGATACTGTCTGCTGAGCTGTGTATCTAATCCTATCCTGTGTGATACTGTCTGCTGAGCTGTGTATCTAATCCTCTCCTGTGTGATACTGTGTGCTGAGCCGTGTATCTAATCCTCTCGTGTGATACTGTTTGCTGAGCTGTGTATCTAATCCCCTCCTGTGTGATACTGTCTGCTGAGCCGTGTATCTAATACTCTCCTGTGTGATACTGTTTGCTGAGCTGTGTATCTAATCCTATCCTGTGCGATGCTGACTGCTGAGCCGTGTATCTAATCCTATCCTGTGTGAAACTGTCTGCTGAGCCCTGTATCTAATCCCCTCCTGTGTGATGCTGTCTGCTGAGCCGTGTATCTAATCCTCTCCTGTGTGAAACTGTCTGTTGAGCCGTGTATCTAATCCTCTCCTGTGTGAAACTGTCTGTTGAGCCGTGTATCTAATCCTCTCCTGTGTGATACTGTCTGCTGAGCTGTGTATCTAATCCTATCCTGTGTGATACTGTCTACTGAGCATTGTATCTAATCCTCTCCTGTGTGATACTGTCTACTGAGCATTGTATCTAATCCTCTCCTGTGTGATACTGTCTACTGAGCATTGTATCTAATCCTCTCCTGTGTGATACTGTTTGCTGAGCTGTGTCTCTAATCCTCTCCTGTGTGATACTGTCTGCTGAGCCGTGTATCTAATCCTCTCCTGTGTGATACTGTCTGCTGAGCTGTGTCTCTAATCCTCTCCTGTGTGATACTGTCTGCTGAGCCGTGTATCTAATCCTCTCCTGTGTGATACTGTCTGCTGAGCTGTGTCTCTAATCCTATCCTGTGTGATACTGACTGCTGAGCTGTGTATCTAATCCTCTCCTGTGTGATACTGTCTGCTGAACCATGTATCTAATCCCCTCCTGTGTGATGCTGTCTGCTGAGCCGTGTATCTAATCCTCTCCTGTGTGATACTGTCTGCTGAGCCGTGTATCTAATCCTATTATGTGTGATACTGACTGCTGAGCTGTGTATCTAATCCTCTCCTGTGTGATACTGACTGCTGAGCTGTGTATCTAATCCTGTCCTGTGTGATACTGTCTGCTGAGCTGTGTATCTAATCCTCTCCTGTGTGATACTGTCTGCTGAGCCGTGTATCTAATCCTCTCCTATGTGATACTGTGTGCTGAGCCGTGTATCTAATCCTCTCCTGTGTGATACTGTTTGCTGAGCTGTGTATCTAATCCTATCCTGTGTGATACTGTCTGCTGAGCTGTGTATCTAATCCTATTATGTGTGATACTGACTGTTGAGCTGTGTATCTAATCCTATCCTGTGTGATACTGTCTGCTGAGCTGTGTATCTAATCCTCTCCTGTGTGATACTGTCTGCTGAGCCGTGTATCTAATCCTCTCCTGTGTGATACTGTCTGCTGAGCTGTGTATCTAATCCTCTCCTATGTGATACTGTGTGCTGAGCCGTGTATCTAATCCTCTCCTGTGTGATACTGTTTGCTGAGCTGTGTATCTAATGCTATCCTGTGTGATACTGTCTGCTGAGCTGTGTATCTAATCCTATCCTGTGTGATACAGTCTGCTGAGCCGTGTATCTAATCCTCTCCTGTGTGATACTGACTGCTGAGCTGTGTATCTAATCCTCTCCTGTGTGATACTGTCTGCTGAGCCGTGTATCTAATCCCCTCCTGTGTGATGCTGTCTGCTGAGCCGTGTATCTAATCCTCTCCTGTGTGAAACTGTCTGTTGAGCCGTGTATCTAATCCTCTCCTGTGTGATACTGTCTGTTGAGCCGTGTATCTAATCCTCTCCTGTGTGCTACTGTCTGCTGAGCTGTGTATCTAATCCTCTCCTGTGTGAAACTGTCTGTTGAGCCGTGTATCTAATCCTATCCTGTGTGATACTGTCTGCTGAGCTGTGTATCTAATCCTCTCCTGTGTGATACTGTCTGCTGAGCTGTGTATCTAATCCTCTCCTATGTGATACTGTGTGCTGAGCCGTGTATCTAATCCTCTCCTGTGTGATACTGTTTGCTGAGCTGTGTATCTAATCCTCTCCTGTGTGATACTGTCTGCTGAGCTGCGTATCTAATCCTCTCCTGTGTGATACTGACTGCTGAGCTGTGTATCTAACCCTATGCTGTGTGATACTGTCTGCTGAGCTGTGTATCTAATCCTCTCCTGTGTGATACTGTGTGCTGAGCCGTGTATCTAATCCTCTCGTGTGACACTGTTTGCTGAGCTGTGTATCTAATCCCCTCCTGTGTGATACTGTCTGCTGAGCCGTGTATCTAATCCTCTCCTGTGTGATACTGTTTGCTGAGCTCTGTATCTAATCCTATCCTGTGTGATACTGTCTGCTGAGCCGTGTATCTAATCCTATTATGTGTGATGCTGACTGCTGAGCCGTGTATCTAATCCTATCCTGTGTGATACTGTCTGCTGAGCCGTGTATCTAATCCTATTATGTGTGATGCTGACTGCTGAGCCGTGTATCTAATCCTATCCTGTGTGATACTGTCTGCTTAGCCGTGTATCTAATCCTCTCCTGTGTGATACTGTCTGCTGAGCTGTGTATCTAATCCTCTCCTGTGTGATACTGTCTGCTGAGCCGTGTATCGAATCCTCTCCTGTGTGA
The DNA here is from genome assembly GCF_046119375.1 of Phyllobates terribilis. Taxonomy (NCBI): domain Eukaryota; kingdom Metazoa; phylum Chordata; class Amphibia; order Anura; family Dendrobatidae; genus Phyllobates; species Phyllobates terribilis. The sequence goes on along the minus strand of NW_027362822.1, from coordinate 968,374 downwards.
TACAGTCTGCTGAGCCGTGTATCTAATCCTATTATGTGTGATACTGTCTGCTGAGCCGTGTATCTAATCCTCTCCTGTGTGATACTGTCTGCTGAGCTGTGTATCTAATCCTATCCAGTGTGAAACTGTCTGTTGAGCCGTGTATCTAATCCTATCCTGTGTGATACTGTCTGCTGAGCTGTGTATCTAATCCTCTCCTGTGTGATACTGTGTGCTGAGCCGTGTATCTAATCCTCTCCTGTGTGATACTGTGTGCTGAGCCGTGTATCTAATCCTCTCCTGTGTGATACTGTCTGCTGAGCTGTTTATCTAATCCTATGCTGTGTGATACTGTCTGCTGAGCCGTGTATCTAATCCTATCCAGTGTGATACTGTCTGCTGAGCTGTGTATCTAATCCTATCCAGTGTGAAACTGTCTGTTGAGCCGTGTATCTAATCCTATCCTGTGTGATACTGTCTGCTGAGCTGTGTATCTAATCCTATCCAGTGTGATACTGTCTGCTGAGCTGTGTATCTAATCCTCTCCTGTGTGATACTGTCTGCTGAACCGTGTATCTAATCCCCTCCTGTGTGATGCTGTCTGCTGAGCCGTGTATCTAATCCTCTCCTGTGTGATACTGTCTGCTGAGCTGTGTATCTAATCCTATTATGTGTGATACTGACTGCTGAGCTGTGTATCTAATCCTCTCCTGTGTGATACTAACTGCTGAGCCGTGTATCTAATCATCTCCTGTGTGATACTGCCTGAGGAGCTGTGTATCTAATCCTCTGCTGTGTGATACTGTCTGTTGAGCCGTGTATCTAATCCTATTATGTGTGATACTGACTGCTGAGCTGTGTATCTAATCCTCTCCTGTGTGATACTAACTGCTGAGCCGTGTATCTAATCATCTCCTGTGTGATACTGCCTGAGGAGCTGTGTATCTAATCCTCTCCTATGTGATACTGTGTGCTGAGCCATGTATCTAATCCTCTCCTGTGTGATACTGTTTGCTGAGCTGTGTATCTAATCCTATCCTGTGTGATACTGTCTGCTGAGCCGTGTATCTAATCCTATTATGTGTGATACTGACTGTTGAGCTGTGTATCTAATCCTATCCTGTGTGATACTGTCTGCTGAGCTGTGTATCTAATCCTCTCCTATGTGATACTGTGTGCTGAGCCGTGTATCTAATCCTCTCCTGTGTGATACTGTTTGCTGAGCTGTGTATCTAATCCTCTCCTGTGTGATACTGACTGCTGAGCTGTGTATCTAATCCTATCCTGTGTGATACTGTCTGCTGAGCTGTGTATCTAATCCTCTCCTATGTGATACTGTGTGCTGAGCCGTGTATCTAATCCTCTCCTGTGTGATACTGTTTGCTGAGCTGTGTATCTAATCCTCTCCTGTGTGATACTGTCTGCTGAGCTGCGTATCTAATCCTCTCCTGTGTGATACTGACTGCTGAGCTGTGTATCTAACCCTATGCTGTGTGATACTGTCTGCTGAGCTGTGTATCTAATCCTCTCCTATGTGATACTGTGTGCTGAGCCGTGTATCTAATCCTCTCGTGTGACACTGTTTGCTGAGCTGGGTATCTAATCCCCTCCTCTGTGATACTGTCTGCTGAGCCGTGTATCTAATCCTCTCCTGTGTGATACTGTTTGCTGAGCTCTGTATCTAATCCTATCCTGTGTGATACTGTCTGCTGAGCTGTGTATCTAATCCTCTCCTGTGTGATACTGTCTGCTGAACCATGTATCTAATCCCCTCCTGTGTGATGCTGTCTGCTGAGCCGTGTATCTAATCCTCTCCTGTGTGATACTGTCTGCTGAGCCGTGTATCTAATCCTATTATGTGTGATACTGACTGCTGAGCTGTGTATCTAATCCTCTCCTGTGTGATACTGACTGCTGAGCTGTGTATCTAATCCTGTCCTGTGTGATACTGTCTGCTGAGCTGTGTATCTAATCCTCTCCTGTGTGATACTGTCTGCTGAGCCGTGTATCTAATCCTCTCCTATGTGATACTGTGTGCTGAGCCGTGTATCTAATCATCTCCTGTGTGATACTGTTTGCTGAGCTGTGTATCTAATCCTATCCTGTGTGATACTGTCTGCTGAGCTGTGTATCTAATCCTATTATGTGTGATACTGACTGTTGAGCTGTGTATCTAATCCTATCCTGTGTGATACTGTCTGCTGAGCTGTGTATCTAATCCTCTCCTGTGTGATACTGTCTGCTGAGCCGTGTATCTAATCCTCTCCTGTGTGATACTGTCTGCTGAGCTGTGTATCTAATCCTCTCCTATGTGATACTGTGTGCTGAGCCGTGTATCTAATCCTCTCCTGTGTGATACTGTTTGCTGAGCTGTGTATCTAATGCTATCCTGTGTGATACTGTCTGCTGAGCTGTGTATCTAATCCTATCCTGTGTGATACAGTCTGCTGAGCCGTGTATCTAATCCTCTCCTGTGTGATACTGACTGCTGAGCTGTGTATCTAATCCTCTCCTGTGTGATACTGTCTGCTGAGCCGTGTATCTAATCCCCTCCTGTGTGATGCTGTCTGCTGAGCCGTGTATCTAATCCTCTCCTGTGTGAAACTGTCTGTTGAGCCGTGTATCTAATCCTCTCCTGTGTGAAACTGTCTGTTGAGCCGTGTATCTAATCCTCTCCTGTGTGCTACTGTCTGCTGAGCTGTGTATCTAATCCTCTCCTGTGTGAAACTGTCTGTTGAGCCGTGTATCTAATCCTATCCTGTGTGATACTGTCTGCTGAGCTGTGTATCTAATCCTCTCCTGTGTGATACTGTCTGCTGAGCTGTGTATCTAATCCTCTCCTATGTGATACTGTGTGCTGAGCCGTGTATCTAATCCTCTCCTGTGTGATACTGTTTGCTGAGCTGTGTATCTAATCCTCTCCTGTGTGATACTGTCTGCTGAGCTGCGTATCTAATCCTCTCCTGTGTGATACTGACTGCTGAGCTGTGTATCTAACCCTATGCTGTGTGATACTGTCTGCTGAGCTGTGTATCTAATCCTCTCCTGTGTGATACTGTGTGCTGAGCCGTGTATCTAATCCTCTCGTGTGACACTGTTTGCTGAGCTGTGTATCTAATCCCCTCCTGTGTGATACTGTCTGCTGAGCCGTGTATCTAATCCTCTCCTGTGTGATACTGTTTGCTGAGCTCTGTATCTAATCCTATCCTGTGTGATACTGTCTGCTGAGCCGTGTATCTAATCCTATTATGTGTGATGCTGACTGCTGAGCCGTGTATCTAATCCTATCCTGTGTGATACTGTCTGCTGAGCCGTGTATCTAATCCTATTATGTGTGATGCTGACTGCTGAGCCGTGTATCTAATCCTATCCTGTGTGATACTGTCTGCTTAGCCGTGTATCTAATCCTCTCCTGTGTGATACTGTCTGCTGAGCTGTGTATCTAATCCTCTCCTGTGTGATACTGTCTGCTGAGCCGTGTATCGAATCCTCTCCTGTGTGATACTGTCTGCTGAGCCGTGTATCTAATCCTATTATGTGTGATACTGTCTGCTGAGCCGTGTATCTAATCCTCTCCTGTGTGATACTGTCTGCTGAGCTGTGTATCTAATCCTATCCAGTGTGAAACTGTCTGTTGAGCCGTGTATCTAATCCTATCCTGTGTGATACTGTCTGCTGAGCTGTGTATCTAATCCTCTCCTGTGTGATACTGTGTGCTGAGCCGTGTATCTAATCCTCTCCTGTGTGATACTGTGTGCTGAGCCGTGTATCTAATCCTCTCCTGTGTGATACTGTCTGCTGAGCTGTTTATCTAATCCTATGCTGTGTGATACTGTCTGCTGAGCCGTGTATCTAATCCTATCCAGTGTGATACTGTCTGCTGAGCTGTGTATCTAATCCTATCCAGTGTGAAACTGTCTGTTGAGCCGTGTATCTAATCCTATCCTGTGTGATACTGTCTGCTGAGCTGTGTATCTAATCCTATCCAGTGTGATACTGTCTGCTGAGCTGTGTATCTAATCCTCTCCTGTGTGATACTGTCTGCTGAACCGTGTATCTAATCCCCTCCTGTGTGATGCTGTCTGCTGAGCCGTGTATCTAATCCTCTCCTGTGTGATACTGTCTGCTGAGCTGTGTATCTAATCCTATTATGTGTGATACTGACTGCTGAGCTGTGTATCTAATCCTCTCCTGTGTGATACTAACTGCTGAGCCGTGTATCTAATCATCTCCTGTGTGATACTGCCTGAGGAGCTGTGTATCTAATCCTCTGCTGTGTGATACTGTCTGTTGAGCCGTGTATCTAATCCTATTATGTGTGATACTGACTGCTGAGCTGTGTATCTAATCCTCTCCTGTGTGATACTAACTGCTGAGCCGTGTATCTAATCATCTCCTGTGTGATACTGCCTGAGGAGCTGTGTATCTAATCCTCTCCTATGTGATACTGTGTGCTGAGCCATGTATCTAATCCTCTCCTGTGTGATACTGTTTGCTGAGCTGTGTATCTAATCCTATCCTGTGTGATACTGTCTGCTGAGCCGTGTATCTAATCCTATTATGTGTGATACTGACTGTTGAGCTGTGTATCTAATCCTATCCTGTGTGATACTGTCTGCTGAGCTGTGTATCTAATCCTCTCCTATGTGATACTGTGTGCTGAGCCGTGTATCTAATCCTCTCCTGTGTGATACTGTTTGCTGAGCTGTGTATCTAATCCTCTCCTGTGTGATACTGACTGCTGAGCTGTGTATCTAATCCTATCCTGTGTGATACTGTCTGCTGAGCTGTGTATCTAATCCTCTCCTATGTGATACTGTGTGCTGAGCCGTGTATCTAATCCTCTCCTGTGTGATACTGTTTGCTGAGCTGTGTATCTAATCCTCTCCTGTGTGATACTGTCTGCTGAGCTGCGTATCTAATCCTCTCCTGTGTGATACTGACTGCTGAGCTGTGTATCTAACCCTATGCTGTGTGATACTGTCTGCTGAGCTGTGTATCTAATCCTCTCCTATGTGATACTGTGTGCTGAGCCGTGTATCTAATCCTCTCGTGTGACACTGTTTGCTGAGCTGGGTATCTAATCCCCTCCTCTGTGATACTGTCTGCTGAGCCGTGTATCTAATCCTCTCCTGTGTGATACTGTTTGCTGAGCTCTGTATCTAATCCTATCCTGTGTGATACTGTCTGCTGAGCTGTGTATCTAATCCTCTCCTTTGTGATACTGTCTGCTGAGCCGTGTATCTAATCCTCTCCTGTGTGATACTGTCGGCTGAGCCGTGTATCTAATCCTATTATGTGTGATACTGTCTGCTGAGCTGTGTATCTAATCCTCTCCTGTGTAATACTGTCTGCTGAGCTGTGTATCTAATCCTCTCCTGTGTAATACTGTCTGCTGAGCTGTGTATCTAATCCTCTCCTGTGTGATACTGTCTATTGAGCCGTGTATCTAATCCTCTCCTGTGTGATACTGTCTGCTGAGCCGTGTATCTAATCCTCTCATGTGTGATACTGACTGCTGAGCCGTGTATCTAATCCTCTCCTGTGTGATACTGTCTGCTGAGCCATGTATCTAATCCTCTGCTTTGTGATACTGTCTGCAGAGCCGTGTATCTAATCCTCTCCTGTGTGATACTGTCTGCTGAGCCGTGTATCTAATCCTATCCTGTGTGATACTGTCTGCTGAGCTGTGTATCGAATCCTCTCCTGTGTGATACTGTGTGCTGAGCCGTGTATCTAATCCTCTCGTGTGATACTGTCTGCTGAGCTGTGTATCTAATCCGCTCCTGTGTGATACTGTCTGCTGAGCCGTGTATCTAATCCTCTCCTGTGTGATACTGTTTGCTGAGCTGTGTATCTAATCCTCTCCTGTGTGATACTGTCTGCTGAGCCGTGTATCTAATCCTATCCTGTGTGATACTGTCTGCTGAGCCGTGTATCTAATCCTATTATGTGTGATACTGTCTGCTTAGCCGTGTATCTAATCCTATCCTGTGTGATACTATCTGCTGAGCTGTGTATCTAATCCTATCCTGTGTGATACTGTCTGCTGAGCCGTGTTTCTAATCCTATTATGTGTGATGCTGACTGCTGAGCCGTGTATCTAATCCTATCCTGTGTGATACTGTCTGCTTAGCCGTGTATCTAATCCTCTCCTGTGTGATACTGTCTGCTGAGCTGTGTATCTAATCCTCTCCTGTGTGATACTATCTGCTGAGCCGTGTATCTAATCCTCTCCTGTGTGATACTGTCTGCTGAGCGGTGTATCTAATCCTCTCCTGTGTGATACTGTCTGCTGAGCCGTGTATCTAATCCTCTCCTGTGTGATACTGTCTGCAGAGCCGTGTATCTAATCTTCTCCTGTGTGATACTGACTGCTGAGCCATGTATCTAATCATCTCCTGTGTGATACTGTCTGCTGAGCCGTGTATCTAATCCTCTCCTGTGTGATACTGACTGCTGAGCCGTGTATCTAATCCTCTCCTGTGTGATATTGACTGCTGAGCTGTGTATCTAATCCTATCCTGTGTGATACTGTGTGCTGAGCTGTGTATCTAATCCTCTCCTATGTGATACTGTGTGCTGAGCCGTGTATCTAATCCTCTCATGTGTGATACTGTTTGCTGAGCTGTGTATCTAATCCTATCCTGTGTGATACTGTGTGCTGAGCCGTGTATCTAATCCTATTATGTGTGATACTGACTGCTGAGCTGTGTATCTAATCCTATCCTGTGTGATACTATCTGCTGAACCGTGTATCTAATCCTCTCCTGTGTGATGCTGTCTGCTGAGCTGTGTATCTAATCCTCTCCTGTGTGATACTGTCTGCTGAGCCGTGTATCTAATCCTCTGCTGTGTGATACTGTCTGCTGAGCCATGTATCTAATCCTCTCCTGTGTGATAATGTCTGCTGAGCCATGTATCTAATCCTTTGCTGTGTGATACTGTCTGCTGAGCCATGTATCTAATCCTCTGCTGTGTGATACTGTCTGCTGAGCTGTGTATCTAATCCCCTCCTGTGTGATACTGTTTGCTGAGCCGTGTATCTAATCCTATCCTGTGTGATACTGTTTGCTGAGCCGTGTATCTAATCCTATCCTGTGTGATACTGTTTGCTGAGCCGTGTATCTAATCCTATCCTGTGTGATGCTGTCTGCTGAGCTGCGTATCTAATCCTCTCCTGTGTGATACTGACTGCTGAGCTGTGTATCTAATCCTCTCCTGTGTGATACTGTCTGCTGAGCCGTGTATCTAATCCTCTCCTGTGTGATACTGTTTGCTGAGCTGTGTATCTAATCCTATTATGTGTGATACTGTTTGCTGAGCTGTGTATCTAATCCTATTATGTGTGATACTGACTGCTGAGCTGTGTATCTAATCCTATCCTGTGTGATACTGTCTGCTGAGCTGTGTATCTAATCCTCTCCTATATGATACTGTGTGCTGAGCCGTGTATCTAATCCTCTCCTGTGTGATACTGTTTGCTGAGCTGTGTTTCTAATCCTATCCTGTTTGATACTATGTGCTGAGCCGTGTATCTAATCCTATTATGTGTGATGCTGACTGCTGAGCTGTGTATCTAATCCTATCGTGTGATACTGTCTGCTGAGCTGTCTATCTAATCCTATCCTGTGTGATACTGTCTGCTGAGCCGTGTATTTAATCCCCTCCTGTGTGATACTGTCTGCTGAGCTGTGTATCTAATCCTCTCCTATGTGATACTGTGTGCTGAGCCGTGTATCTAACCCTCTACTGTGTGATACTGTTTGCTGAGCTGTGTATCTAATCCTATCCTGTTTGATACTGTGTGCTGAGCCATGTATCTAATCTTATTATGTGTGATGCTGACTGCTGAGCTGTGTATCTAATCCTATCCTGTGTGATACTGTCTGCTGAGCTGTCTATCTAATCCTCTCCTGTTTGATACTGTGTGCTGAGCAGTGTATCTAATCCTCTCCTGTGTGATACTGTCTGCTGAGCTGTGTATCTAATCCTATCCTGTGTGATACTGTCTGCTGAGCTGTGTATCTAATCCTATCCTGTTTGATACTGTCTGCTGAGCTGTGTATCTCATCCTATCCTGTGTGATACTGTCTGCTGAGCCGTGTTTCTAATCCTCTCCTGTGTGATACTATCTGCTGAGCCGTGTATCTAATCCTCTCCTGTGTGATACTGTCTGCTGAGCCGTGTATCTAATCCTCTCCTGTGTGATACTGTTTGCTGAGCTGTGTATCTAATCCTATTATGTGTGATACTGTTTGCTGAGCTGTGTATCTAATCCTATTATGTGTGATACTGACTGCTGAGCTGTGTATCTAATCCTATCCTGTGTGATACTGTCTGCTGAGCTGTGTATCTAATCCTCTCCTATATGATACTGTGTGCTGAGCCGTGTATCTAATCCTCTCCTGTGTGATACTGTTTGCTGAGCTGTGTTTCTAATCCTATCCTGTTTGATACTATGTGCTGAGCCGTGTATCTAATCCTATTATGTGTGATGCTGACTGCTGAGCTGTGTATCTAATCCTATCCTGTGTGATACTATCTGCTGAGCTGTCTATCTAATCCTATCCTGTGTGATACTGTCTGCTGAGCCGTGTATCTAATCCCCTCCTGTGTGATACTGTCTGCTGAGCTGTGTATCTAATCCTCTCCTATGTGATACTGTGTGCTGAGCCGTGTATCTAACCCTCTACTGTGTGATACTGTTTGCTGAGCTGTGTATCTAATCCTATCCTGTTTGATACTGTGTGCTGAGCCATGTATCTAATCTTATTATGTGTGATGCTGACTGCTGAGCTGTGTATCTAATCCTATCCTGTGTGATACTGTCTGCTGAGCTGTCTATCTAATCCTCTCCTGTTTGATACTGTGTGCTGAGCAGTGTATCTAATCCTCTCCTGTGTGATACTGTCTGCTGAGCTGTGTATCTAATCCTATCCTGTGTGATACTGTCTGCTGAGCTGTGTATCTAATCCTATCCTGTTTGATACTGTCTGCTGAGCTGTGTATCTAATCCTATTATGTGTGATGCTGACTGCTGAGCTGTGTATCTCATCCTATCCTGTGTGATGCTGTCTGCTGAGCCGTGTTTCTAATCCTCTCCTGTGTGATACTATCTGCTGAGCTGTGTATCTAATCCTATCGTGTGTGATACTGTCTGCTGAGCTGTGTATCTAATCCTATCCTGTGTGATACTGTCTGCTGAGCTGTGTATCTAATCCTATTATGTGTGATGCTGACTGCTGAGCTGTGTATCTAATCCTATCCTGTGTGATACTGTCTGCTGAGCCGTGTTTCTAATCCTCTCCTGTGTGATACTGTCTGCTGAGCTGTGTATCTACTCCTATCCTGTGTGATACTGTCTGCTGAGCTGTGTATCTAATCCTATCATGTGTGATACTGTCTGCTGAGCTGTGTATCTAATCCTATTATGTGTGATGCTGACTGCTGAGCTGTGTATCTAATCCTATTATGTGTGATGCTGACTGCTGATCTGTGTATCTAATCCTATCCTGTGTGATACTGTCTGCTGAGCTGTGTATCTAATCCTATCCTGTGTGATACTGTCTGCTGAGCTGTGTATCTAATCCTATCATGTGTGATACTGTCTGCTGAGCTGTGTATCTAATCCTATTATGTGTGATGCTGACTGCTGAGCTGTGTATCTAATCCTATTATGTGTGATGCTGACTGCTGATCTGTGTATCTAATCCTATCCTGTGTGATACTGTCTGCTGAGCCGTGTTTCTAATCCTCTCCTGTGTGATACTGTCTGCTGAGCTGTGTATCTAATCCAATCCTGTGTGATACTGTCTGCTGAGCTGTGTATCTAATCCTATCCTGTGTGATACTGTCTGCTGAGCTGTGTATCTAATCATATTATGTGTGATGTCGACTGCTGAGCTGTGTATCTAATCCTATCCTGTGTGATACTGCCTGCTGAGCCGTGTATCTAATCCTCTCCTGTGTGATACAGTCTGCTGAGCCGTGTTTCTAATCCTCTCCTGTGTGATACTGACTGCTGAGCCGTGTATCTAATCCTATCCTGTGTGATACTGTCTGCTGAGCTGTGTATCTAATCCTATCCTGTGTGATACAGTCTGCTGAGTCGTGTATCTAATCCTATCCTGTGTGATACTGTCTGCTGAACTGTGTATCTAATCCTCTCCTGTGTGATACTGTCTGCTGAGCCGTGTATCTAATCCTCTCCTGTTTGATACTGTCTGCTGAGCTGTGTATCTAATCCTATTATGTGTGATGCTGACTGCTGAGCCGAGTATCTAATCCTATCCTGTGTGATACTGTCTGCTGAGCCGTGTATCTAATCCTATTATGTGTGATGCTGACTGCTGAGCCGTGTATCTAATCCTATCCTGTGTGATACTGTCTGCTTAGCCGTGTATCTAATCCTCTCCTGTGTGATAATGTCTGCTGAGCTGTGTATCTAATCCTCTCCTTTGTGATACTGTCTGCTGAGCCGTGTATCTAATCCTCTCCTGTGTGATACTGTCTGCTGAGCCATGTATCTAATCCTATTATGTGTGATACTGTCTGCTGAGCCATGTATCTAATCCTATTATGTGTGATACTGTCTGCTGAGCTGTGTATCTAATCCTCTCCTGTGTAATACTGTCTGCTGAGCTGTGTATCTAATCCTCTCCTGTGTGATACTGTCTGCTGAGCCGTGTATCTAATCCTCTCCTGTGTGATACTGTCTGCTGAGCCGTGTATCTAATCCTCTCCTGTGTGATACTGTCTGCTGAGCTGTGTATCTAATCCTATCCTGTTTGATACTGTTTGCTGAGCTGTGTATCTAATCCTACCCAGTGTGATACTGTCTGCTGAGCCATGTATCTAATCCTCTCCTGTGTGATACAGTCTGCTGAGCCGTGTATCTAATCCTATCCTGTGTGATACTGTCTGCTGAGCTGTGTATCTAATCCTCTCCTGTGTGATACTGTCTGCTGAGCCGTGTATCTAATCCTCTCCTGTTTGATACTGTCTGCTGAGCCGTGTATCTAATCCTCTCCTGTGTGATACTGTTTGCTGAGCTGTGTATCTAATCCTATTATGTGTGATACTGTTTGCTGAGCTGTGTATCTAATCCTATTATGTGTGATACTGACTGCTGAGCTGTGTATCTAATCCTATCCTGTGTGATACTGTCTGCTGAGCTGTGTATCTAATCCTCTCCTATATGATACTGTGTGCTGAGCCGTGTATCTAATCCTCTCCTGTGTGATACTGTTTGCTGAGCCGTGTATCTAATCCTATTATGTGTGATGCTGACTGCTGAGCTGTGTATCTAATCCTATCCTGTGTGATACTGTCTGCTGAGCTGTCTATCTAATCCTATCCTGTGTGATACTGTCTGCTGAGCCGTGTATCTAATCCCCTCCTGTGTGATACTGTCTGCTGAGCTGTGTATCTAATCCTCTCCTATGTGATACTGTGTGCTGAGCCGCGTATCTAACCCTCTACTGTGTGATACTGTTTGCTGAGCTGTGTACCTAATCCTATCCTGTTTGATACTGTGTGCTGAGCCATGTATCTAATCTTATTATGTGTGATGCTGACTGCTGAGCTGTGTATCTAATCCTATCCTGTGTGATACTGTCTGCTGAGCTGTCTATCTAATCCTCTCCTGTTTGATACTGTGTGCTGAGCAGTGTATCTAATCCTCTCCTGTGTGATACTGTCTGCTGAGCTGTGTATCTAATCCTATCCTGTGTGATACTGTCTGCTGAGCTGTGTATCTAATCCTATCCTGTTTGATACTGTCTGCTGAGCTGTGTATCTAATCCTATTATGTGTGATGCTGACTGCTGAGCTGTGTATCTCATCCTATCCTGTGTGATTCTGTCTGCTGAGCCGTGTTTCTAATACTCTCCTGTGTGATACTATCTGCTGAGCTGTGTATCTAATCCTATCGTGTGTAATACTGTCTGCTGAGCTGTGTATCTAATCCTATCCTGTGTGATACTGTCTGCTGAGCTGTGTATCTAATCCTATTATGTGTGATGCTGACTGCTGAGCTGTGTATCTAATCCTATCCTGTGTGATACTGTCTGCTGAGCCGTGTTTCTAATCCTCTCCTGTGTGATACTGTCTGCTGAGCTGTGTATCTAATCCTCTCCTGTGTGATACTGTCTGCTGAGCTGTGTATCTAATCCTATCATGTGTGATACTGTCTGCTGAGCTGTGTATCTAATCCTATTATGTGTGATGCTGACTGCTGAGCTGTGTATCTAATCCTATTATGTGTGATGCTGACTGCTGATCTGTGTATCTAATCCTATCCTGTGTGATACTGTCTGCTGAGCCGTGTTTCTAATCCTCTCCTGTGTGATACTGTCTGCTGAGCTGTGTATCTAATCCAATCCTGTGTGATACTGTCTGCTGAGCTGTGTATCTAATCCTATCCTGTGTGATACTGTCTGCTGAGCTGTGTATCTAATCATATTATGTGTGATGTCGACTGCTGAGCTGTGTATCTAATCCTATCCTGTGTGATACTGCCTGCTGAGCCGTGTATCTAATCCTCTCCTGTGTGATACAGTCTGCTGAGCCGTGTTTCTAATCCTCTCCTGTGTGATACTGACTGCTGAGCCGTGTATCTAATCCTATCCTGTGTGATACTGTCTGCTGAGCTGTGTATCTAATCCTATCCTGTGTGATACAGTCTGCTGAGTCGTGTATCTAATCCTATCCTGTGTGATACTGTCTGCTGAGCTGTGTATCTAATCCTCTCCTGTGTGATACTGTCTGCTGAGCCGTGTATCTAATCCTCTCCTGTTTGATACTGTCTGCTGAGCTGTGTATCTAATCCTATTATGTGTGATGCTGACTGCTGAGCCGTGTATCTAATCCTATCCTGTGTGATACTGTCTGCTGAGCCGTGTATCTAATCCTATTATGTGTGATGCTGACTGCTGAGCTGTGTATCTAATCCTATCCTGTGTGATACTGTCTGCTTAGCCGTGTATCTAATCCTCTCCTGTGTGATAATGTCTGCTGAGCTGTGTATGTAATCCTCTCCTTTGTGATACTGTCTGCTGAGCCGTGTATCTAATCCTCTCCTGTGTGATACTGTCTGCTGAGCCGTGTATCTAATCCTATTATGTGTGATACTGTCTGCTGAGCCATGTATCTAATCCTATTATGTGTGATACTGTCTGCTGAGCTGTGTATCTAATCCTCTCCTGTGTAATACTGTCTGCTGAGCTGTGTATCTAATCCTCTACTGTGTGATACTGTCTGCTGAGCCGTGTATCTAATCCTCTCCTGTGTGATACTGTCTGCTGAGCCGTGTATCTAATCCTCTCCTGTGTGATACTGTCTGCTGAGCTGTGTATCTAATCCTATCCTGTTTGATACTGTTTGCTGAGCTGTGTATCTAATCCTACCCAGTGTGATACTGTCTGCTGAGCCATGTATCTAATCCTCTCCTGTGTGATACAGTCTGCTGAGCTGTGTATCTAATCCTCTCCTGTGTGATACTGTCTGCTGAGCCGTGTATCTAATCCTCTCCTGTTTGATACTGTCTGCTGAGCCGTGTATCTAATCCTATCCTGTGTGTTACTGTCTGCTGAGCCGTGTATCTAATCCTATTATGTGTGATGCTGACTGCTGAGCCGTGTATCTAATCCTATCCTGTGTGATACTGTCTGCTTAGCCGTGTATCTAATCCTCTCCTTTGTGATACTGTCTGCTGAGCCGTGTATCTAATCCTCTCCTGTGTGATACTGTCTGCTGAGCCGTTTATCCAATCCTATTATGTGTGATCCTGTCTGCTGAGCTGTGTATCTAATCCTCTCCTGTGTAATACTGTCTGCTGAGCTGTGTATCTAATCCTCTCCTGTGTGGTACTGTCTGCTGAGCCGTGTATCTAATCCTCTCCTATGTGATACTGTCTGCTGAGCCGTGTATCTAATCCTCTCCTGTGTGATACTGACTGCTGAGCCGTGTATCTAATCCTCTCCTGTGTGATACTGTCTGCTGAGCCATGTATCTAATCCTCTGCTTTGTGATACTGTCTGCAGAGCCGTGTATCTAATCCTCTCCTGTGTGATACTGTCTGCTGATCCATGTATCTAATCCTCCCCTGTGTGATACTGTCTGCTGAGCTGTGTATCTAATCCTCTCCTGTGTGATACTGTGTGCTGAGCCGTGTATCTAATCCTATCCTGTGTGATACTATCTGCTGAGCCCTGTATCTAATCCTCTCGTGTGATACTGTTTGCTGAGCTGTGTATCTAATCCCCTCCTGTGTGATACTGTCTGCTGAGCCGTGTATCTAATCCTCTCCTGTGTGATACTGTTTGCTGAGCTGTGTATCTAATCCTATCCTGTGAGATACTGTCTGCTGAGCCGTGTATCTAATCCTATTATGTGTGATGCTGACTGCTGAGCCGTGTATCTAATCCTATCCTGTGTGATACTGTCTGCTGAGCCGTGTATCTAATCCTATTATGTGTGATGCTGACTGCTGAGCCGTGTATCTAATCCTATCCTGTGTGATACTGTCTGCTGAGCCGTGTATCTAATCCTATTATGTGTGATGCTGACTGCTGAGCCGTGTATCTAATCCTCTCCTGTGTGATGCTGTCTGCTGAGCTATGTATCTAATCCTCTCCTGTGTGATACTGTCTGCTGAGCTGTGTATCTAATCTTCTCCTGTGTGATACTGTCTGCTGAGCCGTGTATCTAATCCTCTCCTGTGTGATACTGTCTGCTGAGCCGTGTATCTAATCCTCTCCTGTGTGATACTGTCTGCTGAGCTATGTATCTAATCCTATTATGTGTGATACTGTCTGCTGAGCCGTGTATCTAATCCTATTATGTGTGATACTGTCTGCTGAGCTGTGTATCTAATCCTCTCCTGTGTGATACTGTCTGCTGAGCCGTGTATCTAATCCTATGCTGTGTGATACTGTCTGCTGAGCTATGTATCTAATCCTATTATGTGTGATACTGTCTGCTGAGCCGTGTATCTAATCCTATTATGTGTGATACTGTCTGCTGAGCTGTGTATCTAATCCTCTCCTGTGTAATACTGTCTGGTGAGCTGTGTATCTAATCCTCTCCTGTGTGATACTGTCTGCTGAGCCGTGTACCTAATCCTCTCCTGTGTGATACTGTCTGCTGAGCCGTGTATCTAATCCTCTCCTGTGTGATACTGACTGCTGAGCCGTGTATCTAATCCTCTCCTGTGTGATACTGTCTGCTGAGCCGTGTATCTAATCCTCTCATGTGTGATACTGTCTGCTGAGCCGTGTATCTAATCTTCTCCTGTGTGATACTGACTGCTGAGCCATGTATCTAATCCTCTCCTGTGTGATACTGTCTGCTGAGCCGTGTATCTAATCCTCTCCTGTGTGATAATGACTGCTGAGCCGTGTATCTAATCCTCTACTGTGTGATACTGACTGCTGAGCTGTGTATCTAATCCTATTCTGTGTGGTACTGTGTGCTGAGCTGTGTATCTAATCCTCTCCTATGTGATACTGTGTGCTGAGCCGTGTATCTAATCCTCTCCTGTGTGATACTGCCTGCTGAGCTGTGTATGTAATCCTCTACTGTGTGATACTGACTGCTGAGCTGTGTATCTAATCCTCTACTGTGTGATACTGACTGCTGAGCTGTGTATCTAATCCTCTCCTGTGTGATACTGTGTGCTGAGCCGTGTATCTAATCCTATTATGTGTGATACTGACTGCTGAGCTGTGTATCTAATCCTATCCTGTGTGATACTATCTGCTGAGCCGTGTATCTAATCCTCTCCTGTGTGATGCTGTCTGCTGAGCTGTGTATCTAATCCTCTCCTGTGTGATACTGTCTGCTGAGCTTTGTATCTAATTCTATCCTGTGTGATACTGTCTGCTGAGCCGTGTATCTAATTCTATCCTGTGTGATACTGTCTGCTGAGCCGTGTATCTAATCCTCTCCTGTGTGATACTGTCTGCTGAGCCATGTATCTAATCCTCTCCTGTGTGATACTGTCTGCTGAGCCATGTATCTAATCCTCTGCTGTGTGATACTGTCTGCTGAGCCATGTATCTAATCCTCTGCTGTGTGATACTGTCTGCTGAGCCATGTATCTAATCCTTTGCTGTGTGATACTGTCTGCTGAGCCATGTATCTAATCCTCTGCTGTGTGATACTGTCTGCTGAGCCGTGTATCTAATCCCCTCCTGTGTGATACTGTTTGCTGAGCCGTGTATCTAATCCTTTCCTGTGTGATACTGTCTGCTGAGCCGTGTATCTAAGCCTATCCTGTGATACTGACTGCTGAGCCGTGTATCTAATCCTATCCTGTGTGATCCTGTCTGCTGAGCTGCGTATCTAATCCTCTCCTGTGTGATACTGACTGCTGAGCTGTGTATCTAATCCTCTCCTGTGTGATACTGTCTGCTGAGCCGTGTATCTAATCCCCTCCTGTGTGATACTGTCTGCTGAGCTATGTATCTAATCCTCTCCTGTGTGATACTGTTTGCTGAGCTGTGTTTCTAATCCTATCCTGTTTGATACTGTGTGCTGAGCCGTGTATCTAAGCCTATCCTGTGATACTGACTGCTGAGCCGTGTATCTAATCCCCCCCTGTGTGATACTGTCTGCTGAGCTATGTATCTAATCCTCTCCTGTGTGATACTGTGTGCTGAGCTGTGTATCTAATCCTATTATGTGTGATACTGACTGCTGAGCTGTGTATCTAATCCTATCCTGTGTGATACTGTCTGCTGAGCTGTGTATCTAATCCTCTCCTATATGATACTGTGTGCTGAGCCGTGTATCTAATCCTCTCCTGTGTGATACTGTGTGCTGAGCCGTGTATCTAATCCTCTCCTGTTTGATACTGTGTGCTGAGCCGTGTATCTAATCCTATTATGTGTGATGCTGACTGCTGAGCTGTGTATCTAATCCTATCCTGTGTGATACTGTCTGCTGAGCCGTGTATCTAATCCCCTCCTGTGTGATACTGACTGCTGAGCTGTGTATCTAATCCTATCCTGTGTGATACTATCTGCTGAGCCGTGTATCTAATCCTCTCCTGTGTGATGCTGTCTGCTGAGCTGTGTATCTAATCCTCTCCTGTGTGATACTGTCTGCTGAGCTTTGTATCTAATTCTATCCTGTGTGATACTGTCTGCTGAGCCGTGTATCTAATTCTATCCTGTGTGATACTGTCTGCTGAGCCGTGTATCTAATCCTCTCCTGTGTGATACTGTCTGCTGAGCCATGTATCTAATCCTCTCCTGTGTGATACTGTCTGCTGAGCCATGTATCTAATCCTCTGCTGTGTGATACTGTCTGCTGAGCCATGTATCTAATCCTCTGCTGTGTGATACTGTCTGCTGAGCCATGTATCTAATCCTTTGCTGTGTGATACTGTCTGCTGAGCCATGTATCTAATCCTCTGCTGTGTGATACTGTCTGCTGAGCCGTGTATCTAATCCCCTCCTGTGTGATACTGTTTGCTGAGCCGTGTATCTAATCCTTTCCTGTGTGATACTGTCTGCTGAGCCGTGTATCTAAGCCTATCCTGTGATACTGACTGCTGAGCCGTGTATCTAATCCTATCCTGTGTGATCCTGTCTGCTGAGCTGCGTATCTAATCCTCTCCTGTGTGATACTGACTGCTGAGCTGTGTATCTAATCCTCTCCTGTGTGATACTGTCTGCTGAGCCGTGTATCTAATCCCCTCCTGTGTGATACTGTCTGCTGAGCTATGTATCTAATCCTCTCCTGTGTGATACTGTTTGCTGAGCTGTGTTTCTAATCCTATCCTGTTTGATACTGTGTGCTGAGCCGTGTATCTAAGCCTATCCTGTGATACTGACTGCTGAGCCGTGTATCTAATCCCCCCCTGTGTGATACTGTCTGCTGAGCTATGTATCTAATCCTCTCCTGTGTGATACTGTGTGCTGAGCTGTGTATCTAATCCTATTATGTGTGATACTGACTGCTGAGCTGTGTATCTAATCCTATCCTGTGTGATACTGTCTGCTGAGCTGTGTATCTAATCCTCTCCTATATGATACTGTGTGCTGAGCCGTGTATCTAATCCTCTCCTGTGTGATACTGTGTGCTGAGCCGTGTATCTAATCCTCTCCTGTTTGATACTGTGTGCTGAGCCGTGTATCTAATCCTATTATGTGTGATGCTGACTGCTGAGCTGTGTATCTAATCCTATCCTGTGTGATACTGTCTGCTGAGCCGTGTATCTAATCCCCTCCTGTGTGATACTGTCTGCTGAGCTGTGTATCTAATCCTCTCCTATGTGATACTGTGTGCTGAGCCGTGTATCTAACCCTCTCCTGTGTGATACTGTTTGCTGAGCTGTGTATCTAATCCTATCCTGTTTGATACTGTGTGCTGAGCCATGTATCTAATCTTATTATGTGTGATGCTGACTGCTGAGCTGTGTATCTAATCCTCTCCTGTTTGATACTGTGTGCTGAGCAGTGTATCTAATCCTCTCCTGTGTGATACTGTCTGCTGAGCTGTGTATCTAATCCTCTCCTGTTTGATACTGTGTGCTGAGCAGTGTATCTAATCCTCTCCTGTGTGATACTGTCTGCTGAGCTGTGTATCTAATCCTATCCTGTGTGATACTGTCTGCTGAGCTGTGTATCTAATCCTATCCTGTGTGATACTGTCTGCTGAGCTGTGTATCTAATCCTATTATGTGTGATGCTGACTGCTGAGCTGTGTATCTAATCCTATCCCGTGTGATACTGTCTGCTGAGCCGTGTTTCTAATCCTCTCCTGTGTGATACTGTCTGCTGAGCTGTGTATCTAATCCTCTCCTGTGTGATACTGCCTGCTGAGCCGTGTTTCTAATCCTCTCCTGTGTGATACTGTCTGCTGAGCTGTGCATCTAATCCTCTCCTGTGTGATACTGTCTGCTGAGCTGTGTATTTAATCCTATCCTGTGTGATACTGTCTGCTGAGCCGTGTATCGAATCCTCTCCTGTGTGATACTGCCTGCTGAGCCGTGTTTCTAATCCTCTCCTGTGTGATACTGTCTGCTGAGCTGTGCATCTAATCCTCTCCTGTGTGATACTGTCTGTTGAGCTGTGTATCTAATCCTATCCTGTGTGATACTGTCTGCTGAGCTGTGTATCTAATCCTATTATGTGTGATGCTGACTGCTGAGCTGTGTATCTAATCCTATCCTGTGTGATACTGTCTGCTGAGCCGTGTATCTAATCCTATCCTGTGTGATGCTGTCTGCTGAGCCGTGTTTCTAATCCTCTCCTGTGTGATACTGACTGCTGAGCCGTGTTTCTAATCCTCTCCTGTGTGATACTGTCTGCTGAGCTGTGTATCTAATCCTCTCCTGTGTGGTACTGCCTGCTGAGCCGTGTTTCTAATCCTCTCCTGTGTGATACTGTCTGCTGAGCTGTGCATCTAATCCTCTCCTGTGTGATACTGTCTGCTGAGCTGTGTATCTAATCCTATCCTGTGTGATACTGTCTGCTGAGCCGTGTATCGAATCCTCTCCTGTGTGATACTGTCTGCTGAGCTGTGTATCTAATCCTCTCCTGTGTGATACTGTCTGCTGAGCCGTGTATCTAATCCTCTCCTGTTTGATACTGTCTGCTGAGCTGTGTATCTAATCCTATTATGTGTGATGCTGACTGCTGAGCCGTTTATCTAATCCTATCCTGTGTGATACTGTCTGCTGAGCCGTGTATCTAATCCTATTATGTGTGATGCTGACTGCTGAGCCGTGTATCTAATCCTATCCTGTGTGATACTGTCTGCTTAGCCGTGTATCTAATCCTCTCCTGTGTGATACTGTCTGCTTAGCCGTGTATCTAATCCTCTCCTGTGTGATACTGTCTGCTGAGCTGTGTATCTAATCCTGTCCTGTGTGATACTGTCTGCTGAGCCATGTATCTAATCCTATCCTGTTTGATACTGTTTGCTGAGCTGTGTTTCTAATCCTCTCCTGTGTGATACTGTCTGCTGAGCCGTGTATCTAATCCTCTCCTGTGTGATACTGTCTGCTGAGCCGTGTATCTAATCCTCTCCTGTGTGATACTGTCTGCTGAGCCGTGTATATAATCCTATCCTGTGTGATACTGTCTGCTGAGCCGTGTATCTAATCATCTGCTGTGTGATACTGTCTGCTGAGCCGTGTATCTAATCCTATCCTGTGTGATACTGTCTGCTGAGCCGTGTATCTTATCCTCTCCTGTGTGATACTGTCTGCTGAGCTGTGTATCTAATCCTCTCCTGTGTGATACTGTGTGCTGAGCCGTGTATCTAATCCTCTCGTGTGATACTGTTTTCTGAGCTGTGTATCTAATCCCCTCCTGTGTGATACTGTCTGCTGAGCCGTGTATCTAATCCTCTCCTGTGTGATACTGTTTGCTGAGCTGTGTATCTAATCATATCCTGTGTGATACTGTCTGCTGAGCCGTGTATCTAATCCTATCCTGTGTGATACTGTCTGCTGAGCCTGTGTATCTAATCCTATTATGTGTGATGCTGACTGCTGAGCCGTGTATCTAATCCTATCCTGTGTGATACTGTCTGCTTAGCCGTGTATCTAATCCTCTCCTGTGTGATACTGTCTGCTGAGCCGTGTATCTAATCCTCTCCTGTGTGATACAGTCTGCTGAGCCGTGTATCTAATCCTATTATGTGTGATACTGTCTGCTGAGCCGTGTATCTAATCCTCTCCTGTGTGATACTGTCTGCTGAGCTGTGTATCTAATCCTCTCCTGTGTGATACTGTCTGCTGAGCTGTGTATCTAATCCTCTCCTGTGTGATACAGTCTGCTGACCCGTGTATCTAAACCTCTCCTGTGTGATACAGTCTGCTGAGCCGTGTATCTCATCCTCTCCTGTGTGATACTGTCTGCTGAGCTGTGTATCTAATCCTATCCTGTGTGATACTGTCTTCTGAGCCGTGTATCTGATCCTATTATGTGTGATGCTGACTGCTGAGCCGTGTATCTAATCCTATCCTGTGTGATACTGTCTGCTTAGCCGTGTATCTAATCTGCTCCTGTGTGATACTGTCTGCTGAGCTGTGTATCTAATCCTATTATGTGTGATACTGTCTGCTGAGCCGTGTATCTAATCCTATTATGTGTGATACTGTCTGCTGAGCCGTGTATCTAATCCTATTATGTGTGATACTGTCTGCTGAGCTGTGTATCTAATCCTCTCCTGTGTAATACTGTCTGCTGAGCTGTGTATCTAATCCTCTCCTGTGTGATACTGTCTGCTGAGCCGTGTATCTAATCCTCTCCTGTGTGATACTGTCTGCTGAGCCGTGTATCTAATCCTCTCCTGTGTGATACTGACTGCTGAGCCGTGTATCTAATCCTATCCTGTGTGATACTGTCTGCTGAGTCGTGTATCTAATCCTCTCCTGTGTGATACTGTCTGCTGAGCCGTGTATCTAATCTTCTCCTGTGTGATACTGACTGCTGAGCCATGTATCTAATCCTCTCCTGTGTGATACTGTCTGCTGAGCCATGTATCTAATCCTCTCCTGTGTGATACTGTCTGCTGAGCCGTGTATCTAATCCTCTCGTGTGTGATACTGACTGCTGAGCCGTGTATCTAATCCTCTCCTGTGTGATACTGACTGCTGAGCTGTGTATCTAATCCTATCCTGTGTGATACTGTGTGCTGAGCTGTGTATCTAATCCTCTCCTATGTGATACTGTGTGCTGAGCCGTGTATCAAATCCTCTCCTGTGTGATACTGTTTGCTGAGCTGTGTATCTAATCATCTCCTGTGTGATACTGTCTGCTGAGCCGTGTATCTAATCCTCTCCTGTGTGATACTGTCTGCTGAGCCGTGTATCTAATCCTATCCTGTGTGATACTGTGGGCTGAGCCGTGTATCTAATCCTATTATGTGTGATACTGACTGCTGAGCTGTGTATCTAATCCTATCCTGTGTGATACTATCTGCTGAGCCGTGTATCTAATCCTCTCCTGTGTGATGCTGTCTGCTGAGCTGTGTATCTAATCCTCTCCTGTGTGATACTGTCTCCTGAGCCGTGTATCTAATCCTCTCCTGTGTGATACTGTCTGCTGAGCCATGTATCTAATCCTCTGCTGTGTGATACTGTCTGCTGAGCCATGTATCTAATCCTCTGCTGTGTGATACTGTCTGCTGAGCTGTGTATCTAATCCTTTGCTGTGTGATACTGTCTGCTGAGCTGTGTATCTCATCCTCTCCTGTGTGATAGTGTCTGCTGAGCCGTGTATCTAATCCTCTCCTGTGTGATACTGTCTGCTGAGCCGTGTATCTAATCCTATGATGTGTGATACTGACTGCTGAGCTGTGTATCTAATCCTCTCCTGTGTGATACTGACTGTTGAGCTGTGTATCTAATCCTATCCTGTGTGATACTGTCTGCTGAGCTGTATATCTAATCCTCTCCTATGTGATACTGTTTGCTGAGCCGTGTATCTAATCCTCTCCTGTGTGATACTGTTTGCTGAGCTGTGTATCTAATCCTATCCTGTGTGATACAGTCTGCTGAGCCGTGTATCTAATCCTCTCCTGTGTGATACTGACTGCTGAGCTGTGTATCTAATCCTATCCTGTGTGATACTGTGTGCTGAGCTGTGTATTTAATCCTCTCCTATGTGATACTGTGTGCTGAGCCGTGTATCTAATCCTCTCCTGTGTGATACTGTCTGCTGAGCTGTGTATCTAATCCTCTCCTGTGTGATACTGTCTGCTGAGCCGTGTATCTAATCCTATCCTGTGTGATACTGTCTGCTTAGCCGTGTATCTAATCCTCTCCTGTGTGATACTGTCTGCTGAGCTGTGTATCTAATCCTCTCCTGTGTGATACTGTCTGCTGAGCCGTGTATCTAATCCTATCCTGTTTGATACTGTTTGCTGAGCTGTGTTTCTAATCCTCTCCTGTGTGATACTGTCTGCTGAGCGGTGTATCTAATCCTCTCCTGTGTGATACTGTCTACTGAGCCGTGTATCTAATCCTCTCCTGTGTGATACTGTCTGCTGAGCCGTGTATCTAATCCTATCCTGTGTGATACTGTCTGCTGAGCCGTGTATCTAATCATCTGCTGTGTGATACTGTCTGCTGAGCCGTGTATCTAATCCTATCCTGTGTGATACTGTCTGCTGAGCCGTGTATCTAATCCTCTCCTGTGTGATACTGTCTGCTGAGCTGTGTATCTAATCCTCTCCTGTGTGATACTGTGTGCTAAGCCGTGTATCTAATCCTCTCGTGTGATACTGTTTGCTGAGCTGTGTATCTAATCCCCTCCTGTGTGATACTGTCTGCTGAGCCGTGTATCTAATCCTCTCCTGTGTGATACTGTTTGCTGAGCTGTGTATCTAATCATATCCTGTGTGATACTGTCTGCTGAGCCGTGTATCTAATCCTATCCTGTGTGATACTGTCTGCTGAGCCTGTGTATCTAATCCTATTATGTGTGATGCTGACTGCTGAGCCGTGTATCTAATCCTATCCTGTGTGATACTGTCTGCTTAGCCGTGTATCTAATCCTCTCCTGAGTGATACTGTCTGCTGAGCTGTGTATCTAATCCTCTCCTGTGTGATACTGTCTGCTGAGCCGTGTAGCTAATCCTCTCCTGTGTGATACAGTCTGCTGAGCCGTGTATCTAATCCTATTATGTGTGATACTGTCTGCTGAGCCGTGTATCTAATCCTCTCCTGTGTGATACTGTCTGCTGAGCTGTGTATCTAATCCTCTCCTGTGTGATACTGTCTCCTGAGCTGTGTATCTAATCCTCTCCTGTGTGATACAGTCTGCTGAGCCGTGTATCTAAACCTCTCCTGTGTGATACAGTCTGCTGAGCCATGTATCTCATCCTCTCCTGTGTGATACTGTCTGCTGAGCTGTGTATCTAATCCTATCCTGTGTGATACTGTCTGCTGAGCCGTGTATCTAATCCTATTATGTGTGATGCTGACTGCTGAGCCGTGTATCTAATCCTATCCTGTGTGATACTGTCTGCTGGGCCGTGTATCTAATCCTATTATGTGTGATACTGTCTGCTTAGCCGTGTATCTAATCCTCTCCTGTGTGATACTGTCTGCTGAGCCGTGTATCTAATCCTATTATGTGTGATACTGTCTGCTGAGCTGTGTATCTAATCCTCTCCTGTGTAATACTGTCTGCTGAGCTGTGTATCTAATCCTCTCCTGTGTGATACTGTCTGCTGAGCCGTGTATCTAATCCTCTCCTGTGTGATACTGTCTGCTGAGACGTGTATCTAATCCTCTCCTGTGTGATACTGACTGCTGAGCCGTGTATCTAATCCTCTCCTGTGTGATACTGTCTGCTGAGCCGTGTATCTAATCCTCTCCTGTGTGATACTGTCTGCTGAGCCGTGTATCTAATCTTCTCCTGTGTGATACTGACTGCTGAGCCATGTATCTAATCCTCTCCTGTGTGATACTGTCTGCTGAGCCATGTATCTAATCCTCTCCTGTGTGATACTGTCTGCTGAGCCGTGTATAGAATCCTCTCCTGTGTGATACTGACTGCTGAGCCGTGTATCTAATCCTCTCCTGTGTGATACTGACTGCTGAGCTGTGTATCTAATCATATACTGTGTGATACTGTGTGCTGAGCTGTGTATCTAATCCTCTCCTATGTGATACTGTGTGCTGAGCCGTGTATCTAATCCTCTCCTGTGTGATACTGTTTGCTGAGCTGTGTATCTAATCCTCTCCTGTGTGATACTGTCTGCTGAGCCGTGTATCTAATCCTCTCCTGTGTGATACTGTCTGCTGAGCCGTGTATCTAATCCTATCCTGTGTGATACTGTGGGCTGAGCCGTGTATCTAATCCTATTATGTGTGATACTGACTGCTGAGCTGTGTATCTAATCCTATCCTGTGTGATACTATCTGCTGAGCCGTGTATCTAATCCTCTCCTGTGTGATGCTGTCTGCTGAGCTGTGTATCTAATTCTCTCCTGTGTGATACTGTCTGCTGAGCCGTGTATCTAATCCTCTCCTGTGTGATACTGTCTGCTGAGCCATGTATCTAATCCTCTGCTGTGTGATACTGTCTGCTGAGCCATGTATCTAATCCTTTGCTGTGTGATACTGTCTGCTGAGCTGTGTATCTCATCCTCTCCTGTGTGATAGTGTCTGCTGAGCCGTGTATCTAATCCTCTCCTGTGTGATACTGTCTGCTGAGCCGTGTATCTAATCCTATTATGTGTGATACTGTCTGCTGAGCCGTGTATCTAATCCTATTATGTGTGATACTGACTGCTGAGCTGTGTATCTAATCCTCTCCTGTGTGATGCTGTCTGCTGAGCTGTGTATCTAATTCTCTCCTGTGTGATACTGTCTGCTGAGCCGTGTATCTAATCCTCTCCTGTGTGATACTGTCTGCTGAGCCATGTATCTAATCCTTTGCTGTGTGATACTGTCTGCTGAGCTGTGTATCTCATCCTCTCCTGTGTGATAGTGTCTGCTGAGCCGTGTATCTAATCCTCTCCTGTGTGATACTGTCTGCTGAGCCGTGTATCTAATCCTATTATGTGTGATACTGACTGCTGAGCTGTGTATCTAATCCTCTCCTGTGTGATACTGTCTGCTGAGCCGTGTATCTAATCCTATCCTGTGTGATACTGTGGGCTGAGCCGTGTATCTAATCCTATTATGTGTGATACTGACTGCTGAGCTGTGTATCTAATCCTATCCTGTGTGATACTATCTGCTGAGCCGTGTATCTAATCCTCTCCTGTGTGATGCTGTCTGCTGAGCTGTGTATCTAATTCTCTCCTGTGTGATACTGTCTGCTGAGCCGTGTATCTAATCCTCTCCTGTGTGATACTGTCTGCTGAGCCATGTATCTAATCCTCTGCTGTGTGATACTGTCTGCTGAGCCATGTATCTAATCCTTTGCTGTGTGATACTGTCTGCTGAGCTGTGTATCTCATCCTCTCCTGTGTGATAGTGTCTGCTGAGCCGTGTATCTAATCCTCTCCTGTGTGATACTGTCTGCTGAGCCGTGTATCTAATCCTATTATGTGTGATACTGACTGCTGAGCTGTGTATGTAATCCTCTCCTGTGTGATACTGACTGTTGAGCTGTGTATCTAATCCTATCCTGTGTGATACTGTCTGCTGAGCTGTGTATCTAATACTCTCCTATGTGATACTGTGTGCTGAGCCGTGTATCTAATCCTCTCCTGTGTGATACTGTTTGCTGAGCTGTGTATCTAATCCTATCCTGTGTGATACAGTCTGCTGAGCCGTGTATCTAATCCTCTCATGTGTGATACTGACTGCTGAGCTGTGTATCTAATCCTATCCTGTGTGATACTGTGTGCTGAGCTGTGTATCTAATCCTCTCCTGTGTGATACTGTCAGCTGAGCTGTGTATCTAATCCTATCCTGTGTGATACAGTCTGCTGAGCCGTGTATCTAATCCTCTCCTGTGTGATACTGTCAGCTGAGCTGTGTATCTAATCCTATCCTGTGTGATACTGTGTGCTGAGCCGTGTATCTAATCCTCTCCTGTGTGATACTGTTTGCTGAGCTGTGTATCAAATCCTCTCCTGTGTGATACCGTCTGCTGAGCCGTGTATCTAATCCTCTCCTGTGTGATACTGTTTGCTGAGCCGTGTATCTAATCCTATCCTGTGTACTACTGTGGGCTGAGCCGTGTATCTAATCCTATTATGTGTGATACTGACTGCTGAGCTGTGTATCTAATCCTATTCTGTGTGATACTATCTGCTGAGCCGTGTATCTAATCCTCTCCTGTGTGATGCTGTCTGCTGAGCTGTGTATCTAATCCTCTCCTGTGTGATACTGTCTGCTGAGCCGTGTATCTAATCCTCTCCTGTGTGATACTGTCTGCTGAGCCATGTATCTAATCCTCTGCTGTGTGATACTGTCTGCTGAGCCATGTATCTAATCCTCTGCTGTGTGATACTGTCTGCTGAGCCATGTATCTAATCCTTTGCTGTGTGATACTGTCTGCTGAGCCATGTATCTAATCCTCTGCTGTGTGATACTGTCTGCTGAGCCGTGTATCTAATCCCCTCCTGTGTGATACTGTTTGCTGAGCCGTGTATCTAATCCTATCCTGTGTGATACTGTCTGCTGAGCCGTGTATCTAAGCCTATCCTGTGATACTGACTGCTGAGCCGTGTATCTAATCCTATCCTGTGTGATCCTGTCTGCTGAGCTGCGTATCTAATCCTCTCCTGTGTGATACTGTCTGCTGAGCTGTGTATCTAATCCTCTCCTGTGTGATACTGTCTGCTGAGCCGTGTATCTAATCCTCTCCTGTGTGATATTTACTGCTGAGCTGTGTATCTAATCCTCTCCTGTGTGATACTGTCTGCTGAGCCGTGTATCTAATCCCCTCCTGTGTGATACTGTCTGCTGAGCTGTGTATCTAATCCTATCCTGTGTGATACTATCTGCTGAGCTGTGTTTCTAATCCTATCCTGTTTGATACTGTGTGCTGAGCTGTGTATCTAATCCTATTATGTGTGATACTGACTGCTGAGCTGTGTATCTAATCCTATCCTGTGTGATACTGTCTGCTGAGCTGTGTATCTAATCCTCTCCTATATGATACTGTGTGCTGAGCCGTGTATCTAATCCTCTCCTGTAAGATACTGTTTGCTGAGCTGTGTTTCTAATCCTATCCTGTGTGATACTGTCTGCTGAGCCGTGTATCTAATCCTATTATGTGTGATGCTGACTGCTGAGCTGTGTATCTAATCCTATCCTGTGTGATACTGTCTGCTGAGCCGTGTATCTAATCCCCTCCTGTGTGATACTGTCTGCTGAGCTGTGTATCTAATCCTCTCCTATGTGATACTGTGTGCTGAGCCGTGTATCTAACCCTCTCCTGTGTGATACTGTTTGCTGAGCTGTGTATCTAATCCTATCCTGTTTGATACTGTGTGCTGAGCCATGTATCTAATCTTATTATGTGTGATGCTGACTGCTGAGCTGTGTATCTAATCCTATCCTGTGTGATACTGTCTGCTGAGCTGTGTATCTAATCCTTTCCTGTTTGATACTGTGTGCTGAGCAGTGTATCTAATCCTCTCCTGTGTGATACTGTCTGCTGAGCTGTGTATCTAATCCTATCCTGTGTGATACTGTCTGCTGAGCTGTGTATCTAATCCTATCCTGTGTGATACTGTCTGCTGAGCTGTGTATCTAATCCTATTATGTGTGATGCTGACTGCTGAGCTGTGTATCTAATCCTATCCTGTGTGATACTGCCTGCTGAGCGGTGTATCTTATCCTCTCCTGTGTGATACTGTCTGCTGAGCTGTGTATCTAATCCTATCCTGTGTGATACTGTCTGCTGAGCCGTGTTTCTAATCCTCTCCTGTGTGATACTGACTGCTGAGCTGTGTATCTAATCCTCTCCTGTGTGATACTGCCTGCTGAGCCGTGTTTCTAATCCTCTCCTGTGTGATACTGACAGCTGAGCCGTGTATCTAATCCTCTCCTGTGTGATACTGTCTGCTGAGCTGTGTATCTAATCCTATCCTGTGTGATACAGTCTGCTTAGCCGTGTATCTAATCCTATCCTGTGTGATACTGTCTGCTGAGCCGTGTATCTAATCCTCTCCTGTTTGATACTGTCTGCTGAGCTGTGTATCTAATCCTATTATGTGTGATGCTGACTGCTGAGCCGTGTATCTAATCCTATCCTGTGGGATACTGTCTGCTGAGCTGTGTATCTAATCCTCTCCTGTGGGATACTGTCTGCTGAGCTGTGTATCTAATCCTCTCCTGTGTGATACTGTCTGCTGAGCCGTGTATCTAATCCTCTCCTGTTTGATACTGTCTGCTGAGCTGTGTATCTAATCCTATTATGTGTGATGCTGACTGCTGAGCCGTGTATCTAATCCTATCCTGTGTGATACTGTCTGCTGAGCCGTGTATCTAATCCTATTATGTGTGATACTGTCTGCTGAGCTGTGTATCTAATCCTATCCTGTGTGATACTGTCTGCTTAGCCGTGTATCTAATCCTCTCCTGTGTGATACTGTCTGCTGAGCTGTGTATCTAATCCTCTCCTGTGTGATACTGTCTGCTGAGCCGTGTATCTAATCCTATCCTGTTCGATACTGTTTGCTGAGCTGTGTTTCTAATCCTACCCTGTGTGATACTGTCTGCTAAGCCGTGTATCTAATCCTCTCCTGTGTGATACTGTCTGCTGAGCCGTGTATCTAATCCTCTCCTGTGTGATACTGTCTGCTGAGCCGTGTATCTAATCCTATCCTGTGTGATACTGTCTGCTGAGCCGTGTATCTAATCATGTGCTGTGTGATACTGTCTGCTGAGCCGTGTATCTAATCCTATCCTGTGTGATACTGTCTGCTGAGCCGTGTATCTAATCCTCTCCTGTGTGATACTGTCTGCTGAGCTGTGTATCTAATCCTCTCCTGTGTGATACTGTCTGCTGAGCCGTATATCTAATCCTCTCCTGTGTGATACTGTCTGCTGAGCCGTATATCTAATCCTCTCCTGTGTGATACTGTTTGCTGAGCTGTGTATCTAATCCTATCCTGTGTGTTACTGTCTGCTGAGCCGTGTATCTAATCCTATTATGTGTGATGCTGACTGCTGAGCCGTGTATCTAATCCTATCCTGTGTGATACTGTCTGCTGAGCCGTGTATCTAATCCTATTATGTGTGATGCTGACTGCTGAGCCGTGTATCTAATCCTCTCCTGTGTGATACTGTCTGCTGAGCTGTGTATCTAATCCTCTCCTGTGTGATACTGTCTGCTGAGCGGTGTATCTAATCCTCTCCTGTGTGATACTGTCTGCTGAGCTGTGTATCTAATCCTCTCCTGTGTGATACTGTCTGCTGAGCCGTATATCTAATCCTCTCCTGTGTGATACTGTTTGCTGAGCTGTGTATCTAATCCTATCCTGTGTGATACTGTCTGCTGAGCCGTGTATCTAATCCTATTATGTGTGATGCTGACTGCTGAGCCGTGTATCTAATCCTATCCTGTGTGATACTGTCTGCTTAGCCGTGTATCTAATCCTCTCCTGTGTGATACTGTCTGCTGAGCCGTGTATCTAATCCTCTCCTGTGTGATACAGTCTGCTGAGCTGTGTATCTAATCCTATTATGTGTGATACTGTCTGCTGAGCAGTGTATCTAATCCTCTCCTGTGTGATACAGTCTGCTGAGCTGTGTATCTAATCCTATCCTGTGTGATACTGTCTGCTGAGCTGTGTATCTAATCCTCTCCTGTGTGATACAGTCTGCTGAGCCGTGTATCTAATCCTCTCCTGTGTGATACTGTCTGCTGAGCTGTGTATCTAATCCTCTCCTGTGTGATACTGTCTGCTGAGCTGTGTATCTAATCCTCTCCTGTGTGATACTGTCTGCTGAGCCGTGTACCTAATCCACTCCTGTGTGATACTGTCTGCTGAGCTGTGTATCTAATCCTATCCTGTGTGATACTGTCTGCTGAGCCGTGTACCTAATCCACTCCTGTGTGATACTGTCTGATGAGCTGTGTATCTAATCCTATCCTGTGTGATACTGTCTGCTGAGCCGTGTACCTAATCCACTCCTGTGTGATACTGTCTGCTGAGCTGTGTATCTAATCCTCTCCTGTGTGATACTGTCTGCTGAGCTGTGTATCTAATCCTCTCCTGTGTGATACTGTCTGCTGAGCCGTGTACCTAATCCACTCCTGTGTGATACTGTCTGCTGAGCTGTGCATCTAATCCTCTCCTGTGTGATACTGTCTGCTGAGCTGTGTATCTAATCTTATCCTGTGTGATACTGTCTGCTGAGCTGTGTATCTAATCCTATCCTGTGTGATACTGTCTGCTGAGCTGTGTATCTAATCCTCTCCTGTGTGATACTGTCTACTGAGCTGTGTACCTAATCCACTCCTGTGTGATACTGTCTACTGAGCTGTGTATCTAATCCTATCCTGTGTGATACTGTCTACTGAGCTGTGTATCTAATCCTATCCTGTGTGATACTGTCTGCTGAGCTGTGTATCTAATCCTCTCCTGTGTGATACTGTCTGCTGAGCCGTGTATCTAATCCCCTCCTGTGTGATGCTGTCTGCTGAGCCGTGTATCTAATCCTCTCCTGTGTGAAACTGTCTGTTGAGCCGTGTATCTAATCCTCTCCTGTGTGATACTGTCTGCTGAGCCGTGTATCTAATCCTGTCCTGTGTGATACTGTCTGCTGAGCTGTGTATCTAATCCTCTCCTGTGTGAAACTGTCTGTTGAGCCATGTATCTAATCCTCTCCTGTGTGATACTGTCTGCTGAGCTGTGTATCTAATCCTCTCCTGTGTGACACTGTCTGCTGAGCTGTGTATCTAATCCTCTCCTGTGTGAAACTGTCTGTTGAGCCGTGTATCTAATCCTATCCTGTGTGATACTGTCTGCTGAGCTGTGTATCTAATCCTCTCCTGTGTGATACTGTCTGCTGAGCTGTGTATCTAATCCTCTCCTGTGTGAAACTGTCTGTTGAGCCGTGTATCTAATCTTATCCTGTGTGATACTGACTGCTGAGCCGTGTATCTAATCCTATTATGTGTGATACTGACTGCTGAGCTGTGTATCTAATCCTCTCCTGTGTGATACTAACTGCTGAGCCGTGTATCTAATCTTATCCTGTGTGATAGTGTCTGCTGAGCTGTGTATCTAATCCTCTCCTGTGTGATACTGTCTGCTGAACCGTGTATCTAATCCCCTCCTGTGTGATGCTGTCTGCTGAGCCGTGTATCTAATCCTCTCCTGTGTGATACTGTCTGCTGAGCCGTGTATCTAATCCTATTATGTGTGATACTGACTGCTGAGCTGTGTATCTAATCCTCTCCTGTGTGATACTGACTGCTGAGCCGTGTATCTAATCATCTCCTGTGTGATACTGTCTGAGGAGCTGTGTATCTAATCCTTTCCTGTGTGATACTGTCTGCTGAGCTGTGTATCTAATCCTCTCCTATGTGATACTGTGTGCTGAGCCGTGTATCTAATCCTCTCCTGTGTGATACTGTTTGCTGAGCTGTGTATCTAATCCTATCCTGTGTGATACTGTCTGCTGAGCCGTGTATCTAATCCTATTATGTGTGATACTGACTGTTGAGCTGTGTATCTAATCCTATCCTGTGTGATACTGTCTGCTGAGCTGTGTATCTAATCCTCTCCTATGTGATACTGTGTGCTGAGCCGTGTATCTAATCCTTTCCTGTGTATTACTGTTTGCTGAGCTGTGTATCTAATCCTATACTGTGTGATACTGTCTGCTGAGCTGTGTATCTAATCCTCTCCTATGTGTAACTGTCTGCTGAGCCGTGTATCTAATCCTCTCCTGTGTGATACTGTCTGCTGAGCCGTGTATCTCATCCTCTCCTGTGTGATAGTGTTTGCTGAGCCGTGTATCTAATCCTATCCTGTGTGATACTGTCTGCTGAGCCGTGTATCTAATCCTATTATGTGTGATACTGACTGCTGAGCTGTGTATCTCATCCTCTCCTGTGTGATAGTGTCTGCTGAGCCGTGTATCTAATCCTCTCCTGTGTGATACTGTCTGCTGAGCTGTGTATCTAATCCTCTCCTGTGTGATACTGACTGCTGAGCCGTGTATCTAATCATCTCCTGTGTGATACTGTCTGAGGAGCTGTGTATCTAATCTTCTCCTGTGTGATACTGTCTGCTGAGCCGTGTATCTAATCCTGTCCTATGTGATACTGTGTGCTGAGCCGTGTATCTAATCCTCTCCTGTGTGATACTGTTTGCTGAGCTGTGTATCTAATCCTATCCTGTGTGATACTGTCTGCTGAGCCGTGTATCTAATCCTATTATGTCTGATACTGACTGATGAGCTGTGTATCTAATCCTTTCCTGTGTGATACTGTCTGCTGAGCCGTGTATCTCATCCTCTCCTGTGTGATACTGTCTGATGAGCTGTGTCTCTAATCCTCTCCTGTGTGATACTGTCTGCTGAGCCGTGTATCTCATCCTCTCCTGTGTGATACTGTCTGATGAGCTGTGTATCTCATCCTCTCCTGTGTGATACTGTCTGATGAGCTGTGTCTCTAATCCTCTCCTGTGTGATACTGTCTGCTGAGCCGTGTATCTAATCCTCTCCTGTGTGATACTGTCTGCTGAGCTGTGTATCTAATCCTATCCTGTGTGATACCATCTGCTGAGCTGTGTATCAAATCCTCTCCTGAGTGATACTGACTGCTGAGCCGTGTATCTAATCCTCTCCTGTGTGATACTCTGTGCTGAGCCGTGTATCTAATCCTCTCCTGTGTGATACTGTTTGCTGAGCTGTGTATCTAATAGTATCCTGTGTGATACTGTCTGCTGAGCCGTGTATCTAATCCTATTATGTGTGATACTGACTGATGAGCTGTGTATCTAATCCTCTCCTGTGTGATACTGACTGCTGAGCTGTGTCTCTAATCCTTTCCTGTGTGATACTGTCTGCTGAGCTGTGTATCTAATCCTCTCCTGTGTGATACTGTCTGCTGAGCTGTGTATCTCATCCTCTCCTGTGTGATAGTGTCTGCTGAGCCGTGTATCTAATCCTCTCCTGTGTGATACTGTCTGCTGAGCTGTGTATCTCATCCTCTCCTGTGTGATAGTGTCTGCTGAGCCGTGTATCTAATCCTCTCCTGTGTGATACTGTCTGCTGAGCCGTGTATCTAATCCTATTATGTGTGATACTGACTGCTGAGCTGTGTATCTAATCCTCTCCTGTGTGAAACTGCCTGTTGAGCCGTGTATCTAATCCTATCCTGTGTGATACTGTCTGCTGAGCTGTGTCTCTAATCCTATCCTGTGTGATACTGACTGCTGAGCTGTGTATCTAATCCTCTCCTGTGTGATACTGTCTGAGGAGCTGTGTATCTAATCCTCTCCTGTGTGATACTGTCTGCTGAGCAGTGTATCTAATCCTCTCCTATGTGATACTGTGTGCTGAGCCGTGTATCTAATCCTCTCCTGTGTGATACTGTCTGCTGAGCTGTGTATCTAATCCTATCCTGTGAGATACAGTCTGCTGAGCCGTGTATCTAATCCTCTCCTGTGTGATACTGACTGCTGAGCTGTGTATCTAATCCTAGTCTGTGTGATACTGTCTGCTGAGCTGTGTATCTAATCCTCTCCTATGTGATACTGTGTGCTGAGCCGTGTATCTAATCCTCTCCTGTGTGATACTGTTTGCTGAGCGGTGTATCTAATCCTCTCCTGTGTGATACTGTCTGCTGAGCTGTGTATCTAATCCTCTCCTGTTTGATACTGTGTGCTGAGCCGTGTATCTAATCCTCTCCTGTGTGATACTGTCTGCTGAGCCGTGTATCTAATCCTCTCCTGTGTGATACTGTCTGCTGAGCTGTGTATCTAATGGTATCCTGTGTGATACTGTCTGCTGAGCTGTGTATCTAATCCTATTATGTGTGATGCTGTCTGCTGAGCTGTGTATCTAATCCTATCCTGTGTGATACTGCCTGCTGAGCCGTGTATCTAATCCCCTCCTGTGTGATACTGTCTGCTGAGCTGTGTATCTTATCCTCTCCTGTGTGATACTGTCTGCTGAGCCGTGTATCTAATCCTCTCCAGTGTGATACTGTCTGCTGAGCTGTGTATCTAATCCTCTCCTGTGTGATACTGTCTGCTGAGCTGTGTATCTAATCCTATCCTGTGTGATACTGTCTGCTAAGCTGTGTATCTAATCCTCTTATGTGTGATGCTGACTGCTGAGCTGTGTATCTAATCCTATCCTGTGTGATACTGCCTTCTGAGCCGTGTATCTAATCCTCTCCTGTGTGATACAGTCTGCTGAGCTGTGTATCTAATCCTCTCCTGTGTAATACTGTCTGCTGAGCCGTGTATCTAATCCTCTCCTGTGTGATACTGACTGCTGAGCCGTGTACCTAATCCTTTCCTGTGTGATACTGTCTGCTGAGCTGTGTATCTAATCCTATCCTGTGTGATACAGTCTGCTGAGCCGTGTATGTAATCCTATCCTGTGTGATACTGTCTGCTGAGCTGTGTATCTAATCCTCTCCTGTGTGATACTGTCTGCTGAGCCGTGTATCTAATCCTCTCCTGTTTGATACTGTCTGCTGAGCTGTGTATCTAATCGTATTATGTGTGATGCTGATTGCTGAGCCGTGTATCTAATCCTATCCTGTGTGATACTGTCTGCTGAGCCGTGTATCTAATCCTATTATGTGTGATGCTGACTGCTGAGCCGTGTATCTAATCCTATCCTGTGTGATACTGTCTGATTAGCCGTGTATCTAATTCTCTCCTGTGTGATAATGTCTGCTGAGCTGTGTATCTAATCCTCTCCTTTGTGATACTGTCTGCTGAGCCGTGTATCTAATCCTCTCCTGTGTGATACTGTCTGCTGAGCCGTGTATCTAATCCTATTATGTGTGATACTGTCTGCTGAGCTGTGTATCTAATCCTCTCCTGTGTAATACTGTCTGCTGAGCCATGTATCTAATCCTCTCCTGTGTGATACTGACTGCTGAGCCGTGTATCTAATCCTCTCCTGTGTGATACTGACTGCTGAGCCGTGTATCTAATCCTCTCCTGTGTGATACTGTCTGCTGAGCCATGTATCTAATCCTCTGCTTTGTGATACTGTCTGCTGAGCTGTGTATCTAATCCTATTATGTGTGATGCTGACTGCTGAGCTGTGTATCTAATCCTATCCTGTGTGATACTGCCTGCTGAGCCGTGTATCTTATCCTCTCCTGTGTGATACTGTCTGCTGAGCCATGTATCTAATCCTCTCCTGTGTGATACTATCTGCTGAGCAGTGTATCTATTCCTCTCCTGTGTGATACTGTCTGCTGAGCCGTGTATCTAATCCTATCCTGTGTGATACTGTCTGCTGAGCTGTGTATCTAATCCTATCCTGTGTGATACTGTCTGCTGAGCCATGTATCTAATCCTCTCCTGTGTGATACTGTCTTCTGAGCTGTGTATCTAATCCTCTTCTGTGTGATACTGTGTGCTGAGCCGTGTATCTAATCCGCTCGTGTGATACTGTTTGCTGAGCTGTGCATCTAATCCTATCCTGTGTGATACTGTCTGCTGAGCCGTGTATCTAATCCTATTATGTGTGATGCTGACTGCTGAGCCGTGTATCTAATCCTATCCTGTGTGATACTGTCTGCTGAGCCGTGTATCTAATCCTATTATGTGTGATGCTGACTGCTGAGCCATGTATCTAATCCTATCCTGTGTGATACTGTCTGCTGAGCCGTGTATCTAATCCTCTCCTGTGTGATACTGTCTGCTTAGCCGTGTATCTAATCCTCTCCTGTGTGATACTGTCTGCTGAGCTGTGTATCTAATCCTCTCCTGTGTGATACTGTCTGCTGAGCCGTGTATCTAATCCTATTATGTGTGATACTGTCTGCTGAGCCGTGTATCTAATCCTATTATGTGTGATACTGTCTGCTGAGCCGTGTATCTAATCCTCTCCTGTGTGATACTGTCTGCTGAGTTGTGTATCTAATCCTCTCCTATGTGTAACTGTCTGCTGAGCCATGTATCTAATCCTCTCCTGTGTGATACTGTCTGCTGAGCCGTGTATCTAATCCTCTCCTGTGTGATACTGTCTGCTGAGCCGTGTATCTAATCCTATTATGTGTGATACTGTCTGCTGAGCCGTGTATCTAATCCTATTATGTGTGATACTGTCTGCTGAGCTGTGTATCTAATCCTCTCCTGTGTAATACTGTCTGCTGAGCTGTGTATCTAATCCTCTCCTGTGTGATACTGTCTGCTGAGCCGTGTATCTAATCCTATCCTGTGTGATACTGTCTGCTGAGCCGTGTATCTAATCCTCTCCTGTGTGATACTGTCTGCTGAGTTGTGTATCTAATCCTCTCCTATGTGTAACTGTCTGCTGAGCCGTGTATCTAATCCTCTCCTGTGTGATACTGTCTGCTGAGCTGTGTATCTAATCCTCTCCTGTGTAATACTGTCTGCTGAGCTGTGTATCTAATCCTCTCCTGTGTGATACTGTCTGCTGAGCCGTGTATCTAATCCTATTATGTGTGATACTGTCTGCTGAGCCGTGTATCTAATCCTCTCCTGTGTGATACTGTCTGCTGAGTTGTGTATCTAATCCTCTCCTATGTGTAACTGTCTGCTGAGCCGTGTATCTAATCCTCTCCTGTGTGATACTGTCTGCTGAGCCGTGTATCTAATCCTCTCCTGTGTGATACTGTCTGCTGAGCCGTGTATCTAATCCTATTATGTGTGATACTGTCTGCTGAGCCGTGTATCTAATCCTATTATGTGTGATACTGTCTGCTGAGCTGTGTATCTAATCCTCTCCTGTGTGATACTGTCTGCTGAGCCATTTATCTAATCCTCTCCTGTGTGATACTGTCTGCTGAGCCGTGTATCTAATCCTCTCCTGTGTGATACTGACTGCTGAGCCGTGTATCTAATCCTCTCCTGTGTGATACTGTCTGCTGAGATGTGTATCTAATCCTCTCCTGTGTGATACTGTCTGCTGAGCTGTGTATCTAATCCTCTCCTGTGTGATACTGTCTGCTGAGCTGTGTATCTAATCCTCTCCTGTGTGATACTGACTGCTGAGCTGTGTATCTAATCCTCTCCTGTGTGATACTGTCTGCTGAGCTGTGTATCTAATCCTCTCCTGTGTGATACTGTCTGCTGAGCTGTGTATCTAATCCTCTCCTGTGTGATACTGACTGCTGAGCCGTGTATCTAATCCTCTCCTGTGTGATACTGTTTGCTGAGCCGTGTATTTAATCCTCTCCTGTGTGATACTGTCTGCTGAGCTGTGTATCTAATCCTCTCCTGTGTGATACTGTGTGCTGAGCCGTGTATCTAATCCTCTCGTGTGATACTGTTTGCTGAGCTGTGTATCTAATCCTCTCCTGTGTGATACTGACTGCTGAGCCGTGTATCTAATCCTCTCCTGTGTGATACTGTTTGCTGAGCTGTGTATTTAATCCTCTCCTGTGTGATACTGTCTGCTGAGCTGTGTATCTAATCCTCTCCTGTGTGATACTGTGTGCTGAGCCGTGTATCTAATCCTCTCGTGTGATACTGTCTGCTGAGCTGTGTATCTAATCCTCTCCTGTGTGATACTGTCTGCTGAGCCGTGTATCTAATCCTCTCCTGTGTGATACTGTTTGCTGAGCTGTGTATCTAATCCTATCCTGTGTGATACTGTCTGCTGAGCCGTGTATCTAATCCTATTATGTGTGATGCTGACTGCTGAGCCGTGTATCTAATCCTATCCTGTGTGATACTGTCTGCTGAGCCGTGTATCTAATCCTATTATGTGTGATGCTGACTGCTGAGCCGTGTATCTAATCCTATCCTGTGTGATACTGTCTGCTTAGCCGTGTATCTAATCCTCTCCTGTGTGATACTGTCTGCTGAGCTGTGTATCTAATCCTCTCCTGTGTGATACTGTCTGCTGAGCCGTGTATCTAATCCTATTATGTGTGATACTGTCTGCTGAGCCGTGTATCTAATCCTCTCCTGTGTGATACTGTCTGCTGAGTTGTGTATCTAATCCTCTCCTATGTGTAACTGTCTGCTGAGCTGTGTATCTAATCCTCTCCTGTGTGATACTGTCTGCTGAGCTGTGTATCTAATCCTCTCCTGTGTGATACTGTCTGCTGAGCCGTGTACCTAATCCACTCCTGTGTGATACTGTCTGCTGAGCTGTGTATCTAATCCTATCCTGTGTGATACTGTCTGCTGAGCTGTCTATCTAATCCTATCCTGTGTGATACTGTCTGCTGAGCTGTGTATCTAATCCTCTCCTGTGTGATACTGTCTGCTGAGCCGTGTACCTAATCCACTCCTGTGTGATACTGTCTGTTGAGTTGTGTATCTAATCCTCTCCTATGTGTAACTGTCTGCTGAGCCGTGTATCTAATCCTCTCCTGTGTGATACTGTCTGCTGAGCTGTGTATCTAATCCTCTCCTGTGTGATACTGTCTGTTGAGCCGTGTATCTAATCCTCTCCTGTGTGTTACTGTCTGCTGAGCCGTGTATAAAATCCTCTCCTGTGTGAAACTGTCTGCTGAGCCGTGTATCTAATCCTCTCCTGTGTGTTACTGTCTGCTGAGCCGTGTATAAAATCCTCGCCTGTGTGTTACTGTCTGCTGAGCCGTGTATAAAATCCTCTCCTATGTGTAACTGTCTGCTGAGCCGTGTATCTAATCCTCTCCTGTGTGATACTGTCTGCTGATCTGTGTATCTAATCCCCTCCTGTGTGATGCTGTCTGCTGAGCCGTGTATCTAATCCTCTCCTGTGTGATACTGTCTCCTGAGCCGTGTATAAAATCGTCTCCTGTGTGAAACTGTCTGTTGAGCCGTGTATCTAATCCTCTCCTGTGTGATACTGTCTGCTGAGCCGTGTATCTAATCCTCTTCTGTGTGATACTGTCTTCTGAGCTGTGTATCTAATCCTCTTCTGTGTGATACTGTGTGCTGAGCCGTGTATCTAATCCGCTCGTGTGATACTGTTTGCTGAGCTGTGTATCTAATCCCCTCCTGTGTGATACTGTCTGCTGAGCCGTGTATCTAATCCTCTCCTGTGTGATACTGTTTGCTGAGCTGTGTATCTAATCCTATCCTGTGTGATACTGTCTGCTGAGCCGTGTATCTAATCCTATTATGTGTGATGCTGACTGCTGAGCCGTGTATCTAATCCTATCCTGTGCGATACTGTCTGCTGAGCCGTGTATCTAATCCTATTATGTGTGATGCTGACTGCTGAGCCGTGTATCTAATCCTATCCTGTGTGATACTGTCTGCTGAGCTGTGTATCTAATCCTCTCCTGTGTGATGCTGTCTGCAGAGCTGTGTATCTAATCCTCTCGTGTGTGATACTGTCTGCTGAGCCGTGTATCTAATCCTCTCCTGTGTGATTCTGTCTGCTGAGCCGTGTATCTAATCCTATTATGTGTGATGCTGACTGCTGAGCCGTGTATCTAATCCTATCCTGTGCGATACTGTCTGCTGAGCCGTGTATCTAATCCTATTATGTGTGATGCTGACTGCTGAGCCGTGTATCTAATCCTATCCTGTGTGATACTGTCTGCTGAGCTGTGTATCTAATCCTCTCCTGTGTGATGCTGTCTGCAGAGCTGTGTATCTAATCCTCTCGTGTGTGATACTGTCTGCTGAGCCGTGTATCTAATCCTCTCCTGTGTGATACTGTCTGCTGAGCCGTGTATGTAATCCTATTATGTGTGATACTGTCTGCTGAGCCGTGTATCTAATCCTATTATGTGTGATACTGTCTGCTGAGCTGTGTATCTAATCCTCTCCTGTGTAATACTGTCTGCTGAGCTGTGTATCTAATCCTCTCCTGTGTGATACTGTCTGCTGAGCCGTGTATCTAATCCTCTCCTGTGTGATACTGTCTGCTGAGCCGTGTATCTAATCCTCTCCTGTGTGATACTGTCATGCTGAGCCGTGTATCTAATCCTCTCCTGTGTGATACTGACTGCTGAGCCGTGTATATAATCCTCTCCTGTGTGATACTGTTTGCTGAGCTGTGTATCTAATCCTCTCCTGTGTGATACTGTCTGCTGAGCTGTGCATCTAATCCTCTCCTGTGTGATACTGTGTGATGAGCCGTGTATCTAATCCTCTCGTGTGATACTGTTTGCTGAGCTGTGTATCTAATCCCCTCCTGTGTGATACTATCTGCTGAGCCGTGTATCTAATCCTCTCCTGTGTGATACTGTTTGCTGAGCTGTGCATCTAATCCTATCCTGTGTGATACTGTCTGCTGAGCCGTGTATCTAATCCTATTATGTGTGATGCTGACTGCTGAGCCGTGTATCTAATCCTATCCTGTGTGATACTGTCTGCTGAGCCGTGT
This sequence comes from Phyllobates terribilis, assembly GCF_046119375.1. Taxonomy (NCBI): domain Eukaryota; kingdom Metazoa; phylum Chordata; class Amphibia; order Anura; family Dendrobatidae; genus Phyllobates; species Phyllobates terribilis. The sequence continues at coordinate 927,510 of NW_027362822.1, read as the reverse complement.
ATCTAATCCTATTATGTGTGATGCTGACTGCTGAGCCGTGTATCTAATCCTCTCCTGTGTGATACTGTCTGCTGAGCTGTGTATCTAATCCTATCCTGTGTGATACTGTCTGCTGAGCCGTGTATCTAATCCTCTCCTGTGTGATACTGTCTGCTTAGCCGTGTATCTAATCCTCTCCTGTGTGATACTGTCTGCTGAGCTGTGTATCTAATCCTCTCCTGTGTGATACTGTCTGCTGAGCCGTGTATCTAATCCTATTATGTGTGATACTGTCTGCTGAGCCGTGTATCTAATCCTATTATGTGTGATACTGTCTGCTGAGCCGTGTATCTAATCCTCTCCTGTGTGATACTGTCTGCTGAGTTGTGTATCTAATCCTCTACTATGTGTAACTGTCTGCTGAGCCATGTATCTAATCCTCTCCTGTGTGATACTGTCTGCTGAGCCGTGTATCTAATCCTCTCCTGTGTGATACTGTCTGCTGAGCCGTGTATCTAATCCTATTATGTGTGATACTGTCTGCTGAGCCGTGTATCTAATCCTATTATGTGTGATACTGTCTGCTGAGCTGTGTATCTAATCCTCTCCTGTGTAATACTGTCTGCTGAGCTGTGTATCTAATCCTCTCCTGTGTGATACTGTCTGCTGAGCCGTGTATCTAATCCTATCCTGTGTGATACTGTCTGCTGAGCCGTGTATCTAATCCTCTCCTGTGTGATACTGTCTGCTGAGTTGTGTATCTAATCCTCTCCTATGTGTAACTGTCTGCTGAGCCGTGTATCTAATCCTCTCCTGTGTGATACTGTCTGCTGAGCTGTGTATCTAATCCTCTCCTGTGTAATACTGTCTGCTGAGCTGTGTATCTAATCCTCTCCTGTGTGATACTGTCTGCTGAGCCGTGTATCTAATCCTATTATGTGTGATACTGTCTGCTGAGCCGTGTATCTAATCCTCTCCTGTGTGATACTGTCTGCTGAGTTGTGTATCTAATCCTCTCCTATGTGTAACTGTCTGCTGAGCCGTGTATCTAATCCTCTCCTGTGTGATACTGTCTGCTGAGCCGTGTATCTAATCCTCTCCTGTGTGATACTGTCTGCTGAGCCGTGTATCTAATCCTATTATGTGTGATACTGTCTGCTGAGCCGTGTATCTAATCCTATTATGTGTGATACTGTCTGCTGAGCAGTGTATCTAATCCTCTCCTGTGTGATACTGTCTGCTGAGCCGTGTATCTAATCCTATTATGTGTGATACTGTCTGCTGAGCCGTGTATCTAATCCTATTATGTGTGATACTGTCTGCTGAGCAGTGTATCTACTCCTCTCCTGTGTGATACTGTCTGCTGAGCTGTGTATCTAATCCTCTCCTGTGTGATACTGTCTGCTGAGCCGTTTATCTAATCCTCTCCTGTGTGATACTGTCTGCTGAGCCGTGTATCTAATCCTCTCCTGTGTGATACTGACTGCTGAGCCGTGTATCTAATCCTCTCCTGTGTGATACTGACTGCTGAGCCGTGTATCTAATCCTCTCCTGTGTGATACTGTCTGCTGAGCTGTGTATCTAATCCTCTCCTGTGTGATACTGTCTGCTGAGCTGTGTATCTAATCCTCTCCTGTGTGATACTGACTGCTGAGCCGTGTATCTAATCCTCTCCTGTGTGATACTGTTTGCTGAGCCGTGTATTTAATCCTCTCCTGTGTGATACTGTCTGCTGAGCTGTGTATCTAATCCTCTCCTGTGTGATACTGTGTGCTGAGCCGTGTATCTAATCCTCTCGTGTGATACTGTTTGCTGAGCTGTGTATCTAATCCTCTCCTGTGTGATACTGACTGCTGAGCCGTGTATCTAATCCTCTCCTGTGTGATACTGTTTGCTGAGCTGTGTATCTAATCCTCTCCTGTGATACTGTCTGCTGAGCTGTGTATCTAATCCTCTCCTGTGTGATACTGTGTGCTGAGCTGTGTATCTAATCCTCTCGTGTGATACTGTCTGCTGAGCTGTGTATCTAATCCTCTCCTGTGTGATACTGTCTGCTGAGCTGTGTATCTAATCCTCTCCTGTGTGATACTGTGTGCTGAGCCGTGTATCTAATCCTCTCGTGTGATACTGTCTGCTGAGCTGTGTATCTAATCCTCTCCTGTGTGATACTGTCTGCTGAGCTGTGTATCTAATCCTCTCCTGTGATACTGTCTGCTGAGCTGTGTATCTAATCCTCTCCTGTGTGATACTGTGTGCTGAGCTGTGTATCTAATCCTCTCGTGTGATACTGTCTGCTGAGCTGTGTATCTAATCCTCTCCTGTGTGATACTGTGTGCTGAGCTGTGTATCTAATCCTCTCGTGTGATACTGTCTGCTGAGCTGTGTATCTAATCCTCTCCTGTGTGATACTGTGTGCTGAGCTGTGTATCTAATCCTCTCGTGTGATACTGTCTGCTGAGCTGTGTATCTAATCCTCTCCTGTGTGATACTGTCTGCTGAGCTGTGTATCTAATCCTCTCCTGTGTGATACTGTGTGCTGAGCCGTGTATCTAATCCTCTCGTGTGATACTGTCTGCTGAGCTGTGTATTTAATCCTCTCCTGTGTGATACTGTCTGCTGAGCTGTGTATCTAATCCTCTCCTGTGATACTGTCTGCTGAGCTGTGTATCTAATCCTCTCCTGTGTGATACTGTGTGCTGAGCTGTGTATCTAATCCTCTCGTGTGATACTGTCTGCTGAGCTGTGTATCTAATCCTCTCCTGTGTGATACTGTGTGCTGAGCCGTGTATCTAATCCTCTCGTGTGATACTGTCTGCTGAGCTGTGTATCTAATCCTCTCCTGTGTGATACTGTCTGCTGAGCCGTGTATCTAATCCTCTCCTGTGTGATACTGTTTGCTGAGCTGTGTATCTAATCCTATCCTGTGTGATACTGTCTGCTGAGCCGTGTATCTAATAATATTATGTGTGATGCTGACTGCTGAGCCGTGTATCTAATCCTATCCTGTGTGATACTGTCTGCTGAGCCGTGTATCTAATCCTATTATGTGTGATGCTGACTGCTGAGCCGTGTATCTAATCCTATCCTGTGTGATACTGTCTGCTGAGCTGTGTATCTAATCCTCTCCTGTGTGATACTGTCTGCTGAGCCGTGTATCTAATCCTATTATGTGTGATACTGTCTGCTGAGCCGTGTATCTAATCCTCTCCTGTGTGATACTGTCTGCTGAGCTGTGTATCTAATCCTCTGCTGTGTGATACTGTCTGCTGAGCCGTGTATCTAATCCTCTCCTGTGTGATACTGTCTGCTGAGCCGTGTATCTAATCCTCTCCTGTGTGATACTGTCTGCTGAGTTGTGTATCTAATCCTCTCCTGTGTGATACTGTCTGCTGAGCCGTGTATCTAATCCTCTCCTGTGTGATACTGTCTGCTGAGCTGTGTATCTAATCCTCTCCTGTGTGATACTGTCTGCTGAGCCGTGTATCTAATCCTATTATGTGTGATACTGTCTGCTGAGCCGTGTATCTAATCCTCTCCTGTGTGATACTGTCTGCTGAGCTGTGTATCTAATCCTCTCCTGTGTGATACTGTCTGCTGAGCTGTGTATCTAATCCTCTCCTGTGTGATACTGTCTGCTGAGCTGTGTATCTAATCCTCTCCTGTGTGATACTGTCTGCTGAGCCGTGTATCTAATCCTATTATGTGTGATACTGTCTGCTGAGCCGTGTATCTAATCCTCTCCTGTGTGATACTGTCTGCTGAGCTGTGTATCTAATCCTCTCCTGTGTGATACTGTCTGCTGAGCCGTGTATCTAATCCTATTATGTGTGATACTGTCTGCTGAGCTGTGTATCTAATCCTCTCCTGTGTGATACTGTCTGCTGAGTTGTGTATCTAATCCTCTCCTATGTGTAACTGTCTGCTGAGCTGTGTATCTAATCCTCTCCTGTGTGATACTGTCTGCTGAGCTGTGTATCTGATCCTCTCCTGTGTGATACTGTCTGCTGAGCCGTGTACCTAATCCACTCCTGTGTGATACTGTCTGCTGAGCTGTGTATCTAATCCTATCCTGTGTGATACTGTCTGCTGAGCTGTCTATCTAATCCTATCCTGTGTGATACTGTCTGCTGAGCTGTGTATCTAATCCTCTCCTGTGTGATACTGTCTGCTGAGCCGTGTACCTAATCCACTCCTGTGTGATACTGTCTGTTGAGTTGTGTATCTAATCCTCTCCTATGTGTAACTGTCTGCTGAGCCGTGTATCTAATCCTCTCCTGTGTGATACTGTCTGCTGAGCTGTGTATCTAATCCTCTCCTGTGTGATACTGTCTGTTGAGCCGTGTATCTAATCCTCTCCTGTGTGAAACTGTCTGTTGAGCCGTGTATCTAATCCTCTCCTGTGTGATACTGTCTGCTGAGCCGTGTATAAAATCCTCTCCTGTGTGAAACTGTCTGTTGAGCCGTGTATCTAATCCTCTCCTGTGTGATTCTGTCAGCTGAGCTGTGTATCTAATCCTCTCCTGTGTGATACTGTCTGCTGAGCTGTGTATCTAATCCTCTCCTGTGTGATACTGTCTGCTGAGCTGTGTATCTAATCCTCTCCTGTGTGATACTGTCTGCTGAGCTGTGTATCTAATTCTCTCCTGTGTGAAACTGTCTGTTGAGCCGTGTATCTAATCCTATCCTGTGTGATACTGACTGCTGAGCTGTGTATCTAATCCTATCCTGTGTGATACTGACTGCTGAGCTGTGTATCTAATCCTCTCCTGTGTGATACTGTTTGCTGAGCTGTGTATCTAATCCTATCCTGTGTGATACTGTCTGCTGAGCCGTGTATCTAATCCTATTATGTGTGATGCTGACTGCTGAGCCGTGTATCTAATCCTATCCTGTGTGATACTGTCTGCTGAGCCGTGTATCTAATCCTATTATGTGTGATGCTGACTGCTGAGCCGTGTATCTAATCCTATCCTGTGTGATACTGTCTGCTTAGCCGTGTATCTAATCCTCTCCTGTGTGATACTGTCTGCTGAGCTGTGTGTCTAATCCTCTCCTGTGTGATACTGTCTGCTGAGCCGTGTATCTAATCCTCTCCTGTGTGATACTGTCTGCTGAGTTGTGTATCTAATCCTCTCCTATGTGTAACTGTCTGCTGAGCTGTGTATCTAATCCTCTCCTGTGTGATACTGTCTGCTGAGTTGTGTATCTAATCCTCTCCTATGTGTAACTGTCTGCTGAGCTGTGTATCTAATCCTATCCTGTGTGATACTGTCTGCTGAGCTGTGTATCTAATCCTCTCCTGTGTGATACTGTCTGCTGAGCCGTGTACCTAATCCACTCCTGTGTGATACTGTCTGCTGAGCTGTGTATCTAATCCTATCCTGTGTGATACTGTCTGCTGAGCTGTCTATCTAATCCTATCCTGTGTGATACTGTGTGCTGAGCTGTGTATCTAATCCTCTCCTGTGTGATACTGTCTGCTGAGCCGTGTACCTAATCCACTCCTGTGTGATACTGTCTGTTGAGTTGTGTATCTAATCCTCTCCTATGTGTAACTGTCTGCTGAGCCGTGTATCTAATCCTCTCCAGTGTGATACTGTCTGCTGAGCTGTGTATCTAATCCTCTCCTGTGTGATACTGTCTGTTGAGCCGTGTATCTAATCCTCTCCTGTGTGATACTGTCTGCTGAGCCGTGTATCTAATCCTCTCCTGTGTGATACTGTCTGCTCAGCCGTGTATAAAATCCTCTCCTGTGTGAAACTGTCTGCTGAGCCGTGTATCTAATCCCCTCCTGTGTGATGCTGTCTGCTGAGCCGTGTATCTAATCCTCTCCTGTGTGATACTGTCTGCTGAGCCGTGTATAAAATCGTCTCCTGTGTGAAACTGTCTGTTGAGCCGTGTATCTAATCCTATCCTGTGTGATACTGACTGCTGAGCTGTGTATCTAATCCTCTCCTGTGTGATACTGTCTGCTGAGCTGTGTATCTCATCCTCTCCTGTGTGATACTGTCTGCTGAGCTGTGTATCTAATCCTCTCCTGTGTGATACTGTCTGTTGAGCCGTGTATCTAATCCTCTCCTGTGTGAAACTGTCTGTTGAGCCGTGTATCTAATCCTCTCCTGTGTGATACTGTGTGCTGAGCTGTGTATCTAATCCTCTCCTGTGTGAAACTGTCTGTTGAGCCGTGTATCTAATCCTATCCTGTGTGATACTGACTGCTGAGCTGTGTATCTAATCCTATCCTGTGTGATACTGACTGCTGAGCTGTGTATCTAATCCTATCCTGTGTGATACTGTCTGCTGAGCCATGTATCTAATCCTCTCCTGTGTGATACTGTCTGCTGAGCCGTGTATCTAATCCTATTATGTGTGATACTGACTGCTGACCTGTGTATCTAATCCTCTCCTGTGTGATACTGACTGCTGAGCCGTGTATCTAATCATCTCCTGTGTGATACTGCCTGAGTAGCTGTGTATCTAATCCTCTCCTGTGTGATAATGTCTGCTGAGCCGTGTATCTAATCCTCTCCTATGTGATACTGTGTGCTAAGCCGTGTATCTAATCCTCTCCTGTGTGATACTGACTGTTGAGCTGTGTATCTAATCCTATCCTGTGTGATACTGACTGCTGAGCTGGGTCTCTAATCCTATCCTGTGTGATACTGACTGCTGAGCTGTGTATCTAATCCTCTCCTGTGTGATACTGTCTGCTGAGCTGTGTATCTCATCCTCTCCTGTGTGATAGTGTCTGCTGAGCCGTGTATCTAATCCTCTCCTGTGTGATACTGTCTGCTGAGCTGTGTATCTAATCCTATCCTGTGTGATACTGACTGCTGAGCTGTGTCTCTAATCCTATCCTGTGTGATACTGACTGCTGAGCTGTGTATCTCATCCTCTCCTGTGTGATAGTGTCTGCTGAGCCGTGTATCTAATCCTCTCCTGTGTGATACTGTCTGCTGAGCCATGTATCTAATCCTATTATGTGTGATACTGACTGCTGAGCTGTGTATCTAATCCTCTCCTGTGTGATACTGTGTGCTGAGCTGTGTATCTAATCCTCTCCTGTGTGATACTGTCTGAGGAGCTGTGTATCTAATCCTCTCCTGTGTGATACTGTCTGCTGAGCCGCGTATCTAATCCTCTCCTGTGTGATACTGTTTGCTGAGCTGTGTATCTAATCCTATCCTGTGTGATACTGTCTGCTGAGCCATGTATCTAATCCTATCCTGTGTGATACTGACTGTTGAGCTGTGTATCTAATCCTATCCTGTGTGATACTGTCTGCTGAGCTGTGTATCTAATCCTCTCCTATGTGATACTGTGTGCTGAGCCGTGTATCTAATCCTCTCCTGTGTGATACTGTTTGCTGAGCTGTGTATCTAATCCTATCCTGTGTGATACTGTCTGCTGAGCTATGTATCTAATCCTCTCCTGTGTGAAACTGTCTGTTGAGCCGTGTATCTAATCCTCTCCTGTGTGAAACTGTCTGTTGAGCCGTGTATCTAATCCTCTCCTGTGTGATACTGTCTGCTGAGCCGTGTATAAAATCCTCTCCTGTGTGAAACTGTCTGTTGAGCCGTGTATCTAATCCTCTCCTGTGTGATTCTGTCTGCTGAGCTGTGTATCTCATCCTCTCCTGTGTGATACTGTCTGCTGAGCTGTGTATCTAATTCTCTTCTGTGTGAAACTGTCTGTTGAGCCGTGTATCTAATCCTATCCTGGGTGATACTGACTGCTGAGCTGTGTATCTAGTCCTATCCTGTGTGATACTGACTGCTGAGCTGTGTATCTAATCCTCTCCTGTGTGATACTGTCTGCTGAGCTGTGTATCTCATCCTCTCCTGTGTGATACTGTCTGCTGAGCTGTGTATCTAATCCTCTCCTGTGTGATACTGTCTGTTGAGCCGTGTATCTAATCCTCTCCTGTGTGAAACTGTCTGTTGAGCCGTGTATCTAATCCTCTCCTGTGTGATACTGTTTGCTGAGCTGTGTATCTAATCCTATCCTGTGTGATACTGTCTGCTGAGCCGTGTATCTAATCCTATTATGTGTGATGCTGACTGCTGAGCCGTGTATCTAATCCTATCCTGTGTGATACTGTCTGCTGAGCCGTGTATCTAATCCTATTATGTGTGATGCTGACTGCTGAGCCGTGTATCTAATCCTATCCTGTGTGATACTGTCTGCTTAGCCGTGTATCTAATCCTCTCCTGTGTGATACTATCTGCTGAGCTGTGTATCTAATCCTCTCCTGTGTGATACTGTCTGCTGAGCCGTGTATCTAATCCTATTATGTGTGATACTGTCTGCTGAGCCGTGTATCTAATCCTCTCCTGTGTGATACTGTCTGCTGAGTTGTGTATCTAATCCTCTCCTATGTGTAACTGTCTGCTGAGCTGTGTATCTAATCCTCTCCTGTGTGATACTGTCTGCTGAGCTGTGTATCTAATCCTCTCCTGTGTGATACTGTCTGCTGAGCCGTGTACCTAATCCACTCCTGTGTGATACTGTCTGCTGAGCTGTGTATCTAATCCTATCCTGTGTGATACTGTCTGCTGAGCTGTCTATCTAATCCTATCCTGTGTGATACTGTCTGCTGAGCTGTGTATCTAATCCTCTCCTGTGTGATACTGTCTGCTGAGCCGTGTACCTAATCCACTCCTGTGTGATACTGTCTGTTGAGTTGTGTATCTAATCCTCTCCTATGTGTAACTGTCTGCTGAGCCGTGTATCTAATCCTCTCCTGTGTGATACTGTCTGCTGAGCTGTGCATCTAATCCTCTCCTGTGTGATACTGTCTGTTGAGCCGTGTATCTAATCCTCTCCTGTGTGATACTGTCTGCTGAGCCGTGTATAAAATCCTCTCCTGTGTGAAACTGTCTGCTGAGCCGTGTATCTAATCCCCTCCTGTGTGATACTGTCTGCTGAGCTGTGTATCTAATCCTCTCCTGTGTGATACTGTCTGCTGAGCTGTGTATCTAATCCTCTCCTGTGTGATACTGTCTGCTGAGCCGTGTATAAAATCGTCTCCTGTGTGAAACTGTCTGTTGAGCCGTGTATCTAATCCTCTCCTGTGTGATACTGTCTGCTGAGCTGTGTATCTAATCCTCTCCTGTGTGATACTGTCTGCTGAGCTGTGTATCTAATCCTCTCCTGTGTGAAACTGTCTGTGGAGCCGTGTATCTAATCCTCTCCTGTGTGATACTGTCTGCTGAGCATTGTATAAAATCCTCTCCTGTGTGAAACTGTCTGTTGAGCTGTGTATCTAATCCCCTCCTGTGTGATACTGTCTGCTGAGCATTGTATAAAATCCTCTCCTGTGTGAAACTGTCTGCTGAGCTGTGTATCTAATCCTCTCCTGTGTGATTCTGTCAGCTGAGCTGTGTATCTAATCCTCTCCTGTGTGATACTGTCTGCTGAGCTGTGTATCTAATTCTCTCCTGTGTGAAACTGTCTGTTGAGCCGTGTATCTAATCCTATCCTGTGTGATACTGACTGCTGAGCTGTGTATCTAATCCTATCCTGTGTGATACTGACTGCTGAGCTGTGTATCTAATCCTCTCCTGTGTGATACTGTCTGCTGAGCTGTGTATCTCATCCTCTCCTGTGTGATACTGTCTGCTGAGCTGTGTATCTAATCCTCTCCTGTGTGATACTGTCTGTTGAGCCGTGTATCTAATCCTCTCCTGTGTGAAACTGTCTGTTGAGCCGTGTATCTAATCCTCTCCTGTGTGATACTGTGTGCTGAGCTGTGTATCTAATCCTCTCCTGTGTGAAACTGTCTGTTGAGCCGTGTATCTAATCCTATCCTGTGTGATACTGACTGCTGAGCTGTGTATCTAATCCTATCCTGTGTGATACTGACTGCTGAGCTGTGTATCTAATCCTATCCTGTGTGATACTGTCTGCTGAGCCATGTATCTAATCCTCTCCTGTGTGATACTGTCTGCTGAGCCGTGTATCTAATCCTATTATGTGTGATACTGACTGCTGACCTGTGTATCTAATCCTCTCCTGTGTGATACTGACTGCTGAGCCGTGTATCTAATCATCTCCTGTGTGATACTGTCTGAGTAGCTGTGTATCTAATCCTCTCCTGTGTGATACTGTCTGCTGAGCCGTGTATCTAATCCTCTCCTATGTGATACTGTGTGCTAAGCCGTGTATCTAATCCTCTCCTGTGTGATACTGTTTGCTGAGCTGTGTATCTAATCCTATCCTGTGTGATACTGTCTGCTGAGCCGTGTATCTAATCCTATTATGTGTGATACTGACTGTTGAGCTGTGTATCTAATCCTATCCTGTGTGATACTGACTGCTGAGCTGTGTCTCTAATCCTATCCTGTGTGATACTGACTGCTGAGCTGTGTATCTAATCCTCTCCTGTGTGATACTGTCTGCTGAGCTGTGTATCTCATCCTCTCCTGTGTGATAGTGTCTGCTGAGCCGTGTATCTAATCCTCTCCTGTGTGATACTGTCTGCTGAGCCATGTATCTAATCCTATTATGTGTGACACTGACTGCTGAGCTGTGTATCTAATCCTCTCCTGTGTGATACTGACTGCTGAGCTGTATCTCTAATCCTCTCCTGTGTGATACTGTGTGCTGAGCTGTGTATCTAATCCTCTCCTGTGTGATACTGTCTGAGGAGCTGTGTATCTAATCCTCTCCTGTGTGATACTGTCTGCTGAGCCGTGTATCTAATCCTCTCCTGTGTGATACTGTTTGCTGAGCTGTGTATCTAATCCTATCCTGTGTGATACTGTCTGCTGAGCCATGTATCTAATCCTATTATGTGTGATACTGACTGTTGAGCTGTGTATCTAATCCTATCCTGTGTGATACTGTCTGCTGAGCCGTGTATCTAATCCTCTCCTGTGTGATACTGTGTGCTGAGCCGTGTATCTAATCCTCTCCTGTGTGATACTGTTTGCTGAGCTGTGTATCTAATCCTCTCCTGTGTTATACTGTCTGCTGAGCTGTGTATCTAATCCTACCCTGTGTGATACTGTCTGCTGAGCTGTGTATCTGATCCTCTCCTGTGTGATACTGTGTGCTAAGCCGTGTATATAATCCTCTCGTGTGATACTGTTTGCTGAGCTGTGTATCTAATCCCCTCCTGTGTGATACTGTCTGCTGAGCCGTGTATCTAATCCTCTCCTGTGTGATACTGTTTGCTGAGCTGTGTATCTAATCATATCCTGTGTGATACTGTCTGCTGAGCCGTGTATCTAATCCTATTATGTGTGATGCTGACTGCTGAGCCGTGTATCTAATCCTATCCTGTGTGATACTGTCTCCTGAGCCTGTGTATCTAATCCTATTATGTGTGATGCTGACTGCTGAGCCGTGTATCTAATCCTATCCTGTGTGATACTGTCTGCTTAGCCGTGTATCTAATCCTCTCCTGAGTGATACTGTCTGCTGAGCTGTGTATCTAATCCTCTCCTGTGTGATACTGTCTGCTGAGCCGTGTATCTAATCCTCTCCTGTGTGATACAGTCTGCTGAGCCGTGTATCTAATCCTATTATGTGTGATACTGTCTGCTGAGCCGTGTATCTAATCCTCTCCTGTGTGATACTGTCTGCTGAGCTGTGTATCTAATCCTCTCCTGTGTGATACTGTCTGCTGAGCTGTGTATCTAATCCTCTCCTGTGTGATACAGTCTGCTGAGCCGTGTATCTAAACCTCTCCTGTGTGATACAGTCTGCTGAGCCATGTATCTCATCCTCTCCTGTGTGATACTGTCTGCTGAGCTGTGTATCTAATCCTATCCTGTGTGATACTGTCTGCTGAGCCGTGTATCTAATCCTATTATGTGTGATGCTGACTGCTGAGCCGTGTATCTAATCCTATCCTGTGTGATACTGTCTGCTGGGCCGTGTATCTAATCCTATTATGTGTGATACTGTCTGCTTAGCCGTGTATCTAATCCTCTCCTGTGTGATACTGTCTGCTGAGCCGTGTATCTAATCCTATTATGTGTGATACTGTCTGCTGAGCTGTGTATCTAATCCTCTCCTGTGTAATACTGTCTGCTGAGCTGTGTATCTAATCCTCTCCTGTGTGATACTGTCTGCTGAGCCGTGTATCTAATCCTCTCCTGTGTGATACTGTCTGCTGAGCCGTGTATCTAATCCTCTCCTGTGTGATACTGACTGCTGAGCCGTGTATCTAATCCTCTCCTGTGTGATACTGTCTGCTGAGCCGTGTATCTAATCCTCTCCTGTGTGATACTGTCTGCTGAGCCGTGTATCTAATCTTCTCCTGTGTGATACTGACTGCTGAGCCATGTATCTAATCCTCTCCTGTGTGATACTGTCTGCTGAGCCATGTATCTAATCCTCTCCTGTGTGATACTGTCTGCTGAGCCGTGTATCTAATCCTCTCCTGTGTGATACTGACTGCTGAGCCGTGTATCTAATCCTCTCCTATGTGATACTGTGTGCTGAGCCGTGTATCTAATCCTCTCCTGTGTGATACTGTTTGCTGAGCTGTGTATCTAATCCTCTCCTGTGTGATACTGTCTGCTTAGCCGTGTATCTAATCCTCTCCTGTGTGATACTGTCTGCTGAGCCGTGTATCTAATCCTATCCTGTGTGATACTGTGGGCTGAGCCGTGTATCTAATCCTATTATGTGTGATACTGACTGCTGAGCTGTGTATCTAATCCTATCCTGTGTGATACTATCTGCTGAGCCGTGTATCTAATCCTCTCCTGTGTGATGCTGTCTGCTGAGCTGTGTATCTAATTCTCTCCTGTGTGATACTGTCTGCTGAGCCGTGTATCTAATCCTCTCCTGTGTGATACTGTCTGCTGAGCCATGTATCTAATCCTCTGCTGTGTGATACTGTCTGCTGAGCCATGTATCTAATCCTCTGCTGTGTGATACTGTCTGCTGAGCCATGTATCTAATCCTTTGCTGTGTGATACTGTCTGCTGAGCTGTGTATCTCATCCTCTCCTGTGTGATAGTGTCTGCTGAGCCGTGTATCTAATCCTCTCCTGTGTGATACTGTCTGCTGAGCCGTGTATGTAATCCTATTATGTGTGATACTGACTGCTGAGCTGTGTATCTAATCCTCTCCTGTGTGATACTGACTGTTGAGCTGTGTATCTAATCCTATCCTGTGTGATACTGTCTGCTGAGCTGTGTATCTAATCCTCTCCTATGTGATACTGTGTGCTGAGCCGTGTATCTAATCCTCTCCTGTGTGATACTGTTTGCTGAGCTGTGTATCTAATCCTATCCTGTGTGATACAGTCTGCTGAGCCGTGTATCTAATCCTCTCATGTGTGATACTGACTGCTGAGCTGTGTATCTAATCCTATCCTGTGTGATACTGTGTGCTGAGCTGTGTATCTAATCCTCTCCTGTGTGATACTGTCAGCTGAGCTGTGTATCTAATCCTATCCTGTGTGATACAGTCTGCTGAGCCGTGTATCTAATCCTCTCCTGTGTGATACTGTCAGCTGAGCTGTGTATCTAATCCTATCCTGTGTGATACTGTGTGCTGAGCCGTGTATCTAATCCTCTCCTGTGTGATACTGTTTGCTGAGCTGTGTATCAAATCCTCTCCTGTGTGATACCGTCTGCTGAGCCGTGTATCTAATCCTCTCCTGTGTGATACTGTTTGCTGAGCCGTGTATCTAATCCTATCCTGTGTAATACTGTGGGCTGAGCCGTGTATCTAATCCTATTATGTGTGATACTGACTGCTGAGCTGTGTATCTAATCCTATTCTGTGTGATACTATCTGCTGAGCCGTGTATCTAATCCTCTCCTGTGTGATGCTGTCTGCTGAGCTGTGTATCTAATCCTCTCCTGTGTGATACTGTCTGCTGAGCCGTGTATCTAATCCTCTCCTGTGTGATACTGTCTGCTGAGCCATGTATCTAATCCTCTGCTGTGTGATACTGTCTGCTGAGCCATGTATCTAATCCTCTGCTGTGTGATACTGTCTGCTGAGCCATGTATCTAATCCTTTGCTGTGTGATACTGTCTGCTGAGCCATGTATCTAATCCTCTGCTGTGTGATACTGTCTGCTGAGCCGTGTATCTAATCCCCTCCTGTGTGATACTGTTTGCTGAGCCGTGTATCTAATCCTATCCTGTGTGATACTGTCTGCTGAGCCGTGTATCTAATCCTCTCCTGTGTGATACTGTCAGCTCAGCTGTGTATCTAATCCTCTCCTGTGTGATCCTGTCTGCTGAGCTGCGTATCTAATCCTCTCCTGTGTGATATTTACTGCTGAGCTGTGTATCTAATCCTCTCCTGTGTGATACTGTCTGCTGAGCCGTGTATCTAATCCCCTCCTGTGTGATACTGTCTGCTGAGCTGTGTATCTAATCCTATCCTGTGTGATACTATCTGCTGAGCTGTGTTTCTAATCCTATCCTGTTTGATACTGTGTGCTGAGCTGTGTATCTAATCCTATTATGTGTGATACTGACTGCTGAGCTGTGTATCTAATCCTATCCTGTGTGATACTGTCTGCTGAGCTGTGTATCTAATCCTCTCCTATATGATACTGTGTGCTGAGCCGTGTATCTAATCCTCTCCTGTATGATACTGTTTGCTGAGCTGTGTTTCTAATCCTATCCTGTGTGATACTGTCTGCTGAGCCGTGTATCTAATCCTATTATGTGTGATGCTGCCTGCTGAGCTGTGTATCTAATCCTATCCTGTGTGATACTGTCTGCTGAGCCGTGTATCTAATCCCCTCCTGTGTGATACTGTCTGCTGAGCTGTGTATCTAATCCTCTCCTATGTGATACTGTGTGCTGAGCCGTGTATCTAACCCTCTCCTGTGTGATACTGTTTGCTGAGCTGTGTATCTAATCCTATCCTGTTTGATACTGTGTGCTGAGCCATGTATCTAATCTTATTATGTGTGATGCTGACTGCTGAGCTGTGTATCTAATCCTATCCTGTGTGATACTGTCTGCTGAGCTGTGTATCTAATCCTTTCCTGTTTGATACTGTGTGCTGAGCAGTGTATCTAATCCTCTCCTGTGTGATACTGTCTGCTGAGCTGTGTATCTAATCCTATCCTGTGTGATACTGTCTGCTGAGCTGTGTATCTAATCCTATCCTGTGTGATACTGTCTGCTGAGCTGTGTATCTAATCCTATTATGTGTGATGCTGACTGCTGAGCTGTGTATCTAATCCTATCCTGTGTGATACTGCCTGCTGAGCGGTGTATCTTATCCTCTCCTGTGTGATACTGTCTGCTGAGCTGTGTATCTAATCCTATCCTGTGTGATACTGTCTGCTGAGCCGTGTTTCTAATTCTCTCCTGTGTGATACTGACTGCTGAGCTGTGTATCTAATCCTCTCCTGTGTGATACTGCCTGCTGAGCCGTGTTTCTAATCCTCTCCTGTGTGATACTGACAGCTGAGCCGTGTATCTAATCCTCTCCTGTGTGATACTGTCTGCTGAGCTGTGTATCTAATCCTATCCTGTGTGATACAGTCTGCTTAGCCGTGTATCTAATCCTATCCTGTGTGATACTGTCTGCTGAGCCGTGTATCTAATCCTCTCCTGTTTGATACTGTCTGCTGAGCTGTGTATCTAATCCTATTATGTGTGATGCTGACTGCTGAGCCGTGTATCTAATCCTATCCTGTGGGATACTGTCTGCTGAGCTGTGTATCTAATCCTCTCCTGTGGGATACTGTCTGCTGAGCTGTGTATCTAATCCTCTCCTGTGTGATACTGTCTGCTGAGCCGTGTATCTAATCCTCTCCTGTTTGATACTGTCTGCTGAGCTGTGTATCTAATCCTATTATGTGTGATGCTGACTGCTGAGCCGTGTATCTAATCCTATCCTGTGTGATACTGTCTGCTGAGCCGTGTATCTAATCCTATTATGTGTGATGCTGACTGCTGAGCCGTGTATCTAATCCTATCCTCTGTGGTACTGTCTGCTTAGCCGTGTATCTAATCCTCTCCTGTGTGATACTGTCTGCTGAGCTGTGTATCTAATCCTCTCCTGTGTGATACTGTCTGCTGAGCCGTGTATCTAATCCTATCCTGTTCGATACTGTTTGCTGAGCTGTGTATCTAATCCTACCCTGTGTGATACTGTCTGCTAAGCCGTGTATCTAATCCTCTCCTGTGTGATACTGTCTGCTGAGCCGTGTATCTAATCCTCTCCTGTGTGATACTGTCTGCTGAGCCGTGTATCTAATCCTATCCTGTGTGATACTGTCTGCTGAGCCGTGTATCTAATCATCTGCTGTGTGATACTGTCTGCTGAGCCGTGTATCTAATCCTATCCTGTGTGATACTGTCTGCTGAGCCGTGTATCTAATCCTCTCCTGTGTGATACTGTCTGCTGAGCTGTGTATCTAATCCTCTCCTGTGTGATACTGTCTGCTGAGCCGTATATCTAATCCTCTCCTGTGTGATACTGTCTGCTGAGCCGTATATCTAATCCTCTCCTGTGTGATACTGTTTGCTGAGCTGTGTATCTAATCCTATCCTGTGTGATACTGTCTGCTGAGCCGTGTATCTAATCCTATTATGTGTGATGCTGACTGCTGAGCCGTGTATCTAATCCTATCCTGTGTGATACTGTCTGCTGAGCCGTGTATCTAATCCTATTATGTGTGATGCTGACTGCTGAGCCGTGTATCTAATCCTATCCTGTGTGATACTGTCTGCTGAGCCGTGTATCTAATCCTATTATGTGTGATGCTGACTGCTGAGCCGTGTATCTAATCCTATCCTGTGTGATACTGTCTGCTTAGCCGTGTATCTAATCCTCTCCTGTGTGATACTGTCTGCTGAGCTGTGTATCTAATCCTCTCCTGTGTGATACTGTCTGCTGAGCGGTGTATCTAATCCTCTCCTGTGTGATACTGTCTGCTGAGCTGTGTATCTAATCCTCTCCTGTGTGATACTGTCTGCTGAGCCGTATATCTAATCCTCTCCTGTGTGATACTGTTTGCTGAGCTGTGTATCTAATCCTATCCTGTGTGATACTGTCTGCTGAGCCGTGTATCTAATCCTATTATGTGTGATACTGACTGCTGAGCTGTGTATCTAATCCTCTCCTGTGTGATACTGTGTGCTGAGCTGTGTATCTAATCCTCTCCTGTGTGATACTGTCTGAGGAGCTGTGTATCTAATCCTCTCCTGTGTGATACTGTCTGCTGAGCCGCGTATCTAATCCTCTCCTGTGTGATACTGTTTGCTGAGCTGTGTATCTAATCCTATCCTGTGTGATACTGACTGTTGAGCTGTGTATCTAATCCTCTCCTGTGTGATACTGTGTGCTGAGCTGTGTATCTAATCCTCTCCTGTGTGATACTGTCTGAGGAGCTGTGTATCTAATCCTCTCCTGTGTGATACTGTCTGCTGAGCCGCGTATCTAATCCTATCCTGTGTGATACTGTCTGCTGAGCCATGTATCTAATCCTATCCTGTGTGATACTGACTGTTGAGCTGTGTATCTAATCCTATCCTGTGTGATACTGTCTGCTGAGCTGTGTATCTAATCCTCTCCTATGTGATACTGTGTGCTGAGCCGTGTATCTAATCCTCTCCTGTGTGATACTGTTTGCTGAGCTGTGTATCTAATCCTATCCTGTGTGATACTGTCTGCTGAGCCGTGTATCTAATCCTCTCCTGTGTGAAACTGTCTGTTGAGCCGTGTATCTAATCCTCTCCTGTGTGAAACTGTCTGTTGAGCCGTGTATCTAATCCTCTCCTGTGTGAAACTGTCTGTTGAGCCGTGTATCTAATCCTCTCCTGTGTGATACTGTCTGCTGAGCCGTGTATCTAATCCTCTCCTGTGTGAAACTGTCTGTTGAGCCGTGTATCTAATCCTCTCCTGTGTGAAACTGTCTGTTGAGCCGTGTATAAAATCCTCTCCTGTGTGAAACTGTCTGTTGAGCCGTGTATCTAATCCTCTCCTGTGTGATTCTGTCAGCTGAGCTGTGTATCTAATCCTCTCCTGTGTGATACTGTCTGCTGAGCTGTGTATCTAATTCTCTTCTGTGTGAAACTGTCTGTTGAGCCGTGTATCTAATCCTATCCTGGGTGATACTGACTGCTGAGCTGTGTATCTAATCCTATCCTGTGTGATACTGTCTGCTGAGCTGTGTATCTAATCCTCTCCTGTGTGATACTGTCTGCTGAGCTGTGTATCTCATCCTCTCCTGTGTGATACTGTCTGCTGAGCTGTGTATCTAATCCTCTCCTGTGTGATACTGTCTGTTGAGCCGTGTATCTAATCCTCTCCTGTGTGAAACTGTCTGTTGAGCCGTGTATCTAATCCTCTCCTGTGTGATACTGTTTGCTGAGCTGTGTATCTAATCCTATCCTGTGTGATACTGTCTGCTGAGCCGTGTATCTAATCCTATTATGTGTGATGCTGACTGCTGAGCCGTGTATCTAATCCTATCCTGTGTGATACTGTCTGCTGAGCCGTGTATCTAATCCTATTATGTGTGATGCTGACTGCTGAGCCGTGTATCTAATCCTATCCTGTGTGATACTGTCTGCTTAGCCGTGTATCTAATCCTCTCCTGTGTGATACTGTCTGCTGAGCTGTGTATCTAATCCTCTCCTGTGTGATACTGTCTGCTGAGCCGTGTATCTAATCCTATTATGTGTGATACTGTCTGCTGAGCCGTGTATCTAATCCTCTCCTGTGTGATACTGTCTGCTGAGTTGTGTATCTAATCCTCTCCTATGTGTAACTGTCTGCTGAGCTGTGTATCTAATCCTCTCCTGTGTGATAATGTCTGCTGAGCTGTGTATCTAATCCTCTCCTGTGTGATACTGTCTGCTGAGCCGTGTACCTAATCCACTCCTGTGTGATACTGTCTGCTGAGCTGTGTATCTAATCCTATCCTGTGTGATACTGTCTGCTGAGCTGTCTATCTAATCCTATCCTGTGTGATACTGTCTGCTGAGCTGTGTATCTAATCCTCTCCTGTGTGATACTGTCTGCTGAGCCGTGTACCTAATCCACTCCTGTGTGATACTGTCTGTTGAGTTGTGTATCTAATCCTCTCCTATGTGTAACTGTCTGCTGAGCCGTGTATGTAATCCTCTCCTGTGTGATACTGTCTGCTGAGCTGTGCATCTAATCCTCTCCTGTGTGATACTGTCTGCTGAGCCGTGTATAAAATCCTCTCCTGTGTGAAACTGTCTGCTGAGCCGTGTATCTAATCCCCTCCTGTGTGATGCTGTCTGCTGAGCCGTGTATCTAATCCTCTCCTGTGTGATACTGTCTGCTGAGCCGTGTATAAAATCGTCTCCTGTGTGAAACTGTCTGTTGAGCCGTGTATCTAATCCTCTCCTGTGTGAAACTGTCTGTGGAGCCGTGTATCTAATCCTCTCCTGTGTGATACTGTCTGCTGAGCATTGTATAAAATCCTCTCCTGTGTGAAACTGTCTGTTGAGCCGTGTATCTAATCCTCTCCTGTGTGATTCTGTCAGCTGAGCTGTGTATCTAATCCTCTCCTGTGTGATACTGTCTGCTGAGCTGTGTATCTAATTCTCTCCTGTGTGAAACTGTCTGTTGAGCCGTGTATCTAATCCTATCCTGTGTGATACTGACTGCTGAGCTGTGTATCTAATCCTATCCTGTGTGATACTGACTGCTGAGCTGTGTATCTAATCCTCTCCTGTGTGATACTGTCTGCTGAGCTGTGTATCTCATCCTCTCCTGTGTGATACTGTCTGCTGAGCTGTGTATCTAATCCTCTCCTGTGTGATAATGTCTGTTGAGCCGTGTATCTAATCCTCTCCTGTGTGAAACTGTCTGTTGAGCCGTGTATCTAATCCTCTCCTGTGTGATACTGTGTGCTGAGCTGTGTATCTAATCCTCTCCTGTGTGAAACTGTCTGTTGAGCCGTGTATCTAATCCTATCCTGTGTGATACTGACTGCTGAGCTGTGTATCTAATCCTATCCTGTGTGATACTGACTGCTGAGCTGTGTATCTAATCCTATCCTGTGTGATACTGTCTGCTGAGCCATGTATCTAATCCTCTCCTGTGTGATACTGTCTGCTGAGCCGTGTATCTAATCCTATTATGTGTGATACTGACTGCTGACCTGTGTATCTAATCCTCTCCTGTGTGATACTGACTGCTGAGCCGTGTATCTAATCATCTCCTGTGTGATACTGTCTGAGTAGCTGTGTATCTAATCCTCTCCTGTGTGATACTGTCTGCTGAGCCGTGTATCTAATCGTCTCCTATGTGATACTGTGTGCTAAGCCGTGTATCTAATCCTCTCCTGTGTGATACTGTTTGCTGAGCTGTGTATCTAATCCTATCCTGTGTGATACTGTCTGCTGAGCCGTGTATCTAATCCTATTATGTGTGATACTGACTGTTGAGCTGTGTATCTAATCCTATCCTGTGTGATACTGACTGCTGAGCTGTGTCTCTAATCCTATCCTGTGTGATACTGACTGCTGAGCTGTGTATCTAATCCTCTCCTGTGTGATACTGTCTGCTGAGCATTGTATCTAATCCTCTCCTGTGTGATACTGTCTGCTGAGCTGTGTATCTCATCCTCTCCTGTGTGATAGTGTCTGCTGAGCCGTGTATCTAATCCTCTCCTGTGTGATACTGTCTGCTGAGCCATGTATCTAATCCTATTATGTGTGATACTGACTGCTGAGCTGTGTATCTAATCCTCTCCTGTGTGATACTGACTGCTGAGCTGTATCTCTAATCCTCTCCTGTGTGATACTGTGTGCTGAGCTGTGTATCTAATCCTCTCCTGTGTGATACTGTCTGAGGAGCTGTGTATCTAATCCTCTCCTGTGTGATACTGTCTGCTGAGCCGTGTATCTAATCCTCTCCTGTGTGATACTGTTTGCTGAGCTGTGTATCTAATCCTATCCTGTGTGATACTGTCTGCTGAGCCATGTATCTAATCCTATTATGTGTGATACTGACTGTTGAGCTGTGTATCTAATCCTATCCTGTGTGATACTGTCTGCTGAGCCGTGTATCTAATCCTCTCCTGTGTGATACTGTGTGCTGAGCCGTGTATCTAATCCTCTCCTGTGTGATACTGTTTGCTGAGCTGTGTATCTAATCCTCTCCTGTGTTATACTGTCTGCTGAGCTGTGTATCTAATCCTACCCTGTGTGATACTGTCTGCTGAGCTGTGTATCTGATCCTCTCCTGTGTGATACTGTGTGCTAAGCCGTGTATCTAATCCTCTCGTGTGTGATACTGTCTGCTGAGCCGTGTATCTAATCCTCTCCTGTGTGATACTGTTTGCTGAGCTGTGTATCTAATCCCCTCCTGTGTGATACTGTCTGCTGAGCCGTGTATCTAATCCTCTCCTGTGTGATACTGTTTGCTGAGCTGTGTATCTAATCATATCCTGTGTGATACTGTCTGCTGAGCCGTGTATCTAATCCTATTATGTGTGATGCTGACTGCTGAGCCGTGTATCTAATCCTATCCTGTGTGATACTGTCTGCTGAGCCTGTGTATCTAATCCTATTATGTGTGATGCTGACTGCTGAGCCGTGTATCTAATCCTATCCTGTGTGATACTGTCTGCTTAGCCGTGTATCTAATCCTCTCCTGAGTGATACTGTCTGCTGAGCTGTGTATCTAATCCTCTCCTGTGTGATACTGTCTGCTGAGCCGTGTATCTAATCCTCTCCTGTGTGATACAGTCTGCTGAGCCGTGTATCTAATCCTATTATGTGTGATACTGTCTGCTGAGCCGTGTATCTAATCCTCTCCTGTGTGATACTGTCTGCTGAGCTGTGTATCTAATCCTCTCCTGTGTGATACTGTCTGCTGAGCTGTGTATCTAATCCTCTCCTGTGTGATACAGTCTGCTGAGCCGTGTATCTAAACCTCTCCTGTGTGATACAGTCTGCTGAGCCATGTATCTCATCCTCTCCTGTGTGATACTGTCTGCTGAGCTGTGTATCTAATCCTATCCTGTGTGATACTGTCTGCTGAGCCGTGTATCTAATCCTATTATGTGTGATGCTGACTGCTGAGCCGTGTATCTAATCCTATCCTGTGTGATACTGTCTGCTGGGCCGTGTATCTAATCCTATTATGTGTGATACTGTCTGCTTAGCCGTGTATCTAATCCTCTCCTGTGTGATACTGTCTGCTGAGCCGTGTATCTAATCCTATTATGTGTGATACTGTCTGCTGAGCTGTGTATCTAATCCTCTCCTGTGTAATACTGTCTGCTGAGCTGTGTATCTAATCCTCTCCTGTGTGATACTGTCTGCTGAGCCGTGTATCTAATCCTCTCCTGTGTGATACTGACTGCTGAGCCGTGTATCTAATCCTCTCCTGTGTGATACTGTCTGCTGAGCCGTGTATCTAATCCTCTCCTGTGTGATACTGTCTGCTGAGCCGTGTATCTAATCTTCTCCTGTGTGATACTGACTGCTGAGCCATGTATCTAATCCTCTCCTGTGTGATACTGTCTGCTGAGCCATGTATCTAATCCTCTCCTGTGTGATACTGTCTGCTGAGCCGTGTATCTAATCCTCTCCTGTGTGATACTGACTGCTGAGCCGTGTATCTAATCCTCTCCTGTGTGATACTGACTGCTGAGCTGTGTATCTAATCATATACTGTGTGATACTGTGTGCTGAGCTGTGTATCTAATCCTCTCCTATGTGATACTGTGTGCTGAGCCGTGTATCTAATCCTCTCCTGTGTGATACTGTTTGCTGAGCTGTGTATCTAATCCTCTCCTGTGTGATACTGTCTGCTGAGCCGTGTATCTAATCCTCTCCTGTGTGATACTGTCTGCTGAGCCGTGTATCTAATCCTATCCTGTGTGATACTGTGGGCTGAGCCGTGTATCTAATCCTATTATGTGTGATACTGACTGCTGAGCTGTGTATCTAATCCTATCCTGTGTGATACTATCTGCTGAGCCGTGTATCTAATCCTCTCCTGTGTGATGCTGTCTGCTGAGCTGTGTATCTAATTCTCTCCTGTGTGATACTGTCTGCTGAGCTGTGTATCTAATTCTCTCCTGTGTGATACTGTCTGCTGAGCCGTGTATCTAATCCTCTCCTGTGTGATACTGTCTGCTGAGCCATGTATCTAATCCTCTGCTGTGTGATACTGTCTGCTGAGCCATGTATCTAATCCTCTGCTGTGTGATACTGTCTGCTGAGCCATGTATCTAATCCTTTGCTGTGTGATACTGTCTGCTGAGCTGTGTATCTCATCCTCTCCTGTGTGATAGTGTCTGCTGAGCCGTGTATCTAATCCTCTCCTGTGTGATACTGTCTGCTGAGCCGTGTATCTAATCCTATTATGTGTGATACTGTCTGCTGAGCTGTGTATCTAATCCTCTCCTATGTGATACTGTGTGCTGAGCCGTGTATCTAATCCTCTCCTGTGTGATACTGTTTGCTGAGCTGTGTATCTAATCCTATCCTGTGTGATACAGTCTGCTGAGCCGTGTATCTAATCCTCTCATGTGTGATACTGACTGCTGAGCTGTGTATCTAATCCTATCCTGTGTGATACTGTGTGCTGAGCTGTGTATCTAATCCTCTCCTGTGTGATACTGTCAGCTGAGCTGTGTATCTAATCCTATCCTGTGTGATACAGTCTGCTGAGCCGTGTATCTAATCCTCTCCTGTGTGATACTGTCAGCTGAGCTGTGTATCTAATCCTATCCTGTGTGATACTGTGTGCTGAGCCGTGTATCTAATCCTCTCCTGTGTGATACTGTTTGCTGAGCTGTGTATCAAATCCTCTCCTGTGTGATACCGTCTGCTGAGCCGTGTATCTAATCCTCTCCTGTGTGATACTGTTTGCTGAGCCGTGTATCTAATCCTATCCTGTGTAATACTGTGGGCTGAGCCGTGTATCTAATCCTATTATGTGTGATACTGACTGCTGAGCTGTGTATCTAATCCTATTCTGTGTGATACTATCTGCTGAGCCGTGTATCTAATCCTCTCCTGTGTGATGCTGTCTGCTGAGCTGTGTATCTAATCCTCTCCTGTGTGATACTGTCTGCTGAGCCGTGTATCTAATCCTCTCCTGTGTGATACTGTCTGCTGAGCCATGTATCTAATCCTCTGCTGTGTGATACTGTCTGCTGAGCCATGTATCTAATCCTCTGCTGTGTGATACTGTCTGCTGAGCCATGTATCTAATCCTTTGCTGTGTGATACTGTCTGCTGAGCCATGTATCTAATCCTCTGCTGTGTGATACTGTCTGCTGAGCCGTGTATCTAATCCCCTCCTGTGTGATACTGTTTGCTGAGCCGTGTATCTAATCCTATCCTGTGTGATACTGTCTGCTGAGCCGTGTATCTAATCCTCTCCTGTGTGATACTGTCAGCTCAGCTGTGTATCTAATCCTCTCCTGTGTGATCCTGTCTGCTGAGCTGCGTATCTAATCCTCTCCTGTGTGATATTTACTGCTGAGCTGTGTATCTAATCCTCTCCTGTGTGATACTGTCTGCTGAGCCGTGTATCTAATCCCCTCCTGTGTGATACTGTCTGCTGAGCTGTGTATCTAATCCTATCCTGTGTGATACTATCTGCTGAGCTGTGTTTCTAATCCTATCCTGTTTGATACTGTGTGCTGAGCTGTGTATCTAATCCTATTATGTGTGATACTGACTGCTGAGCTGTGTATCTAATCCTATCCTGTGTGATACTGTCTGCTGAGCTGTGTATCTAATCCTCTCCTATATGATACTGTGTGCTGAGCCGTGTATCTAATCCTCTCCTGTATGATACTGTTTGCTGAGCTGTGTTTCTAATCCTATCCTGTGTGATACTGTCTGCTGAGCCGTGTATCTAATCCTATTATGTGTGATGCTGACTGCTGAGCTGTGTATCTAATCCTATCCTGTGTGATACTGTCTGCTGAGCCGTGTATCTAATCCCCTCCTGTGTGATACTGTCTGCTGAGCTGTGTATCTAATCCTCTCCTATGTGATACTGTGTGCTGAGCCGTGTATCTAACCCTCTCCTGTGTGATACTGTTTGCTGAGCTGTGTATCTAATCCTATCCTGTTTGATACTGTGTGCTGAGCCATGTATCTAATCTTATTATGTGTGATGCTGACTGCTGAGCTGTGTATCTAATCCTATCCTGTGTGATACTGTCTGCTGAGCTGTGTATCTAATCCTTTCATGTTTGATACTGTGTGCTGAGCAGTGTATCTAATCCTCTCCTGTGTGATACTGTCTGCTGAGCTGTGTATCTAATCCTATCCTGTGTGATACTGTCTGCTGAGCTGTGTATCTAATCCTATCCTGTGTGATACTGTCTGCTGAGCTGTGTATCTAATCCTATTATGTGTGATGCTGACTGCTGAGCTGTGTATCTAATCCTATCCTGTGTGATACTGCCTGCTGAGCGGTGTATCTTATCCTCTCCTGTGTGATACTGTCTGCTGAGCTGTGTATCTAATCCTATCCTGTGTGATACTGTCTGCTGAGCCGTGTTTCTAATTCTCTCCTGTGTGATACTGACTGCTGAGCTGTGTATCTAATCCTCTCCTGTGTGATACTGCCTGCTGAGCCGTGTTTCTAATCCTCTCCTGTGTGATACTGACAGCTGAGCCGTGTATCTAATCCTCTCCTGTGTGATACTGTCTGCTGAGCTGTGTATCTAATCCTATCCTGTGTGATACAGTCTGCTTAGCCGTGTATCTAATCCTATCCTGTGTGATACTGTCTGCTGAGCCGTGTATCTAATCCTCTCCTGTTTGATACTGTCTGCTGAGCTGTGTATCTAATCCTATTATGTGTGATGCTGACTGCTGAGCCGTGTATCTAATCCTATCCTGTGGGATACTGTCTGCTGAGCTGTGTATCTAATCCTCTCCTGTGGGATACTGTCTGCTGAGCTGTGTATCTAATCCTCTCCTGTGTGATACTGTCTGCTGAGCCGTGTATCTAATCCTCTCCTGTTTGATACTGTCTGCTGAGCTGTGTATCTAATCCTATTATGTGTGATGCTGACTGCTGAGCCGTGTATCTAATCCTATCCTGTGTGATACTGTCTGCTGAGCCGTGTATCTAATCCTATTATGTGTGATGCTGACTGCTGAGCCGTGTATCTAATCCTATCCTGTGTGATACTGTCTGCTTAGCCGTGTATCTAATCCTCTCCTGTGTGATACTGTCTGCTGAGCTGTGTATCTAATCCTCTCCTGTGTGATACTGTCTGCTGAGCTGTGTTTCTAATCCTACCCTGTGTGATACTGTCTGCTAAGCCGTGTATCTAATCCTCTCCTGTGTGATACTGTCTGCTGAGCCGTGTATCTAATCCTCTCCTGTGTGATACTGTCTGCTGAGCCGTGTATCTAATCCTATCCTGTGTGATACTGTCTGCTGAGCCGTGTATCTAATCATCTGCTGTGTGATACTGTCTGCTGAGCCGTGTATCTAATCCTATCCTGTGTGATACTGTCTGCTGAGCCG
Source organism: Phyllobates terribilis (assembly GCF_046119375.1). Lineage (NCBI taxonomy): Eukaryota > Metazoa > Chordata > Amphibia > Anura > Dendrobatidae > Phyllobates > Phyllobates terribilis. The sequence continues at coordinate 901,092 of NW_027362822.1, read as the reverse complement.
TGTATCTAATCCTCTCCTGTGTGATACTGTCTGCTGAGCTGTGTATCTAATCCTCTCCTGTGTGATACTGTCTGCTGAGCCGTATATCTAATCCTCTCCTGTGTGATACTGTCTGCTGAGCCGTATATCTAATCCTCTCCTGTGTGATACTGTTTGCTGAGCTGTGTATCTAATCCTATCCTGTGTGATACTGTCTGCTGAGCCGTGTATCTAATCCTATTATGTGTGATGCTGACTGCTGAGCCGTGTATCTAATCCTATCCTGTGTGATACTGTCTGCTGAGCCGTGTATCTAATCCTATTATGTGTGATGCTGACTGCTGAGCCGTGTATCTAATCCTATCCTGTGTGATACTGTCTGCTGAGCCGTGTATCTAATCCTATTATGTGTGATGCTGACTGCTGAGCCGTGTATCTAATCCTATCCTGTGTGATACTGTCTGCTTAGCCGTGTATCTAATCCTCTCCTGTGTGATACTGTCTGCTGAGCTGTGTATCTAATCCTCTCCTGTGTGATACTGTCTGCTGAGCGGTGTATCTAATCCTCTCCTGTGTGATACTGTCTGCTGAGCTGTGTATCTAATCCTCTCCTGTGTGATACTGTCTGCTGAGCCGTATATCTAATCCTCTCCTGTGTGATACTGTTTGCTGAGCTGTGTATCTAATCCTATCCTGTGTGATACTGTCTGCTGAGCCGTGTATCTAATCCTATTATGTGTGATGCTGACTGCTGAGCCGTGTATCTAATCCTATCCTGTGTGATACTGTCTGCTTAGCCGTGTATCTAATCCTCTCCTGTGTGATACTGTCTGCTGAGCCGTGTATCTAATCCTCTCCTGTGTGATACAGTCTGCTGAGCTGTGTATCTAATCCTATTATGTGTGATACTGTCTGCTGAGCAGTGTATCTAATCCTCTCCTGTGTGATACAGTCTGCTGAGCTGTGTATCTAATCCTATCCTGTGTGATACTGTCTGCTGAGCTGTGTATCTAATCCTCTCCTGTGTGATACAGTCTGCTGAGCCGTGTATCTAATCCTCTCCTGTGTGATACTGTCTGCTGAGCTGTGTATCTAATCCTCTCCTGTGTGATACTGTCTGCTGAGCTGTGTATCTAATCCTCTCCTGTGTGATACTGTCTGCTGAGCCGTGTACCTAATCCACTCCTGTGTGATACTGTCTGCTGAGCTGTGTATCTAATCCTATCCTGTGTGATACTGTCTGCTGAGCTGTGCATCTAATCCTCTCCTGTGTGATACTGTCTGCTGAGCTGTGTATCTAATCTTATCCTGTGTGATACTGTCTGCTGAGCTGTGTATCTAATCCTATCCTGTGTGATACTGTCTGCTGAGCTGTGTATCTAATCCTCTCCTGTGTGATACTGTCTGCTGAGCCGTGTACCTAATCCACTCCTGTGTGATACTGTCTACTGAGCTGTGTATCTAATCCTATCCTGTGTGATACTGTCTGCTGAGCTGTGTATCTAATCCTCTCCTGTGTGATACTGTCTGCTGAGCCGTGTATCTAATCCCCTCCTGTGTGATGCTGTCTGCTGAGCCGTGTATCTAATCCTCTCCTGTGTGAAACTGTCTGTTGAGCCGTGTATCTAATCCTCTCCTGTGTGATACTGTCTGCTGAGCCGTGTATCTAATCCTGTCCTGTGTGATACTGTCTGCTGAGCTGTGTATCTAATCCTCTCCTGTGTGAAACTGTCTGTTGAGCCATGTATCTAATCCTCTCCTGTGTGATACTGTCTGCTGATCTGTGTATCTAATCCTCTCCTGTGTGATACTGTCTGCTGAGCTGTGTATCTAATCCTCTCCTGTGTGAAACTGTCTGTTGAGCCGTGTATCTAATCTTATCCTGTGTGATACTGACTGCTGAGCCGTGTATCTAATCCTATTATGTGTGATACTGACTGCTGAGCTGTGTATCTAATCCTCTCCTGTGTGATACTGACTGCTGAGCCGTGTATCTAATCTTATCCTGTGTGATAGTGTCTGCTGAGCTGTGTATCTAATCCTCTCCTGTGTGATACTGTCTGCTGAACCGTGTATCTAATCCCCTCCTGTGTGATGCTGTCTGCTGAGCCGTGTATCTAATCCTCTCCTGTGTGATACTGTCTGCTGAGCCGTGTATCTAATCCTATTATGTGTGATACTGACTGCTGAGCTGTGTATCTAATCCTCTCCTGTGTGATACTGACTGCTGAGCCGTGTATCTAATCATCTCCTGTGTGATACTGTCTGAGGAGCTGTGTATCTAATCCTTTCCTGTGTGATACTGTCTGCTGAGCTGTGTATCTAATCCTCTCCTATGTGATACTGTGTGCTGAGCCGTGTATCTAATCCTCTCCTGTGTGATACTGTTTGCTGAGCTGTGTATCTAATCCTATCCTGTGTGATACTGTCTGCTGAGCCGTGTATCTAATCCTATTATGTGTGATACTGACTGTTGAGCTGTGTATCTAATCCTATCCTGTGTGATACTGTCTGCTGAGCTGTGTCTCTAATCCTCTCCTATGTGATACTGTGTGCTGAGCCGTGTATCTAATCCTTTCCTGTGTGATACTGTTTGCTGAGCTGTGTATCTAATCCTATACTGTGTGATACTGTCTGCTGAGCTGTGTATCTAATCCTCTCCTATGTGTAACTGTCTGCTGAGCCGTGTATCTAATCCTCTCCTGTGTGATACTGTCTGCTGAGCCGTGTATCTCATCCTCTCCTGTGTGATAGTGTTTGCTGAGCCGTGTATCTAATCCTATCCTGTGTGATACTGTCTGCTGAGCCGTGTATCTAATCCTATTATGTGTGATACTGACTGCTGAGCTGTGTATCTCATCCTCTCCTGTGTGATAGTGTCTGCTGAGCCGTGTATCTAATCCTCTCCTGTGTGATACTGTCTGCTGAGCTGTGTATCTAATCCTCTCCTGTGTGATACTGACTGCTGAGCCGTGTATCTAATCATCTCCTGTGTGATACTGTCTGAGGAGCTGTGTATCTAATCTTCTCCTGTGTGATACTGTCTGCTGAGCCGTGTATCTAATCCTCTCCTATGTGATACTGTGTGCTGAGCCGTGTATCTAATCCTCTCCTGTGTGATACTGTTTGCTGAGCTGTGTATCTAATCCTATCCTGTGTGATACTGTCTGCTGAGCCGTGTATCTAATCCTATTATGTCTGATACTGACTGATGAGCTGTGTATCTAATCCTTTCCTGTGTGATACTGTCTGCTGAGCCGTGTATCTCATCCTCTCCTGTGTGATACTGTCTGATGAGCTGTGTCTCTAATCCTCTCCTGTGTGATACTGTCTGCTGAGCCGTGTATCTCATCCTCTCCTGTGTGATACTGTCTGATTAGCTGTGTATCTCATCCTCTCCTGTGTGATACTGTCTGATGAGCTGTGTCTCTAATCCTCTCCTGTGTGATACTGTCTGCTGAGCCGTGTATCTAATCCTCTCCTGTGTGATACTGTCTTCTGAGCTGTGTATCTAATCCTATCCTGTGTGATACCATCTGCTGAGCTGTGTATCAAATCCTCTCCTGTGTGATACTGACTGCTGAGCCGTGTATCTAATCCTCTCCTGTGTGATACTCTGTGCTGAGCCGTGTATCTAATCCTCTCCTGTGTGATACTGTTTGCTGAGCTGTGTATCTAATCCTATTATGTGTGATACTGACTGATGAGCTGTGTATCTAATCCTCTCCTGTGTGATACTGACTGCTGAGCTGTGTCTCTAATCCTTTCCTGTGTGATACTGTCTGCTGAGCTGTGTATCTCATCCTCTCCTGTGTGATAGTGTCTGCTGAGCCGTGTATCTAATCCTCTCCTGTGTGATACTGTCTGCTGAGCTGTGTATCTAATCCTATTATGTGTGATACTGACTGATGAGCTGTGTATCTAATCCTCTCCTGTGTGATACTGACTGCTGAGCTGTGTCTCTAATCCTTTCCTGTGTGATACTGTCTGCTGAGCTGTGTATCTCATCCTCTCCTGTGTGATAGTGTCTGCTGAGCCGTGTATCTAATCCTCTCCTGTGTGATACTGTCTGCTGAGCTGTGTATCTCATCCTCTCCTGTGTGATAGTGTCTGCTGAGCCGTGTATCTAATCCTCTCCTGTGTGATACTGTCTGCTGAGCCGTGTATCTAATCCTATTATGTGTGATACTGACTGCTGAGCTGTGTATCTAATCCTCTCCTGTGTGAAACTGCCTGTTGAGCCGTGTATCTAATCCTCTCCTGTGTGATACTGTCTGCTGAGCTGTGTCTCTAATCCTATCCTGTGTGATACTGACTGCTGAGCTGTGTATCTAATCCTCTCCTGTGTGATACTGTCTGAGGAGCTGTGTATCTAATCCTCTCCTGTGTGATACTGTCTGCTGAGCAGTGTATCTAATCCTCTCCTATGTGATACTGTGTGCTGAGCCGTGTATCTAATCCTCTCCTGTGTGATACTGTTTGCTGAGCTGTGTATCTAATCCTATCCTGTGTGATACTGTCTGCTGAGCTGTGTATCTAATCCTATCCTGTGAGATACAGTCTGCTGAGCCGTGTATCTAATCCTCTCCTGTGTGATACTGACTGCTGAGCTGTGTATCTAATCCTAGTCTGTGTGATACTGTCTGCTGAGCTGTGTATCTAATCCTCTCCTATGTGATACTGTGTGCTGAGCCGTGTATCTAATCCTCTCCTGTGTGATACTGTTTGCTGAGCGGTGTATCTAATCCTCTCCTGTGTGATACTGTCTGCTGAGCTGTGTATCTAATCCTCTCCTGTTTGATACTGTGTGCTGAGCCGTGTATCTAATCCTCTCCTGTGTGATACTGTCTGCTGAGCCGTGTATCTAATCCTCTCCTGTGTGATACTGTCTGCTGAGCTGTGTATCTAATGGTATCCTGTGTGATACTGTCTGCTGAGCTGTGTATCTAATCCTATCCTGTGTGATACTGTCTGCTGAGCTGTGTATCTAATCCTATTATGTGTGATGCTGTCTGCTGAGCTGTGTATCTAATCCTATCCTGTGTGATACTGCCTGCTGAGCCGTGTATCTAATCCCCTCCTGTGTGATACTGTCTGCTGAGCTGTGTATCTTATCCTCTCCTGTGTGATACTGTCTGCTGAGCCGTGTATCTAATCCTCTCCAGTGTGATACTGTCTGCTGAGCTGTGTATCTAATCCTCTCCTGTGTGATACTGTCTGCTGAGCTGTGTATCTAATCCTATCCTGTGTGATACTGTCTGCTAAGCTGTGTATCTAATCCTATTATGTGTGATGCTGACTGCTGAGCTGTGTATCTAATCCTATCCTGTGTGATACTGCCTTCTGAGCCGTGTATCTAATCCTCTCCTGTTTGATACAGTCTGCTGAGCTGTGTATCTAATCCTCTCCTGTGTAATACTGTCTGCTGAGCCGTGTATCTAATCCTCTCCTGTGTGATACTGACTGCTGAGCCGTGTACCTAATCCTCTCCTGTGTGATACTGTCTGCTGAGCTGTGTATCTAATCATATCCTGTGTGATACAGTCTGCTGAGCCGTGTATCTAATCCTATCCTGTGTGATACTGTCTGCTGAGCTGTGTATCTAATCCTCTCCTGTGTGATACTGTCTGCTGAGCCGTGTATCTAATCCTCTCCTGTTTGATACTGTCTGCTGAGCTGTGTATCTAATCGTATTATGTGTGATGCTGATTGCTGAGCCGTGTATCTAATCCTATCCTGTGTGATACTGTCTGCTGAGCCGTGTATCTAATCCTATTATGTGTGATGCTGACTGCTGAGCCGTGTATCTAATCCTATCCTGTGTGATACTGTCTGATTAGCCGTGTATCTAATTCTCTCCTGTGTGATAATGTCTGCTGAGCTGTGTATCTAATCCTCTCCTTTGTGATACTGTCTGCTGAGCCGTGTATCTAATCCTCTCCTGTGTGATACTGTCTGCTGAGCCGTGTATCTAATCCTATTATGTGTGATACTGTCTGCTGAGCTGTGTATCTAATCCTCTCCTGTGTAATACTGTCTGCTGAGCCATGTATCTAATCCTCTCCTGTGTGATACTGACTGCTGAGCCGTGTATCTAATCCTCTCCTGTGTGATACTGACTGCTGAGCCGTGTATCTAATCCTCTCCTGTGTGATACTGTCTGCTGAGCCATGTATCTAATCCTCTGCTTTGTGATACTGTCTGCTGAGCTGTGTATCTAATCCTATTATGTGTGATACTGCCTGCTGAGCCGTGTATCTTATCCTCTCCTGTGTGATACTGTCTGCTGAGCCATGTATCTAATCCTCTCCTGTGTGATACTATCTGCTGAGCAGTGTATCTAATCCTCTCCTGTGTGATACTGTCTGCTGAGCCGTGTATCTAATCCTATCCTGTGTGATACTGTCTGCTGAGCTGTGTATCTAATCCTATCCTGTGTGATACTGTCTGCTGAGCCATGTATCTAATCCTCTCCTGTGTGATACTGTCTTCTGAGCTGTGTATCTAATCCTCTTCTGTGTGATACTGTGTGCTGAGCCGTGTATCTAATCCGCTCGTGTGATACTGTTTGCTGAGCTGTGTATCTAATCCCCTCCTGTGTGATACTGTCTGCTGAGCCGTGTATCTAATCCTCTCCTGTGTGATACTGTTTGCTGAGCTGTGTATCTAATCCTATCCTGTGTGATACTGTCTGCTGAGCCGTGTATCTAATCCTATTATGTGTGATGCTGACTGCTGAGCCGTGTATCTAATCCTATCCTGTGTGATACTGTCTGCTGAGCCGTGTATCTAATCCTATTATGTGTGATGCTGACTGCTGAGCCGTGTATCTAATCCTATCCTGTGTGATACTGTCTGCTTAGCCGTGTATCTAATCCTCTCCTGTGTGATACTGTCTGCTGAGCTGTGTATCTAATCCTCTCCTGTGTGATGCTGTCTGCAGAGCTGTGTATCTAATCCTCTCGTGTGTGATACTGTCTGCTGAGCCGTGTATCTAATCCTCTCCTGTGTGATTCTGTCTGCTGAGCCGTGTATGTAATCCTATTATGTGTGATACTGTCTGCTGAGCCGTGTATCTAATCCTATTATGTGTGATACTGTCTGCTGAGCTGTGTATCTAATCCTCTCCTGTGTAATACTGTCTGCTGAGCTGTGTATCTAATCCTCTCCTGTGTGATACTGTCTGCTGAGCCGTGTATCTAATCCTCTCCTGTGTGATACTGTCTGCTGAGCCGTGTATCTAATCCTCTCCTGTGTGATACTGTCATGCTGAGCCGTGTATCTAATCCTCTCCTGTGTGATACTGACTGCTGAGCCGTGTATATAATCCTCTCCTGTGTGATACTGTTTGCTGAGCTGTGTATCTAATCCTCTCCTGTGTGATACTGTCTGCTGAGCTGTGTATCTAATCCTCTCCTGTGTGATACTGTGTGATGAGCCGTGTATCTAATCCTCTCGTGTGATACTGTTTGCTGAGCTGTGTATCTAATCCCCTCCTGTGTGATACTATCTGCTGAGCCGTGTATCTAATCCTCTCCTGTGTGATACTGTTTGCTGAGCTGTGCATCTAATCCTATCCTGTGTGATACTGTCTGCTGAGCCGTGTATCTAATCCTATTATGTGTGATGCTGACTGCTGAGCCGTGTATCTAATCCTATCCTGTGTGATACTGTCTGCTGAGCCGTGTATCTAATCCTATTATGTGTGATGCTGACTGCTGAGCCGTGTATCTAATCCTATCCTGTGTGATACTGTCTGCTGAGCCGTGTATCTAATCCTCTCCTGTGTGATACTGTCTGCTTAGCCGTGTATCTAATCCTCTACTGTGTGATACTGTCTGCTGAGCTGTGTATCTAATCCTCTCCTGTGTGATACTGTCTGCTGAGCCGTGTATCTAATCCTATTATGTGTGATACTGTCTGCTGAGCCGTGTATCTCATCCTATTATGTGTGATACTGTCTGCTGAGCCGTGTATCTAATCCTCTCCTGTGTGATACTGTCTGCTGAGTTGTGTATCTAATCCTCTCCTATGTGTAACTGTCTGCTGAGCCATGTATCTAATCCTCTCCTGTGTGATACTGTCTGCTGAGCCGTGTATCTAATCCTCTCCTGTGTGATACTGTCTGCTGAGCCGTGTATCTAATCCTATTATGTGTGATACTGTCTGCTGAGCCGTGTATCTAATCCTATTATGTGTGATACTGTCTGCTGAGCTGTGTATCTAATCCTCTCCTGTGTAATACTGTCTGCTGAGCTGTGTATCTAATCCTCTCCTGTGTGATACTGTCTGCTGAGCCGTGTATCTAATCCTATCCTGTGTGATACTGTCTGCTGAGCCGTGTATCTAATCCTCTCCTGTGTGATACTGTCTGCTGAGTTGTGTATCTAATCCTCTCCTATGTGTAACTGTCTGCTGAGCCGTGTATCTAATCCTCTCCTGTGTGATACTGTCTGCTGAGCTGTGTATCTAATCCTCTCCTGTGTAATACTGTCTGCTGAGCTGTGTATCTAATCCTCTCCTGTGTGATACTGTCTGCTGAGCCGTGTATCTAATCCTATTATGTGTGATACTGTCTGCTGAGCCGTGTATCTAATCCTCTCCTGTGTGATACTGTCTGCTGAGTTGTGTATCTAATCCTCTCCTATGTGTAACTGTCTGCTGAGCCGTGTATCTAATCCTCTCCTGTGTGATACTGTCTGCTGAGCCGTGTATCTAATCCTCTCCTGTGTGATACTGTCTGCTGAGCCGTGTATCTAATCCTATTATGTGTGATACTGTCTGCTGAGCCGTGTATCTAATCCTATTATGTGTGATACTGTCTGCTGAGCTGTGTATCTAATCCTCTCCTGTGTGATACTGTCTGCTGAGGCGTTTATCTAATCCTCTCCTGTGTGATACTGTCTGCTGAGCCGTGTATCGAATCCTCTCCTGTGTGATACTGACTGCTGAGCCGTGTATCTAATCCTCTCCTGTGTGATACTGACTGCTGAGCCGTGTATCTAATCCTCTCCTGTGTGATACTGTCTGCTGAGCTGTGTATCTAATCCTCTCCTGTGTGATACTGTCTGCTGAGCTGTGTATCTAATCCTCTCCTGTGTGATACTGACTGCTGAGCCGTGTATCTAATCCTCTCCTGTGTGATACTGTTTGCTGAGCTGTGTATCTAATCCTCTCCTGTGTGATACTGTGTGCTGAGCCGTGTATCTAATCCTCTCGTGTGATACTGTTTGCTGAGCTGTGTATCTAATCCTCTCCTGTGTGATACTGACTGCTGAGCCGTGTATCTAATCCTCTCCTGTGTGATACTGTTTGCTGAGCTGTGTATTTAATCCTCTCCTGTGTGATACTGTCTGCTGAGCTGTGTATCTAATCCTCTCCTGTGTGATACTGTGTGCTGAGCCGTGTATCTAATCCTCTCGTGTGATACTGTCTGCTGAGCTGTGTATCTAATCCTCTCCTGTGTGATACTGTCTGCTGAGCCGTGTATCTAATCCTCTCCTGTGTGATACTGTTTGCTGAGCTGTGTATCTAATCCTATCCTCTGTGATACTGTCTGCTGAGCCGTGTATCTAATCCTATTATGTGTGATGCTGACTGCTGAGCCGTGTATCTAATCCTATCCTGTGTGATACTGTCTGCTGAGCCGTGTATCTAATCCTATTATGTGTGATGTTGACTGCTGAGCCGTGTATCTAATCCTATCCTGTGTGATACTGTCTGCTTAGCCGTGTATCTAATCCTCTCCTGTGTGATACTGTCTGCTGAGCTGTGTATCTAATCCTCTCCTGTGTGATACTGTCTGCTGAGCCGTGTATCTAATCCTATTATGTGTGATACTGTCTGCTGAGCCGTGTATCTAATCCTCTCCTGTGTGATACTGTCTGCTGAGCCGTGTATAAAATCCTCTCCTGTGTGAAACTGTCTGTTGAGCCGTGTATCTAATCCTCTCCTGTGTGATACTGTCTGCTGAGCTGTGTATCTAATCCTCTCCTGTGTGATTCTGTCAGCTGAGCTGTGTATCTAATCCTCTCCTGTGTGATACTGTCTGCTGAGCTGTGTATCTAATCCTCTCCTGTGTGAAACTGTCTGTTGAGCCGTGTATCTAATCCTCTCCTGTGTGAAACTGTCTGTTGAGCCGTGTATCTAATCCTCTCCTGTGTGATACTGTCTGCTGAGCCGTGTATAAAATCCTCTCCTGTGTGAAACTGTCTGTTGAGCCGTGTATCTAATCCTCTCCTGTGTGATTCTGTCAGCTGAGCTGTGTATCTAATCCTCTCCTGTGTGATACTGTCTGCTGAGCTGTGTATCTAATCCTCTCCTGTGTGATACTGTCTGCTGAGCTGTGTATCTAATCCTCTCCTGTGTGATACTGTCTGCTGAGCTGTGTATCTAATTCTCTCCTGTGTGAAACTGTCTGTTGAGCCGTGTATCTAATCCTATCCTGTGTGATACTGACTGCTGAGCTGTGTATCTAATCCTATCCTGTGTGATACTGACTGCTGAGCTGTGTATCTAATCCTCTCCTGTGTGATGCTGTCTGCTGAGCTGTGTATCTCATCCTCTCCTGTGTGATACTGTCTGCTGAGCTGTGTATCTAATCCTCTCCTGTGTGAAACTGTCTGTTGAGCCGTGTATCTAATCCTCTCTTGTGTGATACTGTCTGCTGAGCTGTGTATCTAATCCTCTCCTGTGTGATACTGTCTGCTGAGCTGTGTATCTAATCCTATCCTGTGTGATACTGTCTGCTGAGCCGTGTATCTAATCCTATTATGTGTGATGCTGACTGCTGAGCCGTGTATCTAATCCTATCCTGTGTGATACTGTCTGCTGAGCCGTGTATCTAATCCTATTATGTGTGATGCTGACTGCTGAGCCGTGTATCTAATCCTATCCTGTGTGATACTGTCTGCTTAGCCGTGTATCTAATCCTCTCCTGTGTGATACTGTCTGCTGAGCCATGTATCTAATCCTCTACTGTGTGATACTGTCTGCTGAGCTGTGTGTCTAATCCTCTCCTGTGTGATACTGTCTGCTGAGCCGTGTATCTAATCCTATTATGTGTGATACTGTCTGCTGAGCCGTGTATCTAATCCTCTCCTGTGTGATACTGTCTGCTGAGTTGTGTATCTAATCCTCTCCTATGTGTAACTGTCTGCTGAGCTGTGTATCTAATCCTCTCCTGTGTGATACTGTCTGCTGAGTTGTGTATCTAATCCTCTCCTATGTGTAACTGTCTGCTGAGCTGTGTATCTAATCCTCTCCTGTGTGATACTGTCTGCTGAGTTGTGTATCTAATCCTCTCCTATGTGTAACTGTCTGCTGAGCTGTGTATCTAATCCTCTCCTGTGTGATATTGTCTGCTGAGCTGTGTATCTAATCCTATCCTGTGTGATACTGTCTGCTGAGCTGTGTATCTAATCCTATCCTGTGTGATACTGTCTGCTGAGCTGTGTATCTAATCCACTCCTGTGTGATACTGTCTGCTGAGCTGTGTATCTAATCCTATCCTGTGTGATACTGTCTGCTGAGCTGTCTATCTAATCCTATCCTGTGTGATACTGTGTGCTGAGCTGTGTATCTAATCCTCTCCTGTGTGATACTGTCTGCTGAGCCGTGTACCTAATCCACTCCTGTGTGATACTGTCTGTTGAGTTGTGTATCTAATCCTCTTCTATGTGTAACTGTCTGCTGAGCCGTGTATCTAATCCTCTCCTGTGTGATACTGTCTGCTGAGCTGTGTATCTAATCCTCTCCTGTGTGATACTGTCTGTTGAGCCGTGTATCTAATCCTCTCCTGTGTGATACTGTCTGCTGAGCCGTGTATAAAATCCTCTCCTGTGTGAAACTGTCTGCTGAGCCGTGTATCTAATCCCCTCCTGTGTGATGCTGTCTGCTGAGCCGTGTATCTAATCCTCTCCTGTGTGAAACTGTCTGTTGAGCCGTGTATCTAATCCTCTCCTGTGTGAAACTGTCTGTTGAGCCGTGTATCTAATCCTATCCTGTGTGATACTGACTGCTGAGCTGTGTATCTAATCCTCTCCTGTGTGATACTGTCTGCTGAGCTGTGTATCTCATCCTCTCCTGTGTGATACTGTCTGCTGAGCTGTGTATCTAATCCTCTCCTGTGTGATACTGTCTGTTGAGCCGTGTATCTAATCCTCTCCTGTGTGAAACTGTCTGTTGAGCCGTGTATCTAATCCTCTCCTGTGTGATACTGTGTGCTGAGCTGTGTATCTAATCCTCTCCTGTGTGAAACTGTCTGTTGAGCCGTGTATCTAATCCTATCCTGTGTGATACTGACTGCTGAGCTGTGTATCTAATCCTATCCTGTGTGATACTGACTGCTGAGCTGTGTATCTAATCCTATCCTGTGTGATACTGTCTGCTGAGCTGTGTATCTAATCCTCTCCTTTGTGATACTGTCTGCTGAGCCATGTATCTAATCCTCTCCTGTGTGATACTGTCTGCTGAGCCGTGTATCTAATCCTATTATGTGTGATACTGACTGCTGACCTGTGTATCTAATCCTCTCCTGTGTGATACTGACTGCTGAGCCGTGTATCTAATCATCTCCTGTGTGATACTGCCTGAGTAGCTGTGTATCTAATCCTCTCCTGTGTGATAATGTCTGCTGAGCCGTGTATCTAATCCTCTCCTATGTGATACTGTGTGCTAAGCCGTGTATCTAATCCTCTCCTGTGTGATACTGACTGTTGAGCTGTGTATCTAATCCTATCCTGTGTGATACTGACTGCTGAGCTGTGTCTCTAATCCTATCCTGTGTGATACTGACTGCTGAGCTGTGTATCTAATCCTCTCCTGTGTGATACTGTCTGCTGAGCTGTGTATCTCATCCTCTCCTGTGTGATAGTGTCTGCTGAGCCGTGTATCTAATCCTATCCTGTGTGATACTGTCTGCTGAGCTGTGTATCTAATCCTATTATGTGTGATACTGACTGCTGAGCTGTGTATCTAATCCTCTCCTGTGTGATACTGTCTGCTGAGCTGTGTATCTAATCCTCTCCTGTGTGATACTGTCTGAGGAGCTGTGTATCTAATCCTCTCCTGTGTGATACTGTCTGCTGAGCCGCGTATCTAATCCTCTCCTGTGAGATACTGTTTGCTGAGCTGTGTATCTAATCCTATCCTGTGTGATACTGTCTGCTGAGCCATGTATCTAATCCTATCCTGTGTGATACTGACTGTTGAGCTGTGTATCTAATCCTATCCTGTGTGATACTGTCTGCTGAGCTGTGTATCTAATCCTCTCCTATGTGATACTGTGTGCTGAGCCGTGTATCTAATCCTCTCCTGTGTGATACTGTTTGCTGAGCTGTGTATCTAATCCTATCCTGTGTGATACTGTCTGCTGAGCTATGTATCTAATCCTCTCCTGTGTGAAACTGTCTGTTGAGCCGTGTATCTAATCCTCTCCTGTGTGAAACTGTCTGTTGAGCCGTGTATCTAATCCTCTCCTGTGTGATTCTGTCTGCTGAGCTGTGTATCTAATCCTCTCCTATGTGATACTGTGTGCTGAGCCGTGTATCTAATCCTCTCCTGTGTGATACTGTTTGCTGAGCTGTGTATCTAATCCTATCCGGTGTGATACTGTCTGCTGAGCTGTGTATCTAATCCTCTCCTGTGTGATACTGTCTGCTGAGCCGTGTATAAAATCGTCTCCTGTGTGAAACTGTCTGTTGAGCCGTGTATCTAATCCTCTCCTGTGTGAAACTGTCTGCTGAGCCGTGTATAAAATCCTCTCCTGTGTGAAACTGTCTGTTGAGCCGTGTATCTAATCCTCTCCTGTGTGATTCTGTCAGCTGAGCTGTGTATCTAATCCTCTCCTGTGTGATACTGTCTGCTGAGCCGTGTATAAAATCCTCTCCTGTGTGAAACTGTCTGTTGAGCCGTGTATCTAATCCTCTCCTGTGTGATTCTGTCTGCTGAGCCGTGTATAAAATCCTCTCCTGTGTGAAACTGTCTGTTGAGCCGTGTATCTAATCCTCTCCTGTGTGATTCTGTCAGCTGAGCTGTGTATCTAATCCTCTCCTGTGTGATACTGTCTGCTGAGCTGTGTATCTAATTCTCTCCTGTGTGAAACTGTCTGTTGAGCCGTGTATCTAATCCTATCCTGGGTGATACTGACTGCTGAGCTGTGTATCTAATCCTATCCTGTGTGATACTGACTGCTGAGCTGTGTATCTAATCCTCTCCTGTGTGATACTGTCTGCTGAGCTGTGTATCTCATCCTCTCCTGTGTGATACTGTCTGCTGAGCTGTGTATCTAATCCTCTCCTGTGTGATACTGTCTGTTGAGCCGTGTATCTAATCCTCTCCTGTGTGAAACTGTCTGTTGAGCCGTGTATCTAATCCTCTCCTGTGTGATACTGTTTGCTGAGCTGTGTATCTAATCCTATCCTGTGTGATACTGTCTGCTGAGCCGTGTATCTAATCCTATTATGTGTGATGCTGACTGCTGAGCCGTGTATCTAATCCTATCCTGTGTGATACTGTCTGCTGAGCCGTGTATCTAATCCTATTATGTGTGATGCTGACTGCTGAGCCGTGTATCTAATCCTATCCTGTGTGATACTGTCTGCTTAGCCGTGTATCTAATCCTCTCCTGTGTGATACTGTCTGCTGAGCTGTGTATCTAATCCTCTCCTGTGTGATACTGTCTGCTGAGCCGTGTATCTAATCCTATTATGTGTGATACTGTCTGCTGAGCCGTGTATCTAATCCTCTCCTGTGTGATACTGTCTGCTGAGTTGTGTATCTAATCCTCTCCTATGTGTAACTGTCTGCTGAGCTGTGTATCTAATCCTCTCCTGTGTGATACTGTCTGCTGAGCTGTGTATCTAATCCTCTCCTGTGTGATACTGTCTGCTGAGCCGTGTACCTAATCCACTCCTGTGTGATACTGTCTGCTGAGCTGTATATCTAATCCTATCCTGTGTGATACTGTCTGCTGAGCCATGTATCTAATCCTATCCTGTGTGATACTGTCTGCTGAGCTGTGTATCTAATCCTCTCCTGTGTGATACTGTCTGCTGAGCCGTGTATCTAATCCTCTCCTATGTGTAACTGTCTGCTGAGCCGTGTATCTAATCCTCTCCTGTGTGATACTGTCTGCTGAGCTGTGTATCTAATCCACTCCTGTGTGATACTGTCTGTTGAGTTGTGTATCTAATCCTCTCCTATGTGTAACTGTCTGCTGAGCCGTGTATCTAATCCTCTCCTGTGTGATACTGTCTGCTGAGCTGTGTATCTAATCATATCCTGTGTGATACTGACTGCTGAGCTGTGTATCTAATCCTCTCCTGTGTGATACTGTCTGCTGAGCCGTGTATAAAATCCTCTCCTGTGTGAAACTGTCTGCTGAGCCGTGTATCTAATCCCCTCCTGTGTGATGCTGTCTGCTGAGCCGTGTATCTAATCCTCTCCTGTGTGATACTGTCTGCTGAGCCGTGTATAAAATCGTCTCCTGTGTGAAACTGT
This sequence comes from Phyllobates terribilis, assembly GCF_046119375.1. NCBI lineage: Eukaryota > Metazoa > Chordata > Amphibia > Anura > Dendrobatidae > Phyllobates > Phyllobates terribilis. The sequence continues at coordinate 885,612 of NW_027362822.1, read as the reverse complement.
CTGTTGAGCCGTGTATCTAATCCTCTCCTGTGTGAAACTGTCTGTGGAGCCGTGTATCTAATCCTCTCCTGTGTGATACTGTCTGCTGAGCATTGTATAAAATCCTCTCCTGTGTGAAACTGTCTGTTGAGCCGTGTATCTAATCCTCTCCTGTGTGCTTCTGTCAGCTGAGCTGTGTATCTAATCCTCTCCTGTGTGATACTGTCTGCTGAGCTGTGTATCTAATTCTCTCCTGTGTGAAACTGTCTGTTGAGCCGTGTATCTAATCCTATCCTGTGTGATACTGACTGCTGAGCTGTGTATCTAATCCTATCCTGTGTGATACTGACTGCTGAGCTGTGTATCTAATCCTCTCCTGTGTGATACTGTCTGCTGAGCTGTGTATCTCATCCTCTCCTGTGTGATACTGTCTGCTGAGCTGTGTATCTAATCCTCTCCTGTGTGATACTGTCTGTTGAGCCGTGTATCTAATCCTCTCCTGTGTGAAACTGTCTGTTGAGCCGTGTATCTAATCCTCTCCTGTGTGATACTGTGTGCTGAGCTGTGTATCTAATCCTCTCCTGTGTGAAACTGTCTGTTGAGCCGTGTATCTAATCCTATCCTGTGTGATACTGACTGCTGAGCTGTGTATCTAATCCTATCCTGTGTGATACTGACTGCTGAGCTGTGTATCTAATCCTATCCTGTGTGATACTGACTGCTGAGCTGTGTATCTAATCCTATCCTGTGTGATACTGTCTGCTGAGCCATGTATCTAATCCTCTCCTGTGTGATACTGTCTGCTGAGCCGTGTATCTAATCCTATTATGTGTGATACTGACTGCTGACCTGTGTATCTAATCCTCTCCTGTGTGATACTGACTGCTGAGCCGTGTATCTAATCATCTCCTGTGTGATACTGTCTGAGTAGCTGTGTATCTAATCCTCTCCTGTGTGATACTGTCTGCTGAGCCGTGTATCTAATCCTCTCCTATGTGATACTGTGTGCTAAGCCGTGTATCTAATCCTCTCCTGTGTGATACTGTTTGCTGAGCTGTGTATCTAATCCTATCCTGTGTGATACTGTCTGCTGAGCCGTGTATCTAATCCTATTATGTGTGATACTGACTGTTGAGCTGTGTATCTAATCCTATCCTGTGTGATACTGACTGCTGAGCTGTGTCTCTAATCCTATCCTGTGTGATACTGACTGCTGAGCTGTGTATCTAATCCTCTCCTGTGTGATACTGTCTGCTGAGCTGTGTATCTCATCCTCTCCTGTGTGATAGTGTCTGCTGAGCCGTGTATCTAATCCTCTCCTGTGTGATACTGTCTGCTGAGCCATGTATCTAATCCTATTATGTGTGATACTGACTGCTGAGCTGTATCTCTAATCCTCTCCTGTGTGATACTGTGTGCTGAGCTGTGTATCTAATCCTCTCCTGTGTGATACTGTCTGAGGAGCTGTGTATCTAATCCTCTCCTGTGTGATACTGTCTGCTGAGCCGTGTATCTAATCCTCTCCTGTGTGATACTGTTTGCTGAGCTGTGTATCTAATCCTATCCTGTGTGATACTGTCTGCTGAGCCATGTATCTAATCCTATTATGTGTGATACTGACTGTTGAGCTGTGTATCTAATCCTATCCTGTGTGATACTGTCTGCTGAGCCGTGTATCTAATCCTCTCCTGTGTGATACTGTGTGCTGAGCCGTGTATCTAATCCTCTCCTGTGTGATACTGTTTGCTGAGCTGTGTATCTAATCCTCTCCTGTGTTATACTGTCTGCTGAGCCGTGTATCTAATCCTACCCTGTGTGATACTGTCTGCTGAGCTGTGTATCTAATCCTACCCTGTGTGATACTGTCTGCTGAGCTGTGTATCTGATCCTATCCTGTGTGATACTGTCTGCTGAGCTGTGTATCTAATCCTATCCTGTGTGATACTGTCTGCTGAGCTGTGTATCTAATCCTCTTCTGTGTGATACTGTCTGCTGAGCCGTGTATCTAATCCCCTCCTGTGTGAAACCGTCTGCTGAGCCGTGTATCTAATCCTCTCCTGTGTGAAACTGTCTGTTGAGCCGTGTATCTAATCCTCTCCTGTGTGAAACTGTCTGTTGAGCCGTGTATCTAATCCTATTATGTGTGATACTGTCTGCTGAGCTGTGTATCTAATCCTCTCCTGTGTGATACTGTCTGCTGAGCTGTGTATCTAATCCTCTCCTGTGTGATACTGTCTGCTGAGCCGTGTATCTAATCCTATTATGTGTGATACTGTCTGCTGAGCTGTGTATCTAATCCTCTCCTGTGTGATACTGTCTGCTGAGCTGTGTATCTAATCCTCTCCTGTGTGATACTGTCTGCTGAGCCGTGTATCTAATCCTATTATGTGTGATACTGACTGCTGAGCTGTGTATCTAATCCTCTCCTGTGTGATACTGTCTGCTGAGCTGTGTATCTAATCCTCTCCTGTGTGATACTGTCTGCTGAGCCGTGTATCTAATCCCCTCCTGTGTGAAACCGTCTGCTGAGCCGTGTATCTAATCCTCTCCTGTGTGAAACTGTCTGTTGAGCCGTGTATCTAATCCTCTCCTGTGTGAAACTGTCTGTTGAGCCGTGTATCTAATCCTCTCCTGTGTGATACTGTCTGCTGAGCTGTGTATCTAATCCTCTCTTGTGTGAAACTGTCTGCTGAGCTGTGTGTCTAATCCTATCCTGTGTGATACTGTCTGCTGAGCTGTGTCTCTAATCCCCTCCTGTGTGATACTGACTGCTGAGCCGTGTATCTAATCCTCTCCTGTGTGATACTGTCTGCTGAGCCGTGTATCTAATCCCCTCCTGTGTGATACTGACTGCTGAGCCGTGTATCTAATCCTCTCCTGTGTGATACTGTCTGCTGAGCCGTGTATCTAATCCTATTATGTGTGATACTGACTGCTGAGCTGTGTATCTAATCCTCTCCTGTGTGATACTGACTGCTGAGCCGTGTATCTAATCATCTCCTGTGTGATACTGTCTGAGGAGCTGTGTATCTAATCCTATTATGTGTGATACTGTCTGCTGAGCTGTGTATCTAATCCTCTCCTGTGTGATACTGTCTGCTGAGCTGTGTATCTAATCCTCTCCTGTGTGATACTGTCTGCTGAGCCGTGTATCTAATCCTATTATGTGTGATACTGACTGCTGAGCTGTGTATCTAATCCTCTCCTGTGTGATACTGACTGCTGAGCCGTGTATCTAATCATCTCCTGTGTGATACTGTCTGAGGAGCTGTGTATCTAATCCTCTCCTGTGTGATACTGTCTCCTGAGCCGTGTATCTAATCCTCTCCTATGTGATACTGTGTGCTGAGCCGTGTATCTAATCCTCTCCTGTGTGATACTGTTTGCTGAGCTGTGTATCTAATCCTATCCTGTGTGATACTGTCTGCTGAGCTGTGTATCTAATCCTATCCTGTGTGATACAGTCTGCTGAGCCGTGTATCTAATCCTCTCCTGTGTGATACTGACTGCTGAGCTGTGTATCTAATCCTAGTCTGTGTGATACTGTCTGCTGAGCTGTGTATCTAATCCTCTCCTATGTGATACTGTGTGCTGAGCCGTGTATCTAATCCTCTCCTATGTGATACTGTGTGCTGAGCCGTGTATCTAATCCTGTCCTGTGTGATACTGTGTGTTGAGCTGTGTATCTAATCCTCTCCTGTGTGATACTGTCTGCTGAGCTGTGTATCTTATCCTCTCCTGTGTGATACTGTCTGCTGAGCTGTGTATCTAATCCTCTCCTGTTTGATACTGTGTGCTGAGCCGTGTATCTAATCCTCTCCTGTGTGATACTGTCTGCTGAGCTGTGTATCTAATCCTATCCTGTGTGATACTGTCTGCTGAGCTGTGTATCTAATCCTATCCTGTGTGATACTGTCTGCTGAGCTGTGTATCTAATCCTATTATGTGTGATGCTGACTGCTGAGCTGTGTATCTAATCCTATCCTGTGTGATACTGTCTGCTGAGCCGTGTATCTAATCCTCTCCTGTGTGATACTGCCTGCTGAGCCGTGTATCTAATCCTATCCTGTGTGATACTGACTGCTGAGCTGTGTCTCTAATCCTATCCTGTGTGATACTGACTGCTGAGCTGTGTATCTAATCCTCTCCTGTGTGATAATGTCTGCTGAGCTGTGTATCTCATCCTCTCCTGTGTGATAGTGTCTGCTGAGCCGTGTATCTAATGCTCTCCTGTGTGATACTGTCTGCTGAGCCATGTATCTAATCCTATCCTGTGTGATACTGACTGCTGAGCTGTGTATCTAATCCTCTCCTGTGTGATACTGACTGCTGAGCTGTATCTCTAATCCTCTCCGGTGTGATACTGTGTGCTGAGCTGTGTATCTAATCCTCTCCTGTGTGATACTGTCTGAGGAGCTGTGTATCTAATCCTCTCCTGTGTGATACTGTCTGCTGAGCCGTGTATCTAATCCTCTCCTGTGTGATACTGTTTGCTGAGCTGTGTATCTAATCCTATCCTGTGTGATACTGTCTGCTGAGCCGTGTATCTAATCCTCTCCTGTGTGATACTGTCTGTTGAGCCGTGTATCTAATCCTATCCTGTATGATACCATATGCTGAGCTGCGTATCTAATCCTCTCCTGTGTGATACTGTCTGCTGAGCCGTGTATCTAATCCTCTCCTGTGTGATACTGTCTGCTGAGCTGTGTATCTAATCTTCTCCTGTGTGATACTGTCTCCTGAGCCGTGTATCTAATCCTATGCTGTGTGATACTGTCTGTTGAGCCGTGTATCTAATCCTCTCCTGTGTGAAACTGTCTGTTGAGCCGTGTATCTAATCCTCTCCTGTGTGATACTGTCTGTTGAGCCGTGTATCTAATCCTCTCCTGTGTGAAACTGTCTGTTGAGCCGTGTATCTAATCCTATCCTGTGTGATACTGTCTGCTGAGCTGTGTATCTAATCCTCTCCTGTGTGAAACTGTCTGTTGAGCCGTGTATCTAATCCTATCCTGTATGATACCATATGCTGAGCTGCGTATCTAATCCTCTCCTGTGTGATACTGTCTGCTGAGCCGTGTATCTAATCCTCTCCTGTGTGATACTGTCTGCTGAGCTGTGTATCTAATCCTCTCCTGTGTGAAACTGTCTGTTGAGCCATGTATCTAATCCTATCCTGTGTGAAACTGTCTGTTGAGCCGTGTATCTAATCCACTCCTGTGTGATACTGTCTGCTGAGCTGTGTATCTAATCCTCTCCTGTGTGATACTGTTTGCTGAGCTGTGTATCTAATCTTCTCCTGTGTGAAACTGTCTGTTGAGCCGTGTATCTAATCCTATCCTGTGTGATACTGTCTGCTGAGCTGTGTATCTAATCCTCTCCTGTGTGATACTGTCTGCTGACCCGTGTATCTAATCCACTCCTGTGTGATACTGTCTGCTGAGCTGTGTATCTAATCCTATCCTGTGTGATACTGTCTGCTGAGCCGTGTATCTAATCCTCTCCTGTGTGATACTGTCTGCTGAGCTGTGTATCTAATCCTCTCCTGTGTGATACTGTCTGCTGAGCTGTGTATCTAATCCTCTCCTGTGTGATACTGTCTGCTGAGCCGTGTATCTAATCCTCTCCTGTGTGAAACTGTCTGTTGAGCCGTGTATCTAATCCTCTCCTGTGTGATACTGTCTGCTGAGCTGTGTATCTAATCCTCTCCTGTGTGAAACTGTCTGTTGAGCCGTGTATCTAATCCTCTCCTTTGTGATACTGTCTGTTGAGCCGTGTATCTAATCCTCTCCTGTGTGAAACTGTCTGTTGAGCCGTGTATCTAATCCTATCCTGTGTGATACTGTCTGCTGAGCTGTGTATCTAATCCTCTCCTGTGTGAAACTGTCTGTTGAGCTGTGTATATAATCCTATCCTGTATGATACCATATGCTGAGCTGCGTATCTAATCCTCTCCTGCGTGATACTGTCTGCTGAGCCGTGTATCTAATCCTCTCCTGTGTGATACTGTCTGCTGAGCTGTGTATCTAATCCTCTCCTGTGTGAAACTGTCTGTTGAGCCGTGTATCTAATCCTATCCTGTGTGATACTGTCTGCTGAGCTGTGTATCTAATCCTCTCCTGTGTGAAACTGTCTGTTGAGCCGTGTATCTAATCCTCTCCTGTGTGATACTATCTGCTGAGCTGTGTATCTACTCCTATCCTGTGTGATACTGTCTGCTGAGCTGTGTATCTAATCCTCTCCTGTGTGATACTGTCTGCTGAGCTGTGTATCTAATCCTCTCCTATGTGTAACTGTCTGCTGAGCTGTGTATCTAATCCTCTCCTGTGTGATACAGTCTGCTGAGCCGTGTATCTAATCCTCTCCTGTGTGATACTGACTGCTGAGCTGTGTATCTAATCCTCTCCTGTGTGATACTGTCTGCTGAGCCGTATATCTAATCCCCTCCTGTGTGATGCTGTCTGCTGAGCCGTGTATCTAATCCTATTATGTGTGATACTGACTGCTGAGCTGTGTATCTAATCCTCTCCTGTGTGATACTGTCTGCTGAGCTGTGTATCTAATCTTATCCTGTGTGATACCGTCTGCTGAGCCGTGTATCTAATCCTCTCCTGTGTGATACTGTCTGCTGAGCCGTGTGTCTAATCCTCTCCTGTGTGAAATTGTCTGTTGAGCCGTGTATCTAATCCTCTCCTGTGTGAAACTGTCTGTTGAGCCGTGTATCTAATCCTCTCCTGTGTGAACCTGTCTGTTGAGCCGTGTATCTAATCCTCTCCTGTGTGATACTGTCTGCTGAGCTGTGTATCTAATCCTCTCCTGTGTGAAACTGTCTGTTGAGCCGTGTATCTAATCCTATCCTGTGTGATACTGTCTGCTGAGCTGTGTCTCTAATCCTATCCTGTGTGATACTGTCTGCTGAGCCGTGTATCTAATCCTATCCTGTGTGATACTGTCTGCTGAGCCGTGTATCTAATCCTCTCCTGTGTGATACTGTCTGCTGAGCCGTGTATCTAATGCTATCCTGTGTGATACTGTGTGCTGAGCTGTGTATCTAATCCTCTCCTGTGTGAAACTGTCTGTTGAGCCGTGTATCTAATCCTATCCTGTGTGATACTGTCTGCTGAGCTGTGTATCTAATCCTATCCTGCGTGATACTGTCTGCTGAGCCGTGTATCTAATCCTATCCTGTGTGATACTGTCTGCTGAGCTGTGTCTCTAATCCTATCCTGTGTGATACTGTCTGCTGAGCTGTGTATCTAATCCTATCCTGTGTGATACTGTCTGCTGAGCCGTGTATCTAATCCTCTCCTGTGTGATACTGACTGCTGAGCTGTGTATCTAATCCTCTACTGTGTGATACTGTCTGCTGAACCGTGTATCTAATCCCCTCCTGTGTGATGCTGTCTGCTGAGCCGTGTATCTAATCCTCTCCTGTATGATACTGTCTGCTGAGCCGTGTATCTAATCCTATTATGTGTGATACTGACTGCTGAGCTGTGTATCTAATCCTCTCCTGTGTGATACTGACTGCTGAGCCGTGTATCTAATCATCTCCTGTGTGATACTGTCTGAGGAGCTGTGTTTCTAATCCTCTCCTGTGTGATACTGTCTGCTGAGCCGTGTATCTAATCCTCTCCTATGTGATACTGTGTGCTGAGCTGTGTATCTAATCCTCTCCTGTGTGATACTGTTTGCTGAGCTGTGTATCTAATCCTATCCTGTGTGATACTGTCCGCTGAGCCGTGTATCTAATCCTATTATGTGTGATACTGACTGTTGAGCTGTGTATCTAATCCTATCCTGTGTGATACTGTCTGCTGAGCTGTGTATCTAATCCTCTCCTATGTGATACTGTGTCCTGAGCCGTGTATCTAATCCTCTCCTGTGTGATACTGTTTGCTGAGCTGTGTATCTAATCCTATCCTGTGTGATACTGTCTGCTGAGCTGTGTATCTAATCCTATCCTGTGTGATACAGTCTGCTGAGCCGTGTATCTAATCCTCTCCTTTGTGATACTGACTGCTGAGCTGTGTATCTAATCCTATCCTGTGTGATACTGTCTGCTGAGCCGTGTATCTAATCCTATCCTGTGTGATACTGTCTGCTGAGCTGTGTATCTAATCCTATCCTGTGTGATACAGTCTGCTGAGCCGTGTATCTAATCCTCTCCTGTGTGATACTGACTGCTGAGCTGTGTATCTAATCCTATCCTGTGTGATACTGTCTGCTGAGCAGTGTATCTAATCCTATCCTGTGTGATACTGTCTGCTGAGCCGTGTATCTAATCCTCTCCTATGTGATACTGTGTGCTGAGCCGTGTATCTAATCATCTCCTCTGTGATACTGTTTGCTGAGCTGTGTATCTAATCCTCTCCTGTGTGATACTGTCTGCTGAGCTGTGTATCTAATCCTATCCTGTGTGATACTGTCTGCTGAGCTGTGTATCTAATCCTATTATGTGTGATGCTGACTGCTGAGCTGTGTATCTAATCCTATCCTGTGTGATACTGCCTGCTGAGCCGTGTATCTTATCCTCTCCTGTGTGATGCTGTCTGCTGAGCCGTGTTTCTAATCCTCTCCTGTGTGATATTGCCTGCTGAGCCGTGTTTCTAATCCTATCCTGTGTGATGCCATCTGCTGAGCCGTGTATCTAATCCTCTCCTGTGTGATACTGCCTGCTGAGCCGTGTATCTAATCCTCTCCTGTGTGATATTGCCTGCTGAGCCGTGTTTCTAATCCTCTCCTGTGTGATATTGCCTGCTGAGCCGTGTTTCTAATCCTATCCTGTGTGATACTGTCTGCTTAGCTGTGTATCTGATCCTATCCTGTGTGATACAGTCTGCTGAGCCGTGTATCTAATCCTCTCCTGTGTGATACTGTCTGCTGAGCTGTGTATCTACTCCTCTCCTGTGTGATACTGTCTGCTGAGCCGTGTATCTAATCCTCTCCTGTGTGATACTGTATGCTGAGCTGTGTATCTAATCCTCTCCTGTGTGAAACTGACTGCTGAGCTGTGTATCTAATCCTGTCCTGTGTGATACTGTCTGCTGAACTGTGTATCTAATCCTCTCCTGTGTGATACTGTCTGCTGAGCCGTGTATCTAATCCATTCCTATGTGATACTGTGTGCTGAGCCGTGTATTTAATCCTCTCCTGTGTGATACTGTCTGCTGAGCTGTGTATCTAATCCTATCCTGTGTGATACTGTCTGCTGAGCCGTGTATCTAATCCTATTATGTGTGATACTGACTGTTGAGCTGTGTATCTAATCCTGCCCTGTGTGATACTGTCTGCTGAGCCGTGTTTCTAATCCTCTCCTGTGTGATACTGTCTGCTGAGCTGTGTATCTAATCCTCTCCTGTGTGATATTGCCTGCTGAGCCGTGTTTCTAATCCTCTCCTGTGTGATACTGTCTGCTGAGCTGTGTATCTGATCCTATCCTGTGTGATACAGTCTGCTGAGCCGTGTATCTAATCCTCTCCTGTGTGATACTGTCTGCTGAGCTGTGTATCTACTCCTCTCCTGTGTGATACTGTCTGCTGAGCTGTGTATCTAATTCTCTCCTGTGTGATACTGTCTGCTGAGCCGTGTATCTAATCCTATTATGTGTGATACTGACTGCTGAGCTGTGTATCTAATCCTCTCCTGTGTGAAACTGACTGCTGAGCTGTGTATCTAATCCTGTCCTGTGTGATACTGTCTGCTGAGCTGTGTATCTAATCCTCTCCTGTGTGATACTGTCTGCTGAGTTGTGTATCTAATCCTCTCCTGTGTGATACTGTCTGTTGAGCCGTGTATCTAATCCTCTCCTGTGTGAAACTGTCTGTTGAGCCGTGTATCTAATCCTATCCTGTGTGATACTGTCTGCTGAGCTGTGTATCTAATCCTCTCCTGTGTAAAACTGTCTGTTGAGCTGTGTATATAATCCTATCCTGTATGATACCATATGCTGAGCTGCGTATCTAATCCTCTCCTGTGTGATACTGTCTGCTGAGCCGTGTATCTAATCCTCTCCTGTGTGATACTGTCTGCTGAGCTGTGTATCTAATCCTCTCCTGTGTGAAACTGTCTGTTGAGCCGTGTATCTAATCCTATCCTGTGTGAAACTGTCTGTTGAGCCGTGTATCTAATCCACTCCTGTGTGATACTGTCTGCTGAGCTGTGTATCTAATCCTCTCCTGTGTGATACTGTTTGCTGAGCTGTGTATCTAATCCTCTCCTGTGTGAAACTGTCTGTTGAGCCGTGTATCTAATCCTATCCTGTGTGATACTGTCTGCTGAGCTGTGTATCTAATCCTATCCTGTGTGATACTGTCTGCTGAGCCGTGTATCTAATCCTCTCCTGTGTGATACTGTCTGCTGAGCTGTGTATCTAATCCTCTCCTGTGTGATACTGTCTGCTGAGCTGTGTATCTAATCCTCTCCTGTGTGATACTGTCTGCTGAGCCGTGTATCTAATCCTATGCTGTGTGATACTGTCTGTTGAGCCGTGTATCTAATCCTCTCCTGTGTGAAACTGTCTGTTGAGCCGTGTATCTAATCCTCTCCTGTGTGATACTGTCTGCTGAGCTGTGTATCTAATCCTCTCCTGTGTGAAACTGTCTGTTGAGCCGTGTATCTAATCCTCTCCTGTGTGATACTGTCTGTTGAGCCGTGTATCTAATCCTCTCCTGTGTGAAACTGTCTGTTGAGCCGTGTATCTAATCCTATCCTGTGTGATACTGTCTGCTGAGCTGTGTATCTAATCCTCTCCTGTGTGAAACTGTCTGTTGAGCTGTGTATATAATCCTATCCTGTATGATACCATATGCTGAGCTGTGTATCTAATCCTCTCCTGTGTGAAACTGTCTGTTGAGCTGTGTATATAATCCTATCCTGTATGATACCATATGCTGAGCTGCGTATCTAATCCTCTCCTGTGTGATACTGTCTGCTGAGCCGTGTATCTAATCCTCTCCTGTGTGATACTGTCTGCTGAGCTGTGTATCTAATCCTCTCCTGTGTGAAACTGTCTGTTGAGCCGTGTATCTAATCCTATCCTGTGTGAAACTGTCTGTTGATCCGTGTATCTAATCCACTCCTGTGTGATACTGTCTGCTGAGCTGTGTATCTAATCCTCTCCTGTGTGATACTGTTTGCTGAGCTGTGTATCTAATCCTCTCCTGTGTGAAACTGTCTGTTGAGCCGTGTATCTAATCCTATCCTGTGTGATACTGTCTGCTGAGCTGTGTATCTAATCCTATCCTGTGTGATACTGTCTGCTGAGCCGTGTATCTAATCCTCTCCTGTGTGATACTGTCTGCTGAGCTGTGTATCTAATCCTCTCCTGTGTGATACTGTCTGCTGAGCTGTGTATCTAATCCTCTCCTGTGTGATACTGTCTGCTGAGCCGTGTATCTAATCCTATGCTGTGTGATACTGTCTGTTGAGCCGTGTATCTAATCCTCTCCTGTGTGAAACTGTCTGTTGAGCCGTGTATCTAATCCTCTCCTGTGTGATACTGTCTGCTGAGCTGTGTATCTAATCCTCTCCTGTGTGAAACTGTCTGTTGAGCCGTGTATCTAATCCTCTCCTGTGTGATACTGTCTGTTGAGCCGTGTATCTAATCCTCTCCTGTGTGATACTGTCTGTTGAGCCGTGTATCTAATCCTCTCCTGTGTGATACTGTCTGTTGAGCCGTGTATCTAATCCTATCCTGTGTGATACTGTCTGCTGAGCTGTGTATCTAATCCTCTCCTGTGTGAAACTGTCTGTTGAGCTGTGTATATAATCCTATCCTGTATGATACCATATGCTGAGCTGCGTATCTAATCCTCTCCTATGTGATACTGTCTGCTGAGCCGTGTATCTAATCCTCTCCTGTGTGATACTGTCTGCTGAGCTGTGTATCTAATCCTATCCTGTGTGATACTGTCTGCTGAGCTGTGTATCTAATCCTCTCCTGTGTGAAACTGTCTGTTGAGCCGTGTATCTAATCCTATCCTGTGTGATACTGTCTGCTGAGCTGTGTATCTAATCCTCTCCTGTGTGAAACTGTCTGTTGAGCCGTGTATCTAATCCTATCCTGTGTGATACTGTCTGCTGAGCTGTGTATCTAATCCTCTCCTGTGTGATACTGTCTGCTGAGCTGTGTATCTAATCCTCTCCTATGTGTAACTGTCTGCTGAGCTGTGTATCTAATCCTCTCCTGTGTGATACTGTCTGCTGAGCTGTGCATCTAATCCTCTCCTGTGTGATACAGTCTGCTGAGCCGTGTATCTAATCCTCTCCTGTGTGATACTGACTGCTGAGCTGTGTATCTAATCCCCTCCTGTGTGATGCTGTCTGCTGAGCCGTGTATCTAATCCTACCCTGTGTGATACTGTCTGCTGAGCTGTGTATCTAATCTTATCCTGTGTGATACCGTCTGCTGAGCCGTGTATCTAATCCTCTCCTGTGTGATACTGTCTGCTGAGCCGTGTGTCTAATCCTCTCCTGTGTGAAATTGTCTGTTGAGCCGTGTATCTAATCCTCTCCTGTGTGAAACTGTCTGTTGAGCCGTGTATCTAATCCTCTCCTGTGTGAAACTGTCTGTTGAGCCGTGTATCTAATCCTCTCCTGTGTGATACTGTCTGCTGAGCTGTGTATCTAATCCTCTCCTGTGTGAAACTGTCTGTTGAGCCGTGTATCTAATCCTATCCTGTGTGATACTGTCTGCTGAGCTGTGTCTCTAATCCTATCCTGTGTGATACTGTCTGCTGAGCCGTGTATCTAATCCTATCCTGTGTGATACTGTCTGCTGAGCCGTGTATCTAATCCTCTCCTGTGTGATACTGTCTGCTGAGCCGTGTATCTAATCCTATCCTGTGTGATACTGTGTGCTGAGCTGTGTATCTAATCCTCTCCTGTGTGAAACTGTCTGTTGAGCCGTGTATCTAATCCTATCCTGTGTGATACTGTCTGCTGAGCTGTGTATCTAATCCTATCCTGCGTGATACTGTCTGCTGAGCCGTGTATCTAATCCTATCCTGTGTGATACTGTCTGCTGAGCTGTGTCTCTAATCCTATCCTGTGTGATACTGTCTGCTGAGCTGTGTATCTAATCCTATCCTGTGTGATACTGTCTGCTGAGCCGTGTATCTAATCCTCTCCTGTGTGATACTGACTGCTGAGCTGTGTATCTAATCCTCTCCTGTGTGATACTGTCTGCTGAACCGTGTATCTAATCCTCTCCTGTATGATACTGTCTGCTGAGCCGTGTATCTAATCCTATTATGTGTGATACTGACTGCTGAGCTGTGTATCTAATCCTCTCCTGTGTGATACTGACTGCTGAGCCGTGTATCTAATCATCTCCTGTGTGATACTGTCTGAGGAGCTGTGTATCTAATCCTCTCCTGTGTGATACTGTCTGCTGAGCCGTGTATCTAATCCTCTCCTATGTGATACTGTGTGCTGAGCTGTGTATCTAATCCTCTCCTGTGTGATACTGTTTGCTGAGCTGTGTATCTAATCCTATCCTGTGTGATACTGTCCGCTGAGCCGTGTATCTAATCCTATTATGTGTGATACTGACTGTTGAGCTGTGTATCTAATCCTATCCTGTGTGATACTGTCTGCTGAGCTGTGTATCTAATCCTCTCCTATGTGATACTGTGTGCTGAGCCGTGTATCTAATCCTCTCCTGTGTGATACTGTTTGCTGAGCTGTGTATCTAATCCTATCCTGTGTGATACTGTCTGCTGAGCTGTGTATCTAATCCTATCCTGTGTGATACAGTCTGCTGAGCCGTGTATCTAATCCTCTCCTGTGTGATACTGACTGCTGAGCTGTGTATCTAATCCTATCCTGTGTGATACTGTCTGCTGAGCCGTGTATCTAATCCTATCCTGTGTGATACTGTCTGCTGAGCTGTGTATCTAATCCTATCCTGTGTGATACAGTCTGCTGAGCCATGTATCTAATCCTCTCCTGTGTGATACTGACTGCTGAGCTGTGTATCTAATCCTATCCTGTGTGATACTGTCTGCTGAGCAGTGTATCTAATCCTATCCTGTGTGATACTGTCTGCTGAGCCGTGTATCTAATCCTCTCCTATGTGATACTGTGTGCTGAGCCGTGTATCTAATCCTCTCCTGTGTGATACTGTTTGCTGAACTGTGTATCTAATCCTCTCCTGTGTGATACTGTCTGCTGAGCTGTGTATCTAATCCTATCCTGTGTGATACTGTCTGCTGAGCTGTGTATCTAATCCTATCCTGTGTGATACTGTCTGCTGAGCTGTGTATCTAATCCTATTATGTGTGATGCTGACTGCTGAGCTGTGTATCTAATCCTATCCTGTGTGATACTGCCTGCTGAGCCGTGTATCTTATCCTCTCCTGTGTGATGCTGTCTGCTGAGCCGTGTTTCTAATCCTCTCCTGTGTGATATTGCCTGCTGAGCCGTGTTTCTAATCCTATCCTGTGTGATGCCATCTGCTGAGCCGTGTATCTAATCCTCTCCTGTGTGATACTGCCTGCTGAGCCGTGTATCTAATCCTCTCCTGTGTGATATTGCCTGCTGAGCCGTGTTTCTAATCCTCTCCTGTGTGATATTGCCTGCTGAGCCGTGTTTCTAATCCTATCCTGTGTGATACTGTCTGCTGAGCTGTGTATCTGATCCTATCCTGTGTGATACAGTCTGCTGAGCCGTGTATCTAATCCTCTCCTGTGTGATACTGTCTGCTGAGCTGTGTATCTACTCCTCTCCTGTGTGATACTGTCTGCTGAGCCGTGTATCTAATCCTCTCCTGTGTGATACTGTATGCTGAGCTGTGTATCTAATCCTCTCCTGTGTGAAACTGACTGCTGAGCTGTGTATCTAATCCTGTCCTGTGTGATACTGTCTGCTGAGCTGTGTATCTAATCCATTCCTATGTGATACTGTGTGCTGAGCCGTGTATCTAATCCTCTCCTGTGTGATACTGTCTGCTGAGCTGTGTATCTAATCCTATCCTGTGTGATACTGTCTGCTGAGCCGTGTATCTAATCCTATTATGTGTGATACTGACTGTTGAGCTGTGTATCTAATCCTGCCCTGTGTGATACTGTCTGCTGAGCCGTGTTTCTAATCCTCTCCTGTGTGATACTGTCTGCTGAGCTGTGTATCTAATCCTCTCCTGTGTGATATTGCCTGCTGAGCCGTGTTTCTAATCCTCTCCTGTGTGATACTGTCTGCTGAGCTGTGTATCTGATCCTATCCTGTGTGATACAGTCTGCTGAGCCGTGTATCTAATCCTCTCCTGTGTGATACTGTCTGCTGAGCTGTGTATCTACTCCTCTCCTGTGTGATACTGTCTGCTGAGCCGTGTATCTAATTCTCTCCTGTGTGATACTGTCTGCTGAGCTGTGTATCTAATCCTATTATGTGTGATACTGACTGCTGAGCTGTGTATCTAATCCTCTCCTGTGTGAAACTGACTGCTGAGCTGTGTATCTAATCCTGTCCTGTGTGATACTGTCTGCTGAGCTGTGTATCTAATCCTCTCCTGTGTGATACTGTCTGCTGAGCCGTGTATCTAATCCATTCCTATGTGATAATGTGTGCTGAGCCGTGTATCTAATCCTCTCCTGTGTGATACTGTCTGCTGAGCTGTGTATCTAATCCTATCCTGTGTGATACTGTCTGCTGAGCCGTGTATCTAATCCTATTATGTGTGATACTGACTGTTGAGCTGTGTATCTAATCCTATCCTGTGTGATACTGTCTGCTGAGCTGTGTATCTAATCCTCTCCTATGTGATACTGTGTGCTGAGCCGTGTATCTAATCCTCTCCTGTGTGATACTGTTTGCTGAGCTGTGTATCTAATCCTATCCTGTGTGATACTGTCTGCTGAGCTGTGTATCTAATCCTATCCTGTGTGATACAGTCTGCTGAGCCGTGTATCTAATCCTCTCCTGTGTGATACTGACTGCTGAGCTGTGTATCTAATCCTCTCCTGTGTGATACTGTCTGCTGAGCCGTGTATCAAATCCCCTCCTGTGTGATGCTGTCTGCTGAGCCGTGTATCTAATCCTCTCCTGTGTGAAACTGTCTGCTGAGCTGTGTATCTAATCCTCTCCTGTGTGAAACTGTCTGTTGAGCCGTGTATCTAATCCTCTCCTGTGTGAAACTGTCTGCTGAGCTGTGTATCTAATCCTATCCAGTGTGAAACTGTCTGTTGAGCCGTGTATCTAATCCTATCCTGTGTGATACTGTCTGCTGAGCTGTGTATCTAATCCTATCCAGTGTGATACTGTCTGCTGAGCTGTGTATCTAATCCTCTCCTGTGTGATACTGTCTGCTGAACCGTGTATCTAATCCCCTCCTGTGTGATGCTGTCTGCTGAGCCGTGTATCTAATCCTCTCCTGTGTGATACTGTCTGCTGAGCTGTGTATCTAATCCTATTATGTGTGATACTGACTGCTGAGCTGTGTATCTAATCCTCTCCTGTGTGATACTAACTGCTGAGCCGTGTATCTAATCATCTCCTGTGTGATACTGTCTGAGGAGCTGTGTATCTAATCCTCTACTGTGTGATACTGTCTGTTGAGCCGTTTATCTAATCCTATTATGTGTGATACTGACTGCTGAGCTGTGTATCTAATCCTCTCCTGTGTGATACTGTCTGTTGAGCCGTGTATCTAATCCTATTATGTGTGATACTGACTGCTGAGCTGTGTATCTAATCCTCTCCTGTGTGATACTGTCTGCTGAGCCGTGTATCTAATCCTATCCTGTGTGATACTGTCTGCTCAGCCGTGTATCTAATCCTATTATGTGTGATACTGACTGCTGAGCTGTGTATCTAATCCTCTCCTGTGTGATACTGTCTGTTGAGCCGTGTATCTAATCCTATTATGTGTGATACTGACTGCTGAGCCGTGAATCTAATCATCTCCTGTGTGATACTGTCTGAGGAGCTGTGTATCTAATCCTCTACTGTGTGCTACTGTCTGCTGAGCCGTGTATCTAACCCTCTCCTATGTGATACTGTGTGCTGAGCCATGTATCTAATCCTCTCCTGTGTGATACTGTTTGCTGAGCTGTGTATCTAATCCTATCCTGTGTGATACTGTCTGCTGAGCCGTGTATCTAATCCTATTATGTGTGATACTGACTGTTGAGCTGTGTATCTTATCCTCTCCTATGTGATACTGTCTGCTGAGCCGTGTATCTAATCCTATTATGTGTGATACTGACTGCTGAGCTGTGTATCTAATCCTCTCCTGTGTGATACTGTCTGTTGAGCCGTGTATCTAATACTATTATGTGTGATACTGACTGCTGAGCCGTGTATCTAATCATCTCCTGTGTGATACTGTCTGAGGAGCTGTGTATCTAATCCTCTACTGTGTGCTACTGTCTGCTGAGCCGTGTATCTAATCCTCTCCTATGTGATACTGTGTGCTGAGCCATGTATCTAATCCTCTCCTGTGTGATACTGTTTGCTGAGCTGTGTATCTAATCCTATCCTGTGTGATACTGTCTGCTGAGCTGTGTATCTAATCCTCTCCTGTGTGATACTGACTGCTGAGCTGTGTATCTAATCCTATCCTGTGTGATACTGTCTGCTGAGCAGTGTATCTAATCCTCTCCTGTGTGATACTGTCTGCTGAGCTGTGAATCTAATCCTCTCCTGTGTGATACTGTCTGCTGAGCCGTGTATCTAATTCTCTAATGTGTGATACTGTCTGCTGAGCCGTGTATCTAATCCTATCCTGTGTGATACTGTCTGCTGAGCTGTGTATCTAATCCTCTCCTATGTGATACTGTGTGCTGAGCCGTGTATCTAATCCTCTCCTGTGTGATACTGTCTGCTGAGCTGTGAATCTAATCCTCTCCTGTGTGATACTGTCTGCTGAGCCGTGTATCTAATTCTCTAATGTGTGATACTGTCTGCTGAGCTGTGTATCTAATCCTATCCTGTGTGATACTGTCTGCTGAGCTGTGTATCTAATCCTCTCCTATGTGATACTGTGTGCTGAGCCGTGTATCTAATCCTCTCCTGTGTGATACTGTTTGCTGAGCTGTGTATCTAATCCTCTCCTATGTGATACTGTCTGCTGAGCTGTGTATCTAATCCCCTCCTGTGTGATACTGTCTGCTGAGCCGTGTATCTAATCCTCTGCTGTGTGATACTGTCTGCTGAGCTGTGTATCTAATCCTATCCTGTGTGATACTGTCTGCTGAGCCGTGTATCTAATCCTATTATGTGTGATGCTGACTGCTGAGCCGTGTATCTAATCCTATCCTGTGTGATACTGTCTGCTGAGCCGTGTATCTAATCCTATTATGTGTGATGCTGACTGCTGAGCCGTGTATCTAATCCTATCCTGTGTGATACTGTCTGCTTAGACGTGTATCTAATCCTCTCCTGTGTGATACTGTCTGCTGAGCTGTGTATCTAATCCTCTCCTTTGTGATACTGTCTGCTGAGCCGTGTATCTAATCCTCTCCTGTGTGATACAGTCTGCTGAGCCGTGTATCTAATCCTCTCCTGTGTGATACAGTCTGCTGAGCCGTGTATCTAATCCTCTCCTGTGTGATACTGTCTGCTGAGCTGTGTATCTAATCCTCTCCTGTGTGATACTGTTTGCTGAGCTGTGTATCTAATCCTCTCCTGTGTGATACTGTCTGCTGAGCCGTGTACCTAATCCACTCCTGTGTGATACTGTCTGCTGAGCTGTGTATCTAATCCTCTCCTATGTGTAACTGTCTGCTGAGCCGTGTATCTATTCCTCTCCTTTGTGATACTGTCTGCTGAGCTGTGTATCTAATCCTATGCTGTGTGATTCTGTCTGCTGAGCTGTGTATCTAATCCTCTCCTGTGTGATACTGTCTGCTGAGCCGTGTACCTAATCCACTCCTGTGTGATACTGTCTGCTGAGCTGTGTATCTAATCCTCTCCTATGTGTAACTGTCTGCTGAGCCGTGTATCTAATCCTATGCTGTGTGATACTGTCTGCTGAGCTGTGTATCTAATCCTATGCTGTGTATCTAATCCTCTCCTGTGTGATAATGTCTGCTGAGCCATGTATCTAATCCTATTCTGTGTGATACTGTCTGCTGAGCTGTGTATCTAATCCTCTCCTATGTGTAACTGTCTGCTGAGCCGTGTATCTAATCCTATGCTGTGTGATACTGTCTGCTGAGCTGTGTATCTAATCCTCTCCTGTGTGATACTGTCTGCTGAGCTGTGTATCTAATCCTCTCCTGTGTGATACTGTGTGCTGAGCCGTGTATCTAATCCTCTCGTGTGACACTGTTTGCTGAGCTGTGTATCTAATCCCCTCCTGTGTGATACTGTCTGCTGAGCCGTGTATCTAATCCTCTCCTGTGTGATACTGTCTGCTGAGCCGTGTATCTAATCCTCTCCTGTGTGATACTGTCTGCTGAGCCGTGTATCTAAGCCTATTATGTGTGATGCTGACTGCTGAGCCGTGTATCTAATCCTATCCTGTGTGATACTGTCTGCTGAGCCGTGTATCTAATCATATTATGTGTGATGCTGACTGCTGAGCCGTGTATCTAATCCTATCCTGTGTGATACTGTCTGCTTAGCCGTGTATCTAATCCTCTCCTGTGTGATACTGTCTGCTGAGCTGTGTATCTAATCCTCTCCTGTGTGATACTGTCTGCTGAGCCGTGTATCTAATCCTCTCCTGTGTGATACAGTCTGCTGAGCTGTGTATCTAATCCTCTCCTGTGTGATACTGTCTGCTGAGCCGTGTATCTAATCCTCTCCTGTGTGATACAGTCTGCTGAGCCGTGTATCTAATCCTCTCCTGTGTGATACAGTCTGCTGAGCCGTGTATGTAATCCTCTCCTGTGTGATACTGTCTGCTGAGCTGTGTATCTAATCCTCTCCTGTGTGATACTGTCTGCTGAGCCGTGTATCTAATCCTCTCCTGTGTGATACAGTCTGCTGAGCTGTGTATCTAATCCTCTCCTGTGTGATACTGTCTGCTGAGCTGTGTATCTAATCCTCTCCTGTGTGATACTGTCTGCTGAGCCGTGTATCTAATCCTCTCCTGTGTGATACAGTCTGCTGAGCCGTGTATGTAATCCTCTCTTGTGTGATACTGTCTGCTGAGCTGTGTATCTAATCCTCTCCTGTGTGATACTGTCTGCTGAGCTGTGTATCTAATCCTCTCCTGTGTGATACTGTCTGCTGAGCCGTGTACCTAATCCACTCCTGTGTGATACTGTCTGCTGAGCTGTGTATCTAATCCTCTCCTATGTGTAACTGTCTGCTGAGCCGTGTATCTAATCCTCTCCTGTGTGATACTGTCTGCTGAGCTGTGTATCTAATCCTATGCTGTGTGATACTGTCTGCTGAGCTGTGTATCTAATCCTCTCCTGTGTGATACTGTCTGCTGAGCCGTGTACCTAATCCACTCCTGTGTGATACTGTCTGCTGAGCCGTGTATCTAATCCTATCCTGTGTGATACTGTCTGCTGAGCCGTGTATCTAATCCTATCCTGTGTGATACTGTCTGCTGAGCTGTGTATCTAATCCTATGCTGTGTATCTAATCCTCTCCTGTGTGTAACTGTCTGCTGAGCCGTGTATCTAATCCTCTCCTATGTGTAACTATCTGCTGAGCCGTGTATCTAATCCTATGCTGTGTGATACTGTCTGCTGAGCTGTGTATCTAATCCTATGCTGTGTATCTAATCCTCTCCTGTGTGATACTGTCTGCTGAGTTGTGTATCTAATCCTCGCCTGTGTGATACTGTCTGCTGAGCCGTGTATCTAATCCCCTCCTGTGTGATGCTGTCTGCTGAGCTGTGTATCTAATCCACTCCTGTGTGATACTGTCTGCTGAGCTGTGTATCTAATCCTATCCTGTGTGATACTGTCTGCTGAGCTGTGTATCTAATCCTATCCTGTGTGATACTGTCTGCTGAGCCGTGTATCTAATCCTCTCCTGTGTGATACTGTCTGCTGAGCTGTGTATCTAATCCTCTCCTGTGTGATACTGTCTGCTGAGCCGTGTACCTAATCCACTCCTGTGTGATACTGTCTGCTGAGCTGTGTATCTAATCCTATCCTGTGTGATACTGTCTGCTGAGCTGTGTATCTAATCCTCTCCTATGTGTAACTGTCTGCTGAGCCGTGTATCTAATCCTCTCCTGTGTGATACTGTCTGCTGAGCTGTGTATCTAATCCTCTCCTGTGTGATACTGTCTGCTGAGCCGTGTATCTAATCCCCTCCTGTGTGATGCTGTCTGCTGAGCCGTGTATCTAATCCTCTCCTGTGTGAAACTGTCTGTTGAGCCGTGTATCTAATCCTCTCCTGTGTGATACTGTCTGCTGAGCCGTGTACCTAATCCACTCCTGTGTGATACTGTCTGCTGAGCTGTGTATCTAATCCTATCCTGTGTGATACTGTCTGCTGAGCAGTGTATCTAATCCTCTCCTGTGTGATACTGTCTGCTGAGCCGTGTATCTAATCCTTTCCTGTGTGATACTGTCTGCTGAGCTGTGTATCTAATCCTCTCCTGTGTGAAACTGTCTGTTGAGCCGTGTATCTAATCATCTCCTGTGTGATACTGTCTGCTGAGCTGTGTATCTAATCCTCTCCTGTGTGAAACTGTCTGTTGGGCCGTGTATCTAATCCTATCCTGTGTGATACTGTCTGCTGAGCTGTGTATCTAATCCTATCCTGTGTGATACTGTCTGCTGAACCGTGTATCTAATCCCCTCCTGTGTGATGCTGTCTGCTGAGCCGTGTATCTAATCATCTCCTGTGTGATACTGACTGCTGAGCAGTGTATCTAATCATCTCCTGTGTGATACTGTCTGCTGAGCTGTGTATCTAATCCTATCCTGTGTGATACTGTCTGCTGAACCGTGTATCTAATCCCCTCCTGTGTGATGCTGTCTGCTGAGCCGTGTATCTAATCATCTCCTGTGTGATACTGACTGCTGAGCAGTGTATCTAATCCTCTCCTGTTTGATACTGTCTGCTGAGCTGTGTATCTAATCCTCTCCTGTGTGATGCTGACTGCTGAGCCGTGTATCTAATCCTCTCCTGTGTGATACTGTCTGCTGAGCAGTGTATCTAATCATCTCCTGTGTGATACTGTCTGCTGAGCTGTATATCTAATCCTCTCCTGTGTGATGCTGACTGCTGAGCAGTGTATCTAATCCTATCCTGTGTGATACTGTCTGCTGAGCAGTGTATCTAATCCCCTCCTGTGTGATGCTGTCTGCTGAGCTGTGTATCTAATCCTCTCCTGTGTGATACTGTCTGCTGAGCTGTGTATCTAATCCTATCCTGTGTGATACTGTCTGCTGAGCTGTGTATCTAATCCTCTCCTGTGTGATACTGTGTGCTGAGCCGTGTATCTAATCCTCTCGTGTGATACTGTTTGCTGAGCTGTGTATCTAATCCCCTCCTGTGTGATACTGTCTGCTGAGCCGTGTATCTAATCCTCTCCTGTGTGATACTGTTTGCTGAGCTGTGTATCTAATCCTATCCTGTGTGATGCTGACTGCTGAGCCGTGTATCTAATCCTATCCTGTATGATACTGTCTGCTGAGCCCTGTATCTAATCCCCTCCTGTGTGATGCTGTCTGCTGAGCCGTGTATCTAATCCTCTCCTGTGTGATACTGTCTGCTGAGCTGTGTCTCTAATCCTATCCTGTGTGATACTGACTGCTGAGCTGTGTATCTAATCCTCTCCTGTGTGATACTGTCTGCTGAACCATGTATCTAATCCCCTCCTGTGTGATGCTGTCTGCTGAGCCGTGTATCTAATCCTCTCCTGTGTGATACTGTCTGCTGAACCATGTATCTAATCCCCTCCTGTGTGATGCTGTCTGCTGAGCCGTGTATCTAATCCTCTCCTGTGTGATACTGTCTGCTGAGCTGTGTATCTAATCCACTCCTGTGTGATACTGTCTGCTGAGCTGTGTATCTAATCCTATCCTGTGTGATACTGTCTGCTGAGCTGTGTATCTAATCCTATCCTGTGTGATACTGTCTGCTGAGCCGTGTATCTAATCCTCTCCTGTGTGATACTGTCTGCTGAGCTGTGTATCTAATCCTCTCCTGTGTGATACTGTCTGCTGAGCCGTGTACCTAATCCACTCCTGTGTGATACTGTCTGCTGAGCTGTGTATCTAATCCTATCCTGTGTGATACTGTCTGCTGAGCTGTGTATCTAATCCTCTCCTATGTGTAACTGTCTGCTGAGCCGTGTATCTAATCCTCTCCTGTGTGATACTGTCTGCTGAGCTGTGTATCTAATCCTCTCCTGTGTGATACTGTCTGCTGAGCCGTGTATCTAATCCCCTCCTGTGTGATGCTGTCTGCTGAGCCGTGTATCTAATCCTCTCCTGTGTGAAACTGTCTGTTGAGCCGTGTATCTAATCCTCTCCTGTGTGATACTGTCTGCTGAGCCGTGTACCTAATCCACTCCTGTGTGATACTGTCTGCTGAGCTGTGTATCTAATCCTATCCTGTGTGATACTGTCTGCTGAGCAGTGTATCTAATCCTCTCCTGTGTGATACTGTCTGCTGAGCCGTGTATCTAATCCTTTCCTGTGTGATACTGTCTGCTGAGCTGTGTATCTAATCCTCTCCTGTGTGAAACTGTCTGTTGAGCCGTGTATCTAATCATCTCCTGTGTGATACTGTCTGCTGAGCTGTGTATCTAATCCTCTCCTGTGTGAAACTGTCTGTTGGGCCGTGTATCTAATCCTATCCTGTGTGATACTGTCTGCTGAGCTGTGTATCTAATCCTATCCTGTGTGATACTGTCTGCTGAACCGTGTATCTAATCCCCTCCTGTGTGATGCTGTCTGCTGAGCCGTGTATCTAATCATCTCCTGTGTGATACTGACTGCTGAGCAGTGTATCTAATCATCTCCTGTGTGATACTGTCTGCTGAGCTGTGTATCTAATCCTATCCTGTGTGATACTGTCTGCTGAACCGTGTATCTAATCCCCTCCTGTGTGATGCTGTCTGCTGAGCCGTGTATCTAATCATCTCCTGTGTGATACTGACTGCTGAGCAGTGTATCTAATCCTCTCCTGTTTGATACTGTCTGCTGAGCTGTGTATCTAATCCTCTCCTGTGTGATGCTGACTGCTGAGCCGTGTATCTAATCCTCTCCTGTGTGATACTGTCTGCTGAGCAGTGTATCTAATCATCTCCTGTGTGATACTGTCTGCTGAGCTGTATATCTAATCCTCTCCTGTGTGATGCTGACTGCTGAGCAGTGTATCTAATCCTATCCTGTGTGATACTGTCTGCTGAGCAGTGTATCTAATCCCCTCCTGTGTGATGCTGTCTGCTGAGCTGTGTATCTAATCCTCTCCTGTGTGATACTGTCTGCTGAGCTGTGTATCTAATCCTATCCTGTGTGATACTGTCTGCTGAGCTGTGTATCTAATCCTCTCCTGTGTGATACTGTGTGCTGAGCCGTGTATCTAATCCTCTCGTGTGATACTGTTTGCTGAGCTGTGTATCTAATCCCCTCCTGTGTGATACTGTCTGCTGAGCCGTGTATCTAATCCTCTCCTGTGTGATACTGTTTGCTGAGCTGTGTATCTAATCCTATCCTGTGTGATGCTGACTGCTGAGCCGTGTATCTAATCCTATCCTGTATGATACTGTCTGCTGAGCCCTGTATCTAATCCCCTCCTGTGTGATGCTGTCTGCTGAGCCGTGTATCTAATCCTCTCCTGTGTGAAACTGTCTGTTGAGCCGTGTATCTAATCCTCTCCTGTGTGAAACTGTCTGTTGAGCCGTGTATCTAATCCTCTCCTGTGTGATACTGTCTGCTGAGCTGTGTATCTAATCCTATCCTGTGTGATACTGTCTACTGAGCATTGTATCTAATCCTCTCCTGTGTGATACTGTCTACTGAGCATTGTATCTAATCCTCTCCTGTGTGATACTGTCTACTGAGCATTGTATCTAATCCTCTCCTGTGTGATACTGTTTGCTGAGCTGTGTATCTAATCCTATCCTGTGTGATACTGTCTGCTGAGCTGTGTCTCTAATCCTCTCCTGTGTGATACTGTCTGCTGAGCCGTGTATCTAATCCTCTCCTGTGTGATACTGTCTGCTGAGCTGTGTCTCTAATCCTATCCTGTGTGATACTGACTGCTGAGCTGTGTATCTAATCCTCTCCTGTGTGATACTGTCTGCTGAACCATGTATCTAATCCCCTCCTGTGTGATGCTGTCTGCTGAGCCGTGTATCTAATCCTCTCCTGTGTGATACTGTCTGCTGAGCCGTGTATCTAATCCTATTATGTGTGATACTGACTGCTGAGCTGTGTATCTAATCCTCTCCTGTGTGATACTGACTGCTGAGCTGTGTATCTAATCCTGTCCTGTGTGATACTGTCTGCTGAGCTGTGTATCTAATCCTCTCCTGTGTGATACTGTCTGCTGAGCCGTGTATCTAATCCTCTCCTATGTGATACTGTGTGCTGAGCCGTGTATCTAATCCTCTCCTGTGTGATACTGTTTGCTGAGCTGTGTATCTAATCCTATCCTGTGTGATACTGTCTGCTGAGCTGTGTATCTAATCCTATTATGTGTGATACTGACTGTTGAGCTGTGTATCTAATCCTATCCTGTGTGATACTGTCTGCTGAGCTGTGTATCTAATCCTCTCCTGTGTGATACTGTCTGCTGAGCCGTGTATCTAATCCTCTCCTGTGTGATACTGTCTGCTGAGCTGTGTATCTAATCCTCTCCTATGTGATACTGTGTGCTGAGCCGTGTATCTAATCCTCTCCTGTGTGATACTGTTTGCTGAGCTGTGTATCTAATGCTATCCTGTGTGATACTGTCTGCTGAGCTGTGTATCTAATCCTATCCTGTGTGATACAGTCTGCTGAGCCGTGTATCTAATCCTCTCCTGTGTGATACTGACTGCTGAGCTGTGTATCTAATCCTCTCCTGTGTGATACTGTCTGCTGAGCCGTGTATCTAATCCCCTCCTGTGTGATGCTGTCTGCTGAGCCGTGTATCTAATCCTCTCCTGTGTGAAACTGTCTGTTGAGCCGTGTATCTAATCCTCTCCTGTGTGAAACTGTCTGTTGAGCCGTGTATCTAATCCTCTCCTGTGTGCTACTGTCTGCTGAGCTGTGTATCTAATCCTCTTCTGTGTGAAACTGTCTGCTGAGCTGTGTATCTAATCCTCTCCTGTGTGATACTGTGTGCTGAGCCGTGTATCTAATCCTCTCCTGTGTGATACTGTCTGCTGAGCTGTGTATCTAATCCTCTCCTATGTGATACTGTGTGCTGAGCCGTGTATCTAATCCTCTCCTGTGTGATACTGTTTGCTGAGCTGCGTATCTAATCCTCTCCTGTGTGATACTGACTGCTGAGCTGTGTATCTAACCCTATGCTGTGTGATACTGTCTGCTGAGCTGTGTATCTAATCCTCTCCTGTGTGATACTGTGTGCTGAGCCGTGTATCTAATCCTCTCGTGTGACACTGTTTGCTGAGCTGTGTATCTAATCCCCTCCTGTGTGATACTGTCTGCTGAGCCGTGTATCTAATCCTCTCCTGTGTGATACTGTTTGCTGAGCTCTGTATCTAATCCTATCCTGTGTGATACTGTCTGCTGAGCCGTGTATCTAATCCTATTATGTGTGATGCTGACTGCTGAGCCGTGTATCTAATCCTATCCTGTGTGATACTGTCTGCTGAGCCGTGTATCTAATCCTATTATGTGTGATGCTGACTGCTGAGCCGTGTATCTAATCCTATCCTGTGTGATACTGTCTGCTTAGCCGTGTATCTAATCCTCTCCTGTGTGATACTGTCTGCTGAGCTGTGTATCTAATCCTCTCCTGTGTGATACTGTCTGCTGAGCCGTGTATCGAATCCTCTCCTGTGTGATACAGTCTGCTGAGCCGTGTATCTAATCCTATTATGTGTGATACTGTCTGCTGAGCCGTGTATCTAATCCTCTCCTGTGTGATACTGTCTGCTGAGCTGTGTATCTAATCCTATCCAGTGTGAAACTGTCTGTTGAGCCGTGTATCTAATCCTATCCTGTGTGATACTGTCTGCTGAGCTGTGTATCTAATCCTCTCCTGTGTGATACTGTGTGCTGAGCCGTGTATCTAATCCTCTCCTGTGTGATACTGTGTGCTGAGCCGTGTATCTAATCCTCTCCTGTGTGATACTGTCTGCTGAGCTGTTTATCTAATCCTATGCTGTGTGATACTGTCTGCTGAGCCGTGTATCTAATCCTATCCAGTGTGATACTGTCTGCTGAGCTGTGTATCTAATCCTATCCAGTGTGAAACTGTCTGTTGAGCCGTGTATCTAATCCTATCCTGTGTGATACTGTCTGCTGAGCTGTGTATCTAATCCTATCCAGTGTGATACTGTCTGCTGAGCTGTGTATCTAATCCTCTCCTGTGTGATACTGTCTGCTGAACCGTGTATCTAATCCCCTCCTGTGTGATGCTGTCTGCTGAGCCGTGTATCTAATCCTATTATGTGTGATACTGACTGCTGAGCTGTGTATCTAATCCTCTCCTGTGTGATACTAACTGCTGAGCCGTGTATCTAATCATCTCCTGTGTGATACTGCCTGAGGAGCTGTGTATCTAATCCTCTGCTGTGTGATACTGTCTGTTGAGCCGTGTATCTAATCCTATTATGTGTGATACTGACTGCTGAGCTGTGTATCTAATCCTCTCCTGTGTGATACTAACTGCTGAGCCGTGTATCTAATCATCTCCTGTGTGATACTGCCTGAGGAGCTGTGTATCTAATCCTCTCCTGTGTGATACTGTCTGTTGAGCCGTGTATCTAATCCTATTATGTGTGATACTGACTGCTGAGCTGTGTATCTAATCCTCTCCTGTGTGATACTGACTGCTGAGCCGTGTATCTAATCATCTCCTGTGTGATACTGTCTGAGGAGCTGTGTATCTAATCCTCTCCTATGTGATACTGTGTGCTGAGCCATGTATCTAATCCTCTCCTGTGTGATACTGTTTGCTGAGCTGTGTATCTAATCCTATCCTGTGTGATACTGTCTGCTGAGCCGTGTATCTAATCCTATTATGTGTGATACTGACTGCTGAGCTGTGTATCTAATCCTCTCCTGTGTGATACTAACTGCTGAGCCGTGTATCTAATCATCTCCTGTGTGATACTGCCTGAGGAGCTGTGTATCTAATCCTCTCCTGTGTGATACTGTCTGTTGAGCCGTGTATCTAATCCTATTATGTGTGATACTGACTGCTGAGCTGTGTATCTAATCCTCTCCTGTGTGATACTGACTGCTGAGCCGTGTATCTAATCATCTCCTGTGTGATACTGTCTGAGGAGCTGTGTATCTAATCCTCTCCTATGTGATACTGTGTGCTGAGCCATGTATCTAATCCTCTCCTGTGTGATACTGTTTGCTGAGCTGTGTATCTAATCCTATCCTGTGTGATACTGTCTGCTGAGCCGTGTATCTAATCCTATTATGTGTGATACTGACTGTTGAGCTGTGTATCTAATCCTATCCTGTGTGATACTGTCTGCTGAGCTGTGTATCTAATCCTCTCCTATGTGATACTGTGTGCTGAGCCGTGTATCTAATTCTCTCCTGTGTGATACTGTTTGCTGAGCTGTGTATCTAATCCTCTCCTGTGTGATACTGACTGCTGAGCTGTGTATCTAATCCTATCCTGTGTGATACTGTCTGCTGAGCTGTGTATCTAATCCTCTCCTATGTGATACTGTGTGCTGAGCCGTGTATCTAATCCTCTCCTGTGTGATACTGTTTGCTGAGCTGTGTATCTAATCCTCTCCTGTGTGAAACTGTCTGCTGAGCTGCGTATCTAATCCGCTCCTGTGTGATACTGACTGCTGAGCTGTGTATCTAACCCTATGCTGTGTGATACTGTCTGCTGAGCTGTGTATCTAATCCTCTCCTGTGTGATACTGTGTGCTGAGCCGTGTATCTAATCCTCTCGTGTGACACTGTTTGCTGAGCTGGGTATCTAATCCCCTCCTCTGTGATACTGTCTGCTGAGCCGTGTATCTAATCCTCTCCTGTGTGATACTGTTTGCTGAGCTCTGTATCTAATCCTATCCTGTGTGATACTGTCTGCTGAGCTGTGTATCTAATCCTCTCCTTTGTGATACTGTCTGCTGAGCCGTGTATCTAATCCTCTCCTGTGTGATACTGTCGGCTGAGCCGTGTATCTAATCCTATTATGTGTGATACTGTCTGCTGAGCTGTGTATCTAATCCTCTCCTGTGTAATACTGTCTGCTGAGCTGTGTATCTAATCCTCTCCTGTGTGATACTGTCTGCTGAGCCGTGTATCTAATCCTCTCATGTGTGATACTGACTGCTGAGCCGTGTATCTAATCCTCTCCTGTGTGATACTGTCTGCTGAGCCATGTATCTAATCCTCTGCTTTGTGATACTGTCTGCAGAGCCGTGTATCTAATCCTCTCCTGTGTGATACTGTCTGCTGAGCCGTGTATCTAATCCTATCCTGTGTGATACTGTCTGCTGAGCTGTGTATCGAATCCTCTCCTGTGTGATACTGTGTGCTGAGCCGTGTATCTAATCCTCTCGTGTGATACTGTCTGCTGAGCTGTGTATCTAATCCGCTCCTGTGTGATACTGTCTGCTGAGCCGTGTATCTAATCCTCTCCTGTGTGATACTGTTTGCTGAGCTGTGTATCTAATCCTCTCCTGTGTGATACTGTCTGCTGAGCCGTGTATCTAATCCTATCCTGTGTGATACTGTCTGCTGAGCCGTGTATCTAATCCTATTATGTGTGATACTGTCTGCTTAGCCGTGTATCTAATCCTATCCTGTGTGATACTATCTGCTGAGCTGTGTATCTAATCCTATCCTGTGTGATACTGTCTGCTGAGCCGTGTATCTAATCCTATTATGTGTGATGCTGACTGCTGAGCCGTGTATCTAATCCTATCCTGTGTGATACTGTCTGCTTAGCCGTGTATCTAATCCTCTCCTGTGTGATACTGTCTGCTGAGCTGTGTATCTAATCCTCTCCTGTGTGATACTATCTGCTGAGCCGTGTATCTAATCCTCTCCTGTGTGATACTGTCTGCTGAGCGGTGTATCTAATCCTCTCCTGTGTGATACTGTCTGCTGAGCCGTGTATCTAATCCTCTCCTGTGTGATACTGTCTGCAGAGCCGTGTATCTAATCTTCTCCTGTGTGATACTGACTGCTGAGCCATGTATCTAATCATCTCCTGTGTGATACTGTCTGCTGAGCCGTGTATCTAATCCTCTCCTGTGTGATACTGACTGCTGAGCCGTGTATCTAATCCTCTCCTGTGTGATATTGACTGCTGAGCTGTGTATCTAATCCTATCCTGTGTGATACTGTGTGCTGAGCTGTGTATCTAATCCTCTCCTATGTGATACTGTGTGCTGAGCCGTGTATCTAATCCTCTCATGTGTGATACTGTTTGCTGAGCTGTGTATCTAATCCTATCCTGTGTGATACTGTGTGCTGAGCCGTGTATCTAATCCTATTATGTGTGATACTGACTGCTGAGCTGTGTATCTAATCCTATCCTGTGTGATACTATCTGCTGAACCGTGTATCTAATCCTCTCCTGTGTGATGCTGTCTGCTGAGCTGTGTATCTAATCCTCTCCTGTGTGATACTGTCTGCTGAGCCGTGTATCTAATCCTCTGCTGTGTGATACTGTCTGCTGAGCCATGTATCTAATCCTCTCCTGTGTGATAATGTCTGCTGAGCCATGTATCTAATCCTTTGCTGTGTGATACTGTCTGCTGAGCCATGTATCTAATCCTCTGCTGTGTGATACTGTCTGCTGAGCTGTGTATCTAATCCCCTCCTGTGTGATACTGTTTGCTGAGCCGTGTATCTAATCCTATCCTGTGTGATACTGTTTGCTGAGCCGTGTATCTAAGCCTATCCTGTGATACTGACTGCTGAGCCGTGTATCTAATCCTATCCTGTGTGATCCTGTCTGCTGAGCTGCGTATCTAATCCTCTCCTGTGTGATACTGACTGCTGAGCTGTGTATCTAATCCTCTCCTGTGTGATACTGTCTGCTGAGCCGTGTATCTAATCCTCTCCTGTGTGATACTGTTTGCTGAGCTGTGTATCTAATCCTATTATGTGTGATACTGTTTGCTGAGCTGTGTATCTAATCCTATTATGTGTGATACTGACTGCTGAGCTGTGTATCTAATCCTATCCTGTGTGATACTGTCTGCTGAGCTGCGTATCTAATCCTCTCCTATATGATACTGTGTGCTGAGCCGTGTATCTAATCCTCTCCTGTGTGATACTGTTTGCTGAGCTGTGTTTCTAATCCTATCCTGTTTGATACTATGTGCTGAGCCGTGTATCTAATCCTATTATGTGTGATGCTGACTGCTGAGCTGTGTATCTAATCCTATCGTGTGATACTGTCTGCTGAGCTGTCTATCTAATCCTATCCTGTGTGATACTGTCTGCTGAGCCGTGTATTTAATCCCCTCCTGTGTGATACTGTCTGCTGAGCTGTGTATCTAATCCTCTCCTATGTGATACTGTGTGCTGAGCCGTGTATCTAACCCTCTACTGTGTGATACTGTTTGCTGAGCTGTGTATCTAATCCTATCCTGTTTGATACTGTGTGCTGAGCCGTGTATCTAATCTTATTATGTGTGATGCTGACTGCTGAGCTGTGTATCTAATCCTATCCTGTGTGATACTGTCTGCTGAGCTGTCTATCTAATCCTCTCCTGTTTGATACTGTGTGCTGAGCAGTGTATCTAATCCTCTCCTGTGTGATACTGTCTGCTGAGCTGTGTATCTAATCCTATCCTGTGTGATACTGTCTGCTGAGCTGTGTATCTAATCCTATCCTGTTTGATACTGTCTGCTGAGCTGTGTATCTAATCCTATTATGTGTGATGCTGACTGCTGAGCTGTGTATCTCATCCTATCCTGTGTGATACTGTCTGCTGAGCCGTGTTTCTAATCCTCTCCTGTGTGATACTATCTGCTGAGCCGTGTATCTAATCCTCTCCTGTGTGATACTGTCTGCTGAGCCGTGTATCTAATCCTCTCCTGTGTGATACTGTTTGCTGAGCTGTGTATCTAATCCTATTATGTGTGATACTGTTTGCTGAGCTGTGTATCTAATCCTATTATGTGTGATACTGACTGCTGAGCTGTGTATCTAATCCTATCCTGTGTGATACTGTCTGCTGAGCTGTGTATCTAATCCTCTCCTATATGATACTGTGTGCTAAGCCGTGTATCTAATCCTCTCCTGTGTGATACTGTTTGCTGAGCTGTGTTTCTAATCCTATCCTGTTTGATACTATGTGCTGAGCCGTGTATCTAATCCTATTATGTGTGATGCTGACTGCTGAGCTGTGTATCTAATCCTATCCTGTGTGATACTGTCTGCTGAGCTGTCTATCTAATCCTATCCTGTGTGATACTGTCTGCTGAGCCGTGTATCTAATCCCCTCCTGTGTGATACTGTCTGCTGAGCTGTGTATCTAATCCTCTCCTATGTGATACTGTGTGCTGAGCCGTGTATCTAACCCTCTACTGTGTGATACTGTTTGCTGAGCTGTGTATCTAATCCTATCCTGTTTGATACTGTGTGCTGAGCCATGTATCTAATCTTATTATGTGTGATGCTGACTGCTGAGCTGTGTATCTAATCCTATCCTGTGTGATACTGTCTGCTGAGCTGTCTATCTAATCCTCTCCTGTTTGATACTGTGTGCTGAGCAGTGTATCTAATCCTCTCCTGTGTGATACTGTCTGCTGAGCTGTGTATCTAATCCTATCCTGTGTGATACTGTCTGCTGAGCTGTGTATCTAATCCTATCCTGTGTGATACTGTCTGCTGAGCTGTGTATCTAATCCTATTATGTGTGATGCTGACTGCTGAGCTGTGTATCTAATCCTATCCTGTGTGATACTGTCTGCTGAGCCGTGTTTCTAATCCTCTCCTGTGTGATACTGTCTGCTGAGCTGTGTATCTACTCCTATCCTGTGTGATACTGTCTGCTGAGCTGTGTATCTAATCCTATCATGTGTGATACTGTCTGCTGAGCTGTGTATCTAATCCTATTATGTGTGATGCTGACTGCTGAGCTGTGTATCTAATCCTATTATGTGTGATGCTGACTGCTGATCTGTGTATCTAATCCTATCCTGTGTGATACTGTCTGCTGAGCTGTGTATCTAATCCTATCCTGTGTGATACTGTCTGCTGAGCTGTGTATCTAATCCTATCATGTGTGATACTGTCTGCTGAGCTGTGTATCTAATCCTATTATGTGTGATGCTGACTGCTGAGCTGTGTATCTAATCCTATTATGTGTGATGCTGACTGCTGATCTGTGTATCTAATCCTATCCTGTGTGATACTGTCTGCTGAGCCGTGTTTCTAATCCTCTCCTGTGTGATACTGTCTGCTGAGCTGTGTATCTAATCCAATCCTGTGTGATACTGTCTGCTGAGCTGTGTATCTAATCCTATCCTGTGTGATACTGTCTGCTGAGCTGTGTATCTAATCATATTATGTGTGATGTCGACTGCTGAGCTGTGTATCTAATCCTATCCTGTGTGATACTGCCTGCTGAGACGTGTATCTAATCCTCTCCTGTGTGATACAGTCTGCTGAGCCGTGTTTCTAATCCTCTCCTGTGTGATACTGACTGCTGAGCCGTGTATCTAATCCTATCCTGTGTGATACTGTCTGCTGAGCTGTGTATCTAATCCTATCCTGTGTGATACAGTCTGCTGAGTCGTGTATCTAATCCTATCCTGTGTGATACTGTCTGCTGAGCTGTGTATCTAATCCTCTCCTGTGTGATACTGTCTGCTGAGCCGTGTATCTAATCCTCTCCTGTTTGATACTGTCTGCTGAGCTGTGTATCTAATCCTATTATGTGTGATGCTGACTGCTGAGCCGAGTATCTAATCCTATCCTGTGTGATACTGTCTGCTGAGCCGTGTATCTAATCCTATTATGTGTGATGCTGACTGCTGAGCCGTGTATCTAATCCTATCCTGTGTGATACTGTCTGCTTAGCCGTGTATCTAATCCTCTCCTGTGTGATAATGTCTGCTGAGCTGTGTATCTAATCCTCTCCTTTGTGATACTGTCTGCTGAGCCGTGTATCTAATCCTCTCCTGTGTGATACTGTCTGCTGAGCCATGTATCTAATCCTATTATGTGTGATACTGTCTGCTGAGCCATGTATCTAATCCTATTATGTGTGATACTGTCTGCTGAGCTGTGTATCTAATCCTCTCCTGTGTAATACTGTCTGCTGAGCTGTGTATCTAATCCTCTCCTGTGTGATACTGTCTGCTGAGCCGTGTATCTAATCCTCTCCTGTGTGATACTGTCTGCTGAGCCGTGTATCTAATCCTCTCCTGTGTGATACTGTCTGCTGAGCCGTGTATCTAATCCTCTCCTGTTTGATACTGTCTGCTGAGCTGTGTATCTAATCCTATCCTGTTTGATACTGTTTGCTGAGCTGTGTATCTAATCCTACCCAGTGTGATACTGTCTGCTGAGCCATGTATCTAATCCTCTCCTGTGTGATACAGTCTGCTGAGCCGTGTATCTAATCCTATCCTGTGTGATACTGTCTGCTGAGCTGTGTATCTAATCCTCTCCTGTGTGATACTGTCTGCTGAGCCGTGTATCTAATCCTCTCCTGTTTGATACTGTCTGCTGAGCCGTGTATCTAATCCTCTCCTGTGTGATACTGTTTGCTGAGCTGTGTATCTAATCCTATTATGTGTGATACTGTTTGCTGAGCTGTGTATCTAATCCTATTATGTGTGATACTGACTGCTGAGCTGTGTATCTAATCCTATCCTGTGTGATACTGTCTGCTGAGCTGTGTATCTAATCCTCTCCTATATGATACTGTGTGCTGAGCCGTGTATCTAATCCTCTCCTGTGTGATACTGTTTGCTGAGCTGTGTTTCTAATCCTATCCTGTTTGATACTATGTGCTGAGCCGTGTATCTAATCCTATTATGTGTGATGCTGACTGCTGAGCTGTGTATCTAATCCTATCCTGTGTGATACTGTCTGCTGAGCTGTCTATCTAATCCTATCCTGTGTGATACTGTCTGCTGAGCCGTGTATCTAATCCCCTCCTGTGTGATACTGTCTGCTGAGCTGTGTATCTAATCCTCTCCTATGTGATACTGTGTGCTGAGCCGTGTATCTAACCCTCTACTGTGTGATACTGTTTGCTGAGCTGTGTATCTAATCCTATCCTGTTTGATACTGTGTGCTGAGCCATGTATCTAATCTTATTATGTGTGATGCTGACTGCTGAGCTGTGTATCTAATCCTATCCTGTGTGATACTGTCTGCTGAGCTGTCTATCTAATCCTCTCCTGTTTGATACTGTGTGCTGAGCAGTGTATCTAATCCTCTCCTGTGTGATACTGTCTGCTGAGCTGTGTATCTAATCCTATCCTGTGTGATACTGTCTGCTGAGCTGTGTATCTAATCCTATCCTGTTTGATACTGTCTGCTGAGCTGTGTATCTAATCCTATTATGTGTGATGCTGACTGCTGAGCTGTGTATCTCATCCTATCCTGTGTGATTCTGTCTGCTGAGCCGTGTTTCTAATACTCTCCTGTGTGATACTATCTGCTGAGCTGTGTATCTAATCCTATCGTGTGTGATACTGTCTGCTGAGCTGTGTATCTAATCCTATCCTGTGTGATACTGTCTGCTGAGCTGTGTATCTAATCCTATTATGTGTGATGCTGACTGCTGAGCTGTGTATCTAATCCTATCCTGTGTGATACTGTCTGCTGAGCCGTGTTTCTAATCCTCTCCTGTGTGATACTGTCTGCTGAGCTGTGTATCTAATCCTCTCCTGTGTGATACTGTCTGCTGAGCTGTGTATCTAATCCTATCATGTGTGATACTGTCTGCTGAGCTGTGTATCTAATCCTATTATGTGTGATGCTGACTGCTGAGCTGTGTATCTAATCCTATTATGTGTGATGCTGACTGCTGATCTGTGTATCTAATCCTATCCTGTGTGATACTGTCTGCTGAGCCGTGTTTCTAATCCTCTCCTGTGTGATACTGTCTGCTGAGCTGTGTATCTAATCCAATCCTGTGTGATACTGTCTGCTGAGCTGTGTATCTAATCCTATCCTGTGTGATACTGTCTGCTGAGCTGTGTATCTAATCATATTATGTGTGATGTCGACTGCTGAGCTGTGTATCTAATCCTATCCTGTGTGATACTGCCTGCTGAGCCGTGTATCTAATCCTCTCCTGTGTGATACAGTCTGCTGAGCCGTGTTTCTAATCCTCTCCTGTGTGATACTGACTGCTGAGCCGTGTATCTAATCCTATCCTTTGTGATACTGTCTGCTGAGCTGTGTATCTAATCCTATCCTGTGTGATACAGTCTGCTGAGTCGTGTATCTAATCCTATCCTGTGTGATACTGTCTGCTGAGCTGTGTATCTAATCCTCTCCTGTGTGATACTGTCTGCTGAGCTGTGTATCTAATCCTCTCCTATGTGATACTGTCTGCTGAGCCGTGTATCTAATCCTCTCCTGTGTGATACTGACTGCTGAGCTGTGTATCTAATCCTATTATGTGTGATGCTGACTGCTGAGCCGTGTATCTAATCCTATCCTGTGTGATACAGTCTGCTGAGCCGTGTATCTAATCCTATTATGTGTGATGCTGACTGCTGAGCCGTGTATCTAATCCTATCCTGTGTGATACAGTCTGCTGAGTCGTGTATCTAATCCTATCCTGTGTGATACTGTCTGCTGAGCTGTGTATCTAATCCTCTCCTGTGTGATACTGTCTGCTGAGCTGTGTATCTAATCCTCTCCTATGTGATACTGACTGCTGAGCCGTGTATCTAATCCTCTCCTGTTTGATACTGTCTGCTGAGCTGTGTATCTAATCCTATTATGTGTGATGCTGACTGCTGAGCCGTGTATCTAATCCTATCCTGTGTGATACTGTCTGCTGAGCCGTGTATCTAATCCTATTATGTGTGATGCTGACTGCTGAGCCGTGTATCTAATCCTACCCTGTGTGATACTGTCTGCTTAGCCGTGTATCTAATCCTCTCCTGTGTGATAATGTCTGCTGAGCTGTGTATCTAATCCTCTCCTTTGTGATACTGTCTGCTGAGCCGTGTATCTAATCCTCTCCTGTGTGATACTGTCTGCTGAGCCGTGTATCTAATCCTATTATGTGTGATACTGTCTGCTGAGCCATGTATCTAATCCTATTATGTGTGATACTGTCTGCTGAGCTGTGTATCTAATCCTCTCCTGTGTAATACTGTCTGCTGAGCTGTGTATCTAATCCTCTACTGTGTGATACTGTCTGCTGAGCCGTGTATCTAATCCTCTCCTGTGTGATACTGTCTGCTGAGCCGTGTATCTAATCCTCTCCTGTGTGATACTGTCTGCTGAGCTGTGTATCTAATCCTATCCTGTTTGATACTGTTTGCTGAGCTGTGTATCTAATCCTACCCAGTGTGATACTGTCTGCTGAGCCATGTATCTAATCCTCTCCTGTGTGATACAGTCTGCTGAGCTGTGTATCTAATCCTCTCCTGTGTGATACTGTCTGCTGAGCCGTGTATCTAATCCTCTCCTGTTTGATACTGTCTGCTGAGCCGTGTATCTAATCCTATCCTGTGTGATACTGTCTGCTGAGCCGTGTATCTAATCCTATTATGTGTGATGCTGACTGCTGAGCCGTGTATCTAATCCTATCCTGTGTGATACTGTCTGCTTAGCCGTGTATCTAATCCTCTCCTTTGTGATACTGTCTGCTGAGCCGTGTATCTAATCCTCTCCTGTGTGATACTGTCTGCTGAGCCGTTTATCCAATCCTATTATGTGTGATCCTGTCTGCTGAGCTGTGTATCTAATCCTCTCCTGTGTAATACTGTCTGCTGAGCTGTGTATCTAATCCTCTCCTGTGTGGTACTGTCTGCTGAGCCGTGTATCTAATCCTCTCCTATGTGATACTGTCTGCTGAGCCGTGTATCTAATCCTCTCCTGTGTGATACTGACTGCTGAGCCGTGTATCTAATCCTCTCCTGTGTGATACTGTCTGCTGAGCCATGTATCTAATCCTCTGCTTTGTGATACTGTCTGCAGAGCCGTGTATCTAATCCTCTCCTGTGTGATACTGTCTGCTGATCCATGTATCTAATCCTCCCCTGTGTGATACTGTCTGCTGAGCTGTGTATCTAATCCTCTCCTGTGTGATACTGTGTGCTGAGCCGTGTATCTAATCCTATCCTGTGTGATACTATCTGCTGAGCCCTGTATCTAATCCTCTCGTGTGATACTGTTTGCTGAGCTGTGTATCTAATCCCCTCCTGTGTGATACTGTCTGCTGAGCCGTGTATCTAATCCTCTCCTGTGTGATACTGTTTGCTGAGCTGTGTATCTAATCCTATCCTGTGAGATACTGTCTGCTGAGCCGTGTATCTAATCCTATTATGTGTGATGCTGACTGCTGAGCCGTGTATCTAATCCTATCCTGTGTGATACTGTCTGCTGAGCCGTGTATCTAATCCTATTATGTGTGATGCTGACTGCTGAGCCGTGTATCTAATCCTATCCTGTGTGATACTGTCTGCTGAGCCGTGTATCTAATCCTATTTTGTGTGATGCTGACTGCTGAGCCGTGTATCTAATCCTCTCCTGTGTGATGCTGTCTGCTGAGCTATGTATCTAATCCTCTCCTGTGTGATACTGTCTGCTGAGCTGTGTATCTAATCTTCTCCTGTGTGATACTGTCTGCTGAGCCGTGTATCTAATCCTCTCCTGTGTGATACTGTCTGCTGAGCCGTGTATCTAATCCTCTCCTGTGTGATACTGTCTGCTGAGCTATGTATCTAATCCTATTATGTGTGATACTGTCTGCTGAGCCGTGTATCTAATCCTATTATGTGTGATACTGTCTGCTGAGCTGTGTATCTAATCCTCTCCTGTGTAATACTGTCTGCTGAGCTGTGTATCTAATCCTCTCCTGTGTGATACTGTCTGCTGAGCCGTGTATCTAATCCTATGCTGTGTGATACTGTCTGCTGAGCTATGTATCTAATCCTATTATGTGTGATACTGTCTGCTGAGCCGTGTATCTAATCCTATTATGTGTGATACTGTCTGCTGAGCTGTGTATCTAATCCTCTCCTGTGTAATACTGTCTGGTGAGCTGTGTATCTAATCTTCTCCTGTGTGATACTGTCTGCTGAGCCGTGTACCTAATCCTCTCCTGTGTGATACTGTCTGCTGAGCTGTGTATCTAATCCAATCCTGTGTGATACTGTCTGCTGAGCTGTGTATCTAATCCTATCCTGTGTGATACTGTCTGCTGAGCTGTGTATCTAATCATATTATGTGTGATGTCGACTGCTGAGCTGTGTATCTAATCCTATCCTGTGTGATACTGCCTGCTGAGCCGTGTATCTAATCCTCTCCTGTGTGATACAGTCTGCTGAGCCGTGTTTCTAATCCTCTCCTGTGTGATACTGACTGCTGAGCCGTGTATCTAATCCTATCCTTTGTGATACTGTCTGCTGAGCTGTGTATCTAATCCTATCCTGTGTGATACAGTCTGCTGAGTCGTGTATCTAATCCTATCCTGTGTGATACTGTCTGCTGAGCTGTGTATCTAATCCTCTCCTGTGTGATACTGTCTGCTGAGCTGTGTATCTAATCATCTCCTATGTGATACTGTCTGCTGAGCCGTGTATCTAATCCTCTCCTGTGTGATACTGACTGCTGAGCTGTGTATCTAATCCTATTATGTGTGATGCTGACTGCTGAGCCGTGTATCTAATCCTATCCTGTGTGATACAGTCTGCTGAGCCGTGTATCTAATCCTATTATGTGTGATGCTGACTGCTGAGCCGTGTATCTAATCCTATCCTGTGTGATACAGTCTGCTGAGTCGTGTATCTAATCCTATCCTGTGTGATACTGTCTGCTGAGCTGTGTATCTAATCCTCTCCTGTGTGATACTGTCTGCTGAGCTGTGTATCTAATCCTCTCCTATGTGATACTGACTGCTGAGCCGTGTATCTAATCCTCTCCTGTTTGATACTGTCTGCTGAGCTGTGTATCTAATCCTATTATGTGTGATGCTGACTGCTGAGCCGTGTATCTAATCCTATCCTGTGTGATACTGTCTGCTGAGCCGTGTATCTAATCCTATTATGTGTGATGCTGACTGCTGAGCCGTGTATCTAATCCTATCCTGTGTGATACTGTCTGCTTAGCCGTGTATCTAATCCTCTCCTGTGTGATAATGTCTGCTGAGCTGTGTATCTAATCCTCTCCTTTGTGATACTGTCTGCTGAGCCGTGTATCTAATCCTCTCCTGTGTGATACTGTCTGCTGAGCCGTGTATCTAATCCTATTATGTGTGATACTGTCTGCTGAGCCATGTATCTAATCCTATTATGTGTGATACTGTCTGCTGAGCTGTGTATCTAATCCTCTCCTGTGTAATACTGTCTGCTGAGCTGTGTATCTAATCCTCTACTGTGTGATACTGTCTGCTGAGCCGTGTATCTAATCCTCTCCTGTGTGATACTGTCTGCTGAGCCGTGTATCTAATCCTCTCCTGTGTGATACTGTCTGCTGAGCTGTGTATCTAATCCTATCCTGTTTGATACTGTTTGCTGAGCTGTGTATCTAATCCTACCCAGTGTGATACTGTCTGCTGAGCCATGTATCTAATCCTCTCCTGTGTGATACAGTCTGCTGAGCTGTGTATCTAATCCTCTCCTGTGTGATACTGTCTGCTGAGCCGTGTATCTAATCCTCTCCTGTTTGATACTGTCTGCTGAGCCGTGTATCTAATCCTATCCTGTGTGATACTGTCTGCTGAGCCGTGTATCTAATCCTATTATGTGTGATGCTGACTGCTGAGCCGTGTATCTAATCCTATCCTGTGTGATACTGTCTGCTTAGCCGTGTATCTAATCCTCTCCTTTGTGATACTGTCTGCTGAGCCGTGTATCTAATCCTCTCCTGTGTGATACTGTCTGCTGAGCCGTTTATCCAATCCTATTATGTGTGATCCTGTCTGCTGAGCTGTGTATCTAATCCTCTCCTGTGTAATACTGTCTGCTGAGCTGTGTATCTAATCCTCTCCTGTGTGGTACTGTCTGCTGAGCCGTGTATCTAATCCTCTCCTATGTGATACTGTCTGCTGAGCCGTGTATCTAATCCTCTCCTGTGTGATACTGACTGCTGAGCCGTGTATCTAATCCTCTCCTGTGTGATACTGTCTGCTGAGCCATGTATCTAATCCTCTGCTTTGTGATACTGTCTGCAGAGCCGTGTATCTAATCCTCTCCTGTGTGATACTGTCTGCTGATCCATGTATCTAATCCTCCCCTGTGTGATACTGTCTGCTGAGCTGTGTATCTAATCCTCTCCTGTGTGATACTGTGTGCTGAGCCGTGTATCTAATCCTATCCTGTGTGATACTATCTGCTGAGCCCTGTATCTAATCCTCTCGTGTGATACTGTTTGCTGAGCTGTGTATCTAATCCCCTCCTGTGTGATACTGTCTGCTGAGCCGTGTATCTAATCCTCTCCTGTGTGATACTGTTTGCTGAGCTGTGTATCTAATCCTATCCTGTGAGATACTGTCTGCTGAGCCGTGTATCTAATCCTATTATGTGTGATGCTGACTGCTGAGCCGTGTATCTAATCCTATCCTGTGTGATACTGTCTGCTGAGCCGTGTATCTAATCCTATTATGTGTGATGCTGACTGCTGAGCCGTGTATCTAATCCTATCCTGTGTGATACTGTCTGCTGAGCCGTGTATCTAATCCTATTTTGTGTGATGCTGACTGCTGAGCCGTGTATCTAATCCTCTCCTGTGTGATGCTGTCTGCTGAGCTATGTATCTAATCCTCTCCTGTGTGATACTGTCTGCTGAGCTGTGTATCTAATCTTCTCCTGTGTGATACTGTCTGCTGAGCCGTGTATCTAATCCTCTCCTGTGTGATACTGTCTGCTGAGCCGTGTATCTAATCCTCTCCTGTGTGATACTGTCTGCTGAGCTATGTATCTAATCCTATTATGTGTGATACTGTCTGCTGAGCCGTGTATCTAATCCTATTATGTGTGATACTGTCTGCTGAGCTGTGTATCTAATCCTCTCCTGTGTAATACTGTCTGCTGAGCTGTGTATCTAATCCTCTCCTGTGTGATACTGTCTGCTGAGCCGTGTATCTAATCCTATGCTGTGTGATACTGTCTGCTGAGCTATGTATCTAATCCTATTATGTGTGATACTGTCTGCTGAGCCGTGTATCTAATCCTATTATGTGTGATACTGTCTGCTGAGCTGTGTATCTAATCCTCTCCTGTGTAATACTGTCTGGTGAGCTGTGTATCTAATCTTCTCCTGTGTGATACTGTCTGCTGAGCCGTGTACCTAATCCTCTCCTGTGTGATACTGTCTGCTGAGCCGTGTATCTAATCCTCTCCTGTGTGATACTGACTGCTGAGCCGTGTATCTAATCCTCTCCTGTGTGATACTGTCTGCTGAGCCGTGTATCTAATCCTCTCATGTGTGATACTGTCTGCTGAGCCGTGTATCTAATCTTCTCCTGTGTGATACTGACTGCTGAGCCATGTATCTAATCCTCTCCTGTGTGATACTGTCTGCTGAGCCGTGTATCTAATCCTCTCCTGTGTGATAATGACTGCTGAGCCGTGTATCTAATCCTATACTGTGTGATACTGACTGCTGAGCTCTGTATCTAATCCTATTCTGTGTGGTACTGTGTGCTGAGCTGTGTATCTAATCCTCTCCTATGTGATACTGTGTGCTGAGCCGTGTATCTAATCCTCTCCTGTGTGATACTGCCTGCTGAGCTGTGTATGTAATCCTCTACTGTGTGATACTGACTGCTGAGCTGTGTATCTAATCCTCTACTGTGTGATACTGACTGCTGAGCTGTGTATCTAATCCTCTCCTGTGTGATACTGTGTGCTGAGCCGTGTATCTAATCCTATTATGTGTGATACTGACTGCTGAGCTGTGTATCTAATCCTATCCTGTGTGATACTATCTGCTGAGCCGTGTATCTAATCCTCTCCTGTGTGATGCTGTCTGCTGAGCTGTGTATCTAATCCTCTCCTGTGTGATACTGTCTGCTGAGCTTTGTATCTAATTCTATCCTGTGTGATACTGTCTGCTGAGCCGTGTATCTAATTCTATCCTGTGTGATACTGTCTGCTGAGCCGTGTATCTAATCCTCTCCTGTGTGATACTGTCTGCTGAGCCATGTATCTAATCCTCTCCTGTGTGATACTGTCTGCTGAGCCATGTATCTAATCCTCTGCTGTGTGATACTGTCTGCTGAGCCATGTATCTAATCCTCTGCTGTGTGATACTGTCTGCTGAGCCATGTATCTAATCCTTTGCTGTGTGATACTGTCTGCTGAGCCATGTATCTAATCCTCTGCTGTGTGATACTGTCTGCTGAGCCGTGTATCTAATCCCCTCCTGTGTGATACTGTTTGCTGAGCCGTGTATCTAATCCTTTCCTGTGTGATACTGTCTGCTGAGCCGTGTATCTAAGCCTATCCTGTGATACTGACTGCTGAGCCGTGTATCTAATCCTATCCTGTGTGATCCTGTCTGCTGAGCTGCGTATCTAATCCTCTCCTGTGTGATACTGACTGCTGAGCTGTGTATCTAATCCTCTCCTGTGTGATACTGACTGCTGAGCTGTGTATCTAATCCTATCCTGTGTGATACTGTCTGCTGAGCTGTGTATCTAATCCTCTCCTATATGATACTGTGTGCTGAGCCGTGTATCTAATCCTCTCCTGTGTGATACTGTGTGCTGAGCCGTGTATCTAATCCTCTCCTGTTTGATACTGTGTGCTGAGCCGTGTATCTAATCCTATTATGTGTGATGCTGACTGCTGAGCTGTGTATCTAATCCTATCCTGTGTGATACTGTCTGCTGAGCCGTGTATCTAATCCCCTCCTGTGTGATACTGTCTGCTGAGCTGTGTATCTAATCCTCTCCTATGTGATACTGTGTGCTGAGCCGTGTATCTAACCCTCTCCTGTGTGATACTGTTTGCTGAGCTGTGTATCTAATCCTATCCTGTTTGATACTGTGTGCTGAGCCATGTATCTAATCTTATTATGTGTGATGCTGACTGCTGAGCTGTG
Organism: Phyllobates terribilis; assembly: GCF_046119375.1. Classification (NCBI taxonomy): domain Eukaryota; kingdom Metazoa; phylum Chordata; class Amphibia; order Anura; family Dendrobatidae; genus Phyllobates; species Phyllobates terribilis. The sequence continues at coordinate 841,407 of NW_027362822.1, read as the reverse complement.
TATCTAATCCTCTCCTGTTTGATACTGTGTGCTGAGCAGTGTATCTAATCCTCTCCTGTGTGATACTGTCTGCTGAGCTGTGTATCTAATCCTCTCCTGTTTGATACTGTGTGCTGAGCAGTGTATCTAATCCTCTCCTGTGCGATACTGTCTGCTGAGCTGTGTATCTAATCCTATCCTGTGTGATACTGTCTGCTGAGCTGTGTATCTAATCCTATCCTGTGTGATACTGTCTGCTGAGCTGTGTATCTAATCCTATTATGTGTGATGCTGACTGCTGAGCTGTGTATCTAATCCTATCCCGTGTGATACTGTCTGCTGAGCCGTGTTTCTAATCCTCTCCTGTGTGATACTGTCTGCTGAGCTGTGTATCTAATCCTCTCCTGTGTGATACTGCCTGCTGAGCCGTGTTTCTAATCCTCTCCTGTGTGATACTGTCTGCTGAGCTGTGCATCTAATCCTCTCCTGTGTGATACTGTCTGCTGAGCTGTGTATTTAATCCTATCCTGTGTGATACTGTCTGCTGAGCCGTGTATCTAATCCTCTCCTGTGTGATACTGCCTGCTGAGCCGTGTTTCTAATCCTCTCCTGTGTGATACTGTCTGCTGAGCTGTGCATCTAATCCTCTCCTGTGTGATACTGTCTGTTGAGCTGTGTATCTAATCCTATCCTGTGTGATACTGTCTGCTGAGCTGTGTATCTAATCCTATTATGTGTGATGCTGACTGCTGAGCTGTGTATCTAATCCTATCCTGTGTGATACTGTCTGCTGAGCCGTGTATCTAATCCTATCCTGTGTGATGCTGTCTGCTGAGCCGTGTTTCTAATCCTCTCCTGTGTGATACTGACTGCTGAGCCGTGTTTCTAATCCTCTCCTGTGTGATACTGTCTGCTGAGCTGTGTATCTAATCCTCTCCTGTGTGGTACTGCCTGCTGAGCCGTGTTTCTAATCCTCTCCTGTGTGATACTGTCTGCTGAGCTGTGCATCTAATCCTCTCCTGTGTGATACTGTCTGCTGAGCTGTGTATCTAATCCTATCCTGTGTGATACTGTCTGCTGAGCCGTGTATCGAATCCTCTCCTGTGTGATACTGTCTGCTGAGCTGTGTATCTAATCCTCTCCTGTGTGATACTGTCTGCTGAGCCGTGTATCTAATCCTCTCCTGTTTGATACTGTCTGCTGAGCTGTGTATCTAATCCTATTATGTGTGATGCTGACTGCTGAGCCGTTTATCTAATCCTATCCTGTGTGATACTGTCTGCTGAGCCGTGTATCTAATCCTATTATGTGTGATGCTGACTGCTGAGCCGTGTATCTAATCCTATCCTGTGTGATACTGTCTGCTTAGCCGTGTATCTAATCCTCTCCTGTGTGATACTGTCTGCTTAGCCGTGTATCTAATCCTCTCCTGTGTGATACTGTCTGCTGAGCTGTGTATCTAATCCTGTCCTGTGTGATACTGTCTGCTGAGCCATGTATCTAATCCTATCCTGTTTGATACTGTTTGCTGAGCTGTGTTTCTAATCCTCTCCTGTGTGATACTGTCTGCTGAGCCGTGTATCTAATCCTCTCCTGTGTGATACTGTCTGCTGAGCCGTGTATCTAATCCTCTCCTGTGTGATACTGTCTGCTGAGCCGTGTATCTAATCCTATCCTGTGTGATACTGTCTGCTGAGCCGTGTATCTAATCATCTGCTGTGTGATACTGTCTGCTGAGCCGTGTATCTAATCCTATCCTGTGTGATACTGTCTGCTGAGCCGTGTATCTTATCCTCTCCTGTGTGATACTGTCTGCTGAGCTGTGTATCTAATCCTCTCCTGTGTGATACTGTGTGCTGAGCCGTGTATCTAATCCTCTCGTGTGATACTGTTTGCTGAGCTGTGTATCTAATCCCCTCCTGTGTGATACTGTCTGCTGAGCCGTGTATCTAATCCTCTCCTGTGTGATACTGTTTGCTGAGCTGTGTATCTAATCATATCCTGTGTGATACTGTCTGCTGAGCCGTGTATCTAATCCTCTCCTGTGTGATACTGTCTGCTGATCCATGTATCTAATCCTCCCCTGTGTGATACTGTCTGCTGAGCTGTGTATCTAATCCTCTCCTGTGTGATACTGTGTGCTGAGCCGTGTATCTAATCCTATCCTGTGTGATACTATCTGCTGAGCCGTGTATCTAATCCTCTCGTGTGATACTGTTTGCTGAGCTGTGTATCTAATCCCCTCCTGTGTGATACTGTCTGCTGAGCCGTGTATCTAATCCTCTCCTGTGTGATACTGTTTGCTGAGCTGTGTATCTAATCCTATCCTGTGAGATACTGTCTGCTGAGCCGTGTATCTAATCCTATTATGTGTGATGCTGACTGCTGAGCCGTGTATCTAATCCTATCCTGTGTGATACTGTCTGCTGAGCCGTGTATCTAATCCTATTATGTGTGATGCTGACTGCTGAGCCGTGTATCTAATCCTATCCTGTGTGATACTGTCTGCTGAGCCGTGTATCTAATCCTATTTTGTGTGATGCTGACTGCTGAGCCGTGTATCTAATCCTCTCCTGTGTGATGCTGTCTGCTGAGCTATGTATCTAATCCTCTCCTGTGTGATACTGTCTGCTGAGCTGTGTATCTAATCTTCTCCTGTGTGATACTGTCTGCTGAGCCGTGTATCTAATCCTCTCCTGTGTGATACTGTCTGCTGAGCCGTGTATCTAATCCTCTCCTGTGTGATACTGTCTGCTGAGCTATGTATCTAATCCTATTATGTGTGATACTGTCTGCTGAGCCGTGTATCTAATCCTATTATGTGTGATACTGTCTGCTGAGCTGTGTATCTAATCCTCTCCTGTGTAATACTGTCTGCTGAGCTGTGTATCTAATCCTCTCCTGTGTGATACTGTCTGCTGAGCCGTGTATCTAATCCTATGCTGTGTGATACTGTCTGCTGAGCTATGTATCTAATCCTATTATGTGTGATACTGTCTGCTGAGCCGTGTATCTAATCCTATTATGTGTGATACTGTCTGCTGAGCTGTGTATCTAATCCTCTCCTGTGTAATACTGTCTGGTGAGCTGTGTATCTAATCTTCTCCTGTGTGATACTGTCTGCTGAGCCGTGTACCTAATCCTCTCCTGTGTGATACTGTCTGCTGAGCCGTGTATCTAATCCTCTCCTGTGTGATACTGACTGCTGAGCCGTGTATCTAATCCTCTCCTGTGTGATACTGTCTGCTGAGCCGTGTATCTAATCCTCTCATGTGTGATACTGTCTGCTGAGCCGTGTATCTAATCTTCTCCTGTGTGATACTGACTGCTGAGCCATGTATCTAATCCTCTCCTGTGTGATACTGTCTGCTGAGCCGTGTATCTAATCCTCTCCTGTGTGATAATGACTGCTGAGCCGTGTATCTAATCCTATACTGTGTGATACTGACTGCTGAGCTCTGTATCTAATCCTATTCTGTGTGGTACTGTGTGCTGAGCTGTGTATCTAATCCTCTCCTATGTGATACTGTGTGCTGAGCCGTGTATCTAATCCTCTCCTGTGTGATACTGCCTGCTGAGCTGTGTATGTAATCCTCTACTGTGTGATACTGACTGCTGAGCTGTGTATCTAATCCTCTACTGTGTGATACTGACTGCTGAGCTGTGTATCTAATCCTCTCCTGTGTGATACTGTGTGCTGAGCCGTGTATCTAATCCTATTATGTGTGATACTGACTGCTGAGCTGTGTATCTAATCCTATCCTGTGTGATACTATCTGCTGAGCCGTGTATCTAATCCTCTCCTGTGTGATGCTGTCTGCTGAGCTGTGTATCTAATCCTCTCCTGTGTGATACTGTCTGCTGAGCTTTGTATCTAATTCTATCCTGTGTGATACTGTCTGCTGAGCCGTGTATCTAATTCTATCCTGTGTGATACTGTCTGCTGAGCCGTGTATCTAATCCTCTCCTGTGTGATACTGTCTGCTGAGCCATGTATCTAATCCTCTCCTGTGTGATACTGTCTGCTGAGCCATGTATCTAATCCTCTGCTGTGTGATACTGTCTGCTGAGCCATGTATCTAATCCTCTGCTGTGTGATACTGTCTGCTGAGCCATGTATCTAATCCTTTGCTGTGTGATACTGTCTGCTGAGCCATGTATCTAATCCTCTGCTGTGTGATACTGTCTGCTGAGCCGTGTATCTAATCCCCTCCTGTGTGATACTGTTTGCTGAGCCGTGTATCTAATCCTTTCCTGTGTGATACTGTCTGCTGAGCCGTGTATCTAAGCCTATCCTGTGATACTGACTGCTGAGCCGTGTATCTAATCCTATCCTGTGTGATCCTGTCTGCTGAGCTGCGTATCTAATCCTCTCCTGTGTGATACTGACTGCTGAGCTGTGTATCTAATCCTCTCCTGTGTGATACTGACTGCTGAGCTGTGTATCTAATCCTATCCTGTGTGATACTGTCTGCTGAGCTGTGTATCTAATCCTCTCCTATATGATACTGTGTGCTGAGCCGTGTATCTAATCCTCTCCTGTGTGATACTGTGTGCTGAGCCGTGTATCTAATCCTCTCCTGTTTGATACTGTGTGCTGAGCCGTGTATCTAATCCTATTATGTGTGATGCTGACTGCTGAGCTGTGTATCTAATCCTATCCTGTGTGATACTGTCTGCTGAGCCGTGTATCTAATCCCCTCCTGTGTGATACTGTCTGCTGAGCTGTGTATCTAATCCTCTCCTATGTGATACTGTGTGCTGAGCCGTGTATCTAACCCTCTCCTGTGTGATACTGTTTGCTGAGCTGTGTATCTAATCCTATCCTGTTTGATACTGTGTGCTGAGCCATGTATCTAATCTTATTATGTGTGATGCTGACTGCTGAGCTGTGTATCTAATCCTCTCCTGTTTGATACTGTGTGCTGAGCAGTGTATCTAATCCTCTCCTGTGTGATACTGTCTGCTGAGCTGTGTATCTAATCCTCTCCTGTTTGATACTGTGTGCTGAGCAGTGTATCTAATCCTCTCCTGTGCGATACTGTCTGCTGAGCTGTGTATCTAATCCTATCCTGTGTGATACTGTCTGCTGAGCTGTGTATCTAATCCTATCCTGTGTGATACTGTCTGCTGAGCTGTGTATCTAATCCTATTATGTGTGATGCTGACTGCTGAGCTGTGTATCTAATCCTATCCCGTGTGATACTGTCTGCTGAGCCGTGTTTCTAATCCTCTCCTGTGTGATACTGTCTGCTGAGCTGTGTATCTAATCCTCTCCTGTGTGATACTGCCTGCTGAGCCGTGTTTCTAATCCTCTCCTGTGTGATACTGTCTGCTGAGCTGTGCATCTAATCCTCTCCTGTGTGATACTGTCTGCTGAGCTGTGTATTTAATCCTATCCTGTGTGATACTGTCTGCTGAGCCGTGTATCTAATCCTCTCCTGTGTGATACTGCCTGCTGAGCCGTGTTTCTAATCCTCTCCTGTGTGATACTGTCTGCTGAGCTGTGCATCTAATCCTCTCCTGTGTGATACTGTCTGTTGAGCTGTGTATCTAATCCTATCCTGTGTGATACTGTCTGCTGAGCTGTGTATCTAATCCTATTATGTGTGATGCTGACTGCTGAGCTGTGTATCTAATCCTATCCTGTGTGATACTGTCTGCTGAGCCGTGTATCTAATCCTATCCTGTGTGATGCTGTCTGCTGAGCCGTGTTTCTAATCCTCTCCTGTGTGATACTGACTGCTGAGCCGTGTTTCTAATCCTCTCCTGTGTGATACTGTCTGCTGAGCTGTGTATCTAATCCTCTCCTGTGTGGTACTGCCTGCTGAGCCGTGTTTCTAATCCTCTCCTGTGTGATACTGTCTGCTGAGCTGTGCATCTAATCCTCTCCTGTGTGATACTGTCTGCTGAGCTGTGTATCTAATCCTATCCTGTGTGATACTGTCTGCTGAGCCGTGTATCGAATCCTCTCCTGTGTGATACTGTCTGCTGAGCTGTGTATCTAATCCTCTCCTGTGTGATACTGTCTGCTGAGCCGTGTATCTAATCCTCTCCTGTTTGATACTGTCTGCTGAGCTGTGTATCTAATCCTATTATGTGTGATGCTGACTGCTGAGCCGTTTATCTAATCCTATCCTGTGTGATACTGTCTGCTGAGCCGTGTATCTAATCCTATTATGTGTGATGCTGACTGCTGAGCCGTGTATCTAATCCTATCCTGTGTGATACTGTCTGCTTAGCCGTGTATCTAATCCTCTCCTGTGTGATACTGTCTGCTTAGCCGTGTATCTAATCCTCTCCTGTGTGATACTGTCTGCTGAGCTGTGTATCTAATCCTGTCCTGTGTGATACTGTCTGCTGAGCCATGTATCTAATCCTATCCTGTTTGATACTGTTTGCTGAGCTGTGTTTCTAATCCTCTCCTGTGTGATACTGTCTGCTGAGCCGTGTATCTAATCCTCTCCTGTGTGATACTGTCTGCTGAGCCGTGTATCTAATCCTCTCCTGTGTGATACTGTCTGCTGAGCCGTGTATCTAATCCTATCCTGTGTGATACTGTCTGCTGAGCCGTGTATCTAATCATCTGCTGTGTGATACTGTCTGCTGAGCCGTGTATCTAATCCTATCCTGTGTGATACTGTCTGCTGAGCCGTGTATCTTATCCTCTCCTGTGTGATACTGTCTGCTGAGCTGTGTATCTAATCCTCTCCTGTGTGATACTGTGTGCTGAGCCGTGTATCTAATCCTCTCGTGTGATACTGTTTGCTGAGCTGTGTATCTAATCCCCTCCTGTGTGATACTGTCTGCTGAGCCGTGTATCTAATCCTCTCCTGTGTGATACTGTTTGCTGAGCTGTGTATCTAATCATATCCTGTGTGATACTGTCTGCTGAGCCGTGTATCTAATCCTATCCTGTGTGATACTGTCTGCTGAGCCTGTGTATCTAATCCTATTATGTGTGATGCTGACTGCTGAGCCGTGTATCTAATCCTATCCTGTGTGATACTGTCTGCTTAGCCGTGTATCTAATCCTCTCCTGTGTGATACTGTCTGCTGAGCCGTGTATCTAATCCTCTCCTGTGTGATACAGTCTGCTGAGCCGTGTATCTAATCCTATTATGTGTGATACTGTCTGCTGAGCCGTGTATCTAATCCTCTCCTGTGTGATACTGTCTGCTGAGCTGTGTATCTAATCCTCTCCTGTGTGATACTGTCTGCTGAGCTGTGTATCTAATCCTCTCCTGTGTGATACAGTCTGCTGACCCGTGTATCTAAACCTCTCCTGTGTGATACAGTCTGCTGAGCCGTGTATCTCATCCTCTACTGTGTGATACTGTCTGCTGAGCTGTGTATCTAATCCTATCCTGTGTGATACTGTCTTCTGAGCCGTGTATCTGATCCTATTATGTGTGATGCTGACTGCTGAGCCGTGTATCTAATCCTATCCTGTGTGATACTGTCTGCTTAGCCGTGTATCTAATCTGCTCCTGTGTGATACTGTCTGCTGAGCTGTGTATCTAATCCTATTATGTGTGATACTGTCTGCTGAGCCGTGTATCTAATCCTATTATGTGTGATACTGTCTGCTGAGCCGTGTATCTAATCCTATTATGTGTGATACTGTCTGCTGAGCTGTGTATCTAATCCTCTCCTGTGTAATACTGTCTGCTGAGCTGTGTATCTAATCCTCTCCTGTGTGATACTGTCTGCTGAGCCGTGTATCTAATCCTCTCCTGTGTGATACTGTCTGCTGAGCCGTGTATCTAATCCTCTCCTGTGTGATACTGACTGCTGAGCCGTGTATCTAATCCTATCCTGTGTGATACTGTCTGCTGAGCCGTGTATCTAATCCTCTCCTGTGTGATACTGTCTGCTGAGCCGTGTATCTAATCTTCTCCTGTGTGATACTGACTGCTGAGCCATGTATCTAATCCTCTCCTGTGTGATACTGTCTGCTGAGCCATGTATCTAATCCTCTCCTGTGTGATACTGTCTGCTGAGCCGTGTATCTAATCCTCTCGTGTGTGATACTGACTGCTGAGCCGTGTATCTAATCCTCTCCTGTGTGATACTGACTGCTGAGCTGTGTATCTAATCCTATCCTGTGTGATACTGTGTGCTGAGCTGTGTATCTAATCCTCTCCTATGTGATACTGTGTGCTGAGCCGTGTATCAAATCCTCTCCTGTGTGATACTGTTTGCTGAGCTGTGTATCTAATCATCTCCTGTGTGATACTGTCTGCTGAGCCGTGTATCTAATCCTCTCCTGTGTGATACTGTGGGCTGAGCCGTGTATCTAATCCTATTATGTGTGATACTGACTGCTGAGCTGTGTATCTAATCCTATCCTGTGTGATACTATCTGCTGAGCCGTGTATCTAATCCTCTCCTGTGTGATGCTGTCTGCTGAGCTGTGTATCTAATCCTCTCCTGTGTGATACTGTCTGCTGAGCCGTGTATCTAATCCTCTCCTGTGTGATACTGTCTGCTGAGCCATGTATCTAATCCTCTGCTGTGTGATACTGTCTGCTGAGCCATGTATCTAATCCTCTGCTGTGTGATACTGTCTGCTGAGCTGTGTATCTAATCCTTTGCTGTGTGATACTGTCTGCTGAGCTGTGTATCTCATCCTCTCCTGTGTGATAGTGTCTGCTGAGCCGTGTATCTAATCCTCTCCTGTGTGATACTGTCTGCTGAGCCGTGTATCTAATCCTATGATGTGTGATACTGACTGCTGAGCTGTGTATCTAATCCTCTCCTGTGTGATACTGACTGTTGAGCTGTGTATCTAATCCTATCCTGTGTGATACTGTCTGCTGAGCTGTATATCTAATCCTCTCCTATGTGATACTGTTTGCTGAGCCGTGTATCTAATCCTCTCCTGTGTGATACTGTTTGCTGAGCTGTGTATCTAATCCTATCCTGTGTGATACTGTCTGCTGAGCTGTGTATCTAATCCTCTCCTGTGTGATACTGACTGCTGAGCTGTGTATCTAATCCTATCTTGTGTGATACTGTGTGCTGAGCTGTGTATTTAATCCTCTCCTATGTGATACTGTGTGCTGAGCCGTGTATCTAATCCTCTCCTGTGTGATACTGTCTGCTGAGCTGTGTATCTAATCCTCTCCTGTGTGATACTGTCTGCTGAGCCGTGTATCTAATCCTATCCTGTGTGATACTGTCTGCTTAGCCGTGTATCTAATCCTCTCCTGTGTGATACTGTCTGCTGAGCTGTGTATCTAATCCTCTCCTGTGTGATACTGTCTGCTGAGCCGTGTATCTAATCCTATCCTGTTTGATACTGTTTGCTGAGCTGTGTTTCTAATCCTCTCCTGTGTGATACTGTCTGCTGAGCGGTGTATCTAATCCTCTCCTGTGTGATACTGTCTACTGAGCCGTGTATCTAATCCTCTCCTGTGTGATACTGTCTGCTGAGCCGTGTATCTAATCCTATCCTGTGTGATACTGTCTGCTGAGCCGTGTATCTAATCATCTGCTGTGTGATACTGTCTGCTGAGCCGTGTATCTAATCCTATCCTGTGTGATACTGTCTGCTGAGCCGTGTATCTAATCCTCTCCTGTGTGATACTGTCTGCTGAGCTGTGTATCTAATCCTCTCCTGTGTGATACTGTGTGCTAAGCCGTGTATCTAATCCTCTTGTGTGATACTGTTTGCTGAGCTGTGTATCTAATCCCCTCCTGTGTGATACTGTCTGCTGAGCCGTGTATCTAATCCTCTCCTGTGTGATACTGTTTGCTGAGCTGTGTATCTAATCATATCCTGTGTGATACTGTCTGCTGAGCCGTGTATCTAATCCTATCCTGTGTGATACTGTCTGCTGAGCCTGTGTATCTAATCCTATTATGTGTGATGCTGACTGCTGAGCCGTGTATCTAATCCTATCCTGTGTGATACTGTCTGCTTAGCCGTGTATCTAATCCTCTCCTGAGTGATACTGTCTGCTGAGCTGTGTATCTAATCCTCTCCTGTGTTCTACTGTCTGCTGAGCCGTGTATCTAATCCTCTCCTGTGTGATACAGTCTGCTGAGCCGTGTATCTAATCCTATTATGTGTGATACTGTCTGCTGAGCCGTGTATCTAATCCTCTCCTGTGTGATACTGTCTGCTGAGCTGTGTATCTAATCCTCTCCTGTGTGATACTGTCTGCTGAGCTGTGTATCTAATCCTCTTCTGTGTGATACAGTCTGCTGAGCCGTGTATCTAAACCTCTCCTGTGTGATACAGTCTGCTGAGCCATGTATCTCATCCTCTCCTGTGTGATACTGTCTGCTGAGCTGTGTATCTAATCCTATCCTTTGTGATACTGTCTGCTGAGCCGTGTATCTAATCCTATTATGTGTGATGCTGACTGCTGAGCCGTGTATCTAATCCTATCCTGTGTGATACTGTCTGCTGGGCCGTGTATCTAATCCTATTATGTGTGATACTGTCTGCTTAGCCGTGTATCTAATCCTCTCCTGTGTGATACTGTCTGCTGAGCCGTGTATCTAATCCTATTATGTGTGATACTGTCTGCTGAGCTGTGTATCTAATCCTCTCCTGTGTAATACTGTCTGCTGAGCTGTGTATCTAATCCTCTCCTGTGTGATACTGTCTGCTGAGCCGTGTATCTAATCCTCTCCTGTGTGATACTGTCTGCTGAGACGTGTATCTAATCCTCTCCTGTGTGATACTGACTGCTGAGCCGTGTATCTAATCCTCTCCTGTGTGATACTGTCTGCTGAGCCGTGTATCTAATCCTCTCCTGTGTGATACTGTCTGCTGAGCCGTGTATCTAATCTTCTCCTGTGTGATACTGACTGCTGAGCCATGTATCTAATCCTCTCCTGTGTGATACTGTCTGCTGAGCCATGTATCTAATCCTCTCCTGTGTGATACTGTCTGCTGAGCCGTGTATCTAATCCTCTCCTGTGTGATACTGACTGCTGAGCCGTGTATCTAATCCTCTCCTGTGTGATACTGACTGCTGAGCTGTGTATCTAATCATATACTGTGTGATACTGTGTGCTGAGCTGTGTATCTAATCCTCTCCTATGTGATACTGTGTGCTGAGCCGTGTATCTAATCCTCTCCTGTGTGATACTGTTTGCTGAGCTGTGTATCTAATCCTCTCCTGTGTGATACTGTCTGCTGAGCCGTGTATCTAATCCTCTCCTGTGTGATACTGTCTGCTGAGCCGTGTATCTAATCCTATCCTGTGTGATACTGTGGGCTGAGCCGTGTATCTAATCCTATTATGTGTGATACTGACTGCTGAGCTGTGTATCTAATCCTATCCTGTGTGATACTATCTGCTGAGCCGTGTATCTAATCCTCTCCTGTGTGATACTGTCTGCTGAGCCATGTATCTAATCCTCTGCTGTGTGATACTGTCTGCTGAGCCATGTATCTAATCCTCTGCTGTGTGATACTGTCTGCTGAGCCATGTATCTAATCCTTTGCTGTGTGATACTGTCTGCTGAGCTGTGTATCTCATCCTCTCCTGTGTGATAGTGTCTGCTGAGCCGTGTATCTAATCCTCTCCTGTGTGATACTGTCTGCTGAGCCGTGTATCTAATCCTATTATGTGTGATACTGACTGCTGAGCTGTGTATCTAATCCTCTCCTGTGTGATACTGACTGTTGAGCTGTGTATCTAATCCTATCCTGTGTGATACTGTCTGCTGAGCTGTGTATCTAATACTCTCCTATGTGATACTGTGTGCTGAGCCGTGTATCTAATCCTCTCCTGTGTGATACTGTTTGCTGAGCTGTGTATCTAATCCTATCCTGTGTGATACAGTCTGCTGAGCCGTGTATCTAATCCTCTCATGTGTGATACTGACTGCTGAGCTGTGTATCTAATCCTATCCTGTGTGATACTGTGTGCTGAGCTGTGTATCTAATCCTCTCCTGTGTGATACTGTCAGCTGAGCTGTGTATCTAATCCTATCCTGTGTGATACAGTCTGCTGAGCCGTGTATCTAATCCTCTCCTGTGTGATACTGTCAGCTGAGCTGTGTATCTAATCCTATCCTGTGTGATACTGTGTGCTGAGCCGTGTATCTAATCCTCTCCTGTGTGATACTGTTTGCTGAGCTGTGTATCAAATCCTCTCCTGTGTGATACCGTCTGCTGAGCCGTGTATCTAATCCTCTCCTGTGTGATACTGTTTGCTGAGCCGTGTATCTAATCCTATCCTGTGTACTACTGTGTTCTGAGCCGTGTATCTAATCCTATTATGTGTGATACTGACTGCTGAGCTGTGTATCTAATCCTATTCTGTGTGATACTATCTGCTGAGCCGTGTATCTAATCCTCTCCTGTGTGATGCTGTCTGCTGAGCTGTGTATCTAATCCTCTCCTGTGTGATACTGTCTGCTGAGCCGTGTATCTAATCCTCTCCTGTGTGATACTGTCTGCTGAGCCATGTATCTAATCCTCTGCTGTGTGATACTGTCTGCTGAGCCATGTATCTAATCCTCTGCTGTGTGATACTGTCTGCTGAGCCATGTATCTAATCCTTTGCTGTGTGATACTGTCTGCTGAGCCATGTATCTAATCCTCTGCTGTGTGATACTGTCTGCTGAGCCGTGTATCTAATCCCCTCCTGTGTGATACTGTTTGCTGAGCCGTGTATCTAATCCTATCCTGTGTGATACTGTCTGCTGAGCCGTGTATCTAAGCCTATCTTGTGATACTGACTGCTGAGCCGTGTATCTAATCCTATCCTGTGTGATCCTGTCTGCTGAGCTGCGTATCTAATCCTCTCCTGTGTGATACTGTCTGCTGAGCTGTGTATCTAATCCTCTCCTGTGTGATACTGTCTGCTGAGCCGTGTATCTAATCCTCTCCTGTGTGATATTTACTGCTGAGCTGTGTATCTAATCCTCTCCTGTGTGATACTGTCTGCTGAGCCGTGTATCTAATCCCCTCCTGTGTGATACTGTCTGCTGAGCTGTGTATCTAATCCTATCCTGTGTGATACTATCTGCTGAGCTGTGTTTCTAATCCTATCCTGTTTGATACTGTGTGCTGAGCTGTGTATCTAATCCTATTATGTGTGATACTGACTGCTGAGCTGTGTATCTAATCCTATCCTGTGTGATACTGTCTGCTGAGCTGTGTATCTAATCCTCTCCTATATGATACTGTGTGCTGAGCCGTGTATCTAATCCTCTCCTGTAAGATACTGTCTGCTGAGCCGTGTATCTAATCCCCTCCTGTGTGATACTGTCTGCTGAGCTGTGTATCTAATCCTCTCCTATGTGATACTGTGTGCTGAGCCGTGTATCTAACCCTCTCCTGTGTGATATTGTTTGCTGAGCTGTGTATCTAATCCTATCCTGTTTGATACTGTGTGCTGAGCCATGTATCTAATCTTATTATGTGTGATGCTGACTGCTGAGCTGTGTATCTAATCCTATCCTGTGTGATACTGTCTGCTGAGCTGTGTATCTAATCCTTTCCTGTTTGATACTGTGTGCTGAGCAGTGTATCTAATCCTCTCCTGTGTGATACTGTCTGCTGAGCTGTGTATCTAATCCTATCCTGTGTGATACTGTCTGCTGAGCTGTGTATCTAATCCTATCCTGTGTGATACTGTCTGCTGAGCTGTGTATCTAATCCTATTATGTGTGATGCTGACTGCTGAGCTGTGTATCTAATCCTATCCTGTGTGATACTGCCTGCTGAGCGGTGTATCTTATCCTCTCCTGTGTGATACTGTCTGCTGAGCTGTGTATCTAATCCTATCCTGTGTGATACTGTCTGCTGAGCCGTGTTTCTAATCCTCTCCTGTGTGATACTGACTGCTGAGCTGTGTATCTAATCCTCTCCTGTGTGATACTGCCTGCTGAGCCGTGTTTCTAATCCTCTCCTGTGTGATACTGACAGCTGAGCCGTGTATCTAATCCTCTCCTGTGTGATACTGTCTGCTGAGCTGTGTATCTAATCCTATCCTGTGTGATACAGTCTGCTTAGCCGTGTATCTAATCCTATCCTGTGTGATACTGTCTGCTGAGCCGTGTATCTAATCCTCTCCTGTTTGATACTGTCTGCTGAGCTGTGTATCTAATCCTATTATGTGTGATGCTGACTGCTGAGCCGTGTATCTAATCCTATCCTGTGGGATACTGTCTGCTGAGCTGTGTATCTAATCCTCTCCTGTGGGATACTGTCTGCTGAGCTGTGTATCTAATCCTCTCCTGTGTGATACTGTCTGCTGAGCCGTGTATCTAATCCTCTCCTGTTTGATACTGTCTGCTGAGCTGTGTATCTAATCCTATTATGTGTGATGCTGACTGCTGAGCCGTGTATCTAATCCTATCCTGTGTGATACTGTCTGCTGAGCCGTGTATCTAATCCTATTATGTGTGATGCTGACTGCTGAGCCGTGTATCTAATCCTATCCTGTGTGATACTGTCTGCTTAGCCGTGTATCTAATCCTCTCCTGTGTGATACTGTCTGCTGAGCTGTGTATCTAATCCTCTCCTGTGTGATACTGTCTGCTGAGCCGTGTATCTAATCCTATCCTGTTCGATACTGTTTGCTGAGCTGTGTTTCTAATCCTACCCTGTGTGATACTGTCTGCTAAGCCGTGTATCTAATCCTCTCCTGTGTGATACTGTCTGCTGAGCCGTGTATCTAATCCTCTCCTGTGTGATACTGTCTGCTGAGCCGTGTATCTAATCCTATCCTGTGTGATACTGTCTGCTGAGCCGTGTATCTAATCATCTGCTGTGCGATACTGTCTGCTGAGCCGTGTATCTAATACTATCCTGTGTGATACTGTCTGCTGAGCCGTGTATCTAATCCTCTCCTGTGTGATACTGTCTGCTGAGCTGTGTATCTAATCCTCTCCTGTGTGATACTGTCTGCTGAGCCGTATATCTAATCCTCTCCTGTGTGATACTGTCTGCTGAGCCGTATATCTAATCCTCTCCTGTGTGATACTGTTTGTTGAGCTGTGTATCTAATCCTATCCTGTGTGTTACTGTCTGCTGAGCCGTGTATCTAATCCTATTATGTGTGATGCTGACTGCTGAGCCGTGTATCTAATCCTATCCTGTGTGATACTGTCTGCTGAGCCGTGTATCTAATCCTATTATGTGTGATGCTGACTGCTGAGCCGTGTATCTAATCCTATCCTGTGTGATACTGTCTGCTTAGCCGTGTATCTAATCCTCTCCTGTGTGATACTGTCTGCTGAGCTGTGTATCTAATCCTCTCCTGTGTGATACTGTCTGCTGAGCGGTGTATCTAATCCTCTCCTGTGTGATACTGTCTGCTGAGCTGTGTATCTAATCCTCTCCTGTGTGATACTGTCTGCTGAGCCGTATATCTAATCCTCTCCTGTGTGATACTGTTTGCTGAGCTGTGTATCTAATCCTATCCTGTGTGATACTGTCTGCTGAGCCGTGTATCTAATCCTATTATGTGTGATGCTGACTGCTGAGCCGTGTATCTAATCCTATCCTGTGTGATACTGTCTGCTTAGCCGTGTATCTAATCCTCTCCTGTGTGATACTGTCTGCTGAGCCGTGTATCTAATCCTCTCCTGTGTGATACAGTCTGCTGAGCTGTGTATCTAATCCTATTATGTGTGATACTGTCTGCTGAGCAGTGTATCTAATCCTCTCCTGTGTGATACAGTCTGCTGAGCTGTGTATCTAATCCTATCCTGTGTGATACTGTCTGCTGAGCTGTGTATCTAATCCTCTCCTGTGTGATACAGTCTGCTGAGCCGTGTATCTAATCCTCTCCTGTGTGATACTGTCTGCTGAGCTGTGTATCTAATCCTCTCCTGTGTGATACTGTCTGCTGAGCTGTGTATCTAATCCTCTCCTGTGTGATACTGTCTGCTGAGCTGTGTATCTAATCCTCTCCTGTGTGATACTGTCTGCTGAGCTGTGTATCTAATCCTCTCCTGTGTGATACTGTGTGCTGAGCCGTGTACCTAATCCACTCCTGTGTGATACTGTCTGCTGAGCTGTGTATCTAATCCTATCCTGTGTGATACTGTCTGCTGAGCCGTGTACCTAATCCACTCCTGTGTGATACTGTCTGATGAGCTGTGTATCTAATCCTATCCTGTGTGATACTGTCTGCTGAGCCGTGTACCTAATCCACTCCTGTGTGATACTGTCTGCTGAGCTGTGTATCTAATCCTCTCCTGTGTGATACTGTCTGCTGAGCTGTGTATCTAATCCTCTCCTGTGTGATACTGTCTGCTGAGCCGTGTACCTAATCCACTCCTGTGTGATACTGTCTGCTGAGCTGTGCATCTAATCCTCTCCTGTGTGATACTGTCTGCTGAGCTGTGTATCTAATCTTATCCTGTGTGATACTGTCTGCTGAGCTGTGTATCTAATCCTATCCTGTGTGATACTGTCTGCTGAGCTGTGTATCTAATCCTCTCCTGTGTGATACTGTCTACTGAGCTGTGTACCTAATCCACTCCTGTGTGATACTGTCTACTGAGCTGTGTATCTAATCCTATCCTGTGTGATACTGTCTACTGAGCTGTGTATCTAATCCTATCCTGTGTGATACTGTCTGCTGAGCTGTGTATCTAATCCTCTCCTGTGTGATACTGTCTGCTGAGCCGTGTATCTAATCCCCTCCTGTGTGATGCTGTCTGCTGAGCCGTGTATCTAATCCTCTCCTGTGTGAAACTGTCTGTTGAGCCGTGTATCTAATCCTCTCCTGTGTGATACTGTCTGCTGAGCCGTGTATCTAATCCTGTCCTGTGTGATACTGTCTGCTGAGCTGTGTATCTAATCCTCTCCTGTGTGAAACTGTCTGTTGAGCCATGTATCTAATCCTCTCCTGTGTGATACTGTCTGCTGAGCTGTGTATCTAATCCTCTCCTGTGTGATACTGTCTGCTGAGCTGTGTATCTAATCCTCTCCTGTGTGAAACTGTCTGTTGAGCCGTGTATCTAATCCTATCCTGTGTGATACTGTCTGCTGAGCTGTGTATCTAATCCTCTCCTGTGTGATACTGTCTGCTGAGCTGTGTATCTAATCCTCTCCTGTGTGAAACTGTCTGTTGAGCCGTGTATCTAATCTTATCCTGTGTGATACTGACTGCTGAGCCGTGTATCTAATCCTATTATGTGTGATACTGACTGCTGAGCTGTGTATCTAATCCTCTCCTGTGTGATACTGACTGCTGAGCCGTGTATCTAATCTTATCCTGTGTGATAGTGTCTGCTGAGCTGTGTATCTAATCCTCTCCTGTGTGATACTGTCTGCTGAACCGTGTATCTAATCCCCTCCTGTGTGATGCTGTCTGCTGAGCCGTGTATCTAATCCTCTCCTGTGTGATACTGTCTGCTGAGCCGTGTATCTAATCCTATTATGTGTGATACTGACTGCTGAGCTGTGTATCTAATCCTCTCCTGTGTGATACTGACTGCTGAGCCGTGTATCTAATCATCTCCTGTGTGATACTGTCTGAGGAGCTGTGTATCTAATCCTTTCCTGTGTGATACTGTCTGCTGAGCTGTGTATCTAATCCTCTCCTATGTGATACTGTGTGCTGAGCCGTGTATCTAATCCTCTCCTGTGTGATACTGTTTGCTGAGCTGTGTATCTAATCCTATCCTGTGTGATACTGTCTGCTGAGCCGTGTATCTAATCCTATTATGTGTGATACTGACTGTTGAGCTGTGTATCTAATCCTATCCTGTGTGATACTGTCTGCTGAGCTGTGTATCTAATCCTCTCCTATGTGATACTGTGTGCTGAGCCGTGTATCTAATCCTTTCCTGTGTGATACTGTTTGCTGAGCTGTGTATCTAATCCTATACTGTGTGATACTGTCTGCTGAGCTGTGTATCTAATCCTCTCCTATGTGTAACTGTCTGCTGAGCCGTGTATCTAATCCTCTCCTGTGTGATACTGTCTGCTGAGCCGTGTATCTCATCCTCTCCTGTGTGATAGTGTTTGCTGAGCCGTGTATCTAATCCTATTATGTGTGATACTGACTGCTGAGCTGTGTATCTAATCCTCTCCTGTGTGATACTGTCTGCTGAGCCGTGTATCTAATCCTATTATGTGTGATACTGACTGCTGAGCTGTGTATCTCATCCTCTCCTGTGTGATAGTGTCTGCTGAGCCGTGTATCTAATCCTCTCCTGTGTGATACTGTCTGCTGAGCTGTGTATCTAATCCTCTCCTGTGTGATACTGACTGCTGAGCCGTGTATCTAATCATCTCCTGTGTGATACTGTCTGAGGAGCTGTGTATCTAATCTTCTCCTGTGTGATACTGTCTGCTGAGCCGTGTATCTAATCCTCTCCTATGTGATACTGTGTGCTGAGCCGTGTATCTAATCCTCTCCTGTGTGATACTGTTTGCTGAGCTGTGTATCTAATCCTATCCTGTGTGATACTGTCTGCTGAGCCGTGTATCTAATCCTATTATGTCTGATACTGACTGATGAGCTGTGTATCTAATCCTTTCCTGTGTGATACTGTCTGCTGAGCCGTGTATCTCATCCTCTCCTGTGTGATACTGTCTGATGAGCTGTGTCTCTAATCCTCTCCTGTGTGATACTGTCTGCTGAGCCGTGTATCTCATCCTCTCCTGTGTGATACTGTCTGATGAGCTGTGTATCTCATCCTCTCCTGTGTGATACTGTCTGATGAGCTGTGTCTCTAATCCTCTCCTGTGTGATACTGTCTGCTGAGCTGTGTATCAAATCCTCTCCTGTGTGATACTGACTGCTGAGCCGTGTATCTAATCCTCTCCTGTGTGATACTCTGTGCTGAGCCGTGTATCTAATCCTCTCCTGTGTGATACTGTTTGCTGAGCTGTGTATCTAATAGTATCCTGTGTGATACTGTCTGCTGAGCCGTGTATCTAATCCTATTATGTGTGATACTGACTGATGAGCTGTGTATCTAATCCTCTCCTGTGTGATACTGACTGCTGAGCTGTGTCTCTAATCCTTTCCTGTGTGATACTGTCTGCTGAGCTGTGTATCTAATCCTCTCCTGTGTGATACTGTCTGCTGAGCCGTGTATCTAATCCTCTCCTGTGTGATACTGTCTGCTGAGCCGTGTATCTAATCCTCTCCTGTGTGATACTGTCTGCTGAGCTGTGTATCTCATCCTCTCCTGTGTGATAGTGTCTGCTGAGCCGTGTATCTAATCCTCTCCTGTGTGATACTGTCTGCTGAGCCGTGTATCTAATCCTATTATGTGTGATACTGACTGCTGAGCTGTGTATCTAATCCTCTCCTGTGTGAAACTGCCTGTTGAGCCGTGTATCTAATCCTATCCTGTGTGATACTGTCTGCTGAGCTGTGTCTCTAATCCTATCCTGTGTGATACTGACTGCTGAGCTGTGTATCTAATCCTCTCCTGTGTGATACTGTCTGAGGAGCTGTGTATCTAATCCTCTCCTGTGTGATACTGTCTGCTGAGCAGTGTATCTAATCCTCTCCTATGTGATACTGTGTGCTGAGCCGTGTATCTAATCCTCTCCTGTGTGATACTGTTTGCTGAGCTGTGTATCTAATCCTATCCTGTGTGATACTGTCTGCTGAGCTGTGTATCTAATCCTATCCTGTGAGATACAGTCTGCTGAGCCGTGTTTCTAATCCTCTCCTGTGTGATACTGACTGCTGAGCTGTGTATCTAATCCTAGTCTGTGTGATACTGTCTGCTGAGCTGTGTATCTAATCCTCTCCTATGTGATACTGTGTGCTGAGCCGTGTATCTAATCCTCTCCTGTGTGATACTGTTTGCTGAGCGGTGTATCTAATCCTCTCCTGTGTGATACTGTCTGCTGAGCTGTGTATCTAATCCTCTCCTGTTTGATACTGTGTGCTGAGCCGTGTATCTAATCCTCTCCTGTGTGATACTGTCTGCTGAGCCGTGTATCTAATCCCCTCCTGTGTGATACTGTCTGCTGAGCTGTGTATCTTATCCTCTCCTGTGTGATACTGTCTGCTGAGCCGTGTATCTAATCCTCTCCAGTGTGATACTGTCTGCTGAGCTGTGTATCTAATCCTCTCCTGTGTGATACTGTCTGCTGAGCTGTGTATCTAATCCTATCCTGTGTGATACTGTCTGCTAAGCTGTGTATCTAATCCTCTTATGTGTGATGCTGACTGCTGAGCTGTGTATCTAATCCTATCCTGAGTGATACTGCCTTCTGAGCCGTGTATCTAATCCTCTCCTGTGTGATACAGTCTGCTGAGCTGTGTATCTAATCCTCTCCTGTGTAATACTGTCTGCTGAGCCGTGTATCTAATCCTCTCCTGTGTGATACTGACTGCTGAGCCGTGTACCTAATCCTTTCCTGTGTGATACTGTCTGCTGAGCTGTGTATCTAATCCTATCCTGTGTGATACAGTCTGCTGAGCCGTGTATCTAATCCTATCCTGTGTGATACTGTCTGCTGAGCTGTGTATCTAATCCTCTCCTGTGTGATACTGTCTGCTGAGCCGTGTATCTAATCCTCTCCTGTTTGATACTGTCTGCTGAGCTGTGTATCTAATCGTATTATGTGTGATGCTGATTGCTGAGCCGTGTATCTAATCCTATCCTGTGTGATACTGTCTGCTGAGCCGTGTATCTAATCCTATTATGTGTGATGCTGACTGCTGAGCCGTGTATCTAATCCTATCCTGTGTGATACTGTCTGATTAGCCGTGTATCTAATTCTCTCCTGTGTGATAATGTCTGCTGAGCTGTGTATCTAATCCTCTCCTTTGTGATACTGTCTGCTGAGCCGTGTATCTAATCCTCTCCTGTGTGATACTGTCTGCTGAGCCGTGTATCTAATCCTATTATGTGTGATACTGTCTGCTGAGCTGTGTATCTAATCCTCTCCTGTGTAATACTGTCTGCTGAGCCATGTATCTAATCCTCTCCTGTGTGATACTGACTGCTGAGCCGTGTATCTAATCCTCTCCTGTGTGATACTGACTGCTGAGCCGTGTATCTAATCCTCTCCTGTGTGATACTGTCTGCTGAGCCATGTATCTAATCCTCTGCTTTGTGATACTGTCTGCTGAGCTGTGCATCTAATCCTATTATGTGTGATGCTGACTGCTGAGCTGTGTATCTAATCCTATCCTGTGTGATACTGCCTGCTGAGCCGTGTATCTTATCCTCTCCTGTGTGATACTGTCTGCTGAGCCATGTATCTAATCCTCTCCTGTGTGATACTATCTGCTGAGCAGTGTATCTAATCCTCTCCTGTGTGATACTGTCTGCTGAGCCGTGTATCTAATCCTATCCTGTGTGATACTGTCTGCTGAGCTGTGTATCTAATCCTATCCTGTGTGATACTGTCTTCTGAGCTGTGTATCTAATCCTCTTCTGTGTGATACTGTGTGCTGAGCCGTGTATCTAATCCGCTCGTGTGATACTGTTTGCTGAGCTGTGTATCTAATCCCCTCCTGTGTGATACTGTTTGCTGAGCTGTGTATCTAATCCTATCCTGTGTGATACTGTCTGCTGAGCCGTGTATCTAATCCTATTATGTGTGATGCTGTCTGCTGAGCCGTGTATCTAATCCTCTCCTGTGTGATACTGTTTGCTGAGCTGTGTATCTAATCCTATCCTGTGTGATACTGTCTGCTGAGCCGTGTATCTAATCCTATTATGTGTGATGCTGACTGCTGAGCCGTGTATCTAATCCTATCCTGTGTGATACTGTCTGCTGAGCCGTGTATCTAATCCTATTATGTGTGATGCTGACTGCTGAGCCGTGTATCTAATCCTATCCTGTGTGATACTGTCTGCTTAGCCGTGTATCTAATCCTCTCCTGTGTGATACTGTCTGCAGAGCTGTGTATCTAATCCTCTCGTGTGTGATACTGTCTGCTGAGCCGTGTATCTAATCCTCTCCTGTGTGATTCTGTCTGCTGAGCCGTGTATGTAATCCTATTATGTGTGATACTGTCTGCTGAGCCGTGTATCTAATCCTATTATGTGTGATGCTGTCTGCTGAGCTGTTTATCTAATCCTCTCCTGTGTAATACTGTCTGCTGAGCTGTGTATCTAATCCTCTCCTGTGTGATACTGTCTGCTGAGCCGTGTATCTAATCCTCTCCTGTGTGATACTGTCTGCTGAGCCGTGTATCTAATCCTCTCCTGTGTGATACTGTCATGCTGAGCCGTGTATCTAATCCTCTCCTGTGTGATACTGACTGCTGAGCCGTGTATATAATCCTCTCCTGTGTGATACTGTTTGCTGAGCTGTGTATCTAATCCTCTCCTGTGTGATACTGTCTGCTGAGCTGTGTATCTAATCCTCTCCTGTGTGATACTGTGTGATGAGCCGTGTATCTAATCCTCTCGTGTGATACTGTTTGCTGAGCTGTGTATCTAATCCCCTCCTGTGTGATACTATCTGCTGAGCCGTGTATCTAATCCTCTCCTGTGTGATACTGTTTGCTGAGCTGTGCATCTAATCCTATCCTGTGTGATACTGTCTGCTGAGCCGTGTATCTAATCCTATTATGTGTGATGCTGACTGCTGAGCCGTGTATCTAATCCTATCCTGTGTGATACTGTCTGCTGAGCCGTGTATCTAATCCTATTATGTGTGATGCTGACTGCTGAGCCATGTATCTAATCCTATCCTGTGTGATACTGTCTGCTGAGCCGTGTATCTAATCCTCTCCTGTGTGATACTGTCTGCTTAGCCGTGTATCTAATCCTCTCCTGTGTGATACTGTCTGCTGAGCTGTGTATCTAATCCTCTCCTGTGTGATACTGTCTGCTGAGCCGTGTATCTAATCCTATTATGTGTGATACTGTCTGCTGAGCCGTGTATCTAATCCTATTATGTGTGATACTGTCTGCTGAGCCGTGTATCTAATCCTCTCCTGTGTGATACTGTCTGCTGAGTTGTGTATCTAATCCTCTCCTATGTGTAACTGTCTGCTGAGCCATGTATCTAATCCTCTCCTGTGTGATACTGTCTGCTGAGCCGTGTATCTAATCCTCTCCTGTGTGATACTGTCTGCTGAGCCGTGTATCTAATCCTATTATGTGTGATACTGTCTGCTGAGCCGTGTATCTAATCCTATTATGTGTGATACTGTCTGCTGAGCTGTGTATCTAATCCTCTCCTGTGTAATACTGTCTGCTGAGCTGTGTATCTAATCCTCTCCTGTGTGATACTGTCTGCTGAGCCGTGTATCTAATCCTATCCTGTGTGATACTGTCTGCTGAGCCGTGTATCTAATCCTCTCCTGTGTGATACTGTCTGCTGAGTTGTGTATCTAATCCTCTCCTATGTGTAACTGTCTGCTGAGCCGTGTATCTAATCCTCTCCTGTGTGATACTGTCTGCTGAGCTGTGTATCTAATCCTCTCCTGTGTGATACTGTCTGCTGAGCTGTGTATCTAATCCTCTCCTGTGTGATACTGTCTGCTGAGCTGTGTATCTAATCCTCTCCTGTGTGATACTGTCTGCTGAGCCGTGTATCTAATCCTATTATGTGTGATACTGTCTGCTGAGCCGTGTATCTAATCCTCTCCTGTGTGATACTGTCTGCTGAGTTGTGTATCTAATCCTCTCCTATGTGTAACTGTCTGCTGAGCCGTGTATCTAATCCTCTCCTGTGTGATACTGTCTGCTGAGCCGTGTATCTAATCCTATTATGTGTGATACTGTCTGCTGAGCCGTGTATCTAATCCTATTATGTGTGATACTGGCTGCTGAGCTGTGTATCTAATCCTCTCCTGTGTGATACTGTCTGCTGAGCCGTTTATCTAATCCTCTCCTGTGTGATACTGTCTGCTGAGCCGTGTATCTAATCCTCTCCTGTGTGATACTGACTGCTGAGCCGTGTATCTAATCCTCTCCTGTGTGATACTGTCTGCTGAGATGTGTATCTAATCCTCTCCTGTGTGATACTGTCTGCTGAGCTGTGTATCTAATCCTCTCCTGTGTGATACTGTCTGCTGAGCTGTGTATCTAATCCTCTCCTGTGTGATACTGACTGCTGAGCTGTGTATCTAATCCTCTCCTGTGTGATACTGTCTGCTGAGCTGTGTATCTAATCCTCTCCTGTGTGATACTGTCTGCTGAGCTGTGTATCTAATCCTCTCCTGTGTGATACTGACTGCTGAGCCGTGTATCTAATCCTCTCCTGTGTGATACTGTTTGCTGAGCCGTGTATTTAATCCTCTCCTGTGTGATACTGTCTGCTGAGCTGTGTATCTAATCTTCTCCTGTGTGATACTGTGTGCTGAGCCGTGTATCTAATCCTCTCGTGTGATACTGTTTGCTGAGCTGTGTATCTAATCCTCTCCTGTGTGATACTGACTGCTGAGCCGTGTATCTAATCCTCTCCTGTGTGATACTGTTTGCTGAGCTGTGTATTTAATCCTCTCCTGTGTGATACTGTCTGCTGAGCTGTGTATCTAATCCTCTCCTGTGTGATACTGTGTGCTGAGCCGTGTATCTAATCCTCTCGTGTGATACTGTCTGCTGAGCTGTGTATCTAATCCTCTCCTGTGTGATACTGTCTGCTGAGCCGTGTATCTAATCCTCTCCTGTGTGATACTGTTTGCTGAGCTGTGTATCTAATCCTATCCAGTGTGATACTGTCTGCTGAGCCGTGTATCTAATCCTATTATGTGTGATGCTGACTGCTGAGCCGTGTATCTAATCCTATCCTGTGTGATACTGTCTGCTGAGCCGTGTATCTAATCCTATTATGTGTGATGCTGACTGCTGAGCCGTGTATCTAATCCTATCCTGTGTGATACTGTCTGCTTAGCCGTGTATCTAATCCTCTCCTGTGTGATACTGTCTGCTGAGCTGTGTATCTAATCCTCTCCTGTGTGATACTGTCTGCTGAGCCGTGTATCTAATCCTATTATGTGTGATACTGTCTGCTGAGCCGTGTATCTAATCCTCTCCTGTGTGATACTGTCTGCTGAGTTGTGTATCTAATCCTCTCCTATGTGTAACTGTCTGCTGAGCTGTGTATCTAATCCTCTCCTGTGTGATACTGTCTGCTGAGCTGTGTATCTAATCCTCTCCTGTGTGATACTGTCTGCTGAGCCGTGTACCTAATCCACTCCTGTGTGATACTGTCTGCTGAGCTGTGTATCTAATCCTATCCTGTGTGATACTGTCTGCTGAGCTGTCTATCTAATCCTATCCTGTGTGATACTGTCTGCTGAGCTGTGTATCTAATCCTCTCCTGTGTGATACTGTCTGCTGAGCCGTGTACCTAATCCACTCCTGTGTGATACTGTCTGTTGAGTTGTGTATCTAATCCTCTCCTATGTGTAACTGTCTGCTGAGCCGTGTATCTAATCCTCTCCTGTGTGATACTGTCTGCTGAGCTGTGTATCTAATCCTCTCCTGTGTGATACTGTCTGTTGAGCCGTGTATCTAATCCTCTCCTGTGTGTTACTGTCTGCTGAGCCGTGTATAAAATCCTCTCCTGTGTGAAACTGTCTGCTGAGCCGTGTATCTAATCCCCTCCTGTGTGATGCTGTCTGCTGAGCCGTGTATCTAATCCTCTCCTGTGTGATACTGTCTCCTGAGCCGTGTATAAAATCGTCTCCTGTGTGAAACTGTCTGTTGAGCCGTGTATCTAATCCTCTCCTGTGTGATACTGTCTGCTGAGCCGTGTATAAAATCCTCTCCTGTGTGATACTGTCTTCTGAGCTGTGTATCTAATCCTCTTCTGTGTGATACTGTGTGCTGAGCCGTGTATCTAATCCGCTCGTGTGATACTGTTTGCTGAGCTGTGTATCTAATCCCCTCCTGTGTGATACTGTCTGCTGAGCCGTGTATCTAATCCTCTCCTGTGTGATACTGTTTGCTGAGCTGTGTATCTAATCCTATCCTGTGTGATACTGTCTGCTGAGCCGTGTATCTAATCCTATTATGTGTGATGCTGACTGCTGAGCCGTGTATCTAATCCTATCCTGTGTGATACTGTCTGCTGAGCCGTGTATCTAATCCTATTATGTGTGATGCTGACTGCTGAGCCGTGTATCTAATCCTATCCTGTGTGATACTGTCTGCTTAGCCGTGTATCTAATCCTCTCCTGTGTGATACTGTCTGCTGAGCTGTGTATCTAATCCTCTCCTGTGTGATGCTGTCTGCAGAGCTGTGTATCTAATCCTCTCGTGTGTGATACTGTCTGCTGAGCCGTGTATCTAATCCTCTCCTGTGTGATTCTGTCTGCTGAGCCGTGTATGTAATCCTATTATGTGTGATACTGTCTGCTGAGCCGTGTATCTAATCCTATTATGTGTGATACTGTCTGCTGAGCTGTGTATCTAATCCTCTCCTGTGTAATACTGTCTGCTGAGCTGTGTATCTAATCCTCTCCTGTGTGATACTGTCTGCTGAGCCGTGTATCTAATCCTCTCCTGTGTGATACTGTCTGCTGAGCCGTGTATCTAATCCTCTCCTGTGTGATACTGTCATGCTGAGCCGTGTATCTAATCCTCTCCTGTGTGATACTGACTGCTGAGCCGTGTATATAATCCTCTCCTGTGTGATACTGTCTGCTGAGCCGTGTATCTAATCCTATCCTGTGTGATACTGTTTGCTGAGCTGTGTATCTAATCCTCTCCTGTGTGATACTGTCTGCTGAGCTGTGTATCTAATCCTCTCCTGTGTGATACTGTGTGATGAGCCGTGTATCTAATCCTCTCGTGTGATACTGTTTGCTGAGCTGTGTATCTAATCCCCTCCTGTGTGATACTATCTGCTGAGCCGTGTATCTAATCCTCTCCTGTGTGATACTGTTTGCTGAGCTGTGCATCTAATCCTATCCTGTGTGATACTGTCTGCTGAGCCGTGTATCTAATCCTATTATGTGTGATGCTGACTGCTGAGCCGTGTATCTAATCCTATCCTGTGTGATACTGTCTGCTGAGCCGTGTATCTAATCCTATTATGTGTGATGCTGACTGCTGAGCCGTGTATCTAATCCTATCCTGTGTGATACTGTCTGCTGAGCCGTGTATCTAATCCTCTCCTGTGTGATACTGTCTGCTTAGCCGTGTATCTAATCCTCTCCTGTGTGATACTGTCTGCTGAGCTGTGTATCTAATCCTCTCCTGTGTGATACTGTCTGCTGAGCCGTGTATCTAATCCTATTATGTGTGATACTGTCTGCTGATCCGTGTATCTAATCCTATTATGTGTGATACTGTCTGCTGAGCCGTGTATCTAATCCTCTCCTGTGTGATACTGTCTGCTGAGTTGTGTATCTAATCCTCTCCTATGTGTAACTGTCTGCTGAGCCATGTATCTAATCCTCTCCTGTGTGATACTGTCTGCTGAGCCGTGTATCTAATCCTCTCCTGTGTGATACTGTCTGCTGAGCCGTGTATCTAATCCTATTATGTGTGATACTGTCTGCTGAGCCGTGTATCTAATCCTATTATGTGTGATACTGTCTGCTGAGCTGTGTATCTAATCCTCTCCTGTGTAATACTGTCTGCTGAGCTGTGTATCTAATCCTCTCCTGTGTGATACTGTCTGCTGAGCCGTGTATCTAATCCTATTATGTGTGATACTGTCTGCTGAGCCGTGTATCTAATCCTCTCCTGTGTGATACTGTCTGCTGAGTTGTGTATCTAATCCTCTCCTATGTGTAACTGTCTGCTGAGCCGTGTATCTAATCCTCTCCTGTGTGATACTGTCTGCTGAGCCGTGTATCTAATCCTCTCCTGTGTGATACTGTCTGCTGAGCCGTGTATCTAATCCTATTATGTGTGATACTGTCTGCTGAGCCGTGTATCTAATCCTATTATGTGTGATACTGTCTGCTGAGCTGTGTATCTAATCCTCTCCTGTGTGATACTGTCTGCTGAGCCGTTTATCTAATCCTCTCCTGTGTGATACTGTCTGCTGAGCCGTGTATCTAATCCTCTCCTGTGTGATACTGACTGCTGAGCCGTGTATCTAATCCTCTCCTGTGTGATACTGACTGCTGAGCCGTGTATCTAATCCTCTCCTGTGTGATACTGTCTGCTGAGCTGTGTATCTAATCCTCTCCTGTGTGATACTGTCTGCTGAGCTGTGTATCTAATCCTCTCCTGTGTGATACTGACTGCTGAGCCGTGTATCTAATCCTCTCCTGTGTGATACTGTTTGCTGAGCCGTGTATTTAATCCTCTCCTGTGTGATACTGTCTGCTGAGCTGTGTATCTAATCCTCTCCTGTGTGATACTGTGTGCTGAGCCGTGTATCTAATCCTCTCGTGTGATACTGTTTGCTGAGCTGTGTATCTAATCCTCTCCTGTGTGATACTGACTGCTGAGCCGTGTATCTAATCCTCTCCTGTGTGATACTGTTTGCTGAGCTGTGTATTTAATCCTCTCCTGTGTGATACTGTCTGCTGAGCTGTGTATCTAATCCTCTCCTGTGATACTGTCTGCTGAGCTGTGTATCTAATCCTCTCCTGTGTGATACTGTCTGCTGAGCTGTGTATCTAATCCTCTCCTGTGTGATACTGTGTGCTGAGCCGTGTATCTAATCCTCTCGTGTGATACTGTCTGCTGAGCTGTGTATCTAATCCTCTCCTGTGTGATACTGTCTGCTGAGCCGTGTATCTAATCCTCTCCTGTGTGATACTGTTTGCTGAGCTGTGTATCTAATCCTATCCTGTGTGATACTGTCTGCTGAGCCGTGTATCTAATAATATTATGTGTGATGCTGACTGCTGAGCCGTGTATCTAATCCTATCCTGTGTGATACTGTCTGCTGAGCCGTGTATCTAATCCTATTATGTGTGATGCTGACTGCTGAGCCGTGTATCTAATCCTATCCTGTGTGATACTGTCTGCTGAGCTGTGTATCTAATCATCTCCTGTGTGATACTGTCTGCTGAGCCGTGTATCTAATCCTATTATGTGTGATACTGTCTGCTGAGCCGTGTATCTAATCCTCTCCTGTGTGATACTGTCTGCTGAGTTGTGTATCTAATCCTCTCCTGTGTGATACTGTCTGCTGAGCCGTGTATCTAATCCTCTCCTGTGTGATACTGTCTGCTGAGCTGTGTATCTAATCCTCTCCTGTGTGATACTGTCTGCTGAGCCGTGTATCTAATCCTATTATGTGTGATACTGTCTGCTGAGCCGTGTATCTAATCCTCTCCTGTGTGATACTGTCTGCTGAGCTGTGTATCTAATCCTCTCCTGTGTGATACTGTCTGCTGAGCTGTGTATCTAATCCTCTCCTGTGTGATACTGTCTGCTGAGCTGTGTATCTAATCCTCTCCTGTGTGATACTGTCTGCTGAGCCGTGTATCTAATCCTATTATGTGTGATACTGTCTGCTGAGCCGTGTATCTAATCCTCTCCTGTGTGATACTGTCTGCTGAGCTGTGTATCTAATCCTCTCCTGTGTGATACTGTCTGCTGAGCCGTGTATCTAATCCTATTATGTGTGATACTGTCTGCTGAGCTGTGTATCTAATCCTCTCCTGTGTGATACTGTCTGCTGAGTTGTGTATCTAATCCTCTCCTATGTGTAACTGTCTGCTGAGCTGTGTATCTAATCCTCTCCTGTGTGATACTGTCTGCTGAGCTGTGTATCTAATCCTCTCCTGTGTGATACTGTCTGCTGAGCCGTGTACCTAATCCACTCCTGTGTGATACTGTCTGCTGAGCTGTGTATCTAATCCTATCCTGTGTGATACTGTCTGCTGAGCTGTCTATCTAATCCTATCCTGTGTGATACTGTCTGCTGAGCTGTGTATCTAATCCTCTCCTGTGTGATACTGTCTGCTGAGCCGTGTACCTAATCCACTCCTGTGTGATACTGTCTGTTGAGTTGTGTATCTAATCCTCTCCTATGTGTAACTGTCTGCTGAGCCGTGTATCTAATCCTCTCCTGTGTGATACTGTCTGCTGAGCTGTGTATCTAATCCTCTCCTGTGTGATACTGTCTGTTGAGCCGTGTATCTAATCCTCTCCTGTGTGTTACTGTCTGCTGAGCCGTGTATAAAATCCTCTCCTGTGTGAAACTGTCTGCTGAGCCGTGTATCTAATCCCCTCCTGTGTGATGCTGTCTGCTGAGCCGTGTATCTAATCCTCTCCTGTGTGATACTGTCTGCTGAGCTGTGTATCTAATCCTCTCCTGTGTGATACTGTCTGCTGAGCTGTGTATAAAATCCTCTCCTGTGTGAAACTGTCTGTTGAGCCGTGTATCTAATCCTCTCCTGTGTGATTCTGTCAGCTGAGCTGTGTATCTAATCCTCTCCTGTGTGATACTGTCTGCTGAGCTGTGTATCTAATCCTCTCCTGTGTGATACTGTCTGCTGAGCTGTGTATCTAATCCTCTCCTGTGTGATACTGTCTGCTGAGCTGTGTATCTAATTCTCTCCTGTGTGAAACTGTCTGTTGAGCCGTGTATCTAATCCTATCCTGTGTGATACTGACTGCTGAGCTGTGTATCTAATCCTATCCTGTGTGATACTGACTGCTGAGCTGTGTATCTAATCCTCTCCTGTGTGATGCTGTCTGCTGAGCTGTGTATCTCATCCTCTCCTGTGTGATACTGTCTGCTGAGCTGTGTATCTAATCCTCTCCTGTGTGATACTGTCTGTTGAGCCGTGTATCTAATCCTCTCCTGTGTGAAACTGTCTGTTGAGCCGTGTATCTAATCCTCTCCTGTGTGATACTGTCTGCTGAGCTGTGTATCTAATCCTATCCTGTGTGATACTGTCTGCTGAGCCGTGTATCTAATCCTATTATGTGTGATGCTGACTGCTGAGCCGTGTATCTAATCCTATCCTGTGTGATACTGTCTGCTGAGCCGTGTATCTAATCCTATTATGTGTGATGCTGACTGCTGAGCCGTGTATCTAATCCTATCCTGTGTGATACTGTCTGCTTAGCCGTGTATCTAATCCTCTCCTGTGTGATACTGTCTGCTGAGCTGTGTGTCTAATCCTCTCCTGTGTGATACTGTCTGCTGAGCCGTGTATCTAATCCTATTATGTGTGATGCTGACTGCTGAGCCGTGTATCTAATCCTATCCTGTGTGATACTGTCTGCTTAGCCGTGTATCTAATCCTCTCCTGTGTGATACTGTCTGCTGAGCTGTGTGTCTAATCCTCTCCTGTGTGATACTGTCTGCTGAGCTGTGTATCTAATCCTCTCCTGTGTCATACTGTCTGCTGAGCCGTGTATCTAATCCTCTCCTGTGTGATACTGTCTGCTGAGTTGTGTATCTAATCCTCTCCTATGTGTAACTGTCTGCTGAGCTGTGTATCTAATCCTCTCCTGTGTGATACTGTCTGCTGAGTTGTGTATCTAATCCTCTCCTATGTGTAACTGTCTGCTGAGCTGTGTATCTAATCCTATCCTGTGTGATACTGTCTGCTGAGCTGTGTATCTAATCCTCTCCTGTGTGATACTGTCTGCTGAGCCGTGTACCTAATCCACTCCTGTGTGATACTGTCTGCTGAGCTGTGTATCTAATCCTATCCTGTGTGATACTGTCTGCTGAGCTGTCTATCTAATCCTATCCTGTGTGATACTGTGTGCTGAGCTGTGTATCTAATCCTCTCCTGTGTGATACTGTCTGCTGAGCCGTGTACCTAATCCACTCCTGTGTGATACTGTCTGTTGAGTTGTGTATCTAATCCTCTCCTATGTGTAACTGTCTGCTGAGCCGTGTATCTAATCCTCTCCTGTGTGATACTGTCTGCTGAGCTGTGTATCTAATCCTCTCCTGTGTGATACTGTCTGTTGAGCCGTGTATCTAATCCTCTCCTGTGTGATACTGTCTGCTGAGCCGTGTATAAAATCCTCTCCTGTGTGAAACTGTCTGCTGAGCCGTGTATCTAATCCCCTCCTGTGTGATGCTGTCTGCTGAGCCGTGTATCTAATCCTCTCCTGTGTGATACTGTCTGCTGAGCCGTGTATAAAATCGTCTCCTGTGTGAAACTGTCTGTTGAGCCGTGTATCTAATCCTATCCTGTGTGATACTGACTGCTGAGCTGTGTATCTAATCCTCTCCTGTGTGATACTGTCTGCTGAGCTGTGTATCTCATCCTCTCCTGTGTGATACTGTCTGCTGAGCTGTGTATCTAATCCTCTCCTGTGTGATACTGTCTGTTGAGCCGTGTATCTAATCCTCTCCTGTGTGAAACTGTCTGTTGAGCCGTGTATCTAATCCTCTCCTGTGTGATACTGTGTGCTGAGCTGTGTATCTAATCCCCTCCTGTGTGAAACTGTCTGTTGAGCCGTGTATCTAATCCTATCCTGTGTGATACTGACTGCTGAGCTGTGTATCTAATCCTATCCTGTGTGATACTGACTGCTGAGCTGTGTATCTAATCCTATCCTGTGTGATACTGTCTGCTGAGCCATGTATCTAATCCTCTCCTGTGTGATACTGTCTGCTGAGCCGTGTATCTAATCCTATTATGTGTGATACTGACTGCTGACCTGTGTATCTAATCCTCTCCTGTGTGATACTGACTGCTGAGCCGTGTATCTAATCATCTCCTGTGTGATACTGCCTGAGTAGCTGTGTATCTAATCCTCTCCTGTGTGATAATGTCTGCTGAGCCGTGTATCTAATCCTCTCCTATGTGATACTGTGTGCTAAGCCGTGTATCTAATCCTCTCCTGTGTGATACTGACTGTTGAGCTGTGTATCTAATCCTATCCTGTGTGATACTGACTGCTGAGCTGGGTCTCTAATCCTATCCTGTGTGATACTGTCTGCTGAGCTGTGTATCTAATCCTCTCCTGTGTGATACTGTCTGCTGAGCTGTGTATCTCATCCTCTCCTGTGTGATAGTGTCTGCTGAGCCGTGTATCTAATCCTCTCCTGTGTGATACTGTCTGCTGAGCTGTGTATCTAATCCTATCCTGTGTGATACTGACTGCTGAGCTGTGTCTCTAATCCTATCCTGTGTGATACTGACTGCTGAGCTGTGTATCTAATCCTCTCCTGTGTGATACTGTCTGCTGAGCTGTGTATCTCATCCTCTCCTGTGTGATAGTGTCTGCTGAGCCGTGTATCTAATCCTCTCCTGTGTGATACTGTCTGCTGAGCCATGTATCTAATCCTATTATGTGTGATACTGACTGCTGAGCTGTGTATCTAATCCTCTCCTGTGTGATACTGTGTGCTGAGCTGTGTATCTAATCCTCTCCTGTGTGATACTGTCTGAGGAGCTGTGTATCTAATCCTCTCCTGTGTGATACTGTCTGCTGAGCCGCGTATCTAATCCTCTCCTGTGTGATACTGTTTGCTGAGCTGTGTATCTAATCCTATCCTGTGTGATACTGTCTGCTGAGCCATGTATCTAATCCTATCCTGTGTGATACTGACTGTTGAGCTGTGTATCTAATCCTATCCTGTGTGATACTGTCTGCTGAGCTGTGTATCTAATCCTCTCCTATGTGATACTGTGTGCTGAGCCGTGTATCTAATCCTCTCCTGTGTGATACTGTTTGCTGAGCTGTGTATCTAATCCTATCCTGTGTGATACTGTCTGCTGAGCTATGT
Organism: Phyllobates terribilis; assembly: GCF_046119375.1. Lineage (NCBI taxonomy): Eukaryota > Metazoa > Chordata > Amphibia > Anura > Dendrobatidae > Phyllobates > Phyllobates terribilis. The sequence continues at coordinate 807,935 of NW_027362822.1, read as the reverse complement.
ATCTAATCCTCTCCTGTGTGAAACTGTCTGTTGAGCCGTGTATAAAATCGTCTCCTGTGTGAAACTGTCTGTTGAGCCGTGTATCTAATCCTCTCCTGTGTGAAACTGTCTGTTGAGCCGTGTATCTAATCCTCTCCTGTGTGATACTGTCTGCTGAGCCGTGTATAAAATCCTCTCCTGTGTGAAACTGTCTGTTGAGCCGTGTATCTAATCCTCTCCTGTGTGATTCTGTCAGCTGAGCTGTGTATCTAATCCTCTCCTGTGTGATACTGTCTGCTGAGCTGTGTATCTAATTCTCTTCTGTGTGAAACTGTCTGTTGAGCCGTGTATCTAATCCTATCCTGGGTGATACTGACTGCTGAGCTGTGTATCTAATCCTATCCTGTGTGATACTGACTGCTGAGCTGTGTATCTAATCCTCTCCTGTGTGATACTGTCTGCTGAGCTGTGTATCTCATCCTCTCCTGTGTGATACTGTCTGCTGAGCTGTGTATCTAATCCTCTCCTGTGTGATACTGTCTGTTGAGCCGTGTATCTAATCCTCTCCTGTGTGAAACTGTCTGTTGAGCCGTGTATCTAATCCTCTCCTGTGTGATACTGTTTGCTGAGCTGTGTATCTAATCCTATCCTGTGTGATACTGTCTGCTGAGCCGTGTATCTAATCCTATTATGTGTGATGCTGACTGCTGAGCCGTGTATCTAATCCTATCCTGTGTGATACTGTCTGCTGAGCCGTGTATCTAATCCTATTATGTGTGATGCTGACTGCTGAGCCGTGTATCTAATCCTATCCTGTGTGATACTGTCTGCTTAGCCGTGTATCTAATCCTCTCCTGTGTGATACTGTCTGCTGAGCTGTGTATCTAATCCTCTCCTGTGTGATACTGTCTGCTGAGCCGTGTATCTAATCCTATTATGTGTGATACTGTCTGCTGAGCCGTGTATCTAATCCTCTCCTGTGTGATACTGTCTGCTGAGTTGTGTATCTAATCCTCTCCTATGTGTAACTGTCTGCTGAGCTGTGTATCTAATCCTCTCCTGTGTGATACTGTCTGCTGAGCTGTGTATCTAATCCTCTCCTGTGTGATACTGTCTGCTGAGCCGTGTACCTAATCCACTCCTGTGTGATACTGTCTGCTGAGCTGTGTATCTAATCCTATCCTGTGTGATACTGTCTGCTGAGCTGTCTATCTAATCCTATCCTGTGTGATACTGTCTGCTGAGCCGTGTACCTAATCCACTCCTGTGTGATACTGTCTGCTGAGCTGTGCATCTAATCCTATCCTGTGTGATACTGTCTGCTGAGCCGTGTACCTAATCCACTCCTGTGTGATACTGTCTGTTGAGTTGTGTATCTAATCCTCTCCTATGTGTAACTGTCTGCTGAGCCGTGCATCTAATCCTCTCCTGTGTGATACTGTCTGTTGAGCCGTGTATCTAATCCTCTCCTGTGTGATACTGTCTGCTGAGCCGTGTATCTAATCCCCTCCTGTGTGATGCTGTCTGCTGAGCCGTGTATCTAATCCTCTCCTGTGTGATACTGTCTGCTGAGCCGTGTATAAAATCGTCTCCTGTGTGAAACTGTCTGTTGAGCCGTGTATCTAATCCTCTCCTGTGTGAAACTGTCTGTGGAGCCGTGTATCTAATCCTCTCCTGTGTGATACTGTCTGCTGAGCCGTGTATAAAATCCTCTCCTGTGTGAAACTGTCTGTTGAGCCGTGTATCTAATCCTCTCCTGTGTGATTCTGTCAGCTGAGCTGTGTATCTAATCCTCTCCTGTGTGATACTGTCTGCTGAGCTGTGTATCTAATTCTCTCCTGTGTGAAACTGTCTGTTGAGCCGTGTATCTAATCCTATCCTGTGTGATACTGACTGCTGAGCTGTGTATCTAATCCTATCCTGTGTGATACTGACTGCTGAGCTGTGTATCTAATCCTCTCCTGTGTGATACTGTCTGCTGAGCTGTGTATCTCATCCTCTCCTGTGTGATACTGTCTGCTGAGCTGTGTATCTAATCCTCTCCTGTGTGATACTGTCTGTTGAGCCGTGTATCTAATCCTCTCCTGTGTGAAACTGTCTGTTGAGCCGTGTATCTAATCCTCTCCTGTGTGATACTGTGTGCTGAGCTGTGTATCTAATCCTCTCCTGTGTGAAACTGTCTGTTGAGCCGTGTATCTAATCCTATCCTGTGTGATACTGACTGCTGAGCTGTGTATCTAATCCTATCCTGTGTGATACTGACTGCTGAGCTGTGTATCTAATCCTATCCTGTGTGATACTGTCTGCTGAGCCATGTATCTAATCCTCTCCTGTGTGATACTGTCTGCTGAGCCGTGTATCTAATCCTATTATGTGTGATACTGACTGCTGACCTGTGTATCTAATCCTCTCCTGTGTGATACTGACTGCTGAGCCGTGTATCTAATCATCTCCTGTGTGATACTGTCTGAGTAGCTGTGTATCTAATCCTCTCCTGTGTGATACTGTCTGCTGAGCCGTGTATCTAATCCTCTCCTATGTGATACTGTGTGCTAAGCCGTGTATCTAATCCTCTCCTGTGTGATACTGTTTGCTGAGCTGTGTATCTAATCCTATCCTGTGTGATACTGTCTGCTGAGCCGTGTATCTAATCCTATTATGTGTGATACTGACTGTTGAGCTGTGTATCTAATCCTATCCTGTGTGATACTGACTGCTGAGCTGTGTCTCTAATCCTATCCTGTGTGATACTGACTGCTGAGCTGTGTATCTAATCCTCTCCTGTGTGATACTGTCTGCTGAGCTGTGTATCTCATCCTCTCCTGTGTGATAGTGTCTGCTGAGCCGTGTATCTAATCCTCTCCTGTGTGATACTGTCTGCTGAGCCATGTATCTAATCCTATTATGTGTGATACTGACTGCTGAGCTGTGTATCTAATCCTCTCCTGTGTGATACTGACTGCTGAGCTGTATCTCTAATCCTCTCCTGTGTGATACTGTGTGCTGAGCTGTGTATCTAATCCTCTCCTGTGTGATACTGTCTGAGGAGCTGTGTATCTAATCCTCTCCTGTGTGATACTGTCTGCTGAGCCGTGTATCTAATCCTCTCCTGTGTGATACTGTTTGCTGAGCTGTGTATCTAATCCTATCCTGTGTGATACTGTCTGCTGAGCCATGTATCTAATCCTATTATGTGTGATACTGACTGTTGAGCTGTGTATCTAATCCTATCCTGTGTGATACTGTCTGCTGAGCCGTGTATCTAATCCTATCCTGTGTGATACTGTGTGCTGAGCCGTGTATCTAATCCTCTCCTGTGTGATACTGTTTGCTGAGCTGTGTATCTAATCCTCTCCTGTGTTATACTGTCTGCTGAGCTGTGTATCTAATCCTACCCTGTGTGATACTGTCTGCTGAGCTGTGTATCTGATCCTCTCCTGTGTGATACTGTGTGCTAAGCCGTGTATATAATCCTCTCGTGTGATACTGTTTGCTGAGCTGTGTATCTAATCCCCTCCTGTGTGATACTGTCTGCTGAGCCGTGTATCTAATCCTCTCCTGTGTGATACTGTTTGCTGAGCTGTGTATCTAATCATATCCTGTGTGATACTGTCTGCTGAGCCGTGTATCTAATCCTATTATGTGTGATGCTGACTGCTGAGCCGTGTATCTAATCCTATCCTGTGTGATACTGTCTGCTGAGCCTGTGTATCTAATCCTATTATGTGTGATGCTGACTGCTGAGCCGTGTATCTAATCCTATCCTGTGTGATACTGTCTGCTTAGCCGTGTATCTAATCCTCTCCTGAGTGATACTGTCTGCTGAGCTGTGTATCTAATCCTCTCCTGTGTGATACTGTCTGCTGAGCCGTGTATCTAATCCTCTCCTGTGTGATACAGTCTGCTGAGCCGTGTATCTAATCCTATTATGTGTGATACTGTCTGCTGAGCCGTGTATCTAATCCTCTCCTGTGTGATACTGTCTGCTGAGCTGTGTATCTAATCCTCTCCTGTGTGATACTGTCTGCTGAGCTGTGTATCTAATCCTCTCCTGTGTGATACAGTCTGCTGAGCCGTGTATCTAAACCTCTCCTGTGTGATACAGTCTGCTGAGCCATGTATCTCATCCTCTCCTGTGTGATACTGTCTGCTGAGCTGTGTATCTAATCCTATCCTGTGTGATACTGTCTGCTGAGCCGTGTATCTAATCCTATTATGTGTGATGCTGACTGCTGAGCCGTGTATCTAATCCTATCCTGTGTGATACTGTCTGCTGGGCCGTGTATCTAATCCTATTATGTGTGATACTGTCTGCTTAGCCGTGTATCTAATCCTCTCCTGTGTGATACTGTCTGCTGAGCCGTGTATCTAATCCTATTATGTGTGATACTGTCTGCTGAGCTGTGTATCTAATCCTCTCCTGTGTAATACTGTCTGCTGAGCTGTGTATCTAATCCTCTCCTGTGTGATACTGTCTGCTGAGCCGTGTATCTAATCCTCTCCTGTGTGATACTGTCTGCTGAGCCGTGTATCTAATCCTCTCCTGTGTGATACTGACTGCTGAGCCGTGTATCTAATCCTCTCCTGTGTGATACTGTCTGCTGAGCCGTGTATCTAATCCTCTCCTGTGTGATACTGTCTGCTGAGCCGTGTATCTAATCTTCTACTGTGTGATACTGACTGCTGAGCCATGTATCTAATCCTCTCCTGTGTGATACTGTCTGCTGAGCCATGTATCTAATCCTCTCCTGTGTGATACTGTCTGCTGAGCCGTGTATCTAATCCTCTCCTGTGTGATACTGACTGCTGAGCCGTGTATCTAATCCTCTCCTGTGTGATACTGACTGCTGAGCTGTGTATCTAATCATATACTGTGTGATACTGTGTGCTGAGCTGTGTATCTAATCCTCTCCTGTGTGATACTGTGTGCTGAGCCGTGTATCTAATCCTCTCCTGTGTGATACTGTTTGCTGAGCTGTGTATCTAATCCTCTCCTGTGTGATACTGTCTGCTGAGCCGTGTATCTAATCCTCTCCTGTGTGATACTGTCTGCTGAGCCGTGTATCTAATCCTATCCTGTGTGATACTGTGGGCTGAGCCGTGTATCTAATCCTATTATGTGTGATACTGACTGCTGAGCTGTGTATCTAATCCTATCCTGTGTGATACTATCTGCTGAGCCGTGTATCTAATCCTCTCCTGTGTGATACTGTCTGCTGAGCTGTGTATCTAATTCTCTCCTGTGTGATACTGTCTGCTGAGCCATGTATCTAATCCTCTGCTGTGTGATACTGTCTGCTGAGCCATGTATCTAATCCTTTGCTGTGTGATACTGTCTGCTGAGCTGTGTATCTCATCCTCTCCTGTGTGATAGTGTCTGCTGAGCCGTGTATCTAATCCTCTCCTGTGTGATACTGTCTGCTGAGCCGTGTATCTAATCCTATTATGTGTGATACTGACTGCTGAGCTGTGTATCTAATCCTCTCCTGTGTGATACTGACTGTTGAGCTGTGTATCTAATCCTATCCTGTGTGATACTGTCTGCTGAGCTGTGTATCTAATCCTCTCCTATGTGATACTGTGTGCTGAGCCGTGTATCTAATCCTCTCCTGTGTGATACTGTTTGCTGAGCTGTGTATCTAATCCTATCCTGTGTGATACAGTCTGCTGAGCCGTGTATCTAATCCTCTCATGTGTGATACTGACTGCTGAGCTGTGTATCTAATCCTATCCTGTGTGATACTGTGTGCTGAGCTGTGTATCTAATCCTCTCCTGTGTGATACTGTCAGCTGAGCTGTGTATCTAATCCTATCCTGTGTGATACAGTCTGCTGAGCCGTGTATCTAATCCTCTCCTGTGTCATACTGTCAGCTGAGCTGTGTATCTAATCCTATCCTGTGTGATACTGTGTGCTGAGCCGTGTATCTAATCCTCTCCTGTGTGATACTGTTTGCTGAGCTGTGTATCAAATCCTCTCCTGTGTGATACCGTCTGCTGAGCCGTGTATCTAATCCTCTCCTGTGTGATACTGTTTGCTGAGCCGTGTATCTAATCCTATCCTGTGTAATACTGTGGGCTGAGCCGTGTATCTAATCCTATTATGTGTGATACTGACTGCTGAGCTGTGTATCTAATCCTATTCTGTGTGATACTATCTGCTGAGCCGTGTATCTAATCCTCTCCTGTGTGATGCTGTCTGCTGAGCTGTGTATCTAATCCTCTCCTGTGTGATACTGTCTGCTGAGCCGTGTATCTAATCCTCTCCTGTGTGATACTGTCTGCTGAGCCATGTATCTAATCCTCTGCTGTGTGATACTGTCTGCTGAGCCATGTATCTAATCCTCTGCTGTGTGATACTGTCTGCTGAGCCATGTATCTAATCCTTTGCTGTGTGATACTGTCTGCTGAGCCATGTATCTAATCCTCTGCTGTGTGATACTGTCTGCTGAGCCGTGTATCTAATCCCCTCCTGTGTGATACTGTTTGCTGAGCCGTGTATCTAATCCTATCCTCTGTGATACTGTCTGCTGAGCCGTGTATCTAATCCTCTCCTGTGTGATACTGTCAGCTCAGCTGTGTATCTAATCCTCTCCTGTGTGATCCTGTCTGCTGAGCTGCGTATCTAATCCTCTCCTGTGTGATACTGTCTGCTGAGCCGTGTATCTAATCCCCTCCTGTGTGATACTGTCTGCTGAGCTGTGTATCTAATCCTATCCTGTGTGATACTATCTGCTGAGCTGTGTTTCTAATCCTATCCTGTTTGATACTGTGTGCTGAGCTGTGTATCTAATCCTATTATGTGTGATACTGACTGCTGAGCTGTGTATCTAATCCTATCCTGTGTGATACTGTCTGCTGAGCTGTGTATCTAATCCTCTCCTATATGATACTGTGTGCTGAGCCGTGTATCTAATCCTCTCCTGTATGATACTGTTTGCTGAGCTGTGTTTCTAATCCTATCCTGTGTGATACTGTCTGCTGAGCCGTGTATCTAATCCTATTATGTGTGATGCTGACTGCTGAGCTGTGTATCTAATCCTATCCTGTGTGATACTGTCTGCTGAGCCGTGTATCTAATCCCCTCCTGTGTGATACTGTCTGCTGAGCTGTGTATCTAATCCTCTCCTATGTGATACTGTGTGCTGAGCCGTGTATCTAACCCTCTCCTGTGTGATACTGTTTGCTGAGCTGTGTATCTAATCCTATCCTGTTTGATACTGTGTGCTGAGCCATGTATCTAATCTTATTATGTGTGATGCTGACTGCTGAGCTGTGTATCTAATCCTATCCTGTGTGATACTGTCTGCTGAGCTGTGTATCTAATCCTTTCCTGTTTGATACTGTGTGCTGAGCAGTGTATCTAATCCTCTCCTGTGTGATACTGTCTGCTGAGCTGTGTATCTAATCCTATCCTGTGTGATACTGTCTGCTGAGCTGTGTATCTAATCCTATCCTGTGTGATACTGTCTGCTGAGCTGTGTATCTAATCCTATTATGTGTGATGCTGACTGCTGAGCTGTGTATCTAATCCTATCCTGTGTGATACTGCCTGCTGAGCGGTGTATCTTATCCTCTCCTGTGTGATACTGTCTGCTGAGCTGTGTATCTAATCCTATCCTGTGTGATACTGTCTGCTGAGCCGTGTTTCTAATTCTCTCCTGTGTGATACTGACTGCTGAGCTGTGTATCTAATCCTCTCCTGTGTGATACTGCCTGCTGAGCCGTGTTTCTAATCCTCTCCTGTGTGATACTGACAGCTGAGCCGTGTATCTAATCCTCTCCTGTGTGATACTGTCTGCTGAGCTGTGTATCTAATCCTATCCTGTGTGATACAGTCTGCTTAGCCGTGTATCTAATCCTATCCTGTGTGATACTGTCTGCTGAGCCGTGTATCTAATCCTCTCCTGTTTGATACTGTCTGCTGAGCTGTGTATCTAATCCTATTATGTGTGATGCTGACTGCTGAGCCGTGTATCTAATCCTATCCTGTGGGATACTGTCTGCTGAGCTGTGTATCTAATCCTCTCCTGTGGGATACTGTCTGCTGAGCTGTGTATCTAATCCTCTCCTGTGTGATACTGTCTGCTGAGCCGTGTATCTAATCCTCTCCTGTTTGATACTGTCTGCTGAGCTGTGTATCTAATCCTATTATGTGTGATGCTGACTGCTGAGCCGTGTATCTAATCCTATCCTGTGTGATACTGTCTGCTGAGCCGTGTATCTAATCCTATTATGTGTGATGCTGACTGCTGAGCCGTGTATCTAATCCTATCCTGTGTGATACTGTCTGCTTAGCCGTGTATCTAATCCTCTCCTGTGTGATACTGTCTGCTGAGCTGTGTATCTAATCCTCTCCTGTGTGATACTGTCTGCTGAGCCGTGTATCTAATCCTATCCTGTTCGATACTGTTTGCTGAGCTGTGTTTCTAATCCTACCCTGTGTGATACTGTCTGCTAAGCCGTGTATCTAATCCTCTCCTGTGTGATACTGTCTGCTGAGCCGTGTATCTAATCCTCTCCTGTGTGATACTGTCTGCTGAGCCGTGTATCTAATCCTATCCTGTGTGATACTGTCTGCTGAGCCGTGTATCTAATCATCTGCTGTGTGATACTGTCTGCTGAGCCGTGTATCTAATCCTATCCTGTGTGATACTGTCTGCTGAGCCGTGTATCTAATCCTCTCCTGTGTGATACTGTCTGCTGAGCTGTGTATCTAATCCTCTCCTGTGTGATACTGTCTGCTGAGCCGTATATCTAATCCTCTCCTGTGTGATACTGTCTGCTGAGCCGTATATCTAATCCTCTCCTGTGTGATACTGTTTGCTGAGCTGTGTATCTAATCCTATCCTGTGTGATACTGTCTGCTGAGCCGTGTATCTAATCCTATTATGTGTGATGCTGACTGCTGAGCCGTGTATCTAATCCTATCCTGTGTGATACTGTCTGCTGAGCCGTGTATCTAATCCTATTATGTGTGATGCTGACTGCTGAGCCGTGTATCTAATCCTATCCTGTGTGATACTGTCTGCTGAGCCGTGTATCTAATCCTATTATGTGTGATGCTGACTGCTGAGCCGTGTATCTAATCCTATCCTGTGTGATACTGTCTGCTTAGCCGTGTATCTAATCCTCTCCTGTGTGATACTGTCTGCTGAGCTGTGTATCTAATCCTCTCCTGTGTGATACTGTCTGCTGAGCGGTGTATCTAATCCTCTCCTGTGTGATACTGTCTGCTGAGCTGTGTATCTAATCCTCTCCTGTGTGATACTGTCTGCTGAGCCGTATATCTAATCCTCTCCTGTGTGATACTGTTTGCTGAGCTGTGTATCTAATCCTATCCTGTGTGATACTGTCTGCTGAGCCGTGTATCTAATCCTATTATGTGTGATACTGACTGCTGAGCTGTGTATCTAATCCTCTCCTGTGTGATACTGTGTGCTGAGCTGTGTATCTAATCCTCTCCTGTGTGATACTGTCTGAGGAGCTGTGTATCTAATCCTCTCCTGTGTGATACTGTCTGCTGAGCCGCGTATCTAATCCTCTCCTGTGTGATACTGTTTGCTGAGCTGTGTATCTAATCCTATCCTGTGTGATACTGTCTGCTGAGCCATGTATCTAATCCTATCCTGTGTGATACTGACTGTTGAGCTGTGTATCTAATCCTATCCTGTGTGATACTGTCTGCTGAGCTGTGTATCTAATCCTCTCCTATGTGATACTGTGTGCTGAGCCGTGTATCTAATCCTCTCCTGTGTGATACTGTTTGCTGAGCTGTGTATCTAATCCTATCCTGTGTGATACTGTCTGCTGAGCTATGTATCTAATCCTCTCCTGTGTGAAACTGTCTGTTGAGCCGTGTATCTAATCCTCTCCTGTGTGATACTGTCTGCTGAGCCGTGTATCTAATCCTCTCCTGTGTGATACTGTTTGCTGAGCTGTGTATCTAATCATATCCTGTGTGATACTGTCTGCTGAGCCGTGTATCTAATCCTATTATGTGTGATGCTGACTGCTGAGCCGTGTATCTAATCCTATCCTGTGTGATACTGTCTGCTGAGCCTGTGTATCTAATCCTATTATGTGTGATGCTGACTGCTGAGCCGTGTATCTAATCCTATCCTGTGTGATACTGTCTGCTTAGCCGTGTATCTAATCCTCTCCTGAGTGATACTGTCTGCTGAGCTGTGTATCTAATCCTCTCCTGTGTGATACTGTCTGCTGAGCCGTGTATCTAATCCTCTCCTGTGTGATACAGTCTGCTGAGCCGTGTATCTAATCCTATTATGTGTGATACTGTCTGCTGAGCCGTGTATCTAATCCTCTCCTGTGTGATACTGTCTGCTGAGCTGTGTATCTAATCCTCTCCTGTGTGATACTGTCTGCTGAGCTGTGTATCTAATCCTCTCCTGTGTGATACAGTCTGCTGAGCCGTGTATCTAAACCTCTCCTGTGTGATACAGTCTGCTGAGCCATGTATCTCATCCTCTCCTGTGTGATACTGTCTGCTGAGCTGTGTATCTAATCCTATCCTGTGTGATACTGTCTGCTGAGCCGTGTATCTAATCCTATTATGTGTGATGCTGACTGCTGAGCCGTGTATCTAATCCTATCCTGTGTGATACTGTCTGCTGGGCCGTGTATCTAATCCTATTATGTGTGATACTGTCTGCTTAGCCGTGTATCTAATCCTCTCCTGTGTGATACTGTCTGCTGAGCCGTGTATCTAATCCTATTATGTGTGATACTGTCTGCTGAGCTGTGTATCTAATCCTCTCCTGTGTAATACTGTCTGCTGAGCTGTGTATCTAATCCTCTCCTGTGTGATACTGTCTGCTGAGCCGTGTATCTAATCCTCTCCTGTGTGATACTGTCTGCTGAGCCGTGTATCTAATCCTCTCCTGTGTGATACTGACTGCTGAGCCGTGTATCTAATCCTCTCCTGTGTGATACTGTCTGCTGAGCCGTGTATCTAATCCTCTCCTGTGTGATACTGTCTGCTGAGCCGTGTATCTAATCTTCTCCTGTGTGATACTGACTGCTGAGCCATGTATCTAATCCTCTCCTGTGTGATACTGTCTGCTGAGCCATGTATCTAATCCTCTCCTGTGTGATACTGTCTGCTGAGCCGTGTATCTAATCCTCTCCTGTGTGATACTGACTGCTGAGCCGTGTATCTAATCCTCTCCTGTGTGATACTGACTGCTGAGCTGTGTATCTAATCATATACTGTGTGATACTGTGTGCTGAGCTGTGTATCTAATCCTCTCCTATGTGATACTGTGTGCTGAGCCGTGTATCTAATCCTCTCCTGTGTGATACTGTTTGCTGAGCTGTGTATCTAATCCTCTCCTGTGTGATACTGTCTGCTGAGCCGTGTATCTAATCCTCTCCTGTGTGATACTGTCTGCTGAGCCGTGTATCTAATCCTATCCTGTGTGATACTGTGGGCTGAGCCGTGTATCTAATCCTATTATGTGTGATACTGACTGCTGAGCTGTGTATCTAATCCTATCCTGTGTGATACTATCTGCTGAGCCGTGTATCTAATCCTCTCCTGTGTGATGCTGTCTGCTGAGCTGTGTATCTAATTCTCTCCTGTGTGATACTGTCTGCTGAGCCGTGTATCTAATCCTCTCCTGTGTGATACTGTCTGCTGAGCCATGTATCTAATCCTCTGCTGTGTGATACTGTCTGCTGAGCCATGTATCTAATCCTCTGCTGTGTGATACTGTCTGCTGAGCCATGTATCTAATCCTTTGCTGTGTGATACTGTCTGCTGAGCTGTGTATCTCATCCTCTCCTGTGTGATAGTGTCTGCTGAGCCGTGTATCTAATCCTCTCCTGTGTGATACTGTCTGCTGAGCCGTGTATCTAATCCTATTATGTGTGATACTGACTGCTGAGCTGTGTATCTAATCCTCTCCTGTGTGATACTGACTGTTGAGCTGTGTATCTAATCCTATCCTGTGTGATACTGTCTGCTGAGCTGTGTATCTAATCCTCTCCTATGTGATACTGTGTGCTGAGCCGTGTATCTAATCCTCTCCTGTGTGATACTGTTTGCTGAGCTGTGTATCTAATCCTATCCTGTGTGATACAGTCTGCTGAGCCGTGTATCTAATCCTCTCATGTGTGATACTGACTGCTGAGCTGTGTATCTAATCCTATCCTGTGTGATACTGTGTGCTGAGCTGTGTATCTAATCCTCTTGTGTGATACTGTCAGCTGAGCTGTGTATCTAATCCTATCCTGTGTGATACAGTCTGCTGAGCCGTGTATCTAATCCTCTCCTGTGTCATACTGTCAGCTGAGCTGTGTATCTAATCCTATCCTGTGTGATACTGTGTGCTGAGCCGTGTATCTAATCCTCTCCTGTGTGATACTGTTTGCTGAGCTGTGTATCAAATCCTCTCCTGTGTGATACCGTCTGCTGAGCCGTGTATCTAATCCTCTCCTGTGTGATACTGTTTGCTGAGCCGTGTATCTAATCCTATCCTGTGTAATACTGTGGGATGAGCCGTGTATCTAATCCTATTATGTGTGATACTGACTGCTGAGCTGTGTATCTAATCCTATTCTGTGTGATACTATCTGCTGAGCCGTGTATCTAATCCTCTCCTGTGTGATGCTGTCTGCTGAGCTGTGTATCTAATCCTCTCCTGTGTGATACTGTCTGCTGAGCCGTGTATCTAATCCTCTCCTGTGTGATACTGTCTGCTGAGCCATGTATCTAATCCTCTGCTGTGTGATACTGTCTGCTGAGCCATGTATCTAATCCTCTGCTGTGTGATACTGTCTGCTGAGCCATGTATCTAATCCTTTGCTGTGTGATACTGTCTGCTGAGCCATGTATCTAATCCTCTGCTGTGTGATACTGTCTGCTGAGCCGTGTATCTAATCCCCTCCTGTGTGATACTGTTTGCTGAGCCGTGTATCTAATCCTATCCTGTGTGATACTGTCTGCTGAGCCGTGTATCTAATCCTCTCCTGTGTGATACTGTCAGCTCAGCTGTGTATCTAATCCTCTCCTGTGTGATCCTGTCTGCTGAGCTGCGTATCTAATCCTCTCCTGTGTGATACTGTCTGCTGAGCCGTGTATCTAATCCCCTCCTGTGTGATACTGTCTGCTGAGCTGTGTATCTAATCCTATCCTGTGTGATACTATCTGCTGAGCTGTGTTTCTAATCCTATCCTGTTTGATACTGTGTGCTGAGCTGTGTATCTAATCCTATTATGTGTGATACTGACTGCTGAGCTGTGTATCTAATCCTATCCTGTGTGATACTGTCTGCTGAGCTGTGTATCTAATCCTCTCCTATATGATACTGTGTGCTGAGCCGTGTATCTAATCCTCTCCTGTATGATACTGTTTGCTGAGCTGTGTTTCTAATCCTATCCTGTGTGATACTGTCTGCTGAGCCGTGTATCTAATCCTATTATGTGTGATGCTGACTGCTGAGCTGTGTATCTAATCCTATCCTGTGTGATACTGTCTGCTGAGCCGTGTATCTAATCCCCTCCTGTGTGATACTGTCTGCTGAGCTGTGTATCTAATCCTCTCCTATGTGATACTGTGTGCTGAGCCGTGTATCTAACCCTCTCCTGTGTGATACTGTTTGCTGAGCTGTGTATCTAATCCTATCCTGTTTGATACTGTGTGCTGAGCCATGTATCTAATCTTATTATGTGTGATGCTGACTGCTGAGCTGTGTATCTAATCCTATCCTGTGTGATACTGTCTGCTGAGCTGTGTATCTAATCCTTTCCTGTTTGATACTGTGTGCTGAGCAGTGTATCTAATCCTCTCCTGTGTGATACTGTCTGCTGAGCTGTGTATCTAATCCTATCCTGTGTGATACTGTCTGCTGAGCTGTGTATCTAATCCTATCCTGTGTGATACTGTCTGCTGAGCTGTGTATCTAATCCTATTATGTGTGATGCTGACTGCTGAGCTGTGTATCTAATCCTATCCTGTGTGATACTGCCTGCTGAGCGGTGTATCTTATCCTCTCCTGTGTGATACTGTCTGCTGAGCTGTGTATCTAATCCTATCCTGTGTGATACTGTCTGCTGAGCCGTGTTTCTAATTCTCTCCTGTGTGATACTGACTGCTGAGCTGTGTATCTAATCCTCTCCTGTGTGATACTGCCTGCTGAGCCGTGTTTCTAATCCTCTCCTGTGTGATACTGACAGCTGAGCCGTGTATCTAATCCTCTCCTGTGTGATACTGTCTGCTGAGCTGTGTATCTAATCCTATCCTGTGTGATACAGTCTGCTTAGCCGTGTATCTAATCCTATCCTGTGTGATACTGTCTGCTGAGCCGTGTATCTAATCCTCTCCTGTTTGATACTGTCTGCTGAGCTGTGTATCTAATCCTATTATGTGTGATGCTGACTGCTGAGCCGTGTATCTAATCCTATCCTGTGGGATACTGTCTGCTGAGCTGTGTATCTAATCCTCTCCTGTGGGATACTGTCTGCTGAGCTGTGTATCTAATCCTCTCCTGTGTGATACTGTCTGCTGAGCCGTGTATCTAATCCTCTCCTGTTTGATACTGTCTGCTGAGCTGTGTATCTAATCCTATTATGTGTGATGCTGACTGCTGAGCCGTGTATCTAATCCTATCCTGTGTGATGCTGTCTGCTGAGCCGTGTATCTAATCCTATTATGTGTGATGCTGACTGCTGAGCCGTGTATCTAATCCTATCCTGTGTGATACTGTCTGCTTAGCCGTGTATCTAATCCTCTCCTGTGTGATACTGTCTGCTGAGCTGTGTATCTAATCCTCTCCTGTGTGATACTGTCTGCTGAGCCGTGTATCTAATCCTATCCTGTTCGATACTGTTTGCTGAGCTGTGTTTCTAATCCTACCCTGTGTGATACTGTCTGCTAAGCCGTGTATCTAATCCTCTCCTGTGTGATACTGTCTGCTGAGCCGTGTATCTAATCCTCTCCTGTGTGATACTGTCTGCTGAGCCGTGTATCTAATCCTATCCTGTGTGATACTGTCTGCTGAGCCGTGTATCTAATCATCTGCTGTGTGATACTGTCTGCTGAGCCGTGTATCTAATCCTATCCTGTGTGATACTGTCTGCTGAGCCGTGTATCTAATCCTCTCCTGTGTGATACTGTCTGCTGAGCTGTGTATCTAATCCTCTCCTGTGTGATACTGTCTGCTGAGCCGTATATCTAATCCTCTCCTGTGTGATACTGTCTGCTGAGCCGTATATCTAATCCTCTCCTGTGTGATACTGTTTGCTGAGCTGTGTATCTAATCCTATCCTGTGTGATACTGTCTGCTGAGCCGTGTATCTAATCCTATTATGTGTGATGCTGACTGCTGAGCCGTGTATCTAATCCTATCCTGTGTGATACTGTCTGCTGAGCCGTGTATCTAATCCTATTATGTGTGATGCTGACTGCTGAGCCGTGTATCTAATCCTATCCTGTGTGATACTGTCTGCTGAGCCGTGTATCTAATCCTATTATGTGTGATGCTGACTGCTGAGCCGTGTATCTAATCCTATCCTGTGTGATACTGTCTGCTTAGCCGTGTATCTAATCCTCTCCTGTGTGATACTGTCTGCTGAGCTGTGTATCTAATCCTCTCCTGTGTGATACTGTCTGCTGAGCGGTGTATCTAATCCTCTCCTGTGTGATACTGTCTGCTGAGCTGTGTATCTAATCCTCTCCTGTGTGATACTGTCTGCTGAGCCGTATATCTAATCCTCTCCTGTGTGATACTGTTTGCTGAGCTGTGTATCTAATCCTATCCTGTGTGATACTGTCTGCTGAGCCGTGTATCTAATCCTATTATGTGTGATACTGACTGCTGAGCTGTGTATCTAATCCTCTCCTGTGTGATACTGTGTGCTGAGCTGTGTATCTAATCCTCTCCTGTGTGATACTGTCTGAGGAGCTGTGTATCTAATCCTCTCCTGTGTGATACTGTCTGCTGAGCCGCGTATCTAATCCTCTCCTGTGTGATACTGTTTGCTGAGCCATGTATCTAATCCTATCCTGTGTGATACTGACTGTTGAGCTGTGTATCTAATCCTATCCTGTGTGATACTGTCTGCTGAGCTGTGTATCTAATCCTCTCCTATGTGATACTGTGTGCTGAGCCGTGTATCTAATCCTCTCCTGTGTGATACTGTTTGCTGAGCTGTGTATCTAATCCTATCCTGTGTGATACTGTCTGCTGAGCTATGTATCTAATCCTCTCCTGTGTGAAACTGTCTGTTGAGCCGTGTATCTAATCCTCTCCTGTGTGAAACTGTCTGTTGAGCCGTGTATCTAATCCTCTCCTGTGTGATACTGTCTGCTGAGCCGTGTATAAAATCCTCTCCTGTGTGAAACTGTCTGTTGAGCCGTGTATCTAATCCTCTCCTGTGTGATACTGTCTGCTGAGCTGTGTATCTAATTCTCTTCTGTGTGAAACTGTCTGTTGAGCCGTGTATCTAATCCTATCCTGGGTGATACTGACTGCTGAGCTGTGTATCTAATCCTATCCTGTGTGATACTGACTGCTGAGCTGTGTATCTAATCCTCTCCTGTGTGATACTGTCTGCTGAGCTGTGTATCTCATCCTCTCCTGTGTGATACTGTCTGCTGAGCTGTGTATCTAATCCTCTCCTGTGTGATACTGTCTGTTGAGCCGTGTATCTAATCCTCTCCTGTGTGAAACTGTCTGTTGAGCCGTGTATCTAATCCTCTCCTGTGTGATACTGTTTGCTGAGCTGTGTATCTAATCCTATCCTGTGTGATACTGTCTGCTGAGCCGTGTATCTAATCCTATTATGTGTGATGCTGACTGCTGAGCCGTGTATCTAATCCTATCCTGTGTGATACTGTCTGCTGAGCCGTGTATCTAATCCTATTATGTGTGATGCTGACTGCTGAGCCGTGTATCTAATCCTATCCTGTGTGATACTGTCTGCTTAGCCGTGTATCTAATCCTCTCCTGTGTGATACTGTCTGCTGAGCTGTGTATCTAATCCTCTCCTGTGTGATACTGTCTGCTGAGCCGTGTATCTAATCCTATTATGTGTGATACTGTCTGCTGAGCCGTGTATCTAATCCTCTCCTGTGTGATACTGTC
Organism: Phyllobates terribilis; assembly: GCF_046119375.1. Lineage (NCBI taxonomy): Eukaryota > Metazoa > Chordata > Amphibia > Anura > Dendrobatidae > Phyllobates > Phyllobates terribilis. Next base: position 790,853 of record NW_027362822.1, on the reverse strand, counting down.
TGCTGAGTTGTGTATCTAATCCTCTCCTATGTGTAACTGTCTGCTGAGCTGTGTATCTAATCCTCTCCTGTGTGATACTGTCTGCTGAGCTGTGTATCTAATCCTCTCCTGTGTGATACTGTCTGCTGAGCCGTGTACCTAATCCACTCCTGTGTGATACTGTCTGCTGAGCTGTGTATCTAATCCTATCCTGGGGGATACTGTCTGCTGAGCTGTCTATCTAATCCTATCCTGTGTGATACTGTCTGCTGAGCTGTGTATCTAATCCTCTCCTGTGTGATACTGTCTGCTGAGCCGTGTACCTAATCCACTCCTGTGTGATACTGTCTGTTGAGTTGTGTATCTAATCCTCTCCTATGTGTAACTGTCTGCTGAGCCGTGTATCTAATCCTCTCCTGTGTGATACTGTCTGCTGAGCTGTGCATCTAATCCTCTCCTGTGTGATACTGTCTGTTGAGCCGTGTATCTAATCCTCTCCTGTGTGATACTGTCTGCTGAGCTGTGCATCTAATCCTCTCCTATGTGTAACTGTCTGCTGAGCCGTGTATCTAATCCTCTCCTGTGTGAAACTGTCTGCTGAGCCGTGTATCTAATCCCCTCCTGTGTGATGCTGTCTGCTGAGCCGTGTATCTAATCCTCTCCTGTGTGATACTGTCTGCTGAGCCGTGTATAAAATCGTCTCCTGTGTGAAACTGTCTGTTGAGCCGTGTATCTAATCCTCTCCTGTGTGAAACTGTCTGTGGAGCCGTGTATCTAATCCTCTCCTGTGTGATACTGTCTGCTGAGCATTGTATAAAATCCTCTCCTGTGTGAAACTGTCTGTTGAGCTGTGTATCTAATCCTCTCCTGTGTGATACTGTCTGCTGAGCTGTGTATCTAATTCTCTCCTGTGTGAAACTGTCTGTTGAGCCGTGTATCTAATCCTATCCTGTGTGATACTGACTGCTGAGCTGTGTATCTAATCCTATCCTGTGTGATACTGACTGCTGAGCTGTGTATCTAATCCTCTCCTGTGTGATACTGTCTGCTGAGCTGTGTATCTCATCCTCTCCTGTGTGATACTGTCTGCTGAGCTGTGTATCTAATCCTCTCCTGTGTGATACTGTCTGTTGAGCCGTGTATCTAATCCTCTCCTGTGTGAAACTGTCTGTTGAGCCGTGTATCTAATCCTCTCCTGTGTGATACTGTGTGCTGAGCTGTGTATCTAATCCTCTCCTGTGTGAAACTGTCTGTTGAGCCGTGTATCTAATCCTATCCTGTGTGATACTGACTGCTGAGCTGTGTATCTAATCCTATCCTGTGTGATACTGACTGCTGAGCTGTGTATCTAATCCTATCCTGTGTGATACTGTCTGCTGAGCCATGTATCTAATCCTCTCCTGTGTGATACTGTCTGCTGAGCCGTGTATCTAATCCTATTATGTGTGATACTGACTGCTGACCTGTGTATCTAATCCTCTCCTGTGTGATACTGACTGCTGAGCCGTGTATCTAATCATCTCCTGTGTGATACTGTCTGAGTAGCTGTGTATCTAATCCTCTCCTGTGTGATACTGTCTGCTGAGCCGTGTATCTAATCCTCTCCTATGTGATACTGTGTGCTAAGCCGTGTATCTAATCCTCTCCTGTGTGATACTGTTTGCTGAGCTGTGTATCTAATCCTATCCTGTGTGATACTGTCTGCTGAGCCGTGTATCTAATCCTATTATGTGTGATACTGACTGTTGAGCTGTGTATCTAATCCTATCCTGTGTGATACTGACTGCTGAGCTGTGTCTCTAATCCTATCCTGTGTGATACTGACTGCTGAGCTGTGTATCTAATCCTCTCCTGTGTGATACTGTCTGCTGAGCTGTGTATCTCATCCTCTCCTGTGTGATAGTGTCTGCTGAGCCGTGTATCTAATCCTCTCCTGTGTGATACTGTCTGCTGAGCCATGTATCTAATCCTATTATGTGTGATACTGACTGCTGAGCTGTGTATCTAATCCTCTCCTGTGTGATACTGACTGCTGAGCTGTATCTCTAATCCTCTCCTGTGTGATACTGTGTGCTGAGCTGTGTATCTAATCCTCTCCTGTGTGATACTGTCTGAGGAGCTGTGTATCTAATCCTCTCCTGTGTGATACTGTCTGCTGAGCCGTGTATCTAATCCTATCCTGTGTGATACTGTCTGCTGAGCCATGTATCTAATCCTATTATGTGTGATACTGACTGTTGAGCTGTGTATCTAATCCTATCCTGTGTGATACTGTCTGCTGAGCCGTGTATCTAATCCTCTCCTGTGTGATACTGTGTGCTGAGCCGTGTATCTAATCCTCTCCTGTGTGATACTGTTTGCTGAGCTGTGTATCTAATCCTCTCCTGTGTTATACTGTCTGCTGAGCTGTGTATCTAATCCTACCCTGTGTGATACTGTCTGCTGAGCTGTGTATCTGATCCTCTCCTGTGTGATACTGTGTGCTAAGCCGTGTATCTAATCCTCTCGTGTGATACTGTTTGCTGAGCTGTGTATCTAATCCCCTCCTGTGTGATACTGTCTGCTGAGCCGTGTATCTAATCCTCTCCTGTGTGATACTGTTTGCTGAGCTGTGTATCTAATCATATCCTGTGTGATACTGTCTGCTGAGCCGTGTATCTAATCCTATTATGTGTGATGCTGACTGCTGAGCCGTGTATCTAATCCTATCCTGTGTGATACTGTCTGCTGAGCCTGTGTATCTAATCCTATTATGTGTGATGCTGACTGCTGAGCCGTGTATCTAATCCTATCCTGTGTGATACTGTCTGCTTAGCCGTGTATCTAATCCTCTCCTGAGTGATACTGTCTGCTGAGCTGTGTATCTAATCCTCTCCTGTGTGATACTGTCTGCTGAGCCGTGTATCTAATCCTCTCCTGTGTGATACAGTCTGCTGAGCCGTGTATCTAATCCTATTATGTGTGATACTGTCTGCTGAGCCGTGTATCTAATCCTCTCCTGTGTGATACTGTCTGCTGAGCTGTGTATCTAATCCTCTCCTGTGTGATACTGTCTGCTGAGCTGTGTATCTAATCCTCTCCTGTGTGATACAGTCTGCTGAGCCGTGTATCTAAACCTCTCCTGTGTGATACAGTCTGCTGAGCCATGTATCTCATCCTCTCCTGTGTGATACTGTCTGCTGAGCTGTGTATCTAATCCTATCCTGTGTGATACTGTCTGCTGAGCCGTGTATCTAATCCTATTATGTGTGATGCTGACTGCTGAGCCGTGTATCTAATCCTATCCTGTGTGATACTGTCTGCTGGGCCGTGTATCTAATCCTCTCCTGTGTGATACTGTCTGCTGAGCCGTGTATCTAATCCTCTCCTGTGTGATACTGACTGCTGAGCCGTGTATCTAATCCTCTCCTGTGTGATACTGTCTGCTGAGCCGTGTATCTAATCCTATTATGTGTGATACTGTCTGCTGAGCTGTGTATCTAATCCTCTCCTGTGTAATACTGTCTGCTGAGCTGTGTATCTAATCCTCTCCTGTGTGATACTGTCTGCTGAGCCGTGTATCTAATCCTCTCCTGTGTGATACTGTCTGCTGAGCCGTGTATCTAATCCTCTCCTGTGTGATACTGACTGCTGAGCCGTGTATCTAATCCTCTCCTGTGTGATACTGTCTGCTGAGCCGTGTATCTAATCCTCTCCTGTGTGATACTGTCTGCTGAGCCGTGTATCTAATCTTCTCCTGTGTGATACTGACTGCTGAGCCATGTATCTAATCCTCTCCTGTGTGATACTGTCTGCTGAGCCATGTATCTAATCCTCTCCTGTGTGATACTGTCTGCTGAGCCGTGTATCTAATCATCTCCTGTGTGATACTGACTGCTGAGCCGTGTATCTAATCCTCTCCTGTGTGATACTAACTGCTGAGCTGTGTATCTAATCATATACTGTGTGATACTGTCTGCTGAGCTGTGTATCTAATCCTCTCCTATGTGATACTGTGTGCTGAGCCGTGTATCTAATCCTCTCCTGTGTGATACTGTTTGCTGAGCTGTGTATCTAATCCTCTCCTGTGTGATACTGTCTGCTGAGCCGTGTATCTAATCCTCTCCTGTGTGATACTGTCTGCTGAGCCGTGTATCTAATCCTATCCTGTGTGATACTGTGGGCTGAGCCGTGTATCTAATCCTATTATGTGTGATACTGACTGCTGAGCTGTGTATCTAATCCTATCCTGTGTGATACTATCTGCTGAGCCGTGTATCTAATCCTCTCCTGTGTGATGCTGTCTGCTGAGCTGTGTATCTAATTCTCTCCTGTGTGATACTGTCTGCTGAGCCGTGTATCTAATCCTCTCCTGTGTGATACTGTCTGCTGAGCCATGTATCTAATCCTCTGCTGTGTGATACTGTCTGCTGAGCCATGTATCTAATCCTCTGCTGTGTGATACTGTCTGCTGAGCCATGTATCTAATCCTTTGCTGTGTGATACTGTCTGCTGAGCTGTGTATCTCATCCTCTCCTGTGTGATAGTGTCTGCTGAGCCGTGTATCTAATCCTCTCCTGTGTGATACTGTCTGCTGAGCCGTGTATCTAATCCTATTATGTGTGATACTGACTGCTGAGCTGTGTAACTAATCCTATCCTGTGTGATACTGTCTGCTGAGCTGTGTATCTAATCCTCTCCTATGTGATACTGTGTGCTGAGCCGTGTATCTAATCCTCTCCTGTGTGATACTGTTTGCTGAGCTGTGTATCTAATCCTATCCTGTGTGATACAGTCTGCTGAGCCGTGTATCTAATCCTCTCATGTGTGATACTGACTGCTGAGCTGTGTATCTAATCCTATCCTGTGTGATACTGTGTGCTGAGCTGTGTATCTAATCCTCTCCTGTGTGATACTGTCAGCTGAGCTGTGTATCTAATCCTATCCTGTGTGATACAGTCTGCTGAGCCGTGTATCTAATCCTCTCCTGTGTGATACTGTCAGCTGAGCTGTGTATCTAATCCTATCCTGTGTGATACTGTGTGCTGAGCCGTGTATCTAATCCTCTCCTGTGTGATACTGTTTGCTGAGCTGTGTATCAAATCCTCTCCTGTGTGATACCGTCTGCTGAGCCGTGTATCTAATCCTCTCCTGTGTGATACTGTTTGCTGAGCCGTGTATCTAATCCTATCCTGTGTAATACTGTGGGCTGAGCCGTGTATCTAATCCTATTATGTGTGATACTGACTGCTGAGCTGTGTATCTAATCCTATTCTGTGTGATACTATCTGCTGAGCCGTGTATCTAATCCTCTCCTGTGTGATGCTGTCTGCTGAGCTGTGTATCTAATCCTCTCCTGTGTGATACTGTCTGCTGAGCCGTGTATCTAATCCTCTCCTGTGTGATACTGTCTGCTGAGCCATGTATCTAATCCTCTGCTGTGTGATACTGTCTGCTGAGCCATGTATCTAATCCTCTGCTGTGTGATACTGTCTGCTGAGCCATGTATCTAATCCTTTGCTGTGTGATACTGTCTGCTGAGCCATGTATCTAATCCTCTGCTGTGTGATACTGTCTGCTGAGCCGTGTATCTAATCCCCTCCTGTGTGATACTGTTTGCTGAGCCGTGTATCTAATCCTCTCCTGTGTGATACTGTCAGCTCAGCTGTGTATCTAATCCTCTCCTGTGTGATCCTGTCTGCTGAGCTGCGTATCTAATCCTCTCCTGTGTGATATTTACTGCTGAGCTGTGTATCTAATCCTCTCCTGTGTGATACTGTCTGCTGAGCCGTGTATCTAATCCCCTCCTGTGTGATACTGTCTGCTGAGCTGTGTATCTAATCCTATCCTGTGTGATACTATCTGCTGAGCTGTGTTTCTAATCCTATCCTGTTTGATACTGTCTGCTGAGCTGTGTATCTAATCCTATTATGTGTGATACTGACTGCTGAGCTGTGTATCTAATCCTATCCTGTGTGATACTGTCTGCTGAGCTGTGTATCTAATCCTCTCCTATATGATACTGTGTGCTGAGCCGTGTATCTAATCCTCTCCTGTATGATACTGTTTGCTGAGCTGTGTTTCTAATCCTATCCTGTGTGATACTGTCTGCTGAGCCGTGTATCTAATCCTATTATGTGTGATGCTGACTGCTGAGCTGTGTATCTAATCCTATCCTGTGTGATACTGTCTGCTGAGCCGTGTATCTAATCCCCTCCTGTGTGATACTGTCTGCTGAGCTGTGTATCTAATCCTCTCCTATGTGATACTGTGTGCTGAGCCGTGTATCTAACCCTCTCCTGTGTGATACTGTTTGCTGAGCTGTGTATCTAATCCTATCCTGTTTGATACTGTGTGCTGAGCCATGTATCTAATCTTATTATGTGTGATGCTGACTGCTGAGCTGTGTATCTAATCCTATCCTGTGTGATACTGTCTGCTGAGCTGTGTATCTAATCCTTTCCTGTTTGATACTGTGTGCTGAGCAGTGTATCTAATCCTCTCCTGTGTGATACTGTCTGCTGAGCTGTGTATCTAATCCTATCCTGTGTGATACTGTCTGCTGAGCTGTGTATCTAATCCTATCCTGTGTGATACTGTCTGCTGAGCTGTGTATCTAATCCTATTATGTGTGATTCTGACTGCTGAGCTGTGTATCTAATCCTATCCTGTGTGATACTGCCTGCTGAGCGGTGTATCTTATCCTCTCCTGTGTGATACTGTCTGCTGAGCTGTGTATCTAATCCTATCCTGTGTGATACTGTCTGCTGAGCCGTGTTTCTAATTCTCTCCTGTGTGATACTGACTGCTGAGCTGTGTATCTAATCCTCTCCTGTGTGATACTGCCTGCTGAGCCGTGTTTCTAATCCTCTCCTGTGTGATACTGACAGCTGAGCCGTGTATCTAATCCTCTCCTGTGTGATACTGTCTGCTGAGCTGTGTATCTAATCCTATCCTGTGTGATACAGTCTGCTTAGCCGTGTATCTAATCCTATCCTGTGTGATACTGTCTGCTGAGCCGTGTATCTAATCCTCTCCTGTTTGATACTGTCTGCTGAGCTGTGTATCTAATCCTATTATGTGTGATGCTGACTGCTGAGCCGTGTATCTAATCCTATCCTGTGGGATACTGTCTGCTGAGCTGTGTATCTAATCCTCTCCTGTGGGATACTGTCTGCTGAGCTGTGTATCTAATCCTCTCCTGTGTGATACTGTCTGCTGAGCCGTGTATCTAATCCTCTCCTGTTTGATACTGTCTGCTGAGCTGTGTATCTAATCCTATTATGTGTGATGCTGACTGCTGAGCCGTGTATCTAATCCTATCCTGTGTGATACTGTCTGCTGAGCCGTGTATCTAATCCTATTATGTGTGATGCTGACTGCTGAGCCGTGTATCTAATCCTATCCTGTGTGATACTGTCTGCTTAGCCGTGTATCTAATCCTCTCCTGTGTGATACTGTCTGCTGAGCTGTGTATCTAATCCTCTCCTGTGTGATACTGTCTGCTGAGCCGTGTATCTAATCCTATCCTGTTCGATACTGTTTGCTGAGCTGTGTTTCTAATCCTACCCTGTGTGATACTGTCTGCTAAGCCGTGTATCTAATCCTCTCCTGTGTGATACTGTCTGCTGAGCCGTGTATCTAATCCTCTCCTGTGTGATACTGTCTGCTGAGCCGTGTATCTAATCCTATCCTGTGTGATACTGTCTGCTGAGCCGTGTATCTAATCATCTGCTGTGTGATACTGTCTGCTGAGCCGTGTATCTAATCCTATCCTGTGTGATACTGTCTGCTGAGCCGTGTATCTAATCCTCTCCTGTGTGATACTGTCTGCTGAGCTGTGTATCTAATCCTCTCCTGTGTGATACTGTCTGCTGAGCCGTATATCTAATCCTCTCCTGTGTGATACTGTCTGCTGAGCCGTATATCTAATCCTCTCCTGTGTGATACTGTTTGCTGAGCTGTGTATCTAATCCTATCCTGTGTGATACTGTCTGCTGAGCCGTGTATCTAATCCTATTATGTGTGATGCTGACTGCTGAGCCGTGTATCTAATCCTATCCTGTGTGATACTGTCTGCTGAGCCGTGTATCTAATCCTATTATGTGTGATGCTGACTGCTGAGCCGTGTATCTAATCCTATCCTGTGTGATACTGTCTGCTGAGCCGTGTATCTAATCCTATTATGTGTGATGCTGACTGCTGAGCCGTGTATCTAATCCTATCCTGTGTGATACTGTCTGCTTAGCCGTGTATCTAATCCTCTCCTGTGTGATACTGTCTGCTGAGCTGTGTATCTAATCCTCTCCTGTGTGATACTGTCTGCTGAGCTGTGTATCTAATCCTCTCCTGTGTGATACTGTCTGCTGAGCCGTATATCTAATCCTCTCCTGTGTGATACTGTTTGCTGAGCTGTGTATCTAATCCTATCCTGTGTGATACTGTCTGCTGAGCCGTGTATCTAATCCTATTATGTGTGATGCTGACTGCTGAGCCGTGTATCTAATCCTATCCTGTGTGATACTGTCTGCTTAGCCGTGTATCTAATCCTCTCCTGTGTGATACTGTCTGCTGAGCCGTGTATCTAATCCTCTCCTGTGTGATACAGTCTGCTGAGCTGTGTATCTAATCCTATTATGTGTGATACTGTCTGCTGAGCAGTGTATCTAATCCTCTCCTGTGTGATACAGTCTGCTGAGCTGTGTATCTAATCCTATCCTGTGTGATACTGTCTGCTGAGCTGTGTATCTAATCCTCTCCTGTGTGATACAGTCTGCTGAGCCGTGTATCTAATCCTCTCCTGTGTGATACTGTCTGCTGAGCTGTGTATCTAATCCTCTCCTGTGTGATACTGTCTGCTGAGCTGTGTATCTAATCCTCTCCTGTGTGATACTGTCTGCTGAGCCGTGTACCTAATCCACTCCTGTGTGATACTGTCTGCTGAGCTGTGTATCTAATCCTATCCTGTGTGATACTGTCTGCTGAGCTGTGCATCTAATCCTCTCCTGTGTGATACTGTCTGCTGAGCTGTGTATCTAATCTTATCCTGTGTGATACTGTCTGCTGAGCTGTGTATCTAATCCTATCCTGTGTGATACTGTCTGCTGAGCTGTGTATCTAATCCTCTCCTGTGTGATACTGTCTGCTGAGCCGTGTACCTAATCCACTCCTGTGTGATACTGTCTACTGAGCTGTGTATCTAATCCTATCCTGTGTGATACTGTCTGCTGAGCTGTGTATCTAATCCTCTCCTGTGTGATACTGTCTGCTGAGCCGTGTATCTAATCCCCTCCTGTGTGATGCTGTCTGCTGAGCCGTGTATCTAATCCTCTCCTGTGTGAAACTGTCTGTTGAGCCGTGTATCTAATCCTCTCCTGTGTGATACTGTCTGCTGAGCCGTGTATCTAATCCTGTCCTGTGTGATACTGTCTGCTGAGCTGTGTATCTAATCCTCTCCTGTGTGAAACTGTCTGTTGAGCCATGTATCTAATCCTCTCCTGTGTGATACTGTCTGTTGAGCTGTGTATCTAATCCTCTCCTGTGTGATACTGTCTGCTGAGCTGTGTATCTAATCCTCTCCTGTGTGAAACTGTCTGTTGAGCCGTGTATCTAATCTTATCCTGTGTGATACTGACTGCTGAGCCGTGTATCTAATCCTATTATGTGTGATACTGACTGCTGAGCTGTGTATCTAATCCTCTCCTGTGTGATACTGACTGCTGAGCCGTGTATCTAATCTTATCCTGTGTGATAGTGTCTGCTGAGCTGTGTATCTAATCCTCTCCTGTGTGATACTGTCTGCTGAACCGTGTATCTAATCCCCTCCTGTGTAATGCTGTCTGCTGAGCCGTGTATCTAATCCTCTCCTGTGTGATACTGTCTGCTGAGCCGTGTATCTAATCCTATTATGTGTGATACTGACTGCTGAGCTGTGTATCTAATCCTCTCCTGTGTGATACTGACTGCTGAGCCGTGTATCTAATCATCTCCTGTGTGATACTGTCTGAGGAGCTGTGTATCTAATCCTTTCCTGTGTGATACTGTCTGCTGAGCTGTGTATCTAATCCTCTCCTATGTGATACTGTGTGCTGAGCCGTGTATCTAATCCTCTCCTGTGTGATACTGTTTGCTGAGCTGTGTATCTAATCCTATAATGTGTGATACTGTCTGCTGAGCCGTGTATCTAATCCTATTATGTGTGATACTGACTGTTGAGCTGTGTATCTAATCCTATCCTGTGTGATACTGTCTGCTGAGCCGTGTTTCTAATCCTATTATGTGTGATACTGACTGCTGAGCCGTGTATCTAATCCTATTATGTGTGATACTGACTGCTGAGCTGTGTATCTAATCCTCTCCTGTGTGATACTGACTGCTGAGCCGTGTATCTAATCATCTCCTGTGTGATACTGTCTGAGGAGCTGTGTATCTAATCCTTTCCTGTGTGATACTGTCTGCTGAGCTGTGTATCTAATCCTCTCCTATGTGATACTGTGTGCTGAGCCGTGTATCTAATCCTTTCCTGTGTGATACTGTTTGCTGAGCTGTGTATCTAATCCTATACTGTGTGATACTGTCTGCTGAGCTGTGTATCTAATCCTCTCCTATGTGTAACTGTCTGCTGAGCCGTGTATCTAATCCTCTCCTGTGTGATACTGTCTGCTGAGCCGTGTATCTCATCCTCTCCTGTGTGATAGTGTTTGCTGAGCCGTGTATCTAATCCTATCCTGTGTGATACTGTCTGCTGAGCCGTGTATCTAATCCTATTATGTGTGATACTGACTGCTGAGCTGTGTATCTCATCCTCTCCTGTGTGATAGTGTCTGCTGAGCCGTGTATCTAATCCTCTCCTGTGTGATACTGTCTGCTGAGCTGTGTATCTAATCCTCTCCTGTGTGATACTGACTGCTGAGCCGTGTATCTAATCTTCTCCTGTGTGATACTGTCTGCTGAGCCGTGTATCTAATCCTCTCCTATGTGATACTGTGTGCTGAGCCGTGTATCTAATCCTCTCCTGTGTGATACTGTTTGCTGAGCTGTGTATCTAATCCTATCCTGTGTGATACTGTCTGCTGAGCCGTGTATCTAATCCTATTATGTCTGATACTGACTGATGAGCTGTGTATCTAATCCTTTCCTGTGTGATACTGTCTGCTGAGCCGTGTATCTCATCCTCTCCTGTGTGATACTGTCTGATGAGCTGTGTCTCTAATCCTCTCCTGTGTGATACTGTCTGCTGAGCCGTGTATCTCATCCTCTCCTGTGTGATACTGTCTGATGAGCTGTGTATCTCATCCTCTCCTGTGTGATACTGTCTGATGAGCTGTGTCTCTAATCCTCTCCTGTGTGATACTGTCTGCTGAGCCGTGTATCTAATCCTCTCCTGTGTGATACTGTCTGCTGAGCTGTGTATCTAATCCTATCCTGTGTGATACCATCTGCTGAGCTGTGTATCAAATCCTCTCCTGTGTGATACTGACTGCTGAGCCGTGTATCTAATCCTCTCCTGTGTGATACTCTGTGCTGAGCCGTGTATCTAATCCTCTCCTGTGTGATACTGTTTGCTGAGCTGTGTATCTAATCCTATTATGTGTGATACTGACTGATGAGCTGTGTATCTAATCCTCTCCTGTGTGATACTGACTGCTGAGCTGTGTCTCTAATCCTTTCCTGTGTGATACTGTCTGCTGAGCTGTGTATCTCATCCTCTCCTGTGTGATAGTGTCTGCTGAGCCGTGTATCTAATCCTCTCCTGTGTGATACTGTCTGCTGAGCTGTGTATCTAATCCTATTATGTGTGATACTGACTGATGAGCTGTGTATCTAATCCTCTCCTGTGTGATACTGACTGCTGAGCTGTGTCTCTAATCCTTTCCTGTGTGATACTGTCTGCTGAGCTGTGTATCTCATCCTCTCCTGTGTGATAGTGTCTGCTGAGCCGTGTATCTAATCCTCTCCTGTGTGATACTGTCTGCTGAGCTGTGTAGCTCATCCTCTCCTGTGTGATAGTGTCTGCTGAGCCGTGTATCTAATCCTCTCCTGTGTGATACTGTCTGCTGAGCCGTGTATCTAATCCTATTATGTGTGATACTGACTGCTGAGCTGTGTATCTAATCCTCTCCTGTGTGAAACTGCCTGTTGAGCCGTGTATCTAATCCTATCCTGTGTGATACTGTCTGCTGAGCTGTGTCTCTAATCCTATCCTGTGTGATACTGACTGCTGAGCTGTGTATCTAATCCTCTCCTGTGTGATACTGTCTGAGGAGCTGTGTATCTAATCCTCTCCTGTGTGATACTGTCTGCTGAGCAGTGTATCTAATCCTCTCCTATGTGATACTGTGTGCTGAGCCGTGTATCTAATCCTCTCCTGTGTGATACTGTTTGCTGAGCTGTGTATCTAATCCTATCCTGTGTGATACTGTCTGCTGAGCTGTGTATCTAATCCTATCCTGTGAGATACAGTCTGCTGAGCCGTGTATCTAATCCTCTCCTGTGTGATACTGACTGCTGAGCTGTGTATCTAATCCTAGTCTGTGTGATACTGTCTGCTGAGCTGTGTATCTAATCCTCTCCTATGTGATACTGTGTGCTGAGCCGTGTATCTAATCCTCTCCTGTGTGATACTGTTTGCTGAGCGGTGTATCTAATCCTCTCCTGTGTGATACTGTCTGCTGAGCTGTGTATCTAATCCTCTCCTGTTTGATACTGTGTGCTGAGCCGTGTATCTAATCCTCTCCTGTGTGATACTGTCTGCTGAGCCGTGTATCTAATCCTCTCCTGTGTGATACTGTCTGCTGAGCTGTGTATCTAATGGTATCCTGTGTGATACTGTCTGCTGAGCTGTGTATCTAATCCTATCCTGTGTGATACTGTCTGCTGAGCTGTGTATCTAATCCTATTATGTGTGATGCTGTCTGCTGAGCTGTGTATCTAATCCTATCCTGTGTGATACTGCCTGCTGAGCCGTGTATCTAATCCCCTCCTGTGTGATACTGTCTGCTGAGCTGTGTATCTTATCCTCTCCTGTGTGATACTGTCTGCTGAGCCGTGTATCTAATCCTCTCCAGTGTGATACTGTCTGCTGAGCTGTGTATCTAATCCTCTCCTGTGTGATACTGTCTGCTGAGCTGTGTATCTAATCCTATCCTGTGTGATACTGTCTGCTAAGCTGTGTATCTAATCCTATTATGTGTGATGCTGACTGCTGAGCTGTGTATCTAATCCTATCCTGTGTGATACTGCCTTCTGAGCCGTGTATCTAATCCTCTCCTGTGTGATACAGTCTGCTGAGCTGTGTATCTAATCCTCTCCTGTGTAATACTGTCTGCTGAGCCGTGTATCTAATCCTCTCCTGTGTGATACTGACTGCTGAGCCGTGTACCTAATCCTCTCCTGTGTGATACTGTCTGCTGAGCTGTGTATCTAATCATATCCTGTGTGATACAGTCTGCTGAGCCGTGTATCTAATCCTATCCTGTGTGATACTGTCTGCTGAGCTGTGTATCTAATCCTCTCCTGTGTGATACTGTCTGCTGAGCCGTGTATCTAATCCTCTCCTGTTTGATACTGTCTGCTGAGCTGTGTATCTAATCGTATTATGTGTGATGCTGATTGCTGAGCCGTGTATCTAATCCTATCCTGTGTGATACTGTCTGCTGAGCCGTGTATCTAATCCTATTATGTGTGATGCTGACTGCTGAGCCGTGTATCTAATCCTATCCTGTGTGATACTGTCTGATTAGCCGTGTATCTAATTCTCTCCTGTGTGATAATGTCTGCTGAGCTGTGTATCTAATCCTATTATGTGTGATGCTGACTGCTGAGCTGTGTATCTAATCCTATCCTGTGTGATACTGCCTGCTGAGCCGTGTATCTTATCCTCTCCTGTGTGATACTGTCTGCTGAGCCATGTATCTAATCCTCTCCTGTGTGATACTATCTGCTGAGCAGTGTATCTAATCCTCTCCTGTGTGATACTGTCTGCTGAGCCGTGTATCTAATCCTATCCTGTGTGATACTGTCTGCTGAGCTGTGTATCTAATCCTATCCTGTGTGATACTGTCTGCTGAGCCATGTATCTAATCCTCTCCTGTGTGATACTGTCTTCTGAGCTGTGTATCTAATCCTCCTCTGTGTGATACTGTGTGCTGAGCCGTGTATCTAATCCGCTCGTGTGATACTGTTTGCTGAGCTGTGTATCTAATCCCCTCCTGTGTGATACTGTCTGCTGAGCCGTGTATCTAATCCTCTCCTGTGTGATACTGTTTGCTGAGCTGTGTATCTAATCCTATCCTGTGTGATACTGCCTGCTGAGCCGTGTATCTAATCCTATTATGTGTGATGCTGACTGCTGAGCCGTGTATCTAATCCTATCCTGTGTGATACTGTCTGCTGAGCCGTGTATCTAATCCTATTATGTGTGATGCTGACTGCTGAGCCGTGTATCTAATCCTATCCTGTGTGATACTGTCTGCTTAGCCGTGTATCTAATCCTCTCCTGTGTAATACTGTCTGCTGAGCTGTGTATCTAATCCTCTCCTGTGTGATGCTGTCTGCAGAGCTGTGTATCTAATCCTCTCGTGTGTGATACTGTCTGCTGAGCCGTGTATCTAATCCTCTCCTGTGTGATTCTGTCTGCTGAGCCGTGTATGTAATCCTATTATGTGTGATACTGTCTGCTGAGCCGTGTATCTAATCCTATTATGTGTGATACTGTCTGCTGAGCTGTGTATCTAATCCTCTCCTGTGTGATACTGTCTGCTGAGCTGTGTATCTAATCCTCTCCTGTGTGATACTGTCTGCTGAGCTGTGTATCTAATCCTCTCCTGTGTAATACTGTCTGCTGAGCTGTGTATCTAATCCTCTCCTGTGTGATACTGTCTGCTGAGCCGTGTATCTAATCCTCTCCTGTGTGATACTGTCTGCTGAGCCGTGTATCTAATCCTCTCCTGTGTGATACTGTCATGCTGAGCCGTGTATCTAATCCTCTCCTGTGTAATACTGTCTGCTGAGCTGTGTATCTAATCCTCTCCTGTGTGATACTGTCTGCTGAGCTGTGTATCTAATCCTCTCCTGTGTAATACTGTCTGCTGAGCTGTGTATCTAATCCTCTCCTGTGTGATACTGTCTGCTGAGCCGTGTATCTAATCCTCTCCTGTGTGATACTGTCTGCTGAGCCGTGTATCTAATCCTCTCCTGTGTGATACTGTCATGCTGAGCCGTGTATCTAATCCTCTCCTGTGTGATACTGACTGCTGAGCCGTGTATATAATCCTCTCCTGTGTGATACTGTTTGCTGAGCTGTGTATCTAATCCTCTCCTGTGTGATACTGTCTGCTGAGCTGTGTATCTAATCCTCTCCTGTGTGATACTGTGTGATGAGCCGTGTATCTAATCCTCTCGTGTGATACTGTTTGCTGAGCTGTGTATCTAATCCCCTCCTGTGTGATACTATCTGCTGAGCCGTGTATCTAATCCTCTCCTGTGTGATACTGTTTGCTGAGCTGTGCATCTAATCCTATCCTGTGTGATACTGTCTGCTGAGCCGTGTATCTAATCCTATTATGTGTGATGCTGACTGCTGAGCCGTGTATCTAATCCTATCCTGTGTGATACTGTCTGCTGAACCGTGTATCTAATCCTATTATGTGTGATGCTGACTGCTGAGCCGTGTATCTAATCCTATCCTGTGTGATACTGTCTGCTGAGCCGTGTATCTAATCCTCTCCTGTGTGATACTGTCTGCTTAGCCGTGTATCTAATCCTCTACTGTGTGATACTGTCTGCTGAGCTGTGTATCTAATCCTCTCCTGTGTGATACTGTCTGCTGAGCCGTGTATCTAATCCTATTATGTGTGATACTGTCTGCTGAGCCGTGTATCTCATCCTATTATGTGTGATACTGTCTGCTGAGCCGTGTATCTAATCCTCTCCTGTGTGATACTGTCTGCTGAGTTGTGTATCTAATCCTCTCCTATGTGTAACTGTCTGCTGAGCCATGTATCTAATCCTCTCCTGTGTGATACTGTCTGCTGAGCCGTGTATCTAATCCTCTCCTGTGTGATACTGTCTGCTGAGCCGTGTATCTAATCCTATTATGTGTGATACTGTCTGCTGAGCCGTGTATCTAATCCTATTATGTGTGATACTGTCTGCTGAGCTGTGTATCTAATCCTCTCCTGTGTAATACTGTCTGCTGAGCTGTGTATCTAATCCTCTCCTGTGTGATACTGTCTGCTGAGCCGTGTATCTAATCCTATCCTGTGTGATACTGTCTGCTGAGCCGTGTATCTAATCCTCTCCTGTGTGATACTGTCTGCTGAGTTGTGTATCTAATCCTCTCCTATGTGTAACTGTCTGCTGAGCCGTGTATCTAATCCTCTCCTGTGTGATACTGTCTGCTGAGCTGTGTATCTAATCCTCTCCTGTGTAATACTGTCTGCTGAGCTGTGTATCTAATCCTCTCCTGTGTGATACTGTCTGCTGAGCCGTGTATCTAATCCTATTATGTGTGATACTGTCTGCTGAGCCGTGTATCTAATCCTCTCCTGTGTGATACTGTCTGCTGAGTTGTGTATCTAATCCTCTCCTATGTGTAACTGTCTGCTGAGCCGTGTATCTAATCCTCTCCTGTGTGATACTGTCTGCTGAGCCGTGTATCTAATCCTCTCCTGTGTGATACTGTCTGCTGAGCCGTGTATCTAATCCTATTATGTGTGATACTGTCTGCTGAGCCGTGTATCTAATCCTATTATGTGTGATACTGTCTGCTGAGCTG
Source organism: Phyllobates terribilis (assembly GCF_046119375.1). Lineage (NCBI taxonomy): Eukaryota > Metazoa > Chordata > Amphibia > Anura > Dendrobatidae > Phyllobates > Phyllobates terribilis. The sequence goes on along the minus strand of NW_027362822.1, from coordinate 774,118 downwards.
TGTATCTAATCCTCTCCTGTGTGATACTGTCTGCTGAGCCGTTTATCTAATCCTCTCCTGTGTGATACTGTCTGCTGAGCCGTGTATCTAATCCTCTCCTGTGTGATACTGACTGCTGAGCCGTGTATCTAATCCTCTCCTGTGTGATACTGACTGCTGAGCCGTGTATCTAATCCTCTCCTGTGTGATACTGTCTGCTGAGCTGTGTATCTAATCCTCTCCTGTGTGATACTGTCTGCTGAGCTGTGTATCTAATCCTCTCCTGTGTGATACTGACTGCTGAGCCGTGTATCTAATCCTCTCCTGTGTGATACTGTTTGCTGAGCTGTGTATCTAATCCTCTCCTGTGTGATACTGTGTGCTGAGCCGTGTATCTAATCCTCTCGTGTGATACTGTTTGCTGAGCTGTGTATCTAATCCTCTCCTGTGTGATACTGACTGCTGAGCCGTGTATCTAATCCTCTCCTGTGTGATACTGTTTGCTGAGCTGTGTATTTAATCCTCTCCTGTGTGATACTGTCTGCTGAGCTGTGTATCTAATCCTCTCCTGTGTGATACTGTGTGCTGAGCCGTGTATCTAATCCTCTCGTGTGATACTGTCTGCTGAGCTGTGTATCTAATCCTCTCCTGTGTGATACTGTCTGCTGAGCCGTGTATCTAATCCTCTCCTGTGTGATACTGTTTGCTGAGCTGTGTATCTAATCCTATCCTCTGTGATACTGTCTGCTGAGCCGTGTATCTAATCCTATTATGTGTGATGCTGACTGCTGAGCCGTGTATCTAATCCTATCCTGTGTGATACTGTCTGCTGAGCCGTGTATCTAATCCTATTATGTGTGATGCTGACTACTGAGCCGTGTATCTAATCCTATCCTGTGTGATACTGTCTGCTTAGCCGTGTATCTAATCCTCTCCTGTGTGATACTGTCTGCTGAGCTGTGTATCTAATCCTCTCCTGTGTGATACTGTCTGCTGAGCCGTGTATCTAATCCTATTATGTGTGATACTGTCTGCTGAGCCGTGTATCTAATCCTCTCCTGTGTGATACTGTCTGCTGAGCCGTGTATAAAATCCTCTCCTGTGTGAAACTGTCTGTTGAGCCGTGTATCTAATCCTCTCCTGTGTGATACTGTCTGCTGAGCTGTGTATCTAATCCTCTCCTGTGTGATTCTGTCAGCTGAGCTGTGTATCTAATCCTCTCCTGTGTGATACTGTCTGCTGAGCTGTGTATCTAATCCTCTCCTGTGTGAAACTGTCTGTTGAGCCGTGTATCTAATCCTCTCCTGTGTGAAACTGTCTGTTGAGCCGTGTATCTAATCCTCTCCTGTGTGATACTGTCTGCTGAGCCGTGTATAAAATCCTCTCCTGTGTGAAACTGTCTGTTGAGCCGTGTATCTAATCCTCTCCTGTGTGATTCTGTCAGCTGAGCTGTGTATCTAATCCTCTCCTGTGTGATACTGTCTGCTGAGCTGTGTATCTAATCCTCTCCTGTGTGATACTGTCTGCTGAGCTGTGTATCTAATCCTCTCCTGTGTGATACTGTCTGCTGAGCTGTGTATCTAATTCTCTCCTGTGTGAAACTGTCTGTTGAGCCGTGTATCTAATCCTATCCTGTGTGATACTGACTGCTGAGCTGTGTATCTAATCCTATCCTGTGTGATACTGACTGCTGAGCTGTGTATCTAATCCTCTCCTGTGTGATGCTGTCTGCTGAGCTGTGTATCTCATCCTCTCCTGTGTGATACTGTCTGCTGAGCTGTGTATCTAATCCTCTCCTGTGTGATACTGTCTGTTGAGCCGTGTATCTAATCCTCTCCTGTGTGAAACTGTCTGTTGAGCCGTGTATCTAATCCTCTCTTGTGTGATACTGTCTGCTGAGCTGTGTATCTAATCCTCTCCTGTGTGATACTGTCTGCTGAGCTGTGTATCTAATCCTATCCTGTGTGATACTGTCTGCTGAGCCGTGTATCTAATCCTATTATGTGTGATGCTGACTGCTGAGCCGTGTATCTAATCCTATCCTGTGTGATACTGTCTGCTGAGCCGTGTATCTAATCCTATTATGTGTGATGCTGACTGCTGAGCCGTGTATCTAATCCTATCCTGTGTGATACTGTCTGCTTAGCCGTGTATCTAATCCTCTCCTGTGTGATACTGTCTGCTGAGCTGTGTGTCTAATCCTCTCCTGTGTGATACTGTCTGCTGAGCCGTGTATCTAATCCTATTATGTGTGATACTGTCTGCTGAGCCGTGTATCTAATCCTCTCCTGTGTGATACTGTCTGCTGAGTTGTGTATTTAATCCTCTCCTATGTGTAACTGTCTGCTGAGCTGTGTATCTAATCCTCTCCTGTGTGATACTGTCTGCTGAGTTGTGTATCTAATCCTCTCCCATGTGTAACTGTCTGCTGAGCTGTGTATCTAATCCTCTCCTGTGTGATACTGTCTGCTGAGTTGTGTATCTAATCCTCTCCTATGTGTAACTGTCTGCTGAGCTGTGTATCTAATCCTCTCCTGTGTGATACTGTCTGCTGAGCTGTGTATCTAATCCTATCCTGTGTGATACTGTCTGCTGAGCTGTGTATCTAATCCTATCCTGTGTGATACTGTCTGCTGAGCTGTGTATCTAATCCACTCCTGTGTGATACTGTCTGCTGAGCTGTGTATCTAATCCTATCCTGTGTGATACTGTCTGCTGAGCTGTCTATCTAATCCTATCCTGTGTGATACTGTGTGCTGAGCTGTGTATCTAATCCTCTCCTGTGTGATACTGTCTGCTGAGCCGTGTACCTAATCCACTCCTGTGTGATACTGTCTGCTGAGCTGTGTATCTAATCCTATCCTGTGTGATACTGTCTGCTGAGCTGTGTATCTAATCCTCTCCTGTGTGATACTGTCTGAGGAGCTGTGTATCTAATCCTCTCCTGTGTGATACTGTCTGCTGAGCCGCGTATCTAATCCTCTCCTGTGTGATACTGTTTGCTGAGCTGTGTATCTAATCCTATCCTGTGTGATACTGTCTGCTGAGCCATGTATCTAATCCTATCCTGTGTGATACTGACTGTTGAGCTGTGTATCTAATCCTATCCTGTGTGATACTGTCTGCTGAGCTGTGTATCTAATCCTCTCCTATGTGATACTGTGTGCTGAGCCGTGTATCTAATCCTCTCCTGTGTGATACTGTCTGCTGAGCTGTGTATCTAATCCTCTCCTGTGTGATACTGTCTGCTGAGCTGTGTATCTAATCCTCTCCTGTGTGATACTGTCTGCTGAGCTGTGTATCTAATTCTCTCCTGTGTGAAACTGTCTGTTGAGCCGTGTATCTAATCCTATCCTGTGTGATACTGACTGCTGAGCTGTGTATCTAATCCTATCCTGTGTGATACTGACTGCTGAGCTGTGTATCTAATCCTCTCCTGTGTGATGCTGTCTGCTGAGCTGTGTATCTCATCCTCTCCTGTGTGATACTGTCTGCTGAGCTGTGTATCTAATCCTCTCCTGTGTGATACTGTCTGTTGAGCCGTGTATCTAATCCTCTCCTGTGTGAAACTGTCTGTTGAGCCGTGTATCTAATCCTCTCTTGTGTGATACTGTCTGCTGAGCTGTGTATCTAATCCTCTCCTGTGTGATACTGTCTGCTGAGCTGTGTATCTAATCCTATCCTGTGTGATACTGTCTGCTGAGCCGTGTATCTAATCCTATTATGTGTGATGCTGACTGCTGAGCCGTGTATCTAATCCTATCCTGTGTGATACTGTCTGCTGAGCCGTGTATCTAATCCTATTATGTGTGATGCTGACTGCTGAGCCGTGTATCTAATCCTATCCTGTGTGATACTGTCTGCTTAGCCGTGTATCTAATCCTCTCCTGTGTGATACTGTCTGCTGAGCTGTGTGTCTAATCCTCTCCTGTGTGATACTGTCTGCTGAGCCGTGTATCTAATCCTATTATGTGTGATACTGTCTGCTGAGCCGTGTATCTAATCCTCTCCTGTGTGATACTGTCTGCTGAGTTGTGTATCTAATCCTCTCCTATGTGTAACTGTCTGCTGAGCTGTGTATCTAATCCTCTCCTGTGTGATACTGTCTGCTGAGTTGTGTATCTAATCCTCTCCTATGTGTAACTGTCTGCTGAGCTGTGTACCTAATCCTCTCCTGTGTGATACTGTCTGCTGAGTTGTGTATCTAATCCTCTCCTATGTGTAACTGTCTGCTGAGCTGTGTATCTAATCCTCTCCTGTGTGATACTGTCTGCTGAGCTGTGTATCTAATCCTATCCTGTGTGATACTGTCTGCTGAGCTGTGTATCTAATCCTATCCTGTGTGATACTGTCTGCTGAGCTGTGTATCTAATCCACTCCTGTGTGATACTGTCTGCTGAGCTGTGTATCTAATCCTATCCTGTGTGATACTGTCTGCTGAGCTGTCTATCTAATCCTATCCTGTGTGATACTGTGTGCTGAGCTGTGTATCTAATCCTCTCCTGTGTGATACTGTCTGCTGAGCCGTGTACCTAATCCACTCCTGTGTGATACTGTCTGTTGAGTTGTGTATCTAATCCTCTCCTATGTGTAACTGTCTGCTGAGCCGTGTATCTAATCCTCTCCTGTGTGATACTGTCTGCTGAGCTGTGTATCTAATCCTCTCCTGTGTGATACTGTCTGTTGAGCCGTGTATCTAATCCTCTCCTGTGTGATACTGTCTGCTGAGCCGTGTATAAAATCCTCTCCTGTGTGAAACTGTCTGCTGAGCCGTGTATCTAATCCTCTCCTGTGTGAAACTGTCTGTTGAGCCGTGTATCTAATCCTCTCCTGTGTGAAACTGTCTGTTGAGCCGTGTATCTAATCCTATCCTGTGTGATACTGACTGCTGAGCTGTGTATCTAATCCTCTCCTGTGTGATACTGTCTGCTGAGCTGTGTATCTCATCCTCTCCTGTGTGATACTGTCTGCTGAGCTGTGTATCTAATCCTCTCCTGTGTGATACTGTCTGTTGAGCCGTGTATCTAATCCTCTCCTGTGTGAAACTGTCTGTTGAGCCGTGTATCTAATCCTCTCCTGTGTGATACTGTGTGCTGAGCTGTGTATCTAATCCTCTCCTGTGTGAAACTGTCTGTTGAGCCGTGTATCTAATCCTATCCTGTGTGATACTGACTGCTGAGCTGTGTATCTAATCCTATCCTGTGTGATACTGACTGCTGAGCTGTGTATCTAATCCTATCCTGTGTGATACTGTCTGCTGAGCTGTGTATCTAATCCTCTCCTTTGTGATACTGTCTGCTGAGCCATGTATCTAATCCTCTCCTGTGTGATACTGTCTGCTGAGCCGTGTATCTAATCCTATTATGTGTGATACTGACTGCTGACCTGTGTATCTAATCCTCTCCTGTGTGATACTAACTGCTGAGCCGTGTATCTAATCATCTCCTGTGTGATACTGCCTGAGTAGCTGTGTATCTAATCCTCTCCTGTGTGATAATGTCTGCTGAGCCGTGTATCTAATCCTCTCCTATGTGATACTGTGTGCTAAGCCGTGTATCTAATCCTCTCCTGTGTGATACTGACTGTTGAGCTGTGTATCTAATCCTATCCTGTGTGATACTGACTGCTGAGCTGTGTCTCTAATCCTATCCTGTGTGATACTGACTGCTGAGCTGTGTATCTAATCCTCTCCTGTGTGATACTGTCTGCTGAGCTGTGTATCTCATCCTCTCCTGTGTGATAGTGTCTGCTGAGCCGTGTATCTAATCCTCTCCTGTGTGATACTGTCTGCTGAGCCATGTATCTAATCCTATTATGTGTGATACTGACTGCTGAGCTGTGTATCTAATCCTCTCCTGTGTGATACTGTCTGCTGAGCTGTGTATCTAATCCTCTCCTGTGTGATACTGTCTGAGGAGCTGTGTATCTAATCCTCTCCTGTGTGATACTGTCTGCTGAGCCGCGTATCTAATCCTCTCCTGTGTGATACTGTTTGCTGAGCTGTGTATCTAATCCTATCCTGTGTGATACTGTCTGCTGAGCCATGTATCTAATCCTATCCTGTGTGATACTGACTGTTGAGCTGTGTATCTAATCCTATCCTGTGTGATACTGTCTGCTGAGCTGTGTATCTAATCCTCTCCTATGTGATACTGTGTGCTGAGCCGTGTATCTAATCCTCTCCTGTGTGATACTGTTTGCTGAGCTGTGTATCTAATCCTATCCTGTGTGATACTGTCTGCTGAGCTATGTATCTAATCCTCTCCTGTGTGAAACTGTCTGTTGAGCCGTGTATCTAATCCTCTCCTGTGTGAAACTGTCTGTTGAGCCGTGTATCTAATCCTCTCCTGTGTGATTCTGTCTGCTGAGCTGTGTATCTAATCCTCTCCTATGTGATACTGTGTGCTGAGCCGTGTATCTAATCCTCTCCTGTGTGATACTGTTTGCTGAGCTGTGTATCTAATCCTATCCGGTGTGATACTGTCTGCTGAGCTGTGTATCTAATCCTCTCCTGTGTGATACTGTCTGCTGAGCCGTGTATAAAATCGTCTCCTGTGTGAAACTGTCTGTTGAGCCGTGTATCTAATCCTCTCCTGTGTGAAACTGTCTGTTGAGCCGTGTATCTAATCCTCTCCTGTGTGATACTGTCTGCTGAGCCGTGTATAAAATCCTCTCCTGTGTGAAACTGTCTGTTGAGCCGTGTATCTAATCCTCTCCTGTGTGATTCTGTCAGCTGAGCTGTGTATCTAATCCTCTCCTGTGTGATACTGTCTGCTGAGCTGTGTATCTAATTCTCTCCTGTGTGAAACTGTCTGTTGAGCCGTGTATCTAATCCTATCCTGGGTGATACTGACTGCTGAGCTGTGTATCTAATCCTATCCTGTGTGATACTGACTGCTGAGCTGTGTATCTAATCCTCTCCTGTGTGATACTGTCTGCTGAGCTGTGTATCTCATCCTCTCCTGTGTGATACTGTCTGCTGAGCTGTGTATCTAATCCTCTCCTGTGTGATACTGTCTGTTGAGCCGTGTATCTAATCCTCTCCTGTGTGAAACTGTCTGTTGAGCCGTGTATCTAATCCTCTCCTGTGTGATACTGTTTGCTGAGCTGTGTATCTAATCCTATCCTGTGTGATACTGTCTGCTGAGCCGTGTATCTAATCCTATTATGTGTGATGCTGACTGCTGAGCCGTGTATCTAATCCTATCCTGTGTGATACTGTCTGCTGAGCCGTGTATCTAATCCTATTATGTGTGATGCTGACTGCTGAGCCGTGTATCTAATCCTATCCTGTGTGATACTGTCTGCTTAGCCATGTATCTAATCCTCTCCTGTGTGATACTGTCTGCTGAGCTGTGTATCTAATCCTCTCCTGTGTGATACTGTCTGCTGAGCCGTGTATCTAATCCTATTATGTGTGATACTGTCTGCTGAGCCGTGTATCTAATCCTCTCCTGTGTGATACTGTCTGCTGAGTTGTGTATCTAATCCTCTCCTATGTGTAACTGTCTGCTGAGCTGTGTATCTAATCCTCTCCTGTGTGATACTGTCTGCTGAGCTGTGTATCTAATCCTCTCCTGTGTGATACTGTCTGCTGAGCCGTGTACCTAATCCACTCCTGTGTGATACTGTCTGCTGAGCTGTGTATCTAATCCTATCCTGTGTGATACTGTCTGCTGAGCTGTCTATCTAATCCTATCCTGTGTGATACTGTCTGCTGAGCTGTGTATCTAATCCTCTCCTGTGTGATACTGTCTGCTGAGCCGTGTACCTAATCCACTCCTGTGTGATACTGTCTGTTGAGTTGTGTATCTAATCCTCTCCTATGTGTAACTGTCTGCTGAGCCGTGTATCTAATCCTCTCCTGTGTGATACTGTCTGCTGAGCTGTGCATCTAATCCTCTCCTGTGTGATACTGTCTGTTGAGCCGTGTATCTAATCCTCTCCTGTGTGATACTGTCTGCTGAGCCGTGTATAAAATCCTCTCCTGTGTGAAACTGTCTGCTGAGCCGTGTATCTAATCCCCTCCTGTGTGATGCTGTCTGCTGAGCCGTGTATCTAATCCTCTCCTGTGTGATACTGTCTGCTGAGCCGTGTATAAAATCGTCTCCTGTGTGAAACTGTCTGTTGAGCCGTGTATCTAATCCTCTCCTGTGTGATTCTGTCAGCTGAGCTGTGTATCTAATCCTCTCCTGTGTGATACTGTCTGCTGAGCTGTGTATCTAATTCTCTCCTGTGTGAAACTGTCTGTTGAGCCGTGTATCTAATCCTATCCTGTGTGATACTGACTGCTGAGCTGTGTATCTAATCCTATCCTGTGTGATACTGACTGCTGAGCTGTGTATCTAATCCTCTCCCGTGTGATACTGTCTGCTGAGCTGTGTATCTCATCCTCTCCTGTGTGATACTGTCTGCTGAGCTGTGTATCTAATCCTCTCCTGTGTGATACTGTCTGTTGAGCCGTGTATCTAATCCTCTCCTGTGTGAAACTGTCTGTTGAGCCGTGTATCTAATCCTCTCCTGTGTGATACTGTGTGCTGAGCTGTGTATCTAATCCTCTCCTGTGTGAAACTGTCTGTTGAGCCGTGTATCTAATCCTATCCTGTGTGATACTGACTGCTGAGCTGTGTATCTAATCCTATCCTGTGTGATACTGACTGCTGAGCTGTGTATCTAATCCTATCCTGTGTGATACTGTCTGCTGAGCCATGTATCTAATCCTCTCCTGTGTGATACTGTCTGCTGAGCCGTGTATCTAATCCTATTATGTGTGATACTGACTGCTGACCTGTGTACCTAATCCTCTCCTGTGTGATACTGACTGCTGAGCCGTGTATCTAATCATCTCCTGTGTGATACTGTCTGAGTAGCTGTGTATCTAATCCTCTCCTGTGTGATACTGTCTGCTGAGCCGTGTATCTAATCCTCTCCTATGTGATACTGTGTGCTAAGCCGTGTATCTAATCCTCTCCTGTGTGATACTGTTTGCTGAGCTGTGTATCTAATCCTATCCTGTGTGATACTGTCTGCTGAGCCGTGTATCTAATCCTATTATGTGTGATACTGACTGTTGAGCTGTGTATCTAATCCTATCCTGTGTGATACTGACTGCTGAGCTGTGTCTCTAATCCTATCCTGTGTGATACTGACTGCTGAGCTGTGTATCTAATCCTCTCCTGTGTGATACTGTCTGCTGAGCTGTGTATCTCATCCTCTCCTGTGTGATAGTGTCTGCTGAGCCGTGTATCTAATCCTCTCCTGTGTGATACTGTCTGCTGAGCCATGTATCTAATCCTATTATGTGTGATACTGACTGCTGAGCTGTGTATCTAATCCTCTCCTGTGTGATACTGACTGCTGAGCTGTATCTCTAATCCTCTCCTGTGTGATACTGTGTGCTGAGCTGTGTATCTAATCCTATTATGTGTGATACTGACTGCTGAGCTGTGTATCTAATCCTCTCCTGTGTGATACTGACTGCTGAGCCGTGTATCTAATCATCTCCTGTGTGATACTGTCTGAGGAGCTGTGTATCTAATCCTATTATGTGTGATACTGTCTGCTGAGCTGTGTATCTAATCCTCTCCTGTGTGATACTGTCTGCTGAGCTGTGTATCTAATCCTCTCCTGTGTGATACTGTCTGCTGAGCCGTGTATCTAATCCTATTATGTGTGATACTGACTGCTGAGCTGTGTATCTAATCCTCTCCTGTGTGATACTGACTGCTGAGCCGTGTATCTAATCATCTCCTGTGTGATACTGTCTGAGGAGCTGTGTATCTAATCCTCTCCTGTGTGATACTGTCTCCTGAGCCGTGTATCTAATCCTCTCCTATGTGATACTGTGTGCTGAGCCGTGTATCTAATCCTCTCCTGTGTGATACTGTTTGCTGAGCTGTGTATCTAATCCTATCCTGTGTGATGCTGTCTGCTGAGCTGTGTATCTAATCCTATCCTGTGTGATACAGTCTGCTGAGCCGTGTATCTAATCCTCTCCTGTGTGATACTGACTGCTGAGCTGTGTATCTAATCCTAGTCTGTGTGATACTGTCTGCTGAGCTGTGTATCTAATCCTCTCCTATGTGATACTGTGTGCTGAGCCGTGTATCTAATCCTCTCCTATGTGATACTGTGTGCTGAGCCGTGTATCTAATCCTGTCCTGTGTGATACTGTGTGTTGAGCTGTGTATCTAATCCTCTCCTGTGTGATACTGTCTGCTGAGCTGTGTATCTTATCCTCTCCTGTGTGATACTGTCTGCTGAGCTGTGTATCTAATCCTCTCCTGTTTGATACTGTGTGCTGAGCCGTGTATCTAATCCTCTCCTGTGTGATACTGTCTGCTGAGCTGTGTATCTAATCCTATCCTGTGTGATACTGTCTGCTGAGCTGTGTATCTAATCCTATCCTGTGTGATACTGTCTGCTGAGCTGTGTATCTAATCCTATTATGTGTGATGCTGACTGCTGAGCTGTGTATCTAATCCTATCCTGTGTGATACTGTCTGCTGAGCCGTGTATCTAATCCTCTCCTGTGTGATACTGCCTGCTGAGCCGTGTATCTAATCCTATCCTGTGTGATACTGACTGCTGAGCTGTGTCTCTAATCCTATCCTGTGTGATACTGACTGCTGAGCTGTGTATCTAATCCTCTCCTGTGTGATACTGTCTGCTGAGCTGTGTATCTCATCCTCTCCTGTGTGATAGTGTCTGCTGAGCCGTGTATCTAATCCTCTCCTGTGTGATACTGTCTGCTGAGCCATGTATCTAATCCTATCCTGTGTGATACTGACTGCTGAGCTGTGTATCTAATCCTCTCCTGTGTGATACTGACTGCTGAGCTGTATCTCTAATCCTCTCCGGTGTGATACTGTGTGCTGAGCTGTGTATCTAATCCTCTCCTGTGTGATACTGTCTGAGGAGCTGTGTATCTAATCCTCTCCTGTGTGATACTGTCTGCTGAGCCGTGTATCTAATCCTCTCCTGTGTGATACTGTTTGCTGAGCTGTGTATCTAATCCTATCCTGTGTGATACTGTCTGCTGAGCCGTGTATCTAATCCTCTCCTGTGTGATACTGTCTGCTGAGCTGTGTATCTAATCCTATTATGTGTGATACTGACTGTTGAGCTGTGTATCTAATCCTATCCTGTGTGATACAGTCTTCTGAGCTGTGTATCTAATCCTCTCCTATGTGATACTGTGTGCTGAGCCGTGTATCTAATCCTCTCCTGTGTGATACTGTTTGCTGAGCTGTGTATCTAATCCTATCCTGTGTGATACTGTCTGCTGAGCTGTGTATCTAATCCTATCCTGTGTGATACAGTCTGCTGAGCCGTGTATCTAATCCTGTCCTGTGTGATACTGACTGCTGAGCTGTGTATCTAATCCTCTCCTGTGTTATACTGTCTGCTGAGCCGTGTATCTAATCCCCTCCTGTGTGAAACCGTCTGCTGAGCCGTGTATCTAATCCTCTCCTGTGTGAAACTGTCTGTTGAGCCGTGTATCTAATCCTCTCCTGTGTGAAACTGTCTGTTGAGCCGTGTATCTAATCCTCTCCTGTGTGATACTGTCTGCTGAGCTGTGTATCTAATCCTCTCCTGTGTGAAACTGTCTGTTGAGCCGTGTATCTAATCCTATCCTGTGTGATACTGTCTGCTGAGCTGTGTCTCTAATCCTATCCTGTGTGATACTGACTGCTGAGCCGTGTATCTAATCCTCTCCTGTGTGATACTGTCTGCTGAGCCGTGTATCTAATCCTCTCCTGTGTGATACTGTCTGCTGAGCCGTGTATCTAATCCTATTATGTGTGATACTGACTGCTGAGCTGTGTATCTAATCCTCTCCTGTGTGATACTGACTGCTGAGCCGTGTATCTAATCATCTCCTGTGTGATACTGTCTGAGGAGCTGTGTATCTAATCCTCTCCTGTGTGATACTGTCTGCTGAGCCGTGTATCTAATCCTCTCCTATGTGATACTGTGTGCTGAGCCGTGTATCTAATCCTCTCCTGTGTGATACTGTTTGCTGAGCTGTGTATCTAATCCTATCCTGTGTGATACTGTCTGCTGAGCTGTGTATCTAATCCTATCCTGTGTGATACAGTCTGCTGAGCCGTGTATCTAATCCTCTCCTGTGTGATACTGACTGCTGAGCTGTGTATCTAATCCTAGTCTGTGTGATACTGTCTGCTGAGCTGTGTATCTAATCCTCTCCTATGTGATACTGTGTGCTGAGCGTGTATCTAATCCTCTCCTGTGTGATACTGTCTGCTGAGCTGTGTATCTAATCCTCTCCTGTGTGATACTGTGTGCTGAGCTGTGTATCTAATCCTCTCCTGTTTGATACTGTGTGCTGAGCCGTGTATCTAATCCTCTCCTGTGTGATACTGTCTGCTGAGCTGTGTATCTAATCCTATCCTGTGTGATACTGTCTGCTGAGCTGTGTATCTAATCCTATCCTGTGTGATACTGTCTGCTGAGCTGTGTATCTATTCCTATTATGTGTGATGCTGACTGCTGAGCTGTGTATCTAATCCTATCCTGTGTGATACTGTCTGCTGAGCCGTGTATCTAATCCTCTCCTGTGTGATACTGCCTGCTGAGCCGTGTATCTTATCCTCTCCTGTTTGATACTGTGTGCTGAGCCGTGTATCTAATCCTCTCCTGTGTGATACTGTCTGCTGAGCTGTGTATCTAATCCTCTCCTGTGTGATACTGTCTGCTGAGCTGTGTATCTAATCCTATCCTGTGTGATGCTGACTGCTGAGCTGTGTATCTAATCCTCTCCTGTGTGATACAGTCTGCTGAGCCATGTTTCTAATCCTCTCCTGTGTGATACTGTCTGCTGAGCTGTGTATCTAATCCTATCCTGTGTGATACAGTCTGCTGAGCCGTGTATCTAATCCTATCCTGTGTGATACTGTCTGCTGAGCTGTGTATCTAATCCTCTCCTGTGTGATACTGTCTGCTGAGCCGTGTATCTAATCCTTTCCTGTTTGATACTGTCTGCTGAGCTGTGTATCTAATCCTCTCCTGTGTGATACTGTGTGCTGAGCCGTGTATCTAATCCTCTCGTGTGATACTGTTTGCTGAGCTGTGTATCTAATCCTATCCTGTGTGATACTGTCTGCTGAGCTGTGTATCTAATCCTATTATGTGTGATGCTGACTGCTGAGCCGTGTATCTAATCCTATCCTGTGTGATACTGTCTGCTGAGCTGTGTATCTAATCCTATCCTGTGTGATAATGTCTGCTGAGCTGTGTGTCTAATCATCTCCTGTGTGATACTGTCTGCTGAGCCGTGTATCTAATCCTATTATGTGTGATACTGTCTGCTGAGCCGTGTATCTAATCCTATTATGTGTGATACTGTCTGCTGAGCTGTGTATCTAATCCTCTCCTGTGTAATACTGTCTGCTGAGCTGTGTATCTAATCCTCTCCTGTGTGATACTGTCTGCTGAGCTGTGTATCTAATCTTCTCCTGTGTGATACTGTCTGCTGAGCCGTGTATCTAATCCTCTCCTGTGTGATACTGTCTGCTGAGCCATGTATCTAATCCTCTGCTTTGTGATACTATCTGCAGAGCCGTGTATCTAATCCTCTCCTGTGTGATACTGTCTGCTGGGCTGTGTATCTAATCCCCTCCTGTGTGATACTGTTTGCTGAGCTGTGTATCTAATCCCCTCCTGTGTGATACTGTCTGCTGGGCTGTGTATCTAATCCTCTCCTGTGTGATACTGTCTGCTGGGCTGTGTATCTAATCCCCTCCTGTGTGATACTGACTGCTGAGCCGTGTATCTGATCCTCTGCTTTGTGATACTGTCTGCTGAGCCGTGTATCTAATCCTCTCCTGTGTGATACTGTCTGCTGAGCCATGTATCTAATCCTCTGCTGTGTGATACTGTCTGCTGAGCCATGTATCTAATCCTCTGCTGTATGATACTGTCTGCTGAGCCATATATCTAATCCTTTGCTGTGTGATACTGTCTGCTGAGCCTTGTATCTAATCCTCTGCTGTGTGATACTGTCTGCTGAGCTGTGTATCTAATCCCCTCCTGTGTGATACTGTTTGCTGAGCCGTGTATCTAATCCTATCCTGTGTGATACTGTTTGCTGAGCCGTGTATGTAAGCCTATCCTGTGATACTGACTGCTGAGCCGTGTATCTAATCCTATCCTGTGTGATCCTGTCTGCTGAGCTGCGTATCTAATCCTCTCCTGTGTGATACTGACTGCTGAGCTGTGTATCTAATCCCCTCCTGTGTGATACTGTCTGCTGAGCTATGTATCTAATCCTCTCCTGTGTGATACTGTTTGCTGAGCTGTGTTTCTAATCCTATCCTGTTTGATACTGTGTGCTGAGCCGTGTATCTAAGCCTATCCTGTGATACTGACTGCTGAGCCGTGTATCTAATCCTATCCTGTGTGATCCTGTCTGCTGAGCTGCGTATCTAATCCTCTCCTGTGTGATACTGTCTGCTGAGCCGTGCATCTAATCCCCTCCTGTGTGATACTGTCTGCTGAGCTATGTATCTAATCCTCTCCTGTGTGATACTGTTTGGTGAGCTGTGTATCTAATCCTATTATGTGTGATACTGACTGCTGAGCTGTGTATCTAATCCTATCCTGTGTGATACTGTCTGCTGAGCTGTGTATCTAATCCTCTCCTATATGATACTGTGTGCTGAGCCGTGTATCTAATCCTCTCCTGTGTGATACTGTTTGCTGAGCTGTGTTTCTAATCCTATCCTGTTTGATACTGTCTGCTGAGCTGTGTATCTAATCCTCTCCTATGTGATACTGTGTGCTGAGCCGTGTATCTAATCCTATTATGTGTGATACTGACTGCTGAGCTGTGTATCTAATCCTATCCTGTGTGATACTGTCTGCTGAGCTGTGTATCTAATCCTCTCCTATGTGATACTGTGTGCTGAGCCGTGTATCTAATCCTATTATGTGTGATGCTGACTGCTGAGCTGTGTATCTAATCCTATCCTGTGTGATACTGTCTGCTGAGCTGTCTATCTAATCCTATCCTGTGTGATACTGTCTGCTGAGCCGTGTATCTAATCCCCTCCTGTGTGATACTGTCTGCTGAGCCGTGTATCTAACCCTCTCCTGTGTGATACTGTTTGCTGAGCTGTGTATCTAATCCTATCCTGTTTGATACTGTGTGCTGAGCCATGTATCTAATCTTATTATGTGTGATGCTGACTGCTGAGCTGTGTATCTAATCCTATCCTGTGTGATACTGTCTGCTGAGCTGTCTATCTAATCCTCTCCTGTGTGATACTGTCTGCTGAGCTGTGTATCTAATCCTCTCCTGTGTGATGTCTGCTGAGCCATGTATCTAATCCTATCCTGTGTGATACTGCCTGCTGAGCCGTGTATCTAATCCTATCCTGTGTGATACTGTCTGCTGAGCCGTGTATCTAATCCTCTCCTGTGTGATACTGTCTGCTGACCCGTGTATCTAATCCTCTCCTGTGTGAAACTGTCTGTTGAGCCGTGTATCTAATCCTCTCCTGTGTGATACTGTCTGCTGAGCCGTGTATCTAATCCTATCCTGTGTGATCCTGTCTGCTGAGCTGTGTATCTAATCCTATCCTGTGATACTGACTGCTGAGCCGTGTATCTAATCCTATCCTGTGTGATCCTGTCTGCTGAGCTGCGTATCTAATCCTCTCCTGTGTGATACTGTCTGCTGAGCCGTGCATCTAATCCCCTCCTGTGTGATACTGTCTGCTGAGCTATGTATCTAATCCTCTCCTGTGTGATACTGTCTGCTGAGCAGTGTATCTAATCCTATCCTGTTTGATACTGTGTGCTGAGCTGTGTATCTAATCCTATTATGTGTGATACTGACTGCTGAGCTGTGTATCTAATCCTATCCTGTGTGATACTGTCTGCTGAGCTGTGTATCTAATCCTCTCCTATATGATACTGTGTGCTGAGCCGTGTATCTAATCCTCTCCTGTGTGATACTGTTTGCTGAGCTGTGTTTCTAATCCTATCCTGTTTGATACTGTCTGCTGAGCTGTGTATCTAATCCTCTCCTATGTGATACTGTGTGCTGAGCCGTGTATCTAATCCTATTATGTGTGATACTGACTGCTGAGCTGTGTATCTAATCCTATCCTGTGTGATACTGTCTGCTGAGCTGTGTATCTAATCCTCTCCTATGTGATACTGTGTGCTGAGCCGTGTATCTAATCCTATTATGTGTGATGCTGACTGCTGAGCTGTGTATCTAATCCTATCCTGTGTGATACTGTCTGCTGAGCTGTCTATCTAATCCTATCCTGTGTGATACTGTCTGCTGAGCCGTGTATCTAATCCCCTCCTGTGTGATACTGTCTGCTGAGCCGTGTATCTAACCCTCTCCTGTGTGATACTGTTTGCTGAGCTGTGTATCTAATCCTATCCTGTTTGATACTGTGTGCTGAGCCATGTATCTAATCTTATTATGTGTGATGCTGACTGCTGAGCTGTGTATATAATCCTATCCTGTGTGATACTGTCTGCTGAGCTGTCTATCTAATCCTCTCCTGTGTGATACTGTCTGCTGAGCTGTGTATCTAATCCTCTCCTGTGTGATGTCTGCTGAGCCATGTATCTAATCCTATCCTGTGTGATACTGTCTGCTGAGCCGTGTATCTAAGCCTATCCTGTGATACTGACTGCTGAGCCGTGTATCTAATCCTATCCTGTGTGATCCTGTCTGCTGAGCTGCGTATCTAATCCTCTCCTGTGTGATACTGTCTGCTGAGCCGTGCATCTAATCCCCTCCTGTGTGATATTGTCAGCTGAGCTGTGTATCTAATCCTCTCCTGTGTGATACTGTTTGCTGAGCTGTGCTTCTAATCCTATCCTGCTTGATACTGTGTGCTGAGCTGTGTATCTAATCCTATTATGTGTGATACTGACTGCTGAGCTGTGTATCTAATCCTATCCTGTGTGATACTGTCTGCTGAGCTGTGTATCTAATCCTCTCCTATATGATACTGTGTGCTGAGCCGTGTATCTAATCCTCTCCTGTGTGATACTGTTTGCTGAGCTGTGTTTCTAATCCTATCCTGTTTGATACTGTCTGCTGAGCTGTGTATCTAATCCTCTCCTATGTGATACTGTGTGCTGAGCCGTGTATCTAATCCTATTATGTGTGATACTGACTGCTGAGCTGTGTATCTAATCCTATCCTGTGTGATACTGTCTGCTGAGCTGTGTATCTAATCCTCTCCTATGTGATACTGTGTGCTGAGCCGTGTATCTAATCCTATTATGTGTGATGCTGACTGCTGAGCTGTGTATCTAATCCTATCCTGTGTGATACTGTCTGCTGAGCTGTCTATCTAATCCTATCCTGTGTGATACTGTCTGCTGAGCCGTGTATCTAATCCCCTCCTGTGTGATACTGTCTGCTGAGCCGTGTATCTAACCCTCTCCTGTGTGATACTGTTTGCTGAGCTGTGTATCTAATCCTATCCTGTTTGATACTGTGTGCTGAGCCATGTATCTAATCTTATTATGTGTGATGCTGACTGCTGAGCTGTGTATCTAATCCTATCCTGTGTGATACTGTCTGCTGAGCTGTCTATCTAATCCTCTCCTGTGTGATACTGTCTGCTGAGCTGTGTATCTAATCCTCTCCTGTGTGATGTCTGCTGAGCCATGTATCTAATCCTATCCTGTGTGATACTGTCTGCTGAGCCGTGTATCTAATCCTATCCTGTGTGATACTGTCTGCTGAGCCGTGTATCTAATCCTCTCCTGTGTGATACTGTCTGCTGACCCGTGTATCTAATCCTCTCCTGTGTGAAACTGTCTGTTGAGCCGTGTATCTAATCCTCTCCTGTGTGATACTGTCTGCTGAGCCGTGTATCTAATCCTATCCTGTGTGAAACTGTCAGCTGAGCCGTGTCTCTAATCCTATCCTGTGTGATACAGTCTGCTGACCCATGTATCTAATCCTATCCTGTGTGATTCTGTCTGCTGAGCCGTGTATCTAATCCTCTCCTGTGTGATACTGACTGCTGAGCTGTATATCTAATCCTCTCCTGTGTGATACTGTCAGCTGAGCTGTGTCTCTAATCCCATCCTGTGTGATACAGTCTGCTGACCCGTGTATCTAATCCTATCCTGTTTGATACTGTGTGCTGAGCCGTGTATCTAATCCTATTATGTGTGATGCTGACTGCTTAGCTGTGTATCTAATCCTATCCTGTGTGATACTGTCTGCTGAGCTGTGTATCTAATCCTATCCTGTGTGATACTGTCTGCTGAGCTGTGTATCTAATCCTATTATGTGTGATACTGACTATTGAACTACTTACTGTAGCTCAGCCTACATTGTTTGGTGTTATTTGGGGAGTTCGTGTATTTAAGGTTGCTGAACCCCCGCTCACCAGTTTCCCCATCATTTTGATCCTATATTATCACAATCTCCAGGTTCAATAAAACTGAGATTCCAGAACATTATACACAGAAGCTCTGTATATAGTGTATACGTAATACAGTGATCACCAGTGACATACACAGGAGCTCTGTATATACTATATACACACGGGGTCAAAATTGTTGGTACCCCTCGTTTAATGAAAGAAATACCCACAATGGTCACAGAAATAGCTTGAATCTGACAAAAGTAATAATAAATTAAAAATCTATGAAAATCGACAAATGAAAGTCAGACATTGCTTTTCTGCTTCCACAGAATTAAAAAAAAAATTAAACTGGTGAAATCGGCCTGGACAGAAATGATGGTGTCATCGGAAAATAATGTGACAAAAGGGACATGTTAAATCAAGTTGTGTCCACTAATTAGCATCACAGGTGTCTACAATCTTGTAATCAGTCAGTGGGCCTGTATATAGGGCTACAGATAGTCACTGTGCTGTTTGGTGACATGGTGTGTACCACACTCAACATGGACCAGAGGAAGCAAAGGAAAGAGTTGTTTCAGGAGATTAGAAAGAAAATTATAGACAAGCATGTTAAAGGTAAAGGTTATAAGACCATCTCCAAGCAGCTTGATGTTCCTGTGACTACAGTTGCACATATTATTCAGAAATGTAAGATCCATGGGACTGTAGCCAACCTCCCTGGATGTGGCCGCAGGAGGAAAATTGATGACAAATCAAAGAGACGGATAATACGAATGGTAACAAAAGAGCCCAGGATAACTTCTAAAGAGATTATAGGTGAACCTCAAGCTCAAGGAACATCAGTATCAGATCGCATAATCCGTCGTTGTTTGATCCAAAGTGGACTTCATGGGAGACGACCAAGGAGAACACCATTCTTGAAAAAAAAATCATAAAAAAGCCAGACTGGACTTTGCCAAACTACATGTTGACAAGTCACAAAGTTTCTGGGAGAAGGTCCTATAGACAGATGAGACAAAAATGGAAGTTTTTGGCAAGGCACATCAGCTCTGTGTTCACAGATGGAAAAATTAAGCATATCAAGAAAAGAACACTGTCCCTACAGTGAAACATGGTGGAGGCTCTGTTATGTTCTGGGACTGCTTTGCTGCATCTGGCGCAGGGTGTCTTGAATCTGTGTAGGGTACAATGAAATCTCAATACTATCAAGGGATTCTAGAGAGAAATGTGCTGCCCAGTGTCAGAAAGCTTGTTCTCAGTCGCAGGTCATGGGTCTTGCAACAGGATAATTGTTAGAACTCTCCTGTTAGTTTTTTTTTAGTTTGCTGGTCACATGACCATTTTTGCCTATTTAATCCGGCTCCGCCCTCCTGGTCTTGCTGGACTTCATTGTATTTACTACTCTTGAGCTAGCTTGGTGCTCTTTTGCCGTTCTCTGTTAGTTTTGCTAGGTCTTCTGACCTCTATGCTTTTTGTTGTGTGTTTGTCTTTGACTGCTACTATTTCTGCTAGGAGGTGTCCAACTTATCCCAGTCCCTAGTTCTTGTAGGGATCCCTCCCTCACATCTATAGGTCTTCGTTCAGACTAGCCGAGGACTTTAGCGGGTCTGATCGCAGGATCAGGTTCCCCGTTACATCGTAGGGATCTAGTTTAGTTCTATTGTAGGGACAGTTCTCCTGTCTTTCCTTAGTCCCTGTAGCAGATCATAACAGTAAGTCCAGCCCTAAAAGAAAAAAAAAAGAAAAAATTTTCTCTAAGGAAAGACCTCCAGTTTTCCATCATGGTCTCGGTTCAAGATTTGGCTCAACGCTTGCAGGGACTCTCTCTGGAGGTGGCCAAGCTCCAACAACACGTGAGTAGCTGTTCTGGAGCACATTTTGTGGAACCAAAGGTACGTCTGCCTGATTTATTTTTTGGCGAACAACAAGATTTTTTTTCTTTTAAAAATGCTTGTTTATTGTATTTTCGTTTGAGACCCGGATCCTCTGGTGATGAATCACAGCGCATACGGTTCATAATGTCACTTTTGCGCAAAGATCCTCAGGGATGGGCCTTCTCTCTCCAACCTAGTGATCCGTGCTTTAGATCAGTGGAGTTTTTTTTCTGCTTTGGGTTTGTTGTATGATGATCCTGATCGTGTCTCATCTGCTGAGTCTGAATTGAGACGTTTGAGGCAGGGATCAGGTAATGTGGAAAAATATTGTTCTCACTTCCGTCGGTGGTCTGCCCAGGTGGGGTGGAACGATTCAGCTTTGAAAAGCTTGTTTCTTGCAGGGCTATGTGAAAGGGTTAAGGATTTACTGATTGCTTATCCCACACCTGGAAACTTGCAGGAGGCTATGCAATTAGCTATACGGGTGGACAGGAGACTGCGTGCAAGGGTTAATGAGAGCAAATCCTCTGCTATGTCAGCTCCGAGTCTTGAGAGGGTCTGTGCTGACAATGGAGAGCCGATGGAGATTGGAGCGATGACACCCCGCTCTCAGGAAAAAGACCGCAGGCTTTCTGAAGGTTTGTGCTTCTATTGCGGAAATTCTGGTCATTTTATTAAGAACTGTGTGCTTCGTTTGAAGAAAGAAAAAAAAATGGTCAGTTATGCCCGTATTGCCTGTTTAAATTCTAAGGGAGTATTCCTATCTGCCACTACTGCTGCTCAGGATGAATTAATTGAATTTCGGGTATTTGTGGATTGTGGTTCTACTCTGAATGTGATTGATGGGGGATTCTTGGAAAAACTTAGATTAGAACCTAAAACTTTGTCATCCCCTATTGCTGTGGTTTCTGTTGATGGCTCTCCCTTGAAGAGTGTTACTCATAAGGTCTGTGAATTTCCCCTCACTATTAATGGTATTCACCAAGAGAATTTGGATTTGGTGGTATTAAATAATTTGCCTTCTCCTGTAATTTTGGGGTTACCCTGGTTAAAATTGCACAATCCTGTACTGGATTGGTCTACCAATGAAATTAAGTCCTGGAGCCCTAAGTGTTATGACAAGTGTTGTAACGGACGTATTGCTGCTGTGGATAAAGGGGAATTGCCTGTACCTATTCAGGATTTTTGGAGAGTTTTTTCTGAGGAGGAGTCGCAGGTTTTGCCTCCCCATAGAGACTATGATTGTATCATTGAATTTGTTCCTGGAGCGACTCTTCCTAAAAGTCGTTTATTTAATCTTACTATTCCTGAGAGAAAGGCTTTGGAGGAATACATACAGACAAGCTTGGCCGCCGGTCACATTAGGCCTCCTGTGGCTGTTGGATTTTTTTTTGTAAAAAAAAAAGATGGCGGTTTACGTCCTTGTCTGGACTTTCGTGAGATTAATAAATTACTGTACGCAATCCTTTCCCACTGCCATTGATTCCTGATTTATTTAACCAGTTAGTGGGGCCAAGTGGTTCTCTAAAATTGATCTCCGGGAGGCATACAATTTGTTGCGCATGAAGGAGGGTGATGAATGGAAGACTGCTTTTAACACTCCTGTGGGTCATTTTGAGAATCTGGTTATGCCTTTTGGTCTCACCAATGCTCCAGCATTTTTTCAGAATCTTATTAATGACATCCTTAGTAGAGATGAGCGGTGTTCGACTAGAACTGTTCGCCAATCTCAAATTCGAGCTGTTTTGGGCGATGTTCGAGTTGTTCGACGAACCCGAGGTTATGTTCGATAACTGTTCGTGCACCAAAAGCGTGTCCTGCATGTCTGGCGCTATTTTGAGCACCAATCATGCAGGGATTGTCTGCCACTCACTGTAATGCCACAGCCATGGTGGTTGTGGCATTAGAGTGATTGCCCAAATCGATGGGAACTGTGCTCACAGTGAAACATGAAAAGCCGGCAATTCAGCAGCGGCGTACACCGGTACCCGACAATTTAGAACCGAAAGAATAGAGCTTCACACATAGATTAGATAGATAGAAACATGTCAGTCACATATATAAGAAGTACAGTGACAGTGTTGCTTACTGTACTTGTCATTTAGTGTAAAGGATTTATTAAAAAAATATATTAGTGTTTTCATGCACCGTCTCTTTAAAAACGCCGGCCGGCAATTCAGCAGCGGTACCCGACAATTTAGAATGGAAGGAATAGAGAATCACACATAGATTAGATAGATAGAAACATGTCAGTCACACATATAAGAAGTACAGTGACAGTGTTGATTACTGTACTTGCCATTTAGTGTAAAGGATTTATTAAAAAAAATATTAGTGTTTTCATGCACCGTCTCTTTAAAAAAGCCGGCCGGCAATTCAGCAGGGTACCCGACAATTTAGAATGGAAGGAATAGAGCATCACACATAGATTAGATAGATAGAAACATGTCAGTCAGATATATAATAAGTACAGTGATAGTGTTGGTTACTGTACTTGTCATTTAGTGTTAAAATAAAGGATTTATTTAAAAAAAAATTGGCGTGGGGTTCCCCGTAATTTTAGGCTCTAGCGGAGGTTAAGCAGACAGCTGGGGCAGATGTTTGAAGCCTGGGAAGGGGTAATACCCACGGAGCTTCCCAGGCTACTAATATCAGCCCCCAGCTGAATGCCTAGCCTTTACTAGCTATTAAAATGGGGGATCCCCCAAAAAATTGACGTGAGGTCCCCCCTATTTTAATAGCTAGCAAAGGCTAGGCAGACAGCTGGGGGCTGATATTAATAGCCCAGGAAGGGTGCCATGAATATTAGCCACCTCCCAGGCTAGAAACACCAGCCGTCAGCCGCCCCAGAAATGGCACATCCATGGGATGCGCCAATTCTGGCACTTAGCCTCGCTCTTCCCACTGCCCTGTAGCGGTGGCAGTGGGGTAATAGGGCTGGGGGTTGATGTCAGCTTATAATGCCAGCTGACATCAAGCCCAGGTTAGTAATGGAGAGGCGTCTATAAGACACCCCCATTACTAACCCCGTAGTCAAAGTTAAAAAAAAACACAAACACCCAGAATAAAGTCCTTTAATTGAAATAAACACACAATTCTTTATTGTTCTAAATTAAACCATACTTACAATCACGCCCATTCCAGCTGAAGCCAACGATCTCCTGAAATAAAAGAAAAATAATAAAGCAACATCATCCTTACCTTTCCATGGTTCCCACGACAGCTTCAGCTCTGCTACATCGAGATGACAGGCTGGACCGCAGCAGAACGCTGCCATCCAGCCTGTCATCCCGCAGACACTGAGAAGCGCAGGCTTGCTTGCGCTCCTCAGCGTCTCTCTGTGACGGCATCCAGATGAGCCGAGTTCATGTCCAATGAACTCGGCACACCTCATGCACGTCACTGACAGCGTGGGAAAATTCTCACGCTGAAGTGCTGAGTGCAGGAGAATTCTCCCACGCTGTCAGTGACGTGCATGAGGTGAGCTCATGTCCAATGAACTCAGTTCACCTCATGCATGTCACTGACAGCGTGGGAAAATTCTCCTGCACTCAGCGCTTCAGCGTGAGAATTCTCCCACGCTGAAGCGCTGAGTGCAGGAGAATTTTCCCACGCTGTCAGTGACGTGCATGAGGTGAGCCGAGTTCATTGGACATTAACTCGGCTCATCTGGATGCCCTCACACAGAGACACTGTGGAGCGCAAGCAAGCCTGCGCTTCTCAGTGTCTTCGGGATGACAGGCTGGATGGCAGCGTTCTGCTGCGGTCCAGCCTGTCATCTCGATGTAGCAGAGCTGAAGCTGTCATGGGAACCATGGAAAGGTAAGGATGATGTTGCTTTATTATTTTTCTTTTATTTCAGGAGATCGTTGGCTTCAGCTGGAATGGGCGTGACTGTTAGTATGGTTTAATTTAGAACAATAAAGAATTGTGTGTTTATTTAAATTAAAGGACTTTATTTTGGGTGTTGTGTTTTTTTTAAATACTTTACTAGAAATTCATGGTGGTCATGTCTAATATTGGCGTGACCCCATGAATTTTGGGCTTGGGGCCAGCTGATAATACCAAGCTGGCCCTAACCCCTTTATTACCCAGTGAGCCACCGCACCAGGGCCCTGGATGAGTTGGGTACAGCTTCTATGAACGCGCCATTTTCCGGGGTGGCTGCATTTTCCGGACTGCAATTTGCAGCGGGGGGGGGGGGGGCCAGAAAGCTAGTTGTACCTGGCTGGACACAAAAATAGGGCGAAGCCCCACGTATTTTTTTTTTAATTATTTCATGAAATTCATGAAATAATTAAGAAAAAAAGGCCTTCCCTATATTGTTGTGTCCGGCCAGGTACAAATAGGCAGCTGGTGGTTGGGGGCAGCCCGTTCCTGCCTGCTGTACCTGGCTGGACACAAATATAGTGCGAAGCCCCACGTCAATTTTTTTTAATTATTTCAGGAAATTCATGAAATAATTAAAAAAAAATTGACGTGGGGCTTCGCACTATATTTGTGTCCAGTCAGGTACAGCAGGCAGGAATGGGCTGCCCCCAACCACCAGCTGCCTATTTGTACCTGGCCGGACACAACAATATAGGGAAGCCCTTTTTTCTTAATTATTTCATGAAATAATTTAAAGAAAATTGACGTGGGGCTTCGCCCTGTTTTTGTGTCCAGCCAGGTACAACTAGGCAGCTGGGGGCTGGAATCCGCAGCGCAGGGAGGCCCAAGCTTTCTGGGCCACCCCCGCTGCAAATTGCAGTCCGCAGCCACCCCGGAAAATGGCGCGTTCATAGAAGCGCCATCTTCTGGCGCTGTACCCAACTCATCCAGGGCCCTGATGCGGTGGCTCACTGGGTAATAAAGGGGTTAGGGCCAGCTTGGCATTATCAGCTGGCCCTAAGCCCGAAATTCATGGGGTCACGCCAATATTAGACATGACCACCATGAATTTCTAGTAAAGTATTTAAAAAAAACACAACACCCAGAAAAAAGTCCTTTAATTGAAATAAACACACAATTCTTTATTGTTCTAAATTAAACCATACTTACCATCACGCCCATTCCAGCTGAAGCCAACGATCTCCTGAAATAAAAGAAAAATAATAAAGCAACATCATCCTTACCTTTCCATGGTTCCCATGACAGCTTCAGCTCTGCTACATCGAGATGACAGGCTGGACCGCAGCAGAACGCTGCCATTCAGCCTGTCATCCCGCAGACACTGAGAAGCGCAGGCTTGCTTGCGCTCCACAGTGTCTCTCTGTGAGGGCATCCAGATGAGCCGAGTTAATGTCCAATGAACTCGGCTCACCTCATGCACGTCACTGACAGCGTGGGAAAATTCTCCTGCACTCAGCGCTTCAGCGTGGGAGAATTCTCACACTGAAGCGCTGAGTGCAGGAGAATTCTCCCACGCTGTCAGTGACGTGCAGGAGGTGAGCTGAGTTCATTGGACATGAGCTCACCTTATGCACGTCACTGACAGCGTGGGAAAATTCTCCTGCACTCAGCGCTTCAGCGTGGGAGAATTCTCACGCTGAAGCGCTGAGTGCAGGAGAATTCTCCCACGCTGTCAGTGACGTGCAGGAGGTGAGCTGAGTTCATTGGACATGAGCTCACCTTATGCACGTCACTGACAGCGTGGGAGAATTCTCCTGCACTCACCGCTTCAGCGTGAGAATTTTCCCACGCTGTCAGTGACGTGCATGAGGTGAGCCGAGTTCATTGGACATGAACTCGGCTCATCTGGATGCCGTCACAGAGAGACGCTGAGCAGCGCAAGCAAGCCTGCGCTTCTCAGTGTCTGCGGGATGACAGGCTGGATGGCAGCTTTCTGCTGCGGTCCAGCCTGTCATCTCGATGTAGCAGAGCTGAAGCTGTCGTGGGAACCATGGGAAGGTAAGGATTATGTTGCTTTATTATTTTTCTTTTATTGCAGGGGATCGTTGGCTTCAGCTGGAATGGGCGTGATTGTAAGTATGGTTTAATTTAGAACAATAAAGAATTGTGTCTTTATTTCAATTAAAGGACTTTATTCTGGGTGTTTGTGTTTTTTTTTAACTTTGACTATGGGGTTAGTAATGGGGGTGTCTTATAGACGCCTCTCCATTACTAACCTGGGCTTGATGTCAGCTGGCATTATAAGCTGACATCAACCCCAGCCCTATTACCCCACTGCCACCGCTACAGGGCAGTGGGAAGAGCGAGGCTAAGTGCCAGAATTGGCGCATCCTATGGATGCGCCATTTCTGGGGCGGCTGACGGCTGGTGTTTCTAGCCTGGGAGGGGGCCAATATTCATGGCAGCCTTCCTGGGCTATTAACATCAGCCCCCAGCTGTCTGCCTAGCCTTTGCTAGCTATTAAAATAGGGGGGACCCCACGTCAATTTTTTGGGGGGTCCCCCATTTTAATAGCTAGTAAAGGCTAGGCATTCAGCTGGGGGCTGATATTAGTAGCCTGGGAAGCTCCGTGGGTATTACCCCTTCCCAGGCTTCAAACGTCTGCCCCAGCCGTCTGCTTAACCTCCGCTAGAGACTAAAATTAAGGGGAACCCCACGCCAATTTTTTTTTAAATAAATCCTTTATTTTAACACTAAATGACAAGTACAGTAATCAACACTGTCACTGTACTTCATATATATGTGACTGACATGTTTCTATCTATCTAATCTATGTGTGATGCTCTATTGCTTCCATTCTAAATTGTCGGGTACAGATGTTGAATTGCCGGCCGGCTTTTTTAAAGAGACGGTGCATGAAAACACTATTATTTTTTTTAATAAATCCTTTACACTAAATGGCAAGTACAGTAATCAACACTGTCACTGTACTTCTTATATATGTGACTGACATGTTTCTATCTATCTAATCTATGTGTGATTCTCTATTCCTTTTATTCTAAATTGTCGGGTACCGCTGCTGAATTGCCGGCCGGCTTTTTTAAAGAGACGGTGCATGAAAACACTAATATTTTTTTTTATAAATCCTTTACACTAAATGACAAGTACAGTAATCAACACTGTCACTGTACTTCTTATATATGTGACTGACATGTTTCTATCTATCTAATCTATGTGTGATGCTCTATTCTTTCGGTTCTAAATTGTCGGGTACCGGTGTACTGCTGCTGAATTGCCGGCTTTTCATGTTTCACTGTGAGCACAGTTCCCATCGATTTGGGCAATCACTCTAATGCCACAACCACCATGGCTGTGGCATTACAGTGAGTGGCAGACAATCCCTGCATGATTGGTGCTCTAAATAGCGCCAGACATGCAGGACACGCTTTTGGTGCACGAACAGTTATCGAACATAACCTCGAACAGCCGAATTTTTTGCAAATCGTTCGGGTTCGTCGAACAACTCGAACACCGCCCAAAACAGCTCGAATTTGAGATTGGCGAACAGTTCTAGTCGAACACCGCTCATCTCTACTCATGAACAATTACATTAGCTAATGTGAGGAGAGGCCTTTAGTTGCTTAGAGGTTACCTTGAGTTCCTTTGTGACCTCACAGACTGATGTAGCTTTAAGTCAAATGTATGCAGTAATACAGAAATGTTTGAGGGGTTCTCAAACTTTCAAGTAAATACTAGGTTTACAAAAGAAACATAAGATTTCATCAAAGGGATTATTCTCCCCCAAACCTATATGAGATTGTACATTTCTTATGTATAATCACAACACCTGATGCCCTTATTTCTGCAAGCTCCTTAATATTGATGTCCTATTTTCCAAAATGGACACAGTAAAGGTGTGGAGAGAGATTTGGAAAGTGTTAAAGGAGTATTCCCATCTCCAAGATTCTATCCCAATATGTAATAGGTGTAATAATAATATTAATAGCAAATACCTCCAATTGGAAATGTAGTATAGTTCTTCTGATTAGCTATGTCACTTAACCCATGTGCAGGGCATAGCAGTAGCTTAGGTATCCATGGTTACGACCACTAGCAAGTAACTAACTGTTACTATGAGTGGTCGTAACCATGGATACCTAAGCTACTGCAATGTCCTGCACATGGGGGTAAGCAACATAGCTAATCAGAAGAACTATACTACATTTCTAATTGGAGATATTTGTCAACATTATTATTACACCTATTACATATTGGGACAGGATCTTGGAGATGGGAATACCCGTTTATCCACACTTTGACTGACTTTCCTCTGATGTGGAATAGACAGATCACTTTTAGGTCTGGGGTGGAGGATAGTGTAAATGGACATAATGGGTTCCCCGGCTCTATGCCTAGTTTACAGTAATTTAGTTTCATTTGTTGACTGACCCATCTGGTTTGCGCATTTCAGGTTCTTTTCCGGACTGTAGCAATGATGGTCCCCAACTATGCTCTGATTGCGGAGATTTATTCTTACGGTTTTCTGCACGCTAAACCTCTCTCGGTGAAGATGGTAATGACTTACCGGCTGTGCTCGGAGCCGCTCTCGTCCCAGTTCCATTATGATTATGGGATGCGTGCAGTAAAGGCTGTGCTGACCGCTGCTGGCAATCTGAAGCTGAAATTCCCCCATGAAAATGAAGAGATTCTTGTAAGTTCTGAACTGTTGGTCGCTTTATATCTCGTATAGGATAGCATTACCATCTTACCGAGAAGCATTTGGATCACAAAAATTACAGCTGTCTGATTTTATAATAGCAGACAGAGACTTGCAAATAATGTCTGCACATTACTGTTCCTGGCTTGTTAGATCTCATCTGTGCAAAAGTGTCAAAACTATAGTTGTTAAACACGTAGCTTGTTCATCTTATGGGACAGTTTGATTTTTAACTTAAACGCATGTATTTTAGGCTAAAAATCATCTTAACAATTGTTTTTTATTAAAAATTTTGCATCGCTTGGCTTTCACCGGCTTTTTGATTCCCTGCACATTCAATTTTGATAAGGTCTGTGGTCATAAATAAACTGAGAGGAGCTCAGAAAAAGACAGATAAAACATTTACAAACTCCCCGTCAGCCAGCAAAAACGAGTTCACTGACAGTATCTCACTTAACTCATTCTGCAGCCGGCAATTAACAGTGCAACACAGAGGCCACATCTATTCCCCATGGAGAAACAATTCTGCAGCATAATTTACTGCAACTCAGCAGCGTTCCGTTCCTCTTTTATCATTCCTGGAAATGTAGGAATTAATTGAAATCTGTCAATAACGAGTACCCTACACAGTCTGACAATGTCACCACTGTTTGGGCACAGTCAGATTGTATAGGGTTGTCCCCTATATAGATTATATATACATTATATATCATTTACACATACATTTCCAGGAGGTATAACAGAGGGACGATACAATGTAGAGTTTTAGGAAAAGGGGTTTCATCCTTATTTTTTGGAGAATACTATTCTTTACTAATACAGACATACCACAAGAGCTGACTGCTCCTTTGTAATGGGGTTCCTCACTTTTAATATTGTTTCATGTCATATTGTATATGAATTATTTTATCATTTAATCCTTTTTCATTCTATTTAGCTCTTGCCGTCAATTAAGGATGTAAACAAACCCAAATTTTTGTCTCCTGATATTCCTCTGTTCAATGGGATTACCAGTGACCTGTTCCCTGGCATTCAACTTCCGGAAGCCGACTATAAGGTATTAAAATATAATAGTGTCTTAAAGGGGTTTTCCAAGACTTAAAGAGGACTTGTCCCTCGCCATAAATATGTAAATGCCGCTGTTCTCCTGACTCCGGCATTGTTTTCCTTTTCTTCCTGCCCCCCTCCGTTCCTGACATCTGTCACTCTCCTCTAGCCCTTTAAGCCAACTGGGCAAGGCCTTCCTGAAGACTCCCACAGAGAGGACTTGATGACCACGCCCACTTGGCTATTAAAATTTATGAACTAGATTTCTATAAAGAGGCTATATCTCAGGAATGGAGAGGTGCAGGAGCAAAAGAAAAACCGCACCGGATTCAGGAGAACAGCGGCATTTACACCAGGTAATAAAATTGCATATTAATGGCAACTGATAGCTCCTATATAGCTGGCCAGCTATCATTTGGATGATAGTTATCTTTCAGCAGCAGAAGGGAAGGAAGGGAGACACAGATCCATTACTAGTGGGTTGGCGGAGCCCCACAGGGATAGATCACCTCAGATTTATAAAAAGTGACGACCGGCCCCTCCAACTTAAGCTCCTCCTACCCCCATGTTCTCCAGTCTGAAATTTGAGGTCGCAGAGGATAGTCGCTGCCTTTGCAGCTCCTCAGAAGATTTTTTATTTTTACCAAAGGAGACCTGGACCCCCCGTGGTCTAGAGGTCTCAGGGGGTCTCGGCGCTGCCGGGACCCCTGCCCTCCCCTGGCAGACCTGCGTACCCCTTAAGGAGGTCCCCGCAGTAACCTGCCGGCCCCGGGGTACATAGGGCGCTTCCTGGCGGAGACGCACACCGCCTGTGGGGTCCCTGCCCGCTCCGCCGTGGGGGGAGCAAGGGCCACAGCACCACACATCCCTGGGGGTCCCTGTGGCACACAGCGGGGTAAGTGCTCTTGTAGCACCCTGAGGATTCGGCTGCTACAGGGGTATTGCACCTCAACCCAGAGGTGTGATATTCCACTCCCGGGCAAGGATGGAGAGTGGGACTGAGCTCGGTAGGCTGCATGCACTACATACATCCCATTTCCGGAGGGCAGACCGACGGTACTCCCACTTAGAAATGTGCAGGTACGACCGAGTCTGTCCTTGGCTGGAGTGGGAGGGGGTTGGAACATCCCATGTAGTGTAGGGGCAGATAGGGGGTGCAGTCTGGGTAGTGATAGGAGCTCATTGGGTGCTGGTCACCTGAGCTCACACATAGAGGGATATATAAGGTGGGCACCAACTAAGAACAGGGTCAGATGCAGAGAACAAGTCTGTTGCAGAGCAAACCAGCAAGCAGAGAGGAAGAGCAGAGCAGACCTGAGCCTGAAGAGTGAGAGAGGAGAAAGAAAAGGAAAGACCCAGAGGGGGAAACAGAAAAGAGGACTCCAAGAACCCAAATTAAATCCCCGGGTGAAGAGTCGGCACAGGGTACCGGAACCCAAACTGGTGGGGGCAGAAAACACACCCTAGCCAGAGACCGGGGGCCGTGGGCAGCATCTGCCACGGCCACCCACCACATCCACCCCGAAGGCATACCACGTGGAGGGTCAGGGAACCCAAGGCCAAGGGTGTCCCAACAGAAGGCCCGAGGGAGCTGGACCTAGGTGGATCACTGGTGGGGACGGCCAGAGAACGGGACAGAAGGAGAGCTCAGGGCCACGCTCCGGACTTGTTTGGGGGTTGGCTGGATCCAGGACCTGGTGGACGCAGCACGGCTCGGGTGGTCACTCGAAGCTGGAGTGACCAGTACAACATCTGCAGTAAGTAAACACCCTTAACTGCACAACCCGACTCTGTCTTAATTGCCGTCTGCACTGCACCACCACAACCCCCATCCTCTGCACCTGTTCCCCCTGAGGCTATACCCCTCCCGTTGGGGGTTATCCCACCAAGCTGCGCACCCACCATCAGCCTCAGTGGACCCTGCTGCAGCGGCGGCCACAGTGACCGCATCACAACGGGTGGCGTAGTCGACACAAAAGAACTCTTAATAACATCTGTAGGACTGCCACATAACACTGAGTTTGACGCCCTGGGCACGGGCCGGGTCACAGCCGCTCGGAGACTACAACCCCCCATCTGATCCGGTGCCGGGTATTCCCCTCAAAAAGGAATATGTCCCAGGGGGCGCGTCACTCTGTGTATGAGTGCGGCCGCCGCCGTTATTTCATGTGGTGATTTTCTGCTTTTCTGTATTTGCAGACGGTGTATGAGGATCACCGCTGCATTCTCTGACCCTGGGGGCTGGGGAGCAGGGACGGAGGAGCACGGCTCCGTTGGAACGGGGGGCGTGGCTTTATTATCTTGGCTTCCTGCCGTCACTTTTAGGCAGGAAGCCTTCAGGAGAGCGCGCGCTTTCTCTCTGAGCGCGGGCTCTGTGAGTGAGCTCGGGGGGCCGGGCTTCGCGTCGTTCGGCTTCCTGTCATTGTAGTTCTGACAGGAAGCTCCTGGCTTAGCGCGCGCTGAGCTCTCCGCCCCTCTCCCTCCTTCCGGCTTCCCTCCACGTGCACCTCCGGCTCTCTGCTCCCCGTTCACCGCCCTCACAGCTCAGAAGGAGCAGTCACCGCGGCACTGGTGAGTCGTTTCTGCCTGTAGGCAGAGGCTCCCTTTTTGTTCTTTCCATTGCAGAGCACCTTGGCTGACCTGCTAAGGCAGGCAAGGTGCTATTTGCCGCTACCGCTTTTCTGGACACTCTCACTTCTCTGACCTCTTAAGGCAGTGAGGTATTTAGCGTGTCAGCAGCATTAACCCCTTCTGAAGGGGTCTGCTCAACAGGGCTGTTAACTCTTTCTGGGGGTGCACACTTCTGTTTCAGAGGGCGCTTCTCCCCAGTTTGTTAGGTTAACTTTTGCTCTGCAGGGCTGGGGTAACTCTCTCTAGA
Organism: Phyllobates terribilis; assembly: GCF_046119375.1. NCBI lineage: Eukaryota > Metazoa > Chordata > Amphibia > Anura > Dendrobatidae > Phyllobates > Phyllobates terribilis. The sequence continues at coordinate 741,412 of NW_027362822.1, read as the reverse complement.
GGAGAGTTTTAACCCTTTAGTGCCTTAAAAGTTAAAAAAAAAAAAAAAAAAGGGGGAATTTTTTTTTTGTGGAAGCAGGCTGTGTTAGCTATTTTCGCACACCCTAGGTTACCATACTCATTCTAACATGCTGGCATCTGATGTGGGAGGCATGACGGATCAGGGACCAGGGGGCGCGGACCTCTCTCCCGATCCGTTTCAGGATCGGTCTCGCATTTCTGATACACCCAGGTCTTCGACGGCGTCAAGTTCGACCCTTAGTGATGTTAAAGTGGAGGCTCTCACCCGCTCCATTGACAGTCTTTCTAACCTCCTGGGTCATTGGGTGTCAGCTAAGTCGCAACCGACACCACGAGGCAAGAAGCGCCACAGGGTGGCGCTGTCTCCTCCGTGCGGTGCATCGGAGGCTCCAGATTCACCAACAAGCTCGGTTGGTGAAATCTCTGATTCTGAGGATGAGGATCGGCAGAGTCGTCCTGCTTCGCTTTCGGGCCGCGTGGATGCTCTTATTGGAGCCATGCGGGAAGCGTTACAGCTGTCTGAAGAGCTGACAAAGCCTGGCAAGTCGGCCCGGCTGTATCAGGAGTCGCGTCGGGCTCGTTCAACATTACCGGCGCATGATGAACTTAACGAGGCAGTGGAGAAAGAACGCCGGTGTCCGGATAAATGCTTCCAGGGGATGCGTTTTTTTTATGCCTTGTATCCCTGCGCCACGGAGACGATCGCTAATTGGGTTCCCTCCCCTGAAGTGGACCTTCCTCTGTCTCAGCTTAGCAAATCTTCCTTGCTTCCTGTTAAAGGGAAGGCCAGTCTTCAGGAGCCTCTGGACAGAAGAACGGAGTTAGCGGCGAAGTCCATCTACGAGGCCGCGGGTCATGGATTCCGTGTAGTCTTGGGGGCCATGTGGGCCGGTGAGGCTTCTCTGCGGTGGTTGGACCAGCTGCGGACGGCATGGCAGGATGGAACTCCGCTGTCGGAAGTGGAAAGGCTTTTCCAGCTGTTGGAAGAGGCGACACATTATGGCAGGGACGCAGTACTGGATACTACTTCCATTCTGTCCAGGTCTCAATCTTCGGCCGTCACAGTCAGGAGAGCACTGTGGCATAAACAGTGGACTGGAGACGCAGTATCCAAACAAGGTTTGCTTAGTCTAGCGTACAAAGGCGGTCATCTTTTTGGTTCGGACCTCACGGAGCTGATTGCTAAGGCCAAGGCTAAGGATGCTGCCTTGCCTCAGCGGAAGGCGGCGGCTTCCACGTCTGGCAGGTCAAGTGCCAGTGGTGGTCGTCGGTCCTTTCGGACCAGGGGGCGGTTCGGTCAGCCTTCTTGGGGATCGGGTCGTCCCTCGGCTTCTGGTAAGAAGTCCACCCAGAAATCCCGTATTTCCTGGAAGCAACATTTCCGTCAGGACAAACGGGAGGTTGACAAGAAGCCCGCTAAGGCGGACTGACGCCAGGATTCCGCTCGAGGGCTCTCGGGTGGGAGGTCGTCTGCTACAATTCGGGTCGATTTGGGCGTCCCACATTTTGGACGCCTGGGTGACGCGAGTTATGTTGGCAGGCTATTTCATAGAGTTTCACTCTCGTCCCCCGGACAGGTTTCGTCAGTCACGCACCCCGTCCGAGCCCAAGCTGGCTGCAGCACTGCTGCGGGAGGTAGACACTCTTCTGCAGCAGGGTGTGGTGGTCCCGGTTCCGCCAGAGGACCGGGGAAGGGGGTTTTACTCCAACCTTTTTGTGGTCACCAAAAAGGAGGACAAGTTTCGCCCCATTCTGGATCTCAAAGATTTGAATCTGCATGTCCGGACCCGGAAATTCCGCATGGAGTCTCTCCGCTCTGTCGTAGCGGCCCTGTCGCAGTACGATTTCTTGGTGTCGATCGACATCCGCGACACCTATTTGCATGTCCCTATCGGCAGAGCTCACCAGCGTTTCCTGCGTTTCGCCATAGGTCAGGCCCATTACCAGTTTGTGGCCCTACCATTCGGGTTGGCCTCGGCACCCAGGGTTTTTACAAAGATTCTGGCGCCACTCATGGCGCTTCTTCGAAAACAAGGAGTTATGATTCTACCCAACCTGGACGACCTGTTGATTGTGTCGCCCACAGCGGAGGAGGCGATGACTGCTCGCGATCTCTCCCTCCAGCACCTGGAGGACTTCGGGTGGCTGGTCAATTGGAAGAAGTCGTCATTAAAACCGACGCAGTCAATCCTGTTCTTGGGGATGCATTTCGACACAGTACGGGCAGTGGTGTCCCTGCCTCCGGACAAACAAACGAACCTTCGTCGCCATGTCCAGGCTATGAGGTCGGCGATGGCAATGTCCCTTCGGGAATGCATGCGCCTTCTGGGTCTGATGGTGGCGACAATGGAAGCTGTACCGTTTGCACAATTTCATTCCCGGGATCTCCAAAATCTTATTCTGACCAGTTGGGATCGATCGCCGACTTCACTGGATCGCTCGGTCTTTATCTCCCGCAGGGTGCGAGAGTCTCTTGGATGGTGGTTACGTCCGGAAACTCTATCCCTGGGGAAATCCTTTCTTCTCCCAAGGTGGTCGGTGATTTCCACCGATGCCAGCCTGACTGGCTGGGGGGGGGTTTGGAACGACCTCTGGGATCAGGGGGTCTGGTCGTCAGAGGAGTCGTCTCTACCGATCAACATTCTGGAGTTGAGAGCAATTTTTCTCTGCCTCCGACATTGGACGGTCCTTTTGAGCGGTCTGCCGGTCCGGATTCAGTCGGACAATGCGACGGCTGTCGCGTATATCAACCATCAGGGCGGGACGAGGAGTTCCAGACTCATGATGGAGGTCTCTCGGATCCTGGTTTGGGCCGAGTCCAGGGTTCCAGCCATCTCCGCGATTCATATCCCAGGTGTGCTGAATATCTCGGCGGACTTCCTCAGTCGCGAGCAGGTGGATCCCGGAGAATGGAGTCTTCATCCGGAAGTGTTTGCACTGCTGTGCTCCCGGTGGGGGACTCCTCAGGTGGATTTGATGGCATCCAGGCTGAACGCCAGGGTTCCGACATTCATGTCCAGGTACAGGGACCCGGTGTTATGTTCTGCTACCAGAGCTAAGGAAAGAGAGGAGATCTGTCCCTACGATAGAACTCAGCTTAATCCCTACGATGTAACAGGGGACCTGATCCTGCGATCAGACCTGCTAAAGTCCTAAGCTAGTCTGTACGGAGACCTATAGATGTGGGGAAGGAATCCCTACAAGTACTAAGGACTGGGAGGAATATGGGACACCTCCTAACAGAAATAGTAGCAGACAGACGAACAAACAAAATATATAGAACAAAGAGGTCAGTAGACCAAGCAAACTAACAGAGCAAGACACAGAGCACAGGCTAGCTAGAAAGTAGATATACAATGAAGTCCAGCAAAGCCAGAAGGGCGGAGCAGGCTTAAATAGGCCAACAAGGTCATGTGACCAGCAAAGGAAAAAAAAACTAAGAGCAAGGTTCTAACACCCGGAGGCTGTGGCGGTAGATGCTCTAGTGGCCCCGTGGGACCAGTTCGAGCTGATCTATGTGTTTCCGCCAGTATCCTTACTTCCTTTGGTGATTTGGCGGATCAAACTGGAAAGAGTATCAGCAATTTTGGTAGCGCCGGATTGGCCACGGAGGACGTGGTGTTCGACGCTGGTGTCTCTTCTGGCGGCGCCTCCGTTTCCACTGCCTCTTCGCCCGGACCTGTTAATCCAAGAGCCCATTCGTCATCCGGACCTGAAGTCACTTTGTTTGACGGCGTGGCACTTGAGACCGAGATCTTGAACCGTCGTGGTTTTTCGTCCGAGGTTATTTCTGCCAGAGGTCCAGCTATGACTAGGATTTATCACAGAACTTGGGAGTCTTTTTATTCTTGGTGTTCTGGATCGTCAAGGAACCCGAGGGTTTTTTCCATCCCCAACTTCTTGGCTTTTCTGCAATATGGTTTGGCCAAGGGTCTAGCAGTTGGTACCTTACGAGGTCAGGTATCTGCACTATCCGCGCTTTTTCGAAGGGCTATTGCTTCACGTAGGGACGTGCGTTCTTTTTTTCATGGGGTTGCTCGTCAGTTTCCGCCTCGCGAGGCGGTTGTGGCTCCTTGGCGGCTTAATCTATTCCTGGAAGCTCTTCAGCATGAGCCTTTTGAGCGTATGGATTCAGCTATGCTTTACTTGCTTTCTTGGAAGGTGGCCTTCCTGGTAGCGGTCACCTCTTTGAGAAGGGTTTCGGAGTTGGCGGCACTGTCTTGCTCGCCACCTTTTCTGGAATTTCTTCCGGATCGTGTGGTGCTTCGTACCCGTGGAGATTTTTTACCTAAAGTGGTGTCGCATTTCCACGTCAATCAGGACATCGTGTTACCTTCTCTCTGTCTGAAGCCGAAGAGTCCAAAGGAGTGGGCCTTGCACTCGTTGGATTTGGTGCGGGCATTGAAGTTCTATCTTACAATCATGCAAGGTTTTCGGAAATTGGACTCTCTTTTTGTGATTCCTGCTGGTCGTCGACGTGGTCAGCGTGCTTCCAAGGACACTATAGCTCGGTGGATACGTTCGGCTATCCTGGAAGCGTACCGGCTCAAGGGCGAGCCTTGTCCGGTTAAAGTTCGAGCTCATTCCACGAGGGCTGTTGGTTCGTCATGGGCTTTTCGTCAGGGGACCTCGGCAGCGCAGCTCTGCCGGGCGGCTACCTGGCGCTCCGTTCACACCTTTACTAAATTTTATAAAGTGGACGTGAGTGCTTCCGCCGATGCGGCCTTGGGACGCAGGGTCCTGCAGGCGGCGGTGGTTTAAGTTACCTCTTTATTTTATTTTATTTTTTATTCGGCGCTGGTTGCGCACTTACCTAAGTTGTTGGGGTGTTGGAGATTCTGCCACTATTTCCCACCCTAGAATTTTGGACTGCTTTGGGACGTCCCACTAGTAATGGATCTGTGTCTCCCTTCCTTCCCTTCTGCTGCTGAAAGACGGATTTTGGTAAGAACTTACCTGTAAAATCCTTTTCAGCGAAGGAAGGAAGGGAGACACAGCACCCTCCCATGGCAGAAGTATTTTTTTGTTTCTAGATGCGGCGCGACCTTTTCCTGATGGCGGTCATCTGGTCTGGGGTTGGCGCACTAGGGCTCTTTTCCAGCATCGCCAGCTCATCGCAGTTGTCAGGTCCAGTGAGTTGTACCTAGGACTGTGTGTTTTTTTGCTGTTATTTGCATAACCTGTTTTCTCACATTTCTGAATTTTTCAGAATGGGTTGTACTGTTCTGCTGGTGTTGTCTGCTCTTCCTTAGCTTGTGTACGGACTGGAGAACATGGGAGTAGGAGGAGCTTAAGTTGGAGGGGCCGGTCGTCACTTTTTTATAAATCTGAGGTGAACTATCCCTGTGGGGCTCCACCAACCCACTAGTAATGGATCTGTGTCTCCCTTCCTTCCTTCCTTCCGTCTTTCCCGGCTCCCCCATATTCAGGAATGCTCGCTCCTGTTTTCTCTATGACAGAGTCGCTGCCAGAATCTTATGGCAGCTGCTAATTTCACGGTCAGAAAGTAAGGATCGGGTGATTAAATTCCAACCGGCCGATTTTTATGTCCCCCAACATAATCTGTCATGAGGCCCCCATACACAGTAGATGGTAGACCAATCCCATTGAAATCACCCGATCCTGATCCACTGCTTTGGAATTGGGTTACATGACCTTGTCACTCATCGTCCGGTCCCATTAGTGCAACCTGGGCAGCTGCACAGGGGCACCAGCGGTAAGGGGGCTCACTTATACCTCCAATGCAAGATGATCTGATGTAGAAAAAAAATGGTTGAAACATCTGTGAGTGATTTATCGCTAGTTTAGTTGTAGATTATGGAGACATTTTTTTTTAGATGAATGAATCAATTTGCAGGAGACTGATCCAATGGCCAGGTGTCATGGGTGCGTCAGATGTGACAGTCGCCCTGCAGTTGGTTGCAGGAGATCCCTTCGTTTGGCATTACAGACATCTTCTTAGCGGTCTCACTGTAGGACCCAGCGGCTACCTCCCTCCTGCTCTAATTGACAATCAGGCCTGGGTGTTTAAATACTTCCTGGTTGCTACACAGAGGTGCCAGTGATATTCACATGACCCCTTGTGAAGGCTTGGAGCAAGTACAGTTCTTACTTCCTCTCTGGTGCTAAGAGGATGTGTGTGCCATCTCTCTGAAGTCGACTCAAGCTAAGCTACTTCCCCCGTGTCTGTCTCCCCTTGCTGTCTTTAGTTGTCAGTGGGGATCGACTAGTGCTCACCCCCCCCTTCCCTATCCAGGGCCAAACGCTAAGGAAATACAGGGATAGGTTCCTGTACGGCAATTGGTGAGGAACCAATATAGAGTCGGTAGGGGAGACAGGGTGATTGCAGATCAGCCTAGGAGGTCTCCATTTCCCCCTTTCCCTAGTGTCGGGGCTCCCTTCCCCTCATCCCTTTGTGTCGCACTTTGTCTTTCCTACACTGTGTGTGACATCAGGTCAGTAGTGGGCACTGAATGAGACCCCTGAGAGCCACCTTATTTCTTCCTGCCCCCCGGCTCTTCTTCAGATTAGCCGGCCTGGCATGATGTTATGGTTGCAGCATGATGTACACCAGGCCATATAATCAGAAGAGGAGCCGGGGATGCCGGCAGCTAAGAGGCGGCTCTCAGGGGTCCCGTCCAGCGGCCACAGAATACTGATCTGGGTCCTGAAAATGTATTCTCCCACCTCTAATTGGATCCACTGTAAACAGACTGATGGAATATTTTACCTTCCTTTTGCTCAGGATTTCCTTGAATGCGCACAGGAGAGCTGTGCTGGACACAACATCCAGCCCGAGAAGGTCTTCCTGGAGGACATGATCCAGACGTATGAGATGATGATTGTCAGACACGGGTAAGCTGGAACTACAGAAGTCCATGGGACGGGGGATTTATTCTTCGCGGTTTCCATTTTATACAATGGACCATGCTGCGTTTTGTTTATCCCGTGCAGTTTTATGTTGGTTGGAGAGCCGTTCTCTGGAAAAACGAAGGTCCTCCACGTCCTCGCTGATACGCTGTCTCTTATGAATGAGCGAGGGTGCGAAGAAGAAAAAGTGATTTACCGGACAGTGAACCCTAAAGCCATCACCATGGGGCAGCTGTTCGGGCAGTTTGATCCAGTGTCACATGAGGTTCGTCTATGATTGGAATTATTGTTTATAATACTAATATCTTTGCTGAAAATGGGAAAATCTCCCCTTTTATGGCTTATGGACATGGTAGAAGGGGTTCCTTCAGAGACATAGATCCCAGCCATACATTGCCGGGCAATCATTTTATTATTGCTTACCCCCTGTTTGCACAAAAATTGGAAACTGTTTTATTTTCCCCATCAGACATGGAAGCAACAAATTGTATTATTTATGTCAGAAATTAGCATAAATTTGCATACTTCCAGCCACATTCTGAATAGACTGTGTCTGGCCTCACTCAATACACTTGCTTTGAGTGAGGTCATGCACTTCTAGTTGGCATGTGACCGCGTATATGCAAATCACTTACTTGCGGTCTCTCCCGGTGCCGCCACGTTCACTTCAATAGGGGCCACGTGTAGTCAATACATGTGCATCATCAATATCATAATCCCAGGCATTCCCTTTAATAATCCGTTCAATTGTGGGATTGTACTGGATTTTATGGGAAGAGCAATTTTATTGATGCCTCTCTTCATTTGCAGTGGACCGATGGGATAGTCGCTAATACTTTCCGGGAGTTTGCGTTATCTGAGACCCCGGAAAGAAAATGGGTTATCTTTGATGGACCTATTGATACGCTAGGGATAGAAAGTATGAACACCGTCCTAGATGATAATAAAAAGGTAACTCTCTATTTTACTTTGTGAAAACTTTTTTTTTTTTATTTATATCCTTTTCTGTTTTCATCACCATGTAGCATAACAAAAAGTGATGCAAAAAGTTATCCTCCATGTATATCTACAGCCATGATGGAGAATAGAAAACATTAGATTTTATGGCATCTTTATATATCTTTAATTAGCAGTAAATTGCAAAAACTGTTTGTATTTCCTAACACTATCCGACAATATCCATTCATGAAGATGGAAATAAGCCTTTAGTAGAGGACTTATGTATTGTATGTGGAGAGAGACGCTTTAAAAGATATTCATTGCAGGATCATCTTCCAATTATAAATCAGCTACTAGATTTTTGCACTTTTTTCAGATATTAATTTGTGCACATAATGATTGTACTTTCTCCACTAAAGCTTACAATGATCCTTTATGAGGTTACTGATCAGACTCTGTGGATTAAGTTATTATTCATTTGTTCAACATTTAATATTGTTTTAAATATGTCCTGTTATTTTTAGCGTTGCTTGATGAGTGGGGAGATCATTCAGATGTCACCTCAGATGAGTCTGATTTTTGAAACAATGGACCTTTCCCAGGCGTCGGTAGGTTTTCACTCATCCTATAAGAGAGGAGTTCCCATATACTTGTACATCGGGGGATCTAATGCTAACTAATCAGATTTAGTTATAGGGTTGACTTTTAGAGGTATTCTCATCTTTTAAAGCATATCCACAAAATGGCCATAATTGTCTGATAGATGAGGGTCTCTCCTCTGGCACCCACCCAAACTTTTCTCGAATATGAGGCCCCATCTTGTGCCGCTGTGAAAGGAGAGTTTGGCAGCACGAGCAACTCTTCCATTCACCGATTTGGAAGTCCTACATACACAGTCATCAGGGGTGTAATGATCGCGGTTGCAGAGGTCACGACTGGGCCTGTGCAGGTGAGGGGCCCGCCGACATCAGCGCAAACTTCAACTGCATGTGCACCCCCGAACGCACATTCAGACGAAGTGTATTGAGGCGCAGAGACCCGTTGGGTCTGTGCACGACAATGCACGCTGCCGGCCAATCAGAAGCCAGCAGCTGATGTCGGCGTGCACGTGACTGAGGGTGCATGACAGTGACATCATATGCTCCCGAAGCTTGCACTCTGAAGTCAGATGCTGGCTTCAGAAGAGGATGGCGCACAGCGGGGGAGCGGAGGAAAAGAGAGCAGAATCATTTATTTTTTTTCTATGCATTAAAGTACAACGGCAGAATGGGGGACATATACCAGGATGGGGGATATATATACTAGGATGGGGATATATATATATACCAGGATGGGGAATATATATACTAGGATGGGGGATATATATACCAGGATGGGGGATATATATACTAGGATGGGGGATATATATACCAGAATGGGGGAAAAATATACCAGGATGGGGGATATATGTATCAAGGTGGGGCCCAGGATAAGGGACATATATACCAGGATGGGGGATATATATATCAAGGTGGGGCCCAGGATAAGGGACATGTACACTAGGATGGGGGATATATATACCAGGATGGGGCCAGAACAGGGGACATATATATCAGGAAGGAGCCCAATATGGGGGATATTACTACATAATGGGGTAGGAGGTGCAACACGTATGTCCTTATAGGATTTAGAACACTACAAGGGCCCATACATCTGACCAACATGCAGGGGGTCCAAATGTTGCAATGGGGGCCCATCGGACTCTAGTTACGCTACTGACAGTCATCTCTACATTCACTTTAGTCGCTATAATTAAAGGGATTGTCAGTCCCTTTCATTCTGGTGCTACTACAACAATCATCTAAATGGTGGGGATCCAGTTCCTGACACCAGCACTGAATGTAGGGAAAATGTAATGTTACATAGCTTCTACTCAAATAAATGGATGTCTATGTAATCTATGGATGATGGAAACGTCAGGACACTTGGAAACGACTTTGTAGACTGTTTTTCATCCACCCAGCGAGATAATTAGATAACTGGATGGGCTTGTGTCTTAGGGCAACCCTACTTAGTATATCTCTCTCTCCAGCCCGCCACTGTTAGCCGCTGCGGTATGATTTATCTGGAACCCCAACAACTGGGCTGGGCGCCCCTGGTGAGGTCCTGGCTCAGCACCCTTCCCGATGCACTGAAGACTAAGGACCACCTCGCTCTTCTAGAGGAACTCTTTAAGTGGCTCGTCCAACCTTCCCTTCGATTCCTCCGAAAGCAGTGCAAGGTGGGCGCCATGTGTCCTCTCAATTGTAGGAGCATTGCGCAAGTTTGTAGTCTAGATTTACCCTCAGTGTCCTAATGTCTTTCCTCATAGGATCTGGTGACAACCAGCAATGGCAATGTGGTAATATCACTCACACCATTATTGGAGATGCTGATTTTTGATGTGGTGAGAGAGGATCCGAATAATAAGAACATTCGTATCTGGATCCTGGTAAGTGGAAGATCTGCCGATCCCATACACAGTGTGGCTGATCCACCTGCAGGTATAGACAGTGCTTTCCTATGCTCCTGGAAAACGGGGGAAATAATTCCAAGTGGAGAGAAATTGTGAAAATATCACAATTCTGACATTATCTTTTGGGAATTGTTTTTACGGTGTACATTGTGTGGTAAAATTACTTAGCAATATGATTCACTCCTCAGTACGATTACACCGATACCAAACATGTCCAGTTTTTTTATTAGATTGGTAGTGAAAAAAAAAAATTAGAGGTTTGGGAAAAAACATTTTTTTGGGTTGTGTCACCATTTTCCGAGACCCGTGACGTTTTCATTTTTTAGTCGATGGAGCTGTTTGAGAGCTTATTTTTTGTGGTACGAGACAATGTTTTTGTTGATACCATATTGCGATAGATATTACATTTTTATCGCTTCTTACAGCATTTTTTGTGATACTGCATCAACCAGAAAAACATAATTTTGTTGTTCTTGATTTTTTTTCTCGTTACGCCGTTTACTGATCGGGTTAATTATTTTTATATTTTGATAGATTGGACTTTTCTGAATGCGGCGATACCACATATGTGTATTTTTTGTAAAACTTATTTTCTCTGTTTTTACTGGGGGAAAAAACCCATTTCAAGTTTTATGGGGTTTTTTTTTGTTTTTTTTCATACTTTTTAAAACATTTTTTGTAACTTTTCTCTGTATTTATTAGCCCCCTTAGGGAACTTAAAGCTGCGATCGTCTGATCGCTTGTGCTATATACAGCAATGCTACACCATTGCTGCATATAGCAAAAATCACGGTCTCCTTTGAAGCCCGGCCACGTCATCCGCGATTGTTAGAGGCAGGTTCCTGACGTCTGCTGAGAATTGCATGTCAATAGTACCTTTAGAAATATATTTACTTAGAAAATTGGTGACGTGTTCAATACTTATTTCGCCCGCTGTATATTGTATCCCTTTTCTTCTCTTTTAGGCCAGTTTTGCTTTCTCCCTGGTTTGGTCCATTGGCGGCTGTTGTGACACCGACAGCCGAGTGAAGTTTGATGCTTTTTTTCAAAGAAATTGTCACAGGAAAGATCGATCAGAGCCCTTTCCTGTCCTCCGTGGGGAAATGGGAATGTCCTTTGGACGATAAAGGCCTGGTCTATGACTACATGTACGAGGTAAAGGGATTTCTTCATGGAAATCAAGCCTAATGCTCAGCAACTTATAACTTTGGCCTTTGGGTTATTATCTTAGGTCTCTTAGGACATGTTCACACTGTGTTTATGCCGTATATCTATGACTCTGCCAGAGGTTCTGATTGAATCCCCGAAAAACTGAATTCAGAAGGAGACATGGAGTCCAATGACCTAAGTGGATTCCGTCAGATCCTCTGGCAAAGTAATAGACATGCTGCATAAACGCAGTGTGAACAGGACCTAAATGTCAAACTTATGTAATGTGTCAGTGCTCTCTTATCCCTACATCAAATGTGTCCGAATATGGTTTATCAAAGTTGTAACTACTTTTTTTTTCTTTGAAGTTAAAAGGCCGAGGGCGCTGGGTTCACTGGAATGAGTTTATTAAAGGCACAGCCACGTGGGACAAAAGCACCAAAATCCAAGATATCATTGTGCCAACTATGGATACTGTCAGATACACCTTCCTCATGGATATGTGCATCAAAAACACCAAGTAAGAGTAACAAAATGACTCTTATTAGGAAACCTTGTTGACAATTATCCATTTTGCCATCACAATTACTTATTGTATGGGAAAACCATTCGGATAGTGGAGTCGAATTAGGAAACCCTATTGGTCTATACACAGAAAACTGGCCGCCATTCACACCTGTCTGTTTTATGTCTGTACTAAACACAGTTTGTATAAATGAAAATAGTTTGCTAGTTACTTAAGGACGGGAAACACATATCACGATGGACGGACGGGCCGCGGGACCCCTGACCTGAAATTGACAGCCTCATAGACATCCATGAGGCTGGCGAGTTTGGGTCCGGAGATCTTGGTCCGTACATGGATGGTGTTTATCGGACATATGAATTCGGGCCTAAATTAGTAGTTTTATTCTCAACACTGTAAAATGTTTGATTTTATGGTTGTCCTACAAACTACTTTCCTTTTTTCGCAGACCACTCTTATTTGTGGGACTGACGGGGACAGGGAAATCTATTTACGTCAAAGACAAACTGATGAACAATCTGGACAAAGAAAAATTCTTTCCCTTCTTCATCAACTTTTCTGCTCGCACCAGTGCCAATCAGATTCAGGTTTGTCTTCTTTTTATCACCCTGCCTTCTGACAAATGAAAGAGGTTGCTTCATTAGGATATATAGATGTCATTGGGGGGGATACGCCACTTAGGACCCTCTGCTATGAGCCACAGAGGAGACCCACAAACAACAGAGGTCTCTCTCGCAGACCCTGAAGATCTGTGTATTAGATGGTCAGACATACATTTAAATGGGTTGATGGACCCATGTGTGTCTTAAAACAAAAAAAATACCCTGTCGCTTCTCCACGCTGCCGCCTGTGTCCCCATCGGTCTCTTCACTTCCTTTTCGACCAGGAGATGTCAATGAAGCCAACCAGTGTCAGATGATCGCCTGCAGTGGTGACTTTCTTTCTGAGCCAGAAAAGAGAGCTAGAAGACTAGTTCTTCTAGGTCGAATGAAACATCAATTCTGCAGCCAATCAATAGCCGCTGATTTGGCTGCAGCGGTCATGTGATGTTTTCTACCTGAAAATGAGACACCGCAGTAGTGGTCAACCTATTGAATCTTCCGACACATAGTTTGCATCTTATTCTAGAATATCATCATGGACAGACTGGACAAAAGACGGAAAGGCGTGTACGACCTCAGATGGGGAAGAAATGCGTCATATTTGTGGATGATATGAACATGCCGGCATTAGAAAAATATGGAGCACAGCCACCTATCGAGCTCCTGCAGCAGTTATTAGACCACGGGAATTGGTAATATTCGCAAAAAAAATTAGTTTTTTATTTGTAAGTTATTTTCTTTTATCTTTTCCACTATACGTATATATGCAGCGTGTGTATGTATGTATATATATATATACAGTACAGACCAAAAGTTTGGACACCCCTTCTCATTTAAAGATTTTTCTGTATTTTCATGACTATGAAAATTGTACATTCACACTGAAGGCATCAAAACTATGAATTAACACATGTGGAATTATATACTTAACAAAAAAAGTGTGAAACAACTGAAAATATGTCTTATATTCTAGGTTCTTCAAAGTAGCCACCTTTTGGTTTGATGACTGCTTTGCACACTCTTGGCATTCTCTTTAGTCACCGGAAATGGTCTTCCAACAATCTTGAAGGAGTTCCCAGAGATGCTTAGCACTTGTTGGCCCTTTTGCCTTCACTCTGTGGTCCAGCTCACGCCAAACCATCTCGATTGAGTTCAGGTCTGGTGACTGTGGAGGCCGGGTCAACTGGTGTAGCACCCCATCACTCTCTTTCTTGGTCAAATAGCCCTTACAAAGCCTGGAGGTGTGTTTGGGGTCATTGTCCTGTTGAAAAATAAATGATGGTCCAACTAAACGCAAACCAGATGGAATAGCATGCCACTGCAAGATGCTGTGGTAGCCATGCTGGTTCAGTATGCCTTCCATTTTGAATAAATCCACAACAGTGTCAGCAGCAAAGCACCCCCACACCATCACACCTCCTCCTCCATGCTTCACGGTGGGAACCAGGCATGTAGAGTCCATCCGTTCACCTTTTCTGCGTCGCACAAAGACACGGTGGTTGGAACCAAAGATCTAAAATTTGGACTCATCAGACCAAAGCACAGATTTCCACTGGTCTAGTGTCCATTCCTTGTGTTCTTTAGCCCAAACAAGTCTCTTCTTCTTGTTGCCTGTCCTTAGCAGTGGTTTCCTAGCAGCTATCTTACCATGAAGGCCTGCTGCACAAAGTCTCCTCTTAACTGTTGTTGTAGAGATGTGTCTGCTGCTAGAACTCTGTGTGGCATTGACCTGGTCTCTAATCTGAGCTGCTGTTAACCTGCGATTTCTGAGGCTGGTGACTCGGATAAACTTATCCTCAGAAGCAGAGGTGACTCTTGGTCTTCCTTTACTGGGGCGGTCCTCATGTGACCCAGTTACTTTGTAGCGCTTGATGGTTTTTGCAACTGTACTTGGGGACACTTTCAAAGTTTTCCCAATTTTTCGGACTGACTGACCTTCATTTCTTAAAGTAATGATGGCCACTCGTTTTTCTTTACTTAGCTGCTTTTTTCTTGCCATAATACAAATTCTAACAGTCTATTCAGTAGGACTATCAGCTGTGTATCCACCTGACTTCTGCACAACACAACTGATGGTCCCAACCCCATTTATAAGGCAAGAAATCCCACTTATTAAACCTGACAGGGCACATCTGTGAAGTGAAAACCATTTCCGGTGACTACCTCTTGAAGCTCATCAAGAGAATGCCAAGAGTGTGCAAAGCAGGTTTGTTTTCTTGTTTTATTTTCTCAAAGACAGAATCAAGACTTTCTTTGAAATGATCTTTCACCACATCTTTCAATAGTTTGTATAGCCAGGATCGGTCCTGGTCGTCGACTAAGCGGTCATAAAACACCTGCAGAACTTCATGGACAAAGTCGCACCATGACACGTTTATTTTTCGTTGACTCTTTCTTGATCAGTAAGCATCCCTGCACCACTCGAGAGAAATCCTGCAGATTAAATGTATAATGGAATTTAGCCGGGGTGGGTAATAGGTTCTCCATGGCTTTCTTGTACACCTAGAATTTAGATCTAAAACTATGAGTGAAGTTAAACTTAAGAATTTGTATAAGCAATCAAAATCAGATTGGTTGGGGTCTGAATTCAGGTACCCCCACCAATCAGCTGAACGGACGGTGGATCTGGCGCTGCATTCATGTACTGACAGTGGTTCTAGCGCTGCATTCATGTACTGACGGTGGTTCTGGCGCTGCATTCATGTACTGATGGTGGTTCTGGAACTGCATTAATGTACTGACGGTGGTTCTTTCCGTACATTCATGTACTGACAGTGGTTCTGGCGCTGCATTCATCTACTGACGGTGGTTTTGGCACTGCATTCATGTACTGATGGTGGTCCTGGAGCGGCCTTCATGAACTTCAGATGTTTTACACATGTTGCAATCCATAAAATGCTTCATAGCTATGTTAAAACTTAAAAATCCTCAAAACGTAGAGATTTGGGATTATGAGGAGGATTTAGCGAGTTGGAGGGGCTGCAGCACCACAAGAATATTCTTTTTAAAGTGGCACTGTATGGGTCACAGAATCAAATGATATATAAAAAATGTAGTATTTCTCACCTACATGGTGCCGTTAACTATTTGGTTCCCAACAGTAAAAAATTTGGGAGAAAACTCATTGTTTCGTAGATAGAAGGCCACCACGGCGGAGAAGATGCAGACCATGGTCTCATCACTGAAGACGTTTATAGTGCAGATATTAAAATGACGTAAAAATCGAGGTGTAACTGCGTTTCTTCCGCCACCGGGGGGACCCATTGCTGCAGTCAGCTGTACATCAACCAATGAGATTTTGGAGGTGTCCTTTAAGTCATACCTAAAAGGTGAGAAAAGTTATACATATATATATATAAATATATATACAGTACAGACCAAAAGTTTGGACACACCTTCTCATTTAAAGATTTTTCTGGATTTTCATGACTTTGAAAATTGTACATTCACACTGAAGGCATCAAAACTATGAATTAACACATGTGGAATTATATACTTAGCAAAAAAGTGTGAAACAACTGAAAATATGTCTTATATTCTAGGTTCTTCAAAGTAGCCACCTTTTGCTTTGATGACTGCTTTGCACACTCTTGGCATTCTCTTGATGAGCTTCAAGAGGTAGTCACCGGAAATGGTTTTCACTTCACAGGTGTGCCCTGTCAGGTTTAATAAGTGGGATTTCTTGCCTTATAAAAGGGGTTGGGACCATCAGTTGTGTTGTGCAGAAGTCTGGTGGATACACAGCTGATAGTCCTACTGAATAGACTGTTAGAATTTGTATTATGGCAAGAAAAAAGCAGCTAAGTAAAGAAAAACGAGTGGCCATCATTACTTTAAGAAATGAAGGTCAGTCAGTGCGAAAAATTGGGCAAACTTTGAAAGTGTCCCCAAGTGCAGTTGCAAAAACCATCAAGCGCTACAAAGAAACTGGCTCACATGAGGACCGCCCCAGGAAAGGAAGACCAAGAGTCAACTCTGCTTCTGAGGATAAGTTTATCCGAGTCACCAGCCTCAGAAATCGCAGGTTAATAGCAGCTTAGATTAGAGACCAGGTCAATGCCACACTGTCACGCTGTCAGAGCGTACAGGGGGGTCAGGGGCCTGAGCTGACCCTAGACGGGGGCCCTGACTAATCCCTCAACCTGGAGGTACTGTTAATGGTACAGAGGTCCAGGCCGCCAGCGTAACCATAAACTCCTGAATATCCCTGAACCTAAGTAATCTAGTCCTGAGAAGGACCCCGATCACAACAATGGGAAACAGGATAGAAAATGCCCAAAACACAGTACTAGACAAACGAGACAGTACAAGGGGAAAACCAAAAACCACCTTGCATACAAAAACTAACACCACAATTACAGAGGGAACAACAACAGGTTAGGAGATAAATGATAAAGGGAGGAAGGGAACAAACCACACCGCATACTCCTCTGAACTCCACCAAACAACGATCCACTCTGAAGGTCTGCAAGAAATGCTTTCACCGACAACTTCCCTAACAGACCAGCAGGTATTTGAAGGAATCCCAATACTGCAGCATTAAGTGCAGCTGGGCGAGGCTGAGCGTCGTCAAGCACAGAGAGAGAGAATTAACTCCCTCACAACAACAAAAAACAAAGCACCAAAAACTCAGCTGCGAGAAGTCAGGCTGTGTAGTCGCGACGATCTTCGTGGCGACACACCCATGACACACACAGAGTTCTAGCAGCAGACACATCTCTACAACAACTGTTAAGAGGAGACTTTGTGCAGCAGGCCTTCATGGTAAAATAGCTGCTAGGAAACCACTGCTAAGGACAGGCAATAAGCAGAAGAGACTTGTTTGGGCTAAAGAACACAAGGAATGGACATTAGACCAGATGAAATCTGTGCTTTGGTCTGATGAGTCCAAATTTGAGATCTTTGGTTCCAACCACCGTGTCTTTGTGTGACCCAGAAAAGGTGAACGGATGGACTCTACATGCCTGGTTCCCACTGTGAAGCATGGAGGAGGAGGTGTGATGGTGTGGGGGTGCTTTGCTGGTGACACAGTTGGGGATTTATTCAAAATTGAAGGCATACTGAACCAGCATGGCTACCACAGCATCTTGCAGCGGCATGCTATTCCATCCGGTTTGCGTTTAGTTGGACCATCATTTATTTTTCAACAGGACAATGACCCCAAACACACCTCCAGGCTGTGTAAGGGCTATTTGACCAAGAGGAAGAGTCATGGGGTGCTACGCCAGATGACCTGGCCTCCACAGTCACCAGACCTGAACCCAATCGAGATGGTTTGGGGTGAGCTGGACCTCAGAGTGAAGTCAAAAGGGCCAACAAGTGCTAAGCATCTCTGGGAACTCCTTCAAGATTGTTGGAAGACCATTTCCGGTGACTACCTCTTGAAGCTCATCAAGAGAATGCCAAGAGTGTGCAAAGCAGTCATCAAACCAAAAGGTGGCTACTCTGAAGAACCTAGAATATAAGACATATTTTCAGTTGTTTCACACTTTTTTGTTAAGTATATAATTCCACATGTGTTAATTCATAGTTTTGATGCCTTCAGTGCGAATGTACAATTTTCAAAGTCATGAAAATCCAGAAAAATCTTTAAATGAGAAGGTGTGTCCAAACTTTTTTCTGTACTGTATATACACACACATATATATACTGTATATATACACACACATATATATATATATATATATATATATATACACACACACACATATATATATATATATATATTGTATATATACACAACACATATATATATTGTGTATATATACACACACACACATATATATATATACTGTATATAGACACACACACATATATACTGTATATAGACACACACATATATATATACTGTATATACACACACACATATACAGTATATACTGTATATAGACACACACATATATATTGTATATAGACACACACATATATATATATATATATACTGTATATACACACACATATATATATACTGTATATATACACACACACAAATATATAGAAATATATATATCTGGCGACAGGGCCCCCGCTGCGTCCTCTGTGTCTCTGTACAGATATAAGTGTAACACGTACTGGATCCAGCACAGGTGACAGTCTGCCATAGAGCTGACGTGCAGTACATACACTGTGTTATGGGGGCGCTCACCTGTGCGGACCCCGCTCTCCGGCCGCTACTTCTTTGCTCATATAAGGTCTCATTCTGCCATTAAACAATTCGGTTGTCATGGCAGCGGGGGTGGGGCGTTGGTAGGGGGCGTGTCTGGTATAGGGCAGATTGGGGCGGTGCTGTCATGCAGTGCTTGTCTCATCCCTGTAATTTCCTGCTGATGCCACCTGGTGGACAGCATTGGTCAGTACACGCTGAGAATGCTACATTTGCATTGTACTGTGGGAGCTGCTGGTACTACTGGTGCTTCCTGACTGCTGTCCCTATGAGGTATGCAGTATGTCACATGGTGGGGGAGGGACAGTTTATATATGTATATGCACTGCTCAAAAAATAAAGGGAACTGTGCGGCCCTCCAAACAAATGCCACCCCACACCATTACTGACCCACTACCAAACCGGTCATGCTGAGGGATGTTGCAGGCAGCAGATCGCTCTCCACAGCGTCTCCAGACTCTGTCACGTCTGTTACATGTGCTCAGTGTGAACCTGCTTTCATCTGTGAAGAGCACAGGGCGCCAGTGGCGACTTTGCCAATCCTGGTGTTCTGTGGCATTTCTTTGGATGGCCGCACAGCCCTCCTTGTGCTCGGCAGAGGTAGCCTGACTGCCATTAGGTACCGAGATGAGATCCTCAGACCCCTTGTGAGACCATATGCTGGTGCGGTTGGCCCTGGGTTCCTCCTAATGCCGGACAATGCCAGACCTCATGTGGCTGGAGTGTGTCAGCAGTTCCTGCAAGATGAAGGCATTGAAGCTATGGACTGGCCCGCCCGTTCCCCAGACCTGAATCCGGGACACATCTGGGACATCATGTCTCGCTCCATCCATAAAACGGACAAACAACACAAATATTGGTTCTATCTTTTACACATTTGGGGTAGCCCTTAAGAGGGCCATTGGGTCAAAGAGAGAGAGAGAAGAGAGAGGGGAGGGAGAGAAGAGAGAGGGAAGGGAGAGAGACCGGGAGATACCAAGAGAGGGAAAAAAGAGAGACCCAACCAGTGCAAGGCTAAGCCGGGCAGGCGGCAGCGGCTATTTATACCCACTGCTGATCTCTGATTGGTGGAAAATCTGGGTATGGCTGCTCTGATTGGTGGAAAAACTGGGTGTGGCTGCTCTGTGATTGGTCAGCATTATGACCTCACAGTGGCGATGACTCATACCTCCTGGGTGGTTGTTTTTAATGTATTTTTTGTTGTAACATTTTGTATGGCTGTTTGGTGCAGGGGGTGGGGTCAGGAGTATTTTAACCCCTGCACACCCCCATGACCATATGCCTCGACCCGTAGAAGCGTGATAGACACGCGAAACGGCCGTCGTCCGCAAAAGGCGCCGCTTCCCTGTATTTTTAATGGAAATGGAATAAAAGAAGATTTTATTAAATCGGTGTGCCACCTCGCTTTCTTCATGTATGAGTAGTATAATAATGATGATTTATCCTGGGGATGGGTTATCAATATCAGATCGGTGGGGCTCCGACACGCGGCACCGGCTCTACCCATCAGCTGATTGCAGCGCTCAAGTGTAAATAGTGTGAAGATTGAACATCACAGCTCCATTCACTGTACTGTGGGTCCTGCAGATCAGCTAATATTCATGTAATAGGAGCTGATCTGCAGCACCAGGGAGCGGCCACTACAGAGTGAACAGATCAGTGATTTTTCAGCTCCTCAACACTGTTTACATCTGACCTCGGCCGAAGCTGCAAACAGCTGATTAGTGGAGGTGCCGTGTGCCGGACCACCACAAATCTGATATTAATAAGCTAACCAGAGGATAAGCCATCAAAATGTTTGTCCTGGAAAATCCCTTTAAGGCCCACCTGCACATAATAAATATATATATATATATATATATATATATATATATATATATAGCAAAGAGTGGGAAGGGGTTAATCACAGGCTCATAAAACGGACAAACAACACAAATATTGGTTCTATCTTTTACACATTTGGGGTAGCCCTTAAGAGGGCCGTTGGGTCAAAGAGAGAGAGAGAGAGAGGGGAGGGATAGATACCGGGAGATACCAAGAGAGAGAAAAAGAGAGAGACCCAACCAGTGCAAGGCTAAGCCGGGCAGGCGGCAGCAGCTATTTATACCCACTGCTGATCTCTGATTGGTGGAAAATCTGGGTGTGGCTGCTATTTATACCCACTGCTTATCTCTGATTGGTGGAAAATCTGGGGGTGCCTGCTCTGTGATTGGTGGAAAATCTGGGCATGGCTGCTCTGTGATTGGTCAGCATTATGACCTCACAGTGGCGATGACTCATACCTCCTGGGTGGTTCTTCTGGGCAATTCTGTTTTCTGATTGGTGGAAATTCTAATCAGCATTATGACCTCACAGTGGCCGTGACTCATGTTTCATGGACTGTTCTATCTGGGTGACCTGAAACATGCTGATCTCTGATTGGTTGAAATTCAAGTCATCTTCATGACATCACAATCGAGAAGAATGAATATCCAATTTACTTAATATAAATGACCAGCAATGCTGTTCTCTTAATGGTGGAAATTCAAGTCATCTTCATGACATCACAATCAGCATGTTATTACTGCCGATATGTCCAATTTTTTTCCTAAATTTCCTACGTTTGTCCTAATTTATTAGCACATATATACCACTCATTCCTACAATCAAAGGATCAGGAAACCCCTCTGAAATCAATATCCTACAATTTACCCCAACAGCAAAAAAACAACTATACACAAAATACCAAAAGGTATATCAGATTATTAATGAGCAAATAAAAGACACATAAAAATAATTTTTAGAAATGTGTAGAAAAAATGCTGTAAAGTAAGAATGCTTCAAAAATAGAAATGTTAATGATCTATTTAATCAATTAACAAAATACAAGTGAATGAACAAACGAAAAATCTAGATCCAATCAATATTTGGTGTGACCAACTTTTCACTTTAAAACAGCGTCAATTCTTCTAGGTACACCTGCGCAAAGTCAGGGATTTTGTAATAATGCAGTCAGGTGTCTGGTTATACACCATGGCAAGACTGAGCAAGAATACACAAGGAAGTTATACTACATCAGCAAGGTCTCTAAGGCACAAATTTCAAAGCAGATTGAGGGTTCAAGATGTGTCATTCAAGCACTAGTGAAGAAGCACAAGAAAATGTGCAAGGTTGAGGTCAATAGATGCAGTGGTCGGCCAAGGAAACTTAGTGCAGCAGATGTATGACACATTATGGTTACTTTCCTTCAAAAGCGGAAGATGTCCAGCAGTGCCATCAGCTCAGAACTGGCAGCAACCAGTGGGACTCAGCTTCACTCATCTACTGTTCAGAGAAGACTGGCCAGAAGTGGTCTTCATAGCAGAATTATGGTGAAAAAGCCATATCTTCCACATCAAAACAAGGCCAAGTGACGCTGAGTCACTGCATTAAAACAGAGAAAACGGGGAAGGAGGGGGGGGGATTGGCAAGATGTGCGCGGTTGAGCCAAAATATGAAAAATGTGGTTGTTACTGTAGGGAGTTTGTTCACTGAAGGGCTGGAGAGCAGAACAATAATGAATGTCTGTGGTCAATAGTGATGCATAACCACGGTGAAGGGTCCTGTATGTTTGGGGCTGCATTTCAGCAAATGGAGTTGGGAATTGGGTCAGACCTCATGCTATAACATTTTCCCCCATCATGGGCCCCTCTCTGGCATATTGTCCCCATTCTGGCATAATTTCCCTCATTCTGGTTTAGGACATCGCTGTTTGCTCCGCTGCACCTTCTGCATTCTTCAATATCCAGATCCATATTCCAGTTTGTCTTCTCTTCTGCACTACGTGAGTCCACAATCAACTGAGGAATACCTACGTCTGCTTACTATCCTTATTTCTGTTTGCATATTACTGTACCTAAGTAAACTTGGACTATCGTTAACGTTTACATACCCTAATAGTAATGAAGGCCGTGCCTTACAGATTAGGTTCTAAGAAGTATTGTTTGGAATGAACTTACCTTCATAAACTGTTTGCTGTGATCTTTTGCACTTGAGTTTAAAATAGACTTTCACACTACTCTTGTCTCAGTCTCTGCTTTTGGCCCACGCCATTGGACTTCAGGGTATCTACTAACATCGTAACAGGCAGTTCCTTTGAGCTCATGATTCTCATTTGGTCTGACATGCACTGTGAGCTGTGAGGTCTTATATAGATAGGTGTGTGCCTTTCCAAATCAAGTCCTATCAGTTTAATTAAACACAGCTGGACTCCAATGAAAGAGTAGAACCATCTCAAGGAGGATCACAAGGAAATGGACAGCATGTGACTTAAATATGAGCAAAGGGTCTGAATACTTATGACCATGTGATATTTCAGTTTTCCTTTTTTAATAAATTTGCAAAAATTTCTACATTTCTGT
Source organism: Phyllobates terribilis (assembly GCF_046119375.1). Taxonomy (NCBI): domain Eukaryota; kingdom Metazoa; phylum Chordata; class Amphibia; order Anura; family Dendrobatidae; genus Phyllobates; species Phyllobates terribilis. The sequence continues at coordinate 718,270 of NW_027362822.1, read as the reverse complement.
TTTTTTTCAGTCAAGATGGGGTGCACAGTGTACTTTAATGAGAAAAAAAAATGAACTTTTTAGAATTTACCAAATGGCTGCAATGAAACAAGGAGTGAAAAATGTAAAGGGGTCTGAATGCTTTCCGTACCCACTGTATATAGTACTCAATGGGTGTGGCCTGCCTCTGATTGAGAAGTGCCTCTTCCCGCAGTCTGAATAAGGGTCTATCGTTAGGGGTGTGACTAATTTGTTTTCACTTAAGGTGATATATGTCCCGCTTTTAATGAGATTTAATAACATTTGTATTTTAGGGTTTCTATTATAATTCTGGGATTTCCTAATTTGTTTATAGAATTTTTGAATTGCATAACACATAGGATAAGGATAATAGGTTTAGTATATGAGATAGGAAATAGTTATTGATAGAACTAGTGCAGTGGATGGGCACTAGTGTTAATAAAAAGAGGGGCACTTCCTGATAGTGTGCGCCATGTCCCATGATTTGGGAATCTTACAGACCATATTGCACTATCATTAAGTTGCTGTTTTGTTGCTATGCAGTTAGGTTTTCCTTTCTTATAAGTTTGTCCTTTGTCTCTCCCTGTCTCTCTCAGATGTAGCTGTGATGTCAGTAACCCCTCCCTTCTTCTCCATTCTTCTTCCTCATTCACCATCTTCAGCCATGTTAGAAGCTTATGTGCTTCCAGCCCGTTTCTAAAAAAGTCTTTTTACCTGCTGTACATTTGCACATCATCGAGTATTCTGCTAGAAAATAAATCTTCTTCTGAATCTTCAACAATGTGCTTCCTGCAGTCGAGTTAAACTATCTGAAAACATCACTATGTGTGAGTACGGTAAAGAGACAGCCTAGAAACGGTGTCTCACAGCGCCCTATGCTTGCAGCTTAGTCATGGAGTCAGAATAGTGTGAGTTCAGTGAGAGTTAGTGAAGTGCATAGTGAAGGTGAAGTTCAGGTGCGGTGGGCTGCTAGGGGCAGCATGTGTCACTTGTTCCAGGCAGTGGGAGGCATTACTGGGATCCAGAGCAGTCGCTCCAGTCACGTCCAGAGCCTAAGGTCTGGTATAGGAGCTGCCGGACACTTTGTGTACTCTGAAGTACAAAGGAAGATGGACAGGGACCTGCATAGATGGAAGTTGAAGGCCAGTCCCGGGTGCACTGCAGAGGTGGACGAGAAATACAGGATGAGCTAGCAACAGGGCTGAAGAGGAGTTATGCTAAGAAGGAGGATAATGTGAATTGCTGTGCCTTATCCTGTCTGTACCCACCTGATGAACTAGAACTGTCAAGTATATGTTTGACTGTTACAAAGAACTTTGTGTCCTCTAAATTGTGTGTGGCGGCTTCTGAGGAAAGAAGCCTGAAGGCAGTGGAGGCCTGCGGCCTACAAGAGAATGTGCTGCACCCCACACCCTAGAGCACACTGGGACTGGGACACCCATTGTCTGTAAAGTGCCAGAGCGAAATCAGACAGACGTTCAGTCACGACTACCGCTCTGTGCCACTTTACAAGATGAGTGATAAGGGAACTTCTCGATCAGAAGAGAAGAGGAAATAATGGTCGCTGCCCAAACTGTGACAAGAACAGGACCACAATGTGTGTCACCCTGGCCTGGATGCCACAAATGTATAATAAAGCTGTGTCTGAGAGCAAAGGGGAGGTCCTCTAGTCAAGGGCCATTAGCATGCAATACCTCCTGTCACAGGCCAGTAGGGGGAGCAGGCTGCCCCTATAAAAGCTGGAACTGGGGGCAGGGTTAGAGAGAACTGGACAACCTGTCTCTGGATTGAGAGGTGTCCCAGAGCCGGGACAGACAGTTGTGTTGCAGCCTAAGAGGACGTGTGGCAGTAGGAGAGCCACGAGCCAGGGACAAAAGGCGAAGTGAGTCTGTCCTGGCAGATAAAGAAACTAATCTTCCAGACTTTGGTGTCTGAGGCTGTGAGGATTCCACATCCTACAGCAGATAACCAGTCCACAGGGGACTGTATGTTCCTTGGCCTAAGAAGCCCGGAGGCTCCGCCACAGCAGAAGGGACCAACAGAGCCGTACCAGGCCGGGAGTAGCAAGGGACCCAAGTTGCAAGCCATACGGGCGAGAGGACACGGTGAGCTCAGGAACGTGGGCTGTTACATTACCAGAAGGGAAATAGCCAGAAGGAGCACAGAGAGCACGGTAGGCCGACACCCTCATCTTGACCAGGGCCAGCTTCCCACTTGCTCTCAGACATCCAGGCCCCCTCCTAGCCGGGCCTGTTTCTGGGTCGTTTTACCTGTTCTAATAAAGACCCTGAACTGTTTAAGAGGCCTCCGTTTCCTGGCTAACGCGGTTGGAATCATCCCCTCCATCATCCATCATACACTGCCCTGGGGCCCTACTCTTCCCGTGGGGAGTTGTACTATTCGGAGCTGCACATTTACATCTGCCCCAGAGGTCTGCACTGCAGCGGCGGTTAGCACTGACCGCAATCCACGGGTGGCGTAGTCGGACATTACTTAAAACTTATAAAGGACTGCCACTGGCCTGACCACCCTAAGCCACGGACCGGGTTGCCACCACTACCCCCATCGTCTCCCTTTTACCCCCACAAACGGGTATTGCGTGCCTGAAAAAGACTGTACACGTACCTGAAGAAGAGTTTTTCCACCACCCGGAGCCGTTTCCCGCCATTTTCAACCGTCTCCCGCCATCTTCCGTCGGTTCCCGCCATCTTCAGCCGTTTTCCCGCCAACGGATGCCATCTTCAGGACGCTGCGCGGGAAGAGGAGGGGCGTGGACGTCCAAACCGCGCGAGACCCGAATCTCCGCCCCACGCACCGACGCTGCGCAAGGTCCTGGAAGGGAGAGAGAGCGACGCTGACGTCATCAGGACGCGACGCAGGTCCTCGTCCAGAGCAGCACCAGCGGAGTCGCGGCCTACAGAAGAGGATCGTCAGAAGGTAGGCCACGCTTAACTAGGGGGGAGGAAGATGTCGGACACTGAGGCGCCCACTACCACCAGCACAGCAGCAGCAGCGGTGATGCCATTTTCCCTGCCCTACGTCAATGGAGCGGCCTGGTTGCCTAAGTATTCAGGGGAGCCCCATGCCCTAACTGACTTTAAGGAAAGGCTGTACAGTTTGTTCCAAGTTTACCCCCTGACAGAGGAACAGAAGATTAGCATACTGACAGGGCAGTTAACTGGCACAGCCCAGCGGGAGGTAAAGTAATGGCCCGCTGAGGAGAAAAGGACCGTAAAGGACATTCTGGCCCGGCTGCGGGGTACCTTTGATACACGTACCTCCGCTGAAATTAAAATGCGGTTCTACGGATGTAAGCAGCGGGCACAGGACAGCATCAGAGACTATGCCCTAAATTTGCAGGAAGCCTTGAGAGCCATCAAACAAGCTGACCCTGGCAGCGTGCAGGATACGGATAAGCTACTAACAGAACAGTTCATAGAAGGTCTGCTGTCTAGCGCCCACAGGACCCAGCTGCGCCTCATGTTCTTTCAGAACCCTGATCTGACCTTTGCCCAATTCAAGGACAGGGCCATAAGGGTGCTCCGTGAACCCGCAACAAGTGGCGCTATAAACCCCCGGCGCCCTGCTCTCACCTACCACCAGAAGGCGGCGCCCTCCTCTGTGGACTCTGTGGGGGACGATGCACAGGCCCTGAGCCAAGCCCCGTCGAAAGATCTGCATCACCAAGTCCAGGAGCTGACCAGGAGCGTTGCGGCATTGACCAGGACCGTCCAGGCGTTACAAGTGGACCCGTCAAGACCCATCGAGTTGGCTACAAGTCCGGAGGATGTCCCGTGGCGTCGACAGAGGAGGACCCCGTCGTTCCGAGGGAGGCCCACAGATCGCTACGCAGAGGATGGACAGCCCATTTGCCGTCGATGCAACCAGCCCGGACACATTTCCAGGTACTGTAATTTAAACGGGTCCAACCTGGGGCAGAGAGCCAACCCCCAGGCATAAGATCACCAGGCCCTTAGAATTGGCGTGATAAGTACGTTGGGGGGGGCGCCCAGTTTTACCCGTGGTGCTGAACGGTATCCCCATGAGCGCCTTGCTGGATACCGGGTCGCAAGTAACTACTATCCCTTATGTACTTTTTAAGCAGTATTGGACTGATGCTGATATAACACGGTACCCAGACAGTGACTTGAGCATCATCGCCAGTAATGGCTTGCCCGTGCCGCAGATGGGGTTCAAGGAAATGACCATTAAAATTGGTAAAGTTGAACTACCGGCACAGGGAGTGATTATTGTGGACATTGACCGTCGTGAAAGTCACCCTAAAATATCTGTGGGTACTAACGTGATTGAAAATTGTCTTTCAGAGGTAATTGTAATTCTACAACAGGTGGCAGTGAATGCTAGTTCCAGCCAACAGAGAGTCCTCAACAAGGAGATAAAAGCCCTGATGAGACGGCAGCAGGTAGAACTGTCTGGTGGTGAGATCGGTAGCGTAAGACTGAGTGACCCATTCCCCATTTCCATGCCTCCCAAAAGTGAAATGATGATCTGGTGTCGGACTGCAATCGGGTTGAGAGGTAGAGACTACCAAGCCATGGTAGAACCCGTGTACTCAGACAGCAGGCCCACCATTTTGACAGCCTGGGGGGTGGTTGATGTCCGTCATGGGAGGGTGCCCGTTCACATTCTCAACATTGGGGAGAGGGAGGTACACTTACCCAGGTACGCTACACTTGCCAAACTGTTTGCTGTTGAGCACAAAGCTATCAGGGCCGTGGAACCTTTGCCTCCCTCTCCACAGGCGGAGAGTAATGGCTCCCAGAAACAAAAGGAGGACTGGTGCCAGAAACTCCATGTGGGTGCTGACTCCACTCCCCTGCACCAAAAACAAGGAGTCTACCGGGTGGTACAGGAGTACGAGAGAGTCTTTAGTAAGCACCCGCTAGACTTCGGCAGAGTAAAAGGGATAGAACACCACATCCCCACAGGGAGCCACCCACCAATAAAAGAGAGACACAGGCCTGTACCCCCTGCACATTATCAGAACGCCAAAGGTATGCTGCGGGAAATGAAAGAAGCTGGGGACATTAGAGATAGCTGTAGCCCCTGGGCAGCCCCCCTGGTTTTGGTAAAAAAGAAAGACGGCACTATGAGAATGTGCGTGGACTATAGACAAATCAACCGTATCACCCACAAAGACGCATATCCGCTGCCTAGAATAGAAGAGTCTTTAGCCGCACTAAAATCAGCTAACTTCTTTTCTACTTTGGACCTTACTAGCGGGTACTGGCAGGTTCCTGTGGCAGAGTCTGACAAGGAGAAGACCGCCTTCACCACCCCGATGGGACTGAGCGAGTTCAACTGTATGCCCTTCGGGCTCTGGAACGCACCAGGGACCTTCCAGAGGCTGATGGAATGCTGTCTAGGGCACCGAAACTTCGAGACTGTCCTCCTTTACCTGGACGAAGTGATCGTCTATTCGAAGACTTACGAGCACCATCTAAAGCACCTGGCCGAGGTGTTCGAAGCCCTGGCAGGCTATGGCCTGAAGGTGAAACCATCAAAGTGTCACCTGTTGAAACCGAAGGTCCAGTACCTAGGGCACGTGGTAAGTGCGGAAGGAGTAGCCCCCGACCCTGACAAGGTCACGGCAATCAAGAGCTGGCCAAGCCCTTCGAACATCAAGGAAGTGAGGCAATTCCTCTGGTTGGTAGGCTACTACCGAAGGTTCATCCCCGGGTTCACTAAGATGGCAGCTCCTATGCAGGACCTCCTGATAGGACAGTCTAAGTCCAGAAGCCAAAAGCCACCCTTCAAGTGGGATAAACCGGAAGAGGAGTCCTTCCGTCAGTTGAAGATGGCCCTCACAGGGGATGAGATCCTGGCCTACCCTGATTATGGCCAGCCTTTTATTCTCCACACAGACGCCAGTAATGTGGGACTGGGAACCGTACTGTCACAAAACCAACAGGGCAGAGAAAGAGTGATCGCGTACGCCAGTCGGAAGCTGAGGCCCACCGAGAGGAACCCGGAGAATTACAGCTCCTTCAAGCTAGAATTCTTGGCGGTGGTGTGGGCCCTAACGGAACGCTTCAAGCATTACCTGACCTCCGCAAAGTTCACTGTGTACATGGACAACAACCCGTTAACACACCTAGACAGTGCAAGACTTGGTGCCCTGGAACAGCGGTGGATGGCCCGTCTCTCCAATTATGACTTCGTGATCAAGTACCGGGCAGGCAAAACCAATGCCAACGCTGATGCCCTATCGAGAATGCCTCACTTACCTGAAGGTGACGAAGACCCAGAAGAGCTGGAGGAGGTAGAACTCCCCGCGTTTCACCGGTATGGGGCCGCTCAATACTCCCACCGCGTGAAGGAGGAAGATTTAACAACCGTTATGATCAATCCCCTACCTCACCACAGCTGGGCCGAGACCCAAGATAGTGACCCTGCAATCCGCCTGGTGAAAGATCTGCTGACCCAGGAAGATGCCCGCTTAGATCCGGATGCTCCAGAGGAAGCCAAGCAGCTATGGAAAGAGAAGAGCAAGCTGTTCCTCTATGAAGGCAAGCTGTACAGAAGACTTGTCAACCACCGGACACAAGAGCTGACCTGGCAAGTCGTGGTCCCAAGGCGGGATGCAGCTATGGTCCTGGGGGCTTACCATGACAGAGCGGGGCACTTCGGTTGGAAGAAACTGGAGTTCCTGCTAAGAGGACGGCTCTTTTGGGTCGGCATGAGAGGGGCTGTAGAGAAGTGGTGCAGGGACTGTGGCCCTTGTAACTTAAGGAGAAAAGACCGCACCAGCCAGAAGACACCCTTGAAGCCCATCGTCACCCAGCAGCCTCTTGAGCTGGTAGCTCTGGACCACGTCAAATTGGCTACAAGCCGGTCAGGATACATCTACGCCCTGACAATCGTGGACCACTATTCCCGTTTTCTAGTGGTGGTCCCGGTAAAAGACTTGACAGCCCAAACGGCGGCCAGAGCCTTCCAGCAATACTTCTGCCGTCCACACGGGTATCCGGAACAGGTCCTGACGGACCAGGGTCCAGCGTTCGGAGCTGAAATCTTGCAAGAGTTCTGCAACTTCTATGGCTGTAAGAAGATTCGGACAACGCCTTACCGCCCACAAACCAACGGGATGTGTGATTAAATGAACAATATAGTCATTGATCTCCTGAAGACGTTGCCCCTGGAGGAATGCAGCCTGTGGCCAGAAAAACTGCCGGACCTGATAGACTTATACAACCATATCCCGGTGAACGCTACAAACTGCACCCCGGCTTACCTGATGCGAGCCAGACCAGGTAAGCTGCCCCTAGATCTGGAGATGGGAGTCCTAACACCTGAGGACACCTCCCTGGATGCGGACTGGGATACGGAGAGGCGACTGCAGTACAAGAATGTACAGGAGAGTGTGGAGAAGAGCCTGGCCCAGGTGAGAGAAAGGCAAGAAAGACTCTTCAACCAACACGCCCCTGCTGGTCCCCTAGAACCTGGTGAGCAGGTCCTGAAGCGAAAGAGAAGGCTACATAAGATGGACGACCAGTGGGAAAGGGAACCCTACACCGTACTGCAGTCTGATCATGACAACTCGAAGGTGTGCGTGATCACCAAGGATGGAGGAGAAACCACTAGTACCGTCTCCAGAGACCACCTAAAAAGGTGCCCCGAACAACTCCGTAGTGCAGAAGAGGATCAAAGTGACCTTGAACCCGCAGAGGACAAGGAAGAAATGATCAGCACCGTTCTCTGAGAGTTCCCTCAGTCCTGGACTCGAATAAACGATGCCATAGTGGTACCCGTCCTGCATTTCCTGCAACCGGCTCAGCAACAACCTACACCAGAGCCGGAAGGTGAAGAAGAGCAAGCAGTTCCAGAGGCAGAAGAGCCTGTACCAGCAGCCCAGGAGAATCAACCCTCTGCTGACAGTGAGCCTGCCATGCCTGCGATGAGCTAAAGGACCCGTAGACAGCTGCCTGCCCTACCTGTACACCAAGCTGGTAGCTCTACCCCTAACGCTAGTGAAGAAAACCAGGTTGGTCCACCACCAGACAGTGGGTTACGCAGGTCAACCAGAAGCACAAAGGGGCAGATACCCGCTCGCTGGAGAATATAGGGTGCACTAAAACTGTAAATAACCCTGTTGCCAAGTGTTGAAATGTTTGCAAATTTACATGCATGATTAGTAATTGTGTATTTCAGTTTCTTACAGTTACCGTACGGACTCAAAGGTTATGGACTTTTAATAACCGGGACTTTGTATGGACTGCGTTCGGAGCCTGACCAAGGAATGAACTAAGACTGTAAAGGACTTGGGGCTAGGACAGACCCCCACCTGGTTAAGGCTCCCCGTTGTGTTGGTGAAAATGGACACCCGGTCACAGACCACACTGTGACCTTAAGAACTCAATCTGTGCGTCACTTGCCTGATAATGTTTTATGGTCATGCATATGATCTTTGTTTATTGTTTAGTCCCGGAGTACTAAATTTTACTAGGGGGGAATGTGTCACCCTGGCCTGGATAACACAAATGTATAATAAAGCTGTGTCTGAGAGCAAGGGGGAGGTCCTCTAGTCAAGGGCCATTAGCATGCAATACCTCCTGTCACAGGCCAGTAGGGGGAGCAGGCTGCCCCTATAAAAGCTGAGAGAACTGGACAACCTGTCTCTGGATTGAGAGGTGTCCCAGAGCAGGGACAGACAGTTGTGTTGCAGCCTAAGAGGACGTGTGGCAGTAGGAGAGCCATGAGCCAGCGACAAAAGGCGAAGTGAGTCTGTCCTGGCAGATAAAGAAACTAATCTTCCAGACTTTGGTGTCTGAGGCTGTGAGGATTCCACATCCTACAGCAGATAACCAGTCCGCAGGGGACTGTATGTTCCTTGGCCTAAGAAGCCCGGAGGCTCCGCCACAGCAGAAGGGACCAGCAGAGCCGTACCAGGCCGGGAGTAGCAAGGGACCCAAGTTGCAAGCCATAAGGGCGAGAGGACACGGTGAGCTCAGGAATGTGGGCTGTTACATTACCAGAAGGGAAATAGCCAGAAGGAGCACAGAGAGCACGGTAGGCCGACACCCTCACTCTGACCAGGGCCAGCTTCCCACTTGCTCTCAGACATCCAGGCCCCCTCCTAGCCGGGCCTGTTTCTGGGTCGTTTTACCTGTTCTAATAAAGACCCTGAACTGTTTAAGAGGCCTCCGTTTCCTGGCTAATGCGGTTGGAATCATCTCCTCCATCATCCATCATACACTACCCTGGGGCCCTACTCTTCCCGTGGGGAGTTGTACTATTCGGAGCTGCACATTTACATCTGCCCCAGAAGTCTGCACTGCAGCGGCGGTTAGCACTGACCGCAATCCACGGGTGGCGTAGTCGGACATTACTTAAAATTTATAAAGGACTGCCACTGGCCTGACCACCCTGAGCCACGGACCGGGTTGCCACCACTACCCCCATCTTCTCCCTATTGCCCGGCTCCGAGTGCCCGAGAGCAAATACATTAAATCACTAGCAGACAGTGCAGTTATCAAACAATAAAAAATAGACAGGATTCAAATGCAAGCAACATAATGTCAGAACTGATATACACATTAAGTGACTAGATTCCCTGGATAGCTAAATTCGCTGCTGAGGCCAGAACATGGGCTGCCCAGCACTATTTAAGTGCAACCCATGAAGATAGACACTCTAATTTACAAGGCCATAACATATAGGTGCATCTCACAAAATTAGAATATCATCAAAAAGTTAATTTATTTCAGTTCTTCAATGCAAAAAGTGAACCTCATATACTATATAGAGTCATTGCAAACACAGTGATCTATTTCAAGTGTTTATTTCTGTTAATGTCGATGATTATGGCTTACAGCCAATGAAAACACAAAAGCTATTAACTCAGTAAATTTAAATAATTAACAAAAAACACCTGCAAAGACTTCCTAAGCATTTAAAAAGGTCCCTTAGTCTGTTTCAGTAGGCTCCACAATCATGGTGAAGACTGCTGACTTGACAGATGTCCAGAAGGCAGTCATTGACACACTCCACAAGGTCCCAGAGTTCCAATTTTCATTTGAAATCAAGGTCCCAGAGTCTGGAAGAAGAGTGGAGAGGCCACGATCCAAGCTGCTTGAGGTCTAGTGTGAAGTTTCCACAATCAGTGATGGTTTGGGGAGCCATGTCATGTGCTGGTGTAGGTCCACTGTGTTTTTTCAACACCAAAGTCAGCGCAGCCGTCTACCAGGAAATTTTAGAGCATTTCATGCTTCCCTCCGCCACAGTATCATAGCTACCAGGGGGGCAAAGGGGCGGTGGCCCCGGGCCCCTCGCTCTTAGGGGGCCCATCCAGGGCTACGCCAGTGTAACTGTATCTGGCATGCCCCTGGTGCCAGCATCGGGCCCCACCGCCCGTCACCGCCGCAAGTTTACTGATGAGAGAGGGAGCACGGATCTCTCTCCCATTAGTCCCTTCTGTGACTGACGTCCCTGGCATCATCACTTGGTGCCCGGCCCGCTGTGCTGAAGATGTGTGCGGGCTGGGTGCTCTGAGCAGCGAGGGAACCAGGAGGAGAGGTGAGTACCGTTTATTTATTTTTTGCCGGGTGGGGGGCGGCATTATATTACAGACTCTGCCTATGGGAAGGGGGAGGTGCATTATACTACAGACTCTGCCTATGGGGGGCATTATACTACAGACTCTGTTTATGAGCAGGGGAGGGCATTATACTACAGACTCTGCCTATGGGGGGGACATTGTACTACAGACTCTGCCTATAAGAGGGGGAGCATTATACTACAGACTCTGCCTATGGGGGGTGCATTTTACTACAGACTCTGCCTATAGGTGGGGCATTATACTACAGACGCTGCCTACGAGATGGGGGGGCATTATACCACAGACTCTGCCTATGAGATGGGGGGGGCATTATACTACAGATTCTGCCTATGAGGAAGGGGGGGGGCATTATACTACAGACTCTGCCTATGAGGAGGGGGGAGCATTATACTACAGACTCTGCCTATGGGGGGGCATTATACCACAGACTCTGCCTATGATGAGGGGGGGGAGCATTATACTACAGACTCTGCCTATGGGGGGGAGCTTTATACTACAGACTCTGTCAATGGGGGGAGCATTTTACTACAGACTCTGCCTATAGGGGCGCATTATACTATACGAAGGACTATGGGGAGTGCATTATACTATATTGAGGACTATCTGGTGCATTATACTATGGGGGGGCATTATACTACAGACTCTGCCTATGGGGGTGCATTATACTATATGAAGGACTATGGGGAGTGCATTATACTATATTGAGGACTATCTGGTGCATTATACTATATGTAGGCTATTTATACAGTGTGGGAGATAATGTGGGTTCTTTGAACAGTGTGGGGGCCATCATACAGTGTGGGAGATAATGTGGGATCTTTGTATGGTGTGGAGGCCATCATACAGTGTTGGAGCCATCAGCTTGGGGGCTACTAAGGGGTCAGTATACTTTGTGGGGGTACTATACAGTGAGGGGGAATTATATCGTGAATAGGAGAACATCATACTGGTTAGAGCGGAGCTCTACATGGGGGGAGACTCAGGACATTATTAAATCTTAGGTGGGCACTTATTGTTATAGGGGAACTCAGGTTATCGTGACTGTCGAAGGGGCACTATTACTTTGTAGGGTGCACAATGTGGGCACTGTTTTCTAGGACACTTGCACACGGCATTACTTTATTTTAGAGGTTTGTTTTACCATCTAGAGGGCACACAGTAGGTGCAGTAATAGGGACACATTTTGCAGCAGAGGCTCAGTATTGGGGTATCAGCAGGATGAGAAGTTTGTGCAGGTTGGGGATAGATGTGGTCAGTGCCTGAAATGTAAGGAGTCAAATGTGTCTTTGTTGTGATCTCTGCATACCTGAGACTCTGAGCCCTGGCTGGAGAAGTTGTCGTGTTGGTCTGGGCCAGATGGAAAAGACGGGAAAAGTGAACAATTTAATCAGAAAGAACGTCAGCTGTAAGGTACTATATATAACTGAGCTGTGATCTCTTATATGTTCTGCAGGACTGGCATCTATCAATATATGTCACCATATGGCGGTAATATCAGTGCTGGTCTTTGTATAGAGATTATTTTTAGTAACAGCGCGGTCATCTGCTGAGGTTTTCCTACATCCACTATCTGGGTGCGCCGCTATAGTTGTAATCAGGGTTACCTGGTTAGAGGCCCACTCAGAAGTTTCGGCCCCCTGAACCAAAACCTTAGCTACGCCAAGCTTTTTGGAGATGGAAATGTCATTTTCCAGCAGGACTTGGCACCTGTCCACACTGACAAAAGTACTAATACCTGGTTTAAACACAACAGTATCACTGTGCTTGATTGGCAGCAAACTGGCCTGACCTTAACCCCATAAAGAATCTATGGGGTATTGTCAAGAGGAAAATGAGAGACACCAGACCCAACAATGCAGACGAGCTGAAGGCTTCTATCAAAGCCACCTTGGCTTCCATAACCCCTCAGCAGTGCCACAGGCTGATCCCTCCATGCCACATTGCCGCATTGATGCAGTAATTGATGTAAAAGGATCCCCGACCAAGTATTGAGGGCATTTATTGAACATACATTTCAGTAGGATAACATTTTAGATTTTAAAAACATTTTTCAAGCTGTTATAAGGTATTCTAATTAATTGAAATAATGACTTTTGAGTTTTCATTGGCTGTAAGCCATAATCATCAACATTAACAGAAATAAACACGTGAAATAGATCACTCTGTGTGTAATGGCTCTATATAATATATGAGTTTCACTTTTTGTATTGAAGAACTGAAATAAATTAACTTTTCTGGTGATATTCTAATTTTGTGAGATGCACCTGTAGATGGACTTGGCTGCACCCTGAATAAAAATAGCATGTAAAAAATATATATGATATATATGAGGTATTGGTCGATATTTTGGCCAAAATATACAAGCTCGCAACCTGCTCAAGGGTCCTCATAGTTGCGAGTCCCTACACTAACATTAAAAGCAAAGTCACAAAAACAAGGAATTAAAGTTCCCACCAAAATTCAAGAATTAACACAGCAAATACAGCAACAATAATTACAAGGATGCAGCAAACCCATATAATGAAGAAGTCAGCAACACAGGTGCAAAATATTGATGAGACAACCACTCACAACCTACCAATTCATGGAGCGGGTGATTGCTTAGTATTAAAACTGCACACAAATAAGCCTTGTATAGGGCACTGGTCACACACAGGTAGTGCACAATGTCTGGCTTACAGCCTATTAGTGAAGCCCAAACTATTAGATTAGGCGGGCTGCCCAGAACTTTTTAAGTGCACCCCATGAAGACAGACACCCTAGTTTACAAGGCCAACATTGATGGGTCTGGCTGTACCCTGAATAAAAATAACATGCAGAAAATATATATGATATATATGAGGTATTAGTAAATATTTTGGCCAAAATACACAAGCTCGCAACCCGCGTCAAGGGTCCTCATACTTGCGAGTCCCTACACTAACATTAAAAGCAAAGACAAATTTAAATTCCCACCAAAATTCAAGAATTATCACAGCAAAAAAAGGGCAACAGTGTTTACCTGCCTAGGTCTCAGTACTAATCATACCATATAATAACGATGACAGCAATACAGGTGCAAAATACTGATGCGACAACCACTCACATATTACCAATTAATGGAGGGGGGTGATTACATAGTATTAAAACTTTACCCAAAAATTATATGGGATTGCTACATCCTAATAGTGCATTAGTTCTGAGATCTGGGCAGGTAAATGCTATATTAATAATTGATTTTTGGGGGAAAGTTAAATTCTCTTTTGTTGGCTTTACTTTTAATCTAACTGAAATAAACAAAAGCTTTTTTCCTAAACATTAGGATCTGTGTAGAGCCATCAGCTCAAAACGGCTTCCTCGGACAGACTTGGCATAAGCAGGTTAAAAGGAACCCTGACCTTTACCATTACACCCCTGTACAGGAATGGAGACTTGCCACATGCTCATGGTTGCATCTACAGAGTAGCTGCTGGCCAGAGGAGCGAGCTTGAGGCTATAACTCTAACTAAAGCTTTTTTATTACTAAATGATGGGTTCTGTCTAAGGCCATTGGCTCAAAAAGGCTTCCTCGGACAGACTTGGCGCAAGCTACTCCATTCTGCAGATCCCAATGGAACCCTGGCCTTTACCATTACACCCCTGTATAGGGATAGATACTTACCATAGGCCCAGGGCTGCATCTACAGAGTAGCTGCTGGCCGGAGGAGCGAGCTTGAGGCTATAGTGGTTGATTCAACTCTAACTAATGCTCTTTTTTCCTTAAATACTGGGATCTGTTTAAGGCTGTTGGCTCAAACAGACTTCCTCGGACAGACTTGGCGCAAGCTACTCCATTCTGCAGATCCCAAGGGAACCCTGGTTTTTACCATTACACCCCTGTACAGGGATAGATACTTACCATAGGCCCAGGGTTGCATCTACAGAGTAGCTGCTGGCCGGAGGAGTGCGCTTGAGGCTTGAGTAGTTGAATCAATCCTAACTAAAGATAATCCTATCTAATGACACTTTCTTGTTAGGACCTGTCTGAGGCCTATGGCTCAAAAAAGCTTCTTTGGAAAGACTTGGCAAAAGCCAGTCTATCCTACAGGTTCCAAAGGAACTCTGGCCTTCACTCTTACAGCCCTGTACAGCGATAAAGACTTATTACATGGCCTTGAATGCATCTACATAGTAGATGCTGACTGGAGGGGCAAACTTAAGGCTAGAATGGTTCAGCCAACCCTAACTATTGCTACTTTCTTAAATGTTAAGATATTTCTGAGGCCGTTGGCTCAAACAGGTTTCCTTGGACAGACTGGGCGCAAAACACACCATTTCTGATGGTTCCAAATGAACCCTGGGCTTCACCCTTGAATCTCAATACAGGGACAGTTTCATAGTTTTAAGGTTGAAAGACACAAGTCCATCAAGTTCAACCTAAAAGCTAATGTGTTGATCCAGAGGAAGGCAAAAACCCCATGAGGCAGATGCTAATTGCCCCATATTAGGGGAAAAATTCCTTCCCGACTCCACATATGGCAATCAGACTAGTTCCCTGGATCAACATCCCATAACAAAATCTAGTACGGATAACCTGCAATTTTATATTATTCAAGAAAGGCACACACATGCCCTCCGTGAATTTTGTTTTAGAAAATTAAGTATTTCAAGTTCATGTGGTAGACAGTTTCATAACCTCATTGCTCACGCAATAAAAATTTGCCAACTAACTTCCTTTAGGCTGAGTTCACACGATGCATATTTAATGCGTTTCCGCGGCGTTTTTGCAGTTGCGTAAACGCCGCGGAAACGCATGAAAAACGCATGGTAGAAGGGCAGCAATGTTCCCCAATTGAAATCCGCATGTGCTGTGCCCATGATGCGGATTTTTCCGCAGCGTAAACGCTGCGCTCAAAAATCCACAGCATGTCAATTAATTTTGCGTAAACGCAGCGTTTTCGCCGCCATTGACTTGCATTAGAACGCGCCAATTCCGCAAGACAGCATCTGTACTTGCGTAATTGGCGCGTTCTAATGTGCGGATGGTACCCGAGTGTGGAGAAGAGGAGAGTCTCCTCCACACCCAGGTACCATTAAAAAAGCTGTAAAACAAGAATAAAATAAAAAATATATATATACTTACCATCTGTCGGCCCGCGCAGCGCTCCTGCTTGGTTCCCAGCACTTGCAGTGAGTTGAAGGACCTGCGCTGACGTCAGAGTCATGTGACGGGTCACGTGACGCTGACGTCGGCAGGTCTTTCAATTCAAAGTTGCCGGGAGAACGGAGTGTAAAGCAGGACAGCGCGGGCCATCGGAGGTAAGTATATACACTCTCTCGGGTCACGCTATATAAATCAATGCTGTTTGCATGGATTTATATAGTGTGACCTAGTTGTCAAGCACTTTCCAGGTGATGCTAAAATCGCCTGGAAAGCGCTTGTCAATCTGCATGCGGAAATGCATGTGAATCCGCATGTGGATCCGCATGTATTCTGCAGGAAAAACGCATGCACAATCTGCATGCGTTTTTTCTGCCAGGGAGATGCAGAAATGATGCAGAAATTTCTGCTTCATTTCTGCATCGTGTACACATACCCTTAGACAAAGTGAATTAGAATCTTTATGCTAGAGTAATTGAATTAACTCTAACTGAAATAGATTAATGCTTTTTTCCTAAATGTTGAAATTTGTTTAAATCCATCAGCTCAAAAAGGCTTTCTCGGACAGACTTGGCGCAAGCTACTCCATTCTGCAGATCCCAAGGGAACCCTGGCCTTTACCATTACACCCCTGTACAGGGATAGATACTTACCATAGGCCCAGGGCTGCATCTAAAGAGTAGCTGCTGGCCGGAGGAGCGAGCTTGAGGCTATAGTGGTTGATTCAACTCTAACTAAAGCTTTTTTTTTCCTAAATACTGGGATCTGTTTAAGGCTGTTGGCTCAAACAGACTTCCTCGGACAGACTTGGCGCAAGCTACTCCATTCTGCAGATCCCAAGGGAACCCTGGTTTTTACCATTACACCCCTGTACAGGGATAGATACTTACCATAGGCCCAGGGTTGCATCTACAGAGTATCTGCTGGCCGGAGGAGTGCGCTTCAGGCTTGAGTAGTTGAATCAAGCCTAACTAAAGAAAAAACTATCTAATGACACTTTCTTGTTAGGACCTGTCTGAGGCCTATGGCTCAAAAAAGCTTCTTTGGAAAGGCTTGGCAAAAGCCAGTCTATCCTACAGGTTCCAAAGGAACTCTGGCCTTCACTCTTACAGCCCTGTACAGCGATAAAGACTTATTACAGGGCCTTGATTGCATCTACATAGTAGATGCTGACTGGAGGGGCAAACTTAAGGCTAGAATGGTTCAGCCAACCCTAACTATGGCTACTTTCTTAAATGTTAAGATATTTCTGAGGCCGTTGGCTCAAACAGGCTTCCTCGGACAGACTGGGCGCAAAACACACCATTTCTGATGGTTCCAAATGAACCCCGGGCTTCACCCTTGAACCTCAATACAGGGACAGTTTCATAGTTTTAAGGTTGAAAAACACAATTCCATCAAGTTCAACCTAAAAGCTAATGTGTTGATCCAGAGGAAGGCAAAAATCCCATGAGGCAGATGCTAATTGCCCCATATTAGGGGAAAAATTCCTTCCCGACTCCACATATGGCAATCAGACTAGTTCCCTGGATCAACATCCCATAACAAAATCTAGTACGAATAACCTGCAATTCTATATTATTCAAGAAAGGCACACACATGCCCTCCTTGAATTTTTTTTAGAAAATTAAGTATTTCAAGTTCATGTGGTTGAGAGTTCCATAACCTCATTGCTCACACAATAAAAATTTGCCAACTAACTTCCTTTAGACAAAGTGAATGAGGATCTTTATGCTACAGTAATTGAACTAACTCTAACTGAAATAAATGAATGCTTTTTTCCTAAATGTTGAAATTTGTTTAAATCCATCAGCTCAAAAAGGCTTTCTCGGACAGACTTGGCGCAAGCTACTCCATTCTGCAGATCCCAAGGGAACCCTGGCCTTTACCATTACACCCCTGTACAGGGATAGATACTTACCATAGGCCCAGGGCTGCATCTACAGAGTAGCTGCTGGCCGGAGGAGCGAGCTTGAGGCTATAGTGGTTGATTCAACTCTAACTAAAGCTTTTTTTTTTCCTAAATACTGGGATCTGTTTAAGGCTGTTGGCTCAAACAGACTTCCTCGGACAGACTTGGCGCAAGCTACTCCATTCTGCAGATCCCAAGGGAACCCTGGTTTTTACCATTACACCCCTGTACAGGGATAGATACTTACCATAGGCCCAGGGTTGCATCTACAGATTAGCTGCTGGCCAGAGGAGTGCGCTTGAGGCTTGAGTAGGTGAATCAAGCCTAACTAAAGAAAAACCTATCTAATAACACTTTCTTGTTAGGACCTGTCTGAGGCCTATGGCTCAAAAAAGCTTCTTTGGAAAGGCTTGGCAAAAGCCAGTCTATCCTACAGGTTCCAAAGGAACTCTGGCCTTCACTCTTACAGCCCTGTACAGCGATAAAGACTTATTACAGGGCCTTGATTGCATCTACATAGTAGATGCTGACTGGAGGGGCAAACTGAAGGCTAGAATGGTTCAGCCAACCCTAACTATTGCTACTTTCTTAAATGTTAGGATATTTCTGAGGCCGTTGGCTCAAACAGGCTTCCTCGGACAGACTGGGCGCAAAACACACCATTTCTGATGGTTCCAAATGAACCCTGGGCTTCACCCTTGAACCTCAATACAGGGACAGTTTCATAGTTTTAAGGTTGAAAGACACAAGTCCATCAAGTTCAACCTAAAAGCTAATGTGTTGATCCAGAGGAAGGAAAAAACCCATGAGGCAGATGCTAATTGCCCCATATTAGGGGAAAAATTCCTTCCCGACTTCACATATGGCAATCAGACTAGTTCCCTGGATCAATGTCCCATATCAAAATCTAGTACGAATAACCTGCAATTTTATATTATTCAAGAAAGGCACACACATGCCCTCCTTGAATTTTTTTTAGAAAATTAAGTATTTCAAGTTCATGTGGTAGACAGTTTCATAACCTCATTGCTCACACAATAAAAATTTGCCAACTAACTTCCTTTAGACAAAGTGAATTAAGATCTTTATGCCAGAGTAATTGAATTAACTCTAACTGAAATAGATTAATGCTTTTTTCCTAAATGTTGAAATTTGTTTAAATCCATCAGCTCAAAAAGGCTTTCTCGGACAGACTTGGCGCAAGCTACTCCATTCTGCAGATCCCAAGGGAACCCTGGCCTTTACCATTACACCCCTGTACAGGGATAGATACTTACCATAGGCCCAGGGCTGCATCTACAGAGTAGCTGCTGGCCGGAGGAGCGAGCTTGAGGCTATAGTGGTTGATTCAACTCTAACTAAAGCTTTTTTTTTTTCCTAAATACTGGGATCTGTTTAAGGCTGTTCGCTCAAACAGACTTCCTCGGACAGACTTGGCGCAAGCTACTCCATTGTGCAGATCCCAAGGGAACCCTGGTTTTTACCATTACACCCCTGCACTGGGATAGATAGTTACCATAGGCCCAGGGTTGCATCTACAGAGTAGCTGCTGGCCGGAGGAGTGCGCTTCAGGCTTGAGTAGTTGAATCAATCCTAACTAAAGAAAAACCTATGTAATGCCACTTTCTTGTTAGGACCTGTCTAAGACCTATGGCTCAAAAAAGCTTCTTTGGAAAGACTTGGCAAAAAACAGTCTATCCTACAGGTTCCAAAGGAACTCTGGCCTTCACTCTTACAGCCCTGTACAGTGATAAAGACTTATTACAGGGCCTTGGATTGCATCTACATAGTAGAGGCTGACTGGAGGGGCGAACTTAAGGCTAGAATGGATCACCCACCCTAACTATTGCTACTTTCTTAAATGTTAGGATATTTCTGAGGCCGTTGGCTCAAACAGGCTTTCTTGGACAGACTGGGCGCAAAACACACCATTTCTGATGGTTCCAAATGAACCCTGGGCTTCACCCTTGAACCTCAATACAGGGACAGTTTCATAGTTTTAAGGTTGAAAGACACAAGTCCATCAAGTTCAACCTAAAAGCTAATGTGTTGATCCAGAGGAAGGCAAAAACCCCAAGAGGCAGATGCTAATTGCCCCATATTAGGGGAAAAATTCCTTCCCGACTCCACATATGGCAGTCAGACTAGTTCCCTGGATCAACGTAACATAACAAAATCTATTACCACTAACCTGAAATGTTATATTATTCAAGGAACATTTTTCATCAAGCAGTTTTCACCGGAAATGTGTTGCACAACTGTTTGAATCTCAGTAAATTCCTGCACAACTTACATTTGAATACTCTGACCTTTTTACACCCACTCTTTTAACTTCTTAAATAGTGAACAGAGCTTATCTGGACCGCTTGTGGCTTAGCTTTACCTGAAAACTTATTACAAATTAGGCTGGAAAAGTGGTGTAAATTAGGACTGAAATTGACTCCATCTTTTGACTGGAGTACATTTCTTGAGGTGTAGTACGTCAGCTTTAAGGGGATATTTCAATAAATGAATGACCCTAGCTGCAGGTATAAAGAATCAAACTGTGCTGTCCTGACCCATTCCTGGGATTGTGTATGGCACTGACATCACCTCAATACTGCCGCAGCCAACAAATGTAATCAGACGGACTGCCCAGCTGAGCGCACTGAGCTGCTGCAGCTCTGAGATGGTGGAACCTCTTTTTTTTAATTAAATGACCTGCAGCTAGGGACATTCATTTATTGAAAGGGAACAACCCCTTTAAGGATGAGTCAAGTTCATTAAGAGGTTTAGTCTTTTTAATGAATTTGGTGCATGTTCCTCCAATAGGTGCTTCATGAATGATGGTATAGAAATCCACCAGCCTTGGTGAATCGGCCACCATAGGTTTACATGGCATGAGCATATACAGAACAGTTGTGTAGTATACGTTACCAGGCCCTCATGATGCTCTTGGTCCTGGATGGCCTTCCACAGTCTGCTTTCTTGCTTCATCATCTTGAAGGGCTCCACTTTCTTTTCTTCTGGCTGGCATGGTGCGGCTCTATCATCCTGCTCCTTTAACACGAAGGGACGAATGACTGTAAAGCTGCCAGGAGCGTTTTTTTATCCCCTTAGATCATTGTGACACCACAAAGTGATGACATAGACAAGTGGGTGAGGCGCCTTTATTCAGTCATCGGGTGTGGTCAGAAGAAATTAGCATATTCCGTGATGTTACTACAATGAGAACAGACATGAACATTCTATTCGGAACCCGACCGCCATTATCAGCGGAACCTTCACTGCTGTCAGATTGGCACTAAAAACAAAAAGAGACAGCGGTGAACCTGGACAGTAACAATCTACAGGGACAGTGACTGCTAAGCGGACTTCATGTCAGATGTTATGCAGTTTTGTCAGAAAAAAAACAATAAAATATGTAAAAGACAGGCTCCAATAAACCTTAAACACTGGGCTGTAGTCACAGATTCTCCTTCCACCTGCAGCACATTGCTCCCCTGCCTAACCCTCCCCGTCCTGCAGCATATTTCTCACTGCTTAATTCTCCCACTCCTGCAGCACATCGCTCCCCTGTCTAAACCTCCCCCTCTTGCGGCACATTGCTCCCGTCTAATCCTCCCCTCCTTGCAGCACATTGTGCCCTTTCTAAATCTCCCGCTTCCTGCACCACATCACCCACTGCCAAATCCCCTCTTGCACCACATCGGCAACTGCCAAATCCTCCACCTCCTGCAGCATATCGCTCCCTGCCTAATCCTCTCCTATTGCATTACATCACTCCCCTGCATAAGCCACCTCTTCCTGCAGCACATCGCTTCCCTGCCTAAGCCTCCCCCTCCTGCATTACATCACTCCCCTGCCTAATCCTCCTCTTCCTGCAGCACAGCGCTCCCTGCCTAATCCTCCTCTTCCTGCAGCACATCGCTCCCTGCATGATTCTCCCTATCCTGCATTACATCACTCCCCTGCATAATCCTCCTCTCCCTGCAGCATATCGCTCCCTGCCTAATCCTCCCTCTCCTGCGGCACATCGCTCACCTGCCTAATCCTCCCCCTCCTGGAGCTCATCTCTCTCCTGCCTAAGCCTTCTCCTCATGGAGCACATCACTCTCCTGTCTAATCCCCTCCAGCAACATTTCGCTGTCTGCCTATACAGCCACTGACTGCAGTATATCACTCCTCTCAGCACCGTGCTGCAGTACATCGCTCCACTCATCTATATACTGGTTATTTCTGCAGCACATCTCTAACTGCTTAATCCTCCTCCTGCATCACATTGCTACCCTGCCTAATTCTCCCTCTCCTGTAGCACATCGCTTCCTGCCTAATCCCCTCTCTCCTGCATTTCATCAGTCCCCTGCCTAATCCTCCTTTTCTTGCAGCACATCGCTCCCCTGCCTAAGCCTCCCCCTCCTGCAGCACATTGCACCCCTGCCTAATCCCCTCCCCTTCCTGCAGCACATCGCACCCCTGCCTAATCCCCTCACCATTCTGCAGCACATTGCACCCCTGCCTAATCCCCTCCCCTTTCTGCAGCACATCGCACCCCTGCCTAATCTCCTCACCTTCCTGCAGCACATCTCTCCATCCCCGCCTAATTCTCCTCCTCCTGCATTATATCACTCCCCTGCCTAATCCTCCTTCTTCTGCAGCATATTACTCCCCTCCCCCCGGCAACACATCCCTCCCTGCCTAATCCTCTCCTCCTGCATTACATCACTACCCTGCCTAATATTGCTCTTCCTGCAGCACATCGCTCCCCCGCTTAAGCACAGCGCTCCCTGCCTAATCCTCTCCTCCTGCATTACATCACTCCCCTGCATAATCCTCCTCTCCCTGCAGCACACCACTCCCCTGGCTAATCTTCCCCCTCCTGCAGCACATCGCTCCCCTGACCCCCTCTTACGTGACATCTTTTCTATCAGTTACATTTGTGAAGTAACTGCTGTCTCCTGTGAGCAGTGGAGAGCGAAGCTGAGAGCCAGGAGGCTCTGCCCCTCTGCCCCTTCTTGCCACATCATCATCCATCTACATCAGGGCTGTCAAACTCAAATATATAGAGGGCCAAAAGGAAGAGTTTAACCCAGAAAAATAAGTCAACACTTTATCAGATGTTTCTGTGAAAACTTGAGTACAACAAATAAGATTTTGTTAATTTCCCTCAGTTATAAAAAAAATAGTTATGAGAAAAGTGTGACAAAAAGGAGTCATAAAATGCACCAAAATGAAATATCACAATTTATGGCTCAAATTGAGGTGAAGCAAGGAAGAGGTTGAGCTTAGCTAATGAGATGCATCAAACATACAGGTGCTTCTCACAAAATTAGAATATCATCAAAAAGTTAATTTATTTCAGTTCTTCAATCCAAAAAGTGAAACTCATATATTATACAGAGTCATTACAGAGTGATCTATTTTAAGTGTTTATTTCTGTTAATGTTGATAATGATGGCTTACAGCCAATGAAAACACAAAGTCATTATCTCAGTAAATTAGAATAATTAGCAAAAAACACCTGCAAAGGCTTCTTACGCATTTAAAAAGGTCCCTTTGTCTGTTTCAGTAGGCTCCACAATCATGGGGAAGACTGCTGACTTGACAGATGTCCAGAAGGCAGTCATTGACGCACTCCACAAGGAGTGTAAACCACAAAAGGTCATTGCTAAAGAAGGTGTGCGTAATCACCAAGGACGCAGAAGAGGATCAGAGTGACCTTGAACCCGCAGAGGACAAAGAAGAAATGATCAGCACCGTTCTCGGAGAGTTTCCTCAGTCCTGGACTCGCATAAATGATGCCATAGTGGTACCTGTCCTGCAATATCCTGCAACCGGTACAGCAACAACCAACACCAGAGCCGGAAGGTGAAGAGGAGCAAGCAGTTCCAGAGGCAGAAGAGCCTGTACCAGCAGCCCAGGAGAGTCAACCCTCTGCTGACAGTGAGCCTGCCATGCCTGCGGTAAGCCAAAGGACCCGCAGACAGCTGCCTGCCCTACCTGTACACCCAGCTGGTAGCTGCACCCCTAACGCTAGTGGGGAAAGCCAAGTAGGTCCACCACCAGACAGTGGGCTACGTAGGTCAACCAGGAGCACAAAGGGACAGATACCCGCTCGCTGGAGAATATAGAGTGTACTAAAATTGTAAATAACCCTGTTGCCAAATGTTGAATTGTTTGCAAAGTTACATGCATGTTTGGTAATACTCTGTTTCAGTTTCTTGCAGCTACCGTAAGGACTCACAGGTTATGGACTTTTTATAACCGGGACCTTGTATGGACTGCGTTCAGAGCCTAACCCAGGAATGAACTAAGACTGTGAAGGACTTGGGGTAGGACAGACCCCCACCTGGTTAAGGCTCCCTGTTGTGCTGGTGATATGGACACCCGGTCACAGGCCACACTGTGACCTTAAGAACTCAATTTGTGCGTCGTCTGTCTATTAATGTTTTATTGTTATGCATATTGTCTTTGTTTACTGTTTAGTCCCGGAGTACTAAATTTCACTAGGGGGGAATGTGTCACCCTGGCCTGGATGCCACAAGTGTAATTAAAGCTGTGTCTGAGAGCAGGGGGGAGGTTCTCTAGTCAGGGGAACATTAGCATGCAATGCCTCCTGTCTCAGGCCAGTAGGGGGAGCAGGCTGCCCCTATAAAAGCTGGTGCTGGGGGCAGGGTTAGAGAGAACCCAGATGACCTGTCTCAGGACTGAGACGTGTCTCAGCAGAGCAGGGACAGACAGTTGCACTGCACCTAAGAGGAAGTGTGGCAGGAGGAGAGCCACAAGCCAGAGACAAGAGGCGAAGCAAGCCTGTCTTGGCAGATAACAGACTTAATCTACCAGACTTTGGTGTCTGAGGCTGGAAGGATTCCACATCCCCCAGCAGAGAACCAGTCCGCAAGGGACTGTATATTCCTTGGCCTAAGAAGCCTGGAGGCCCTGCCACAACAGAAGGGACCAGTAAAGCCATACAAGGCTGGGAGCAGAAAGGAACCCACGTCGCAGGCCATACAGGCGAGAAAACACGGAAAGCTCGGAAACGTGGGCTGTTACCCTATCAGGAGGAGATAGCCAGAAGGAGCGCAGAAAGCACGGTAGGCCTACACCCTCACCCTGACCAGGGCCAATTTCCCCGTTGCTCTCAGACATCCAGGTCCCCTCCTAGCCGGGACTGTTTGTGGGTCAGTTTACCTGTTTAGTAAAGACCCTGGACTGCAACCTGTTGTCTGTGTGCTCCTTGCTCCTCCAGCACTATCAGCACTGGGACTCCCACTACCATCACTCCCAACATCCATTATACTGCCCTGGGGCCGCACTCTTCCCGTGGAGAGTCACACTACCCTAGCTGCACACCTCATCAGCCCCAGCGGTCTGCATGCAGCGGCGGTTCCTAATAACCGCAATCCACGGGTGGCGTAGTCGGACATTATCAGCAGAACATAGCAGACTACCATTGGCCTGACCACCCTGAGCCACGGAACCGGGTCGCCACTACTACCCCCATCGTCTCCCTATTGCCCGGATCCTAGTGCCCCACGGCCCAGGGGGCGAGTCACATGTAATACACTGACTCACCAGTGACGTCTCTAGGTGAAGTCCTTCATCTTCGCTTTTCTTCTTCATCTGGCACAGACGGCCATCACTTCTTCCAGCCAGGAATCATCTCTGCAGAAAATAACACACAGTTATCAATAACTGATCTCTTCTAGGGAATATTCCCACTCCACCCCCCGACTTCTACACTACACCAGTTGAAGAAAAAAAGCGATATAGTGCCGCCCTGCACAGTAACAGGAGCCCGCTTTTGTCCTATCCCATGGAAAACAATTTCCTAAAAAGTAAATTATATTACAGAAGTAATAATGTCTCTAATTGGACTCTAGAATAATAATGTTCCTCACTGGCCACCATAAACTAATAAAGTATGTTCCTCAATCTGGCCCCAAACAGTAATTAAGTCCCTTGTTCAGCCTGGCACCCCCATATATCCATCCTGGCCCCCCCTTCCCTGCATATATCCATCCTGACACCCCCCATATATCCCTTCTGGCCCCCATATGTCCAGTGTGACCCCTCCATATATTTATCCTAGCCCACGTGTATCGAGCCTGCCCCCTCCCATATATCCATCCTAGTCCCCCATGTGGCCCTCCTGTTCCCCCCATATATCCATCCTGGCCTCCATGTGTCCAGTCTGCCCCCCCACATATCCATCCTGGCCTCCATGTGTCCAGCCTGCCCCCTCATATATCCATCCTGCCCTTCCCCCCTGCATATATCCATCCTGACACCCCCCCATATATCCATACTGGCCCCCATATGTCCAGCGTGGCCCCTCCATATATTTATCCTAGCCCACGTGTATCGAGCCTGCCCCTCCACATATCTATCCTAGCCCCACATGTGTCCAGCCTGCCCCCCACATATCCATCCCGGCCATCATGTGTCCAGCCTGCCCCGCCCCCCATATATCCGGCCCCCCCATATATCCATCCCCCTCACATATCCATCCTGGCCTCCATTTGTCCAGCCTGCCCCACCATATAGCCATCCTGCCCACCCTTTCCCATGTGTCCAGCCAGGCTCCCCCTTATGTGTCCAGCCAGGCTCCCCCCCTTGTGTGTCCAGCCAGGGTTCCCCCTTGTGTGTCCAGCCAGGCTCTCACCCTTGTGTGTCCAGCCAGTGTTCCCCCTTGTGTGTCCAGCCAGGGTTCCCCCTTGTGTGTCCAGCCAGGGTTCCCTCTTGTGTGTCCAGTCAGGGCTTCCCCTTGTGTGTCCAGCCAGGGCTCCCCCTTGTGGGTCCAGCCAGGGTTCCCCCTTGTGTGTCCATCCAGCTCACCCCTTGTGTGTCCAGCCAGGGTTCCCCCTTGTGTGTCCAGTCAGGGCTCCACCTTGTGTGTCCAGCCAGGGCTCCCCCTTGTGTGTCCAGCCAGGGTTCCCTCTTGTGTGTCCAGTCAGGGCTCCCACTTGTGTGTCCAGTCAGGGCTCCCCCTTGTGTGTCCAGTCAGGGCTCCCCCTTGTGTGTCCAGCCAGGGCTTCCCCTTGTGTGTCCAGCCAGGGCTCCCCCTTGTGTGTCCAGCCAGGGCTCCCCCTTGTGTGTCCAGCAAGGCCCCCCTTGTGTGTCCATCCGGGCCCCCCCTTGTGTGTCCAGCCAGGGTCCCCCCTTGTGTGTCTAGCCGGGGCCCCCCTTGTGTGTCCAGCCAGGGGCCCATCCCATTCTGCATCCACTCATATACACACAGACACACACACAGACACCTCTTACCTTCCTGCTCTCCCGTGCGGTGTCCTCCTTCTCCGGTGACGTCATACGCCGGCCGGGGAAGGGAGACGCGCAGCTTCAGCTGCTTCACTGGGACGTGTGTCGCGGCGGTTCAGGTAATGAACGCCGCGTGCGCGCGTCCCTGCATACACTGTGCCTGCGCTTTTAAAGGGCCCGTGCCCCTTAAAACCGCAGGTTTTTTTATTTTTTCATTCTCTTCTCCCCCTCTCCTCTGCAGAAGGGTACCCCGCCAGCCCAGTCCCACCCTGTTGATGACTTATCCTAAAATCGGTCATTAATATATAAGTCCTGGACAGTCCCGTTAAGCTTGTTTTACCTAGTTATAAAAGCCCTTTAAGTCCTCATTATAAGGTAAGGTATGAATGGATCTAATTAAATTCTCCAAAGAGAACTATTTATACATTTTAGTCACTGTGAGCTTTCTACAAGATATTGCGGGCAGTATATAGCGAATATACGGACACAGAGCCATTCGCCGGCTCAGATTGCCAATAAGCACCTTGTAAATATGAGACCTTGACATCATAGGTTACTTGGCTTAATATGAAATTGTCCCTCATGTGTACCGCATTGTGGGCAGGGACTATATGTACATCACTGCAGAATATGTTGGCAATAAAAAGTCAACAGAAATGAATATCATGCAGATCCTCACCAGGACTCCAGCAGTGTCACCATCCTGCCACCATACAGCTATAGAAGGACAATAAACCTGCAGGGTTCTCCCCTCAGTTATTTTTCCTTTAATTTTATTATCTGTTTCTTACTCACAGTGAAAGAACAGTCATCAGATATTTTATTGTTCACTTTTTATTTTACAGTCTCAGCTCTGAAGAATAGAACGTCTTATGAATAAATGACAGCTCACTTATTACAGTGGTGGCCAAAAGTATTGGCACCCCTGCAATTCTATCAGATAATACTCAGTTTCTTCCTGAAAATGATTGCAATCACAAATTCTTTGGTATTATTATCTTCATTTAATTTGCTTGCAAGGAAAAAACACAAAAGAGAATGAAGCAAAAATCAAATCATTGATCATTTCACACAAAACTCCAAAAATGGGCCATACAAAAGTATTGGCACCCTCAGCCTAATACTTGGTTGCACAACCTTTAGCCAAAATAACTGCGAACAGCCACTTCCGGTAACCATCAATGAGTTTCTTACAATGCTCTGCTGGAATTGTAGACCATTCTTCTTTGGCAAACTGCTCCAGGTCCCTGATATTTGAAGGGTGCCTTCTCCAAACTGCCATTTTGTGATCTCTCCACAGGTGTTCTATGGGATTCAGGTCTGGACTCATTGCTGGCCACCTTAGAAGTCTCCAGTGCTTTCTCTAAAACCATTTTATAGTGCTTTTGGAAGTGTGTTTTGGGTCATTGTCCTGCTGGAAGACCCATGACCTCTAAGGGCGACCCAGCTTTCTCACACTGGGCCCTACATTATGCTGCAAAATTTGTTGGTAGTCTTCAGACTTCATAATGCCATGCACACTGTCAAGCAGTCCAGTGCCAGAGGCAGCAAAGCAACCCCAAAACATCAGGGAACCTCCGCCATGTTTGACTGTAGGGACCATGTTCTTTTCTTTGAATGCCTCTTTTTTTTTCCTGTACACTCTATGTTGATGGTTTTTCCCAAAAAGCTCGACTTTTGTCTCATCTGACCAGAGAACATTCTTCCAAAACATAGTAACATAGTTTGTAAACATAGTTAGTAAAGCCGAATAAAGACTTGCGTCCATCAAGTTCGACCTGTTAGTTCTGTAATTGGTAAAGTTGATCCAGAGGAGGGCAAAAACCCCAAATGATTTGGCCAATCTTCACCTGAGGAAAAATTCCCTCCTGACTCTGAAACCAGCAGTCAGAATAAATCCCTGTATCAACTTACTATTTTATTTTATTTTTAAGTATATGCTGAAATCTGCCTGGTATCTAGAAATGCATCCAGTCCCCGCTTGAACTGGTGTAGTGAATCTGACATCACCGTCTCCTCACTCTGTGAATTCCATATTCTCACTGCTCTTACCGTAAAGAACCCCTCTAGTGACGCTTACCCAATCTGAGTATATTCCATTTATAACCACCCTCTGCCTTCTATCCCTTAGCCAGTTAGCTACCCACTTGCAGACATTTTCCCCCAGCCCCATCATTCTCATTTTGTATACCAACCTATTATGTGGCACGCTATCGAAAGCTTTTGAGAAGTCGAGATACACGACATCCACTGGTTCCCCCTGATCTACTCGAGAGCTAATCTCCTCGTAGAAGTCAATCAGGTTTGTTTGGCAGGAGCGATTCCTCATGAATCCATGTTGGTTCGGGATTAAAAGATTATTAGCATCAAGATGCTCCGTAATTGCCTCTTTAATGAAGCTTTCAAAAATTTTGCCCACAACGGACGTCAGACTCACCGGCCGATAGTTTCCGGCGTCACTTTTCGCTCCCTTTTTGAATATTGGCACTACATTCGCCTGTCGCCAATCAAGTGGCACAGACCCAGTCTCAACAGAGTCCTTAAATATAAGTTATAACGGTCTGTCTATCACATTACTTAGTTCCCTTAGTACCCGTGGGTGTATGCCATCAGGTCCTGGTGATTTGTTTATTTTAATGTTACTGAGGCGTTTCTGTACCTCAACTTGGGTTAGATTTGTCATACTTAGTGGAGGATTAAGCTTGTCACTTCTCATTTCTCCTGTTAGTTTGATTTCCTTTGTGAAAGTTGTCGAAAAAAAATTATTTAATAGATTAGCTTTATCCTCATCTTTCTCTATGATTTTGCCTTCCTCACTTTTTATTGGTCCAATATTATCCGATTTAATCCTTTTACTATTTATATACGTAAAGAACAGTTTGGGATTTGATCTACTTTCCCTAGCAATACGTCTCTCTGTTTCCTCCTTCGCTATTTTTATTTGTTTTTTACAGGTTCTCGTTTTTTCCTTGTAACACATTAGTGCCTCCTTACTGTTTTCCTGTTTTAATCTCTTGAATGCCTCTTTTTTGCTATTTAACGCCCCTTTTACGTTCTTGTTCAACCATATTGGTTTCCTCTTATTTCTGGCCCTTTTATTCCCATACGGTATATACCTCTCGCACTGAGTATTCAGAATTCTTTTGAAGGTTTCCCATTTACTATTCGTATTCCTTTGATTAAGAACTTTGTCCCAGTCAATAAGTTGAAGGCTTTCTTTCAGCTGATCAATCTTCGCCCTCCTAAAGTTTAATGTTTTTTTTGTTCCCTTATTGATAACCTTACTGAAGGGCATTTTGAAGTCGATAATATTATGGTCGCTATTACCTAGATGCCCCCCTATCTGTACCTCAGTTATTCTATCAGGCCTATTAGTCAATATTAAGTCCAACACGGCCTTCCCTCTCGTTGGTTCCTGCACTAGTTGGGAGAGATAATTATCCTTAATATTTGTCAAGAACCTTTTTCCTTTCTGAGATCTACAGGTTTCTGTTTCCCAGTCAATATCCGGGTAGTTGAAATCCCCCATTACAATCACTTCATTATGTTTTGCTACTTTGTCTATTTGTCCTAATAGCAGATTCTCATTCTCCTCTGTTATATTGGGTGGCTTATAGCAGACCCCCAGTAATATTTTATTATTATTTTTAGTTCCCTCTATCTCTACCCACATGGACTCGATCCCCTCTTCTCCCTCTCCTATATCTTCCCTTAGTCTGGGTTTTAGACATGACTTTACATATAAGCAGACTCCTCCGCCTTTCCCCTGTTTGCGGTCCCTTCTAAATAAACTATAATCTAATAAATTTACCGCCCAGTCGTAGCTATCGTCTAGCCAAGTCTCTGTTATACCTACGATGTCATACCTCTCCTCCCATATAAGCGCCCGCAGCTCATCCGCCTTATTGGTCAGGCTTCTTGCGTTGGTCAGCATGCAAGATAAAACTTTGGGGTTATTTAGCATCCTATTCTTCTCTAACGATCTAACTGTACTATCCCCACCCCCCTCTCCACCCTCATTATATTCACTTCTCCCCTTCCCCCTTGCTTGCCTCACATCCCACCTATTTCCTTGGTTCCCCCCCCCCGTCTCTAGTTTAAAAACTCCTCCAACCTATTAGCTATCTTCTTCCCCAGCACTGCTGCACCCTCCCCATTGAGGTGCAGCCCGTCCCTACGGTAGAGCCTGTATCCGACTGCGAAGTCGGCCCAGTACTCCATGAACCCAAACCCTTCTGCCTTGCACCAACTCTTTAGCCACTTATTCACCTCCCTAACTTCCTGTTGGCGCTCCTGTGTGGCTCGCGGGATTGGTAGTATTTCTGAGAAAACTACCTTGGAGGTCCTTGCCCTAAGCTTCCTACCTAGGTCCCTGAAATCATTTTTAAGGACCCTCCATCTACCACTCACTTTGTCATTGGTGCCGATGTGGACCATGACCGCTGGGTCTTCGCCAGCCCCACCCAGTAACCTGTCAACCCGATCCGCGATGTGCCGGACTCGAGCGCCAGGGAGGCAGCACACCGTTCGGCGATCCCGGTCTTTGTGACAGATTGCCCTGTCTGTCCCCCTAATAATAGAGTCACCCACTACCAGAACCTGTCTTGCCTGCCCTACACTTCCCCCCTCCCCCTCATTACTGGAGCATACACTCCCCCGGCGGTCAGAGGATCTGTCGTGCTCCAATAATGCCGGTTCTGAACCAGCCTTCCTATACTTCTTCCCTCTATCCCTCCTTACTGTTATCCAGCTCCCTGCCTGTTCAGCCTGCACTTCCCCTCTATGCTCCACCCCCAGTATTGACCCATTGAGTGTCTGCTCGGTGAGCAGCAAACTCCGTTCTATGTTGTCGATGCTCCTCAGTACCGCTATCTGAGCACTTAGATCCAGAATTTGGGCTTCCAAGTGCACGATATGCTCACATCTCTCGCAGCAGTATGGATCCTCGAGTGGGTGCTCACGGAATGCATACATTGCGCAAGATGTACACTGCACGGCTCCGTCCAACATGGACGTCATTCTAAATATATATATATATACAAGTACAAAACACAATTATTTATATATAGGTGTATGGACGGGGATCAATTAGGGATGTGCAAGTGTATCAATTAGATATTGGCAGGGGATCAGTTAAGTATGGACGGGGGATCAATTAAGTATCAAGTATGGACGGGGGAATCAGCTAAGTAGGTCAGGTGGATTAATTAAGTAAAAAGTAAAGTAAAGAAAGAATGAAATACAGTCAGCAATTCAGTCCTAAGTCCTCCCTTCCAAACTCCCCGAATCCAAAGTCACTGAAAAACAAGTCACACACTTACTTTCGTTCGCACTTACGCTCCGGACACACGCAGCTCGTTCACACTCGCAAACTAAGAGATTTAAAGTGTTTTTTTTTTTTTTTTTCCTTTTCCAGCAATGTACCCTTCACCTCAATGCACTTCCAAAGGACTTTATGCCCAACCAGCTGCCCCTTATAAACCCTTAATTATGACCCCTTCCCCTTAATTAACCCCTTGTGAGTAAATCTACACCTCAGGATTTTAGTGCAATGTAGTTAACCTTTAAATACACAGGTAGTAAACTAAGAAACTAAAACTGTAGTGAGAAAATAGATTTTAAAAAGCCCAATAAATCTAAACAGGTAGAAAAGCACTCAGCAGATCACAATGCAGCACTCACCGCAATTCACACAGGTATTTTCTGCAGGATTCCCAATACCTCTTCACGCAATTCACACAGGTATTTTCTGCAGGATTCCCAATACCTCTTCACGCAATTCACACAGGTATTTTCTGCAGGATTCCCAATACCTCTTCACGCAATTCACACAGGTATTTTCTGCAGGATTCCCAATACCTCTTCACCTTCACCTCAATGCACTTCCAGTTTTAGGCTTTATCAGGTAAGTTTTGGCAAACTCCAGCCTGGCTTTTTTATGTCTCGGGGTAAGAAGTGGGGTCTTCCTGGGTATCCTACCATACAGTCCCTTTTCATTCAGACGCCGACGGATAGTACGGGTTGACACTGTTGTACCCTCAGACTGCAGGGCAGCTTGAACTTGTTTGGATGTTAATCGAGGTTCTTTATCCACCATCCGCACAATCTTGCGTTGAAATCTCTCGTCAATTTTTCTTTTCCGTCCACATGTAGGGAGGTTAGCCACAGTGCCATGGGCTTTAAATTTCTTGATGACACTGCGCACGGAAGACACAGGAACATTCAGGTCTTTGGAGACGGACTTGTAGCCTTCAGATTGCTCATGCTTCCTCACAATTTGGTTTCACAAGTCCTCAGACAATTCTTTGGTCTTCTTTCTTTTCTCCATGCTCAATGTGGTATACACAAGGACACAGGACAGAGGTTGAGTCAACTTTAATCCATGTTAACTGGCTGCAAGTGTGATTTAGTTATTGCCAACACCTGTTAGGTGCCACAGGTAAGTTACAGGTGCTGTTAATTACACGAATTAGAGAAGCATCACATGATTTTTCAAACAGTGCCAATACTTTTGTCCATCCCCTTTTTTAAGTTTGATGTGGAATTATATCCAATTTGGCTTTAGGACAATTCTATTTGTGTTTTTTCATTGAAGACAAATTAAATGAAGAGAATAATACCAAAGAATTTGTGATTGCAATCATTTTCAGGAAGAAACTGAGTATTATCTGACAGAATTGCCGGGGTGCCAATACTTTTGGCCACCACTGTATTTCATGCGGCAGAAGTTAGCCTCCAGCAATGGAAGAGGGAACCGAGAAAGTGTAGAAAATGCTCTATCATGGCAGCAGTGGTATGAGACATTGGAAATGCACGATCAAACCTATCATATCATAGGATTATCTATCATCTATCTATCCTTATATACTCTATTTCATATCTATCTATCCATCTATCTATCCATATATGTATCTATCTATCTTTCTATCTATCCATGTATGATGGATGGATAGATAGATGGATAGATGAATAAATAGATGGATAGATAGATGGATAGATAGATAAATAGATAGATAGATAGTGTAGGGATTTGTACTCACTGAGCCGCGTTGGAGGTAGGCACGGGTTCACACAGTGATGCAGTCCACGGGTTCAAACAAACTGGTGGCTTATTTTAGTGTCCATACACCAGTTAAGAAACAAAAGTTACAGCCTTTTCCTGGCACAAAAAGGAA
This sequence comes from Phyllobates terribilis, assembly GCF_046119375.1. Classification (NCBI taxonomy): domain Eukaryota; kingdom Metazoa; phylum Chordata; class Amphibia; order Anura; family Dendrobatidae; genus Phyllobates; species Phyllobates terribilis. The sequence goes on along the minus strand of NW_027362822.1, from coordinate 684,248 downwards.
TAACAGAACAAAGCTCAAAATAACAAGTCCATGCAGCACGGCTTCAGCCGTTTAAACAAGGTGCTTTTCTCTGCCTCCTGCAGAATCTAAGAAGCACCTGCAAGGTCTGCTCACCTTGCCCAGCAAACACAGACAGACAGAGACAGGCGCAGCTGTCTTAAATTAGCCTTCCAAGACCTGGACTGGAGGTAAGTGAGCAGCTGTTCCCCCCAGCTCTTTCAGCTGCTCATAAAACCCGGCCCTGTAATCCGGACCCATTAAATTCCTCTCAGCACTATGTGTGCTGGAGCCTGCTTCTCCGGATCCTACATCACCGAAGCATGGCACTTCGAGGACACATACCTCCCGTCCACGATCTGTCCGGCAGCAACCTTACATACACCCCCCCTCTGTCCAAAGCCGTAGGGCTTGGCACCTTCTGTCACCATACAATAAATCCTTGACAAGGCAGCGGCATTCCCATGTTGTTTCCCAGGCCTATGCTCTACCCGGAAACTAAAATCTTGTAGAGCCAGGAACCACCTAGTCACTCTGGCATTGTTTCCCTTCTTTTCTCGCATCCACCTCAATGGGGCATGGTCTGACACTAACCTGAACCTTCTACCTAATAGGTAATACCTCAGAGTGTCTAACGCCCACTTAATGGCCAAACATTCTTTTTCTACAATGGAGTAGTCCTTCTCACAAGCGGAGAGCTTCAGACAGAGGTATTTTACAGGGTGTTCTTCTCCGTTAATCTCCTGGGACAAGACTGCTCCCAGCCCGACATCCGATGCATCCATCTGGACCACAAACTCCTTGGAGAAGCTGGGTGCCACCAAGACTGGTTGTTTACAGAGGACCAGTTTCAATTCCTGGCAGGTCGCTTCTGCTTCCGGGGACGACTTGGCCATAGCTGACTTCATCCCTTTCAGAAGATCCATCAGTGGGGCTGCTATCAGGGCAAAGTTAGGGACAAATCTTCGATAGTAGCCCACAATGCCTAGAAACGCCCTGACCTGCTTCTTCGAGAGGGGCTGTGGCCAGTTCAAGATCGCCTCGACCTTATTTATTTGTGGTTTTATTTCCCCTCTACCAACCACGTACCCTAGGTACTTGGCTTCCTCCATCCCCATGGCACATTTCTTCGGGTTGATAGTAAAGCCCGCCTTCCTTAGGGCATCAAGTATGGCTTGAACTTTGTCCAGATGACTTTCCCAGTCCTGGCTAAATATGACGATAGCATCTAGGTAGGCCGCTGCATACTGTTTGTGGGGTGCTAAGATCCGGTCCATGGCTCTCTGGAAGGTGGCCGGAGCTCCCTTCAACCCAAACGGCATCCTGACGTATTGGCGTCGAGAAGGCTGTCTTCTCCTTAGCCTCTTTGGACAGGGGAATTTGCCAATATCCTTTGGTGAGGTCCAGAGTGGTGATGTACCGAGCGGGTCCTAGCCTTTCGATAAGCTCATCTACCCTAGGCATTGGGTAGGCGTCGAACTTTGAGACCTCCTTCAGCTTCCTATAGTCGTTGCAAAACCGCCATTCCCCATCTGGTTTCGGCACTAAGACTATAGGACTGGACCATCCACTTTTGGACTCTTCAATGACTCCCAGGTTTAGCATCCGCCTTACTTCTTTAGAGATCACCTCTCTGCGGGCTTCGGGGATCCGGTATGGTTTTAGATTGACGCGAACATGAGGCTCTGTGAGAACCTCATGCTCTATGACCTGAGTGAGTCCTGGCAACTCCGAAAACATGTCTTTATTTCGCTGTAACAACTCTTTGCACTGTTGCTTTTGGGCATGTGACAGTGACTCTGCCACCTTGACCTCTTTCACATCAGCCTCAGCCTCAGCCACTAAACAGGGAGCTTCCGCAGGCTCTCTATCTTGCCATGGCTTAATCAAGTTAACATGGTAAATTTGGTAGGGCTTCCTCTTCCCTGGTTGGTGGATCTTAAAGTTGACTTCCCCCACTTTCTCTACCACCTCATAGGGGCCCTGCCACTTGGCCATGAACTTGCTCTCCACTGTGGGACTAGCACAAGCACTCGATCTCCTGGGTTGAACGATCTCACCCTGGCCGACCTATTATACACCCTGGACTGTGCCTCTTGTGCCTTGAGGAGGTGCTCCGTCACAATGGGCATCACATGGGGAATCCTCTCTTGCATCTGGGCAACGTGCTCCACCACTCTCCTATAGGGAGTGGTCTCAGCTTCCCAGGACTCTTTCTCCACCTCCAGGAGTCCTGAGGGTGTCGTCCATAGAGTGGTTCAAACGGGGAGAAACCTGTGGAAGCTTTGGGAACTTCCCTCATGGCGAACAACATATAGTCCCAGTCTCGGCCATCCTTTTCCACTGCTTTCCTCAACATTGCTTTCAAGGTTTTGTTAAACCTCTCTACCAGTCCGTCCGTCTGGGGAGAGTACACGGAGGTTCTCAGTTGTGCAATCTGCAGTGTCTTGCACAATTCTCTCATGACCTTCGACATAAATGGAGTTCCTTGGTCTGTTAGGATCTCGTTAGGCAACCCGGTTCTTGAAAACATGTGGACTAACTCGCGGGCTATACACCTGGTGGAGGAGTTTCATAGTGGTACGGCCTCCAGATACCATGTAGCATAATCTAATACCACCAGGATATACTGATGCCCTTGGGCGGACTTGACCAGAGGCCCCACTAGATCCATTGCTATGCGTTCGAATGGAACCTCGATGACTGGTAGTGGCACTAGGGGACTGCGGAAGTGGGCCACTGGGGAGGTTATCTGGCATGTGGGGCAGGAACGACAATAACTCTATATTTCTCTATAGCAACCTGGCCAGTAGAATCTTTGGAGGATCCGTTCTTGAATCTTGTCTGCACCCAGGTGACCACCCAACACATGAGAATGAGCCATGTCTAACACCCAGGCGGGGTAGGCAAAATAAGAGCAACGCCGGCCCATGTTACAGTCCATTGGTTCAGAGGTTATGGGACACCGGGAGGCAATATGGCCAGGGGTATGACATCTCCAACACACTATATTATGGGGTGGGACCTTGGGCAGCAACTCAGACCCCTCCTGAACTCTAGGATGCCCCCCAGGTGTGGCGCTAGCTCGCTTCTTTTGGGTGTCCGCCTCCTTTTGGGAACCCCAGTATTGAGAGGCTACGACCCCTTGTTTTCCCAACGGACTCTCAACCGCCTGGTATCTTTCCACCAACCCCACCAAGTCATCAGCATTATAGGGATCTCCCTGGGCAACCCAGGATTTTACCGACTTCGGGAGAGAGTGTATAAACCTGTCTATAACGACCTCTATCTCATATCATAGGACTATCTATCATCTATCTATTATCTATATGACGCGCCCCCTGGGCCATGGGGCACCCGGGACCGGACTTCAGGGCAATGCTGGGAGTAGTAGTGGCGACCCGGTCCCGTGGCTCAGGGTGGCCAGACCAATATTGTGGCAGTCTCTGTATCAGTATAATGCAATGTCCGACTACGCCACCCGTGGATTGCGGTCAATAAGAACCGCCGCTGCTGAGCAGACCTCTGATGCTGATGTTGTGAGGGCAGCAGAGTGTAGTATAACTCCCCACGGGAGGAGTATAGCCTCAGGCTAGTGAGTGTGGATGATAGGAGTGATGGTGCACGAGCGCAGCAGGAACGACTCAGAGGCTTTGCAGTGCAGTTCAGGGTCTTTACTGATGGTGATAAGGCAGACCCTCCCGGGAGTACTGGCTAGCATAAGAGGCCTGGTCAGTCTGTGAGCAAACTGGAGTTCCCCTGGCCAGGTGAAGTTGTAGGCCTCCCTGACTATCTGCACTCTTCCTGGCTACCTTGCTGTAAGCGAGTGGAAGTAGCCCACGTCCCTGAGTGTTCCGTGTGGTGCTCACCTGTATGGCTGGTGACTTGGGGCCTTCTGATAGCCCCCGCTCCTCGATTGCAGTGCTGGTCCCTTGCTCGTGACTGAGCCTCCGGGCTTCTATGGCCAGAGGACTTGAAATCCCCTGCCGGCGGGTTTCTGCTGCTGGGTATATATAAGTCCCCGCAACCTCGGACTCCTGTGTCCGGTTCTCAGAGTCTTCTGCCAGGACGAACTCCGCTTAGCTCAAGTCCCTGGTCTTCAGCTCCTGCTCCTACAGAGCTCCTCGCTGTTACTTTCCCTGTGTCTGGAACTAACTCCAGGCTCTGACTTCACTAACCCCGCCCCAGATCCAGTTTATATAGGGCAGGTTCCTCCCCTATCTGGTCTGGGACAGGAGGTGTTGCATGTTTAAGGGCTCCGAACCAGGAAACCTCCCACTTGCTCTCAGAATATTTCTATTACAGTGGTAACCAGACCCTGGGGTGCCACATATCCATCTATCTATCTCATATCTATCTATCTATCAATCTCATATCTATCTATCTTCTCCACTTTTTATCTGGTCTCAGGTATGACTTTCATATTACCCACGACTGTTACTTGCCACAGGTGAGTTTTAACGAGCATCACATGCTTGAAGCAAAGTTGTTTTTCCACAATTTTGGAAAAGTGCCAACAATTTTGTCCGGCCCATTTTTGGAGTTTTGTGTGAAATTATGTCCAATTTGCCTTTTTTTCCCATTTTTTTGTGCTGTTTCAATACACACAAAGGAAATAAATATTATAACAAATGTATAACAAAACATGTGTAATTGTAATAATTTTCTGGGAGAAATACTTCACTTTCTGGAACAATCTCAAGGTTGCTAAACACTTCCGGCCATGACTGTGTGTATATATGGGCCCTCAATAAACCATCCCTCTCAACGAAAAGGCCACAGCAAGGGTCAGGAATCGGTGGCCTTCCCTCTCCGAATCTTAGGGAGAGACGGTTGTGCTTCCAGCATCCACCTAGGCTGCCACCCCAGTGGAACTAATAGCAGGGTTGCCAACTGTCCAGAAATTCTTGGACAGTCCATAAAAATAGGGCACTTTTTTCCCTGTCCGTAAAAAAAAATGTGATGCGTCCATAATCTTTCTGAAGCTGGAGAGACTTGTTCAGATGGAGGGAGATGTAGGGGCATCATATTGTGTATAGGGAGATGTAGGGGCATCATATTGTGTATAGGTATCATATTGTGTATCTGCATGTGTGGGGACATCATACGGTGTATATGGAGCTGTGAGCACATCATACTGTATTTAGGGAACAATGAGGGAATCATACTGTATACAAGGAGCTGTGGAAACATAATGCTGTGTAAAGGGTCTGTGGGGTCATCATCTAATATACAGTACAGACCAAAAGTTTGGACACACCTTCTCATTTCAAGATTTTTCTGTATTTTCATGACTATGAAAATTGTACATTCACACTGAAGGCATCAAAACTATGAATTAACACATGTGGAATTATATACTTAACAAAAAAAGTGTGAAACAACTGAAAATATGTCTTATATTCTAGGTTCTTCAAAGTAGCCACCTTTTGCTTTGATGACTGCTTTGCACACTCTTGGCATTCTCTTGATGAGCTTCAAGAGGTAGTCACCGGAAATGGTTTTCACTTCACAGGTGTGCCCTGTCAGGTTTAATAAGTGGGAGTTCTTGCCTTATAAATGGGGTTCGGATCATCAGCTGTGTTGTGCAGAAGTCTGGTGGATACACAGCTGATAGTCCTACTAAATAGACTGTTAGAATTTGTATTATGGCAAGAAAAAAGCAGCTAAGTAAAGAAAAATGAGTGGCCATCATTACTTTAAGAAATGAAGGTCAGTCAATGCAAAAAATTGGTAAAACTTTGAAAGTGTCCCCAAGTGTAGATGCAAAAACCATCAAGCGCTGCAAGAAACTGGCTCACATGAGGACTGCCCCAGGAAAGGAAGACCAAGAGTCACCTCTGCTTCTGAGGATAAGTTTATCCGAGTCACCAGCCTCAGAAATCGCAGGTTAACAGCAGCTCAGATTAGAGACCAGGTCAATGCCACACAGAGTTCTAGCAGCAGACACATCTCTTCAACAACTGTTAAGAGGAGACTTTGTGCAGCAGGCCTTCATGGTAAAATAGCTGCTAGGAAACCACTGCTAAGGACAGGCAACAAGCAGAAGAGACTTACTTGGGCTAAAGAACACAAGGAATGGACATTAGACCAGTGGAAATCTGTGCTTTGGTCTGATGAGTCTAAATTTGAGATCTTTGGTTCCAACCACCGTGTCTTTGTGCGATGCAGAAAAGGTGAACGGATGGACTCTACATGTCTGGTTCCCACCGAGAAGCATGGAGGAGGAGGTGTGATGGTGTGGGGGTGCTTTGCTGGTGACACTGTTGGGGATTTATTCAAAATTGAAGGCATACTGAACCAGCATGGCTACAACAGCATCTTGCAGCGGCATGCTATTCCATCCGGTTTGCGTTTAGTTGGACCATCATTTATTTTTCAACAGGACAATGACCCCAAACACACCTCCAGGCTGTGTAAGGGCTATTTGACCAAGAAGGAGAATGATGGGGTGCTACGCCAGATGACCTGGCCTCCACAGTCACCAGACCTGAACCCAATCGAGATGATTTGGGGTGAGCTGGACCGCAGAGTGAAGGCAAAAGGGCCAACAAGTGCTAAGCATCTCTGGGAACTCCTTCAAGATTGTTGGAAGACCATTTCCATTGACTACCTCTTGAAGCTCATCAAGAGAATGCCAAGAGTGTGCAAAGCAGTCATCAAAGCAAAAGGTGGCTACTTTGAAGAACCTAGAATATAAGACATATTTTCAGTTGTTTCACACTTTTTTGTTAAGTATATAATTCCACATGTGTTAATTCATAGTTTTGATGCCTTCAGTGTGAATGTACAATTTTCATAGTCATGAAAATACAGAAAAATCTTGAAATGAGAAGGTGTGTCCAAACTTTTGGTCTGTACTGTATATAATCGTCTTATCCCGTCTGTCTGTCTGTCCTTCTGTCCAGGAAATCCTGCGTCGCTGATTGGTCCAGCCGCGGCCAATCAGCGACGCGGGATTTCAGAAAAAGATGGCGGCCGTTAGCAGCTCATCTGCCACATGGAGGTCAGCGGCGATGCAGCCGGGAGATGACCGGTGCTAGCCGCTCATCTCCCGGCTGCTCGCAGCAGAAGTACCGCGACCGGCGGCGCCGCTGACCTCCATGCGGCTACCGTCGGGAGATCAATGGCTAGGGCCGCTGATCTCCCGACGGCAAGTGTGAAGCGAGGACCGGGGAGCGGCGCCGCCAGTCGGGATACTTCGGCTGTGAGCAGCCGGCCATCTCCCGGTTCCTTGCAGCGGAAGTACCCGCACAGGTAGCGTCGCTGCCCGGTCCTCAGTAATACGATTCGCTGATTGGTCGGAATCAGCGATATTGGCGCCGCGACCAATCAGCGATACTGGCGCCAAATTTAAACACAGCTCTGTTGATTGGTCGTGGCCGGCGGCCGCGACCAATCAGCGATTTTGGCGCCACATTTAAACACCACTCTGTTGATTGCGCCTGGTCGGCCGCATACAGATTCTAGAATACCTGATGCGTTAGAATCGGGCCACCATCTAGTACTGTATATAAAGAGCTGTGAGAGCCATCACACTATATATAGAGACCTGTGAAAAGCTTATGTGTTGATCCAGAGGAAGTCAAAAAAACCCCATGAGGCAGATGCTGCTTGCCCAAAATTAGGGGAAAAATTCCTTCCCGACTCCACATATGGCAATCAGACTAGTTGCTTGGATCAACGTCCCATAACAAAATCTAGTATGAATAACCTGTAATGTTATTCAAGAAAGTCACACGGGACCTCCTTGAACTTTTTTTTAGAGAATTAAGTATTACAAGGTCATGTGGTAGAGAGTTCCATACCTCACACAATAAAACATTGCCATCTAACTTCCTTTAGACAAAGCGAATTAGGAGCTTGATGCTAGAGTAGTTGAATTAAAACTGAAAAAAATTATTAACACAGCAAAAAAGAGGAACAGTATTAATTCTCCAGCCCAGGTCTCAAAACTAATGCACTAATCAGGATGAAGCAAACCATATAATAAAGGCAGGGGCAGCACAGGTGCAAAATACTGATGAGACAACCAACTCATAACCTACCAATTCTTGGAGGGGGTCATTGCTTAGTATTAAAACTGCACACAAAAAATGGCTTGTATAGGTCACTGGTCACACACAGATTGTTAGGGGAATGGTTGCAAACAACTTTATTAAATAATGGAAAGCAAACGAACCCGGGGTCCGTGATGCAGCCTGGAGGACTGCGGACGAACACCTTCCGGGTAAGAAGGTAAAACAACCAACTGAAATAACAATCCCCCCCGTGTTACTGCACACCGGAACGGGAATAGGGATTCGCACTATCTCCGTTAACTGCACGAGAGATGTGCGACAAATAATGGAGCCGTAGCCCTGTTAACTGCACAGAGGCTACGCAGCAGGCGCTCGGATGCGTGTGTGATTCACGCAGGCGTATACATGCTCCCAGCCAGCGTGCTACCGGACTGCGGAGTATCTCTCCACGTGGCTAACAGGCGGTGACGGGAATACGGAGTCCGCAGTCTGCTCGGGGTGTATAGCGAACCCCTTGTTGGAGCCAGACTGTCAGACGAAGCTACCTGCCTCCCTCCATCTAAGGCTGTCTATCCCCTGCTAAACCTGCCTGTCAGAAGCTATAACAGCAAAAGCACACGTGGAGCCGAAACGACCAAGCGTCCACACAATAACACCAACTCAGCTCAATGATCAGAGCGCGTCGCCATGTTTGTGGGCGTGCTATTTAAATATTAAGCCCTGCCCATCGTCACATTATTGGTGACGTCACCCGCGACCAATCAGGCGGTGCCAGGTCACCGGATCAGCTGACTCCCAAACCACCAATCACGGTCCGCCATGTCACGGGCATGCTCAGTGCAGTGTATCCTGGACTTAGGCTGTAACAGCCCTGTTTCCCTCCGCAACCTATCCTTCATGTTGCTAGGAACAAAGACCCAAGAGACAGCTTGTACATCTCGTGCACCAGCTAGGCGTTGGGACCGATGACGATGCTGAGAAGCATCTGGACCGGAATGGGAGACCACAGAATCCACTGATGATTCTGAACCCATTTCAGATCCAGAAAACACCTGACGCCTAACACAGATAGTGCTCAATATAGGGCTTACAGCCTATTAGTGACCCTCATACTGTTAGATTAGGCAGGCTGCAAAGCACTATCTAAGTGCACCCCATGAGGACAGACCCCCTAGTTTACAAATCCAGCATTGATGGGCTTGTCTGAACCCTGAATAAAAATAACGTGCAAAATCTATATATGAGGTACTGGTAGATATTTTGGCGCTGGTCACGCACAGTGTCTGGTTTACAGCCTATTAGTGACGCCCATACTATTAGATTAGGCGGGCTATGCTCCCCTCATACACCTTACCACGGTGTGTAGTGTGACATGGAGCTAAACCCCCTGTCTTCTTAAGAATAAGGCTGCGAAAAACCTTCTCTTTATTGATAGTAGAGAAACCTCCATACAGTAGATGCGGAAAACATACGATGAACCCAGTATTGTACCACATAGATAGGGCTCTTACCGGCTAAGCTTGGAGCAGGCTGTGTGCACAGAGCCCAAGATACAAAACTGTAGGGATGTGGACTGTCTTACCCTGTTCCTGCCCCTGAAGACAACAAACGCGTCATGTGAATACTCTCTTGCGGTTTTATATGTAAAAGTGATATGTGTCTTATGTAATGTATAATGGTGATGTAACAGCATGTGAAGTGTTAATGCATAATGTGAGTATAGCATAAGATAAGCTTAGGATACCATAAGACATAAGTATAACATAAACCCTAAAATACAAATTTTATTAAATCTCTTTAAAATCGGGACATGCGGCATAAAGATGATCCGCATCAGTATTGCACTTTATCAAGATAAGTTCCTTTTATTGTTTAGTCTTGTGATCATTTATGTCATTGATACCTCTATGGGTGATTAATTCCAGGGCTGGCTAGGGTTATCCAGGGATAGCCGCCGTGGAGCGGGGCGCCACAGTGTCAACATTAACTAGGGTGTCACCCTCCACTATAAGGCAGGTAATCAGCATCTAGGGTGTTGAACAGGGCTGATTGTAGCCTTTGTTTGGATGCCCGAATGTATCCTTTGGCTTGGAGGTCCAAAGATATTAGGAACGTTCTTGGGTGTTTTTATAAATTTGCACATTGTCACTTTATTCACTGTTGTCACTTTAATCATTTAGTACACACTGAGGATTGATTGTTTGATGTGATATCTGTACCAGTTTCTGGTAGACTGTCAGATCTTTGTACTATGTAAATACGAATAAGGGACTTTTAGGGTCTAGGGGCAGCTGCCGTTCAGCAAGGGTGCCATTGTCATCTATATGTAGGATGCCCATCTCCGTTGACATGCAGGTTCAGGCTAGGGTATCTATAGGGTGAGTTTTATTGAAGTACAGTGGGTACGGAAAGCATTCAGACCCCTTTAAATTTTTCACTCTTTGTTTCATTGCAGCCATTTGGTAAATTCTAAAAAGTTCATTTTTTTCTCATTAAAGTCCACTCTGCACCCCATCTTGACTGAAAAAAACAGAAATGTAGAAATTTTTGCAAATTTATTAAAAAAGGAAAACTGAAATATCACATGGTCATAAGTATTCAGACCCTTTGCTCATATTTAAGTCACATGCTGTCCATTTCCTTGTGATCCTCCTTGAGATGGTTCTACTCTTTCATTGGAGTCCAGCTGTGTTTAATTAAACTGATAGGACTTGATTTGGAAAGGCACACACCTGTCTATATAAGACCTCACAGCTCACAGTGCATGTCAGACCAAATGACCAGTATTGAGTAGAAGCCCCCTTTTGAGCTAGTGCATCCATGAGTCTTCTTGGGAATGATGCAACAAGTTTTTCACACCTGGATTTGGGGATCCTCTGCCATTCTTCCTTGCAGATCCTCTCCAGTTCTGTCAGGTTGGATGGTGAACGTTGGTGGACAGCCATTTTCAGGTCTCTCCAGAGATGTTCAATTGGGTTTAGGTCAGGGCTCTGGCTGGGCCAGTCTAGAATGGTCACAGAGTTGTTCCGAAGCCACTCCTTTGTTATTTTAACTGTGTGCTTAGGGTCATTTTCTTGTTGGAAGGTGAACCTTCGGCCAAGTCTGAGGTCCAGAGCACTCTGGAAGAGGTTTTCATCCAGGATATCTGTGTACTTGGCCGCATTCATGTTTCTTTCAATTGCAACCAGCCGTCCTGTCCCTGCAGCTGAAAAACACCCCCATGATGCTGCCACCACCATGTTTCACTGTTGGGATTGTATTGGGCAGGTGACGAGCAGTGCCTTGTTTTCTCCACACATACCGCTTAGAATTATCACCAAAAAGTTCTATCTTCGTCTCATCAGACCAAAGAATCTTATTTCTCATAGACTGGGAGTCCTTCATGTGTTTTTAAGCAAACTCTGTGCGGGCTTTCATATGTGTTGCACTGAGGAGAGGCTTCCGTTGGGCCACTCTGCCATAAAGGCTCAACTTGTGGAGGGCTGCAGTGATAGTTGACTTTATGCAACTTTCTCCCATCTCTCTACTGCATCTCTGGAGTTCAGCCACAGTAATCTTGGGGTTCTTCTTTACCTCTCTCACCAAGGCTCTTCTCCCACGATTGCTCAGTTTAGCTGGACGGCCAGGTCTAGGAAGACTTCTGGTGGTCCCAAACTTCTTCCATTTAAGGATTATGGAGGCCACTGTGTTCTTAGGACCCTTGACTAATGCAGAAATTCTTTTGTAAACTTGGCCAGATCTGTGCCTTGCCACAATTCTGTCTCTAAGCTCCTTGGGCAGTGTCAGGATGCCAGGTTTAATTTTACTTTGCCAATAGTTTTTCCCTTAGCCAAGATGGCTTCCATTGCCTCACTGGGGTCATGTGTTTCCTGCCTGTGGACCTACTTAAACTGCATGTGTTGCAATCATGCCTTGCCTGAGTATTGTGTGCTTGTAGCTTGCTACTCACCTGTGCTAGCCCTCTGAATAGAGTCTTGCTGACCTTATGTTTACTCCTAGTCATCCGCTGAAAGGATTGCTGCCTGAATCCTCTGCTAAGTGGACTTCTGCTGAAAGGAACCGCTGGCTGTTGTTCACTCACGCTGGGATCTCTGAACTTTTGTCTTCCTGAAGCAAACTTCTCCTGGATCTCTACACCTCTGGTATAGTCACCATCTTGCTCTGTGTTTAAATACCCGGCTCCAGCTCTGCTTAAGACATCGCTGTTTCCTCCGCTGCACCTCCTGCATTCTTCAATATCCAGATCCATATTCCAGTTTGTCTTCTCTTCTGCACTACGTGAGTCCACAATCAACTGAGGAATGCCTACGTCTGCTTACTATCCTTATTTCTGTTTGCATATTACTGTACCTAAGTAAACTTGGACTATCGTTAACGTTTACATACCCTAATAGTAATGAAGGCCGTGCCTTACAGATTAGATTCTAAGAAGTATTGTTTGGAATGAACTTACCTTCATAAACTGTTTGCTGTGATCTTTTGCACTTGAGTTTAAAATAGACTTTCACACTACTCTTGTCTCAGTCTCTGCTTTTGGCCCACGCCATTGGACTTCAGGGTATCTACTAACATCGTAACAGGCAGTTCCTTTGAGCTCATGATTCTCATTTGGTCTGACATGCACTGTGAGCTGTGAGGTCTTATATAGACAGGTGTGTGCCTTTCCAAATCAAGTCCTATCAGTTTAATTAAACACAGCTGGACTCCAATGAAAGAGTAGAACCATCTCAAGGAGGATCACAAGAAATGGACAGCATGTGACTTAAATATGAGCAAAGGGTCTGAATACTTATGACCATGTGATATTTCAGTTTTCCTTTTTTAATAAATTTGCAAAAATTTCTACATTTCTGTTTTTTTTCAGTCAAGATGGGGTGCACAGTGTACTTTAATGAGAAAAAAAAAGAACTTTTTAGAATTTACCAAATGGCTGCAATGAAACAAAGAGTGAAAAATGTAAAGGGGTCTGAATGCTTTCCGTACCCACTGTATATAGTACTCAATGGGTGTGGCCTGCCTCTGATTGAGAAGTGCCTCTTCCCGCAGTCTGAATAAGGGTCTATCATTAGGGGTGTGACTAATTTGTTTTCACTTAGGGTGATATATGTCCCGCTTTTAATGAGATTTAATAACATTTGTATTTTAGGGTTTCTATTATAATTCTGGGATTTCCTAATTTGTTTATAGAATTTTTGAATTGCATAACACATAGGATAAGGATAATAGGTTTAGTATATGAGATAGGAAATAGTTATTGATAGAACTAGTGCAGTGGATGTGCACTAGTGTTAATAAAAAGAGGGGCACTTCCTGATAGTGTGCGCCATGTCCCATGATTTGGGAATCTTACAGACCATATTGCACTATCATTAACCCATTCCCGACCCGTTTCACACCGTCTGTGACATGGAATTCAGTTAGTTCCCGACCCGTGTCACAGCGTCTGTGACATGGAGGGATCGCTCCCCTGCAGTGCCTGCGAGCAGGGTCGCTCAGGTGTCACAGTTGCTACTGCAACTGTGACACCTGTAGTTGACCCCACAGGTGGTGGATTAACCCTCCCGTGCCTAAAACCCCCCCAATTGGCAGTTTCACTTTCACTTTAGTGAAACTGACAATCGGAATGAATTAAATATTTCACCAATGGAAATTGGTGAAATATTTACTATCTGGGCATGGATTGATGCATATAGCATGAGCCATTGGCTGGGGGGAGTGTCACCTCTGTCCCCCCCCTCCCCCCAGATCTGATTGGGGGGCTAGCGTCACATGGACACTAGCCCCAATCAGATGTGGAGGGAGTTGTTCACGATGGCTGAAACTCCCCAGCTCCATCCCGTCCCTGGATCGTCTGCTGCCGCCGTGGATCGTCCTGCTGCCGCCGCCATGGATTGTCCTGCTGCCGCCGCCGTGGATCGTCCTGCTGCCGCCGCCGCCGTGGATCGTCTGCTGCCGCCGCTGATCCGCCACCGCTGATCCGCAGCAGGTAGTATTGCCCCCACTTCCCCCGACCCCCCCCACCTCCACTACCCCCTCCCAATTTCTTACCTGCACCCCGACCTCCGCTCCCAATATCTTCCACGTCTTCATCCACTGGCTGCTGCTCTCCTTCTGACAGCCGGTGGACTGTGATCACAGGCAGCAGCAGGCTCAGTGTAAATGCCCTGCGCCTGTGATCACACCCACCATCCCCCAGTCCCAGTGATCTCACCCACCATCTCCCCCTCCCAGTGATAACCCCCCGTCCCAATGATCACCCCCTCTCCCCAGTGAACACCCCCCCTCCCAATCATCACCCCCTCCCCCCAGTGATCACCCCCCCATCCGAGTGATCACCCCCCCTGCTGCTGCCAGCTACTGCCTGCCGGCTCCTACCCCCGCTTGCTGCTGCTGGCTCCTGCCCCCCTTTCTGCCCCCTTTTGCCCCAGTGATCACCCCCCCCTGCTGCTGCTGGCTCTTCCATCTCCTCAGCCCCCTCCTGCTCCCCGTGTGCCTGAGCGTGCCCCCTCCTGCGCCGCCTGTGTCTGAGCGTGCCCCCTCCTGCGCCGCGTGTGCCTGAGCGTGCCCCCTCCTGCGCCGCGTGTGCCTGAGTGTGCCCCCTCCTGCGCCCTATGTGCCTAAACATTGAAGCTCCCCCACAAGTGACCCCATTTTGGAAACTAGACCCCCCAAGGCACCTATCTAGATGCATAGTGAGCATTTGGTACCCCCAGGTGCTTCACAAATTGTTTCATAAAAATGAAAAAGTGGAAAAAAAATATACTTTTTCATTTTTACGGATTAATTTGTGAATCACCTGGGGGTTCAAAATGCTCACCACCCATCTAGATAAGTTCCCTGGGGGGTATAGTTTCCAAAATGGGGTCACTTGTTGGAGAGCTCCAATGTTTAGACACACAGGGGCACTCCAAACGCAACATGGTGTCCGCTAACAATTTGAGCTGATTTTCCATTCAATTTGTTAGCAGACACCATGTGGCGTTTGGAGAGACCCTGTGTGCCTAAACATTGGAGCTCCCACACAAGTGACCCCATTTTGGAAACTAGACCCCCCAAGGCACCTATCTAGATGCATAATGAGCACTTGGAACCCCCAGGTGCTTCACAAATGTTGATGATTATGGCTTACAGCGAATGAAAACACAAAAGTCATTAACTCAGTAAATTAAAATAATTAACAAAAAACACCTGCAAAGACTACCTAAGCATTTAGAAAGGTCCCTTAGTCTGTTTCAGTAGGCTCCACAATCTTGGTGAAGACTGCTGACTTGACAGATGTCCAGAAGGCAGTCATTGACACACTCCACAAGGTCCCAGAGTTCCAATTTTCATTTGAAATCAAGGTCCCAGAGTCTGGAAGAAGAGTGGAGAGGCCACAATCCAAGCTGCTTGAGGTCTAGTGTGAAGTTTCCACAATCAGTGATGGTTTGGGGAGCCGTGTCATCTGCTGGTGTAGGTCCACTGTGTTTTTTCAACACCAAAGTCAGCGCAGCCGTCTACCAGGAAATTTTAGAGCACTTCATGCTTCCCTCCGCCACAGTATCATAGCTACCAGGGGGGCAAAGGGGGCGGTGGCCCCGGGCCCCGCGCTCTTAGGGGGCCCATCCAGGGCTACGCCAGTGTAACTGTATCTGGCATGCCCCTGGTGCCAGCATCGGGCCCCACCGCCTGTCACCGCCGCAAGTTTACTGATGAGAGAGGGAGCGCGGATCTCTCTCCCATTAGTCCCTTCTGTGTCTGACGTCTCTGACATCATCACTTGGCGCCCGGCCCGCTGTGCTGAAGATGTGTGCGGGCTGGGTGCTCTGAGCAGTGAGGGAACCAGGAGGAGAGGTGAATACTGTTTATTTATTTTTTGCCGGGAGGGGGGCGGCATTATATTACAGACTCTGCCTATGGGAAGGGGGAGGTGCATTATACTACAGACTCTGCCTATGGGGGAGCATTATCCTAAAGACTCTGCCCACAGAGAGGGGGGGGCATTATACTAAAGACTCTGCCTATGGGGAGGGGTGGCATTATACTACAGACTGTCTATGGGGAGGGGGGGAGCATTATACTAAAGACTCTCTCTATGGGGGGGCATTATACTACAGGCTCTGCCTATGGGGGGCATTATACTACAGACTCTGTTTATGAGCAGGGGAGAGCAGTATACTACAGACTCTGCCTATGGGGGGGACATTGTACTACAGACTCTGCCTATAAGAGGGGGAGCATTATACTATGGACTCTGCCTATGAGATGGGGGGGCATTATACCACAGACTCTGCCTATGAGGAGGGGGGGCCCATTATACTACAGACTCTGCCTATGAGATGGGGGGGCATTATACTACAGATTCTGCCTATGAGGAGGGGGGGGCATTATACTACAGACTCTGTCTATGAGGAGGGGGGAGCATTATACTACAGACTCTGCCTATGGGGGGGGGGCATTATACTGCAGACAATGCCTATGGGGGGGCATTATACTACAGACTCTGCCTATGAGGAGGGGGGGAGCATTATACTACAGACTCTGCCTATGGGGGGGGAGCATTATACTACAGACTCTGTCAATGGGGGGAGCATTTTACTACAGACTCTGCCTATGGGGGTGCATTATACTATACGAAGGACTATGGGGAGTGCATTATACTATATTGAGGACTATCTGGTGCATTATACTATATGTAGGCTATTTATACAGTGTGGGAGATAATGTGGGTTTTTTGAACAGTGTGGGGGCCATCATACAGTGTGGGAGATAATTTGGGGTCTTTGTATAGTGTGGAGGCCATCATACAGTGTTGGAGCCATCAGCTTGGGGGCTACTAAGGGGTCAGTATACTGTGTGGGGGTACTATACAGAGAGGGGGAATTATATCGTGAATAGGAGAACATCATACTGGTTAGAGCGGAGCTCTACATGGGGGGAGACTCGGGACATTATTAAATCTTAGGTGGGCACTTATTGTTATAGGAGAACTCAGGTTATCGTGACTGTCGAAGGGGCACTATTACTTTCTAGGGGGCACAATGCGGGCACTGTTTTCTAGGACACTTGCACGCGGCATTACTTTATTTTAGAGGTTTGTTTTACCATCTAGAGGGCACACAGTAGGTGCAGTAATAGGGACACATTTTGCAGCAGAGGCTCAGTATTGGGGTATCAGCAGGATGAGAAGTTTGTGCAGGTTGGGGATAGATGTGGTCAGTGCCTGAAATGTAAGGAGTCAAATGTGTCTTTGTTGTGATCTCTGCATACCTGAGACTCTGAGCCCTGGCTGGAGAAGTTGTCGTGTTGGTCTGGGCCAGAAGGAAAAGACGGGAAAAGTGAACAATTTAATCAGAAAGAACGTCAGCTGTAAGGTACTATATATAACTGAGCTGTGATCTCTTATATGTTCTGCAGGACTGGCATCTATCAATATATGTCACCATATGGCGGTAATATCAGTGCTGGTCTTTGTATAGAGATTATTTTTAGTAACAGCGCGGTCATCTGCTGAGGTTTTCCTACATCCACTATCTGGGTGCGCCGCTATAGTTGGAATCAGGGTTACCTGGTTAGAGGCCCACTCAGAAGTTTCGGCCCCCTGAACCAAAACCTTAGCTACGCCAAGCTTTTTGGAGATGGAAATTTCATTTTCCAGCAGCACTTGGCCCCTGTCCACACTGACAAAAGTACTAATACCTGGTTTAAAAACAACAGTATCACTGTGCTTGATTGGCAGCAAACTCGCCTGACCTTAACCCCATAAAGAATCTATGGGGTATTGTCAAGAGGAAAATGAGAGACACCAGACCCAACAATGCAGACGAGCTGAAGGCTTCTATCAAAGCCACCTGGGCTTCCATAACCCCTCAGCAGTGTCACAGGCTGATCCCTCCATGCCACATTGCCGCATTGATGCAGTAATTGATGTAAAAGGATCCCCGACCAAGTATTGAGGGCATTTATTGAACATACATTTCAGTAGGATAACATTTTAGATTTTAAAAACATTTTTCAAGCTGTTATAAGGTATTCTAATTAATTGAAATAATGACTTTTGAGTTTTCATTGGCTGTAAGCCATAATCATCAACATTAACAGAAATAAACACGTGAAATAGATCACTCTGTGTGTAATGGCTCTATATAATATATGAGTTTCACTTTTTGTATTGAAGAACTGAAATAAATTAACTTTTCTGGTGATATTCTAATTTTGTGAGATGCACCTGTAGATGGGCTTGGCTGCACCCTGAATAAAAATAGCATGTAAAAAATATATATGATATATATGAGGTATTGGTCGATATTTTGGCCAAAATATACAAGCTCGCAACCTGCTCAAGGGTCCTCATACTTGCGAGTCCCTACACTAACATTAAAAGCAAAGTCACAAAAACTAGGAATTAAAGTTCCCACCAAAATTCAAGAATTAACACAGCAAATACAGCAACAATAATTACAAGGATGCAGCAAACCCATATAATGAAGAAGTCAGCAACACAGGTGCAAAATATTGATGAGACAACCACTCACAACCTACCAATTCATGGAGGGGGTGATTGCTTAGTATTAAAACTGCACACAAATAAAGCCTTGTATAGGGCACTGGTCACACACAGGTAGTGCACAATGTCTGGCTTACAGCCTATTAGTGAAGCCCAAACTATTAGATTAGGCAGGCTGCCCAGCACTTTTTAAGTGCACCCCATGAAGACAGACACCCTAGTTTACAAGGCCAACATTGATGGGTCTGGCTGCACCCTGAATAAAAATAACGTGCAAAAAATATATATGATATATATGAGGTATTAGTAAATATTTTGGCAAAAATACACAATCTCGCAACCCGCGTCAAAGGTCCTCATACTTGCGAGTCCCTACACTAACATTAAAAGCAAAGACAAATTTAAATTCCCACCAAAATTCAAGAATTAACACAGCAAGAAAAGGGCAACAGTGTTTACCTGCCTAGGTCTCAGTACTAATCATACCATATAATAACGATGACAGCAACACAGGTGCAAAATACTGATGTGACAACCACTCACATATTACCAATTAATGGAGGGGGGTGATTACATAGTATTAAACTGCACACAAAATTATATGGGATTGCTACATCCTAATAGTGCATTAGTTCTGAGATCTGGGCAGGTAAATGCTATATTAATAATTGATTTTTGGGGGAAAGTTAAATTCTCTTTTGTTGGCTTTACTTTTAATCTAACTGAAATAAACAAAAGCTTTTTACCTAAACATTAGGATCTGTGTAGAGCCATCAGCTCAAAAAGGCTTCCTCGGAGAGACTTGGCATAAGCAGCTCAAAAGGAACCCTGACCTTTACCATTACACCCCTGTACAGGAATGGAGACTAACCAAATGCTCTGGGTTGCATCTACAGAGTAGCTGCTGGCCAGAGGAGCGAGCTTGAGGCTATAACTCTAACTAAAGCTTTTTTATTACTAAATAATGGGTTCTGTCTAAGGCAATTGGCTCAAAAAGGCTTCCTCGGACAGACTTGGTGCAAACTACTCCATTCTGCAGATCCCAATGGAACCCTGGCCTTTACCATTACACCACTGTACAGGGATAGATACTTACCATAGGCCCAGGGCTGCATCTACAGAGTAGCTGCTGGCTGGAGGAGCGAGCTTGAGGCTATAGTGGTTGATTCAACTCTAACTAAAGCTTTTTCTTCCCTAAATACTGGGATCTGTTTAAGGCTGTTGGCTCAAACAGACTTCCTCGGACAGACTTGGCGCAAGCTACTCCATTCTGCAGATCCCAAGGGAACCCTGGTTTTTACCATTACACCCCTGTACAGGGATAGATACTTACCATAGGCCCAGGGTTGCATCTACAGAGTAGCTGCTGGCCGGAGGAGTGCGCTTGAGGCTTGAGTAGTTGAATCAATCCTAACTAAAGAAAAACCTATCTAGTGACACTTTCTTGTTAGGACCTGTCTGAGGCCTATGGCTCAAAAAAGCTTCTTTGGAAAGACTTGGCAAAAGCCAGTCTATCCTACAGGTTCCAAAGGAACTCTGGCCTTCACTTTTACAGCCCTGTACAGCGATAAAGACTTATTACAGGGCCTTGATTGCATCTACATAGTAGATGCTGACTGGAGGGGCAAACTTAAGGCTAGAATGGTTCAGCCAACCTTAACTATTGCTACTTTCTTAAATGTTAGGATATTTCTGAGGCCGTTGACTCAAACAGGCTTCTTTGGACAGACTTGGCTCAAAACACACCATTTCTGATGGTTCCAAATGAACCCTGGGCTTCACCTTTGAACCTCAATACAGGGACAGTTTCATAGTTTTAAGGTTGAAAGACACAAGTCCATCAAGTTCAACCTAAAAGCTAATGTGTTGATCCAGAGGAAGGCAAAAACCCCATGAGGCAGATGCTAATTTCCCCATATTAGGAGAAAAATTCCTTCCCGACTCCACATATGGCAATCAGACTAGTTCCCTGGATCAACGTCCCATAACAAAATCTAGTACGAATAACCTGCAATTCTATATTTTTCAAGAAAGGCACACACATGCCCTCCTTGAATTTTTTTTAGAAAATTAAGTATTTCAAGTTCGTGTGGTAGAGAGTTCCATAACCTCATTGCTCACACAATAAAAATTTGCCAACTAACTTCCTTTAGACAAAGTGAATTAGGATCTTTATGCTAGAGTAATTGAATTAACTCTAACTGAAATAGATTAATGCTTTTTTCCTAAATGTTGAAATTTGTTTAAATCCATCAGCTCAAAAAGGCTTTCTCGGACAGACTTGGCGCAAGCTACTCCATTCTGCAGATCCCAAGGGAACCCTGGCCTTTACCATTACACCACTGTACAGGGATAGATACTTACCATAGGCCCAGGGCTGCATCTACAGACTAGCTGCTGGCCGGAGGAGGGAGCTTGAGGCTATAGTGGTTGATTCAACTCTAACTAAAGCTTTTTTTTCCCTAAATACTGGGATCTGTTTAAGGCTGTTGGGTCAAAAAGACTTCCTCGGACAGACTTGGTGCAAGCTACTCCATTCTGCAGATCCCAAGGGAACCCTGGTTTTTACCATTACACCCCTGTACAGGGATAGATACTTACCATAGGCCCAGGGTTGCATCTACAGAGTAGCTGCTGGCTGGAGGAGTGCGCTTGAGGCTTGAGTAGTTGAATCAATCCTAACTAAAGAAAAACCTATGTAATGCCACTTTCTTGTTAGGACCTGTCTGAGGCCTATGGCTCTAAAAAGCTTCTTTGGAAAGACTTGGCAAAAGCCAGTCTATCCTACAGGTTCCAAAGGAACTCTTGCCTTCACTCTTACAGCCCTGTACAGCAATAAAGACTTATTACAGGGCCTTGATTGCATCTACATAGTAGATGCTGACTGGAGGGGCAAACTTAAGGTTAGAATGGTTCAGCCAACCCTAACTATTGCTACTTTCTTAAATTTTAAGATATTTCTGAGGCCGTTGACTCAAACAGGCTTCTTTGGACAGACTTGGCTCAAAACACACCATTTCTAATGGTTCCAAATGAACCCTGGGCTTTACCCTTGAACCTCAATACAGGGACAGTTTCATAGTTTTAAGGTTGAAAGACACAGGTCCATCAAGTTTAACCTAAAAGCTAATGTGTTGATCCAGAGGAAGGCAAAAACCCCATGAGGCAGATGCTAATTGCCCCATATTAGGGGAAAAATTCCTTCCCGACTCCACATATGGCAATCAGACTAGTTCCCTGTATCAACGTCCCATAACAAAATCTAGTACGGATAACCTGTAATTTTATATTATTCAAGAAAGGCACACACATGCCTTCCTTGAATTTTTTTTAGAAAATTAAGTATTTCAAGTTCATGTGGTAGACAGTTTCATAACCTCATTGCTCACACAATAAAAATTTGCCAACTAACTTCCTTTAGACAAAGTGAATTAGGATCTTTATGCTAGAGTAATTGAATTAACTCTAACTGAAATAGATTAATGCTTTTTTCCTAAATGTTGAAATTTGTTTAAATGCATCAGCTCAAAAAGGCTTTCTTGGACAGACTTGGCGCAAGCTACTCCATTCTGCAGATCCCAAGGGAACCCTGGCCTTTACCATTACACCCCTGTACAGGGATAGATACTTACCATAGGCCCAGGGCTGCATCTACAGAGTAGCTGCTGGCCGGAGGAGCGAGCTTGAGGCTATAGTGGTTGATTCAACTCTAACTAAAGCTTTTTTTTTCCTAAATACTGGGATCTGTTTAAGGCTGTTGGCTCAAACAGACTTCCTCGGACAGACTTGGCGCAAGCTACTCCGTTCTGCAGATCCCAAGGGAACCCTGGTTTTCACCATTACACCCCTGTACAGGGATAGATACTTACCATAGGCCCAGGGTTGCTGAGTAGCTGCTGGCCGGTGGAGTGCGCTTGAGGCTTGAGTAGTTGAATCAATCCTAACTAAAGAAAAACCTATGTAATGCCACTTTCTTGTTAGGACCTGTCTGAGGCCTATGGCTCAAAAAAGCATCTTTGGAAATACTTGGCAAAAGCCAGTGTATCCTACAGGTTCCAAAGGAACTCTGGCCTTCACTCTTACAGCCCTGTACAGCGATAAAGACTTATTACAGGGCCTTGATTGCATCTACATAGTAGATGCTGACTAGAGGGGCAAACTTAAGGCTAGAATGGTTCAGCCAACCCTAACTATTGCTACTTTATTAAATGTTAGGATATTTCTGAGGCCGTTGGCTCAAACAGGCTTCCTCGGACAGACTGGGCGCAAAACACACCATTTCTGATGGTTCCAAATGAACCCTGGGCTTCACCCTTGAACCTCAATACAGGGACAGTTTCATAGTTTTAAGGTTGAAAGACACAAGTCCATCAAGTTCAACCTAAAAGTTAATGTGTTGATCCAGAGGAAGGCAAAAACCCCATGAGGCAGATGCTAATTGCCCCATATTAGGGGAAAAATCCCTCCCCGACTCCACATATGGCAATCAGACTAGTTCCCTGGATCAACGTCCCATAACAAAATCTAGTACGGATAACCTGCAATTCTATATTATTCAAGAAAGGCACACACATGCCCTCCTTGAATTTTTTTTAGAAAATTAAGTATTTCAAGTTCGTGTGGTTGAGAGTTCCATAACCTCATTGCTCACACAATAAAAATTTGCCAACTAACTTCCTTTAGACAAAGTGAATTAGGGTCTTTATACTAGAGTAATTGAATTAACTCTAACTGAAATAAATGAATGCTTTTTTCCTAAATGTCGAAATTTGTTTAAATCCATTAGCTCAAAAAGGCTTTCTCGGACAGATTTGGCGCAAGCTACTCCATTCTGCAGATCCCAAGGGAACCCTGGCCTTTACCATTACACCCCTATACAGGGATAGATACTTACCAAAGGCCCAGGGCTGCATCTACAGAGTAGCTGCTGGCCGGAGGAGCGAGCTTGAGGCTATAGTGGTTGATTCAACTCTAACTAAAGCTTTTTTTGTCCCTAAATACTGGGATCTGTTTAAGGCTGTTGGCTCAAACAGACTTCCTCGGACAGACTTGGCGCAATCTACTCCATTCTGCAGATCCCAAGGGAACCCTGGCTTTTACCATTACACCCCTGTACAGGGATAGATATTTACCATAGGCCCAGGTTTGCATCTACAGAGCAGCTGCTGTCCTGAGGAGTGCGCTTGAGGCTTGAGTAGTTGAATCAATCCTAACTAAAGAAAAACCTATGTAATGCCACTTTCTTGTTAGGACCTGCCTGAGGCCTATGTCTCAAAAAAGCTTCTTTGGAAAGACTTGGCAAAAGCCAGTCTATCCTACAGGTTCCAAAGGAACTCTTGCCTTAACTCTTAGAGCCCTGTACAGTGATAAAGTCTTATTACAGGGCCTTGATTGCATCTACATAGTAGATGCTGACTAGAGGGGCAGACTTAAGGCTAGAATGGTTCAGCCAACCCTAACTATTGCTACTTTCTTAAATGTTAGGATATTTCTGAGGCCGATGGCTCAAACAGGCTTCCTTGGACAGAATGGGCGCCAAACACACCATTTTACTTTTGGCAGTGTGGACATTGGCCAAGTCCTGCTGGAAAATGACATTTCCATCTCCAAAAAGCTTGTCGGCAGAGGGAAGCATGAAGTGCTCTACAATGTCCTGGTAGACGGGTGTGCTGACTTTGGTCTTGATAAAGCACAGTCGACCTACACCAGCAGATGACATGGCTCCCCAAACCATCACTGATTGTGGAAACTTCACACGAGACCTCAAGCAGCTTGGATTGTGGCCTCTCCACTCTTCCTCCAGACTCTGGGACCTTGATTTCCAAATTAAATGCAAAATTTACTTTCATCGGAAAACAACACCTTGGACCACTGAGCAACAGTCCAGGTGTTTTTCTCCTTGGCCCAGGTAAGATGCTTCTGGCGTTGTTTATTGGTGATGAGTGGCTTGACACAAGGAATGTGACACTTGTAGCCCATGTCCTGGATACGTCTGTGTGTGGTGGCTCTTGAAGCAATGACTCCAGCAGCAGTCCACTCCTTGTGAATCTTCCCCAAATGTTTGAATGGCCCTTCCTTAATAATCTTTTCAAGGCTGCGGTTATCCCGGTTGCTTGTGCACCTCTTCCTACCACACTTTTTCTTTCCACTCAACTTTCCATAAATATGCTTGGATACAGCACTCTGTTAACAGCCAGCTTCTTTAGCAATGACCTTTTGTGGTTTACACTCCTTGTGGAGTGCGTCAATGACTGCCTTCTGGACATCTCTCAAGTCAGCAGTCTTCCCCATGATTGTGGAGCCTACTGAAACAGACAAAGGGACCTTTTTAAATGCGTAAGAAGCCTTTGCAGGTGTTTTTTGCTAATTATTCTAATTTACTGAGATAATGACTTTGTGTTTTCATTGGCTGTAAGCCATCATTATCAACATTAACAGAAATAAACACTTAAAATAGATCACTCTGTAATGACTCTGTATAATATATGAGTTTCACTTTTTGGATTGAAGAACTGAAATAAATTAACTTTTTGATGATATTCTAATTTTGTGAGAAGCACCTGTATGTTTGATGCATCTCATTAGCTAAGCTCAACCTCTTCCTTGCTTCACCTCAATTTGAGCCATAAATTGTGATATTTCATTTTGGTGCATTTTATGACTCCTTTTTGTCACACTTTTCTCATAACTATTTTTTTTATAACTGAGGGAAATTAACAAAATCTTATTTGTTGTACTCAAGTTTTCACAGAAACATCTGATAAAGTGTTGACTTATTTTTCTGGGTTAAACTCTTCCTTTTGGCCCTCTATATATTTGAGTTTGACAGCCCTGATGTAGATGGATGATGATGTGGCAAGAAGGGGCAGAGGGGCAGAGCCTCCTGGCTCTCAGCTTCGCTCTCCACTGCTCACAGGAGACAGCAGTTACTTCACAAATGTAACTGATAGAAAAGATGTCACGTAAGAGGGGGTCAGGGGAGCGATGTGCTGCAGGAGGGGGAAGATTAGCCAGGGGAGCGATGTGCTGCAGGGAGAGGAGGATTATGCAGGGGAGTGATGTAATGCAGGAGGAGAGGATTAGGCAGGGAGCGCTGTGCTTAAGCGGGGGAGCGATGTGCTGCAGGAAGAGCAATATTAGGCAGGGTAGTGATGTAATGCAGGAGGAGAGGATTAGGCAGGGAGGGATGTGTTGCCGGGGGGAGGGGAGTAATATGCTGCAGAAGAAGGAGGATTAGGCAGGGGAGTGATATAATGCAGGAGGAGGAGAATTAGGCGGGGATGGAGAGATGTGCTGCAGGAAGGTGAGGAGATTAGGCAGGGGTGCGATGTGCTGCAGAAAGGGGAGGGGATTAGGCAGGGGTGCAATGTGCTGCAGAAAGGTGAGGTGATTAGGCAGGGGTGCGATGTGCTGCAGGAAGGGGAGGGGATTACGCAGGGGTGCAATGTGCTGCAGGAGCGGGAGGCTTAGGCAGGGGAGCGATGTGCTGCAGGAAGAGGTGGCTTATGCAGGGGAGTGATGTAATGCAAGAGGAGGGGATTAGGCAGGGAGTGCTGTGCTTAAGCGGGGGAACGATGTGCTGCAGGAAGAGCAATATTAGGCAGCGGAGTGATGTAATGCAGGAGGAGAGGACTAGGCAGGGAGAGATGTGTTGCCGGAGGGAGGGGAGTAATATGCTGCAGAAGAAGGAGGATTAGGCAGGGGAGTGATATAATGCAGGAGGGGGAGAATTAGGCGGGGATGGAGAGATGTGCTGCAGGAAGGTGAGGGGATTAGGCAGGGGTGCGATGTGCTGCAGAAAGGGGAGGGGATTAGGCAGGGGTGCAATGTGCTGCAGAATGGTGAGGGGATTAGGCAGGGGTGCGATGTGCTGCAGGAAGGGGAGGGGATTAGGCAGGGGTGCAATGTGCTGCAGGAGGGGGAGGCTTAGGCAGGGGAGCGATGTGCTGCAAGAAAAGGAGGATTAGGCAGGGGACTGATGAAATGCAGGAGAGAGGGGATTAGGCAGGAAGCGATGTGCTACAGGAGAGGGAGAATTAGGCAGGGTAGCAATGTGATGCAGGAGGAGGATTAAGCAGTTAGAGATGTGCTGCAGAAATAACCAGTATATAGATGAGTGGAGCGATGTACTGCAGCACGGTGCTGAGAGGAGTGATATACTGCAGTCAGTGGCTGTATAGGCAGACAGCGAAATGTTGCTGGAGGGGATTAGACAGGAGAGCGATGTGCTCCATGAGGAGAAGGCTTAGGCAGGAGATGGATGAGCTGCAGGAGGTGGAGGATTAGGCGGTGAGCGATGTGCTGCAGGAGGGGGAGGATTAGGCAGGTGAGCGATGTGCTGCAGGAGGGGGAGGATTAGGCAGGGAGCGATATGCTGCAGGAGATGGAGGATTTGGCAGTGGGCGATGTGGTGCAAGAGGGGATTTTGCAGTGGGTGATGTGGTGCAGGAAGGGGAAGATTTAGAAAAGGCACAATGTGCTGCAAGGAGGGGAGGATTAGACGGGAGCAATGTGCCGCAAGAGGGGGAGGTTTAGACAGTGGAGCGATGTGCTGCAGTAGGTGGAGGATTTGGCTGTGGGCGATGTGGTGTAAGAGGGGATTTTGCAGTGGGCAATGTGGTGCAGGAAGGGGGAGATTTAGAAAAGGCATAATGTGCTGCAAGGAGGGGAGGATTAGACGGGAGCAATGTGCCGCAAGAGGGGGAGGTTTAGACAGTGGAGCGATGTGCTGCAGTAGGTGGAGGATTTGGCTGTGGGCGATGTGGTGTAAGAGGGGATTTTGCAGTGGGCAATGTGGTGCAGGAAGGGGGAGATTTAGAAAGGGCACAATGTGCTGCAAGGAGGGGAGGATTAGACGGGAGCAATGTGCCGCAAGAGGGGGAGGTTTAGACAGGGGAGTGATGTGCTGCAGGAGTGGGAGAATTAAGCGGTGAGAAATATGCTGCAGGACGGGGAGGGTAAGGCAGGGGAGCAATGTGCTGCAGGTGAAAGCAGAATCTGTGACTACAGCCCAGTGTTTAAGGTTTATTGGAGCCTGTCTTTTATATATTTTATTGTTTTTTTTCTGACAAAACTGCATAACATCTGACATGAAGTCCGCTTAGCAGTCACTGTCCCTGTAGATTGTTACTGTCCAGGTTCACCGCGGTCTCTTTTTGTTTTTAGTGCCAATCTGACAGCAGTGAAGGTTCCGCTGATAATGGCGGTCGGGTTCCGAATAGAATGTTCATGTCTGTTCTCATTGTAGTAACATCACGGAATATGCTAATTTCTTCTGACCACACCCGATGACTGAATAAAGGCGCCTCACCCACTTGTCTATGTCATCACTTTGTGGTGTCACAATGATCTAAGGCAGAGGTCCCCAACCGCCGGTCCGCGGACCAGGACCGGGCCGTTGGGGTTTTTCAGCCGGTCCGCGGCGCCGCTGACAGCTAGCTCCGCGGCCCTGCTCCTGGTCAGAGCTCGCTCTGTGTGGATTTATAATGTTTTCTGCCATAGCCGTGACAGCTCGCAGCTCCTGGCAGAGAACATTATGCAGGACGGGGTGGGGCGTCGGGCGGGTCTTAGTGACGCGGCCCTCCACAGCACAGCATGGTGTGTTCCTGACGGGGTGGAGCGGCAGGCTCTCCTCACTGACACGCCCCCAGCAGAACATGTTATGTGGGGCGTGCTGGGGCAGCAGACTGGCTTCAGTGACGCGGCTCCCGGTACCGGTGTTCAGTGTGTAGCGCTGCTAAGCAGCAGCGCTGTATACACTGACGCTCAATGTACAATGCTGCTACTTAGCAGCGCTGTACACCGAGGTCCCGCCAGCATCCTCCCCATACAGCTCCACCCCTCCATAACCCCACCCCCATATGACCAAAGCCCCGCCCCCACCCCCACCGGGCCATGGAAAACTGGTCTTCCTTATAGCCGGTCCCTGGTGCAAAAAAGGTTGGGGACCTCTGATCTAAGGGGATAAAAAACGCTCCTGGCAGCTTTACAGTCATTCGTCCCTTCGTGTTAAAGGAGCAGGATGATAGAGCCGCACCATGCCAGCCAGAAGAAAAGAAAGTGGAGCCCTTCAAGATGATGAAGCAAGAAAGCAGACTGTGGAAGGCCATCCAGGACCAAGAGCATCATGAGGGCCTGGTAACCTATACTACACAACTGTTCTGTATATGCTCATGCCATGTAAACCTATGGTGGCCGATTCATCAAGGCTGGTGGATTTCTATACCAGCATTCATGAAGCGCCTATTGGAGGAACGTGCACCAAATTCATTAAAAAGACTAAACCTCTTAATGAACTTGACTCATCCTTAAAGGGGTTGTTCCCTTTCAATAAATGAATGTCCCTAGCTGCAGGTCATTTAATAAAAAAAAAGAGGTTCCACCATCTCAGAGCTGCAGCAGCTCAGTGCGCTCAGCTGGGCAGTCCGTCTGATTACATTTGTTGGCTGCGGCAGTATTGAGGTGATGTCAGTGCCATACACAATCCCAGGAATGGGTCAGGACAGCACAGTTTGATTCTTTATACCTGCAGCTAGGGTCATTCATTTATTGAAATATCCCCTTAAAGCTAACGTACTACACCTCAAGAAATGTACTCCAGTCAAAAGATGGAGTCAATTTCAGTCCTAATTTACACCACTTTTCCAGCCTAATTTGTAATAAGTTTTCAGGTAAAGCTAAGCCACAAGCGGTCCAGATAAGCTCTGTTCACTATTTAAGAAGTTAAAAGAGTGGGTGTAAAAAGGTCAGAGTATTTAAATGTAAGTTGCGCAGGAATTTACTGAGATTCAAACAGTTGTGCAACACATTTCCGGTGAAAACTGCTTGATGAAAAATGTTCCTTGAATAATATAACATTTCAGGTTAGTGGTAATAGATTTTATTATGGGACGTTGATCCAGGGAACTAGTCTGATTGCCATATGTGGAGTCGGGAAGGAATTTTTCCCCTAATATGGGGCAATTAGCATCTGCCTCATGGGGTTTTTGCCTTCCTCTGGATCAACACATTAGCTTTTAGATTGAACTTGATGGACTTGTGTCTTTCAACCTTAAAAATATGAAACTGTCCCTGTATTGAGGTTCAAGGGTGAAGCCCAGGGTTCATTTGGAACCATCAGAAATGGCGTGTTTTGCGCCCAGTCTGTCCAAGGAAGCCTGTTTGAGCCAACGGGCCTCAGAAATATTTTAACATTTAAGAAAGTAGCAATAGTTAGGGTGGCTGAACCATTCTAGCCTTAAGTTTGCCCCTCCAGTCAGCATCTACTATGTAGATGCAATCAAGGTCCTGTAATAAGTCTTTATCGCTGTACAGGGCTGTAAGAGTGAAGGTCAGAGTTCCTTTGGAACCTGTAGGATAGACTGGCTTTTGCCAAGCCTTTCCAAAGAAGCTTTTTTGAGCCATAGGCCTCAGACAGGTCCTAACAAGAAAGTGGCATTACATAGGTTTTTCTTTAGTTAGGATTGATTCAACTACTCAAGCCTCAAGCGCACTCCTCCGGCCAGCAGCTACTCTGTAGATGCAACCCTTGGCCTATGGTAAGTATCTATCCCTGTACAGGGGTGTAATGGTAAAAACCAGGGTTCCCTTGGGATCTGCAGAATGGAGTAGCTTGCGCCAAGTCAGTCCGAGGAAGTCTGTTTGAGCCAACAGCCTTAAACAGATCCCAGTATTTAGGAAAAAAAAAGCTTTAGTTAGAGTTGAATCAACCACTATAGCCTCAAGCTCGCTCCTCCGGCCAGCAGCTACTCTGTAGATGCAGCACTGGGCCTATGGTAAGTATCTATCCCTGTACAGGGGTGTAATGGTAAAGGCCAGGGTTCCCTTGGGATCTGCAGAATGGAGTAGCTTGCGCCAAGTCTGTCCGAGAAAGCCTTTTTGAGCTGATGGATTTAAACAAATTTCAACATTTAGGAAAAAAGCATTAATCTATTTCAGTTAGAGTTAATTCAATTACTCTAGCATAAAGATCCTAATTCACTTTGTCTAAAGGAAGTTAGTTGGCAAATTTTTATTGTGTGAGCAATGAGGTTATGAAACGCTCTACCACATGAACTTGAAATACTTAATTTTCTAAAAAAAATTCAAGGAGGGTATGTGTGTGCCTTTCTTGAATAATATAAAATTTCAGGTTATCCGTACTAGATTTTGTTATGGGACGTTGATCCAGGGAACTAGTCTGATTGCCATATGTGCAGTCGGGAAGGAATTTTTCCCCTAATATGGGGCAATTAGCATCTGCCTCATGGGGTTTTTGCCTTCCTCTGGATCAACACATTAGCTTTTAGGTTGAACTTGATAGACTTGTGTCTTTCAACCTTAAAACTATGAAACTGTCCATGTATTGAGGTTCAAGGGTGAAGCCCGGGGTTCATTTGGAACCATCAGAAATGGTGTGTTTTGCGTCCAGTCTGTCCAAGGAAGCCTGTTTGAGCCAACGGCCTCAGAAATATCCTAACATTTAAGAAAGTAGCAATAGTTAGGGTTGGCTGAACCATTCTAGCCTCAAGTTTGCCCCTCCAGTCAGCATCTACTATGTAGATGCAATCAAGGTCCTGTAATAAGTCTTTATCGCTGTACAGGGCTGTAAGAGTAAAGGTCAGAGTTCCTTTGGAACCTGTAGGATAGACTGGCTTTTGCCAAGCCTTTCCAAAGAAGCTTTTTTGAGCCATAGGCCTCAGACAGGTCCTAACAAGAAAGTGGCATTACATAGGTTTTTCTTTAGTTAGGATTGATTCAATTACTCAAGCCTCAAGCGCACTCCTCCGGCCAGCAGCTACTCTGTAGATGCAACCCTGGGCCTATGGTAAGTATCTATCCCTGTACAGGGGTGTAATGGTAAAAACCAGGGTTCCCTTGGGATCTGCAGAATGGAGTAGCTTGCGCCAAGTCTGTCCGAGGAAGTCTGT
The DNA here is from genome assembly GCF_046119375.1 of Phyllobates terribilis. Taxonomy (NCBI): domain Eukaryota; kingdom Metazoa; phylum Chordata; class Amphibia; order Anura; family Dendrobatidae; genus Phyllobates; species Phyllobates terribilis. Next base: position 652,836 of record NW_027362822.1, on the reverse strand, counting down.
TTGAGCCAACAGCCTTAAACAGATCCCAGTATTTAGGAAAAAAAGCTTTAGTTAGAGTGGAATCAACCACTATAGCCTCAAGCTCGCTCCTCCGGCCAGCATCTACTCTGTAGATGCAACCCTGGGCCTATGGTAAGTATCTATCCCTGTACAGGGGTGTAATGTTAAAGGCCAGGGTTCCCTTGGGATCTGCAGAATGGAGTAGCTTGCGCCAAGTCTGTCCGAGAAAGCCTTTTTGAGCTGATGGATTTAAACAAATTTCAACATTTAGGAAAAAAGCATTAATCTATTTCAGTTAGAGTTAATTCAATTACTCTAGCATAAAGATCCTAATTCACTTTGTCTAAAGGAAGTTAGTTGGCAAATTTTTATTGTGTGAGCAATGACGTTATGAAACTCTCTACCACATGAACTTGAAATACTTAATTTTCTAAAAAAAATTCAAGGAGGGCATGTGTGTGCCTTTCTTGAATAATATAAAATTGCAGGTTATCCGTACTAGATTTTGTTATGGGACGTTGATCCAGGGAACTAGTCTGATTGCCATATGTGGAGTTGGGAAGGAATTTTTCCCCTAATATGGGGCAATTAGCATCTGCCTCATGGGGTTTTTGCCTTCCTCTGGATCAACACATTAGCTTTTAGGTTGAACTTGATGGACTTGTGTCTTTCAACCTTAAAACTATGAAACTGTCCCTGTATTGAGGTTCAAGGGTGAAGCCCAGGGTTCATTTGGAACCATCAGAAATGGTGTGTTTTGCGCCCAGTCTGTCCGAGGAAGCCTGTTTGAGCCAATGGCCTCAGAATTATCCTAACATTTAAGAAAGTAGCAATAGTTAGGGTTGGCTGAACCATTCTAGCCTTAAGTTTGCCCCTCCAGTCAGCATCTACTATGTAGATGCAATCAAGACCCTGTAATAAGTCTTTATCGCTGTACAGGGCTGTAAGAGTGAAGGCCAGAGTTCCTTTGGATCCTGTAGGATAGACTGGCTTTTGCCAAGTCTTTCCAAAGAAGCTTTTTTAAGCCATAGGCCTCAGACAGGTCCTAACAAGAAAGTGGCATTACATAGGTTTTTCTTTAGTTAGGATTGATTCAACTACTCAAGCCTCAAGCGCACTCCTCCGGCCAGCAGCTACTCTGTAGATGCAACCCGGGGCCTATGGTAAGTATCTATCCCTGTACAGGGGTGTAATGGTAAAAACCAGGGTTCCCTTGGGATCTGCAGAATGGAGTAGCTTGCACCAAGTCTGACCGAGGAAGTCTGTTTGAGCCAACAGCCTTAAACAGATCCCAGTATTTAGGAAAAAAAAGCTTTAGTTAGAGTTGAATCAACCACTATAGCCTCAAGCTCGCTGTTATGTTCTGCTACCAGAGCTAAGGAAAGAGAGGAGATCTGTCCCTACGATAGAACTCAGCTTAATCCCTACGATGTAACAGGGGACCTGATCCTGCGATCAGACCTGCTAAAGTCCTAAGCTAGTCTGTACGGAGACCTATAGATGTGGGGAAGGAATCCCTACAAGTACTAAGGACTGGGAGGAATATGGGACACCTCCTAACAGAAATAGTAGCAGACAGACGAACAAACAAAATATATAGAACATAGAGGTCAGTAGACCAAGCAAACTAACAGAGCAAAACACAGAGCACAGGCTAGCTAGAAAGTAGATATACAATGAAGTCCAGCAAAGCCAGAAGGGCGGAGCAGGCTTAAATAGGCCAACAAGGTCATGTGACCAGCAAAGGAAAAAAAAACTAAGAGCAAGGTTCTAACAGTACCCCCCCTTCTAAGAGGATCCTCCGGATCCTCTAGGACCAGGCTTATCAGGAAATCTCCTGTGAAACGCTCTGATAAGTCTGGACGCGGAAACATCATCCGACCTCACCCAAGAGTTATCCTCGGGTCCGAAACCTTTCCAGGCCACAAGATACTGCAAACTACCTCTATACAGTCTAGAGTTAAGGATGCGAGAAATTTCATATTCCCCGTCCTCCACCACCGGAGGAACAGAGGCAGAGGCGTCACAATCCGATACAACAGCTTTTTTCAACAGAGAGACATGAAATACCGGATTAATTCTCCAGGAGGTAGGAACCTCCAACCTAACAGCAGATTGGTTGACAACCTGAAGCACCTTAAAGGGCCCTACAAACTTGGGACCCAATTTCTTAGAAGGAATCCTCAACCGCAGATTCCTAGAGGACAACCAAACCATGTCACCAACAGCGAATAAAACCTCCTGTCGTTTCCTATCAAAGTAGTCCTTAGATTTTCTGTTGGCCTCCTGAAGATTAACACGCACATCCGTCCAAACTCTCTCCAAATCACCGGAAAAATTCTCCTCCTCAGGCACGGCAGATCCCAACTTGGAGAACGACCCAAACGACGGATGTCTCCCAGAACAACAAAAAAAAGGCGAACAACCAGCAGAAGAAGATGTATGATTGTTCAGAGCAAATTCAGCAAGTGGCAGAAACTCAGACCACCCCTCTTGATTGTCTGTCACAAAACAACGCAAGAACTGCTCAACATCCTGGTTTTTCCTTTCTGTCTGGCCATTAGATTCAGGATGATATCCGGACGAGAACGATAAATGAACTCCCAACCTGTCACAAAAGGCACGCCAAAAACGAGCCACGAACTGAGGACCCCTATCAGAAACAATGTCAGTAGGAACGCCATGAAGTCTGACAATTTCCTTGACAAAGGCCTTAGCGAGAGTTTTAGCGCAGGGCAGTTTGACAAAGGGAACCAAGTGACACATCTTGCTAAAACGGTCCACGACCACCCAGATGACAGTAAAACCCTCAGAGGGGGGAAGGTCAGTTATAAAGTCCATAGCCAAATGTGTCCAAGGAGCACTGGGAACCTCCAAAGGACAAAGCAACCCCGCAGCAGGAGTATGTGAGGACTTAGATCTAGCACATATAGTACATTGACGCACCCACTTAATGACTTCCTTCTGCCATCCAGGCCACCAAAAACTGCGACCCACCAGTCTCTTGGTCTCAGAGATTCCGGGATGACCTGCCAACCGAGATTCGTGACACTCAACAAACAAATCTCTCCTAAAGGTCCCAGGCACAAACAACCTCCCATGAGGAGTGTTAGAAGGGGCATTCTCCTGTGCTTTAAGAATCTCATTTTCCAAAACGGAGTCCAAAGCAGCTATCACAACACCTTCTTGTAAAATGTTCTCCTCTTTCTCAGCACCGACTATGGGAGAAAAACTGCGAGACAAGGCATCCGCCTTAACATTCTTAGTACCAGGGATGTAAGTAACGGAGAAATTAAACCGCGAGAAAAACAGTGCCCACCTAGCCTGACGGGCATTCAGGCGCTTGGCAGCATCAAGATATATCAGATTTTTATGATCCGTAAGAACCTGAACGGGAAATTCCGCACCTTCCAAGAAGTGGCGCCAGTGTTCAAATGCGAGTTTAATAGCCAATAATTCCCGATTACCAATATCGTAATTCAGTTCAGTCTCCGAAAATTTTTTTGAAAAAAAGGCACAGGGATGTAATCCATCCCCGTTATCCTGAGACAATACTGCGCCTACCCCCACAGAGGACGCATCAACCTCAACCAAAAACGGCCTAGTAACATCAGGCTGCATAAGGATGGGAGCAGAGGTGAACCTCTCCTTGAGATACACAAAAGCTTCAATGGCCTCAGAAGACCACTGAACAGCATCAGCACCTTTCCTGGTGAGATCAGTCAGAGGTTTGACAATACTAGAAAAAATTTTTATGAATTTTCTGTAGTAATTGGCGAAACCCAAAAACCTCTGTATCGATTTCAAACCAATAGGCCTAGGCCATTCCTGCACAGCCTGAACCTTAACCGGATCCATCTCAAAACCTTTGCTGGAGATAATGTAGCCCAAAAAACTAATTCTCTGTACAGCGAACTCACATTTCTCCAGCTTAGCAAAAAGCGAATTGTCCATTAATAACTGTAATACCTCACGCACGCTCCGCCAATGAGACTCCAGATCCGGCGAATAAATCAAAATGTCATCCAAATACACAACCACATTTTTGCCGATCAAAGGTCTAAGGATGTCATTAATCAAATTCTGAAAAAATGCAGGAGCATTAGTAAGACCAAAAGGCATAACCAGATTCTCAAAATGACCCACAGGAGTGTTAAAAGCAGTCTTCCATTCGTCACCCTCCTTCATGCGCAACAGATTGTATGCCCCCTTAAGGTCAATTTTAGAGAACCACTTGGCCCCCATTAACTGGTTAAACAGATCAGGAATCAATGGCAGTGGGTAAGGATTGCGTACAGTAATTTTGTTAATCTCACGAAAATCCAGACAAGGACGTAAACCGCCGTCCTTTTTTTTTACAAAAAAAAATCCAACCGCCACAGGAGACTTAGAGGGCCTAATGTGACCGGCGGCCAAACTTGTCTGTATGTATTCCTCCAAAGCCTTCCTCTCAGGAATAGTAAGGTTAAATAAACGACTTTTAGGAAGAGTCGCTCCAGGGACAAATTCAATAGAACAATCATAGTCTCTATGGGGAGGCAAAACCTGCGATTCCTTCTCAGAAAAAACTCTCCAAAAATCCTGAATAGGAACAGGCAATTCTCCCCTATCCAAAGCTGCAATACGCCCGTTACAACACTTGTCATAACATTTATGGCTCCAGGATTTAATTTCACTGGTAGACCAATCCAGTACAGGATTGTGAAATTTTAACCAGGGCAATCCCATTATTACTGGAGAAGGCAAGTTATTCAAAACTACCAAATCCAATTTCTCATGGTGAACACCATTAATAGTGAGAGGAAATTCACAGACCTTGAGAGTAATATTCTTCAAAGGGGAACCATCCACAGAAACCACAGCAATGGGGGATGATAAAGGTTCAGGTTTTAAATTGAGTCTTTCCACGAATCCCCCATCAATTACATTCAGAGTAGACCCGCAATCAACAAATACCCGAAATTCCATAAATTTTTTCTGAGCAATCGTGGAAGCAGCTAAAAATATACCCTTGGAATTTAAACAGGCAATACGGGCGTGACTGACCATTTTTTTTTCTTTCTTCATACGAAGCTCACAGCCTTTAATCAAATGACCAGATTTTCCGCAATAGAAACACAAGCCTTCAGAAAATCGACGGTCTTTTTCTTGAGAGCGAGGTGTCACCGATCCAATCTCCATCGGTTCACCACTGTTAATACACACATTCTCATAACCAGAAACTGACATAGCAGAGGATTTGCTCTCATTAACCCTTGCACGCAGTCTTCTATCCACCCGTATAGCTAATTGCATAGCCTGTTGCAAATCTTCAGGTGTAGGATAAGCAATTAGCAGGTCTTTAACCCTTTCACTGAGCCCAGCAAGAAATAGACTTTTCAGAGCAGAATCGTTCCACCCTGTTTGAGTAGACCAACGACGGAAATGAGTACAATATTTTTCCACATTACCTGATCCTTGTTTTAAACGTCTCAACTCAGTCTCAGCTGATGTGACACGGTCAGGATCATCATATAATAGTCCAAAAGCAGAAAAAAAACTATCCACTGATCTGAAGCATGTATCACTAGGTTGCAAAGAAAAGGCCCACTCCTGAGGCTCTTTGCGCAAAAGTGACATTATGAACCCTACGCGCTGGGATTCATCCCCAGAGGACTTAGGTCTCAAACGAAAATACAATAAGCAAGCATTTTTAAATGAAAAAAATTGTCGGTGTTCACCAAAAAATAAATCCGGCAAACATACCTTAGGCTCCAAGAAATGTGCTCCAGGACAGTTACTCACGTGCTGACGGAGCTCGGCCACCTCCAGAGAGAGTCCCTGCAGGCGATGAACCAAATCCTGAACCGACACCATGATGGAACAGAAAAATCTTTCCTTAGAGAATTTGCAGGCTGGACTTACTGTTATGTTCTGCTACCAGAGCTAAGGAAAGAGAGGAGATCTGTTCCTACGATAGAACTCAGCTTAATCCCTACGATGTAACAGGGGACCTGATCCTGCGATCAGACCTGCTAAAGTCCTAAGCTAGTCTGTACGGAGACCTATAGATGTGGCGAAGGAATCCCTACAAGTACTAAGGACTGGGAGGAATATGGGACACCTCCTAACAGAAATAGTAGCAGACAGACGAACAAACAAAATATATAGAACATAGAGGTCAGTAGACCAAGCAAACTAACAGAGCAAAACACAGAGCACAGGCTAGCTAGAAAGTAGATATACAATGAAGTCCAGCAAAGCCAGAAGGGCGGAGCAGGCTTAAATAGGCCAACAAGGTCATGTGACCAGCAAAGGAAAAAAAAACTAAGAGCAAGGTTCTAACACTCGCTCCTCCGGCCAGCAGCTACTCTGTAGATGCAGCCCTGGGCCTATGGTAAGTATCTATCCCTGTACAGGGGTGTAATGGTAAAGGCCAGGGTTCCCTTGGGATCTGCAGAATGGAGTAGCTTGTGCCAAGTCTGTCCGAGAAAGCCTTTTTGAGCTGATGGATTTAAACAAATTTCAACATTTAGGAAAAAAGCATTAATCTATTACAGTTAGAGTTAATTCAATTACTCTAGCATAAAGATCCTAATTCACTTTGTCTAAAGGAAGTTAGTTGGCAAATTTTTATTGTGTGAGCAATGAGGTTATGAAACTGTCTACCACATGAACTTGAAATACTTAATTTTCAAAAACAAAATTCAAGGAGGGCATATGTGTGCCTTTCTTGAATAATATAAAATTGCAGGTTATCCGTACTAGATTTTGTTATGGGATGTTGATCCTGGGAACTAGTCTGATTGCCATATGTGGAGTCGGGAAGGAATTTTTCCCCTAATATGGGGCAATTAGCATCTGCCTCATGGGGTTTTTGCCTTCCTCTGGATCAACACATTAGCTTTTAGGTTGAACTTGATGGACTTGTGTCTTTCAACCTTAAAACTATGAAACTGTCCCTGTATTGAGGTTCAAGGGTGAAGCCCAGGGTTCATTTGGAACCATCAGAAATGGTGTGTTTTGCGCCCAGTCTGTCCGAGGAAGCCTGTTTGAGCAAACGTCCTCAGAAATATCTTAACATTTAAGAAAGTAGCAATAGTTAGGGTTGGCTGAACCATTCTAGCCTTATGTTTGCCCCTCCAGTCAGCATCTACTATGTAGATGCAATCAAGGCCCTGTAATAAGTCTTTATCACTGTAAAGGGTTGTAAGAGTGAAGGCTAGAGTTCCTTTGGAACCTGTAGGATAGACTGGCTTTTGCCAAGTCTTTCCAAAGAAGCTTTTATGAGCCATAGGCCTCAGACAGGTCCTAACAAGAAAGTGTTATTAGATAGGTTTTTCTTTAGTTAGGATTGATTCAACTACTCAAGCCTCAAGCGCACTCCTCCGGCCAGCAGCTACTCTGTAGATGCAACCCTGGGCCTATGGTAAGTATCTATCCCTGTACAGGGGTGTAATGGTAAAAACCAGGGTTCCCTTGGGATCTGCAGAATGGAGTAGCTTGCGCCAAGTCTGTCCGAGGAAGTCTGTTTGAGCCAACAGCCTTAAACAGATCCCATTATTTAGGAAAAAAAGCTTTAGTTAGAGTTTAATCAACCACTATAGCCTCAAGCTCGCTCCTCCGGCCAGCAGCTACTCTGTAGATGCAGTCCTGGGCCTATGGTAAGTATCTATCCATGTACAGGCGTGTAATGGTAAAGGCCAGGGTTCCCTTGGGATCTGCAGAATGGAGTAGCTTGCGCCAAGTCTGTCCGAGAAAGCCTTTTTGAGCTGATGGATTTAAACAAATTTCAACATTTAGGAAAAAAACATTAATCTATTTCCGTTAGAGTTAATTCAATTACTCTAGCAAAAAGATCCTAATTCACTTTGTCTAAAGGAAGTTAGTTGGCAAATTTTTATTGTGTGAGCAATGAGGTTATGAAACTGTCTACCACATGAACTTGAAATACTTAATTTTCTAAAAAAAAATTCAAGGAGGGCATGTGTGTGCCTTTCTTGAATAATATAAAATTGCAGGTTATCCGTACTAGATTTTGTTATGGGACGTTGATCCAGGGACCTAGTCTGATTGCCATATGTGGAGTCGGGAAGGAATTTTTCCCCTAATATGGAGCAATTAGCATCTGCCTCATGGGGTTTTTGCCTTCCTCTGGATCAACACATTAGCTTTAAGGTTGAACTTGATGGACTTGTGTCTTTCAACCTTAAAACTATGAAACTGTCCCTGTATTGAGGTTCAAGGGTGAAGCCCAGGGTTCATTTGGAACCATCAGAAATGGTGTGTTTTGTGCCAAGTCTGTCCAAGGAAGCCTGTTTGAGCCAACGGCCTTAGACAGAACCCATCATTTGGTAATAAAAAAGCTGTAGTTAGAGTTATAGCCTCAAGCTCGCTCCTCTGGCCAGCAGCTACTCTGTAGATGCAACCCTGAGCATGTAGTAAGTCTCCATTCCAGTACAGGGGTGTAATGGTAAAAGTCAGGGTTCCTTTTGACCTGCTTATGCCAAGTCTGTCCGAGGAAGCCTTTTTGAGCTGATGGCTCTACACAGATCCTTATGTTTAGGAAAAAAGCTTTTGTTTATTTCAGTTAGATTAAAAGTAAAGCCAACAAAAGAGAATTTAACTTTCCCCCAAAAATCAATTATTAATATAGCATTTACCTGCCCAGATCTCAGAACTAATGCACTATTAGGATGTAGCAATCCCATATAATTTTGTGTGCAGTTTTAATACTATGTAATCACCCCCCTCCATTAATTGGTAATATGTGAGTGGTTGTCGCATCAGTATTTTGCACCTGTGTTGCTGTCATCGTTATTATATGGTATGATTAGTACTGAGACCTAGGCAGGTAAACACTGTTGCCCTTTTTTTGCTGTGATAATTCTTGAATTTTGGTGGGAATTTAAATTTGTCTTTGCTTTTAATGTTAGTGTAGGGACTCGCAAGTATGAGGACCCTTGACGCGGGTTGCGAGCTTGTGTATTTTGGCCAAAATATTTACTAATACCTCATATATATCATATATAATTTTTGCACGTTATTTTTATTCAGCGTGCAGCCAGACCCATCAATGTTGGCCTTGTAAACTAGGGTGTCTGTCTTCATGGGGTGCACTTAAAAAGTGCTCGGCAGCCCACCTAATCTAATAGTTTCGGCTTCACTAATAGGCTGTAAGCCAGACATTGTGCACTACCTGTGTGTGACCAGTGCCCTATACAAGGCTTATTTGTGTGCAGTTTTAATACTGAGCAATCACCCCCTCCATGAATTGGTAGGTTGTGAGTGGTTGTCTCATCAATATTTTGCACCTGTGTTGCTGACTTCTTCATTATATGGGTTTGCTGCATCCTTGTAATTATTGTTGCTGTATTTGCGGTGTTAATTCTTGAATTTTGGTGGGAACTTTAATTCCTTGTTTTTGTGACTTTGCTTTTAATGTTAGTGTAGGGACTCGCAAGTATGAGGACCCTTGAGCAGGTTGCGAGCTTGTATATTTTGGCCAAAATATCGACCAATACCTCATATATATCATATATATTTTTTACATGCTATTTTTATTCAGGGTGCAGCCAAGCCCATCTACAGGTGCATCTCACAAAATTAGAATATCACCAGAAAAGTTAATTTATTTCATTTCTTCAGTACAAAAAGTGAAACTCTTATATTATATAGAGCCATTACACACAGAGTGATCTATTTCAAGTGTTTATTTCTGTTAATGTTGATGATTATGGCTTACAGCCAATGAAAACTCAAAAGTCATTATTTCAATTAATTAGAATACCTTATAACAACAGCTTGAAAAATGTTTTTAAAATCCAAAATGTTATCCTACTGAAAAGTATGTTCAATAAATGCCCTCAATACTTGGTCGGGGATCCTTTTACATCAATTACTGCATCAATGCGGCAATGTGGCATGGAGGCGATCAGCCTGTGGCACTGCTGAGGGGTTATGGAAGCCCAGGTGGCTTTGATAGAAGCCTTCAGGTTGTCTGCATTGTTGGGTCTGGTGTCTCTCATTTTCCTCTTGACAATACCCCATAGATTCTTTATGGGGTTAAGGTCAGGCCAGTTTGCTGCCAATCAAGCACAGTGATACTGTTGTTTTTAAACCAGGTATTAGTACTTTTGTCAGTGTGGACAGGGGCCAAGTCCTGCTGGAAAATGAAATTTCCATCTCCAAAAAGCTTGGCGTAGCTAAGGTTTTGGTTCAGGGGGCCGAAACTTCTGAGTGGGCCTCTAACCAGGTAACCCTGATTACAACTATAGCGGCGCACCCAGATAGTGGATGTAGGAAAACCTCAGCAGATGACCGCGCTGTTGCTAAAAATAATCTCTATACAAAGACCAGCACTGATATTACCGCCATATGGTGACATATATTGATTGATGCCAGTCCTGCAGAACATATAAGAGATCACAGCTCAGTTTTATATAGTACCTTACAGCTGACGTTCTTTCTGATTAAATTGTTCACTTTTCCCGTCTTTTCCATCTGGCCCAGACCGACACGACTACTTCTCCAGCCAGGACTCAGAGTCTCAGGTATGCAGAGATCACAACAAAGACACATTTGACTCCTTACATTTCAGGCACTGACCAGATCTATCCCCAACCTGCACAAACTTCTCGTCCTGCTGATACCCCAATACTGAGCCTCTGCTGCAAAATGTGTCCCTATTACTGCACCTACTGTGTGCCCTCTAGATGGTAAAACAAACCTCTAAAATAAAGTAATGCCGTGTGCAAGTGTCCTAGAAAACAGTGCCCACATTGTGCCCCCTAGAAAGTAATAGTGCCCCTTCGACAGTCACGATAACCTGAGTTCCCCTATAACAATAAGTGCCCACCTAAGATTTAATAATGTCCTGAGTCTCCCCCCATGTAGAGCTCCGCTCTAACCAGTATGATGTTCTCCTATTCACAATATAATTCCCCCTCACTGTATAGTACCCCCAAACAGTATACTGACCCCTTAGTAGCCCCTAAGCTGATGGCTCCAACACTGTATGATGGCCTCCACACTATACAAAGACCCCACATTATCTCCCACACTGTATGATGGCCCCCACACTGTTCAAAGAACCCACATTATCTCCCACACTGTATAAATAGCCTACATATAGTATAATGCACCAGATAATCCTCAATATAGTATAATGCACTCCCCATAGTCCTTCGTATAGTATAATGCGCCCCCATAGGCAGAGTCTGTAGTAAAATGCTCCCCCATTGACAGAGTCTGTAGTATAATGCTCCCCCCATAGGCAAAATCTGTAGTATAATGCTCCCCCCCTTCACATAGGCAGAGTCTGTAGTATAATGCCCCCCCCTCCTCATAGGCAGAATCTGTAGTATAATGCCCCCCCATCTCATAGGCAGAGTCTGTAGTATAATGTGCCCCCCCTCCTCATAGGCAGAGTCTGTAGTATAATGCCCCCCCATCTCATAGGCAGCGTCTGTAGTATAATGCCCCACCTATAGGCAGAGTCTGTAGTAAAATGCACCCCCCATAGGCACAGTCTGTAGATTAATGCTCCCCCTCTTATAGGCAGAGTCTGTAGTACAATGTCCCCCCCCATAGGCAGAGTCTGTAGTATCCTGCTCTCCCCTGCTCATAAACAGAGTCTGTAGTATAATGCCCCCCATAGGCAGAGTCTGTAGTATAATGCCCCCCCGTAGACAGAGTCTTTAGTATAATGCTCCCCCCTCCCCATAGACAGTCTGTAGTATAATGCCCCCCCTCCCCATAGGCAGAGTCTTTAGTATAATGCCCCCCCCTCTCTGTGGGCAGAGTCTTTAGGATAATGCTCCCCCATAGGCAGAGTCTGTAGTATAATGCACCTCCCCCTTCCCATAGGCAGAGTCTGTAATATAATGCCGCCCCCCTCCCGGCAAAAAATAAATAAACAGTACTCATCTCTCCTCCTGGTTCCCTCACTGCTCAGAGCACCCAGCCCGCACACATCTTCAGCACAGCGGGCCGGGCACCAAGTGATGATGTCAGAGACGTCAGTCACAGAAGGGACTAATGGGAGAGAGATCCGCGCTCCCTCTCATCAGTAAACTTGCGGCGGTGACGGGCGGTGGGGCCCGATGCTGGCACCAGGGGCATGCCAGATACAGTTACACTGGCGTAGCCCTGGATGGGCCCCCTAAGAGCGAGGGGCCCGGTGCCACCGCCCCCTTTGCCCCCCTGGTAGCTATGATACTGTGGCGGAGGGAAGCATGAAGTGCTCTAAAATTTCCCGGTAGACGGCTGCGCTGACTTTAGTGTTGAAAAAACACAGTGGATCTAGACCAGCAGATGACACGGCTCCCCAAACCATCACTGATTGTGGAAACTTCACACTAGACCTCAAGCAGCTTGGATTGTGGCCTCTCCACTCTTCTTCCAGACTCTGGGACCTTGATTTCAAATGAAAATTGGAACTCTGGGACCTTGTGGAGTGTGTCAATGACTGCCTTCTGGACATCTGTCAAGTCAGCAGTCTTCACCATGATTGTGGAGCCTACTGAAATAGACTAAGGGGCCTTTTTAAATGCTTAGGAAGTCTTTGCAGGTGTTTTTTGTTAATTATTTTAATTTACTGAGTTAATGACTTTTGTGTTTTCATTGGCTGTAAGCCATAATCATCAACATTAACAGAAATAAACACTAGAAATAGATTACTGTGTTTGTAATGACTCTATATAATATATGAGGTTCACTTTTTGCATTGAAGAACTGAAATAAATTAACTTTTTGATGATATTCTAATTTTGTGAGATGCACCTATATGTTATGGCCTTGTAAATTAGAGTGTCTATCTTCATGGGGTGCACTTAAATAGTGCTGGGCAGCCCGTGTTCTGGCCTCATCTGCGAATTTAGCTATCCAGGGAATCTAGTCACTTTATGTGTATATCAGTTCTGACATTATGTTGCTTGCATTTGAATCCTGTCTCTTTTTTATTGTTTGATAACTGCACTGTCTGCTAGTGATTTAATGTATTTGCTCTAGTTTCAATTTGCAATGCATTATGGGAAAGTTCCAAGAGCATTGTGAGACAGTTCTTGTTGCATTGTGGTCCTGTTCTTGTCACAGTTTGGGCAGCGACCATTATTTCCTCTTCTCTTCTGATGGAGAAGTTCCCTTATCACTCATCTTGTAAAGTGGCACAGAGCGGTAGTCGTGACTGAACGTCTGATTTCGCTCTGGCACTTTACAGACAATGGGTGTCCCAGTCCCAGTGTGCTCTAGGGTGTGGGGTGCAGCACACTCTCTTGTAGGCCGCAGGCCTCCACTGCCTTCAGGCTTCTGTCCTCAGAAGCCGCCGCACACAATTTAGGGGACACAAAGTTCTTTGTAACAGTCAAACATATACTTGACAGTTCAAGTTCATCAGGTGGGTACAGATGGGATAAGGCACAGCAATTCACATTATTCTCCTTCTTAGCATAACTCCTCTTCAGCCCTGTTGCTAGCTCATCCTGTATTTCTCGTCCACCTCTGCAGTGCACCCGGGACTGGCCTTCAACTTCCATCTATGCAGGTCCCTGTCCATCTTCCTTTGTACTTCAGAGCACACAAAGTGTCCGGCAGCTCCTATGCCAGACCTTAGGCTCTGGACCTGACTGGAGCGACTGCTCTGGATCCCAGTAATGCCTCCCACTGCCTGGAACAAGTGACACATGCTGCCCCTAGCAGCCCACCGCACCTGAACTTCACCTTCACTATGCACTTCACTAACTCTCACTGAACTCACACTATTCTGACTCCATGACTAAGCTGCAAGCATAGGGCGCTGTGAGACACCGTTTCTAGGCTGTCTCTTTACCGTACTCACACATAGTGATGTCTTCAGATAGTTTAACTCGACTGCAAGAAGCACATTGTTGAAGATTCAGAAGAAGATTTATTTTCTAGCAGAATACTCGATGATGTGCAAATGTACAGCAGGTAAAAAGACTTTTTTAGAAACGGACTGGAAGCACATAAGCTTCTAACATGGCTGAAGATGGTGAATGAGGAAGAAGAATGGAGAAGAATGGAGGGGTTACTGATGTGTCACCCTGGCCTGGATGCCACAAAATGTAATAAAGCTGTGTCTGAGAGCAAGGGGGAGGTTCTCTAGTCAGGGGAACATTAGCATGCAGTACCTCCTGTCTCAGGCCAGTAGGGGGAGCAGGCTGCCCCTATAAAAGCTGGTGCTGGGGGCAGGGTTAGAAAGAACTGGATGGCCTGTCTCAGCACTGAGACGTGTCCCAGAGTGGAGCAGGGACAGAAAGTTGATTGCACCTAAGAGGAAGTGTGGCAGTAGGAGAGCCACCAGCCAGAGACGAGAGGCGAAGAGAGCCTGCCTTGGCAAATCAGAGACTGACCTTACCAGACTTTGGTGTCTGAGGCTGGAAGGATTCCACATCCCCCAGCAGAGAACCAGTCCGCAAGGAACTGTATATTCCTTGGCCTAAGAAGCCTGGAGGCCCTGCCACAACCGAAGGGACCAGTAAAGCCGTACAAGGCTGGCAGCAGAAAGGAACCCACGTCGCAGGCCATACAGGCGAGAATACACGGAAAGCTCGGAAAGGTGGGCTGTTACCCTATCAGGAGGAGATAGCCAGAAGGAGCGCAGAAAGCACGGTAGGCCTACACCCTCACCCTGACCAGGGCCAATTTCCCCGTTGCTCTCAGACATCCAGGTCCCCCTCCTAGCTGGGACTGCTTATGGGTCAATTTACCTGTTCTAGTAAAGACCCTGGACTGCAACCTGTTGTCTGTGTGCTCCTTGCTTCTCCAGCACTATCAGCACTGGGACCCTCACTACCATCACTCCCACCATCCATTATACTGCCCTGGGGACGCACTCTTCCCGTGGGGAGTCACACTACCCTAGCTGCACACCTCATCAGCCCCAGCGGTCTGCATGCAGCGGCGGTTCCTAATAACTGCAATCCACGGGTGGCGTAGTCGGACATTATCAGCAGAACGTAGCAGACTACCATTGGCCTGACCACCCTGAGCCATGGAACCGGGTCGCCACTACTACTCCCATCGTCCCCCCTATTGCCCGGATCCGAGTGCCCCACAGCCCAGGGGGCGAGTCAGCTTTGGCGTAGTCGGCAGGATTTCGTGCCCGCAACCACTGGGTACTGCGTGCCTGAAAAAGACTTTTATAACTTACCTGTGGCCAAGTTTCCCGCCGTCTGGTGTCGTTTCCCGCCATCCGGAGCCGATTCCCGCCATCAGACGCCATCTTGGACCGTTTCCTGCCGTCTTCTGCCGTCTTCCCGCCATCCGCAGCTGTTTCCCGCCATCGGACGCCATCTTCAGGACACCGCGCGGGAAGAAGAGGGGCGTGGACGTCAAAACCGCCCGAGATCCGAAGCTCCGCCCCACGCACCGACGCTGCGCAAGGTCCTGGAAGGGAGAGAGAGCGACGCTGACGTCATCAGGACGCGACGCCAGGTCCTCGTCCATAGCAGCATCAGCGGAGCCGCGGCCAACAGAAGAGGATCGTCGGAAGGTAGGCCACTCTTGACTAGGGGGGAGGAAGATGTCGGACACAGAGGCGCCCACTACCACCAACGCAGCTGCAGCAGCGGTGATGCCCTATTCCCTGCCCTACATCCCTGGAGCGGCCTGGCTGCCCAAATATTCAGGGGAGCCCCATGCCCTAACTGACTTCAAGGAAAGGCTATACAGTTTTTTCCAGGTTTACCCCCTGACAGAGGAACAGAAGGTCAGCATACTAACAGGGCAGTTAACTGGCGCAGCCCAAAGGGAGGTAAAATCATGGCCCACTGAGGAGAAAAGGACTGTGAAGGGTATTCTGTCCCAGCTGCGGGGTACCTTTGACACACGTACCTCCGCTGAAATTAAAATGAGGTTCTATGGATGTAAGCAGCGGGCACAGGACAGTATCAGAGACTATGCCCTAAATCTGCAGGAAGCCTTGAGGGCTATTCAACAAACTGACCCTGGCAGTGTGCAGGAAACGGATAAGCTGCTAACAGAACAATTCATAGAAGGTCTGCTGTCTAGCGCCCACAGGGCCCAACTGAGCCTCATGTTCTTTCAGAACCCCGACTTGACCTTTGCCCAATTTAAGGACAGGGCCATAAGGGTGCTCCGTGAATCTGCAACCAGTGGCGCTATAAACCCCCGGCGCCCTGCTCTCACCAACCACCAGGAGGCGGCGCCCTCCTCTATGGATCCCGTGGGGGCTGATACACAGGCCCTGAACCAAGCCCCGTCGAAAGACCTGCACCACCAAGTCCAGGAGCTGACCAGGAGCGTCGCGGCGTTGACCAGGACCGTCCAGGCGTTGCAAGTGGACCCGTCAAGACCCATCGAGCTGGCTTCAAGTCCGGAGGATGTCCCGTGGCGTCGACAGAGGAGGATCCCGTCATTCCGAGGGAGGCCCACAGACCGCTACGCAGAGGATGGACAGCCCATTTGCCGTCGATGCAATCAGCCCGGACACATTTCCAGGTACTGTAATTTAAACGGGTCCAACCTGGGGCAGAGGGCCAACCCCCAGACATAAGATCACCAGGCCCTTACAATTGGCGTAATAAGTACGTTGGGGGGCGCCCGGTTTTACCCGTGGTGCTGGACGGTATCCCCAAGAGCGCCTTGCTGGATACTGGGTCACAAGTAACCACTATCCCTTATGTACTTTTTAAGCAGTATTGGACTGATGCTGATATCACACGGTATCCAGACAGTAACTTGAGCATCATCGCCAGTAATGGCTTACCCGTGCCGCAGATGGGGTTCAAGGAGATGACCATTAAAATTGGTAAAGTTGAACTACCGGCACAGGGAGTGATTATTGTGGACATTGACCGTCGTGAAAGTCACCCTAAAATAACTGTGGGTACTAACGTAATTGAAAATTGTCTTTCAGAGGTAATTGTGATCTTACAACAGGTGGCGGTGAATGCTAGTTAGAGCCAACAGAGAGTCCTCAACAAGGAAATAAAAGCCCTGATGAGACGGCAGCAGGTAGAACTGTCTGGTGGTGAGATCGGTAGCGTAAGAATGAGTGACCCATTCCCCATTTCCATGCCTCCCAAAAGTGAAATGATGATCTGGTGTCGGACTGCAATTGGGTTGAGAGGTAGAGACTACCAAGCCATGGTAGAACCCGTGTACTCAGACAGCAGGCCCACCATTTTGACAGCCTGGGGGGTGGTTGATGTCCGTCATGGGAGGGTGCCCGTTCACATTCTCAACATTGGGGAGAGGGAGGTACACTTACCCAGGTACGCTACACTTGCCAAACTGTTTGCTGTTGAGCACAAAGCTATCAGGGCCGTGGAACCCTTGCCTCCATCTCCACAGGCGGAGGGTAATGGCTCCCAGAAACAAAAGGAGGACTGGTGCCAGAAACTCCATGTGGGTGCTGACTCCACTCCCCTGCACCAAAAACAAGGAGTCTACCGGGTGGTACAGGAGTACGAGAGAGTCTTTAGTAAGCACCCGCTGGACTTCGGCAGAGTAAAGGGGATAGAACACCACATCCCCACAGGGAGCCACCCACCAATAAAAGAGAGACACAGGCCTGTACCCCCTGCACACTACCAGAACGCAAAGGGCATGCTAAGAGAGATGAAAGAAGCTGGGGTCATTAGAGACAGCTGTAGCCCCTGGGCAGCCCCCTTGGTTCTGGTCAAAAAGAAAGAAGGCACCATGAAAATGTGCGTCGACTATAGACAAATCAACCGTATCACCCACAAAGACGCATATCCGATGCCTACAATAGAGGAGTCTTTAGCCGCACTAAAATCAGCTAACTTCTTTTCTACTTTGGACCTTACTAGCGGGTACTGGCAGGTTCCTGTGGCAGAGGCTGACAAGGAGAAGACCGCCTTCACCACCCCGATGGGACTGAGTGAGTTCAACTGTATGCCTTTCGGGCTCTGCAACGCACCAGGGACCTTCCAGCGGCTGATAGAATGCTGTCTAGGGCACCGAAACTTCGAGACGGTCCTCCTTTACCTGGACGACTTGATCGTCTATTCGAAAACCTACGAGGACCATCTAAAGCACCTGGCCGAGGTGTTCGAAGCCCTGGCAGGCTACGGCCTGAAGGTGAAACCATCGAAGTGTCACCTGCTGAAACCAAAGGTCCAGTACCTAGGGCACGTGGTAAGTGCGTAAGGAGTAGCCCCCGACCCTGACAAGGTCACGACAATCAAGAACTGGCCAAGCCCCTCGAACATCAAGGAGGTGAGACAGTTTCTCGGGTTGGTAGGCTACTACCGAAGGTTCATCCCCGGGTCCACTAAGATGGCAGCTCCTATGCAGGACCTCCTAATCGGACAGTCTAATCCAGAAGTCAAAATCCACCCTTCAAGTGGGATAAACCGGAAGAGGAGTCCTTCCGCCGGTTGAAGATGGCCCTCACGGGGGATGAGATCCTGGCCTACCCTGATTATGGCCAGCCTTTTATTCTCCACACGGACGCCAGTAATGTGGGACTGGGAGCTGTACTGTCCCAAAACCAACAGGGCAGAGAACGGGTGATCGCATACGCCAGCCGGAAGCTGAGGCCCACCGAGAGGAACCCAGAGAATTACAGCTCCTTCAAGCTAGAATTCTTGGCGGTGGTGTGGGCCGTGACGGAACGCTTCAAGCATTACCTGGCCTCCGCAAAGTTCACCGTGTACACGGACAACAACCCGTTGACACACCTGGACAATGCAAGACTGGGTGCCCTAGAACAGCGGTGGATGGCCCGTCTCTCCAACTATGACTTCGTGATCAAGTACCGGGCCGGCAAAACCAATGCCAATGCTGACGCCCTATCGAGGATGCCTCACTTACCTGAAGGTGACGAAGACCCAGAAGAGCTGGAGGAGGTAGAACTCCCCGCGTTTCACCGGTATGGAGCCGCTCAATACTCCCACCGTGTGAAGGAGGAGGATCTGACAACCGTGATGATAAATCCCCTACCTCACCACAGCTGGGCCGAGACCCAAGATAGTGACCCTGCCATCCGCCTGGTGAAAGATCTGCTGACCCAGGAAGACGCCCGCATGGATCCGGATGCTCCAGAGGAAGCCAAGCAGCTGTGGAAGGAGAAGAGCAAGCTGTTCCTCTACGAAGGCAAGTTGTGCAGAAGGATTGTCAACCACCGGACGCACGAGCTGACCTGGCAAGTCTGGTCCCAAGGCGAGATGCAGCTATGGTCCTGGGGGCTTACCATGACAGAGCGGGGCACTTCGGTTGGAAGAAACTGGAGTTCCTGCTACGAGGAAGGTTCTTTTGGGTCGGCATGAGAGGAGCTGTAGAAAAGTGGTGCAGAGACTGTGGCCCTTGTCACCTGAGGAGGAAGGACCGCACCAGCCAGAAGACACCCTTGAGGCCCATCGTCACCACGCAGCCTCTTGAGCTGGTAGCTCTGGACCACGTCAAATTGGCTCCAAGCCGGTCTGGATACATCTATGCCCTGACAATCGTGGACCACTATTCCTGTTTTCTAGTGGTGGTCCCGGTAAAGGACTTGACAGCCCAAACAGCGGCCAGAGCCTTCCAGCAATATTTCTGCCGTCCACACGGGTATCCGGAACAGGTCCTGACAGACCAGGGTCCAGCGTTCGAGGCTGAAATCTTCCAGGAGTTCTGCAACCTCTATGGCTGTAAGAAGATTCGTACAATGCCTTACCACCCCCAAACTAACGGGATGTGTGAGAAGATGAACAATATAGTCATTGATCTCCTGAAGACATTGCCCCTGGAGGAACGCAGCCTGTGGCCAGAAAAACTGCCAGACCTGATAGACTTATACAATGACATCCCGGTGAATGCTACCAACTGCACCCCGGCTTACCTGATGCGAGCTAGACCAGGTAAGCTGCCCGTAGACCTGGAGATGGGAGTCCTAATACCTGAGGACACCTCCCCGGATGCGGACTGGGATACGGAAAGGCAACTGCAGTACAAGAAGGTACAGGAGAGTGTGGAGAAGAGCCTGGCCCAGGTGAGAGAAAGGCAAGAAAAACTCTTCAACCAACACGCCCCTGCTGGTCCCCTAGAACCTGGTGAGCAAGTCCTGAAGCGGAAGAGAAGGCTACATAAGTTTGACGACCAGTGGGAAAGGAAACCCTACACCGTACTGCAGTCTGACCACGACAACCCAAAGGTGTGCGTAATCACCAAGGACGGAGGAGAAACCACTAGTGTCGTCTCCAGAGACCACCTCAAAAGATGCCCCGAGCAACTCCGTAGTGCAGAAGAGGATCAGAGTGACCTTGAACCCGCAGAGGACAAGGAAGAAATGATCAGCACCGTTCTCGGAGAGTTCCCTCAGTCCTGGACTCGCATAAATGATGCCATAGTGGTACCCGTCCTGCATTTCCTGCAACCGGCCCAGCAACAGCCAACACCAGAGCCGGAAGGTGAAGAGGAGCAAGCGGTTCCAGAGGCAGAAGAGCCTGTACCAGCAGCCCAGGAGAGTCAACCCTCTGCTGACAGTGAGCCTGCCATGCCTGCGGTAAGCCAAAGGACCCGCAGACAGCTGCCTGCCCTACCTGTACACCCAGCTGGTAGCTGTACCCCTAACGCTAGTGGAGAAAGCCAGGTTGGTCCACCACCAGACAGTGGGTTAAGGAGGTCAACCAGGAGCACAAAGGGGCTGATACCCGCTCGCTGGAGAATATAGAGTGTACTAAAATTGTAAATAACCTTGTTGCCAAATGTTGAAATGTTTGCCAAAGTTAACTGCATGTTTATTAATAGTGTGTTTCAGTTTCTTGCAGCTACCGTAAGGACTCAAAGGTTATGGACTTTTTATAACCAGGACCTTGTATGGACTGCATTCGGAGCCTAACCCAGGAATGAACTAAGACTGTAAAGGACTTGGGGTAGGACAGACCCCCACCTGGTTAAGGCTCCCCGTTGTATTGGTGATATGGACACCCGGTCACAGGCCACACTGTGACCTTAAGAACTCAATTTGTGCGTCGTCTGTCTGTTAATGTTTTATGGTTATGCATATTGTCTTTGTTTATTGTTTAGTCCCGGAGTACTAAATTTCACTAGGGGGGAATGTGTCACCCTGGCCTGGATGCCACAAAATGTAATAAAGCTGTGTCTGAGAGCAAGGGGGAGGTTCTCTAGTCAGGGGAACATTAGCATGCAGTACCTCCTGTCTCAGGCCAGTAGGGGGAGCAGGCTGCCCCTATAAAAGCTGGTGCTGGGGGCAGGGTTAGAAAGAACTGGATGGCCTGTCTCAGCACTGAGACGTGTCCCAGAGTGGAGCAGGGACAGAAAGTTGATTGCACCTAAGAGGAAGTGTGGCAGTAGGAGAGCCACCAGCCAGAGACGAGAGGCGAAGAGAGCCTGTCTTGGCAAATCAGAGACTGACCTTACCAGACTTTGGTGTCTGAGGCTGGAAGGATTCCACATCCCCCAGCAGAGAACCAGTCCGCAAGGGACTGTATATTCCTTGGCCTAAGAAGCCTGGAGGCCCTGCCACAACCGAAGGGACCAGTAAAGCCGTACAAGGCTGGGAGCAGAAAGGAACCCACGTCGCAGGCCATACAGGCGAGAATACACGGAAAGCTCGGAAACGTGGGCTGTTACCCTATCAGGAGGAGATAGCCAGAAGGAGCGCAGAAAGCACGGTAGGCCTACACCCTCACCCTGACCAGGGCCAATTTCCCCGTTGCTCTCAGACATCCAGGTCCCCCTCCTAGCCGGGACTGTTTATGGGTCAATTTACCTGTTCTAGTAAAGACCCTGGACTGCAACCTGTTGTCTGTGTGCTCCTTGCTTCTCCAGCACTATCAGCACTGGGACCCTCACTACCATCACTCCCACCATCCACTATACTGCCCTGGGGCCGCACTCTTCCCGTGGGGAGTCACACTACCCTAGCTGCACACCTCATCAGCCCCAGCGGTCTGCATGCAGCGGCGGTTCCTAATAACCGCAAATCCACGGGTGGCGTAGTCGGACATAAACATCAGCACATAACGGACTACCACTGGCCTGACCACCCTGAGCCACGGAACCGGGTTGCCACTACTACTCCCATCGTTCCCCTACTGCCCGGATCCGAGTGCCCCACGGCCCAGGGGGCGAGTCACTGACATCACAGCTACATCTGAGAGAGACAGGGAGAGACAAAGGACAAACTTATAAGAAAGGAAAACCTAACTGCATAGCAACAAAACAGCAACTTAATGATAGTGCAATATGGTCTGTAAGATTCCCAAATCATGGGACATGGCGCACACTATCAGGAAGTGCCCCTCTTTTTATTAACACTAGTGCCCATCCACTGCACTAGTTCTATCAATAACTATTTCCTATCTCAGATACTAAACCTATTATCCTTATCCTATGTGTTATGCAATTCAAAAATTCTATAAACAAATTAGGAAATCCCAGAATTATAATAGAAACCCTAAAATACAAATGTTATTAAATCTCATTAAAAGCGGGACATATATCACCTTAAGTGAAAACAAATTAGTCACACCCCTAATGATAGACCCTTATTCAGACTGCCGGAAGAGGCACTTCTCAATCAGAGGCAGGCCACACCCATTGAGTACTATATACAGTGGGTACGGAAAGCATTCAGACCCCTTTACATTTTTCACTCTTTGTTTCATTGCAGCCATTTGGTAAATTCTAAAAAGTTCATTTTTTCTCATTAAAGTACACTGTGCACCCCATCTTGACTGAAAAAAACAGAAATGTAGAAATTTTTGCAAATTTATTAAAAAAGGAAAACTGAAATATCACATGGTCATAAGTATTCAGACCCTTTGCTCATATTTAAGTCACATAGTTACATAGTTACATAGTTACATAGTTTATAAGGCCAAAAAAAACAAGCGTCCATCCAGTTCAGCCTATTTCTTGTGCACTGCAGCTATTCCGCAGCATTGATCCAGGGGAAGGCAAAAAAAACCATGCGGTATAGGCCAATTTACATCATTGAGGAAAAATTCACTTCCCGACTCCAATCTGGCAGTCAGATTAAATCCCTGGATTAATTAACTATCACTAAGCATAAGATGTAATTTTATTGTTCTCAAGAAAGGCGTCCAGTCCTCTCTTGAACTCATTAAGTGAGTTGGACATCACCACTTCCTCTCCCAGAGAATTCCAGAGTCTCACGGCTCTGACCGTAAAGAATCCCCTTCTATGCTGGTGCAGGAACCTCCTTTCCTCCAGACGCATAGTGTGCCCCCTCGTCTTTGTCACCATCCTTGGTATAAACAGGTCATGGGAGAGATCTCTGTACTGCCCCCTGATGTATTTATACATGTTTATGAGGTCTCCCCTAAGCCTTCTCTTTTCCAACGTAAATAGGCCTAATTTGGACAACCTCTCTGGGTATTCTAGTCCCTCCATTCCCTTTATTACCTTAGTCGCCCTCCTTTGTACCCTCTCTAGCTCCAATATGTCTTTCCTGAGCACCGGAGCCCAGAACTGTGCACAATATTCTAAGTGCGGCCTTACCAGCGCTTTATACAGAGGAAGAACAATGTTCTCATCATATGCCCCTATTCCTCTTCTGATGCATGCCATGACTCTATTTGCCTTCGCAGCTGCTGCCTGACACTGGGCACTCCAATTTAATTTGCTGTTAACCAAGACGCCCAGGTCCTTCTCCATGTCAGATTTCCCCAACGGTTTCCCATTTAATATGTATGGGTGACTGCTGTTTTTCTTTCCCATGTGCATGACCTTACATTTATCGGCATTGAACCCCATTTGCCATTTTTTGGCCCAACTCCCCAATTTATCTAAATCCTCCTGTAGCTGTGCCCTATCCTCATCTGTATTAACTACGTTACAAAGTTTAGTATCATCTGCAAATATTGCTATTTTACTATGCAACCCTTCCACTAGATCATTAATAAGTATATTAAATAATATAGGGCCCAAGACAGACCCTTGAGGCACCCCGCTAGTCGAGACGCAGTTATAAAAGGAATCCAATTTGTCCGCATTAATCAACTGCAGGGCATCTTGATTGGCAAATAGATTGATCACTTTGGGGTACCAAGTGTTCAGCAACTTTTCTTCTGTCTTGGCACAAGTCAAGGATACGCTGTTCCTCAGGGATTCACATTCTACAGGACCCCTGGACCCGACAAAGAATAAAGCACTTTATCATATTAAACCTGACAGGGCACACCTGTGAGGTGAAGACCATTTCCGGTGACTACCTCTTGAAGCTCATCAAGAGAATGCCAAGAGTGTGCAAAGCAGTCATCAAAGCAAAAGGGGGCTACTCTGAAGAACCTAGAATATAAGACATATTTTCAGTTGTTTCACACTTTTTTGTTAAGTATATAATTCCACATGTGGTAATTCATAGTTTTGATGCCTTCAGTGTGAATGTACAATTTTCATAGTCATGAAAATACAGAAAAATCTTTAAATGAGAAGGTGTGTCCAAACTTTTGGTCTGTACTGTATATATCCACCCATATACAGTATACATATATATACACACATATACAGTATACATATATACACACCCATATACAGTATACATATACACACACATATACAGTATACATATATATACACACATATACAGTATACATATATACACACATATACAGTATGCATATATACACACATATACAGTATACATATATACACACATATACCAGTATACATATATATACACCCATATACAGTATATATATACACACATATACAGTATACATATATATACACACACATATACAGTATACATATATACACACATATACAGTATACATATATATACACACACATATACAGTATACATATATACACACATATACCAGTATACATATATATACACCCATATACAGTATATATATACACACATATACAGTATACATATAAATACACACACATACAGCATACATATATATACACACTTATACAGTATACATATATACACACATATACAGTATACATATATATACACACACATACAGCATACATATATATACACACATATACAGTATACATATATATACACACACATATACAGTATACATATATATACACACTTATACAGTATACATATATACACACATATACAGTATACATATATACACATATACAGTATACATATATACACACATATACAGTATACATATATACACCCATATACAGTATACATATATATACACACATACAGTATACATATATACACACATATACAGTATACATATATACAGCCATATACAGTATACATATATATATACATACAGTATGCATATACACATATACAGTATACATATATATATATACATACATATAGAGTATCTATAATATAACGCTACAAGCGTCCCTCTGTCTGAAGCCTTTATAGTCTGCGCTAGTGCGACACGCCTGCACAGTCTGGCTCCAGACTGAAGAACGCATGGAGCCGTTACAGGTAAGAGGAGTGTATGGTGCTGGAGATCACGGTATGCGTATACACTGAACACATACCGCGATCTCTGGCGCCATACTTACATACTTACCTGACCGGGATGAGCGCTACCGCGGCGCCTCTGTTCGGTCCAGAGTCCGGGGGAAGAGGGTAGCGTTGAAATTGGCGCATGCGCATAGCGCTATCTGGTGCCATTTTACTGAAGATACATTTGCAATGTGTCTTCA
The DNA here is from genome assembly GCF_046119375.1 of Phyllobates terribilis. Lineage (NCBI taxonomy): Eukaryota > Metazoa > Chordata > Amphibia > Anura > Dendrobatidae > Phyllobates > Phyllobates terribilis. Next base: position 627,231 of record NW_027362822.1, on the reverse strand, counting down.
GCAAAATGGAGCCGGACAGCGTGGTATGAGCACACGCGTACTTCGGCGCCGCACTCCTCCCCCGGCCTCCAGCAGAACGGGAAACAGCGCTGGAGCACAGGGAAGAAAGGTGAGTATAAGTGTTTCTTTTCTTGTATGTGTGTGCAGCATGATAGGGATGAGGGGTGCCATACATACCAGGATTGGGGGGTGAGGGGTGCCATACATACCAGGATTGGAGGGTGAGAGGACCATACATACCAGGATTGGCGGGTGAGGGGACTATCCATACCAGGATTGGGGGGTGAGGGGTGCCATGCATACCAGAATTGGGGGTGAGGGGACCATGCATAACAGGATTGGGGATGAGGGGTGCCATGCATACCAGGATTGGGGGTGAGGGGTGCCATGCATATCAGGATAGGGATGAGGGGTGCCATGCATACCAGGAATGGGGATGAGGGGTACCATGCATACCAGGATTGGGGATGTGAGGGGGTACCATAGATACCAGGATAGGGATGAGGGGGTACCATGCATAACAGGATTGGGGATGAGGGGTGCCATGCATACCAGGATTGGGGGTGAGGGGTACCATGTATACCAGAATTGGGGGGTGAGGGGACCATGCATACCAGGATTGGGGGTGAGGGGTGCCATGTATACCAGAATTGGGGGAGGGGAACATGCATACCAGGATTGGGGATGAGTGGTGCCATGCATACCAGGATTGGGGGATGAGTGGACCATGCATTCCAGGATTGGGGGTGAGGGGTGCCATGCATACCAGGATTGGGAAATGAGTGGTGCCAAGTATACCAGAATTGGGGGTGAGGGGTGCCATGCATACAAGGATTGGGGGGTGAGGGGTGCCATGTATACCAGGATTGGGAGGTGAGGTGACCATGCATACCAGGATTGGGGAATGAGGTGTGCCATGTATACCAGGATTGGGGAATGAGGGGTGCCATGCATACCAGGATTCGGGGGTGAGGGGACCATGCATACCAGGATTGGGGGGTGAGGGGTGCCATGCATACCAGGATTGGGGGGTGAGGGGACCATACATACCATGATTGGGGGGTGAGGGGAGCCATGCATACCAGGATTGGGGAATGAGGGATGCCATGTATACCAGGATTGGGGGGTGAGGTGACCATGCATACCAGGATTGGGGAATGAGGTGTGCCATGTATACCAGGATTGGGGAATGAGGGGTGCCATGCATACCAGGATTCGGGGGTGAGTGGACCATGCATACCAGGATTAGGGGGTGAGGGGACCATGCATACCAGGATTAGGGGGTAAGGGGACCATGCATACCAGGATTAGGGGGTGAGGGGTGCCATGCATACCACAATAGGATGGGGGCAGCACAAATACCAGGATGGGAGACCATATACCAATAAAAATGCTCGCCACCTGGGCGTAGAACGGGTTCAATAGCTAGTACATATATACACGCATATATACAGTAATACAGCATATACATACACATATATACTGTATATACACACACACACACACATATATACAGTAATACAGCATATACATACACATATATACTGTATATACACACACACATATATATATCTGGCGACAGGGCCCCGCTGCGTCCTCTGTGTCTCTGTACAGATATAAGTGTAACACGTCCTGGATCCAGCACAGGTGACAGTCTGCCATAGAGCTGACGTGCAGTACATACACTGTGTTATGGGGGCGCTCACCTGTGCGGACCCCGCGCTCCGGCCGCTACTTCTCTGCTCATATAAGGTCTCTCTTTCTGCCATTAAATAATTCGGTTGTCATGGCAGTGGAGGCGGGGCGTTGGTAGGGGGCGTGTCTGGTATAGGGCAGATTGGGGCGGGGCTGTCATGCAGTGCTTGTCTCATCGCTGTAATTTCCTGCTGATGCCACCTGGTGGACAGCATTGGTCAGTACGCGCTGAGAATGCTCACATGGTGGGGGAGGGGCAGCTTATATATGTATATACACAGTCACAATGCAGTTAGGGTTATGTTCACACAGTGTTTTTTTAAACGTTTTTTTCCACATTATAAAACTCAGTGTTGTCAGGAAAAGCATTGCCTGTATTTTTGATGTATGCCTCATACAAAATACATTTTTGAAGATTTTTTTTAATCTTCCATCCTATACTCGGGCACTGGCTGTATATTGTTGAGGCCCCGGGACTTGCTTAGATCCGCTGGGTGGCATTGCCAGCTGCATTGCAGTAAATGGGTGACCTGAAATCCCACATTTATCCTGTGACCAGTTAGGGACTGTTTTTTCTTAAAGAAGGGGCTCATGTTATTAATCCCAGACAATCCATTAATGGAGTTTCCAGTAGTATAATAATGATGATTTATCCTGGGGATGGGTTATCAATATCAGATCGGTGGGCTCCGACACGCGGCACTGGCTCTACCCATCAGCTGATTGCAGCGCTCAAGTGTAAATAGTGTGAAGATTGAACATCACCGCTCCATTCACTGTACTGCGGGTCCTGCAGATCAGCTAATATTCATGTAATAGGAGCTGATCTGCAGCACCAGGGAGCGGCCACTACACAGTGACCAGAGCTGTGATGTTCAGCTCCTCAACAATGTTTACATCTGACCTCGGCCAGAGTTTCAAACAACTGAGTAGTGGAGGAGCCACGTGCCGGACCCCCACAAATCTGATATTAATGAGCTAACCAGGGTATAGGCCATCAATATGTTTGTCCTGGAAATTCCCTTTAAGGCCCACCTGCACATACTATGTATATAATATATATCTATATGGCAAAGAGTGGGAAGGGGTTAATAAAAGGCTCATAAAACGGACAAACAACACAAATATTGGTTCTATCTTTTACACATTTGGGGTAGCCCTTAAGAGGGCCGTTGGGTCAAAGAGAGAGAGAGAGAGAAGAGAGAGGGGAGGGAGAGATACCGGGAGATACCAAGAGAGAGAAAAAAAGAGAGACCCAACCAGTGCAAAGCTAAGCCGGGCAGGCGGCAGCGGCTATTTATACCCACTGCTGATCTCTGATTGGTGGAAAATCTGGGTGTGGCTGCTCTCTGATTGGTGGAAAATCTGGGTCTGGCTGCTCTGTGATTGGTCAGCATTATGACCTCACAGTGGCGATGACTCATACCTCCTGGGTGGTTCTTCTGGGCGGTTCTGTTTTCTGACTGGTGGAAATTCTAATCAGCATTATGACCTCACAGTGGCCGTGACTCATGCTTCATGGACTGTTCTATCTGGGTGACCTGAAACATGCTGATCTCTGATTGGTGGAAATTCAAGTCATCTTCATGACATCACAATCAGCATGTTATTACTGCTGAGATGTTCAGTTTTTTCCTAAATTTCCTACGTTTTGTCCTAATTTATTAGCACATATATACCACTCATTCCTACAATCAAAGGGTCAGGAAACCCCTCTGAAATCAATATCCTACAATTTACCCCAACAGCAAAAAAACAACTATAAACAAAATACCAAAAGATATATCAGATTATTAATATCCCCCATGCTGGTGTAATGCTCCCAATTCTGCTATAATGTCCCCAAAGCTGGTATAATGCCCCACATCCTGGTATAGTATCTCCAGTTCTGGCATAATGTCCCCCATGCTGCTATAATATCCCCTATACTGGTATAATATTATCATTGTGATATAATGTCCCCCATCCTGGTGTAACATCATCATTGTGATATAATGTCCCCATTCTGATATTGTGTCACCCATCCGGGTATGGTGTACCCCTTTCTGGTATAGTGTCCCTTATTCTGGTATAATGTCCCCCTTCCTGGTATATTGTTCCTATTCTGATATATTGTCCCCATTCTTATATAGTGTCCTTCATCTTGGTAAAATGTCCCCATACTAGTATAATGTCCCCATTCTGGTATAATGTCCCCATCCTGGTATAATGCCCCCCATTCTGGTTTAATGACCATCATACTGGTATAATGTCCCCCTTCCTGGTATATTGTTCCCATTCCTACAATCAAAGGATCAGGAAACCCCTCTGAAATCAATATCCTACAATTTACCCCAACAGCAAAAAAACAACTATACACAAAATACCAAAAGATATATCAGATTATTAATGAGCAAATAAAAGACACTATCACATAAAAATAATTTTTAGAAAGGTGTAGAAAAAATGCTGTAAAGTAAGAACGCTTCAAAAATAGAAATGTTAATGATCTATTTAATCAATTAACAAAATACAAGTGAATGAACAAACAAAAAATCTAGATCCAATCAATATTTGGTGTGACCAACTTTTCACTTTAAGGCTGGGTGCCCACGTAGCATTTTTCAAGCGTTTATGCTGCAGAATTTCCGCAGCGTAAACGCTTGTTAAACGCTAGGTTATCGGCCCCCCATGGTCCCCAAGGGGATTCCGCATGTTCTATGCACATGCTGCGGATTTTTCCGCAGCGTTTATGCTGCGTACAAAAATCCGCAGTATGTCATTTAATTTTGCGGAAGCGCAGCGGAACTCCCGCCATTGACTTGCATTGAGACGCATAGAAACCGCGACTGTACATTTGTACAAGCGGCTTCTATGCGTCTCTATGTGCGGATGGTACCCAGTTCTGGAGGAGAGGAGACTCTCCTCCAGACCTGGGTACCATTGTACCTGTAAAAAAAGAATAAAATAAATAAAGTTTATACTCACCTTTCCGAAGGCTTCTCTCTGAATGCCGGCATCGCTTGAGGACCTGCGGCGACGTCACAGTCATGTGACCGCAGGCCCTTCACCGCTCTGTCTCGCGATATGCCGGCATCCAGGAAGCAGAGAGGAACGAGCGCTGCAGCCACGCCGGGGCCTCGGGGGTGAGTATAGCTTTATTTGTTTTCATTTTTATGGTTCACACTGTATAAATCCATGCTGTTTGCATGGATTTATACAGTGTGACCTAGTTGTCAAGCACTTTCCAAGTGATGCTATCGCCTGGAAAGCGCTTGTCAATCTGCATGCGGAAACGCATGTGAATCCGCATGTGGATCCGCATGTATTCTGCAGGAAAAACGCATGCACAATCTGCATGCGTTTTTTCTGCCAGGGAGATGCAGAAATGCTGCAGAAATTTTCTGCTTCATTTCTGCATCGTGGGCACATAGCCTAAAACAGCATCAATTCTTCTAGGTACACCTGCGCAAAGTCTGGGATTTTGTAATAATACAGTCAGGTGTCTGGTCATACACCATGGCAAGACTGAGCAAGAATACACAAGGGAGTTATACTACATCAGCAAGGACTCTAAGGCACAAATTTCAAAGCAGATTGAGGGTTCAAGATGTGTCATTCAAGCACTTGTGAAGAAGCACAAGAAAATGTGCAACGTCGAGGTCAGTAGATGCAGTGGTCGGCCAAGGAAACTTAGTGCAGCAGATGTATGACACATTATGGTTACTTTCCTTCAAAAGTGGAAGATGTCCAGCAGTGCCATCAGCTCAGAACTGGCAGCAACCAGTGGGACTCAGCTTCACTCATCTAATGTTCAGAGAAGACTGGCCAGAAGTGGTCTTCATAGCAGAATTGTGGTGAAAAAGCCATATCTTCCACATCAAAACAAGGCCAAGTGACTCTGACGCGCCCCTGGGCCTGAGTCGCACAGCGTTGCGCACGCGGGAGCCTACCCGGAGCCGGATCCGATAGGGGTAGTAGTCTCGTGGCGGGGACCCGGTCCGTGCCCAGGGAGTCAAACTGAGCGGCAGTATTAGCAGTAGATGTTAGAATGTTCGACTACGCCACCCGTTGAATGCGGCTGCAGGGCAGACCGCTGAGGCCGGTGGTACGATTGTGCAGCGTAGATGGTATAACCCCCAACGGGAGGGGTATGGCCTCAGGGCAGCCGACGTGAATGATGGGGGTAGCAGGAGAGCATGCAGGTAGCAGGAACCACTCAGAGACGGTGCGGTGTAGTTCAGGGTCTTTACTGGTGACAAAGGTAGACCCTCCCGGAGTACTGGCTAGTGGTCGGGGCCTGGTCAGTCCGTGGCCAGGCGGAGTTGTAGGCCTCCCCAACTAATTGTACTCTTCTGGCTACCTTGCTAGAGGCGGGTAAAAGTAGCCCACGTCCCTGAGTGTACCGTGTGGTGCTCACCCATATGGCCGGTGACTCGGGGCCTTTTGGTAGCTTCCGTTCCACGACGGCGGTGCTGGTCCCACGCGTGTGACCGTGCCTTCGGGTTTCTGGGCCAGAGGACCTGAAATCCCCTGCCGGTCGGTTTCTGCTGCTGGGTAAGGATTAGTCCCCACAGCCTCGGACTCCGGGTCCGGTGATAATTCTTCAATCAGGGCGAGCTCTACAGCTTCCAGCCCCTGACTCCTTTTAGCACTGCTCCCACTGAGCTCCTGATCTTTCTTTCCTATAGCTGCTCCTCTCCAGACCAGACTATGTCTCTGTCTGGGACTCCTCTTCTTCTCTCTCTCTTCTCACTCTAACCCTGCCTCAGCCCCAGTTTTATATAGGGGAAGTTCTTCCCCTCCCAGGACTGGGCAGGAGGTGTGGCATGCATAGGATTCCTGACCAGGAGACCTCCCACTTGCTCACAGACGTAATATTGCTATTACTGTGGAAACCAGACCCCTGGGGTGCCACAACTCAACTATGCATTAAAACAGAGGAACCAGGGTGTAGAAAATTGGCAGGATGTGCTCTGGACGGTTGAGTCAAAATATGAAAAATGTTGTTATTACAGAAGAGATTTTGTTCACTGAAGGGCTGGAGAGCAGAACAATAATGAGCGTCTGTGGGCAATAGTGATGCATAAGCACGGTGGAGGCTCCTGTAAGTTTGGGGCTGCATTTCAGCAAATGGAGGTGGAAATTGGGTCAGAATTATTGGTTCCCTCAATGCTGAGATATAGAGGCAGATACTTAGCCATCATGCAATATCATCAGGGAGGTGTCTGATTGGATCCAAATGTTTTCTTCAGCAGAACAACAACCCCAAACATACAGCCAATGTCATTAAGAATTATCTTCAATGTAAAGAACAAGGAGTCCTGGAAATGATCTGGTGCCACCCAGTGGAGTAACTAGAGACTGATAGGCCCCCACCGCCATGTTGGTCAGATGTATGGGCCCTTGTAGCGTTCTGGATCCTATAAAGAAATATGTGCTCTCTACCTATGTAATAATGTCCCCCATCCTGGCTCCTTCTTGTAATAATCTCCCACATGCTGGGCCTTATGCTATAACATTTTCCCCCACCTGTGCCCCTGTCTGGTAATGTCCCCATTCTGGCATCATTTCCTTCATTCTGGTTTAATGTCCCCATCCTGGTATAGTGTCCCCATTCAGATATAATGTCCCCATTTTGGTATAATGTCTCTAACCTGGTATAATATTCCCCATGCTGGTGTAATGCTCCCAATTCTGCTATAAGGTCCCCAAAGCTGGTATAATGCCCCACATCCTGGTATGGTATCTCCAATTCTGGCATAAGGTCCCCCATGCTGCTATAATATCCCCCATACTGGTATAATATTATCATTGTGATATAATGTCCCCCATCCTGGTGTAACATCATCATTGTAATATAATGTCCCCATTCTGATATAGTGTCACCCATCCGGGTATGGTGTACCCCTTTCTGGTATAGTGTCCCTTATTCTGGTATAATGTCCCCAATTCTGTTATAATTTCCCCATTCTGATATAATGTCCCCATTCTGATATAATGTCCCCATTCCTGGTATATTGTACCCATTCTGATATATTGTCCCCATCCTGGTTTAATGTCCCTCGCCCTGGTTTAATGTCCCCCATCCTGGTACAATGCACTCCATTCTGTTACAGTGTCTCACATTCTGGCATAATGACCTAATTCTGATATAATGTCCCCATTCTGGTATAATGTACCCATTCTGGCATAATGTCCCCCATCCTGGTACGGTATCTACTTAGCTGCCATCCTGGGGATGGGTTATCAATATCAGATCGGTGGACTCCGACACGCGGCACTGGCTCTACCCATCAGTTGTTTGCAACGCTCAGATGTAAATAGTTTGAAGATCTGAACATCACTGCTCCATTCACTGTACTGTGGGTCCTGCAAGTCAGCTAATATTCATGTAATAGGAGCTGATCTGCAGCACCAGGTAGCAGCCACTACACAGTGACCAGAGCTGTGATGTTCAGCTCCTCAACAATGTTTACATCTGACCTCTGCCGGAGTTTCAAACAACTGAGTAGTGGAGGTGCCACGTGCCGGACCCCCACAAATCTGATATTAACCCCTTCCTGATGTCAGGTGTAATAATATGTACCTGTGACCTGGGCCTATTGGACCAGGTGCGTATTATTATGCCTTGGCGATCGCACCCACACAGAGGCTGTGCTGGCGCGATCGCTTCCGGGTGTCAGCTGATTCTCACAGCCAACACCCGTTGCTTTGTGCCAGGAGTCGTGCCGCACCGCTCCCTCGAAATGTTGCGAACTAAGTCGATCGCAGCATTCCGGGAGCAGGGGGAGGTAAGCGCGACTCTCTTACCTTGAATCAAAAACCGCACTGTGAGCACGGGGTCCCGATCGTTGCTATGGTGACCCGATGTCGTCATGACAACATCCGGGTCACCAGAAAGTTACTTTGATCATGCGCAGTGCACAATCAAAATAACTTGTGCGTGTGCAGCGCTGACAGGCTGCATAGCATAGAGATGCTGCTGCTGCATCTCTATGCTGTACAAGCGATCGGCCTGCAAAAAATGAAAGTCCCATAGTGGGACAAAGTGTAAAAGTAAAAAAAAGTGTAAGAAAGTGAAAAAAAAAAATATATATATATATATATATATATATATATATATATATATATACACATAATCCAAATATTTTTTTTAAATGAAAAAATAATCTACAAAAAATAAAACATATACTGTACCATAAATAAAATTTGGGTAAACGGATAAATCCAACGTCCAGACTTCCTTCTTAAAAACTTGTCTTTATTAAATGCGTTCCATAAAAAAATTCACATTCCAGTTAAAATGCCAGGCATATCTGTTTTGCAGTCCTGCAGCATATTAACCCTTTGTTTGTTCTCCACTATGTCATTAGCCCTGTTCAGCATCCACCTGGGATATTTCCTTTGCATTAGTCTCCCTGCAGCCTGCTCAGCATGATGTTCATAGCAGGAAGGGAGGGTCGAATTCCTCTTAAGGGTATGTGCACACTATCAGGATTTGAAGCAGAAATTTCCTGAGCATTTTTGCCTCTCCCTGGCAGAAAAAAGGAGATTTTTGTGTACTCACTGTAAAATCTCTTTCTCTTAGCCTCTAATTGGGGGACACAGGACCATGAGTGTTATGCTGCTGTCCACTAGGAGGCGACACTATGCATAATCTGAAAAAGATTAAGCGTGGCTCCTCCTCTGCAGTATACACCCCTGGACGGCATAAGCCTTCTCCAGTTTTGTGCAAAAGCATTAGGAGGAACGTAACATGGATAACATAACCATGCCTATAAGAAGGCAACTACAGTTATATGAAAAAGTTTGGGCACCCCTATTAATCTTAAGCTTAATGTTTTATAAAAATTGGTGTTTTTGCAACAGCTATTTCAGTTTGATATATGTAATAACTGTTGGACACAGTAATGTTTCTGCCTTGAAATGAGGTTTATTGTACTAACAGAAAATGTGCAATCTGCATTCAAACAAAATTTGACAGGTGCATAAGTATGGGCACCCTTATCATTTTCTTGTTTTAAATACTCCTACCTACTTTTTACTGACTTACTAAAGCACTTTTCTTGGTTTTGTAACCTCATTGAGCTTTGAACTTCATAGGCAGGTGTATGCAATCATGAGAAAAGCTACTTAACCCCTTAAGCCCCGAGGGTGGTTTGCACGTTAATGACCAGGCCAATTTTTACAATTCTGACCACTGTCACTTTATGAGGTAATTACTCTGGAACGCTTCAACGGATCCCCCTGATTCTGAGACTGTTTTTTCGTGACATATTGTACTTCATGATTGTGGTGAAATTTCTTCGATATCACTTGCGTTTATTTGTGAAAAAAACGGAAATTTGGCGAAAATTTTGGCAATTTTCAAAATTTGAATTTTTGAGCCCTGAAATCAGAGAGATATGTCACACAAAAGAGTTAATAAATAACATTTCCCACATGTCTACTTTACATCAGCACAATTTTGGAACCCAAATTTTTTTTTGTTAGGGAGCTATAAGGGTTAAAAGTTCACCAGCGATTTCTCATTTTTCCAACAAAATTTACAAAACCATTTTTTTAGGGACCACATCACATTTGAAGTCACTTTGAGAGGTCTTTATGACAGAAAATACCCAAAAGTGACACCATTCTAAAAACTGCACCCCTCAATGTGCTCAAAACCACATTCAAGGACTTTATTAACCCTTCAGGTGCTTCACAGGAATTTTTTGAATGTGGAAGAAAAAAATGAACATTTAACTTTTTTCACAAAAATGTTACTTTAGACCCAATTTTTTTATTTTCACAGGGGTAACAAGAAAAAATGGACCCCAAAAATTGTTGTGCAATTTCCCCTGGGCACGCAGATACCCAATATTTGGGGAAAAAACACTGTTTGCGTGCACGGCAGGGCTCGGAAGGGAAGGAGCGCCATTTGACTTTTTGATTGTAAAATTTGCTTGAATAATTAGCGGACACCATGTTGCGTTTGGAGAGCCCCTGTGTCCCCAAACATTGGAGCTCCCCCACAAGTGACCCCATTTTGGAAACTAGACCCCCCAAGGCACCTATCTAGATGCATAGTGAGCACTTGGAACCCCCAGGTGCTTCACAAATTGATTCGTAACAATGAAAAAGTGAAAAAAAAAACACTTTTTCATTTTTATGAATCAATTTGTGAAGCACCTGAGGGTTCCAAGTGCTCACAATGCATCTAGATAGGTGCCTTGGGGGGTCTAGTTTCCAAAATGGGGTCACTTGTGGGGGAGCTCCAATGTTTGGGCACACAGCGGCTCTCCAAACGCAACATGGTGTCGCTAACAATTTGAGCCGATTTTCCGTTAAATTTGTTAGAGGACACCATGTTGCATTTAGAGAGTCCCTGTGTGCCCAAACATTGGAGCTCCCCCACAAGTGACCCCATTTTGGAAACTAGACCCCCCAAGGCACCTATCTAGATGCATAGTGAGCACTTGGAATCCCAAGGTGCTTCACAAATTGATTCGTAACAATGAAAAAGTGAAAAAAAAAACACTTTTTCATTTTTATGAATCAATTTGTGAAGCACCTGAGGGTTCCAAGTGCTCACAATGCATCTAGATAGGTGCCTTGGAGGGTCTAGTTTCCAAAATGGGGTCACTTGTGGGGGAGCTCCAATGTTTGGGCACACAGCGGCTCTCCAAACGCAACATGGTGTCGCTAACAATTTGAGCCGATTTTCCGTTAAATTTGTTAGCGGACACCATGTTGCATTTGGAGAGTCCCTGTGTGCCCAAATATTGGAGCTCCCCCACAAGTGACCCCATTTTGGAAACTAGACCACCCAAGGCACCTATCTAGATGCATAGTGAGCACTTGGAACCCTCAGGTGCTTCACAAATTGATTCATAAAAATGAAAAAGTGTTTTTTTTTTCACTTTTTCATTGTTATGAATCAATTTGTGAAGCACCTGGGGGTTCCAAGTGCTCACTATGCATCTAGATAGGTGCCTTGGGGGGTCTAGTTTCCAAAATGGGGTCACTTGTGGGGGAGCTCCAATGTTTGGGCACACAGCGGCTCTCCAAACGCAACATGGTGTCGATAACAATTTGAGCCGATTTTCCGTTAAATTTGTTAGCGGACACCATGTTGCATTTGGAGAGCCGCTGTGTCCCCAAATATTGGAGCTCCCCCACAAGTGACCCCATTTTGGAAACTAGACCCCCCAAGGCACCTATCGAGATGCATTGTGAGCACTTGGAACCCTCAGGTGCTTCACAAATTGATTCATAAAAATGAAAAAGTGTTTTCTTTTTCACTTTTTCATTGTTACGAATCAATTTGTGAAGCACCTGGGGGTTTCAAGTGCTCACTATGCATCTACATAGGTGCCTTGGGGGGTCTAGTTTCCAAAATGGGGTCACTTGTGGGGGAGCTCCAATGTTTGGGCACACAGCGGCTCTCCAAATGCAACATGGTGTCGCTAACAATTTGAGCCGATTTTCCGTTAAATTTGTTAGCGGACACCATGTTGCATTTGGAGAGTCGCTGTGTGCCCAAATATTGGAGCTCCCCCACAAGTGACCCCATTTTGGAAACTAGGACCCCCAAGGCACCTATTGAGATGCATAGTGAGCACTTGGAACCCCCAGGTGCTTCACAAATTGATCCATAAAAATGAAAAAGTGTTTTTTTTTTCACTTATTCAATTTTATGAATCAATTTGTGAAGCACTTGGGGGTTCCAAGTGCTCATTATGCATCTAGATAGGTGCCATGGGGGGTCTAGTTTCCAAAATGGGGTCACTTGTGGGGGAGCTCCAATGTTTGGGCACACAGCGGCTCTCCAAACGCAACATGGTGTCGCTAACAATTTGAGCCGATTTTCCGTTAAATTTGTTAGAGGACACCATGTTGCATTTAGAGAGTCCCTATGTGCCCAAACATTGGAGCTCCCCCACAAGTGACCCCATATTGGAAACTAGACCCCCCAAGGCACCTATCTAGATGCATAGTGAGCACTTGGAACCCCAAGGTGCTTCACAAATTGATTCGTAACAATGAAAAAGTGAAAAAAAAACACTTTTTCATTTTTATGAATCAATTTGTGAAGCATCTGAGGGTTCCAAGTGCTCACAATGCATCTAGATAGGTGCCTTGGAGGGTCTAGTTTCCAAAATGGGGTCACTTGTGGGGGAGCTCCAATGTTTGGGCACACAGCGGCTCTCCAAACGCAACATGGTGTCGATAACAATTTGAGCTGATTTTCCGTTAAATTTGTTAGCGGAAACCATGTTGCATTTGGAGAGCCGCTGTGTGCCCAAATATTGGAGCTCCCCCACAAGTGACCCCATTTTGGAAACTAGACCCCCAAAGGCACCTATCGAGATGCATTGTGAGCACTTGGAACCCTCAGGTGCTTCACAAATTGATTCATAAAAATGAAAAAGTGTTTTTTTTTTCACTTTTTCATTGTTACGAATCAATTTGTGAAGCACCTGGGGGTTTCAAGTGCTCACTATGCATCTAGATAGGTGCCTTGGGGGGTCTAGTTTCCAAAATGGGGTCACTTGTGGGGGAGCTCCAATGTTTGGGCACACAGCGGCTCTCCAAACGCAACATGGTGTCGCTAACAATTTGAGCCGATTTTCCGTTAAATTTGTTAGAGGACACCATGTTGCATTTAGAGAGTCCCTGTGTGCCCAAACATTGGAGCTCCCCCAGAAGTGACCCCATTTTGGAAACTAGACCCCCCAAGGCACCTATCTAGATGCATAATGAGCACTTGGAACCCTCAGGTGCTTCACAAATTGATTCGTAACAATGAAAAAGTGAAAAAAAAACACTTTTTCATTTTTATGAATGAATTTGTGAAGCACCTGAGGGTTCCAAGTGCTCACAATGCATCTAGATAGGTGCCTTGGAGGGTTTAGTTTCCAAAATGGGGTCACTTGTGGGGGAGCTCCAATGTTTGGGCACACAGCGGCTCTCCAAACGCAACATGGTGTCGCTAACAATTTGAGCCGATTCTCCGTTAAATTTGTTAGCGGACACCATGTTGCATTTGGAGAGTCCCTGTGTGCCCAAATATTGGAGCTCCCCCACAAGTGACCCCATATTGGAAACTAGACCACCCAAGGCACCTATCTAGATGCATAGTGAGCACTTGGAACCCTCAGGTGCTTCACAAATTGATTCATAAAAATGAAAAAGTGTTTTTTTTTTCACTTTTTCATTGTTATGAATCAATTTGTGAAGCACTTGGGGGTTCCAAGTGCTCACTATGCATCTAGATAGGTGCCTTGGGGGGTCTAGTTTCCAAAATGGGGTCACTTGTGGGGGAGCTCCAATGTTTGGGCACACAGCGGCTCTCCAAACGCAACATGGTGTCGATAACAATTTGAGCCGATTTTCCGTTAAATTTGTTAGCGGACACCATGTTGCATTTGGAGAGCCGCTGTGTGCCCAAATATTGGAGCTCCCCCACAAGTAACCCCATTTTGGAAACTAGACCCCCAAAGGCACCTATCGAGATGCATTGTGAGCACTTGGATCCCTCAGGTGCTTCACAAATTGATTCATAAAAATGAAAAAGTGTTTTTTTTTTCACTTTTTCATTGTTACGAATCAATTTGTGAAGCACCTGGGGGTTTCAAGTGCTCACTATGCATCTAGATAGGTGCCTTGGGGGGTCTAGTTTCCAAAATGGGGTCACTTGTGGGGGAGCTCCAATGTTTGGGCACACAGCGGCTCTCCAAACGCAACATGGTGTCGCTAACAATTTGAGCCGATTTTCCGTTAAATTTGTTAGCGGACACCATGTTGCATTTGGAGAGCCGCTGTGTCCCCAAATATTGGAGCTCCCCCACAAGTGACCCCATTTTGGAAACTAGACCCCCCAAGGCACCTATCTAGATGCATAATGAGCACTTGGAACCCCCAGGTGCTTCACAAATTGATTCGTAAAATTGAATAAGTGAAAAAAAAACACTTTTTCATTTTTATGGATCAATTTGTGAAGCACCTGGGGGTTCCAAGTGCTCACTATGCATCTAGATAGGTGCCTTGGGGGGTCTAGTTTCCAAAATGGGGTCACTTGTGGGGGAGCTCCAATGTCTAGACACACAGGATCTCTCCAAACGCGACATGGTTCCAATTTGTTAGCGGACACCATGTTGCATTTGGAGAGCCCCTGTGTGTCTAAACATTGGAGCTCCCCCACAAGTGACCCCATTTTGGAAATTAGACCCCCCAGGGAACTTATATAGATGTGTGGTGAGCCCATTGAACCCCCAGGTGCCTCTCAGAAAATCATAATGTTGACTTGTGAAAATAAAAAAAAACACATTTTTTCCACAAAAATGCAAAAAAAAATATTTTCACAAGGGTACTAGGAGAAATTGCACCCCATAAGTTGTTGTGCAATTTCTCCTGAGTACTCATATACCCCATGTGTTGGAAAAAAACTACTGTTTGGGCGCATGTAAGGGCTCGGAAGGGAAGGAGTGACGCTTTTGAACGCAGACTTTGATGGAATGGTCTGCGGGCGTCATGTCATGTTCTCAGAGCCCTTGATGTGCCTAAACAGTGAAATGCCTAACAAGTGCCCCCTTTTTGGTAGTGTTAGTTGATTTTTGAATTTTGTAATGTAGTGTTATACATCAGTTGTGTAGGACAATCTGACGAACACTACACAACTGATGTATGACAACCTGACGAACACTACGTCAGCTGTGCAGTGTTTGTCAGGTTGTCATACTTCATAAATTAATTCAATAGTCCATCGAAGTATGGTACCTTTTGAAGCAGTCTTTCATACACAGGCCAGGTTTGTCAGGGCAGGTGTCACATTGATAAATGGTGTCCTTGCGTATTCCACTTTTATAACACACTCGGCACCTCTTTTGTGACTTTCCTTTTTTTCCGCTGTGAGGGATCTGCCCTGGGAAATGCTGGCCTGGTACAATTCTTGGTCCTTCAATTCCAGAAGTACTGGGGCCCTCTCTGTCACTGCTGCCAAATATCAGGGCCTTGATAACTGTTTCCTGAAACTGAAGGTACGACGCAGAAGTCTGGCCTGCACATTGTGACAGAAGGAAAGCATTGTGCATTGCCATCTGTACAATGCGCACGGCCAGCTTCTTGTACCACACTCTGGACTTTCTCAAAGCACTGTATGGCTGGAGGACTTGATCAGAGAGATCAACTCCCCCCATGTACTTGTTGTACCCCACTACACAGTCTGGTTTGACGACCTGTGTAGTGGAACCTCGTACAGTGCTGAGTGTGCTGCCATCACCATGTATGGTGGTCAAGAAAAGGACATCCCTTTTGTCCTTGTACTTGACCATCAACAGGTGGTCGCTACATTGGGCTCTGCTCTCACCCCTTTTGAGCAGCTGCCCAATTAGCGTCTTTGGGAGGCCTTTCTGAATTTTGCGGACAGTACCGCAGGCTGCGGTACGTCGCGCAGAGAGGGACTGGAAGAGCGGGATACTTGTATAAAAGTTATCCACGTAGAAGTGATAACCTTTATCAAGCAGTGGGTGCACCAAGTCCCACACAATTTTCCCACTCACTCCCAGAACAGGGGGGCATTCAGGGGGTTCAATCCGGGAGTCCTTCCCTTCATAAACTCTAAACTTGTGAGTGTATCCTGAGGTACTCTCACAAAGTTTATACAGCTTGATCCCATACCTTGCCCTCTTACTGGGCAGGTACTGCCGGAATCCAAGCCGCCCCTTAAAAGAAATTAAGGACTCATCCACACAAATGTCCCTTTGGGGCACGTACACTTCACCAAACTTGTTGTTGAAGTGTTCGATGACCGGCCGAACTTTGAAAAGACGATCAAAGTTCGGGTCATCGCATGCAGGACACCTTGCATTATCTTGGTAATGCAAGAACTTGTAGATGGCCTGAAAACGTGTCCGGGGCATGACCATTCGGAACACTGGAGTGTTATACAAAACGTCAACACTCCAGTATTGCCGAAGCTCGGGCTTCTTCAAGTTCCCCATAAGAAGGACCAGGCCCCAAAACTTCATCATTTCTACTGCGTCTACAGGAGACCAGTTAGAAAATGATGAAGAGGGGTTTTGTTCTAAAAATTGATGAGCGTATAAATTAGTTTGGCCCACCATGAGGTTTATAAAATCCTCAGAGAAAAAGACTTTGAAAAAGTCTATTTCTGTGAGGCCGGTGGTGTCAAACTTGATTCCTGATTCCGCTATGAAATCAGGAATCAGCGGCTCATAATTTTCGGGGGGCGAAGTCCATATAGGCTCAGTAGTGGGGGGCGCTGGAACATCTCTCCTGAGACGACGGCGGGGCGGGCCAGCAGAACCTGAGGAAGAGGAGGAAGAAGAGAAGGAGGAAGACGACGAGGAGTCAGAAAAAGAAAGAAATGTGGGATCCTCACCCTCACTGTCAGTGTCGGAGGCAAGAATAGCGTAAGCCTCCTCCGCTGAATAATGAGTTTGGGATGAGCAGGACATTGTTTGTTATGTATGTGGTGCGTGTGTGTCAATTCTTTGAGAGTGTGTGTGTGTCAGTACTTTATTTAGAGTGTGTGGAAAAAGGAAATACTGTATGTGGTGCAAACAGCGAGCACGAGTGTGGATTGGTGAACTATGCCACCGATCAATACTCGGCGGCTGCTGGATGTGCGCACAAATGTGTGGGGAGTGGGAAGAGGGGAATTGGGTTGGATGAGGGGAGATCAGATTACTTACCAAAGTCCTCTCTGTTCTTTCAGGACCGGGAGCCCGTAGCAGGAGCCCGGCGCTGGTGACCGGGAGCCCGGCGCTGGTGACCGGGAGCCCGGAGCAGGAGACCGGGAGCCCGGAGCAGGAGACCGGGGGCCCGGAGCAGGAGACCGGGAGCCCGGAGCAGGAGACCGGGGGCCCGGAGCAGGAGACCGGGGGCCCGGAGCAGGAGACCGGGAGCCCGGAGCAGGAAGACGGGAGCCCGGAGCAGGAAGACGGGAGCCCGGAGCAGGAGACCGGGAGCAGGAGACCGGGGGCCCGGAGCAGGAGACCGGGGGCCCGGAGCAGGAGACCGGGAGCCCGGAGCAGGAAGACGGGAGCCCGGAGTAGGAGACCGGGAGCCCGGAGCAGGAAGACGGGAGCCCGGAGCAGGAGACCGGGAGCCCGGAGCAGGAAGACGGGAGCCCGGAGCAGGAGACCAGGAGCACGGAGCAGGAGACTGGTACTGGAGCTGGAGATCAGAAGCAAAAGAATTAAAGAATTAACAGGGACACTGGGGTGAGGCGGATTGGGATGGGAAGGGGGGTAAAAAGACAGGGGAGTGGGAAGAGGGGGATTGGGGTGGATGAGGGGAGATCAGAGATGGACTTACCAAAGGGTCAGCAGGACTGGAACAGAAGACCCAGAGCAGGAGCCCGGGAGCCCGGAGCAGGAGACCAGGAACCCGGAGCAGGAGACCAGGAGCCCGGTGCAGGAGACCAGGAGCCCGGTGCAGGAGACCAGGAGCCCGGCGCTGTTGACCGGGAGCCCGAAGCTGGTGACCGGGAGCCCGGCGCAGGAGCCCGGGAGCAGTAGACCAGGAGCCCGGAGCAGGAGACCAGGAGCCCGGAGCAGGAGACCAGTACTGGAGCTGGAGATCAGAAGCAAAAGAATTAACAGGGACACTGGGGTGAGGCGGATTGGGGTGGGAAGGGGGGTAAAAAGACAGGGGAGTGGGAAGAGGGGTAAGAAAACAGGGGAGTGGGAAGAGGGGGATTGGGGTGGATGAGGGGAGATCAGAGATGGACTTACCAAAGGGTCAGCAGGACTGGAACAGAAGACCCAGAGCAGGAGACCAGGAGCCCGGTGCAGGAGACCAGGAGCCCGGTGCAGGAGACCAGGAGCCCGGTGCAGGAGACCGGTACTGGAGCTGGAGATCAGAAGCAAAAGAATTAACAGGGACACTGGGGTGAGGCGGATTGGGATGGGAAGGGGGGTAAAAAGACAGGGGAGTGGGAAGAGGGGTAAAAAGACAGGAGAGTGGGAAGAGGGGGATTGGGGTGGATGAGGGGAGATCAGAGATGGACTTACCAAAGGGTCAGCAGGACTGGAACAGAAGACCCAGAGCAGGAGACCAGGAGCCCGGTGCAGGAGACCAGGAGCCCGGTGCAGGAGACCAGGAGCCCGGTGCAGGAGACCGGTACTGGAGCTGGAGATCAGAAGCAAAAGAATTAACAGGGACACTGGGGTGGGAAGGGGGGTTAAAAGACAGGGGAGTGGGAAGAGGGGTAAAAAGACAGGGGAGTGGGAAGAGGGGGAAGAGGGGGATTGGGGTGGATGAGGGGAGATCAGAGATGGACTTACCAAAGGGTCAGCAGGACTGGAACAGAAAACCCAGAGCAGGAGACCGGGAGCCCGGCGCTGGTGACCAGGAGCCCGGCGCTGGTGACCGGGAGTGGAGCTGGAGACTCGGACCAGAGCTGGAGACCGCTGCAGGACGCAGAAAAAAAAGGTAAGGGGGGGTAAAAAGAGGGGGGAGGGGGGATTGGGGTGGATGAGGGGAGAACAGACTTACCAAAGTCTTCTCTGCAGGATCAGCAGCAGGCTCTGGAGCAGGAACCACAGCAGGTCAGGAGCAGAAGATCCAGGAGCTGGAGCAGAAGATCCAGGACGCTGGAACAGAAGATCCAGGAGCAGCGGCAGCAGCAGCGACTGGAACAGTGAGAAGATGGTCTTGTGGTGTCACAGAATATTCTGTGGCACTACAAGGCCCAGCACAGACACATCAGATGTGATCGCTCTGTAGAAATCCTCACCAAATGTGAGGGTCTGCAGGGCGGTCACAGGGTGATGATGGGGTGGTGACAGGTGGAGGTAATCTGATTGGAGCAATCATTGATGACATTGATCGCTCCAATCAGAGTACCTGAATACAGGTGACCAGGCGGTCACAGGGAGGTGTCACCCCTCTGTGACCCCCTGTGGTGCATGTTGTGCCCCAGCCATTTGATTGGTGACACTGATTGCACCAATCAGACATGGCTGGAGCAGAGCACGCACCACAGGGGGTCACAGAGGGGTGACACCTCCCTGTGACCGCCTGGTCACCTGTATTCAGGTACTCTGATTGGAGCGATCGATGTCATCATCGATCGCTCCAATCACAGCAGTCTGGGGGATTGAATCACATTACAGGGGGTCATGGGGCGGTGACAGGCAGGTCACAAGCCGGTCACCGCCCCATGACCGCCCTGTCACCGCGCGGTCGCGCTATGATAGGTGCGATCGATGTGATCGGCGATCGCACCGATCATAGCAGTCCGGGGCCAGGGCTGGGGTGTCCTAGCAACAGTCTAGGATCGGTGCTCATAGGAGCACCGATCCTAGGCTGCAGATCACTCTTTCCGGCAATCACATTGCCGGAAACAGTGAGAAATGCTGTGATTGGCTGTTCAGATTTGAACAGCCAATCACAGCGATCGCTGGTGCGGGGGGGCGGCGACAGCCCCCGGGATGATGACGCCATCTACCAGGAGGTAAGATGGCACCGTAACTTTAATGCTGTCACCGCGACTTAAGTCGCGGTGCCGCATTAAAGATATGACGTACTAATACGGGTCTGGCTCTTAAGTCCCAGGGCACAGACGCGTATTAGTACGTCATATGTTATTAAGGGGTTAAAGTGGCCACTTGCAAGTTGTTCTCCTGTTTGAATCTCCTCTGAAGAGTGGCATAATGGGCTCCTCAAAACAACTGTCAAATGATCTGAAAACAAAGATTATTCAACATAGTTGTTCAGGGTAAGGATACAAAAAGCTGTCTCAGAGATTTAACCTGTCAGTTTCCACTGTGAGGAACATAGGAAGGAAATGGAAGAACACAGGGACAGTTCTTGTTAAGGCCAGAAGTGGCAGGCCAAGAAAAACATCAGAAAGGCAGAGAAGAAGAATGGTGAGATCAGTCAAGGACAAT
The DNA here is from genome assembly GCF_046119375.1 of Phyllobates terribilis. Taxonomy (NCBI): domain Eukaryota; kingdom Metazoa; phylum Chordata; class Amphibia; order Anura; family Dendrobatidae; genus Phyllobates; species Phyllobates terribilis. The sequence continues at coordinate 606,652 of NW_027362822.1, read as the reverse complement.
CCTCAGACCACCTCCAGAGAGCTGCAGCATCAACTTGCTGGAGAGGGTGTCACTGTGCATCGGTCAACTATACAACACACTTTGCACAAGGAGAAGCTGTATGGGAGAGTGATGCGAAAGAAGCCGTTTCTGCAAGCACGCCACAAACAGAGTCGGCTGAGGTATGCAAAAGCACATTTGGAGAAGCCAATTTCTTTTTGGAAGAAGGTCCTGTGGACTGATGAACCCAAGATTGAGTTGTTTGGTCATACAAAAAGGCGTTATGCATGGCGGCAAAAAACACAGCATTCCAAGAAAAACACTTGCTACCCACATTAAAGTTTGGTGGAGGCTCCATCATGCTTTGGGGCTGAGTGGCCAATGCCGGCACCGGGAATCTTGTTAAAGTTGAGGGACGCATGGATTCCACTCAGTATCAGCAGATTCTTGACAATAATGTTCAAGAATCAGTGATAAAGTTGAAGTTACGCAGGGGATGGATCTTTCAGCAAGACAATGATCCAAAACACCGCTTCAAATCTACTCAGGCATTCATGCAGAGGAACAATTACAATGTTCGGGAATGGCCATCCCAGTCCCCAGACCTGAATATCATTGAACATCTGTGGGATCATTTGAAGAGGGCTGTCCATGCTCGGCGACCATCAAACTTAACTGAACTGGAATTGTTTTGTAAAGAGGAATGGTCAAAAATACCTTCATCCAGGATCCAGGAACTCATTAAAAGCTACAGGAAGCGACTAGAGGCTGTTATTTTTGCAAAAGGAGGATCTACTAAATGTTAATATCACTTTTCTGGTGAGGTGCCCATGCTTATGCACCTGTCAAATTTTGTTTGAATGCAGATTGCACATTTTCTGTTAGTACAATAAACCTCATTTCAAGGCAGAAACATTACTGTGTCCAACAGTTATAACATATATCAAACTGAAATAGCTGTTGCAAAAACACCAATTTTTTGAAAACATTAAGCTTAAGATTAATAGGGGTGCCCAAACTTTTTCATATAACTATGTACGAGCTCAAAAAAAAAAACAATATGAGAACTCAACATAACAACGGCCCGAAACGGGCAACAGGGTGGGAGCTGTGTCCCCCAATTAGAGGCTAAGAGAAAGAGATTTTAGGGTGAGCACACAAAAATCTCCTTTACTCTGTCGCCTCATTGGGGGACACAGGACCATGGGACGTCCCAAAGCATTCCCTGGGTGGAAAGCAATGGACAAATATTGTGTAGACAGGCCCCTATAATTGGGGCACCGCCGCCTGCAGGATACACCTACCCAGGCTCGCATCTGCCGAGGATTGGGTATGAACCCTGTAGTGTTTGGTAAACGTGTGTAGGCTAGTTCAGGTGGCTGCCTTACACAATTGTTGTGCCGAAGCCTGGTGCCGAATGGCCCAGGAGGTCCAACCGCACGTGTAGAGTGTGCCGTAATACCTGCTGGAAGAGGAGAATTTGAGGCGGAAGGCCTCTTGTATGGTGGATTTGATCCACCTGGCAAGGGTAGCGTTGGAAGCTGGCAGACCCTTGCGACCGTCTTCCAGAAGAAGGAAAAAAGAATAAGATTTCAGTAAGGGCGCAGTCCTAAACACATAGATACGCAATGCCCTGACAAGGTCAAGCGTATGCAGAGCATTCTCCACTCTATCAACCGGGACCGGACAGTGGGATGGCAGTGAAATTTCCTCATTGAGGTGGAGGTTGGACACAACCTTCGGAAGGAAGGATGGGACCGTATGGAGAACTACCTTGTCCTGGTAAAAAGCCAGGAAGGGCCATCTGCAGGTGAGTGCTGTTAGTTCAGACACCCTGCGTAGCGAGGTGATTGCCACCGGGAAAACCACTTTCTGGGATAGAAGCAGAGTGGGACTTCCCTAAGGGGTTCAAAGGGTTTTTCATGCAATGCTGTCAGCACCAGGTTGAGGTCCCACGCTTCTAGTGGTCGTCTGTAGGGGGGAACCAATCGTGAAACCCCCTGAAGAAATGTCCTTACTTGTGGCTTGTTAGCAATGCACCTTTGAAAAAGCACTGAGAGAGCTGATACCTGGCTCTTAAGGGAGGCCAGGGACAGTCTGGCCTCCAGACCCGATTGTAGAAACCCAAGTACCCTGGGGAGGGAATAAGGGAATGGGGTCTGGCCACGAGATTCACACCAGGTAAAGAAGGCTTTCCAGGTACGGTAATAAATCTTAGCAGAGGTTGGCTTCCGTGCCCTGATCATGGTTCCAATGACGTCCGGCGAGAACCCTGACTGGGTTAGAACCCAGGTCTCAATGGCCACGCCGTCAATTTGAGGGCCCCTAAGTTCTGGTGGTAGAACGGGCCTTATGACAGAAGATCCGGGCGGTCGGGGAGATGCCAGGGGACGTCTGCTATGAGCTGTACGATGTCGGCATACCATGTACGTCTGGGCCAGTCCGGTGCGATTAGGATGGTTGGAACTCCCTCTTGCTTGATCTTCCTCACGACTCTGGATATCAGGGGGAGAGGTGGAAAAATGTACAGGAGCTGGAACTGGGTCCAGTCCTGAACCAGGGCATCCGCTCCTAGCGCCCACGGGTCGTGTGTTCTGGCCATGAAGTTGGAGACCTTGGCATTGAAGTGGGATGCCATTAGGTCCACGTCCGGAGTCCCCCAGCGATGGCAGATCTGTCGAAAAACTTCGGGATGGAGAGACCACTCTCCCGAGTCCATTCCTTGCCGGCTGAGGAAGTCTGCTTCCCAGTTGTTCACCCCCGGAATGTGGACCGCAGAGAGAATCGAACCTGTGTCTTCCGCCCAGTGGAGAATGTGTGTCACTTCTCGCATCGACTGGGCACTGCGGGTCCCCCTTTGGTGATTCACATATGCCACAGCCGTGGCATTGTCCGACTGTACTCTAATGTGAGAGGCTGCCAGTAAGAAATGGAAGGCTCTCAACGCCAGAAGGATGGCACGAATTTCCAAGATGTTGATGGGTATGGTCGCTTCCGCTGGGGACCACTTGCCCTGTGCTCTGTGGTGTAGGTGCACCGCACCCCAACCCGTCAGGCTCGCGTCGGTGGTCAGAACCTTCCATTGACCCGTGAGAAAGGATTTCCCCTTTGTTAGTGAGGTTGGCTTGAGCCACCAGTGCAGGGACCTCCTGGTTGACGACGTCAGCTGGAACTCCCTGTCGAGAGAAAAAGGGTTCCTGTCCCATGACTTGAGGATGGCTAGTTGGAGAGGCTGGTGAAATGGGACCGCTTCTATTGCCGCCACCATCCTGCCAAGGACTCTCATGGCAAACCGGAGAGATCGAGGGGGTTTGCTGAGGAGAGTGCGAACTTCTAGACGGAGAGGCAGTGCCTTGTCCTTGGGAAGGAGCACTAGACCCCTGAAGGTGTTGAGTAGCATTCCCAGGAAGGTCAGAGACTGACTCGGGGTTGGTGATGACTTTTGTAGGTTGACTAACCAGCCCAGGCGACTCAGAGTGTCGATTGTGATTGAGACGCTGAGCTCGCAGTCCTTGAAGGTGGGAGCCTTGATAAGGAGATCGTCCAGGTATGGAACGACTACTATGCCTCTGGAGTGCAGGACGTCCATGGTGGCTGCCATGACTTTGGTAAACACTCTGGGAGCCGTGGCGAGTCCGAACGGGAGAGTCACGAACTGGTAGTGGTCCTGGTCGATTGCGAACCTGAGAAATCTCTGATGGGGAGGTGCAATTGGTATATGCAGGTATGCGTCTTGTATGTCTATGGAGGCGAGAAATTCTCCCTTTTCCATGGACGCAATGATTGACCGAAGGGACTCCATGCGTTAGTGACGTACCCGTACATATTTGTTGAGCTGTTTTAGGTCCAGTATGGGCCGTATGCCTCCTCCTTTCTTGGGGACTACGAATAAATTGGAGTAGAACCCTCGGCCGCGGGGACCGGTAATATGACTCATGCTTGAAGAAGCGAGAAGACCGCTTGGCGGAAGGCACGAGCCTTGGCTGGCGGTTTTGGGGGAACAGAAAGAAAGAGTCTGTTTGGTGGGTTGGAAGTGAACTCTATTTTGCATCCCGAAGACACTAGTTCCCTGACCCACCTGTCTTCTGTAATAGGCAGCCAGACTTGATGAAAAAGCAAAAGTCGGTCACCTATAGGTGGGGTGTCTTCCGGAGTCCATGAGTCATGATGAGGAGGAAGTCTGAGATTTTCCTCCTTTGGACTTTGACTAGCCTGCTTTTGACTGCCAGGTCTTGTCCGACTTTTGAGTCGACCGTGAGTTGTCCCTGTGTGGGGAGTGGTTGCTATTTTGTGCTGGCCTCGAGACGGACCAGCACGAAGAGTTCCGAAAGGATCGGAATCGAGTTTGGTTACTCTTCTTGTAAGTGCGTTTGGGTTGCAGTTGGGGGAGAGAGGTACTCTTACCCCCGGTGGCGTTGGATATCATCGTGTCCAACTATTCACCAAAAAGTCGACCACTGAGGTACGGGAGGTGCGTGAGGGACCTCTTAGAGGCTGCATCTGCTTTCCATTCCCGCAGCCAGAGGATACACCGAATATTGATGGCGTTTGATGCTATCCCCGCTGCACCCCTTGCAGAATCCAGAGCTGCATGAAGCGTGCAATCTGCTACAACTGATATTTGAACCACTTGGTCCAACAGCTCAGGAGCAGATACTTGGAGGCCAGCTTGTAAAGGAGTGACTGTGCTGCTAGCCTAGAGACTGGGGGATCCACTTCGGGTGGATCTGTCCATTCCTTGGTGGCCTCCTGTGAGAAGGGGTACCGCGCCTCCAGATATTTGCGATTAGTAAACTTCTACTCAGGCTGTGAGAACTGCTTTTTAAGGATCGACTTAAACTCTGGGTGGTCAAAGAAGACCTTAGGCGGCTTCAGAACTCCTTCAAAAGGAAATCTTGTGTTGTGGTGCCTCCGGGGGCGGATCAGAAATGTCCAGCACCCGATGGATGGACGATGTTACGTCCTCAACTAGCGCTGTATTGCTAGGGGGAATTGGGATCAGGGACCCTTCAGTTTCCTTGTCTGAGTCGAAATTACAGATGCCTTCCGAATCCTGTGTATCGCTAAGGCATCTCCTGCTGGGTGAACCGGGGTGGAGGTCTGGTCGGGGATCGCTGTGGAAAACTGCATTGTCTGTCCCTGGTAGGGGACGGTCTAGATGACCTGGAACTACGGTGTCTCTCTCTAGAAGGGGATGACCGTGTGCTATAGGATGACGCAGATGAACGTGACCTGTGGGTTCGCTTGCGTCGTGACCTAGACGTGGATGTGCCCGGGTCGTCATGTCCCTGAGTCGAGCCTTCCCTTTGCTGGGTAGCGTTCATAGCCGAGGCATGACTCTGCAGAGCCTGAAGCAATGTGGAGGTTAGGTTATCTATAGACTGCGTCATAGATTGCGACATCTGAGTGACCCATTCCGGCATGGAATTAGACACCGAAGCATTGACAGGGGCTTCTTGGGGCTCTGGCACAGTAGTCTGGATGCAGTCCTGGCAGCACGGGTACGTGAAGCCACTGGGGAGAGTATTGCTGCAGGCTGTACAGAGTGCATAATAGCAGTCCTGCCTGGTTCTCTTGGACCTTGAGCCAGGCATAGTGCACTGGGGTGGCTATGCAGAGGGCCCTACAGGGTTGGCTATGCAGAGGAGCCTATAAGGAATAATGGATTCACAGCCGAGGAAGAACTCAAGCTGTGATCTTATCCCACCAGTGTGTCCGTAGTTCCAGCGCCGAAGATCCACAGTCCTGTGCCCCCCGGAGACTGGCTGGTCTTCCCTTATCCTGCAGCAGATAATGGCCGCCGGAGTAAAGTTAAGAAAGAAGTGGGGTTGAGAGCTGAAAAGGGCGGCAGAACTGTGTGAAATCGCGCCCTTTCAGTCTCGATCTGCCCCCTCTATGACACTGTAGAGTGTCAAATTTGTCATCCGGGGGGCGGGCCGGGGAGAGGAGGTGGTGGCTTCGGCTAGGCCGAAGCCGCGGCCTAAATTAGATGCCTGATGCCCAAAGGGACTCCAGACTGGCGCAGAAGTCCAGGAGGGGGACGGATCTGAACCGGACCCCCCCGGATTTAAAGGCAGGATAGCGGTGGGGTATGAGCGGAAGGGGGGGCCCTGTGAAGAGTCCCCCTGAGGCACCATAGAGCTGGTGCTGCCGCAGAAACAGGGCGCAGGGAGGCCTGTGCCTCTGTTGTGTCATGCCTGCCTGCACACCCCCTGGCCCCAACAGGAGCCCGCAGTAGGACTGGGGTCCCTGGATTGAGCCGTAGTGTGCTGGCTGCTGGGAGCTGCTGCCTGTACAGGCCCTACCTGAGGCGTTTCAACCTAATACCCCCAGGGTGGGGATTAGGGAGGTGCTGCTGTCACCGTCAGGGGGCTATATCCTCGCCTCGACCTCAACCCAGAAACCAAAAGGAATTGGGGAAGGAGGGGGGTCTCGATTTCGAACCAGCACCCGAGGGGCTGGGGAAGGAGCGACATGGGGAATAGCCATCTCGACTTCAACCGTGCACCTCGTAATAAGAGGCCGAGGTAGGAGCCATGCCGGGAGTCTCGCAGTAGACCCACTTTTCTTCATCTGTAATCCCGTCGGAGAAAACGGAGTAAAAGTTTTAGGTGTGCCTCCTATGCCACACTAAGCAAAAACTGGAGAAGGCTGATGCCGTCCAGGGGTGTATACTGCAGAGGAGGAGCCACGGTTAATCTTTTTCAGATTATGCATAGTGTTCCCTTAGTGGACAGCAGCATAACACCCAAGGTCCTGTGTCCCCCAAAGAGGCGACAGAGTAAAAGGCATGCGGATTTACATGCGCTTTTTTAAGTGTTTTTGTACATCAATGAATGCTTTTTGGAGCTAAATAAAGGTGGTGGGACATTGCTTAAGCTCTTGGATTGCCATAAGAACTTGGGTGTTTATACTGGTTCATTTAACACTAGAACTACTGATGGAGTCATTTTGACTCCTTTCGTTTTTTATTTCTCTTCTGTGACTACATTTTTCAGAATTCCGGCTTGAAACTCGGTGACTTTTCCTCAAATATGATGTGAAAAAAGATTTTGTGAGAATAAATAATTTTGGTGAAAAATTTGCGCGTTTTTTTCAAAATTTACCAAGAACTACTGAAGGGAGTCATTTTGACTCCCTACTATATTTTGAGGTCCTTTTGTCACTAAATGTTGCTATAAAGTTTTGTGCATAATTTTTTCACTCTGTCTTATTTACCCTGATGTTCATATAGATGTAGTTCAATTTACATGTCAACTTTTCACATTTTCCTTGTGTTTTACCTGCTTGTATTACTGTGTAATGCTGAACAAACTCTATCTGATGAGGAGCTAGATGCATTCATTGCGATATTCTATGCTCGTGGAATATCTGGCACGAACCGTCACTCGATTAGCAGTATTTGGTGTAATGACTGGGGAATACCGTTTTGCAAAGCGACAATGTCTAGGGACCGCTTTGTTGAAATTATGAGGTTTCTCAGATTTGATGAGAAATCTACTCGATCGGAGAGACTGCAAACGGACAAGTTTGCTCTATTTTCTACTGTGTGGGACAGGTTTATTGAAAATTGTATTGCGTGTTACAAACCTGGCCCATACATAATGGTGGATGAGCAACTTTTCCCAAGCAAAACTAGGTGTCCATTCACGCAGTACATGCCTTCCAAACCAGATAAATATGGCCACAAATATTGGCTAGCTGTTGATAAGAGGAGCAAATATCTGGCAAATGGCTTCCCTTATCTAGGCAAAGATGACACACGCCGTGCTGAGGACCGTTTAGCTGACCATGTGGTAGTGAAGTTATTGGACCCGTTTTTGAAAAAAGGTCGCAATGTTACAACCGATAATTATTTTACTTCAGTAAAATTAGCTAAACAGCTAAAAAGCAAAGGAACAACCATCGTGGGAACACTGAACAAGATAAGGCGAGAAGTGCCTAAAGAAATAAAATCCATGAAAGAGGAATTGTACAACACTAAAGTGTTTAGAAATGAAGACAATTTTACACTTACAGTATATCAAGGAAAGCCCAACAAAAATGTTGTCATTTTGAGTTCCGTCCATCCAGATGTTGTTGTTGCGTCTGATTCCGCTAAAAAAACTCCAGAAACGGTAAAGTTTTACAATGAAACAAAATATGGAGTAGATGTAGTGGATCAGATGGCACGAAAATATACCACACGAACATGCACAAGGAGATGGCCTGTTCATGCATTTGAAAATGCCTTAGACTTTGCGGGTATAAATGCATGGATAATATTCAAGGAGATTACCCACCAAAAAATGTCACGCAAGGCATTTTTGCAAACGCTTGTGAGAGAGTTGAGTGGTCCTTATGTCACAGATAGGGAAAAGGGTTCCACGTTCCAAGTTTCTACATGCTCAGAAGTGATGGTTCAAACAAAATTTTGCCAGATCAAAGAAAAGTGCAAGAAAAATAGATCTGTCGGAAATTGTAAGACTTGTGGTAAGTCTTTGTGTGGGCAATGTACTGCCATAAATCAAAGGCAATGCCTAAAATGCGAAACACCAAATGTTTAGAAGGTGAATTCTGCGCCATATTTTCATTTTTATGCTCCTCCACCTACATTTTCTCTGCTTTTTGTTCTTCAGTTGTTGTTTATATGTGTGCACTTGAATAAAAAAAAATGTTTGAAAAACGTCTATTATAATTATTGTTATTTTCTGTAGAAAAATAAGAAAAGCAGAAAAAAAACAATCAAAAGCATTACTGTTGGATCTCACAATAATAATACATTACAAAAAATATAATTATTAATAAATAACCACAAATGAAACTCTAAAAATAAACGAAAACAAGCAAGGAGTCAAAATGACTCCTTTCAGTAGTTCTAGGCGGGGTCACGAGTCCAGTAGTCCTAGTGTTAAATGATTAAAGAATGGGTCTGTTGTATTTCAGATAAAGTGTTTACACTGTGTCTATGCTTTTTTAAATTAAAGTTTGGTCATGAAAAGGTCTAATTGACACCTTGACATCACTAAACAAAAGAGCTGGGTGTCAGCTAGTCCCATTCAATCAATCTTCATTAGCATTTCTATTCATGTAATTTATGCGACTTGTGTGAGATGCTAATTTTAGCCTGGGAAGGTGCCATTAGGCAAACATGGTCCCTGGCCATTAAATAACATCTCACAGCTGGTTTGTTAGCCGCTACATCCCCCGATCAGCACTCAGCAGCGCTTTGGACACAACGTATTTATGTTGCATTCAAAACGTGATGTTCTAACGCCGCACTTTTGTTGTCGGTACATGTGAATCCACCACATATAATGACACTTCAGGTCGGTCAAAATCTGCAGCAGAGACTAGCGTGTGAGTTTGGGTTCGTGGCCACGATCAGGAGCCGCTGCAGGTTTGATGCGGCGTGTTTATACAGCGTCAAACCCGCAGCGTCCAGATGTTACAGCATAGTGGATGGGATCTCTAGAAATCCCACGTCCACTATGCGTGCATCAGAGGCTGCGAATCACCCGTGGACACTGACATGCGGTGCGTCTTTCAGGACCGCAGCATGTCAAGTTCTCTTGCGGAGTCGCTAGTCTCCGCAACAGAAAATTGACCACCAGAATGTATTGAATGCGGTAAATCAGCATGGTTCAGTGAACACATGTGGATTTACCTGTGTTCAATAGAATGCAGCATTTTGGACGCAGGAAAACTTTGCTTCCAAAGCGCTGCTACGTCTGAATTATGGGCACAGAGCCTAAGAAAAAAAAAATGGTGTGGGCTCCCGCATCATTTTTATAACCAGCAGAGGGAAAGCCGACCGCTGGGGGCTGATATTAATAATACAGAAAAAAGCCACACAATAGCTACAAAAAGGTGGGCGGATAGCCAGCCAAATGGCGAGCATCCGTCCAAAAGCACGCTGAAAACATCATATCAAAAAAAGGAGGAAAGCTCAGCATATCATTGCAAAAAAGTATCTTTATTTAAACATATATAGAAAAATAGGTATTTAGACCAGACAAATTGTAGGTAAAAGATGACTGAGTAGGAACATACTAATACTCAAATATATGCACTAATAAGACAATGGTTTTAGCCCTTTGATATAGATAGGATTGCACACTAGCCCAAGGCAAAACATGAATCATAAATAGTGGAAGCAATGAATGTGCTATATATAATAAAAGCATTCCACTTGTCACTTGTGTCGGGTAAAGGAGTATTCTTAATGTAACAGAGAAAAGCATTGCCATATGTCAAGGGGGCGCACCAACATCTACCTAATACCAGGGCAAAATATATAATGAGAAGTATGTTACTTGTAGAAAGCTCTCACAGTCAGAGAGGGGAGGAGGGGGAGAGAAGAGAGTGTGGTGGTAGCATGGAGCCTGACGCGCGTTTCACGGTAAAACCGCTTTCTCAAGGGCGGGTGATAGATGTATGGCGCCCCCAAGGCATATATATATATGTCCATATCCCTTTGATACTAGCGAAAATACATGCAGCTGTGATGCGGGGCGCGCACCCGGAAGTAGCCAGCTAAACCGGGGGCGTGTCCCGCAAATCACATGACATGAAGTAAAGCTGTAACGGCGCATGTGCGCGGGCAAGAGGGGCGCACCGCGCACGACCCGGCCGTCAAGCCGCTACTGCGCAAGCGCGAACCAAAAAGGTTCGCGCAGGCGCAGAGAGGCATGGAGACAGCCAGGCAAGCGCGCGACGCAATCTCCCCCATCATACACGCACGCGCACATCACGTCAGTGAATGGCACTGCCAATTGTAGATATAAGAAAGGAGAAGAACGGGGACAACGACTAGGAGCAGCCACGAGAGAGTATAACAGTATAACAATACAGGGATGAAACAGTAATAATACAAATGCCACTACAGAGTAATAGAGATTAGCCATATTCAGCAGCATCATCCCGGCATAGGTGTGTATTCTAATTTGTAATGCTCTCATCAGGACATATATCCCATAATGGATGTGATCACAGAATTCGCCAAATCAAATTGGGTTAGGGAAGCAGCCAAATCTATACACTCCTGAAACCAAAAAGAAAACACAAATAGAAAGGCCACAGATAAAAACCAGAATGAAAAATAAAATGAAAAAATAAAATATAAATAATGAACAACCACCCAATATATGCATGTGTAAGGAGATTATATAGCTCCAAATAAGAAATGCATAGATTGTGGCTATAAGAATGGAGAGAAGCTCAGAGATTCGTTCAAGCCATAAGGTGTCACAGTGTTTAATCGTACAATCCATTGTGACTCTTTCTGAGCCAATAGCTTTTTGGCATTACCACCCCGTATCCCCATGTGTATTGCATCAATACCACGCACCATGAAAGAGCGGGGATTACAGTTATGTTTCAATTTAAAGTGCCGTGGTATTGTTTTTAGCTGAGCTAGATCGCTCGCCGAGGTAGCTGCTGCAATGTCACAAATATGCTCACGTGTGCGAACCCGTAGTTCCCTTGTGGTTAAACCAACATAGATCATGGGGCAGCTACACGTGGCATAGTAATGATGTTGGATGTACCGCAGGAAATATGGTGTCTGATATCGAATGTTCTGTGGCCATCAGCTGAACAAATGCTGGTGTACCGCAAAACATTTGGACAGGCCACACAGTGTCCACATTTATAATTGCCTTTAATAGGGCCCCCAGAGCCAAAGGGTCGCGTTACCGGTGCAACGTAGTGACTCTTGGTCAATATGTCGCCAAGATTCCGACATCTCATTGGTGTCATTGATGGAAGAGACCCCGGGTGTCCCCTCAGGGAGGGCTCCACCATCAAGATACTCCAATGTTTTTGAAGGATGGCTCTCATGCTATCCCATTCGTGGTTATAGGTGGAGATGAAACGTATGGTTTCTTCCCTATCCGATGATCGTATTTTCGGATGCAGGAGGACAGTACGAGGAGTCTTACATGCTCTATCATACCCCCTCCTAATACATCTCCGACTATAACCACGTTGCAGGAAGCGCTGTTTAAGGTCATGTGCCTGACGCTGAAAGCTCTGTTCAGTAGAGCAGATGCGCCTCATCCTCAGGAACTGTCCGACCGGGACAGCTCCAATTGTGGCTGGACTGTGGGCAGATCCCGCATGAATCAAAGCATTGACCGAGGTGGGCTTTCTGAACACGTCCGTCTGCAGGCCCCCATGGATGTCGACACACAGGGATATGTCCAGAAAGTCCACCCTCTTAGTGTCATGTATATAGGTCAGCTTGATGTTATATTGATTCATGTTAAGACAGTCCATGAACTCTCCGAGCTGCTGTATAGAGCCCCGCCACAAAAATAAAATATCATCAATATATCTCAGCCAGCACAGCACATGGTGGGCAGCAGGGATGGTATCCCCATCAAAGATTTCCCTTTACCACAGCCCTAGGAAGAGGTTGGCATATGAGGGGGCACAGGCCGCCCCCATGGCTGTGCCACGCTTCTGGAGATAAAATTGATCTTTGAAAACAAAAAAGTTATGAGTCAGGGCAAATTCCATCAGCTCAAGGATGAGTTCACACAAGGGACTATCCAGGTCGGAGGCTCCGAGAAAGAGACGCACCACGTTCAAACCATCAGTGTGGTTAATGCTGGTATACAGGCTTTCAACGTCGGCAGTGACCAAGAGAGTCCCCTCATCCACCGTGATACCGTCGACCCTAGTAAGGGCGTCCGTTGTGTCTTTGATGTATGATGGTAAATTGGTCACTAAGGGTTTTAAATAGTGATCAATAAATCTACATATGGGTTCACATAGTCCCCCAATACCAGACACAATCGGACACCCTGGAGGGTCGACGGGATCTTTGTGGATTTTGGGTAGAAGGTAAAAGGTGGGGATCCTGGGGAAGGCCACTGTCAAGCCCTCATAAACCTTTTTGGAGATTATTGAGCACTCCAGAGCCTGGGTTAGGATGTCTTGCAGCCTAGCAGTGAAGTGGGTCAAAAGACAAGAGGGCAATCTAACATAGGTATTGGGGTCTCTCAATTGGCGGAAAGCCTCCCGCTCATACTTGTTGATAGGCCAAATAACAATGTTGCCCCCCTTATCTACACCCTTGATAACCACGTCACTGAGTTCCTGAAGCTGTTGTAAAGCTCGGCGATGGTTATATGTGAGATTATCAAATTTCCGTTTTGTTGGTAATCTAAGGAAATCTTCAGTGACAAGTTTGGTGAAAATCTCTACTGCAGGGCATAGAGATAAGGGGGGAACCTTGTAGATTTCGGCATAATAGATTGAGGGAACCCACCTCGTGAAGGATTGCAGTGTTCCTCTGCCAGTTCTTCCAAACATCTCAATGCTTCTCTCTCAGTCACTGCTGCATCCATAACCTCCGGGCTCTTGTGATGCAACTTCTTCAATACCAATTTGCGAGAAAATAGGTGTAGATCTTTTATCCCTGTGAAGAAGTTGAAAGCATTAGTTGGAGAAAATGTAAGACCTCTCCCCAGGACCTCCACCTGTGGGGGCTCATATTAGTAGCCGCAGAAGGCTCCATTAGCCAACAATGTTCCCTGGCTATTAATATCAAGCCACAGCTGTTTGTTTAGCCTTAACTGACTAGATTACAGGAGCAGCCCAGAAAAAAATTGACATGGGGTCCCCCTATAAAACCTAACCAGCAAAGGCTAAACTAGACAGCTGTGGGCTGATATTAATAGCCAGGGAAGGGGTCATGAATACTAGCCCCCTTCGCGGCTATTAATATCACCCCTCAGCAGTCCCAGAAATGGCGCATAAGATCCCCAATACTAACCGTGTAGTAAAGTGAACGGCGCTTTTTCAATAAAAACACGGCCAGAATAAAGTATTTTAATGTATACTGACAGGGGTGTAAAATCACCCCTAGTCAGAATACAGTGTTTCAGGGGGTCACTGTGGTTCATCAGCTGAAGATCAGCTGATGAGCCCCTGTGAGTTTACCACCATGGGAACATTCTTGCAAATGTTCTCAGGTTGAACATCAGCTGATCGGACATGAGACTGATCAGCTGATTACCGGCGTCAGCAATCAGCTAATGGTCACGTGGTCATCAGCTGATTGTTGCCAGCACTGATCAGCTGATGATCACGCGACCATCAGCTGACCGCTGACTTCACTGATCACCTGATGGTCGCGTAACCATCAGGTGATCGCTGACGGCACTGATCACCTGATGGTCACGTGACCATCAGGTGAACGCTGACTTCACCGCAGGTCCTGGCAGCACACTGCGGTGCGCAGGTCCGCGCCCTGCAGTGTACCGCTAGCCACTGAGGACAGAGCATATATTATATATATATATATATATATATATATATATATATATATACACACACACACATACAGTATACACATACAGTACAGACCAAAAGTTTGGACACACCTTCTCATTTAAAGATTTTTCTGTATTTTCATGACTATGAAAATTGTACATTCACACTGAAGGCATCAAAACTATGAATTAACACATGTGGAATTATATACTTAACAAAAAAGTGTGAAACAACTGAAAATATGTCTTATATTCTAGGTTCTTCAAAGTAGCCACCTTTTGCTTTAATGACTGCTTTGCACACTCTTGGCATTCTCTTGATAAGCTTCAAGAGGTAGTCACTGGAAATAGTCTTCCAACAATCTTGAAGGAGTTCCCAGAGATGCTTAGCACTTGTTGGCCCTTTTGCCTTCACTCTGTGGTCCAGCTCACCCCAAACCATCTCGATTGGGTTCAGTTCTGGTGACTGTGGAGGCCAGGTCATCTGGCGTAGCACCCCATCACTCTCCTTCTTGGTCAAATAGCCCTTACAAAGCCTGGAGGTGTGTTTGGGGTCATTGTGTTGTTGAAAAATAAATGATGGTCCAACTGTGACGCGAGTCACTACAGAAATAACAGTCTCAAAAGAGGAGAGAAAAGACTAATATTACTGAAAGAAATATAATATTAGAGCTACTTACTAGATAAAAATAGGGAGGTCAAACAATCCAAAGTCAAGTCCAGGAAGATGGCGCAGTACAAAGGGAGCAGACAAAAGAGTAGTCAGATAACAAGCAAATGGTCAAAATCCAGGTAAGGGAAAATAGTCAGGCGGGGTCAGGCACAGAGCACAGAGAGATCAGTCCTACACAGGTAATACCAAATGTACAACTGACACTGGGTGAAGGAGCTAGCATGCTTAAGTAGAAGACTAATCAAGGGAAGTGAACACAGATGATTGCAGAAACAACCCAGCAAACCCAAAACAGACTGACAGCCTCCACACAATAGTAACCTAGCAGACAAGGAAAGTGTGGAGACCGTGATACCAACTAAACGCAAACCGGATGGAACACCATGCCGCTGCAAGATGCTGTGGTAGTCATGCTGGTTCAGTATGCCTTCAATTTTGAATAAATCCCCAACAGTGTCACCAGCAAAGCTCCCCCACACCATCACACCTCCTCCTCCATGCTTCACGGTGGGAACCAGGCATGTAGAGTCCATCCGTTCACCTTTTCTGCGTTGCACAAAGACACGATGGTTTGAACCAAAGATCTCAAATTTGGACTCCTCAGACCAAAGCACAGATTTCCACTAGTCTAATGTCCATTCCTTGTGTTCTTTAGCCCAAACAAGTCTCTTCTGCTTGTTGCCTGTCCTTAGCAGTGGTTTCCTAGCAGCTATTTTACCATGAAGGCCTGCTGCACAAAGTCTCCTCTTAACAGTTGTTGAAGAGATGTGTCTGCTGCTAGAACTCTGTGTGGCATTGACCTGGTCTCTAATCTGAGCTGCTGTTAACCTGTGATTTCTGAGGCTGATGACTCGGATAAACTTATCCTCAGAAGCAGTAGTGACTCTTGGTCTTCTTTTCCTGGGGGGTCCTCATGTGAGCCAGTTTCTTTGTAGCGCTTGATGGTTTTTGCAACTGCACTTGGGGACACTTTCAAAGTTTGCCCAATTTTTCAGACTGACTGACCTTCGTTTCTTAAAGTAATGATGGTCACTCGTTTTTCTTTGCTTAGAATTTGTATTATGGCAAGAAAAAAGCAGCTAACAGTCTATTCAGTAGGATTATCAGCTGTGTAGCCACCTGACTTCTGCACAACACAACTGATGGTCCCAACCCCATTTATAAGGCAAGAAATCCCACTTATTAAACCTGACAGGGCACACCTGTGAAGTGAAAACCATTTCCGGTGACTACCTCTTGAAGCTCATCAAGAGAATGCCAAGAGTGTGCAAAGCAGTCATCAAAGCAAAAGGTGGTTACTTTGAAGAACCTAGAATATAAGACATATTTTCAGTTGTTTCACACTTTTTTGTTAAGTATATAATTCCACATGTGTTGTGTGGCGCCCCTGAGGGTTCGACCGCCACAGGGATGCTGCACTTCTTTAATGGAGTGTAGTGTTCCTCCTCTGAGGTAAGAACAGTGTGATAGTCGTGACCCAATCTTTGCATCCAACACCACACTTCTCCACCAGAGGGGGCTAGTATGTTACAGGGAGACTGGGGAACCAAGAGTGAGGGGAACCAGTTAGTGGGTGTGGGTGGAGGACCTACAAGTTAGTTACACTTTAAATTTCATATTTAATAAAAAGCCATCTTTGGTTTTGGTCTTTGTGCTGTTAAATACTGTGTGTTACTGTGCTCTCCCACTCTGATAGTGGACCCTGTGTGGGCCTGCAGAGGTCGGAGACACGGCCCTCGTACCCTGGTCTTGGGACGAGAGGCAAGTTGCAGACGGGGAATGTCTCAACCCGGCCAATGACCATGACCAAGAAGGCCTGGAGCTTAAGAGTGTGACTCCACAGCAAATGGATCCCAGGCAGGATGCAGACGGAGCGGTGTACGCCACCTGTCCTCGCCAACCTGATATATTCAGAGGGAGTCCGGCTGCAAGAGGGGTACCTACCCCCGACACCCGACCTTGCTACTCCATGTCCTGGTCGGGGAAGCCCGGTAGGCCCTGAGGATCCCACCGGGTACCGGACGGAGCGGAGCTGCCACCCGAGCCCTTGTTCTGAGAGGAGCTCAGAGGGAGACCCGGCCTATTTGCACACACACTGACAGGAAAGGATTAGGCCCGTAGTTCAGGAACACTCTGGTGTAGTGTCCCGACTGAATGCTGGACTTACTCGGAGGTTGTCGGACCCCCGTCTCTGGTGACCGAAGGACTCCGCGGGGAGCAGGGAGTCACCTTCCTCATGCCATCTATGTGAGTAAAGCCTTGGAAGTTCACCCCTACGGCCTCCGGACTGTTCATTCTGCGCCACACCACGAGACGCGGAGCCCGCATTCCTTCACTACTACCCCCTCCATCCTGTCCCTCTGCCCTGAGGCCACGCTCCGCCTGTGGGGAGTAGTAATAACTTTGACCGCCATAACACCATGTCTCAGCGGACTGAAGCGGCGCTGGTGGCCCTTCACCAGGTACCACCGGTGGCGTAGTCGTTAATCAGCCACTCAACCCGGAGAAGCATACACCATCTCTTTTTTTACTGTGACGGCCCTGAGCACGGGTCGGGTCCGGGCCACGGCTACACCCCATCTCTCCATCACAGGACCTGACTCCGAGTCCCCCATCTCCCAGGGTAAAGAAAAGGGCTTTTTCGAGTAAGAGGCGTCACAGCTGATTCATAGTTTTGATGCCTTCAGTGTGAATGTACAATTTTCAAAGTAATGAAAATACAGAAAAATCTTTAAATGAGAAGGTGTTTCCAAACTTTTGGTCTGTACTGTATATATACACACATATACAGTATACATATATATACACACACATATACAATATATATATATACCCAAATATTTTGATTATGTGTATATATATATATATATATATATATATATATATATTTCACTTTCTTACACTTTTTTTTACTTTTACACTTTGTCCCACTATGGGACTTTCATTTTTTGCAGGCCGATCGCTTGTACAGCATAGAGATGCAGCAGCAGCATCTCTATGCATGCAGCCTGTCAGCGCTGCACACGCACAAGTTATTTTGATTGTGCACTGCGCATGATCAAAGTAACTTTCTGGTGACCCGGATGTTGTCATGACGACATCGGGTCATCATAGCAACGATCGGGACCCCGTGCTCACAGTGCAGTTTTTGATTCAAGGTAAGAGAGTCGCGCTTACCTCCCCCCTGCTCCCGGAATGCTGCGATCGACTTAGTTCGCAACATTTCGAGGGAGCGGTGCGGCCCCACTCCTGGCACAAAGCATCGGGTGTTGGCTGTGAGAATCAGCTGACACCCGGCAGCGATCGCGCCAGCACAGCCTCTGTATGGGTGCGATCGCCAAGGCATAATAATACGCACCTGGTCCAATAGGCCCAGGTCGCAGGTACATATTATTACGCCTGACATCAGTAAGGAGTTAATATCAGATTTGTGGGGGTCCGGCACGTGGCACCTCCACTACTCAGTTGTTTGAAACTCCGGCAGAGGTCAGATGTAAACATTGTTGAGGAGCTGAACATCACAGCTCTGGTCACTGTGTAGTGGCTGCTACCTGGTGCTGCAGATCAGCTCCTATTACATGAATATTAGCTGACTTGCAGGACCCACAGTACAGTGAATGGAGCAGTGATGTTCAGATCTTCAAACTATTTACATCTGAGCGTTGCAAACAACTGATGGGTAGAGCCAGTGCCACGTGTGGGAGCCCACCTATCTGATATTGATAACCCATCCCCAGGATGGCATCTCAGTAGATACCATACCAGGATGGGGGACATTATGCCAGAATGGGTACATTATACCAGAATTAGGTCATTATGCCAGAATGTGAGACACTGTAACAGAATGGAGTGCATTGTACCAGGATGGGGGGCATTAAACCAGTATGATGGTCATTAAACCAGGATGGGGGGTCATTATACCAGGATGGGGGGTCATTATACCAGGATGGGGACATTATATCAGAATGAGGACATTATATCAGAATTGGGGACATTATACCAGAATTGGGGACATTATACCAGAATAAGGGACACTATACCAGAATGGGGTACACCATACCTGGATGGGTGACACTATATCAGAATGGGGACATTACATCACAATGATGATATTATACCAGTATGGGGGATATTATAGCAGCATGGGGGACATTATGCCAGAACTGGAGATACCATACCAGGATGTGGGGCATTATACCAGCTTTGGGGACATTATAGCAGAATTGGGAGCATTACACCAGCATGGGGGATATTATACCAGGTTAGAGACATTATACCAAAATGGGGACATTATATCAGAATGGGGACACTATACCAGGATGGGGACATTAAACCAGAATGAAGTAAATGATGCCAGAATGGGGACATTACCAGACAGGGGCACAGGTGGGGGAAAATGTCATAGCATAAGGCCCAGCATGTTATGTTCTGCTACCAGAGCTAAGGAAAGAGAGGAGATCTGTCCCTACGATAGAACTCAGCTTAATCCCTACGATATAACAGGGGACACCTCCTAACAGAAATAGTAGCAGACAGACGAACAAACAAAATATATGGAACATAGAGGTCAGTAGACCAAGCAAACTAACAGAGCAAGACACAGAGCACAGGCTAGCTAGAAAGTAGATATACAATGAAGTCCAGCAAAGCCAGAAGGGCGGAGCAGGCTTAAATAGGCCAACAAGGTCATGTGACCAGCAAAGGAAAAAAAACCTAAGAGCAAGGTTCTAACAGTACCCCCCCTTCTAAGAGGATCCTCCGGATCCCCTAGGACCAGGCTTATCAGGAAATCTCCTGTGAAACGCTCTGATAAGTCTGGACGCGGAAACATCATCCGACCTCACCCAAGAGTTATCCTCGGGTCCGAAACCTTTCCAGGCCACAAGATACTGCAAACTACCTCTATACAGTCTAGAGTTAAGGATGCGAGAAATTTCATATTCCCCGTCCTCCACCACCGGAGGAACGGAGGCAGAGGCGTCACAATCCGATACAACAGCTTTTTTCAACAGAGAGACATGAAATACCGGATTAATTCTCCAGGAGGTAGGAACCTCCAACCTAACAGCAGATTGGTTGACAACCTGAAGCACCTTAAAGGGCCCTACAAACTTGGGACCCAATTTCTTAGAAGGAATCCTCAACCGCAGATTCCTAGAGGACAACCAAACCATGTCACCAACAGCGAACAAAACCTCCTGTCGTTTCCTATCAAAGTAGTCCTTAGATTTTCTGTTGGCCTCCTGAAGATTACCACGCACATCCGTCCAAACTCTCTCCAAATCACCGGAAAAATTCTCCTCCTCAGGCACGGCAGATCCCAACTTGGAGAACGACCCAAACGACGGATGTCTCCCAGAACAACAAAAAAAAGGCGAACAACCAGCAGAAGAAGATGTATGATTGTTCAGAGCAAATTCAGCAAGTGGCAGAAACTCAGACCACCCCTCTTGATTGTCTGCCACAAAACAACGCAAGAACTGCTCAACATCCTGGTTTTTCCTTTCTGTCTGGCCATTAGATTCAGGATGATATCCGGACGAGAACGATAAATGAACTCCCAACCTGTCACAAAAGGCACGCCAAAAACGAGCCACGAACTGAGGACCCCTATCAGAAACAATGTCAGTAGGAACGCCATGAAGTCTGACAATTTCCTTGACAAAGGCCTTAGCGAGAGTTTTAGCGCAGGGCAGTTTGACAAAGGGAACCAAGTGACACATCTTGCTAAAACGGTCCACGACCACCCAGATGACAGTAAAACCCTCAGAGGGGGGAAGGTCAGTTATAAAGTCCATAGCCAAATGTGTCCAAGGAGCACTGGGAACCTCCAAAGGACAAAGCAACCCCGCAGCAGGAGTATGAGAGGACTTAGATCTAGCACATATAGTACATTGACGCACCCACTTAATGACTTCCTTCTGCCATCCAGGCCACCAAAAACTGAGACCCACCAGTCTCTTGGTCTCAGAGATTCCGGGATGACCTGCCAACCGAGATTCATGACACTCAACAAATAAATCTCTCCTAAAGGTCCCAGGCACAAACAACCTCCCATGGGGAGTGTTAGATGGGGCATTCTCCTGTGCTTTAAGAATCTCATCTTCCAAAACGGAGTCCAAAGCAGCTATCACAACACCTTCTTGTAAAATGTTCTCCTCTTTCTCAGCACCGACTATGGGAGAAAAACTGCGAGACAAGGTATCCGCCTTAACATTCTTAGTACCAGGGATGTAAGTAACGGAGAAATTAAACCGCGAGAAAAACAGTGCCCACCTAGCCTGACGGGCATTCAGGCGCTTGGCAGCATCAAGATATATCAGATTTTTATGATCCGTAAGAACCTGAACGGGAAATTCCGCACCTTCCAAGAAGTGGCGCCAGTGTTCAAATGCGAGTTTAATAGCCAATAATTCCCGATTACCAATATCGTAATTCAGTTCAGTCTCCGAAAATTTTTTTGAAAAAAAGGCACAGGGATGTAATCCATCCCCGTTATCCTGAGACAATACTGCGCCAACCCCCACAGAGGAAGCATCAACCTCAACCAAAAACGGCCTAGTAACATCAGGCTGCATAAGGATGGGAGCAGAGGTGAACCTCTCCTTGAGATACACAAAAGCTTCAATGGCCTCAGAAGACCACTGAACCGCATCAGCACCTTTCCTGGTGAGATCA
This sequence comes from Phyllobates terribilis, assembly GCF_046119375.1. Lineage (NCBI taxonomy): Eukaryota > Metazoa > Chordata > Amphibia > Anura > Dendrobatidae > Phyllobates > Phyllobates terribilis. The sequence continues at coordinate 585,061 of NW_027362822.1, read as the reverse complement.
GTCAGAGGTTTGACAATACTAGAAAATTTTTTTATGAATTTTCTGTAGTAATTGGCGAAACCCAAAAACCTCTGTATCGATTTCAAACCAATAGGCCTAGGCCATTCCTGCACAGCCTGAACCTTAACCGGATCCATCTCAAAACCTTTGCTGGAGATAATGTAGCCCAAAAAACTAATTCTCTGTACAGCGAACTCACATTTCTCCAGCTTAGCAAAAAGCGAATTGTCCATTAATAACTGTAATACCTCACGCATGCTCCGCCAATGAGACTCCAGATCCGGCGAATAAATCAAAATGTCATCCAAATACACAACCACATTTTTGCCAATCAAAGGTCTAAGGATGTCATTAATCAGATTCTGAAAAAATGCAGGAGCATTAGTAAGACCAAAAGGCATAACCAGATTCTCAAAATGACCCACAGGAGTGTTAAAAGCAGTCTTCCATTCATCACCCTCCTTCATGCGCAACAGATTGTATGCCCCCTTAAGGTCAATTTTAGAGAACCACTTGGCCCCCATTAACTGGTTAAACAGATCAGGAATCAATGGCAGTGGGTAAGGATTGCGTACAGTAATTTTGTTAATCTCACGAAAATCCAGACAAGGACGTAAACCGCCGTCCTTTTTTTTTACAAAAAAAAATCCAACCGCCACAGGAGACTTAGAGGGCCTAATGTGACCGGCGGCCAAACTTGTCTGTATGTATTCCTCCAAAGCCTTCCTCTCAGGAATAGTAAGGTTAAATAAACGACTTTTAGGAAGAGTCGCTCCAGGGACAAATTCAATAGAACAATCATAGTCTCTATGGGGAGGCAAAACCTGTGATTCCTTCTCAGAAAAAACTCTCCAAAAATCCTGAATAGGAACAGACAATTCTCCCCTATCCAAAGCTGCAATACGCCCGTTACAACACTTGTCATAACATTTATGGCTCCAGGATTTAATTTCACTGGTAGACCAATCCAGTACAGGATTGTGAAATTTTAACCAGGGCAATCCCAATATTACTGGAGAAGGCAAGTTATTCAACACTACCAAATCCAATTTCTCATGGTGAACACCATTAATAGTGAGAGGAAATTCACAGACCTTGAGAGTAATATTCTTCAAAGGGGAACCATTCACAGAAACCACAGCAATGGGGGATGATAAAGGTTCAGGTTTTAAATTGAGTCTTTCCACGAATCCCCCATCAATTACATTCAGAGTAGACCCGCAATCAACAAACACCCGAAATTCCATTAATTTTTTCTGAGCAATCGTGGAAGCAGCTAAAAATATACCCTTGGAATTTAAACAGGCAATACGGGCGTGACTGACCATTTTTTTTCTTTCTTCATACGAAGCTCACAGCCTTTAATCAAATGACCAGATTTTCCGCAATAGAAACACAAGCCTTCAGAAAATCGACGGTCTTTTTCTTGAGAGCGAGGTGCCACCGATCCAATCTCCATCGGTTCACCACTGTTAGTACACACATTCTCATAACCAGAAACTGACATAGCAGAGGATTTGCTCTCATTAACCCTTGCACGCAGTCTTCTATCCACCCGTATAGCTAATTGCATAGCCTGTTGCAAATCTTCAGGTGTAGGATAAGCAATTAGCAGGTCTTTAACCCTTTCACTGAGCCCAGCAAGAAATAGACTTTTCAGAGCAGAATCGTTCCACCCTGTTTGAGTAGACCAACGACGGAAATGAGTACAATATTTTTCCACATTACCTGATCCCTGTTTTAAACGTCTCAACTCAGTCTCAGCTGATGCGACACGGTCAGGATCATCATATAATAGTCCCAAAGCAGAAAAAAAACTATCCACTGATCTGAAGCATGTATCACTAGGTTGCAAAGAAAAGGCCCACTCCTGAGGCTCTTTGCGCAAAAGTGACATTATGAACCCTACGCGCTGGGATTCATCCCCAGAGGACTTAGGTCTCAAACGAAAATACAATAAGCAAGCATTTTTAAATGAAAAAAAATTCTCGGTGTTCACCAAAAAATAAATCCGGCAAACATACCTTAGGCTCCAAGAAATGTGCTCCAGGACAGTTACTCACGTGCTGACGGAGCTCGGCCACCTCCAGAGAGAGTCCCTGCAGGCGATGAACCAAATCCTGAACCGACACCATGATGGAACAGAAAAATCTTTCCTTAGAGAATTTGCTGGCTGGACTTACTGTTATGTTCTGCTACCAGAGCTAAGGAAAGAGAGGAGATCTGTCCCTACGATAGAACTCAGCTTAATCCCTACGATGTAACAGGGGACACCTCTTAACAGAAATAGTAGCAGACAGACGAACAAACAAAATATATGGAACATAGAGGTCAGTAGACCAAGCAAACTAACAGAGCAAGACACAGAGCACAGGCTAGCTAGAAAGTAGATATACAATGAAGTCCAGCAAAGCCAGAAGGGCGGAGCAGGCTTAAATAGGCCAACAAGGTCATGTGACCAGCAAAGGAAAAAAAAACTAAGAGCAAGGTTCTAACACAGCATGTGGGAGATTATTACAAGAAGGAGCCAGGATGGGGGACATTACTACATAGGGAGAGAA